>NC_134277.1:86541962-89041962 GCF_949628215.1 Phalacrocorax aristotelis
TGGCTGAGCCTTAAAACCATTTCTTCCTGCTTCGCACATTTTACCTCTTTGTTTCATCACTTGCAGAAACTGGAGAGGGCCAAAGGACAGAAATGGGAGTAACTGTGCTTGCATATATTAGCAATAGAGCACTCGTTAGCACCACATCAGCTTAAAACTCACTTAGTAAATACCACAGAAATCTGGTTCTTTCTCCACTGCAGAAAATGAAAGTATAAGCTGAATACAATTTGTACAGCTCCTCCAAAAAGCAAACCAGTTGGACAGTATGGAATGCAGCGCAAAATGCCAGCTGGACCAGTAAATATCAAAGCAGAACCGTGTCTTAAAATGTACAGCAGAAAAGCAAGCTGGCAGGGCGTGATTGCTTCAGTCTAAAAGATAACTTCACAGCAACATGAGAGATGCACGACACCAAGAGCTGCAACTGGCAAGCAGATCAGAAAGGGTGCACGTCCATCTTCCCAAGTCTTCCCAAATCACATGCCTATTTCTAAGCCCCTTTTTCCCAAACCTTCACCTTTCCGATGGGAACAGAAGCCACTCTGCAACGTTTAAATTCAGATTGCACACAGTAACAACCCAAACAGGAAAACAAACCAAAACAAAAAACAAACAGCAAAGCCACAAATGCACACCTGCTGCGAAAACGGCACGGGTTGCGGGATCCCCCCGCAGCCCCCTCGCCCTGGCTCGCCCGCTCCGCCGATCTCCGCCCGCGCCTCCCCACGATCACAGATCGCAGATCGCGGGAGGCGCGGGCGGAGACCGGCGGCGCGAGCACGGCTCCACGCGTGACGCTGACACCGCCCGGGGCGGGGATCGTGTGGGGCCGCTCCCTCCCCGCGGGCCCCGCTGCGCCCAGTGGCCGCCAGGGGTGCAGGGCCTCCCCTCCCGCACCGGGCAGGGGTTGCCGTGGTTTTGCTGGGTGGACGAGAGGGCCGGAGACACCCCCCCCCCAGCCGCTTGGGGAAACCGAGGGGTAACGCAGGCAGCGGACCCCGTTTCGAGGAAGGGAGGCCAACCCTTGTCACCCAGCTCTCGGCCTGGCCTCAGCTTGAGAAAGGAGGGGAGCCCTCCATTTCCCCAGCAGTCCCTGCAGCTGCTCCATCAGTGAGATACAGCTTGTGCTTTGGTGCCACGCTACGTTATTTTACATTTTATAGCAGTAGTTCCCTTAATGGAGACCGATGTCACCAGCATCCGTCTGAAATCTAGCCATGAAATGTAGCACAACTTAATGACTCCAGGGTTGTTGGGGTCCTGTCCTCCCCCCCCCCCCCGCCCCCGCTCCAATCCTTAAAAGTTCTTTTCCTCACTAGCTCACTCACAGACAAGATGAAGTGCATTCATCCTGAAACAAATTCACCTTGGCCAGGTACCTTCCCTTTCAGCAGTCTTTTACGTGTAATTTGTCCCAGCTGTATGTAGAGACTTTGCATAGACTGGTTTCTTTTCTGGTTACACATTAAAGAACAATTTTCTTCCATCTCCCTAGGGACTTTGCAGGAAAAACAGAAGGGAATTGTAATGGTCTGAACAAGTGATGCAGACTTAAATCTTTTACAGAGTTATAAGCAGTTTGCTCCAGCACAGAGCTAGGACAGACTCACAGGGCTTATTTTTTTAATTTTTCACCTAAAATGTTGTAAGATGTTAAAATGGTTGGTGATAAAAAAATCAATACTTCTCATGAAACAGTGAAGAGGTTTGTACTGTCTGGCATGAATATCAGATTGTGTCTCCATCTATGTCAGTTAACCTCAGCAAGGAATGAAACAGACAAAACCTGTTAAATATTGGTATGTCCAGTGCTCACTTACATGCACTCATAGAAAGTCACAAACACACTTACCCAAGTAAAAGAAAATCTAGGCTTAAAACCAGCGAAGAATAGCTGAAGTTGACTGAAGAGACCTAAATGTCTCGGTTGTGCAGCACTGTGTGCTGCTCCATAGAAAAATCCATTCTGGAAAAAAAAAAAGTATTTCTAAGTGCCAGCTCTGTGCCCCTCCGCAGCATCAGCTGGCTGGTGCGTTCCGTTTGGACGTGCCGTTTGTGGTTCAGCATCGCTGCCTCTCAGGAGGGGCAGCTGAGAGAGATGCTGTTAGGATAGAGCTGACACAGCAACCATCTGCGAAGGCTCTAAGTTACCTGGGATTTGTCTGAGCTACGTCTTGCCTGCAGCTATCACATGCTTCAGCTTCTCTTTCCAGCTTCCTTCTTGCCTTGGCCAGGCCAGCGTCAGTGCCGCCTGATGGTTTAGTGTTCCAGCCAAGTCCAAATTCACCTCCTTCGGCCCTCTCTAACCTGTGTTAAAATCTTAGGATTTAATAGGTGATTACCTTGTGCAGACAGGCCTGAAAGTTAATGTTTATCTGGTTGCTGACTCATTAAGGGAAGAGAGATGAAGCACGCATAGTACAAACACTGCAGATCAACCACCGTATCAGTGAGTCCTTCCCACTTGCCAGCTCTCTGCTCTCATCTTGGGGCATCTATTCAGCACTTCAGCGCAACCTAGAGAATGGCCTATGCCCCTCTACGTGTGCTCTTGCTGGGAATGAGCTCTGGGGTAATCAGTCACCTGGCAATCACTTACGTGAAACCTCTTGAGGTTAACAAACACTGTCCATATGCCTTTTCTTCCTCCTTGAGCTCTTTCTGGACCTCTTCCTTGAGTCACTTACAGACAGCTCACTACTACCCTTTCCCATCTGTGGGCTTCAGCAGGAGAATATTGACTCTCTTCCTTGCAAGTCACTGACACTGGATGGCCTCTACCTCCTCTGCAAGCCCCTCCTCAAGCTGGGATGCAGAGAGGTCTGCTGAGACTGAGCAGAAGTAACACAGAGGCCTCCTGCACTCTCTGTTGGACTGGTCGGGCTGAGCTTGTGCCATTCCTGTTAGCTGAACAAGAGTTAGGATAATCCTAAGGAAAGCAAGGTCTAGGTCTGGTCCAGGATCAACTGCAAAAAGGGGATAGCAGCTAACTGCAAGGCAGTTTCTGTTAAGGACTGTGCAGAAGGGGAAACGTGTGCTGCTTGGTGCAGGGGTTCAGGAAGCTTCAGAAAGTGTGAACTTCCCCAAAATATCTTGGAAAACAATACTGGGAGCTAGGGAAGGCCTTACTGAGGGTATGCACTCAACACGTTTCTGCAGAAGTAATGCTTCCCCTACTTCACCCGAGCAGGCAGCAAGCTCCCTAGGGACAAGGGGAGAGCTCCAGGGAGCTCCGACTGGAAGCAGCTTAAGTTTGATTCTCTTCCTCCAGACTTTTTGGTCATAGCATTTTCCCACATATTTATGATGCTTGGACAAGGCCATGTGCTGATGTCAAGCCCCTACTGTTTGTGGGTATTTATATTTCCTCCCTTCAGGGGACCATTATGAACTTGACCAGAACACGAACCTCCAGGTTTTTCTGGAGGTCATGGCATCTCCAAGCAGCAGGGTTGAGTGTGACTACCCCCCTCCACTCATACCCACATGAGACTGCACAGCAATTACAGCAAAAGCTTGTACCGAAAGCCACGCTAAGCAAGCGTGAAGACATTTTAACCATCCCTGTTTAAACCTGCAAACCAGCAGCAGAGGCAAGTGCCATGTTCATGCTCCCATCTGCAGGTGAGCAGCAGGATTGTAACGACAGCCCAAAGAACATAAACCATTCAAAAGGAGAGCAAAAACTGTCTGCTGAGACAAAGGCAACAGCATCCAACCCAGTAAAAGTAGAAAACCTAGGTGCAGAACGGGTGAGAGCTTCACCCTTCAGGTTTTCAAGTCCATTATTAACAGTCAGGAACCATTTCCCTATTTAGCATAATTTATTAATACTACTAAGGCCAGGTATAGTTCAACACATAGATAAAAGTAGTGCCCATGCAGCTATGATCTGCAGCACAGGAGCTTCCTTTAGCGGATCACCAGTTTGGTGAGACGCCAAAATTTAGAGCACAGCTCTATGAACTTACCAACACTTCTCTTTGAGTGGTTAATTCTGCTCTGTTTTTCTTTCCCAGTGAACTGGTCTCTGTTCTTACTTGCCTTTCTGTCATGCCGGCTTTGCATCTCCTCTCCAGAGTATGCCCCCAGCTGAATTCCTCTCCCCTGACTTCTTTTGCCAGGGGTAGACAATGAGTCTCTACAGACTCAGCTCGTCTTCACAGAGCAACAAACTGTGAGAGGATCTGGCTTCCTGTTTCATTTCCGTTACAGTTTTCAGAGTCACACAGGCTGTGTACGCTTCTCCATATCCAAGCCACAAGAAAAAAAAATTGAGCGTAACTCAGCTATTTATAAAGGTCACATTGCTGCCTCCCTCCACATCTTCCAAGTTGTTTGAGGGCTGGAGGTTGCAAGGTGATTTTCAAACTGTGATGTGCCACCCATACGTGGTCTCTGTCTTAGTGGTAGTGCTCAGAGCGTCACAGCCTCTTCTTTTCAACTCCAGTATCATGTTTGATTGCTAAGCATTTAACAGTACTTATCATGCAATCACTGTGCTTTCTGTAGAAACACTGTGACCGTGAAGAGGAAACAGGTGGTCCGCACAAGCATCCCTTCTCTATTAAGATATGGGCAGTGCTACGCAAAAGCAAACTTGCACAGATACAATTAAATTATTTCATAGATACAGGACTTTTAGTAAGAGTAAGCAAAGGGCCCTTCGAGGGAGTCTTTCCTTTCCCCTCCTCACTCATCAGTTTAAGTTAAATGAGACTAGTGGTTTCTCTACAGTCTAAGGCTACTAATCGCTTCTTAATTACCCTGTAGGAGGATACAGGGCAATGCTGCAGCTTACAGGTTCACTAAATTCAGTCTCCCACTTTGAAAATACCCACAAGTTCTTATTTCAGAGGCGGAAGCAACCATTTGCCCTGCCAGATTCCTCTTCTCTTGACTGTTGCTCCATGTTACAGATGGATTTTTTAAAAAAAAATTAGTGGAACTCAAATGGTTACTGACTCACATTTTCCCTGGAATGTTGATTTCCCTTTCTACATCTTTTATTACACTATTTTTGTTAAATTAGTTTTAAAACACTGTTCGTCCATCCTTGGATCAGGAGCATTTGCTTAAAACAATAAAGGAGATTTGGAAAAGTGGGGTCCAGGGATATCCTAAATGTTGTTTTTCGGCACCTCAGGAGCTGAGGGAGAAATCTGCCTTCCCTGCTCCAGTTCAAGGCTTGGGACCCATGACTGCAAGCCTGCAAACACTACTTATTTCACCATTTACCGTGGAAGGAGGAGAGGAACAATGAAGAATTTTCTGTCTTTAAGTCTTCACTTGCTGCCTTTGAACGCTTTCACACTACTCATGCTCCATGCCAGTGAGCATCCAAAGGCAGCAAGTGAACACTTAGAGATGGAAAATGTATCTATACTTGCGTGTATTTATATGTATATATGCATATATTTCTCTGTGTTCAGTTTCCATTAGTAGAACAAGGTAATTCTGAGAGGAGAAAAACCGCAGGCTGGCTACAGGACCAGCACATATCCAAGGGGAGATCTGGAAAGAAAACTAGTAGGAGAGAATAATACTGCACATGCCCTCTTTTGCTTCACCGCTTTTTTAAATAAAGCAAAGCAGCAAGCTGTTTAGTTTAAATTATGCGACTGTCTTCACTGCATTGAATTCCCTTTCCTCATTGTAAATTCCTCTATTGTACTTCTTAATCCATTTTGTCCAGACAGAAACAGTTCTGGACATTTAGCACTGCCTACTCATCCTCTTCTCTTGGAGTTTCCCCACTCTTTAGCCCATTTACCATATTTCTCAACCAAAAATCGATGGTTTACTTGGATAAGTCTTTAATAACTCTTTTGGCTTCATCGAAGCAGGAGAAGCATGGGGTATGAATATTTGCCTGAGCTCTGCCTGTCCTGGCTAGACCTGTGCGCATCTTTAGACTGTGGTGAAAATGCTGGGACGTGTCTGGCGGACATCTAAGAACTTGGAAGAGTTTTGGAAAGTTATGTCATCTTTGCTCCAAGAGGATAGGGCTATAGGCGAAAAAGGGCTCCAGAAGGTAGAGGCTGAGAGACCAAGATCATCTACACCCCTTCCTTGCAGAAAAGCCTCAGCTGAGCTTTGGAATTGGACTAAGTTACAAAAAATACACACACACGACCTTTTTTGTATTAGAAACAACTAAGAGGTTTATGCAGAGTCATGGGCAGAAGAGAAAGACAAACCTAAAATGGAAGGTGACAAGTTTGGTGTGCTAGAGGCAGTGACCACCTGGGCTGATATAACCTGCAAACTAAGAAGAGCTGTGTTTTACTAAGCAGCTAGTGTTTGCATGCCGGCCTGTTTACACTCTTTATCACATTCACAAGCTGACAAGGAAATTTCCTTTGTCCACCCCAACGCTTCTGTGGCGGATGTTATCAGATGGCCTCTCCTACCCGTGGCATTCCCTTGTGGTTCTGAGAGACATAGAAAATAAGGTCTGCATTTGACTTCACCACAGCTCAACACGCTTGTTTCCCTGCTTGCAAATGATAGGAGAGCTCTTGGTCCTCAGCGGCAGTTTGGAAACCCAAACATGACGTGGCATAACATCATCCAGCTATCTGAAAGCTTTAAGCACAAATGCTTTAGAGATGCAATGACCGCCTGAGTTTTTCCCAGTGTTGCAGGCAGTTTCATCTCTATTACTGACCTCTAGAGCCAACTTCTTCATCTCTTTCTGCTTGCTCCCTTTCTATCAGAAGAAGAGTAGGGTTCCAGAGAGAAATATCCCCAACTTCCCATTACATGCAGTCAACTTTTGCTCTGCTGTAACAAGTTGCCTGCCCTCTTGTCTGTTAGCTGGAAGAAAATCACCCTTTTAGGAATTATTATCCTTGCCATTGGCAACTTTCTGCTGCAGCCAAGAGATTGGGGGCAGGAGAGGTGCTGTCCTATGCAGGTACACAGCAGGTTACTTAGTGGGTCAACGGTTATCCTTTTACTTCTGAAGACTAATAATGGGTCTAGCATCAACCCAATCTGCTTTTTGGCCAGATTAGGATTTTGGAAGCATCAAGCAAGTTGTTAGTGCAGAGTTGCCTCCTGTGCCTGGGCTTGGGCACAGGAGACCAACATCTTTGAGAAAAGGAATCCCTGTTACAAAAATCTGTGATGGGCCTTGCTTTTGGCCAATTCCTTGTAAATCAGATACTTCACCCTTGGAATAAGAGTCCATATTATGGCTTCTTTTTCTTTAGAAATCAACATGCAAAGACTCAGAATTTAGCTGTTTCTCCTTCAGGCTGTAAGACATTCCTGCCAGGAGAACAAGACACAGCGTAGTCGTAGGCACTTGCGTTGTGGTTTTTTTAATTTTTTTTTTTTTTTAATTTTTTTGTCTAGTGTCAGTGCCTGGCTTTGCTACAGTGACCAAATATTTATGTTCCGCTGTCAAAAGTGCATAGCAGCAAATCAAAGCAAGCATTTTAAGACCTGGGTGCTGTGAGTGACTCACTGAGGCTACAGATCCAAAGATCAGAGCACCCACTTCCCTGCGCTTCAATCCTGAAGGAGGAGGAGGAGGGTGTCTCTTTCTGCCACCTCTGCTAGGAACAACAGCAGGCATCAGCGATGGCTTATTTGGTACTGAAACAGTAAAACAGGATCACTAAGGGGAAGAAAGAGCTCATTCATTTCTGAGGAAGGAGTCGCCTCAACCCAAAACATCAAATGCCATCAGTGAAAAGAAAAAACTGTCTTTCAGAAGGAGACTTCACGACAAGCAGGAAAATGACACAGATGCAAAAACCGAGGCCAGAAAGAGAAAGCAGTAGCCTGTGCACAAAGGAGCCTCAGTGCTGATAGAAAAGTTATGGAGAGACACGGGCTTGAGCATGTACGTGCCCGCTTTCATAATGCAGCTTATTGATCTAAATGACTCTTAGGTTAATAGAACCAGTAACAGAAGTTGTTCCTTTCTGAAAGACACACTGTGCAGCTGATAGTTTGCTTATTCTGGATTGCAAAGACAAACATCCTCGTTTTATTTGCCGTTTTCTTCCCTGAGTCTCCTAACAGAATCACCATCCATGCTGACAGCTGAAATTAATATATGTTGTTCTTCGTTTAGCAGGTCAAAACAGGCTAATGCTAAGCTAATATATACGCTATTCTTGTCTATGTATTTCACAACACAGAAGAAAGGACGACATTCTTTTCTTTTAATTAGGGACAGGAATTCAGAGGTCGAATTTCTGGTTTTGCTGTTACATAATCTTATGCATCTTCAGCAAATCCTTTTACCACCTGTTAAAGGAGGGGAAAGGAAATACGTTTTCTCCATCTGTAAAACGAAGCTTGATGATTAAAACTGAAGAGATGCTGAAAATACCATGGTGATGGAGGCTCTTCAGCTGAGTGTACAGCCCCCGCTGTGATGACAAGCAGCACTCCCATCTCTCTTTGCAGTCAGTGACAATAAAGACAATTCTCCTACTTAGGAGAGATGTTCGGCACCTTCCTCACAAAGGAGTCAATGATTTATTTTTCTGCCATTGTTTATGGATAGATCTTACCCCTTTCAACATTCTAGTACTTAGACTATAAATATTAGGATTTCTACTTTTCTCACAAATATATGATATACATTTTATTTTAAAAATAGCCCATATTGAGAATGTAAAAATGAAATTTCCTGGCTGTTCCCACATGGCTTCTTCTCAAATATATACATACACCCACATTTCCCTGGACCCACCTTCCACCACAGAGATTTTGTCTCAGTGGCTTTGGATAGTTACAGGATTTCCGGAGATCCCATGGCCCTGCAAGAATAATTGTTCCCTCAGCACATCAGGATGCAGAGGTCCCAGATGCCACCTGTGGGTGTGCACAAAGCAGCCCATGCAGCATAGCTCAGAAGGTGTGATCCATCTCCGGCAGGTTGAACTCCAGGTACATTCGCTACAAGTTACAGGAGTCAGGAGCTGGGGCTTCATTTCAGTTCCTTGCATCCGTTTTACAGAAGGATGGTGTAGATTTTGAGTAGCACTAGAAGAGCAAAGCAGAAGTCTTTCTCTCAAGTTCAGGAGAAGTAGGACTGTGTTTTGGATTCTGCCTTATTTCCTCAAAATTATTTCTAGATTTAATCATATCCTCTGAACAATCTGGATTTACATTACATGAGAATAATGCTACTTTCTGTGGCACTTCAGGATGACAGTTTGAAGGTACCCAAAATTGCTGCCAAATTTTTATGGAGAAGTTTTACATTTAAAAGGATCATTAACTATACAATCACATAATTGGATCCTTATGTCACAGGTTTTGTTTGAAAAGCTTAAATGGTTTCTACATATGTTAATGAACTTGTTTTAGCACTGAGAGCATAAATGCACGACAAATTGTCTGGGAGGAGAAATGAAAGGGAGACCATCTAAACTTCCATTTTTGTGAGGAAAGGAATCTGGCACACTAGAGGCACAGCAGGAAACCAATGAGGAACAGAATGTACAACCATTACTGCTGTTAAATATAGATCCTCAGCTCTGAGGCACTGAAGAGTCTTGCTTTTGGGGTCTCTTCTTCTGACAGGCGTCTCATGTCCCCAGAACACCTCACCTTCAGGACGTTTCAAAAAGTTGAGTCAGATGAGGGCGTTCTGCCTCTTTCTCCATAACTTACTCCAGAAGGTGCAGGAACACTTTTCTACAGGTCATACAAGCATAACGTTGCTGGATTTTCTTTTTAAAGTTTGGGTTTTTTTTAATTAGATCTGACATAACTGCCAAACGCTCAACTCTATTCTGCCATCAATTGTGTATTACAAATGAAAAAACCCAAGCAGACGATTTTTTTGTGCATTGCTACATTTGTTTTTTTTTCCAAGCGACGTAGTACCAGTCCTTCCTCCACTGACCTTCAAATATTGCTCTGACACAAAATATACTAGTAGGACTCAAACAGCGTGATTACAACAGCATCATGGTAAAGGTAAATATCATATAGTTATACTTCCTTCCACTGGCAATATTTCCAGGACACAGGCTTCATAAAGAGCTACACCCAATAGTAAAATTATTTGTGCTCAATAAACAAATACAGAGAGCTGTTATAAAGTCCAACATGAAGCTCAGCCAGAAATGCTCCACTACTTTTAAGTGACAGTATGTCAGCTGCAAATGAGCAGGTCAACAGAAGCTGAGACATTTATATAGTCCAACTAGTAGGAGGCCTAAAATTCCGAAATTAAGGCTGCAGGTGGTAGCTGGTTTTGCAAACTGAACAGCCTATGTCTCCATACATGGACCTATAGTTTTTAAAAGCTTTTCACCCCCCCTCTAAATGTAACATCAGATTTGTCTTGTTTATGGAGTTAATTAAAATGTTTCAAAAAAGCAGCCTAAGCGTGGCTGAGGAATGCCCAACACACACTAGCCGGCTGCTCTACTTCCTATTTTCCTCATCGGAAACAAAGACAGGATTTCACAGCGCAGCCTAAGCAGGCACCTCAGCTACCTCCCTGCCTCCATCACCTAACTGCTGTGATAGACTTGCTAAGCCAAACACCGCTGTCACGAACAGTTAAAGCAGTTTTGGCTTTTTATATGGGAGCTCAACAGTGTGAAGCCAGCTGCCTTGCTAGGAGGAGGAAGCTGAGATGTCTGTCGCACTGGCAGATTTAGGATGTAATACCTGCTTGGTCACCTCAAAAGGAGGCCAGGACATGCAGTGTGCTTTAAAATACTGCAAGGCAACAACATTAGTACACACAAATTTTTATACATAACTTGTTTAAGTGCTGGATCTCCAGGTGCACAGATTCCTTCCAGCAAAACCACTCTCAGCACCTGAGCACTTTGTTTCTAGGACAGGGCACTTTGGACACGAAGCTGTGTCCTTGCGAGTACATCCCTCCTGCCCATCTAACATCCATCACCATAACTGAGGATAGGCAGTCAGCAGAGGAGCATGAATTCCCACACAGCTCTCATGATTTGCCATTTGTGCCTCTTCTTTTTCCTGACACAAGTGTTGCTACATCCCCCCACCCAAGAGCAGCTAGAAAGGGCCTTTATAAGTGTTTCATAATTAGCAAAGGGCCCTTTCACTTTACTTCCCATAAAGTGGTGTAGGAGAGCCATAAGTATGCACAGAAGGGGAAAAACTTCGACAAATGCGAGTAGACATCTTGGGACACCAGCTTCAGCAGAGCTCCCCGGAGTGATGCAAACAGAGGTCTGAGGATTGCGTCCTCCAGCAGAAAGATTAGAACAGCAATCCTGCTAAAGGTAACGCCTTTCAGTGCAACACTGCTTTACAATGAAATAACGTAATCTTCACTTCCAAGTGGCTGGAGAAACTCTTAAATGTTTGTTTTCGGGGTTTTTTTTTTTTGTTTTTAAAAGCCTTGATGGCAAGAAATAGCTGCAGTAAGGCAGAGCAGCAGATGCCCCACAGCAGCACCACAGCATGAAAGAGAAATACAACAGCTGTTTATACTTAAGACAACCCACCCTTATACTATTTTGTTCTAGAAGACCTCCAACACTTACACTGAGATGTATTCTTCATCTAATACCCCTTTATCCAACTGGAAAGCTTTTCCCTTGCACCTCTGAAACACAACAGCGGGGGAGGCTCAAGTAACATGGTAGAAGTTGATACTTCTCTGCCTGACTTGGGCAAAAAGGTCAATGTTTGACATCAAGCAAACTTAACCATGGAAAATAAAACCCTGCATTACATCGGACAGTAATACCAGGGCTCTGTAAAAAAGAACCCTTTACAATTTCGGCTGCAGCTTTCATGGTATTAGATTCCACAGCACGCACATGTGGTTTCAATATTTTTTTTTTTAAAAAGCCACTTCAAATGTAAATAGATTAGCACAATGGTTGCTTGCTAACACAGGGCCTGATGTGCGATAGAAACGATAAACTAGAAAAGCAAGATTGCCAGAAAATATACTCACATTATCTGGGAAAAGATTTGTAAAGGAGATAAAGAGTTTCTGTGGGGAACTTAAGTACAGAAACAGTTCTCATCTGAACTAATGGAAAAGAGCATTACCATTTCCTCCTTTTTAAAAAAACTGACGGATAATGTTTAGGCCTTGTAAAAGGTTACCCCTCTCAACCCTTGCAGTTGACTAACAGAGCAAAATGTTTCTTGATTATTTGTCAAACCAAATGTTACAGACTCAAGAGGCAGATTCAACTTGAAATAAATACTTGCACTACTTACCTAACCACTCACAACTGGAAAAGTCACAGCACGCAAACAGAAACAGATGTTTTTCTTTCACAAAAAAATGCCATCCCTACCCATCCATAAATTGTTCAGAGGATGAAAAGGAATCATAATTCTCTCAGCCACGTATCCCAGAAATTTCTTACTCAAATAGACTTATAATATCTTTATTACATACCAAATAAAGATATTTTCTTCTCTCTGAACTTTATCTCTGCAGTCTCTTTGGGATATTAGCTTCCAGGGCAAGCAGCAAATATTTCCAGTAATTTCTGATAAGCTAATGGGTCTAGTGGAGGGAAGGTAAGAGTAGACTGAGAATAGATGGCATTCCTTCAAAATAGTTTACTGTGCAAGTTAAGAGCATTCCCCTAGAAGTACTTTTTTAAGAGTAAAAACCTTGATTACTATTGTCCATATTTGAAGATGTTTTCAACGCACTCCTCGTCTTTCCCATGTCCAGGAGTTGCCATCCTCTTCAGCAGTTCTCCCATCCTCCTCCGAAGATGTTGAAAGTTGGTGGCAATGTCTTTCTTATGGCTGAACTGCTGGGTGGTGGTGCACTCTCTAAAGCCAGTTGTGACCTAGTAACAGACAACTTAAAGCTGTTACAAAAAAGTAGCAAATAGCATTGTATCAGTGTGGAGAAAGACTTTTCAGTAAATTAGGTATTTGTTGTAAATTTCCATTCCAAAAAGCAGAACATGCCCAGGCAGCCATGCCATAGTTTCTGCAGGTGCACCATTCTTCCCTTGGTCAGACTCTGAGGTGGTGGCAGGGATCACATGCACAGTTAAAGTCCAGCGTTGTCCATGCCTACTCCTAAGGAGGCTAACATCATTGGCATCCTAGTAGGACATGTACAGTAACCTCTTTTCTGTGTTCGCCTACCTTCTTTCGCTTGCTTCTCTCTGTAGTCTTATTTCTCCCCAGTAACCATCTGCATTGGCCTCCCCAAATACATTTTGAATTGCTGGCTGTCTTGAATTGGACGTAGCACCTTTCGCTTCTCCAAGACATCAGGCAGAGCAAGCCTATGCTGTTATCATGTCATGAGTATCAGGAGTAACTCAGATTTGGGAAGAGCTTTAATTTCTTTCCCACGAACTATTGCATAACTCGGCTCTGAGGCAAAGCCCTAGGAAAACAGGCTTCCTTTCTTTGTGTGTACAAATAATCAGCCGTGTCTCTCTCCGCCTATCACTACTATAATTTCCGCTTACAGAGAAAGCAAAGGAAGAGCAAATACCATTTTATACATGATATTGGTTTGCAACACCTGAATTCATAAAAAAATGCACCAAGAATTGTATGCGCAGTCAACATACCTTGAAGAAATCTATACACTTTGTCAACATACATCTTTTTGCAGTATTTGCAGCATACATGCACTCCACTGCAGCTGCCGCCCTTTCTTACAGCACGGTGTTATCCACGGGTGCCAACGTAACGTAATTTAGCTGTACAGACATTATATCCTTCACTTCCTCACATCTGATGATCCTTCAGAAGTAAGGCAGTTGAAGAAAGAACAGCATGTGGAAAACATGTTTTAAATAGTTTCAGTGAGTGACAAGTTTTCTCCTGTGAGCGCTTGCATACATGCCCCACACTGTGATAAATCCAGGCAACACCATATATATTTGCACCGTAACTGAATGCGTATCTCAGACTTTCACTGAGCAACAACGGAAGTATCATGGCATGGAAACTGAGGAACGGTATAGTGCCTATGTGCAAATGCAACTCCCCAACGAGTTTGCAAGTCAGTAGGACAAGGACATTTCCCCCTGCTATTGCCTGAGCTGCAGTGGGGAATACTCTCAGCAAAGGGAAAGTCTGAGAGCTTGAAGAACCATCCATCTCAAGGGGTCACACGGCCTTCAGCAACACACAGGCAAGATGCGTAGAAACAGGCAAGATACGTGATGTAAACTGGTATTCAACCAGAGTGATTAGGCAGATTCTCAATGGTGCAACAGGGCAAACTTCCAGCTGCTGCCAGCTCTTCCTCTGTTTTGGGAGTAACCCTTGGGATAGCAAGCCCTCGCAGAGACTGAGTTCAGGGTGTGCAGTTCAGGGTGTGCTAAGTGAATTCCCGTTGCTGATTACTACCAGGTGAGTCTTCAGGAAGCTTCATGTGCAATTTCTGCAAGTAATCATCGCAGATACTCCTGATGTGTAATTTCAGTGTGGAAACAAGCCTCCTGATTGAGACCCAAGTAAATCCTCTTGTTGAAGCGAGGGTGCTAGCCTCACTAAAATCAGTGTAGCTAATTAAATTTCAAAGGAAAGAGTTTCAGCTTAAGTCCAAAGCGGGTTACAATTTCCTCCCTCAGGATGAGAGGAAATGAGTTTGATGGCTCCAGGAGCTGGCAAGAAAACACTCGTCTGGATAGACTCCTGTGAAAGGAGTTCTTGAAAAAATATCAGGGGAGCTAGGCTGACTATGTGTGTAGAAAAATGAAGGCCAGCAGTAGTCCGATACTATTTTTTTAATATATCTCCATGCTCAGTTCCATCAGAACAATCTCTTCCTAAGGCAATCATACTACCTCAGCTTTGTAAGCTGAAATAAAGAGGCTGAGAACATTCAATAAGAGAAAATTAATGCTCATGAGGGATGTGCTGAAAGGAGAATCCAAGTTTTACATAAATGATCACGGGCTTTAAACTGACCATTGCCACTCAACTTGGGAACATGATCTCAAGATTTGATATTTAAGAAGTATCAGCTCAAAAGAAATAAAAGCAAGGTGAACATCTGGAATTTTTAGAAAAGGAATAGACAACAAAGTGCCATTTTGCAACTGTGTAAGTCATGATGCACCTCTGTCATGAACACTGCGTGAGCTTTGCTCCCTCTTATTATAGAAAATTCGGAACTAGGGAAGGTTCAGAGAAAGGCAACTAAGATGACAGCTTCCCCATAAGGAATAAATAGGCCAGTACCCTTTAACTTGGAAACAGAAGACCAAATGAAAAGTAAGGTAGAAGTCTGTAAAAACAGAGGTAGGACACAAAAGCTGGGGAGATGAACTGCTGGTAGAAGTTTTGTTTTGCAAAAGACAGAGACATCAAAGGGAGATGTCGCTGGGTTCTTCACACAGTACGGAGCTCAACTGCATAACCCATTGCCATACAAAGTCACGGGTATCAATAGCTTATTGCCATTCTAAAACAACAATTAGGTATTACATAATCTTTAATGTACTTTTTTTCCCATGAGATGCAAAGATATAATTTTGTCAGGAAGACCATTTAGTATGACAGAGGAGAACACCTCAATGGACAGAATGCCTTTGGGGAGCTGGAAATTCAGTTTGCAAAAATTGAAGTGTTGCTTTGTTGTTAAGGTTTCATCCCTTCTGTCATTCAATGTATTCATCCTCTTTGCATGGAAGATATCTTCCTTCAGAAACCTAGAAATTTAGAGCAATAAGAACCAATACACTACCGCAGGCATGATGGAATCTAAAGCTTCATCCACTGCAACTGATGCAGTCTCAAGCACCTCATCTACACATTTCCTCAAACAACAAGGGTGAAAATCTCTCCAGCAGTCAAGAGGAGAATGCACATGTTAAGAAGGAAACTCATTAAAAAAGCAGCTTTCAGATTACTGCTTTTGACAGTTAGACAATGAAAACATCATGAGTATCATCTTTCCTGAAGATAGCTCACAGTTCATGTATTAAACCTCAGATGTCTCTCTAGCACATTTCATCATTTTAACCTACAGCCAGTGGGGAAAACTGAAACTTGGTGCTCTGCTCTAATACTAGGGCTCATAACGGCTTCTTCTATTGGAAGGCACAGATTGGCTGATGAGAATATATTATTAGCAGGCTTGGTGCTGGCTCTCTTGACATTACGAGTGGAATGAATAGGAGATCAGACTGCTCTCCTCAATAACTCCAGCTGCCCCTCAACCCTCCTTCCCCTGAAGCTTTTTGGGTAGGGCTAAGGGGAGTGAATTAGGGGAGATGAGACGTGTTCCTGTTTTGAGGACAAAGACATTGTGAGAGAAGCATATTCTGCTGTTCCTACACATCAGGCTCTTAGCCCCTGTGGCAAAGCCAGCAAAATGGGAGATCTTATTCTTGCTGCTCAGGGTAACAGCATGGCATGGAGCACCACTGAGTGCATCTACTTGGGAAATGCTGAGGTGAACGCCAGGCATGTGAAGCCTGAGGTGCTGGGTATGTGTCTCTGCTTGCCCGGAAGGAGAAGGAACAGTGGGTACCAGCTCTTTGCAGTGATGAGAGATCATCATGCGCTTGCATTATGGTGCACACAGAAAAAAAACTTTTGTCTTGACTGCTTGTGCAGATGTGAATGTGCAAAAAGTACTGGAAGTACAACCTCTACAGGTGCAAAGCCCATGCTACCCGCTAATACAACCTCCATCAAGATTTAATTTCAGAAAAAAAATTAGTTGTTTGCCTGAGGGATAAATCATTGGTTCTGACAAAAAAAAGCCACCACAATACCTGGAGCTAGTTTAAACAAATATAGAAACTTGGCTTACCTGGTTCTACCTACCTTCACATGCAGCAGAACGTCTATAGTGGAGAAGTTAGTAACACAGCCACACTGAGTCTATACACACAGAGAAATGGTATATAAAACTTACCTCATCTTCTGGACTGGAGCAAACACTGTAACACTCCTGGCACTAATCCCTAGCACACAAACACATTGCTGCTCACAGCAAAGATTGCCTGTCCAAAAACTTCACTAAATACCAGCTACTCACAGATTTCACTACCGACAGCTGCCGGTTAAGTATATTCCCGTCTTCATTTCTCTTAAGAATTTGAGAACCATACGGCTTAACCTCAAGTCAGTCACTGATTTTCCCCTTGGTTACATTCATTTCTCACTCACTAGACCCTCTTTTTCATGGAGTCCTACACTGATTCCCTCAGCAGTGGGGTTTTAATGTTTCCCAACAATATCATGCAGTACGTTACATGTGAAGAACATCCCATTCCGTTTTTAGGCATTTTCTACTACTGACCCGGCTTGCACAGCTGCTGAAATCTTTTCAGGAAGCCAGATGCTTTTGCTGTGTCATTCTGGAGGATCTACACTGCACCTTGGCCTGAACATGCGTTTGGATTTGGAGAAAGAAAAACACAACTATTTTTTCTTCTATTCATCAACACATTAATAGGCCCATCTGAGAATGAGGATGCCATAGTTAAGTGACCTCTATACTCACACAAAAGAAAACCAGGCTGTCCCATCCTATCCCTCGTGAGCACAGGCAGGTTTGTGTTAGGCCACTACGCATTAGGAAGGCAACGTAGGTTGCTTCCCTGACCATGCAAATAATATATAGCCAGGCTTTCTGCTTAGCAGTTGCACAATGGTTTTCAAGTTAAGCTGTGTTCCTCAAATGTGCAATGGAGAACTCCTGCACTCCCAAATCCCAGTACTTGAAAAGTACTGACACGTGTACTGACTTTAAAACCTGGCAACCTCAGAAAGAAGCGACTGGGGTATGTTATTGAAAAGAAAGACTTAGACATGTGCTTCTCGTGAACCTTCCAGGCTGTATCAGCTATGATACTGAGTGCCATTCCCTGTGCTCTGTAACATTCCCACATCAGAAACCTCATACCAGCTGCTTTCACCCATGCTTTTGGTTTCTACTCTCTGTCAGACTGCCGTGCTGGTTTGCTGTGTGCAGGACAGTCAAGGAGAACTGCGCCCAAACGAGTCCAAGTCATATTTACACAATTTAGCAAAACAAAAGGACTTTACACATACATTATATCTCTTCAAAGCATTTGAAGAGATATCCAAGTTGAGGAGTCCATCATTCAGGCTCTCTTTAGCTGGAAGCTCTTGCACCGAGCAGCAGGTTTTAGTGCAAAACTCCACTCTGTCAAAAGATGTGAGCTTTCCCAAGTAACGGTGCTCAGAGAGGGAGGAAATAGTGCAGTTGTTCATGTACGAGTAGAAGAACGTGTCTCTGCTACTTAAAACACCTACAAGTGCATTATTGCTCTGTACAGCATTTGGGTAACTTCTCCCCAGCTGAGTGTATCTTCCGTGAACAGAAAGCATTTTTGAGAACTCAGGGATACAAAACTTCCATGGAGCACGTTGCCATCTATCTCCCTGCCACAGAAAAAGCTTCCAGTGGCTCACCCCTGGCAGTACACCCTTCCTGAATATTCTCTGTCTCTCTCAATGTAAAATGCCTCTCTCAAGTGTCTCTCTCAATAGTAAATTCTGAGGAATAAAAGGACTGTTTCATCACTTGACAGGTAATAGCAGAAAAACAAGTGGAAAAAATAACGTATACAATGCAGTAACAAGCATAAACACTCTGTATTGTTCCCTGACCCTTCACTTCATTTTGCATTGCAAATGGATTAATGATCGCAGAATAGGGAGAGGTAGATGTACACAGGGAAAAGCTTTTCTGCTTCATCCCCTATAGGATGCGAACAGAGTTTAGCTGCAAAATGCAAGTCTCTATGGTTGAGAGTAACTTTTCTTCATAATGAATCTGGAATGCCTAAAAGATGTGGGAAATCTATTCCCCAGTTTAGTATTAAACTGAAATACGATCCTTCAGTCTTTAACTGTGAACATCTGGTAGAAAACTCTGCTGGTCAAAATTTACTAGCTAATAAAGACTATAACGAATTTCCACAGTTAGAGAGCTACGTATGTTTTATATAAAAGCAATCATGACATTACAAAGCACTCAACACTTAGAGCAAAGGCAAGTATTATTTTGTAAGGCATGAAAGAAAGATACATCACTGCAATTTAAAACGAATTATATGGCAATAAAATAATATACTTGTTTCTTTTTAAATACAGAGCCTAATTAAAATATAACCAAACCTAAACTTTCAAACTCCTTAAAGCAAGAGATCAGACAAATATGTCAAATATGTTTAATTTTTTCAAAATAACTGATGGCAAAATAAAATATTTACATCACATCATACTGTGTAAACATGTAACGTCACTGTACAAAGAAATATACATGCAAAATAAAGCAAAAATTTAACTAAAACAATAAAGGAAAATAATACACAAACATAATGATATGAGGTTGGTACGAATACACATCCAGTTCCGAAGTCACTTGTTTTCTTTTAAAAAGTTTCTGTACAACTTTACAAAAAAAAAACAAACCACAAACAACAAAACCACCCCAAAACAAAAAAGGAATAAATAGAATACAGTGGAAGCCGCAAAGCTCAAAACTAACCCAAGCTAGGTTATGGCTTAAGACCCATATATCTAACTGTTGTAGGATGTCGGCTTGGTTTCTTTAAACATGGCATTTCACACAAACATAGATGACAACACACCCATATGAACTCAGTGATGCACAGAAAACCGTCTCTGTCTTTTTAAATAGCTCACGTTAATATTACTTCAACCTTAAAAACAGTTACTAAGACAATTACATTACGTGTCAGATGCTCCTCATCTGACCACTACTTTCTGAATGTATTCTTCACCAAAGAGCACAAAATTCAGTTGTTCATTTCACAGAAAGAAGTAAACACAGATTTGAAAATTCTAAAAAGTAGCAAGTGTTGAGGCTGATTTTGGGAAAGTCAGACTTTGGCATTTTGAATAGAATAATAAATTTTAAAAAGCATCACCCTACTTAACCAGTTTGAGATTTGGGATACGAATCTCTTTTTTTTTCTTTTTGTTTTTTTTGAACAATCCTTAAAACTGACTAGCCTTGACTAAACTCTATGCTAACCCTCATCTTAAACTAACAACGACAGTGTGGTACAACACACCCGCCCCTGCCCACCCAGAAACCCCAAACACACAAACAAAACCATAAAGCTCGCCGTACTAAGTATGTGCTTTTTCTATATATTTATTACAGTTACAACAGAGGTCCTCATAAATAGTTGCATAAAATGTTAAAGCCACAACATTGCACATGATATGAAAGAAAACAAAATCCCAAATGAGTGCATTTACAGTATTTCATCCTGCTGTATACTGCTCGATAATCGGGTCGGCAAGCTGGGCACCAACCCGAAGTCCTTTTCTAAGGGGACAGTGAGTACTGACCCAAACTGAAGACCCGCACAGTGGTATACCACCATTTAGGAAGGAGGGGAAAATGAAGGATAAGGGGAGGGTGGTGGTGGGGCAGAAATTACAGACCGAAGGCAGGTAACAGTCTATATACAAGTAAGGCCTACATTTTATCAGAGCAAAACGATTCATTCTATTTGTATGCAAAAACTTTGAGGTTGGATGCACTTAAAAGCAGAGTCTGATCTCAGTGCACTGCTACGTGAGATACATACAGGCGAGGCAACTGGAAAGCTCTAGGACCAAGTGAAAACCAGATGTTATAAATGGAGGCCGTATCAATGGGCAGCCATTTTGGTGAGTCTTCTCCAGGCATGATTTCATTTTTAACACCAGTGCTTTGAACATAGGCATTTCTTCCTTGAATAAATCTTGAAAATGGTAGTTAAGTTCACTTGCAAAATTCAACTCTTGTTATTAAAAAAACTATTTTTTTTTTTTTGCAGAAACCTGAATAAAATACTGTTACTGTATCGCTCGTGACTGCTTTTTGCAGAGTACAGTGCTATCGTCCTCCACCCCAGTGAAGTCTGCATTGCCAGTCTCCCGTGCCACCCTGCGCGGGTCCCCCTGGAATGCATTTGCACACGAACATTCGCTAGCAGCTGGTTGGCTCGGGGTTTGCTTTCCTCAAAATTCAAGTCAACAGCTGATTGGCAGGAGGAGTCTATCTCCAGTCTGATTGGTTGGCAGGAGGAGTCTATCTCCAGTCTGATTGGTTGGCAGGTGAAAGAGAATGAGAGAGAACTTCAAGCAAGGTCAAACTCTTGGCAAGAGCCTGCTCTGTAAGAAGTTTTTAATGCTACGGATGGGTCGAACATCATTCTGGTGTTTTCGCCGCTCAATGAACGAAGTCAGTCTGGATATGTCAATGCTGTCAGCACTTTTGCTATTCCCCAGCTGCAGCCATTGCTCCTGGAGGGCCAGTGCAGCCGAGGGACGCTTAGCTGGGTCATCCTGAAGTAGGAAGCATACAAAATCTTTGGCCTTCTGGCTAACTCCTTTGAAGTAGTCATCTGGGAAACTAAAGTCTAAGCGGCAAATATTCAGGCAAGTTTCCTCTACACTTTCATCCAGGAAAGGAGAGACGCCACTAAGAAGGACATACGTGAGCACTCCAATGCTCCAAACATCTGAAGTGAGGGAAACAGGATTTCCAAGAATAATTTCAGGAGCTGCAAACTCTGGGTTTCCAAGTAACTGGTGGATATAATACGTAGTATTGAGCTGGACTGCGTCTCCAAAGTCAGCCAGTTTTATTGTTGGCTTAGTGGAACTCTGGTCCACCAAAATATTTTCAGGCTAGAAAACATAAAAGCAAAAGTTAAAGTGTCCTTTTTTTCAAGTCAGTCTAACACACATTTAATGCTCCAACATTACTGTTTCCCAGCCAGTGCTGTCAGCTCAAGAACATAACAGCTACAAGCTATGAGGATTGCTGCTAAAGGCCAGCTCTGCAAATCTCCTACCAAGTCCTACCAAGTCCTACCAAGGCTTCCCCCAGACCAACCGGCCAGCAGTCGCTTGCCAACTAGTGTTCAATGAATATGTTTCACCTGCTGGCACTATAATTTTTGCAAGAAATATAGTTCTGCCAGATAACACTGTAGATGTTCACAATAACAGCTCTGCAAAGTTTCACAGGAACTTGTGTTTGGGAACTTAAGTTTAAAGAACAGCAATTACAAATAGAGGGTGAATAAAGCAACTGCTCTATTTGCTTTATGACAGAGACACAACAAACACCTTGCATTTAAAGGCTGGGAGACCTTGTCAGAATTTTCATTACACTTTCAACAGAATTCAGCTTTACTTGGTGATCCTTAGTGTAACGTAGCTGTACAGACAGAAGTCAAACACTGTTATGAGACCATGGCAGCGGCAGATCCTGTTGGATCCACATGGCTTCAAGAGAACTGCTCCACGATTGGTGAACTGAAAGTGGAATTATTGTGGTTTTGTTTCTGAAGCTACTGCTGCTGTGGCTGTGATCTTAGCAAAATAAGAGTGACTTACCTACAACTAGTTTTTAAGACTGGAAAATGTACTGATGAATTCCATATAGCTCTAGAAAACTTTAAATGTTGGGTCTCTGTGATATGCAGACCAGACTGGTTCTGCTTGGAAAACAGAAGTATGTGGAGAGATGTTGTTGACTCTTTTTGCTTTTTCTCACCATGACTCCCTTTGGCTAAACAGACCCTGCCTACAAAGACGACTTTTCAATGCTAAAATTCCTTATTATTCAAATCCAGTGGAAAATAAGAATATCAAGAACAAGTTCTTAATTAATATACCTTAAGACCTTCTTAATGCATTAAATCCTTGTGGCTCAAGTAAAATTCACAGGGTAGAACAGAGGACCAACAGGTACCATTCACACAGATACCACAACCCTCAAAGTGCGATGAGAAGCAGATTTGCAGGAACAGAGGAAAAGCAGCCTCTTTCACAACAAACTCTATGCTTCTGAAGAAAGAAATAGATTTCTGCTGCAAGTTCCTCAGAAAACAAAATAAATAAAAAAAAAAATAACCAAACAAACCTGTTCCTATCAGCAATTACTTCCAGTGAAAAGGAACACACACGGCCAGAAAGCTTTAAGGAGAAAGCACAAGGAATTCAAAGTTTCTGCTTTGCTGGCTATGACTGATTGGGAATGGAGCCCCACCCCATACCCTTCTTCATACAGTCTCAAAGCAACTCACAGTTCTATGATCTGATCTGCCAGTTTCCTAGAAGAGGGAGGGGTTTATGCCTGGAATGGTACATACTGCCAGGAATCCCATTCACTCCTCCTCACCTTTAGGTCCAAATGTGCTATTCTGCAGTTGTGAAGATACTGCACAGCTTCCAGAATCTCTCCCAGGTAGAATCTGATCTTCCCTTCTGTGAGGTTTCCCCATCGCACGACATAGTCTAGAAGGCGACCCTGGTCAGCCCTAATGGAATTACGAGTTATATTTTGGGTTAATTCAGATATCAGAACTGAAAGGAAAACACAAGGTTTGACAGTTATATTAAAAATGCTTAAGGCAAGTGTCCCTTAAAAACTACAACTGCATCAAGTAATCACTGTTTCTGAGGTTTGGCTTGATCATCTGTGAAAATGTTCTGTCACTTACAGCTGATCTGCACCTACAATTCTGAACTGGGAACAGAGTGTGAAAACAGAAAAGGAAAGGAAGAAATACTGTATTTTAGCCAGACTTGAAACACCAGGTATGTCCTGCCATAGACTACAGGAATAACCAATAGCCTGCAGCACATAAAAGACAGAGGACTAGTGTATGACGAGGAGATTTGATATGAAGCTACCAGATCACAACATTCCTAATTCACTTGTATAATTGCTTGATATAAAATAATTTCTGGACCTTCAGACTAAGATAATCACCTACATTTTTGTTTAACATATCAACTTATTTCCTTCTGAGTATATTATTAAACTCAACACTTTAATAGCAGCATTAGACACCTGCAATCTTTTATTTAGGTGTCTTCAAACTTCTGTGAAACCTTAAAGTTCCGTATTCATAAACCACTCTAAAATCCCCAGAAAGACAGCTGCACAGGTTATATTTTACAGATAACATTATGGTCCACACACATTTCTAACACTAGTATGTAGTTGATGGAGGTCTCAAAGGTATCAAGAAGGCCAATGAGCTGGGGATGCTGGAGATTCTGCATGACTCCAAGTTCATGGGTAACCTGGTCTCGCTTCATCAACTTCTTATTCACAAACTTAGTGGCTACTGCTCGCTTGGTTCCCTTCTGGTCACACTTCTTAACGACAGAAAACCTGCCCCTGGAATACAATATTGAAAGGAAAGAATTAACTGAGAGATGCACTAAGGACGTACTTTTACCTTGAAAGATATACTGAGAGAGATCTAATTTCAGGTTTCTAATAAGCTACCCTTACAGAGCAGTTTCTGGACATAAACAAGTTTTAAGTACACACATCTTTTACCAAATGTGTCTGTATGAGTAACTAGCTCTTGACTGTTTTATCACATTTGCAGAGAACTCAAGTCAGAGTAGCATCCAGCTTTCAAAGATCATCCATCATTAAGTTGGAGAAATGACTATTTTGTGTGACTGACTTTGCATTTTGCTCATTTTCATACTTTTCTGTCTATAATTTTCATAACCTAAATAAAAAGGTTTAGGAGAGCTTCACTACAGAAACAGTGTCAGTCACTGTAAGGCATGCTTAAAAACAAAGACTATGTAGCCTTCCAAAGTATTTGAAAACCACACACAGCTCAAGCTATGATACCACTTCAGCCTACATGTTTTGTTTATGCAGTGCCATCTAGTGCTGGTAAGATTTGCACTTCCTCATTTTAATTAATCCAACGTAATTCTGGCCTTTTAGGCTCATATGGTAAGTATTTTTCAAAGATAATTTAATTTTTTGAATGAGAAGTTCATATTTTGACATAAACAACTTTGGCGATCAGCATACAGAACACACCTGCCAAGCTCAGCCACTTCACTGTAGAGGGAATCAAAGTTGTCCTTCCAGATTACCATGATCCCATCACTTCCAGGACCTACAAAAAAAGAGGACAGTATCCCCAATATTTAATATCGTCAGATCCTCCTCAGAACTAAATTGTTGTCATTATAACCAAGGGACTATTTCAGATGTTTTGCAAAAGGAGAAATATTTGGACTTCATATTTGGTTTAGGAATACATTTCAGGAGGAATCTGCCTCAGTCAGACTGGCCCCTGTCAACTTTTGCTTGAAGCTGAGTGTGTGCACATTAAAAAGCAACTCATGGCCTCATATTGTTCATCCTCTTGCAGCTAAGAAAGAAAATGGTTTCTGTAATCAACTACTTCCTTGGCTGATATACTATGAGTGGAATCAGCTCATCCTGTTAATCCCTGTATGACACAGGGTGGCAGCAAGACAAGATGGATTACACACCAAAACAGCCTGGCCAATGCAGCAGAACAAATTCTATAGTGGAACTAATTCAGGTGCAGTGGGAACTGTCTGTACAGGAATGACTAGCCTTGGCAAGTTGCAGGAAACAGCAAAATGAATAGGTATCTTACATTATTTCTCATTGTCAACAATACACCTAGCCACTCTGGGGAAAAAAGTGATCAGTGTAACAGCTACCTCAAAAAAAAAAAAAAAAAAAAAGCTCTATCTTTCAGGAAACACTAATGTAAAGACCAAAATTTTATTTTCTGCCTCTTTTATGTATTGCAACACACCCATCCTAGGGCTTAACTACTGGCTGCCTTGAGTCAGTTAGCAGGAAGTGCTGGGAATAATCACCATGTTAATATGTTGGCAGTAAGGCACTTACTGTGGCTGCCAACACATCTTTCACAGTCTGGTTTCAATATTTCAGGAAAATGGCAAATTTTGGGGGGGGAAAAAAAGGGAAGGGCATATTTTGGAGAGGTTTGGGACAACTGTACAAGTCCACATATTAGCTGGGACAGATGTACAAAGACAGAATGCAGCACGTCATATCTTTCTTTCTTTTATATGAATGAATTTGATATGGAGCCATCCCACCTATTATCTATTAATGAATTCTCACCAATGGATAAAGACACAGGCCTCTCAATGGATTAAAGGACCCAGATAGCACCAATTGTTATAAGCTGCATGTAAGAAAGCTTGCTATCCTGCTGTCTCACTGAGCTTTCCCTATTTCTAAAATTGGAGGATCCAGAACACTTCAGAGAAGAATAACTGAATGTACAAACACGCACTGAAACTTATCACTATGCCAAACACATCAACTAAAACCCATTTGTTTTTTCTTTTGCTGTCTGCCTCCGAAACACAGGCATTTTTAATCTTTGCAGGTTTCCTTTTGTTCTCTCACAAACATTCTGCTTGCCTCACTTCAGGTACTGAAACAATGTAATATAAGTGTAGATACATGATGCAAAGACAAGAAATAGCTGTACGTTCTCCTGAACACTGTGGCTTTACAATTCAAGCAAAGGAGCATATTAAAATACAGAACACTACTACTCTTTTCTTATCTGTACACCTTAGAAACTATACATGTTGGCACAGCAACTTTCACTGAGACTAAACTAAGAATGCAGATGATAAAATATGATTTAATTGTAGTATGTTTGAACTAGTATTGACAGACAAAGTAAATGAACGTTGACACTACTGTGTAGGCATCTTGTCTGTATGAACCTCTAATTAGTTACATCCTAGAAGTGCATCTATTCCTGCTGAAACAAGTCATGTATCACAGGTGAAAAGGTTTGCTATAATGCTCCTTTAATGGAGGGGTGCCCAAGAGCCAGGGTTTTCTTTTTCCTGTACTATGGGTACCAGACACTTTGTGTGTAATTAGATTAAAAAAAAGCAAAGAGACAGGCCTACCTAAAACTCGTAGACTGGCAGAAGATGAAACCGAACCCATATCGTTTGCAGCTATACATGTATAGATACCATCATCTTCTGCAGTGACGCCAATGATTTTCAGTGAAGCCTCTCCTAAGTCACTGGGAAACAAAACGGCATCCGTTAACTTTATATTCATTTTACAGACCTTAAGTTACGGAAATGAGACAAATTTAGGTTGATACTGCTAATAATTCTTATTCTCCAAGCCCCACCTCCCTCTGGATAAACATTACTAACCCTGTCCCTGCCATTTCCGAAGCGTCTACCAGAATTTGAGCACTTCGTGTCCATCAAGTATCTTGGAATGTCCGACAGACTGTTAGAAAAACATCCTCACTGACAGTCTTCTCAGCATGTCCTAGGCACCATTGTGTTTGAAAAGTCAAATGCTTCCCATGTTTCTTCCTGCTTCCTCTACTTCCTTCAGATTATAAGAAGCTGTATCGAGACAACCATCCATTGTTGCTCTTTCTGAAAGGTTAGTCTCCATCCCTGACTA
This sequence comes from Phalacrocorax aristotelis, assembly GCF_949628215.1. NCBI lineage: Eukaryota > Metazoa > Chordata > Aves > Suliformes > Phalacrocoracidae > Phalacrocorax > Phalacrocorax aristotelis. Next base: position 86,569,189 of record NC_134277.1, read on the forward strand.
TAGAAGCTGATCTCACATTCGTACTTTCAGAGCATTCATCCCTCATAAGAGATGGTTCCACCTTCAATACAAAAGGCGCACCTCGCCACAACTTTGGAGGCCTCGGAATCTGGGAGAATGTGGATGACAGGAAACCAAAAAAGACTTATGTTTTTCCTCTGCTCCAGGGCAAAGACAGCAATAAGCTGTATAAGACCACAGGAGAAAGATTCTGCAGACACTTCCTTAATCTTTCTCACTGCTCAATCACCCATTTTGTTCGATGGTTTGTCTTTAAATGTCTACTTAACTGTTCCTCTGTGCAATTAACGTCCAGTATTTTTTGACCATCTGCCATGGACATGAACAGCAGATAATTCTATCTGCAGAAGTCTGTTACAAACGTGAATACTTGGCAAGTCCTCCCTACGCTTTTCACCTCTAGGCTCAAAACAGCCCTAACATTGTGTTATTCTTTCACAGTAGGGTGTATTTTCAATATTTTCTGTCATTCTTATTACTTTCCTTTGCATTAATCCCAGTTACGCAAGTCATTTGACTGACTGAGCCAAAAACCTATTTGTCACAGTCTTCACCACATGAATTCATTTCAGGTTAAAAAAACCCAAGAATGTAAATTTTAGGAACATAGGAAGTTGACACACACATACACCACAACCCCCCCCCAGCTCAAAAGACATTTTGTGATTATTATTTCTAAAAATCTGTCAGCCAGAGCCAACATGATTTACTAAATATAATTCTGTCACAGGAATGGATCAGAGGGAAATAAACCTAGTAAATCTCTTACTCATCTCTCACACTGGTCCTGGGTGCAGTAGCAGAGCTGCCACAATGCCTGTCTCCCACAAAAAAAAATTTATACCCAGTGAAAAGGAAAAGGCAGCAGCAGCAGCAGGTAAAAGAGAGCAGTATAACATGCCATCAGGTTTGCAGGTAAGTTGGGCTGTACTGTACAACCTCGAGGAAGATGATGCACTCTTCTATCTATTAATGAGGAAAGTTTTCACAACCCCACCCCCACATTCTGGATTGAGAGCATAATGCACAAATAAGACATTTCTTCACACTGAAGTTACTTACTAAACAACATTTTCTGTATATGAAAGAATGTGTTTTCAGAAAAAAAAACTCCCAAACTTTTCTAATATGCAGTTTCACATTCCAAAATACTGCAATTTCTATTATTAATCAGGTGTTTGAATTCCCAGTTAGTCTGTTAAGTTCCATCATAGCAAAGCTAAAACCAGACAAAAATATTAACTTCTGTGCTTGAACAATGAAGACAATGACACTGCCATGTCAGCAGGAACCAGAGGCTTTTCTCTGCAAAATACTGTAGTGTGATCTGAAAGCAGCCATTTGCCTCCAAAATGATGGCATGTTACTAATGGAAATAAGGGATTGGCAGATGGCATGTCACAACATACCTGTCTAGTTCACACACTAGGTCAGCATGACAGGACCACAATGGCTTCTGCGATAGCTAATCAGAAGCAGCAGCTGAATTTTCTTTTGTTTTTAAGAGTCAAACTGAATACGACATTGGGGTACCACAGCTGTACATAGAAGTTACACATTTCCAGAAAATCCGAGCTGTGAAATATTTCTGTCTGAGGGCAACCCTATGTTTATGCCTCAAAGCCAAAAGCTATCCTTCATCAAGGGTGCAAATAGAAAATATAACAGTTTCAGCAGCTCCTGTTGAATGTTACACAAATTACTCTACCTGTACGAAATGCTGTGATGACCGTCATTGCTCAGTGTGTTATGATCAGGACCTTTCCAAGTAACTGAAGCCTTGGGGCGACCACAGACTTTACACCTAAGCACGATGGTCTCTCCTGTCTCACATGTTACCTCACTCAATGGTATTATGAACTCTGGGGGAACTGGAAAAAGAAAATTAATGGCATTAGGTCAATTGAAGTGAATCAATTTACTTTGTCTAATAGAAAAAAGAGTGCAAGGAATAGAAAAGTAGTACGGTACTTTAAATTTCTAAGGTGTATCTGTCCCTCTACCCTTGGAGCACTTGCTGGGGCTCTGCAGAGCTAATGAATTTTTCTCTGCATGAACTTGGACACAACCCTACTGCTATGGCAGGGTTAACCACAAAGCCTACCATGGTGAACCAAACACCCCGTTTATGGCAAGCTGAGGAAACCCTACAGTGAAAAGTATTTAAGGATATGCTCAGCCAGGCTATCTTTATATCCAGGTAAATTTGCAAAGGGGAACACAAAACACGTCACTCATGCACGGAAGCACTGTAGTGATTTCCCTTTTTGCATAAAGGTGAAACTCAAGAAGTTTGGTTCTGTTTATTAAGATAAAAACCCAGTTTGGCTCTGACCCCAGAAGGTCACTCTCTTTGCCCTGATCAGCTTATGCACTGGGCAGGCCCTGAAGGTTTCCTAGGGTGCGAGGTTAAAAACAAAGGTGGTCTCCAGTTCCTGGCCTTGTTATTTTGCAAATTCAGCAAGGCCCAACTTCCATACGGTCTCCATGCAAATGCAGTAGAGTGCAAATCCTTCTGAACAATTCATATGGTCTTTGTTTTATGTTGCTTTGGACTTGTGAAGAACAATGTGTTCCTTGCATCTTAAAAAGTAAATATATTTCATTAACTGCCTCTGCCCATGTATACTTTTGTAGAAAACACTCAGTTCCTAATGGAACTCATGTCAAGCGAATTTAAACAAAGCAACTCATGTTCTAATCAAACCATATTTACTGTGACTTTTAAAAATTAAAGCAACTTACCATCATAAATGTAATTGGGGTTGAGAAGCTGGAAAGGAGAAATGGAAGAATTAGTGTCTTTATAACACTACAAGAAATTTAAGAATGGTAGAAAACAAAGTACAGGGATGGTTCAAAGTTAGCTGTGCCCACAAAGATCCAAGAAACAGCTGAACACCAGAATTTCTGCACCATTCTGCTCTTTCTGCAGCATCCTTATGCTATATCATGCTTGCAGGTTCAAAGATTATATCCTTCTGTCTTCAGATTTGGCAAACATTGTCCATTAAAGCCACTGTTGCCTCTAAATCCTTCATGTTAGTTTTAAAGAAATCCCAGCACAGCTCCTTTTGGAAACTAATACATCTTTGTAGCATTTACCTTTACAGAAACCTTGTTGGCAAGTCCTTCTCGGGATTTGCGGTAACCATTTTCTAGCTTGCCTTCCCTTTTGCCGTCTTTATCTTTTTTCTCAGATTTCTTCCTTAAACGGAGTGCTGTGTGCCAAGACGTTGACTTCCTGAGTACAGAACATTGAACTTCAATCAATTTTTTTTCAACTCCAGGTTATGTGTTATGCTCTCTAGTTTCAAATGGCATTGGAAAAGCATGTCAAAATGTTATTTCATTGTATTAAAGTATACTGAAATGAAATAAATTAAATATTCCATAAGGGATGTCTGTAGATCAGTATTTTTTTAAATTGGAATGGTAAACTTCCTATATGAAAATACAAACTGTCAATCAAACTGAACAATGATCAGTATGAAATCCATAGCAAATACAGCCTATAAAAGCTTTCCATAAAGCTTTAATGCTAAGAACTTTGATATCACTTCTCCCATTGCAGATTTGAGAGAGATCTTCCTAGCACAACCAGACATTTTCACTAGGTTTATGGGCTCAAAGAGGAGATCTAGGAACTCTGAAATCTCACTTCACTTGAAACAAACATGCATGGCTGTTTTCCTAAACAAAGGTGCCTAGCCTGACAACTCGCTGTATTAAATAAACCAGTAACTGTCGTTGCTCTTAAATCAGGTATTATTTCAACACTTTCTCCCAGAAGAATGCACTACTACAGCTTTTTAATACAGAATATGTGCTTCTGGGCTCTTTTGTACATTCTGAAGTTTGCGAAGGGGCCTTCCAAGTACTCATTCTGCTTGATGTTCATTTATTTCGCAAAGATCACATCAACTTTTGGTTTAAAAGGTTCAAAGTCTGTCTAAGGAGGAAGTTGTTCTTCCTCCTTCACACATCCAGTCACTCACTTGATGGTTCCATCAGGGTTGTCAATGACGACTGCACTGGTATGCCCCAATACATAGCCGGGAATCCAGCCCTCGGCTGCGGGGCATTGATCAGTGGCGGCTCTGAACACCAAAAACATGTTCTGTTGGTTGCTGGCTAGAATCTGCACGACCTCTCCTTGGTAGACATTTATCTCATCCTCCTTCACTGCCGTGTAATCGTGTGTCACCAGCATGGTGGAGATATTGCTACTGCTGCTACTTTCACTCTGCAAATGTCAATTGGAAGCACAAAGAGGGGGAGAAAAAAAAAAGAATCAAAGTTTAAAGTTCATGAAGAAGACAGGCTGTTCTTGGCCTGCTACATTACAACCATTACCTGCATGGTCCCCATAAGCTTTAGTCAAAGCAGAAAGCTACGATTTCTCTTTTAGAGATGCCTGCGTCTATTTATCTTGTGCAAATTAGTTTGATCTTTGAATAATTCCATGTACAGCTGCTGCAAAAATTTATTCCCATTACTTTTACTCAAGATTACTTCCTTTAACTGAGAGTCAGTTTATACACAGATCTCAGCTGGTCTTGCTTTCAAACTCAGACACTGAGCCTTGCATCTTTATCAGGCAACAAAACTACAGTACAGCACGTAGGACAGTTTTTTACCATCTGACAGGTGCAGTTTCAATATCATGACAGGTCAAGACTTTACCTCATAAAGACCAGAAATTCCAACAAGAAAAAAAATACATATAGTTTTTCCTAGCACTGTTTGTCAGATCTCAGACACCAGCCTTCTGCACATAAAATATGACAAGGTACAAGAGAACAAAATAGGCTTTTGACAGCGTCTTTCAAAACCTCAAGGCTTGTCCCTGGTTGAATCTGTATGACCAGGTTTGTCCCTTTAAACGCATAGGATGAGGTAACTTAGTGAAATAAGAAATTATTAATTTCTTGGGCAAAATAGGCCCACTGAACTATCACAATAAAGCTGTAAATCTCACTCCTAAGTGATTAATGACTGTGATAGCTGAGTGTTGTTGGGTGTTTATCACACACTTTCTGCTAGAGTTCATGAATGTTGCTTGTTTCCTCACCAAGCATTTGCAGAAAGCTAATTATAGCTGATCAAGTGTACATTAAAAGTCATGCTACTTTTCAAACAAAAAAAGCCTTTGCCTGGACACGAATCCACTGGAAATTATTATTTTTTTAAAGTAAGACTAATTTTGTCCATTTGCATGCACTTCTTATATGAGGTTTAATAAATGAAAGTGTGAAATCTATTATCAGACTATGCAACCTATTCCCTGAGATAAGCTATTTCCTTCTTGAAAGCCAAAGTTTTAACATTAGGATGGCCTAATAATGATGTGGTATGAGGCATGTATGTGTGATTGCCTTTTACCCCTGTTCTTACTTCAAACTGTTTCAATTCACTACCGGTGAGGGCTCACTATTTCGTAGTAGTAACTGAGTTGAAGAAGAAAATCAGTACCCAGCTGTAGATGGAGACTACTATGGCTTATAGAGTATAACCACATGTTAGCACCACATATGTGCTAGCAGTGAGTGGAAGGCTTGGCACACTGGATTAAAACAGTGTCACTGTTTTTTCTCAAAAATGTCAATTATTTCTCCCCTCAGTGTTGAGTAGATAAAGCAGGGGTCAGTGGAGAGCATGGTACGCTGGGAGCCTGGAAAACCATGTTCTTTTTCAACCTGCTAATGGCCTTGACCAAATCACTCCATCTCTTGGTGCCTGTGATTCCCCATGAGTGTTTTGGCTGGCTAGTCTACTGAAAAACCAAGGTGTTTGGAAAAGAACAGTCTCAAATTACTCATTCATAGCATGCGCAGCACACCGATGCTTGGATTTCCAGTGAGGCTGTACATTTTATTCTAGCTGAACAATTTTATTCAACTGGGTGAGTCAAGTCCATTTTGTCTTTTTTCCCTATTAGGATAAGAAGCAAATGCTACCAGAGAAAGATCTCATCCTGGATTGTACCTCTACTAAACGATATTCGTGTTTAATTCCAGATGCTGTATTTCCAGTGGGAGAACTCATTTTGTCTGGCTTAGAGGACTGTCTGCACGGTCTTTTTTATTAGCAAGCCCCTTCCATGGTTCAGGCAAACTGGGAATAGCAGAACCAAGAAACCAGTCTCATTTTCAGTCATTGTTTAAGTTAAGATTACAACTTGCTAGATTCTTTTAGCTAGATGAAAAACAATTCTATTCAGAGAAAGCTGGTATTTTTTTTTTTAACTCCTTCTGTTAGACTTACAGGAGGAGAGGAAGGGAAAGCTGAAGTAGAAAAACCAACCTAAGCCACAAACATTGCCCCCCACACTATTCCTGAACATACTGTTTCTTAGCATGCAGCAGAATTTGTGTAACTGCACAACTGACCTTCCTGTAAGATAGTATTTCTTTAATAGTTAAGTCTTGAAGGATCATATTAAACTCTGAATATTTCTTATTTTCAACAAGGACAGATAAATCTGTTAAATAAACAAGTGTCTGGTAACTACGAAGTGACAAATGTTCTTGTGAATGTGTTTATGCCAGAATTTATTCTCACCACAGAAAGATAGACTTTTCTTTTGCCTTGTGAGGAAATTACTCTTGCACAGTTAATGTTTTTCTGCTGCAAGTTCTGCTGGTCATCACTGTCCACACGAGTGGGATTAGAGGAAGATTTACAATCAAAGTATTAGAAATCCCTCCCATATTCCTGAAATACTAGCAAAACCAATTCCTTTTTCTTCTTAGAAGTAACTTTTCCATAAGTAACCAAACTTAACCATGTATGCATGTAAATACACATACACAAATGGTTAAATCAAAATAAACCTTTCAGAACCCATGTTCTCTAGCCTGTTGAATGTGGTGTGAAATCCTGCTAAAGTATGGTCTAGGAATGAGTTTATAAATGAAGAATTATGACCCACCTCAGTTACCAACTAAAAGAAACACAGTTGTGAGGCAGAAGGCATGCATTCAGCTATTACATTTTACAGTAAGATAAAAAACAAGCAACGGTGTCTTTGCCGAGAAAGCATAAAAATTCAAATATTTTTGAAAACTCAGTGCCATCCTGTCTCTCCTCCTCTCTTTTTTTAATGGAACGACATTGGTTAATACTATGAAAGTCTTCTCTGCATATAAAAAAAGTACCACCATGTTGATTCACATGCTGTGCAGTAATTGCAAAATACTCCAATTATTCCAGGTATTATACTATCATCACATTTTGCTAGACTGAAGATAAACACAAGACAGAACTAAACCAAATAAAAAGCTGAAAGAAGACCAGGATAAAAATATGATACATGCAAAGCATAATTTTTTCTTCTGAAGCTATTTTAGAAGTAAGTGTAAGAACTATGAGGTCAAGAAAGCTCTGTGTGTTAAACAGTTCTATAAAGAAATGCATGCATTTAAAAAGGTCCGACAAGTTAGATGATTTGCAAAATTGGTATTGCATACGATTCGTGAGAGAGTGGAAAAACAAACATTCGTGAACACAACACTTAGAGAAAAATCAAATGTGAGTTTAAAGAGAAAGGCACCACAGCCTGCCTAACCACATCCATGGCAAGTGCCTTGACATTTTTGCTTTATATTTGCACATGCCCCTTTCATTGCTGTGTTGTATTTCCTGGTAGACGTTACTACAGAGAATGCAGATCCTGTTCCTGTTGATACCCCAGCTTTCTGCACAAACACACCAAGTGCATACTAAAAGGTTGAATCTCCAGATGCCCTAAGCCAGTTCTTCTTACAAAGCAGAAGACACAAGTGGAGCCGCTATTTGTTTTGGTTGTAGTAGAAAGGAGGATTATTTTAGCTAGGTTTTGTTGGCCTATTTTGAGTGGATTGCAGGAAGCTTCCTTGACCAGACACAGGACTTAAAGAGAATGTTGTACACCAACTAAGGCTGAAAGGAGTGGGGGGGAAATAAATTAATAAAAAATAAAAATCAAGCAGCCCAGGAAACGTACTGTAGATGTCTCCACGAAGTTAAAACTCAACAGGACAATGGTGGCGGATTTGTGCGTGAAAGGGAAAAAAGCCCCAAGGCAATCTGCCAAAATCTCCAAGTCAGATTTAAGTGCTGGCCGCAATGCATAACCCAAGGTGCTCTGGCTGCCACGCTTCAGCATGTTAATTATGCGCCTTCAAATTAGAGACGAAAAAAGCAAGGAGAGCAAGTTAGTAAGTATCAGCCTAGTGATCTATGTTTTCAGCAGAGGCAGAAATTGCATCTAATGTTAGCGGTTGCTTTTGTGTCTGTATACATACCCATGTTTGTATGTATACGTACACAGAGAGGTAGGTAATTTGGTTTTTTTAATGTGCAGAAGATATTCGAACAGTTGATTATTTCAGAGCAGTACAGCACTGGAGAGCCAGAAGTTAGTACGGAGAGTGATGGTAACGCACAGAAAGGGAGCATGGGAAGGTTTTAGAAGAGCTCGCAGGACAGAGGTGCTCCGCTCTTACCCCATTACTCTGGGTGGAGTGAACTGACTGCTCGCTGGTCGAGGAGCATGTGCTCATGCGGTCTGTGTCCTTGCTGTGTGAAGAGTGGCGGTGGACCTGCCGCTGGAGGGAGTCATTGTCCCCAGGGAAAGTGAAGGAGCCAGGGCGGCTGGCAGGGGATGCTGGGATGGAGCTCCAAAAGGAGCCCTTCTGCAGGGGGCTGCTGGGTGGAAAGGTTTCTTTGCCAAAAGGAGAAGGGAAAGTCGTGGAGAGAGGAGAGTTCATTGGTGAGATGGCTCCTGGCCTTGGCTTCCCAAGCGTCAGTGATCCTATGCTGTTTCTTGAGCGACTGTCCTCTGAGCTTCCACGTGAGTCTTTCTGGGCTCCATCAGCTGAGCCAGAAATGTTTCCCGCTGTCTTCCTGGGACTTTCAATAACTTTCATCTTGGGAATCTGCTCAGCTTCTCTCTGAGGACCGTCGGGTTCTGCACTGGAAGGGTGCCTGTCTGGCTGGCTCAGGCCAGTTTCTAAGGAGGTGGTGTAGTGTGGCAGGGAGAGATTGTGAATGGACATACCTGACATCTTGTCTGCCTCTGCTTGGGCCGAGGCTGCAGAGGAGACCAGGACTGGGGAATGGTGTCTGACAGGCTGGGGGATCCGGGATGGCCGGCTACGGCTGGAGCTGGGGATGCCACTACAGCTGCTGGGGCCGCTGCTGTTACCGCTGCTGCTCCCGCTGCCACCTCCACCACTGCTGTGGTTCCTCTGGTATTCGATTGGGGATGTCAAGGCTGCAATGGGGAGGGAGGAGAAGCAGTCAGGGAAAGGAGGGCAGGAGACAGAACAGGAACAATTTAAAACACACATGTTGACTGGCAAAAGGGGAGTGCTGTTCAAATAAGATGAATTCCCTTAGCAATGCTGGCCAAGCTGTAAACCTCACGTCACTTCTCTATATCACACCTTCATCACCTGCTCTATGTACCTATATTAAAGATGAAAGATTTGAAACCAGGGAGAAATGTTTTCCTCTAGCATCACGGTGTCAGTCAGCAGCCAAGCTGGGAAAAAAAACAGGTGTGACTCCAAATTGTTACATCTGTTACAACTCTCTAAAAAAAACTTAGACCGGGACAACAACCGATGAATACAAAAATGCAGCAAGAGCCCTCTAGTGTCACAGCAGACACTACCATCATCTACTTTTCTCCTGCAGAATCTGAATGTTGTTGCCCCAGTAAGGCGTGACAACAATGGCCACCAAAATAACACAAACAAAACATATTCTGAAGAGATTGTTAAAATTCCACTTGAGTTTAACCTTTAAAGGCTTGCATTTGATTAAAAGGGGTACACAAGTTCTCTACCTCAATTCTTGATTCACTCCTACAAAACATTTGGAAAATTTCACCAAGAGAACACCATGTAAATTCAGACTATCACTCTTATAATAAATGCTAGCATCTGTTCTGAGGCAGAAATGTGGCACATATCCCCCAACTGTTCTGTATTAGCTTAGGAAAAAGGAAACTCGCAAAACATTTCAAAGCAAAGAAACAACAGATGACAGAGAAGTTGTTCAGTTACTAACTTTCAGTAAGAGGAAATCATTTACCATTTAAAAAGTTGCGCTGGTTTTCCAAAATTTGATTGATTTCATGGATCCATAACTGGCGGACTCCTGGACTGGCAGAATGCAAAATAAAGGTCTCCGTGACATCGCCCGTTCTTGATGTTAGTGCAAATTTACATGGATCACTGTCCACATTTTCCTCCAGGGAAAGGCAACTCACCTTCACAAAAAAAAAATTATTTCCTTCATGTATTTGATGAGAAACATGTTTCTAAAGTCTTACTTAGGAGCTCGGAATCAGACCATCAAATGATGACCATCCTTTCCTTCAGTAAAATAATACTGTGAAATGAAGGACTACAGTAAGCTGAGGATTAGTGTACAGCTTAATGACACATTGTTCCCGAACAATCTCCAACTGGTCAATACAGCCCAGCGTTCTCCATCAGCCCTCACTCTCCCTCACTCTGCTGAACCCTCTGTAGAGCCCCACCACTGGCCCACACCGAAGGCTTCTGCTGCAGAGAGCAATGCATTGGAAAGGGCTGTCCAGGCAGCACTGAGCAGGATGGTCAGCTGGCAGACAAAGCACCGGGGCAAAATAACAGAATCAGAGTCCACACCAAACGTTTCACCAGGAGGGCTGGTGGGCACTAATATCACCACTTTTTGTATGAGAGATTTGCATGTGGAAGAGCTGCCGTGTCTAAGGTGGCACTACTTACAGATGTTACCTACACATTTGGACTGATTTCAGCTGAAATTCAAAAAAGGATTATGAAAAGAGTTATTACCTGTATTTGCAATGCCTTTGCAATGTGGTGTTCACACAGCACAGAGCTGAAGACTACTAAACTCTCTGTGAATGCTTGTCCAGCTTTGTACAAGAACACCAGCTTCTGTATGCTTCACATCAGAAGCATCAGAGGGCTGGGATCCACAGATTTCCATTTATCAGAGAGAGCACAAATTTGGTAGAGGTAATTTCAGGAAATAAGTGACACCTTACTGTGCTTTATGACTGCACATCTAGATGTCACTAGTGACTCAGAAACTGTTACCTTAGTAAAGTTTGTGCAGGGGACACAAAGACTCACACACAACAGTTACCTTGATACTGTTTTTAAATAAGAATCCGGGCATGGAGAAACCTTTCTTTTTATCTAGCAGCTCACTGAAAATGACAATCTGCTCAAACAGGAAGACCCGTCTCTCCTTGCAGCGTGGCAGAAGTCCTGTGTCCTGGTCTGTAACCAAGAATGTGTCCTGGAGCAGGAGCTTACCCTGGGCTACGATTTTACCCTAAACACAGAGGCAAGAGGAAACACATTTAGAGCAGTTCTTAACTTCCTTCCCCAGTCAACCTTTTTGACCAGATGCTCATGTCAAAATAGCTTTGTATATTTCCCAATGTCTGAGTGTCACTGACAATTATGTATTCATTATATATACACATATGTATACATATACAGGTCATCTTATACACAAGACATTCTTATACCCTTTCTCAAAAAACAAACATCATCAAGAAAAAAATTCCCCCGAAATCCACCCCACCCTTTCCAATTCATACTGCAGTTTGAGGTATAACAACACTGAGGCTTTAATTTCTTTAGTCTCAGTAACTCCTTCCCTGGCACCCCCACCACAGTAACTCATATATTCTTCTAATGTCTTCCAGAGTGCTGAAAAAGGGAAGTATTCAAGTTCATACCTGCATCACAGAGCAGAAGGGGCTTTGCAAGTAGAGCATGTGACTATAGCCTAGCTGATCCATACTGCTTCAATAGCCAATTTCCATCTCTAGACTTAGCAAAACAAGGAGAAGGGCTACAGTTGCCTCAGGTACTTTACTGACCTCAGCAACAGCTCCTTTGCCTACACTGCTGAAGTCAGGTCTGCTCACCTGCTGATAACTGATTGCTTCACTATTTTGCAGGTCATGAGTCAATAAGGGAACCATAACAACCCCAGTGCTTCCTAGAGTTTGCAGAAAGACTGACCTAGTGTGACTGACACAACAGGTAAAGCTTCCCAGGAAGAAGTCATTGGCGGGGCTAAGACTTGATTTTTCATTCACTGCTTTCTGCACCAGCTAACCGGACAGTGAAAGAGCACCCTACCTCATTTCTCCCACCAACTCTCCTCACAATGTTAATAGTTAATTTCTGGAGAATCTGACAAAAACTCTAAGCAAAACCCCAGCCAACTTACGTCAAATCCTTGCAGGCGGCCAACATTCATCATGTCATTACACCGTTTTGGTACTATACACATGACCTCTACAGCTCTCTGTTCAAGAGAAATAGAAAGTCAAAACTAATGAGTTAGTAGGATAAGATTTTGTTTCATTTGCTATGGTTGCTTTAGAACAGAAACGCAAAAAGTAAACGCTTATCAGAATTACATTCTCAAGAAGATCAGAAAAGGAAAGCAACCCTATGTCAAAACAAGTAGAAGTTTAGAGCATTGAAATCACTAAGAGAAAATGTCTTAAGTACCTCTAGTTCTGTTGTGTCAAGGTTAGCTTTTTTAGAATATTTGAGGAAGTCCTGAAAAAGAAAAAACAATAATATGAGTTCTTTTCTGATTAATCAGCAACGAGAAATCTTAGAAAACCTGCATTTGCTATCCTCTGTGAGGGAATGACAGACTGCAGAAGACACATAGAAAAGTTTTCTTTTTAAAGCTTCTTGATGCAGTGCTTTCCTCCTCTTATTTTTTAAGATTTATTCACTACTTTTGATTTAGATCATACAAGAACATGTATTAAAGCAATGACCTCTGTGATACACAGGGTTGCTCTTCTGTAAACATTTATGTGATGTTAAAATGGTTGTAGATGTAGTTGGAAAAGCTGGGTTAAGTCCCAAAAACTCATACCGCGTTTACATGTGAAAAGGGTTGGGAGATCCCTGTCCCCTTCGTATGACATTGGCACAAATTCTAAACACTGCCATGTCACTGACTTGAGTTCATTTGGTCTTTAACTGTTGGGAGAGAAAAAAAAACCCAACAAACCCACAAACAAACCCAAACCAACAGTCTGCCCAAGCTATTAACTGCAATTTTTATAACTATATGAATATGCTCAGAAAATAATCATTATATTACTTACAAATCTGGGTTCCATTTGGGAGGAGGGCAGAAAAGCATCAGCAATATTTAAAAAAGAAAACATACCCGTTAACACATATATTAAATCATTCACCTCAACATCACTTTACCTTTAGTAAGAGCTGGTATTTCATAATTCTCTGCACAGGTTTTATTAGCAAGTCTGTGAGCTGAAGTCTGTGGCCCAGGCGTTGCTTTAGATCCTGAGGGTTGTAAAACAAACATTTTTTTTTTTCTTCACTTAGAAACAACTTGTTCTGTTTTCTTGAGTTAGAAACACAGCAGGATACATCACTATTAATGGCTATCAGAGCAGAAACTGGCAGAAGTCAGAGCAGAACCTAATCTTCAGTTAGCAAAAGCTAGAGCCCTGCCCCTTATCTGTATCAGCTTTGTTTCCAAAGCATTCCCCACTCCAACCATCTTCCTTATCTTTTTTTGAAGAGATTGTATAGTGAAATGCAATTTTTCAATCACAGGCTGTATATTGCCTATTTCTGACAGTGATGTTTGCTAATCCAAAATTGCCACTTCATATAATACACAATGTTAACTCCCTGGGCTAAGGTTAGTACAGATGAGACTCTACCGATTAGTATCTTATGCCTATAGTTTTCTTCCCCTAGAGATTAATACATCTCTAGGAGCCTGTACCTGACTTGAGAAATCAGAAGAGAAGTGGCAAGAATTTATAACTTAAAACAGTAACAATGATATGTGCTGCCTTTTTTTTTTGTCAACATCTGATAATGCTTATGACTTGTACACACCCTCCATCTTGCACATATCCTCTCTCAGAAACTTACCTCAAAAAACGTATCAATGTATTCTGAGACAATGTGCTCAGACTTTGGTTTGTTTTGGCAGTAAACTATGTACATGTGCAACCTTCTCTCCTAGAAGAATAAAGATACAGAATCACATATCATCATCAAGAAAAAAGCATGCCAGATTGAAATGGAGTATTATTTTAAGAAGTACAGCTGCTCAAAAGTATGAACTTAAAAGTGTCCTTTTGATGAAAAGAAGCAGCTACATATGCAGAAATTACAAAGCTGAAAACACATTTATTTGGGAATATCATGATGATTTTAGAACGGCAACACAAGTCAGGAAATTGCCACAGTTATAAATACTCTTGAACAACAGGTGTTTAGAGATGATAGCTCAGCAGGTCCCACAGTAAAATTAAGAAAATGGTTATCTTTTTCTTTTAGCAAGATAAATGGACAGAGACTTTGAAATATCATATTTTTACTTGATTTTAATAATCTGATTATTGTTCTAATATATTAGAATAATGATCTCCTGTTTAGCTGTACAAAGCAGCTAGGAGAAACCTCTCAGTCATCTATTTAGTATAAGCTGGCCTATTGGAGTCTGAGTGGAGATGTAGGTGATAGAGCCTGGAAATGGTGGTCGTAGGCTGGAAATGATGGTGCTAGTATTTTTAAACTCTGATTATGTATTTTGTGCTTTTAACACCAAGGCAACAAAGAAAAAGAGAGAGAGCATAACTTCAGCCTTCAAGATTCATTCTTGATTACCAACCTTGCTGGTTAAGAAACACGGACATACCATATGCATCTATTACCTACTCCAAAATCTTCCTTATCATTTTGCTAGGATTGGTTTGCCATTAGAGGCTTTGCTGCTCAGAAACTTAGGGCATATTGACCAGTGAATAAAGACAAATGGAAAGCAAAAATGGAAGAAGAAAGATGGAGCTTTAAAAGGACACTGAACATAGATTAAGAGCAGGAACTGAATCATCCTGTTCTAGCTGATAGTCAGGATTTTGCTAGAGGACATCGTAAGCGCATCACAGCTTGCCTTTCCAGCTGGAGTGGTAAGGGTGCCTTTCAAAGACAACTCAGTTACACATATACCAGGAGAAAGTAAAACAGCAATCAGAAACAGGGAGAGTCATTCCCTTCAGGTTTCCCATTTTACCAGTGTTGGAATTCTCCCCCCTTCCCATGCCTGTTTGTGGTTTTGTTGTTGTGGTTTGCTTTTTTTTTTAATAAGAATAATCATCATCATTCCCCCTCAGAAATGAAACAGCTCATTCCTCATCATTAGTCCAGGAATTAGGCCTGGCTTCCACTGATACTGTTCCATTAATGTTTGGTTTTGTGCTCTTTCGCTACCCTGGTATTGACTTCAAACACAGACCGCAGAGAAAATCTGAAACCCATTGAATCTGCTTTAATCCAGTCTGTCTTCAGTCTTTGCACACTTGTGCAAATGATCATATTTAGCAGGCAAGTTTCCCTTCTGCTGTCTTGCGTGATTTGGAGTACCTTGAGACCTCATCTCAAAGAGATATTAAATTGTATTTCTACACAGAGACACCAAAATGACTGATTAGTGGCATGTCTGATGTGTCCTGAACTTTGATATTTGGTTTCTAGATAACTATTTCATCTGATATCGTTCTGAAGTGTTATAATACCCACATGTAACACATGGTCATTCCTTTCAACAAGTAAATGAAAAGTGGAAAAACAGGGACTTGCATAAAGGTCTAACGGGTATTGTGTTGGACTAAGATTAGACATAATGAATTTCTGGCACTCTCAGTTCCTTCCCCAAGTGAACAGGGAGGAATCTCAGACACTGCTGTAGTCCTCAGAAAGGGAAAGGATACAGAACTAGAATGCACTGAAACCAGTAAGAAGAATGAGCTGCTTTCCTATTTCTGGTTCCATGGTACTGCATGGATACCTAGGATTAGAAGACAGGTGTATCTAGTCATATGAAATGAAAGTTTCCTTGCACAGAACTGGAACTGAATTGAGAAACAGGGCCCACATTCATATTTCCTCTCCACAGGAAGACACTGGGATAAAAAACTAGATTATTTACTTGGTCTATTTATAAGCTTTTATAACCTATCTCTCCACCTCTTACAGTGAGGAATATTTTACAGCACTTTAACTGTATTGTACCATAGATAAAACCTTAATAATCAAACATGTTGGGCAGTAGCAGGAATAGGAGTCTGCCAAAGACATATGCACTTACATGCTTAACAAACAGGGACCCCAGCTTTTCTGGATCTTCAAGGCACTTCTCCAACTCTCCTAAAAAGAAGCTGAACATAGACAGAATAAGCACTTTTTTCTGATAGCACACACACAGCAACAGGTGATTGCAAGGCAAAGTGGTCTTACTGCAAGGTCCACTTTGTGCCCCTATCAGCAGCTTTGGATATTAATATAAGTCCAAAATGACAATGTTAACAGTGTAATATTTTAATATAGATTTCCAAAAGGACACACTGAATCCATCCCCAGATGTAAAAATACTGGTGTTCATTAATAAAATTCTTTCATTTCCTATATTGATTGAAACTTTTCTCCTTCCTAGTCTGAGGTGCTCATATTGCCATCCTAACCTCTAACAAATTCTTTAGACTGTATTCTTAGAGAAAGCATTTTTGAAACAAAGCCTCAAACAAGGTACAAACTTCTGTACATAACACTATCCATACTACAGATTCTCAGTTTAAGCACTTGGTATGTATAAGTGTCCTTGTTTAAAGCAAACCTTCATACCAACATTTGTAAGCTGAATCTACAGTATCTACAACTCAAAGCACAAGATTAAATGTATTTACCTTGTATCTGAATATTTGAGGGGAAACAAAAACCCTCTTAAAGTCAATCTAGTATTTAAGTAAAACTGTTCAGCAGGTGGTTTTCAAGTGGATACGTACTCTCTGTGCCAGTCATAAATCTGGTGGATGTTTCCAAATACAATTTTGTCTTTGCCTTTCATGTCATCAGGTACGCCGTCTTCCTTCATAAGTGCCATATAACCCTGCAACAGTCCAAGGAAATTCACTGAGAACACTTTAACTGTAAAGAATTGTGTTGTCTTTTAATCCCCCTTTTCCCCAGAAGCTTTCCAAATTGCCCATGACAACAGCTTGCTTGGGACACAAAAACAAATAAACAAAAATGCTCTATAACATAGCATAACATTGAGCACAGACACAAAATATCAGATTGGCTTGAGGTTGTCTGCACAACACTGCCCAGTGTTAGAAAGACAAATTCACTCTAGCTAATTTAGCCTACGTTAACAGGCTCAAAGCATAGAGAAAACTTCTACAGCCCTTCTCCTTGTTGTCTGAAGCAGCTGCAATGCTTTGCCAGGTAGGACTGTTACCAAGTACGAGACACTGAAGTGGCTTCTGCGCTCAACTTTGCTCAGTGTTTCTTATTCAGTCATCCACACAAACCCTACACCAAAGCGTGCTGAGGAAGCACGCAGCTGCACTGCATATGGATGGGACTGCGCTGTATGGACTACTACTTGCGGTATGAGCAAACCAACCCCAAAAAATTCAAAATCCATTCTATTAGCAAGCATTCTGGCTGCAATAAAGTTACTTTTACATTTTCCCATAGTCCTGTCTTCTTTTTTGATGTATATATACACTCATCTCGCTGTGCAATTCTATCACATAGTTAGAGTTGGAGCATTTTTAGATTTTGTCATATTCATGCACCTTTATTATTCCCTCTATTTTTTCCTAATACTTCTATCCCGAATTAGCCAGGCCTGGTTTTAGTTTGCAAAGTTTATGTTTTGATGTGTACTGTTTTCATCAGGAATTATTTTGTTAGTTACAAAAATAGATCTGTTCATAGCCTTCTAATGCACCCTTTAAATACTGTAAAAAGGCTATCACAATGCCAATCTTCCTCCCCCTCCCTCCCTTTAAAACATTTTAAGAACTGAACCTTGTTAGGCTGAAATTCACTGTCATGCTCATTCTCTCTACTCTTCCAAATGCATTTTTGTTGGTAGCTGAAGACCGAAGGGAGAGGTACGATGTTACCTCATTCTACAGAAGGGGAAACTAGGAAGTCTAAGAGAAGCCTAGCAGTAGGAAAGGAATCAAGTCGTTCAAATCCAGGATAGTTCCTCTATCTACTGAGTTACAATGTTTTTCTAAATTTAGTTGTGCTAAATAAAACCATCTAGTGTAAGATACTATTAGGCCAGAGGTAATGATCTTAAAAAATTACTAGCTACACTCTTCAGAAGAACAAACAGGAATGATATCTAATGCAATATTTCTAATACACTGAAAGCCCGCAGGACGGAAACCTCAGAATGCAAGCATTCACATTTTCAGTTTCTTCCTGTGATTTGTTTTGAAAAAAACATGAGGCTCAAGCTACACAGCTGGTTGGTACCACATTTTAAAAAAAAAAAAAAAATCAAGGGAATGAAGAACATCATACCTCAACTACGTAGCCCAGATCTCGTACATAATCTCGCTCTGTCTCCACTAATTCCTGTAAGACATAGCTACAATAGAAAGAAAATGGTGAACACACATTTCATTAAAAACACTGAAACAGATTCTTGAAGAGGGTTAATGGCAAACAGCTTTTTAGACATTTGCAGTCACATATGTTTGATAAGAAGAGCTGAAATAGAAGAATTAATGCACATTCTTTCTGAACAAGATGCTGCTTAGACTTCAGAACCTGAGCAGGCTTAACTCTGTTTATCTCAAGTCAAATGTTTTCTTACATGTGTCATTAAAATTAAACATTTAACTGTTGTTTAAAATAAAATGCTATTATGGCTCTGGTCTGGAGACTCTTAAGTATATGAACTGTTATTTCTACCCACAGATTAAAATAATTCTGAAACCAGGCATGTTTTTGTTCTACCATGGTAACAGTTTACTATTACCTAAAGCAATTAAGAGTGTGGTAGAACAGAACAAGGAGAACGACCAGTTTTTTTGAAGCCTAAATCACCCTCTAAACTTTTGAAGATCAGTACCTTCCTGCATAACTAAGACTGACATGTGACAAAAGTCAGGTATAAGTAAAACAAAAAAACCCACCACCACAGGAAATTGAAACTGTTTAAGAATTTTTTTTTCTTTGCATAATGTGACTGCATGCTTGACACCTAACACAAATCTTCCCCCTTCCAGATTAACAATTTCTGGTACGAGTTTGAAGTGGTCATTTTTACAATATTTCATTTATCTCTTCAAACCATTGTCAGAAAAGGACTGAAAATGTGGTCTTACTGTCGTCTTTTTAAGGAGCTGGATTTCCTTTCTTCCATCTCATCTATGGGTGATGAGGAGGAGAGAAGCGAGTTATCTGAGGGGTTGAAAGATGGACTGCTGCTGTCACCTTGATCTACCAGCAAGGAACTTGGACGGTCCTCCAGGGCCTGAGAAGGTGTTCAAGATAGACAGCAACAATGATTTATTTCCCCCTTATTCACAAGATGGATTTACATGCAGCTGTATAAGGGAACCTATGGGAGATCAATTACGGCAATATATCTTGGCAAAGGTGATCTCAAGCTTCCAGGAAACCAATCAACAACTTGGCTTTCCAGTACAGACAACCTAACTTTATAGAAGCATATTTTTCCTTCATAGCCAGTTTTCCTTCATAGTAGAAGAAAGGAGTTCAGTTGGTTTAACCAAAAAAAGATAAAAATCAGAGCATCCAGCTCAGGATGTAAGTACTTCTATGGTGGAAGTTACACAGATGTATGCTTATTGCTAGGGATAAAATTATATTTGTCACACTTCAGTTCTGGCATATGCAAGTTACTGTCAATAATAAATAGGACATCTCTAAAGGAGATTCTTTGGATATTACATTTTATATTAAAGTAGAAGTGCCATCTTTGTCAGACATTTTGTTCATCATATTAAGTAGCCACAATACAGACTCATTGAAGAAAATAGTCAATGTTGCTTCTGCATTGACTTCTACAGTCAATGTTGCTTTTGAGCTTCATGACAGTTCAGATCCTAGGAAAGACTCCCCATCTCTTCTGCCAGATACACTGTCTCCCTTGCACAGACTCTGCAGTCTTCTGTTTGTACAAAATATGGAGAAGCCGTAGGAGAAATAATACAAATAAGCTTCTATGAAGTATTTATTGGACTTCTTTAATTCAAGCACATAATCTTGGATCAAGCTACAGTTATGTATCACTTTTTCCTTGAATGTGATACAGGCTTTAATGCAAGACACATTTACTTCACCAGGGTGGGGTTCAGCTGTAATATTTTTTTGTCTCCCTACAAAAAGTAAAACCTAATAATGATATGCCTGGTCCAAAAAACAGGAGAAGCTGACCCTTGGCTAAAATCCTGAAATGAGAACATCTCCACCAGGGACTATATGCATGGATCATTAAGTTATATCCACTGCTGGGCTGCCTGAAAGACACATGGACTCTCAAACTTTCCATTTACAAAAAATCTGCTTTGAGTTTTCCCACAGATCACTTCTTATTCACCCTGCATTTTAATTCTGTTGCACCAGAAATGTTAATACTCTAAGAGAATGCAGAAATTATTTCATGTCGTAATGAAAGTGAAGTGTAAGTCTTCCTGAATGAGGAAATATAAAATGGAAATTCGAATTTCTCATTCTGAAATTCAAAGCTGCTTAAATTTAGAAGCAGCCTGGGAAATTTCAACCTCTGGTAACATGGGACTATCATGCTGCGATTATCTGTAGAGTTTTCACAGTGGCACTTCTTCTAAGCCCAGCAGGGTCTATATTGCAAAAGCCAGACTTAAAGGTTTTGAGCGAATCACAGCATTGCTGAGGGACCTCCTGAGACCATACAGTCCAATCCTCCCTCTCAGACAGGGTCACCTAGAGCAGATTTTCCAAGACCAGGTCAAGTCAGGTTTTGTATAGGAAGGTGGCCCTTCCTGGTATTAACCATACTCCCTATTATTTGACAATGAGCATCTTCAAAAACAGAGAAATTTTAAAACAGAGAAACTTAAAAAAGCGGATACAAATTCCTCCTTAATTTGTTAGTAAACACTGCAAAGCAAGGAAGGAATTGCTAAACATACGAAACGACCCTTTTACTCTTTTACTTATTCTTCGTTATCATGTTGCCTAAAAACCAGCTAGATAGCATAAATGTCTCTGTGCAAGAGTTATCTGCTTTACTGTTGAACTCTGCAAGATGTGCTGTAAATTCAGTCTCAGGGATTCTTCTCATAAAGGTCTATCAGGCAAATCAGGGTAACCCTGGGTTTTAGCGTTCACTTTACTAATAGAAAACACATTTTCTGCCATCTCCTCCCCCCGCCCCCCTTTTTTTTTTTTGCTTCTCTACACAGCCATTTACCTATTCAGTAACTGCTTTCACAAAAGAGGGTGTACGAAGTGACCCGTACACCAACCCGGGAAGTGACTTTTGAAACGGGCATCAATTTTTACAAGTCATAGGTGTACGCTCAGGATGGACATGTAGCTTTTCTGAGAATAGCAAGTTGGGACTTGAAGACACAACTTCTTTAAACACATGCATCTGCCGGTCAGCCTCACCATTTTACTTTTGACGAGCTCTTCAATTGCACTGACTAGTTCTGCAGCACTGGGTGTCTCAGAGCTGGTCGGCCGCACCAGTAATCGAGAGGATGTCTGTGCAATGACATAAAGGGAGGAGAATCCCAGAGTTAGCCTGGTACTTGCTCAAGGATCACGAGACCTCCTTCACTTCTCTGTTAGAGAAAGGTACCTGACAATAACTGTCAGTGTAATATAACACTAGGATCATCCCTTCCAACTTGGGCAACTGGAATTACAAATTTTAAGTAACCCCCACAGAAGTTAAATGCTGGGATAAAAACTCTTGTTCCTACATGCAATAGAACTCAAGGAAATATCCTTCATCTTGCTGATTATGATAATGCCTGACAAATAGCTATAAGAATCACCTGAGCTGACCCAATGGACAACAGTTTGCTAACATATTTTAGTAGTGCTCAAACAAAGCAACAACTGCAGAATAATAACAGGGACCAAGACGACTTGAAATAAAGGAGGAAGCATCATTAAGCTAAGAAAAAAATACATCAGTAACTCAGGGACATTTACTTTTCTAAAGGAGCTGGGGTATATTGCCCAGATTCAGAGGGGAAATTGAGCTCACCATTCCTTGTGCCATCCATTTTCCCCAATGGTATGTGTAGAGCACAGATCATCTCTGGCCTCATAAGCTATAAAATGCCAGTTTATAGATACAACTGAAGGTAAAAGGTGTCCACAGTAAAGGATTCTGGGAGAGGGCCACGAAATTCAGCCTCAGTAATTTGCAAACAGAGTTGTTTGCATATTACATTTATCATTAAATAACTGGAAAGTGGAAACGGTGTAATATGAACCTACTTCATATTACAAACAGCACAGTGAACATCACGTAGCAGAGTAAGCTGTCCTGTAAATGTTTCCAACAAACTGGACAAAGAAACGGCATGTATAACAACACAAGAGGTTCTGCTCAAATCAAGCATGGGTGTAACAAGGCTCCCTGTAAGTCAATACAAAAAAAGAAAAGAATATACAGATTTTAGGTAGTTTGCCTTGTATTCATCTTATTTGGAAAGGAAAACGGGTTGGGTAAGCAAAGGAAATGCAGACAACTTTAAATGGAAAGGTATGGGAACTGAGCCAAAGCAGAGACAGAACACAAGTTAACATAATGCTGCATCAGAGTTTACAAAAAGAGAAAACAAAAAGCAAAAATAATTAGTTTCATATTAACATAACTGATCTTGAAATTTTAATACTGCTTATCCAAAAATTAAATGCAAACAACTCGTAAACTGCCATCAAATGCAAATCCATGAAGCATGCAATGATTCTGCTGAGCAGGAGAGTGCATACTGTGCAGATGAGCTCTTAGGGTAGAAAATGGTTGCGTTATTTAGTGATACTAGACAAATCAGCATGGCCTAGCACATGATGTTTGCACGCACACCACAAACTGAGCAACCCCACAGCTAGGGCATCCTTTAGCAATTGTATGCTCCTGACATCTGACTGTTGACCAGGTTTTCCAAAGCCGTGCTTGTATGCAGGTTTTCACTTTGGATGTGGAGCTCAGCTCAGCCTTACAAAACACTGGTGGTGTCGGAATCAGCCTCAGATCAAGGTCTCTTCTCTCTGTTATTCCTCTATGGGAGTATATGGGACATGACAGTAAAACTTCAGAACTGGTTGTTTTCCAGTTCACAGGGTTGTATCGTACATTATCTGAAAAAGGAGGAGCTGCCAGGCTGCACTGGTGAAGCCTGCCTGCTGACTTTCTTCCTGATGATGTAGTCTGGGAGCAGAGTACACCCCTTGTCAGGAAAATAAGCAAAGGCAGAGGGAGCAATTGAGCACACACAGGTGTGAGATGTTGCTGGAGCCCACAGCAGGCTCACTAGGGCGGGAGAAACCCAGTGAGCAGGGAGTTTCCAACACTGAGTGTAGACCAGGAGCTCTAGAGAGGAAGAAATGGTTGCAGTGAGGAGCAGATGAAGGCCAAGCCTCTGAGGTCACGGAAAGGAGAAGACATTCCTTGGGATCCAGAGGAGCTGAGCAACCCAAGAAACCACTGAGCGCAGTAGGAATGCGAACAAGGACTCCACCCAGAAGGCAGACAACTGGGAATTTGTTTGCAAGGCTTTTATTAATCAGTAACTCCATCAATAAGGCCAACTGACTTCTGCTGTGTAAAACTTTGCTCTGGCTTTTCACTTCTGCGTTCCAGTAAAGCATTTGCTTTAGTTCCGAGAAATCAGTGGTATGCCTTAGTGTGTGGACATCAGGGAGGCACACACAACCTCCCAGGCTGCCACGAGGGGACTTTTTTGCCTCCTACCATGGAGTAGGACAGATACTGCATAAAAACAAGGCACCTTAAGTGAATCACGATTAAAATATTTTGAAAAATTATGGTATAATATTAACTGTACCAAATTTCAACTTCTCAGAAGCCTTTCCTATGATGCAGTTTAAGCTGCTTAAAAAACTGTCCCAACATGTTTTTACTGCAGTGGGTGCATGTTAACCTCTTAAGAAGTGAAAAGTAAAATTTTACTGCGGATTGGAAGCTACTCAAAGCCTTTTACACTACCGTCATAAGGATCTTACTTTGCATCAGAAATACAAAAATGAATGGACACTAACTTAAAAGCATATTCCTTCACGTAACTGTTCATACTATGCAAAAAGAGCTACATAAGTAAAAGCCATTTTTCTCTGGAGAACTTTTT
Source organism: Phalacrocorax aristotelis (assembly GCF_949628215.1). Taxonomy (NCBI): domain Eukaryota; kingdom Metazoa; phylum Chordata; class Aves; order Suliformes; family Phalacrocoracidae; genus Phalacrocorax; species Phalacrocorax aristotelis. The sequence goes on from NC_134277.1 coordinate 86,593,448, forward strand.
ATAAGGCTTACATATAAATTTTTTCATATCACAGAAGGGACATGTATGTATAGCAGCTTATCAGCAGGAACCTTAACATATTTTCACCAACATGACTTTTATTCTATTTCTAAACCTCAAACTGAGATTATTTTCTATCAACAAAAGTATTCTCTCAGGTCTAAAGACTGGCAAAATTTTAAAAGATCTATTTTTACCTGTTCTGTTTCAAGCATTTTTCCCAATATATCAACTCCCCCAACTCATATATTACACTTTTTTGATTCAGATAACACGTAGGAATTAAATACACATAGAGCATGGAAGCCAGCCGTTTTGATCCTACAAATAATAGGATACAATGATCATCCTCAGGGATGACTGAGATGCCCACTGAAAGGCAGTGGGATAAAAGGAAGAAAAAGAACAAGTCAACAAGATTAGCCAAAGTTATCAGTAATATCTGCACCACTCAAAACAGTGAGTAAACACCCACAAAATTCACTAATAATATTCATGATATAGATGACAATGGCTAAAAATTTTAAGCAGCAAAATGGAAAGTGAACAGTGAATGTGAATATTTGCTGTACAAGTCCACACTGTTTCTACTCTAAAACCCTCTATTTCCAGGCTTGATAGTTGTTCCCTAAATATTTGATCCAGGTTGAAAAGTGAAATAAATCCTCCCAATGTGTGAATATCACAACATTTAAGAAAAACAGATAACATGCAAATAAGATCTCCTTCATGCAGTTACTAACTACATCCAGAATGTCATTACTGATGCAAAATTTTTGCCCTCAATTTCAACGTGCATTTGTTTTTACAAACCAGCTAGATTATTACACCCTTATTTGGATATTAACTTCTTAGTAGACTTGTAGAGGCATAAAGAAACAAAAAAAGAAAGAAAAAAGCTATTCTGCTATACAAAAACACCTTAGACAGCTCATTCTGCTTAGACGTGTACCTAGAATTTTTTTCCCCTGAACTAAGCCTATCCAAAATAGTAGGGCTTGGTGAACAGCTTATGATCTAAAAAGATGATGTACAGCTTTCAGATAAGCTTTACTTGCACATAGCAATTTAACCTCAGTACCCAAAGGTATGATTAGAAAACAAGTAAATTCTAATCATTAAATACGGCATCTGTTAAACAGATGTAAACAGGCCTGCAAACACACTAAGTGGCCCATTTCCACATTTAAAGTGCTAGTAGAAAAATTTCTGTGCTTGTGCTTTTAAAATAGAGGTGCATTTAATTCACACTCTTTCCACAGAAAACCCTTTTAACATTTTCTAAAGTGGTGGAGTGATTATTTCTGTCTACCATAAAGCTATATTAGATACATTACAGAGATTTTGGAAACAGAAGAAAGATTTGAGAAAAGAGAGATTCTCTCAATGTGTGAAGCCTTCCCCGCTTCCTCCTCCTACCTTGTCATCCTGCGAGTCGGGCTGGAGAAGACTGTGTTGCTGAATTGCCATTGGAGGAGGAAGTGGTACAGCATCCGCTCCCTCTTCACCTTCCTCCTCTCCACAGCTCTGCATGCCTGAAGAGGATGACTTGGAGAGAGTGCCACTGCTCAGCCCCTCGTTCCGACCTCTCTGTAATGAAATCAAGACATTCAAGCTCTGTTACCTCCTCAGCAGCACAAAGCTTCAACACTAACTTGTCTTAAACAAGTCTGTTCTGTAGATTCACCTCCTTCCCAACAAGTCAAGATGTTCCCACAAACACAGTGCTGCTCCTCAACAAAGGGGAAAAAAGCAGATGCCAAAGCTAATGTTTTCAGTGTTTGGTAAAAGCAGATGGATTGAGATACTGAGAACAAGACATTCAGTTTGAAATTTACTACAGGAAAGATTACTAAAGCCATGTTTGCTTTCCAAGTTTAGTTCTGTAAAAAGCCACGTTCCTCTAACTTAGAAACTCAAGAACTTTGTATCAGAAGTACCAACCCTCATAGCAAGACTTCTAAAGGATAAAAACAACCTTGGTTACAACATGAAGTATTTTGTCAATTATCCTTTCAGGCCCTTCAACTCCCAGAGTAGTGAGAGCAGACTGCTTGTATAATTTTTACAGTTGTGTTGAAAGACAGTCTTTCCAATTATACAAGGAACTATGATTTCAGTTAGCCAAAGTTTAATGTAACTGATCTCACAGGATAATTTAACTGTCTTTAAAGGAAGACAGCACAGGTAATTATTATTTTTTCCTGACTTTAAGGCACTGGCCTTAGGTTTTCCATCCCTCACAGAACTGCAGAGTAACAGATACATCCAAAACAATTCTACAACTGTATCACAGAGGGTCTCTTTCTACAGCCTGACATTCAAGGATAGAGGCCAATATTCCCTCTGAAACCACATCTCCCAATTCACCATGCTGCCAAGTCTCTTGTCTTTTCTTTCCCTACATTTACTGTATAGCTTCATCAATGTTCCAAGTTTGCAGCAAATTATGTTGGGAACAAGCTAAAAGAAGTCCTAAATAATTAATTTGGCACCTGAGACCACTTTTCTGTACAATAACTATCAAAACCACTAGTCAGATTCAAGCCTGGTAAAAGGGAATAACTGTATAGCATGCAAGTGCCTGCGCCCTTGGAAGCAGTGAGATACCATTCATTTCAGCCTGAAGTATAAATTTGTAAGACAAGAGAATTTGGCTCAGTGTGCACCTAACTGGAGGCAGGCTTTGCTCATACATGAGTTCAAGGCTTAGAAAGATGGACACATATCTGTGGGAGGAAGAGAAATCTTCAGTAGATGTCCTTGGTAGCAAAATCTGGAATAGTTCAATTTCCTTCCCTCCAATGAAAACTACCATATTTATTATTTGACCAATGGTAACTTCCTTTTGATTTGAAGGACCGGTAGTTTTTCTGTGCTCTAGCTCTTATTCAAGGTAAATACAGCTTTAAGCAGTTACGTAGCTCTTCCTATATTTTCCCTGATCCACCAACAAGAAAAGGAAAGGAAATACAAAATGACCTGATTATTCTCAGAACACGAAGCACCTCTACTCACACAGCTGCTTTCCTGAGTGGGATAAGAGAGCAAAGCCAAAGAACAACTTTTTACTCTCCCATTTAATCTTTTTCAACTAGACATCCTTCTCCATAGAGCTTTACTAAAGCTCTCAATGCAGAAGGGCCCAAACTGTGCCTGGCACAGTACTTACACAACGTAAAGCAGTCATCAAGAATGAGCACATAGCACATGCCACTTTGCTGAACTGCTGGACAGTCAACTGAGGAAATAACCTTCACCTGACAACGTTTAGTTCTTTGAAAAACGTAAAAACAAGTCTTGGGAAGCTGCCCTGAATGCTTACCTCTTCAACAGTTTCATCTTGTGGGGTTGCTGCACTGTCATCAGAATCCTTCTGAGACCCTGCATCGGCGCTTTTGCGAACCTCTCTGCTCTTCTTATGCTTGTGGGCTAGTTTTTTGACATGCCCGTCTGCTTTTCCACTACTGAGACGCCTCACGGGACTGGTAAGCCATTTTCTCAAAGTGTTGCCAGGGCGCTTGGGGCCTGGGGAGCTCTGTGCACCGATCATGTGGGGCTGAAGCGATGTTACTGAAGCAGGAGGACTGGCATCATTGCTGGAGACTGAAAGGGAGTCTGAAAAAAGAACGAGGAGAGCATTTTAAAGCTGAAACACTGGTAAGTGAGAAACAAGGCAAACTGAATACATAATAATGGATATCAGATTGGCTTTATGGAGAACTTGACCAGATTATTTTGAAGTAACCTGGCCTTTAACGACACCACAACTATCAGTGTTCAAGGTACACGCGGCCACCCACACACCAGCACCATTTATAGGCTTAAAACAGTCAAGCTTCATTAAGTTGCTGCTGCCTTACTTATAATTCATACTTACCACTGCTGCTGATACTTATTTGATAGTGGATTATATTTTCCATATGTCATCTTACTTTATAGAAGGATATGATTGTTCTCTTTAATGTATACTGCTTTGAGCATGGAGATGAAGAGTAAAAATAATTGCCTCAATGACAGAAGTAAATTATTTTTCAGACATCAAATTTTATTACAAATGCTCCAGTTACTTTATTTATTTATTTCGCCTACCCCTGTGAACAGGGGAAGAAGAATCCAGAAAACAGCTAAATGTCTGGCTTTTACCTAAATCTTCTCGAGTTTTGGTGGCTGTTTTATTTGTTTTTTGGAAAAGCACATAACATCTATGTTTAAAAGCCCATTTGCTCAAGTCTCAGGATCAGCAGTGTCTCTCAGCATGACAATGCCTGAAATTCTGTAGTCAAACAAAGGGTACACTTTTCTCAAGCCATAGTTATATGTGCATGAGGTCAATACTACTTTCCCACAAGGTTCCTGTCACTTGAACTGGACTGTATGGTTATGATAAACACCCACTGGTTAGCTATTGTGAGACTACATTTCTTTTTTCCCCACGCAGCACAATGCTTCTTCCCCCAGCAATTCTCTTTTCCTAAAAACATACTTTTTTCTGGACACATTCTTGTAACACCACTTGTACGAACATTATCTACCGCTAGGGTATTAACAACTCTCCTAGGTTGTCAAATATGGTTTTTTTTCCCCCGCTGCGTATGCACTTTTGTAGATACATAGTTTATATAAAGATGACATAAATAATGTTTTGTTGAATGTTTCTCCTGCTGGGAATTAAATGCAGTGCTTGTGTTCCTTCTTGAAGCTTGACACAGATGTTCAGGTGACTACTTCTGGCAGCTTTTCTGTAAAAGGCATATTGACAGTCTGACCAGAGGTAGTTTGAATTTTGTAGAATAATATGGTCACACTGATATAGCAATACACTTCACTGTGAACATCCAAATGCTTTGGATCTACACTCAAGTATGTGAGGCTGTTTTGTTTCCACAGAGTATTAAGTGCAAATTATGGCTTTGAACTGAAATGGGGAAAGAGACATGAAATGCAAATATAATAAATTAGGACTTTTTATTTTTCCTTCACTGCTCAAGCTGTTCCAAAAAGGGCATCCCTTCCGTGGAATCCAAGTGTCATCTATCAGGCTGTTTGTCAAGATTTTTCTCTCTTCTAATAAGATCCAAATGGCATGTGATTGTTAAGATACATCAGCTCTGATGCTAAGAACTCCTGTAGCTTATACTGTATGAACACACATATAATAATTGCTATAAGCCACCACTTTCAGCATGTTTCCATAAAGCAGAAGATAAACAAACTTTGCAAAGCATACTTTCAGTCCAACAAGCTAATTAGTAACACTTTAAAGCAAGTCACCCAGAATCAGGATTCATCTACAGAATTGATCATCTAGCCACAGCTGTAGCTGTGCTGCACACGGGAAAGGAGACTTCCTATCATGCCATTAACCTGGTTTCAAGGCTTTAAGTAATGGGCACTATCAAAAAGCAGATGGAGACTTACACTAGCTGGCTTTGTCTCTAAATCTTGGGATAGCAGTGCTACAGAAATACCCCATTATTTTCTTGTTGAAGCAGGAAACATAAGGAAGAAATTAATTATCTATAACAATGGTTTTCAAATTGCAGTCTGAGGATCCCTCAAGGCCCCTGGATTACTGCTTATGGGTCCTCAGCACATAAGCAGAGGAAGCCTACTACCATCAGCGTCCACACCATGACAGATTTTTTTACTTTATTTATATGAAAAAAAAAAAAGTGGTCTGCTTATTAAAAAAAATTCCAAACAAAACTTCCAACCATCTGCAAGCTCTCCACAGGAATCCAAACAATCTCCTATTAAACCTCTGTAAGAAGTTAGTTTGACTTCTCTTTCCCCAAACTCAGCTCTACCTTTATTGTATCATGCATCTTTTAGTTTTACCAGACACCTTGTTTCAGAAATCATAGTAAACATCAGCTGCTGGGTATATCAATAAATAACCTTCTGCCACTCTGCTAGTGGAAGAGAGAAGAGCACAGAACAGTGCCGGTGTTCTGGTAAATAAGTTTTTTTTCTTTCTCAAACTAAATGCTGTGTTTTCAAGACTTCCAAGCTTGAAAATGTTATAATCACTCAGCCAAGTTTTTCTTTCATTTGTATATATTTTTCATCCCAGCAATAGTTCATACAAGTTCCTTCCATGTAAATAAAATAGAGCACATTGCCTTTTTTTAATATATATATAAACAAGTGAATTAAGCCTCCACAGAAGTTCACCATGTACTGTTTTGTACTTCTGTATCTGTTACATTTCTTTCATTTACAATTACTTCTTTCCAAGAAAAAGGCAGTGTGGTGGTGCAGTTAACTGATTGCTTAAGATTTACTTTTACAAAACATGCCTATCCCTAAGCATGTAACATGCCTGGAGTTAATAAACCCATTTTTCTTTTTATAAAACCAGTGCTCCACCTCCTCAAATTCTCACCCATCCTTTCAACAATCAACACTTATCAACCACTGCATTTCTTGTAAAACCAAACAGTACAATGCAGAGCCCCTGAAACTATGGAAGGCGAGTATTTTTGTCTGACCGCACTTTTGCTGTACCACTCCTACTCTTAACCCAAGTTGGCCAAGAGTTTGTGGGCAGAAGGAGGGAAGAGAGCAGGAAAAAATACGTACACTTTGCTCAAGTGGAGAGGATCTAAGAGAAAAAACAATATTAGCCAGACATCTTTCGCAGCTCATACTTTAGCCATATCTTCCCACACAGCATTAATTTCCATTTGGCATGCAGCATGTAACTGCTTCTCATCTTCTCTTCTGCATGATTTAATATGAAGTACTTATCGAAGTATTATTAGGGCTTCAGGGAATCATAAAAGTGGACAAATACAAGTAGTACACCAAAATGATAGCACTGCTCCACTCTGCTTTTTAAAGCATGAAAGCATTGGGGGAAAAAGAAAAGCTTAAAATGAATAAAAAATACTGCATTGCCATAAATGCTTCAGCTTAAATATAAAATTTTATTTTAAAAGTGTTTTAAAAAAAGAAAAAGAAAAAGAAAAAAGAGAAAGGTTTAACACCACCAGTGTTAACCTGAATGGAACATCAACCCTGATTTTTTTCTCTCCTCCTTAAATTTGCAGAAAACATCCCTACAGCCTTGTAGGTCAATGTTAATACTCACTACCAATATTCCACGCCAGTGTTTTCCCAGTGAGGCCCTTTACCGTCCATTTTCCCATCCCATCCCAGCTGACAGGAGAGCTGTTACTCTCATCTGCTTCCTTAGGAGACCAGTTACCATCCTAGAGTATAGAATGAAAAAACCTAGGTGCTGAAGTTCATAGATTTAAATAGAGCCATTGCCAGATTCAAACATTAGGGAATATAATATTCAATACAGGCATTTTCAAGAGCACAGAAAGACCCTTCACCTTCACTATGAAAACAGCTACATGAGTGTGTCTTATTTCCCCCCTGCCCCATCACTATATACTACTTTGATGTATACAAATAGGGATACAGACTTGGTTTGATTGATTACCATGCTTGGGGATATTTACACTAAATTGTCTTTGTTTCCTTTATGACTACATTGCAAATTGTTTTTCTAGGGTTGCTCACGAATATTTTATCACTAAAACATGCTAAAAGAAAAAAATAAGTCTTCAAAATTAAACCAAGAACAACATGGACTTTTAAAACCAAAACAGATGGAATAAATTTGGGGTATGCTAACCACGACTGTGTTTCAAGTACAGTAAACTTGCTAGTGAGTGTCAGATTCCCTTTTAGAAAAGGATAAATGCAACAGATGGCCATCTTGGAGAGGAAAAAAAACCACAACACACATATAACAATCACACACAGCAACACCAATACAACAAGAAACTATCAAATTTAATAAAATCACTATTTGCTCAAGTAGAGGCAGCTCTGTAATTCAATAAAGTATTTTTAAAAACCTAATGGATGAGCTTTGTTTTGTAATTCATAGCCACAGTAAGAAAAGAAGTTTTTAACTGCCATTTCTCTCAAAGTAAAAACCACATACATTGCTCTGGTGGTGAGGTCAGAGAGTTCACTGAGAGTCCATTAATATATTTTTGAAGCTAAAGAAAAAGGGCAGGCAGCACGGGTTCTGACCCCCTAAAGTAGATGATAAAGTTACCTCCAACAAACAGTCAAATATTTGAAAATGGAAGGGAAATGGGAATTCTCATTCTAGTCCCAGCTTTCTTAACACTAGAAACATGCACATCTGTGATTAATAAACTGGTTTTTTTCCCTAAGAAATAAATCAGCCATGTTAAGCTAGCTGATGACTTGAAAGACTCTGCTTCATATTAACTATTTCCATATTGCTGTTTTTAGTATTTACAAGGAGAGCAAGGGGCTACAAAAATCTGACTTTCTAAACTAGGGAATCAAACTGAGCCTGTTTGATGCCTGCTCTGCATCTCTAATCCCAAAACACTGCAAAACCAAAAATAAAAATGTTTCACCATCTCTGGGCTATAAAACAGGGATGGGGCAAGGAGTGAAAAATGGAGTGGAGCAAAGCAAAGCTAGTATCCCCAACTGGCATGTCAAACTGCCACTGCAGACCTGCTATCCACCACGGACTTTAAGGACTGGAGAGCCCACAAAGCCCATCACACAGGGCAAGTAACCAGCTGACCAGTAAGATTTCATGCAGGTACATTACAAATATTTGGGGACAAGAGGTGCTTGTCTGTTCAAACCACAGGCAGCATGATCTACACTGATACACTTGCAAGTTTAATATGTAAATTGGAAACAGCTAGAGTTCAGTGATCTCCCAAGTCTGTATCTACCTACAAACACACAAGCCCCAATCTGAGCCAAGTCAACGTACCATCAGAGGAAGCAAAAACAGTTTACTAGCGTGTAATGACAAAATCCTGTAAAACCCCACCTGTGTACACCAGTCATCATTTGTTACTAGATGAGATGGGGAAAGCTTGAAAAAAAGAGCGCGAGGTTTATTTTATTCGTAGACACAGGCACAGTTTCTTGAAGCAAGAAGTTATCAATCTGCCATGTACAAGACCATTCAGATACTTTTGTACATGTCAGGAATTTTACTCCTCTCCTGCTGGGTATCCTCTTTAGACTACCCTCACTGTGAAATTTTTGGAAACCAATGCTGGAATATACATCAAAAGGCATTATATATGTTTCAACTTTAACAAGCCAAAATAAAGGCAGTTACCATTTAAAGACAATGCAGCTTGTGCTTTATCAGGCTTCCAAAGGGGGAATTTCTACCATCGCCTTTGGGAAGCATGAGTTTCACTTATGGTATAGAGATAGTGCAATAATTTTCATGGAACTAGTTTCTTAAAAAAAAAATTGCACAAAATGCAGAAAGCTAGTACTCAATACATAAAAGAAAATCCTTCCATCACATTTGTGTTTTGAGTGGAACAAACACACTCACTCTTCATCTTTGGTCAGCAAACCTTTCCTGCTTTTTATTTCAAATTATGCACTGTGCTAAAATACAATTTGTAATATTTTCAGTGTGTGAATAGAGTTCAGCTCCTTAGTAGATCTTCACTGATTAATGAGTTGTCTGTATTAATTTTGACTGATACCGACACTCGCCGAGAGCACTTGGGTTTAAATGTATTCAATGATTAGTCTTCCAAGCCATCAAAAGCTGATTGTGTTAATAACAGATAGATTGGAATTCTAAACTCGAGGCTAGATACTCTTCAGCTTCTCTTAATGAGATACTAAGCTGCCCCCAAAGCAGGTCTGCAATTAAAAAAAATAAAACAACCAAATAAAAACAAAAAACCACAACCCTCCCCCCAAGACAGACGTGTCATCTTAACTTCCAAAGGTCTTTCTGAAACTGAGAAAAGCCATCCAACAGACATTTGCAACAGCACTAGAGAAAGAAACAAAGAAAATCTCTGAATAAGGGCAAAAAGAATACACTGTTCCTTTCAGTTAGAAAATTAGTGGCATATGCATGAAGGGTTTAATACACTTAGATTATTATTTTTTAATACCCTCTCCTGCCTTCCTACCCCGTATATGTAAAAATCAAGGTTTTACATTTAAACTTTTAAATAATTTCACATGCATTACAGCTTGCACATAGGGAGAGCTCTAAACATATCAACCACTATCTAGGAGCTAAACACCAACAAAATTTACATGGGAAAAAAATCCTCCTCTTAAAACTGCTGGATGGTTTTGCATCCACACTTGTTCTCCTCCCCCCCGCCCCCCCCCCCCCCCCCTTTTTTTTTTAAAGCAGGAAGAAGGCATGGTATTGTGCCAGAAAAAACTTTCCCAGGTTAACAGAAGTTCTGTTTGTGCTCCCTGGAATTCAGACCACAGAGATACAAAACCCCAAACCTAAATCTTGTATATTACTACAAGCACAAGGCAGCACCACAGAACGGGGGGTGGACTTTGTGGGGCATTTCATTCTTTTTCATTCTTTGCAATAAGCTTTTACTCTCTACTGTTTCTGGAGAGAAATATATTTTGTGTCACAAGTAGGAAGTATTAAAAGTTACTCACACTGCTGAAGTTTACTTTCACAGTTTGTGAAAGCCACAAACTTTTAATATATTAAGTCTCAGCTTCCCTGTACGCAGCTTATATTTTAACAGGCTACATCTTGATCTCAGCTCCACTCTTTTGACCACCTGTTTACTCAGATTTAAATTCAGCTACATTCATGTGCCTGGCAGGACATGCCAAGGACAGATTTATGTCCTCTAGCGCTGTTTCTCAGTCAAGTTCTCACTCTATGCCAGTACACTGAGCCACTATCTCTTATCTGTCTATCAATTAAAGCAAGTGCCCTGATCTTTTTAATATTATTACCTCCCACTGAAAGGGGTGTGTGTGTGTGGGGGGGTATTTCCACTAACCACTGATTGCACAGGGGCTTGCATGCTTTTACCTAAGAACCAATGAACAAGAAGCCCATGTTCTAATTTTCAGACAAAGTTTTCTCCTATTCATGCACAATCTCCAGTGAGTTTCTTTGGGTCAACTGGGGCCATCAATTAGTTACTTATCTCTTGCACTTCACCCATGCCTCCTGATATATGACATCATTTTACATCACCATGAAGGAGCACATAACATTATTTGTTCTGCAGAGCTACAATAGGCAAAATTTTCACTGACAAATTTAAGTTACATACAGTTAACTCCCTCACAGGGGATGACACATACCATGTAATTAAGAATATTAAGATGATACCCTTCTCTCATAGTTGTGGAAGTTCTTCAGTGCAGATAAACAAGAGAAATATTGATTTTCTGTATTAGAAAACATGTTTTCCCACAGCACCAATTTCCCAGTTTCCCTTTAAATACAGTAGCTTTAAAGATCAAATTCTCACTGAGATGTTTCACAAAGTCTCAATCACATCACCCATTTTTTGAAGTGTGGGTGTTTGGAGCTTTACTACAGTCTCATGTATATTTTGAAAAATCTTATTTATACGCTATTTTTGCCAGATGCCTAGCATCAGCAATGTCCAACTACTTTAGGATGACCAAAGTAGAAGATCAGATGAAGGCATGGCCCATCCAGTCCTCCCTCCAGAAGAACGGATGCAACAGGAGCGGTGAATGCCAGGGACGACTCTGTTCCAGGCCCAGGGCCATTGCCTCCACATTAGGCTGGGTTGTAGAAGAGGTGCACATAACCCCTCGCCTCTAGCGTACTCCCCACTACTGCTGCAGCTTGTTAGTTTAAGATCTCAGCACAAGAAGCTGGTTGAGGGCACAGCACAGCTCCTGGAGCAGTGGGAGCCGGCAGCATTAGCTGCTTTCCAACTGCTTCACGTTACAGCACTCCCCGCCTTTGACAACAACACGCAGCTAGCTGGTGGGGAGAAGAGAGGCCTGAGGCGAAGAAGCAAAAGAGCGAAGGCAGAAGCTTTGGGCCCTGGCCTCGTAGGCAGCGCTGGCGCTTAAGACACTAGACAGAGAGTTTTGCTGACTGCTGACAAGCTAGTTGTCTCGTGCATGCTGTGTGCAACCTACTTTTGAAGACCCATGCTGCGCGATGTTAGCAGCAAAGATACAGCTCTGTATGTCACATACTACAAATGAGAACCACTATTGACACAAGATTTGTGATAAGCAGTTTCAGATTTTAGTTGGGGCAACTGCAAGATCCATTTTCGCTCATCTGTTACTGAGCTGTAGGGTTTTATCATCTGCTACTTTAAATTTTGCTGCAAAATAATTTTTCCCTAGGAAATGGATAAAAATAAACATCAGTCCTAGAAATACAGTTCTGAAGCAAAGCAGCAGCATATCTGATATACTGTGTGCATCAGTCCAGAAGAGGAAGATATGAACAGATATGAAACAAATATGTCCATACCCATATAGATAACAGAACATCCAACCAAAGAGAAAATAAGATGCATTCAGCAAGTCCTCAGCTCTCCTGAAAGCAGAGAAAAATGTGGGGCAATGGAACGAGAGAAGCAAGTCTGCAGAAATTGCATTAGGAAGAATCACAATTGCAGACGTTATTTAAGGCAATGTATCTCATGCTTCCCTGTGCAAAAGCTCAGCAACGCAGAGCATCCCAATGGAAGGAATTTATCCCATGCAGATTTTAAAACATCCTCCACTACTTCTACAAAAAGGCTGTATATTAACTAGGCTATTGCAAACAAGTGCGAGCAAGTCTGGTCTCAAAAAGGAAATAGGGGATGCACAGTTCTACCGGTGCACTTTTGAAAGTGAGAATATACATACGGATAGGGAAGAAATTACTTTCCACCTCATGTAAGTGATAAAACCAAGCTTCACAATCAGCATAAAATGCTGAGCCAAAATTACTATTTTTTGTTATTCAATATTACTGTTAAAAATTAATATTAATTTATATGTAATTGTAATTAATAATTTTATATCATATTCATATATTATTATAATATATTATATATGTAATATTAATTTAAATAATTTTAAAATTTGGTTAAATATAAATATTTTTTTCTTTTGTCCAGAATTTTGAAAAAATTTGAGCAAGTATAACCTCTGCCATGTATTTACAAATTAGTGGCCTCTAGAAGACAAAAGTAGATGTATTACATTCTCGCTCTTTTCCAAACACCTTAAAGATTTCCAACACATGAGAAAACCTCCAAAAATTCTCTAGTAAAACTGAGTCCATCACACACTTTGAAATGCAAAGGGTAGATACTGATAATAATTGCTCAGCATATCTTCAAGGGTGTTAGTGAAGTTCATAAATATAAAGCCACAGTGCACAATGCTAGTATTGAGTTAAAAGAACAAGTGACACAAAAGAAATAATGACTTTATCAAATTTTATTTGTTTAAAATCCCCAAGTTATTAGACTACCTGTACTAAAAAAAAAATACTTATTTCCTCTTCTCTTCACCTACTGCAGTTACGCGTTAGCCTAAATACACACACTAATCCAACAGCGATTTTAACAGTCTTTTTTCCTTTTCCCTCATCCTCTTGATTCAAAGCAGAAGAGTTCATTAGAACAACTAGCGATTGTTTGGAGCCACAGCTTTAGCAACAGCTGTACAAACACATCAATCACAAGTTAGGAACTCTGCCATAAGCTTAATAATAATATACTCATATTGTTTAGCTTTGGGGCTATACAATAACTTTGGTCATTTTCTCTTTTCAAATGTTACACTGCTGTAGCCCTCAAAAAATAAATTAAGAAAGTAATTAAAGCAATAGGCAGGGAATATGGAATGGCTAAAACAGTGACAAAAATTGGTCTTCCAAAATTCCTATATAATAAAAGACATTTCCTTCTTACCCAACTAATTGACACTAGTGATAGCGATAGAAACTAATTGTACTAACATTGCTTTGCATAGTAAAATGTTGAACTTCTCAGTGCATACACTACCTGGAATATTAATGAGCAGAGTCAGACCCTTGCCGCCATACCACTGCTATCAGCCTCCACACTGCATAACTAGATGACTGTAGGTGATGACAGACAACTTCCTCTGAGTTCAGTCCCACCTCAGTAACTACATTATCAAGAGCAGTCTTAGATGACAGTGATTGGAAACCAAACTGGTTTTAAACTTTTTGTCTTCAGATGGAAATGTAACCTGAGCAATGCAACGAGAGAACATATGACTTTAATAAAGGTCAGTCACACTGGAAATATATATATATGTGTGTGTATATATATATATATTTTTTTTTTTTACAGACTCATAGTCAAGGTTGACTAGCAGGTAGCTATTGAAAGTCATATTGGCAAACTTCTGCACAGATGTCTTCTTCAGGATGAAATACTTTAAGGGATCATGGGAAGATACTCCTCCACAACTTTGTCAATCAATGAAGACTGAGGTAACAGGGGAAAGATAACTCCCTGGTATAGATATATTTTAAAGCAAGCAAACAATAAACTAATGAAAGATGTGACATTTTATCTCAGTGTGCAATTAAAATACACTGAATAATTAAAAACTGAATCCACCATTGCCATGTTAGTTAACTTGATTAGTCTCTTCAGGAATAACATATGCACTGCTGAATTTTCTTTGGCATGATCAAGCCCACATCTCTCACATGCGCGCACACATGCGCGCGCAAAAAAAGCTGCATTTTGCCATGTGTTTCTGTTGCTTTTATTTCCTTCAGTTATTCCCAATAAAGGCTCAGGAGGAAGGTGATGTTGTGAACTGCCTTGTCCACCCAGCCATCTTAAATCCTAATTTCTCGAATCATTCTTCAGCTCCCATCCATCTAATATTACCTAAGTGGAAAATGATGTGATAAGGATCACAGCAGAGCTGTCCAAAACTGGTTTGGAAGTAGGAATCAAAAGGAAGCAGAAAGGGAACCGAAAAGAGCAAACCACTTCTTATGAAAGGCAATAAACTAGAATTCTTATTACCTGCTTTAATTACACGTGAAGCAGGGGGAAGGAGGAGGGAAACTGGCATCAATAACTTCTACACAACAATACTGTTACAGGAAATCACCTTTTGTGAGTTAATAGACTCAACTATTAAGTCTATTAATAGGGGAAAAAAGTTACAGAGGGGAAATTAGGAATTAGCTACTATTCCTTCTTCTATTGAAAAAAAAAAAATATTATTTTCATCAAGTCCCCAGCACTTCATACTGTGCTCCTAGACAGTGGATCTCCATGAAGCTCTCTTCTTAGAGCAAACTACCCCATGTAGTTGGATACATTGGGTTGTGGTGTTTGTTTTTGGTTTTTTGTTTTTTTTTTTTAAAAGACTCATTAAAGAAAACTGACTGGAGGTGTTCAATCCCATGCTCAAATGCAAGGAAACAAACAAAGCAAGCTGTTAAATAAACATACTTTAGTATTCCCTGTGAGGAAAGCCAATCCTTACAAGGGAAAGATTGCTACATTACTGATGTTGTCTTTTCAAAGCAGGATGAAATATACCACCTAAATTCTGTTCTTATTACCTCCACTGAAGGAGAGTCAGTGCAAGCCTTGATGATCAAATTCAATGGATTGTTACAGCTGCTTATAGCCACACTCAAAGGCAGATTATGAACACACTGTTCATAACTAGTCTTGCAAGGAGCACCTAAAGGAAACTTTCATTATGCAAGCTCATTCTTATGCTGCTACCTCACTGAAGTAAACAGTTTAAAATAGAGCTATAATATAGCAAGAGGCAAATTAAATTGAAAGACGAGCTGAGGCAGTTCTGCTTTGCTCAGTTTAAGCCCATCCATTCAATACAGATTTTTGATCACAATACAAAACTGTATGCACCAGACGGTTAGTTACAGGTATACTCTGAGAAACGTGACAAGAAGGTAGAGGTAGGCATATTTTTCCTGGTACGTACTCAAACTTCACCCTTCTTTTCAAAGTTTTATCAATAATCCTTCTGGTCTCTCTCTAGGAAGCCTTCTTGGTATTGACTGCTTGTTTTCCCATCATCTTTTTTGAAGTTAAACCTAGGAGTTATTCACTACATAACATTTTTAATATGCTTCACTAGTGACATACAGGAATACAGTCTTAGCAAAATGCAAAAAGGCTTACATAAAAGTCTCTTCTTATTACAGAAATGGAGTTACAAGTCCTTATTACATGAAGTTTGCATTATAAACCTAACTACATTTTCTTCAGAAGATAATAGTTTTTCCTTTTCCATCTTTCAGAAGTCTTTAAAACTAGGAGCTGAATAGCTGGTTTATGAAGCAGCTGGAGGTAATAGACCCATTTTAAATGACCCCATTTTCGTGCAGTACTTATACAAGGTCAGAGGGGAAAGCACTGCAGTGAAGGGAGCAGATTTCCAAGGATTGGAGGCAGAAGGCTGCCTGGGGCTAACTTCATCCACACATCTGATCCACACTGGTGCTCAGTCTTGGCTTATTTCACAAAGCACATAACCTGCCTGACAGCTACATGGACGAAAATATGGCATTTTCAAGTGACTAAAGATGTATCTAAACCATAGGAGCCAAAATTAGTAGTTAAGTTGAAACTTTGGCTAACTGTGGATCTTCTCAGCTCACTCAGAGCAAAAAACCTGAGCCTTGAATCTGTAGGTTCATGAGTAGGCATGGCAGTTATGAAAGGACATCAGTATCTCTCTTGCATAAGCGCCTACATCTGAAAACTTTTTTTTTTGGAAGGGGTTGGAAGGGAGCAGTATAGCATTTTCTGCCGGATCAGCTCCCCGGTCTGGCTGCCTGCATGATTGCTAGCGTTGACGTGACAGAAGCAGCTGGATCACACATGCATTCACAGGGTGAATAAGCTGACAGTACCAGACACGTAGTTCAGTTTTTACTAACCAAGAAATGCACCTTCAGCTAACTCTCTTGTAAGCCCTGCAGCCTAAGGATTCGAAAAAGCCATGTCGCAAGAACAGTGAGGAAGGACATAGAGGTCAGGAGAGTAGTACCTTTGCATATGTAACTATATAGCTGATACATGAGCTCAGTTTCAGGAAGATTTTTGTTGCATGCTCTTCGTGGAGGCAGAAAAGCACACACAGCACATACTTAACAGCTTCCATCTGTATTCTAAAAGAATAGACTTTCAAAGTGTAAAGGTGGATCTACGCCAAGAATTACACCAACCCATTAGTAATACTGGACTCTCCCACTGCATCCTCTGAGTCCAGTCCTCAGAGACCTCTTATCCTCTCTTGGACACCATTTGCTAACAATTACTCTATAGTAAAAGCATCCTGTTTTATGGATGAATTATTTCTGAGGCTTGATATACCATAAAACCTTACGAAAGAGGAAAAGGAAAGCTTGTTTGATTCATATACATTCTTTTAAGCAATCTATTGCACATATAATAAATGTATTTCTTCAAAGTTGAATGAGAAGTCTCTCTACTCCTGCAGCCACCTTTCCTCCTCCAAAAACCAGCCCCCAGATGGTTAACAACTTCAGGATAAATTTTGGTTTTGTAGATTTATTCCCTGGATTTCATCCATGATATTTGTCTCTCAAATTTCCCAAGTGAAATATAGACTCACATGATCCACTTACGGACTGAAACACAACATCCTATTGTTTCTTCGAGCTCATAAGGTAACTGAAAAAAGATGTTATTATTTCCAATATTCAGTTCCAGGCAAACTATTCAACACTCTCTTCAGCCAGATAACCATAAACAACTTTGATATTTATCCACATTTGTCTAAAATGCAGAGCATTTTTAAGTTACAGGAATGGGTGGAATTACCATGAGAATTGGTTTCCTCCTACTATCACCACTGCTTTCTCCAACTGATGTCAGATAAAGGCAAAAATACAATACTTATTTATTAATTTCAGTAGTTTCTTGCCAATTCATTACTCAAAGCCCTATTCTGTTTCTCCCTAAATATGAATGCATTTTTCCTCCTTCAGACTTCGTGAATAAGTGGGGAAAAACTGATCATGTAACTAAACAGGAGTACATAATTATTAATTGCACATGCACCCTTCATTTTAATGAAGAATACACCAAAGTTTTTAATTCCTTAAAAATTCTTTAAGCAAAGCTGAAGCCTCAGTTAAAGTTTTCTATGAAACTGGGCACTAGAGTACATGTTGAGTATTCACCTAAATCCCAAATTGCCAGTTTTAAGTTTGCAGTGGCCAGAAATACTACAGGTAGAGTTTTCCCTCTTTCCAGTTCAAGAGATGGCATAGCTACAATTATACTGCGGTATGCAAGTTAAGCTTTGTTCCGCTACTACGAAAGGCTATTGAGCCTCCTTACAACATGGTCTGTACACATGGACATCTGTTTTTAAGAAACAGAAAGAGAACAATGAAGAATGTTTGTGAAATCATGTATGCTTGCCAAACAAGACTTCATACATGTCTATGTTCTTAATTTATGGTAATAACAGAAAGCATCTTGCTGATTGGGATTGACTACACCCTGCGCTTTATAAAATGTGTTTTCTAAAAATTCTTTGGAAGTAAAAAACAGATAGATCTGAGCCTGACTAACCACTGCTGCAACAAGAATTCACAAATGAAGCAAATGAGCTCCAGCAAAGACAGGAGAAAGCAAAACAACACAAAGGGGAAAAGACTATTGCCATGCAATTAACAGACCTCCAGCTGACTAGGTAGTCACAGCTCTGAGTGAGCACTTGCTGTAAATTATTTTGCTGCAAGGCATTCTGCCTATCAATTATTATTCGTAACCGACTCCTTTCCCCTCCACCTCCCTCCAACATACCCTGTACTTGTTTACTTCTGAAAACTGGAATAATTGTTGTTTTAGGAAGTGATTGTCCAGGACTAGGGGTTACCGAGCAGCGCTCTGAGAACAGAGCTCTACTGCTGGGATGAGAGATGATAGCCTACTATTAACTACTTCAGGCTGGTACTCCAATGCCCCCTTCTCTTTCCAGGAACTACTGAGAGTTACTACCATCCCACTGACATGCAACCCTATCTTCAGATGTCCCCTATAAGATCACTTTCCACTGCATCCTCGATTTCATGATTGCAACCCTTCCACCATCCTCCCTCTCCTCTCAGCGCACCTGTAACAGCAGACTGGATACTAACAGATGGAATAGGATTACAACTAGTAAGTATATGCACACGGCATACGCAACAGGTACGTAAGACTTGAACCTAGCCGCAAACAACTTGCATCTGAAAAGGAAGCATCCCGACAGCTGCATCAGCTCCAGACACTGAGGGTAAGCACTGTTTTGTCCTGCAGACATTTCAGACTGTTACATATGAGAACCGAACTTGTTCCGCAGCAACAGTCCAAATGCCAAGGCCAAATGTTTCTTGTTAAAATTACAAGGGAGGAAGAAGAGGAGATCTAACAACTTAGTTTTAACATGAACATCCCTACTGTAACCTCTGTGCTTCTCCAGTCGAGACTGAAAAAGCATAGCTTTATCCATATTACATTTCCGAATCACTGATGTATCTAAGTAAATTTAACAGACCAATTTGTTTCCCAACCACCCCTTCTTTTCAAGCTTTATTCCCCAAAACATTACTTCTCAACAATAATTTAACTGAAGTAAGCGATAGATATTAAACCATCTGATTTTTTTGGTTTAGCAGCAACATTCTTAGAAAATTTCTGCTAATCTCTTAAAACAAATTACTACCATAAATAATATCTCACAGAGCAAGAGTTACCATTTCTCATTTCCACAGTTCAACTAATAATAATAAAAAAAAGTAGCACATGCATTTTACATGCTTTTTCTGAAAGAGCTTACTATACAGCATCCCAGTAATTCAGAGAGCAGAGTCATTCCATAACTGCTCCCTTTTTCATACAGGTCCTTTCTGTTATATTCTGCATTTTGTGACTGGGGTTAGAGGGAGGGGAGTGTAGAGGCAGAGAGATAAGGAGAAAAGAAAGCATCCTACTAAACTCCTATAATTTGAAAACATTCCCCAACCAACTGACCTTCCTCCTCCCAGCCCATTATCTCTATTGCACATATTTGTACCTAAATCCAGGATCCAGTATTTACAGCCACTCGGCTGCCCGTTGCCACAGCAGGTAGGATTTACGGAGTGCAGCGATCCCAGAGTGTCAGTCTGTTTAATCCTGTTTGGCATGGTGAGGAGTCAGCTGTTCCGATACCCACAGCTTAGAAATAAGCTACTCGCCCGCACCCTGGGGATGCACTACAGCTTCTCCTGGAGATGTTCACCCAGATAACATTACAACCAATGCCATCAGGTTGAGGAAGTCCCTGTTATCTTCTCAGTCTGGTTTAGCCCCCTGCCCTGCCATCAGAGCAGCTCCTCTCTTCTAAGGATGCTCTCCTCTGACTCACTGAGCACAGTTCCAGTCTTTAAATTCACATGTGGGAATAGCCAGATGCAGCAGATTACTCTCTACCGTAACTACCCTAATTGAGGCTCAAGTTAATCTTCGAAATATATAGCAACCAGCTATTTTCCCCCTCAGCCTTCAGAAAAGATACAGCCTAGTACCTCTAAGAAGCTTTACAGTAACTGGCATGCAGAAAACCAACCTTTAATGCCTCTTTTTATTTTACAGTGCATAGTTAGTTTTTAATGCTTTAGCTAAAGCCGTAAATACAAAAAAGACAGACGTTTTCTGGTCAGCTAAACCACATGGCACTTGCCCTGTAACTTCCATTTTCCTTGACAGAGCCTGTACCAAACAACAGATTCTGCCCTTACCTTCATCTTCTCTTGAGCCTTTTTTGTGGAAAAATACAAAAATCCAAACACTAGAAAATCAGAACCTTTTGATAAATTAATTTAAGCCCTTGCCCTGATTTAAAATGCATTTTGGATCTATCCACCTCAAAGCTCATATCCTGCAAGTTAAATTTCTAGTTCATCATGCTGTCTTCCTGTCAGTAAACTGAAACTGCATGTGTTTTGTTTTATCTATGCATTCTTCACCTAGCATGCCACGCAAGCATTTGTCCATAAATATTCATTTATGGTTTTTTTTTTTTTTAGGTAAGCACTTTACAAACCTAGAAAAGATATTTGGTTTCTTCCCCTGATCACCTCATCATCTAATTTTAAAGAACATACAAAAAGCTACAACCACTAGATAGGTAAACAGATATGAAGCCAAAGCAAGGACTAAATTTCTGTAAAAACAGAAATGAAATGCTTTCATCATATTGTCATTAAAAAAGAGCCCTAAAATGAGATTGAACAAGCAGTACCGTAAAATAAACAAGCATGTAGCAGGAAATAAGAAAACAAAGCAGTGAGGGGGTTGCCAATGATAATAGCACAAACAAATGCATGTAATGCAAGGAAAAATCGGAATTTTCTGTGGAGCAAATAGCATATCGGGTCCCAGAATCAAAGAAGGCTTACCATTAGCACTTAACACAAATTGAGTACACACAAATTATCCTGTTTGCACTGTCAAAGAGCTGTGCTCACCCTCCACCTGAGACTAAAGTTTTGCTTTGTTCACATTTCTATGGAAAGCCACCCTAAACTCTGAATTAGTTTCTCCTTCACAGCCTTCTGCACTGAAACCATTAATTCTGATTCCTTAACATTTTTCTTCTGACCCAAGATGACTTTCAAACAACACTGAATTCTGCCGTGGGGTGGGGGGCAGGGGGAAGCAGCAGAAGAAAAAAACCTCTTTCTTCAGGATAAGTGATTTTTATAGTCTGCCACCTATGGTGAGACTTCCACTAAGGCTAGTTTATTCTTCATGGAATTGTAGAACATCTGAAAGTGATTCTAGTTGCTAGTTGAGTAAGAAAAATAATAAATGAAACAATCCCTTTCCTCTACTCCCCAACAGTTCCCACGCACACTGAGCATACACTAAAGGATATTCAACCATTCTAATTGTAGTTAGACTCTCACATCTTTAACATTTAGAAGTTACCGAAGTTATCAAAATAGCTTTGAAACAGTGATTTCCATATGTAAGAAAGCTTCTGACTAAAACAGCAAAATTTATACATAAAACTGTTTTTGGGTTGGTTTTGTTTTGCTTTTTAACTGCCTGTAGACTGACCTCATAACACCAATAATATATGCAGGAAGATATTTTAAATGCTCTGGGAACCACATCATTTGCAGCTCACTACTGCAAAAAGGTCTTCTGTTCCTACTGAGATCAAACGCCATTATTTTCCGGTTTTGCTTTGGCCCTTCCTTTTCTTAGAAGGGAAATCTGTCAAGTAAATCAAGGTGGTGGGGGAGAGAGAATGACCACATGAACCACTACATAAAGCGTATTTCACATGTTACATGGTTAAGAAGAAAGGTTTGCGGATACGCAGCTGTCTTCGATGTATACAATTGTGGTAGAAAGCAATTGCTCCACAGCAACAATGGAGTGGAGAAGACAGACTCCACATACACATCCTGCAGAGTGACTGTGGGTATCAGGTAAGAATTTGATTGAAAAACATCTCAATGCATATACTGAAACAATAGCTACAACTTTCTTATGGTCTAAGACAGAAAGCTCAGACCTAAAACTTCTCCTACTGAAGTATAAGCAAAAGTGACGTGACTGCTACATCACAAAAATATCATCTAATTGAACATGCAGGGACCATTACTTACTACCACTATCAACTTCGATTAGACTTAAACACCTGAAGATGTATAACAATTCTCATTTTCCATCTGAGACAGTGACCTCTGCCAGTACATGTAATTTTAAGCCCAAACAAGCAGCCTATTAATGCCTTTCTACGGTTTACTTCAGGCTTTATGACAAAGCTCTCTTTGTCTTTCAGCTCCTTCAGGTTCTCTGTATTGCAGAGCCTTATCCTGCATTAGCTCTACCAGTCTGCTAGACAGCTCTTCCTGCGGCTCCTGGCAACAGCAGTTTTTGTAGGAACTCATCCTCGGTAATAACGATCCAGTCAGGTAATCTTAATTCAGCAAGCAAGAATATGTCTACGTAGAGAACATCTTTAGGCAAAACAGAGGCTGGGCACAAACCACAAGCTCAGCGCAGAAGAGGCTGCATTGCACTTTACATCACACAGCAGCACTGAGCTGCCCCCACCCTCATCCTCTGCTTAAATATTCATAGACCCCAGCCCAATGGGACAATAAACTTGGATCAAATTAGCAAGGAAAAAAGATCATATGCTTTTTTGACATGCCATCTGACAGCATTTAAAATAGCATTTTTTAAAAAAGAAAGAAATGAGTGTTTCTTTTTTCACCTTATCTGTGTAAAGCAGAAATGAGTTTTCTTAGCTATACATTTATATAACTTCCTTTTAAAAAGTAGACAGCTATCAGCCTCATTTCTGAAAGCAAAGTACTGATGAAAGGCCCTTCAGACCCATAGCCATTTAAGACATTTCTCAGTTACTTGAACTTGTAACAAAATAAGTGTCCAGGTAAAAATTTTGTCAATGGCTATTTCATGAAGATTTTAAAATTCCAAGCAAAAGAGCCCTCTCACTTTTAAGACAGCATTTTGTAAGAAAGACTATATCCCAGTGAGTAAACAATGGAAACTAAAAAACCCCAATTAGAAGAGCTCTGTATATCCTCAGTAGATAAGGTAGCACATACTTTGTATAATATACGTAAATGAAGCACCACATGCCCATATCTATTACTACAGTGAAGGAACAGATCAACTTTCTGCAATTAATTTCAGGGCTCACCAATGGACAGTGTCAGATTGCCAAAACCATTTTAAGATATTAACATTTTGCCAGCTCACCCCACCACAGAAGTAACAGCTCATCAGGCTCTGCCACTGACAGACAAGAAATTAGCTTGCTACAGCTTCAGCTTCTCACAAGTGCCAGCTCTGACCTGCACCATCTGCAGACACTGTTTGCCACTGTAATAACCTCCCTACGGAAGTGCTACCTCATCTGTGGGTACTCTTAGCCTTGCATGCAAGAATGGAAACATTCATCCCTTGTTTCGATTAAGATGACAACTGGAGTCAAACTGACTGCATTTCTCATACTCCAAGACATTTGCATGGTAACAGAAATAACAACTTAACTTACACTAAAACAAGGATAAACAGCGTCCCAACCTAATCTTTGTAAGGCCCCATTACATTTTGCACCACCTTGGGAAAAACAAGAAGAACAAGAAAGGAACGCTAATGAAATGCAAAAATTTCATTTTTAAACACCTATTTGTGTTGCTTTAGAGACTAAAAAAAAGAAGCCAAAGAGCCAACCTGTTTTTCCTTAATATCTACCTTCTGCAAGAAAAAAGTTTCATCGATTACAGCATTAAAATCCCAGCTTCAGAATTCAAAGCTCTTCTCAGGCAAATTTAAATCTGTCTTCTCTGGAACCTTCCCCCTCATATTCCAGACATTCCATTTACAAAAGCAATTAATGTATTTTGAAATCACTACTACAAAGTTATTAAAAAAAAAAATCTTGTTCATCTTAAAAGTCGAGAACCATCTACAAGGTAGTTGAAATTAATAGAAGAGTGAATTCTTTATTCAGTTTTGCCAGCATCCAAATGTCATTATTTTAAAAACATTTTAAAGTGATCTATGATTCAAATGCTTTCATCGTTTAGAAGTACACAGTTGTTACAATTTTGAGTCATGTTTCTGCATGTGGGAGAGAAAAGATGCAGACTTTTCCAAAACTCTGCAGGACCAAAGACCACCCAGACCTAGAAGCCAAAGTTAGACATAAACCCGTAACTATTAAAATTCTTGAACTAAATTAACATTGCACAAACGAATAGGAATTTTATTTACAATATGCATTTCCGATTTAACAAAAAACAACAGGCAGGCTTTGCATACAAGTCCTATCTTTGGCAAGTTAGACTCTCTGCCTCATGCCAGAATACTCTAACACAACCAAGAAATTGTGAAACAGTAAAAACGCATCAATAAGTAAATCCGAGGTTCAATCTTCAAAGGTGAGCTCCCACACCATTATTCAAATTCTGAAAGGAGCCTAACTTTGCCTTTTCTGAAGCGCACAATGTGTCCACAGTTTAACAGCTTAGAGCACAGCTGCACCACTAGGATCTGGTTTCTTCAGCTCCACGCACAAAGATCATCCTGTTCCCCAAAAATAGCCTTGCTGCTCCTCAGTTTCACAGATAACACTGCCGGTCTGCGAGGAGCGGAATCATTACAACAGTGGCTCTTTGGACTTACATTCCGCGTGTTGTTTCCTGTTCTTTACTACCAGTGCTGCCAGCTGCCAGAGACACTTTAAACTGAATCAGTCAGAAATTGTATTTTGCAGTGAATTATGTGAACATCCTTAATTTCAGATTTCTAAGAACTTTCAAAACACTGGGGTATTTCAGTTAAAAGAAAAACAACCAACAACCACCTCTAAAAAACCACATAGCCTGTCTAATTAGCTGGCAAACCTGGGGAAGTATTTTCTGATTGAGGGTAAAGAGATATTTTCAACTGGGTGATTAATAACCTTCCCTTCTACATCTTGGGTAAAGCATTTGTCAAGAGCAATTGATATCAAGACACTGAACTAGTCAGGCTTTAATTAAAAATATTGGGAAATGAAGCATTTATCCAGCTATTCAGTCACCAAGGCCAGGATCTAAACAAGTCCTTCCTGTCTCCAGCTTTGCAGAACATGCTGTAGCTGTTGCTCATGCCTAGAGTAAGAAGGAATATCAAAAAGCACATGACATCGTAAGCTCTACCCCACTGCAATAATTTGGCTGTTATTTTCTTGAGTTTTTAATTCTGTCCTGTGCTGTAGCTAAGGAATTGGAGCCTGTACCCCACTCCCAAGAATGAAAAGGCCTTAAAAAGAAATTATGAGATGTTCAGTGTCCCTGGTCTTCTGTTTATCTGGAAAAGCTTTGGGAAAATTGTGACTCCTCAACACAGTCACTACTGCAGCATGCCAAATCATCTTGAAGGATCCCAGCCACTGTCAGCAAAACCACAACAAACCAGCTTCAGATAATTCAAACAATATCTTTTGGATGAGCGTAAGGAATGTTGCTCCACATATATTCACTACTTAGCGAGGGGTAGGAGGGGAGAAGAAATATGCCCTGCCTTGTCTCTACATTGGAGAAAACATCAGAAGTGTTCCAAATGAGAAATACTTGCTATTCTAATGAGACATATTGAAAACACACTCATTTTTGACATTAATTTTTATTACCCAAATTACTCTTAATCATCCTTTTTTTTTTTCCCCCTTCTCTTCATTTTGAAATTTCTGATGTATTCTCCTCAACCATATGTAAAACACCCTTTCTCTTCCCTTCCCACTCCAAAGGAAAAAGGAATCAGCTTGTTGGCGTGAAGAAAAATCTGGTCAAAACAAGGTTTAATTTTCCAAACCAGTTTTAACTGTACATATAGGAGTTGGGATCCTTTTTAACATAAATCTCTTAGCTAATTATCTTAACTGGAAATTCAGTCAAAGACAAAAGGAAAGGGTAAGAATATATTCCTCAGAAGCGTTCAGAATATTTCATTTTGTTCTTGACTTAAAATTAAGTCACTTAAAAAGGAAAATCAACAGTTCTAGTAACCGAACTAGGTCATGAAAAATAAAACAAGAGCTTTTAAAATTGCACATGTACTCCCTTGAAGAAATACTGATGCTGAAGTTCCATAGACATGCACCTGGAGAAATTGCTTCTGCAAGCTGTGTGGGCTACCTGCTGGTTGATGTTACTGACTGAAACACTTTTCTTTTTCCCCTCCTGCTAAGTTGAAATCGTACAAATGCCTTTTGGTTAGTTACAAACAGTTTTCATCAAGACCTCTTCTCCTTTCGTCTCTGCTCAGTACCGCCTGCAGGAAGCCATGTCCATGTAACAGACCAGGTTAAGTCGCACAGCACTGTGAGGTATGGCAGATGAAGCCCAGCCATAACCCAACACCCTGTGGCTTCTGGAATTGGGAAAGGCACATGGGCACTGAAAGCACCTGTCTGGATTTTAAACATTAGCATTTAACAAAAAAATCCCACCCTTACATACTTTCACAGCTTCCTTTATTACATTAAAAGACACTAGCAAAGGAAGCAACCTCCACAATTCCTCTGCAATACATCTAACAGGAGAGCAAAATCAGAAGTGGGCATTTTCTCTCTCTGAGCCTAGATGTCAACATGCTGTGTTTGTAAATGATAAACACAGATTTATTACTAAATAGATTTAAGTATATTTGGAGGCTACCTTTGTCAAAAGGAGAACAGAAAGAAAGGAGCAAAAAATCCATAGGACGGGTTTATTAGCCTATTGTTGCCTATCAGATGTTAAAACACAGAAACACTAGAAAATGTGTACTGCCAAACCATTCTGCAAATGTGTTTCTGCATTGTAATTAATGTTTTTCATATCTACTCTGAATTTTAGATGTAGAATAATTCAGTCCTGAAAAAGAGAAGATACTTCTCTTTGGGTTACACAGCACATATTTTAATTCCATTTAAAAGAAAGTTAGCTCTGAACCAAAAAATTAGCATGACCACACAGTTCACAAAATTGAAAAAAGTACACTTTCTACAAATTACATCATCACCACTTGCTAGAATTGTGAAAATGCAGTTACAGAATAGCCACTCTAATTCTACCCTTTAGGTATTTCAGAAAGCAACTACACTCCGTTAAGACAATATGCTGTCCTTTAGGACAGCAATTAAAATTTAGGTGCAATAAAATTTTTTTATTGCACCTAAATTTTTGCACATTCTCTTTTCCCAGTTAGTTCATCCTGAACAAAGCATGCTGTCATGGTAGAAGTTTTAGTCTGGTAATAATGTTAACTTACTGAAGCACACAAAAAGGCCTAAACAGACTCTATATCCTAATATGCATGCCTCTTGCCAACAACAACAAAAACAACAAGGTTATTATTCTTAAGAACTGAAACTTTTCCAAAAGTTAATACTTTCAAAAATTCACAATCTGACAAAAACAGTGCTATCTCCTTCTGCGATTTAGAATGGTATTTTGCTTTATAAAAATAAAAAAATACTTCTACGTGAAAGATGAGCCTGTCAAAATAGACAGAACACTTATTTTCAAATGAAGATATCTACAGAAATGTAGATGCTTGTCATCACCCCTACAAATTCAATAACAGAAAAGGCCTTGTTATTCCACAAACAAGGAGATCGCAAAATAATACTAATACTATTTTACTCCAGTTCTGAGGATTGTAATCTCAGCATAGTCTTATGCAGATGATGTGAGTGAGCACTGGATCCCATAGCCTGGGCTTTCACTCAAGCAAACAATGACAATACAAAGAGAACACAGCACGTATCTCCAGGGTACAATCTGCTGTAAGTGTCTCTTCTTTAGATGTTACTCTGGGCCTATAAACAGAGCTCTGATTCTGGTATGACTGCATTTAGTCCTGCCACATCTTCAGGATGAAAGGATGAACACACCCAAGCCTGTTCTACTAAATCAACCAGCAATTAGAGCGCATGTATTTTGTTACCCCTGAGACAATGAGGAAAATTAGCACAAAACACATTAGGATGGACCACCATCAAGTCTGGCCATGATAAATAAACTCTTTAAATAGATTAGCTAGTGACATAAAAATTTTAAGATATGTGGGTAATCATTTGGTGGTTTTCAGCCATTAAGAATTTCTGTTTAACATTGCCTAAAGCAATCCACTCACTCAACCTGTCTCCAGTCTTTTGGTTTTCGTGGTTTTTTAAAAAACCTTTCACTTGATATACGTTTTTGCTAGTGAGCTCCTCTTTCTTTCTCATTCTTTTTTGGGATCTTTTTCACCACTACAGATTCCCTACATTTAACATTCCTAAGATTCCTCTCCTCTTATTAATAAGGGCAAGAGCAACAGCTCGAACTTAGACCTTGATGATGCCATTACTTCCACAACCCTTAAGCTTTTCTGTTGTAAAGCTGAATAGTCATCTATTGCGTTCTAGTTCCTCTTTGCAGGTGGCTTCCCTAGCAAATTTCCTTCCTCCAAGCATATTTGCAAGTTCTTACATGCAACTAGATTTCCCTAGACTCTGTGTTTAAGGAAGCTCCATATCACTAATACTTTAAAGCTTATGTTAACAAATGAACATATGCCTAATAAGGCTATGATCACACCCAGCATGGTGCAACAAGAATAACTGGCGCTTCTCATGAGCAGAAATACTTTTTATGATTCCTTTCCATTTCTTACATGGAAGGAATATATTATGGGGCAAAATCTTAAGCATTTCTGATATCCCCACGGACACTAAGGCGAGTCCAAGACTCCAGCAAACACATAGAATGTAACACATCCATGCTGGCAATTCTAACTTTTAGCGTAGGATCACAGGATCACTCAAGCTGACAAGGGCCCTAAAAATCCACATAGTCCAACCTTCTGCTCAAAAGGATGGGTCAGTTACGAGATCAGACCAGATTACCTGGGGCTTTGTGCCATCTGCTCTTGAAAACCTGACATACTTTTGACTGCTTCTTCTAACAGAGACTATTTCTGCTACATCGTAAGTGGTTAACATACAGTAGGTTGGACACAGCTGGTTTACAACCACAGGGAAAATGAGTACAGGATTCAGGTCATCAAGGACAACTGGATAACAAGCCTTTCAGCTTGTCTGTCAGCTATATATATATGTCTCTATAGGGGTTAACCATTATATATCCATCCTAGAAAATGCATACTGCAAATTCCTGAAAAGCATTACGAGTGCTTTTCCTGGGATCACGTAATATTTTTATGGTGCTATTCACTTATCACAACAGCTCCTTTTACACAGTTTGCTCTAAGAATTTGATTGCTTATTTGCATAATTTCCACGTTAGAGAATGATGCGTTTAAGTTCAATAGTTGTCCGAGATAGAGAAAAACGTCTTGCTATTTGTACTCAGCTCAAAGCTAAGAGAAAACACAAGCATGCCCCAAACTGGAACTGTACCTATATCAGTGAATATGCACTCAAAATAGCAGCAAAACATTGCATAATGAAGCAGTGATTTGAAAGCAATGCCAATGACTTAAGAGACATCAAGGGCATCTGTTAAAAAGCTTCTGGCAGAGTTGCGTGAGAAGTGAGGCAGTATTTCTGGTTTAGCATGCATAACAGACTACTATTTTTACTATTTGATTGTAGGAAAAGCGAAATGAAGTCAATGGGACATGGACTTTCAGCAGCCTCCTCACAAAACCAGAATTGGAGAACGTCAGTGGAACACTAAATCCTGCCACTTCCATCTGCAGGCAGTGATCGCAACAGATGATGTGATGTAATGTGATGATGTTCTGAAAGGTGCACTAGAACGCTGGCTTTAGCCTGCTCCTCAAAAATTTTCTCCCCTTCACTAAACACAGAACACAAAAATACTCCTCCCAATGCCAAATTTAGGAATATGAGCCACAGCAGCAAAAGTGTGCCAGAAAACTAGAGAGTCAGAAAAAGAACAGAAGACCTTATGGAGACTGTCAGTATTATACAGTTCTGTGACCGAAAGAAAACGCATCAGGTAAAATTACCCAGATGGTCCATGGAAATGAACAGCCATCCAGCTGCAGAAATATATACACCCATAGCTCCCTGTCGTCTGACATGAACAAGGCAGTTACCACACAGTTGTGACAACTCCATGCCTCTAGGAGCACTCTCCTGTCCAAATAGGTGACCCTAACCCCACTACCCCTTCCCTCACCAACCTGCCAAGTTACTTATTCATTGAAATGGAAGAGAACTTCTTTGGGTTGCTCTCAGGTGCTCTTCGGGGCACCAGCTCTGAAAATCTACTTAATCCAAAGCAAAACATGGATAACAAAGACACCCCTAAGAAGTAATTCTCAACACAAGCAACTCTTTCAACAGTTTTGTCCCTGACGAGGGACAGTTAAGGAAAAACACACCACTCCAGGATGTTTTTCTTCAATTGCAACGTATGAACATCACTTGCAGGATATGATTTTAGTTTTTACTCTGTTCTGCCTAAAAACCTTGGTGAGAAAACAAAACTGCTGTCAGAGAAAGGCTAATTGCAAGCGAAGTAACAACTGTCTTGGGAAATCTAAAGCCATCAGAATTGCTGGTTTATATCCATCTTCTACCTCCCAAAGATCAGCTGTACAAATACATCTGTTCTGAAGCAGATACTTTTTACACACCGATTTCCTTTCCAACTATGATATATAAGGGAAATATATTTGGCAGCTGTCTGGGACCAAAAACACATTCAAGCCAGTATTATAAAATTTATTCTTTTTCTCAGTGGTAATACTGAACTCCCAAGCAGAGCAAGAAGCTTTCATTACCTGCGTACAAAAATTCCAGAGACAAATTAACCACATACTTATGCCCACAAATAGAGTCAGCATGGAAAATACAGATATATCTGACAGGTCTTCGAGGGCTGGGTTATGATAAAGTGATAGTGCAGGAGTTAAAAGCAGCTTTATGCAGAATTCAATCCTACAATGTTTCAGCGCACATATAAACTTGATTTACAGAGAACTCTTCTAGAAATTCAAGTTGTGAGATTCACTGAATCTCCTTATCTAGTTTAGGACTGCACAACACGAAGGAAGCAATTCATAGAGCCTCTACTGTTTATTCCAGGCTGAATTAGAATTTGGCTATTAACTCTGATCGTCTGATATGATCTAATGGACCACCGTCAATTGCTGACATTTTATTTCAGTTTACTTATGCTCAAAACAGGTTTTTAACTGCAAACTCAACTAAAACCACAAGGTGGGAAAGTCAGGATAGAGAATTCTTGTTATAGTTTATACTGCAGCTATTTTATTTACCTGACCTAAAGCATGAGAACATGTCTGAAAAACCACACACACAGAACTTAAATTCAAACTATCTTTGCCACTATTAGACTGGTAATGCTTTTTAGCAAAATATCTATTATTACATGGAAATTTATGATTTATTAGGCTTTCAAAACAACTGATAATTGGGAAGTTGAACTTTAGCTATTATAATGCCTGCACCTCTGTTCAAACTCAAGTCTGCCTGATAAAGTTGAACTGACACTGCAGCACAGCTTTTAGATGTTTTGCTAATTTAGATGAGCAGAATTTTTAGATTAATACTTAGTGTCTTCTACAACTACAACATATTTCTTGATATCACTTTTTGCATATGACTGCATCCAGCTGTGTAGCAGAAGCAGATCCCTTTCTGTACGGTGCCCTGGAAACTACAGTCCCCACCTTTTGCCACATGGCCCCAAGGCAAAGCAAGTACCATACCTACTCATTGTTAGGAGGAGTTACTTTCCCCGCTGGCCTGGGTTGTAACTTTCATTTCCTGCAGCTGCAAATGCTGTCAGACAGTCTCACCGGCAGTGCTTTGGCTCCGAGCCACGGGTGGGGATCCTTTTTCTTTACATATGGCCCATACTTCACTTGCTTGTCGCAAAACAGCAAATCCCCCCCTTCTATAGCCTCCCTCTGCTTGCAAGAAAACAACTGATGCCCAGGTTATCCTTCTTTTCTTCCGCTACAAACAGGGAGTCCTTTCTCAATTATTCAACTGGATTCCCATTTTACTTGATGAAATTCTTCTCTTGCTGCTATCCAGAGCTTCCTCTTCCTACATAACAGTATTTGGACTGAACATGGAAACATTCAATTTTTCAAACATAACTTTCAAAGCTCGTGATCATACACAAGATGTTTTACCTTTACTCTCTCCCCTTCACCTTGCATCCAAAATGAATAGTTTGGATAGGACGTCTCCAGTTGCGCAAGGACAAGTTTACTTAATGTAACAAATTGAAGACTGTGGTTTATCCCATTCTGTGGTCTCAACAATAAAATCTCTCTCTTCTGGGGAAATATCTCTACATCACCTGTGCAATTTTCCTTTTTCTTAATTCCTGAATAGGAGGTCCTCATACCAATTGAAAATGAGCTCTGACACCTCCAACATCTGCCCTACATCACTCCTTCCCATCTTGCACGTGTAACGAAGGCCCTACTACACAGCTGTAAACAAATCTATCCACCTTTGCCTTGGAAAGCATCAGCTCTTTGATCCTTCTTATTATGGTAGATTCTCTGAGAGATGCTACAATTGGAAAAAAAAGACCCCAAACCCCACAAAACAACTGCTGAAATAACATTCTTCTGTTCATGGCACCAGTCAGGACAGATTCCTGAGAGTAGAATCAAAAGCCAGTGTTCAGTATTGCAGTGGTGCATGGTATGTTACCTTGCTACTAAGATATCACCTACCTTTCAGATCTGAACAAACCCATACAGATACCTCGATTACAAGAACGTATAAAACAGGCAGACTTTGTACCTCCAGGTAAACAAAAATATCTCTGTGGCCAAGTTTTCAATGAAGCAGATAGTAACACGAATTGCCAGTCAGATGTGGTCCCAAAATCCGCATAACTTATAAAACACACATGCAAATATAAGCCTCCTGAGCAAAGGCTTGTTGTAGCCTTTGTAGCTCTCCAAACAGCAGCATCTACAGAAGGGATATGATGGACTATCACAAATTCTTTAGACTTCGGAAGTACTCAAAAGTTGGAACAGACAGCAAACTTGTGATCTAAACAGGCAAGAGATTCACAATTTTAAATACCTGCCAATTTTTCTGAGCTTACAAGTTCAATTTTGCTATACTGAATCCTATCCCCTGCCTTTAACCCAAAGCTCTGTGGCTGTGTAAATGCCCTGCAAACAAAGGAAAGTGAACTGCACATAAAAAAAAGGATGTACTATAGAATGAAAAGAAACCCTTATTAAAAAAAAGAACAAAACCCAAAAACAAGCAAACAAACAAAAACACAAAAAAAAAAACAAAGAGAGAAGCACCAAATAAAACGGGAACATTCTTTCTCCCCCATACCCAATAACATGTGGGGAATCGTTGCAAAAAAAAAAAATATCATTGCCTTATGTATTACTTGTGAAAAACATGTTCTTCCAAAGCTAGTAATTTATTTTTTGTAGACTGCACCAACTGTTATTCAACCTCTTCACTACCCACTTGTTTTTTTCCCCTATTATAAAAGGGATTTAGATTTTTTAAAATGTACTCATCTGTAAACTGCATGTCAAATTGATTAAATGACCCAAATATCTTACAACAATAGATTTCATATCCAGCAGAGCGAGCAAGAGGTCTGGAACCTGCAATCAACCCTCTCCCTAAATGACTGTCCACCTGGTGAGTGTCTTTTTTTTCTATGCAATGTTTTCCCCATACTCTTAACAAAATGTTTGTTTTGTTAACTACCATAAAATTTTGAAGGTACTGTAAATGTGGGGTTTTTTCCTAACCATTGATATTTACTAGATACATAAAGTAATACACATTATTAGAGGACAAGTAACACCTACATTTGTAGGCAAGTGATGAGGGTCATTTTTGGGGTGGTGTTCTAACATGAGAATAAAACAATATTACCTTTCATGGTTGACAGACAATATGTGGACTGACAAGGAATGACCAAGATCGGCTGTCAGAACTAGACTTCACTGAACATACTTTTTGCTTTAATAATCTTTCACTTTACCCTACTTTGAGTATCATTTCAGATTATTTAAGGCACAAAATACCACCCAACATTTCTGTACTCTGTGACAAATATGTGGTTTTACACAACTTAAGAACAAGCTATAAATTAGAAGAGGTTTGGCATTTCAAAACTTTGAAACTTATTTCACCTCTGATACACTGTGGCCTTCCAGCTCGTTTAGCTGGCAAACGGTAGTGATAAATGAACACCGTTGAAAAGATCAAAAATTGTAGGGTTCATAGATATTCAGTATCCTTTCAGAGGAGTACAAAACCTTTTGCTTCAACAAGCCATTTGTATAGGCTAAGAACTCAACATCCAAGCAGCTACCCTCACTGCTTCTGACGGTGATCACCTCCCTTCTTCCTTTGGAATTACATAAAACCTCTCTCTCTAAGCCTCCCACAGCAGCTTGTGGTGCCAGACATGCACAAATTCCAGACTTGCGTCTACTGCACATGGCCTAGCCCACAAACTGTACAGAATTATTCAGACCTGATGCTCACACTGTGAGCTTAACATAACATATGTATGTTCAGACCTAAAAACTCCTGAGGTCAATATACTAATTTGTTGAATCATCCAAAACCTCTGAAGTTTTACTGCGTTATGGTCAAAAAAACAAAAAAGAAAAAAATCTGTATTAAAAAGACTGAAGTTGCAGAATCAAACACCAGAAATCTAGAGAATACAACATTTAAGAATTGTCCACCCAAGTACATGGATTGCCTTAAATTACATCATTCACTTGCTCTTTTTTATGGGGATTGTGTTTTCTGTTTTGTTTTGGTTCTTTAGGAATTCATACCTCAAGCAATGCCCACAATGAACAATTCTGAGAATATAATCTAATTGTTTTTCCATTCTTCTGATTAGTGTATTCCCCCCAATGCCTCATTTAAAGATCTTTAATCAAATGCAGCACTTGAGAATGAATAATTGCTTTGTGGGATCTTCTGAGGTACTTTTCACTATGGGGGGAAAAATAAAATCAAAGCACTCCACTAATCTTGCTTAATTTTTGCAATCCCTCTGCGAGATGAATACTATCAACCTCTTTCAAGCAACAGAAAATTGAGGCAGAGACCAATGTCAAACCTATCCAGTGGGTTCAAGTACCCAGTCTAAAGTTGTTTGGTTGTTGCCTTTTCTTTCCTCCCCAGATCACCTAACATTATTTAATAGTTTGTGTGTTCAATACAATTCACACTGACTTCAGTCGTAGTCACATGCATGGGAAACTTTACAAATCAACCATCCAGCTCCTAAAGCCTGACACCCAGTAATGTGGGAATAAACAATTAGCAGCTGCTTCTTATCAGCTGGGGTTTAAATGGCATGCCATAACATCCTACAGGAAGGCTATGACAGGCAGGGACAGAAGTCACTTCTAAGGCTGCATTCAACCCTGCAAATCATGCTCATTCTAGCAATGGGCTTCTCTTCAGTCTCCATGACTAAAACAATTAATTAATGCTCCTTATTTCAAAGCAACATGTTGAACAAAAACTGAAGTAACTTTACAGTGCTCTGCCCCATTTTCCCCAAACAAACAGTAACGGAAAAAAGCAATACAGGTTATGTCCACTGGTTTGATTAATCAAAGTAACCTATCGAAGACAAAACCAACCCTGTCTCTCCCTCAGGAGTCTGACAGACTCAATGTTCTTCATATAACATATATAATCCAGTACAATCTCCCTCTCCTAATAAAATTCTCTGCATTCAAAGGTGAAGTCTCCTAGCTCCAAAGGAAATTGGTTTTATCAAGTCTGTGAGCGCTGTTTTAAAAAAAAAATCCTGTTGACATTTCCATGTTTTCACCCCCTGGTCAATGGAAGAAGTGTTTCAGTGATACCTAACTACATTTTCCAATTTTATCATCAGAACAACTGCAAACTTTCTCTATCCAAATTGTTATAGGACACAAAAGGACAAAAAAGTATTCCAACTATATAGCTCAGTCCTTCAGACTTCCCGTCCCGATCGCCCTGCATTCAGGACATTCCTGCTGTGCATGCTCCTAATGTAAGAAACAAACTCTCCCCTCTTTTAGCCAAGCACATTTATAGAGTGTCTGAAAAAACTGGGGAAAATTGTAATGTGATAGCTGGGGTGGACTGAATAATTGAAAAATTTGTGGTTATATTTATGAAAAACTCTCCAAAACCAGAATTTTGTGTTTTGGAAAACAAGTTTCCCCAACACTGCTTTCCTGCTAATCTTGTTACTTGCAATAATAAACTTCTTGAAATGCATCTTTTCCCCCAGCATGTGATGAAACACCTCCTAATGAACTGTTTTTCTGGTGGGGTTTTTTTAATTGCTTTCTGTTCACAGGCTGCAAACTCCAGTAGTTTCAAATGAAGCAAGCAAGCATTTTCTCTAATAACAAACTACTCCAAGTCTGGGGATTTTACAGAGCCAAAAGACTACAGCACACAAAAATTTTTTTAAAGTTTTTAAGGTTATCAGATTTTCGTTGCACCCTTCAGGGGCACATTTCTTCACACATCTGAAAAAAACAGAGTAAGATTTCACAGCTGCTCTGGGAAAAAAGGGATGAACGTGCCACTGCTACTCTGGAAAACCCAGTTAAGTAAAACACAGAAGTCCAAATAGCCAACTCCTGTGCCAGTGCATATGAACATGTGTATTTACCTTTTCCATTGCTGAGTCTGATGTTGTCATGACTTCTTACAGCAGGGTTTCTCAGGAGCCGTTGATATTGCACGCTGGAGACCTTCCCTCCCCCTTTCAGCACACAACAGGTATAGATATTCCTATCATCACAGCTTGATCTAATACGGTATATAACACTGTTCACCAAGACAGAATTTGCTTAAAGGTCTTCCCTGTCTTCAGCCACATTTCTGCTTAACGCCGAGAACGGCTGGCTGCTTATTTTGGAATAGACAATGTGGCTGCAGGTTGCTAAAAGCACTGTTTTATCTAATTAAAAACTAGAAACCAGAACAGCGCAAGAACACCACATTACCCAAAACTCGTGCTGCTGACGATGAGACTTCATTTCCATCATTTCTTACCTTTGTGGTTAAAAATCCCCTCCATCTCCATACTACTGCGAGAGTGAGCAATGCAGAGGGAGCCGCAGGGGACCAGGCCTTCTGCAGCTGGGGACCGATCTGTGGTTCGAACCAGACACCAGTCAGGCTTGTCATGGGGCCTCTCCAGGACCTCCACTGTCTGCCCACGGCGGATTGTCAGCTCATTACTGTTGCAAGCGGTGAAGTCGTGGATTACCACTGTCAGCTCGCACCCACCCGACAACTGTGAGGGGAAAAACAAGGAGAAGCCAGATGAACGCTCGTTATCAAACCATCCGTCACGCAGCATTACCTATTTAGGATTCCTGGCAGGATTCATATTTTGGATGAGATAGCAAGCTTCTGGGACTTTCCACATCAAGAGATCATTTCAAAATCAGGCAGTTCTGGTGTTTTAGAACAGATTTTTAACTCTACTTGTCTCTGCCTATGTTCAAAGCACACAGGTTGTGACAGTGCTGGGCGGAGGATTTAAGCAGTTTTTCTTGCTAGACTGCTCCTTAGCCCAGAAAGCTGAAGTAGCAGTTGTTTCAGAATGTATTTTATGGGTGATAATTGGCAACAAAAAGCCAGATATTACTAAATACTTTCACTCATTAGCTTTGCTATCTTGCAAATTCAAGGCAGAAAGAAGCACCTTTTTTGAATGAGCTTACTGCCTTATTCCCATCCCACTCAGTTTACTCTCTACATACACGTCACAAAATCATGCAGTATACACCATACATAATTACAAAAATTGGCATAAAATTCTTCACATAAGTTTCCCAAACACTTAACTATTTGATACAAATTCCACTCGGGCTTACAACTTACACATTTTCACTGAGTCACCAAAGACACACAGAAACTTGAATTAAAAGCATGCAAGCCCAGGGTTTTCCTCCCCCTCTTTGAAACACTTCATTAGAATTACTTTGCCTAAGATTAAGTTTCCTCTCTTTGATTGTTTCATCCGCTTTGATGTGAAATGAAAATTATTATCAGAACTTTGCAAAGTTCCCAAGATTGCTCAGCGCCAGAGCACCCATCCAACTTAAGTAAACAGCCTGGGAATTCCTTCTCTTTCCATATGGCAATGGTGTTCCAGGCTACCTCAGCTTTTTGTGAGTATTTCTATAAGCTCAGGCTGCTTCAGTGCATATCAAATCTCAGCTGGTAGGCAACTACTGTGAATTCAGTAATTCTGGACCAAGCCAGCAAACTCCTTCACTTCAGCAAGGTAATCCTGCAGTGCTCTATGCTGACAAAGGAGGACAAATACCCTGGGAGAGTTGCAACTGCAGCAAATATAGAAGTATGTGCTACACCAATGTGCTGCACGGTTCCTGCCACATTATTTTTGACTGTTATGTTTAGGCTCTTAGATGACTGCCAGCTACATCCCATGAGCTTTAGGAAAAGGAGATAGGAGACTGCAGTGTTACTTGTTAGTTTTCATTAGAAGGCTGGAACTGAAGCACCAGATAGAAACATTTCTAGGATAATACTTCCTGTTATCAAACAAGAATTTTAGAGCAAGTGACAAAACCAGCAAAACCCCAGTAAGACTCAAAGGCTATTTCCAACCATCTCTTCCTCAAGCCTGCAACAAACGACAGGACACAACTCCCAGCAGATGGTCTGCAGTAACTCCAGATCTTTCCCATGGTCTCTGCCTGCTAATCTCACCAGCTACCCTTGCTTGTGCGAGTACACGAACCAGTTTTCTTGGGGGGATGCAGGCGCCAAGAAGGGCAGAAAAGCCTTATACATTTAGTGTTTACAGAATATAAAACAGGTTGCACCCATTTTGGTCCAGGCTAAAAATTAATCACACTGCTCATACCACATCCCTCCAGACAGCCCCAATACGCAAATTACAGGGGGGTAGTACATCTTCAAAACATGCTACCTCCTTCCTCATTGAAAAGTTTCCTGTTACTTTACACTCTTTCTCCATATTATATTAGTTTTCAGTCCATGCAAAACTATGCCAAAGGGGAAAAAGTAAAGAGCTTTCCCTTGTTTTCTGGTGTTGATTTATGTTACAGCCTTCTTCAGACAAACTCAGAAACAATTGAAACCATCTGTATGCCTGACGGGGACTAACAGAGAAGCTGATAAAGTATTACTTCACAAGGTGTCCAGTGCAGACCAAATTTTTCTCAGGAGAGTCCACATCCATCCCCAATCAGTACAAGCACCAAGACAACAAAAAGTTGACACTTTCCAGAAACTGCATCTAGTCTTTGTATTTTCTCCTAAATAACTACAGCAGCATAGATGTGGTGCGCAGCTTGCTTTCCTGACCCTTCACTTCCTATAAAGAGAGATTAAAATATACTTTGTGACCGATGCAACGGCCACATGTTTTGGCTTTAATAGAGATGTTATTTATTCTCTTTCCCCTAGCTTAAAAGAAAAAAAAAAAAAACAGAAAAAAGGTAAGATCTCAGATTTTATATTCACTATTTTATATAATATTAAGCTAAATGAAAAAGCGAACAAAAGCAGTCAGTGGCTACATCAGAAACTACTCAATCACAAAAAAAATCTGTCTTTCAGACTGCGTGGGAATCAGATATCCTAGCTGATTCCACTGAAATTCAATTTTCAATCACAGTTCAGCAGAGTGTGTAAGACACTGCCTGCACACTGTTTTTAGTTCTACACCATCCTCAAACATGCACTAATGCTGTTAGATGCAACTTAGTGCAGGACTTCTCCATTGCTGTCTACCACACGGAAAACAATGATGTTCTCTACCCAGCACACATTTATGTCATCATGGAGAACTGACCAAAAAAAGCATTTACCAGTTTTCCCCTCCTTTGGGATAACAATACTTCTTTTTCCCTGCAACAGTTATGGTTAGGAAATGCTGCTTTCCTCTTTGTTTCATTGCTCGGTTTCTCTCCATAACATACTTTCTGAAAGCAGTTTCATCTTTTGCACTGATTAAATACAGTTGGACAGCAAGGAGTGTCTGTGATTAAGCGTGTTGCTCAACAGCTGTTGCTGGACAGCTTTGGCAAGGCCCTCTAGGCTGGCTGGAGGGAAGAGCTAGAGGCACAGCAGAACCGAGAGACTGACTTGCACAGAACAGAAGAGAGTTACAAACTATCTAAATCCAAATTTAGGCTGAACAAGGGCTTTATATACTTTATCCATCCTTCTCAAGAAACCCTTTATGTAAACTGAATTAATCACGCATGATAAAAATAAATGAGGCTATGTCTGAAACATGGAAACCAGAGAGACAGAGACAAGATGAGAGACAAAAGCCAGACAGAAATACAACTGCAGATTAAAAAAGGCACAAGGTTTAATTAAACAGCTTATCATGGGACATAGTGTCTTGCTGTGGCTGAAATTAATGTTAACCATCTATGTTCTTCTCTCTGGGGCCTTTTAATCACTGTCACTTGTAGAGAGGAAAAAAAAAAAAAAAAAAAACCCCCAAAAACCCATAATACTCTCACTGGCTGAATACACTCTTAGCATAGGTTTGCTGAAGTCAGAGACACCACACCAAGAGTTCATCTGCCACCAGTATCTGCGAAGATGACCACTGACAAGAGTTCTGCCACATACAACAGGCTTTATATCAGGCCATATAACCTCCTCTCAGGACTGCAAATTAAAATTACTGTCCCATAGTAATTCTACATTGAGAAGGGAAAGGAAAGAGCAGCAGATAAGATTTCTCAATTATTTTAAGTACAAAAATTCTTTAATCCCCCTTTAAAATGGAAACGAGTGTACTGTGGGAAGAAAGAAATGGGAGACAAAAGTTCTGTCTCAAAGAGTATTTTGCTTCAAGCAGGTAGCTGTTCAGACTTGGTTTTTGACTCTGAAAAGAGGCGTATACTCAGAGCCGTGTCTGGCTTTTTACTAGCATTTCTTCTACTGATGGGAGTATTCTCTTCTGCAGTCTCCACTGGCAGAACTGAACACTTGGTTGTCTCCTGCTGCTTCAGTTCTTTTTGTTTTCCAAAGTACTACCACACAAACTTAAAGGAGTGAGAGCATGAGAATGAAATACAAATTCACATACACAGCAGTACAAAGTGTTACCAGCTGGGCACAAAAGACAGTTTGTTAGGAATAAAATATTGCTCCACTGACCACCCAGAGCAGCTAGCATGATTCCTACTATTTAGGATAACACTCTATGACAGCTCTTCTTCTAAAAGCTTCTCACCACCTCAGCTACCAAAATAGTAGTTTGGATTATTTCACATTTCTACGAGCTCACTTAGTATGAGCATGAAAAGACCTATCAGACCTACAGTGTTTCCTTCAGCCTCCCCATTTAATTTCCTATGCATTGGATCAAGTTCAAAAGACGATGTTAAAATCAGATTAAGCCCTGAGGCTACGAACTGTTGAAAGGTGGAATCAATGGGCCAAGTGTCATCTCTTTTATTTGTTAGCCACCTAAAATGCAGGCTACACAGCTACAGAAGGTGAACGGAGGAAATGCTGTGAAAGGCGAAGAGCGACATGTTTACTGAGACGGGCACAGTAAGAGCACTCATGCAGAAAATTGAGATGCTTTGACAGAGTCGAAGTCTCCCTCGCAAAAAAAATGTATATTTCTCTGGACTCCATTGTCACTTCCAATACTTCAGGATGGGTCTGTGCTATGGATGTATTTAGCATGTCTTGCAATATGAAGATATATCCCATGATATTAAACACAGGCTGGAAAAGGATCTTATCTAAGTCCATGTCTTTCTCTTCCTCTATAGCACAATCAGCTACATCTATGTGAATCATGATTAACTTTTATCCAAACTGCTCTCAAAGACCTCCAGTTACAGAGATTCCCCCGCCTTCACAACTACCCTACTCTAGGGTTTCACACATTTTCACATCGATTTAAAAAAAAGTATGACTGCAATCTTTTAGTAAAACTAAGTCCTTTGATCTCATCCCATCCACTGAAAATATGGGTAAATGACTGGTCTGTAACTCTGTAGTAGCTTCACCTTTTCTTTAGACTTATTAGTCTGAACTCTTTATCTTGCCTTGTAAGTTATGTTTGGTAGACATCTAATCAGTCTCCCCCCCACCCTTTCCCCTGGAACTCTTCCAATGGCCCACTAATTTGCTAAAATTCTGTTCTCAAAATTGGACGCAGTATCTAGTAGAGGCCTTATGAGTGCTGAGTAAAGAATGAGGACTTAACGTCCTGCAGCTCAGCATCCTATTTCAACAAGCCAATATAAGGCTGCTTCCCCACCTTCATAATTGCATCACACTGTTAGAATAATAAACAGCTTATGAGCCTGTGCAACTTCTAGATCGTCTCAGAAAATGTTCAGTACTGTTTTGATTAGTAGTTAACTACTTCCACCTATTCACATTAGCTCAAATGTGTTCCTATTAAATTGCATGGTATTTTTGCCAATTAATTTCTCCCATTTCCCAGGACAGTTCTGGATTCTAATTCCACTTTACAATATAGTTTTCAGATTACATGAAGCTGGGAAGGATGTCAGCTCTATAAACGTATGGCCTATTGCATCATCCCAGTCATTACTGAAAAGCAACATGCAACAGTGGAGCCAACAATCAAAAGTTGCAGTTCTAGCCCTAAAAGCCAGGGTGAACAAGTAAAAAGCTAATCATGAAGTTATTCTCTTTTGTTAAGGCATTTCCAATTGTGTCAGAAAACAGGATGTAAGGAAAGGAGTTCATCTGGACAATACTCAAGCGCTTACTACCAAGGCTAAGGATTTTCAGCTCTTTCAAAGTATACCTCTGAGGAGGTCAGAAAGAGTATGAGTTGTGGATAAAGGATTTAATTCTTGATATTCTCCCTGTATCAAAGCTTAGCACTTCTAACTAAAACATTTATTTTAAAAGAATCAACTGTCTAAATATATAACTGGAGAAAATGAGAGAATGATTTTACTTGGCTGTTGATTAGTATGACATGTTTGCTATTTGTTGTCTTTCCTTAATCACAATAGTGGATAGACACGAACAGAAAAATGTTCAGCAACAACATAAGCCATACAGTGCTAAACATGTTTACCACTTAATTAACACTACTTTAAATTACTTGATGTTTTTCATGTTTCTTAATTTAGAACCCCAGCTCAGTTTGGGACATGCTTCAAATTCAACCGAGGAGTTCCACTGCTCCATCTGGCTAACTGCATCAACAGCACTTGAAGTCCCTAGAACTGTTTCACTCCATCTCTGTAAGACATTCATACATACTTCAAGCTTCTAGGCTGAGAAAAGAACCAATTTTAAACCCCCAAATGGACGGCAGCTAATGAATTTTCAACATACGAAGTGAGAGATTACTTCAGATTCAGCAAGTGTTAAGATATCCTACAGGTTT
This sequence comes from Phalacrocorax aristotelis, assembly GCF_949628215.1. Classification (NCBI taxonomy): domain Eukaryota; kingdom Metazoa; phylum Chordata; class Aves; order Suliformes; family Phalacrocoracidae; genus Phalacrocorax; species Phalacrocorax aristotelis. Next base: position 86,637,243 of record NC_134277.1, read on the forward strand.
CACTGGCCTCCTGCCTGTTACTGTTCCTTAATAACTTCTATTTTGTATTTTTAAACAGATTAAAAATTTTCTCTTCTTAATGTATTTAACAAAGCAAAACATATAATACAAACATTGAAAAAGCTATTCTAATAATTCACACACTTTTAAAAAGTGCACAAACAGCAAATTTCTTCCGTGGACATACAATACATCACACAAGTAACTTCCAGGGAGTTACCCGGTTTTCAGTTTGTTTTCCTTGTCAAAGGAAAAGTCTAACAAAAAATTTTATACAATCATGCGAGAACTCAAAGCTACTTTAAAAACAACATTACACTCACCAACCAACTTTAAAACTTAATTTGTCAGGAAAATATTTAAAAGCTTTCTCCATTCCTCCTTCTCTTAACTTATAATCACTGTTGATCAGGTGGTTGGTAAGACTCTTCCTCATGTCAGATTAGAAGACAATCCTGAGGGCATTTCACTTGGCCAACTCTCTTAGCAACTCTCACATGAAATATTACAGGAGGGGCACAACAGGAGACAACCCATGCTATTCCCTAGTAAACAGTACATCACAAACAACTGAAGAGGTGCAATGGTTGTGCATGGCAGCGATGGACTGCATCACCTCCATCTGAAGTTAAGCACAATCCAGTCAGGCTGCGTGCTCACAGCTTGATATCTCAGCCAACGTTCAGGGAAATAAGAGAGAGCATGTCTTGCTTTTGAGTGTGATAGATTACCCAGAGTCTTAAGAACACATAAAAAAAATGAACTAAACTGCTTGCATCCACAACACAGCTTTTGTAAATCACTAAATAGCTAAGTAAGAATGCAAAGAATAAAACACCAAGAGTCATCAAAAGACTTTAAGTGACGTGCAAAAATGCAGGAAACTAACTCTCTTTTAGATGACAATGGGAATGGTCAAAATATTACTCTGACAAACCTATTCACTTAGTTGCCCTCTAATATACTGATTATTTACCTGCATAGTTCAAGTGGCTCATCAGAACAATTTTACCCAATAATGAGGTAATAGGCCCGAAATCCCTAACGACATTTTCAAGTAATTTGCTACACAGCTTTTATGTTTTCACTCATTACTATGTTTGACAAACTTCTATTATCCATCTCTACCTCCCTCCAGAGTCCTAACACTTCCCACTTGCTGGAAATCTTTCAATTCCAAAGTAACAGATACATGTTTCATATAAGATTTTTTACCCTTTTGATACTTCTCTTTTACCCATGAGAAACTCTGGCCGAGTTATCCTTATGGGATAGCCCAGCCAGAATCATATAGACAGAGATAGAGGAAAGGAAACACTAGCACTAGTATCATATGATAGTGTTGTGGGTTACTTGTCTTTAACATGGAGATTTCTATCAGCTCTTATGCAGGAAGTGAACACTCTTACTCTCCAACCCATGAACACTGGATAGGGTTTTTCCTTCACAAAAGTAACTGCGTGACAACCACCAACCTCAAGCTAATACAAAAAGCAGATGGTATGCTTTCAGGAAGGCTGAGACCGACATCAAGAAAAATTCTGTGCACAAGTATCAAATTTTATTTCCATAAAACTTTCTTTTTAAAAGTGGGACACAGCTTTGAACAACCTGCAGAAGAGAGGGGACCACGATGGTTTCAGTTTGGAACAAACATAATTCCTTCATGACTTACACATTTAAACAATCACCTCTGCTCCCCCATGGTATCAAGATATCTTCTCTATTGCATACAGCTATTTTTAAGAGACTGAATATTTCCATGCCTCCTATCTGAAGGTACTAAGGACTAATCTTGGGTGGTAACTCACACTAAGGGATGAACAATTTCCTCTCAGACCAGAGCAATACCTGGGAAACTTACCTTATCGCTGTCTAGTGTGTTCTGTGAGGTTCGTGACGCAATTGAAATAGTATCAGGTTGGCTGCTGCCATCTCCCTGACTGTCCAGGTCCTCACCGTCTCTGCAAATAATTCAGTTTTCATTACAGTATTAGCACTGTGTTTGTAACACGTTAGTCCCTACTTGGAACTCTACAGAAGGGGCGCCTAGACAGTGTGGCAATGGACATCAGCCAAACTAGCTGATGCAAAAATCAAATATTCAGCACTTAATACTTTGTTTCGTGCTTTAAGAGAGCAAATTTGTTTGCTCAAGGTCTATATCATGTACAATTAAGGCAACAGCCAACCAGCCAGAACTATGGCAAGAAACTCACACAGCCACTTAGCCAAAGCTAGCAAGCAGAGTACTCAGTCACACATTTTAAGCGCCATGAAAGGAAACCAAGGACCTGAATAAATGCATGCATAATTGTAAAAATCTAAAAATGTACAGCTATCCTGTATTGCAGTTCTATATCCCTTCTGTAATGGTTGAATATACACAAGTCAGGGACTCTTCAGAGCAGCAATCTCAAGTTGCGACAAACTGGAAATTAATTATAAGATAAAGCTGGTCACAGTGACTCTTGGTTTTGTCCAATTCACTGAAAGTCATTAGTAATTCAACACTACAGAGGAAAGAGTGCTGCTGTGTACTTAAGAGATCTCTGATTTTTTTAAATACTACTTACCTTCTTCCTTTCTGTTTTGTTGTTGGTGCAGTTTTGGGGATGTGGATTGGCTCTTTCAATGCTCCTTTCAGATGAATGGTCCTTTCTTGTATCACTTCCCGGATGTGTTTGATCCAGTCCTGTTTATTCTCTATACTGGATGCCTTTAATATGTAAAAGAAACAAAACCCCCACAATGGACTATTATAGTTGAGAAGATCCACAAATACAGTCAACTAATAAACACAAAGAGGAAGGCGTGAAGAATGACTTCGTGAATAATTTTTGAAAACTTGAACAGAGAAAGGGAACTTCAAGCTAGTTGTCTTTATTTTGAATCACCAACACTACTTTACACTTCTCAACATTATTAATTTAAAAAACATTTTGTTTTAGATTCAGATTCCTCTTCCATAACTTGAAGGCTAAAGCCCTGTATGCGTCTCATACGAGACAGGGTGGATTTACTTACTTAAATAACACCAGTAGTAACACCTTGAACACTGGTATTTGGAGTAGACGACCTTTAAGGTCGCTTCCAACCCAAACTATTGTATGACTCTATGCCATGATTTGTCTGTGACACATCGTTGCTCTGTCAGCTAGTGGCTGATGTCTTCAAGCTTCAAGTCCATGGGATCAAAACTCTTACTACTATGATTTGTGAAAGAAAGGTTGTTTAATCCTTCAGCAGACCACGCAGATTCCCCTGTGCTGTCAAGTTATGCGAGTTCTTTACACACAAAGGAAACTCATCTGCCAGCAGCTGTCCCTCTCAAAGCAGGAAAAGTCATCACTTGTTGCCTTTCCAACAAGCATGAACAACTACAACACTTAGTATAGACTGTACAAGCACATCTGCTAAAATTACCTTGAGAACAATTTTGTTGTCTGAAGTTGGTGTCCTTCCAACCCATAGAGCAAACTTGCAGGGATCTCCTTCTACATGTTCTGTGACACCCAGTTCAGAAGTCTGGAATCAAGAAAAATTTGTTAGGATGACACAATGATTTTTTCTCAGAAGCCACAAAGGAATGCTGATATTCTAAATAATTGAGCTCTGCTATTTAAAGATATTTTTTGAAGCTTAACTCTAACTCATATGCTAGAGAGAATCCTTTATTCTGGTGGCAGCGGAGGGGTTTCTTCAAAAAAAGGGAAGAACTACAAGTTAATACTTTTTCCTGTAAGGTTAACAACAAACAATAGCATTTATAATCTGAAAAGCCAAATTCCTTATTTTACATTTTTGACTTGACAATAAAAGCCTAATAACACTAAAAAAGGTGCTTGGTGAAAAATAAGTGTTGGCATCTCTCCTTGTTGATTTCCATCAGGGAACACTCATTACTTATTGATTTTTATGTTTTCTCTTGGATAAGATCTGCTTAAGAATTGTCTGGGTATCTTCTAAAACTTGATCTCTTTTCTGCCAAAGGAGCCTTTCCTAGCGTGTTTCCTTCCCTATGAAACAGATGAAATAATTCAGAAATGCATTTTCCCTGGAGAATTTTGTGGGACAACTACATTAACAATCAGTTTTTGGGCATGTTCTAATGTCAGACCTTAACAGCTAATTATAATCCAAAATGTTTTCATTTTCCAATTGGAACAACACCTCAATCATGTGAATTGGCTTCCAGTTAAACAATCCATATAGGCTGTGCTCCAAAAAAAAAAAATCAACTAAGAAATATAGGTCAAAGTACAGGAACCCTCATTCCAAAAGACAGCTGCTAAGCATTCTTACATTATTAGAAGCTATATTTTCCTCCTCATACACATCATCACTAGCATATACACAGCTCATTACAAGAGATGTTGGATACACGGTACCTGAGCAAAGGTAATTTTTTTTTCTTGTCTCACTTAGATGCCAACTTGTTTTGTTGTTTGGTTTCACTCCCCCCCACCCACCAAGAAAAACTCAGTCCCCACACATCCACCCTTTCAGCTTTGTAATCTCTTTTTGGTAAAGTGGACTCTTCTCCACTGAAATACTTAAAAGTCTGTGATGTGTTTTAAACTTGACTCACCAACCAAGCTTTTTAACTATGTGTGTCAAAAAGCTTGTTAAATGATTAATCCAATATTACATTATGTAACTCAAAGAAAATATACCCCACTGCACTGCCCAATATAAAGTCTGAATAGGCAAGACAGTACAGTTTTTAACATTGTTTATTTTTAAGAGGCTAGTAAATTTACAAGCCTTGGTACGCTTGTGGATATTATTAATTTTATGAGGGACAACTGAAGGCCAATGCAGTAGATGTCTGTTGAGTAAGGAGTGGCAAAGCCGACATACATTGTTCGCTGTCCCTTTCAATACTGGCAGGCATCAAGTGAAATTAGTGGGAGGGAGTCAGGTTCAAAACCCAACGCACGGAGGTTGGCCTAGGCCCAATATGTAGTTGAGCAATATAACTGTGCCAAAGGACGCTGTAAATGTTAAAAGTCTGCATGAGGTCCAAGGACAAGCTCAGGGATGAGAAATCCATTGTGGGTTATTGAATGCACATAAACCACATTCAGGTGAGGAAGCTCCTGAACTTCCCGTTACTGGTGACTGGGAGAGTGTTCTGGCAAAGTAACGCTTGCCTTGTTCCCATAGCCCTCCTTAGGCATTTGCTTTTGGACACTTTATCCCTTGTCAAAGGAGTTCATTAACACATTCTTCCACTAATACAAGTCATGCCACTGAGTATCCTATGCTGGAAAAACCACGATGGTCATCACACCCGAAGTAAAGAGAAGGACCTCAACTTCTGTAACACCACCTTCCAGAGGCAGGAGACACGATAGCGTGCTAAAAAGACCTTTGGCTCAAATCAACACACATGCTTTCAACATCCGTATGAATGCTTTTTCTAAAGATCAGACTATAAGAATTGCTGTAATAGTAAGCTGCACTACAGGATATTTTGCCAAATAGAATATGAAGGCAAAAAGATATGCATACATTTTAAAAATGAGGCACAATGAGAGTCTTCAAGGTTTCCAGCAACTTCTCTAAGACCCAAGGCTATTGCTAAATTCTTGCCAGAGGAAGTGAAATGACAAGCTTATGGGACCCATTTTTCAGCTGTGTCTCCCCTCCCATGTAATGCCTTGGCAGCTGATATTACCCTCCAGTATACCAGAAATTTTTTGTATTTCAAGGTCTTGAGAGCACCAAAAAAAGGTGCAATCAACAAAGCAGCTGCAGCTGTATTACCTGCTACCTACCTTATATCAGGAAGAAGAGCAAGTGTTGGAAATTAAGTGACAGAATATGCGAAGTAAGATAGGGAAAAAAAGGGGTTTGTTGAACCAACCTGCTTTACCAGTTTGGACACAGAAGTGGGAAGGGGGAAAGAACGAAGGAAAAGGAGATGAAGTAGGGAGAAAAGGCTCAGTATTTTTATCATCTAGACTTAGCCATATATCTCAACAGGATCAGTAGAAGAATAATGTCTTTTAGAACATGATTCTGAGGAGTAATTTCAAGTTCTTGTTCTAAACTGTCTAGCAGAAAAGTTATTCTTGCCTCCAACAGATGCAGAGCAAACCATAAGAGACTATCTTCTCACTTGGCTACCTAAATTTACAGGGCGTGAATACTGCTCTTGCCCAAGTCATCCAATGATACAGGAAGGGAAAGACAGAATTCCAGGGTCACATTTTGTAAAGCATACATGCTACAAATGAGGAAAGCAAAAGCAGATTTTTTTTTTAAAGTGGAGAGAGAAACATTCTCATCTTTAGATTCTTTCAGTAGACCATGAGAGCTAACATTTTATTTACGAAGTATTATTGCAAGGCTACTAGTCTCAGTAGACATTCTGGAATGAACTTGTCCATAACAAGGAGTTGTTGCCTTTCCAGATCAGTATGTGTAGAATATCCACCAAAATGGATCCTTAACATTGATATTACTACAACAGCAAGAGTAAACAAGCAAGATGAAAGCAGCTTGTCAATTCCTTCCATCCTTCTGCTTTATATACAAACGAGCCTTAAAGAACAAGGAATCACGCAATTAACACAAAATCAGACCAGCCCAGTCTTGATTTTCCTTTGTCCTGACACACCAAAATTGACACATAGCCTTCAGTATTTGCTTTCAGCCTACTCTTTCTCCTCAAAACTTATAAGATTCAGTCTACACATTCCAAAGCTGTTCTCTCAGTGTACTACAATAGTTGTTCAAGTTCTTCAGAGACATTTAAATCATCTGAGCTTAGTCACAGTCTAATCTAGACAGTTCTCTAAATACGATCACTTGTTCTCCCATACTTACGAACAGTTTACTCTTGTAAATGTACTTGCTCCTTCCACTGGAGTCCTTTACTTCTTTACTGAAAACCAAGGACATCTCAAAAAGGAAAAGGTGCCTCTCTCTTCCCTTTCGAATTAGAGTTTTGGGGTCCCACACTTGGAAGGATTCTTGAAGGATGAGCTCTCCCTGAGATTCTATATTTTCATCAAAGCCTAAAAACCCAAGGAGAGGAAAGGTTCACCATAAAAAGTTGATACTATGAGAAAACTAAAAGCAGAGCTTTTGTTTATTAAGTGATCTGGTTGTTTTTTGTTTAGTTTGGTGGTTTTTTTTTGTTTCCCCACCCCCAATACAGCTCGTGAAAGACAGGATTCCAAGAAACCAATACTAAAAACAGGACTTGATTTCAACATTTCAATATTCTAAACATAACTGTAGCTCAACCCTAAGTCTGAATTTAGAGATCCAACTGTTAAGAAGTTTATCAACTCTTCTGGCAATATTTCACCAACAAATGACAGATCTTTCTATGTCAGCTTCTGGTAACCTCTTCTGTGAGGTTATTTCGCTTATAAGCTTTCTGCCCTTGTAGAAAGTGAACAACTTGCAAGGACACAGAGAGCACATCAGGTTGTTCTGACATTGGCAAGCTCCCAAACGGCACCTTTTCTACCATGTATGCAATGAGCATGCAAACATGTTCCAAGAAGGAATGAAAAAAGATGGCAGCTTGGAGCTGTTACCATGTTATCAGCCTGCCATTGAGTCACTCCAACATTGATCCACAATAAAGAAATAGCAACTGAATTACTTGTCTTTAGACGTAAAGATGAAGATTAAGAATATCAACAATTTTACTTCCATTGTAGCGGTACAGTGCCCTCCCAGTTTAATATACAGCTTTAGAGCTGCAGGGTAACAGAAATTAGTCTACCATACTCTTCTGAGTGTTATTAAACTGTATTTTAAATACATAATGCTTGCCAATATTCTCTGAACGGAAGACCACCATCCTTCTCAAGAAAACAACAGTTCTCGCTGTTCTAAACAAGGCAACATTATGGAGGAGCATCAGAGGCAAGCTACATCAGGATGTTCATTCAAAATCCTCCAGAGACACAAAGAGGAAATGTGCTCACTGCATTTGTCTAACATGGGATGACTCAAAAATACACGCGATTTGTTATAAAACCAACTTATGTAAAAGATGAGGATATTCTCCAGAGTCTTATCCCCAGTGTTAAAAGATTATTACCAATGCTGCACAGCATTTATAACAACACTGTCACCCAAACAAAGCATTTGGAATTATCCTGCAAACTGACCAACATTGCTATTGTTTAAAATCAGGGAAGACAGGTGATATTGAGCATTCACGTGATCGAGGAGCACATGTCAAACCAAGATGAGTTTTATAGTAACTTGCATAGTACTGGAAATTCCATGACAAGCTCCATTTTACTACTGGAAAACAGAGAGGAGGAAAAGGAATATTGACTAAAAGCACCTGTAAGTCTTTATTCAGCAGCTGCAAGGTAAGGCAGCTCTGCTTTTATCTCAAAAAATTTAAATGCCAAAGAAAAATACCTTTATTTCTAAATGTATGATGGCACCATCATACATGATAATATGCCATTACAAAATAGATTTTGGCATAAAGTTATTCTAAGCACACAGAAGCAATTACATCCAACCATCACTGTCTGCCATGAACATGATTATGCTATTCTGGCTAAGTCTCAGGCTAAATTGGCTTATGCTGAGATTTTACTGCCAGAAGAGACATTTCATTTCAACCAGAAGTCTGTTATGGAACAGGCAGCAAAGCAGATGTGAAAACAACACACTTCTTGGAGACAATTATTTTATACATAAAGCAGCAAAATCACCTCTAATACACTTGCGGTCCTCCTATAAGGAAGCCAAGGATACTTGCTGGAAAAAGTAGCCGAAGCTATTGTATCTGACTGTTCACCTATTACATTTTAGGTGAGTAGTGGAAAACCTTGTTAGCCTACATATTTTTCAGGTCTGCAGTGGCAGAGCTACAGATCAGGATGAAAGAACATTTTAAAAATTTGAAAAACTATACCAGTTGTCGGTCATGATTCGTTTTCCTAAATAAGTTTGCATTTCAAATACCTCCAAATAAAAAGCATATATAATACAATCCCAAAGATAAGAAAATGCTCATATTCTTCAGATCTTCTCAATATATAGTAATATAAAAAGTAAATCTACAGCACATGACTGAATTTGAAAGCCAGTTTGAATCCTACCTTCAAGCATGCTGAGGTGCATGGCATCATTGGCTCGCTTTGGCACACTAAGCATCACCTCCAGGCCATCCTTAATCTCACCTTTACCTTCTTCACAGCACGTCAGCAGCTCCTGCAAAAGATGAGCAAACATGAGCACTCTCTATCATGTGCTTCTACACTAGTATGACAGACAACCGAATGCTACTTCTAACAAGTAAAGAATCATCTTTGGCATGTAAAAGTTTTTAAACTTCTTACTCTGCCAATGATATGACAGCGTATTTTGTATTTATCATTATCTGTTCTTCAAGAAGCAGCCTAAGCTTTCAGTTAACCACCTCTAATTTAAACAAGGTCATGTGCTTAATAAGAAATCTTTAAATTACATTAAGGACAACATTTTTTTCTGATAAGCACAGACATGGCTGTCGGATGCAGTTCTCCATCATTGCCCAGAACAATGCAGCTGACGAGTCATGAAGACGGTGGAAAGCAGGGCAGCAAAAAAGGACTACCCTCCCACCCCCACGTCCGTCTTTGCTCCACTGCACCAAAGACCTGCTCTGTACTGCTGCTGGAAAGAGGATTTACATTGTTTCAAGTATTCAACTTCAAGTAATTCAATTACTCTATTCTGTGTTCACACAGGTAAAAGCATCTTACAGACAAAACTTTTGAATACAAACAAGCATTAACTAAGGGACAGAAGTTAGAGAAAAGAATATGCTGAAATGTTGTTGTGGAACTTTGGGCAAGGAACTGTATCAGCCTTTCAACATCCCACAGATATTAACATAACAACACCTGAGCTGATATTCAAATTTCCTCACATCCTTTGAGCATTTGAACAGTATCAAGATAAAATGTAGCTTACATAACTAAAATGGCATATTATATTCCTTTTATTATTCAAAAGGCCCACTTAATTAATTCCCTCAGGTTAAATTCCTTTTTCCCTTTTAAAAAGAAAGCCAGGTGATTCCTACTATTATCATCATTACACTATTTTCATTTAACTGCCAATACCACCATCACAGAAAAACACTACATCATCACACTTAACTTCCGCATGACAACTACACAGAAGAGTGTAACTAAATATCCCCCAGGAGGCACAGATGAGCAGCAGTTTCAATACCATTTGGAAAAATAAGCAGAACTTCTAAACGGTAAAATGTTTCAGCTATCATTCAAGTTTTGGGCTCTCCATCTTTACATGTTTTACGTCTCTTTTCTTATGGCACGGGGGGAAGAAAACCCAGCAACCACCACATAAATCCATTTTCCTATGCAGCAAAGCCATCTGGCTCTGCAAAACTGGCAAAACTGATCTATCCCATCACTTCAATAATGTATTGGTTAAGGCATATTTAGATTTTAAAAAATAATTGTTGTAATAAATACCCCAAAATTTCTGAAACAGCACAGCCTAACGTATTTCTGTAAGTTGTAACTTAACCAAATTCACCTTTTCACAAGGGGAGAACAGACAATATATTTCAGTTAAAAATGACAGACTTATTGCCATCCAACTTGACCTGAAATAGCCTGCAATGTTTTTCAGAATTTTTAAAAATCACAGATATACACAGAATCATATAGGTTGGAAAAGACCTTTGAGATCATTGAGTCCAACTGCAAACCAAGCACTGCCAAGTCCACCACTAAACCATGTCCATGAGCACCACAACCAAACGCCTTTTGAATACCTCCAGAGATGGTGACTCAACCCTGGGCGGGCTGTTCTAATCCCTGACAGTCCCTTTCAGTGAAGAAATTTTTCTTAATAACCAGACTAAACATCCCCTGGTACAGCTTGAGGCCATTTCCTCTTGTCTTATGTGGGGGAAGACACCAACACCCACCTCCCTCCAACCTCCTTTCAGGTAGTTGTGGGGAGAGAGAACGTTTCCTCTGAACCCCCTTTTCTCCAGACTAAATGACCCCAGTTCCCTCAGCTGCTCCTCATAAGTTTTTGCTCTAGACCCTTCACCAGCTTCATTGCTCTTCTCTGGACACGCTCCAGCAGCTCAATGTCTTTCCTGTAGTAAGGGGCCCAAAACTGAAGACAGTATTGGAGGTGCAGCCTCACCAGTGCCAAGTACAGGGGCACGATCGCTTCCCTGCTCCTGCTGGCCACACTATTCCCGATACAAGCCAGGATGCTGCTGGCCTTCTTGGCCACCTGGGCACACTGCTGGCTCATGTTCAGCTGGCTCTCAACCAACACCCCCAGGTCCTTTTCCTCCAGGCAGCTCTCCAGCCACTCCTCCCCAAGCCTGCAGCCTTGCATGGGGTTGTTGTGACCCAAGTGCAGGACCTGACACAGAGCCTTGTTGAACCCCATACAGTTGTTCTTGGCACATCGATTCACCCTGTCTAGATCCCTCTGTAGAGCCTTCCTTCCCTCAAGCAGACCAAGACTCCTGCCCAACTTGGTGTCATCTGCAAACTTACTGGGGGTGCGCAGTCGTTCCCCTCATCCAGATCATTGATGAAGATACTAAACAGAACTGGCCCCAGCACTGAGCCCTGGGGAACCCGGCTCGTGACTGGCCACCAATTGGAATTAACTCCATTTACTACAACTCTTTGGGCCCAGCCACCCAGCCAGTTTTTCACCCAGCGCAGATTATACTTGTCCAAGCCAGGAGCAGCCAGTTTCTCCAGGACAATGCTGTAGGAAATGGCATCAAAGGCTTTACTAAAGTCCTTCTTACTTCTCCAATAATCAAAACCACTATCATTTCATGATCACTATGCCCAAGGTGGCCTCCAACTACCACATCACCCACAAGTCCTTCTCTGTTCATGAACAACAGGTCCAGCAGTGCACCTTCCCTAGTTGGCTCACTCACCAGCTGTGCCAGGAAGTTATCTTCCACACACTCCAGGAACCTCCTAGACTGTTTCCTCTCCACTGCATTGTATTTCCAGACGACACCTGGTAGACTGAAGTCCACCATGAGGACAAGGGCTAGCGATTGTGAGGCTTCTCCCAGCCGCTTGTAGAATAATTCATCTGCCTCTTCATCCTAGTTGGGTGGTCTGTAACAGACTCCCACCATGATATCTGCCTTGTTGGTCTTCCCCCTGATTCTTACCCATAAACACTCAACCCTTTCATCACCATCATTAAGTTCTAGATAATTCAAACACTCCCTAACATACACAGCTATCCCACTGCTTCTCCTGCCTTGCCTATCCCTCCTGAAGAGTTTATAGCCATCCGTTGCAGCACTGCAGTTGTGCAACTCATCCCACCATGCTTCCGTGATGGGAGGTTGTCCTGCTGTACAATGGCATCCAGCTCCTCCTGTTTATTGCCCATGCTGCATGCATTTGAGTAGAGGCACTTCAGCTGGGCTGTAGTCCATGTCACCTTCTTAGCGGATCACCCCTTAATTCCTTTGTGGTGTTTCACTGGTGTTCCCCTCTTGGCTCCTATTACCTCAGTAGCCCCTAGCACATTTCCGTACAACTTCCGCTGTGTTCCACTGAACCCAGTGCATTTCAGACACACAGGCTGAGTGCCCTTGCTGGCACCCCGTCCCTCTAACCTCGACGTGTCATCCCTCAGCTTGTCTCGGGCAAGCCTGATATTAACCTCCTCCCGCTTCAAGTCTAGATTAAAGCTCTGTCAATGAGCCCTGCAAACTCATGAACAAAGACCCAATTTCCCCTTTGAGAAAGGTGAATCCCATCAGACACCAGCAAGCCTGGTATTGTGCAGGCCATCCCATTGTCAAAAAAACAAAAACAAACAAAAAAAAACCCACAAAATTGTGGCCTTGACACCAGCCATAGAGCCATGTGTTAATAGACTGGGTGCATCTATTCCTTCCAGTGTCACTGCCTGCAACTGGAAGGAGAGAAGTGAAAATAACCTGTGTTTCCAGAGTCCCTTACTAGCCATCTCAAAGCCCTGAAGTCTCTTTTGATTGCCCGTGGGCTACATGTTGCAGCTTCATCACCTTCCGCACGGAAGAGCAGTAATGGGTAATAGTCCGAGGGCTGTACCAGGCTAGGAAGTTTCCTAGCAATGTTCTTAACCCAGGCCCCAGAAAGGCAGCAGACTTCCCTAAGAGGAGGATCTGTCCAGCATATTGGACCCTCTGTCCCCTCAGAACGGAGTTGCGTCCAATCATCCATGGCGGTTCTCAAGTAGAAAGGGGAGACACAGAGCAGTTACAGTGCTTTTGTAGGCAGCTATTACAGAACAAGCAAGGCCACCTAACAGAGAGACCTAGCACGGTTCAAGAACATTGCTGCTCAGTCAACAAGACATCTGTCCACTGAGTGAAAGCTCTAACTACAGGTTTCCAAAAGTTCTGTTTATTTTAACAGCTACTATTTGCTTGACATTTCCAGGCAACATTACAAGTAAGAACTGTTTGTCCAACAGCTCTACAGGTGCTCAGTGTGTGTGTATATATACACATATATTTACATATTTTAAATTATATTTTTATATACATAAAAATGTATAAAAAGATACATTTTATAGTACTTAATACCATAAACATAGCTAATGGCTTGCCAAAATTTATTGCAGAGACCATTACAAAAATGTGCCTGTCTATATGGCCATGAATTACTTTTTCACTCTGGAAATACAAATTATATTTTCTAAGGAAACATTAGTAGAGAGTTATCTTTTTTGATTTACAGGAATCTGGATAAAGGGTTGCTTACTTATGCCTTCTTTCATTTTCAGTGGTCTCCTAAAAAATATCACAGCGATATTTGAGGCTGGCCAGGATGCTGTAGTCTCAGAGTGCAGACTAAAAAAAGCCCTCCTGATTTCAGCAAGAACTTGGCCTTCTTAAGAACACCAGAATCAGATTAAGACCTCTGAAATAACACTGACCTTTAAAAGCAGCTGATATTTTGTTATCCTTTGGACAGGTTTGATAAGGTAAGAAGAGATAGAGTTGGCCAGTCCATGTCGTTGTTGTATCTCCTGGATGAAAAACACAAACATTTGAGAACTGTGAGCACCAACAGATACAGACTGCTTTGAGATCTGTGCAATAATATACATTAACTACAAATTCTATTTTAGCAAGGAAAAACAGAAAAAGACAGGGTGACAATATGTTCCAGCCACACCAAATGGTTATGTTGTGTATCTGCCTGCTGACTTTGTATAAACAAAAGATTATTACCTCCAGGGGTACCTGTGAAGCATTTAAAAAAACCTAAATGCAAATAGCAACGATTAGAGATATCGAACATGTGGCAATGCCTTTTTTTTAAAATTAATTAAAATCAGTATTTCTTTTGTTACTTGAAAGAGAGACAAGAAAAACTTCAGTGTTTTGGGGAACAGCCAGGACTATCACAGGAAGGCTGAGGTGGAGATTTCTCAGCATCACCTGCTAGTTTAACCGTTCATAGTGACAGAAAGCATTTTCCCCCACAAGGGGGAGCACAAAGTAACATTTTCCGACTAAAGAAAAGAGGTTACCAAACACAAAAGACGACAGCCACTTACAGACAAAAAAGAATGACCTCCACAAAGTTGGAAAAGGCAAATAGAACTAGATACTAATAATTAGATTTCAAGTACTGATCACGGTTGAACTTCAAGGCTAGAGCTTGCCATTTATCACCGTATCGGATATATTTTAACCACACAATTCCAAACAGCGAGTTATGTACCACAGCTGTATGTTTTCTAAACATTATTATAGTTATCAGAAATTCCCAACATGGGATATACATGACATTTTCACATGGCCCAGTGGTGGACAATGGAAGCTCTTGAAGTTACCTGTGCACAGAATTTGGTCTTCACACTTCTAATCCACTTCAGGCGGATTAGGAGATGGATACCTCTGGATACACTGGTTAAGACAGAGGGATCAAAGCAGGTGGTGGCAAGAACATATTTCTAGTATAGTTTTATCAGAGGCCATTGTTATTTTTTAAAATAGTATTTACTAAATTTTATTAGAATATTTTTTGTCCTGTCTGATTCCCTGTACCTTATCTGTTCTTCAAGCGCTGGAAACTTAACACAGGTTCCACAGAAAGGCTTTACCTTACAATGTTTAGAATCCCCGTCTCCTCAGTGACAGACTTTTGAAATTAAGCCCAAGTGCTTCAGGGGATTTTTTTGTTTGGTTGTTTTTTTATATCCTTCCCTCTAGTTCTACAAACAATTCTAGAAAAGTTTCTGGTGTCACTACACAGCTGGTGACTCTGCACAGTGGAGCAGGAAACAAAAAGGGGTGGAGAGCACTGTAATTGAATCACCTCTAAATACATGTTCAACCAAAGCACCCCAGCAAATGCACAAAGCCCTCCAGTGTGGCCAAAATTCCCCAGCTAGTGCAGTTCCCTGACACCTCAAACAGCTGCTACCTTTTGGTCCTTTCTTAAGTGGAATATTACGTGTAGAACAAGTAACCTAGGAACTGATGAGCAAGGTGGGTGGTTTAGCAGGTCTGAATAGTGCTAGTCCACTGAATTACCACTACCTTTGATTACAATTTAAAGGTGCTCCAACAAATTTAACGAATATTTCCTTCTTTACTACATACAATGCAAACTACGCACATCAAAATGCTAAGATTTGCAGAATGAGCTTGTGAGAGCTGAAGATTCATGTCTTGGCTGTTGCTGCCTGAACCTGCTTCCAGTTCTTAACTGCTCTGGTATGCGACAGCGACTTTTTACATTTGATTTGACAGCTTCATGAGACCAACTGAGCAATGTAAGTTAATCATATGAGATATACAATTGATTTGCTTAAGCTGACATTAAATTGCAGCATTAGTACCAGGAAACTTTCATTTTTTAAAAAGAAATTAGGCACTCAGCACAACTGCAAGTACAGGATTCAAACTGCCAAGACATACTTTTAGAGAGGGACACAAAGTACTTACATCAAAGTATGCTCCTGCATGTTCTAGTATCAGCTGGGTAGAATCTGGCTTATTTTTACAGTAAGTAACATACATTTGGAATTTGTCTGCCTGCAGAACAAAATGGAAATTTACACAGGTTATCAGAGAGCATAATTTCTGTCTCAAGAAGTTTTTACAAAGTTATCAGAGAGCATATATTCTCTCTGAAGAAATTAAATTATACAGAATTATTTTCCCATTTGAACTGGCAGCATAAGAAAATACATCAGGCAAGTAAGACTGAAAACAATAGCAATGTATGCAAAAGAGGGTTATTCACAGGTAAGACAAAGATACTGAACCAAACCTGCCACATGAGGATAGGCTGGGAGAACAGGGATTGTTCAGCCTTGAGAAAAGGAGGCTCAGAGGGGATCTCATCACCATGTACCAGTACTTAAGGGGTAGCTGCAAAGAAGATGGAGACTCCCTTTTTACAAGGAGTCCCATGGAGAGGACAAGGGGGAATGGACACAAGTTGCTCCTGGGGAGATTCCGATTGGACACCAGAGGGAAATTTTTCACAGTGAGGACAGTCACCCATTGGAATAATCTCCCCAGGGAAGGGGTTGACTCAGCCACACTGGTCACCTTTAAGAGTTGTCTGGACAGGGTGCTGGGCCATCTTGTCTAGACTGTGCTCTTCCTAGAAAGGTTGGACTAGATGATCCCTGAGGTCCCTTCTAACCTGGGATTCTGTGATTCTGTGTGATTCTGTGAAACCTGAACACAGGTTTAGGCAACTTGCATAACTTCAAGAGGAGCAAAGCATTGTCATCTGACAAGAGTGCCTTAATTTTTTTTTTCCCAGTTAAAGATGCACACATTTTTATTCAAATTTGAAGGAAGAGGTGCTTCTACAAATTCTACAAATTTATAAGGGACCTGAGAGCAAGGACCCATCCCTTCATGCTTCCTATCTCCCTTGTTACTTCTAAACATAAGTCTGACTCATTACCCATGTAACGAAGCAGTGTCCAACATCTTCTGGTAACTGTTCATATTTTTCCAGCTCCTTGAGGAATATACTATGGGTACAAAAGAAAAAACCAGTATAAGGCACATGAAACATTCATTAGAGCAGCTGATACTGATCTATTGTCTGTGAATAAAGACAGTTAGAAAACTTGCTGTAATTCATAGTAATAGCATGAATTAAAGAAATAAAGATAACTGGAATGGATCAAAATGTGTACTAACAGTACTAATACAAAATGTAATTCAATACAAATTCTGATGTGAAGATCAGATACTGATCAAGCAGACATGCAGTTAACAGTTACTAAATTTGTGTACTCTTATGTGCTATTGTCCATCAAGAAGGTTTCCTTCTGTTTCAGTTTCAAGAAAAGTTTACCCTTCATATCAAGAGAAAATGGAAGTGACTTGCTTTTTGGACGCTCAAGTTAATCCAAAGCATACAATGGAATGTAAAAATCTGTTTCTGGAATATGCTAGGTATATTTTATTACTTAAAAGAATCATCACTCAATACAAATGCTAACGAATTAACAAAAACGGAAGATTCAGAACAAGACTTCTGTATACACATCTGCCTAGGAACCATTTCATTCAAAAGAAGTGTAGTGGACAAGCCTCATGTTCTTCACTCAAGTAAATGTAACAATGGTGGGGCGTCTCCACAGAAGGTCCAAAGAGCCAAAGAAGAGGAGGGAGCCCTACTCTTTCCCACTAGCAGTCACACCTGGAAATCAGGAATGAGGATTCTGAAGGAATAACAAAGTCTTAAACTGATGCTTGAGCTATACCTGTATTCTATTGTGTTCAGTGGTTTCCATCTCCTTAGGATAACTGGAAGCCTACAGCAAAATTTTTATGTATACAAATAATTTCCTAAAAGCTGAAAGAAGTCCAAGACTGAAAAAGACAGTTTCTAATGGTGCACCTACCTGGCTGCAAAAAGCAACAACTGAAACAATTTAGCAATGTGAGAAGAAATCCTTTAGATCTTGTATGGAAAAGCATCCATTATTCATATGCACAATATTTTCACTAGGAAATCCCTCAGGTCATCATTTGGATTTAGCAGTAACATGGAAATGGAAGATAAGTCACTCACTTATTGTGGAACTCATAGATTTCCTGCATGTTTCCAAAGATAATGTGTTCTTTGTTTACAATACCAGGTGGGATCTCCTCAACTCCGCTTGTCATTTCCCATAGATATGTCTGCCCAGAACAAAAAAGATGCATGAAAGTCATGATAAACTCTGAACAAAAGCACCCAAGTATCTCTAAGCATGCATTCCTGGAGAGAAATCGGGAAAACATCATGCAGCATCATTATCTCTGTGACACTACTTGTTATGTCAAATATACCTTGTGATTTTGACAGTAAAATCCAAGTTCTAAAACTGACAACTTAACATAGTCCCAGAGACTTCATCTTTTAAAATAGTGTTCTTGACAACCTCTAATGCTTCAGGATATTCCTTATCAAGGTCACATCTGCAGTCTAGAAGTTCATGCTTTGTGCAACAGCTAACACTGAACATTACTTGCTTCAGTGTAACAATTACTGGGCAGTTTTCCATGGAATCTCTCTGAATTTCTATTCAGAAAGTCAGCTAGTAGCAGAACATGTGATTGTGGTGCAGATAAAAGAATTAACACAAGCTCTTCTCTATTGCTAGCATAGCAAATGAAGTAAACCCCTCCTTTTCCCCCTCTCCTCCCTAGAACAAAAAACCCCACATGTTTACGAACTGGGAAAAGAGCAAATGCTGAAACTCAGTACTGACAAAAGCAAAACATACATGATGAATTCTGAAGTGGCCGTTAGCAGATGTAATTCTAAATTTCTTCTTAATAGCAGAAAAGATACTAAATTTGGTCCTATGACTGCAAACCAATCATGCTCGACTGTTAAAACCAGAAAGAAACAGAAAGCAACAGATTGAATCCTGTCTTCAACGATGAGTGAAGAAAAGAAAACTTACATCCATGCATTCCCGGAGGTCTCTTACATAAGCCTTTTCTGTCTGAATTAGCTCAGCCATAATGAACCTTAGGTGACAACAGAAAGAATAATCAAATCTCAGTCTGTTAGATCATTATGAATGCATAATAACCAGAATACATCATTCTCCTCATCAGCTTTTGCTTTTTCTACTCCTGCAAGAAAAATCTGAGAACTGAAATGTGAAGAGAGACAACAGAAGAAGGAAATGGAAGAGGTGACATCCCACCATTACTAACCAGCACAAAAAGAAATAGGGAAGGAGATGGAATTTTTTCCTCAAATGCTTTTCACTTGCTGCAGTCATTTAACTGTTGTCCCCCCCTTACACATTTATTTCACATTATTTCTAAAAAGAACCAAAGCATGTTAAAAGCAGTCTAACATAGTTTTGGAAGATTAAGATTCTGACATGCTGGAACTATCTGTGAGAACAAGCATGTGAATAAAAGGCAATAGGAGCTATTAAGTAATATCACTCTCTTTTTACCATTTATCCCATTTCTAAGCTGCCAGACAAGCTATGACAGTTGTTTCATTATCAGGATTGATTTACGCATTCTCATTGATTAAAAATAAATAAATTTATTACTCTTTCCTGCGGGCAGACTTTCGTTTTTCTTCATTAAGCTCATGAGCAGCATCACGCAGTTTCACCTCTGACCCAGGGACACTGGCTGGGATTATATCCAGCTGCAGGCTTTTGCTCTTTATTAAAGAAAGGAAGAATTGATTAAGGAAGGAGACAGGAGAAAACAAGAGCTAAATCAAATACACGCAAAGCTTGTTTGTCTGTCATCACACTCAAATTTCTCTTACCGATTTATTGGAATCGGAGGAAATACCCAGAGCTTTCTCTAAAGAGGTCCTGTATTTCTCCATGCGCAGGGAAAAGTCTCTGTACCTCTTATCCACTGCTGTGACACATTTTTTAATCTCTGTTGCATGAGCGTGCCCCTTTTCACAAAAGCCATCAGCCAGCTGTATCAACAACTTCACCCTCTCTTTGGTTTGCTACAAAAACAGGAAAATATTGAACAGTTACTAGCTCTACCTGTTACAAAGGGGGTCATTTTACTTAACCTGCTAAGTGCAGTTGGAGAAGCCATCAAAGGAGCTAGCTTCCTCCTCCCTCTTCCCACAAGTCCTTTAAACAGACACCTTTTTCTTAACAAAAATAGCACAAGATGAATATAGGTTTCCTCGGGTTTTATTATTACATGACTAGAAGCACATTGTTTATTTTTCTTTCAAAAGTGTGCCCAATATCTAACCCAGAGATTAAATTCTGCTCATGAGGTATTCTCCTCATAAACACAAAGGGGTTTTGATGCCAAAGAGGATTTGTTCATCACCACTGAAGCACTGGTATTGGACCTGACCATCTGCCTCAAGAATCTACCTCCTTTAGACACCACTGAAATGTTGAGATGGAGATAAATTTATTGTATGCTTTCCTCTTTAATGGATTGAGACTATATTCTTTAGATCTTTTTTATATTATTTTGTCACACAGTTTTTTAAGAAAAGTAGACACCACCAAATCTGTAACTAAGTGCTTTTCCCAATTAACAAGCTGCCTGAGACTATACACTTTCTTTAATGTAAAACATCCATCATCCACAATAGATAAGTTCATACCTCCATCTCTCTCTCTCTCTCTCTCTGATACCATGTCAGAGTAAAGTGTACTGTCAGGGCCCTTGGTAACCGGGAGTTAAGCAAAACAGTCAATAAGAACTTGACTTTTTAATGTCAGTTGGAATATCAACAGTGTTTGTCCTTTCTTCTTTCTTTTTCCTTCCTAATGGTCCCTCGTCTGAGCATTTCTTTTCACTATGGAATTAGCAAGGGCTAATACATCCTCCCAACAGGTAGTGAAATGCTAAGGGAGTGGCACTAACAACATCCTTTCAAAAGGGGCACCCACGTCATTCACCGAGTGACAAAGGAAACAAAGGGGGGAAGTGGCGCTCTGCATGCTGGAGGGGACACAGCAGAACAAAGGCTGGAGCAGAACTCAGAAGGAAGAAAAATCTGGATTTGAAAAGCAAGTGATCTCTGTTCTTTCTGGATTCTCTTTTCTCCTTTCCCACATGCCCCATGAACAACCCCATCTCCAAGTCTCTTCTCTTCTGATGTAGTCCTTCAGACAAATGAATGCTTGCTTACTTTCTTGGGCTCTATTATTTCTCTGTGAAGACTGGAGAGCCAAGATGTAGGAAGAGGTGACAGTTTGAACAGGTGACAAAACAAAACAGAGACAGACAAGGTCACATAAGCTTAGGTACTTCAGCCACACATTGGCTGCCTTTCACATGTGAAAACTTTTAAGCCTCTCAAGTGACATCTGCATCTGGTGTTGGCCTCCAGAGATGTAAAGTAAGATAATGCTGCCATGCCTCCAAAAGTTACAGCAGAATCACAGAATACTTGAATAAAAGCAGTAACCTAACAACTAAAGCTTTAATTCTTCTGCTACCTTCTAATAAAATTACAGCTGAACAACAATATGCCTTGCTGTATTTTAAATCCTAAATGAGCATTCAGTAATCCATAGACAAGAGGATACAAAAGGCAAAATTAAAGGCCCTGCAAGGTTTGTATTTTTTTTAAAAAACGATTTTAAGCTATCTCACTACAATTCTGTCATAAGAAATCAACTGCACATACAGCTGAAGGAGCTCCCATAAAGGTGCTTATCTTCTGGTTATCTTTAGGTTTATTCTGTTCCCAGCAGAAATACAGAGAGAAAGCCACTACAAGTAAACAAATCGTGATGGACACATCCTTGGAATTTTTTTTGTGTGCTTTTTTTTTTTTGTGGCGTGCAGGGCAGGCACAACACGGGATGGAGAAGGTGGGAATTTGGGTTGTTTGGGTTTTTTTAAATCTTACATAGTTTTATTTCTTTATTTTACCTTTGCTGTGATCTGAAATTCTTCATGTTCTTTTAACAGCTCTTGAGTGTGCTGAATACTGGAGCCAGTGGAAGTATGTGTGGATAAATAAAACTCTCCATTGTCATGAATCCATTCCAGAGCCTAAATAAAGCAATAATGAAGGAAAAGAAAGAAAGAAGGCAACATACTTTTGTCAACAGAAACCATCTGTAATCAGTATTTCACAAACAGCTTAGCCACAGGCAAATTTTATTCTGTCACTTGTGGCCATCATCTAATACCTATACAATATCAAGCAGTTTCTAACTCTGAAATAATTCACTTAGTCTATGAAGCAATACTTAAAGAATTAAAGAAAAACAACTGGCACGTGAATCTGAATACTTCAGAAGTCCACTATTAAAAGGTTCTAACTGACTATGTCTACAGTTTTGTTAGTATACTCCCCAACTGAGCAAAAAAAATAACTTTTTTTTGGTGGAATACAGGACAGCTGTAGTCAGAAATATGCATTTTTCCAACTTGTGAAAATGTACATAAGACTGCCAAATGTGTAGGCGAAACTTTCCAAGCACATAAGATTTAACTATCATTTCACTCTTTAGTTGATATGTGTTCCAGCCCCACAAAATATGGTCTGAAGTTACATGTACTCCTAGAAATTAATCCTGCATCAGAGGAGGAATGGTGAGATGTATCAGTTAAAACCAATGAACGTATGTATAGGTAGTAAAATACAAGAACTAAGAACAGCCATCTAAAATTATTTCCCTTCCACATCCTTGCACCTTACTCTCTCACTATTATGAGCCAATCTGACAGAGGTTATTATCTATGTTCCACCCACATTAATATTTGCTGCCCTTTTAAGCATAACTCAGTGGCTGCAAGGAATCCTACTTTCTAGCTACTGGGGGAAAAAAACAACCGAACAAAAAAGAGTCCTCTCAGACTGCTGCATAACAGTAAAAATAAAAAATAATAAATGAAAACTGACACTATCAAGTTGTTTTGCAGCTCTTAATACAGGCTACTACAGCAGTATGCAGAGGCACATGAACTTAGAAACTTCTTGGTTCTGACAAAATTAATATCAGATGTTCAAAGCGTTTAATAGAGCTTGCTTAGAACTGTCTTGTTACTAAATACATGTGTATCTTCTGTGTCTTCAGAAAATATAGGCACAGCACTAGACAAAAATTTAATACCCCAACAGAAATAGTAGTATATTGCTAGTGGGTCTTCATTCTTCCTTTTCTCTCTCATACTTTCAGTTTACCTTTTTATCTATCCACATTATCAAGAACAGGAAAAATTTTATCTTAGTGGACAGTAGATACGTATTTTTCAAGAGCATAATCTTACAATGAATCAGAAAAGGCATAGTCTGTATTATAATTCCACCAACAATTTAAACTCATCAAGGCTGTGACTGAACAACTTTGATTCTCCTCCTTCCACTTAGGCTGCTTTTGCCTCTTAGTACAAAAACTGAAATGAGTAGAAAGCCTTCAAAATTCAAAACTTAATGTGAATGCTAGGGTACCATTTACCTAGTCACATACTAGTGCAGATGCAAGCCTGACAAGATGGGCCTGTACTTTTCAAGTGCCACTGTTGGTTTGGAAACAAACCAACAACTCTTGGACTAGTGTCAAGAAAAGGGACATTTCAACCCATCACCTGTATGATGCCCCGTGTCATTCTAATGTCAATCTTTGCAAGTGAAGACTGAAATGGACAAACAGAATGTCTATCAGTGATATTACAAACAACATTTATTTTTATACTTCTCGCTTTTACCTTTTTAACTTCCACCTTTTTTTCATGGGTTTATTACACAATGCTGCAATGGATGATAAAAAAAATTCCCCTCCCCAAATGCTGCCCTTTCGTAACTTTTTGGCAGCTCTCTAGAGCGACAACATGACAGAATTGTCATCTCGATGTTAATTCCTACAGTTTAGATCAGCTCTCATTTCATGTAAGGATCAGGATTGTATGTTGGAGACACATATCACCATACAAGAACTGAAGAAATCAATTTAGTGACCAGGTGAGCCCTTAACTTGGGAATGATTTGAGAGTCTACCATTTTCCTCACAAACTACTATGGTATCTGCTCCTGTAGTAGGGCATCAAGTTCTGAAAGCATGAAGAATGGGTTCTTCCAACTTCTGAACAAACATCTAAATGAAGACAGCAACATTTCAATTTTCTGGCTAATTAGCATGGAGTCCTAAACTGTTTGTGGTGACTGAACTGGTGATTGCTGAAAAATGGGATTTACAATAAAAATGCTGACAGATCTTAATCTTGTGTTTGACTGTTAGTAATCTCTATACAAAAGCAAGTAGGTCATGTGCTTGGCAGAGGTTGGAGTTAAGGTTATTCAGATCTGTGGTGGGGGGCAGGGCAGGGGTAGTGGTGTTGTTTTAAAGAGGTATTAATTTTTAACTTCACTCCAAGATTTATCTTGCATTACTTTCTTTGTGAACTCATGAAAGACACACCACTAGTATTTAAGCCTCTGTCTACATTGTCTCTCAGAAAGAACTAAAAAATTAGGTTTTTGAGTCCTTTAAAGCAGATCTAGCTGTATTTCACACTATGGGCGTCGTGTCCTTTTCTGCAGAACAGGAACAGATAGCTTTCTTTCTTTGTCCTATATCCAGTTTTTAAAAAAAAAGTAAAAAACCATTGTAGATCATTCAAGTTAGTAATTCTGCCTTGGAACCCCCTACTTATTTTCATGGCTTGTGTTTTGATTAGTAAGGTGGATTTTTTTTGTGTGTGCAGTAGTTACTTAATAGTTCTTTCCAGACTGATACATTCAACAAAATACACAGAGAGGTGGATCCACCATGCAACAAACCATGAAACCAAGTACACACAGAATGGCAAAAACTTCCCAAACCCATTCAGTTAGTATTGTCTAATGAGTTATCCAACTTGTCAGTTTTCTAGAACTGCCAATCAACTTAATTAGATGGTTTTTCCCCCAACACCAGAGAAAAATGTTGCTGCCTGTTATTTCCCTGGTCAAATTAGGGGTGTGTTTAAAAGTTAACAGGCATAACAATTTGTCAAACACAAGCCTGCAAAAATGAGATTCACCAGTACCAGAGCAAGCTGGCAGAAGCAAAACACTACCTTTAAGTTACAGCAGTAAAGACAACCTGCCTCAACACATTTTGCTGTTCTGTATTAAAGGAAAGCAAAACTTAATTTCTATTTTAATCATTGATCTTTCACCCATTTGAAATACTGAAGTCAGTGGCAAATTTGTTACTGTGGGACAAGTCAGTGTATGTCAAACCTTGATCACACTGAAGAGGATTTTTATGTAAAACCCTCACCTGTTTGGCGCTTCTTTCAAACACCACATACTGTTGGCATTGATCAAGACGTCTTTTACGCATGGTCCAATAATGCAGCACACGGTTCTCCCTCTGGAAGAGTTCATTCAAGATATCTGAAGAAATCAAAATAGTTTTAACAGAAGTTATGACAATTAATTTTGAAATATCACATTAAAATCAGCAGAATAAAGTACTTTATACTGCAGAATTTATAATACACATACTTGTTCTATTACTCTTTGTTTTGCTCTTTTTCCCGAAACTCATGAAACACTGAGTGTCCGTGTCTCATTATTATTAACAGAAATGTTGGCTAAAGAAACTAGAGATGCAATTAAAACTTACTAGTAACACCTTTTTTTCTCTCAAATATTTTTCACACTGGGACTGTCAATGTTTATAACAGAATTGAAAACGTAGTCTGATAAAGACTGTTCTTAATGGGGTTTCCTCAGAAAGAACAAGCATGCACAAGTAATCACAACATGCTTAACATCTCATTAATAATAAAAAACAACTTTTCTGAATATAGTGGTCTCCTATACAGTATTTTAATAATTTCATGCATATGGGCAAATACATAACCGTAGGTCACTACAACAGCAAATGCAACATAAACAGATATTAAATGTACAAGAAACCCAAGCAATAAAAAAAACAACATAAAATTACAAAGTCTAATTCCCCTTCAAAAAACAAATAAAACTAACAGCAGTATAATTAAGTTGACTTCTTCAAATATAAGTGTTCACTGAGCCTTGAGAGAATTTCCAGGTAATCAAATAATTAACTCCACAATTTATTATTCCCTTCCGGAGTATCAGAAACTGTCTGCCATTGGGAAGTCACATCCAAATTCCACCATTAACCTGCAATTCCACAAGCCTAGCTTACAAATTTCTCCTGGATGGCAAAGACCACCTGCTTACAATACGCAGAAGATTTTATCTGAACTCTGCTTCTTTAATGTTTATTGGGTTTTTTTCTCCAAAGAAATCCTAGCCGTTTCTTCTGAAGCTCAGTTGACCCGCTGCTTCTTCCAGAGCAGCAGTCCTACCAGATTTTGCTGCTACTGCAAACCCAGGTGGCAAGCTGAAATACTTGGAAATGGGGACACTTGGCCTCTCTGCCAGGTGAATCTGTAGGAAGTGCAAAGAACCCAAGGGGAGGTCTACCAGAAGCAGAAAAGACCACAAAAAAAGCTCATTCTTCACAACACTTTACTTGCTTCTCTACTTTTACCTACAGCTGGTTCTCCATAATTATGATGGAGGCTCTCAGGTGCTAGGCCTCTTAACGCCTCTGCATTCCCCTGCCCCACTGTGCAGGTCCACTATGCCTTACGTCCCAAAGCTAACTCCAAAGAACAGTTTGACAGAGAAGCTCAAATAAAGGAAGCCTGAGGGGAAAAGCATCTCTATCTCTGCCAGTAATCTGGGACCAATTACAACCACTTGTCATGGCCCCCCTGAGGATTATGAAACCTGTCTGCAACACTGCCAACATCCTCCTGCTTGGAAGCACCGTATTCCCACTTGCCACCGAGCGTTGAGATCACCCAGGACTTGCTTTTGGTTGGAATCTGGTCACTGCAGCCAAGTTTTTCTTCCTGCTGGGCAGGCAACCCTCAAATACACCTCAACCAATCTGTTCCTTAGCCAAGCCATGAGCTGATCTGCTATGAGCATCACCTGCTTTCTCAGTTGTGTTTTTGCCTTACACCACACCACCTCCAAAATGCTCAGAATATATGCCAGATTGCGGGGTGGGGGGGTGAGGAGGTGGGGTGGTGGTGATGGTGTCAGACACATGGACAACTATCATTATACAATGCAATACACCCAACTGGACACACCACATAAAAAGAGACATCTTGACAGTGACGCAAGTGAAGTAGTTCTGACAAAGAGCAAGCAAGGTGAAATTTAGCTAATTGGAACAGCATTTGTCCTGTCAGGACATGATACAGATGGCAAGCCAGTGAGAGACATTTGGCTGGGCACTGTTAGTATTATTGCCATTAATTTCTTGGACTGACAAGAAACAGAAAAAAAGTTTTTCTACAAAATACCCAAAGGAACTTATAGAACATCAACATTTAATACTAGGTTTGGATGAGCAGCTTCATCTCAAGCCTTCTGAACTATAGTCCCTGTTGTTGTTGTTTTATTTGATTCCGACATTTGTTAGGATTGTTTCCTAAACCTCCAGCTTATTCTCCAGGCTCGGAGAGCTTTCAGCTGTCTCTATGCATCTTGTACCCTCTATCAACCTATCTAAAAACATGGGCATCACTAGACATGTTCCTGCACTATGTTCAGTCGCAGGCTGTACAGCAGAGACAGAGGTAACAAGAAGCACACGAAATTACCAGCAAATGCAAAGATGAAGATGCTCTGTTTCTGAGCTTACAGCAATTGTCACTGACTGAATCCACTTGCCACAGCACAGTTTCAGGCCACAACTACTTCCTAAAATTCAGCTTTGGGCACAGTGTTGAATACAGTATTTGGATACTCTCAACTGCAGGTCAAGGAAATTATTTACACTGGTATGAAGGGACAGAAGGACACCTCTCAGAGTTCAGTACTATTGTGATTCCTGTTTCCCATGAAGCATGTGCTTAGCTAAACTTGGCCTAAATTAAGACATTGTTTTTCTAGATATCGTATTCTGCAGCTGGGAATAAGGAACAAGTATGCAACTGAGGTTTTTGAAAAACGTTCAGCAGTTCTGCATAAACTCAAGGGTTACTGAAGTTCTTATAGTGTTCATTTATATGCTATATACAGATCACAGTCTGACACGTTTCAAGCACACGCCTGATTATGAGCCTGTAATGGTCCAGAAGACATGTAACCTCTATTTCACCAAAATTAAATAAACACTCTATTTCTTCCTCTACCTATTTAGAGAACAGATGAAAAGCAATTTTCTTCCTTACATGCATATTTGAACAGGAAGATCAGAGTGAACTTTTAAATCATTTGGTCAGCTACCACCACACCATTGGGATCAGAAAAAAAGGGATCCTCACTAGTTTTATCTTGACTCATGTTTAATTCTCTGAAGCATATAGTACATGGCTTATGGGGAAAAAGCATTAGAGCACATAGCTTATTTTTTTCCTGCTCAGGGATTTTTGTCGCTTTTTTTGGGTCCTTTTTAAACTTGTATCATTCACCCAGGATTTTAAATATACACAGAACGTGCAGAGCACTAAAGTTCTGACATATAATTATTCTTAAGGACATTAGCAGAGACTTTTCTACTCTCTCCTCATCTGAACACATTCAACTTTCTCAGAATGACTGCCTCTACACAGCTTTCAAAACTGAATTTTTAAAAAGTTTGTCTAAAAGCCCTAACATCTTTTTCTTATACTCAATAAGTATGGTAGCTACAACTTCCTGCTTGCTTCTGCTTTGTTTTCTTTGTCTACTACTAAGAGAAGAACTAAGTGACAAATGTCAGCAACACTACTTCAGTTATTGATACTGCCAGCATTTGTGTTGAGACTTTGTCTTGTACAGTTCTAAAGTTGATGCCTTAGGGACAGGGGAAGAACAATCTTTGTCTTAGCTCTACATGCTCAAAGTTTCAACTGCCACAATCCAATTATTTCCCTAGAGTCAAAAGCATGGCCAATACCCTATTATCTTTCCAACACAAAAAATTTAACACAGGCAGATTTTCAATTTGAGTCAGATACAATGGTTTAATACAAACTGTTTAACACTAACTGTTTCCCCCTTGTAGTAAAGCGAAGCAGAGAACATGTCCTTTTGTGATAGAGCCATCAAATAATTTAGAGTGGAAGTGACCTCTGGAGGCCATCTGTTCCAATCTCCACCTCAAAGCAGGACTAACTTCAAAGTTTTTCAGGGGCTTGTTCAATTGAGTTTTAAAAATTCCCAAGGACAGAAATTCCACTACCTCTCTGGGCTACCTGCTCTACTCCGTGCTTTCTCACTCTTACTGTAACACTCTCTCCTTATACCCATTCAGAATTTTCCTTTGTGCAACCTTTTTCTCTGTTCCTATTGCCGTGCTCCTCTGAGTTTGGCTCCATCCTCTGCACAGCTCCCCTTTGGGTAGCTGCAAACAGCAATTAATTGGACAACTAGAATTCCCTGAGTTTAAGTCTGTAGCATGGCCTGGGTGTTCAGTCACAGCTTTAAAATGCATCAAGCAGAATACAACTGGCAAACAAATGAGTAAAATGCAATATTTATTTCTGTATCTCTCTCTGACCTCTGTTCCACTGACCTCACCCATCAGTTTTGCATACCCTATTAGTTTCCATCCTTTTGACCCTGAACGTCCTACAGATTTCGCTCTCTACTCAATTCCCCACAGTGCACATTACACCTTAAAGCTGCACTACATTGAATTAATCCCAGCAAAACCCAGTCTTAGTTCTTTCCTGCCTCACCTCAGCTACTACCTATCTGCACATCTAATTTAAACATTATGTCAATTATCCTATACTTCATGAAGTTCCTTAATACCGATTCAACTATATGAAGGGTCCAAGGGCATAATCCAAGTGATTATTTTATATCACTCTGGCACTTCCAAGGAACTCACAGAATGCACCACGCTAACAGACTGAGTAAGCTTACAGTGATCAGTTCCCATTTGGCTTCAGACCAAGCATTATCACGTGGAAGTTTACTATCACATTCTCTGAACAAAAGCAGCACATTTGAGTCTCAAACTGAAAGAAGATTAAGCGTAAGCAGCAGATAAACTCAAAGCAACTTCATTTGGGTATAAGAGAATGTGATGACTGGCAGCTCCTTCAAACTGTGCAAGCAATTTTAATTATTTCCTGTTAAGCCTGACAGAACCCTTTCCACTTGGGCAGGCTTCACTCCCCCATCATCACACACATGACGATCACGTTCTTTGGAGAAAAAGAAAAAGAACAAGAAACCCCTTACTTTTGACTTGTTGTTCAGGTGCTTTGATGTGTGTCACCATCCCTGGCATGTTTACGCTGTTCCTGTGCAGATATTTCAGGAAGACATCGGCATTCCTCCGAGCCAGTGTGCAAGCCTAGAGAGTAAGTGGTATTACTTACTTTGAAGATGCACACATATACACTGAGAAGGAGATGAAGGACCTTCCTCATCCTCCTTTTGTGCATTTCCTACCCTCTCCAATTTTAAAAAGCGTTGCTTGTTAAATCCTTCTACAAGTAAGCCAACCCAAGTACTAAAACAGTTACCCCAACAAATAACAGTTAATTCTTACTTATCCAGCAGAAAAAAAACCCAAACAAAACACTTACTTTTTTATCTGAAGATCCTGAAAAGCAATTACCTTCTCTAGAGCTGTCAGCATGACTCACAGCTCAGAGAAGTATGTTTTGTGTATGTGCCACTTGAAGTTATTTATTGCGTAAACAGAGTGCACGTGCTTACACAAACAGCTGGATATTCCAAGACTTCCACCACTACTTTAAACAAAAAGTAAATACTCCACTGAAGTGAAACTAGAAGTGCTAATATATTACGACATGCCCTTAAAATACTAAGACAAGGCCTAGAGAGCTTTCAGTCCTCACTGCTGTATTGTCAACGCTCAGCTCATCTGCCTTTTCAATCTAATGTACACCAAGTACTACATATGGTCTGGTTCCCTTATTTTTAATAAGTAGAACATGAAACGCTACTTTATAAGGTTAGATAAAGGTAGCATGGTTAGATCCAGAAACAGAAACACTAAGTCATTTCTCAAATTGTTTTAACACAAAGACTGGAAACTCAAGTGCCAGCTGCAGAAAAATCTATTTGGCAGTATAATTAGAGATATGCTAATACGTTTTGAATGTTCTCATCTGTGAACTGAGAACAAAAGGGCTTTTATTAAAACTATGTTTTCTACCCTGACGTCTTTCAAGGTGATGCTGGAAAAAGCCTTTTGTTACAGGGTTAGTTATACTGCTTTGCAAGCATCCGTTACACATTTACTCAGTATGATCCATAACACTCTTCGCTAGGACATAAGTTGGAATGAAAACTTTTCATTTATCTGCAGACTAATACACAAACCCAACTACTCCCAGATGCTCGTCTAGCAATTTCCTTCTTCCGCACTCTGTTGTAGTCCAAGTACATCTGAGAGCTGCTCTGATGCGCAGGCAGCAATGGCACTATGTGACTGTCACTCCTCTTCTAAAGCAGCAGCCTTTAAGCATTCTTTAGAATGACAGTTGCTCAAAGCAGTGATTCCCTATTCCTCTTCAGTCACAGTGGGAGGCCTGACATCTACTGAAGTTCAACAGGAAATATATTTCTAAAACTGGCTACAATTTTATGCACTTGGCAGTATTCTCCTAATCACTGTCAGAAGCATTTAACGTGCCATTTCCCACATCTTTGCAATTTGGGACATACCTGTAGCTTTTCAATGGCACTGTTGCTTTCCACATACACTTTAGCACTGTAAGAGTAAGCGTTTGACTACATGATTTCCAAGACACAGAAAACAACAAAAAAATAGTAATCCCTACCTTTAGAAACGCCTCCTTCTGTTCCAGGTGTTTGCTTATCATGGGAGTAACATGATCTGTTTCAGAGTTGGGACCCAGTTTGTCTGCTCCCCCACACCAGTCTTCTTCTCGCTTGTATTCTTGCTCCAGGCTTTCCAGCACGCTGCACACCTATCAGGAAGGAGTCCAACTCAAATATAATTCAGTAAGAGAAAGATTCCAAATTCAAGCCACAAAGATGGAAAACCAATCTACCCTTTACATGTACTTTAGCTTCCGACATGTTTTCACTGAGACTTTAGAGAAGGCAAACAAACTTTGGTGGTAGGTTTGCAAGCATTGGACTGCTTATGTGGAACTGCTCAGAAGGCTATCCCTGAAGTTGCTCATCTTTCTGCACCTCTGTGATGGCAGAGGTCAGGAAATGCTTAAGATATGATTGCAGAGGAAGCAACCTTGCCAACCTTCCACCTAACTCTTCTGCAGACAAGTAGGATGAAGCTGATTTTTCTCTAACTCCCGCACAAAAACCAGAGACATCTGGAGTACTTCCATTGAAACCTCTGGGTAACATGATTATGGTTTAAGCAAAACTTTTTGAAACAAGCAGAAATCCAGCTAAGTACTTGTCCAGTGCATTTCATCTTGAAAATGTTTTATAAGACTTTTCTCAATTAAAAATAAGAATCTGAGGAATATTAAATGGGACAGTGATAGAAGAGGCAGATGAAGATTTGAGTATTCACCAATAACCACTGCACTTTGGTAGCATACCTTTTTTGAAGTTCACTAATTGAAGCAAGTGTAGCCAGACTAACTACACTGTAGTCTTTTAGTAGTTGTACAATTTGTCTACTATGCTTTTATCATAGAATGCTTTGGGTTGGAAGAGGCCTTTAAAGATCATCTAGTCCATGCCCCCTGCCATGGCCAGAACTTCTTCCACTAGATCAGGTTGCCTAAAGCCTTGTCCAACCTGACTCTGAATACTTCCAGGGATGGGGCATCCACTTCTCTGGGCAACCTATTCCAGTGTCTCACCACCCTCATCATAAAAAATTTCTTCCTTGCATCTGATCTAAATCTACCCTCTCTCAGTTTAAAATCATTGCCCCTTGTCCTGTTGCTACAGACTTTGGTAAAAAGACTTTGTTTTATAAGATCAGTTCATATACTGAAAGGCTGCAATACATGGTTTCTCTTTCTAAGGCAACTGGTAAGAGGATTTGCTTTTTGCATTTTTTGTGGAACAGCAGTTGTTATCAAATTCATAAATATAATCAAACTTAGTCAACCCTTTTTTTAGGTAACACTGTTTTAAGCCACACTGAAGAATTAACCAAGGCAGACACAGATCGCGTAGCATTTCTGTACCTGTTCAGAAGTTTTATAGAAGGCAACAGAGGCATTCACAAGCTTGAGACGGTCCTCCATCTTCAGCATCAGTTGTTGCCAATGGGAAGCAACTTTCTCTGCACACTCCCGGATCATATCCATGTCATAGTGGTTAGCCTGCAGCATTGCCTCTGCCTTCTGCTGAACCTGCAGGGCACTTTGATGCGTTTTCTGACAAGAGGTGAAAATTCAGGAGTTCAATAGAACACAGTGAACACTTCAAGTTCATTTTCTTGAAGACCTCAAAGGCTTACATTTCCACTGTGTCAATGACACTTCTATACACATGCACAAACACCCACTAACTAAAAATAACTTTCTAATATTAGTCACTGCATGACTTCACTTATGCAAATATGAAGGAAATAAATCCTGTAGAGATTTATCATCAAATGAACAATGACTAGCAGTTTACAAGCAACAGCTGCTGCACAGCATTAAGCCACACATGGCATATCTTTGTTGCAGTACACTTGGTTATAATTATGAATTTCAGGTTGATTTTCTTTGCCTTCATGGTAAGGAAAAAAAAAAAAGATGGAAAGGATGTATTTTATTTTGGCTTGATTGCTATTACTGTCTTCACAGCTTTACCACAGTCTTTGCAAATTAACAGTGAACAAATGAAGGTGCAGGCATGCAGGACAACACGAAAGACAACTCTCCATTCACTGTAAGCAAATTTTTTACCATAGTTCTCTGTGTTAACATATACTAGCGTAATATCTGGAATCTCTGTTATTTATATCCAAGTACAGAATGATTCAGAGAACTCAGAATTTAAGCTCCCTAATCACGTTTCCTCAAATTGACAAACATCTAGAAGTCTCATTATTTTTATACTTAAGAGTTACCAAAGCTCTCAAAATGGGGATACACATAGTGCAAACTGTAAAAAACAAAAAACCCACAAACAAAAAAACCAACCAAAAACCCACAACCACCCAGAGAAGGGGAAACACAAAACTCCACAGAATGGCAGACCAACATAAAAAGAGTTAATGAACAACAGAATACTTCTGAAAATTGTTCTCCTAAACAATCATAACTTTGGTTAATCGTTCAACAACATTAAAGTTCTTTTTATGAACTGTGCTGTATTAAATCAATATCACCTTAAGTCCCTCAATCAGGCATATAATTTCATAATCCTGCATTCCAGTCAATTTTAAGATCTCTGCCTACTTTTTTTCAGAGAATTGACCAATCTGGTAAGTTTAGTTTGAAATCATGGCAGGAGAACAGACACACCACCACACACAAGTTTCAGTGAAAGCTACTGTCAAACAAAAATTGAAACGTTAAAGGTCTACAGGAGAACACACGAAACTGATGTTTGCTGTTCCATTTATTCCTAACTTTACCAATTAGCATTATATCGGTGTATTCTAACAAAGCGAAACACCATTTTTAGTAAAATTGCTGTGAACAGACCAGTTTGATTTATTATAATTTTTTTTTATTCCTCTCCAATCCAAAAATGTCTATTGCTTTACAAAGATGCAAAAAGGCACTGACAAGACGTGTTCACCTGGAATTGCAGCTCCAAAATGAACAACAAAAAACCCACCTTCCCAGTAAGTACTTTTATCTCTTTGCCATAAGATGATTTCAATAGCTTTTCCTAAACTGAAAATATTGTAGCATTAACCCAACAGTATATAAAGGGACAGAAGAGATACATCCCCTTACTGCAATGCTATTTACAGAGACTCATGAACTGTAGTACAGGACTTCTTGGCTACAGTCACTGAAATGGGTCTTTTACCTCTATTGCATGTTGGAACTGCTCATGTTCCCTCTGTAACTGTTCTGCCTCCTGCAAAGAGCTAGCAGTGATCAGCCCAGCATTTAACATTGACTCTCCGTTTCGGATCCAGCCCAAAACCTGTAGCAAAAGAGAAGACCATGAAATATGCAATTCCACTGCCAAACAGCAAGAAAAGCATCATTGCTAGGGACAAATACATTTAGGGTCACATGTAGTACTAGAATTGATTACTAAATAATTTATTAATTATATATTTACAGTGAATTTTATATATCCAATAAACACAGCTAATGAGATTCACTATAATTTCACTTGGCTCACAACTCCCATCTTTCAGTCAACTACTACAGGCTTGTGGTTTCAGTTTATACTCTGAACAAGGCTGTGTTTCTGAATACCATTTCTGTCACCTGGAAAACAGGAACCAGTTACAAGCAATATTTGCCAAACTATGCTTAGAGGAAAGGATTTGTCTGCAGGAAATTGGGGTGGGGGTGTGTGGGGGAGAAGATTATTTTAAATCCTTTTTTTTTACTTCTCTTTTGTCTTAAGAAAGCAGTTCTAAGCTCCCTCTCTACTTTAAAAAATAATTCTGCCAGGTACAGTGTAATGAAACACACCTTCTTAGGGTTAAAATACATTTAGCCTTCTCCAGAGAATGTATCATGAAGGAGAATGCTTAGGCAGCACCAATTGAAAGGTCATCTTAACTGGCATCCCATCATACACAGAAGACAGAGCTAGCACAGAACTTGGCCTTTCAAACACACTGATGTGCCCTCCTGTTTTGTGCAAGTGCAGAAGCTGGTGGAACTCACAGGAAGAAAGCTGCCAGCAGCACTTTCCCCTTCCCTCTGCTCTGACTCAAGGGGAAAACGTAAGTGCTAGTTAAGTGACTCTGTTCTTTTTCCAGGGCTGCTGCCTTCCAGTGTTGGTATGTTCCCACCACCTTACTGTTTGGGTGGACCACAGACCCCATTCTTTCCCCTCACAGCCTTCAGCAGGCTAGAAAAGCATCAGCAGAGCACCAGCAAAACTGTGGAAACGAAACTGAGAGTCTGGGACACTTGAAAGGGTCAAGCAGGTAGTTCTGTAAATAAATGCTTGATTTAAGATTAGTTTCTTGAACTGATTTTTCACTCTAACTAAACATGATCACGAGACACACCTGCTTCAGCCTGCTGTCCTAGCTACGTTTTCATATCCATATGGCACTATACAGAGTGCCAGGATACTCTTGCAGAATAGTATTTTGGGACAATCAGAGCTCACGTACTGAAGTGTGTTTGAACAAAGCTAAAAGATCTGCATGTGAGAACACAAGGCTGCTCAAGGTACTCTGGAGGGTACGGGCTTGTACTTGGTACAAGTATCTGTACGCTGTTGTACAGATACAAATATATAGGTATATACCCAAGAACATACACCATGAGCAGCAGACAACGTTGCACTGGAAAGGCTTAATGAGCATAGTAAATCCAATGCATTTTGGAGCTTAGTAGAGATTTTGACCCAGGCAGACGCTGCTTGTTAAGTAAAGCAAAGCATACATTCTACAGAGTGAGTATGTGGGAGTGATTGCAGCAAAAAGTAATGCAGCAGCTATATTTTAGGTGAGGAAAAAAAAGTTTCTCTGGCAAACGTGCCAGTGGAGTTCCGGACGTGACAGATATTCTATGAACTATTTCTCTGCCTCTACCTACTCATATGTCCCTGCCCTGTGTAAAATGTCATATTTTCCTTTCCATGTTGGTTTTTTTTCCATGTACAGCTGTCCCTTCTTATTTCAGTAAGCATCCTCTTCCCCCTATCTGCTGAGGTTTTCCCACACTGCAATCTTCTGTCTGGTTTTGCCCTTTCTGCACCTATTACACATCAAGCTGAAAAGCAAATTCTTTGCAGGTTTTCTTTAAACCTCTGTCTTCTGGCCCTTCTGCTTCCTCCTAGTCCTGAGGCTTGACCTACAGAACTTCAATGCCACAATGCAGAACTGGTACGGTAGTTAAGGGAGAAGCAACACTGGATGTTTTCATCTACTTTCTGTGCGTATTTGGTAAGAATTCGCTAAACTTGAAGTTTCACTACCTAGTGCTGAAAAGACTCCTTGCAAGTATTTGACTAAAGTAGTAAGCTAGGAGACAGTTTGCTGGTCTTTATTACAGTAATCTGAGAAATGAACCCTTTGGAAAAATTCCTGCAGAGATGGGAGGTGTGTGTGCTTGTGTGAAAATACAATAGCAGTAAGGTGAGTTTGGCAGGAAAAATTCAAACGGAATTCTTGTTATAATCCTTGCTATGGAGACAGTATCCCATCTACATAATAAGTATGCTTACACCCACTTCATCAACAATAGATCTGGCAGAAAATCACAGTAATTGAACTGGAAAACCATGCATTCACTGCCTCAGGCAAGAAAACAGAAATAAAACAGACTGAACAGGAGGTTTACTGTGTCATTTTACTCTCAGGTAAAGCACCTGCTGTGACCTGCTGAACTATGAAGTTTTTCCCAGTGCAGAGGAAACACTTGAAGATCATGCTTACTGATATTTAGTAAAAACTGAACTAAATCAGATGTAGTTTTCTGAAAAGGCAACTGAAATCACAAAACTAAAAGTTACAAGCCCCAAAGCATTCCAAATGGGATCAAAATAAATTGTATGATGCAATATAACATTCAGTTTTAGTTTCATTCAATTTTTAGGCCTTTAAGCTGGAGAAGTATTGCAAGTTAATCTATACAATGAAAATCTGGAAAAGGAGTTTGTAATACACAAACATTCTGTCAGCTACCTGTTCATGTATATTTGTTTGAAAATTCACGTCTATGACAGCATCTAATTCAACAAAAAATCCCACTCCATACATATGTGTACTAGGAATATAAATAGAATCCATTTTCCCCTCCAAAATCCCAGTCTACTAAAAAAAAAAAAAAAGGTAAAAAAGACAGCTGCCTAGGATACTATAACACCTATATCTTTATTGTAAGATAAACTAATTCTTTTTGGTGCTTTCTTAAAAATCTAAACTTGAGCTTCAATTTCAGTCAGTGGTTCGAAAATGTTACAAAGACCTTAAAGAATGACCTACAAACCACATACTAAGTGCAACATGGATATCCATCTACAGTCCATGATGCTCATCATCTGCTTGTGTCTGCCAAAATACAGAACTCTTGTCTTGCAAACACAGGTTTTAAAAATGTGTCTTTTTCTTGTCACCTACAAACAAAGCCAATGGAGCAGCAAGATTCTCACTTTATTGTGGGAGCATGCAATATAATTAACTATTTAATAGCACATCTTTGAAATATTATCCAAGTGCTGTATTCTGTTCTGTAACTGAATATTATTTCAGGATCATGGAAATCAGCAATTTCTTTTTCTTACTAACCCATCCCATCCTAACCCACTGATTTAGCGCAAAGGGATGAGACTGCCTCATCTGGCATTCACTCTCTTCATTTTTAATTTCCTTTGCAAACATGCACTCTTTTCCTTCATCCTCAAGACAGTATGCAACTGAGTACAGAATCTATCCTGATCTATAACAACTTCATCTCAACCATTACTCACATGAAAGGAGTAATTTGCATTTATGAACATGAACAAGTGCTAAGACGGACACAGGACAGTCAGTAGGCTTGAACTAGAAGATATATTTGATTAACACCTAGATTGCACTGACAGCAAAGGCTACCAGTTCCTTGCATTCCTTGAATTCAAGGCCACAGAGAAATTTTGGGTCTGCTACTATAGAGTAACCAAATGCTACCTGGAAATTCTTTGGGAACCTTCTATTCACCTGCCCTATGCTAACTGGATCCCTTGTATATTACTTTGCAACTTGAGAGTTCTCATTCGGTCTCATGAGGAAGATGACTTTTTCTAAGAGCTCACGACAAACAGAAAAAGGACCAGTTGCACTCGGAACCATTATGGGACATACTGATGCAACAAACTAATAGAATTCTGTGATGCTGCCAAGTGTGAGCAAGATCAAAAACCCTTAACTAGCTAGTGGTTGCTTTGTTTGTTTCTTAAACTTTCAACTCCTTCGGTGGTTTTGCCCACAGTTTCTCAAGTTAACCAAAAGTTTAGGTGGTTACCAGATAAGCACCTCAAAACTTGCCACTTCATTGCCAGGAA
The DNA here is from genome assembly GCF_949628215.1 of Phalacrocorax aristotelis. NCBI lineage: Eukaryota > Metazoa > Chordata > Aves > Suliformes > Phalacrocoracidae > Phalacrocorax > Phalacrocorax aristotelis. The sequence goes on from NC_134277.1 coordinate 86,676,296, forward strand.
AATCAAAACTTCATTTTTCTTCTCCCAGAAGGTAAACCCTGCTGATATTAGGGTATCACCTTTTGAAGATGTATTAGGTCAGTGTCCAAGGAATATCACTGAAGATTTTTATTAATCACCATACAGATGATAAAAATATGGATTATTTAACATAAGTCCGAATTGCTCAACATTTCAAATACTTGACATGTGCCCAGCTTGAAATAAGGAGCGTTTCTTAGGTGCTCAATTCAAAGTCCCTCCCCCCTCCAAATGAAAGACTTTATACAGCAGAAATTCATTTTCCACCTCTGTTTATAGGAGTAGCCTTCTCCCCGAGGAGTCGGATAGCTCGGGGGGGGGGCAGACACCCCCGCGTACCTGCTTGACTTCTGCCTGCAGGTGGCGGAGCTGCACACACTGCTCCAAGTGCTTGCGGTGCTGCTCGGCCGCCAAGTCCAGCTCCTGCTGCTTCTCGTGGAGGAACTCCAGCAAATCCTGGACGCGAGTTGCCATGTCTACGTCTCTGTCACAAAGCAGCTCAACACCTGTAATCAGCCAGTTGTTTATAAATGACTTGCAAGTCTTCTGAAGACAAATAGCGCGTTACCACTGTTTTACACTTACTTTTCCAGTTCCTACTCAACATTCAACTTAATCCTCAGAGCATTTGCTTAAATAAGCAAATTTTTGCATGCATTCAAAACGACTTTTTTTTTAAGCAGCCGCAGCCTGAGATTTATCCTAGCTGACCGTACAGAGTTAAAAACATTAAGTGAAGGGGCATAAGAAACCAAAAAGAAAGACTTCATTTACTTGAAAGCTGAGAATTATGGCCTGAGTGCATTGCTCCGATTAACTATTTAATTAACTCCCTACTATTTAATTTTACTACTTCTTGAGTGGAATCCCTTCCTTAAAAACCTAAGTGTTTTCATGTGTTGCCAAGTCTTAGACAAAAATTATGTGCCATAATGACAACATATTGTCACGAACACAAAAAATCTGCGTAAAAAGGGAAAGATAAGAAGTCCACATCTCCAGTTTACAGTTAAGAGCATCTCTGTCATTTTTATACATCCCATGGAGAGACAACTGGATAAATCTTATAAAGCCACTGCCCAGAATAGCACAATGGAGCCATCTTACCAGATGCCTGCACTTCATTGACATACTGCAGCAGATCCTGCCCTTGGTGGATGACATCAAAGGTCAAGTTATTCATGGTCAGGGCTTTGTCTGCATGATGCTGGAGCCTCTGTTCTGCTATTGTAAGATCTTCAGTGTCAAAGTCATTCATCTGCTGAGAGAGCTCATCATTCCAAGACTCAAGGTCTGAAATTATCTGTGGGAAAAAGGAAGAAGACAATGTTGACTTACTCATCAGACAACGTACGTTTATTTCAAATGTTGGACTTACAATGGAGGTCAGGAACTCGAGTTCCTCATTGTTAACTGACTTCACTGATCAGGTTCAACGTGGTTCAGACATGGCCTTTTTCAGCATTGGTTTTAAAGACGATGACTCTCTTTGAGAACCACAACAGCTCTCCTTCAACCAGCGCTTGCAACACTATGGGTACACTTGCCTTGTTTAAGGTACTCCTTCACCAACACATTGCTTGTGAAACAGGTGAAATTAAAATGTTATCTTCACTTTTAAAGGAAAATGTTGATCTGAAACATCTTTTCAATTCTTCAGACTACACCAAGTAATAATTCACACATCAAGTGCCAGCTCAGCTTTCAACTACACCAGTCTCGAGCTCCTTCACAAAAAAACAGCTCTACCCCTCTGAGCACCTCTGAGTTCTGCCAGACAACTGAGAAGCACAACTTGTCACAAAAGCGAGCGTACTTAAATGGAGAAAACCCAAAAAGTACTAATCTATTACAGTCTTACTGTAATATCAGAGTTAAATTTACTTGCTGAAATCATTCAGCTGCACTTCAGTTTACACTTCAGTTCTAGATTTTACTCTCAGCCATGAGATGTCCAGAAAAGGGTAGGTAGGAAGTATTTTTTAACACATGTACCACAACCGTAAGTCGTCCTTGTCTTCCCGCACAAATGCATTTTTCATATCATATTCCAGAACCTGGCTGAAATGTAAAATTCTCCGATTAATTAGGATACAAAACTGTTTTAAAGTTTAACGGGTAATGCTTAAAATTATCATTGATCAAAGTGGGTTGAATTCTTATGGCATAGGTTCGATGCATCAGTTACGTATTTCAAACAAGGCTATTTGACAACACTTATCCCTCAAGCCTGTAATAGAATTTTTCTCAGAGTTTTCAGTAGAGTTTTGCCACAAACTACCACAGTTCGTTGGGAAAGCAAAATCATAGATAAAGAACCAAGAGTGGCTTAGCTCCAGAGTTCTACGATTTCAGGAATAAGTCAAACTGATGTGAATGGTGATAAATGAGAGGAAAACACATATTTATGCAGCAAGATACAGCAAAAAGAGGAACTGACTGAATGGGCATTAGGAACAAAGTAGCTGGCTGCGTAAGTATTTAACCAGAGTCATTTGTTGTCAACAAAAGGAATAGGCCACTTCACTTTCCAAGTGCTTAATCAGAGCTCTGAAGTTTACTGAGAGTGTCAGCTACAAGAGAAAATCCAGGAAAACAAGCCTTGTGAAAAAAACAGAATTGAGGAGAAAGCAAAACTAAGTAATCTGTATAAAGTTTCTGTAGTCAGCTACAATCTTTCTTGATGGGTTTTTTCCATTCTGCTCACATGACACCACAGAAAATGGATACACCAAGCAATTATTTTTTAAATTGTGGCATCGATAATTTTCCTGCCTGTTTTAAAGGTGTTATGCAAAAAATTTTACTTGATTCACTAAATTTTGCATCATGCCATGATGGGAGATGTCAAACAATTAGGACGGCTATTTGCAAGCCCTAACCCCAAGCAGGTAGCTCTACCCGAGTGAAAACAGGCAGAAACTCATGTTTCAGGGGTAACACTGAAAACAGAAAAGCTGATGCACAAGTGATGCAGGAAAATATACGGGACAAGGCCTTTAGCCACTGCTTAAAGTTTCTTTCATCTCTCTTCCATGTGCTCTAAACAGTACACAGACAATCTATTTACGTATTTTGAGCGTTTTCCCCTCTCAACGCTCACACAGACTTCCCCTCCCACAAAATCCTTCACAACTTTCCTTTACTTCCCTTTTACTTGGTCCATGCCCAACACGCATCATCACCTCCCTCTACTCTTCACCTCCGTTTCACTGACCTGAAATATTTCAGAAACTTCAAGTCTTCCTGACAGTCCAGTCTGCCCAGCTAACCCTCTTTTCTGCTCCTGAGCACCTCAGAACTGCTCTTCCCAGCTCATCTTCAAAACTCTGTGTTCAATCACTACCAAAAGCAGTGAAGGTCACCTAACATTTGTTTCTTCAAACCACCCACTGCATTATGGCAGTTCTCACAAATCAGATTTACCATCTTATTTTCATCCAGTTCAGTTAGCAACATTTATAAGTTATCTTCAAGCCAGTCCATCTCCCTTCAGAACAGACGCCAAAACCTTACCGCTCTTATGATCAAACTGAGTGGAAATAAAGTAATAGACACCACAGGCTCACAATGGGAGACTGCTGTGGCTAAGCGTCAGTATTTTTATAATAATGGGATGGTTTAAATAGCTTATAATCACTATGGCCTCTCAGACTATCCTGAGATTCACTGTACCTGATATGAATGACAGGTAGTTTGAAGAAGTCAACACCACGTGTCACCTCAGCCAAGAGGTTTCAGTGATACTGCTTCCAAAGAACAACAATAGCAGTAAGAACTATAACTTCTTCCTATGTTATTTCATGCAACCTTGAGGTTAAGATCATGGACCACACATTGTTTAAAGTACTCTGAAATGCTGTACAGGAACAAGACATTCCCTGTCCCCTTCAAAAGACCAGAAAGCCCACGATTCAAATAAATAAATAATGCCAGCATGGTCCCATGTTCATTCAAAAGATAAGAAGTCAGTGCGCATCACAGCTGGGGTTCCTAGCAAGGGCAGTAAGCTTTACACTTTTCAGCAGTAACTCGGTAGCTCAAGGTGATCTATTTCAGCCATTGCACCCACTGTGGAAATCTGAAACACACGAAGGGCAAAGTTAAAATAAAAATGACATGCATTACGCACTCTTTGCCCACAGTCTTCAGGGCTTCCCCTGATGTTCTGCTTTACAAGCAATACTTTTAGAATGAGCAGGCTCCTATTTTGTTTTTAACGTTTTGTGAAGACAATTAGCATTAAAAACGCAATACAAAGATGAGTGACTAAGACATTTAAAGCAACTGAATCAGAAATTAATACCGCTCTCAGGAAATGGACAACCTAGATTAAACACAGGGTAACTACTTACCATAGCATGTGTTCAAGAAGTTCCTAGTGCAGAGTCTGAGCTGCCCAATATTCCTAGGTTTTAACAAATGTAAAGGTAACACTGACAGAATATAACACAGAAGAGATGCCAACTCTTTTGCACTGAGTGGGAAAGAAATAAAGAACCACAAGCCTCTTCTCAGAAGGGGCTAACTAGCATTCCCTGTAACAACTGAGTGCTAATAAGGACCTGGAAAATATTATGTGCTGGGGAGAAAGAAAAAGGTAAGATGGGAAAGGGAGAAGAGTTAGGTCTCTGTGATCCAGCACTTTGCATCCTTTTCTTTTCAGCTGCATGACTTAACAGGCATCTTGTAAGTACGGTCCAAAAATAGAGTAGAGATAAAGCTGTGAGTTGAAAAGTGTACGGTATGCTTTGTGTGGAGCCCTGACATAGGCCTTGAGGCATTTAAGTTACAGACAAGCAAAAATGCACAGGCACAGATGAGACACATTTCAGGCCGCATACACTGCCACCAATGTTACCTACCCACTAGCTAGGTCTGTACGCATCTTCCTTATGCTACTAATCACCCTAGCAAGGGACTCTTGGCATACATTTTGCTCCTTCTTGCCTTTAGTTAATACTGGTGTTCACAACAGAGTCCTTCAAATAACTCATGACCAATGGCCTAAAAGCCTACCAAGGACAGAGAAGGTCATGCTTATATGCCAAGAGCAAGGGGCAAAACGGAGATAATGCTACAGTTACAGCAATTTCAGAAGTGCAGGAGAATCTGAGAAGTTTCAGGACGGAAGACAGCAACTAAAAGAAACAAGAGTATTTTGTCAGCAAATAATAAGGGAAGAGTAAGTATAAGAAGAGGAGAACTAACCCTGCCAGCAAATCTCACCACTGTCCCCAGAAGCACAGCTGCACAGTACGATCCCGCAGTGCTAGGGGAACCCTTTGTCTGATTTTAGCCAGTGTGATTTTGCAAGCAGCAAGACAAGCTAGGAACACTACTTGCCTTCCAGAAAAACTGTCCTCACAGGATGCTCCCCTGAATGAACTGCCCCTACAGCCAAGTCTTAAATGACTGGGCCAGTCACACAAAATCCAGGACAAAGGACGAGGTCAAAACAAGGTCTGCAAGTTCCTAGCTGGCATCTGGCTCCTCCTCACTATCATGTTACTTCAGCTGAGTTTCTGCTTTCAAACGACTGACCTGGAACTAGTCCCTACACTTTCTTCCCGGAAGTTTCCGAACAGATGTCTGCCTTTAGGGAGAGGGAAAAAGAGAAGCATGCTTTGCTGAGGAAGCAGAGAGAAGACATGGTACGGAGACAGCAAAGCAATCAACATTTTGCTGAAGATGCTCTGCAGCCAGGGTAATTTTGTTCCCTGGAGAGCTCCTTGACAATCTTTAAGCGTGATTTTTGTTTCCAAGCCATATATAAACAAAATACACCAATTCTTTCAACAAGGTATTTGGTACTTTGCTTTGTTTTATGTGCCAAAGTGTAAAGTATGCCAATTGTCAGCTTCAGAAAAAGCAAGACCTGTCAAGTTAGGATATACGGCTTTCCGCTGCAAAATCCTACAGCCATCACCAACCAACATACACAGAAGTACTCTCTATACAGATGCTATCCTGTACTGAAGAACTAGAACATATCTGAAAAGCGGGGCTCCTGCAACCAGCCTTCTGCTATTGTAGAATACTGGTTTAGGTAACCTACAGCAGAGAGCAATCACCTTAATCATGAACTTCACTCAAACCTTTAATCTAGTTCTTTCATTAAGTTTCTTGGTATATGCCTTGACCCCTACATCTGCCATTTCCTCAGTGAAAGTGCTCTGAGAACATCACACAGACACCATCAAGCACTGCAGATCACTTCTGCAGAGACCGTAAAATTGCTGATAATCCTGTAAAAGGGGATACCTTTATGTTCCTTCCACATATACCAGTCATTCAATTAATTATTACAATCACAACTCAGCCTAGCCTTTTCCTTGCATATTCCAGACAGCTACTCTCACATCAAAGTAGCAAACTGCCTGCAGACTAGTTTCACCTCCTCAGTGTGAACTGCAAAATAGAGAACCTTCTTAGTCTTCCTTTACACCAGAGTTGTTATTACTGTAGAGCACACACTCTCACTTCCTCTATGGGCACAGATCAAGGAACTGTGTCTGCCTACTCCTGCACTGCTCCTAACAATATGCTTAGCTAAACCAGACTTTGGCAATGATATCTAAACCTGATTTTAAAGAGCAGGAAGGGGGGAAAAAAAAAAAATAGAGAAGCTATCACTTCTGCAGACTACATCTCCGCCCTTACACCGTTCACACCCAGTCAACAGCTGCAGCTTTCACTATGTACAAGCAAAGGGGTAAAATTATCACTCTAACTCCTGGTTTCCAGAGTCTTGAGATAAGCCATATATATACTCAAACAGGATCATTTACCAATGTATAACCCTGAACGTTATGAGGCACCAACTAAGTTTCAGTCTCTGTGGACAGCACTAGTGGTTTTACAGCAGTCATATGATCAACTTAGCTGAAGATTTATAATGCAATTCTATTAACTTAAGCTCCATGTGGAGTTTCATAACTGTTTGTATGCATGTCCCAGCACACAAACAGAAGCTTTCCAACTGTAACCCTCCTCCAAGATTCGGACAGTCTCAAAACTTCTCAAAGTTTTGCGGGGGTGTGCCACTACAACTGCTTTTGCGTTATTTGCAGAAGTTGAAAAAATCGTATTAAAAAAACAAAAGAAAAAAGAAACAGACCCAAAAATACAGGAAAAGAGCCCATACAACATCCCTGAATATTAAAACAGAATTCCAAAATTTGTAGCTGTCAATTGAAAAAAGACTGCGGAATTGGAAAAAAAAAAAAATAAAAACAAGAGTGGTGTTACTACAAAGCAACAGTTTAGAGGGTTTGTACTGAACCATCTTGCAAGTCTTATTCATAGTAACTGTAAGCATACTAGTTTTATCAAGGTAGCTTGATATTCAGGTCAAACTTACCAGATGAAGCAACTGGTACACGGTGATTTTACAAAACGCTTGCTTAAAGACACACTGGGAGCCAATCAGAGCTGGAGTTACTATCAGAAAGCTCAGCTTTGCACTCTCCTGACACTTTCACTTACAAGACAAAAGTCTTAGTTCAGGTAAGCACTAAGTCTATCAGTCATCTGAGCCACATGCCAATGCAACTACACAACCACCTCGGCATAAACATTCCTACACGAGAGAAGAAATGAAGTGCAACTCCAAGAGCAGACACTCACATCTATTGCATCTCTTTCAAATATGCGAAGCTGCAGAAACAGCTCAAGCTTGATCTTGCGTTCTTGAAAAAGCTCCTCCATCTGAGACTGGGCCTCATCCAGCTGCTGCAGGACTGTCTCTATGTGGTTGATCGAGCTGTTATGGGGGGTCTTGTTACTAGAAATGGCAGAATCCCTATTCAAAGCAGAGAGAGGGGAAGGGGAGATGGGGAGGAAGAAAAGTATTATTAAGAAAAAAAGCCACATACAATTTTGATGCCATACATGACCACAAAATGTACGACTGTCTCAGATAAGGTCGGTGCAAGTCATATTACATGAAAGCTAAGTCTGTACATCTTTGTTACTAAAAGTCCAAATTACGTTTTAGTACTTCAAAAAGCATTAGAAAATTAGATTACTTTCATTTTTTTTCACTAATTCAACATTTAGGGACATTCTTTTTACAGGAACAAAAAAAATTGAAAACCAGAGACAAACCCTTGAATTGTGGAAAGGAAGTGGCATATGTTAACTGCTTTACTTAACCTTCCTGGCAATGAAAAAAAAACCACCCAAATTTAGATGATGTTAATCGAAAAAAATATTTATTCTTTTACTTTAGTATAAAACCTACAAATTCATATTTGATAACACCAACTCCTGCATCAAGGGGACATGCACCAGTGCAGCTGGGGCCCAAGTTTATTCAGATTGTTACTGAACGAAATGGACAGCAAACTTATATTAAAATTACTTATTAATCTGCAAAACAATTTCAAGTGTCTATTTATAAAAAGGCTGCTGCTCAGAACTCAAAACGCTGTGGAGCCCTGCATGTCAGACTACAAAGACATACAATTGCTCCTACCACAAAGGTAGCTTATGTAAACAAAATCTCCTTCTTGTGGAGGTAGTGTTTATAAGCTCAGCTTCCTGTAAACAGAGGGTTAGAGATCATCAGTACAGCATGAAACATCATTGTACTCCTAATATTTACAGGTTTTATTTATAGGTCGTATCTTCTAGTCACCATCTCTATCCTCAGAACAGAAAGAGCTTCACAAAATATCAGATGCACACCAGAAGAAGTTGAAGTAAAAATATGTTTTACCTTAGTTGCTGTATAAGATCTTCACCTTCTTTTATGACATTGACTGTAACCTGCAGAGTGGTCTGTTGTTGTTGACCAAAACGTTTAATCAGGTCTTGGACAGCCTCCACAGACTCAGCATAGACATCATCAAGCAGTTCTTTCTGTAACTCTTCAAGCCATGTCCACAGCTAAAAGAGACGGGGGGAAAATAATAATAATAATAATAATAAAGAAATGTAAGCCCCAGGATCAGGCAGTCACCATTCCAAATCAACCTCCCTGGACAAGAGAAAACAGACTGAGGTGGTGAGGAGAAACAGGATTTGTTTCTCTTCATAGAAAAATCCCATCCTCAATTTAGTGAAAACGAGCCTTTGTTTCAAATAAGGTTTTCGCTTCTTGGAAATACCAGGAAAGCTTTATCCGTGTTGCTAAGTCACCCTTTCTTTCCCATTTTCCTTCTACAGTACTGAGCTTATCCGATTGAGCAGCACAGAGTTCATAGCGAGAATCCCATCTGCAGCTCTGCGAGAGAGTCCCTGGGAGGGAAATGCTATGGTAACACTCCCTGAGAGAAGGGAGGAAGGAAGGAAGGAAGGAAGGGAGATGTATTGTAGCCACCATCAAATTTACACTGCCAGGCTGACACATGCATACAGATAACATAACACTTTTCAGTGGCCTTCAAAAAAAGGGAAAAGAAGAGGGCATTTCAGAAAACAAAATACAGAGAGAAATCAAATGCGAGGAGTTATTTTTCTATCATGTTCCCCACAGTTGTGCTGTTTACCCTCTTGATCTCAGTTTCATACTATTACAACGGAAGTTGTCACAAGTAATTCCAGCAGTTAACTCAACATTTTCCCCATCTACTTAGCATGTGCATGTATTCCTGTTCAGAACTGCCCACACATTGCAGCTTATGGAAAAATCTGTGGATACATGCTAGCTAGGTATCGCTACTGGTCACTTGAACCCTACTGTGTTCATTTCCACAATTTCATGAGGCAAGCTGTTGCATCCTACGCTCCGTGTGAAAATTGTTCACCAACAAACCATCAGCCATCTATTGTGCAACTGAAAAACCACTGTTGGTAGAGAGGGAGCATGGCTGTCTGCTGCAGCACTCCTGTGAGCAGCACTAACAGCACAACAAAACAGCTACTCTCACAGGAAGCATTCAAACTGGGTCCCTCCTCTCTATTTTAACATCACATCCCAAACCCTGCAATTCTAAGAAGAAGGATTAGAGTTTGGTTTTTATCCTGGAAGAATAACTCTGTTCTGATTGAAAGTATTAAGATCTTTTGACTACATTTTAAACTCTGCCTTTATACATTTTAGATACATAAACAGGCTTTACTAATTTTGAACCTAATTAAAGGGTTAACATAGTTAAAATACACAGTAAGCAAACTGGCTCAATTTCAAATGACAGAAAAACAAATGTTTATTTCTTTGCTTAACATTTTCTACACAAATACCCATTTCATGCTGCTGTTACTATAATGTTCTGATCATAAAGGTTTTCTAACTACCAATGGATCTACATTAAGACAGAAAATTCAATGAAGGATTCTAGATCTTGATTAATCGGTTCCTCTGAAGCTTTACATTAAAGCCAAATGCTAGTTTTTATATCTTAGAGGCTTATATGCCTCCTGAGGTAGGTTTTCAATTAACCAAGCTATGGGCTAAGTTTTCACAAATTGGGAATAATTAATGACATTTCACCAGACTCTTCTACAAATCTACTACACACACACCCCCAAAACGGAACTGCCTATTCATATACACTGTGTTATTCTGACTACTCAGGCTTCTAAGACAATGCCTGTCACAGCTTTGAATGCAACTCCATACTCATAAACATCACAAGCTCAAGCCACAGCAGTCTTTCTTATTAAAAGGAGCACAAATCAATAGAACTTAGCAAGTGGGTCAAAAGCACTCGTCAACATTCATTCCAGCATAACCCAATGCAGCATCCAAATTTTTTTTTTTCAAGTGCATACTTAGGAATGCAAATTTCACTTCAAGACAAATGAAACTTAAGAGCAAGAAGCCTGACAATACAACCTGAAACCTTTACTCAGTTCTCAACACCCAGTGGACATGTATTTATTCCTCTCGGTTTAAGAAGCTTATGTCTGAACCATATAATAGGATACCGTGTTAGAGACCCTCCAAGCGACCTGGTGTGTACAGGAAACCCGTGAAGCTTGCTACTGTGCAAACATATTCATTGGAGAGTAACACTTTGTTGTTGACTGCAGATATCATGCATTCAGTGCTAGTTGGAAGAGCTGTACCTCACGCTTATTGCACTATCTATAACAGGCCCAATTTTCAGAGATGTTTATTACAGACAAACTGGAATTAAAACCATTTTGAGTCTCCTGAACTATACCAAGTTTGCCCCTTGGCTCCCTTACAAGCACCTGCACTGTGGCTGAAGGCAAGTCTAAGAATCACTTCCATCTTTTCCAATATGTATTTTGCAGCTGGGTTGTGTCACACCTGTAGAGGGACATCTCACCTCTGCATTTCTTATTCTTCACATATGCTTCAGCCACTTCTGTACCTGGGTGGAGAGGGTGTGGTAGGAGCAACAAAACTTTTAAGTGTTGAGCTGGTGATGTTACTGTGCATGCAAATACTCCCCTTAAAGCTCACCCTGGATGCTGGAGACCGAGCCGACACAGAACAAGCAACACTCTTCCTTCTGCATAGCTAGTTCAAAGCAACACCACCTGCCTAGAGCAGAAAGACATGGGCGCTAGCACAACAGAGTGCTGTGCCGACTGACTTACTGCCTGGTCAGCATGGCATGACTGTAAACATGGTATCTGGTCCCCAAGGGACCAAAGGGCTCAAAAACACCCTGCGTTTGCCTACTTCATTAGCTGCATCACCCACTGCTTGGGCAGGAAAAACATTTTACAAATGTGCAGAAAGAGAAGGATAGTAATTAATATGCATTACTTGTCTAGCTGCGATTCATACCCTGTTGAAAGTGGAACAATTTAAGCCATTTCTGAAGTGACTAAACAGCTCTGACACTTCATAGCAAAAGTTACTCTAACACATTACCAAATAAGCTTTTTACACTTTTCTGCTAAGTAAGTTTCTGACAAACAGCTTCCCTCAAAATAATCTTGCAGTTTATACACAAGGTTAGAATAAAGCCAGAGATGAACAAAACTGCCAGGTTATTAAAGCTGGATAGAAATTCATGCAATTTACTGAGAGAAGCTTAATTCATAACAGGTGGCAATAGCCAGCTGGCTTGTATACAGCTTTAAAACCAGAATGAGCACTGGTTATACTGGAAATCACATGAATTACCTTGTTTCCCAATACAAAATTAAGGATGAAGACAGTACAAAATTGCACAGCAAAGCCAAAAGAGAGCAATCAGTTTACAGTGAGGGGTGAACAGAGACTGGAGCTTACCCATACATGTTCAGCAGTGCAGAACTACAGATTTTATAGTGCAATGATTTTCTGAGGTAACACATTACTCCATAAAAGAGAGCTTGGCAACAAAAATCCGGTGGGGAAGAAAAACCAAAACAAACTTGTCATTAAAAAACTATTAACTTTCTCTCAGTGTGAACTTTTGGGCAACTTCCAGGCATGTTTTTTTCTATTCCCTGTAAAACAAGGAGCACAAAGATCCTTAAACAAACCACCAAGTCCTGTGACCTCAGTAAGAGCTTTATCCAGTGGCAAGACGGCTCCAACATACAGTGAGCAAAACATATAAGAGCCTCTTTCTGTAACTGGACTGAGTTATTTCTCTTTTCATCTGCTCTTCACGTCTTATCAGAATTAAAATTGAGAGGAAAACCAAATCCTGAATCCTTGACAGGCAAATTTTTCCCCAACAGATTTTTTTTCTTGATCTAAATATAGCACAGACTAAGAAACATCTGCTTGAATAAGCCTGCATCCTGTGCTACCTCTTTCCTAAGTTCTTGGGAGCATGCCATTAGTCACTGAGATGGTATTATTTTAATTGTCTGCAACATCCTGGAAGTTTCAGTATTTCCATCACGGGCCTCTATCCATTTAAGTCTCATCCCTGCAATCTCCTGAAAGACTGCAACTAAATAAGACCCTACAGTATTTTGCCAAATATAATCACAGGACAATTATGTTTAGTAAATACCTTCCCAAGTGCACAGAGTTACTTTAATAGGGTAAAATATCTGGCACTTTCTTTTTGACTTTATTTTCATTTTTATAATAATGGCTTTTGGATATTAAGTCAGCCTTTTCAGCAGGGTACGGCAAAGGCAGGCACACAGTTTCTGTGTTCAAAAACTGCCAATTCCTCTTTTCTGCCCCTGCCCCCCAGCACAATGCTGCAGTATGTGTATCACCACAGGCACAAGTTGTTGAAGAAGCTATTAGTTGTACAGGGCCAAATGTTGCAGTAGTATTCCCTAACAAGTGTATCTGGGCAAAGGAGGGGGCTGATTTATGTCTGTCTGTCTGTCTGCCTGTAAGCTCTGGCTTTCAGGACATGCAGTGGACAAAAACCGCATGTTTTTAAACACAAATTTTTAAGATGTTAAATCCCCATGAGCTTGTCTTCCAGGGTCTTCCAGTGACATTTAAGATACTAAATGCATGCATATTTCTTGAAAATTAGGTTTAATTATCTTAAAATCTTCAAATATCCCTATCTATTCTATAGTTATAATAGAGTCAATTTCCTATTCAGAATAAATTAATCCTTGAAGCAAAATCAAATTTCTCACATCTTCCTAAAATGACATCAACTACTAGTTGAGTACTACTAGTACTCTGTTAGCATTCATCCCATTTCTTAACTGAACAAGAAAAAAAATGTCTATACCATAGCTTCACACAGCTTAAAGGCCTATTTCTGCCTCACTTCCCTCAATCACTTCGTGCTATTTCAGTATAGCTACCACTATAGAAAAACTCACAAGAAAAAAAATCTGTGCTGGGTAACTGATTTCCAGTCCTACCAAACCAGTAAACCACAAGACACTTTAGTGTGCTGCCACTAAATGTGTTTCTCTTATTTCTTCCTAAATCTTTCTCAGATTTGAAAACTGTCCTCCTCAACCCTCAGATTCCAGATGACCAGCATATCAAAGTACTGACCAGAGACTGCACTTCATATATTTTGCCAGGCCCGTCACACTAAGCACTGCTGTGCTATGATGACATGATAAAAATATTCGAGATGCACAAAAGCCCAAGCGACAGAACCTTCACACCTCGATCGGGGCATCCAAAAGCTGCTCTGCTTCCTGGAAAGGGCACACAGAGGAGAGAGCAGCCTTATTATGACATCCATGTTTATGCTGCAGACCCCCAGCACAGAAGACTCATACTCAGCAGTGACAGGCAACCAGAAAAGCAGGTCTGTCACCTCAGGGTCCACCCTGGGATGAAACAGATGAAAGGCTGAGCAGATGGACACCCTTCCCTACAGGAAAACGCAAAGAAGAGCATATATCTGACAGCAAATGTGAGACAAAGTGAGACCATTATCAACCAGTTTTTTCCAAATACACATGCCTCATAGCTAGATAGGAATAAATCAGCAGCATTATGGCTAGAGCAAGGTCTCCTCAGCCTTCCCATGCACTGACACGCTCAAAACAATGCCACCTTCCTTCAACAGGTTGCACAGACTACCATTTCATTACTTTTCACATAAAAAACCTTGCTGTTTCTGAACAAATCTCAGCCAGTTCCACTTCCTTTTTCTTTCTTTCAACCTCAGTCTATTCTGGTGTAGAGTTTAGTTTGCGTAAGACAAAAAAAAAAAAGAAGAGAGACATCTAGTAACACCATTAAGCATATTGTGTATACATAAAAAGCGCTCTGAGCTATTTTATCATCAGCTTGCCAGAATACACACAAAAGGTTATATGCAAAAAGCCAACAGGCTCCTAAGAGATCATTCTCTTCCACATACATTCAGCCCTGATCTGTATTCCCACACTTGACTCCAGTTAGGAAAATAGCTGTTGTTCAACTTTGGCACTACTACAAACACCTGGCTTGGCCAGGATTTCAGTCTTCCCACTCGGATGCTGAGGGAACCATTTCAGAGAATGCATGTATGCGTATGGAAGAACTGGAATTCACACCAAAACCCTGTTCATCTCTACTTGGTGACAGATCTCACAGCAAAGACTACGATGACTCTTGCTCCTCTATTTTGTACACAACCTTTTATAATAACTGTTTATTTAGGAAGTGTATCTTATCTGTGCGATTTTCTTCTCACCTTGTTCCTTCCCCATATTATTAAATGTCAAAAGGCACAAAAGCCATAAGGGATTCACTGTCTTGCAATGGTCAACCGTTTCAGATGTTCAGTTGCATTTTGTCCATCCTCAGGCAGGGAACATGCCAGGCCACAGTACTTTCAATGCGAAGATTCTGATAGGGATATTTATGGTCCCAAACACTTTTAAAGCTTGCCAGTGCACAGCTTAACTTCAGTACCTCATTTACTAAAAAGATTGGTTTACAGATTGGAATTTTGCACTGTTTGCATGGGAATTAAAAATCAATATTCACAACTTTTCCAACTTAAAACTAGTAATAACATAACAGCATAGAATCACAATTTATATATATAGCAAGCAACTGATTTTCTTGGATCACCATTAAGCAAAATGAGTAATGGCGATACTGTTACATAACATCATATTTCTGGCTTCCCTGACCACATCCTTTATTCCCCCCAATGGGAAATGTGGTCTACTGAGGTTAGTTTATGAGGAGTCTGAGAATTTATATGTTGTTTTCTGATGTCTGTAAGGGAGCTCTACCAGCCTGTAGTCAGTCACCTAGCTACAGAACTTCCGCAGATGTTACGGACAGGCAGCATTTCCAACATGCATCGTAACAGGCTGCTGCACACATACTACACATCTGCTTTGTGCACAGGTATAGCAAAGGTCTGTTACTTTTAGGATGTCTCAAGCTGACCCATTGCTTTTGTGGAAAGCATGCGGCTTCTGAAAGCAGAAACTGACTTACCAAGTATGAACAGCGTAACAGTACTGTGCAGACACTGCAGGGCTGATGCTTCCCAGGAAAGCTGGGGAAAGCTGCAGGCAAATTCTGTGTTAAGGATAAAGGTTATCTAAAGCTACAGGGTAGAAGTAGTATTGGAATGCTCTCATCCAGATAAGCAGCATTCATTGGACATTAAGTATTTCTGGGGAAAAGAATAAAACACAACAAAACACCCTACTTCAAAAAATCAAGGGATTGGATGGATATTGGAGCCAGATTTCAAATCCTCAGAACAGCCAACAACTCAGATTACCAGCTTTTCTGAGCTCTGTGGCTTCCTCCAAACTGTCACACACAAACGGTGTTTTTATTCTTCATGCCTATTTTTTAGACCACAAAAACACAGGAGAGAGAAGAAACAAAATTCACCCTGAATACTTGAAGGGTAAAACACATTGGTGGTGCTTTGCTTTGATGTGTTTAGGTTTTTTTTTTTGTTTGTTTGTTTTTGTTTGTTTGTTTTTGGTTTTTTTTTGTTTGTTTTTTTTTAACAACTGAAACTTCTCTTTTTAGTTCAACAACTACCATGTTATCCTACTACTTGAAATCCTCTTTTCACCAGCTAAGCATGCACATTTATTTCTTCACACCACTATACAGCAGAAAGGCTATGTGCCTACAGGTACACACTAATTTATTCAGTGACTTTCCACATCCTGCAGGAGAAATGCAATTCTCCTGCCAACAAAGCATGGATGACTTTCAGGTTTAGGGCATTTTTATCTTCCATCTGCTTTGTTATGCCTTCTCAGCACTCCACGTGCATGTTTGATAACAAACAACACGCTCTTGAAAACAGATCAGAATACAGAAAGCACACGACAGCTTTGAGCTTGCAATTTCTTTGCACCGTAACCAAAGGACTAGTCTACTAAATATGAACCACCTGCCTCACACTCACCTATATTTTTAATTAGCATGCAAATAAAAAAATAGTCTTGCTTACATAAATAAGAACTCTTTTTAATTTTCCTTGCTTTATTAGGTATAGAGGTCAGCCACATGACAAAAACAAAACAAACAGTATCAACATGTGCACATCAGCCACAGTACCTTTTGCCCAAAGTTTGCTGCAAAGAGGCTGCCATAGGAACAGCTGTGTACGCTTACAGGGTCACAATAATATCCATTTTCCCAAAGAAATAAATCAAGATACAAAATATCTTTTTTTTTTTTTCCCAATAAAACATTATTATCCAGGGGAGCAGTGGCAACATTCCAGCACATCTGGATCAGCCTCCCAGAATTACTCAACAGTGACTCATAGATCAGTCTGCCTTTCGGGTTTTTTTTTATTTTTTAAAGCCCTTTCCTTGCAAATCCTTTTACAGTATCCGTCTTTCATCACTACAGCCAACTGTATCCATTTAAATACCATTCCAGCTGCTCTTCTTGATGCTAAGAAAAACAGAAAATTAAAAAATTTGTAGAAACAATTAACATGTTTCAGCAGCTGACTGCTCCTGTGCTTAACAAAAGGTAATGGAACAGCGCTATATATTTAAGGAAAGTGAAACAAAAAAGTTGCCCCCTAAGAATAGCTTACGATACAGCATTTACGTTCTGTATAAACAAGAAGAGTCCTGGGAGAATATCAGCAAGGAACCATCGAACAGAAAACTGGTGGGGGAGCTATGTACTCGTGTCTAGAGCTAAGAAGTAATTCAATCCTGACCTCCTTGAAAGACCAACTGCCTTGTGCATTTGTTTCCAGTGCAAAGCAGATGTTTCACACACAAACTCCCACCCCTATCCTCTACAAGGGTTTGCTGAAAAAGCTACTTTGAATACCGTACTTCCCCACTGAACAGACCATTTCTTGATGTAGGGTGAAGTGAAGGAAGACACGTACTCTGACATGCTGTAATGCAGAAGCCTTTCATATTTTCACCTAGTTTGAGTAGTGAGAAGATTTAACATGAGCTCTAAACAGAAACCAAGCCATCTATGGTTGTCCAAATTTGCCACTGCTCTTAACTAAAACCCCTTGCTGAAGTCCTTATTCTTGTTATAGCGTATTCCACCCTCTCCCATGAGCCTATGAATTCATATGATCTGTGTTCTGAATTGGAGCAGAAAACTGACCTGGCTGAAAATTAAGTGCATTTGGCTAAGTTTTCTTTTTCCTGGTGTATCAGTTCAACCTTCAAAAGAGACTAAAGATTGCAACCATGAGGCAAATCACTGTCATTATCAGATAAGCTCTTTAGGTTGTGGAGAACCATCGTTATACAAGATCAAAATGCAATGTATAAAACAGGAAAAGAAAACAAAGTGCCTCAGGGCAGCAGGTTGCCTTAAGTAGCCTTGTGCTTCTGCCACGCATTTCAGTCTCCTGAACTGTGTCAGTCTAACCATGTGTCTGAAAGATCAGTTAACTGCATTGGAGAGCTGGTTGGATTAAAAAAAAAAAAAAAAAAAAAAGGAGCAGAGTATCTCCCCCTGCAATGCTGTCTTTTAGCTGTATCAGCTCCCTGATCTGACCCTCCCACCTTCCCCATGACTGAACAAGGATGTGTACTTGCACAACGAAGGAGGTAGAAGCTGCTTGTGAAAGTAATGAAAGTAAAAATAAAAATCCATAAACAAAACCACCACCCTAGCCCAGCCCCAATCCACAGTGAGCTGCAAATCAAAACTCATCGAACAACAGCAGTTCATGGCTTACTATGGCAAGGTTCTAACAATGAAAGCAATATTGGACAGTATCACTTTTAAGGCTTAAAGTTATGACCATGGCTTAGCAGCAGTTTTACCTCTTTCACATGAGTGTGAAAGGACACAGACATGTCCAGCAGGATCTTGCGTTGCTCCACACGCCTAACGAAATCTTGTATCCGGTCTTCGAGCTGATGGGCAGCTTGATAAATTTCCTCTGGGTCACACTCCCCAGTCTGAGCAAGCTGTTCAGCTGCTTCTAGGAGCTTATCTGCATTGGTATACGTGTTCTGTAGAGAAATAAGTTATTTTCACAGGATTAAATGAAAGAAAATTCAGTCAGTATATTCTGAAGCCACTCAAGTAATGAAAACAGAAAGCCAAAAAGGCCCTTGGAATGTATTTTTCTTTTATCTTCAGTAAGGTTAAATTCTAGTAACTTTATTTTTTTTTTTTTTATTTCTAGACACTTTTTCATTTAACTGTGAATAAATTCATTCCTTAGCTCCTTTTTTATGTCTATTCAAACATCTCCTCAATCTAGAACTTGGGAGCCTATTTATTCTTCCTTGGAATTAGTATTTTATATTTACAGCTACATTAAAGATCAGCCTAAATTAAATGGCTAATTACTCGCAAAGTGGCCTATTTCAACACTGGAAAAATCACTACAGTCAAGGCCAGAAGACTTTTGAAATGTGTATTATTAAAGGTAACGAAGTCCTAGCTGCTGGTAGAGATGCTTGGCAGCAAATAGACACATCCAGCAGGAAAGTGGAAAGTGACCAGGCACAGGAGGAGAAAATTTCTCTCAATTCTTACAGAAGCGAGGTATCCAAAATTCATGTGTCATATGGATTACCATTTGTGAAACCGCAGCAACAGAACAAGCTTTAGAAGTTGGCTATGCCCCAGCATCGGAGGGGAATACTGTCCCAATATGTCACAGGATTAACAACGGCAGATCAACTGTCCCTGGATCACCACAGAAAGCAGAATGGCAGAAGTCTGGTACCTGATGCGCTGAGACCACTATGGTCAAGAGAAGAGAGAGATGTTTAACAACTCTTAAAGCTTAGAACTTGCAGCCTGCATCTATATCTTTCTCATTAATTAAAAAAAGGACTGATTCCAAACATTTGCTATGATTTGGGTGCTCTTTTTGAGCCTAATTTTATGTTTTCCTGCCTTAGAACGGTTCTTAAAACAGACTCATCAAGAAAGCACACAAGGATGTTAACCTCTAGAGACAGACTGAAACCAAGTCTATACTGAAGAAGTTTTGCTTATGTCACCACATCAGGTCTCCTTATAAGTTTGCACCACAGACTATTAAAAAAAAAATTCTTGACAACATAAACTACACCTTTCTCTTTTCTTGTCCGCCCTTCCATCTTCTCCCAACCACAGTTACATCAGGTAAAAACACTGCTTGCCAAGATAAATTAAGGCGACGCAAATGTGCTTTTCATTGCCATAAATATAGTGTCACTCCTCTAATTAACATTATAATATCCACAAAAGTTAAATCTGAGCCCAGCCCTAAAACTGCACTGAGGGGCAGGAAATAAGAGCTCTCCTCCAGGGTCTCAAGCAAATTACTAGGCAAGCCCAGGACAGATTACATGACTCAGTGCAGCTTTCATATATTTGCGGGGAGTTCCCCCTTCATTTATTAAAATCTTTTTATGGAAGGAATTCAACCCATGCTGCTCCTTGATTTTGACTTATGTGCCTCTTAGCCCTTCCTTAACCTTCAGCTTTTTAATTGCTTGGAGAGGTAGAGAACTCCTCCCCAGTTTCCCTGGGAAAGCCTGCAGAGACGAACATAAGCCTACCCTTTTCAGCAGTGAGTGCGCTATGCAACACTCCAGATCACTGGCTCAAGTCGTATTGGCCCAGAACACACTCTGATGCGTGCTTTGGTGTTTTGACTTCTACGGTCGCAGCTCACACGTGTTCAAGGGGCAAGGCTTAAGAGCCTTAAGGCACTCCTTGAACAACAACTACTTCATCAACCCAGAGAGCCACACCCAGCTGCAGATGGCTGAAACAGAGGTTTCCCATTTTAATGAAAACTTTATCTCACATGTGAAGCATTGTTTATGAATTCCAGGAGTATCTTCCATATAACACAGGCCCAGGCACATCAGACTTCTCTTTCTGTAAAGTGGATGGTGAACTGCCTGTACTTAAAAATGATCACAACCTAGGTGCTACTTCAAAAGGGGTTGCAATTCTCAAACCTTAACAGCAGACACATGCTTATCACTAAAATTTCTCTTTCAAATAGAGCCGAAATATAAATATTTATCTTGGTAGATAATAACTGCCCTTTGGAATAGAAATAGCAGCAAATAGGCATGACTTTCCCAACTCTCTGCTTACTTCTAAACAACGCTTGGAGGGGAAAAAAGTAGTAATGTGAAGATTTTGAAGATGTTGGTCCCATGGGGCAGCCACCAGTTAGAAAACAGAAGGTTAGGGAGGAAGAGCAGGAGTTCTCCCCTGAAGCTGCTTATGCCAATTTCCTAAGTTGACAAAGGAGCCTTCACAGTGACAAATCCAACAAAGGTTTTTTAACAGATTAACACTTCCTGAGCATTTCTTCACTAGAACACCCTCCCCAAATCCCAGGGGAAAACAATCAGCCTCGTAAGAGCTTTAAGAAGTCCTCTAGTCCATCCCTCTGTGCACCACAAGGCGACCATCTACACCTGAGGCTTTTATAAGCGTTCTTCTCCGAAGTGCTGGAAGACCCTCCATAATGGAGAGTTTACCACCCTCTCCAAAAACATACCATATCACTTTCCTAGTCTTCCTGTTGAGAAACCTTCTCTTCATATTCTTCAGAAAAAACAAACACCATATTTTTAGAAAGCATATAAAGTGACACATCATAGGAAAGGCAGAAGATAATTTTAGGAGACTAGTGCAGAAATGAGTACAATTGATAATAAATACAGCAACAGAATTGAGTGGAGGGATGGACTGAATTTCACACAAACTAGAATTTATTGCACTACGGAGGGGGAAGAAACACACATGGATGGAGGGAGATTAACAGAGGTATACAAATCATTAAAGGCAGAGAAAATTAAGATAGAGTACTCACTAAATACAGTGGATGCTATCATGTTTAAGCATCAAACACCACACTTAAAATAAAAAAGCAAAAGTACTTTTCATCTAAGGAGCAATTAAATTGCTTAACTCATTGCCACAGGATCTGGCATACATTCCAAGGGCATAAATGGGTTCAAAAAGTAGCTAGCCTAATTAAGGGAAGAAAAGTCCATTGGTGACTATTAAACACTGGTTCTGACGAATCCTTCAGTTACAGACATCAATTAAGCCTAGACAACTGGGAGGCAAAAGGTAACTTTTTACGCATACAGCCCCTTTTCTTTGTGCATCTGGCAATGGTCACAAGATAATGTAAGACATGGACCTTTAGTCTGATGTATTACAGCCATTCATGGGTAAAGGGAAGAACCAGTTCAAATACAGAAACTTTTTTTACAGCCTTAAAGGAGGTGGTAAGAGGTGGTGGTAGGGAAATGACAGGTATATTGAAATGAGGTTTGGAAGAATCATTCTTGTGCATCTGAGAACTGGCTCAGAACTTCATACAAAAATGCTTAGGGAAGTACAACCATACTATTGATTTGCATCCAGTGCTTCTAAGCTGAAAATCTCTGCCTGCAAGTTAATCAGTTACGCAAAATTTGGAGTACTGACACTTTGACTAAATGGTCTTTTGGATACAAAGATGATCATAGGGAGAGGGGAAAAAAAGGAAAGAAAAATGTAGAAAGTGAACCAGACAGGCTTCACATGAAAAGAGCAATACTCAATTTTTCAATAGTGGGTACAAGTTGACATGTGTATGTGTAGCATGAATGTCAAAATATCAGAATCTGGGGAGGATTATTGCCTGAGTTTTGACTAGTGTTTCTGTAGTGGTAACAAGAAGTCCCAAATGAAGAGAAACAAGCCTTCATTTCATGAGTTTTAAAGTGAATAATTTGTGAGCCCATTGCCCATTTACTCTGGAGCATCTTTTCTATTCTACACACAGCTTATTTTAACATCTCTTTGAATGCTGCTGAGGAATTGGCACCTCATTCACATTAAAAATAATGAGGGAGGAAGCAGAAGAGAAGAAAAAAGAAGTAATAATTTTAGCCTCTCTCAAAATCAGAAGTTAGCTTCGATCAGGAACATTTCAGCATTACTGTTGGCTCCCTGCATTAGATAAAATATTGCCATGACACTGACTCCGTTTGATGCCGCTTCCCCTCAACTTCTGACTAGAGCTGACTGAAAACCCCTGATTATGCCTAGAGTCCTATTAAAAAACAAGGCAACAAAACAAAGCACAAGAAAAAAAACAACAACAAAAAACCCCAAACCAAAACACAACAAAGACCTGGACCAAGCAGAAATGTAGGTAGAGAAAAAAATCAGCCAAAAGTTATTCATGCTTTAACAAGGACTGCAGATTGCTGTCTTATACTTGAACATAATCTTCCTTATAACACCAACAACAGGAATGCCTTTTGGGGCCTGCTTACATTCAGTTTTAGAGCAAGTAAGAGGAACAACTCAGAGGGTGTGCCTCTCTTGGCAGTCCTTACACATTCAAGAGTTAGAGATGAAAAAAACCCCAAACTTATTAGATCATTTTGTCCATCCCTCTGTCAGTGGAAGATGGTCCCCTGTAGTATATTTAAGTTCTTTGACCAGCCTAAGTTTTCAGTATCTCCAAAAAAAGAAATTCCACCCATCCCTTAAAGAGATAATTTTAAACTCCAGCATTCAGTTTCAGGAAGTTTTTGCAAAGTATTTGCTTTACAACTTTCTACTTTAAAGTATAATACAAATTTACAAGGTGCTTTTTTAACAGTTTACATCCCACTAACAGTTCTACACACTTCATCCCCTTTGGTTACTCAAACATTTTTTTCTTCTTTGCTCAAATAACACAGTATATAAGTATGAGATCATTCAGGTTTTGTTAAGTGTCTTACATAAACAGGTTCTTGCCTGTCTGACCCAGAAAAAGAAGTATTTCCACAGGGAAAATATTACAGAATTTACTAAAAATTAAGTATTAGCCATGCATATGGAAAATCCAGCATGTGTATATACAAAACTAACAATGCTTATTACTTTGGAAAATTTTATAGGAAATCAATATTGAGAAAGCTTCCTGATGCTATTTCAAGTCCTCAGTCACTGCAGTGCTCTAAAACCGTGATGTGATACCACACATCATTGCTGAGCTCCTGCGTGTCACTTCAGAATTTTCTAGTAATGTGCCTTCTGTTTTGGCTGAAGGACCACTGTATCAATCCTACCTTAATGAGACTTTTCTTGATGACTCTTATACACGTTTACTCTTACCAATCACGAAGACTGGACAGACAGCACATATTACTAATAGGGAGGATTCTAGCCTTCAGCTTCCCATGGGTTTTATTCACCTCATGCCCCCTTTTTGAGGCTGCTATCCAAACCAATTTCCTCTTGTTATGCTCCCTGTATTCCTTAGCATCTCTGTTTCTTTTGGCTTGGCTCTTCTGCACAGAAAAATGGGCTTAAGTTCTATCATCCATTCCACTTAAGGCTAAAACTAGAGTCTTCCTATGGAAAAAGCATTGGTATCAGTGATTCAGAACAGAGGGGGATATACAAACTCAATTGTATTTAAAGAAAAAAATAAAAAACAAAGCCAGGTTGGCCAGTTTAGTTTCTTAGGAGTCCCCCCTCTTTTCCCCCCATCAGACTGTTGTGGGGATTTGGGAGCTCCCTGAGCTTAAAGTCAGGAAGCAGGGCTTTCAATTCATCTCCAGCTCTTACAGGCTGCTCAAAGTTTAAATCCTAGAATCCCATGGAATTAAGTTACTTTAAAAGGAGAACTTTCTTCTGCAACTCAACATTTGAAAGCATGCTTTTGAAAATAAATAGTAAGTAATAAAATATTACATATTAATAAATAATAATTGATAATAAGTACTGATAAATAGTGATAATAGCAGCAGCTCTGTTGAGCTTCCAGGCTCTTACTCTCTGTAGGACTGTGGAAGTTTGTCTTTTTCTTATTACAGCTGGAACGCAAAGGAGTACAGAAATAAAAGCTTGCAACAGGAACAACACAGTCCATTCCTGGAACCGAATTTTTTGTAGTGGAGCTCCCTCTGCCCAGCCCTTCAGCGCCAGAGTAGGAATTTTTCATATACTTCCATGACAAATGTACAGTCCTTCATATGATTGTTTTTACCTGTGCAACCTCTTCAAAGTCTTCATGGCGTTTCTGCAAAGCTCTAGCCCGATGCAGGGATTTTCCCACTCCAGTATGTTTGCTAAGAAAAGCTTCTCCATGGTTTTCAATCCAATCCAACACCTGTGGTACAGAAGAGAGACACACAAAACCTCGAGTGGATGTACTGAATGTTGCAACAAAAAGGCAACTACTCAAGAAACTAAGAACCTGTAGAGGGACTGATTATAAGGGACTGCAGTACTGTTGGATTAAAACGCAGTATTGTGATTAATGTCCTTCAATGGCATCTCATCAACTTTTCTGAAGACAGTAACTAGCTCACACTAGCTGAATCATATGTTTTAAGATTGTATGTATATTTTGAAGCCTACCAAGGACAATCTCATTTCTACACATTCATCAATTTGACAGTTATCTGATCCAAATGGTTAGACTCCATGTGAGCGTCTCTCTGTAATCCATTTATACCTTCAGCTGACATTTTTCTCTAACGTAACACTAATGGAGTCTGCACATTCCCCACAATGCTAGCGAATAACACAGTGAAGTTTTATTTTAGATGAGAATTCATTCTCCTACTACATATTATTAAGTCAAGAAGAAAGATTCAGTAATAGAAGCTTTAACTAACACAATAAAATTGAGCTGAAATCATTATGAGATGAATGACAATGACTGCATTCAGAGCATATGAAGGATTTAGGCCCAATTCTGACGAAGCATCTCCTCAAAACATCAGACATAATTGAGTATTGTAAATTTTATAGCTGAAAAAGTGAGAAACAACAGACATTTTAAGGACATTAAAGCTTCTACCACAATGAATAGGCTGACAGCTTTATAAATAGTAAAAACTGTACATGTAATTAGTTGCCACCAGTTAACACAAAGGATTACTGCACACATACCAAGTTTCTGATGAGTGAATGAACAAAAACATCTGGTCTCTCTCCAAACTAATACATCTTAGCGATATCTTAATTCATTAATTCGCTTGCGTGCATACGGTATTTAATTCTTTGGAAGACAGTCAGAGTTTCAAGAATGCTGTGCAGAATTAATGACAACTGCATACAAGTGATTTTCTTAAGTCCGCTAACCATTTTTACACAGTATTTATGTAGTGGTGTGGAATACTTTGAATACTTCACCTAACATTCATCTCGAGCATTTTTGGTTGGTTGGTTTTGTTGTGGGGTTTTTTTTTTGTTGTTGTTTTTTTTGTGGGTTTTTTTTGTGTTTTGTTTTTTTTTTTTTTTAAAGACCCCAAATGTTTTCATTTTGTGTTGAATATACCTGCCAAAAGCTTGTACCTTTTATCTCCTTATCTGCTAGTGTCCTTTACCCTGATTCCTGAAGTTGGGTAATGTTTGCCTTTTTTTTTTTTTTTTTAACCCTTTTCCCATAGTGAAAGGATTTGACACTTTGCATAACTAAAGAGAAAGACCTTTTTTTTTTCCTTCTTCCAAAAGACTTCAGAACCATTCCTGCAACATCACTCACAGCTATATTCAATACACATGTAATCCCACACACTATTTCCATACAAAATATCCATGCTTTCTTTAATAGACAAAAATGAAACCATCTGGTGTGATTTTCTCATTTATCTTGACTGTTAGAATCTTTTTTGTTTTACAAACTCTCTCTTACTGGACATCTTCAAAACAACAAACAATCCCACAATGCCACATAATCAAGCCATCTCAAATCACCAACACTTATGCAATGTTTGTTTTTCCTAGTAAGTATTGCCAAAAGAATATTATTGTGGTTTAGGTCAATGTACATTTTCATTTGTTTCTTTCAAGGGAAAGTATTGATCAGAGAAGGTAGAGCGAGGAGCCAAACATGGCCTCAGTTATCCTTTAGGTTTATATTACCAATACTTCTGACTAGTTTCAGGGGACTACTCTGCTTTTCTCATTATAGAGAGAGTTAAAGAGAGACATGTTTGGATCAGAGAATTAGACTGTACTCTGGAGACTACTAACAGTTATAAGCTAACAAATGATATCAACAGCAAAATCTGTCCCAGAAAGAATGGGATGAAAAGCAGAAAGTAGCCCAGGGAGAATGATTTTTGTTCCAAATAATGCTCAGTAACTTCTCAAGAGAAGAAATTGCCATAGAAATCCAGTACACAGATCATGACATAAAGCAGTCAACTAGAGCAACATTGCTTTCTCTAAGTGGAATCAGTATGACTATAAGTCACCTTAGTGCTCAGCCTTCTTACCTTGATTCTTAACAAAACTGAGGAAGCACTCTTTCTTTGGGAATTTCACAGCATGTGAAAGCAGAGTCAAAGAGTAAAAGTTAAGGTATGATCTTGCAGTGAGAGCTTTTGCATACCACTTCGACCAAAGGACAGTATCATTAGCTGGCTCTGATATTAGCCATCTAGCAATCTAAACCAGTGCATTTTCTCCCTCTTCCTGGGAGAGGTAAGAGCTACAGAAATCATCACACCAACACGCTAAGGGCTTGCCTACTAATACTGAAAGCAGTAGTTCAGTAATACATAGGAATTCAAGAGGCTCAATACTTCTCAGTTGCTTTAATGATGCAATTAAACTCTAACTGCAGTCTCAGCAGAACCATCCTTATGCCCAATACAGCATCTAGAAAAAAAAAAGGCTGATTTTCCAATACTGAATGGAAGAAACTACTATGGAAAGATGGCTTCATCTTGACAAATTCATTGCTCATGGCTGTAGAAGACAGGTTTTGTATGTGCTGTTTGCAGAAAAAAACAATCTGATCTTTTGCAGACTCAACATGCTCATTTTCACCAGTCTCGCCCATATCATTATCCAGTCCTTGTCCCCTCCCCCCCTTAGCTACTTTCCACACACTCACTTTTCTAATCTCCACCACTTACTTGGTGCTGGCATAACATTCAGAAGGGGAAGATGGAAATCTCTGCCCTTCTAATCTTCAGCTAGTTAAAATGTGGAAGTACTCTCTCCCGAAAAGAACCATTTCACACTGGAACCACCTCCAAAACCCACAGGGGGATCACACAGTGAAATCAGTATGATTTTGACACTGAGCAAGTAGCAAGCATTCTTGGCCCGCCCTTCATTAGTCAAGGCTGAAACAAGTGGCTGTTACAACAAAAACTCAGACAGAGGCTTTGGGGCAGACAGATCAAGGAAGGAGCAGCAATACATTTATCCAGAATGGACAGAAAAGACACCCAAGGTCAACGAGGACCTAATAAACGTTGGGGGGGCGGGGGAACAAAAACCAAAACAACCTACTATAAGTATGTTTTACTAATCTCTGGCTTGCACACCATCAGGAGTGTTTTTAAGGCCCAAAAACTTTCACCAAAGGAGTGCCAGCAATATTACTCTACCACAAACATTATGTTCAATTTTGACCTTTCATGGCTTAGCCACAGAAAAACCCCACAATACTTGGACAACTGTGCTTTATTGCTTCGTACCTGAACTGTCAGAGCCAGCTTCTTTCCTTTCCTTCGGTGAAAGGCTGGCGTATTAGTTATCCACTTGGTACGCTCATTAATTCTTAAGCATTAAATTATACTTTTATTAGCATGTTTTACACTAGAGGGATTATTTTCAACAATTAAGTGCAACAGCCAATGACCTGACTTTTATTAACAAAACAAAAAAAAAAGAAAAAGAAGAAAAACCCCGCAAACACCAAAAACCCCAACACCACCCAAACACCCTTTTTTGCCATTAATATAAAAACTAACCAGGAACTAGATTTCCTGGCATGTTTCTGCTGTCTCAGCTGAAATTCAGAATTCTGTTCAGTTTAAGTCTGCCAGAGGTTTTCACATTTCAAATTTCAGATTTTCTGTAATTCACTTCTTATGTACTATCTCTTGTATTTCCTGTGCTACCTTCCTTATTACTTGCTTCAAGAAATCAGCAGATTATTCTTGATATACATAGCTAGCACCACAATGTTTTTGTTGATTTGGAAAGCTCCAGTAGAAACACTTTCCCAATCCTGAACATAGAAGACAGAAGAAAAAAAAACAAAATCAAAACAAAACCCCAACTAGTTTTCTAAGGTGAAAGTTACACAAAATTGAAGTACCAGCTCAACACAGCCAACGCCCTCCTCCAACTCAACTCTGTCACTCACTTAACACTTCCATGAACTGCTTTACTTCATTAATCCAGAAAAAAAAACTACACCAGCAGAGGGAAGAGGAGGAAATCACAGATTCATGTTGAAGGACAGTTATAGATTCATTTACAGTGCACTTGGTTGCTTGCCACTATGTGAAATTTAACTATAAATAGTGGAAGACGGCCACAGTTAGTTTATTTTGACATTAAAAAACCCACTTAACTTTATTGACAATAATTTTAAAAACGGTTTTCATGCTAGTGTCTAAATCATGCTAGATAATCTTAACTGAAATTTTTAAGGTTTGAACAAAGACTAAGAAGCCCAAGAGAACTTGCAAACGAAAACTGAAGTAGTTTAGAAAGCGGCTTTGGAGCACTACATAAACCTTTTCAGAATTGTCTTGGATATAAATTTAACCAATACCTCAAAAACTGAGTAATTTCCTGCACTGAATGGTGTCACTGATCATTCAATTAAAGAGCTAACATTTCTCAGATAAATTAGATGATCTGATAAGGTTGTTTTCTTTTGCAGGAAAAAAAGAATCCTTATTATTCAAGATCACTTTTCGCCCCAATGTATTTTCAAGGCTGAGGGCACTACAGTCTGCCAAAACAAGGCCGTTCCAGGGAAACGCCATTATATGCTTGCCATTATCTTTAAGGCATCTCCTCCTGGCTACTATTAGATTAATTTGTCTGGTATGGATGTTGAATTATCATTGTCTGACAGCATGATCTACACTGAAATGAAAGCATGAAAAGTTGTATTTCAAAAGGGAATATTAATCACCATTCACATTGTTATGTTACTTCAACTTAACTTTCAGATACTGGTGTATTTTGGGCACTGCTTTGTGAATCACAAAGAGCTATACTTCCACACGCAACATTTCAGAAGCCCCCAGCCTGGATGTGAATGGCCATTACAAGGATAAACCAAAGGACAACCCAGTCTCTGGCCATAACAACTCATGGATATTAAGGGAAGGGCTTAGGAACATGGCAAGCAGGGGCTGCATCTCTGTACGTAAGACCTAGTTTGAAATCTCAAGTGGCTGATAAAGATGTGCATTAGCACCAAAGGCTGCAATTTCAAATTGTCAAGAGGGTATCTTGATATCTTATGCAAGATCTGCCTTGCAAAGCATATAGAGAAACCAGAGGCATGAATGGGAAAGAAATTTCTCCAACCAGCAGGTAAGGCATGTACTGAATAATGAGCCTAGATGGCCAACTGGCTCATACTGAAAACTTCTAGTACACTCTGGTACACTCACAATCCACATGAATGATTTGGATAACACATTCTTCATACTGGAAGTCAAAAATAGGTAAAGATGTCTACTTCCTTGTTTTCAAACCTGTGACTGATGTTAAATGCCCCAGTTCCAGGGGCAGACGGATCTCATACATAGAAGGAAAATCCAGCTTCTTGATGAAAAACCTGGTGGTGACTCTACAATGACTTGAGTCTAATGAAGGGTTATTTGCCAACTTCAAAGAACAAGGCAGTTTCAGAGCTAACTCCTCCACTCCAAGAGCCATGACTTAGGAAGAAGTAGGAAACCAGGATTTCCTACAAACGTTTTATGACTCCCAAGATAATAAAAGCGAAGAGTAGGAACAGCACAGTAAGACTCATCATAGCATTATTTAATGAACACCTTCCCCTGGGAAATAAACTGCCTGCAGCCTGGCCTACAGGCCTGAAACCTGAATTATGTATCTGGTAAATAACCTCAGAGGATCCCTTGTCCTTGGTCACCTAAGGAGGTCCTACTTGGATTGAATTCAAACTAGAGGAAAAAGTTCCAGTATCCAATCTGCATCGGTTGGCACTAGGCTACCACTGAGAGGACCTACATTTTTCCCTACAAGAAGCTAACCACTGCATTAATTTCAGTTTCTGAAGATTCCTTATGAAGCATTTTAAGTTTAAGAGGTGATTCATTTGTGGACTGTGCTTCATCAGTTTTGACGAATGTCCTTCATTGACCATTCATGCAAGTACCAGCACTGGACTCTCCTCACTAGCTCCTATTTATGTAGTAACGTTGATAAAGACCCTCTAGGATTTATACAATGGCATACCAGTGTTTTCACTTTGGTTCTCTATGCCCTTCCTGACCGTTCATAACATTGACTCGGCTTTTTTTTTTTTTTTGTCAGCTAACAATTTTCATGTTGAAGGACAGATTCATGTTGTAGGACATCTTTCAACATCCTTTGTCACATCTGATTGTTGAGAAGTTGGATAGCTGTCTGCTTTCAATGTCTCTTTTTACATCAAAAATTCTGTAATGAAGTTTTTAATAATTTTACCTTTAGTGCTTAAGTATTTTTAAGCTGTTTTCTTTAACTTACAGGAAGAGATAGGCGCTGCGTATAGAAGAAAGTTGAGCTAACGAGATTGCGCACTCCTCCCATGGCCTGCCTGAATTAATACCTTTGTCAGCTACTGTAAATGATGGAAACCAGGTTACTTCGCTCCCAAATGCTCACATCCAGCATCATCTTGAAACAGGTGAGTATAAGAAATTTGGCTTGAAGTGCAACTCAGCTGGAAGAAGCAAGATTAGTTTAACCAAAATGTATGACTGGCTATCTAAAAACCCCATTCAGAAGCTCCTGAGTTGTGAACACCTTTCATTCTAGTGTAAAGAACATGATTGGCAAATATTGGCCATCTTTAGTTTTTTACGAAGGTGAGCTATTAAGGGAAAACTACTAATGTCCCTGTCAATTGCAGCCTAAGGCAAACATTTTATGTATATTAAAAATCTATCAACAAAGGAATTCTTTACAGCTTTACCTCTTTAAGCTAAAATCATGTCAGAGATATTAATGCCAGTATTTGACTACTAACTTTTATGGATGTCATCATAATAAAAATATGTCAGCTAATAACCATTAATTCAGGAACAGCATCATTGCTGGAAAGGAATCTTATCTGTAATTTTTATACCTCTCTAGTATACTACTCTTAGATTTTAAAGAAACCAGATTAAGTCAATTAATTATCGCTGAGGATTTGAAACTAAAAATTTGTTACAGAATAACACTGTTAATTTTTTGCATGTTACCCCCTACAAGTCTTTGACCCTTCAAGTCCAGAATTTTACCTAGAATGTGAATGTCAGCTTCCAGTACAAGCTCTGGATAGCTGTCTTGAATAAAAAACCTTTTATCATCCCAACTTAAAGTAAATAAAGAAGTTAATTTAAAAAAACAAAACCTGAAGCAGAGCTAACTTGCAAATATAATGTCCACCTGTAACAGCCAATATGCTATGATAACACACAACTTGGAATCAGTCAGTCAATTTCATGCAATTATTCAATTTTTGAATGGAAGAACACAGGGTTTGGCCACCAACACTCACCTGTCAATGCAACCAGCATCAAATCACAGGCTGACAGAGTAGGAAGGCATTTAGACAACATGAAATAAAACCTACCTGTTGAACATCCTGTTGAAAAACACATAGCTGAAGCCGCTGGTGCAAGCGCACCTTTCGATGCTGCCAGATGTTTTCCAGCTGGCGCTGGTGGTGCAGTACTTCATGGATGACATCCAGAACATGATGAACTGCTTTTGAGTAGTTGGCAGAAGCAGTGAGGGAATCAGAACTCCCAGGAGTCAAAGGTCTCTGAAGTTTGTCAAGCAGAGACTTTCCATCTTGGCTCACCTGACCACCAGAAAGGATGAAGAATTACTTGTCTTGCCAAAAGCTTGTTAGAGTATTTTTTCATCCCCCACACCCCCTCCCCATTTTACATATCTTTAAGAACTCTGGGAGCAGGTGATGAAGATCTTTTTATTCCAGGCATGATTACATGCAGCTGTTATAGAGAAAAAATATGTTTATAAAAATACATATTCTCCCTCTATATAAGACAATTTTAAGAAGTAACACTCTTCTAAATAACAGCGTGTCTTTTTGATTTTTCCATTAAAGGAAAAGCATTCTTAAGGTAAAGTGATTTAAAAAAAAAACAAAACAAAACAAAAAAAAAACCCAGGTCAAGCCTAACTTAGAATAAATATTCTTCAGCTCTTTCTCTAGTCAACAAAGTACCTCAAATTAAGCATTCACCCAGAATTATCCTTTCACGAGCACCTCTCTCTTTTCCTATGCTGTAAAAGTGAACAGGTAGGTTACTTTCTATAGGTTAATATTAATATGATAAATACATTTAGACCAACAGATACTAACTTAGGACATGCTTTGATCCAACACGATTTACAATTTCTAAATTATTACTGTTACTGGTAAGCCAAAGGCAAAAGCTTAAACCTGATTATATCACTTAAAACCTTTCCATGCAGCAAAGAAAGATACTTTTCCAAAACGTGTTTAACTATCAATGCTGACAAGAAACATTAGTCATTTCTAATTGCTGTCTTCTCTGATTCAAACCACAGCAAAAATATTCCTCTTTACCTTGCATGCTAATTAAACAACAATAATCCTATCTTATCTGGTCACTGTTAATGTTTAGCACTTGCCAAGGCTGTTGAAAGCACTTTTCATTGCTGTTTAACTATTCTGTCACTTGTAGCATGAAGCTCAGAGAACTGTTACAATTCAGTATCATCCAGTTATCTGTAAATAACTTTTCTAATAGCTCATCTAACAGCCAGGAAAATCTGAAACCACAAGACTGGAGTGTAAACAACAGTCTGAATCCATCAAATCAACACCATGTCAGAAACAGAAGATTTGTCAAGGCCTTCCCCCAGCAGCTATTTTCAACAATTTTCACTAAATCTGGGCACATTTAAAATTTGCTATTCAGTAGTCAAACAGATACAAATGAAAAGTCTTTTCTAATAATTAGTTTATAAGTGGGTTTTTTTCCCAGTTCCAATTTAAGCTTTTTGCTCTTAGTAATAAGTATGAACACAGAGAATGAAGCTCACTTGGATAGTTCCTATAAAGTCAAGTCAGGCAGAAAAAACCATATAGTCCATAGCAGTTATTATGATGATTATTTTCTTTTCTGACTGCAAACCAATTATCTACTACGAGTCATTCAAATCTTTCAAGAAAATGGACTTCAATTACCTATCCCAAGTCCATGAAATTTTTTTTTCGTTTGGGGGGGGAGATTAGTTGTGACAGCCCCTTGATCCGATTAGTTCATTAGCTTTACAAACAAATGATCATGCACATTTTCTCTGAAGTTAACACAGTAAAGTTTTCTTCCTTCCCAGAACATGACTACCTTAAGATTTCAGTGAGATATATAGCTTCATTTATATATATAACTTCATTTGACGCACAGCTACTGGATTTTCAAGCACGCTAGTTATCTAAGCTTGTATGCTAGAAAGTTACTTCTCTAGTAATATACAGTAATTATCCTCAGTAAAATCAGACTGTCTAGTCTCAAAAGCATTTACTCTCTTAAAATTACTGTCTTCCACTTTGCAACCAAGTCGTGTTGTCAAGACATTGTAATCTAAAATGAATGACAAAGTGTTGTAATTTCCAGCGTTATTCTCTCTCTCCACCCACTGTTCATTCATCACAAAATGAAAGGAGCTCCATGCTGTAGCAGAAATGAAGTCATACATCTAATAATGATAAGCAATAGCTCTGTAATATCTTTACACAGAAAGACAACTCCATCAATCTTCAAAAAGGAATTTGTGTTTAAATAAGGCAAAAATAAAGCCTTCTGTCCAGAGGAGGAACACTACTTGTACATACACATACAACTATTATTTCTGCACCAATTCTGGTTGCTAAAGACAAAGCTATTGCTTTACCAGATGGGGAAAAGTAATGACCTGAAATCAGAAGAAAGGCACTTTTTTTTTTTGAGCAGTACCAATGAAGATTTTATTAAAATCTCTAGCTATCCCAAAGTCAAAAGCTACAGCTTTGAAATCCTAAATAAATTTTCAAAGTATTTTCCAAAGCAATTCTATAATCTACCCATCTAATTTATTTTCATTATGCATCACCCGGAAGCAAACAGTATTTAACATAGTAATCCACAGTACTTATTTACACTTAACAGCAGGCTCTCATCCAGTCATATCCCTAATTAAAAAAAAAAAAAAAAAACACCACCACAAAAAAAACCCAATCCAAAACAAACAAGACAAGGCCAAAAAATCCCACTGCTTTAACTTCAATGCTTTATAATCACTATGCCAGACAGCCCTAGCTGCCTTGTTCCTTGCTGCACTCTCATGGAGCATGCACCCCAGATTGCCTCTCTTCACAGAAATCTACTACAAACATGCTATATCTTTGCCCTTTGTTTTACAAAAGGGATCCCCCCAATGAAGAGATTATAGTGAAGAAATCTTCCCACAAAACATGCTCTCGTGAATTGAGTCAGAACACATGTATGTACTAAGATCAGAAGTTATATCACCAAAGGTGTGCTCCAGTATGTCAACAGATCAGTTGCCATAGCAAGGTGGCATATGTCAGGCATGTGTATATCTGTGTGCGTTTTACACAAAAGAACAACTCACATGAACTCTGGACACCTAACTCACAGTAATAAAGTTTATGCAGACCCTAAGATGGCAGGTATTAAAAAACCCAGTTTTGATATACCAACAACAGGACTGATCATCAGCACTAATCCTATCCTCCTTTACTGCCAAATGAAATGTGACCAGATTTATGACTCCGTTGCCCATAAATAGAGCTGGTTCTTCAGAAAGTAGTTTTGTCTTTAATGTATAAATCACAACCATTGTTTCAATCCCACATCACTCCTTTTAAAAGAAGCTGCAAGATCGTTTTTCAAATGCATACTTTTATGCAGCTTTCATGAGACTAGAAACTACTGTATTTAATCCAGAATAACATCAGTCCAATTTAACAGCAAAAATAGTTTTACCCTGTGATAACAACAACTCTAGAAAAAGCAAGCAAGAAAAGCTCAACAAGAAATACAGAAAATATCTAACAGTGAAGTTCATAGCCATGTGATTTCTCACTTCAGCTAACTAAAGCATGTGAGAAAACTCAGTATTTGAAGAAAACCAATAGATTCTTCAGTCATCACTTTCTAGGCCACCTTCAGAATAACAAATAACAATTTTAACTGAAGTTGTAAATACATCTACTACAAATATTAAGAAATATTTTTACTTCATTATGTGCAGAATCCAAGATTAGAGCAGCCGCATAGGATATGCTAAACTTACAACCGCTGACTATGTAGGCACGCTGGCTCATTTATGTGTCTTTGAGGTTGGCAGAACTAAGTATATAACTTCTGGCTTGTTAGGTGACATCCTTTGATGGTTAAGCCTTTTTTGTGAAGCAATTTCAGAGATGGATGTTCAAAACACGCTTAAAGCAATCCATGCCAACAGAATACTTTCCCAAAGAATACCCAGGTAGCTTCCCTTCAATTAAGTGTTTAAACCATAGTATCATACTGGTATTAAAAGGCAGTAATATGCAAATGTAAATTAAAACATACTTAGTACACTGCATGCGTTGTTTGCACCACACATGGTCCCATCCTGCCTTTTAAATTTCCTTCAGAAGATTAAGGGGAGGACTTAACACTCCACTTTCAAACAATACTAGTGAAGTTCAGTATGCTGAAGAAGCCTGGTGCTTGAATTTCAAACTAACGCACTGTGCAACAAGCAATGCCAGTTCATGATCCAAACTTAACATTACACCATTTTATCAAGTCAGCAATGTAAGGAAACAAACAAGACACTTACCTCAGAGTAAGCCAAGGTAATATGCTCATATATCCCTTGATGATGATGGATAGCATCTTCTAAATCTTGCAGTTCTGAGGGAAGCTCCACCTCACCACAGGCTTTACACCATGAGTCCACATTGCTCATGTACTGCAGAGAAAAAACATTCTGTTTGATATTGGGTTCTATCAATAAATACACACACACTGGCAATACACAAAAGGACTGGCATCTGTGTGACAGTGGCTGAAAAGGCTTTTTTTATCGGAAAAATATTTAATGTATTTCTCTCTGAACTGACCAAAAATGAAGCTTATATCAGAATAGAAACAAATAGTCAAGTCTGACTATACTTCTGCTTTTAGTTATGTGAAAGTCTGAGCTGTTCACAGACAGGCAGGCTTAGTTGTATGTTGGCAGCCTTCAGAACCAATTAAACTGTTGGCAATATCGGTGCTTCAGGTTTACTCTTGCTCCTTTTCTTGACTTTACAGCTAAGAAAAAACTTACCTCACCCTGCACCTACCATTTCAGATGCATGAAAGCCAATTAAGGTCTTGTCTACACAAAGAGGTAAAACATGCTACAATTTTCAAGTCCAGACCCTCAGCTCTTACCCATCAACTCCTTGTGCAGATACGCATGGTATCGTGAGGTATCACCTCACCTTTTTTAACTCTTCAGAGAAAACCAAGTTACTTTGCACGCGTGTGCACACGCACACACACACAATGAATTAGTGGTGAACTGTGCATTGAAACACTCCATAGTTGTCTGTTGGAAAGAGATCATCAAGGAGGCAAAGCAGTGTTAGAGCACGGAAAATTCACACCTCAGTCCCCAAAGCACTAACTTCTACACGCAGGGAAGCACTAAATCCATTTGGCAAGCTGCTACAGCAGCAAGCATGTAAGGGATTTACAACTTAAGTGGGGGCCTCTTAGGACTAACAGTGAACTTTGGCTCAAGTCAAGCCTTTCAGGGGAAATTGAGGATATTGCAACAGAACCTCTTCTGCAGACAATTTAAGTTATCTCTAAAGCTTAAGCTGTCTTGACAGACAAGAAAGTGCCATCACAGCTCTATGCACAGCAGAAGTTCTGTCAACTTATTTTTCACAGCTAGGGGGCATGAATTTTATACCCTTGTTATGCTAGGAAAGGAAAGAGGAAAAAAGAACCTGTTTTTCTAGGAGTTTTCATAGCTGTTAAACTTAGTACAGCAAAGCACATGTGGTATCTGTAATCTAAATTTGTCCTTGATTCATGTCAAGGTCAAGTCCCAAAAGGTTTAAGAGACCAAGCTACTTCTCTCATCATACCTGCCTTGATTCCTGGAGCACATGTAGTCTTATGAGGAAAAAGTAATCCACAGACCATTTCTGGTACTCTGTTATTGTTTGAAAGATGGGAAGAAGGGTGATAGAGTATTTAACTCTAAGATACTTACCTAATTCTCATTTCATTAAGGGACAACTTGAAAAATCTCTATGTTAAGCACTGAACATGAAAAGAAGCTCCATGTGGGACCACAGAGCTACACCTCTTGCACCAGTCAGTAGGCACTGATAGCTGTGTGCAGTCTTCACCGTGTCTGACAGTAGGCAGCGACACTTACCTGTCACTCGCAAGGGAACACATGCATTCAAGAAGGGTGTATTATTTCTTTGGCTGCTTATTTTTTAATCACCTTTTTTATATAGGTCAGGCATCACCAATCTCTAAAGGGGTCATTCCTCTCATTCCAAACCCTCCTTCCTTGAACTCACTCTCCACCGTTAATGAAACAGCTAATATATCACAGCCAGTTATCTTACAAAACAACTACGACAATCCATCACAGTTAATCATAAAATGAAAACTGCAGAAGGAGCAATTAAAAAGCAGATTAATCCCAGCAGATGCTGCACTATTTTCTCTCATTCTTCTTTTTCCTTCTGTTTACACTTGCATTTAGTGCTTGAAGAAGGTAATACCAACCCTTACCACAGTTGCTCACCACACACAAACACAAAATTTACTCCCCTACTTCCAAAGAACTTCATTTTATTATGAAAAGGACAGCATTTGAGTCAGGGTATACCTCTCTGGCCACATTTCACTATCTCTCTCCTACGTGCATGGCTGACAGTGCTTAAATGTAAACCAGAATAACCCAAGCAATTAGAAAAACATCAACACTGATAAGGTACCACACTGTATCTATCAAATGCTTCAAGCAGGATGATGACTTTTATACCAGAAGACAATTCCTTCATCTCCTTTTTATGTGGCTTTTCTGTAAAATCTGCCAGAAATGCTTATTATAGTGGCACCAGTTTATAGAGTTTGGTTTACCTGTCCGTAGACAGAGGTAATACACCACCAACATAATGAAAGGCAGTGTGTATTTGCATCTTAATATGTTCACATTTCTAATTTCTGGACATTCACAAAGTTGAATATCTGTGTAGTGGAAATCAGGGAAAAAACTTCTTTAAATACAGTGTGCTGCCTCTATTTCTGCAGCTATCAACTCCCAAGTGGTTCCTTCATTTACTCCAAATGAAAGTTATATCAGACATGAGACCTTTTCTTGGATCCAATTTAGCAAAGCAAATGGAAAGAAAAGTATCTACAGCAGCCATACAGCACACCAGAGCCTCAGTCAGCCATAACCATCCAAGAACCTCTGCTCTCCAAATTCAACAGAGATGTACAGAGCAGACAGGCTACAGTATCAGTGGGTGACTCAACAGCACACACATAGCAACTCCTTCAGAACTGAATTCCCTTCAGGGAAAAACATGCTTTCACCATCAAGACTATTAACTTGGGGATATTTATTCCTATTTCCCCTACATATACCACTTCCCTGGCAGTTCCACACAATTAATGACTTAATTAAAATAGTTGGTATAGGCCTAAAGCTAGATTTTTTTTTAATATAGGAGGAATCCCTTAATGGGATACTAAGTAAACATCTCCCACCACAATTTCAGATTCAGAAGACAATTAATTAACTTCTCATCATTCAGGCCAGTTCAACTTAGTTTTCTATAAGCCATTGCTATGAGTTAAATCAAGGACCGATTGGGATGGAGTGGTGAGGACAATAGAACAAGTAATGATTTCTGGATGTGGGAAAGGCATTATATTGATACTGACTATACTAAATTTTTTCCTTTATTTCTTTTACCTTAAAAGCTTCATACAGTTAAGCATTTATGTCCACTTCATTTTGATTCATATAGCTAATTTGGCTACATTTTATCTTTCATTTGTAGGGGAAAGGCATTTTGTGGACAATAAGGGCAATAGGCTGTCCTGAGGAGAACAAGTTTTTGAGTATCAGCTGAAATTGGCAGAAATGAATGCTCTGCTTTCTTGCTGACTTTTTCAATGGCTCTCTTGTACTTCTGTCTAAATCAAAAGCAAACAGTACAACTTACCATTGCAGCATGGAAACTTTTGTTGGCGCCCTCCCCATTAACTAACCTGTTCAGCTTTCTGATGGAAGATGGAGGACATATCCAGTAACGTGCTACGTTCATCCAAGGCTGCAGCAAACGCCTTCCATTCTTGCTCCAACTGACTAGCAATCTGTTTTATTTGCTGTGAAGCATAATGGCCGGACTCAACCAAGCGATTTGCTACTGACATGATGCGGTTTATGTTTACATACACATTCTATGGAGAAGAAGGAGGGAAAATTAGTAGAAGTTAGCAGACCACTTAAATACAGAGGTATACTTCTATAAAATCCTTCTTTATCAAAGTACTGCTTAATAGACTGGTTTTATATTTGCCAAGTTTGTGCATGTTTAACTTCGGAATCTAGGTGTATAATTTAACAGCCTATCTGCATTATTGACAAGGGAGGACAACTTGAAATTACCAGAGAGTCTGAAGCTAACATTAACGGTCAGCTTAAACAAAGTCATATTGTATGAAGACCCATTATACCAATGAAAAGGGAAAGCTAACCATATTTTGCAACAGCCTCAATAAGAATGTTTACAGACATTCAAGTCAACAAGGCATTCAGATATGCACAATATAGGAAAATCAAAGAACAATTAGTAAGCACTTGATCTATCCACAGTACACATGTGTGCAACATCACTCTACAAATGTTTACATCAACTTCTGAAAGTATTTCTACTTAAGTAACAAAATACAGAACTCTTGTTGTATGGAGTTCAACAGTTCAACTGCCCAGCTCAAAGCAGCTTCAATCAGAGCAGGTTGCTCAGGGGGTTTGAGAGTGTCTGAGAATGGAGAGACCGCGGTCTCTCTGGACAACCTGTTCCAGTGTTTCTTATATTTAAATGGATTTTCTTGTATTTCAACTTGTGCCCACTAGTCCTTGTTCTGTGACTGGATACCATGGAGAAAAGCCTGGTTCTGTCTTCTTTACTCCCTCCCATCAGATATTTTTGTTTTTAAATACGTTAAGATCCCTCCTAAGCATTCCTTTATCCTGGGTAACCAATCCCAGCTCTCTCAGTCTCTCCTTGTACAACACAAGCATGTCATACAGGCACTTCAAAGAAGTTGGTCATGGTGACGTCCCAGAAAGGGAATGAGAGCTTTCCACATAATACTGTCCTGTAGGCATGTCCTAATTTGTGTGTGTACACTTGGAGTAACCCCAGTTCAGCCCTCTTTTGTTCACTACAGCGCCATTACAGCGTCCCTTTTGTACACATCACAGCAGACCCTTTGCTTGCCAACTCAGTCCACCACTTCTCACTTGACTGTTGGTCCTCTTCTCCCCTTCTCCCATCATTCTTACCCTAAAGCTCTTATCAGCTTGTCCAGCCTGCTGGCAAAGATACTTTTGCCTCACTTAGTAGAATAGCAGTCCTTGATCCTCAGAGAGAGGGTCCCATGGTTGTAGAAACCATAAAATCCTGTTGCATAACATCAGCTGTATAAACCTGCAGGATCTATCTACCCTCTCACCAGCAGGACTGAGAAGAAAACCACCTGGGCCCCTATGCCCTTGACCATTGCCTCTGAAGCCATGTAGTCATGATTGAGACTTTCCAGGTCACCAGTCAGTATTGCTCACATGGAGGAGTGGCAGGGGGCAATAGTCTGAGGGCTGGACAAGCTTTGGCTGTCTTTCCACAACATCCCAAATCCAAGCCCCCAGCAAGCAGCAAACTTCCACAGAGAATGAATCAGGTTGGTAGAAGCGGGTCTCTGTTCCTGGCAGAAGGGAGCCTCTCATTACTATCATCGCCTCGTCCTTTTGGTCGTCCTGTGCAGCTCAGACTCAGATGGCA
The DNA here is from genome assembly GCF_949628215.1 of Phalacrocorax aristotelis. Classification (NCBI taxonomy): domain Eukaryota; kingdom Metazoa; phylum Chordata; class Aves; order Suliformes; family Phalacrocoracidae; genus Phalacrocorax; species Phalacrocorax aristotelis. Next base: position 86,718,136 of record NC_134277.1, read on the forward strand.
CAGATGCTTTATCTGACAGCTTCCAGCTCCTCATCAGCATGAGGTCAGTGAACCCTTTCTGTAGCTGCAAATCTTCAGGTGGAGCAGAAAGAAACCTTCCTCCTCGTGCCAGAAGCCATTATCTTCCAACCTTCATCATCATGGGAGTCTCCACTTCCCAAACAGACAGGTACAGACTTTGCCTGACCCTTCCCCCTTCAGTACAGTTGCTAGTTTGGGCTCTTGAAGCTGCAGAGTGTTGGAAAAGATCTGGTCAATCTCTTCCTCATTATCTCTGATGCTGTGCAGACTGTCATCTCCTCCTGCAACTCCTTTACTTGGTGACACAGATCTTTAATAACTGCACACCTCCCGCGGGCAAAGAAACCATCTCCTGCTGCTGCAGCCTTGGCAAGAGGCCACAGGCATTCCCTGCAACCCCAGACCTGCAGAGCTGTGTTCTCCTTCTGGAGCTCCCTCTGAGTTGAGGCCTCTGATGTTACAGGGATAGTTGGTCCAGCAGTAGCTGGGGACTGTGCCCTGTTGCGCATCACCACCACTGCCAAGGACACAGATGCTGTTCTGTGTGGAGCTGCTGGCCCCTTCTGCATGAACTGCAGCACAAACTGCTGTGTCCATTGGCTACTTCTGTTAGCTGCACTTGTTCTTGCCTATATCCTAAAAGTGTACACGCGGGGCCAAACACCATCACACAGAACATTTGGGAAGAAAACGACAAACACCATTAGAATCTCAACTTTCTGCAGTAAAATATTTTTCCCTCTTATCTGCACAGTGCTTTCTGGAATGCCAGCACACAGGATATGCCAGAGAGCAGGCAGCTACCTGTCAGCAGCAGCATCGCTCGCAACCTTCCCCAATCAACACTGAGGAACTGAGTCCAGCGAGCCAGGGGGGACAGAACCAGCTGCAACAAGCCTCAGTAAAGGCCACAGATCAACAAGTGACAGAAGAACAAAACCTGAAATTGCTGGAAAACTGTACAGTTGTATTCCTGTTGAGAGATGTGATGGGCAGCCTGTGCCAAAATCTGACTATACCCCTGCCAGTAAGAGAGGTCAGGGGAGAACGTTGGCACATGGACACCCAACGCCACGAGACGCTGAGCATCTGAGGTAGAACCACTACCTGTTGACATCAAGCCACTGCCGAGAGCCTGACACTGATTGGGTGGAGTAAGTGTTGCAGTTCCTCCAGGATTCACTGTGCTGATTCATCTGAGCGGTAATTGGCACAGGTCCCTATTAATTATAACTGTATGCACGTATGCAAGCAGGAGCATACCTGAGACCGCCTACACCTCAGCTGGTCTACTTGATGAACTGCGCACAGCAGTGTCATGTTGGCTGTTTTTCCCTCCTGCACAATACTACCTTTTCATTTTTCAGGTTACCCCACACATCTATGCTCTCCAATTAAGCACAGCTGAACAACGGGAAAAGAACAGAACTGCTATTCCCAACAAATTTTAAAAGACTGGAGAGCATTTAGGCATATTAAAGTGTATCTAGCATAAATACAAGACTACTAAATTAATCCAGAAAGCCATTACCTGGTCTCTACGGTGGTGTGAAAAAAACGAAGTGTCAAAAGAGAAAAGAATAAAAGCTATATTATACTGCCATTTGAATTGTTTGTATATCATAACAAAGGAATTTTGGAAATTCTGGAACATCAGTTAGATATGAGGGATGGGGCACCATACATGTGAAGTTAAACAAATAAAGAACGAGCTGTGGTTAAAATGCATTCATTTTCCCATAGTAATATGGCTTCACAAATGTGGAAGAATACCCCCTGCAGCAGTATGAATATGAATTAATATGCTGACAGTTGAGCACTTCCCAAGCTATGTATACCACATTCCTTACCTCAAAAAAAGTAGTCTTATAATAATCTCTATCTTCCCCCACATCATATCCCTCACTACTCAATATATCTACTAAAGGTTTTCGTATTTTAGAATGCAATGACCCAAAAGAAACAGATTTAATTAAGGAGGAAAAGTATCTCCAATAGCAACTCATTACAATTGGACTGTCTTTAACTGATCCTTGAAGGTTAACAAATTTTATTTAATTTTCTAAAAGGACAGGCAGGTCCACTGCCGTTACTATATGACAAATGTATATTTTGTGTGCTGCTTGAGACGCACTATTCCAAGTAAGCTGGTGCTCATTCCCCAGGGACTGATGTTTTATCCATCGCATGGATTTACGCTGGTTAACAACAGCTATCAGGTATTAACTGTTAAAGACTTATTCAGCCATCTCATTTACATCACTGAAACATCTGCAGCTTCTAAATGTGTATCAAATGTCTAAAAAGTGGAAGGCTAAAGTGATACTGCATTTTTTTTTCATTTTGTTGCACATGACTATCGTAACAAAACTAAAAAGGGAACAATTCAGGTTACTGCATTACAGTACGCAGAGTAACCACACAAATGTACTTAGCACAATTATTTTCTCTCTCAGTGCCCTTTAGCCAGAAGCTGAAAAAACACCTTACAATATCTGGAAAGCTCCTCATTGCAGAATTATTCCCCAAAGGGATTATATGTATAAACAAGTATTGCTCAGCAAGGCAACACAGATCGGTAGCCTAACACAAGCTGTAGTGCACTGTATCATTCTTTGGTGTGTACCTGAAAGGCAAGTACACAGGGAAAATATAAGTGACAGCCTGCCAGCTTAACAGAACTTTTATCACACTCAATACCAAATAAAGCTGGCAGATGTCCTGAAGGTTCTATTTTATTTCCTGATTTTCCCAGACCCATTTAGAAAATATTTGTTTAGATCTAAGATTTCTAGCAGTAGTTTTCTGACACAGAGACTATTAAGCATTTGGGGTTTAAAACCACCTCAGTGACATGGTCCATAAGCACCAAAACTGGCACCTCTATACAGACTGTAGTGAGCTTGAACTCTTTCTCTGTGATGGAAGTATTTTAGCAATGGCATTTCCAAATCATCTGCCACTTCACATGCAAATGGCCACCAAGACAAGCGGCAGCACTTATGTATGAAATAACACCTGCTTTAATGATTTAAAATGTTTTCTAACATCTATTCTCACTCTTGTAACAACAGTAAAACCCTCAGTTTGGGAATCCAAACTTCAAAGATGAGGGCTGCAGAATACCTAAAGGTATCACCTGATCTCTTCCCTTGGAAAACAACAAAAAACCCAGACAAACAAACAAAAAACCCACCACATGCACACACACACAAACACCCACCCAGCAACATCCAGACTATAATTAAGGAAAATATTTAACCTGTTCTTCATCTACAAGGATCCTCAAAATATTCTCAGGTAACTATTTAACCATTGCTATCAGCACTGAAATGAGTGAAATGTAATTTTACTTTAACTTTCTGCAAATTTATCATCTCTTTCATACATTTTTCATGGTGGACCTGGGGAATCTTACTGCAAAACTATCTAGTTCAACAAGAACACCACCTTCTTTCCTCTTAGTTTTCACTTACCTTCGTTTTCTCAGAGTAAATGCCCGTGCCCTCAACCTCTCCTTAGAGCCAAGTCATTCTCATCTGTGTTTCCCATTACAACATTAAGTATAGGGATCTAAACTGGACCTAGTTCTCTAGTAGGACCAACTGAATCAGAGCAATTTCTTTACAAATCTTAAGTTCAGCACCCCCAATAAGTATCAAGAGCGAAATAAGACTTGCTGCTTGGCAGTAACGCCACTGTCTATTCCTTTAGTTCATGATCCATTGACATGAATATACTTGCTGTATTAACACCTCACCAGCTTCTTAAAAATCTGTTTATTTGCTTCTTTCTTCTTAAGGGTTGCACATCTAGCCTATGCTATTTTATCTTCTTGACTTTGGAATACTCCTCAGAAGCTGGAAATAGCCTGAACTCATTTTGCCTTTTCAGTCTCTTCTCAGGTTGGTAGCATCCAGACATTGCGTCTAAGCATTAACCATTCTGGCACCAGAAAGATTCCCTTACAGATGTGCACTCAAAAAACATCCTCCCAGCCTGACCAGGATTCACAGCTGTGCATTCCCCGAACTTCAAAAACATCAGAAATCCATGGTTTGCTTAAACTATGGTTATTCAGAACTACAAAAAACTTGACTAAATACATTTTACCTACTCTACTGCCCCATCCCCATTTAAAGTCTTCGTCTTGTCTATTAGGGATGGTTGGACAGATGATGGATTTTTAGCATTTAACTTTTATTTATTTTCAACAGAAAACCCTACCTGAGCAATCTATTAGTTAATTTAAAAAAAAAAACCAAACACACAAACCAAAAAACACAAAACAGACGTTCCCCAAGGCAGAAGAGCTAGGTTACTACTGTTCACCGTTCCGCACAAAGTCTTTTGTGAAAATTCTGCATTTCAAAGTAATCTGAGAAAGAATGCACAATTCACAAACTGTGGTCTTGCTCTCATTTGCTGAAGTCTCTGAGGACCCAAGGCAGTCTAGAATTCACTGGTGCTGAAGTCTAATCTCAAGTGACAACTCTGTATGGTTACAAGAATATATATTTAAAACAAAAACTATCTCAAGAGTGAAACATATCTGTAGTACGAAGGAAGAGGAAAAAGTCACACTAGCTGTCAGCTAAGCTGATTTTACCTCACCTGACCTTCTTAATGTTTTCATTTGTACCAGTCCCTGTGGGTGGATTTGCGCAAGCCATGCCAAGTAAGTCATCTTTGTAACTTTTAAGTCTGTAAACCCAGTGATAGTCAAGCTTTGTGTTCATGCTTTCATTTTAACCTCCCAAAATCCTCACCAGTGCTCTTCTCTGGCACTGCCTTTTTGGATTACATTAATTATTTGATTACTACCTTGATGAAGTGGTTTAGCACATGCAAATAGCCTGTTCTGAGAACATTAATCAACTTAGCAATAGATGTACAATTGGCACAGGACTTTTTGGATTATGGTTAATAAACATAGCTTCTACCGATGGTCCTGTCAGCCCCAAGACAAGAAGTAGTTATAGCATGCCCTTTAATAGCAGCCAGTGTCAGTTTTCTGTAAAGAATGTTTCCTTTTGCCTGCATCACTTTCCAAACATTTTGGCCATCACCAGTGCAGTGAGGGGCATAGTTAAGCTGTAATGAAAGCAAGGCCATTCAGTCTAGGAAGAAGAACAGAAGGTAAAAAAAAAAAAAAATCAAGTAGATAACATCCTCCTCCTCCTCCTCCCCCATATTTCACGACTGCTTTTCTTTCCCTTGTGTCCCACCAGGTGTATGGAAAACATCAGGAAAAAGAGTGGACAGATGCAGAATCAATCTCTCCCACTCTTGCATGCACAACTGACTAATAATCGTATAATGACGGGTACTTTGGTTTTGCAGTTCAGAACTCGACAGATAGGAGTTGCACATACAAAAACTATGAAGCCTTATTTGCAAGTTTCTCCCTTAAAAGGTACTAAAAACTTGTTTTGAGAAGTGAAGCATTGGTTTAGTCACCCAAAGAGGAACTTGGAGCTGAAACCAAGTATTGCTTAACTCAAATAAATCTCAGGACTTGACAATAGCAATTTACTGTTGCTGAAAGCAGGCCTCAAATTGTACTGAAAATCCATCCCCATCCTTAGAGAGGAGAATCACTGAGAGTTTATTTTTCTCTGCAGTTAGGGAACATGGTATCTACTTGCCCTATAAAGACACAGCCTTGACATTTATCAGGGAACTGCCTCTTGAGCGCAGCAATAGCAGGTCACATAACTACACCTGCACATGTGAACCAGCTTTCAGACAGCAGCCTTTCTAGCCACATCAACCTGTGCGTTAAGCAATGGTAACCAAACATATGTCCATCTTCAATGCACATCACTGTACCTATTGCGCTTTTCTCTGGGACAGTTTCATTGCAATGAGAACCAGCCTATGTATTAAGCTTAAGACTTTCATGAACTTATTTCTGTTACCTTGAAGTGCAACCACATGAGCCTATCACATACTGAATGCCCAAGATTCCCAGACATATTGCTTGCCAATGAAACTGCTTAAAGTACTGTTAAATCTCTTCCCCCAATGTATTCTTCACTTTTTTGTTTTAAACAATTTGGTTTAAACTTCCAACTACTTTGTGCTGTAATACTGAAAATCAGATTCTAAAAATGGCAGAAAGCCATTACAAGGAAAAAATGAAATAGTCAGCAAATCCTTTTTGTCCTTGATGTAACCAACTCCTATTCATGACAGGAACTAAGTAGCTTTCACAATGGTTTACATGCAGATGGCACATTTCAGACTAGAAGACCAGATTAAAATTTTGGCATCTCACCCAAAGGCCATCACTCTTTCTCACTCAAGTTTCACATAAGCAGCTGCAGAAGTTGCCCTCCTGCACCTCTCAGAAAGCCAAGCCACTACATGGGAAGGAAGGGGAGATGGGAGAGCCAGCTACCAACAGAGGGTAGCACCTGCTGTGAAGGGAGCACGTGCCCTGTGGCAACCATAGTGCAATGGGAAAAGCAGCTGCAACATCAAGTATCAGGGTTAAGCTGTAAGCACGCGCATGAGTTTGCATTTAGCTGCTTGGGCAGCATTTATGCTTTGAACAGCCCTTTGCCACCTGAAGCGAGTCTAAGGAAATGGCCTGGAAAGCAATGTCTGTTAGGGTCCGATTAGGGCACAACGAAAAGCCTTCAAAATCTCCTGCATATAATAAACCTTATACATACCTGCCACTCTTCCTTCCTCTACCCCATGCAATTGAATAAATTTGCATGGTTGTAGACGGGTTAAAAGTTGAATTCCATCTCTAGTGTTAGAGCATTTACCCAAGACACCTTAAATCAACTGCGATTGCTGAAGAGATACACTGACAGGAACAGTGAACAAATAGTAACTTGTTAAGCACAGAGTGTATGTGGAGAGTGGTCAGGGAGAAGCTGAACAAGCTTGCAGGAGTTAAGATTGCCTGACATTTTTCCAGTTAAAAGCTAATGAAAAATGAGGCCTGCCAAAACTCAATCAGTTCACATCATTTTTTTGTGTCACACTCAGTTTAATCTTCCCCCCGATCTACATATAAGGCTTTTGCAATTTAACCAAATAAAACCCAGAAAACCTGAACACTGCTTAAATCAAAACCAGGGACTGATCGTTTTGAATGTGTATTTTCCTATTCTGTTCCAAAGAACCACCTGGGGGGAGGGGAGGTGGGTGTGTTATGCTACAGAAACACATCGAAAAACTGCAGCTTGTTCTTCCTTGTTTGAATATTTGTACTGTTTAATTTGCCCCAAATTTAAGCTGCTCCTTGCATGCTTCAAGAAATCATTGTACAGGCCGAGAAAAAGCCCTGTGTAATTAAAGCATTTGACTACTACAGGCAAAACAGAGCTAGAGGGATTAAACTGCATTGCTCACGTGCTTCCTCCTGTTGATAGCATCTGAACAGTATGGAAGTAGGAAAAAAAAAAAAGTAATCCAATTTGAAGAAAAAAGGACAATGGCAACTAATACCAAGACAGGCTGACAGAAAAACAATTTAACCTCTAGAGTACAAGCCCCAAGATTGCCTGGAAGTCCATCCAAAATTTCTAAATTCTAAAAGTCATCTCATGTCAATGACACCTACTGTCCTTCCGTTAGTTTCTGCTCTACTTCATGCACAGAGCAATGAGCAACAACGATGTACTCCATAAAGGAGCAATTCCCTGTGCCCATGGAGTGAACCTACACCTTCTAAACCTAAGTCAGTCACATCCATATATAATGTTACATAACTTAGTTACAATGTTCCCCAGCAGTTGCTTTACTCTTTTCAAAAAGCTCATATTGACTTTTATTTTTTAAATTTTTGCAAACACAGCTGAGTTGCAAAAGAAGAAAACGTACTTTCTTCTACTTGGGTCTTCTATTGCCTTAACGCTAGCTATATCATACACAAGAGCTGCCTTGCTAGTCCTTCCATTATTTCAGCAAGATGCATAGCCTAGGTAAGTTTACTTTGCCACTCTCCATAATTAGTAGTCCTGTCCTACAAAAACACCCTCTTGCAAGAGTTGATTGTTTTGACCACACTTTAATGCGGTTCCCATCCTTGGACTGCCAAGGATGTTAATTGCTAACAAGACTGGTAGTGTTTTTCCTTCATTGAGCTGACAGCCAGGGACTGGATTTAGGCCCAGACACCCAAAGTTATTTAAACACCTCCAATCCTCCTAGTGAAAAGGACCTAAAATGTACTTGAGAATTTAGTTAGAACAGGAAATCATGAGACTGAAAATAAGCAGCTTTCACTCACTGCCAGTTGAAATCCCAATTTTTAATTGCAGCCTACTGATCGCTCATCCTAAGATGATATTTAACAAAAAAAGAGTTTGTTTTAGCTCCATTCTGCTGTGCCAGAATTGAGAAGTGTGTCACCTTAAAAATATGGAAAATCATTACACCTGACTCAGCTGTTGATCACTACTTCTCAGAACTTTTTCTCTGAGTTGCAATCTATTCAGAAGGGCCTGAGAGCTATTCCTTTCTGCATGGAGCGCTAAATTCCGTATGACATGTGATTCTCTGAAATTTCCTACAAGACTCAAAAGCAGTACTCAAACACACATCCCAGGTTCTAGAAGTTTGGATGCTTATATTTGGGAATTGCTGAGGTTGTGTCGAATACTGCCATTTGTCAAAATAATTTTGTTGCTTGATCACAGTACCTCTGTACTTGGCTACCTTATATTTCCTCATTTGTGTTTTATAATTTCATTGATCAAATACAAATATGCACTACTTGTAACAGAAGGAATGATTTACATGTATGATTTATGAATTCTACCTTAACATAGAGCAAATAGGCAACGTGTCAGCGCTGTGAAGTGGGGCCTGTTCTTACCATACAGTTCATAGCAAAGTGATTGTGCTGTGTCTGAAGCTCCATCGCGTGGGGGTGACTGGTTCCGATCTCTGTGTAGCTGTTCAGAAACAGACCTTTATTGTGTGTGATCCAGTCAAACATCTAAAAGAAGAATATTAAGGAGGAAAGAAGTCACTAATTTGTTATGGCAGAAATCACAGACAAGTAACATGAGAAGTCTGTGAACACAGAAGACAGAGAGAGTCTAAGGCCATGAAAATTAACACTGGTGCTCTTTGCATTATAAGTTACTGTACATTTTAACCAAATCATTGCTGAAATCTGAATTTTTGGACCAAACAGCTAAGGCTGTTAAATCTTTACTAAAGGTGTTTATCTCAACAGGCTACTGTAAAGCCATAATCATGAAGTCATAAACTTAATTACTACAAAGAAGTCATAGTAAACAAACAGGCTCGGAGCACAGCCCTGAGTTACCAAATTTATACGTTCTCTAGTGACAGCATTTCATGACGTTAGCAGCTTAGTAATTTAGAACGAAAATGGCAATCCATGGAAATTCAATATAAATTCATTCTTGCTGATCAAGTACTTCAGCAGCAAGTTTAATATTTTTAATTCATAACTTTACTGCAGATTTGAAAACAACTTTCTACTACTAAACAAACTATACTTGAGCACAGAATTACACATTACCTTCTTCCAGACAAGTTTAAGGATACTTCTTAAAATACGTTTATTTTGTTTTTTTAAAAAAGTATTTGAATAATCAAACAAACATTAGGAAAAACCTTATCTGACAATGACCATCAATGGAGGTACATAGGTATGTTAGCAGTGGCACTGGAAGACAAAGTTTTTAAAGACCAAGCAACACAGCAAAAGGCTAAGTTTAACACCACCACCACACCCTGGGGGGGCAATTGTCTTGAAAGCTTTGCTATATCTAGGCTCAAAAAACCCCAACTACTCTGGATAAGCTGAAAAGCATTGTTCAGAAAAAAATGGTAGCAATAAACAGTAAGTACTTGTTTGAAGACCTTTATAAATATGCTGGCTAACACCGTAATATTATCAAATCCATTATTCCACCCAGGTACATGGCAAATCAAACTACAAGTAGACCACAATATGGTAAGGACTGTAAACAAAAAAGAAAAAGGTTTAAGAGCTTAGACAACTGATACAGCTGATCACATACTACTTAAATTTTCAGTTTCTTATCTAAAAGTTGGACTAGATGATCCCTGAGGTCCCTTCCAACCTGTGATAGTGTTAGATCGTTATTCAAAACAGACGCTGGTCCTGCTTGTGACCACCTTTCTCCAAGTGGTCTGACTTCTCTGCCTTCAGATACCTACAGGGCAATTCCAATCAGATTCCCTTCCACCTCATCCCTTTTTTGCCTTCTCTTCTCCTGAACTAGCTCAGATTTCTTGTGCAGAGTCATGCAAGTCTCCCCAAATGAACACGTTTATTTCTCCCCATCCAATACCCTTTATTTTTCCAACAAATATCCAGCCCTTTCCCACACCTAAATACACCACGAAGGCATACACTGATGAATCCCTGAGCTATGAAATCTAATCTGGCAAAAGTAGTGAAATGAGGGCTGCAAGTAAATTAAGGCAAGGGCCTTAATCCAAAAGTGAGTAGGGGTACTACACAAACCTTCTTTTTAATCTCTCTGCTGGTTGATGAGACAATAAAAGTCCCAGGTATGCCAGCTGCTGTCAACCCCATTTTGAGGTGCCTAACGTCTCCCTCTATTTTAAAAGAAAGCTGTATTAATTTGATATAGACTTATTCTTGGAACTGGGAACCTAGAAAACACAGATAGGAGCTTTTGCAACCACACGGCAGGACAGAGATCAATCCCACAGACTCAAATACTTCACAAGGAGTTTCTTAATGCCCAAATTATGTAGGCAACTTTTAGATGAGTAAATGAAGAACATATCTTTCAATACCACGTGAGCACAGTCAAAACATATTTTGTTAATGCTGTAATAAAGAATAATTAATGCTATCATTAAATAGCTGAAAGGTTGCTAAAAAGCATTTTGGGCCTGAAAGAGCAATACAAGAACTTGGTTATTTCCCAAATAATTTTATAACTCTAAATTCACTTGACCAGATTTTTTTCTACTCTTTACAGGCCCCTACTATTTTCAGCTATACACATTCAGTAAAGACTTACTTAAAAAAGAAATAAGTTTTTAAAAGTACGATTTAAAACACAGTAGGAAACATTAAGAGTAGTGTAAAGAAAGTCCCTGAGCTGAAATGATGAGGGTAAGGGAAACTACAGGGGAAGAAAAAAAAGGAAGAAGGAGGAAGGAGATTATATATGTTTGCTCTGCTTTTACTCTTACCCATGCATCTGCTTATGACCGCTGCTGGAGAGCAGGATACCAGTTTAACACAGACCTTTGGTCTCATCCAGTTCAATGCCTGAACATAATACTTACATAAAGTATTTTAAGAAATCTGACAAAGACCATACTTACCACTTGACTGCATAGTCTAGTTACTGCTTCTCCCGTAGGAAAACTCCCCACCCTTCCCTAAAGCTATTTGTGCCATGGTAACAAGTCAATAATAAATGATTGCAAAACCATTCTATACGAAAATAGATCTTATTTGAGCTTGTCTAAAAGTGCACTGCCTGCCATATTTCCTCTTCAAATTCCATGACAATCAAGGGCTTTCTCATTTGAAGGGACTGGTTAGCCTGAAATGTTCTGAGATCACTCAGTACCCTGTTAGTGACATATGCACTGTCAAAAGAGATACATCAGTTTTTAGCCTAGGACTTTAAATCCTGCATCAATGAAGCAGTTCCCCATGTCAGCCTCTTCAAACTTTGTTGTCTGCCTGTCACTCAAACGGAGACAGACATAGTCCTTAGTCATCTGTATTTATAAAGTATACAGTGTACACCTTCCCTTGATGCATGCAAACGCATCTGTCTGGAACAGAAACTTACCAAAGCAAAAGCTTTAAAGTCACTGCCACTTAAAATTTTCTTCAGTGAGAGCTACCTGTGTTCTTCACAGCTTAGAATTACTACCCTTTACTCCAGAAGACTAAGAGTCACTCTCAATTAAGAAATCCTTTACTTCTCACTAAAAGGCTAGTGATTAAAGACAAAAATTACTATTTGCAGTTGTCCTTCATACTTCTTTCAAGTCCATCAAGCAGCACCCATTTATACTCACCTCCCCCCAGCCCCTTACCTTTTCAGCATCCTGCTCAAACAGCCTGAGCTGAAAACATTGGTCCAATTTCAGTTTCCGCACATGCCACATCTGATGCAGATGCTGCCGTGTTGAGTGCAGCCTGTCCAGCATGGTGGATACTTTGGGTAAAAGGTTCTGTAAGTCTGCGTTCCCTGACCCAGAGTTCTTTTTGGGAAAGCTATCACTGCTCTGTATCCGCTGGAGCAGCTTTTGTCCTTCCACATCAAGGTCCTCGATAGGGGCCTTTATGACTTTCTTTTTTAATTGTGAATGCTCCTCTATCATATTGCGAGCTCCTTCCAGGTCCTGAGGCATTTCCTTTTTTGACAATATATCTTGCAGTTCCTCCAGTCTGGACAGCATATGGGTTGCATTGCTAATGTAGTCCTCAAAGGCAACTCTGATTTCTATCCATTCCTCATGGTTGTACTCCAAACAGCCATCAAATTCTGGGGTTAGCTGAGAAGGATCAACTACTTTGGTAAGGCCTTCCAAAGACACCATGTTTGTCTAAAAATAAAAATTTATAAAAATGCTGTTACTGAAATGAATTTGAAATTTTCTTTCAAATTTTTGTTTTTCTCTTTGCAAGAGTTGAGCATTTTGCTCATGAAGTCCACATGATTTGACTTTTCTCATACACTTTTCAAATATCAACTCTGATCAGCCTCCTCTCTTGCAGGTATTTCCCCAAATGAGAGAGAGATTTTACTTCTTTCTTACCTCACTACACTTAAGGAGAAAACACCAACCACTCTTTTAACTAGTTTTGTTCAAGTTTTGACTTTGTGTATTCTAAAACGGCAGGAGATAACAGCAAGGCTCAGCTGGCTGCTGTATGCTAGATGCTGGTGATATCACAATTAACACAATGCAGACCAAGACAACAAAGAGATGAAACCTAACTTTTTACTGTTAGGGGGTAAAACCCTAAATCCATCTTTCCCACACTCAGAAAAAGAATATAAATGACAACATGCACTACTACCTAGCCTAAGTAAATGAAGAAAAAGCCCCACTGGCCTAATGTACCCCTCCTCTCACCTAGAACATAATTTATCTGAGAGTTTTGAAGATGCTGATCAGTAGTGACCACACTTAAAACCACAAAATAAATGTAAATTTGTACACCATAGGGGAAATTACCTCAAACTCAAACTTAGAGCTGCCAAAGTTAGTCCTCTGTTTCTGCCAGAAATTGTCCGGCTTGATTATCAGTGCAACATGAATACAGCATGGAAAGGATTCCTGTAAAATCTTCAGCAGAGGCTTTATGGAGTCCCATTTTGACCCACGCATATCTACAATGACGGTGAATCCTCGTTTACATACTTCCTCACTGCAGAAGAAAGAAGAAAAGGTTATCAAGTGTTACAACTTCAAACACAGCACTCTACTGCACCACGCTGCCTAAAGAACGTGGTCTCCTCAGCTAACCATAACACCCTGGGGTCTCAATGTTGACAAGCTGACATGTACAGCAGATCTCACGAACATCTCAGGAAGCTTCTCTCACCCCCGCCAAACTCCTTGTGGGCGATAGCAACAGGTGTAAAGCTGATTTGATAATCTGCCTTTATCTCCTCTTTTTCTTTTTTTTTTTTTCATATTCATGATAATTCATCCTCCTTGTATCTCCTTCGCCTTAAACACACATGAAGCAACATATTGGTGCTTCAGTAAATGGAATTCATTTACAATTCACTCTTCAACAGACACACACTTCAGAAAGGCATGAATATTGTCATCAGTAATGACTGAGCGGATCCTCTAAAATACAGAAAATAGCATACTGTTCTTACCTACCACTTCTGCAACTTTTTTAAACTGTCTCAGATTCAGTCCCATATTATCTGATACTTAAAGAGTCTGTACAGGGCAAAAAACCCTCTATTGACAAGCCCTTCCGTACCAGGATCAATTTCTGGACAGTTAATGGCTAAGAAAGCATTTTATGGCTGTGAAGAAAACCACATCAACCTGTTTCTACAAAATTTGAGCTCAATTTTGCTGTCCAGAAGAAACAGACCTTACACCCAAATTCTCTGGCAACTCTTCTGAGAATGACAGATTTAATTTCTTTTAATCAATACCTTTTGGACACTTAGTGCTTGCTGCTGATCAAAAGCAGCAATTACCACCAACACCAGAAATTTTCATTTTGTTCCAGTAGAATTTGCTACGTGACCTTGTTAACAGGGAAAGGGAAAATACTTCAAAACCAATGCGTCATAGCCAGTGGACTATTACAAGGGGCCAGATGTCCATTGTGTGAGTACATGAGTCGTGTTCAGGGATGTGACTAATGTAAATGCAATTCTGGAGTTTATGTGGTGAGGTTTTCAGAGTGTCCAAGAAGTTGGGAAGCTTCACTGGCATACTTTACACAATCTCATTGGCCACACTGAGTTATGACTGACACAGTAGAGCAGAAGAGCTTCCGAAAGAAGTGATAATACAGGTTCCTTAAAGATGAGGGTTTAAGGTTGGCTAAAAAAAACCCACCCAAAACAAACCAACAAACCCCGCCCCCCACCATTTAAAAAGGGAATTTATCAGGACAAATGCTGGCTGTCCCACCTGCCCATAGGAATGCCAAAAATGGCAATGGTGCAGGGAAATACATGAAAATTGTCTAGCTTGGTTTACATGTAGGCTAGAGTGTACAACTTCTGACCATGGTGAAAACATTTTCTAACAGCCTTACAGGATTAAAGGACAAAAACAACTACTGCTTTAAAGATACATCCGTTATTAAAAGGCTGCATGCTATTATATGAGTGCTGCTCAGCCCATCCCTATGCTGCTGCACAAACTGAGCACTGATTGAGGAGTGCTTGCTGCTAACTCATATGAGGAAACGCACACCTACTAGGGCATAAAAAGTGGCCCCTCATCATGTGATACAATACAGATGTGTCCTCCCACCATGTGGCGCCATCACCTGACAAAAGATGAATCCCTTTTGGCCAAGGACCACAAAAAATTGTTCTAGGAGGCTTTAGTCAGCCAAGGTCATCTGTTAGGTAAACACAAACTACACTAATACCTGGTCCAGTCAGCACTGATGACTTAAGCTTAGCGATATTTTAAATTGGATAAATTGTTAAATTAGTAAAATTGTGAGACGGAATCACCTTAAGTGTTTAGATCTCTTGCCAAATAACTGATACCACTGAATCTTCAGCTACTTAGAGTAACAGTACTGCAATAACTAATAGACAGACCAAATGTTTGGGGCTATTTGCACTATTTGGGACTTTTTAATTAGTAAGAATTGCATGATCAGTCCTTAAAACATGACTTGTATGAAAATGAGTCTTGCTTTTAATAAAGCTCCCTTAATTCTCAAAACTTTGCCATGCTTACAGAGATATAAAACCCGCACTAACTTTCTTTTCATTTTAAATCTATTGATGCTAAACTAACATACATCTTTTGCCAGAGGACCACTGTATTTTGCCAGATTATCTCTAGAAAACTGTGGCATATTTCGATGCATATTTATCTACTAAATTCTCTAGCAACTTGAAGCTCTAGAGGGCTAGAATACATCTCGAACATTCAAATGTGAAGTCAAATTATTTCAGAAGTAAAAATCACAAGCGTTCTTCCCATCCTCCTCCTTCTACCTCCTGTAAAATCCCCCAGTTAACTTTAAACAAAACAAAAACACAAAAACCAACACACTGCAAAAAAAAACCCACAAACAAAACTAAACACTCCTAGACCTCAAAGTGAAATAAAGACTTGAAAAATTCCAATACCAACAATTGCTCTTAAGGAAGGCCATACACACTATCAACTTGATGCCTTGAAGTTATTTTTATGAAAGTACTTTTGTCAATCTGAAACCGACATCTGATTACATCAGGTGCAAAGACAACTGCCTATAAATTAAGAAACACAGAAGATATTGCATTCAGGGATGTTGTCCAAGGGGTTTTTTTCAACTGTAATGACAACTGCTCCTTGAGATCATAGGCAAACATATTCAAGCACAGCCAGCGTTGCTCAAGTCTGCATCAAATACTTGCAGATTCTGAGACCGAAAGTCAGAGTCTTATGATCATTTTTGTCCCCAATTCAGTTACTACTAGAAACAAAGTTCTACATGAACAAACTTTTTTACATATATATAATTTTTAATATATACAGAACATGTATACATGACTATATATATACACACATATACACTAGCCCTGGATTTTACTCCAGACTCATTTATTTAAATAGCACACACTAATTCACAGCTTGAATTGTTGATAATACAATGATATCGGTACTTTCACAGATATCTCCACAGGTTCATCTGAGACCTGTACAAGCAATTCTACATATCCCTCTCCTAGTTATTCCTGTGCTATATCAGGACAGTATAACTTACCTAAAACATGTAACAGTTAAGCATGTTTTGCTGACCTCAGTCCACACAAGGCATATTGTGAAAGGTAACCAGCATGTTTCTAATTATTGATGTACTGAAAGCCTTTGAGTTGTATAAGCAATCTTCACCACAGTGACAGCAATATGACATTGCAGCGCCATTTCCGAGACACAAACTACTTCCAGCTAAAGCACACCACCCTTTCTGCTACAAGGCATAGTAATTTTCCAGATCTCTTCCAATAAGCAGTTTGAAAACAGTAACTGACAGAACTTGGTATGAATTTGCTCATTTTCTTGTGGGTGTACTGCAACATAAACCGTTGATTTTATCTTATAGCTTCAGAGCTTATCAAGTGACAATTACTTACCTAGGAATACATGCTAGGTATGAAATTAGTCTTCTAAGGTCTTCTTGCCGTATTCTATCGTGATTACTACGAGCTGGAAATGTTAGAATGGGACCTCCACGCTTATCTCTGCCACCTGAAAAATTAAACACGTTAAAAGACCCCACAGCATAACACCATTCTTGTTTGCAAAACTAGTCTTCAGCATACTTTTGGAAAACTTAAGTCCTACACCATTTCATAAATACGCACTTAAAAAAAGAAGCGATTTCAAGTTAAATGCCAACACTGTCAGTTAGAGACCAACTTAAAATTGAATTCTGGGAGTATCAATCAGCATATTGTCACAATTCCTACAATGAGGAAGTATCTGTCAAAAAAAAATTGAAACAAAGAATAACCATAGCATTAGATTTACACGTTACAGTTACATTCAAGTTTGACTGGCAGTGTGACATCTCCAGCAATGGTGCTTTATTATGTATTTAAGTGTTGAATCAGCAATTGTGCAAATCAAATTTAAATACAGAGTTATGCTAATTTGTAGGCAAGTATTTAGAGGATACTTAGCATTAACTTTATTACTAGCACAGAGTTTAGGTGTATTGTATTTATACCCAATATGTGTACTAGATAAGTAGATGCTATTTAAGCATTTAATTTATGTTTTTACACTGTTCTGATGTGCAGATTCTGAACTGTCAGTTTATAGTTTTTGATTATGTCAACGATGCAGGAAATTCTGAATCCACTTCATATGTAAGGCAGAAAATCTGACTTTGAGTGGTTTCACTTAAATGTATTCATCTCATTTGTTAAATTGCAGACTTACTGTAGTTGAACATTAAAATGCTATTTTATATCCAAGCCCTTGCTAAATTCAAGTCAGTAGGCTATCTTTATCAACACTTGTATAAAAGCACAGACACATTCTTACAGCTAAATTTCACATATATGTTCTCAATCACAGATGTGTGGACTCTTCGTATGTCCCATGGAAACGCAGAATACTATCCTCTGTCCTGAACAATTTCTCATTGTAATCAGCTCCTCACTGTAAATCCATGTTACAAAACAATTTTTTTTTTAAATCGCTTAGAATTGAAGGCCAAAAGCAAATGAAGAAAACCAATCACTCAAAAATTCATCGCCTTCCTCCCCAGCAGAGTCTGCATGTGCTTGCTAGAGACACTAAGCCTAGCTGACAAGGTCTCCAGGGATTGTCTGCACCGGACTTGTTCCCCATGAGGCACCAAATGAAACTGAGAAGAGGCAAAAGCAGCTTTCAATTTCTGTCAAGCTGCAATGCCAGAAACCTAAACTTAAAAGGAATTCATATTCTTATCTTCCACGACCCTCTTAACTGGGGCATGAGATTAAGAACAACTGTGTTGTCTCATTCTAACAGAGAAAGGCAAGTCTGCTCTTGACCATCCTTACCCACTTGCCAAGCAGAGAGCTTTGAGGATTTTTACATAGCAGTGACAGGATAAAAACAAGACAGAAGCCACAAGAAAGAGGAAGGATAAGTGACAAGACAGTCTAACAGCCCAGGCCTCCGCTCAGCTCCAGAGTGATCACTGGGCTCCAAAGCTACCAAATTCAGCTGAAAGTCTGCTGCAGCCCTTAATGCTCTCCTCAGTGCACAGCAGGCCATCAGCTACAGATCTTAAAAATTTACGTTTCAACTGGTAAATGCTACTGATTCCAACCCTCCTGAAAGCGTACTTGATTGCTCAGGGTGGAAATTCTTCTTTAAAAGCAGCAGCTAGCGGGGAAGAGCATACACTGAATTGTCTTTAACACTCTCTAAGCATTTTAAACAAATGCCTTGGTACAGGCAGTCACTTCAGATCAGTCCTCCAGGCCTTTCCCACACAACAACTCCTATAACATGCAATTTTCCAACACGGCAAGGAAAGAAGCCTATATTCTTCATGTCATTGTGGATGCCACTTCAGTTGGCTCCCAGCTCCATATACACAACAGAGAAAGCCCATTTTTAAAGTGTGGTACTAAAACTTCTGATAAATAATATCCTGAAATTTTTCTATGACGTAAAGAAAAGCTGCTGCACAAATTTCAGGACTAGATGAGTAATGAAGAAATTAATACAGCTTTCATTTTTGGTGAAAAGAATTTCACTATCTGGTCTTTAAAAGGATATCAAAATTGTAGATATTAAGCTAAAAAAGTCCCTAAGACTTGTTTTTTTCATCAGCTATACTGAAAGCTTTCATAGGCCTTTTCCAATAAGCAACTCTCATTTCCTTTGTTCCTGATGCTCCTGTGTCATACACAAACAGGAATGTTAAAAGAAAATGTATGAGGCATCAGGTGGGAATTTCCTGTCTCTCAAAAGTTTCTAACCAACTCAACCCCCTATTTGTCTTGGTTTAACAAAAGCATTTTAAGCTACTACTTTCATCAGTGAGACTTCCATTTTTATCCCTTTCCTTTTATATAAACCCCCCCAGTATTGAGATACTACCTCTGTTTATGCCAAGATGTGTCATATGAGTAGCTGATCAACTCACAAGTCACCCAACATGAATCACTTCTGCCTAGTGCACATTACTAACAGCAGTCTTGTCAATGGTCTCCAAATGCCACCAAAATCCAACAGGCTGAGTAGTGCAGGAAATGCCTTTTTACCTAGTTTCAAAGTACTTAAAGCTCAACGGTGTGCTTTTATGGCATATTTGAAAAACAGGACAAGTTATCAAGTACTATTTCCTCATATGAAACCAAGATAACTGCACTTTCTAAGAAAATGCTCTCCTTGTGTAAGCATGTCTAAGGATGTAAGAGTATCTTTACTTCAACAGACTTCAGTTCAAACTTAACAAAAAATTGCATCCAAAACCCCATTTGTACTTCACGGTTACATCTCTAGGAGGCTTTTCTATTTCAGGTGGTGAGACGCCCAAGGCAAGCAGATTATTTCCCAGTCAGGTAAAAATCAGTTCAAGGAAACTTTTTCCTTTCCCCCCATCCCTCCCCACCTTTTTGGTTTTGGTTGAGAACCATTCTGTTGGCAATTATAGAACAATAACACAGGATTCACGGAGAAGCTGCACCCAAGCATTTGCTTGTCTACACATCAACTTATTTTGTTACTTTGACCAATACAAGATAAAGCAGTCCAGTCTGTGTCAGACTGGTTTCATGAAGGACAAGCATTTCCAATACAGAATTTATTCCAGAATCAGTATGTACAGATACCACAATTCAGGCTAGCTTGGTGAGCTTTAGGACTTTGCAGCTATCAACCTACATACAGCACGATGCACTTCACAATACTTCACTGAAGTATTTGTTCTTCTGTATTTCCTTGCCTCCTGCCCTAGCAAAAATACACCTGCTTCAAGATCTGTTTCAGAATTGAATTCTGAGAGACTACATCTCTCCTTTTCACTCCAACTGTCATCCAATCATTAACTTCACCTTTCTTTAACAGTTTGAGCATCGCTGCTTCACTAACATGTTTTAAGATACACAAAGAACACACAGATTTTAACAAGTCCAGATGACTGACTTGCACCATAGTCCTCATTTGTACATTGTTTGTAGTACAAAATTTAGTTCTAAATTCTGGGGGGTTTTTTTTTGTGTGTGGTGGTTTTTTGTTGTTGTTGTTGTTTTTGGTATTTTTAAACTATCCTGGCCAGTACTACAGACAGAGACAAGAACAACAAATTCTCTTCCATCTAAATACATCTTCAGATACGCTGAATTATGAAAAATCTTTTTTTTTTTTAAATTTACAAAAACACATCATTAACAGCTCAATAAAGAGGGCTAAACTGGATTGTGATAATAGAGGAGAAAGTAAAAGTGAATCACATCAGATGTACTGCGATTTGTGGCACAGAAAAAACAACTACTAAAATAGTTTTTTCAAAGTGATGAAGTACTGTACAAAAAAAAGAAAATATATTTAGTAGATCTGTTAAATATATCCACCTGAAAACAAATGAAAGGAATAAATGAAAAGCAAAGACTGAAACAAAGCAATACAGAATTACAGCCTAACTGAGGCTAACACAGATCAGAGAGGTACCTGTTGGAGGAGAAAAGGTCAACTCTCATAAATACAGTTTAATCACAACATAGTATGCTTCGAGTAAAAGTGGTACCTCAGTGGGGGGCATCAGTTACCAAGAGCTTAAACTCAATTAAAACAAAGATTTCTGATTGGATCAAAACATCATCTGAAAAATGCCTTATGGTGGAAGCAGATGTTGCCCCTTGGCTTCTCCATGTGGCTCCTTGTGAAGAGAGTGCCTCCATCCTTTTTATAGCTGCCCTTTAAGTGCTGGAATACTGTGATAAGGTAGCCCCTGACCCTTCTGTTCTCCAGGGAGAGAAGACCTAACTCCTTCAATCTTTCCTCATAGGGCAGGATCTCCAGCCCTTTCATCATCCTTGTGGCACTCCTGATGATCCTCTCCAGTCTGCTTGAGTTTTTCTTTAGTTGTGGGGACCAGAACTGGACACAGTACTCCAGGTACAGCCTGAAAAGCACTGAGTAGATTGGGATGATCTCTGCTAGTAATGCCCTGTAAATGCTGCCCAGGATCTGATTTGCCTTTGTTGCTGCAGCAGCACCATGCTGACTTATGTTCATTTTTTGTCCACCAGGACCCCCAGGTCTCTTTCAGCAAGGCTGCTCCTCAGCTACCCAGACCCTAGCCTGTACTGGGCTCTTTGGTACCTGGTCTCTGGCCCAGGTATGTGACTCTGCACTTGTCTCAGTTAAACTTCGTACTGTTCTTGCTAGCTCACTCTTCCAGCCTGTCCAGGTCTCCCCATAACATAGCTCATCCTTATACGACCATCTCACAGTAAGCTGGTCTCAAGAATTGCTTAAGAAAGTCATCATTGTGGAAAGATCAGTGTCTTTAGTATTCTAAGAACACAAAGATGAATATACTGCTACACAGTCCATACTTACTCATTTAAATTGGAGAAGGAAGGTTTCAGCAGAGAAAGGCAGAGAGAAGACTGGAAGTGAACTGAGGATCTCAAACACTCCATGGGGTTTTTTCAGACTATGTTATTTCTGTAACTTTCCTGCTCTATAAAAAAGAGCCATTTCTTTGCACTATTGATTGTCACACTTCATTTCTACTTGAGAAAGTACCTGACAATCAACAATGAACTTGTTGCCAACAAGTCTACCAGAGCTTCAATATAAACAAGAGAGAGCAAAATACAGTGGTGTTTGTGAATGCCTTAGGCTTAATGGGACTACTAGAGTTTTTAGTAGAGATAACTCAAAGTTAACTTTAGATATAGTTTTAGTAGAGATCTCCCCAATAAATTTGTCCTACTTCTACAGACCTTAACCAGTTATTGTACCTAGAGATATTAAAACCAGGTACTTGAGTAAAAGTTGTACGTTTGAAGGAAAAAAAATGAGCTACATTGAAAGCCTCTGTAAGTCAGTAAGCCAACAATCTTCCTTACCTTTGTGTTCCCAGATATAAAGCTTGACATTCTAGATCCACAATGGTTAAACCCTAGTAGTGGTGGTAGTTTTGTTAAGGGGTGTGTGTTTGTTTTGTCGTGGGTGGTTTTGGGGTTGGGTTTTTTGGGGGGTGTTTTTTTTTTTTTGATTACTTACACTACTAATATACCTCATTTGATTTGAGCTCCATGTGCAATGGAAATGTGAAACTATGGATTTTTAGCATATCAGTACTAGCCAGTCTTGCTGCCCATAGCTGTTTGCTCCATTCTTCTGTCAGAAGTTGCTACCTTCACACAGGCAAGTTGGAAACCACTTTTTCCTGCCTGCAGCTCATCTGTTCTGGTTCATAATCCACCATCTCCCCTTAAATTCATCTTCAGCTTTCATTTGACCCACTTCACTTTCACTGAATTAATGCCTTTTGAGAATGCCATATGCTTACAACTTAACATTAGAGAACACCTATCATCTTTCAGATACCTTCTAAGGGGTCTAAAGTAAGTTCTGGACAACCTGGAAATTCAGAAGTTTTTGAATGGAAACTGACTGCATTTTCATTAAGTGCCATAAAGCGAGGTCCAAAAAAAAGAGTAACGGGGGATTGAAATGTTGTGCTTAGTTCCCCTCCTCTCCCTCTGGAAATACTTTTTTAAGCAAGTCTTCATCAGCACTACAATCCATAAGCAGAAGAATCGTGAGTTCCCACACTACCAGGGAAATTGGCTCTGGGAGGTCTGTTATACTGTTCATTACAGTCACTAGGACCTTTTAAGGAGAAAAAGAAAAAACTGAAACAACATCTTTTTTGCTTTACACCTCTGCTTGACTCAGCGGAGTGGACAGGTTGAAGTACTGTGAACTACACACTGTACTTGCAAGCATCAGCATCCGTACACAGCAAATATCTAGAGAGTGCAATTTCATACATCATTTTGTATGTTTTAATATTTACAGATAAGAGTTTTACTTCTAGAGTGCTTGACAAGTTATTTATCTTTAAAAAAACCCTTTCAAATATGACTGTCCTCTAAATCATTTGACAGTAAGATTATGGCAAAGAGAACGATGTTGTTTAATCCCAATAGATTTGGAAGTACTTACTTCAGGAAGTTACACCAAAATGTAGTTCATAAGAATGCTTTATGGAATGATGGCTGAGGTGCTTAAAGTTATTTATCAAGTTATAGAATATATTATGATATTCATTCATCTAAACCCCACTTTTAAATCCTCTGCTGTTCCTTGTGAAGTAACCAAGCAACTTCAAGGTGTATGCTGGAGATAACTAAAATTAGATGCTAACTCATTTAACCATGAGGATATTAAGTGTGCCTCAAAAGATATGCACTGAAATTCCACCTCTGCAGAGAGATTTCTCCAGTGCTTCAGACGAGCCAGTAACAAAGCCATCTCTGTAAAACTCTACAGCAGGAGAACCAGAAGTAAGAGAAGGAATACGGCTATGGTACAGCAGGTTGTTCTAAATAATGCTTTTGGATATGCAGGGAGGACGGGACATGACCAGGGCAACACCAAGCAGCATGTTCTACATTCAGTCAAACACATATCTTCTTTATTACAGATCCTTTCACAAGGCTCATGTTATGTTTGGGGTGTCCAACTGGAATAGGTTCTACGCTAGCTTTCCATGACTTCTGTAATGATATTTAAAGTATTTAAAATACCATTTTACATGTGACTAATGACACACTTATGCATTCCACAACAGAAGAAAATAACTGTACCTGAAAGGTATGCAACTTTTTCCTTTAAAATTGGCAGTACTTCCATAGCCTTCATTTCATCATTTTTGCGAAACCCTGAAAAAAGATAATTAATCAGAAATTCAAACAAGCTCAACTTCTACATTTGATGAATGCACTGTAAAACAGCTGAAGTCTGAATGTTATCATTACAGAATTAAGATAACCTTATAGTAAAAGGCTGCAAAAAAAAAAAAAACCCTAAACTTTTAAAACATATTCATGAACAAGTCATCACTTTGACTAGCTTAACACAAATAGTATGGTCTGTTAGTAAACCTCAGTAGAAAATAGGATACTGGAATTAGCCTTTTTCATCAGTAAATTAAAAACAACAGTTGGATCCTGTTGCTTCTGGGCATTCCAAATCCCACTTTCACTTTTTGTTCCAGCAGAGAGGAGTAGTACCAAGCTAATAAGAGTAGGTACCTTTAGAAAAATTCCTGGTCAAAAAACCATACAAATGAACACACACACACAAAAAAAAAGGCAAAAAGCCAAACAAAAAAATGAACCACAAAAAATCAACCCCCCCCAAAAAAACCCAAACCAACAGAACAACCCCCCCCCCCAAAAAAACCCCAACAATCAAACCAAAACTTCCCAACCCCCCCAAAAACACCCAAAAAAACCCACACAAAAAACCCCAACACTATTCACATGCAACTTTCCTTACATCATTTCTGTAAGTAGAACTGGGAAATAAAGCTCTCAGCTGCCTCAGAGAAGCAGCATTTTGTAACAGAGAGCACATTTTGTCATGTTAACTCTATGTACCCATGGAGTTTGAAATGGTCCCTAAGGTGAGCAATCACAATCAACATTGCAAAGCAGCATATTATTAGCTTGTCCCTCCTCTCTACTTCCATTACATTTCTGTGGCCAGATTATAAACTACTCCCATCTTTAATAAAGTTGATTTAGGAAGCATTTTATTTATGACCTTATATTCCATATTGACCTGCACAACACAGAATTGGCCCCTTTTGGGCCAGTCTTGCTCATCTTACAAAAATTGGGTGTTTTGTACCCACACTTCAACTAACTGTATCATCCTTTCCAGTCTCTTTGGATTCATGCGCTGCTTTAAAAATCTCTTCTCTGAAGAAATTACCTCTTCTGGAGTAAGTGGGAAGCACGCACTTATCCCTGTTGAAGCCCAGAAGTGCTGTTAAGTAAAACAGCCCAAATAGCCTGCTACATCATCACAGTTGTGTCCCTTAAAAGCAACAGTTTGAGCTGTTTAGAAGGTAAAATAAAGTTCTTATTTATTTAGAGTTTCAGGGAAACCTTACAAGAGCAAGCTCTGGTGTACATGTAGCAGTTTTTTCTGAAGTATATTGTTCTTCCTCTGTGCAAAAGGGCCACAGTCCCTCTAGAGATGGCAGCAGAAGCTGTCATTGATGCCAAGCAGG
This sequence comes from Phalacrocorax aristotelis, assembly GCF_949628215.1. Classification (NCBI taxonomy): domain Eukaryota; kingdom Metazoa; phylum Chordata; class Aves; order Suliformes; family Phalacrocoracidae; genus Phalacrocorax; species Phalacrocorax aristotelis. The sequence continues at coordinate 86,743,610 of NC_134277.1, forward strand.
GAGGCTATCATTTATCTTCCTCCTCAAACATATCCAAATGTCTCATATCCTTTGGTCTCAGGCTCTAAGCTTTAATGAAAGAGCTATGCACTGCAGAGCTAAACCTGAGGGTATCATACTGGTGTCATCAAGTAACATAAGATTTGTAAATACAGGCATCATATATGTAAATTACACCACAGGCTTTATATTCCAGCCAGCAATACTGAGAGCTCTGTGCCACTGCAGCATCTAGTTATGGGCACCACCCTTCAAAACAGACCCAGGACACACCAAACAGAACACCCAAGGGACAAAGACGGCCAGGTCACACCATGTCATGTTCGTGCCACAAGCTACGATGAAGGACTAAATCTAATGACACACTTTAGTCTGAAGAGCTCAGGGGAGACATAGTAGCAGTTCTCAAAACACAAAGTCTAGTCCTGGCAAATGTAAGCTGGCTAGAATTACAGTGAGAGGTTTACTTTAGATGGTAGGAAGTTTCGTAAAGGAAAGAACTGTGAAGCAGCACGCAGGATTGCCTGTGGAAGGCTATGGACTATCCATGACTGGGGATTTTTTTTAAAAATGCGTTTAGACAAATGTCTGTCAGCAACAGGACGTTCCAGTTCTCTGTAACTGAAGCGTTCAACCAGGACATTGTCTCAACACCCACAGATTACAAACAAATGAAAACTAAACAAATCCTCTTCCAGCTATCAGCTTGTTCCCTGTTTTTCCATGAACACCATAAACCAAAAACAAACCCAAAATTCAGTACACATTCTCAGAAAGGCTAAACCAGAAAAACTGGTTCCTTGGGTAACCATGCTGCATGGAGGGTTTCTATATGATGGACAATATTTTGCAATCACGCAGCAACTACAGACCAACAAAGCAGCAGAGGGACACAGCTATTTCTTTCACATTTGCACTTAGACTCTCAGGAGTCTAAGACAGCTCCAAAGGAACCTCTTGCACTACTCCTTCCTCCAGAGTACTGGCCTATGGTTATCAACCTTTTACTGAAACTGCCTACAGTTTTGTTCCTACTAGATTTTCATTTACTATGGATTGAAGCTTTGAACAAGACTAAGAAAAACCTTAGGCCTAAATAACTCCTCTAAAAAGACAGCAAGTACCTTTGTCCACCTTGAAATATTTGGGCTTCAGCTGACTGCTAAGGTAATACAGGCACACTTCCAGAGTTACTTTTTTTTAAAGCGCTTTGAGCTACCCTCCATAAGCTTAAAGCCAATTTAGCATGCTCAGCTTTCATATCAACCATGGCAATTCCTTTTCTTTACAGTAAATTTAGAGGTCGAAAACGCTTTCTCCTCACCTAAAAAGCATGCAGAAACTAGTGCTGTACTTTGCTGTCTATCTCAGCTCAAAATTACCCAAGACATTGATGTTACCGCAACTTGCTTGCTCAGATTTCTAAGCCCTTAAACTACTTCACCTCAGATGATGCACAGTAGCTGCACATTTCACTTTGCCTGTGGCATGTAAGAAGCGAGAAACATTTAGCTAACATTTCTTTGACTATTAAGGGGCTGCTCAAGGTAAACACCCTAGCAAATATGTTAGTGCTTGGCTCACGTTCTGGATCCGTATATCCTTAAGGCTGACTGCCTTGGATTATCATATTCCTGCTGCTCTAAACAGCCTATTTTTATAGCAGTTCTGCAGCGTTAAAGCTTAACTGAAAAGACTGTGGGGATTACAACTGACGAAAGAATGCTGGGGAGCAAAGAGGGTGAATATGGCAAGAAAGTGCATTTTTATCTCCAAAAGAGCAATAACAAAACAAAAAAACAGCAACATAAGCAGGTCTTAAGGGCTTGGGATGGGTCCTCCCCCTCCCCTTTTAAAGCCTCCACACCACAAAATGTTTGCGATTATGAGGATTTCATTTAAAAAAAAAGAAAACAAATTAAAAGGCATTTACCGCGCTCAAATGAAATGCCATAAATATCTGCACCAATCTCTCCCTACACAGCTCAGCAACCTCCGCGCCAGCCGGCTGCATCACATGTTCCTGGAGGTGATGTCATCCCTCCCCGGCCGGCCAGCTGCAGCTCCCGGCACCGCGGTGCCGCTGCAGTGCCCACAGCCCCGTCACCCACCACACAAGCCCACCACGGCAGCAGTGGAGCGAGCAGAGGTGTCAGTGACAGACCCACTCCCGGTGTGGTGAGCTCACTGGAGGAGCATGACCAAAGCCTGCACGGCGCAGCTTGGCAAACTTTAAATACAAATGGGCTTTCAATCCCATGGCACACACTTCTCTTTCGAAAGCATGATGTATATGCATATATGGCACATATTTATGCTGTTCCTTTCACTGTCGAGTTCACCTAATAAGGCTTTTTGATTTAAAAAATGTGGGGTTTAATAATAAATCCTTCACTACTATCTTCTTAAAGATTATTTTAGTCTTAAACAGGAAAACCACCCTTGATATTTTCAATACCTATTAAAGGAATAGTTATTTTACAGCTTCACGTTTTTAATAGGTAGCATATGCTCTTCTGTTGTCTCATGCATCATATAGACACTTTTCCCTAACTACCAGTCAAGAGGGAAGAAGCTCAAGTTATGCTAATTAACATACAACTTTGGTAGATTAGCACACAACTAAGTAGTCTTTGTCAATTTAAGAGGTTTCTCCCTCCCCTCCTCCTTGAAGCTTTCTGAACTACATGATCCCCCAAGTTATGGCAATACAGCCGTCTGCTAAAACAGAGTCTGTTATCACAGAGCAGTTATTGAAACATTTTATTACACAACTAAAGATCTTTAAAACATGCAAACAAGAAAGAAGCAAAAGAAAGTCACTTGAACTTTTTATAGACATGTATACAATGGAAACCTAAGAAGTCTCTCCCACAAACACACCATCTTCTCTTTGCCTCCACAACTGCAGAGCCAAAAGACACCATCATCCAGCCAAATTTAACAAACTAAATTGGCTGTACTAATCCTTTTTCTCATGCTGTATGAGGCCAAGGTGTTTTGCTGCAATAAATTAATTTATCCAAGTTGGAAGACCCAAGAAAAGACAGCATTCCTAGGTAGAGGTATCACCCCAGGTTTCCAAGAGCCCTTTACCCAAGTGGCCATGGCAGCCCCACCCCCCACCTGGGCTGCAAGCATTCCCAAATCCCATGGCGAAGACCAGGCTACAGAGCCACACGTCCACCTGGCCTGGAGACACGAGGGTAACCCAGCGTAAAGGAGCCACCTTTTGCCTGGAAGTCACAGTGTTCCTATAACTCTGCTGCTTGCCTGGGTACCCAGCTGGCTGAAACTTCCCATGGGTGCCGAGATATGGTGAGCAAATCACCTTTAGAGCAGTAACAGAAACGGGGTACCCTGAGTGGTAGTTCACGCATCTAAGACAACTACTGTACTAGTCTAAGGCTGAGGTATTCAGACACAGGGAACAACATAACTCTGTTAATCATCCTGCACTGCAATGATCAGTAACTAGTCAGCCACACAATTAAAGGGAGAAGATAAAATTGCCTTAAACACATCTTCTAAGCTAACAATTTGATTACAGAACTGCAATACGAAACAATGTTGGAAACAGCTTCTCCCCAAATGCATTGCTGCCCCAGGAACATAAAAGTCTTTGTTACTTTGAAGGTATCTTCAGTGATGTGCATCGTTCAGTTATGGCAACAGACGTAAATTACAGAAATAGAAATAAAGACAGCAAAAAAGTCTCGGAAGTTGAGGCTAAGAGCAGCATCTCTTTGCTAAGAGGTTGATGAAGGTCTCATCCATTGCTGCCACATAAAACTGACTTGAAACTTTCCTGAACCGTGGCTAGAAAAAAACATGAACAAAAAAAGGGATTGGTCTCATCCTGAAAACTCACACCTTTAAGAACACAACTGATTTTCACCTTGCAACATAAAAACAAGAGCTATTCACAGGCACAAACTAAAAAGCCGGACTCAATCCAGAATACATCAACGCTTTAGGCTCTCTTCAGACTTCAGAAGAATGACTCCTTGTGTCAAGCCATCAACAGTAAGCAAGTGCCTTATCTGCCAGGCTGCTCCCTGGCTGCCTTCTAACTCCCACCTCCTCTTTGACAGAGATCCAATCCCAAACCAGAGAAACCTCTTTCAGTAAGTTATTTTCCAACAGAGTACTCTCTTCATTTCAGAGGACCTGCTCCGACAGGCTTCTGTTCAAAAATCCACATGCTATGCTGAGTTCTATAGGAAGGAAAAAAATCCCCACATAGAAACTGCAATAGCAGCACTCAGAACTGCTAGTTAATGCCAGAATTCAGTTAATCAGGGAGTTTGGTGTTCATTGGATTTAGGTTAGTCATAAGTGGAAAGAAATATTTGCTAGGAGATGAGAGATAAAACAACTTCTGTGGGCAGGGAAGAGACTGTTTCCTAGCCAAGCAGCAACTTCGTGCACCTAGGTAAGGCAGCAGGAAATGTAAACCATTCTGCACAGCTCCTTGCATCCTCTGGTCCCTTTGTGTCAATTAAGCTTCACCTTGGAACACAAAATCGCAAAACTAGCTAGTCAACATTTAAGCATTTCCTCTTTCACAGCATGAATGATATCAAGTACACGACACTGAAACCTGAGCTATTCCTCCCTTTAATTGTAAACCCATCCTAGCTACATTTCAAGAGAAATTGCCTTCTAGTTAATTAAGTAAAAAGGCAAAAACAAAAGAAGGAATAAAGAAGCTCAAATATAACAAAATTACTGCATTATTAGACTGATTAAGGTTTCATTATTTGTCCTTCCTCCCCTCCCTTCCCCACCATATCACAAGATGATGACATTGATTTTAAATCCTGGAAATCCATAGATTTATTCAAGTTTATCAGTTAACAACTGTATATAATAAACCTCAGCTGCGAATTAATTTATACACTACTCTCCCCTGTTTTTCAAGTGTCCAGAATGAGAGCACAAAGCAGGTTCCTACTCTCCAATTTTGCCATGGCGAGATTTTTAAAAATAGGACAGTGGCAAATTTCCAAAGATGGTATTAATTCCATGAGAACATAAAAAGATATGGAGATTCACAAGCAGTCACTGTGAAGCCTTTTACATCCTTACTCTGAAGTTACTACATAGAAACTAGTACAGTTGAGTCGGTAGAACCATTTGATTTCTCCTTCAGTCAGATTTGGGAAAAGTGATTGCTGACCTCCGCAAGTTCTTGGGTTTACAAATGAAATTAGGCTACTGAGGTAGCCTGGTGAGAAAGAAAACGGAAAAGCAGAAATGGCAAAAACCAGCACTAACTAAGAATACAACCCAAAGAGTTGGCAAAGGGAAGCAGAAGATAACTAAAGTTAGCACATGTATGGGATTACTGATAGCTTTTCTTGATTTTAACTGAACTGTTTTAAGTGCCAATTTCAATTTGATGGTAGGCTTAACTGTAAATTCATACTTTTGTACACAAGTAAAGGATTCATAGAGCAATTAGAGCTGTCAATTCACCAACTGCACTGTTATCACCTCCCATTATAGACACTGCCTATATTCACTGGGGCTCGGCAATCTCACACCATCTTTCACATTGCAACAAAGCAAGAGAATTCAGAGAAATTATGGCAAAGACTGCAATTCTTGTCTTTTCTCTGAAGCTTCCTGAGCCTGCAGATGACCCGTTTCAAAATGGCAATTCATCTCAGGAACACTAACTTTTAAGTATGCCTGTCATGCCATCTTTAAGACCATACACCTTTCTGTTTAGGAGCAAATGAGGAACTATCAGCAGATTTTTTTTAATTGACATACAGATCACTGGGCAACATTAGTAACCTTGGCATTCATCATTTATTCATTCACTTTCCAGATTCTAAAGCATTCAGGTGACTCCAACAAGGACACAGCTTAGAGGCATATAACCAGAGGGGATGATTTCAGTGCTGTTCCAGCAACCATAGTCATGAGCTTAAACAAGGTATTTGTTGTAGCTAACAGCTATTCATTTAACATTAAGAACGCAGTTCTGAATTTGAAGCAATTCCAGGAGTATGATGTGAGTACACTTTTTACTCCCTTCAGCTCTGGTCAGGCTCAAGATCCACTCATCAGAAAATGTTACACCTTTAAACCCTCACTTCAGTCACAACAGCTGACATAGATCTCCTTCCTCTTCCTGTTTTGTTCTGCATCCTGTGCTGCAGGGAATTGCACCACATCAGTACTGAGCTGGTATGCAGTGCTACCACATGGCAACTGGGACCTCACAGAACCGGACAGCTTAAAAATTGCCTTGAAGTAAGAAAATGAGATTCATTAGAAGGTTACCAGCTCTTTATCCACTTAATTTTTGGCATTTTTGCTAAGTGTAAGAGGTTCTCTCTTACTATTTTTAACAGCTCTGTGGTTTGTCCCAACACCTGGATGCACCTCTCCTGACTATAAATTATGGGGGAAGTACAATGTCATACAGAAGGAAGTGGGACAAGAAAAGGCTACTAGTGTAGTTGAGTCCAAATACTCAAGCAAGATCAAATTCACTGACTGAGTGACCATCCTTTCCTTGGAAGCTTACATACTCATCTATTCCTCAGTTAAGAAAGAGCAATTACTGGGAAAGTAGCTACGTCTGGCGTGTACTGCAAAACTTGTTGAAGAGCTGCCTTAAGAACCTAAGTTGAAGAAAACTCCAAATCCTAATCCCTCTGTTAAAAATCTGCAATTTCCTTTTAACTGTGTAACAGGAACCTTAGAGTTTATCTGTACTTTGTAGTGAGGTCCCTTCCAACCTGAATTACCCTTTGATCCTATGAAATGTGTGAGCCAGAAGTACAAACATCCATTTTTCAATTGAAACTTAAGATGAGACGACCAAAATCTGACCAGTTTCCCCCTTTGAAGTAAGGGGAACTGTGTTCTTAAATTTATCTATCCATTCAGGATGTTCAATCTGTTCCTGCTGTCCTACCAACATTGTCGGGAGTTCATTTGTTTTGGTGGGAACTGCTCATCCATCTCTAAGTGCTGCAATAATCCCATTCACTGCCCTGCTGAGGTGGCAAACCTTTTTGTAGTGGTGTTCAAATACAGCAGTAGCACACTGCTCTCTCTGCAGTCACTTTCCCCTGCTGACTGTTGATACAGACACTCATGGCTTAAGGGGTCTACACTGTCAGGGCTATCAAGAGGGTACCCGGTCTCCTATAAAAGATTGGTTTAACGTGCAGTTGTTTTAACAGCAAGGTCTGTAAGCAATTTTACTTGGTTTTCTGTTCAAAACACAGATCAAGTGAAAGGCAGTAGCTTCTAAATTCTGCACTTCAACAGCTGGAACATAACATTGTAGATCATGTCCTTTGGCTCTTGTTCCAAACCACCATCTGGAGAACTCGCCACACTGAAATTGATGAAGACTACAGCAAAGGCAGTAAAAATAAGCAAACTAAAACAGACTTAAAATTGTCCCGCATTGTTTTATCCGGAGCAACAATAGGAAGAACTATTTCCATCAGCCCTGAAATCAATCAAAAATACCAAAAAACAGACTGCATGTTCTTCAGAAGAAATGCCTTTTTATAGCACAAAGTATTGCTTTTGGTCTTCCTATCATTCACAGACTCCAAGATTAGGCATTTACTGGTTTCATTTTTTAATTTCTTTTTCCGTTTCTACACACACACACACACACACACCCCTTTTTTAATATGCACACATTTTCACAACACTTTCGTCACCTTATGGAGATTCATATGCAAAAATTTTACATATGCAAAAATTCGTACATGGAGACATTAGTACTTAAACAACTGGTTTTTGTTGAATGCTCCTTCCCCCCATTCCCCCCCCCCCTTTTTTTTGCACAACATTTTATATTCCTTCTGTGGCAAAACTACCAGTTTGCAACAACATGTATGTCAAATAATTTGATTTGTGCACAGCGCTCGTTTCTTCAGATTCCCGTTTTATTAGTTTGCAGCTGTAAGGAGCTTGAGCTCTAAGAGCACTGAGACATGGGAAATATAGGGTGAATCTGAGCTTCTCTACTACATTACAGTGCACATAGAAAAGACCAGCGTGAAGAGGAAGGGGGAGACACTTCATCCTGCTTCGTAAAAACAGTCAAGTTCATATGGATTCAAACAACAGAGAAAAAGAATAATCTGCATGCTGTTTTATATAGCCCTTCGGTTCAAACGTGTGACCGTTACAACCATTTAGAGGAGGATAAATAGAGTTTTACATCAGAGCTTCTCCCTGCTCCCCTTTTTAATCTTTTTACTGAGCCGATTTTATTTAAAATACTGATGAACATATGCTACTGGTTAGAATGAACCATTTATTTTAAAAAAAGAATAGTGATCAGGAGTCCACAGGGGAATTAAAGCTTGAGTATTTCACTTTTAATATGCAAGCGGTTGCTAACAGCAACCTGTCTCCCTCCCTCCCTGCCTTTAAAAGGGAGAACAAGATTAGCATGAAATGCCAAAAGAGATGTCCAATACCCATCTCATTTGCTTAAGGATTACGTTAGAAATTATATCTTGAATTACTCTGAGCAGGTGCATACATATTCTTAACACACATGCCGCATTAATTAAAGAGACAGGTTGAAGACAATAGAAGGCAAAGAAAGCGAACAAGCAATCGCTCTACCGAGACAAAAATGAGCCACGCGCAGGCTTGGCAGTAGGGAAGCTGTACAGCACAGCCCGATCTGCATGCAAGCCGATGACAGCATGGCTCCCACATGACGGCCGCACTCACAGTGGCACGCATTACATCATCAGCTTTGTGCAGGGAGGAGCGCTGCCACACGCTGCATCCCTGACTCCATCCCCTAAACCTTACGGAGGCAGAAATATGAGCGATCTGAAGTCACACAAACCTTCTTCTCCCTGCCCTGCCAAAAATCCTCCCCATCTGATCCTCTGGTAAATTTCATTAGAAACAAAAGACCCTTACCACATTTTGCTTTGTGAGCAGATTTCCCTTGAGAATCAACAGAAAGGATTTTGCAAATTGTCATGACTAAGACAGGGAGGTTTCATTCCTCATTTATCAAATCTGCTCTAGCAGGTTATTTCCTTCAGATGACAAAGGCAAGCAGCCTGAATCTCATTAGAGCTACATTTAACACAGCTACTGAAGTATACAAATTTAACCTAAATCAAGGCTTGGGTGTTCTCCACGAGCTCCACTTACTCAGCTCCTTCTATGTTACTGTAATGCGACCAAGATTAACATCTTGCCTTCACTTTCATCCATTTCTGTAAATGGATACACATTACTATAAATGCAGCATATGCACTTCCACAACTCTGGTCAGAAGCATACTCCCAAACTCAGCACTTAAAACCAGGGAAGAATTTCTCACCAGCTCACGTATCCTCAAGTCATGAGTAAATGAGCTTCAAACTCATCTTTATTAAGGCTATGTATCATATGCAACACTGAGACAGACAAGACAAAGCAAGCAGCTCCTACTGCTATTTAGGACAGAAGCCTGTAGATTTAACGTTCCAAAGGCATTCAGATATCCAGCTGTTTGTTTCTATAGCTTTAATATTCACAGGCATATTGACACAAGTGACACCTATTCAAACAGTGTCAAATTTCTTTATGAACAACAGTTACTTTAAGTAGGGACACTGTATGATGTTCACAAGTGTGCTAATCCAGTTCTCCTTCAATTTTTCAAAAAAAGTCACATATGAAACCTCTCTCATTTTACAGACCAAACTAGACAAGAGCTATTTAAACTTGACTGCAACTTACCACTGCCTACTACTTGCCAGCACAACAAATCCAGTCTAGCAAATACTTGTCAGTTCCCACTATTTCATGCTGAAAATTTTAACATCAAATCTATGGACCCTGATATGACTGCACTCATTCAAATAAGAAAGTGCACACAGTTACTATTCTGGTAGCACAGGCAGTAAGTATCCACCCATCAGCTTTATTCTTCAACGTCCTAGAGCATGACAATACAAAGATGTATATACCCACGCTACCTGCAAAATACCACCACTAGCAAATGTTTTCCACATTATTTTATTTCAGTAGAGGGCATTCATCACATGGGCATGTTATAGTACCTCTGATCCATGCCCAGACTTATCAAGCATTATGTAGTATGGTATAGATGCCATATGATACCATCTACAAATCAGAATGACAATGATATAAGCACTGTAAGTTATAATATTTTAATTAAGTTCACAAAAACAGCTTAATTTAAGCTCAATAAAATGGGTTTGTTGGCCTTGAACACTGACTCACTCTACACAAAATTCCTAATGCACATGATTTACTGGAAAAGCTCTTTGAGACAACAATAGGAGCTAAAATTTTAATTACATTAAAAAGCAGCAATGTACTTTGGCAGGTATGTAAATGCATGACTTCAGAAGTCTACAATGTATTTTAAAAGCACTAGGTAGGATTTAACCATGCCTCTGCTTTCATGTCTTCAGTTCCTGACACAATTAAAGATACATAAGTTGTCTCTGAAGATTTTAAACTCTAAACCCAATTAGTAGTCCATAAATGTACTTCTAAATGACCTACCAAGCTTAGTTAGAAATATTAACTTCTGTAGGGTAGAACAGTAACAAATGTGAAATCAGATTCCTCTCTAGCTGTTTTCACCTTTACTTTATTATTTCCCCCCCTCCTCTTCCATCATCTCATCAGGTTAAAACTCAAGTTTATGGCAGTACTACAACACAGCAACAGTTGATACATTATTTAGTTTGGCAAATATTTTTATTTTTACACATTATTAAATAAGAAGCACTCCCAACTGCAGTGCTTTTGGTATAGAGCCACTTTTGTTGTAGGCAAGTCACCCGGCAGCATTCTTATCTGCTTTTGAGCTCCAATACCCTGATATCCCATTCAAATTGCCAAACTCTCATACCTACTATTATTAAACAAAACCAAACAAAAAAACACAACACAAACAAACAAAAAAAAACACCTGATAAATTAAGTCATGTCAGAGGTATACTGAATCTTTTTAGCCTGGCAGCTATTGAAAGCATGAACATGAAGTAGTATCACATCCTTTTCCAGCACAATTCCTTTGGGTATTTGAAAGCATATGGACAAATAATGGGTGTATTCCGGACTCAGCACAGAGGACAGTGTGTTGAATCCAGCACTGTGTTACTGAGTGTCCAGTTAGAAGACTGCAATACCTGGACGGCAACTTCTTCATAAAAGAATTCCCCAAAAGTTTCAATAGCTGATACGTCACAACAGGCTCCCTTTGCGCCTCCTTATCTAAGCACAAATATATGAGACCAGCACTCCCTAGTACATTTGATATAAAGTCCTTCAGGCACACAGTTCTCCTGTTACATTTTATCCCCACTACCACTGCATCAGCCTTGCCCATACCAGCGATAGGTCAGTTCATTGGCACTACTTAGACTACAAGACAAATAAAAGTAGGTGGAGTATTTCATCTACTATGCATTTACTCTTCACAATATGTATCAGGAGAACTATTCCTCTTCAGAAGTTACTTAACAGAGCTTGAAGTATACATACATTAGCTTGGGATGTCTGGAGACCCTTTCCTCCAGAAGATGCTTTGACTCAGTATACTTCTGTTCTCATGCAGATCAGAAGTGAGGCATAGACCATTACTATATACAACTCAACTGTACAAAAATTTATCCCAGTTAGCTCAAATCAGTATATTTCCAATGCCAATTTAGTTTTGAATTCTGTAACTGAGCACCAAACACAAACTCCATGGCTTGTAAGTCTTCAAAGGAGCTGCAAGCAAGCTAGCAGGATGTATTTCTGTCAGAACACTAACACTGTTAGCAGCAATAAGACTACCCTGGTTTCAAAGCAGACTAAAAATTGTACGACCATCTCAACAGCTGGGGAAAACAAACGTGAAGTACTTGGGACTCAAAAAGTAAAATTTTGAACTAACAGGACTTACTCTGTCACTTACGCTTGAAATAAAGATACGCATGATGATCCTAAAGATCCAATTTACAGCATCATAACACTGCATCTCTACTTGCCTTCTTGATAGCTTTGTTACTGAGTAATTGGTTTATAAAGTAAGTTAATTTAAGAATCAAAATCAACAAAGCTGAAGTTTATTCGGATGTATGAGAAGATACCTTGAGTAGGTCCAAAATGCTTCTCAGACTGGGCCCCTATCAGAAGCTTAAGATGCCTACCAAAGCAGCCAGTCGCTGGCAGATGTGAGATAATCCCATCCTTACACAAGGCCTGCTTTTGACCTCTTTGGGTAATTGATTGCCATTAAAATCACTTGTCAAATTACTACTCTTATGTCCAGATTTTTTTGACCTGTCATTCTTCAAGATCTTGGCTCAATGACTTTCTATGGATATAAGCTCCCTGACCTTAACAGATTTTTTTTTTTTTTTGTCTTTCCAATTTAGAGCATACCATTCCATATTAAAGAAACTGGTATTTAAAACTTTGATTTCTCACAAAGACTTCCAATTAAATGTGATGGTCAAGTTTACTGTGATTTCTTTTTTTAGTTGAACTGTTTAAAACAGCTAATGATTCTGGGCAACAGCCATTTACCACCACTGAATATTTGCTTTGCAATATTCGAAAAACTGAATCACTCTTAGATTACAATTATAGCAAGAAAGAATTGCTGCAGAGCCTCTAGATAGGAAGAAAAACTTTCCAGTCTGCTTCCATTTTACCAGCTCAGCACAGTGTTGTTAATTGTTAGTCTATCAGCACCTACCAACTGATTATAACTGAGTTAAAGGCTTAGTTATACCAGGCACTGTAACTCCTTCTATCAAACATATTAATGCAATATGATACAAGTTAGGGTAGGCAGGAAGTAACTACTGGCAGCTGGTGGACTAACCATAAAGATCTAGAAGAAAGTTACTTGTAGAAGAGTTTTCCAAAAAGGAGATATTCCACAGTTAAACATTAAGGCTTAATCAAAGGGCTAACTCAGAATTCCACCACGAAACTAAGATATTTTATTTTTCTGGTACAGAAATCTGTGCAGTTATTGATACTCATGAAATGGTTGTGGGGGGTATCCATGTGTGCACGCATGCACTGGCATACAGCAAAAGCCATGGAATGGGTTCTGTCAAATGCCATGCAACCACACTATGAAGGGCATTATTCAGTGAATAATCCCTTTTGGTGGCAGCGCCAGCTTAAACCAGAGTTTTATGATAATTACCAAAAGCAGGCTGGGGATTCTTAGTTTGATTAACCAGCACCACATCAGTAGTCTGAACAGAAGCTACCACGCATTAAATCTTGTTTATCAAGTATAGCAGTCCGTTGACAAACAAAAAAGAAGACTAGAGAAATGCCCACTGAAACAGACTCGTCATCTGGGAGAAAAGCACTTCAGGGAAGTTTCACTTTTAGGAAGGAGAGAGAATGATATACAGGAACATTTCAATATAAACAGAATTTTCCACAACCTCAAAAAAGAAAGGCTATCAAAACACCATGCCCTATCAGGAAGAGACTCTCTTCACGAACACAACCGAATGAACAAGGCAGGCAAGTACACAGACTTCCAAATACAAATTTAAAGCAGGACAGGCAGCTGAGCTAAACACAAGGTGAAAGAAAACAGCCCTTTGTTCAAGCCAAGTGCATACAGGTCTAAGTCAAATATCTGTAATGATTTTGCGCATTTTGGCTATTGTTAAAAAATATAATTTGAAATACTCATCTTTGCCTTCCTTAAGAGAAGGCTGGCTGACAGTGATTGGTCAACATCAAGGCACTCCATCCACATGGGTATGGATGTGGACATCAACATGGGGACATAAACAAGCATCCTGCTTACTAGCACGCTGCTCCATTAAGAGCAAAAGGGCAAGAACTTTAAAACATTGAATGAACTGGCTGGACAGCTATTTTGCAAAAACAAGACAAAATACTTTTATAGCAACGGCCATGCAAATCTCTCAGATACACAATGAATTTGTAAGAAACAACTGAATTTAGAAAAAACAACTTTCTAAGGCTGATGAAGAAATCCGTGATTGAAGAACTTACCTTAAATCAGAACTATGTTTAACTGAAATAAATACAATTTAGTGTTTAAAACAACTAGTTAGACAAGTTGTTTAAGGAACCATCAGTATTTTACCTCCAAGTGAAACTCTGCAAGTTCTCTTCCAAAACCCAAGTTAAATTAACCAACTTGTAAAGTACATAGAAACCAGTTCAATTATTTCAGTTGTGGAACAGTCTTGAAAGAAGAGCCTGTGTTTAGTAAAACAAATAAACAAACCAACCTTACTGACCTCCTAACAAAAGTGAATGCCTATAATTAACAGAAATAATTATCACACAGCAAAAGAAAGGCATAATGTGGACTTAAAAAAGGTCCTTGAGCTTAAACTTAGAATCAAAAAACCAAGATAAAATATGATCTGCTCATTCAATATACGCCTGGTATCTCTGCACACTTATAAAGGATAGTAGAACAGAAGCCTATTAGTGAAGACTAAGTGCTGTCTCTAATACCAGACCACAGAGCTGATCCAGATCTGAAATTCCAGCCCACCAAACAGAAGATGAACTAAGTTAGATAAACCAAATGCACCCATTTATTTCTTTTCAAGGGTACCACACATTAGAAGCTCAGCTGTGAGTCTGAATTTTAACATACAGTGGGAAGCCCAGGCAAAGTTAACTGTATGTTATATACCAATAAGAGTCTTCAGTTGGGAAGGACCTTCAGTGGTACCTCGTTTCCAAAAAGAGACAAAAAAAACTTGAGGAAAGTATCATGGAAACGCTGCACTACAACAAAATTTACCTAAAGCAGACAAAAGCACTTGTTGGAAAGCCACTGGAGATTACAGATCAAATTACAAAAGCCAGAATTACTGCATTACACTAGTCAGCTACAATGCCATCCTCTGAATTTTCACTCTCCAGAACAGCAGCTTTAGAATCAGAAAACAACTGTGTTGCTACTGGCTCTGCAGATCCTCTTCCAATGAATAGTTGTCAGGTGAGCAAGGCAGCCGTTAGCTTATCTATGCACATCCTTATCTCCAGAATCATATTCATTTACTTGGAAGTGCTATTTGCCCTGAACACACCACAAGCATTCCTTCTTCATAATGAGCTCAGTAACTGCATTTATGCTCCCTTCAGCAGATGACTAATATTACAAGCACACTATTTTGATTGACACCTAATACCATAGCTGCCATTATCACTTACATCATGCTGAAACATGAAGTGTTACCCACATCTATTTGGAGAGTAAAAGAATACAGAATTGCTTTGACACATTGTCAAGACGCACTGACAAGCTTCACCCACCATAGCTATGTTTTCCATTTCTCCATCTTACAAGGTCATTAACTAACATACAAGTAGAGAGGATTCTACCACATTATAGCTACACATTCAATTTAATTTTAAATATTATACAGTAACATGCCATTATAAGACAAAGTTCAATAAATACTCAGGTGACTTACCATTCAGAAGTATCAGCACACCAGTTTTTTTGTTTGTATCCTGTTTATAAGAACACATTGTTCATACCCCAGTGGCTCAATACGTCTGTGGCTGACAGAAGGGCTAAACTAAATGATGCTTGGGAACAACATCAAATTAGATCCTTATCCCTTTACCAGGAAAAATGAATCTTGATTTCAAAACTCAAATCTGAGTTCAAGACCCCAGTGAATTTGATATAGTTTCCAGAATTGCTGGGTTTCTATCTTCTCCAAGAAGCTCTATTTCCAAGTCAAAACATTTTTCAACTAGTCTTGTTTGAGCAGTCAGATGAAAAAAGGTACAATGCATGTTCAAAACCCCAAGTCATCTTTGTCAATGCATATCTTCTGCCTCTACAGTTTGCTTAACAGTTGCTCTGCCTGGATTTACTACCAAATAGGCTTTGACAATGACTGCTATTTAATCCTATGTAATACCCCGATGCAACTGTTCCCAGATCGGAGGACAGTTTGATAACAGTCTCCTCCCCGCCTACATACAAGGCTGGAGTCATGCAGTAGAAATCTTGTAGCTGCAAAACTCAACATTAGAAAAGACCACTATTGCAAATAAAAGCTATTGATCTTTTATATATGTATCTACGAGAAACAAATAAATATTAATAAGGCTTCTAATTTCTTATTTCAAATTTCAGTTTAATCTCAACTTTCTAATGTTTATACTTTAGGCAATGACATTCCACTAAAACTGAGTAACAGAGTTCACCACCTAAGTGTCTAGCATTAAGCCACCCTTCATATAGTATGCTACAAACAGCGGAACCTGAAATATGCACTGCAATGTGATTTAAGCTTAACACTCAAACTTCTCTCTGCCCATTCATCTTACACAAGCCTACTGTTTCAATCATAGAGACTGAACACTAGGTGGACATTCACTAGCTACTCTGTTATTATTGCCACCTTTAGAGCTGTCAACTTCAAGGTTCTGCAATTTTTTTTTTCTATTTGGATCATCTGTAAACCTAATCCTATGCTTTGTTTTTATGGATTCTACTATCTAATCATCATGGTACAATAATAAACATTTGTCACACAAAAAGCTTCAGTGCACATGCTAATTTGCTAGCAAGGAGATACCACGTAAATATATAACAAAGTCTAGAATTATTTCCTTATCATTTCATATCTCTGCTGATATTTACATGAAACAGAATCCATTATCCCTGAACATCAACATCCAAGTTTCTGAAACGCTTAATCTCCTGAAGAAGATATTGCTGTGTTCTAAATTAAAGTCAACATACACTGCCTTATAATATTAAAACTGAAGTGACATGTTTACAGTTTATCCTAATCTCTATAGCACTAGAAAACTCCTGCCAAAACTAAAAAAACCCTATGAACACCCCAATATTCTGTCTAGTTACTACTCTACAGATACAAATAACCTGAACAATTACTGTCCGATAAATTTATCATTTCAATGCAACACATACCCAAGATTTAGATAACGCTCTACATCAACAATTTAATTAAGAAGAAACTAAGCATTAGTAGGGTGAGTAACAACTCCTGCCTACAGCACCAGATGATAAAACCCAAGATAAATTACAGTGGAGAAGACCAAAATATTCTGCTTGATTTCACCTTAAAGATATCTAATGCTCCATTAGTTCATCATCTCTAATCAAAAAGCCAACATAGCTGAGTAATAATATGACCTATAGCTTTAAACTTCTTAATGTCAGCTATCAATATGAGAGATTACTGCACTCAGTTAAAAGAAACTGGCTCATTTGGGTTGGGGTTGACCAAGATATTAGAAACAACGTGAAAATTTCAGTTTAATTGCCATTTTCCAAGACTGACTGACAGTGTGTCACAATGACACAGGGCACACGTGCTAGCACAATAAATCCAGGCCGTAACTGGAGCACTTCTTAGGCAAACTGACGCAATGTCCCTACTCCACAACAGCTCTGGTGAAGTGCCACATCTTATCAGACCGCAGCTTAAGCCCTATTCACAGGCTGTTGTCTTAATGCTTCAAGAAAAGCTGAATTCAAATTTGGCCTCTGCATTACTTAAATCACCCAGTTTACACCAAGGGAAAAATAATATGCTTATTTGCTTTAAATTAGACACTGCCACTTCAGTGCTTAAAGAACTCAAAAGACATTGAAGACAACAACAAACATTTCAGAGGACAACTCTGAATTAAGACAGTCCTTTCTCTCTCATTGTAATCTGGAATATTACTCACTGCTGTTCTATATGGCAGAAGCATTTGGGCTGACAAAGATTCCAGCTTCCCTGTCAGCACTGGTCTTCCACAGACTTGTTAAACAACTTGTACAGCATAACTAGGAGCAAGACAGATAATTTCCAGATTTCTGCATATGTCTGCCAGTAATTCATGGACCTTGCCTTTTGTTTCCAGGACTTCCAAACAAAGCAGCATGATTCTGTTATACAGCTAACAGCAGATTAGCTCATTGAAAAGTGATGAGACTAAGAAAAGCTTTTTTTATGCAAACCAAGAAAGACAGGATCCTCTTCTGCTATTTTGCGTGCACTCACCATGTAACAGAATGCTCCCAATTTGTACATCATAAAGTGTGTCACTGAGTTAGTTATACAAACAGGAAAACACTTGATTTGTGTCACAGCAAGCATGTCAACCTGCAGCACCGCTATCTTTCCTGGCAGACCTAGGACACAGGCTGTCCTAGTTGAGGGCCACAGCAATTCCATGTCAGTCTGCTACACAAAAAGAAAATTACTAAACCCCGCTGTTGTTCTTCAGGAAATGAGAGTACAAAGGAAACCAACAAGGAGTCTCTTTTAGCCATTTCCAGACAACATGCCTCTAACATGACTCAGGCACTTGAGCGTTTTACCATGAAACACTGCTCCATACATCAGCAATTACTTCAACAAGACTATGCCAACTATGTAAGCAATTCAACTTACAACAGGACACCAGGGTTTACTGCTGAATATGAATGCAGCTGACTGTGACAAGCTAGTAAGTATCTATGTAGTATTACACGCTGGCCTCGCCAACATCGTGTGGGCAAGCCTATCAAAGAAACAATTATCCCCCAAGGAATTGGGGGGGCGGGGGGGAAGCAGGAAATACAGTCTAAACACAGTACCTAACTCCAAGCTAAACATGGGCTACATAGGGAACTCTTTCATTCACAACTGCAGGCACGTTTGGGCCAGGACTGCAACTGTTGACTTCTTCCCAGCAACTGCCCAGCACAGCCCCAGTGTTCCCACCATGGGGACTGGGAGGAAGGAGTCCAGCTGCGCCTGCCTGTAACCCTGAGAGACCACCACCAGCAGGTCATTCCGCTCCTCAGCACACCCTGACACCCTGCAAAGGCACAAAACCACATCACATTTCAACAGCTTGCATACCTACAGAAAGCAAAAGCACATATAAGTAAAAAGTTATAAACTGACCACTGCCCTCATTTTCTGGATCCTTTCATACAGTCTCATGCCCATGCTCATTTTCTATTTTTTCTTGAAGTATCTTTGCAGGATTAATCCATGGAGTTCGAAGGTACAGGTCTGTTTTTCCTAATTAAAGTTCTATATCATTGTATTTAGTTTACATGAGTACTTGACAGAGATTTGGATTTAGGTATAAGGGGTAAACTTTTCACCAGTCATAGAAGCAATTCTAATTCTCCAAGTCTTTTTTAATATTAAATCTTACTTAAATTTCATTTTTAGTATATTATTTCTCCAAACCAATATATTAGTTCAGTGTTTGCATATCTGAAAATCAATTATAACTCATAGTGCTACACATCTCACACTTCATCTTAGGAAAATTCCTCACACTTAACATTCAGGTACTTTAGAGGCCTACATTCATAAAGCCACCTGAATTTGGGCAGCATTGTGATGCTGCCCAAGTTTGGGATTTTTAGTACCCCTTTGTCACAACTGTTACCTGCAGCTTTAGTGTTCTATCCTTAGAACTAATGTTTACATGTCGGACTTTTGTAGCTTAAACTTCCACAGGAAGGCATACAGGATTACAAGAACCTGTAAACTGTTAGATTAGGTAGTCTTATGACATTTGCTTTTAACATAAAAAGATAGATAGATTTATGTCTCCACCTACAGTTCTTTGCTGCTATACAGGAATTCTCTGACATAACAGGCAGTCCATGATTTCCTCTCCACCTGCAACAGAAATTATGCTGCATTTCTTCAGATTACTTCCTTTCACCAGGAGCGGTGCTGCAGCTAAATCTATGATGCCAATGTAGAAGCGAGTTCCTTGTTCTGCCTCAGTTTTCTGGGTGACAAATTTTCTTCACTCACCCAATTGCAGAAACAAAATTTCAACATCAGCCACTACTTTATGCTGTCCTTACAGCTATCTTTAGACCTATATTTAATCAACTATACTTTAAGGTCTTAAGATGCTAGTGGATATTCAGATTCTCTCTACACCCTTTAATTGAACAGAAGCCTATAACTTGAAACACACAATCCAAAAATTCTGAGGGAAGTACTACAAGGGCACCTGAAACATTTTAGGATCCTGAAAGACCAAGCAGCTCCTGTTGACTCCGTGTGATTTGAATGCTGGCTCCAAATATGGAATGCCTCAGATTGGAAGGAGCCTTGGGAGGCCCAGAGTACAACCCTGCTCAAAGCAGGATCAGCTCTGAGGTCAGACCGGGTTGCTCAGGGTTTAATCCTGTGGGGTCTTGGAAACCTCCAAGCGCCATATTACACAGCGTCTCTGGGCAATCTTTTCTAGTGCTTAATTACCCTTACAGTGAAAACGTGCCATGTTACAGTTCATGACTGTTGTCTCTTGTTCCTCTCACCACGCGCATGAAGAGCCTGACTTCTTCTCAGTTCCCTCCTTTTAGGTATCAGAAAGTTACCATCAGGTCCTCTGAAACTGTCTTGTCTCCAGGTTAAACAAGCCCAGTTACATCAGCCCTTCCTCACACAGCCATGGCTCCAACCCAACAATGTTGGTGCCTCACCAGATTGACCTGCTCAAGTTTACCAACATTTGTCTTGAAGTGGCCCAAAACTCAACACAACATTCCAGATGCTGAGTACAGGGTGAAAATCCACCACCTCAATCTACTAGCTATGTTCCTGATAACTTAGCCCAGGCTCTTCCTCACTGCCAGAGCACACTTCTGCCTCATGTTTAGCCTACTGCCCACCAGGACAGCCACAGCCTTCTACATAGGGCTGCTATCAACCACCCAGTCCCCGGACTATATCAATGAAGGGAGTTAATCCATTCCACATGCAGGACTCTGCATTTGTCCTTGTCACGTTTCATGATGTCAGCACATAACTCTACCCTGCCTAGGCCCCTCTGAATGACAGTGTGCATATGGACTATACTCCCCAGTCTGGTGCCACCCACAAACTTAATGAAGGTACACCATCTCCTCCTCCAGGTCACTGATCCAGATGTAAGACAGCACAGGGCTCGGAATAGAGGAACTCAACTTGTAACATGTATAGAATGAATCATTAACCACTATCCTCTGAGCTTGAAGATTCAGGCAGTTTTTCACTCAACGAGCAGTCCACGTACCTAGATCACAGTGTCCCAACTTGAGTACAAGGTTGTTCCTGTGGGGAGACCACACCAAAAGCCTTGCTGAAATCAAAGTAGACCATACCAACTGCTCTCTGCCTTGTTCGTAGACCCAGCCATTTCATCACAGAGGGTGATTGGGTTGATCAGACATGATTTATCTTTGGCAGACCTAAGATGGCTATTTCCAATCAACAACAGCACCTTCACATGCCCACAACTGACTTCCACATGGATTTGTTTCATGATTTTTCCATGGACCAGAGTGAAGTTGACCAGCCTGTAGTTTCCTGGATAATGCTTCTTGCCCTCCTTGAAGATGAGCAGAGCATTTGCTGTTCTCCAGTCATTGAGAAACTCCTCCAGTCTCCATGACCTTCCAAAGATGATAGGGTGGCTATTCTAATGTCAAGCAGATCTCTCAGCATCCTCAGATTCATCCCATGTGGTCCCATGGACTTTGTATAGGTCAAGACTTCAAAAGCTCACTGACAGGAGCCTCTTTCACTGCTCGTTGTTCCTCTCCTCCCCAAATCCTGTCTGTATGTACTAAAACCTGGTAGATCATCTTGATGGAGATGAAGGCTTTGAGTACCTCAACCTTATCTGCATCAACAGTAACTAAGTCACCCACCCCACTCAGCAGCTGGCACACTTTTTCCTTCTCTATTCTTCTGTTGTTAATATAGCAGCAGCTCTTCTTGTTCCCCTCAGTGTCCATCTCTTATTTCAACTCTGGCTGAACTTTTGCTTTCCTTTGTGTTACTACTTGGCATCTTTCCTGCAGATAAACTGATACCATAAACTTTCTTGGACTTCACCTAATTCACTGTCTCAATAGCTTTCACCTTGAACTGATTGCTCCTGAAGTCTAATTTATCATTGGACCTGATGAGGAAGGTACAACATGACCATCTCATTGTACACTGAGACATTCCTTGTTACCATTTAGTTTTCACAACCTGTTCCAAAAATCCCAGTCTACAGATCAACTTTGTACAGTTACCACTGAGCTCCCAGAAGTACATTTCTTAAAAACATAAGAATGAGAAATACATTTATTTTCTCACTGAAAAACACCCAGAATGCAGCTTTTCCTTAAAATAGGGAACAATTACAGGAAATGGTGGGATAAGTAATACCACTATTTCCAGTATGATGGAATAACTCAATCCTAGTTCTGCTGGAGTAACCTCTCTGACTCAATGATCTGCAATCAAACTTTGAGCTCTATGTAAACAAATTAACATATTAACAAAGTCACTGTCAGGATTTCATTTTAGCAAAGTTCTGAGCTATCTTCCTCTTCAAGTGAACCATCATGGAAAACCCCATCTATTTATCACGCTCTTAACCTTCCTGTTACAAATCCAGATGACTGCAGCAAGCAAGTTGTTAAATAGGAAAAAGATGCCAACAATACCATAGGCCTATAATTTGATCTCTGAAGAAAAAGTGACAGAGGAAGCACTAGCATTGTAAGTATACACAGAAGATCTAAAGATTGCTATGATTTAATGGTCAATAAAACAATGTTTTTAACAATCAAATCTTGAGCTAACCACAGAGTAATTGAGTTCAAAAACATGAGTGGACGACCTGTCATGTGTAAGGTTGAAATAAAACATCATAAATTACCATAAGATTATTGTCTCCTGTCAAAGCAAACCCAACAATTTAGCTATTTGCATCCACCTTCCTTTAGTAATATTCTGCCAAAGGTTAACAGAGAGAACAGCAACTCTCTGCAATTTCAAACATTCTGACCAAGACAACTGGCAAATCCTGGGGGTGTATGTGTGAAATGTTGTTTGTGCCCTTTTTGCATATTTAAGTTTAACATGCCAAAAATCCAGCAGATACAGTCATAGCGTGTTTGCGGAATTGTAGTGAATTTTTAGACAAATACGGCATTCTACTTGGGAGGTTGAGAAATACAATAAACGTAATGGATGGTTAGATCAAAAATGCTACGCTTGCAAACTACAGCCCACAAGAAATAATCTTTCTAGGAACTGTCCTCCCTGACTGGAAGAAAAGTTAAAGAGCTTCTAAGAGGGATTTTTGGCAAATAGGTGAAACTACTTCAAATAAAGACAACTGAAGTAACGTGCTAAACAGAGCATTTGCTTTGGTTTTCACCACAGTTGCTTCTACTTTGCCTATAAGTAAAACAGCAGTAGTAGCCCAAGCTGGATCAACTCTGATGCTGCCATTCCTAATTACATTGCCATTAATCAGTGCAAGTATCACAGAAAGCATAATTCCACTGACGCTTCTGCTTAACCCAGGACTTTAAGCTAATATGATTATGATAGATTTAGTTGCACTTCATTCCAGTAGTTTCATATTCCTCTTGCCAAGCTGCACAGGGGAGAGACTTCAGTATCAGGAAAATCCTACCTCGCTATAGGTGAACAAATACCTGAACTAATTTGTATCTGGCAAGTTTGATTATCACAGAGAACAAATGGTAACAGGCTTCAGGTTGGAAACCCCTCCAACAAATCACCCATGGGAAAATAACTTATTTTATCTGAATTTTTGGAAGTTGGTGAAGTGGTAACATTACTGCTCTGAACACACACACACACACTTTTCCTTTCATTACTCAACTTTTTCCACTCTCTCAAGAGATCATCTTAGTGTAAAATTTCTCAGTTTTGTTTTTCAAAGGAAGCCTTTTCCATCATGTAGCAACCCCTACAATGCAGCAACTGTAGACTCTGCCCCAAAGCAAAGGAAGGGAGCTCACCTCACTTACTCCAATGGCTCTGTTGCAGGGGCTTTTACACTGTAAACTGCCAGTTTAACAGAGACAGCTGTGTCAAACTGCTGGTATCTGCATTCTAGTTATATGGTTACAAGAACTGATCCGTTTCAAGTCTACAGAAGTGTAAACATGACAAACCAACAAATCACCATACCTCCATCTATAATGTTCATCTAATGGGGGACTAAACACCTAGCTTAATTGCATTCCTTGAGAACTGACAATAAACTTCTAGGTGAGCCCTGTACAACAATCCTGCCTGCAAAATATTGAGTCTTTTTTTTTTTTTTTAAATTAAGATCTCCTCAAATGCCTTTTCAGGTTAGGCACCTCCATCTTCTGGATACTTGGAACCTTCTATTTTTGCAGAAATTTCTCCACCATCTACCTTTCCTTCTCATCCAGTTGAATACTAGCCTCATTTAATTTCCTTCCCATTAAAACCACAATGATCTACACTGCAGAGTTCACCCCACCAAACCAATCATAAACATTTATTCAATTTATTAAAAAAAATTAAAAATCTATTTAATTTGCCACTGAAATGCATCTCTTCTGCAGAAGTTATATTAACTGGAAGTATTAATCCTGTCCAGCTAAAACATTTCCAAATTTCAATGTCAGACCAGTTTTTAAAGTGTGTTGATAGCTCATTTTCTAAAAATTGTTTAACTGTAAGAATGCTATAAATGCTGACCTTGCTTCCTGCATTTAGTGTTTCTAGCATCCAGAAGCTTTAGCTTCAGTTAGTTACATTTATATATAATGATTCTCTACATATACAGATATTATTTAACCTTCACAAAACATTTTAATGGGGCTGAAATAGACATTCATTTCTGTCCCACTGAGATTAAATATATTTAACTTTGGAAATTAACATCAGCCAGCAGTCCATGTTTTACAGTAATGCTGCAGAATCAAGAAAAGCAAAGCCAGAATGGCAGTGCTTTTTGTAACATGGCAGTTGAATTTGTCAAAGATCTCCCTGCCTTAAAGGCTTCTTCTGTTTCATGTTTTGTTTTAACTATTTTTATTGGAAATTTCAGATCAAATTGCAATAAGAGACTGCTTCTGGAGGTGTTTCAGAAAAATCAGCAAGGTTGGTTTGTTTGTAACATATGATTAGCTAACATGAATGTCTTAAAAGCATCTGGCTTGCAGCAAAGGTGTAAGGTGTAGTCCAAAAACAATTTACAAGGTGCCCTCTTTCGCCCTCCCTGCCCCCTGCCCAAAAGACCCTCTTGGCACAATTTATACTTTGTAACAGAGATGAAGTTAAACAAATTTTTGCATTAGATTTTCAGAGAAAATCAATTTAGGCCTAGAGGTAAAAATTATGAAAAGTTAGTTCTTTAATGTCTTGAACATATAGCATGCAGAACACAAAATGAATCTTGAGAGACGAATTTTGAAGTGTGAAATGCCAGCCACAACATATATGCTATCCAACATCCACATCAGACCAGCATGTAATACTAATGCTTAACAATTCTGTGTATACGTAGGAAGCGCTACATAATTCTTTCCCAGTTTTTCAAGGAAAGCTCCCCAAGCATGCAAAAATTCTCTGCAAACATACTTGCAAATTTTCTACTGCATTTCACCAAAAGCTTTAGTTAATTTAAAAAACTTCTAAGCTAAAATGTCTTTGGTATCCTCTACCTTATCAAATACTCACCCATGTTCAAGAAGAGTCATGTCCACAGTGTAAAGATCTGCTGCTTTTGTTGTTGGGGCATGTTTGTTTGTCGTTTTTTGATTTGTTTTGTGTTTGGTTTTTCTTTAAAGGATGGCAATTCGACTAGAATCTACAATATTTTCCCATGCCTTTATGTACTTCTATGTACTCTTGTAGTAATTTCCTAACTTTCACAGGAGTTCTCTATTTTCAGAAGTACAGACTCTTCTCTGAACTATCAACTTAAAGGACTTCCTAAGTCATCTAGAAAGGGGTTGACTTGACAACTATGCAAATTCATTCCACACTCTCAAATTATGCACACAGGGCATTTTTAGCATAACTTAAATACAATTCTGGAGATATCAAATACAATAAGAGCCAAGACGTTAGTTTAGCCTGTACGTCCACCTCAGCTACTGGCCTACATTATGCCTTAGGCACTTGTGCCAGTTACATCTAGTTGTGAAATGATGCATGCACTGTAAGCAAACCTACAGAGAGCACATCTTTTTAGACAGGCTAACACCCATGCAATCATGCTGACATAAGCTGAAAGATGCTTTCATATTTTTGGGGGCACTTTAGAGCATCTTGCTTGTGTCCCTGCATCGACAGAAGAGAATACCTAGTCAAAAAAGATTTCACATTTCTCCAGAATAATTGTCAATAGTTGGACTGATTTTTTCTTAATACCCACTTACCAATTAATAAACTGTCTCTGGTTTAGCCGATACCCAGACTTTGTGGAATTTAAGACTCCTTAAGGGAAACTGAGTTGGGGGTGGGTGGGAGGAAGTAGTGTTCTAGCTCTTGAACACAGAAATTCACTCCACATCCCAGCTTTCACCAGTCAACTGAGAGGATCAGACTTGATCAAAACCAGTCCACAAAGGTAGTTAAACATAGCAAATTCTCAAACAAACATCTCAGTTAAAGCAAACTCCATTCCAAAGAGTTCATATGAGAAAAATGACACAAAGAGAAATGAGACACCTACTTTTGAGCTTCACCCAAATATACTTCTTTCCCCCCCACCCCAAGAGTTTTCATTTTAATTACTATAAACTTTTTTTCTTTGGCTTACCATTGTGCTGTGGATGAAAAAATATTGAAATTTCACTGAGGAGAAAAAAAAACATACAATACTAGAACTTCAAGAATTTTCATTTATAATAATTGGTGAAAGCTTGTAAAATAGGTACAATAGTTAACCCACATCTTATCCACCTATAGCCAGCATACACCTTTCTAGGCATTGCTATACTTCAGCAAGACAACCTATATGAGCTCCCAATTGAACTAAATAGCCAGCAATTTCTTTTAAGCCAATGGATCTTATCTCAAAATTCACTGACATATGCAAAGATGAAAAAGCTCCTGGCTACAAGCTACACATAGGACACATTAAAGCCTGGTTGTACTTAAAACTCATTAAGACTGAATTTACTGGTTATGAACATGTGGAACGCACATTTACAAACTTACGAAGCTCTTCCTTCTTATACCTTCTTACATTCAATTGATAAACACCATTAATTCATAAACTGTATTCTAAGCTACACTATTTAAGTCCCATAATAACTCTGATGATTTGTAACAGCATGTCTGGTGTGTGAGCATGTATGTAGAGAGATTGATAGATGTGTGCATGTGGTGTGCAGAGGAATAGGGTTCACACTTTCTCCATTTGCCATTAAGCAGAGACCTACAGCCCAGAGGTACAGCAGCAAGTTAATCCAGAGAACCCCAGTATAAAAGTAAAATAAAAAATAGTATATATATATTTACTTAGATTTCTGCCGGGGGCAAAGCTGGCTTTTACACACGCTTCTTTGTTCAAAAGACTGTCTATAAGACAGGCCACAAAATGTACGGAAGGGACCCTGACCCTTTCTTGTTTTTTCCAGAATGGGCCACTTATTTGACAGTGTTAATATTGACTGCTCCAGAGGCTTCCAACACCTCAAGTCACCTTCAGCTGCACTCAACACCAGCTTTGTCACATGCATGCCTATTAGACTGCAGGCCCAGCAGCAAGCTTAAACTTAACAACGTAAATGGAAATCCACCAGGCACACAGTGAAGCCCAATGACAGACTTTAGTCCTTGCCTCCTACTATAGTTTTAAATATCTTTCACACTGTAACACGTTCTGAACCGTTAGCATCTTCTGTGGCTTTAGCTTACACCTTAACATTATACCTCAAGCGTAAAAGTTCTCCATGTAGCAGTAGCCACTGTTGTTCAGTTCATACTATTTCAACTTTAAAGGATTTCTTTTTAGTCTTAAAAGATCGTAAAAACTGGTTTTATTGTTCCTCTCATGATACAGCCAATCAAGGGCTTGCACAATTAAGCTATCTAGATAGATTCAACTCAAGTTAGGCTGAAATGCTTCAAGCGAAACAAGGCTTAGCCTACCAAACTACATATTGGCACTTCAGTGACCAAAGAAGTACCCAAACAATTAAGCTTGGAACTGGTTTCCCTTGGAAGCCTTCCTTATTACTCAGCCAGCCCATCTGAAGAGACAAATTTCCACTATTACCAGATAATTTAAAGCATTTGCAACATTTGTTCCTGTGACTTCTGTCAAGTTGTCACAGTGCTCCTAGATCATTTAACCTGTTGAAGAAAGTTGAGTCACTCTTAAGAGAATCGGAGCTCCCTTTACAATACAGGCTCAAACCTAACGTTGACATAAGCTTCCGGATACAACACAAATTCTGGAGACTTATTTAGGAGGCTGATACACAGATGCAAACTGATAAAGATAAGGCAAAATTGCCAAACCAGCATCTTGGCATAGAAGCTTAGCACCACAGGCCTTATGTTAAGCCCACCTTTTCAATACCTCCCTACTTACACATCTGTGTACAGGAAGAAATCTTGACACATGGACTCCTATCTTTTCAGTTTTCCATGCCACCCTATGAGAGTTAAAAAAGTTCAATGCCAAAATGCCAACAATTCCATGAAGACTATTCTCATTTCAAGGAATTTATAGAGGCCATAAACTCCAGCTACGATAAACAGACAGGGAAAATAAAAAATATCCCTTTGCCTCCCTGCCACTCCCCAGTTTTCATTGTCTTGCCCAATACATATCTAACCATCAGCAGGCATCATCTTCTGTCTAACCAAGCTGATTGATATAAATAGCTATTATCTAATTTTCTGTGATCTACAGCCTAAGAAAGTTTACTCAGTGATTTTTAAGCTGTTTTTAACACAGAACGAAATGAGGAAGACATGAAAATATCTGATCAGAGGGAATAAGGCTGTCTTGGCTCTCCTTTTTATTAATAACAACTAGGATGCAGTTCTGGGTCACTAAGTACAGCACCAACATCATCTCCCTTTCCCACCCTGAACTGAATATGAGGCTTCACAGTCAAAAGAACTGTCCATGAACCGTTCACTGGACAGGACACAAAGCTAGAACTGTGTACTTTTTCCCCATAGTACTCAAGAATAAAGAGAGACGTGGGAGCTATCAACCGCTTCAGCTCAGAGCTCAGGTAAATGCAAAAGGCCAGTACTTACACAGACTGCATGTCTAAAACTATATGTGGTGGTAACAACATTAGTTATGCTTCCTGCTTTAACCCTGAACACAAAAAGTAAAACTGTCCTTCATTTCCATTTCAGGCTGGCAGAAATACCAAATTTGAGCTAAATTTCAGAATGTAGCTTAATTGACTTAGGTGTTTTTTTGTTTTTGTCGTCCCCCCCCCCCCCCCCCCCCCCCCCGTACTGCCTTGAGTAGCTTTCCAGCACTGCTAAGGAGCCCAGTTTTCTTTTGGGCTTTTCAATTTTGTATTGCAGTTAGACCCTGTCACTTACCTTCCCTGGCAGCTTTTTGCTCCTGCTGGAACAAGTTTCACATTAGTTTTAATCTGTAATTCTTCAGTCTGCTTAGACTGTAATTACAGATGGGATTTCTCAAGTAGATTTTTCATACTTTTTCAATAACAACTTACTTCCAAAATTCATTTATAAAAAACCCTTTAATCTCTGAAAAAAAAAAAACCAACCACCCCAACAACAACAAACAAAAACACAAAAACCAACCAAACAACCTAGAAAAAACCTGCTCATATACTAAATATATTGGTAGATAGCACTTCATTCTCAGACAACACCCTACTTATTGGAGATATTAGGGAAGAAAATTCTCTGCTATTAACTGTCCCTATAGACATATTTTCTAACTGATAATATTACTCAGATCTTCCTTTTTGCAGAATGTTGGCAGTATTTCAAAAGTGAGTCAGTCTCTTAAATTACATATTGCATCACTATAGGGATACCATTCAAGAGTCCACTTAAAATTTACATGGAACATTCTTTCTAAAACCTATTTCCAGAAAGTTAATGCCCTTTGAGAGCAAAGCAAGTAAAAGTGTTCCAGCTACTGGCTCTAAAGGAGTTCCTAAGCACCAGCTAAAGTGATGCAACAAACCAGCCATCAACAGGCAATTAAACAAGCCATTCATGTTTTGAAGATCACAAGCAACTTTTTGGACACGTTTTTTTGCAAGATGCCTCTCCACTGGGTACCTGGACTAGCCATATTCCTGCCAATTGCATGTTACCTATCACATCCACTTAACCTGGTGATACTAAGCTGTCAGCTACTTTCCATATCCCAGTGTTGTCCTCTCATGCTAATTTCTCCATAAACAGCCCACTGACAAACCAACCTGTTCTGACTCTAGCTTCATCCCTTGCTGCATCTTCACTCATTAGTTACTGCAAAAAGCAGGAATAGGCTAATAGAAAAAGGGTAAAACCCCACATGCCCTACCAGTGTTAAAGAAACAAAATGGCAACACAGCACTGGGACACCAACAGTGCTGAAACAAACTAATGCTAGTTGTCACTGCTGACTTAACTGAATGCATCATTTGATAGATTAATGGATAGCTTGTTTAGCTGAACTCAGCCAGAAGGATCTCACCCTCATAAGCATGGCTTACATAGACTTTTAAAGCAAGAAGAAATTAAGTATCTTCCATCTCCTCCACTCCCCAGTGCTCCAATACTGAACAGCGTCTACTCCCCATCAGCACATAGACAAATTAAGGTGTCCACACAATTAAACAATTCAGCTTTCAGCTAGAATGAAGCCAATGTTCCCTTCTATCTACAGAGGAATGAAGAACATTTGCGGACATTTTGCAACAGATCGTCAAGACCGAATTAGAAATACCCTCTGCACTCCACAGACAGTTTCATTTGAGGGCTGCAGTGATGCTTACAGAGGGCACCTCAACCCCTGTTACCAAGGCACCATAAAGCTACTTGACATAGTATGGCATTCTCAGATGTCCAGCCTCTTCCAGCTAAAATGGGATTCAGCTGAAATATATTGATATTTTAGAAGCCTGTGCAAGCTAAAACCCTAGACTACTCATGCAGCCCCCTAGAGCTGGGAGACAAGCTTTCAGACAAGCCCCATCATGAGTCATCTTCTCCTTAAACAGAGCAAAGATGCAGGCTGCGGCTGGTGGATTCCTAAGCTGATCCAAAGAGCCCATGTCCCCAGCTGCTCATTCCTGCCCCTACACTGCTCCCACTGTTATGCCAACAGAAGTATTTGTGCAGCTGCGTGATGAAAAGCAGCAGGGAACTGATCCAGCCAAAGAGTAATCTGCTGAAAAGACTAGAGGGAGGAAGGTCTTACATTGACTCAGTTTTGTTCAAATCCAGTGTGCATAGGAACCAGCATGAGCAGCCAGGAAGCTCAATCTGGCACTGTTTCCAAATTGCAAACTGAATTATAGCCTAAGGTGAAGATCCTTTTTATCCTCTTTCTCAGCAGGCTCTTTCTGCTGAGTGCCAAATCAGCTTTAAGACTTCTTGCCACCCTAAATTATGAGCTGGTTTAGTCAAGGGCCCACTCTTGTCTCCTATGCTAACCAAATCCTGTCAAAACAAGCTTTCCTCCTGGTGTCACAAACCAAAGCTTTTGGAATGCTTTGCCCTACAGGTGACTTCAGCTAGGATAAATACTTAACAATAACCCAAAATCAATGCATACAGCACACTTGCAGCCCTCCCTGGCAAATGACTGCAAGTATTCAACTTACAACATTTATATCTTAATTTTTGGAACTAATCATTACCGATAGAAGATACAATCATTACTACCCGTTAGAAATCTTAACAATTTGTAATTAATCCATTTATTTCTCAAGTAGCAAAGAAAAACTGTAAGAATTCTTTCCCCCCACCCCATAAGCATGAAAAAACATAGTGCTATGAAAGATAAAGAGTATATGACCAGAGGCTGGAGGAAACTTAGCACAGAAACAGAATGCAGTCCACTAGAACTGAGCAGGAGCATAATGAAAACCAAGAACTACTGAGAAGATTTGAGCATAAGTTTTCAACACCTTGTAAGAAACTTAACACACTGAATTTTAAATAGGATTCTTTCAAGACCTATAGGAAGAGTAGAAAAAGCATAAAATCTTGGGCTACATGC
The DNA here is from genome assembly GCF_949628215.1 of Phalacrocorax aristotelis. Taxonomy (NCBI): domain Eukaryota; kingdom Metazoa; phylum Chordata; class Aves; order Suliformes; family Phalacrocoracidae; genus Phalacrocorax; species Phalacrocorax aristotelis. The sequence continues at coordinate 86,775,620 of NC_134277.1, forward strand.
TTGCTTTATTTCTTTATAGAATTAAAATCAAGCTGAATATCACAAGGCCATGCCCTATGCAGTTCCCCTGGATTGCCTCACAGTGCTCAAATCCTTAGACAGATCCTTAGAGTCCTTTTACCTGCATATGTATCTGCTATGTCGCAATGAGGCCACCAAGTGCTGAATGGCTCGTCGAGCTGAGAGGAAAGCCACAGCCGAAGCTGTTGTCCTTAGGCACGAAAAGAGAGCCTGGAGTAAGAGATGGGAGGAGAATGCAGCACCGGATGACGGTTCACCTCTGCAACCAGTGTGGCCACCTCCAGTTGCTGCACTCCTTGTTCATCACACACAAAACAATCAGCAGCATCCAAAGCAAAGAGGGGGTGTGCGACTCCTTGTATGGCAAGGGAAGAGGAAACAGTGGAGGTGTGGTGCAGGGAAGAGGAAGTACAGGAGGAGAGTGGCAGAAGCTGTTGGGGTGACAGCAAATGGCAAATGTTGAGTCAAGTCTTCACAGCACTCTTGCTGCTTGGCAATAATTGAGCGACGGCAGAAAGAGTTAAATTATGAAGTGGTGCCTTTTGGGATGTTTTTGCTTTTGGTTTGTTTCTGCCACATTTTTAGCTAGTCTTAGGCTCACAAACTAGTGATTTTCACTATCTGACATCCACGATCGTATTTCTTCATTCTTCCTATATTTCCAAGTTACTGTGCAAGCTAATACTTGACCTCGGACATGTATTCTCATACTTTGCCTGAAAACTTTCTTATTTCAGAAAGGTTGGGTAGAAACATTTCAGATTATCTCCTTAGTTACACCAAATCTGAAGTCCCTCACACAAAAAACTTTATAGTACATTTGTGAGAAGGCCTCCCTGTTGGGGCAAAGGAGACATTTTAGTACAACAGAAGAAAGTACTGCCAAGAGCAATAATTTGTGTTACCTACCAGGGTTGTTCTACTAACAAAACACACTACACTTCCTTCTTCAGACTAAAATAATCCTGATGTAGAAAAAGCTGTCATCTTTCTAGGATCAACTGATTCTAAAAATACCCTTTGCATAACATATTCAGATTTCCCCTCCATTACAATAAATTATAGCTCCAGTCTTAATTTTATTCATAAATTTTCATTTCAGTTGTGCGTTCTAGGAACATAATGTAATGCCAGGAATTTGAGTGACAATGGTTTTGTTGTTTTGTTTGGGGTTTTTTGTTGTTGACGTTTTGTTGTTGTTTGTTTGGGTTTGTTTTGTTTTGTCTTTGTTAAGAGAAATACAAAACTTCACCGGTGCTTATTTCTGCTGTTGTTTCATCATACTACAGAGAATAAGATGACCCTTCAGTGAAATTCAACAAGCCTCATTTTGTCCTTGCAAGTGTATCTATTTAAACAAAATCTTTCTTTGAGAACCTCAGGATCCTGGCCTGTACAATGCAACAAAAGGCTAATTTGTCCCAGTTAAAACCACTACCCTGGCTCAATTATAACACCAATAACAGATAATTTAAAACAAATCCAAACAGCAGGGGATAAGGGGGAACCTTTTCAGCCAAAAACATGGAAGTTCCCCTATTAGAATAGCAACATGAACAACAGGGCATTGAAATGAAAAGCTGTGGCAATTCCTTCAAGTAAACATGCCTCGAAGATGACACTTCTCTAAGCATACTCAGCAAATAAAACAAGCAAATCACTCAGTAGTACGCTCCAAATAGCTAAAACTGTGATAAAAAGTTACCTAATCCTAGCAATGAAGAACTGATCCATGGCTAACTTCTTCCTACAGTTATCGTTATTCAAGTCATTTAATAGGGGAAGGCTTCTCAAAGCCCTAGAATAAATGATCATACTCGATCATACTGCCAAATCTTTAGTTCTGCTCAAATGCAGAAGGCTGCTAGCCCATCTAAAACATCTCGAAGTAGCAAAACCATCTACATGAGCAAGACTACACACCTGCTTTCTACATGCCTTTAAAATCAAGAAGTGAGACCCTTTATCATCCTTCAAGGATCCATTAGCCTTTTACAAGAATGACTGCTAAAAACTTGAACCATTTTATCCATTTGCTAGCAGTTTTTCTGCCGTGCTACAATGTCAACTGCAAAATAAGAAAAGCTCAGCTCGTTTACTGTTACTGAGCCAGTGCAAATGATTCCCCATGCACTAGCACTGCACTAGAGTTTCCAAACCACTAATGGTTCAGGCGTATTTTTACTCCAAATACTGCCCTTCTAGCTATTAAGAGTGCTCAGTTGGCTTCCAGGTTGAACTATACAATGCATTAAAAGACAGGAGATGTTATCTGCAGCCAGAACACTAACCTGGACTGTTCCTGGACTGTGCTGATCACTGACATAAGGATCTCAGATGGAGAGCTCTATCATAGTTAAGAAATGCGTAGCTTCCCCCTCTCCCCAAAGCTTAAGGTACATTTCCATTTTCTAATAAATTCCAGTAGACCTGTTGCTGCTGAATACTGCCTTCTCTTTGGATTTAGGAAAACATATCATGCAGTTCTATCATGCTGTTTGCCAGTAACTCAGACCGAATGTAACCCTATGTGCCTTTATCTAGCGTGCAACCCAAAGTTTGATGTGACAACACTTCCATGATGAGCCATATGCCTCAACTCTACTCAGCCAGTAAATTTTAGTATTTTTTCCAAGTAACTTCTGATTTGCACTGAATCTTCACGTTTCAAATCACAGTAATCTTCAGATACAAGACTCAGGATTTATATTTCTTTTTACAGACTAAACCACTGAGTATCTTCTAGCTTTTGTCTCCCAAAATACATGCAATTTCTACCTGCAGAATGCTTCCCAGCTTGTCACTTGGTCAGAGCTCTCTTTAGTTCCCTCTTAGGAGACTTTCACAGGCTTTGATAACAGCAATCAATCTTAAAGACAATGGAAGACAGCTTATTTATAGAATCATAGAATTGTTTAGGTTGGAAGAGACCTTTAAGATCATCAAGTCCAACCACAGTACTCTCACACTAACAGTTTTTGTGCCAACCAGCAGTTTCAAAATAACAGTAATTTATATCACTGTGTATCAGTACTGGGGATTGCAGGTGAACCATATCATAGATAAGAAAACCAGCTCTGAACCAGCATAATCAAGCTCTGGTCCAGAACAGGTGAAACATATGCATCATCAAGCAAATGGTGCTCAGCTATTCAAGGGTCAGCTTAGATCCAGAAATACCAGCCTTTTTAAGTTATGAAACGTCTATCTGATGATGGCTTAGAGACCATAGTACATTCCATTCAAAGCCAAACTTTTATGTGAACCCTGTGCTCTTAGACTAAGCACCTTGAGTGAAGACACCACCCATATGGAAGCAAACCATGCTAATTAGCACAGACTCAACCTCAACCCTGTTGGATCTCAACCAGTTTCAAAGAGCCACAATACGCTCCCCCCCAGCCTGTGGTTGCTGAGAAATTTTATAAACAAGAGCAAATAAAGTTCTGCTAGATGCAAAATGGCCTCTGTGTTGTGTAAGCATCATACCACTCCCACCCAAATCCTATTTTTGTAGTGGTTACTTCATCCCCTGCCGAGCCCTTCCAGAGGGTTGCTGTGGCATACACTTTCGTCTCATGACCAGACTACTACCATGGGAAGATGAAGGTGAAAAAAATATAATCAAAGATAACATGTACTGAATATCATTAATCAAAACTGGCTACCAAACGCCATTTGATTCTACAAGCATTTGAGTAAGGCAATAAAGTAACTGAAAGTACTTTGAGTTGACCATATATTTCATTACACAACCCACATATTCCTCCTCTCTTCCTCTGAAACCACTAGCTATGATTCCACTAATCAGCATCTTCAGCTTGCGTATGTCTTCTATCAGACATAACTTGGGTGCACCATCACTACTCCCAGCAGCTTGTCTGTAAGGTAGTGCAATTAGCACATGCTTGACAACGATCCACGAGATAATAACCCTCCCAGTCATACAAAATCCCCTTGGAAAGCACTCGTAAGTGACTCAACAATATTATTGACTGCTCCCCAGTGCAACTTCTCACAAATACCAGCAACACGTACTATTTGACCACGAAGCTTTGAATCATGAGCAAATTTGCTAGAGAGCTCTAGCAGCTACCAGCCAACAATCTTTAAGCTTCTGTTGGCACCATCCAAAGCAACGGAATTGAGAAGGGGGCAAAAGATTGTCTTATAACAAGGGACAAGGAATCCATACTCTTTAAACCGAAATGCTAACTATTTGGCAACAAATAAAAATAATAAAGCTCCTCACCAACAATTTCCTACCTTTATACTGGACCTAAAAATCTACTTCCTTTCCACTGTTCATCCTAACACCTAGATACTGACAGTCAAATTCCTCCAGTGACAATTTGTATCATCTGTACCTTCAACCCAGAAGCCTGATGTCTGTGCAGCTTCTGTTGCATCAGTAGGAACCCTCAGTAACAACTCCAAAAGCCACTAGCAAGTCCAACTTGAATGAGTTAATGTTTTATTCAAGAGACTAAACACTCTGTTACCAATATGCAAAATGGCTCTCAAAAAAAAAAAAAAATCCTTAGCAAGACCTACTTCCCCTGTATGAAGCAAACTCATGCAGTCTTTTGTATCAAGTGTTACACATTTCAGTATAAGGCAAGGAAAAAAGCACATGGCTTAATTTAAGTTGTACCCACCAAGCTAAATTATGGCCTTTGCTTTTTGGTTGAGACAAATTGTTTGAGAAATTGTTCTCACGTCCTTTTCTCAGGTCTACACTTCTTCCTCCATGTGCCAAACAGACAATTTTCTATGCTTAAATTCCCCTCCCTTATTTTATATTTAACCAAATAGACAAGGAAGAGCTTATTAAACAGTAATAACTCATCATTAATTCAAAGAAGTTAAAATTTTAATCAAATTATCAGAAACACTTAAAATCCTGCAAGGCTCCATTTCTTCTTAGACTCTTGAGAATCTGGGTCCGTCTCTCCACTGTTCCACACTCAGACACCTTCTCCACAGCATTGGCCATGCCTGCATACAAAGTTTCTCTGAACAGTAACAGCAACATCAAGCACTTTCACAAGCATCCGATCAACTTGTAGATCACCTGCGTACACATACAAAGTTCTGCTCTGCTATAGTACAATCTCAAAATTAGATTTTAAATCCTAAGGAAACAGGATAGGTGATTTGAACTGACACAACCTCACCTCATGTTCAATCTGCCACAAAAAAACCTGCATAATCCAGGCAAATTAGAACTGGTGAGACTGGCCATAGAACATGTGTACCTTATACCTACAAGTTGCAAGAAATGCAGTCACATCTGAACTTTTCTTTCAAAATTTAACTCTCTTCCTCTCCCATTTTTCCCCTCCCCATGGTCTTGCCAGCTCAACAGCATCCAACCTATAGCCTTCTGAACCACTGAGCAGCTTCATATTTCCTAGGAATTACTAGACTCTGAAGTGGAAAAAACCACCACCCAGCACTGACCTCGTGCTGGTAATGTCACAAGATGAACAGCAGCACCATGGCAATGCCTGGCAATAGAGTTGTGCTCCCCCTAGGTGGTATTTGGTAGAGAAGAGCTTGCACGGCTAGGAAACAGTGTATCACTGGAGATGTACTGGTTCAAAATTTCATTTTATGTGATCCATAAAGTTACCAAGGAAAAGTAAGAGCTATCAAAATATTCCTATAAGCACTACTAACTATTCTCTTTGAAGCATCTCATCGCCTGCTTTTCATAGCCCGTAAAATACCAGGTGACCGTCTCAGCTCAACTTGAGCAGTCTGGCAACTCCGATATACCCAACACTTCCATTTCATTGCTAATACTTTGATCAGAGGCCACGACTGAGCAATTCAGAGTAATTATTACTGAACTGCAATAACACCATTTTACTTTTGTAATATATACTTCTTCCCTGGCTATGAACTACCAGAGACTGCTACAAATTTCTACTTATTTCCTTCCCCTTCCATCAGCTGCCCCAAAAGCTGCTGGTGTTTGGCAAGTCAATGGCAGGCATTACACACTCCAGCATCATGAAGCCCAAATGGTTCAGTTTGAGAAAGATCAACACTTTTTTTTTAAGTACTCATCAAAATGCATATGAAATGCCATTTTATCTATAAAATCTCATGTACTAATTCCTAATGGCAATAGAAATCTTTGTGATATTTTTCTTATTCTTTGCTCACAGACTGTCAAAGTGCTCACACGTGACTCCTCTTCCCTGATGTCATGTGGAGCTGCTCAAACTGACATTTAACCCACTAAAATTCTTAAGCAGTAATCAGCAGCCTTGTTTTCAGTTTCATGTTACTTCAACATACTGCCTGCACTGATGCCAATTCATGTTTGCATATTCATAACAAAAAAAAAAAAAAAGAGATCAAAAAATGGCACAAACAGAAAACCTAAAACAAAACACCTAAAAAACCCTAAACCATCACAAAACAACAAAAAAAAAACCCAGTATAATTAGGTGTCCTACAGTCCTACTCTTTAAATAGTGTTTTCCTGTGGTGGGGCAGAAAAATATATACACTACACAATGATGCAAAACTCCAAAATTGGTCATAAAAATACAGCTCTAGTTATTCAGGTTTTGAAATCAAAGTTGTTCATCTATTTTATCCCACCCTACGTTACACTTTAAACCAGCAAGGATTTAAGACAACATTCATTGCAATGGTAGTTCTATCTGTACTCTGTCAGCTCTTTTCTACCAATACCAATTTGTTTGTTCTTACATGTAGCTATAATCATACCAATATTATCTAATTATTTTTATTCAACTGTGTTTTCCCAGAAGACTTAATCCTTCAATGCAGTTAAGCAGCAATCCTGCTTCGATCCATCTCCCAGACCCATACAAACCTGTTTCCTAGTTTTTCCAGGGCATCTCTAGTTGCTTCCTACCTGTTCACACACATTTAGTTTATTCTCTCATCTTTTACAAATCTGATTTGTGTCAACCACTTTTGATTATGATCTGCTCTATTCTTATTCCCATGTTTAGGAACCCTGACATTTTGCCAGCATGCATTCTAACAACCAGTTAAAACTGAATAAAGTAACTTCAGCTACTTGAGATTAGCCTTAAAGTAATCCATTTTAAATGCAGAAGACATTCTATCCAGACTCCATTAATGGTACAGCTTCATATTTACACCACAGTCTCTTTCCAATACTCTTCTATGCTACCATTACAAGCAGGTTTTTTGCACAAACATTTATAACGAAAAAAATATTTTTTGTCAAAATCAATTTTAAATTCTAAAAAAAAAAAATATCTGTGTTAATCAACATTTGAGCTGGTAACTCACATTGCCAGATTGATACTCAATGAGTCCATGGAGCTTCTATTCCCATGACTGAAAGACATACTTGGGCGTACTTAGGCAGTATGTTAAAAAAAAAAAAAAAAAAAGGTATTCAGAAAGTTGTTCAGACCTGTGATATGTGAGGTCCCCCTCTGAACACTAGTTATTCCAACCACTTTCACTTCAATATCAACAGGAAAACCAGCAAGCATTTGCCTCCTTGGTTTAAGTACTCCAAGCCGGTCAAACACCAACTTAGCACATTACAGTACATTTTCCAAGTACAGTATTCAGAAAATCTCCAAGTTCCTTTTCTACAAGGTTGCAACCAATGTCCCTGCTCAGTTTTAGCCACTCTGTTTTCCACCTGCTCTCAGGAATCAGCTTAGAACAACGACCCACCATTTATTATGTACAGTGGCTCGTTTCTGTAACTGACACAGGCACATACTAAGCATTCTCTTTTGATAGGGTTTCTTCAATGTTTTGTCAGATTTTCTCTTGTTGGCTACAAAACTCATTTACAAGGCAACACCCCTACCTGAGGATGAACTTCTTCCATTCTATTCTTTAACATCATTTCACACCCAAAGCAAATCCTGTTCCACAAGTTAAGACTATCCTCAGCAAGTCCCTTCTGCACATGCTTGGTTACTACTCTGAGGAAAATGACGTTATAAATGTAAGGTCATCATTCTGTCTGCAAGCACCTCCAAATTCTCAAACTCATAATTCATCAGCTGTCACATTTCCGAAATTAAAGAAAACAAAACACAACCCAACATATATATATATGTGCTTCTTTTAATTTCTTAACACCATACATAAATAATTTTCTTTTATCTTAGGTGATCCAGATATTCCTAAGAAGCTTAATACACCTACTTTGTTTTCAGGTTTGTTCCTTCTTTTAAATAAAGCCATGGCTCAAACAAAATGTGACACTTGCACTTCATTCACTTGTCAAAGCTTAAAAAATTTACAGTTTTCTATGTGCTTTTGATCATTTAAATATTTAAGTGAGTCAGATTTCAAAGCCCACCGTCTCTTCACAATCTTTTTTCTGGACAGTAGAACTCCCTTCCACTAAACAGCCTCCTCCATCACTTCATGGGTATCTTGCGTCTCATTCAGTCCTCCAAATTTATTTCAAAGCCTCATGTTAAAGGACAAAATAAGTCTATCTGAAATGATATTTCTCAGCATCCCTGCCCCCCGCAAAAAAAAACCCAATAAAAAAAAACACCGCAAAAACCCAAAACAAAATGAACTACACAGGTTTTACAGTTCACCTTAAAAGAAATGCCTCTTCCATTTCAAGACGATTTTCAAAACACTGCTAATCATTTAGTGGCTGCAAGTTCACTGTTCTATGGCAGCAACTAATATTGTATTCAGGAAGTAACTGCACAAGCTAAAGAGGGGAAAAAATGGGAAATTTAATCAACTTCAAGTAACTAAGCCAAGCTAACCAAAAATGTCGTCTTAAAGCTTACCACTAGAGTGTCTGGAAAACAAATAAGTAAATAAAACAAAACCATTTGCTACACAACTATTACAATCACTTTCACAATCTTACATTATATTTGCCTCCCATAGAAGTAAAACAAAAATATGGATTAGCTTTTATAAAAATTCTGCACGCCTGTTATTTTTTCAGAGCCGTTAGATTCAAGTGCTCACAAAGATGTTTTAAAACTGTACTCGGCACTATGTCAGTACTGGGAATATTAAGTCTGCCAGTGAAAAATAAAGTTAAGGCATTAAAAATCTGCACATTTTTCAGTGATGCAAATAAGCCCTCATTCTGTGCTTTAAGTGAATTACCTATTTTCAGTAAGCATTCAAAATCTTAACTAGAACTTACAAGCTTTGAACTATGCCATTTTCTGGAGAACATCAAACTGGTATTCCTGGTGCAGTATTAATCTTCAGTTTGTTTCAATATTATTTACTGTTTCAAAAGGACACCATTCTGCAGTATCTTCTAAGTGTCTCCCAGTTTTTGTTTAATCCTAACGGTGCTTTGGGGAACAGATCAAGTCTGAAACAATTCAGACGCAATCCCTTTTTAAACATTTGCCCCTTACACTTGAACATCAAGTCAGGAAGTGGCTTATTTGTATGCGCCTCTGTTCTTGTCCGTATTCATTTTTTCCTTTTCGACTAGAAAACATTGCTACTTCACTCAGCTGTAGTATTCCCTTAGCCAAAGCCCACACCATTCTTACCTACCTGTGGTTTTGGGTTTGGGTTTTTTTTGCTTTATTGCCTTAAACTCAAATGTATTCCAAACACCACAATGAAATAGCTGATACTGAAAAAGAACTCTTAGACTACTTGGCAGTCAAACCACACAGCAGCTATGCATCAGTTGCTGATGTTGATGCTTTCACTATTACATATGAAATCATTGAGGATTAATCTAGCCTGCAATCAGAACATCTAGGTGGGTGTTTTTACATAATTTTCTTTTTTTTTCATGCAGTCTTTCTTAAAATTGAATCTTTGGTAAAGTAATTGAAACACATTTATATTCGATTTAGTAAACTTCTTAGTTATGGACAGTTTGCTTTTATTTAAGTATACATAAGCTCCTTAGTAGAATACATATTTTAGCCAAGACAAGCAACATACAGATTCTTGAACAAGAAATAATTAAAAAGTGTAATTCTTTTTTGGACTTGAATACAATTTCTCTTGTATGCTTCAAAATCATTTCTGTGTTTTCAATCTTCAGCTTTAGGACAATAATTTTATTATCGTATATGAAGATAAAATTATCTTTCTAGTAACAGAAATAATTTGTGATGTTTAAAACATCATTGCTTTTAAAACTTCATTACAAAACACATACACTTTTTTAGTTTTGGTTTTTTACTAAGAGCAGTACTTGTTCCAACTACAAAGGTCTAAGAAACTGGCATTTTTGCTGCAAATCCAAGCCCTACAGCAAACTGGGAGAGGGGATTAAGTCACTCCCATAAAATGAGAACTTAGCCACTCAGCAGCATTATTTGTGTGCTGGCTATAGCAGTGCTATTACCAGAGAGGCTGCACTAAGCCACTGTGCAATTAATACAATCAACTGTTACATCCTCTGCTAACATCTTAAGCAGAAGATCAAGGACAAGTACTACGGATGTCCTAGTTTTTCACATCTGGGAACATGAAAAAAGGCAAGTTCATAATTCCAGGCTCTCAAGCCAGCTTTTTTTTTCTCTTTTTGTTAAAGTGTCAAAGCTACCATGAACCTGTGTCAGAAGACGTAAACCAATAAAAGCATAATAAAAAAACCTAGTGGCTGGCTTTATATAATCTGATTAAAGCAAAATTTAAATCTATAGATCAAATTTAAGGAGTCTTGCACTGTAGCACAGAACACAGTAACAGATTACGAAATAACATTACTTCTTGATTCAGAGGATCTTTAGGCCATTACTTTTAGTTAAAATAAATAGAATTCCTTATCCAATCTTAACTTTTGCAGGGTTTTAGTATGCCCATGCAACTTCCACACTAAAAGCCTGTTACATAACTGCGCAGGACACGCTCAACTCCATGGTTATGTGTCTTCACACCAGTGGGTTTTGCTCCCCTCTCCTTTGGGGATCTACCATTCAAATATGCATTTGTTCCCTTTAGATCTCAATTTTAAGACTGACTACATTTAAAAATCGAGCATTTAGTTCACTTCACTAAACCGTTCAACCTCTGGACTTGTTCTGAGAGCTCTACTACACTCCCACCGTCCCAGGCCCAGGCAACACAAAAGGGATGCTCTTTCCTTCTGGCCATGGAAAAGTGCTTACCATGATGCATGGTGCGCACATATTTAAGACACTTCCCTTTAATAGACAGTGCTTTGAAGACAGTACAGATGGTTTTCTAATTAAATAGTATTCAAATTGGTACATTGCAGTTGATCAATAACAACCTTTTAGTTACTCAACTTGATTTCAACAATTAGAACTAGCCAATATATCACTGAAGGACTGCCTATTGTCTCTGGAGAGTACCCAACCATGTCAACAAACAACTAACTTAATTTGGTATTTAAAATTTAATATTTAAACAAAACTGCTTACATTTTCATGAAATATAGTTAGGGGCAACTGAGAAGTTCAACTAACAGCTAAAGACTGACTGAGATGATATCAGTGTACTGCGAAGAGAAAGACTGAATCAGTAGTTCTATTACTGAAGTAATATCCAAAATAACAGTTTATGTTGAAGTACACATATACCAAGTTTTTATTCATCCTTACGCTCTTGAGTTATAAATAACACCCCTCCTCTGAGAAAAAGCATCGTCATCTCTGTTGTAATAAAAAAAAAAAAGGTATCTCTCACACACACCCCCAGCAATACTGCAAATTGGAGGGGACACACACCCCCAACCCCCCAAAAAAACAAACCCAGATACTTTATGTACAACCATGACTTATACAAGAAATTGCTGTACTGCTTAAAAAGCACTTTCACCCTGGAATATCTGGGAACAACACTCACTCTTCAAAAACATTTAATCAAAATGCTTGATACTATTTATTCTAAGTGGGCATTTCCTTACCTGCACACTATTTTCAGTTATTTGGCATATCTAACTAGCTAAACGCCTTCTCCTAAAAACTTCAGCAAAGGGGATGTGAAATAAAACAACTCTGAGTCTACCCTTGCTATTCCAATGCAGCTACAGACATTATTACAAGCTTGAAGCAAATATTTCAGGAAAAAAGTTCCACAACCAATGAATAAATAATACAGACCCCTTTATAACTGTGCTAACTAATAACACCTAATCTACTTCAAATTCAAGATATAAGTGCTTCTTAACTAAGGTGAAAGTCTGCTGTTTGGGAACATACACATTTCGCAGAGGCATAAACAAGCTTTTCCAGGATGCTATTACTGGGAGTAACATGAAGTCCAATCGGTATCAGCACCAACAGAGGCTGCCTCGAGAATTAAGCCACAAGCCTTGTAGGTGGCTAACCTAGACTATACCTTAACGATTCTCATTTACTAGACACTAGCTTTCCCAGTTTCCACAAAACCAAGGAGATGGCATTTCCCCTTGTGTAATTATGTGCATTCACACTGAAGCTTAATCCAAAAATACTCCTCTGCAACCAGAACTAGCTTTGGTATTAAGATTGTTTGAGGACCACAGTATGATTAAGGATAATAATGGATTTTTTTAAAGTTCTTTGTGAACAAGTGTTAAAAGTAGAAACAGCTAATTATTTGCACCTTCCTTATTAAGCGTACATCACATTGTCCTACATCCAGGATAAAAGTATGAACCAATGTAGTAATGTTACACATTCCAAATTCTTTCACAACATTATAATTCTGGAATTCTATATATCCTGTCCACTTAATTTCCTGTGAAAGGGAAATCCCTCCCACCCCCCAAAAAAAGACATTTTAAAATTACTACTAGTTTACAAGTGTATTTTCCTCATTTGCTTTGTATTGTAAAGACACAGCATTTTCCAAAGCTAGTGACATACTTGACTAAAACAAAAAAAACAACAAGCTTCACTTTGAATTTTAAGTATCTGCAGCTAATCAAGCACTGTCATTTTATCACCAAATACAGGTGGTGTAGATTAAAAAATTGATTTGGACAAGAACTTTTGATAACTTGGCTTCTTCTCTAAGAAAAATAGTCTACAGATTATTAAAAGGCAATTTACTGGTATTTTAATTCATCATTAGGCTTCACAATTAACTTTGCAAGACTAAGCTCAATATAGGTTACATTGTCTAGAGTATATAGTAATTTGAGCAGTCTATACGATTATAGGTGCCTTTGCTTCCCTGTTATAACTTCTTGTATTTTAAGAGCACTTAGTCTAAGATTTATCATAAATTATATTTATTGCTGTCATTAAAATTACATGATTGTAAACTCCTACAATAATTATAAAGTTATGAAATCATAATCTATATTTCTCATTATTTCTTGTAAATACCAAGTACCTCAAATAATAACTGGTTAATTCAACTGTTGCAGAAAAAGATTTATCTGGCTAAGGTGAATTATACACACAGTGTAAGCCCTAATATTATTATAGGGTTGTCTGATTATATTGACCCTTGGGGGAAAAAAAAAAAAAGACACCACCACACTATTTCCACATCCATGCCATAAAAAGCATTATAAGCAAGTGGAATTTGTGTGCAACTTACGTTCTTTGTTCTTTCAACGAATCAAATCATAAGCTCTCTTACAACTGGCTACCAGAGAATGGACAGCATGGCCTTAAGACAATTCCTCTCCAAGCCTCTTGTGGCTACTGTTGCTTTCCTCTGCACCATTCCATATGCATGAAGCACACTCCCAGCCATTCATGGCCACTGTTTTCATGTGCTTCACCAAAAGAGAAAACGTTTCCTTAATCCAGGTTTGGCATTCAAACTCCAAGGAGTTATCTCAATGGGAGAAAAATAATAGAAAAATCTTGCAAGTTGAAAGTGCATCCTTCATTGGGTCAGCTCCTCCTCCTACTTTCTTCCATGTGTAATAATTCCTCAAAGATGACCACATATTTACATATATTTACATATGTAAGTGCCAGTACTCACAAAAAGCTCCATTCACACTCAACAATCAAATTATCTCCTGCAATACCATGAGTACACACAGTAAGATTTCACGGTATGTCTTTCTGGAAACTGAGGCCATTCACTATCAAGCCCGTTTCCAAGAACCATTGGAATGTCATTATTAATGGTACTGCCATATGTATATACCACCAGGCATGGGGGTTTCACCTCACCCTATGTCCAAATACAAAGAGGAAATTATGATAGAGTTGGTCCAAACTGAGTTATATAACAAAAGCTGTCTTTGTAAGATTTATATGCTTTTTTTTCCTTTTCAATGAACCAATAAACTTATTTTAGTGTTAAGTAGCACTTTACAGACCGTTATTTCTATATTCACTAACAATATCATTGTCTTGTTCATAAACTCCAACAGATGCACAGCTTGCACACCCGTAAATGACACATTAAACAAGGCATTCTATGTTACAGCTATTATATAAAAAGGACGAGAAGCCACACTACTGCTTTGCAAACAAACACTCATACTCAAGTCCCAAAAGTTTCCCAAGGTCAGTTACTTCAAACTGGAGTTAACAACTATGAGACAAGAATTGAAGAAGCTAGAAATAAACCACCTTACTTTTAAAGATTAAAAACTTATTTCAAGACTGGCTTAGACCTGAGGCTTGGATCACCTGATAATGGGCAGCAAGGTCACAAACACTTTCACTTACTTTCACGACAACTGGCTTAGAAATACTAAACTTTTCTTACATGGGAATGTTGTTCAACTCAGCATCTAACACCTAAACTATATTGGCTCTGATGTGGTAGTGGCCTCAGCTTAATTACAGTTAACTAAGTATTTTGGTCATCATATCTTCAAGGATATGCTCAATGTAGATAAAAACAAAAGCATGCACACAGGGAGAAAATTACAAAAGGGAAAAAAAACCCAAACACAACAACAGATTAAATGCTCAGAATTAGTGGCAAAGGAAGAGAGAATGATGCTGAAAACATTATACAACTGTGTAAAGTTGCGATGCGCCCACATTGTCAACACAATCTAGCTCCACCTTCTCAAATAAGGTAGAAAAACTAGAGAAAGTTCAACAAAGAGCAACAGTGATAAATAAAATTGATCCTTCTGCACAAGAAGTGGCTAGAGGAGGACTCTTCAGCATGGAAAAGCTGAAGAACATGAGATAGTTTATAAAATCATGAGTGGCTTGGACAAGTCAACTTAATTGCTTGCAAACTCTTCTAAAACAAGAGATGGAGCTGTCAAACAAAACTAGAAGGTAGCAGGTTCGAAACGATACAAGGAGGTGGCCCCTCACACCATGCGTAAAGCTATGAAACTGTCTACTACTGGATTTCCAAGGTATAAAAGCATACACAAGCCCAAGGAGACACTGAACAAGTTGGCAGAAAAGCAAAACTCTGCAGATCACTGAAAATACAGAAATATCATTTGGCTTTGGAAGACCCAGTTGCATGTTGGGGCAACACAATGGAGAAGCACCACAGAGGTTTGTCCTATCCTTCTGAGGCCTTTCCTGGGAATCTGGTTTGGTCACCAGCAGAGGTGGGATAACAGAACAGATGCACATTTGACTTGACCTGTAGGGACAACAGTTCTTCATGTTCCTGTAGCTTCAGACATTTCAAAAAAAATTTACAGACAGGAATTTCAGCTGCTAATAACAAGTTACATAGTTAACAGCACCTATTGGGATACCAGCCAAACACCGTAACATGAAATAAGTAGTATTCTGTGATAACTCATGACCCCAGATTACTTTAGTCGTTTTACTATTACCTGACAAACATGTTTGTGTTACATATTCAAGCTAGCGAAACAACTGCTCCTCTCAATTGCGTGTTCATAATTCATACGAAAGCAATGCGTGGTCTTTTATCCATATGAACTTATTAGTCAAATAAGCAACTGGGGATAAGGGATACTTTTGAAAGGGATGACACTCAATTCTTGGCAATCTGTAACAGAACTTACACCAGGGGAGAGGCAGAATTCAGCCTAACTGAGCCAACATTCCCACCAGAGCTCTGTATACTCCAGTAAAACCTCTTCTGAGATCTCTTGCTTGCTATCGACATGCATGTCTGAAGAATTGAGTAGCTCTGTCACCACAGGACTTCTGCCCTTGTACCACTGACTGGAGTGCCATGACTGACTGAGTAGAGCGGTAGTGTGGGCAAGAGGCTGTATTAGGTAGGAAGGAAGAAAATTACACCACAAATACTCCCTCTCTTCTTTTCTTTCTAGGCAACTCCAAATATAGTAATCTTGACTCTGTAGGGAGTGTTTTCAATCATGCCTGACAATTTTGATTTTAAAAGCAGTCTATTAACAGTCATGCAAATGGCTACAACTCCTTACAACTATCCATCATTGGAGAGAAAAATGCACTGAAGTTTAAGATACTGAAAGCCCCACAAGGAAGCCAGAATATACTGCAAGCTGAGGTACCCTTTTCAGGCCACAGATTTCTTTGATATATAAGCACACTCTAGAAATACTGTTTCCTTTTCTCTGAACAAAGAGGTGCTGTTACAGACCGGGTGAGAGTCTGTTCTCTTCTGAATGGGATCCAGGCATGTTTATCCACACAAAACACTTTCCCTGAGAGGTCACAGACTGACTTCCAGTCAGAACCTTCTCCTTTCCCTGAAGAGGAAAAAGGCAGAGACATGCCTGAAGTTCCCCATCACCTCAGATTGTAACCGTGCTGTTAGACAACACAAAGTCCATGCTGAGTTCTACAACAGGTTTATGAAACCAACAGCTCAAGCTGTAAATGTAACCAAGGAAAGCAAAGTTAAATTAAATTCTTTCCTAAAACAAGATTTCCTCCCTCCCTTCATACATGTCCCTTCACATCTCTGATTCTGGTATGAAAAAAAATGCCATTTTTATTCCACAAAATCATTGGTAGTACTGCCATCCTAAACATAATAATCATTATTCCCAGAAATGCTACTTAGTGATACTCATCCAAAATTCAAACTAATTCTATTAATACAAGTATTGACCAAACACCCACTAAGTCACACCATTACTTTAACCTCCCTTTAAATGAATCTGTACAACCAGATCTGCTTAGAGTTGACATGTTAGGGTTAAACTCCAGTAGAAAACAGATGGCTGCTGGTTGTTGAAGCATCAACGTACAGGCACCAAAAGAATTGCTAGAGGACCAAGGTTTGCATCATCCTCCAGCAAAAATATGCCAGTATTAAGGCACTAAACACAAGGTAGCAAGATACATATTCCACACAAATTTGAAAGATGCAAGTGTATCGCTAAGAATGTATATAATTCTGACTGGGCAAGCAATCTTACTGATAGTGCCAAAGACCATTTTTCAAATTCAGTGGTAAGTCTTTGTATATCAGAACTAAATATGAAACATATACCTAGAGTTTTGAGGGACTGGAGGACTTCAGAGTCATCACTTTAAGCCTCTGAGATTAAATTAACTTTAAAAAAAAAGTGTTTCTAATTTGATATGATAGTGTCAACTTAAACTCACAACAGATTAAAAAAGTAAGGTGCCTCGCTGATCTGCCATCTCTCCAGAATAAGTCTGCAATTGCAAATGAACTCACTTATAGCAGGCCTTGAGAAATCCAAATTATCATCTTAGTCTCCCTTGTCACCCCCTCCTGGGCAATGCAAACATACTCAGCAGCCAAAAGGAAAAAAATTCCTCGAGCTGGATTAAGTTGGCAGCAGCCCTTAAAAAGCCAGGATCTCAACAAATCCTTACTGCCAGCAGTGACCTTCATTAAGCCCTTCAGCACATCTTCATTAAGTACAAGGGCTCCACACCAGGATTTTTAATCAGAATTGATCAATGTTGCCTACAGCTTCCAATGTTACTTCACTTCTGGAGTTATCCTGACACGCTCCTGCTCTAGGAGCCAGCCACAGAGAAAACAAATGGGAGTGCTGGCACCTCCACTGAAGTGCCACCTTTCAAACACATAAGCCAGTAACATTTGGATCTAGCTACAATGATGCTATAATCAAGCAGTTGAGACTTCAGAAAATATTCTGCTCAGATAACTCTACTACAGAGATGAAAATTCTGGCACGTGGGGCAAGGAAGTCATATCTAGCCCTCGCAGCAAGGCTACTTGAGCTCTAAGTCTTACACTGATGCTAGACCAATTAGTAGCATTCAACTCCAATACTTACCTAAGTGTTAGGACTTAACAATTTATGTCCGTCAGAAGGGGCACAGTGAAAGCGCAACATTATCCACTGGATAGTTATACTTCTCCATCCTGTTGCAAAAACAATCCAACTAATGATGAATTCTACAATAACACTTCAAATTTTTCAAAAGGTATGACAAGTGCTCAATTATTGAAGACAATTTAGTTACTGAACTCCTTTCTGAATAAATAACTTTGGAGCAGCTTTTGGGTAATAAGGATTCCTCCAGCATATCTGGATCTGAGAGTCAGTTCACATACCTGCTCCTGGTTTTCTTCCTCCTACAGTATTTCATTTGTTTCTTGGCTTTGAGCAGCTCTAGAGAAAAACAACTCATCATTTCCAACAAACACAGGAGTGGGAAGCATATGGTTATCCTCCCATTCATGCCTCAAACATGTTTTCTCTATGAATGTGTGGAGGAAGAAAACACCTTCCATCCAGTCACACATGGTAAAAAGGAACTTGAATGTCTGTCCCTCTCCAGAGCATTAGTGACCAACTTGTGCTTTTTGACATGCAGAGCTCTTAAGAAGTTGAAGCACAGGTCCCAGTCAAAACTGGTACCTGCATTAGGGTGGTGCTGACAGGTAATCTAAGTGCCTTGCAACAGAAGAAAGCACAACTGCAATAGCTGCTGTGCCACACAGCACCAAGCCCCTCATCTCATATTTGTAACTTGAGCAGCCATCTCTTCCCTTCCTACAGCTCTTCAAGTCCTTGCAGTCCCAAGACTATTTTGATATGGAGAAAGGTTAACTGCCCTTGCTCTGAAGCATGGTCCACTTCTTTAAAGTGATCATTCAATTCAGAGTAAATTAACTCTGTCACTACAAGGTTTTTGTTACTTCATTAGAGCACCTGCCGAGTTTCAGGACTTACCTGCTGGCCCTCTTCAGCTGAGTCTACATTAGCTTGTCAGTAAAACAGAAGCCTGTCAGTATGGCAAAACCTTCCTGCAGAGGCCTCAGTGGCCAAACTACATGTTTTGCAGGGAGTTTTACAAGAAGTTACTTTTGACTGGCTCTTGTCTGGTTCTGCCCACTTAGTATTTATTAGTAACTAGAGCATGTCTTCCAATTCAATTTCATCTGAAAGGAATCCTTTTTGTGCACCTGAGATGCTCCACAATGGAGAGCAAAGAACTGTGAAATGGGACAATCAAGAGATACACTTCAAAAGCATACTTTGATCTGAACTAAATTGCTAATGGAAACAGACATTAAACAGTTCTAGATACCCAAACATATTATGTGTTGTTCCAGGCCTACAGAATGCAGGGTAGAGTCATTTTTTCCTGCACTTTCTGTCCACTGAAGCAGCTTTCTTGCCATCAGATCATATCACTGAGATCCAAACAGTCTGCACATACTTCAAGGTTTGGACAGGTACAGGTATTGCACTGGATCGAGTGTGCTCTCAGTAAGTTTGCAGATGACACCAAGTTGGGGAGGAGTATTGATCTGCTGGAGGGTAGGAAGGCTCTACAGAGGGATCTGGACAGGCTGGATCGATGGGCCAAGATCAATTGTATGAGGCTGAACAAGGCTAAGTGCCAGGTCCTGCACTTGAGCCACAACAATCCCATGCAACGCTACAGGCTTGGGTAGGAGTGGCTGGAGAGCTGCCTGGCGGAGAAGGACCTGGGGGTGTTGGTTGAGAGCCAGCTGAACATGAGCCAGCAGTGTGCCCAGTTGGCCAAGAAGGCCAACAGCATCCTGGCTTGTATTGGGAATAGCGTGGCCAGCAGGAGTATGGAGGTGATTGTGCCCCTGTACTCAGCATGGGTGAGGCTGCACCTCAAGTGCATGCGTTCAGTTTTGGGTCCCTCACTACAAGAAGGACTTCGAGTTCCTGGAGCGTGTCCAGAGAAGGGCAACGAAGCTGGTGAAGGGTCTGGAGAGCAGGTCTTATGAGGAGCAGCTGAGGGAACTGTGGTTGTTTAGCCTGGAGAAGAGGAGGCTGAGGGGAGACCTTATCACTCTCTACAACTGCCGAAAGGAGGTTGTAGCGAGGAGGGAGTCTCTCTTTTTCCCAAGCAACAAGTGATAGGACAAGATGAAATGGCCTCAAACTGCACCAGGGGATGTTTAGATTGAATATTAGGAAAAATTTCTTCACTGAAAGAGTAGTCAAGCATTGGAACAGGCTGCCCGCAGAAGTGCTGGAGTCATCATCCCTAGAGGTATCTACAAGATGTGTAGATGTGGTGCGTAGGGACATGGTATAGTGGTGGACTTGGCAGTGCTTGGTTAAAAGTTGGCCTTGATGATCTTAAAGGTCTCTTCCAATGTAAACAATTCTATGATTCTACCTGTGGTTCAGCTTATCTGTGGAACAATGTAGTTCGAAGCTTTAATGGTGTTCGCATCCAGCAGCTATAAGTTATGGTACTAGGAAGTAGTTTTTCTGTGGCATAAATTATGGTACCAAAAGTAGTTTTTCAATGGATAACAAAGCCAAATGCTGGAATGGAGACAGCCACCCAGTGACAGTAAGCCCCACTGATTTGGAACAGTGTGAACAGCTCAAGTCTATCTTGCAGTCCTCCAGTGGAGTAAGATGCCACTGACCTGAAGCGCAAACAAAATAAAAAACAGTTTTCAAATCTTGCCTTTCCACTACAGAAATGCAAATCTAAAAAAGCAAACAAGTCTTGTATGTTAAAATAGATTGCTTTGTCCTCTCCTTACTATACTGCATAGACAGTTTGTGCATGTTCTACTGCAGTTATTTTTGGCAAAGGTCACATCAAGATGGCAATCTGATTCAGCTAGGGACTTCCTCAAATTGCAGGCACCTGAAAGTTGTTTGTATCTTCCAAGACTGGCATCTAGAATGTTCTTAACTTTAGAAACAGGCTACACAGATCTGAATTTTCGTGCCACAGAAACAGAAAGGAAACCACAATCTCTCTTATGAGAAAGCCACAATTTAAATAGTTCCCAAGGGAAAACTGTAATCATGAAGGTATTTTTCACTCATTTTGATTTTCAATTTCAGCCAGCAGCAGAACAAAATGGACATGTTAGGCCACTAAAAAGCCAGTCTCTTCTTCATGAAAACTTACCAGGTCAAGTTACATGCAGTGTTTTTCCTCATACTGAAACAAGTGTTTATTTCCCTTTTAAAAGCCTTCATTCAGTTTACTTGCTCTTTTTGTCATCCAGGCATTTTTCAACAGTATGGTAAACCAGTGAATATCTTTAAAACAATCATCAAGTTTTTCTAACTGCATATAAGCTATTGCAATTTCAATGCAAGCGTTGCTGCTGCTGACAAAAGGCCAGGAATGGAATAAGCAAGAGCAGTTTCAGACTGGTGCAGTTGCAGGATGACTTTGTAAAGGAAGGCCCCAAAGTTATTTATCCCTGTTAATTATCATTTGGGGACAGACATCGATTATCTGTACAAACACAGAAAAGGACACTGAAGTGCTTCTGAAAAGCAGCAGTGAGGCAAATAAGCAATTATTGATTCGTGCATTTGCCAAACATTTTCACCCACTCATAACAAGGAGAGTTTAAGAGGATTTTCACTACATAGTTAGTAATAACAGAAACAGCCTCTCCAGCTCATAAAAGGGAAGTCAGAACTTAAGCCAGATGCAGAACTCCAACAAACACTGATTCACAGCTCCAGTCACACTCAAAGTCACATATGAAATGAGCAATTCAGCCATCCAATAAGCCAAGAAGAGGAAAGAGAGGTCAATTATGTCTCTGTTCAACAGAGCCCCATTTAACGTATTCCTTCTGATTCAGCACCAACCCTTGTGATCAGTATTCTTGGCCTACCATCAATGAATTTAATTATACAATTACTGAAAAAACGCAGTGCTCTCCCTCCCCTGCTTGCCCACAACCAGTCCAATACAAGTCACAGAAATTAGTCAGAAAGAACATGTAGAGTAGCTACCTCCAATTTTACTTTTGAAGTTTAAGTCACAGAAATGCCTGGATATTAGCTCAAGCATTACTGAAAATTAGGTGTCTCCTTTAATTGAACCAATGGAGCCTAATCTTCTATACTGACTGATACGATGTGAGGGGCCATGAAAGCTGCCACCAAGCTCCACAACACCTATGAATTCTTACTTGAGATTCATCTGGGCTATTTAACTGACAGCCGTATGTTTGGATCCACATCATCTAGCACAGTTTTGCCTGATTGCTGGATCTTCCTCCACTATTGAGCTCCCAAAGGCAAGTTGAGCTTCAACTCCTCCCTAGTTCTGCCTCCTTTTAATTCCACATGCATCTAGTATGCTTTAACAGCTCTACTAACAAATAGACTTGCAATCCTACAGTCACTGCCCGCTTAACTCTTTCTTTGCTAATTGAAACAGTGGCACCAATCAATTAATACATATATTATAGCAGTAAGCACAAAGTTCCTATCATTCAAGCTGATATAAGTGTATTTTACAATGTTCTTAAACAGGAAGGAATTCAAGACAAAGGAAAGTACAGGGCCTTAGCCATATTGAAACAATATTGTTCTACTACAGACATGTATTAGTCACTGGTTTTGGAATGAGATGCCCTCTTCCCTTTGCGCCAGCTTTGGGCTTTTTCCTCTACATTTGGGAGCTGGTGGAGGGGAGAGAGCACAAGGCGGCAACAAGTTATGGCTCTCCTCTTTCAACTTGTGTCATCTTCAACAGAAAAAATATTTGTTTTCGTTGTTACAAAGTGAAAATGAGAAGCAAGACTCAATACTCTCAATACTTTAACATAGTACGGATGTTCCTCATTTTCAAAGGTGACCATTTCAGAAGGCTTTTGAAAGTGACAATGTTCCTTCCAATGCCCACATGGCACTATCAGTCCCAAGTGGCAATTAATTTTGGATCTTGACTGATGCCTAATGTTCCAAGTATATCAGCTACACATTAAGCAAAGGGCTTCCTTCATCAAAGGACAGTAATTTAATTGAGGCTATATTCAGATATGTCTCTGAAAGCTTAAGGGAAAGGCAGAGACGTAGTAACTAAAAATGTTTTAAAGAAAACACGTACGACCTCTTTCTCCTCAGGAACTCAAGTTACATAGCCTACATTCAACTCTTTCTTCAACACACAGGAGCCAGTTAGACCACAGAATCACTGTACTATGCACAGCAAAGTCCAGCATACAGCCCTTGCTTCAGGAAAAGCTTTCACACAAGCTCTAAGTAGGGCAATAAGCAAACAACCACAGATACTCAAAGGGCCTTAGAAACAACTACAACTTAAAAGTCAGACCAGAACACACTCACAGGAAGAACCACTGGCAGCACAAATGGTGGAACAGTATTTATTTTCACATTTTATATCCAAGCTAGGCTCTTAAGGACTTCTGTGATCTTATGCATCATATTTGCTATAAATTACTACCCTTATACTTTTGTTCCTTCTTATCAGTATGGCTCTTCTGTTACAGCATTTTTACGTCTATTTTTTTCAACTGGACGTAAACATAAGCCTCTTTACACCTGTCCTTCTACTCCACTAACCATTTTCCACTCCTACCTTTACAGGATGCCATCATAAAGCCTCCCTTTGGCAAGGCCAATTTTAAAGGAAAATATAAAATATCCACATTAACACATAGCTGTCTTTATAAAACTCATGCTTTTAATTAAGAACCATTTTCAAGCTATCAGCCAATTAGTAATTTCATACATTTGGCTAACTGAATTTTCTCCACCAGCTGGAAATGTCACAGTACTGATTTTTATTTTATCTTTAAGTCATGGACCAAAATACTTTCAGTGGACTCAGAACTCTGAACAAATAAGCCACAAAAGCAGGACATCCAATAGTAACACTATGCTTAAAGTGAAGGCAGTGAGCAAAACACATGGGTTGTGGTTTGTTTTTTCTTGCAGCAATATATTCCTAGTTTTAGACATTTGAATGCTGTTAACACTAGATAAACTGCACAGATAGCAACAACTAAAGTAGACGTTAATTGAGAAAATAGCTCAACCACACTCACTTTCTGTGCTAAACTGAAGCCAGTTTTAAGCATTTTAAATATCACAGGGAATGACAATTCTAATTGCACACTACAGGATTAGATCCAAGATTGCTGTCAAAGCAACATCTCAGAATACGTTAACTTTGAAATTGGTGTTAGCCCAGGGAGTAAACTCAAGTTGGCTCTTTCTTTGTTAACTCCACTTCAGTTTTTCAGCTATATGAACTGCCCTTTTTGGAAACCTATCTTTACATTAATAATGTCAGCTTTTCCTTCAACATACTTTACTAGAAGGCAAGAATCAAAATGAAGGCTATTCAGCTGCCTCTTTATAAGTTCAATACAAGGTGATTTATGCTTCACGTCTCTCACTATTTCACCACAACTTTTGACCGCAAAGAAGAAAGTCCCTGGGAAGAAGTCAGCCTGAAACCAATCACAGTTCCTTTTTATTTGAGACCATACATTTGCTAATGCAGGAGGTTTTGATCAGCCTCCTTAAGCAGAGGAAGCTGTCAGCAAAACCACCAACATTTCCAAACAGCTTTATTTTCCTACAGCTACGACATTTCTCTAATTAAAAGATGTGATTAGTAATCTCATCCGAACACAAGATGATTACCAAGAGATAAGGCTCAAGAAATCTCTTGAGATCAGTACAGCCTCTTACACATATCCTCTACAATACTCCTGCCAGATCAAAGGCTAGAATGAGGGGACTAACCACAAACTTGTTTATGGGCTGGGATCCTTGTGGAGCTAAGACTGTGTCCTTGACCTCCTGGAACAACTAAGCTGCTTTTTCGACAGAAATCCAAATAATGCATTTGTACTGCGAGTGGCAGGAATTTGAGGAACAGTGGTATAGAAAACTATGATTTTAAGGTAAAAACAGGTTAATGGTTTTTCCCCAGTTATGTCATCAAGATTGTTACTTTGCAGTACAAACTTAAGGAATTCCATGCAAGTTTCTTTCCTGTTTTTTGCTCTCCAGGGAATAACAAAACATTAGTCCTATGTAGGGCAGGGCCTATTAACAGCTTGTCTCGCCAATTTGAACACATTATCCCTGTAAAGCAAACATCTGACTAGCAGGGTACCTAAAAAGGCAACCCACCTCCCAGTTCCTTTCAAGGGTCAGTTCTCCTTGTGACCTCACCACACTTGCAATCCCAAATCTTCTGCATCACATACCCATTATCTCCCTCCCATTCTTCTGCCTAGGCTCATCCTTCTTGTGCTCTGCTTTAAAACACGAAAACCTACCTTTTGGCCTTAAAATCAGTAGTTGCTTCAGTGAAACAGTACATCTTCTGTCAAATGGCCTGTGAAAATTCAGGCTCCCTCATATCTATTAATCTGCGCCTGTGTGTACACCAGTAGAACTATTAGTTCTGTTTCAGCATTACTATAAGACCTTAACCACAAAGGAGACAGCAGCTTTTCCAGTAGGTAGGTAGTGTGGCAATTTCCAGTATTTCTACAAACTGACCCTCGCCCTGAATTGACAGTTATTTTCTTCCTCTATCTTCCATCCTTCACCATCGTAGATATGCTCCTGCCTGCCCCTCGGCCAAGTATTGCTGCTACCTCAAAGACTACATCTCACATCAGTGCCCAACTTGAGAATGAAGATAAGGACAGCAAAGCTTATTCTCCAGAGTTTTACTTCAACTACCACATGCTCAACAATTCACACAGAAATCCTGCCTCAGTGGTTAGAAACTGCTCGACTGGTCCCCAGTATAAGCAACTGTTTTGCTCACTTCTCCTTCCCTTTCCCCGCAATGTCAACAGTGCAACAGAAACACAAGTTTTGACTTGGATCCTGGCCGTACTCTCAAATTTTTCTCAAAAGGAATGGATGCTTGGATGAGAAATGCACCACTTAAATAGAATAAATTAATCCTCGGTTTTAATGTGGATGGCAATACTACCCTTACACTGTGTGCTGTTCAAAAACTAAGAGAACCAATCTCCAACAAGAGGACTTGGAAAGCAATGAATATTTACGTTTTAAATAGAACTCTAACATTTCCAGATGTTTGTCACCTTTGACATACGACTCCACTATGGAGATACAGGGTTGTTTTGTCTCTGATAGTTAGCTATCTTCCCAGTTACCTTTCAATAAGGAATCCATATCATTCCGTTAAGAGATTTAGCTTACTATGGAAACAGTTGTTTCACATATTCAGCCAATTTCTATTTCACAAAACTGAAGGAATGTGGCTTTTACACAGCAACATAATTCTTTCCTATCCTGAGGAGAGGCACCCTTTCATCTCCATTTGGGTCCTCCACAGATGTTACATGACGGCTCAGTTCAGAAAGCTTCTTATTAAAACAGTGTATTTTACCATTTGCGTGCATAATACAGTCCACACAGCTGGCAAAAAGTGTAGTAACTTAAGACACTTATCAATACATATTTCCAGTTAAGTCCTTCAGTGTCATCTGCTCTTGCATGGGGGTTTTGCACCTGAAATCTAGCCTATTATGCTGCAGAAAGCTTCCCTCACCTGAACATACTTTGTCTTTTAGATCTTAATTATATATAAGCTTATGAAAGGATAATTTTGCATTTGGTTCCTTTTTCCTCCTTGACTTTTGACAAGTTTTACATCTTGCTTCATTTAGTTTTTACTAGCATGGCAGAACATGATGCTCAAGTGACACAAATCAAATGCTAAGAAATTTAACAGTAGAGTGTACTTGGGTTGTTTGTCAAAAAAAAAACCAGGCTCCTAGTAAAGAAATTGCTTTCCTCAACATGTCTAATAAAGCAGCTTACAGATCCGCCTTGCTTAATATTATATACTGAATTAATACATTTCTACTCCCAAAATAACTCTGATGTAACGCAGTAATCAATCCAGTGCACTCTGGTAAAACCAATGTCATCTACTGAGGCATTTAATGAAAACGTTACACAAATGCTGAACAATGACTTAATTGAGCTTGGATCAGGCTGCCACAAAAAGCGCTCAAAAACTAGGTAACGCGGCATTAAGGCTGCCAGTGCAACCCTATTTGCCAGGGTAGCACACATGCTGTAACACACAAGCTATGCAGTGCTTTTCCATAGGACCCCCTACTTATCTCTGTAAACATAATGGACCTCCTGTGGAGATGAACACGGATGTCTAGTGATTGAGCTTATTGTCTGTTGGACCTCTGTCTTATTTATTGAGGAAAAGGAACAAAAGAAGGGATTACACAAGTGAGGAAAACATTAAGACAGTAAAAAGACACTCAGGAAAAAGATGGCTATCCCTCTTCTAACACTCATCTTTCCTGTGGTTAGGCAAGTCTCACCAAATAGGAGAACACAAATCAGCCAGTTCTGTATGCCACCTCTGAAGCTCCATAGCTAGAACAGGAGCCAGAACACAAAGCATTAGCAAAGGAGGCAAGTGGGAGTGACATTCTGACCCCAAGTACTGAAAACACTCCACAAAGAAACAAATTAAAGCCTAGGATACTATGTTGGCTGCTCAAGACCAACAAACCCCTTTCCTCTTATTCTCTGCTATATCAACACATACAAAAGCTGCAGCATATGCACAGAAGGAAACCAAGCTCAGGCAGCCCCGAAAACTTAAAGGCTGCCCATTAAGTGCTCTGCCTTAGTATCAAGGTATATCCATCCTTACCTTCCCACACTCAAATGCAGGGCTCTGCTACTTCCTTTTCACTGCACAGAGGCCATCTACAACATTACTGGTGACAGCCAACATGGCTTCACTAAGGGCAAATTGTGCCTGACAAATTTGGTGCCCTTCTATGATGGGATTACAGCATTTGTGGATAAGGGAAGAGCAACTGACATCATCTACCTGGATGTGTGCAAAACATTTGACACCGTTCCACATGACATCCTTGTCTCTGAATTGGAGAGACATGCATTTGATTTATGGACCACTCAGCGGATAAGGAATTGGCTGGAAGGTTGCACTCCAAGAGTTGCAGTCAATGGCTCAATGTTCAAATGGAGACCAATGACAAGTGGCATTCCTCAGGCGTCGGTATGAGGACTGGCGCTGTTTTAACATCTTTGTTGGCGACAGTGGGGTTGAGAGCATCCTCAGCAAGTTTGCCAACAACACCAAGCTGTGTGCTGCAGATGGAGGGGATGCCATCCAGAGGGACCTTGGCACGCTTGAGAGGTAGGCCCATGCGAACCTTGTGAAGTTCAACAAAGCTAAGTGCGAGGTCCCGCACATGGGTCAGGGCATTCCCAAGCACAAATACAGGCTGGGCGGAGAATGGATTGAGAGCAGCCTTGAGGAGAAGGACCTGGGGATGTTGGTTGATGAGAAGCTCAATATGACCTGGCAACGTGCGCTTACAGCCCAGAAAGCCAACCATATCCTGGGCTGCATCCAAAACAGTGGGATCAGCAGGTCAAGGGATGTGATTCTCCTCTACTCTGGTCTTGTGAGACCCCACCTAGAGTACTGTGTTCAGCTCTGGGGCCCCCAACATGAGAAGGACGTGGACCTGTTGGAGCAAGCCCAGAGGAGGGCCATAAAGACAGTCCGAGGGCTGGAACACCTCTCTTATGAATAGAGGCTGAGAGACATGGGGTTGTTCAGCCTGGAGAAGGCTGAAGGGAGACCTTATTGTAGCCTTCCAGTACCTGAAGGGGGCCTACAAGAAAGCTGGAGGGGGACTTTTCACAAGGGTGTATAGTGGTAGGACAAGGGGTAATGGCTTTGAATTGAAAGACAGTAGATTTAGATTAGAAGAAATTCTTCACTCCGAGGGTGGTGAGGAACTGGAACAGGTTGCCTGGAGAAGTTGTGGATGCCCCATCCCTGGAAGTGTTCAAGGCCGGGTTGGATGGGGCTTTTGAGCAACCTGGTCTCGTGGAAGGTGTCCCTGCCCATGGTAGGAGGGGTAGAACTGGATGATCTTTAAGGTCCCTTCCAACTCAAACCATTCCATGATTCTACGATTATGGAGAACACCACCTTTTTGCTCTTTGAACCCACTTTTGTTGCCTTAGTGGACATGAACTGCAAGTCACATCCTGCTCAGATTCTGTGTCATGAACAAGCAGAAACATCACAGATTAAGTAGCTACCCAGCTAGCCAATTGGTCTTTCAAAAGATTTTCACAGCCTAACTTTTTAACAGTGGGTTAACACAGTGGGGTCAGCAACATGGACAAATCTACTTCAAAAGCATACTCTTGAAAAAATTAAGATTTTAAAAATAGCAGTCCTCACGCTTTGCTGTGTAACAATAATACAATATAAATACAAAATTTAAATTGGCAGATTGGTACATACCCACAACTGTAGGTAATCAGGTCATTTTGCTACAAACTGTTCATCACTTAAACAGAAAAATAGCTACTTGGAACAAATACTATTTTAGTAATCAAAGACACCAAATTCGTTCAAAACAACCTTGCAAAAACATTCTCAGGCTCCTCTGGAAAACCAAACAAAAACAAAGAGCAAACAAGAGCACAACTATTTATACATCTGCCAAGCAAACATTCTACAGCAGAAAATATAAGAAAAGGGAAGGTATTAAATATAAAAACTAACCCTCCCATCTTGGGGTGTAGAGAGGAAGACAATTACTCCTTGAAGTTAATCTATCCAATGCTACCACTTTTACCCATAATTTCTTATCACATTTACTGTGTTTTTAAATGCATCTATTTTAATAGTAACATTTGTTTTTCTGACAAAGTCCAAGCAATAACTATATGTATTTCACCTCTCCAGTGCAAAGCTTAGACTTAGGTATAGCATCGTGAAAGTACTGCTTTTCAGTGGCAGCTAGCAAACACTAAACCACAGAGATTCATTTGCACTGGCCCTGCTTCATCGGACTGGAAAAGGCCAGTTTTTAGTTAGCAGTATTGAGTGGGTTGCCCCCAGTTCCCCTAAAAAATATACAGTGGTGCTTCAAGGATAAAGAAAAAAATTTGCTTATCTTTATTTTCATGGCACTACCATCATCATCTAAGGACAGTAATCTAGAACACTCATGTAAGAAGAGTTTTTCCAAATATTCTCTTCCATTACATACATTTTAAACACTGACAAGTGTATTTTTCTTAACCACAAAGGAAAGCTGATATCTTCCAATCTGGGGTTTGTGGCAGAGCAGAAGGCAAACCTTTTTGGACAACCAAACATCAATTCTTAAATGTTTGGGTTATCACCACTTTTTACATGTGGATCAGACAGAGGCAAATTTACTGCTTCATGGTGGGGCGGAGGGATATTACTGTTTTTAACCTTACAGATACTGGTTCTATTACCTACTGGCTTAGAACTTCTGTTCCGTAGAGTCAGGAGATACCACTTCTGCAGAGAAGCTCTTCAAAACAGACAAAAACAACTCTAACCCACAATCTACTTTTCCAGGGAGTTAAACTGTGATGTAACAATAAGCATCAAGCGGTGGTCAGACTTCTCAGTGCTGTCTGTTTAAGGCACCTGAAAGCCACCTCACAAGGCTTGACACAAGTCTACCTCAAGTTGTCCACTGTAAAGTTTTATGCAAAAAAAACTCCAGAAAGGGTTAACACTATTCAGTTATGTAAGTCACAAAGGTTCAAATTTAGATCTATATTTAGTTCTTCAATTCCCACCCAGAGTTCAACTCAGTAAACTGATCTATTTTTAGCTTTTTGACTCTTTTGGACATTTCCTTCCTTCATCTGTGTAACTGCGTCACAGCTTCTCAAATGTTTCCCTTTGGCTAGGGAAGGATGCATCTGATTCCAAGCTTAAAAAAAGTTAAAACACACACTCATGCCGAGTGGTTATTGTTGGCTGAGATGCACCCTCACTCTGAGTTAAGAATAGGCAAACATGACTCCAGTCTTCACACTGTAGTACAAAAGATATTGCCCCTTCTGCACTGACAGGTAACAGCATGTCACAGCTACCCTCTGCAATGTTCACCACTAGCCAAACCGTATTCTATCACTTTCTTACACACAGGCTTGACTTGCCTTTGCTGCCTTGATAATTCAATAGACAAACAGTAGAATTTTCCCATAATGGAAACAGAAACGAAGTTCAGGTTTGTAACTTTCTGCTCAGCCACCGAGGCAAGAAATTCAGTCAAGTGAGCATCCTTGTTTTCCTTCCAAAGACAGCCTTACACTACATTTGCAGAAGCTGGTCTCAATTTTTCACTTATTTAATATAAAGTATTAACAAGTCAATCAACAAGTTACTAGAAAAGCCATTATAGCTGACCTCATCCTTCCATCTGAAAAGGTGCCACTGTCCTAACAAACTTTAGTTTGGCTTGCCTTTGTTGTCTTTACAGAAGCCTGGCTCGCATAATGCCCTGTCAGTTAAGCAATACACAGCACTAATTTCCTTTTTGAACTTCACAAGCCCTGGCAAGTTCAAGTCTAACAACTACCCTTAACTGCAGAAAAAAGTACTTGAGGCACACAAAGTACGACTTTAAGGGGTACAAAGCAAGAGCATAACCTACTGCTGCAACTGTCCCATTTCCATTCTTTTGGACCAGCCTATGTGCAATATGCAACCAAAATGGACTTGCTACCTAACATCAATAAAGCAAATAAATAAATGGACACAGGGATAAAAGCTTAGAGATTAAAGCTTTATTTTTTAGAAAACAAAAATCATGGCTCTTCAGTTTCATTAGTAGAAAAACTATTTCTTATTTTCTTTCCCTATAGTAACAGACAGAAGGAGGCCTCTGAAGATGGGGTTTGACATCTTTTAAGTCTCATCTTCACTGCACTATGTACTATCAGCTTTTACGTAGAACAGGACAATCCAGTCACCTTAGATTTCAATTCACCTTGGTCTCCTGTCAGCTTTATACCTTTTTACTGTGCATTCAGCTGCAGATATCTACTTCTCTAATTCCAGAAGAAATACAAAAGGCCAAGACATTTCAACCTTAGCCTACATGTTTTAGAAGAGGGTGGCGCATTTTTATTATCTCAGAAAATGCATAACCCAACATGTCCAGAAGTTATTGGCATGATTAACATCTGGCAAGTAAAGGACTTACTGCCTTAATCCTGGTAGAAAATTATATCCAATACTGTGCAGCTAAACCTACACAATTTGTACAGCAAAGTCCATTGCATAGCATAAAAGGTTAGCCAAGTAATATTTAGTATTTAAACACTCCATTTTAACTCACTTCTTGGGATGTTCTTGATGTATTCTCCTACTGTTCTTGATATACCCTCCCTTTATTATCTGGGCCAAGTTTAAGATACATCACCTCATTTTATCCCAACATTTAACATCTGCTCAGGCTCTGAAAACAAGCAGTCCCCCAAACTTCAATGTTCGAGACTTCCCTTTTTTTCAATAAATTTCAGCAATAACATTTCTCATTGTTTGATGGTGTCTAAGTATTTACCAGCTACATGACCATCAAAAAGCTTAGTGAAAAACCTTTGACCAAATGCCTTGACAAAGTATCTCATAAGGCTGCAGGTTTCACTGAGGCACAAAAAAAAAAAAGAAATTCAGTATAAAACCTAAAGGGTTTGGATTTTAATTCACTGTTTTAGGCAAGTAGTGAGGTACAGACTCCATAAAGCAAGCAGTTATTTAACACATCCTTGTAAGCCCTGCTGCCTGCAGTATATTTCCCTGTTTGTTTTTAGCACCTAGGAAATCTCACTTCCCTATGACCCAAGACCCTCAGCCTCTGATTGCTAAACAGTTACGTATGAAGCTAACCACAGAAATTCCTACTGGTTTTTTACACAATGCACAGACACCTCACGAATAACTATTACTGCTCACACATGCACTAAGATTACATGGAAACCTGAGTAATTAAGCTCTGGATAGTTTCACAGGCAACTAGAACACATCGGGACTACTCACAATAGCCCCATGCGGTGCTTGCCACCCAGAATACTTCCTCCAACTTTTTGTTTAAAAGATTCATCATGCAAACTCAGTTTTCTAAGCTACATGGAATATTTAGTTTGACAGTGTATACATGCACACTGGTAAAACAAACCCACGTGAATCTCTCTGCTTCCTGTTCTGACTCTGTTACACATGCTGATAACACTAACCTGACTCTTACACAGATTTGTGGGAATTATCTAAGCACCCTGTTGAAACACTATACTATCAAACATACCAGACAAAGCAAACTACTGGCATATTTTGGGTGCTGGAAGCCTGAGCTTTTCTTCCTATCATTGATATCTTGTTGCCTTACCATCTTAGGCCCTGAGACACAAAGAACTTCTAAAGGAATTTTCTTACCTCCCTGCAAAGGTCCTTTTCTCCTCTTAAGAAAAAAAAACAAGCAAACAAAAAACCTCCCCAAAACAACAAAACAATTACAAAACAGTAATACCGATTTCAGTTCTTCAGTAAGGTCCAGGTTACAAAACACCACGTTAAAAGTACCAGCAAGGTGTACAGTTGAGCATTGCTCAGTAGGACAACCTGTCAGACATCTGCAGTGTTTTTAATTAACCAGTGCTACTGCCACTTATGCACGGCAGTAACACTGACACAAGAGATAGAAAAAAAGAATTGACTAAATGATTTGAGAAGACTCCACTCAAGAACCTTAGAAAACAACCCTACTTTTTTAAACAAATGCCCGAAGACAATTAGGCTATCTCTTCCTCCTCTCTCTGCAGCCAAAGAGGCTGGGATCGACAGCTCCAGTTTCAGATGAGTTAGAGCACCTATTTGGCTGAGAAGCCACTGTAAAGGGCTCTGTATCTTTACAGCAGGCTCTTGTCACTCAGACTGTTTGCTGAAACTCTGTGGATACAACTCATTTATGACCCTCCTCTTTGTATATCAATATAACAACCTACTCCAGAGGCTGAAAATCAGATGCTTTAATGTACTGTCGAGTCTACTGCTAAAAGCACTTGAGTTGTTCCTTGTCATTCCAATTCCTCCTCCTCACTACTGGGTAAGTGATCTGTTTTCTCAAAACAGCAGTATCCTTCCTGAAGGAATATGACTCAGCTTTGCAGATCATGAGTATTACTTCACCAGTAGTCTACTTTCTGATTTTGCTGCACCAAGAAAAAAGTTAAGTTAAATGAAGACCCTTCTCCAAATCAAGCAAATTTCTTTATGGAACAAGCAAGTAGGTGTAACCATTTCAGTCATTAGATTCAAAATAGCCTGTATGACCTTCAATTTTTTTTTTATTTTATCCAGTAACTTGCTCTTCTTAAAAAAATTAGACTTGGTTCCCAGTGACATCAAGCAGAAAAATTAGTTTCCTTTGTACTCACTGAAATCGTCAACCACTTGCAGAAGAATATCCCTCAATCACCAGTGCATTACCAAGGTTTCTTCTTTCCCTTTTGCTGACCACAAACAGCTAATTCAGTGATCTCACCTCCTTCCTCAAGCTGCAGAACAAAATCCCAGTGCAGCTTCATCCTATTAATAAACTGACCTAACAGTCTGCACCTAAACAGACCCATTTGTTGACACTAGTATATTTTCTTTTTTAATTGAGAAAGAGTAGAGCAACATTAGTATTCTCTATTTATATTGGGGTAGGGAAAGTCTTTCCAGTCCTTGTTCATATTTCATTTACGTAGATGGTCATTTTACACATGATATTTCAGGCTGACATTTCATACTTGTTTCTGCTACATTGCTGTGGGACTCGTTTAACTGGAGAGAAACCACTTCAAGAAATATGTACTACCCACTTCGTCTACACAGTGACCAAGCTCTGCAAGTACCGAAAGCTTCAGCTGCACGAAGTAAGTCCCTGCCCAAGGCAGGGGGGTTGGACTAGATTATCTTTAAAGGCCCCTTCCAACCCAAACCATTCTATGATTCTATAAGTCTCTTCCTAATTCTGTCAGCTCCTTTCTCGGCACATCACTTCATAACAGCTCAAACGTACTTCTCTCAAGAATGGGCCTGGCTTTTCTCTAATTCCCTCTTACCTTCCACTCCAAATGTCGATTTAGATTATCAGCTATCAACTATCACAGATGCTACAAGTAATTCTCTGTCCCCTCTTAGAAATATTCATGACTTCTGCCTCCAACTCTTTCAAACACACCCTAACCTCTAACTTTCTCTATCCTTCGCTATCCCCAGAAAAGTCTGGCTGTTCCACACTAAGACAAGTTGCACAACAGCTCCTGCATTTCACACTGAAGTGCTCTGTCCTTCTCTTCATTGTTCCAGGAAACGTCAACCCAACAATGCTATTCCCAGAGTAACTGCTCTGTTGCAACTTCATTGTTTCTGTAGTTATTTTTGTTCTGGTTACCGCACATCAGCAACTATCAAGTTGTGACATTGCTCTACGGTGTTTTTCAAAACATTTCCCCACCACCACCCACCCACCTTAACCATCTTATGCTGCTGGAACTGGATTCAAAACTCCACAAGACCACCACTTCTTTTTCAGCTCGGGTCAACCAGCACTGATGACACCAACACTGCTGCGACCTTCTCAACTGACTACAACTCGGAGCACAAACAGATTCTCAAAAAGCAGGTACAGGATCTTAAGTTTTTTGCTGTGTTTACTTTTTTAAATACAAATGCTGTTGTCACTCTAAGCTGCATGAAAGAATGCCCAACCTGTTTTATGTTTTACATTCTCTGCATGCTCACCACTTCTTACAACCCCCAAACACACCTCAGCTCCTGACAGCCACCAGGCCAAGAGTCAATACCTGCAGAAGACAGCATGGAGACACCACATGGGGTACCACCAGTGCTGCCTGCCAAACATTTCGCTTTTGGCCTTACTGTGTTAGATTATTTTTATTAGACATTTGTCGCTACTCTGTAGATACTCCAACTGCCACGCCAAATAAGCCACGCAACCACAGGTCTGACTACCTTCTCGGTAAGTTAGCTACTACATATCATCAGGAGATGGATCAACCTTCTTAGAACAGCACTATCTTAATACGTCATGTGCTCTGCTCCAAGGATTTAAGCTGTTTTTCACATTTGATGCCTAATATGAAAGCTGTTTTGCCTATGATCTAAATGTTAGCACATTTTTCAGTGCATTCATGGAAGTTTGCTGCCTTTTAATAGTATGCTTGCTTTTTCTTTTCCATATAATCTTACCCCTCCTCTTCTCTTTTCTTCCCTTCTTCCTAGGACACTTCCTCTGCTATACTAGCATTTTTAATGTTGTCTACTACAGGCAGTGAAATTTGCCAGCCACTGTCACACAGGACACTAATATAAAGCAAACAAGGCAACAGTATATAAAACAATATGCTCAGGAAGAAGCAAAACATAGATCCTCCCTATAAACCTGAAACACAAATTCCTGAGTATATCTTTTGGTTTTTATCCTTACAGTATTATTTGTTTAGTGATATTCATGAAAACTAACCAAATCACACGTTCATTATTTACAAGAAAAAAAAAATTCATTATAATAATTAATGCTTCCTATATGGTCTCAGCTACTGAAACAATTCTCAGCCTAGGCTGCTATAAGCAGACTTGGTTGACCCAGATTGATCCAAGTCTCAAGTCATTAGTACTTGCAGAAGCCTTCTACTACATGTCCATAATCACAATAGATTTGAGCATACCATCCTCCTAGAACACTCATATGGACATTTTGGTACCTACATACATCTCAAAACAAAGTTTTAAACTCTATTATCATTAAGCTTACATTAAGAAGCCTATATACAAGCAGGAAAGAGTAAGTGCACAATGTCAGAACCAGGTGCATTTCACTGTTCTCTGACCTCACCTCAGAGGAAGTGTCACACTGAACTCTCCACTTGGGACACCCTCTCCTCCAAACCCTCTTCCATCTTACAGACTTATTCCTACTCCTGTGAGAAGACTGCTGCCACCTGCACAGATTCATTTTTTGATGGAAAACACTCCACCATTTTGTTTTCCCAGATCAAGTGATGAAGTACGATTAACAGTTATATTCAGATTTGACCTAGCAAAGCTTGGGTAGTTGTTCACCTTAATGACAAGACCTCCAGGGCCTCTTGTTTTTCCTTTGTTTTGCCATTTCTGTCTCTCCAAAAGGTCCCTGCCCCATGCTCAGTATGTAAATTTTGCTCCTTCTGGAAACAGAGAATCACACAGAATCCCAGGTTGAAAGGGACCTCAGGGATCATCTAGTCCAACCTTTCTAGGAAGAGCACAGTCTAGACAAGATGGCCCAGCACCCTGTCCAGACGACTCTTGAAGGTGTCCAACGTGGCCGAGTCAACCACTTCCCTGGGGAGATTATTCCAATGGGTGACTGTCCTCACTGTGAAAAATTTCCCTCTGGTGTCCAATTGGAATCTCCCCAAGAGCAACTTGTGTCCATTCCCCCTTGTCCTCTCCACGGGACTCCTTGTAAAAAGAGAGTCTCCATCTTCTTTGTAGCTACCCCTTAAGTACTGGTACATGGTGATGAGATCCCCTCTGAGCCGCCTTTTCTCAAGGCTGAACAATCCCTGTTCTCTCAGCCTATCCTCATATGGCAGGCTTCCCAGTCCTTTGATCATCTTCTTGGTGGCCCTTCTCTGGACCCCTTCCAGCCTGTCCACATCCTTTCTGTATAGAGGGGACCAGAACACGTGGCAAGTGTTCTAATAAACAGGTGGTTATGACACAGATCTCAATGGGTTCGAAAACTGTATTGTCTGTCCGTACATGAATTAAGCTACTGCACAGTTTGCAGAAGCCACTCACACTGAATGCATCTTAGAGGAAATAACTACATCCACTTTCATCACAAACTGTGAAGAGTTATCAGTTGATAACTTGGGTAATTTTTTTCCACTGAGACTTACCGGAGTAATTTATAAAGGCACTTGCCATACTGTCTAGCAAGGAGTTGACTGAAGTACTTACAAGCCTTTTACTCTGCATCCTTTGGTATTCACAGATTTCTCCACCATCCCAGAAAGGTAAGTTTAATTAAAAAATATATGGTATCTCTTTTACTTAAATGAAAAAGTTTTGTTCTTTATGCTCAAAAATCAACCTTCATTAACTTCAACTAGCAAAAATTCTTTGGTTTGGAAGGTATTGTTACAATAACATGCTTTGAAATTTAACAGACAGCCCTCATTCTTGCATCCTAACGATGTCAGTCAACAGTCCCCTTCCCACAGTATTGAGGACTCAAAGCTGCAATGGTGAGGATTTAAGCAACAACAACAAAAGAACAACCACCAAACAAAACCTCTGTATGGTTACTGCCTTGTAAGCCATGACTTGATGGCAGTCCCTCAAATTAAACTTTGCTCATGTTAGCCATTTTCAGCCCTTCAGAATACATAGGATTTTAGGTTGAAATTTAGAATACATTTTGAAAAGTTTTATCTTAATACCTTTTTGTATAGCATAGATCTTGTATACTTACACATGTATTAACACCCCTCTACCCAGCACTGGGTTTTCATATGGTAATGGTCTGTTTTTCCATAATTCTAAGAGGTTTTATTAGTCCCTTCAAGTCGCACCAATGCACCTTTTAATAAGAAAAAAAGTGTTGCTTGTCTAGGCATCTTCAGCTCCAAATATATCCCTTCTGTCAGTTTACAGAGTCATCTCTAATCTCCAATTCACATCAAGGACAGAAAGGCACTTCCTACCACTACTGTGCTTTCTCCATAAAATGTAACCACTTTGCCTGGCACTCAACCCTGCTTCTTAGCAGTTTGAATCCCACCACAAAGGTGGTGACAGACCTAACAAGGTGTTCTTGTCTTTTCAACTTCAAATAATGAGATTTAGGTACAAAATAGATAACAGAAAGTAAGCTGCCTCAATTTCTTCCAGTTCTGATAAAGGGATTTCTCATTTAAATTCAAGACACGCAATCTTTGTGTTTTCATACTACCTCACTTCTAGTTCAGCTGCTTTCTTCACATTTCAATTACAACTTATTTCCACAACAACTCAGAGTGAGTTTAGATTTACATAACCAAAGTGAAAACTGGAAACATACACATTTCAAGTGATTTGAACTGCTGTTCAATATCCTAACAAAACATCTTCCAAATAATGAAACTGCATTCTTTAGGCTACTTTAATTCTACTTCAGGCTTAGTCTTACAAAAGGACAGGAGGAAAGCCAATAACTCCACTGGCAGCTCAACTGACCAATTTAACTAACCTAAGATTAGAACTGATTGTTCAGGCAGGTTTTTTTAGTGGTGTTGGTTCCCCTTCCCCCTCTCCCCGAAAACATTGTAACATTTTTACTCATTTTCTCTTTTAAGTACAGCTACAGCTTTGCTGACATTCTCTGCAAGTGACAGGAAAAAGGAAGCATTTGCCGTTATAAATACTGTAAAGAAAAAATATTTTGTCTGCTCCCATATACACTAAACAAAGTTTTTTGCTTGTTCATTGATCACTGTGTCCATTGTGTTTCACTGAAAAAAACCTGTGCCTCCTGTTCAAACAAAGGGAAGCACCGGAGATCTCTTAATAGATCCTTGCCTTATAAAAGAGTGGATCATATACAGAGGCGGAGTTTAAAAAGCTCTTCCCAGTACTGAACACCCACAAGAGAGGTATATGCCACAGGCCAGGCTGAACCAGAGAACCTCCACATGTAAATAGGGAAATGAGAACAGTGGTTGTTAAATATGCTCTAAGAGTTTTTGGATAAGCATTTGACACGTCCTTCTACTGTTTTGATATTTTTTGGTTGCTGCAAGACAAAGCTCAGTGCAACTTCCCTGTTATCAGAAGTTATCAGTATCAGAAGTCATCACTGCACCACTTACAAGCTTATCAAGTCTGCGTCATCCCTCTGCCCACACACAAATGTGGAAGCTGACTATTAATACAGCTGGCAGGGTCTTCCAAAACAGCAAGATTACTACACATGTACCCATTTGTAACTACACCAGGCAGACTAAGTCTACTGTCGTAATCTGCCACTTCGCTTTCAACGGCATTTTCTTCTGAGACAACAAAGCTCAGTCCTTCCTCCGCGACAAACCCACCAAGGCCAGCGTCTTGACTTGACCAGGAGTTTCGCACTCCCAGCCACCATGTGACACATTTCCGAAGGAGCATCAGGTCCTTCAGAAGGGACCAAGTCCCCCATTCAGACAGTCTGTCTAAGCAAAGGCAGCTCTGAACCTGCTTCAGGGATGCCTGCTGCACATCACACCTCCTCCTTCACCCTCATTAAATCAAACACATTCAACAGCAAGCCCCAACCTCGAGCAGCACTGCTTACGCCATTTCCCACTTCCCTCATGGACTTCCCTTAAAAATCCAATTAACACAGCTTTTATTGTTATCGTTATTATTACTACTGCCATATTTTTTTTTTTCCCACACGAAATCGGCGATCCCGCTCATCTTTCCAGCGGTGAGTCTGCATTTTCCTCGCTCGCCACTCCTTTCCAGGCATCCGAAGGCAGCGAGTGCCCAGCCCTGCCCTGCCGCCCCTCCGGGGAGCAATGGCCAGGGGTGCCCGGGGGGGCGCGGAGCCGCCGGCGGAGCCGAGGGGAGCGGAGGGAGGGGAGGAGCCGCCGCCCCCGCCGCCGCTCGGGGTAGGGCAGCAGGCACTGGAGGTAGGCTCAGCCGCCGCCGCCGCCGCCGCCCAGGCTGCCGGCAGGGCCCCGTCCCCGCCGGCGGCGGTGCATGCGGCCCGGTCAGCCCGGTCCTCCCCGCCGCCATTCCCCGGGGGAGAACGTCTCGGTGACGGGGACAGCCGCCCTCCCCGCCCGGTTGCGTGCCCTGAGTAAACACCGGGGGAGAAGGCGGCCTCCATTTTTTTTTCATCCCGGCAGCCTGTCAACAGGCTCCCCCCCTTCCCCTCCCGAGCCTCCGCGCCGGGCTTCCCAGCCGAGAGCCGCGGCCGCCCGGCCCCAGCCGAGTCACGGACACCCCTTATAACGGGGCTTCGCGCTTTTTTTTTTTTTTCGTCTTTTCCTCCCCCTTCCCCCTATAAACACCCGCTGTGAACGCTGCCCTCGGCCGCCACCCAGCAGCACGGCACCGGCGGAGCCCCACCGGCGGCGCGTTGCCTTTTATAGCGGTGTCATCCCTGCCCGCCCGCCTCCCCGGGCGGCCCCGGCCGGCACAGCCCCGCGGCGCGGCGCTCCCCTGCCCCCACTTACGCTTCCCGCCCCTCCGACACCCAGGGCTGCCCGGACCCCCCGCCGACGCCTCCGCCCGCGTCCCGCACCGAAGCCCCCGGCGAGACCGGGTCCTCCCGGTGCCAAGCCAGTGCCGCCCGGCCCCGGTAACACGCCCGTTATCGGGCCGGCATCGGTGGAGTCGCACCTGTCACCGGCGACACCGCCTCGAGGCAGCACCCAGCCCCCGCACCCGCCCCGACCGGGCCGGCCGCCGCCCCCGTTTTCACGCCTCGTTTCTGCCGGCGAGGCTAGCGTCCCGCCCGCAGCAGCGCCCGCCAGCTGCCGGCCCCGAGGCGAAGCCCCACCGCCCCCGGCAGGGGACGAGGGGCCTCGGCTTTCCTCCCCACCGCCCACTGGACAGGCCGCCCCCGCGCGGGCCGGGCCGGGCCCCGCACCACCGCCTCCCTGAGGAAGCGCGGCGGCGCCCCGTACGGACGGGCACTGCTGGGGCGGCCCCGCCGGCGACGGGAGGGCGAGCCTTCCCCGGGGACACCTGACAAAGCCGGCTGCCCTCGCCCCCTCTCCCAGCTCCGGGAGGGAGAAATCGCGTCCCTCCACCTTTCGCCACCGCCCCCAGCCGCGGCCTCGCCGCTGCCCCTTCCTCCCCCTCACCCCCCTCCAATCCCTGGGACGGGGCCGCACTCACCGGATCGGAAGAACGCCGCGATGTCCGCCGAGTCCTTGGCCGCCTCCTCGGCCCCTTCCCCCGCGCCGCTGCCGGCCGTGGTGGCGGCGGCGGCAGCGGAGGTGGCGGTAGCGGCGCTGCTCATGGCTGCTGCGTGCGGCTGCGGCTCCTCCGGGCAAGACCCACCGCCAACCCCACCGCCCCCTCCGCGGGTCCCGGCTTCACCTCCGGGCGGGAGCGGCCGTTAGGGCGGCAGCCGGAGCGGGCGAACGATGCGGGGCGGCGGCGGGGAGCGGCGGGCGGCCACAGCGAGCGCAGGGACATGAAGGTATGTGCGGAATGGCAGCTCCGGGAGCGCCCACCCCCCGCAGCCACCTAGGAGGCGGCGTGTGCATGCGGGGAGTCAGGGCGGGCGGGCGGGCGGCAGCCGGAGCGCAGACAATCGCAGGAGGAGGAGGGCGACGACGACGACGACGGCATGGGGAGGGCCAGCAGTCCGCGCAGCCGGTGGGCGGAGAAAGAAGGAACGTTTCCAGCCCTTTTTTATTTTTTTTCCCTTTTTTTTTTTTTTTTTTTAAGCGAGGAGCGAGCCGGAGGAGCAGCAGCTGCGCTAACCGCCGTGGTGCCGGTGGCCGCAGCAACCGCCGTCCTCCATCTTGACTGGGAGGAGGAGGAAGGTGGGAAGGGGGAGTCTGGAAAG
The DNA here is from genome assembly GCF_949628215.1 of Phalacrocorax aristotelis. Classification (NCBI taxonomy): domain Eukaryota; kingdom Metazoa; phylum Chordata; class Aves; order Suliformes; family Phalacrocoracidae; genus Phalacrocorax; species Phalacrocorax aristotelis. Next base: position 86,818,142 of record NC_134277.1, read on the forward strand.
GAAGCGAGTCCCCGCCCAAGGAATATGGTGGGGGCCGGGGGAAGCGGGAGCTCGGGAATCTCCGGCTGCGCCCGGCACCTCTCGGGATGGGGCGGGGCAGGACGCCCGCGCTCCCGCCGAGTCTGCTCCCCATTGGCTGAGGCGCGGCTGCCCCAGCCGGCGGGGGCGGTGCGGGGGACCCTGGCGGCCGTTGCGCGGCGGCTGCCGGAGGCGCGGCCTGGGGTTGGGGAGGAGGTGGCGGGGGTGGTGGTGTTGGTTTATATCCTTTTTAGCCGGCTCCGACTGAGTTTCGCCCTCGCACGCACCTGCGGCGGGGCAGCCCGGCTGCCAGCTCGCCGGTGGGAGGAGGTCGAGCTGGGGGGGGGCCTAAAAATTCCAGTCAGTCGGTCGGTCGGTCCGTCCGTCCTTTGGGGGGGGGGGGGGGGGGGGGGGGGGGGATGCGCGGGGGCCGCGCCCAACGCGGCGGGAGGTGACAAGCGGCGCGTGCCCCACGCTCCGGCCTGCTTCTCCCCGGGGGGCTCGGTACGAGGTCACACCGGCTCTCTGGTCTCTCCGATGGGTCGTGCTGGGTAAGAGCTGCTCTGCCCGTGGCGTCAAAGAAAGGTCGCCGGCCGCTCGAAGGGAGGAAAACAAAAAAAGAGTAATTTTTTCTGAGGTGCCTTTAAAAGGCATCAAAACAATCCGTTATATGCCATCTGTATTGTTGCTATGTTTTTCTTCAACGATCCCAGGAACACTTCAAAATATATTGTGTCATGGACGGGTCCAATTAACATGAAAAAAGCAAACGGCTCATGATGGCAAGTGCAATCAGATGCTTGATTAAGGGGCGTCCCAGCACTGTTGTGCTCCTCACGTTAAACTGCCAGAATAAGACTGTGTGCAGGCAAGGTTCAAGAGAGTAGCAAAGCAGGCAATTCTAGCAGTTGCATGGATTGATAAAGCTGAGTAACACATCTCAAATGCTTGTGGTAAATGGTCAGAGGCACTGTTTATTAGCACACTTGAAACTCAGAAGTACAGCTTCAGGAATTAAACTCCTGAACCTTTGGTAAGTGTTAAAAGCAAAGGTAACTTCCAGAGAAATGTGGTTCTGTTAGTTTATCACAGTCAGATGATGTGGAAGTCATCCACGACGTTCCCAAGCTTTGTATTTATGTGAAGTTGTATAGCTTGATGAAAAGGCTTTTGTGCAACTACCCCGCCCTAATTTCTCTTACAGAGAAAAGATTACTTTGGCTGAAAAGACTTTTTTAAAAATGTTTTTCTTTGAGGCAGCAGGCGCAAGAAAGAGTTCCAAATTAGCACCCCACCAGCAGAAGTGGTTACAATGTGAATTCCTTTCTAGCTGGCCTAGCAGCATCCACCTAACAAAAAACACGACTGGGAAAAATGCTGCTGTTCCCTAGCAAGCAGTGAGTTGACCTGGGAGTAGGAATAGAATGTTGTACATCAACATAGAAAAAGCTGCATAAGAATATGAGAAAATGGGATAAGTGAATGGGAAGAGTTAATATAATGAGTGAAGAAACATAGGTGTCCTGGAATCTCCATAATTTGAGCTTTCAGTGGTTGGAGAGTAAGAAGTGCCCAAGACTATTTGTTTTCTGATTTTGAATTAAGACTTTGATATGCTGTGCAACACTGGAAGAAGCTTTAGAAGACTGTTCATCAGCTATTGACTGTCTGTTTCCACTTAGTTTCTCATCCAGCACAAATTGTCAGTGGGTGCTAAAAAGCCAAGGGTCATTTGGACGATTTTGAAGGCTGTATGACTGAAGTTTGCCCCTGCCCCTGCCCCTCCATCTGCTGAACTGCAGGAGATGCTGGTTTTGGTTTTCTCTAACACATGGATGCCCCAAGCCATGTCCCCCACTACAAGACCCTCTCATCACTGTGAAACCGGTTGAGATCAACTAGTTGCAATTTGAGTTCTTCACCTGCAGCAAAGGTGGCCCTTACAGAGAAACCTTCAACAGCGAAATACGCTCATATCCTTTGCGGCCTTCAAAAGGATTATAGAAATACAGTTATGTTCGTGCTAATGTTCAGGTTGCAATATTTACTGAAGGGTAAATTAAAAGAAACAAAGATAGGAAAATTACATTGTGACAAAGTCACTTAACACACTAATAAAACAAGGGTTTCATTCACAGGTATCCACCTTAGATATCAAATACCAGATTTAATATTTTGACATTAGGAAAATAAGTTTCATAGTCTTGTTCTTCTTGATCATTTTAGGCTTGAAAGAAACAAACAAAAAAACCCAAACCCAAAGCAAACAGGAAAAAAAAAAAACAAACAAACAAGATATTAATTGTCTATGTGGAGAACATTGCACGTTGAAAAGTTGTCTGATTTTGCCTGCTTAGGAAGCCTGTCATTAGGGAATCACCCCATATCCTCCATCCTCAGCTCCTACTTTGCTTGTTGTGGTTTTTGTCAGCCTGCAAGTGTTTTTGCACCAATTGCAATGGTAAATGCAGGAAAGGAAAAAATACTGATCTTCCTGGAAAAGATATTTTAAGGATGCTGTGACCTGCTAAATATCAATAGTGTTAAGGCCAAGATTCAAATCTGAGTTTATTTAAATTGTACACCAGGGTTTTAAAAATTAAAGATGTTGAAATCATGCTTAATTTCTGTACCATCTTTATATATGTATGTAAAAGCATGTATTTAAGCAAAGTGTTAGAAAAGTTCTACACCCCAGTAAAATAAATGCCCTAAGAGAAGTGTTGTTTCATTTGAATGTCCTTTATTTTTCCTTGTATTGTGTGTTAGTCCAGTTGAGTGGTCTCTCTAAAAACAGTGTATCAATGTACAAAGATCTTTATTTCTGTCAAAGAGGTCTCTTGTGAGGGAAGAGGCTTGCCCAGTGCCTAGCCTTCAGTATCCAGGCTGAGAAGTGTCACATGTCACCTCATGTTTCATCCCTAGAGGAGAGTGCCAACTGAATACTGCTTGAGTTCTTTTACTGCAGCATTTTCTATCCACTTAATGAAGAAAACAAAAAAACAAGTATGCCACATTTCTATAAGACATTAAAGAAAGCAGGTCAACAGCTTGATTTAATATCACTGATATTTACAAGCTTTTGGGAGAAGTAAACTAGAACCTCATCAGTTTGGACATGCTAACAGAAAGGGGATGAAACTGACCTGGGAGATCAGTTTGAGTTGTCTCCTTGCTTGGAATCAAAAAAGCCTTCAATTATTGGGGGAAAAAAAAAAAAGCACAAAAGCCACCCAACAACCAGGTTTTTACAATGGCATTCTCTTCTCACAGTTGTTCACAAGCTTCACTATTATTTCACAAATTGAAACACAGAGCATGGAAGATAGTGTGAGGACAAAACTTCCACATGGAAAATGCTTGAAAGGAAAACGCAGGCAGACTTCTCTTCAGCCTAGCCTGCCTGTAAGAACTGCTTCTTACAAACGTTATTTTTCTGCAGCAGGCTTTCAGGGGATTCTGAACAAATCTATAAAACAGGGCTGAAGCACTTGTGGTAAGTGGTAGAGAAGGCCATACCGGTTGCTACTTTGCTTTTAAGATGACAAGGCATCTTTTAAGTTTGTAGCAGTTAAAGAAAGCAATCAAAGTTATTAATGTGTACCACCTCCCAGTTGCTATCTGGCTTCTGATCTAAATGGTGCTTGTCTTACAGCAACATTTGTCAATTTCAAATTATTCTCCAAGCGCAAGATGAATCTCTTATCTGTAGACCAGCACTGAGGCATTTTCCAACCACTATCATTATTATTTCCCGCTTTTCTGCAGAAGCATCCATGTCTTTTTTGAAAAGTTGTCTTGGACAGTACTAAGCCTACATGCTCCACTTCTTTATACTATAAAATCAAGTTCTTGTTTCATTGTATGAGTTCTGGCAGCTTTTTGGAACGTCTGCCTTTGCCTCTTAATTGTTTTTTCTACTTTTTTGAAAACAGTAGAATTTTTTAGGATCTAATAGATGAACTACCCATCACCTATGCAAAATATTGCCAGTCTACTCTAACATATTTTCTCCATACTTCCACTGCTAAGAGCTTCCACATTCTTTTATTTCCTGTATAAACTTAGAGCAGCACTGCCAGCTCCCACCAGGATGTAACAATTCACAGATACTCTGAGTTAGCACCTGCAAGGAGAGGTTTAGTGCACTCAAGTCAAAGCCTGCATACGGGCCAGTGTTTGATGGTCATTGTAACCGAAGTTTTCCTGCTCATGTGCTCACAACTGTCAGATCTCAAGCAAAGAATGAAGCAAGTTTTTAATAACCTACAGACCAGCTTGTGTGGTTTTGCATATCACTTACAAAAATGTTAACCATTCTGATTTTATTTATAACCAAACCACTTTTTTTTTAATTCTCACCATTTCAATGATGTGATATCTCTATAAAAATCCAGCTCCCAGTTCTGCTAAATGGCATGTACTGACTTGTCGATGTCAAGGATGCTTTTGCTTTGTGTAGAAATTATACCACCCGTCTGATGTTTTATAGTCTATTGGTGGTCTATATGCCATCTGTTGACTAACCTCAGCCTAACGAAGTGGTGTTTTTTCTTTTTACACTTAGGCACTCATAACTCTACCTTATTGTACAATTATTGGCAGTGGAGCCACTCGGCTGCATCTCAGACGAGTCCTCCCATTGCCTTTGCTAATCAAGTTCTCAGCAACGCTTTTCTCTCCATACGGAAATACGCATACATGTAAATGGATACATGCATGCACACCCTAATTTCAGATTTTCTATCACTAGCATTAACGCTGAAGCCATACTGGACTTTCAAAGAGTATTTACCTATTTGTCCAATATTTCCTAGGCAGAAGTGCATGTGGTGCTTCAGAGACTTTCTGAAAGAATTGAACGTAGTGTGCCTGATTGAAAACAATGTGAACATTCATTATAAGACCACAGCCTAGCCGGATCATATCCAGAAATCCTAACAGCAGGACAATGCCCACTAAAGCCTCTATAGGTGATTTATTCCCCTTTTTAAAATTATTCTCAAGGTGGCCTGACCTCTTATGCTGCTTGCAGAAACACTTTCCTTTAGACACTCTGCAGTGTGCTCCTCACTTCACAACAGATCAGATGGCACATTCTTGATCATTTAACATTTGTATACCACTGTTTTCATCCCTGAATTTTCAAAGACTAGGTTTTGAGTAGAGGATGCTTCCAGGTGACTAAAGAAGAGGGATGTGATTGGGTTGTTTTGGTTTGTTTTTTTTTTCCCTGGGTAAAGAGACTGGCAACACTAGATGAGTTCATCTTAATTAATGAGGAATTAAATATGTCTCCTCAGTCTTTCTTTAGCTTTAAGAACATTTTAGGAAAAAAGTTCAGGAGACAAATTCAGCATTTTCCTTTTCTTGTTGAATTCCACATTCTACTGTCTCACATGTTAATCCTTACAAGGAAATCCATGCAGTTACAAGTCTTTGCAACTTTAAGTTAAGAAATTGGGCTCCAGCAATCTAGATCAACTGAAACAATGAAGAGTTAGCATGGCTGGCTTCAAAGCAAAAGCTGTAACACTGTTGTTGCGTATGCTTCAGAAAGCATGGAGAGCTTAATGCTGTCCGTATTCCCTTCTTAGGCTCCCAGGATCTTGCTTTCCTAGTTTTGGCTCTTTAAACTAAGCAACCGAATGGTGCAACCTACTCAGTGGCTTGTGCCATATCATTCCCAGTGTACCATGCTGCCAAAAACCTCTATATACAAACCATGTTAAGCCCTAATGGGAAGCATCTACATCAAGCCTGATGTCCTCCGTAGATCTGCCCATTTCTTGCTCCTGTTATAAATGCAGAACTGAAGGTTGCCAACAGAAAGATGGGCCCCTATCAAGCTTATGTTACCAACACTATAAAAAATCTCTGTGAGCATGGTAACTACTGGACAGTATTCCAACATTGTAATGTTCTATGCGTTGAAGGCACCGGCTATATCTTACTTGATCATGATATACAGACAACCTGTGTGAGAACAACCTCTGCCCTTCATGCCCAAAAAGCACTAGCATGTTCACAGGAAAAGATGCACTGTACATACAGAAAAAACATACCGTATGTATCTTGAAACACAGACAACTGCTTTGTATTGTCGTGATGGAAACCCAGAAAAATAGGTCACCAATTAAGCTAACCTATTGCGCTAATGATTGCCAATGGATCAGCAGACAGCGTTACGTTACAGCACTTATTTATACCAAGCATTTTGACACACCCATACTACATTTATGAGAAAACTGTTCACTTAGCATCAAAGCAGTGTTAAGTCCAGTTGACAATTATCCTTCTGCTTTAACAGTAATAGTCTGTTAATTGTACTGGCTTGCCTACAATCAGTTGTCAAAATAGTGTGCAGGAATTGGCACAGAGCAGCACACAAGAGCCAAGCGTAACATAGAATTGTAATTTATGAGAGTAGACAAAGTGAAAAGTCAATCAAAAGTGAAGCTTAAAACAAATGGCATCTTGCTTCAAGAGTTATCTCCCAGAAGAGGGCATTTAAATCAGTTCTGCTTCTTGTGTACTTGTATGCATCTTCATCAGCATGTAACTTCATCAGCATGCTGGTTTAGAGTTGCCCAGATTGGAAAGCATCTTGGATGCCTATGTCTGTATCACTTCTGTCAATCAGCATCTTGTAACAAGGACTGAAGAAATATGAATAATTGCTTATGCAACAAACAAACCAAAAATGCATAGTTCCTTTGCTATACACAGGACTGAATTGCACGTTGAGCCATTTAAAAACTGACAGTTCTTTAAAATATTTACCATACTTTTGCATCTGGTGCTAGGGAGTTAGTTTTGAGAGCAACCTATGGAACTCCTAAGTCTATTGGGTTTATATGACTTAGGTCCTCATAGGTTGATGATTCCCCAAGAATGCACTCAGTCCCTGCTGACTTTACTGTTCTGAAAGGGGACCATAGGTTTTTCAGCCAGCTGATATTTACAATTGGAGCTTGAGGTTTTCCAGGTTCATTTAAGAGTTCAATAAAGAGACACTTCCAAGACATACAGGTTTTTCATCCAGGACATACAGGCTGTTCTGCTGCAGTGGATCTAAGGCTGCATGACTACCCAAACAGATCCCCCAAATTTGTTTAATTTGGAAAGAACAGAATGGCTCAGAAAAAAGGCTTTCCAAATTCCTGAGGAGATTTCCTGAGACCTATGGCATGGTTCCCCATCACCACCTGCTGCTGCAGGAGGTGATCTCTGGTATCAAAGTCACACATTTTGCAATCTGATTTATTTATTTTTAGGTATATACATTCATAATGAGTTCTCATTTCCCTTGGTTTTATCAAGGCTTTGTCTCCACATTAGTCTTTTTAGCATATCCTTCACTTTCTGCAGATATTTCACTATTGCCTGTTGTCTCTATACATAATACGTGATTTGTTCAGATTGGTAAGTGAGTGGTTTTGCTCAGGGAGGTCAACTTCTAGGTGGGGACTTATCATTCCTTAGTACCAGTTGGCCAATATTGTCATCCTAGTTGTTTATGCTGTTAGCTGGACAGTTGCGACAGATGTTATTCCTGACATTCTTAACGAATTTTGTGAGGGTGCACAGCTATGAATTGCCAGCCTTGCCTTCTTCCAGGAGCTGCTGCAATGGGCAAGAACTGACCAATGTGGAACAAAGTTTCCTAGTGTTTCCTTTGCCCATAATCAGAAAGTAAATTCCTTGCCACGCCTGGGAAGCTGCTTGGCTTCCAGCAGCAAAAAAAGCAGCAGCTGCAGCAATGTTCTGTGGGTAGAGGACAGTAAATAAACACTGGTTTTAATTTTTTCTGTCCTCTCCAACTTTCCAATTAGAAGACAAGTCCTCTTTCATTTTCCTTCATCCTGCTCGGTATATCCCCTTCTCCCCACTGTACCACAATAGGCTAATTGAGCAAAAAGCAACAGTTGCCAGCATTTTGTTCCTCGTGCGCTTGCTTTCTTCTCTTTTCTGTTTAGCAGCTAATTTCATGGGTTGTCCCAGTTTCCTGTTTTTAACTGAATAGGCTACTTGGAGTGGAACCCTTGGGTACAGCAGTGGGAAGTTTTTGATGTGGACCCTGAAAGCTATCCAGCACATAGTGCTGTTGGCATGTTAACCCCAGTTAGAGCCAGTTGTTTCCTAAGACATTCAGCAATTGGGAGACCATTCAAGATCTGCGGAGTCGCTTGGTGTTCCACATTCCCTCCAGGGTCTCAGCTGCTGTTTCCAAAGACAGAAACGCAGAAGGGCTTCAGCTTCCAATTCTTTCTAGTCCTTAGCCCCTTTGCCAATACTTGTACACAAGACTGAAGACATCATCTGTGCGTGCGTTCATTCTGGGATAAAGGACTGTTCAGTTTGTACATGAAGCAAGTTTACCAATCACGTGCTTGGCATGGCTTACGCTGTATCCCTACCTCTCAGTTCTCGCAGAAGAGGAGCAGATAATGTGGGACAAGAGCTGTATTCAGTTGGCAGCACTCCCAGGAAATGCCTACAAACTTCTGGGCCTTAGCATAACTGTAGGACACAAGTTATTTTTGCATTTTGGTAAAATGATCCTGCCCTTTGGTGCAGATTAATAACCCAAAATAATCCTTTTACAGGTAGGAGGCTACATCCAGTCATTCCAGTTGTTGTTAGTGCATAGCCCTAAGTTGCATGAATTGTCTCCTTCATATCGGTAAGAGGGGAAAATGACTTTTTGACAGTAAATCTCTAACAATAGAGCAGCCAGATCAGGAGCAAGCACCTTGCCATAGGTACCCATTTCAGTTCATTTACTTAGCAAATGTTTAATGATTTTACCTAAGCCGTAAAATTTAAATTATCAATACTTCTCAGTGAAAGATTAAATATTAGGTCTCAAGAAGCAATTACTTGAAATTTTGCTATTCAAATTATGTGCCTAAATTTCTTTCCTATTTCCTACTTTCACCTAATAGAAGAGTTCCCTGCATGGCACCTACTGACTGTATTGGCCCAGGTTTCTCCTAGACTTAGATGCTTGTCCAATAAGTTTGGAAATTTGCACGGCTTTAAGAATTTTTGGGCTTGCCATGTCTGCAAGGGCTTTTCAAAGGTGCCTTCCACAGGAACTCCAGCAGCTCATGTGACGACTTGTCTTTGCAGCATGCAGTGAAGTTTAGGTCCAAATTGTGTCCTCTAGCCAAATATGGAATTTTAGCATCTGCATCACACTATGGAGACTGTGTGACCAACAACCATTTCATTATAAAAGCAACTTTTCCATGTTTGGGTATTTCAGCTAACATGTTGCCTCAAGCTCCACCTGCTCATTTAGAATGTTCTTCATTTACTTGGATTGCCCGGTTGAGCCATGAATCAATAGCACTGCTCTCACAACTTGCCCCTGCATTTTGTCAGAAGAAAGTAATTCTTTTTGAACTTGCTGCAATACATATTGCATTTGTTACTGTACATTCCGTTCATGTCTGTTGTGTGGAATTTGATTACTTCAAGTTATTGCCTATTTCTGCCATTGACTACAGTGACTAACTTCTAAGCTTCTGTAATAATTAGAAGTCAGGTCGAACAACTATGCGATATAAAAATCATTGTTATGCTATAGGACAAGAGCAGATCCAGTCAGCTATCTTGGGGATGACACTAGTTTTATTAAAGTTTTAGTTCACCTAGAAGTAATAATTTCTGATTTAACTGATTGCCCTTTTTAGTAGGGTAAATATCAAAAGGTATTTGCACAGGCCTGACAAATCTATCATACCACAAAAGTATTTTCTTCCTTACAAATGCAGATAATGTTAGGCTATAAAAAGATAGAATTGCGAGACATGTAGGAAATAATCTACTGCGATGCTATTTTCACAACAAGTGTCGCTCCTGTGACTGCCTAGAGCCTAGACCAACTTTTATGATAAAATCACAGTACAAAGTACTTTAGGTACCTTATCCATTAAATTTCCCCCCCCCCCACTAGCTTAACTTTTATCATATTTCATAGCGTGCAAGGGAGTAGGAATGTGGCTTTATCCTTTTGAGGTAAAAAATAATTGTATTTCAAATCATTTCACTCCATATGAACATCTACTACAAGGATTATCGTTACTCACAAGCTCTCAAATTCTGTGCATCACTGTGGGTTTCATTCTTCACTGTTATATCTCGTGTTGTATTTGATAAATGTAGCCACATAACCATTTAACGTAACCATTCTATTTTAAATCTGTTATATATAACATTGAAAGATGGAAATACTTGTACTGACTTTTCGAAACATCTAGTGGGCTTTTTTAGGGTTTTCCCTAAATATGGTATCAAGCCCAACAATGAAGGATTCAAGATAATTTCCTGTATCTGTTAATGAGGATTTGTATATGGGGGGGTTTTCAGAAATATACTCCATATTTTTTTTCTAAAGTGAGAGGAATCAAGCCTTTCTTCCTTTTATGCCATTTTTTTCTGTACTAGCTTTAAGCCATCAGTTCTCTCCAACTGTGATTGTTTTGGCAGGATTAAAATCTAGTTTCCTCCTTTTTCATACATAATGAAATAAATTAACTCCTTCATCATTCATTCATGAGGCAAATTCATTCCTCGTAATATATTTAGAAACATTATTGTTTCCCATTGATTCACCAGCAGTATTTTTGTTGAATTTCTGAATTGTATTCAGAAAATAGTTATATCTTGTTAATATTTTCATATATGTAAAAGTATTAATATTTCCATGTATCGTAAGATATTGAAGTTATTTAAAACTAGGTAATAAACTATTCAGTGAAGCGCTGAATACTGCGAACATTCCAAAGAATGAAATTTTGCTTTTATTAATATTCAGGTTTTGTTAAAAAGACCAGTCAGAACAGCATGAATAGACAAAACAAAACTGCTCCTGAAAGTGTTACCAGTGGAGGAATGTGGTGGATGAAGCTGAGGACCAGCAGTGGAGATACAGAACTTGTTCAGGAGGCTGTTGGCAGGCTTTTTGTAACACAGATTCTGAATGGAGTGGATGGGAAAGGAGATGAGGAGAAAGGGTAATTTGCTGTGCTGGGATAAACACGGAGTTGATAGTAACATTTTCCATAAAACGAACAGTTATAAATGGCAGAATGGTTTGTTTTTTCAGTGACTGGAGACTTTGATGTGCAATGGTGAGCAGTAGGAATACAAGAGAAGGTTTCTTCTCTATTCACTAAACACAAGCCGTGTGCCATGAAGAGTGAAAATGCTGATCTGAGGTATGGTCTTGTCTTGTTTTGCAGAGGAATAGATACCAAATTCTACAGAGAAATAAAATCATAGTTTTACCAATATTGGAAGCTTCTTTCTGGCCTCATACTGCTATCATAAATCCTAAACCACAAGTATCGCTCTCTTTTAACATATATATACATTGTGACTACCCTACCTGTAAGTGATAGGAAGTTAATTGGAAAACTGAGTGGTTGCAAAAGGTGGTATCTTTGATCAGACAAGCTGGTACAACTGGAAAAGCTAGAGAAGCTTTTAGACACACACATTCTTCAAACCAGCTGAAGTAGTCTTGTATGCCTTAACATTTTATTACTAGCAACATTAGTTGGCTTAAAAAGACTTTCTTCTCACTAAAAATTTAGTTTCTCTTACATCCTTAGAGTATCATAGCTCCAAAAATATTGTTTTAAAATGTTACAAGGTCTATAAATTGCTTCTTTTGATTGGTTTTGAGCATACTGCTTTTTAATGAAATAGGTTATTTCTTTTTTCCTTTTGCATTAGAGAAAAGCAGTACTCTCTCCATTCCATTTACCAAATTAAAGTTTGACCACATTGCAGTTATCATTCTCTGTATTTTAAATGGACTTAATCTTTTACATGCATTCCTATGTCTACAATTTTATGCTTCTAAACAATTTTGTTCATTTTTTCTGGACTCTGTTGCTACTTTATCTTTTGTATCGGATGGTGTGCTAAAAGCTGAAGGTATTTCATCGTTCATCTCAAGCTGAGGGTTTCCTATGTATTTATGCAATAGTATTGTAAGTTCTAGTGTCAGTATTATATAAATAGGCGACATAATCTTATTTTAGTCTAAATTGTGGTCAATCCATCAAAAAAGGTCATGTAACTTAAATACATTTGTTGCACCTTTATAGAATCCTTATCTTATACATGCACAAAACTGGGGATTTATTACATTAAACTTGGTGGAGGAATAAAAGTTTTACATTTTCCTAAGTTTGGTTTGCTTTTTTTTTGTATTGATGCAATAATACCGACAAAGTAAGAAAGCTTATAAATAAATACAATTAAAAATAGAAATAATTTTATTAGAAGTATGGACATAAATCTGTACTTCCATAAACATAGAAAATTTAGGAAAAGGTTGGACAAATAAGCGCAAGCAGTGAAACAGATTTAGTTCTCCCTGCCTTGGGAGTGTGTTCTAAATTGGATGACCTCTTAGGGTACCTTCCAGACCTGTAATTTTACAGAATGAAATGCATCATTAAAATGTTTAGACCTCCCTGCACATGCATTAATCTAAGTAATTTATGAATATTTACATTTTTGTCGTCTCTTTCTTTCAAATCACTAATAAATTGAGTAGATGACAGTGCCCCTAGCATAGCGCATTTCCTCATTCAAATCAAATTCCAGCACAACAGAAGATGAACAGTGACTGCTCTTATTCTTTCATTTCTTTTCCCCAGTTTACCTTTTTCTAATTGCCCTTTACTGTGTGACTTGCTTCTTTTCTCCTTTGAGGGAGTTTATCTAAGATTTTTTTTCACATGGAAAATAATACTGCATGTGCTAACATCAATTTATACAGTAATTTTTATATCAGCATGATTCCTTCTGTAAAACCAGAATATTTTCTTCACGTTATACTATGTTGCTTTGGAAAGAGTTTTAACTACAGTGAAAAGACTTTTAATCTAGAACAATCATAGCCATGCAAAGATTGATGCCATTTTAATGGCTGCATATTGATTTAACAACTACAATTTAACAACTATAAAATGTATAGTGGTATAACTGTTCCTATAGAAACAGTCAAATATTCCAGCGTAGAGAGAACCTTTCTCTGTAATATGATCGTTTGGATCAGCTACCTTCATCAAGTTAGTCATACCTGGAAACTGGTATATGACTGTATGTGGTTCCATTAATTTTAAATAAATAGGTATTTCAGTCGACCATTGTGAGTGCATTCCTCTGTTACAAAAGAAAAAAAAAAGGCCTCTAGATTCCTTATGAGAATCAATGAGACCCTTACAAATGTTAAAATGAAGCTTTAAAAATCAAGCCTTCGCTACAGGTAAATCCAGATAGCATATATTTAGGTGCTTTCAAAGTCCATTTCAAACTTTAATGCTCTTCTAGATCTGTTTCACAGTGAGCTGTGCTGTTTATTTTTCTGTCTTAATGGTCAAATAATTTGAGGGGGGGCTGTTTTCCATCAATTGTACAAGTGCTACCAGATCCTCTGCCTAAATTGTACAAGGCAAGAAACCTTCTAAGCTGTATGCACACTTTCCAGCCAAAATCCATCTGTGTGAGTCATGTACCTATGTCCTCTAGCCCATGGCTCTCAAACCTTTGTAAAATGGAGGATCACCTTTCCTTTTTTTTTCTTACGCTCCATGGACAAGCTTATGAAGATACTATACTGGTCTTCACTTACAATTAAATTAAACTAGCTTAAACTTCAGATGTCATTTTAGTACTTTACTTTTTGACCCATTTTCTTGTCTGCTTGCCCAGGAATCCATGCATAGTCGGTTCAGGTTTTTTTTATTATTTCCCTTTTTTTTCCCAGACTGACTTCTGATGCCTTGTGATCTGCTCAACACGAGAGCCACTAATCTGTGAGGGCTCTTGTTGGCAGTAGAGGAGAGAGGCTGAGGAAAGCTCTGTGGGTTGTCCAGCCTTGAGGCACTGAGGAAACAGTGGGTTGGGAGCCATCACGGCGGCTTCATGGACACCTTTGTCTTTCTCTAGTGAGCTGCCATATTTGAGAGCAGGCTGAAAAGACATGTCTGAAGAGGTCCAAAAATTACCTGTCCTGAAGCACCAATACATGTGTAAAGATTTCCCCCCTTTGCTGCCTCTTCTTTAGGGCACAAAAGCACCACATAGAGAGGTGATCCTGATCACTGATTACTATTAATATTTGAACAGGTTTTTCATTGCTGAGGTAGCAGCTGTTAGAGTCTGCTCCTTGGTGAGCTTTTCATTCATGATATCTGTGTCATAATAGAGCTACATGTCGTCTGATAAGGTATAGATCGAACGGACATGTGAAAGTTCCAGGCAGAGGCTATTTCTACCAGTTAATAAGAGACAGATCTTGCACTTTTAGCTACTTTTTATTGATGCCATTGAGATCTTGCCCCATAACACATAAATCAGTACTTTCTCTCATGGCCAGAAGAGAGGCAGTATCAGCTTAAGAGTACAGAATAAAGGCTTCCTTACATTAGTCTCATGTCGTTGCAGTACCACTAAGGAATTGAAGACAACAGGGAAGACCTCAGCCACTCTCAGCGTGGAATGGAAACACTCTGGCCAGAATGTTCACTCTCATAGCAAAGAAGTGTTTTCTCACAACAGCTACCCAGCCAACTGATATTACCTGATAAGGACCATTCCAGACCAAATACCTGCCTTCTTTTTACAGTCCCTGTGATGCACAGCAATGCACATCCAGAAATAAAATACAGTGAGGCAAAACTCAAAAGCTAGTGTCAAACCCTACAAGCTGCTTAACTCTGCAGACTTGACCAACTATTAGTTTCCCCACTAGGTTCACATCTTTCTGCAGCTGGTCTATTTCAGGTGCTTTACGAGGCCTAGCATACTTAACGTCCTTGCTCTACTGTCCGGTCCATCAGGCAGGGCAGGGTCATGATGTGCGCTAATCCCTTGTTTTCTACAAGTTCTGGGCTTGCAGGAGGGCTCTGCTATGTGATAACCCTCCCAGACAGCTGGAGTTCATGGCAGGGGACTTGGCTGGGCAGATGCTGCCATGCTTAGACATGAGCTTAAAAGAAATAACAAGCATTTTCTGTTCTTACCTGGCAAGTGAAAAGGAGAAAAAGATGGGTGAACTACCTGCATCCATTCTCTTTTACAGTCCCAGAAGGGGATAGTCTTGCCATTTTAAAACTTAGACCTCAGTCTTAAGAAGCCTTTAGTGTCCTCTGCTCTCAATAACTTCTGGCTTGTGAGCCAAAACATGCAACAGGGTGAGTGGTGTTTCTTCACTTTGTGTTGATAATTAATAGTAGCATGCTCCAATGTTTCTTAAGTTTAATGATGGGACAACACGTGATGAGCTGAATTGCAGATGGTAATGGTTTCTTCCTCCCCGATTTGGCTTTGATAGTTCCTTTGATGTAGAAGAACTGAGAGCTTAATATGCGTAACGTTACTCCCACTCCTATCGGCCTGTTGATGAGCTACCTTTATTAAATTTTTCACCATTTCGGGATTATTTACATATTTCCTGATCTTTTAATGAGATCCTCTTTTACTACACAGGGAGCCTACTGATGAACATCTGGTACCTTATGAGTTTTGATACTCTTAGCATGGTATTTAAAATTTTGCTCCTGTTACAAATTATTCCACTCCATCAGAAATTACTACCATTCTTAATTGACATGCAATGTCTTGTCAGGAAAATGGCAACTGGAGATGATAAAATGAGTAGCAGCATAAAAATAATGAACAAGTTCAACTGGTGGTTTTGCCTTTTAACATGAACATATGGGATATTTTCAAAATAAAACATGAAAATAAATGTTTGTGTTTTTACAAATTCTCTTCTAGGTTATAGTGTTCACTTTTATTGTAACTCCAGCTTCCTTCTCTTTCTTTCCCATAGCAGAATGTCTTCTGAAAAAAAAAAAATTTCTCTTACTGCTGAGCAGAAGAGTGAAGATCAGTTTTTACAGATCCTTTGAATATAATGAAGAACCAATTTTTGTCTAGGAAATAGATTAAGGTTTTTGAAACTCTGTTAAACATGTAATGCACACACTTACTATTCTTATTTTCATTAATTGATACAGTTATAATATTTAATGTTTTTATTGAGAATATCACGTGACATCACTCATTTTCCAGTTTCTGGCACTTTTTTTCTCTTATCCTCTAGTGTTTTGTTCAACTTTGGTTTTAGGCAGCACAGGTAGAAAAAGAAAAAAAAAATCCAAATTTGCAAGCATCAGAAAGTTTTCCTTTAATTTTTTTTTTTTTAAATTCAGTTCAGGAGATGGAGTCTAATGTTTTGCCCAAAACAAACAAACAATCCTAGGAGCTGTTCTAATCTGATTTGCAGAGGTCCCCCAGGCATATCCCTGGGACTGAAGAAAGCGAAGGTGCTAGTGCACCCAGGAACAAGGTCTAATACTGGTTACATTTTGAGGCTTCCACTGCAATTCAACTAGCAACGACAGCGTTAATTGTGCAGTATGCAGCCTATTAAAAATACTTACCCGTGACAAAGAGCTTATTTGGCTACGGATATACACTGTCATTAAAACAAAGATCCTGGACAAGAGCATCAAGGAGCTGCAAGGTCTCCTTTTGGGGGGGGAGTGGAGCAGGGCAAAGACAATGTTATAGGCCGCTCTCTAGCTTGCAAAGAACTATTTTTCTACCAGGCAATTTTTTGAACTTTTTGTTTCACGGCTTGCCATCTTGCCTATCCTTTAATTCAGAGTATCTTGATGCCTGTGAAAGTCCCAGAGTGCCCATTACTAATGAGGTGGTTCTTGCTAGAAACAATGTACTGGATTCAGTGTGAAATTGTAAAAAAATCTGCCTTTTTCTTCCATTTTAAAAAGCAGTAACTTGAAGTAGAGTTTACTGAATAATACAAGGTATTCTAGGAATTAGGTATGTGGGGTTAAATCAAACAAAGAATTACACCACTATCTTGTTCTTAACATGTCTGCTTTGTAAACTGTAGAACATGTCCGTGTACAAGAGAAAAGCAATTTAACTGAATCTCTGAACAGCACAATTATTCAGCTTATGCGATTTATTTTGATTGGAAATACCTCCTCATTTGCCTCTCCCAATGTTACCATTAATTTACAATTTGAGTGATAATATGCGGTTAAACATTAATGTTTCAAATAATTTTTACATATCTACAAGGTCTATAACAGACAGCAGGTTCTATAATTACAAATAAGGCACTATATATAATATTGTATTTTAAAAAGCAATGCCTTTTAGATTGTGCTTTTCCTTCTTTTAAAAGAATGCTAGAAATTTTGAAGGGTACATGGAGAGGATCACTTTTTATTTGGTGAATCAAGTTTATAATAAAATGCCTCCAAAGACCAAATAAAAAATATCTGAGATGGCAGAAGGCAGGATATTAAGGTATTGATATCATCTGGGTAATAATACAGTATGTTCCTGAACTTAGAGGTTTTCAGAAACTTTGAGAACTAAATTGACTATGTTTTTCAGGTATCAAAATGTTATGAAGTACATTTTATAGTTTAAGAGGTGTACTTAAAAATAGGTGATACATGTAAACACACACACTTGTGACTGCATTGCCCTGATGAAGCTGCAGAGTGGATCCATAAGGATAAACTCTCTTCCTGAGAAAAACTCCTTTACAAGGAATAAGTGGGCCTGTAGGGCTCCTGTGGCAGCTCCATAAGTCACGATGCAGGAGGCAATGACAGAAAAAACCAAAGATCAACTGCAATGTATAAACATCTCAGCTGTCCTCAGATGCCAGAACAGCCCTTGGGGCCGGGGGTAGCTCGTGTTGCCGGCTACACTGATACACCAAATAGGAAGGCATGAAGTTCCTCTATGTCACCTTTGCTCTCTTCTTACACCCTCAGGCCAAGCACAAGTCCAAATTCATTGGTGCCACGTGTTAGCATTGTGGCCGAGTTCTTTAATACTGAGCACATTCCAAAAACATCCCTTTTTTCACTGTTCTCAAGGGTTAATTCAATAAACAAAACACAATAAAAGCTACTGAAAAGTCTCGAGCAGGAAGGAAGCTGGCTTACTGCTCCTTAGTTTCCCATGCTGCCAGTGTAATAAATCGCCATTTTCAACAAGGTGGCTACAGCTGGCTTAGAATTTAACTCTCTTTTAGTTTTTTTTTATGTCTAAGTGTTATTAAGAATTAATACATCAGTCCTAAAAGCATGAGCCCTTATCGTGGGAGGAGGAGGGGGCAGAAGAGTTTCATTGCTGGTGCACTCATGGTGGGAAGATGCTCCTTTGAAAGTATCATCCGTCTTGGGTGATCACTGGGGGGGTGGAGTAAAACACCAACAAAACAACAACCATCAACCAGTAACCTGTTTACAAAATTTCCATTAAGGAAATTACAGACATTAAACTCTGTAAGGACAGGAATCTGGCTTTTTAATTTACAAGAAAACCTGATGGATATTTTAAAAACTGCTAACAACACCTTATACCAATTTTTTCATGCTTCCCAGCTCCCTTGCTCTACCTGGCACTTAAGCTTGTATATAGGGGGACTTTTATCACTTTCCTCATGTATCTTATTCACCTTCGTATGGCTGTGCTTTCCCTCTTTGTTTTTTTCTGTATGCGATTTTTACTTTGACTGTTCAGTTGTTTTGCTGAACAGCTAAGTGTTTTAAAAATGTGTATGTTTTATCATAATATGTTTTTCCATATCCTAGTTGCACTGGTCACTCCATATACTGTGCTAAATCTCTGACCACGGCCTAGATTTTAATTAAAAAATAGTTGAGGACAATAGTTGAAGTACCACTTAATTATTTTTAGATGGCAGACTTTATTTTTATGTAGACTTTTCTGGGTGTGGGTATGAATGAAATGCATAACACTGAAGAAAACGACACTGATTGTGCTTCAATATTTCAGAGCACTGAATAAATACAGCTTGTACAGTGTTTCTCTTCAGCTCTGTACTAACACACAGGCCTGACCTAAGAATGCAAATTCTATAAGAGGATAATTTTTGAAAGCAGTATTTTAACTCTACTCATGCAAATACCTAATTGTTCACGGGACATTTTAAGTTATAAAAGACACAAGCTAAATTCATGTTCTTGGTACTGAATGGTCTTGTTCCTTTATTCAGCAGATTTTTATACCATATAGAAGAGCAGCATCTGCACAGTATTTGAAAGCTAGGCCTTTGTTTTACCAAATATTATGTGCCTCTGGGACAGGAAGAAAGCCTGCGCAACAGGTTTCTGCACCCCTGCCTACGTGTTCAGACAAATTAACTTGTCAGGACGAGTTTTGCTTGGTCTTCCTGAGGAGAGGCAGAGGGGTGTGGAGTGCCATAATGCTCCTCACTTTTCCTCAGTGGATGTCTTTGATTCGTAGCTATTTGAATGGATTTTTCTTTACACACATGACACTCCCCCTCCAATCTCTGCACTTGCATAAACCTCCTGTAATGTAAGCCTATGTCCTTCTCCTTGGAGTAGGTACAGCCAAAACAGACAGCTGTTTAGATCTCCCTGGCAAAGGATCCCATCGGTCTCACCCACACTGGTTGCACATACGTGGTCTCCTAGCTGTCAGTCCCATCTGTTAGGATGGCGTGGTGCCCATCCTCAGCCTTCTAGGATAGATTCAGTGCAACACAAATACAAAGCAACCATGGGTTTTAGGGCAGGCGTTTTATACAGCGAGCCAAATAGTGTCTATTATACGGGAAATAACACCTTTGGGCTATTAGCAGCACCATATGTTTATATAGCGTATATGTGTTATGTAGATACATGTCATGGGATACATGGATACAAAAGACATGAGTCAATATATTTGCAGCTGGAAGCATGAAATTAAACTCCCAAGTGTGTATGTCTGTGTAGACAGATATACATATATGTGCGTATGTCCTGTTCCGCAAAGAGCAGAATACACTGCAGCCCCCTGTATAGAAACTGACATACACTCAAACCTTCTGAAAATCAAACCACTAGAAAATATGCACTTGAGAGACACCCAGCATGGCATTCTTTAGCAAGAAGTTCTCCTTTAGCCTCCTGGTTGTGTAAATGTTCGTTATTTCTGATACCACTGTGGGTAAGACAGTGCCATCTGGAAGTGAGACTTTGAAGAAACAGGCTGAGTTCCCTACGCGCAGTCAGGCAATGCACCGTTGCGTATGGAGAGCACTGCGTTTACTTGCTGCGGAATTGCTTCTAGAGCACTGCTTCACGAGGCAGAAGGCTTCATTCGCGCGCAGGCAGGTTTGCATTATGTTTTTCAAATGGACTGTGGGGCTCCAGGAAACTTTCTCTTCAGAGTTTTGTGTACAGCTGTTCTCTGTGCACTCTCGGTGTGAGGTCTTCTGACTTCTCACTCTGTGTGAGGGTGGGTTAGTGTTCCCTGGAAATGTGGGCTCAGCGATGGCAGTGTGCTGGCAGCAGAGCAGCAGGAGGTCTTGCTTACATCCAGAAGGCCAAACAAAGGTCCCTTTGTGGGAGGGCAGCAGCTTCAGAATACAGTTTGTCATCAGCAATTATCTGGGTGTCATAACAGAAGGTCTGCCACAACACCTACAACCCCGAAACGCAGCCCGCCTCTGTCATGTAGTCCTTTTTATTTTTTCATTATTACACTAAATTTTCTTTGTAACAATCTAAATAAGAAGATATATGCTCCTCTACATATAATGGACATACAAAGCTTCCCAAGCAGTATTAAATGTTGGAAGGATGTAAACGAGTGACAGGGTAAATGAAAACCAGTCTTATATATCTTTCTGTGTATTTATGGTTAGACTTCATAGAATTGTGTGAATTCCCTATTGTTTTAAAGACTCGTTTTTGAAAGACACAGAGGTCCATTTATATCCTCAGCGTTCATTACAGACTACTGAATAGAGAACTACGGTTGGTCACTGGTACTATTTTCAAAACTTTCTCTTTTTCAACATTCATTTAAAAGAAGAGGTTTATTCATTTATTCAGTTAAATTCACCAGGGATAGCTGCACAGGAGGAGGGACTGAAAGCTCCAATTCACTTTAATTTGTCTATTTGCTTACAGTCGGTGTCGGAATGCAGTAGCAAACAGCCAGATTTTTTTTTTTTATTCATGAACATACTCTTTCAACTAAGTACACTGAAAATAAACATTTAGTTCTGTAACCATGAATATAGGTTCTGGTTCCAGTAAAAGACAGGCAATGAACTCTGTCATAAATGCACTGCAGAATTAAGCTCTTTGTGGGCTTCAGCGTGGCAGAAAGTGGAAATATAAAATTCTGTGATTCTCACCATGGAGACATTGACTCCTCTTTGACATAGCCACTGGGGCTCTGCTCAGAGCTGTCGGACTGAACGGTTCTGATGGGCCTGGCATTAAGCAAATGCTAAATCTCAGTGAATTCAGTCAGGACTCATGCTTAAATGTTGTGCTGATTCATGCCATGAGAGGGCTAGCAATCCAAAGAAACGAACACGGAAAAACAAGAAAACAAGGAAGAACAAACATCCAGCATAAAAATTCAGTAGTTACCACACCTAATAACACCAGCTCTGCCTATACCCGAAGGAATGACAGAAATACTTCCTATGGCACTGATGTGGCAGGGCAAAATTTTGTCCACAAATTCAACATGTAGCCAAAACCCAGGTAAACTCCAGAGTCTAGTTCCTACCTCTGGGTTACAACTTACACTCTCCACCCAAAGATGCCCAAGTGGTCTAGAGGACACATGGGTTTTTGCAAGGTTCAAGCTGCCGCAGCTGCCATATGAAACTTCTCAACTCCATCCATCCTGGTCCTAAGCCACAGCTTTGCTGCCTGCTGGTCCGCTTGCTACAGCTCTGGGGCAAAATTTCTCATCCTCAGCTGAGTTGATGCCTGCATATCCTCATCCTGTCCCCGCTGACCATGCAGGGCCCTCCAGAGCACTCCTTTACCCTCCATGGGTTAGGAAGTAGCCAAGGCCCTGCTTGGTGGGTGATCAAGTGAAATAGACTGCAAATTGGCCCAACTCTACATTTATTTGCATAAGCCCATGGCTGAAGCATCAGAATTTGATAGTTCTCTCCCCCTTTTTTCCTAAATAAATGATCTACAAAGCAATGACATCTTAACAAAGGAAGTTAAGTGTGTGGATTTTTAAGAGAGCATGTGCTGTTTGATAGATCTCAAATACTATCTGTGTATCTATGCATCTATGTATCCATCTATCAATCTATCTATCCATCCACCCATTTATCTATCTCATAGTTCTAGTTTTGTTTTGCTCCATTTTTTGCAAGCAGAGTAACTGAGTGATATTTGCTATATGACATATAAGTATGTGGTCATAATATTTGATACACAATTCTTGGAATGATAGATAAGATATCCTATTAAAACCAGTAATTATGAACTGAAGTAAAATTACAGAATGAGATGCCTGTTTAAATAAATGAGTACTGCTGTACTTAAATTTTTATTTTATTCCCATGTTTTCCTTCAGCTGAGGAAGCCTTTCTGAAATAAAAATGTCTATCAAATGTATATCCCCTTGCTCAGTTTTCCCATTTTTCTTAAAATTGTATTACATGATATATATTATGTGATATGTGTCCATCTAATTCAACAGCTTAAAGAAATAAGCAAGCCTTCTTAGTTGTGCTTAACCCTGTTAACAATATTCCACAGTCTGTGGAATTACTGTCCCACAGGAATTTTTCTCTGGATTTTAAAATAAAGGCCTTCTTGTACATAAATGAAATATTTGTTGTTGTGTAAGGACACAATCATTTCCAAAATATGCAAATTAAATAACCCCTTTACCCTTACTTAATGTACAGAGAAGGTGGGACAAAAAGTGCCTTTATACCTGTGTGTCCCCACTGATGTGCCAACATCTCAGTACAATGGTACTGCTATTCAGAAAAATCTGCTGCATTTCTCTGCAGCCCAGAAGAGAGCAGAGCCAGAGAAGTGAGCTGTATAATTCTGAAAACCATTCCTGTTTTCCTTTATCAGAAATATCTCCTGTATTTTTGAGTCCTTGAATAAATTGGGAGGCTTTAGTTACTTAAATCAAACTTTTATTTTAGTAAACCTTTTCTTTCAAGTGTTTCTGTACTGACTGAGTGGACATTCATCACAACGAGATATTTGTGCCCTCTTACTGCCGGGCTGAATATGATATTTTGTTTAAGCTGATGTAGTAAGAGCATTTGTTTCAGGTTTTTTTTTCCCCTTGGCAATGGTGCCAGTTCCCACCCTGTACCCACTGACTTCTCTTTCCCGTTCAGTCCCTGGGGCTGTGCCAGCCATTTGTGGATCCACACACTGCACTGGATGGATGGATGGATGGACGGATGGATGAACTTCTTGATGCTTCATGTTGCCACCTCTGCAGTGGTGTGGTCCTCAGGAGTAAGCAAAGAGAACAGCAGAAGCATAGACTTCGGACACCAGTTACAGAAGACAGCAGCCATCTCAATATAGTTGTCTTTTTCACCCGTTACATACACTTTTCCCAACATTTTTGATCAGTCATAAAAAAGCATGTCTAACAGCATAAATATTTGTGTATCATATCACTTCATGATGACAAGTTTAGGACTGACTTTATTTACTGCCTTATCTCCCAAATATTGAGGTAATTTGTGTTTATGCAAAACGAGGTTCCAAGCCTAAAATGAGTACAAATTTCTAATCCAATATTCTTCTGGAAGCTTGTATGAAACAAAACAAAAAATATAACTAATAACTTACACATTCAGTACGTAAGAACTCTTAGCATTTAAATGTTGTTTTCTGCACTGGAATCAGCTTCTGTTTTGGCCTTGGTGTCAATTCAGAGGTCGCTGTCTCCAATAAAGCCCAGAAGCATGACCTGAAAATGTAGCATTTCCTGAGTGCACACTTCCAAGTCCAGGAAGGATCATGAAGGGACAAGAATTAGCCAGCTCAGTCACTTATAGATTGACACACCCGCTGCTCGCTTTGCCACAGGCAAGACTGAGTTAATTACATCCATGAAAAGGTATATCTTTCCTGATATATGAGGGCAGAACACATATGTCTAAATTATGATTGATATAGGTGTGAAAGAGACATTTCATGCTGGCAGACTTTGACCAAGCAGATGGTATGCATTCCTTCAGAATTAGCTTAAGTCGCCTTCCCTGCAACTTGTTGACACACTTTGAATTTTAACAGAATGAATTATTAAGAAGAATTGCTATACAGCATAACAGGCATGAAGGATGCTTGAAGACAGCAGAAAAAAGAAAAGATGGCAGAGAAAATAATCATTTTCTCATTTTAATCCTAGATTGATAATTGGTTAAGAAATAAGCCTGACAAAATGCCTGTTTCTTTGGACACTGAGCAACCCTTGTGGTGGTAAAAAGGCTGATCTAAATTATGCCATTGACATAAATGCATCAAAGAAGTAATGATTAAGTGTAAAGACTGTAATTTATGACTACTAGAAATCTGCAGTGCTGTTAACAAAGGTAATAGCGGGTACCGGTAGATGGGGTCAGAAAGAGCAGAACAAGATGATTACAGCCAGGAAGGGAGGTGAGGTTGTCCAGGAGTCCTATGTAAAAGCAGCACACAAAGAAAAAATGCAAACTGAGGTGCAACTCATTTTGTCATCTTTAGAGAATCGGCTTAAAGAAAAGAGCTAAAATAAATCTTTCTTTGATACGGCAAGGAATATTTCAACTTGGGGGAAAAAAAACCCCAATGTTATGAAGCTGATACATGAGATATTTTATATGGGTGGCATTCTTATTGTCTGTTGGTATTATTTTACACGTATCATGTGAGTAGATGTAACTGCCTTTGCGGTGTGGCAGATGAGGACATGACCCAGCTCTGAAGATGGCAAAGTTCCTTTTCTTCAGAAACATGGAATTCCCTAGGATATCCCACTCGAGCTCAGGAAGGTCATGTACTCACCACAGCCTTCAGATGTCTTGCAGCAGCCTGAACTTCTTGCTGCTCCTCTTGTTTCAGTCTTGTCGACTCATTTTGAATAGAGCTAACAATTACATATTTTGGGGAGGGAGGGATCATCTCTAGAGACACTTATGGACAATTACACTGATAATTTTTTGTGTGTGGTTTTTGCCCTTCAGTAAATTCACTGAGCTAAGTGCGCTATATACACCTAACATAAAATCCTTTTATAAAATTAGGAGTTACTGATGGATTTCAGTAGCTTCCAGAACTGGCATCATGAACTGTGAATTTTGCAAGGAAAGTAAAAGGAAAAAAAGATTCAAATACCAACCATCCTACCAGTTAGGGTGAAGAAATGTGGTCAGTTAACTGGTTCAGTTAACAGCAGCATCTAAGCAGTCAGTGATTTCCTTCCTATATTGTTTCTCTCAGGTGTTTCTGTCCTGCCTTTTATCAAGATATAAAATGCCAGTTACTGTATTTATCTCTTTTTCACAAAAATCATTCTCTCAACATGAATCGTTGGCCTATAGATGAATTATTTTAAGTGTATGGCTTTAAAAAGTCCACTGGAAAAAAGCAACTTTTAGAATCTCAGCTAATATGTTTTCTAAAATATATTTTGCCACTTACTATCATTTGCAGTGAGTCACAACGTAATATCCATCGGTAGCTTGACTTGAGTTCTATGTCAGTGTGAACCAAAGTTTCTACTCCAATATTCTTGTTAGGCAAATTTTTCCAAAACAGTCATAAGTGCTGATATGAATGTTCAAGCATTTTTCTCACAGTTTTGTAACACTGTTTTAAAGTCTGAACTAGAAATACATATATAATCACCTATTCTGTTTTCTCTGTATTTCTCTTCAGTGATCAGTTATGAGAAATTACAGATTGCCTGATAGAAAAATTAGCTAGTAGGATTTCAGACAATTCTCTTTTTCCTTTCTTAATACCCTTAGTCTCTTTCTAAAGGAATCAGTCTACTGTCAGGACAGGTATCTGGAGTCACAGAAACCACTGAATCCATTTTTGTGGCACATTTTGTACTTTAAAACAAGTATCGAAAATAGTCTGGGCTTTTCTTTCATTGTGAAGGAATTTCTTTCTGTTTGTAATTTCCTGCCATGAAAGATTTCATGCAGATAATGGTTTTCAAAGAATGCAATTGCTTGCGCAATTTGAGACGATAGCTTACTAGTTTTTGATTCCTGTCCCAGCCAAAGAACAATAAGGAAAGCTTAACAGAAGCCCAGCAAATTTTGGACTGCTTTATCCTTCTGCTGCTGCAAACCAGAAATAACCTAGCATGATGGAATATAATATATATGAACTCAGTCAAAATAACTTTATTATTTACTGACCTGCTCTCCTAATCTTGCACTTTACAGATTCTCAGAATACATCAGATCAGTAGGTGGATTTCTAGAATGGTGCTTCTGGTCAGACTGACACACAGAGCCATATGACAGATGTCAGCTTCAACGTAATTCTGTCTTACAGCTTATTTCTGTGAGTCACAAACACTGGAATCAGATTTTTAACTGTACAGTCAATATATGTATTGTCAGCTTTATAAATGTACTATGTATTGTTATTTTCATATAAAAGTATTTATAAACCCTAAATGGTTTTGTATTCAAAGCCTGTGTTCCCCTCAGTTTGAGATATTGCTGCCCAGTGAGTAATTTCCTAAGGGCACTGAGAGAGCAGGTCAGCTCCTGGAAAATCAAAGAGAATTATGAAAAGTAATTGCCCATGGATTTCAGTCCTGCATTAGTGTTTCATGTGAGTTGCTCATCAGTTCTGCAGCCTTCAACGCTTCATTAATATCCAGGAACATTTAGACAACAAATTATGGCCTCTAAACACTTTACATAAAATGTTAATATAATCAAACATCTATACTTTATCCCCAGGTTCTATTCTGTGAACACGAAACATACTGTTACATTTAGTGGAGTGTTTTATTGTGATGATAGTAATTTCCTAAAGGTATACTGGAATTATTAATATGCATTTGTATTTCAGACAAATAAGGAAGATCTTAGTTGATTAATAATAAGGAATGAATATTACACTTACCAAGAATCAGCTTTTATTTTCAAAGCGGCCTTAGTCTAGGGAATAACAAATGATCCAGGCAGGTGAACAGAAGTGACGTTAATAGCAACAACTATAAGGCAAATTGAAGGAATAAATTAACAGATAAAATAAAGGAAAGAATCACCAATTATTATTCATGTAAGCTTTGCTTTGTTATTGTTACGTACTTCATATCAGCAGTCCTGAATATGAGAGACTGGTGAAATGTTCACATTAGCAGTAGGGTTTCGTACTTACCCAGCTTTCTGACAAGAAGATCCTAGAGGTACAAACTGTAGACAAGCTTATACAAAATGTTACCTTTTGAAGCAACCTTTGAGGAAGCTTTATGTTCCTGATGTAGAAAAAGGACCTATAAGTGTGGGAACAACATAGTAGAAAATGCTTGATTTACAATGTGTTTACAGTTTGGTGGTGTGAAGCATCTAAGATGTTTTCTTCTGGATGGGAACAATGAAAGATGTGAGGGAGAAAATCTTTCCTCCTCTGTTTTCTCTTTTTCTGATTTTGAATCTTTTGTTTCCTCCCCACATGACTTCCTCCTGTTTGCCACAAAACCTTTTCTATAAAATTTCCTTCCCCACTAGACATGTGGCAGAGGATCTGCCGTCATTAATTAGCCTGTCCGCTTTCCTTCCTGCCGGACCTGGTAGTCTCCTCTCCCCAGGTCCATCCACCTCCATCTCCATGTGCTCGCTGAAGGGAGAAGCTGTGAGGGAAAACAGGGTTGTTTTTCATTCCCGTCACAGTCCTGGAGGAGCCAGAAAGATGTGTGGGACTGCACAGCCAGTGGGCAGGAGTTTCTGTCTGAGCCCTGAAATCTGGTACACAAGGGGAGAAGGCAGCAGGAAGCTTGAGTCATTTGTTGAGGGATAAAGCCACCAGAGCAGCGGAAACAGCTGCATTTGGCCAGCTTTCCAGACGATACAGGAGAAACCGAGGAGGAGCCAAACAGGAGCTTGCCCGAGTCCTAAACAGATTTATGGAGGGGCCTGAAAGTTCAGGATTATGAGACCCTCCCAGAGGACCTGGCCTAACTCTGGCCTGGGTTTTTGCTGATTACCATCACTGGTGAGTACCATGATCTGGAAGATAGGCAGGCATGAAGTGCATGTCCGCATACTGGGAACGAACAGCTGCCTGAATTCATATTAGGATTTATTCCCTAGAGAATCATCCCATCCTATTTGGAAAGATGTTATGCTCACTATAGGTGAAAAACTAACTGGTAAGCGTAATAAACTGAGTTTGCAAACAGTCCTTTAAAAGAATTTCTACATTAAAATTTATCATTTTTTACACTCATAACTTTCCACAGCATTTATCTTTGAGATCATCCACATTTCCCAAAGAAAGCTGTGGGATTAGAGTCTTACCCTGTATTTTGACTTATGTTACACTAAAAGGGAATTAATGGCCCACATCTAAATGGCCTGCACTGAGAAAAGTTTTTAGAGGTCTCTCCTCTGCTCAGTGCCCTGCCTATGGCATCTGCACGACATGGTCAGCATCTAACCACGCTTGCTGGAGCTCCAACCTCCTGTGAGACTGGGGAGGATGTGGCTTTTGGATCAGGAGACACAGGCAAGCATATCTCAGCATAGAGGGACTTCATACCATTGTGGCCAGAAGAGAGAAGGGATCACAGTGCAAACTGGTTTGCATTGCCCACACAAAGTATCACCGACATTGGTGCATACTAGACACTATTAATTTTACAAGGTGTTAAACCAAAATGTGTTAATCCAAACTATAATTCCCAGTCTGCTAAGACAAGAATTGAATTTAAATTCCAAAGCCAGAGAAAGTGAAGATGGGAACTGTAGGAAAGGTTTATGAACAGCCAAATTACACACCAATTTCCAAATTAGTGTTGCCTAATCACACTAAAGTGTGCCTGTTTCCTCGATCTTAAACAACCTGTCTGGGGCGGGAAACTTTAGCAATGGTTTCTCAGTGACCTGTGCCCTGCTGTTCAAGACTGAAAGCTGATTCACCCCATCCTCGAGTCTCTTGTAGGTCTCTAACATTTTTTGGTGACCAAGAGAAAGAGTCATGTTAGCCCCTTTCCCAAAAGGCGTTTGAGGACTGTCTGGGGGAGGCGAGCTGCATAGCTTCCACGGCCGTCAGAGGCAGGGCAGCATTCCTGTGCTCCCAACCCTCACCCATCTGTCCCCCATCAGCTGGGGGATACTAAAATAAATCAGGAGTAGGCTGATACAGAAGCAGTGTTACAGAAGGTATGTTCTTCACAGGAAATGTGTAAACAAATATTTGGAAGATCTAAAAATACAAACAAAGAGGCCTTTGTGGCACAACAATGAACCTTAAAAAGTCTACAGCATATGTTCTACAAGCAGTTGTTAAATAGCAAAGTTAAATTGCTAAATAAAAGTAGTTTTAAACAGCCAAAGCTGTGGACTCTTCAACCTCAAGGTAGCAACCTTAATATTAATTTTTTAGTTTAACATCTTGCTCAGTTTTGGTGCAGCCTTGTCTGTGCAGAACAGCTATATTAGATACACTAAAAATAAATATTATTCCAAAGCATCCAATGAGAACTCGTTCAGACTCCTGTATAATGTTCTCTTTTGGCCTGGCCTTTGTTACCAAAAACAACAACAAAAAATCAGGCTAACATCTGTAATATTGTTCAAAAAAGTTTTGGAAGCACTGCTGGAGTTGACTGTATCTGCCATATTCTGTTGCTCCTGCTCTGACTGAGACCTTCTGATGTTTATGACTCTTTTCCCTTGAGCTGAATCTCTGCTCAGTTATGTGTCATGAGCAGGCTCCACTCCCTTACAGCCATATTCCCTCACCCTGGCCAGAGACGTGCATGCGAGAAATGGAGTCACTCCCAGTCATTACTGGTCTCTGTGGCACAGGGCTCTTCATATTTCCCTAGCCCAAACTCTTATTTTACACTATTGCTGTCTGCTGTTGCTATCCAAGTGAGTCTGTTATCTGTGCAATTAATTGATACTTACAGTATTTAATTATCTACCTCCTAAAGAGGTCTTTGACAAGCTTTTTAAAGAGGTTGTAAGGCAAAAGTGCTCTAAAAGACCAGGTGCAGTTACCCAGCTATGATTTTCAACAGCAGTCTGATTTGTCAAAGATGAACTCCTTTCCCTGGCTTTACGTGAATTATCTCCAGTTAAATTCTAACTTTCTGGGGTTTTCTTGAGTTTCACTCTGGCCTGTCCTTTGTCCCCTTCTCTTCATTCTGGTATGACCTTTCTTGGCAACAAAGAACTGAGATTTGTTTGCATGGTCACAGCCATGTGGTCGTTTAAATATTTTTCCTCTGTTAAAATTTCATACATTTCATTTTTTAACGGTTTTTCCTTAGCAGCTGGAAAGCAATCAAATGCAGACTCTTGTATTCTATAACATTAGTCATCCCAGCTACCAGACAGTTTTCCTAATTAAAAGGATCTCCACCCCTCGTGAACAATACTGTTTGATTCAGCACTTCCTTTCATCTCTCTCAGCATGGACACTTTTGGATCAGTCCTCCAGGCACTCCTCTGCTGCCCTCATTGGCCTACCGCATCTCCTTTCTCCAGCTGTTGGTTCCTCCTCTGCAGAGAACCAGTGAGGGGAGACAGGAGAGCGTATTCCCACAGCACTGCTGCTTCTCTAAATTGTTATCAATGCGCCATACTCCTACCATGTCGAATTTACTCAGCGTAGCCCACACCCGCACCAAAGGGCATGGGAAAACAAGTCATTTGGTCTCCTGCCTTCAGAAAACTGGCATAAATTTTAAATTTATTGCTTTAAAAAAAGAGATCAGATTTATAACTCCAACGACAGGTTAGTTTCCCTTTCTCTTCTTTAAAGTATATTTCTTGAGTTATTTACTTCCCTGTAAGCCCAAACTTTCTTCATTGAAAAATTCCTGTCTGTTTCTGAGGTTGTCCATAACACCTTCTATTTCCAGTTGCCACTTCTTGCCCTTTTGATTTAAATCATGATTATAATTTGTCTTTGTGATTGCTGCTTAGACCTCCTGTCTTGATGTACTTGTCATTTTCCTCAGTATTTATTTTCCTCTTCTGAGAAATAAATGTACGCTAATTTTTGCTACCCGACAGTCATGCCCAAGGGACTATATTTTCATAGTGCATATTTATGTCTATACATATGTATTGTTTAATAATATTCATCCCTTTGTAAATTACTGATTTATCTCCTGCTACAATGTAGAATAGTTCCAGGTGCATACATCACGCAGGAAAAAAGTCATTAAAAATAATAACAATTCAGTTGGTCGTTCTTCCTGGCCACTGATATGGGACGCTAAAAGACACAAAGCGTTCTTTTGTTTCTTCACCTTGGTTATGATTGTTATGTGGTGGGTAATCAGTCTCTGCAGGCCTGCCATTTCCCCTCCCTGATTGACAGGGGAGCAAGTGAGACCAGGGAACTCCCAGAGCTGGTCGGGGATGTACAGATCTGTGCCAGGGCACATCTTCCTTAGTTTTACTTGACAGATTGCCTTTTGAGAACTATAACAACATACTATCTCACGTCAGCCTCTCAAATTTGCCTAACAAGTTACAGTAAAATATAAAGCAATTCCGCCCATAATCAAGCATGACCATGGCTGCCTCAGATGAAGATTTTTATCATAGCTATATTGTGTTTGATAAAGCTTATTAACATCATAGATGTGGATAATTACTATGTTCTTCTTCTGTGGAGAACCATTGGTCCCGATTGCTTTGTGATACAACACAATATAAGACTTCCTTACCTTGACTACTGTGGGCTAGCAACAGCAGTAGAGATACTCTGATCTGAGTGATGCACACAGAGGTGGAGAAGCGAGTAGTATCACTATCATCATTAACAAATCACTGGATTTTTTTTCATCACCACAATAGATAGCTTGATTTTTTTTTTGTTTAATAATTGACATTTGCTCAGAATCTGGCCTCTTGAATCTATATGT
Source organism: Phalacrocorax aristotelis (assembly GCF_949628215.1). Taxonomy (NCBI): domain Eukaryota; kingdom Metazoa; phylum Chordata; class Aves; order Suliformes; family Phalacrocoracidae; genus Phalacrocorax; species Phalacrocorax aristotelis. The sequence goes on from NC_134277.1 coordinate 86,850,143, forward strand.
ACTTTCTTCCTGTCTCAATAGGGTACTGTATGAGTGCAAAATGTCATATTTTCGTGGTCTGTTGTAATTAGTGAATCTAAGATTGCTGAAGTTCCTAAGAATTTCAGATGATTTAAAGGAACGTTGCTAAACCTTATGGTCTAAAAATAGAATCACCTTTATAGAGAAACTACAATTTTAAAATGACTTGTCAGTTACTGAATAAATAAATAAACAGAGCCTTCTAAGGAAAGGTCTTTGTTCTGGCAAAGCACTCTTGATTCATTTGCTGGGCAACCTGGTAGCAAGGAATTTAATGTAATCCATTGTAACTGAATACTTGTACTGTAAAAAAAAAAAGAGTAGCTTTTGGACTTGTGGTTATGGTGATAGTTAGATTCAAATGCAGAACCTCTACTAGCTAGGATTAGATGTATTCAAGTGTTTGGGATTATCTCCCCCTCTAGTGGCTGGTTTCTGCAAAAATATAAAAATTGGGATTATCCAGATTTACTATCATTATTTTGCGGGTTCAGATAGAAGCGACCAAAGTGGTCTGTTTATTTTTACAATGCTGGATTCAAGTAAAAGGGTGTTAATTTAAACCAGAGTAAGATTTAAAATTCTTGACTTTCTTAAAAGCTTGACAGTGATTTGGATATGTCACAGGCTAATTCACTACAGACTTTAGTTTTTGGATGTGTACAGTCATGTATTTCTTTAGTTCCATTGTGATCTTACACTTTTTTATTTTGTATTGCCCCAAACTTATCTTTGGTGATGTACAAAGCCATGGTAGGTGTTGTTATGGGTTTTATCCATGCTGGTTGAACACTTTTACTGCTGGTGATATTGCTAGGGGAAGGTGAATGGATTGCGATGATACTAAGTGAGGCAGTATCCATTTATGTTTTATTTTCATCTTAACATGTGTGAAGTCTTACTCCCTCTCCAAGATCAATTATAATAAAGAATTACACAAAAACAACCACTCAGTGCTCAGTTGCAGAGAGAAAAGCAAATGACACGCTAGAAATTGTCAGGAAGGGAATAGAGAGCAAAATGGACAATGTAATTAAACCACTGTATATATTGGTTGCCAATACCTTGAATATCCTGTGCAGTTTTGGTTCTTCCATCTCAACAAAGACATACTAGAACTAGAAAAGGGAAGAGAAGGACAGCAGGGTGATCAAAGAGCTAGAACTGCCTTCAGAAGGACAATGATTGAGTTGGCTGGAGAAAAGGTGTTTCTTCAGAGCAAGATGCAATAGAAGCCTACAAAATTATGAGTGGCACGGAGAAAATGGATAGGGGTTGAATGTTCACCATATTTTCCAAATACAAGTACTGGGGCCATCAGATGAAGCTAGTGGGAGCCAGGTTCAAAAGAAATAATTTTAAGTTATTCTTCATGCAACAGGCAGAAAACCTGTGGATCCCTTTGCTGAGCAATGCTGTGGATACAGCAACTTTGCATGGGGCTAGAGGGAGGCTGGAGAAGGATTTGGAAGATAATTCTCCTGTGATTTCCTAAACAGACAAAACCTGGCCTTGGCAGGTTTTTACAGTAGGCTCAGAAAATTGCCTAAGCTGAAGATGGTACTGGGATAGTACTATGCAAAAATATCACATAAACGTGATGCCTTCTCTTTCCTAAGGTCTTGTGACCACTTCTGGAAACAGAATATTGAGCTCTGGAGTTATTCCCCAAAACACTCTCCTGAATTTATTAAGACACAAGTAAGAGCATGACATGTGAATAATCCTTCCATTCCACCCAGAATTAGCAAAACAACAGCTAGAATGCTGTTTTTTCTATAATTTAAGTTTGGAACAGAAAACACTTCTAAGCTTAAACTTGCATATAGCTAATACCTGTAAAATGCACACTAATCTTCAGTTATAGAAACTTGTATTAGTGACTATTTCAGTGAAATGTATTTCTATTTTTATATGTACCGATGTTTTTTTTAAAAATCTGAAATTCAGAAGACATTTTTGTACAAATTTCTTTGGACACCAGTACTGTCATACCCTCGCATTTTGTCATTAGAGGAGCTGAGGGAGATGATGGTGGCCATAAGTGACTGCCTACCAGGTCCACCTGAAGGAGCTGACTGGACTGAGAGTTGGCATGAGTGAAGTGACTGCTGAAAGGAGCTGAGAGGATCCGATCAAGCGACAGGCAGGCTTGAGTAATTAACTGAGGTGGACAGTGTCAAGTAAACAGCAGATGTGACTGAAGTCAAAAGTGACAAGCGAATTGAGGGACTGAGGTGACTGTACTGACTCAGGTGTGACAGAGACTGAGGTTTTCTGAGGTATTCTTGGACCTATATAGCCCCCTATATACCACATGTAAGTACTTATTAGGCTGATGAAAAAGGATTACCTAATGGCATGACCATCAGTTCTGAAAGCCTGAAATTTTTGCGCTTTTGCCGTTTTTCAGCATGGATTTAAGATGAAGTTGTGATTAACCAGCCTGAGAGCCTGCTCCAATGAGATACCTGGTTTGGTGGATGAGGGGAGAGCAGTGGATGTGGTTCATCTTGACTCTACTATAGACTTTAGTTGTAGTCTAACTAACTAAACTGTCTCCCGTAAGTTCCTCATAGACTAATTGATAAAGTATGGGTGAGATAAATGGAAAGTGAGATGGACCAAAAACTGGGAGAACTGCCAGGCTTAGAAGGGTTGTGGTCAGCAGCACAAAGTCAGGGTGGAAGCCTGTCACAATTGGTGTACCCCAGGGGTCAACACTAGTCAAATACTGTTTAACACCATAATTAATGATGGGACGGGGTGTGCCCTCAGCGAATGGGTAAATGATACAAAACTGGGCGGGGTGATATACCAGATGGCAGTGCCACCACTCAGAGGGATCCTGTCAGGCTGGAGATATGGCCCAACAGGAATCTCCTGAAACTCAACCAAAGGATTTACCAAGTCCTGCACCTGGAGTGTGCATGGGGAGTAACCCACCAGAGAAGACCAACTGCATCCCTGCTGCATTAAGAAGACCATTGCCAGCAGGTTGAGGGAGGTGATCCTTGCCTCCTACTCACCTCTGTGACGCCACATCTGGAGTGCTGTGTCCATTTCATACAAGAGACACATGGATGTAGTGGAGCAAGTACAGCAAGGACCACAAAGATGGTGAAGGGACTGGAGCGTCCCTTCCTACAAGCAGAGGCTGAGAGAGCTGGGACTGTTCAGCCTGGAGAGAGAAGGCTTGGAGAGATCCTATCAATCCCCTGAAGGGACCATGTAAAGAAGAGGGAGCCAGGCTCTCTTCAGTGGTGCCCAGCACAAGAGGCAATGTGCACAGTCTGAAACACATAAAATTCCATTCAAGCACAGGAAAAAAAAAATTACTGTGAGGGTAGTCAAGCAGTGAAAAGGGTTGCTCAGAGATGTTGTGGAGTCTCCATCCATGGAGATATTAAAAACACAGTTGGACACAGTCCTGAGCAAACTGTTCTGTCTGACCCTGCTTTGAGGAGGGGTTGGACGAGACGATCTCCGGAGATCCCTTTCAGCTTCAACTGTTCTGTGCTTCTGTGTTACAGTGGCATCTTCAGTATCCCTAATGATATTAAACTCTCAGTGAGGACACTCAGCTGTTTGTCCTGAAAGTTAAAAAACAATCATATGGAGAGCATTAGTGCTAAGGATGAGTACCAAGTATAGAGATGTTTATAGTAAGCAAACTGTGGAGGGATAAAATCAGGAGTCATCATGCAACATAAGCAAAGGACAGAGTAAACAAATAGTGGGAAGCCTAGGGAGAACCACAATGCTTAGTGCCTTTTTCTTAGGTCTTAATAAAATGCTATTTATGACAAGACTGTAACAAACAATAAAAAGAATAGGAAAGCATTGGATTAAAGGTTTACATCATTTAGAGCTATTCAAGACAACAGGAAATGAAATATATCTTTAAATACTGAGAACAATCTCCCAAACAAGATCAGTTTTTTTTCTGAGAACAATGGGCAGTCTCAGAATCTTTAAGAATGTCAGACACAGACCTTTCTTTAAAAATATCAGAATAATAATAATAAAAATTACTAGAAACAATTATTATGCTATCATTTTCTAACAGTTCGGGGGACAAGAATGGGAAAGAAAATGTACCACATGGTTTTAAAAATATTAATTTAGGTCAAATCAGTCCAGTGACCTTCTTTGATATTTTAGCTGCTTAACAGTCTTGTCTTCACCTAGTGGGAACTAATACCTCTAGCACACCCCTGTTTTTTAGCAAACTTTCTGACATAATTCTTGCAATTAGTATTTTTTTCCATTTATAATTTTTTCAAGAAACAAGACATATATGATCTAGTTTAAGTTACTGTGATGGAGGTCAGCAACAATTTGAAAGACTCTGCTCAAGACAAGCTGTAAATTATTTTCAGAGAAACTCTGTGAAGATACTATAAAAGGTCTTAAAGGAGCCTGACTTTCCGGGACATTGTTTGTAAGGGAGCTGAGAATTTGTATTCACATACACTACCAGGGTGGACGAGCTGATCCAGATATAGATCAGAAGATGGGAATGACGCTTAAAGTAGTTTTCATTAAAGAAGCAGAGCATGAAAGAAAAAGCTTAGAAATTCAGTAAAGTGCTCAAGAAAGGAAAGACAAATGAACAAGTATAAAAGGGAAAAAACCTGAGAAGGGGTTAATTCTCTTCACAGTGGTGCCTGTGGTGGTCGGGGTCCTTTCCAGCTTCCCGCGCTCTGCTGCGCCAGCGGGAGGCCGGGAGGGGCGGGGCCACGGCCAGGGCAGCTGACCCCGACTGGCCAATGGGGTGTTCGTTCCACACCACGTGACACCATGACCAGTATGGGGGGGCAGTTGGCGGCTCAGGGAGGCGTGGTGTTGGGTCAGCGGGCGGAGAGCGGCTGCCTCACGGGTGGTTTGTTTCGGTGGTTCATTCCCCCCCCCCCCCCGTGTATCACGCCTCTCATTGTTTTCCTTTCCATTGCTTTTTTGTTGTGGTGGGTTTTTTTTAAAATAATTAAACTGTTCTTATCCCAACCCACGAGCGTTACCCTTCTGATTCTCTCCCCCATCTAGTGGTGGGGGAGTGAGCGAGCGACTGTGTGGGGCTGAGTTGCTGGCTAAGCCACGACAACATCAATATGCAAAAGTGTGTCAGAAAATGACATGTGAGGTCCTGTGAGGTGTCAAAGTGATTACGGAAACCATCCAAAGTGAAAAGGATAAACGTTGTCTGGCAGCAGTGTAAAAGTTTATATTCAAACCACCAGTAGAAAGCCTTCCTTTGTGGTCTGTGGCTTCTAAGGCCACTGGAAGAGTTTTATGTCCAGCTTTGCATGCCATATTTTGGCAACAGTACCAACAAACTGGAAAATCATTAAGAACAGAACCTATGGATTCCAAGCAAATGCTGAAGTAACTAGCTTTTAGCTGAAACAATTAGCTTCTTTCAAAGAGAGAAAAAATTGAGGGAGAAAACATTTCCCACTGAGGGGGAAGTGAGCAAGTGGCCGTGTAGGGCTTAGCTGTCTACCTGGGTTAACCCACAATAAACACATTTAAAACTATGATTATAAAGATTATTTTTTTGTCTAGTCACTGAAGGATAGATGAGAAGATATGTACCTTGAAATAATAATGGATATTAGTAAAAAATTAAAGAAGGGGATAAATAAGAACCGGACCATGCTCCCTGGGAGGGTTGTATAGTCTCTGTCTTCCAGAGACTTTTAAGAGCAGGCAGAAAAAATCCTGTTCAGGAATGCTTAGGAATTGTTGGGCTGACACATGGAGTTTCTGCAGGTCTTTTGCAGTCCTGTGTATGCACGTTTCCATAAAGGCTAGCAGGAGGCTCCCGGGTCCAGAGTTCAAATTACATCAAAAGGAGCAGGAGAGAAACATATTCCAAAGTGAAATACCTACCTCACGTCTAGGCATCGGGTTTCTTACACACTTCTGTAATGAATTTCAGGTTTTCTTCTCCTGAATTATATGTGCGTTACTCCCAGTATTTAGCTTTCACATTCCCATGAAATGTTGACATAGATTCTGGATGAACAAAAGCTGCTGATACCTCAGTGCCAGGTCATAGTTATTTAGCCTATTCCTCATGGCCATTTAATCTTAGATAGCTTTCAGTATGTTTGCATATGTATTGTAACCATTTTCTATAGTGCTATTAACCACCCTTGCGTCTTTCTTCTTTCAGAAGTTAAGGAGAAAGAGATTTCCTTGGGGACAGATTTGTTTATGAACACATTCACATTTAGATTTTGATTTATACATAAATGATTAGGATGTCTAACAGAGTGTCAGCAAGATCTTTAGTTTTACTATCATGTGATGAGGGTGAGGAGTACTAGAAACCCAGTAACAAGGAGACTCTCTGGTCATTTGAGAGCAAATGAGTGAGCCTTCACTGTGTTACCGGCTTAGAGGAAGCTGTATTGTGTGCACCTGTAGTATCCAGGTGTATTAAATTTCATTGCCCTTTTGTCACGTAGTTAAAGAGCAGCATTTGAAGCTTTTTAACTCTCCCGCCTACTTCAGTAACTCTAGGTATGAGGGCTGCAGAAACGCATGCTTTTGGGAGCTGCTGGAAATGAGGCGATGTTGAAGGTCAGATTCTTTCGCTATGTTTTGAATGCTAAGGCTGCAACTGACACAAGTTTCAGCGCGGTGACAAGGGGTAACTCCTCAGGTCTCCCTGCCTGAAAAACAAAAGCAATAAAAGTGGGGTCTAGCTGCTGCGGGGTTCGCCAGAGGGGCATGCGGAGCTGGCTGCCCGCTGTGTGCCGGGCCGAGCCTCCGGGCAGGGCCCGGGCCCCTCGGCCGGCTGCGGCGGGGCGGTGCGTGCCGCCCTGGGGATGGCAGGGAAAGGGAAGTTGAAGAACCGACGGCGGGGTCGGCAGGGGGCGGCGGCGGGAGCCCCTCGCCACGGCAACGGCGCCGGCAGCTGGCGATGGAGGCAGCGGTGGGGCCGCGGCAGGGCCTGGCCGCCCCCGTTCCCGCTCGGCCCGGCCCTAGGGTGCAGCTCCCCGCCGGGTCGGGCCGCCCCCATGGGCCGGGAGAGCCCTGGGCCGCGCCGGGGAGCGGCGAAGAAACACAGGTGCGGCGGGGGCGGGTGGGGAGAGCGCCGCGGGGCGGAGGCGGCCCGGCTGGCTGCGGCGGGCGAACACCCCCCAACATCGAGCGAGGCAGGGAGCGCCCCGGGGCAGGGCCCCACGACGCCCCAGCGGCGGCCCGGCCCGTCGGTCTGACGGCGACGTGTGGGGAGGGAGGCCTATTCCGGCGAGGTGGTGGGAGTGAAATGAGCTTCTCGGCCGCCGGGGTCTACCTGGAAAACGAAGTTTTAGAGCAGCAGTTCTTTGCTAACGTCGTTTTCCCCACCCGTTTTTTATTTTTTTCTGAAAAAAAAAAAAAGTTTTTTTTGCGGGACTGTATTCTGAGGTTATTGTACGTATGCACCCATTTTGTGTGGCACAGCCGTTACTGGTTGTCCCCTCATTATTCCGAGATGCCTGGCAACAAAGCTGGTGAATGGTCTGGAGAGCAGGTCTTATGAGGAGCGGCTGAGGGAACTGGGGCTGTTCAGTCTGGAGAAGAGGAGGCCAAGGGGACCTTATTGCTCTCTACAACTACCTCACTACAACCTCCTTTCATGTGGGGGTTGGTTTCTTCTCCCAAGTCACTAGTGATAGGACAAGAGGAAATGGCCTCAAGCTGCATCAGGGGAGGTTTAGATTGGATATTAGGAAAAATGTCATTACTGAGATTGTTCGGGCATTGGAACAGGCTGCCCAGGGAGGTGGTGGAGTCACCATCCCTGGAGGTGTTCAGGAAACCTGTAGACGTGGCACTTCAGGGCATGGTTTAGGAGGGATGGTGGTGTTGGGCTGACGGTTGGACTTGATGATCCTACAGGTCTCTTCCAACCTTAATAATTCTATGACTTTATGAATCTGTATACGTTGATAAAAGAAGATAACTAGGGGCAATTTCCCCTGTTGCCTTTTCCGAGAAGGTATTTTTATCTGTGGTGAAATTCACAAACTTTTTGTTTATAAACAAAACACATCTTGTATTTTTAAGAGGACAGCTGGTTCTAGTGTTAATGACTTCTGACAAGACTTCAGGTGTGAAAAAACTTAAGGTTCTTTCAGTGACGGTGGCAGAGGAGGCCCTTGACACCTGCCATGAAAGGCGAGGAATAGTATGATGTGCACTGACAAATCCTGTTTCCCACTGTGCACTGGAAGTCTGTTGCGTTCAGCTTCTACTCTGATAATTATTTTCTTACTATTTGTGTTGTGTGGAAGCACAATTAGTTATACAATACTTCTTCAAGTGTTAACATTTAATGAAACTATTTTTTTGTAAACTATTCTTTTCCCCCCTTTGTTTTGGCTGAGTCCTCTATGTATCTAAAAGCAAGAAAGTTTGCAGTATGGTTTTTCACTATTAATGGAAGCTAATGTTTCCTGGAAGGAGCCTGTAGTTAATAGATCCCAGGGATGGTTGGATTCCATTAGCTTTTGATAACCTTAAAGCAATACAAATACACCTCACTCTTACCTTTTGTAGTAGTTTCCAGGACACATCCCAAAACCATTCAGACTGATATTTCTGTACAATTACAAATATACCAAGTTGTCGTGCCTGTCTCTTGTAAGAGTAAATTGTTTACCAGGAGGCCTGTTCCACCAAAACATAAAACTTTCAAGTCAAGAGAATCAGCCTAATGCCGTGGTAGTATCTAGAATACCCTAAACTTTCATAAAAAGACATTATTGGGTTTACAAGAGATTAATTAAGAAAATATAATTAATTGCTTGATATGTGGAGCTATGGATAAAAATGAAGCCGCTATCTCTTTACTAACTTTAATGCTATGATCAAAATTTAAATGAATCAGCTGAGGAGTTTGGGGGAGGTTCGGGCACAGTAGCCCACATGGGAAGAAAGATTCCTTTTCCGCTGCCTCTCCAGTGGATGTAAACAGTAATGAGAGATTTATAATGAATGCCTCTCTGGTATTGGCACTTTATCAGGAAAACAAAATTAGGATGCTATGAATTGCTCACTACCAGGTGTAAAGTAGCACAAGCAGGGATAATCATTTGATCTATCAGTGAAAGTAAGGGAAAATGTTTAAGACCATGACAGCTGTTTGGCAATAACTTTATTGAAAGAAATAAAATGCCCTCCTCTCCAATGAAGAATGCAACTTTAGCCTAATTCTGTATGCCATAATTTTGGTATTGCCCTGATAGGAAACGATCCTTAAACTTTATTAGTATTTCTGTTCTGAAACAAACGAAAGACACAGTGGGGCATTGGCTCTGCTTCTGTCAGAGGCAGATTGCTGTAAGTCACTGAATTGATGTACACGTGTTGCAGCAGTTATAACCCAGCCCGTCATTCCTAAGAAAAATCCTGCATTCAGCAATGTATGTCAAAATGAACGGGGGGCAGAAAGCTGCATAATTTGTGTCTCTCTGAGGAAGCATGCAAAGATGTAAGGAGAGATGGTTTAAGGTGTGGAAACTGGAAAGAAAAAGCAGACAAAAAGATGGAACGTCCTTTTTAATGTGTGATGAAGGGAGAGATATTTGATTACTTTTGTGCTTTTATTTTTTTTGAGCAATGATTGGATATCTTTGATCGGATTTAAAAGTATCTGCTTGCTAATTGGTGGCAGGTAAGTACACTTATCAAGTTAATGCTGGATACAGTTACCGAATATCAAAGCATGCAGCAAATTGCATGGGACAAGCTGTTACTGCACTATGAGATGGCTGAAGTAATCGTGACAATGGCTAATGATAGCTAACCTGCTGGAGGACAGGAAATGCTGTGTTTTGTTTCATCTCTAGCAGGATATTACAAAAAGCATGAGAACTGTGGGTAGATTTCCTTAATTTTCAAACAGGCATTTCTAATCTAAAGAAAACAAAGCCAAGTGTGTGTCTTGTTTGGAATACGGTGACAGTTGAGCAATACATCAATATGGATCATATTGGCTAAATATATTTGGGCAAAGCATGACATCAAATGTTTAGAAGGGGAAGAAGGGGTTTTCTTAGTCACAATCAGGTTGTGACTAGCTAAAAGAATGTCGGAGATCCCCACTGATTTCAGGTTTCAGTAACCAAGTAATATATCTGGAAATGCACAGTAGAGACAGAACACATTTCCAAAGAACTGTGACTGGCAATGAAGGAGTATGTCGTCATTACAATTAATAATCAAAAGATTTACAAGTAGGGAAGACCTCTAAATTAATCTAGATTAATCTAGGTTAATTCAGATCAGACAGTGTGTCATATTCCAAATGAATCAAGAATGATGACACTTCATGATAAATAACACTTGCATACCACAGAGGTAGAAGGAGGTTTAATAAGGCCGGCAGCTACAGGGCATCCTGCATCCTGTACTCTGACCACACAGAAGAGAGGCTGCTGGCCAAGGAAGCAGCAATTGTGTGGCTCTGGTTGCTCAGCAACAATTCCAGCTTTCTGACCCGTGTATTTGTCCGGGCGGTAGCAGAGGTGCTGTTTCCAGAAAGGTTTTGTTTCTCACCAAGGAGTGAGTTCCTCTCTGATGCAGTTGGAAGGTATGCCCCATAGTAATAGGCTGCCGGCACACACTCCTGAAGGCCCAGGATAACTTGTAACTTTGCATTATTGCCGCACTTGTGGAGTTGAATGGCTTTGGCATTCATTTATATAATACTGAAATTTGAAATCTGTTATTGATGTAATGCCAACTGTAAAGGGAAGCATCTGGTTCTTGGCAAAAATAGTTCTGTTTCCGAGCAGAGGTTTGAAATACCTGAAGGGTGTTGGAGTGAGGACGTAGGGTTGAACAGTGGGGCAGGGGACAGCACTGTGTGCGTTCCAGCTCTGTGCAGTCGGACTGCTGGTGCCAAAAGGCTGCAGCTGGACTAGCTTAAATGCACAGCAGAAATGGGCAAAATAGCATCAACAGTTTTGGGAAATAAAAGCATGGCTTGCACACTGTTGTCTCTGGGATACCCAGTGGATTGTAGGGTATTATGAGTAGTGGATTAAAAGTGAACAAAAAGGCTGAATGCAGAGAATAGCACTTGGTGTTGCTTACGTCTTCTAGGGTAAAGAAGGGCGGGCAGAGTTACAGAAGAGTTCTTGGGAGCTCTTTCAGGATAAAAAAACCCTCTTGATTTCCTGAATATTTTCAGTACAGATTTTCCCTCAAGTATTTACTCCATTTGTACTCAAATCAGTTGTCTGTTGGAGCTGCCTTTCTTGCTCGACTGAAGAAACAGAAGCAAGATGTCTTCTGTGAAGGTGTTGGAGGTGTTCAGGTCTCCTAGAAAAGCTGAAGACATTGCTCAAGTCTCACGATGAAAAATAATGTATCATTAGTTAGTATAAAGAATATTATATTTCAGGTTCCTGAAGCAATAAATCCTTTGTGGTGTTGAATGTTGAGTTGTCTTCCACTCTCTATACAGCAACAGTGTTTCTCTCAGGGTTCCCCTACTGTTTTCTTGTACCTTGCACCCACAAATCTGATGGACTTGTTTTGGCAGGTTGAGAAATGGTCTGAATTGCAATTTTTAGAGTAACTTAAATGACTTTTATTAGCAGAACACAGGAGAAGCTTGTATTTTATGACTGAAATATGTGACTTGAGCCTCTGCATGTTAGATAATCGTTCATTAAAAAAATATACTGAGGTTTTTTCATAGCACAGATGAACACAGCACAATTAAAGAACCATCAGATTTTTACTACAGAAAAAAGTGCTTTATTTAGCAGATAATAGTGGTGGAGTATGCAAGCTACAACTGTTCAGGGATTATGAGAGCATAACTTGGATGTGCTATCAGGTACCAAAGTTGGAGGCAGTAGGATATGTAGTTTCTATTTCATCACTACTTGATACCTAGAAATTTATATACAAAAACCATTTTAAACCTCCAGCATGGGGAAAATACACAAATTCTGCCTTCTATGAAGTTCATTTGGGACATTTTTAAGACAGGAAAGTGGAAAATGTGGAAGTCAGGATTGCTTGTATATAGTTCTGAAGATGGCTAGTTTGAAAAGGAAATAAAACTTGCCTTCTTCCTGCTCTGAATTGTTTTGTTTTCAAAGTTTTTGACCCCTTCAAGAAAAATGCTTATTATATGTGGTGATTTGTTTATTAATATAAATTAGGTCAAAGAGCACAGAACTCCTCTGTATTAAATCATTGCATTTACTCTTATTTCCTATAAATTTTTAGTGTTGTACAAAGGATGTGTAAGCGTGAAGCTCATATCCATGAGGATTTATTAGCAGGATTTGTAGCTGATGGCATAAATTTATTCTCGTGGTGAAAGATTTTTTTGGAGGGTGGAAATAAACAACAACAGAAGGGTGGGGAGGGAGAGAGTGGGCTCTTCCCAGTGTGGCCAGGCAGGGCAGAGGTGGGTCCCAGCTGAGCACCCTCTCAGGCTGGCCTGTCTCTGCCTCCCGTGCTGCATGTGGCAATGATAAAGATGAGGCTGATGATGGCTCTCTGCCCTGTTGTTCCTTGGGACCCGTTTGAACTCCCTATTGGTTGTTACTGCTGATTGGAGTATGTTAATCGAATGCATTTGTTGTGCACAGAGATTTAACAACCAATGTGCATATATTATCCAGTAATGTTTGTCAAGCATCTCCATGACTGTTTTATACTTTGTTACATGTTATGTTTGGTTTTCTCTAATGTAAACTAAAATCTTCAAAGACAAAAGGCAAAGAAAGGAGTAAGTGAGGAAGGGTGATCCTTATGCCAGTGGGAGCAGATTCCCATGAGAATCGCCTTAACAGCACTGTTGGGGTCTGCAGGTGCAAGGTCCATGGCAGTAACAGCACAAGAGCAGCAAAGGAAAAAAAACCTGCTAGAGAGGCTCTGGAAAACAGCCTCTTGGCAGTTTGGGTGCAAGGTTACAAAGCTTCAAGCAGTAGGCCTTTAGCATTAGTGAGGTGAAAGCACCTCTGGGCATCATGCAGCAAGATGTTTTTAGATATTTTTTTTAAAATTTATGAGCTGAAGTTTAAATCTACTGGAATACATTAAGGGATTGTTACAGCCTCAAGAACAAGCTGAGCTTTGCTTTATATGTGGTGGGGTTATTGTATCTCCCTCCTAGATTATACTGACTAGCCTCTGGACAATTATTTAACTCTGGTGGAGGGGGAATTCCTGCTAAAAGCTGAGAAGGCAGGGTTTTGAAGTGTTGGTTTAGCTGCATGCAGACAGTGCAGTAACTTCAGGGAAAAGCTTTTGGAATCTTATTTTGTTTTCTAAGGACTGTTACAAAAGCATTCAATTAAGAGAGTCTTTTTCAAGTTTGAGGAAAAAGTGAATAATGGGGGTTGGACATTAACTTCTTCCTGCCCTGGCCCCAAATTGCTGCGTAGCAGTCATAGGATCATGCTTAGAAAAAGGCACTGGAAGTGCTAAATAAAAGAGGAATCTTGATACAATGGTATGTTAGGGAACAGCACTGCAAAGGTGCAGTAAAAGTAGTAATCTAAAACATAGGTTAATCAATAAATAAATAGACCTCCACAGGCTAGAGCAAGAAGTGCCTTGTTAGGTGACTGGTTTCGGGAAGAACCAAAGACAAATTTTACCAAGCGGGGGGGAATTAGTTACACTGCAGAAAAGTACAAATCTATGGCCTGTGATGATTACCTTTTTATTTCTCCATCGCAAGAGAAAAGGTATGAAAGGAAAGACTATTTTGTCTGGTCGGTAAGCATTGTTTTTCATGCCATAGCTGCTACTACTAAAACTTGCCAAGAGGGTTTTTTTTGTAATTAGTCAAAGAACTGGGTAGCTTACATTAAATGTACTTGGTTTATGCTGTTCTGATGAATTGAATTTTTATCAAACTTAAATCATATGGAAATGAGTACGTAAAAGTGGCATTAAATGAAATCTTATTTAGTGATAAATAACTCTGAATGTATAGATTGAAAAATGAGTAAGGCTTTCTTAAAGTCTACTTGGAAGTAAACATTGATTGAGAAGGTCATAATGTTAAGTAAAAAAATAAATCCCCTCCCCGACTTTCTACATTTTGAAATGTGTGTGTTGAAGGAGTTAATTTCCTTTAATTGTACATGTATTAGTAAATTGTGGGGAGGGAGAGAAAACAAGGAAGACATCTTACTTGTGCTGTTTTCAGACTGAAGACTTCTTATATGAGCTAGTAATAGAGCTGAACAAATATCTTTGAGTTACTGTGGAAGAAGTATCATGAAACTTCTATTTTTAGCTAATGCATGTAGCTCTTTTCAATGGTGGACTGGTAGGCCCATCTCAGACTAAGATTAGTAGGAATGAGCCATAGGGCAGCTGTAGGTTTAAATAACTTCCAAGTGACTATAAAGAAAACACCAAGCTGTAATGGTATAGAGATGTTGTGCACAGGTTATTTGCATCCTGATTGCTATATTGTACAACCGTAAGGTTTACGGTTGGACTCGATGATCTTAAAGGTCTTTTCCAACCTAAATGATTTTGTAACTTGCCCAGTATGAGTACAGCAAGTCTTAGCTGCATAGTTAACATCTGTATCTGCAGCATAAGATGTTATTTTCTTGTGACCCATAGGTCAGATGAGTTACTCTTGTGAGCTCAGTGCAGCTGTGTGGAGTTTTGAAAAGCTTTAGAGCAATTTAGTTCAGCTGTGTCTGAACTACTGTAATAGCTGTTGATTGCAGTACAAAAGTGCTACTAAACGTGTGTAGTGAAAAAGCCTGAATTCAGCACAAGTAATCAAAAACTTCAAAATGTTAATATTACTTATTAAAGGGACATAAAAATTCCATCACTGGAACTATTTTACTTGCTTCTGTGTGGATCCAGCTATGCTTCTGGTCCTGGCAACTAAGCTTAAGATAGACTTGGGCCATGGAGCAACTTGCAGGACCTCAGTCAGATGGTCTTGTCTGATTGCCATTGATAGCCAGACAAAACTGAGTTTTTAATTGACAAATGTTTTTGTTGTTTACCGCATGGTAAACACATTCTTCAAATGGACATTTTGTTATTAATACTAAGCTACACAGAAACATTCCAGGTTAGTACAATCAAGCTTTTATTTATTGATTTACTTAGTCTTACATGGTTTGTGTATTAGCAAAAAATCAGGTGTGAATCTTTAAAGCTTATGCTGCTGAATGGCCGTTCAGGTAAAGGAAGGGAAGAGCAGTAGAACAGAAAATAAGAACCACTACACCACTGTCTTCACTTAAAAGGGTAACAAGGCAGCCAGTAGAAAGCAGTTAATACCTGTGAAAGTATTTACTACCTCAAAAGGAGATAAATGACACAAAGTCAGTTTTCCCAGCTTGCCATTCTGATCTGGCAAATTTATGTTAATTATGTCTTGATAGGCTGCATCAGTAGAGGAAGCTATCAGCCTCCCCAATTTGAAGGCAGTAATCTGGAAGTTAAGTCTCTTTATTATGGGTATATTGCCAATCTGTACAAATACATTTTTCTGATCTTTATAGTCATAACTTCAGCAAAAGTTGCATTTTTCACAAATTTGTATTTCCTTATCTAATTTGCCTAAAATGGAAATGTTGTAATTTTTGAAAATTGTCTCTTGGAATCATCTATATTTGTTAGATTTGGTGTCGTCTTGGTGTCTGGCTTAATGAAAGACAGGAGTTTCAACTAGTGGTCCAATGGTAAGTCTTGAAGATCATTCTCAGATGATGGCTCATTGTATAATTCAGCATGCTTAAAAGCTACAAAAGGTGGCTAATGTTGTTTAGACTGTAAACTGTTTAAAAAGTTTTGGAGCAGAGACATGACCTAAAACAAAGCTATACGAGTTCTTCAGCTATTGGCTGTACAGATGACAGACTATTTCTCTGGACAGCTCTGATAGCCCTTGAAAACAGAAAAGCAAAAGCAATGTTTCTATAAGGCATGATTGTTCAGGTTGGTGTGGCCTGTTTACAGTCTGTTCGAGAGCCGTAACTTCCAAACATGAAGCAGATGGCGTAGTTTTGACTAATTTCTCTACTCTTATGTAGAGATATATGGCCATAGGAAGCTCATTTGTTTCATTGTAAAGGAAGTGGTAATAATACTAAAGCAAAGCAAGGGTTTATATGTAACTGAAGAACAGCTTAATCCTTATGATAGCTCTGAGTAAGCTTTGGGTTAATACTCAGACCTGGGAAGTATTCCCTTTTGACAGTATGGAAAGAAAAAAGACATTTAGCCTACCCTGCTGACTGCTGTGACAAGGATTCTAAGTTGCACTGTGCATTTGCCTAAGAAAAGCAACACACCACTGAAATCTCTTAAGAACTTGTCCTTGAACTTTTGAGGTAAAATTAACCTCAAAATTAACCAGTTAATGAAAAAATATGGAGTTGGATGAGTGTGAATCTTTAGAGTTTAGAGTTCACTTTTTAAAATGCATGACTTATTAATAAATCAGAACTGCTTTAGTATTAAAATGCTGAATTCAAAAATATGCTGCCAAGTTAATGAATAAGAGCACCCTACCTTATCTTCCTGGTGGGGCCTGCAGGGAAGAAAAATGACTTTATTTCTAAGGTTAAATGAGCAAAAAGTTATTACTCCATGAACTGTTATTACAGTGATGCTTTGTTTGCCATGTAACAGCTTGAAAAGAGAATATTTTAATTGTTTAATGCTAGACAACAGCTACTGAATAGCATCATCTGCATTTTCATTGCAGATGGTATCACAGTGTTGTCTCTGTATAGGAATCTGTGAGATACTTTGCTGTAGGAATGGCTGGTGTGTGTATGTGCATATATGTATCAAATGTTGTCTGTTAGAGATTTTTCGAACTATAAACGAAGACTTGCGGAATCCCCTTTTTTGACATAGACTGCCAAGAACCTTTGTGGAGACAGAGAAAAATGGGGGCAAACTAGTGGGTGCCATATGAAAGAAAAAGTAGGTGCCACTGCATTTGTGTTTGAAATGTAATCTATGGTAGTTTGAAAAGTCCTCAAGACTGAATTGTTAATTGGTAAACATTGCTTCCAAGGGAAGTAGTCCCCAAGAACTCTTCTGAAAATAGAAATCCAAGTCTTGGATCCTCTTCCATAAGAAACCTTGGATTTGGCTGCCTGTTTTACGCTGGACTCCTGTATTTCTGCTTCAGAAGTGTGGGAATGAGGACCTCGGAAGTTTTTCCTCTGAGGAAATGGTATGAGGAAGAAAAGGGATGGAAACACATTCTCATGAAATGCTAGCCAGCTAGCGAATCTTTACGTGATAAACTGAGCTGACTATGCAAATGTGAAGAATAGGTGCAAAATTTGGGGTGGGTTTCAGGTCTCTGTTGAACATATGCTTAATGGCTACTCACAAAGAAGAGAAATCTAGGCAAGCTAGGGAGGCTGTAGAGCTTCAGGATGAAGTTTTTCATTGAGACCGATCCTCTCTCATGCTTTATTGAAAACGGAGAGGATGGTCTGCATCTTGCACTTGACTTGTCCCAGGCCTAGTAGTTGTGTGATGAAAGTGTAAACATGTTCAGTGAACCAGATAAGAAGAGAAAGAAAAATCTTGCCTTTTTTACTAGTTATTAAATAAAACATTGAGCAGTTGTCTGCCTTAATTCTTAATGGACAGTTTGGAGCCTGGTTTTCAGTTCACACGATGTCATGTATCTCTGCATGATGCGCTTGTATCCAGGATGATCACTAATTTCTATGTTAGCTAGCTGTTTACAGAGGTAGAAGTAGACTTCATGGTAATGATCAGCTCAGAGACCATCATTTTATATGTGAAATCAGGATTAGGTTCTTTTTGTCTACACTGAATAGTTGCTCTGCCTTGGAAGGTTCTGTAATTCTTTGCAGTCATCCTTATTACCTTGAATAACTTAGTTTTGTCTGCAGATGTTGTCACTCTTACAGCTTTTCCCTTTTCCACCTGGCTGCGTGCAGGTTCCTGGAGAGCTCCACTGTTGACCAGTTGCTGTAAGAGCTATTTTATTCCTATCTTCTCCTTTCCAACATTTAACCAAGGTCTTTATCTCTGAAGGGTCATTTCCCTTATGCTTGTCCTAAAAGCATTTGACAATGGATGTTTTTGAAAGCTTTTTGCAAATCCAGGTCATTTAGATAAATTTTCTTTACACTGATGCTTATTAACACCTTTGGTGAACCTCAGCAGTTCCTGATGAGTGTTTCTCCCTTTCACAAAAACCTTATTGACTTTTCCTTGGGAAAATAAATTATTTGAGCTGCCCCTTAATTCTGTTCGTTATAATGCCTGCTATTTTACCTAGTCAGGCTTCCTCATCAGTTGCTTCTTGTTCAGCTAGCCCTGAAAGTGTGCATTTCATAGGCCAGTGACCGGTCCTCTGATACTGATGCAGGGTACATGTCATGTTAAATGGTTTTGCTCTTTTGTCTTTGAGTTCCTTTAGAATTTTTGGGTGACTACCCATCTGGTGCATTACTTACCATTGATTTGAAAAAAAAAATAAAATTTGTCAGTTTATAAATTGGTCTTCTGAGCCTTAATGTGTTGCTATTTAAATAGGAGGTTCCTACAAAGGAAACATTGAACTGTTCTGCAGCAAAAATGTCTACATATTTAGTAATCTTCTATCGTATTCTTACAATATTATTATTTAAGACATTCTGAGAAGTTTCCTGCTTCTGTGACGCACTGTGAAAGGGACCTCGTTATCAGTACTCTGTCTCTTACTAGCTGTTATTCAGAATGCTTCACCTTGCCTTACTGCATCTTTTTCTAAGCTGTTGGGGTTTAATTGTTTTCCATATCAGTGTTACTCCAGCTCTTTAGAGGATGCCTTCTTGCTTTTACTCTGCTGTTTAGCTATGCTGGCTGTCTTGTTTTTTCTCAAGTCTTTCCTGGTAGAAGCTCCCTACCAGTCTATGCAGTTCCTCTGCATTTCCAGTATGGTGTTCTTAAATAGTTTGCATGTTGTCTGCAAGGATTCTGTTCTTTTTGGCTGCTTCTTTTTACTTTCTTATTTTTAGTGGTTTCTCATTTGGAAGTAGCATTTCACTGCACTTTTTTTTTTTAAACTTTTGTTAGTGCTGTGAGGTTTTTGAATTCTGTATTTCATGCTCTCTGACACTAGAGTTCTGAACCTGATGTTGTACCCTTTTAGGGACTGAGGTAGGAGTCACTTGCCCTCTTGTATGTGTGGGTTTTTTATGATAAACTTTCTATGACTATTAATGCCTAAAAAATTTAGCATTAACATCACAATCTGAGGTGGTATTTCCCTAGCATACATGGAGACAGCAGAATTGCTTGTTGATACTGTTCCCTGCCACGGGGGGGACCCTCTTGTCACTGTCAGCATGTCACAGTCCATCCTAATCAGGCAGTCAGTAATATGTGCTGTGTTTATTTTGTTTATGACTGAAACTTCATTCCGCTGGGCTTTGGTTGGCTTGCTAAGTTGTGTGAACACTGAGCTGTTTTACAGTGGTGTAGGCTTTTCCATGTTTCCTGTATAGTAAATACCTTGATGTATGGCACAATGTACCAATGCTACTTTCCTTATGCTGAGTTTCTAGTGTTATAGCAGTGTCTCTGTTCAAGATAACATGCCAGTTCCCCCAACTTTGTTTCTAGGACTTCTCCTGCTGAGGTGGAAGCAATATGGACTTGTTTTTGTTTTCTATTTTGTTCCACCCTATTCAAAGGGTCAGTATCTGTTCCAGCCTTTTGTTATGGCTTGCATTGTGGCAGGTGGTAGCCTCTGCCTAGCATGTTAGTGTTCCCTGTACTTTGTACAAGTGGATATGTATTTTGAGACCACATGATCTTTAGGGCCTGAAAGCTTTTCCTCAGGCTAGGGTTAAAAACATCCCTCTGATCTTTTTTAAGAGTAAAAGCCACAAAGTATACCTAACTTGTTTCTTCCAAAACCATTCCTGTCATTTCAGGAGTGTCCCCAGCTTCCATCCTTTCTGTTTTGGTAAACAGAAGGCTAATTATGTATCTGTCTGCTTAATATGTTCAGTGTTCTATCTTTAGATTTTGTTTTCTTAGCAGTGGATCAAATAGGCAAGCAGAGCCTAGAGAACAAATGTCTCACCTAAAGCAGAACAGGGAATTACTCTAGGACTTCCTACATGGTAGGTTAATTCTTTAAGCAGTACTGTCTTTTGCCATAAAAGGCTTGTTGGGTCACAAGATGACATGGTTATAGGTTAAAATCTTAGTTGTATCTGTTACCTCATCAAACAAGTTAGATGAAGAAAAGTTGTATTTTTTAGCTGTGATGGTCTTTGTTGTCTTACTTCAGCTCAAACAAGTAATTAGATGGCTGACAAATTGTACGCTCATTAGGTGTTTAAGACAAAAAGCATTTTTTTGAATGACAAGCAACCCAAATGCCTACTAGTGTAGGAAATCACTAAATATGTTGAAGTTTTAGTTTTGCTCAGCAAAGCAGTTAAAAATCCTTGCCTTAATTAAAGGTAGTAAGGCCTCAATGTTGTTTGACTTTGGAAGCAGCTCAAGGTAAGTAGTCTGCTCTTAGCTTTGGTTGTTATTGTTGCAGCTGTATGAGAGAGAATGCAGCAGAGTAGAATATCCCTTAAGTTCCTTCACTTCTGTTGAGTATAGATTTTCATCTGTGATTTGTAAGTGGTCATCACCATGAAGGACAATTTCAATTGCCAAATTTTAGAGAGACTGTATTTTGTGGTCTTGTGAAAAACAGCATAAAAGTAATGTACACTTTCAGCTTTTAACCACTAGATGGTAGCTAACTACTATCTGTCATTAACTGCAGTAAAAGCAATGTTGCTGCCGAAGCTGTGCAGTATAACACTATTAAAAAAAACTTTTTACATTGTGAAATGAACTTTCACAATTCCTAAACTAATATGATAACTTAATATTTTCATCTAAAGGGTTTTTCTCTAATGCAGTTGATTGTGCGCTTCATGGTTTTACTGACCTGCATAGTGGTGATTTACCCCAAATCAGACTATATGTTATGTAGTGTGCTGAACATAGTCAAGGCTATCCAGAGACACATGACAGTCTAAAATGGCTGCAGACTGAAAGGTTGCTTCTTAGCCTTCTGAGTTGTTGGTTGTATTAGTGGTGTGCTAAATTGGCTATGCTGGAAGTCTGGCTTTTGACATGAGGACAATAGTGCCCTGACAATGGCAGTTAAGTACTGTCTCAACCACTTCATTATTTTCAGTTTTCCTTTTTAACACATAATGAGGTAGAAGATAACGGGAAGTTGCTTCCCATAAATGTCAAAAATCTTTCCAGGACTCCAACCAAGACCAGCATATTATCTAGTACTGTAAATGCAGTCTACTTAAAAGGTCCTAAGTGAGAGCTGACTTAGAAGACCTTTTTGCAGCTGTAATATATCCTATGTAAGTTAATGAGTTGTGATTTGGTATTAACACATATATGGGTCAAATCTGTGGGTTAGATTATTCCCTGTCGTGATAGCCGGTCATTTTAATTTTGCCAGCCTTTTAAATAATGTAAAAATGCCATGTTCCAAGTTATTTAAATGGCTGAGATTTCTGGAGTGTGTTGAAGACTCTTTCTTTTTGCGGATGATAAATGAGCTCACAGAGATGCTCTGCTGGGCTTGACACTCAAACAAGGGCTAGCTGAAGATGTGGAGGTCAAGGGAAGACTTGACTGCAGTGATCATGAAGTTGTGGAGCTTAAAACCCTGAGAGAAGGGAGCAAGACAGTCAGTAGGTTCACAACCTTAGCTTTCAGGACAGCAGATTTTTGATGTCTTTGGGGATCTGGTTGGCAGGATCCCATGAACGACTGCCCTAGGGGAAACAGGACCAACCAAAAGTGGTTGATCTGCAACAGCATCATCACTGGAATGCAAGGACAGGTCATTCAATGTGTAGAAGGAAGAGCAGGCCTTGCAGAAGGTCTGCATGGGTGAACACACAGACCCTGTCTGAGCACAAACATGCACACAGCTTCCATATAAGGTAGAATCAGGGATGGGCTACTACAGAGACAATGCCTGCGACAGAGTTGGGAAAGCAACAGCTCAGCTGGAGTGCAAGCTTGTGAAGAGGGTGAAGGGAAGTGAGAATGGCTTTTCTGAGTACATTGGCAGCAAAAGAAAACGTAGGCCCACTGTACTGTGTACTGTGTAATGTACTGTACTCAAGGTGAGGCCGCACTAGTGTGGAGTAGGGTTGGACAATCATCTCCCTCAACTGGCTGCAATGCAGTGCTTGATGCACCCCAGGACATGGTTGGCCCTCTTGGCTGACAGGGCACGCTGTTGGCTCACGTTCAAAGATCCAGAGAGCTACAGACCAGTCAGTTGCACCTCAGTTCCTGGTAAGCTTGTAAGACAAAGTGTTCTGGAGGCAATTTATGGCACGTGAAAGACCAAGAAGATGATTGTGGACAGCCACCATATATTTACAGGTGTCAAATCCTGCATAACCAACCTGATTGCCTTCTGTGATGATATGGCTGGCTATGGTCAAGGGTAAAGCAGTGGTGGTGGTCTTTATCTTGGCTTTAGCAAAGTGTTCCATAATATCCTTAGAGTCCAACTGGTGATATATGGACTGAATAATTGTCTGATGATTTGGGTGCAAAATTGGCTGGATAAGCAGACTCCAAGTGGTACCAAGTCCAGCTGGTGACCAGTTGCTAGTGGTGTCCCTCAGGAATTGATACCGAGGCTAATACTCTTTAGTGGCTTTACAAATGACCTGAATGATGGAGAGAGTGCTCTTTCTGTAAGTCTGATGATAACAAACCGGAGGGAGAAGGTTTTATGTGGAGAGCAAGGCTGCTGTTCTGACAGACCAGGATAAGCTTGAGAAATGGGCTGACAGGAACATAAAAGAAAGCAAATGCTGAGTCCTACAGTAAGATAGAATAACCTTGTATGACAGTACAGGCCAGCGGCCAATTTGCTAGATAGCAGGTTTACAGAGAAGGGCTGAAGGGTTCTGTTCCATGCCAAGTTGAACATAAGCCAGTAATGCACCTTGCAGCAAAGAATGCTGACTATATGTGAGGTTGAAATAGCCAGCAGGTTGACAGAGCAAGTTCGGCAGAGGGTCACCGAGATGGTCAGGAGGCCAAAGTGCATTATGTATGAGAAGATACTTAGCCTCTTCTTCATAGATCCCGACAAACACGGTTCTCTAAGGGAAGACCTTATTGCACGTTACAGTTTCTAATGGACAGAGAAGACAGAGCTGGACTTTCATGAAGACGCATGGTAATAAGAGCCAATATACACAAGCTGGAATGTAGGAGATTCTGGTTAGAAAGATGGGAGCAATATTTACATAGGGTGGTCAGACATTTCTAGCGCTCAAAGAGGTGGAATCTCCGTCCTTTGAGATATTCAGAACTCAACCGTGCACATCTCTGAGCAGCTCCCTCTAATTGGACTTGCTTTGAGCAGAAAACTAGATGACTTCCAGAGATCTCTTTAAGCATACATGGTTTAGTGGTTCTGTGAGTTGGTTGCTATGGCCTTACATCATTTTATGAAAAAGCTCCATGATTAATTGTTCTTTGAGAGATTTATTCAATGTTTGGTTTTCCCTGTATTTCTTTTTTTAAAAAAGAAATTTTCTTGTTATGCATTGTAAAATCAAGCCAACTGGGCTGAGTTTTTACATTAGAAATCACATATATCCTGCAAAGAAGAGAATAATTCTTCAGTGTTCTGAAATACATCCAGGAATTAGCTCAATATGTAATAATAACATGTTTCATTCTAAGAGAGAAGGCTGTAAAGGGTTCAGAGAAAGCTACAAATGTTTTCTTTTACACTAAATGCAAATTTTTTTCAGTCTTTCTCTTTCCAACATGTATTCATAATCAGATTTGACTATAGTAGGTGGGGAAAATTGTGCGGAAAAATCAGATAATGTGGGGAAAATGGTTTTTACTCATGCAATTTTTATCAGCACTGAGGTTGTCACGTGATTTTTAGACATGATTCACATTGATATGAGTGGAAGCAGAAATAAGTAGGGGCATTCTAAGCCTGAAATAGCTCTAAAATTTGCTTGTTTTTCTTGTTCCTAATATTGGATCATGAGTTTGTTTTTCTTGGCACTTTCAAGAGGACATCAGATTAGATTCTGTCACTGAAATGAAAAAAATTAAAGCTATTTTGAGAAGAAAAAACTTAACATTCCTGCTGAAGAAAAATTGCTGTATTAAGCAACCATTGTACAACTGAAAAATAACTGAGGCTGAATGTGCTTGTATAAAATATGAATAGAAAATCCAGTAATTTAGTAGTGTGTAGGTAAAAGCTGTTTGAAAGCTGCTTGAGTGTTGTGGCTATATATTTAAACAGTCATGTGTGACAAGGAAACAAAGATGTTTGTTGACATGAGGATTACTTACGAAGGTTAAACACAAATCAGATAAGTAGTTATAAAATTGGCTTTTGCAAATGGTTATGTTGCCCTTGAGCACGATGAATTGTGTGGAGCAGTGTTTGTATATAAACAATATCACCTTAACAACACTGTGGTTGGTAGCAGTAATTTTCAACTCCTAATCTACAGGCACTAAATTCTGATGGTTATTAGAGAACTCTAGTTTCTAAAGTAGTCTGATTTAGTTTTCAAGTAACTTAAATGCACATTAGAACTGAACTTTAGAAAAGATACAGAGCTAAGGTTAATTGTTGCTGGCTTTTTAGGTCCTTACTGTATTTTCTAGGTTTTTTTTGGTGTTCTTACAGATAAGGAATGAAACAAATAGGAACAAAATGTTGGGGGGAGAGTTCAAAATGATGAATCAAGAAACTTGCTCCATGTTTTAAGGCTTATTGCCAAAAAACAGGACTTGATGCTTGTATCTAACAGTACAATGTTTAGAGCTGGAAGAAAGCAACTTTGGAAGCAGAGCATTGACAGAGTTAAAAAGGTAAGGAGAACTGAACTTTGGACTAGGTCCTGACTACTAACCATATAGTTTGAATAAAGGTGTAATTGAGAGGGGAGTAGGGGGAAGAAAAATGTGTGTTTTAAAATGGTGTAAGTGGATGACATTGGCTTCACAAAATATTCTAATTAAATGAAAATGGATAAACTATGCCTTTTAAAGCAAAACAGAGTATTTGGGATAGGTATTTGTCATAAGAGGTAGGGGTTTTTTGTGTAACTGGTCTTGTAAGTTAATTGATAGGTTATCAATAAAGGCTTAGTTGCACAATTTGTTTTGAAAGGTAAATTTGCACTGGGAGATATTTATCCATTTGGCTACTGGTAATTGTGCCCTGTCCAGATTGTTGCAGTGGTCTGGTAATGGTATAATATCAAAGACGAAGAGCTGGATGCTAGATTTGGCAACAAAATGGGGGGGGGCGGGGCTCTGCCAACAAGGAAAACTGAAGTTTAACTTTGCTTTTCCCATACTTTTAATATGGGAACAAAATTTTGAAGGCACTACATAGTATTGAGAAACAGTAATAAAATACAGAAGTCATTAAGACCTTTAGACTAATTTCAAAAGTTGGTTATTTGAACAAACTGTTCCTGAGTTAACGCAATGTTATAACAAAAGTGGGAAAGCTCTGACTGATATTTGAGATTTAAGAGTCAGCGAAGGGGACTGCTTCAATTCTGTAGGGTGTCTGTTTTTTGGAGAGGAATGAATAAAAATGTGCGTCTGAAAACTCGGCGCGCTTGGAAAGTGTAAAATGGTTTGCCGTTTACTTTTGCAGGGAAATCCATGAGCAATGCTTGTGCAGTATAAAACATCGTAGCAAGTTAAAGGAGAGACAGAGGAATGCTGTGTTGGTAAAACAAGTTTTGGGTGAGACAGTAAATTAACAATAGAACACTCTTATTTTTTGACTCTTCCAGTATTGAGCTTCCCAGTAAAGTGGAAGTGTATTGCTCATCCAGAAGACTTTGAGCATGTCTAAATTCAGTAATGCACAGTATTCTGACAAGCAGATGCATCATTTGCTGGATAAACTGTTCAGGAACAAGTTTTAACTTGTGCAGTTATGACCTGCGTACTAAATAACATTGATGCTAACTCTATTTAGAGTAGCCGCAGACACATCAGCAACTGCAGTCTATAATGGATAAGTTGGCAATAGTCAATATTTGGTTTCTGAGGCTGCTGTTTCAAAAGAAGGAGCCCTGGCATCGCTGACTTCTGATCTTTTAATGTATTATGCTTATATATATGCACACACACCTACACTCTCTTGTAGTTAGAAAACACTTTTTTTTGTTATTTTAACTTAATCCCCGTTTATTGCTTCATGATTATGGATTTAGACATATGTTAAAATGGATTTAGGAATTTCCCCTGTGCTGCTGTTCTTTAAATGAAGAACTGATGTAAAGCTGTACCATAGAAAAACTTGGACAATTCTTCCAGATATCTAAGTGAGAAGGCATTTCTCATCTGTAAATACCATTCCATCTGGATCCTCCTACATCACATCATGGGGCATTATGAGGAGGCTTTGTTGTATGACCTTGATCAGAATTCCTGCTGATACTTTTCAGGGTTTGCATGTAAGTGTTACTTTACGTACCAGCAATTCCTCTTACCTACATAAATGATAGCTTATGTGTTTTAGCAATCTTTCCGTCTTCAGATCTTATTCTTTCAGTGTTCTGTTAAATGATGTTTATTTGAATTATATAAACCTGCCTGTTCTTTGGTAATTTTTTGCACAAGTGCTGTTCAGGGATATGTACTTCTGTAGTGAATCCTGCAGGACGTAAAATACACAAACTCCTAGGCCATGACCACGTTGCTGGTTTGAAGCAAGATATCTGGGGGTAGTTACACTTAGCATCTTAAAGTCCAAAGATTGAATTTTGAAAACAGGTTAGTGAATTCCTTCACTGAAGTTCTGGTTGATACAAAAGGTTTGAGGGCCTGAGATGTACCCTTGTGCAAAAACCAGGAAGGAAATAAACCTTGAGTAGAAATCTACTTGTTTTGCCATTAGCCTTTTGCTTGTTTATGTCTGGCCCTTAAAGATGGGGGTGGGGAGGGAAGAATGAGAGGTGGAAGGCTCAACATTTTCTTGCAACTCGTTGTCTGAGATTCTTAGTCCTTAAGTAAAGAATGCCTTAATTTATTCTTTAAGTAGTATGCAAATGAAAAGTGATATTTTGAACAGTTTCCAGTCCAGCTTCTGAGTGTTTTTAAATATTAAAATTAATGACTTGCTTTTGAAAGCACTGAAGTTAGGTTTCTTCTCCTTTTTTGGGGACAATCGAATCCTAAAAGTGAGGGAGAGGTGTCTTCTGATGACTGGAACAACTGAGAAATGTGCATGTTTGATTGGGGAACATTTCACTTGGGGAGGAGAAGCTGTTCTTAGAAATGGCAGGTCATCAAAATATGGAAGCACGACAGGCAGGGTGTGTGCTTGAATTGCATTGTAGCTACTATCAGGAAAAACATGCATGCAATTTGCATTAATTAGAGAGATATCCACCAGAACAATGCAAATGCCTTCTAGAAGTGACATGCAATAAATGCAAGTGAATGTCTTAATCTTCATAAAACTATATTTTTACAATCCAGTTAATTCCCTGTTTTCTCTAGGTACAGTTCATTAAAAGAATTTAAGTTAACTAGGCTTTTGAAGTTTTGTGACATATTAACAAATGCTCTTGCTGGACTTAGCATTAGGCAATATTTGATGTCTATGTGAACAGCTATACACAATAGCTAGTGTATTTGTTATAGGGCTTCAGAGACTGCAATTGAGGGATTGGAAAGCATTAAAAGAACAAACGTCAGGGTGTGATTTCCCAGTTTGAGAAGACCAGTGCTCATGATTTCAGCCTACATAAACAGCCACTTGTAGAAGAAATGGGAGGCTTTGAACATATCCAGGGCCATCTGTATAGGTGGAGTTGGGAACTGATAACCAATGTAAGATGAACACCTCGTGTAGCAATATATATGGAATTCCATGCTGAAAACACAGCAGAGTACAAAAGTAGTCTGTAGTCTGTTTTGTAAAACAAACACAGCTTTTTGCTAGATTAAATAGAAGGTAAATAATTGGCAGAGTATTGGTTGTATTTTTTTCTATGTTAAAAATGCATTATCAGTTGTGCTCTAATTACTGAAATGAGTTTTTAGGATTATAATGTTGTTATCTAGTGTGAAACTGATTCAATCACAAATCATTGCTTTTTGTATGTCTAACTTGGGGGAAATTTCTCCTGATTTGAGAACATGTAGGAAAGGCTAATCCTGTGATGATATTTTACTTTTGGGAAAGTGGAGACAATGTTAGGGAATAACAGAGGTAAAATAACATAAAACAGATGTAAAAATTAATCTGCTGCTGCATTTTTCAGGCATTTCTGTATAAAGAACAAGATTTGAATGTTTGTCTTTTACATGGAAAAACATTTCCAGTGCATTCAGCATTTATGAAGGCATGCTAGTAATGACGAGTTTACCAAATAGTTGAAAATTCCTTCAGGAATTTGGAAAGGTATTTACATAAGGGTATGAAGTATATTATGCAAGTCCTATTCCCTCTGCAGAAGCTTGTGGATAAATCACTTGTGCATACTTTATAGAATTACTAGATTTTTTTCATAATCACTGGGGAAATAAAGATTGAATTTACCACCAATGAAACATAATTCTAAATTTCTTTTGAAAATGGAATATTAAATCTTGTAATCTGCAAGCACAATAATACCAGTAACTATTCCAGAAGGCTATTTTGTTTATAATGTAATGAGGTGTATTACATATGGGAATTCAATTTATTGAGGGGAGCAGGCATACTGTTTGAAGAATGGTATAATAGCTATAGGTAAGTGCGTTTGTAAACACTTGTGTACCTTGTGCCTTGATATACTTCTCATTGTATTAAGGGGTAATGTATGAAACGCTAGCTTCCTCTAGCAGCATCTATCTTAGAGAATGCTTACGATATCTTCCATGCATAAGATAGATGAGTCAGAATCCGTCTTGATGGTCATTTGTGACTAGACTGAAAAGCTGGGACTGAGGACTTAGGGTGTTGAAGATAACTTGCAGAATGACGGAGCTGAACATATAAACCACTTTTTTTTCCCCTACCTTTTTTCAACAAATAAATAATACTGTACAAAAGACTGATAGAAATTTTGTGCTAATTCTGAAAATAGAACACAGGAACTCAACTGTAAAATCATAATGGGTCGCTTTTAAAACTTTCATTTGAATGCCTTAAACGTAAACCTCAAGTATGGAAGAATGTAATAGCCTTTACTTTTAAAAATAAATTTTAGGATTTTTCTTTGTCTTCAAAATAGATTGTGAATTATTCATTGCCCACTTTGTGTTTTGTAACAGCAAAAGCTCAAGGAAGAGAGGGAGGCTAAACGTGCTCGGCTGGATGGCAGGCATGATTACTTACTGGATACTGTTGCCTCTTGTGTGAATCTGGACAAAGCAGAAGTAGAAGATGCTATTCTTGATGGTAACCAGGTAATCTGATAAATTTGACAGTGAAGCTCATATGGTGCCTTAGAGCTGGTATTACCATCAAATACTTAGTGAGATAGTTGTCAGACCGTGTCTGAAATTACTCAAGTCTTCTCATCCAAAAAATATTTCTCAGCATATTGCAATTAAGTGAACAAAAGTGTTCTTAGCTTCAGGACCTATTATAGCAAAATTGATTTTGAAATTGATTAGAATTTCTGCTTTCCAGTGGTTATAGATAGTACAGTAAAACCCATGACACTATTTCATACTGGATCTGCTGCATGAACTATCTTGATTCTTGAATATATAGTGCATATAGATTCAAGAGTCCTGTCCATGGCAGGCTGCATATTATTTTTGTTTCCATTAGGCTGCCGCTGGTATTTGTGGTCTAGTTTAGGAAATTAAATTGGGTGGAAAATACTTGACAAAATAGAGTGACTAAGTGATCTGACTGACTACACGAGGGTAAGCAGTTAGAAATATGTATACTGAGGAAACAGTGCATCAAAGTTGATGGTAAGTATTATATGCAATGGAGATAAATTCTGTGATTTGAAAAGAAATTGTTGTTTTTTTAAAAGCTAGGTAGAGAGCAAGTAGATCTTGTTTTACTCCCTGACACTAAAGTAAACATGGTTGTGTGATTTTCTATTTGGTTTTTTTTTGTTATACCTTGCATTCTCTTTCCATCTGTGTACCTTCAATTTATACATTCCTGTTTCAGTGCTAATATTGTTGAGAAACTGAAAAAAGTCCAGTGGAAGACTACAAAGATAGTGATGGACATAACATCTAAAGTATTAGAAGAGGGAGAATAAGAGATTGAGGGACAGACCAATAGCCTGCAGTTGCTTGAAGGGTAGTTACAAAGATGAGAGCTGAACTCTTCTTAGTGGTTGCAGATGATATAATGAAGGCAATAGCCACAACTTGCAGACTGGACATTAAGAGACCCTTCTTTACCAGGAGGCTAATGCAGCATGGGAATAGTTTAATCAAATGAGCTGTGTAATTGCTATCCCTGAGGTTTTTGAGACTCAGCCTTGGCAAAGCTCTGGATGATCTGACTGTTGTTGATGGTACAGGAGGCTGGCCTTGATCTCCCAGAAATCCGTTCCATGTTTCTGTGATTCCAGGTGAAAATAAGCTGTGCAGAACACTGTCACATAAGTTAAAAAGCAGAACTTGTATCAGCCTGTGTGCATTTCATCTCTAAATGGGTTTCCTGGCAAACTATATCAACTGAGAATAATTGTCAGATGAAGAAAATATTGGCAGCTGTTATACTTGGAGAGAGAAAAGTAATAGTTGTTTTGACCTCATCTTGGAGGACTCCGCCAAGATGTTCTGGAATTGCAGTTTATGTGATCTTGGTGTAACTGAGGCCCATTATTAATGGAAGAGGGATAAATGCTGCTTTCTTCCTGCTGGTGGTGAACTCTTAGCCTTTTTTATGTACTAGGAAACACAAATGGTACCAGCAAATGTTTCTGAAGAATAACTTCTGGAAGTAGAAGCCTTTTCTGCTGGAAGATTGTTATGTAGTTAGGGACTATGTGAAACAATGATTCACAGATCTAGAAAAATAATGGATTAGGCTAGACTTTCAAGTGCTGAAACACTGATCAGCATACCAGAATAGAGCAGCTTTCTTCCTAGGCCTGTATGGCCTATACATGAGATTCCTGGACTGCACTACCAATACATGGTTCAAGGATGCTCGGTGGCAGCTGTAAATTAATGGAGAACTGTGAAATTGTCCTAATGCTTAAAATATAAATAAAGGCTTCTTCTATTCCTATGGTGTGGAACTAACTGTAGCTGTGTGTTTTCTGCTCTCAGCTAGTTAGCTGAATGGCAGTAAGAATAAGATGAGTGAGGGACTTCAATGAGGTGCTGCTGCACCTTAGTAAATGAAGAAATGTCCCCTGCCCTCAGTTTGAGAGATGACATATAGCATGTACAGTAAGTGGTTTCAGTAAACTGAAGCATGGGCTGGCAATATTCATTTGTATTCAGCGTGGAAAATTTTAAATGATTCAGTTAAGTAGGTGTATGCTGCTAAAAGAACAAGGCAACTTAGGCATTTTTTGGGGGTAGTAACTGGGCCTGGTATAATTTTATTATTGAACAATGATAATGTGATGAGTATTTGTCAGCCCTGTATGTTAAAAATCTGAGCAAGTTGAACTTTTTATAGTGGGTATGCTATGCATAAATACATCAACATTATCTCAAACAGATAGAGCGCATTGACAAATTCTTGGCCCTTGGAGGTCTGCGTCATCTGATGTTCTACTACCAAGATGTGGAGGCAACATATACAGGTAAAGCATCTTAGATTTTTCTGCAATATATTACAGTTGTGCTGAGCAAGCCTGCAAGGAAAAAGCAAATAGTAAAGTTCTTATAAACTGGTGCTTAAGGCAAGTCAAGTTTGGTCATACTATGATATCTGTCCTTACTCATGAAATGATGTTTAATGAAATTATTGAAGCTTATTAGTGTACTTCTGCATATTGTTAGTATGCAGCAGCAAGGTACTTCCTTGCGAGCCCAGCAAATCTTGCCTGGGGGGGGTTGGAAAATGGTTTTTGATAGTTAAAAGATGACTTTAACACAAGGTGAGCAGTGGCAGATGTTCTGCCCCCTCCCCTCCAATCACACCACCAATGTGCTGTAGAAGCACTCCACATCTCTTGGCACATGACCATCCATCCAGGTGGTCCTGTCACTGGACCAATGGCCCCAGGAGGCCTCCATTATGGGTGGCAGGGCCATTTCCCCAGAAGTCCCTTCTGCTCATATCTTCCCTTCCCCAGAGCCTTCCAAATTACCATGCTTCTGGGAGAAGCTTCCTTCTCACTTACCCTGGGGGCAGCTCAGGGCCCCTGTGGCAAGGACATCCTCCCTTTCCCATGGCATCTGTCCCAGTCTCCAGTGCTGCTGCTGTTGGGACTAGCCAGGTCCTGTGTGACCTCTGAGACCCTGTGATGTGTTGGTAGGAGTTCATCCAAGGTAAACAAATGGAGTGTACAAGAAGGGCCTCGTAAATATAACTATATGTATCTCTAAATACATGTGTTCATACATTTATAAACATGTATTTGCACACTCATACAAGTATGTATTTAACACTTCATGTATTCTCAGTATATGTACATATATATCTAAAAGGTATGAAAAGACTGTTTGATAGAAGTAACTTTAATAATTAAAAAACTTAAATGTGCATAGAAAATTAAATGAAAATACAAACTCAACCATTGTTTAGAATTTTGCTGAACAGGTTTTACCATGCCTAAGTTGAAGTGTTGGAATTATGTTGGAGAGAGTATGAGGGAAGGGGTAAAGCCTGGGAATCTAATCAGAGTTCCCCTTGCTCACCTCAGACTGATCAGATGACCCTACAGTCTGAATGTGGTGGCCTTTAGTCTTTGAGATGTGCCACAAGATGCAGGCAACGTGGAAAGCTGGAGGGGAAAAAAAACCCAAACAAAAAACCCCCCAGACAGCCCCCCCCCCCCAACCCAACACAACAAAAACCCCCAAACTCCCAAACTATCAAACATACAAAAAACCAAATTCACATCAACATGTGCATTGAGTGAATAAGCAAAAGTCCCCAAAAGACCATGCATGTTGGGGTGGGGGGTAAAAAATAATGAACTGGTGATGAAGGAAGAAAAGGCAGGTGAGTGGGATGAAGTGTTGGAGGCTGCCTTTGCCCACAGCTGTGAGTGTACAGTTACTGGTAATGCTGTCATGGCTGAGCTGGCAGCTCAGCCCCACACAGTTGCTTGCTCCCCCACCGGCAGGATGGGGGAGAGAATCAGAAGGTTAAAATAAAAATAATAAAAAAAAACAGAAAGGCAATGGAAAGGAGAACAATAAGAGGTATGAAACCCAGGGGAGGGGAATGAACCACCAAAACAAACAGCATGTGATGCCACCCCTCCCTGAGCTGCAAACTGCCCCCCTTAATATGCTGGTCATGGTGTCACATGATATGGAATGAACACCCCATTGGCCAGTCGGGGTCAGCTGACTTGGCTGTAGCCCTGCCCCTCCCAGCCTCCCACTGCTGTGGCAGAGTGTGGGAAACAGGCACCACAGTGAAGAGAATTAACCCCTTCTCAGCCAAAACCAGCATGTTCTCCACCCCTTATTCCATACCATTTACACCATGCCCAGGTCCCATATGATCCAATACAACCTTACCAACCACCACCCCTCCCCTTTCCATCCTTTAACATAATACACAGACATCATTCTCTTAGTCTATGGACCTTCCCTGTAGAACATCCATTAAATTGTCCATTAAAATGTCCACTGAGTTCACCCAGTCCATGACTCTGGGCTCCATCTGTAGTATCAATCTTTTCAGGGTGGGAGAGATGGTGTGTGTGCGCCATTGGGTTGCTGCTTACTGAGTCAGTCATTGTTCCATCACTGCTGCATTTTGCTTGGTTCACAGATTATCTTCCATGGATTGGGAGGCTTGTATTCTGATATCATTGATACAACACAGAGGTGACACAATATTATATAGCAGTTTGCATTGTGCCATTCAGTTCATTGACTGTTTTTGCCCACAATCAAATCCCCTTGAGGCACACATCAGATTTCTCCATCTTCCCACATCACCCACCAAGTGCACCCAGGTCCTCGAGCAAAAGCAATCCCATGAATGGGTTTGCCTTTGCCGGAGGCAGGAAGAACCCAGACTGTTTTGCCCAGCATACTTTTTGTGTGCACTACAGGGACTCTATCCCCTTCCCACTCAATGCTGTGCTCTTTGGCCCAGATGTCTATGAGGCTATTTCGGAAATGAGTCCCATTGTCTGACTCAATTTTCTCTGGGGTGCCATGTCGCCACAGGACTTGTTTTTTGAGACCCAGGATAGTGTTCCGGGCAGTGGCGTGGGGGACAGGATATGTTGCCAGCCAGCCAGTCGTTTCTACCGTTGTAAGCACCATGGTGCTTGCCTTGACAGGTTTGTGGGAGTGTGATATAGTCAATTTGCCAGGCTTCCCCGTATGTGTATTTCAGCCATTGTCCCCCATACCACAGAGGCTTTACCCGCTTCGCTTGCTTGATTGCAGAGCATGTGTCGCATTCGTGGATAACCTGCGCAATAGTGTCCATGGTCAAGTCCACCCCTTGATCACGAGCCCACCTGTATGTTGCATCTCTCCCTTGATGGCCTGAGGTGTCATGGGCTCACCGAGCTAGAAATAGTTCACCCTTATGTTGCTAGTCAAGATCCACCTCAGCCACTTCAATCTTGGCAGCCTGATCTACCTGCTGGTTGTTTCAATGTTCTTCAGTGGCCTGACTCTTGGGGACGTGAGCATCCACATGCTGTACCTTTACAACCAGGTTCTCTACCCAGGCAGCAATATCTTGCCACAATGTGGCAGCCCAGATGGGTTTGCCTCTGCGCTGCCAGTTGCTTTGCTTCCATTGCTGTAGCCAGCCCCACAAGGCATTTGCCACCATCCAGGATTCGGTACAGAGATAGAGCACTGGCCACTTTTCCCGTTTGCCAATGTCTAAAGCCAGCTGGATGGCCTTTACCTCTGCAAACTGGCTCGATTCACCTTCTTCAGCAGTTTCTGTTACTTGACATGTAGGACTCCATACAGCAGCCTTCCATCTCCGGTGCTTTCCCACAAGGCGACAGGACCTATCAGTGAACAGGGCATATTGCTTCTCATCTTCTGGCAGTTTGTTATAGAGTGGGGCTTCTTCAGCACATGCCACCTCCTCCTCTGGTGATAATCCAAAATCTTTGCATTCTGGCCAGTCCATGATCACTTCCAAGATTCCTGGGCGACTGGGGTTCCCTACTTGAGCCCTTTGGGTGATCAGTGCAACCCATTTACTCCACGTAGCATCAGTTGCATGGTGTGTGGAGGGGACGTTCCCTCTGAACATCCAGCCCAGCACTGGCAGTCGGGGTGCCAGGAGCAGCTGTGCTTCAGTACCAACCACTTCTGAAGCAGCTCGAACCCCTTCATGTGCTGCCAATATCTCTTTTTCAGTTGGAGTATAGCGGGCTTCTGTATTCTGTATCTGTAGGACCCTCTGTATCCCCGACTCCAAAACCCTAGGGGTCGACCCCGGGTCTCCCCAGGTGCTTTCTGCCAGAGGCTCCAGGTAGGGCCATTCTCCCCGGCTGCAGTGCAGAGCACAGTCTTTACATCTTGTCCTGCTTGGACTGGCCCAAGAGCTACTGCATGAACTATCTCCTGTTTAACCTGTTCAAAGGTCAGCTGTTGCTCAGGGCCCCATCTGAAATCATTCTTCTTCCGGGTCACTTGATAGAGGGGGCTTATGATCAGACTGTAATTTGGAATATGCATTCTCCAAAAACCCACAACGCCCAAGAAAGCTTGTGTTTCCTTTTTGCTAGTTGGTGGAGACATGGCTGCTATTTTGTTGATCGCATCCATGGGGATCTGATGACGTCTGTCTTGCCATTTGATTCCTAAGAACTAGATCTCTTGTGCAGGTCCCTTCACCTTACTTTGTTTTATGGCAAAACCAGCTTTCAGAAGGATTTGGACTATTTTCTTTCTCAAAAACAACTTCTGCTGTATTGCCCCACACGATGATGTCATCAACGTATTGAAGGTGTTCTGGAGCTTCTCCCTGTTCCAGTACAGTCTGAATCAGTCCATGGCAAATGGTAGGGCTGTGTTTCCACCCCTGGGGCAGTCGATTTCAGGTGTACTGGACGCCCCTCCATGTGAAAGCAAACTGTGGCCTGCACTCTGCTGCCAGAGGGATTGAGAAGAATGCATTAGCGATATCAGTTGTGGCATACCACTTGGCTGCCTTGGACTCCAGTTCATATTGAAGTTCTAGCATGTCTGGCATGGCAGCACTCAACGGTGGAGTGACTGCGTTCAGGCCACGATAGTCTACTGTTAGCCTCCACTCTCCGTTAGACTTCTGGACTGGCCATATGGGACTGTTAAAGGGTGAGTGGGTCTTACTGATGACTCCTTGGCTCCTCAGTTGGTGAATGAGTTTATGGATGGGGATCAGAGAGTCTTGGTTGGTGCGATATTGCCGCCAATGCACTGTTGTGGTGGCGATTGGCACCTGTTGTTCTTTAACCCTCAGCAACCCCACCACAGAAGGGTCCTTTGAGAGACCGGGCAAGGTAGACAGCTGTTCAGTTTCCTCCGTCTCCAAGGCAGCTACACCAAAAGCCCACTTGTAACCTTTTGGGTCCTTGAAATACCCTCTCCTGAGGTAGTCTATGCCAAGGATGCACGGAGCCTCTGGGCCAGTCACAGTGGGGTGCTTCTGCCACTCATTCCCAGTGAGGCTCACTTCGGCCTCCAATACAGTTAGCTCTTGAGATCCCCCTGTCACTCCAGCAATGCTGATGGGTTCTGCCCCTATATAGTTTGATGGCATTAAGGTGCACTGTGCACCAGTGTCCATAAAAGCTTTATACTCCTGTGGGTCAGACATGCCAGGCCATCAGATCTACACAGTCCAGTAAGCCCGGTTATCCCTTTCCTCCACCTGGCTGGAGGCAGGGCCCCTCTAGTCCTGATCATAGTGTTCATCACTCACTTCCCGTAAATGTGAATCAAGAGTCTCTCTATTAAGCTTAGAAATAAAATCTGTGCTTCTACTGCTCTGTCTGGGGACTTGCTCGCTGGAAACTGGAGCAGCAGCTTTCCTGGAAGAACCTCCCTGAGTGACTGTTCTTCCTTGCAGTTCATGTACTCGTGCCTGTAGGGTCGAAGTAGGCTTGCCATCCCACCTCATCATGTCCTCTCCGTGGTCACGCAGGTAGAACCATAGGGTGGCCCGTGGTGTGTATCCCCTTCTTTGAGCCAAAGGACGCTTATTCCTAACAGCTGAGACACTACTCTGTAGGGGTGGGTAGTAGGACATATCTTCTTTTTGTTGCTGGACCTCTTGGGATAGTTTCTCCACAGCAGAGATGAGCAAGGAAGAGATATTTGCTTTGTAATCCTGAAGTTTATCAATCACCTCTGCCACTGTTGGTGCCTCGTCCTCTCTCCAGGACATTACTGCCAATGAGTTTTCATGCGAAGATGGTGCGCTCCGTACAAACTTCCGCCACATGGGTTGTGTGCACTCAGCTTCATCTGGATCTTTGGATGACTGTTGATTGTCCAGGTCACCATAAATCACCTCAAGCACAGCTAATTCCCTCAGATACTGGATGCCTTTCTCCACAGTTCTCCATTTTCCTGGACGATATGTAACATCTTTAAAGGGATACCTTTCCTTCACTCCAGACAGGAGTCGCCTCCAGAGGCTGAGGGCTTGTGGTTTTTTCCCAATTGCTTTGTCAACGCCCCCTTCCCCAGAAAGGGATCCCAATTGTTTGGCTTCTTTTCCCTCTAGTTCCAGGCTACTGGCCCCATTATCCCAGCATCGGAGCAGCCAGGTGACAATGTGCTCACCTGAAGGATGGCTATAATCTTTTCGCATATCTCGCAACTCGCTTAAGGACAGGGATCAGGTGGTCTCTATTTCATTTATGACTTCTTCCTCCTCTTCTCCTCGTGATGGCCCTGCTTCATCATCCCGTTCTAAACAAGTTGACGTCAGCTTCCAATATTTCGTCTTGTGTATGGGGGCAACTGATACTGGCATGGGTTGATTCTCTGAGCCAGCGCCAGTACTTGTTGTGGGGGTTTGAGTGGCTGCAGTGCCTGTCATCAGGGCTGGAGTGACTACAGTGCCTGTTGCTTTGCCTTTCAATCCAGGGACATTCTCTTCCCCCTGGGGGCACTGAATACTGTTGAGCAGGGCTCGGTATGCATGGGCCAGACCCCAGCATGTTGCAGTTACCTGTGTCTCTCTGGAGTTCCCAGCGTAACAACATACTTTCTCCAAATATTCTACTAGTTTTTCAGGATTCTGCACTTGCTCGGGGGTGAAACTCCAAAACACTGGGGGTTCCCACTGCCCTAGGTATTTGCCCATGCCATCCCACATGCCCTGCCACTCGTAACTGTCAAGCCTTGGGGCAGATTTCTGGGTGATATTCTTAAGTTGCTTAGTCAAAACCAAAACAACATGCCCAAAAACTAACAATAAGTGCATCTTACCACCCAAGGATGTTCAAGATACAAAAACGTTGTTGTAACAAAGGCACAGGCATCATAGAACAAAGTTGCAAAGATACTATTTTGTATTTCCTCCATATAAAATCTCTCAGAGGAGGAGGTATAATTGCTAATTGCCTCAACAAGGTGCTATCCAAAGTACAGTAACGGTTTCAGCAAAAACCCCAAATACCAGATAACGCTGAAAATGAGTGTTTGCGTAATAAATCTCATATGCAAAACATTACTAATCACAGCAGACTAAACAAACTAACACCGATTTTTAACACCAGCTGCAAAAAGGACAACATGGTGCTGTGACCAGCAGCTGTTATGATCTCTAACCCTTGAGCCCCATGTTGGGTGCCAAAAAGACTGTCGTGTTTTAGCTGGCAGCTCAGCCCCACACAGCCGCTCGCTCACTCCCCCACTGGTAGATGGGGGAGAGAATCAGATGGGTAACGCTCGTGGGTTGGATTAAGAAGAGTTTAATAATTAAATTTTTAAAAAACCAACAAAAATACAATGGAAAGGAGAACAACGAGAGGTGCGAAACCCAGGGGAGGGGAATGAACCGCTGAAACAAACCGTGTGTGACGCAGCTGCTCACTGCCCGCCAACCCGATGCTGCACCTCCCCAAGCCGCCAACTGCCCCCCTTAATAAACTGGTCATGGTGTCACGTGGTGTGGAATGAACCTGCCATTGGCCAGTCGGGGTCAGCTGCCCTGGCTGTGGCCCCGCCCCTCCCGGCCTCCCGCTGGCGCGGCAGAGCGTGGGAGGCTGGAAAGGACCCCGACCAACACAGGCCAGTGAAGGACCAGTGAAGAGAATTAACGCCTTCTTAGCCAAAACCAGCACAAATGCTATCGCAGTGTGCAGCTTGTACTGTACATTTTTCCTTCTTATGTGGGGCAGAGTTTGTAAAAGAATGTTTTGTGCTGATCGTTCTGAGGCAGTGGTTCTTAGCCTAGCAAAGCGAAAATCGCAGCTATAGTGGTGGCTTCTAATCAATGAAGTTAAGTGAATTTTTATGGCATTACATGCATCTTGTTGGCAAAGGCACTTCCTACACACCAGCTCATATACAAGCTGGTTTTCTGACCCTGGTGTGGGTTGGTGAACGCTTCTGTTAGGGCAGAAGATGACCCTATGAAGCGTACCTACAAGATCTGTGCCCCTGCAGAGCAGGAGACTCTATTTCTGAGTTCAGGAAAACATCCTCTAGAGCCCTAAGGGGTCATTTCAAGGTCTGGTTTTATGCCCACCCTCACATGCAGATTTTTTGCAATGTTTTGAATAGCACTTTTAATATGCAGCATATCAACTTCTAGCACCCTTTTCAATAAAAGTACATCTTTTCTAAGGGACTGCAGAGTATACTACCTACTCCAGCTCCACACATTATGGGATTGCCCTGAAAACTAGGATGGGTGTTGCAAGTCTAGCCTCTGTAATTACTGACATACATGGATAGTGCAAGTGTATGTTAATGGGCAATAAATCAAATTAATAAAATTCCCAGAGTCAGGACTGTTTTGCTGGTAAGAGAGCCCTTGATGTGCTTCTGAGGTAAACAAGAAAGAGACTTCTGCAGGAGGTGTGGTGAAAAAGGGGAAGGTGGGGAAGGTGATGTGAACAAAAGGGAGGGGAGGGGACTTATGGGTGGCCACCCAATCCAAAATAGAGATCTCTGGGGCAGATGGTCGTGTGCCTGAAAGAAAAAGGAGTGGGGGACTTTATAACTTTTTGCAATTCTTTGGATATTGTCCTTTAACTACTGGTATCGACAATTTGCTTTTTGATCTTTTTATTGTTGCAGTGTGTCCTGGTTTCAGCTGCGGTAGAGTTATTTCTTTCTGGTAGCTGGTATAGTG
Organism: Phalacrocorax aristotelis; assembly: GCF_949628215.1. Taxonomy (NCBI): domain Eukaryota; kingdom Metazoa; phylum Chordata; class Aves; order Suliformes; family Phalacrocoracidae; genus Phalacrocorax; species Phalacrocorax aristotelis. The sequence goes on from NC_134277.1 coordinate 86,890,629, forward strand.
CTGTGTTTTGGATTTAGGATGAGAATAATGTTGATAATACAGGGATGTTCTTATTACTGCTGAGCAGTGCTCACACAGAGTCAAGGCCTTTCCTGCTTCTCACCCCACCTGACCAGCGAGCAGGCTGGGGGTGCACAAGAAGCTGGGAGGGGACACAGCTGACCCCAATGGACCAAGGGGATATTCCACACCATATGATGGTATGTTCAGCATATAGAGGTGGGGGAAAAGCTGTCCAGGGTTCTGCTGCTTGGGAACTGGCTGGGCGTCGGTCAGCAGGTGGTGAGCAATTGCATCGTGCATCACTTGTTTTGTGTATTCTTTTATTATTATTATTTTCCCTTCCATTCCTGTCCTATTAAATTGTCTGTATCTCAACCCACGACTTTTTTTTTGCGATTCTCTCCCCCACCCCACTGGGGGCAGTGAGCGAATGGCTCTGTGGTGTTTGCTGCCTGCTGGCTTAATCCACTACACAGCGTCTCACCGAGATGCGCGTGCGTACATGTTTCATTCTGAGGAAACACTAGAATACTAGTAATAGGGAAGTAATGTGGCCAAAACCATGATTTAAGAGGACTATTTTTCCTCAGAAGACACTGCTACTTCTTGGTGGCTTTTAGGCTGTTGGTAACATTAAAGCATGGGAAAAGCATATTCATGTACGGGGAAGAGGAAAGGACAGGGAAATCCCTTGTAGCTGCCTGTTGGGTTTTTAGGGTTTTTTTCTCCCAAACAATTTGCTGTGGCCTGTCTCTCCTTGTTTCTAGAAGCACTCCATTTCTTTTTTTTTGTATGTTAGGCTTAGGTCTGCACGTTCTTGAGGAAAGACAGTTGATAATAGCTCCTCTGAGGTAAACTATATTTGCTGTGTTTTGTTTTGTTTTTTAAGCAGTAGAGCATTATCTGCAGCTATGCGATAGAGAGCCATGTAAGAGGATGTTGAGCCTAAACCTTTGCTTAGAAGAAATAGAAAGCAAGTGCATGAATAGAAATGAAAGGCTTTTGATGTGAGAATGGCAAAACTAGATGAAATAGTTCTTGCTGTGCCATGAGGACTCTGGATGTCATGTATTGTCTGTGGATAGTCCCATGGGGTGGTTCCACGGGACTGGGACTCATGGATACACATATGATGACAGAACTGTTTGTTTAGAAAACTTTTCTTTGAATAAATAGTCACTGTTTTTTAAATTTTTTTTTTTTTTAATTTGAATCTTTAGAGCCCTTTGGCCTTCCAGGAACAGGAATCAACTCTCATTTGACAAAGAAGAAGAAACCTAAAGTATTTGTGACAGAAGGAAAAGAAGTTGCTTTAACTGGTGTATGCATTTTCTTCATTAGATCTAGCCCTTTTAAACCCATCACAACTGAAAATATCTATCAGGTAAGAGTGACTGCTCATCGTTGTACAGAGTCTTGTTTAAAATTAATTTTCATCACAGGGTATTTCCTCTCATCTTGTAATTTGACATTCCTCCTTTGACATGGAGGTATGAGCAAAAGGACACAGTCTGGCTAGACGAAACACAGGACAAAAGAGGAGGCGAATGGAAACAACAACATTATCTAGTGGCAGCAACTTGAAGTGTGTCATTCTATTCATCTATGAAGAAATGATGCTAAGGAAGAAAATTTATGAGAATCCAAAATGACAAAGAGCAATTAGTCAATACCTATTTAATATGCTGTTAAATTTCATTAAGTGCTAGGAAATCTATTTAAGAAACAAAATATGGTTTATTTTTGCGAGCGTATATGCAAATTTTGTATAACCAAGCTTTTACTGGTGAAAGACTCCTTAAATCTGTGACAGTCTGAGGTGAACAAAACTGAATCAAATGTTCTAGTAGCGAGGGAATGTAGGGAATACTGTAGTTGTAGACAAACTAATTGGAGAACTAAAATAAGAATAATGGGCTAAATGAGAATTTAGTGTTGTGGAAAACTTTCTATACACTTCAAAATGGGAATTTTCAAGTACAACTCCTAAGCCAGCAAGTTATAACTTCCCCCATCTTTTCTAGGAAAACCTTTAAAACTGTGTTTTGCCCAGGTAGGCAAGAAATAGAAGAGTAAAGGGTGGATGAGCTGGCTGTCATCGCCAGATTATTATCTGATTTCTACAGATATATGCTTTCAAGTTTAATGATTAATCTGTTTTTTAAATGATTTTAAAATACCTGGCTTAGATTTTAGTCAATTATTTACTATTTAACTTCTGAAGATTTTTTGCTTATTAATAGTGCTGGCAATCTGGTAATTGCAACTAGAAGATGTGTAAAGCAGACTTCTTCACAAGTAATGATATAGCCCTTGCTGATAGTAGATAATACCTCAAAACTAGGAAGGACAAGTTGAAAAGTAAGAATGATATGTCTGAAGACATCTAATGTGTGACACTTAAATACAAGTTGTTTGCTGTTAAATTATTTTGCTGAAAAATTTTTTTGTGTGCCTTCTAACGAAGCAAAAAGTGGCTGGCAGATTCATGCAATTTACCTTAAAAGTCTTCAGAGTCTTTTTCAGAATGTCTAAAAAGCAGATGTTCTGTGAATTTTTCTCTCTCAAACTGGGTAGAGGTATTCTTCCTGGACCAAAATATTTGCGCAACTGGAAAACGGAATTAACTGTAGTTCATAATTCTTCTGGTATCTAAGCCTTTTAAGTACACTGATCTCTGCCTGTATATATATGTATGTATGAATATATTAAAAAATATAATTCTGGTAGCTTTAGAAGTGGCAGGCTGGAATAACTTTACTCAGATAAACTGAGCTTTATAAATAGAGGTGTCTCATACTTGTATTTTGGAAGTGTTTTCAGATCTTCTTTTCCTCACTTTTGTATGACAAACTGTGACCCTGTGCAAACTTTGCAGACCCTGCTGGCAAGAATTATGCTGTTATTACTTGAGGAGCACTTGCACCCACTGGTAATTTTTGAGGTTCTCAAGGCAATAGGACTGGAATAAATGTAATGATGGCAAAATTTTGTTTTCTGTTTCAACTTGTATTGTGTTTCTTTTACAGGAAGTAAATTTTAATATGATGAATGTAGGTCGATATGGCTTACTAAAAAGTGTTGAGCAGTTGATATCAGAAATCTTCATTCCAGCCTTAGAGACTATGGACTGTGGCTGGGTTGCAGTTGGTGAACTTCAACAAGCTTCCAATATTAAGCAGGACTTCCTTCGTTCCCTTGAAGTGTTTGTTAGTGTGCTATCAGGAACTCAGCAGAGTCTGTTGGAAAAGGTAGTATGTTCATGTGGCAACTAGAAATTGAGTTGGCTGGAGAATGTCTCTTGCTCTGGAGCTTTTGAATTAGCTGCTGTTGTAGAATACTCATTAAAAATTGCTTTTGTTAAACTGGAGAAAAAACACTTCTTTTTTGTTGTCATCAGCAACTCATTTTACGTTCATTTGTAGCTTCAATGTCTCTGAAAGTCTGTGGCTTTAACAATTCTGCAGCTGATTCTGTTATTGTTTATTCTGGTGCCAGTTCCTTTAAGCTATTAGCTTCTTCATTGTTCAGTAGCTGTGATCTTTCTTAAACCAAGGACACAGAGTTGCTTTAACTGTTAGTTCCTGCTTGTGCCCTTTCCTTCACAAAGACTTGAGAGCACAGCTTCTGGGCTGGTGAATTCTCCAGATTCTGGAGTCCAGTTCTGGCTCAAACCAGTTTAATTTAAACTGAAGTGGGCCTATGAAGTGAGATATACCCCCAAGTGGGGAAACCAGTTACTTTTTACAGTTCCTGGATTACTTGTAACAAACATTTCAGCATTTCAGGATTTTTTTTAAACTTGTGTTTTAGGTCAGTCTGAAGAAATGTGAAACATATGATCTGAAAACTCTAAGAGGACCTTCAGATTATCTGATGGTTGTTAACAGCATAGACACTCTTGAAAGAATAGAAGTCTGCATGAAAGGGTGGACCAAACAAATTGAACAGGTGATACACTGGACAAATGTGAAACATGGTAACAGCTGCATATTGGCAGATGATGAGTTTAATCCTGGTGGCATGTAAATTTCTATAAATTTACATGTGATCAATCCCTGTGTTTTAAAGTACTGTTGGCATTTTTTGTGTGCTTTTACTTCTCAATGAGAACATTACAGAGAGCTTTTTTCATCGACTAGTAAACAGATTTTTCACCTGTCTTTGGAAACTTAGTTCCCCGTTTTTGATAATCACCTCATCTTAAAGAGAAAACATTGTGCTGATGGAATCTGTGGTTAGAACTATTGTACAGTCAGTGCATTAAGTGCAGATAAAATTAAAAAATGCAGATGAGCTTTGTATTTTTTTAATCTCAGAAGCAGGTCCTTTGTAGGCTATATAGCATAGATCTTAAAGTTCTTTTCAGAAAGAAATGAAACTACCAGTTGAGATACTGCATGAAATTAGTATCAGGTTCTTGTGGTGTATGCATCAGCAATCCATTCAGGGTAAAATATAGGAGCTCAGGGAAACAAGTTCTGTAATATTTATACAGGCAGACATTAAGGAAGAGGACAGAATGAATAACTTTTAAACTTGGAAGATGAAACTTAGTTGCTACCTTATTCTCTGTTCTGCCTGTAGAATTTACTGCTAAGATTTTTTTCAGAGAAAGATATTTATTTGCAAATTAAAAAATCAGCTCCATGAAAGAAGCTTCTTTATTACAGCCTATAGCTCCTACAAGGAAGAAAGAAAATTAAAAAAAGAAAACTCTTTAATTTATAAACATGTGAGCTGAAACTGGTGGGGAGAATGTATTGCAATTAGCTGCACTTCTTCCAAAAGATGTACTCTGTTGTCTTTTGCTATTCATCTACTGCCAAATACTCATTGAAGCATTTGCTATGATTAATTTAGCAAAGCAAGAAAGATCTTTATTCTGATGAACCCAGATGCCATGGAGAGATTTTAAGTTGTACATTATTTTTTGGTGAAAGAGGGATGGTTTAGTGTAGTTTTATTTTTGGAATTGCATTATGGGTTTATGAGTTTTAATTCCAAACTTCAGAATTTTAGATTTGCTCAGAAACTGGAGGAAGAAGGGAGCCATGTTTTGAGTTGACATTAAATGTTTCTTGTTCTTTATTGTATGAAGGATTGGAAGCATAATTTTGACAGGACAGGAGTTTTCATAGCTATCCTTTGCTTTTTCAGAAAGAAAAGACTTAACAAATGGCAAGGTTCATGAGTGCACTTCATTACCCCTTACAGCAATGAGGGGTATGAGCAAGCAGAGGCATATCTATAGTTAAGCTTATAATAACTTACATAATAATTCTGTCCCAACATCACCTGGTTCTCCAAGGGACTTGAGTTTGTATTGCCTCTTATGAACATGGCTTCATCCTTTATAAACAAATCAGCACAAAACCTATTGTTGCTGGTTTGAATTGAAGGTCCTTTTAAACCAATGACATCTCTCTGACAACAGGCAGAAGTGGGTGCTGGGGTATAGTATCAAAGCAGAGTAAGCAGAAAGCAGTACTTCCCATCAGTATTCTCCCAGCATCTAACAATTTACAAGTCAGAGTTTTTGTAAGCCATTTTTTTTTAATTCAGTAACTTTCTGTGGTTTTCTTTTCCATGTAAACTTGTCCAGCCCCCCCCTTCAGCTTGTCCAGAAAATGTAAGGATGTGGACAGGAATTATTTCAGTCCACGTTACCCAGCTCGGAGAGAAAAGCTGAACCCACTGAGCTGATGAAAGATAAGGAAGCCTTCTAAGAAGTTTAAAGTGCACCTGAATCTATCTTAATTCTCAAGATCTTGAGTGATGCATTTCAAAAAAATAAAATGAGCTGTTTTACCGTTTTGAAGTTGTTTTTTTTTTTACAACTCATTATATTCATGATGCAAGTGTTCAGAGTTATTATAGATCTGCAATGCATTCTTCTATTTGTTGTGACTGAAGTGTTGTCAAATATTGTGTAGAATAAGTCACAGCTAGTAAAAATTTTCAGTGAATATTATACTTATCAAAGAAAAATGTTCTGAAGCAAACTAAAGCAATCATCAGAATATTCTGAAGTAGCTGGCTGCTGGTAGTTGAATTACCCACTGGAGAAGGATCACAGTAAATATGCTCCTTCCAGTTCTTTCCTTGGCACTTACTGTGAGCTCCTTCTGTCCATATTGCATTAGGGAAAGTATTCTGTCTATGCTTATAAGCATGGTTACTAAGGTGAGCATCAATACCTCTTGTAACAGACTGTCAGAAAAGATTCATCTTCGCCAAGAATTCAAAGTAGAAAACAGTGATTCCCAGTAGATTTAATGAAAGCAAAAGGAACACAGTAATTCAGTGAACATTATTCTCAGTGGTCAGAATTGTACTTTGAAACATGCTTTGCAGGTTATTTGCAGAAAATATAATTGTCTGTAACAGTGCTCCTGAGATACTATTCCCTCTTTAACTCAGAACTAAAAAGGCCAAGCAAAATTAAGGTGTCTTACATGTGGTGGTGGCTGAGTTAGGTAATTTATCACAGGAGGTTAATACTAGCAGTTAAAATATTAATTAATCCATGCTATCCGTGCAGGTAAAAAAATATTAGCATCACTCACTAATATTACTATATGATAAAAGGTTCTTGCAGAAAATGACCAGTTGAGAAAGGAAGCTGATGATCTTGGACCACGAGCAGAGCTTGATTACTGGAAAAAGAGGTTGTCGAGATTCAGCTACCTTACGGACCAACTGAAGAGCCCAGATGTGAAGGCAGTGCTTGGAGTACTCACTGCTGCTAAATCGAAACTGCTGAAGGTTTCTGTTTTGAATTATGACAGACACAAATACTAGAAATGCTCCGTATACTCTAGTTCATTTTGGTGGTGTATATAACAATGCTGGTGGGGAAAATATTGAAGCATCTTTGACTTCTGCTTTCTTTGCCCTTCCTTACCCCTCACCTTGAGTAGATAAAGTTTAAATCTAATTTAATTTATTGGAAAAGACCAGGAATCCCCTTTGTCAAAAGACTGATAAGTTCTGTATGCACATGGAGCAACAGAAATAAATACTTGCAAATCTTTGAAAAGTTGATTATTAAATCAGAAAATTGAATTAGTGAACTGGGTATTTAATGAAAAGAAAGTTAAAACCCACCATTTTTAAAACCTCTTTCTCATGTTGTTACAATGTCTGTAAAAACTGGTTGTGTGGGGTCATAACTTCTCACATTGACCTAACAAAGTTAAGGACCCATTGCAAACACAAAAATAAATGAACAAAACAAAAAGCCTTGGCTCATCAAAATCAGGGATGTGAAACAAATACATGGTTATCTATTCATCAGTCCATAAAGCAAAAATCGTTAAGAGATGATGTCTATATATTTTTAGAGCAGCTTGGCTTGGCACTACTGTTGACATAACTTGTTGAGCTGAGTGGCCTAAACTAACTGAACGTTCACAGTCAAGTTATTGAAGCAAAACAAGGACCTGTTCCTCATCTTGGGTAAACAAGTGTAACTCTGAAGAAACCGATACGTACTTTCAAATGTCTTTAAAGGTTAACGACAAAACAGTGATCGCAAAACAGTTTTTCTGAAATGTGTGATTTTATTTTTTGTTTTCAACTTTCTGTTCTTAGAACTGGCGAGCTTTGGATATTCGCATCACAGATGCAGCAAATGAAGCTAAAGATAATGTGAAGTATCTATATTCACTGGAAAAATGTTGTGACCCATTATACAATAGCGATCCTGTAAGCAGAACTCTTGCATTCATAACATAAATCTCTTGAGACAATTGAAATGAATGTATTTTGTAGGATCAGTTTGGAAATGACATAGATAGTGTTTTAGGTATGCATCTTCAGTTGGAGACTTTGTTCAGTTATGCTAAAAGTGGCCCGGTGGGAATTTCAGGCTACAAAAAAGTATTTGTTATTTGCTTGCTGTGGTATCTATGGAGCTTTCAGTCTGATGGTGAAACTGGATTCTGTACTATGGGAGGAATTGAAATCCTTGTGACTTTAAAAAAAAAAAATGCTGAACGTGAACCTGGTGCTGTGCTGAAGGCAAAGGCTGGGCTTTTGCATTGGTGGCCAGGTCATGCTTAGCCTAAGACTTATAAGGCAATTTTCAGGCTCTTGGGTTAGGAAAACATAAATATGGTTATGTAAATATTAGGGTGTAAATATAAATCATCTTCTCATACCATAGCAACAGGATGATGCAAGCATAACAAGTGGTAAACAAAACCAGCCAACTTACAGTATTGGGTAGGAGGAAGGAGTCTCACTGTCCCATTATCCGCTGAAGTAGGGGGCAAATAGTTGCTTTTATTAAAACTGGTTTCGCAACAGACTGTATGTGTCTTGATAGTCAGAGAAATACGACAAGTAGCCATGAAGACTCAAAGCTTTGACCATCCTAGCTACCTCTCTCTCTCCTCATACTTTGCCCAAAGGGGAATTGCTTCGAAACAGTGCTTGGGGCAACAATGGTATGGCTCTGTTTGTTTCCATTTATTGAACAGTGTTAGAACGGTGTGTTCTTTAAGTGTTTCCCAGTCTAGCATTTGCATCTCTCTGATGAAAGGTTAGTATGATACCCAGGGTATACAAAACAGAGTTGAGGTGAATATGCTTGCTATTGGCACTGTGCAGGGACTGTGGATCTGTTTTGTGCTCCCCCTGCTGGCTTTTCCCAAGGAGGAAGTGGTGTCCACCTTCAGAGGTGTTTAGTTTTGAGAGGGTATAGCACTTGGGGTGGAAGCCTTCAAGGCATGGAGTGTAAACCTTTCCTTTACTGATATTTACCTGTAAAATGTTGAGAACCAGTTTGTCAATAGACTAAAACTGTCATTGCTTTGGAAATTCATATGTGAGGAGGAGCTGCCTGGAAAAGTCTTTCGATCTGACCCATTCATGGGCTGAAGGCAGGACGGCTGGACTTCCGAAATGACACTTCTCAAAGTATTTAGCAAAAGTTATTCATCATTCCTTTATTCAAATGAGTACCATGAGGCTTAATGCAATTTTTGGGGCTCTCTTTATATGCAGGCTTACATCAGGTTTAGTGGAAGAGTGTGCAAACATACTTTTTGTGAAAATAAGAGGTACTTTTGAAGAGGCCTTTGTCTCTGTCAAATTTCACTTGCTGACCAGAATTCCTCCAGCCAAGACTCTAGTTAAAATTCTTCCCCAATATTCCCCAATATTGAATTGAACTGTAGAGCTTGGAGGGTGAAGTAGGACAGGCAGCTCTGCAGGAGAGGCCCAAGGAAACAGAGGCAGAAACGTTAAGGTGACCATGTTCATAAGGATCCTGCGTTCTCTAATTAGGTGTCGACCTCATGTATGGTAGCAGAGGTACTGAGCAGAGTTCAGACTGTGAGTTTCTTTCCAGGTGGCCATGGTGGATGCTATTCCAGGACTCATAAATGCAATTAAAATGATTCAGAGTATCTCTCAGTATTATAACACTTCTGAAAAGATATCCTCGCTGTTTGTGAAGGTCAGTACTACAGCGTGAAAGGAAATTTTCACAGATTTTTTTTTTTGTGCGTTTTTGCTTGAGTGAGAGAGAGAAAACACAAAGGGACGAAGCAACTGAAGAGGCAGCATTTTGGTCAATTTAATGCTGCTTTTAAAACATACAGAGACTTGGAAACAGTAAGAAAACTACTTCAAAGTTAGAACTTCTTTTACTGTCTAATTTGGAATTGTAAGAACTCTCTCAGACATGGTGACATGCATAGATCAGGAACTTTTTGATAAAATGAGGTTTGCCTGTGGTGAACTGTTTCTTGTAGAACTTACAAACTAAATCTTCTTATGATTACACAGAAGAAGAAAATGGAGTTGGGAGGACAACCTATTCTTTAATGATCTTAGTCTCATAGGCCATTGATTTTACCTTTGCTTTCAGAAGTGCCAAAGTCTTATGACTTTGCAGTCCTCAATGCCATTTCAAGGTTTGTACAAGGTGTGTACGTTTAGGATGAGCGGAGTTACTCAACACCATTTTGGTGGTGTAATGGTCTGGAGGCTGGAAACTGCCAGGAAGACAGTCTGTCTATGTGCCTGGTGTTTAGAATTGATATTTTGCAGGCTTTAGGCTGGTGGAGTTAGAGGTATGGGGTGAAACTGAAAGAAGGGCAAGATATGCTTTGTCTTGAAATGTTTTTTTCACAAGGTTAAAACTACTTTTAGGTGACCAATCAGATGATCACAGCATGTAAATCTTACATTACAAACAACAATACAGCCACCATCTGGAATCAACCTCAGGAGAGAGTTATGGAAAAGCTACAAGCAGCCATTAGACTTAAACAGGTAGGTGGGAAGAGCATGTGGAAACAGAATGTAAGGAGAGATTTAGGAGGGCATGATTAGGAAAACTTTGTTTTATAGGAAGAAGCAATGTTATACTGAAAATGAAGCAACTGAAAAATACCCTTTAGAACTGGAGTGTTTGTATTAGAGCTAACGGGTATTCAGTCCACAGTCTCATCTTCTGGAAACAGGATTGTGATGCTTAGCCTAAATGAACTATGTTTCTGAAATGAGAATTACTTGGATTTTCATGCCTAACTTTCTCTAGAAATTTTCTTCTCATGTGATGAGGAGGGATGTGTGATAGAAATGAAAACAGAAGTTGTTACTGAGCTGAATATATTCCAAAGATATCTGGACAACCTGTACTTCTAGGAAGGATAATTTCATGGACTGAGAAAAATTCAGCATAGACTTGTTGGGAAGATAGCCTTTATAACCTCTTTCACTGCTTGACTGTCCTTAGGGTGAAAGATTTTCTCCTTACGTACAGGTAGAACATCTGTTTCAATTTATGCCCATTGCCTCTTGGCTTCTGTCCGTGTGTTACTGTGAAGAGCCTAGCTCTCTCTTCTTGACAACCTCCTTGATATCAGAAGGTTCATATTACGTTTTCTCTTATTACTTTTTGATTTCTTAATATTATGTGCTTGGAAGACTAGAACTTTATCCTGAAGCAACAAATCTTGCATAGTTCTAGCACAAATTAGTGTAAATTTATATGATGTCTTACCATCAGCAATGAGCAGTAAATTTGTATTTTTCTATAAAGATATAGCAAATTATTCCATTGCTGCATTAAAATATCTTGAAGGATTAGGTTTTTATTGGAGTTGTATTAGTTCCAAAAACTTTCAGAAAATCAATAGATTAGATTAAAACATATGCATTTAAATAACTAACAATTTAAGAAACTCTGGGCACTTTGTATTAATATCTCCAAGTGGGTTTATTCATACATGTATGTGTTAAAAACCAATGATCATCATATCTTAGAGAGAACTACTCTTGAAAGAAACATTTCAGGCAAATCTGTTGACTATGTAATCTGGCATTGGGAAAAACTTAATTTTAACATGTTTGGGGTAACGTTTGTGCCCAGTTAAGAAAGCAGAATGGAAACTGGAAGCTGCTGTGGAGCAGCATTGTAACTTCAGAAGGGTTTTTGTTCTGGAAAGTGATTTTTGGAAAATTTGAAACATTATTACTCAATAAAACTGCCCAGCACACAGTTATTACTTTCAGTCTCTGAAAACTGAAGTCTGGGTTGTCATCTTGGATATTCAGCAAACACTTCAAGCCCTGCTGTAAAACAGAGGGAACAGAATTTCACGCTAGCGAAGGATAGAATGTACAAATACATGTATGTGCAGTTGATTAATTTGATGAAGTGTGTGATCCTCTAATGGTATTGTTGGGTTAGTTTTCAGAGACAAATTCTGTTACTGTAGAGTGTTCATGATTGTTAATGAAACTTCTACTTGTTATCAAGTTAGGATAGTATCTGCATAAATTTTGTTCTAACTGATGACAGTGCCTTTTATTATATGCTTGACAGTTTTCTTTTAAATTCTTCTTTGTTTTTAGGAGTATCAAAATTGCTTTCACAAGATAAAAGAGAAATTGGAACAAAATCCAGCGGAAAGGCAGTTTGATTTTAGTGAGATATATATCTTTGGAAAATTTGAAACCTTTCATCGACGTCTGGTAAAAATAATAGATGTTTTCAATACTATGAAAACCTACTCAGTTCTACAGGAGTCTAAGATAGAGGGATTGGAAGGAATGATCACAAAATACGAGGTACACAGTAAATTTTGGATATCCTGTCAGTCTGACATGAACTTAATAATAAACAGTAAATAATTATGAAAATTAGAAAAGTATCAAGAGAAAAATTAACTCTCTAGGTTGTGCTAAAATTACTGGGTAATAGTTAACGATCTAAATATGTGATTGCTGGGGAAGTGAGCAGACAAGATGAAAAAAGGCAGGTGGGTATGTGAAAGAGGTATGTTAAAAGCAAAGTGGACTTTAAAAACAACAAAATAGGGGGATGTTGTTACAGGAGTAATTGGAGCCATGGTTTTGTGTTATTATCAGGCGAAAAAGTGAGAAGTGCAACATTTCTGTCTTTACAAATGTTTTCCTACCTATGACAGTGTACTGTGACTGAAATTGCAGACTGTTTTAATCTCTTGCCCATTATTCTAGGGGTACCTGATCAATGCCCACCACTGAGGCTGGCTCCATTGCCTTTGGTAGTCAGTGCTGCAGTCATATTTTCCTTGCAGCTCGGGGTGAAACAAGCCCCAGTTCCACTTCTGTGCTGCATAAATACCAACTGATATAACTCTGATTTGTTGAGATCAGTAATTTTTGAAAAAGAAAAAAAAACCTTGGACTCTCAGATCTACTTTGTTTCATTAAGGAAATGGTAAGCTTAACTCCAGCAAAACAGATTATTAGGTTTACTTAAAATCTGTGATCTAGATCTAGAGTAATATCATCAGCTTTCTGTTTTATGAGGGAAGAAAGAGTTAATTCACAGATGGCTATCTTTAGGGTGAGGGAAGAAGAGAAATGACTTAGCTGGTTTGCTCTGGAAAGTTCAAGTTTAGGCTTTTTCTTTTGTAACAGCAAAATCCCTTTGCCTGCCGGTATTACTATTCAGTTTTTTTTCCTGGCTCTTCTATTTAGTTAGGAGTGAGACTTGAGCAACAAGGAGCTCTTCTAAGAATATAAATATGCTAAATGACGTTCTTTTCCTTCTTTCCGAGATTAACTTTCTTTTCTACCAAAGAGTCTTCCCTGCTTTTACTGAGCCTGAGTTAACTTATCATATCGTATATCTTTCTTAGTGCAGTATCCTAATTATGGCACTTGTAAATATTAAAATAAATCAGAATTATTCAATGTATGGAGTTTGTAGACTGCTTTTAGAGATCACATCTGTTACAGTGGCAGTACAGGCAAATGTGGCATTCTAATTTGCTTTGCCCTGTCCTTTTCCTTTTTGTTATGGCCTTGAGTAAATCACTTTGCTTTAGTTAAATAACTGTAGGGTGAAATGTGAGCATTTCATGGTCCATCCTTGTTCGATTTACTCCCTGTTGCAGTCTGGGGTTTTGATTCCTTGCCTGCATCCTTCACAGTAGGCAGTTTTCTCTTTTGTTCTTTTCTGTAGTCTTCTGAGAATAAACCTGGGCACAACTGGGAGGGTAGTTTGGTCCAAGACTATTCCACATGGGCAGGATAGGCATGGGCTGCTCTAAATTTTGCATTGAGAGCTGCTTTCTAAAGCTGTGCCAGCAGGCATCTCAGCAACTCAGGTTGCTGAGAATTTTCAGGCCGTGCTATGAAGATATGATTTTGGTAGGCTGGAACACAGACATCTCATTTATTTGAAGCATTTGTATTTGAAAAGCTGCCTGTGACCATTAGCCCAGGCTGAGGTGCAGTCTGTAAACTCTGTACAGATATACGGCATTATAAATTGCAGCACTCAAGTCCTAAAGTAAGAGCTTTGTGTAAGACCTAGTTACTGTGAAGTCAATTTCATTTGCAGTGGAAAAGAAGAAATTATTCATGCTTAGGTAGAAATTACTACATGGAAGGTTCTGGATGGTATGCGTAAAGGGCAGAAAGTGATTGTACTTTTTTAACAGTAACAAACTTGAGGTACTGAAGTATTTGACGTGGACCATAGCTGTAGTTATGTGACTTGAAAGAATTTTACGATAGGAAGTTATTAAATTGCAGTTCTTTGTGCTTTACCACTTAATTGCTATCCAGGATTTGCTTGGTTTTAGAGGAAAAGATAGGATTTTTATTTACAGCGAAGCAATAAAACTGAAGTTCAGTTAAATTACAACAAAATAGTGGAAGTCTGCTGTGCTGAAAGTATGTTGAGCTTCATAACTGTACTGTGGTAAACTACTAGGATGTTGAACAGTAGATCATCATTAGAAATTATTTAACTGTGTGTGCAGCTCAAGGGAGATGCTGATTAAGATGTACTTTCATTTTAGTGGACAGCAGCTGCGTAAGAGAAGCCAGGAATAATAAATCCTGGGCTGGTGATATGCTGCACCTTTGTGTGACTTTTGAATAGTCTGTTTTTCTATGGAATCAGTTAGTTTAAAAACATGGAAAATAGTAATGTGAAAATATTTTTCTATGTTGAACTTTGTTAACTTTCAAATAGAAATAATGAACCTCTGCATGAGAGAATATTTAATAGGTAACAAATGTCTTTGATTAAAAGCAAGAGTGCATTTTCTGTCAGTTCTTGTTGACTTAAACCAGAAGTAAATAATATAAATGAAAATCTTATGGCTGATATACCAACTTGTTTCCTGCAAATATGTCATTTAAGTGGTTTCCTTATGTTGCTCAGCAAATACTGGTAACTATATAGTAAAGGTAAAATGTGAATGTGCACAGCTTGTTGTGCTAAATATTTTGGTGTGGTAAGTCTTTTTGATAAGACAATTTTTTGGTGATGATTTTCTTTTCCTGTGAAACTTTAGAGCATTGTTGACATCATGAAGAAAAGGCATTATAATTTCTTGGATCAACGGAAGACTGATTTTGACCAAGACTATGAAGAGTTTTGCAAAGAGATAAATGATCTTCATGTAGGTTTTATGATTGAAACAAGAATTTAATTTACTGGTGAATCCTCATGAAGACAAAAATACCTCTGAGTTACCACCAAACAAATGATGCAAATCTCAAAGTTTGTGTTCCAAAATTGAAAAATTATCTTAATGTATCTCCACTTTAAAGCTTGCATTTACTATGTAATTTTCAGACTGGTTTCATGGAGTAGGCCAGAAAGGGCCTTGAGGACCTCCAACAAAAGTATTTTTTGTTACTTGATTTATAAGTTACGCTAGCAAGTATAATGCAGAAATGGATGATTTAATTGGGTCATTGGGAGCATAGCACAAATAAATCAGAGAATTAATTTTCCCATAGTTCTGAAATCACAGGTTGGTGGAAGGAAAGGGCATCTGTAGAAGAAAAAAAAAACCTTGGCTTGCCTTGGCTGCCAAAGAGGTAACCAACATTCTTTGAAGGCTTTCAGCCTGGTGGATCATTTGAGGATTCAAAAACTTTTTTTGGTTGCACAGCTACAGGGTAACTTGGAAAGAAAACACCTTGGAAATTGGTTATATTTTGTTTAATTCTTGAGGGAAGGAAGAAAGGGAAAGTTGATAGTTACTGAGGTTAATTTCACATACACAAATCATTTTCTAATATAGTGAATGATAAATCCTGTCAAATAATACTTTGATATATTTGAAATGTGTGCCTTACGTAGTTCTCTGCTGTAGAGTTATTTGCTCTCCTTCAGGATCAATTAAGGATTTTCATGGACATCACCTTGGAAAATATTGTGAGCACTGAAAGAGCACTGAGCATGTTGAAGAAATTTGAAAGGTACTACGTCCTATCTAGATTGCTAGAATTCTGCCAGGGAGTGGAAATAACACTTTGAGGATGGTGGGAAGCAGGGCAGCCGTGCAGGAGGCATCTCCTTAAATACAAATGAAAAACAACTCAACCTCCTCTCACTCAAGTGTTCAGCTCCATTAAGGGATGTCTTCTCAGCAGTGCGGATGAACAAAAAACATATTTTTTGTATCAGATAATGCAAAATATAAGTGGACTTTGAACTTCATCTTTCAAAATTAGCATAAGTACAGGAATACTTTATGGCTGTTACAATATTTGCCTTAGCTTTGTCCTTCAACAATGACATTAGTTTGTTACCACAGTGCACTTAGGGGAGAGTAAAGTGCTTGTATTAGGAAACAGGGAAATTTGTCTTGATAAATTCACGTTGTTGCAAAGGAGCCTTGGTCTTTATTGCATCAGTTTTCTTATAATATTCTGTTTAATGGAGTAGACTGCTGGTGGTGGATTGGTTACGGTTTGCCGCACATAATTTTAGCTCAGTGTTTGAAAACAGTGACAAAACAGAAAATGTGTAGGCTTACTTGGAAACTTATCGTCTGGTCTAAATCTTGGTTACTTGGAATCAGGTTGTGACAGCATTTGTTCAAGCTTTAGTGAAAACTCTGCTGCTAAAGTAGTTACTTTCTAAAGAATGCAAGGGAATCTGGAAAGATTATATTTCCCAACGATGCATCAGAAGAAGGAATTTTAAAAGTTATTATTATTTTTCTAAACAGATTACAAATCCCAAATCTTGGCATTGATGAAAAGTATCAGAAAATACTTCAAAACTATGGTCATGACATAGAAACAGTCTGTAAGATCTACACTAGGCAGAAGCAGGACCCTCCACTGGCTCGTAATCTGCCTCCAATAGCTGGTAAGATCTTGTGGGCACGCCACCTATTCCATAGGATCTGGGAGCCCATGGAGTGTTTCCAGCAGCACCCGGCTGTTCTGCAAACACCAGATGGCAAGCGCATAATCCACAACTACAACAAAGTAGCAAAAGTTCTTACGGAGTTTGAGGTGATCTACCACAGGGGATGGCTTCAGCAGGTAATACAGCTGATTTTGATTAGAATATTTCTTTAACAAAATGCGGTGAATTTTTGTTGTCGGTAGACTAACAACATCTAGCTTTACAGGCCAGATTGGATTCCTGTTGTTTCAGTTCTCAGTGAAACACTGGGTGTTGTGGTTTAGCGGCAGCTCAGCCCCACACAGTCGCTCGCTCACTCCCCCACCGGTAGATGGGGGAGAGAATCAGAAGGGTAACGCTCGTGGGTTGGGATAAGAACAGTTTAATAATTAAAATTAAAAGAAACAACAGTAGAAATGCAATGTAAAGGAGAACAACGAGAGGCGCAAAGCCCCGGGGGAGGGGGGAAGGGAAGGGAGGGGAGGGGAGAGGGGGAACGAACTGCCGAAACAAACCGCACGCGCCGCAGCCGCTCACCGCCCGCCGACCCGACGCCGCGCCGCCCCCACGCTGCCACTGCCCCCCCTCAATATATTGGCCATGGTGTCACATGGTATGGAATGAACCTGCCATTGGCCAGTCGGGGTCAGCCGCCCCCACCATGGCCCTGCCCCTCCCAGCCCCCCCTGCCACGCCACGCGGCAGAGCGCGGGAAGCTGGAAAGGTAGCCGACCCCCACAGTGAGGAGAATTAACCCCTTCTCAGCCAAAACCAGCACATTCTCCACCCCTTATTCCATACCATTTACACCATGCCCAGGTCCCATATGATGCAATACAACCGTACCAACCACCACCCCTCCCCTTCCCATCCTTTAACATAATACACAGACATCATTCCCTTAGTTCATGGATCTTCCCTGTAAAATGTCCATTAAAATGTCCATTGAGTTCACCCAGTCCATGACTCTGGGCTCCATCTGTTGTATCAGTCTTTCCGGGTGGGAGAGATGGTGTGTGGCGTTGGGTTGCTGCATACCGAGTCAGTCATCGTTCCACCACTGCTGCACGGCTTGTTTCATAGTTGATCTTCCATGGGTTGGGAGGCTCTCGTACTCTTATATCATTGATACAACACAGAGGTGACACACAGTATTATATAGCAGTTCACATTGTGCCATTCAGTTCATTGACTGTTTTCACCCAAAATCAAATCCCCTTGAGGCACACATCGGATTTCTCCATCTTCCTGCATCACCCACCAAGTGCACCCAGGTCCTCGAGCAAAAGCAATCCCACAAATGGGTTTGCCTTTGCCGGAGGCAGGAAGAACCCAGACTGTTTTGCCCAGCATACTTTTTCTGTGCACTACAGGGACTCTATCCCCTTCCACAGTATGTAGGATTTCTGACTGGGCAGGGCCAGCTCGGTTGGCAGATCCCCTCGTGTTGACTAACCACGTGGCTTTTGCTAAATATGTATCCCAGTGCTTGAATGTTCCACCCCCCATTGCTCTCAGTGTAGTTTTTAACAGTCCATTGTACCGTTCAATTTTCCCAGAGGCTGGTACGTGATAGGGGATGTGATACACCCACTCAATGCCGTGCTTTTTGGCCCAGGTGTCTATGAGGTTGTTTCGGAAATGAGTCCCGTTGTCTGACTCAATTCTCTCTGGGGTGCCATGTCGCCACAGGACTTGTTTTTTGAGACCCAGGATAGTGTTCTGGGCAGTGGCGTGGGGGACAGGATATGTTTCCAGCCAGCCAGTCGTTGTTTCTACCGTTGTAAGCACATGGCCCTTGCCTTGGCGGGTCTGTGGGAGTGTGATATAGTCAATTTGCCAAGCCTCCCCATATTTATATTTCAGCCATCGTCCCCCATACCACAGAGGCTTTACCCGCTTCGCTTGCTTGATTGCAGCGCATGTGTCACATTTGTGGATAACCTGTGCAATAATATCCATGGTCAAGTCCACCCCTTGATCACGAGCCCACCTGTATGTTGCATCTCTCCCTTGATGGCCTGAGGTGTCATGGGCCCACCGAGCTAGAAATAGTTCACCCTTATGCTGCCAGTCCAGATCCACCTCAGCCACTTCAATCTTGGCAGCCTGATCTACCTGCTGGTTGTTTCAATGTTCTTCAGTGGCCTGACTCTTGGGGACGTGAGCATCCACATGCCGTACCTTTACAACCAGTTTCTCTACCCGGGCAGCAATATCTTGCCACAATGTGGCAGCCCAGATGGGTTTGCCTCTGCGCTGCCAGTTGCTTTGCTTCCACTGCTGCAGCCAGCCCCACAAGGCATTTGCCACCATCCAGGAGTCAGTATAGAGATAGAGCACTGGCCACTTTTCCCGTTCAGCGATGTCTAAGGCCAGCTGGATGGCCTTTACCTCTGCAAACTGGCTCGATTCACCTTCTCCTTCAGCAGTTTCTGCTACTTGACATGTAGGACTCCATACAGCAGCCTTCCATCTCCGGTGCTTTCCCACAAGGCGACAGGACCCATCAGTGAACAGGGCATATTGCTTCTCATCTTCTGGCAGTTTGTTATACAGTGGGGCTTCTTCAGCACGTGCCACCTCCTCCTCTGGTGATAATCCAAAATCTTTGCCTTCTGGCCAGTCCATAATCACTTCCAAGATTCCTGGGCGACTGGGGTTCCCTACTTGAGCCCTTTGGGTGATCAGTGCAACCCATTTACTCCACGTAGCATCAGTTGCATGGTGTGTGGAGGGGACGTTCCCTCTGAACATCCAGCCCAGCACTGGCAGTCGGGGTGCCAGGAGCAGCTGTGCTTCAGTACCAACCACTTCTGAAGCAGCTCGAACCCCTTCATGTGCTGCCAATATCTCTTTTTCAGTTGGAGTATAGCGGGCTTCTGTATTCTGTATCTGTAGGACCCTCTGTATCCCCGACTCCAAAACCCTAGGGGTCGACCCCGGGTCTCCCCAGGTGCTTTCTGCCAGAGGCTCCAGGTAGGGCCATTCTCCCCGGCTGCAGTGCAGAGCACAGTCTTTACATCTTGTCCTGCTTGGACTGGCCCAAGAGCTACTGCATGGACTATTTCTCGTTTAATCTGTTCAAAGGCTTGTCGTTGCTCAGGGCCCCATTTGAAATCATTCTTTTTCCGGGTCACTTGATAGAGAGGGCTCACGATCAGACTGTAATTTGGAATATGCATTCTCCAAAAACCCACAACGCCCAAGAAAGCTTGTGTTTCCTTTTTGCTAGTTGGTGGAGACATGGCTGCTATTGTGTTGATCACATCCATTGGAATCTGACGACGACCGTCTTGCCATTTGATTTTAAGAACTGGATTTCTCGTGCAGGTCCCTTCACCTTACTTTGTTTTATGGGAAAACCAGCCTTCAGAAGGATTTGGACTATTTTCTCACCTTTCTCAAAAACTTCTTCCGCTGTGTTGCCCCACACAATGATGTCATCAATGTATTGAAGGTGTTCTGGAGCTTCTCCCTGTTCCAGTACAGTCTGAATCAGTCCATGGCAAATGGTAGGGCTGTGTTTCCACCCCTGGGGCAGTCGATTTCAGGTGTACTGGACGCCCCTCCATGTGAAAGCAAACTGTGGCCTGCACTCTGCTGCCAGAGGGATTGAGAAGAATGCATTAGCAATATCAATTGTGGCATACCGCTTGGCTGCCTTTGACTCCAGTTCGTATTGAAGTTCTAGCATATCTGGCATGGCAGCACTCAACGGTGGAGTGACTGCGTTCAGGCCACGATAGTCTACTGTTAGTCTCCACTCTCCATTAGACTTCCGGACTGGCCATATGGGACTGTTAAAGGGTGAGTGGGTCTTACTGATGACTCCTTGGCTCCTCAGTTGGTGAATGAGTTTATGGATGGGGATCAGAGAGTCTTGGTTGGTGCGATATTGCCGCCAATGCACTGTTGTGGTGGCGATTAGCACCTGTTGTTCTTTGACCTTCAGCAACCCCACCACAGAAGGGTCCTTTGAGAGACCGGGCAAGGTAGACAGCTGTTCAGTTTCCTCCGTCTCCAAGGCAGCTACACCAAAAGCCCACTTGTAACCTTTTGGGTCCTTGAAATACCCTCTCCTGAGGTAGTCTATGCCAAGGATGCACGGAGCCTCTGGGCCAGTCACAATGGGGTGCTTCTGCCACTCATTGCCAGTTAGGCTCACTTCGGCCTCCAATACAGTTAGCTCTTGAGATCCCCCTGTCACTCCAGCAATGCTGATGGGTTCTGCCCCTATATAGTTTGATGGCATTAAGGTGCACTGTGCGCCGGTGTCCACTAAAGCTTTATACTCCTGTGGGTCGGATGTGCCAGGCCATCGGATCCACACAGTCCAGTAAGCCCGGTTATCCCTTTCCTCCACCTGGCTGGAGGCAGGGCCCCTCTAGTCCTGATCATGGCAGTCACAACTCACTTCCTGTAAATGTGAATCAGGAGTCCCTCTATTACACTTAGAAATAAAATCTGCGCTTCTACTCCTCTGTCTGGGGACTTGCTCGCTGGAAACTGGAGCAGCAGCTTTCCTGGAAGAGCCTCCCTGAGTGACTGTTCTTCCTTGCAGTTCATGTACTCGTGCTTGTAGGGTCGAAGTAGGCTTGCCATCCCACCTCATCATGTCCTCTCCGTGGTCACGCAGGTAGAACCATAGGGTGGCCCGTGGTGTGTATCCCCTTCTTTGAGCCAAAGGACGCTTATTCCTAACAGCTGAGACACTGCTCTGTCGAGGTGGGGAGTAGGACAGATCTTCTTTGAGTTGCTGGACCTCTTGGGATAGTTTCTCCACAGCAGAGACAAGCGAGGAAGAGATATTTGTGTCGTAATCCCGGAGTCTATCTATCACCTCTGCCATCGTTGGTGTCTCGTCATCTTTCCAGGACATCACTGCCAATGAGTTTTCATGCGAAGATGGTGCGCTCCGTACAAACTTCCGCCACATGGGTTGTGTGCACTCAGCTTCATCTGGATCTTTGGATGACCGATGATCATCCAGGTCACCATAAATCACCTCAAACACAGCTAATTCCCTTAGACACTGGATGCCTTTCTCCATAGTTGTCCATTTTCCTGGGCGATATGTAACATCTTCTTTAAAGGGATACCTTTCCTTCACTCCAGACAGGAGTCGCCTCCAGAGGCTGAGGGCTTGTGGTTTTTTTCCAATTGCTTTGTCAACGCCCCCTTCCCCAGAAAGGGATCCCAATTGTTTGGCTTCTTTTCCCTCTAGTTCCAGGCTACTGGCCCCATTATCCCAGCATCGGAGCAGCCAGGTGACAATGTGCTCACCTGAAGGACGGCTATAATCTTTTCGCATATCTCGCAACTCGCTTAAGGACAGGGATCAGGTGGTCTCTATTTCATTTATTACTTCTCCCTCCTCTCCCCGCGATGGCCCTGGTTCTTCATCATCCTGTTCTAAACGAGTTGACGTCAGCTTCCAATATTTCGTCTTGTGTATGGGGGCAACTGATACTGGCATGGGTTTATTTTCTGAGCTAGCTCCGGTGCTTGTTGTGGGGGTTTGAGTGGCTGCAGTGCCTGTCATCAGGGCTGGATTGTCTACAGTGCCAGTCACTTTGCATTTCAATCCAGAGACATTCTCTTCCCCCTGGGGGCACTGAATACTGTTGAGCAGGGCTCGGTATGCATGGGCCAGACCCCAGCATGTTGCAGTTATCTGTGTCTCTCTGGAGTTCCCAGCGTAACAACATACTTTCTCCAAATATTCTACTAGTTTTTTAGGATTCTGCACTTGTTCAGGAGTGAAACTCCAAAACACTGGGGGTGCCCACTGCCCTAGGTATTTGCCCATGCTATCCCACATGCCCTGCCACTCGTAATGTCAAGCCTTGGGGCAGATTTCTGGGTGATATTCTTAAGTTGCTTAGTCAAAACCAAAACAACATGCCCAAAAACTAACAATAAGTGCACCTTAACCACCCAAGGATGTTCAAGATACAAAAACGTTGTTGTAACAAAGGCACAGGCATCATAGAACAAAGTTGCAAAGGTACTATTCTGTATTTCCTCCATATAAAATCTCTCAGAGGAGGAGGTATAATTGCTAATTGCCTCAACAAGGTGGTATCCAAAGTACAGTAACGGTTTCAGCAAAAAACCCAAATACCAGATAAAGCTGAAAACGAGTGTTTGTATAACAAATCTTGTAGGCAAAACATTACTAATCACAGCAGAACACAGCAGACTCAACAAACCAACACTGATTTTTAACACCAGCTGCAAAAAGGACAACATGGTGCTGGGACCAGCAGCTGTTGTTATCTCCAACCCTTGAGCCCCACGTTGGGCGTCAAAAGGACTGTTGTGGTTTAGCGGCAGCTCAGCCCCACACAGCCGCTCGCTCACTCCCCACCGGTAGATGGGGGAGAGAATCAGAAGGGTAACGCTCGTGGGTTGGGATAAGAACAGTTTAATAATTAAAATTAAAAGAAACAACAGTAGAAATGCAATGTAAAGGAGAACAACGAGAGGCGCAAAGCCTCGGGGGAGGGGGGAAGGAAGGGGAGGGGAGAGGGGGAACGAACCGCCGAAACAAACCGCACGCGCCACAGCCACTCGCCGCCCGCCGACCCGACGCCGCGCCGCCTCCGCGCTGCCACTGCCCCCCCCCCCCCCCCCCCCCCAATATATTGGCCATGGTGTCACGTGGTATGGAATGAACCTGCCATTGGCCAGTCGGGGTCAGCCGCCCCCACCATGGCCCTGCCCCTCCCAGCCCCCCCCGCCACGCCACGCGGCAGAGCGCGGGAAGCTGGAAAGGTAGCCGACCCCCACAGTGAGGAGAATTAACCCCTTCTCAGCCAAAACCAGCACACTGGGTTACAGCAGTGCAAAGGAATCTCTGGTTAATAGTAGTAGTCATGTATGCTAAGCTGCAGACTTAGGATGCCTTTTAAGTGAGGCATGAGTAAGAAAAGGTACTTTATAAGAAAGTGTTTCTATTAATAAACAGTGCCTTTACTGCCTATAGCTGAGTTTAGGAGCAATTGAAAGACCTTCATTATAACTAAGAAGCTATAATGAGAAATATGGATTATGGAAATGTATAATGGAGATTCAGTGGTAGCCTTACGTGCCCCTCTGTCTGCCATATGCTATGGACTCTGGTGCAAGAAGATAATGTGTGGAGAGGGGTGTTTTGTCAACTGGTTAGCTTGAGGTAAAAGCAGACACAGAGGTTTGCTCTGCTCTGGACAATATGGATTTGATCTTTGAGTGACGGTCCATGGGTACACTCTGAGTGAGTGTACCTATAAAAAGCATCCAGTCTCAACAGATAGAGCATCCTGTAGAATTAATAGCATACTCAGTGCACAAGTGTGTCTTGCCTTGAGCCTGTTGTGGGTTAACCCTGGTAGGCAACTCAGCACCACACAGTCACTTGATCATTTCTCCCTGCCCACCCTCAGCAGGATAGGGAAGTGGAAAGAAAAAGTAAAAGCAAGAAAACCTGTGAGTCAAGGTAAAAAGTTTAGTAAGTGAAGGAGAAGTGGAGGAAGAGAGAAAGAAAACAAACTAACCATTGCAAAGGCATTCACTCACCATCTCTCATGGGTAGACCAATGTCCAGCCAGTTCCAGAGCAAAAGATGGCTAACCCCCTCAACCCCTACTTCTCCCTTTTTATTGATGAGCATAGTGTTATATGGCATGGAATATCACTTTGGTTATTTCAGGGCATCTGCCTGTTTTTGTCCCCTCCCAACCTTTTGTGCACCCAACCCAATCTATTCACTGCAGTGGGTAGAGTGAGAAACAGAGAAAGCCTTGATGTTGTGTGAGTACTGTTCAGCAACAGCTAAAACATTAGTGTGTTATCAGCATTGTCTTGATCACAAATCTAAAACACAGTACCATAGAAGCTGCTATGAAGAAAATTAACTCGATCCCAGCCAGACCCAATACAGAGCCGTTTCATTTCCTATTGACCATTTGTTACAGAACACTTTGTAGTCTGAATATTCTTCAGAAAACATGGTTTACCTTAAGTTCTAAATCTCATTTGACTGATTTTGTACCTAGAACCTCTGACTACCTTTATATTATCAGATGGGTTCTTCAGGGACTACTTTATAACCTTGAAATCTCTGCGAGTTTCTACTATTCTATTGGCATCATATTTTCCACCTCCAGTTTCTTTGTTGCCTTGTGAAAGAGCATGTTGTAGAAAAATTGGCCTCAGCCTCTCAAATCTCAAAAAGGAGGATCAGAACCTCCAGGTGATTGTTTTGAAGGCGATGGCACAATTAGCAGTGCATCTGCCTCTTGTTCGTGGAGCTGGGACCCAACTTTTGTTCAATGTGAAAATCTCTAGTGCTGATAAACATCAGCATTCTCAAAGCTAGTCTTACACCAAGCCTGAGATGAGAGGTTCCTGCTGTCTCTTGTCCAATCTGAATATACTAAGATTTTCTGACTCTTCCTTCCTCCCTCACACTTGCATTTGCCATGAAGGTTTAAAGGAACATCAGATTTGAATGTCTGATGCTGTAAGTTGGAGTATTTTTGTCAATTTGGTATACTAAACCGTAATTGTCTACACTATTAGAAGTTGTATAATATGTTGTATTCAGACTGCCTTGGCTCTGGTGCTGGGTATATGTTACTGATGATTAAGCTGGTGTTGACTGCCAGTAGGGAATCAAGGAACCTGACCAGTATTACCTCAACTGTTCTTTAATTATAGATTATGTTTCAGGTACATAAGATCTAAGTTTGGCACTATTGACCTCTGTATAATTGGTCCTCCTCCCAGGCATTGATGAAAATTACCATTGTTGTACTTAGACATGCCTTTTCTGGTAACTTGAGAAACCCATCTTTGATTTTATGTGCTTTTCACAGAGAGCTATTATGCTATGTGTATCCCTCATGTTTTATGGAAGAGGAATTGTGATACTTCAGGGAGCCTTTGGCATTTGTTTTGTGTTTCTGTCTTGGACTCAGTTTTTCTTTTGATGCCAGTA
The DNA here is from genome assembly GCF_949628215.1 of Phalacrocorax aristotelis. Classification (NCBI taxonomy): domain Eukaryota; kingdom Metazoa; phylum Chordata; class Aves; order Suliformes; family Phalacrocoracidae; genus Phalacrocorax; species Phalacrocorax aristotelis. Next base: position 86,916,293 of record NC_134277.1, read on the forward strand.
CTCTGCGGGATAGCTGCATGGTTCCAAATATACTGACTGTAGCTTTCACTGAATTGTACCTGCTGCCGATATCATGTCCTTGCCTGGACACTTCTAAGATAATTCCCTGTCCCAGCTGTGAAGTCTAAGGAGGATATATGCTTCCTGTGGGGCTATGTCTGTCTCCTTTGGCTAGACCATCTAATGATCAGGTTTTGCAGCATGTACCGTGCCTCGATGGAGCAGTCAAGGGCATTCTCCTTTCATCTTTCACAAAATGAGCGTAACATTCAAAGCATCTCCCCTGAACTGGTGCCTTTCTCAGTGAGGTGCTGGTGATCTGTGATCTGATTCTGATCTGTGCTAAAAATAAGCATCTGGTTTCTCCTGTAGCAAAGTCAAATCCCCCTTGGCAGCCTTATAAACTTGCTGAGCCTGCTCCAACCTTATACTTACTAGGTGGGAACAGAAGGAGGTGGATTTGAACATAATTTCAAGTTTTGGAAATGAGCACACATGCATTCAAAATACATGGAAAGTACATCCACTTTAACATCAATGCACTTGTCTACCAGATATGGCAAAAAATGTGACTACTGTTCAGTAGTCTCTCCTGTCTTCTTGAGGCAACAAGAGCGCAGGCTGATGTGGACATGAGTGTTGTGGAACACAAGGTGGAGCTCCTGCTCTACTCCGGAACAAAAGATAAAACAAGAGGGGGGGCAAGTGTCCTGTGGGGAATACAAATGCAACAGAAATAGGGCTGTAGCTCCTACTCCTTTTATTCTTCTGTACAGTGGAAATAGTTAATTTTAGTGGTATATTCTGATATTTCTGAACATTTTTCCCTCTTTTGCCTGTTTAATGCTGGATGGTTACCACTTCATTTTTCCACATTTTTTAATAGAATAAGATTTAAAGCCATTATTTTTGTGCTATAGCTAATTATGTGCAGCTTGTACATATTAAAATAATAAAATATCGAAAAGTGTGAAAGTTACTATAGTTCTATGGCAGTGTAAGATTTGTGCCTTCAATGTACCCCTTATTTGTACCAATTTCTGTTACTTTAATAATGAAAATTGCATGGAAAAAAACCATAAATGGGAGAGGAAAAGATTGATAATGGGAATAATGAGTCTCTGAAGTCCAAAGAGTAGTGCAGTAAGATTTGCTGGTGAACTTTGCAGACAAAAATTCAGCTCCTATTTAAGGCAGCTGTGCTGAGTGACTTTGCTAGTGGATAGAGCATGACAACTTTACTGACAAAACTTGATTAGAGGATTTCTTGAAAAATGTTGTTTAAAATGTCATGATAATACATGATACAGCTGAAGCAAGCAGTATAGTCAACTATATTTTAGACATTGAAAGGGGGTGCAAATTTTCAGTGTGTGTTCTGTAAAAAAAGAAAAAAGTACACTGAAAGAAACCAATGGGTTTTGAAACTAATGCTTAAAACCAAGCTTCATCTCAATGTAATGTGGTACATGAAATTTGAGAAGTGAGTAAAGAAAAATAAAGTTATGTCAGCAAAAGGGCAACTGGCAAATAAGAAAAGCAGCAAAGTTTTTCAGGTAAGAAAAATTTCCCTACCTAAGGCATGAATTCCTGGTATCAGCTGTATTTTCCATGAGTTTCTATGTGTATTATGAATGTTCTCGCTTCTAATCACATGGAGCACAAATGGTATTATAATATTAAAATACGGCAGTTAAACCAATGGTGTGATTAGGCTTCCATGTTAGGAATTAAAAAGATGTATAGTAGGAATTAACTTTAGTGTTTTTAAAAGTTTGCCCAGAGGTTGGATAAAATGGGGAATTCCACTGAGATAGGAGAGTGGTGTATCTGTTAGGTAGTGGAAAACAAGTGAAAGGAGAAGTGAGGATAAGTGTATTCAAAAGATATCTGAAGAATTTATCCAAGAATAATTTTGTTCATCAAGGGGGTTGTGAAGAGCCTTATTGCAGAATGTACAATAAGTTTTAAGGAAATGAGAGTTCAGATTTAAGAGTAAGTCAGTCTTAAGTTCAGATTTAAGAGGTAGGAAAGTCTATGGCTCTGCTTTTGATGCTGGACTGTGGAATGCAGCTGATGATATCCAAGAACCGACAGAAGAATATCTGTCAGATAAAGAAGAGTAACTTGATTTTGAAGCATTTAAGTGCATACAGATTGTGCTAATAAAGTTTCATTGTTGATTCTTACTGTATTGATCTTAATTGTCAGCAATACCTGATTTTAATATCTGCCAAAGTGATATTTATGTCCAAAACAAAAAATTCCATTGTACTGGTTGTCTGATCTGGAACAATGACTTTGTTTCCTGCAGATCGAATTAGCTAAAAGAGGGCTTCAGGCATCTCTTTTGGTAAAAGCTCCAGAAACAGGAGAATTATTTGTGAATTTTGACCCTCAAATATTAACTTTAATCAGAGAAACAGATTGCATGGCTCACATGTGTCTCGAAATCCCACCATTTGCACGTATTATTCAACAGAAGAGAGACTGGTATAAGAAGATTGTCAACAATTTGCAGGTGGGTTTATTTTAGTTATTTTATGCATGTGTAGCGTACCTTAAGATGTCTAGGTTCTATACATATGGAAGAGAAAAAAATGACAATTAGCTATTATACATTAAGAAATATTGGCAAATCTATTTTTTATCTTTGAGACTTTCTTGAGGTACTTTTTAAAAGATTTTCTTGGCTTTGTATTTTCTGTGAAGTCACTTCAAAGATGCGTGGGTTTAGGGAAGCTTGGCAGAACTTGGGAAAGAGGTGAGGATGGGGAAGCTTACATGATGCCTCGCTCTGTTGCCTGCTTTCTCAATGATAAATAATTTATCTCTCATCCAATAATGGAGTCAACACTGGACACACTTTGTTCTGAAAAGATAGCTGGGAGGGAGGAACAGGTGGTATGCCTCTTAAAAACGTAGAGCATCCAGCAAGTAGCAGCATAGTTCCTGCACTAGTGTTTTACACAGATGTCTGTGGAATAGCTTAAAAAAGAGAAGCTAAAACTTCCCTTTCTCTCATCTTTTAAATCCTTTGGATCATTTTGTCTACCTATGAACAGAAGAGCTTCTCAGTGACTCAGGATGAGGATTCAAAGATAGGTGTCCAGAAGATTACAGCTTCAAAGGGCTACTTGATTCTGAAATGAGAAAAAAAACATTATATTAAGTAATAAAGTTATTGCAAGGATTGTTTTTTTTTGCAAAAGACCAGAAACTAGATCAGTGGGGTAAAGATGCATTAAAAACCAAATACCATATTAAAGTTCTGGTAAGGCTGGTGTAATAAAACTGCTGGAAAGTTCATGTAGATGCATTTTTTTTCCTTGGGCTTTTTATCTCCTGGAACATCCATTTAGAGATTGAAATTTGCAAACCTTTTTCTGTATATGTTGTGGTTTAACCCTGGTAGGCAGCTAAGCATCACACAGATGCTCGCTTGTTCCCCCGGTGGGATGGGGGAGAGAACCTGAAGGTTAAAAGGGCAAAAACATGTGGGTTGAGATAGAGACAATTTAATAGGGAAAGCAAAAACTGCATGTGCAAGCAAAGCAAAATAAAGAATTAATTTAGTACTTCCTATTGGCAGGCTGGTGTTCAGCCATCTCGAGGAAAGCAGGGCTGTATCATGGTTGCCTGGGAAGACAAACACCATAGCTCTGAATGTCCCCCTTCCTCCTTCTTCCTCCAGCTTTTATTTTTGAGCATGATGCCATAGGTATGGGATATCCCTTTGGTCATCTGGGGTCAGCTGTCCCAGCTGTGTTCCCTCCCAGCTTCTTGTGTGTCCCCAGCCTGCTTTCTGGTTGGGTAGGGTGAGGACCAGAAAAGGCCTCAATGCTGTATGAGCACTGTTCAGCAATAGCCAAAACATTGGTGTGTTATCAACACTGGGTCACAAATCTAAAACACAGCACTGTATGAGCCACTATGAAAAAAAATAACTCCGTCCCAACAAACCTAATACAATCTACGAAGATTAATTTTCATGTAAAGTAGTACTTGCATTTTTACAAAGAGCAACAGAGTGAACTTCTGCCAAAAGTAATGAAAACATTTCCCAAACAATTAATTAGTGTCTCTTAAGAATTTCAGTGATGTATATGCAGAGGAATTTCTTAGTTTAAGTTACGATAAATATGTGTATATGAAGAGGTTCAAATCAGTGTATATAAATTAATGCTTTCATTCTCTGTTTATTTCAGATGATGCTGGCAGAGTATAAAAGAATTATGCTGAAAATACAACACCCTGTTGAACAACTGATGGCTCCTAGGTTAGCAAATGTAGATGATGCTATCCAGCCAGGTCTAATGTTACTGACCTGGACATCCTTTAATATTGAGAAATACATTAATACAGTTTTTTGCAAGCTAGGTGAGTCACTTGCCTCCTTCCATTAAGTTCTGTTTGTTTGTTTCTATACAAATGCAAGTTGTTATTAATCTTACTATCCTTTATATGATTTGCACTTAATTGACTTCTACATGAAAGAAATCAGAATTATTACCTGTCCTGTACGTCATGAAACTTCTGCTTTATAACACCACCTTCTTTTTGTCTCATGTATTTATCAAATTTTTACTAATATGGATGGGATGGCAGTTAGGATTAAACCAAACATAGTGTACAAAATGTCCTCTGTATTCTGAATTCAAACAACGATAGCTACTTTTTAAAGAGCTCCTAGGTTTCAGACTTTTCATAATCTTGCCTTTTGTTTCTATAATGTACAAAACAAGTTTCAAGGGAATAATATCCCGACTGAGTTGGCATTGTCACTGCTGGATAGCTTTTTATATTAAACTTCTTTTAACATCAGTTTCTTTAATGCACATGCATCTTGGGCAACGCTTTAGAAAACAGATGAGCTTGTAGTCTTTTCAAAAGATTATCACAAGATTGCAGTGAGATGCGTATTGTTCCTGAAGATACCAGGTTCCTTTTGCTTCAGCTTAATTAATACACCAAACATAGATTTTGTTTCTTGAAATGATGTAAGTTGTTATACTGGGAATTTTCTTTAGGTGAAATGGCAAATTAAAATGAATTTTGGATGCTAACCTGACATTACGCTCAATTTAATTTTGAATAATACAAGTAGTTTGAGTCTGGGACAGGTACCTTGCAATTTCACCGTTGCAAGCCAATTGCTATTAAACTGTGAAAATTCTAGTCATTGCCTTCTGTTACCTATTATTTGGCTTCTAACTCTTTTTTGAAGGACAAACGTTTTATTTGTCAAAAGTTTCTGTTGCTAGTAGGTTCTCCAAGTGATAACTAGTCCAAGTTATAGGAGAAGGACAAGTATTCCTGGACCTTAATTGAATTTTAATGTCTTTGTGTTTGAAATGCATATACTTTAAGCTCATCTTATATATATTTATAATTTTTTGTCTATTATCTTTAGGATATGAATAGCATATGCTAGATGACCACATGTTATGCAAAAAATTAATGATGATTTCAGTGGTGAACCTTGCTATAGAAGTTGAGATGTTTGAAGTAAGCTGGTTGCGGTGTAGAATTCATATAAAGCTAAATATGATACTTTGTTGAATTAAAAATTTAAGCAGGGCTCTGCAAAGATTATTGTTGCAAACTTTTAAGCTTGTCTTGAATCTTCTGTTTGCTTCAAAAGCTGGGCTGGAGTTATTGCTTGATCGAGTGAATGACTTGGTTCAATTTCGTATTGATGCTGTCCTTCAAGAAATGAATAGAGTGCCACTCTGTAAGTTGCCAGAAGATGAACCACTGAGCTGTGAGGAATTTCTCCAAAAGACAAAGGTTATTAGATAAAATTTTCATAAAGAAGAGTTCAATGACTTTGAATTAAGATATTTTTCCTTTTTGATGAGATAAAACCAGTGCAGAATTAATGAGGCATGCATGGGAAACTGAAGAAAGAAAATCCCCATTTGCTTGGCTGGAACCTTAAAAAGGAACAAAATACCAAATGCAAAGAGGCCTGAGCTGAGATGTTCTTTTCTGAGCTTATTAATGTCAAGCCAACTGCTGTATGCTATTCCTTTTATGCTTTGATGTCACTCAACTTAAATGTCCTCTGTGATAGTATCTTTTTTGTCATTGTTGCTTGTTAGTGCCTTTAAATGAGGGAATTGCCCATCTGATGCCTGTGAATAGCTCTGTAACAAGTGCACTTGATTGCCTGGGAGAGTAAATACTATGGAAATGATTGTGCACTGACTATCTTTGTTAATCTCAAGCTCTCCTGAGTTGGTAAAGCGATGTGCAAAATATACTCAGAAGTACCTGGCTGAGGGTATTCAGGGAAAAGCCCCTTCCTTCACCCCATCACAGTACTTGTATGTTGAAGAGGATTAACTGTGTGTAAGTTGTTAGTTAGAAAGCTGATCAAGCTAGTAATAAAATTGAATGGCAGAATTATTTTTATGAGGCAAAAGTGAGATATTCTGGCATTTTAGGATAGAAAGTCTAACTTGTGTTTTCTCCTGAAATAAACTTTGCTTTGGAAGAGATTGTAGAAGATCATGTAGATAATCCCCATCCCTGGCCTCTTGTAGCAATAAATACTACAAATGAACATTTTGTTTCTGTTAGTGTTAGTTAGGCCTTTCCTATTTTGTCCCTTATAACAGCTCAGCTTGTTGTTAAATACAAAGTAAAACTTAAAATATTATTTTATGGAATGAATGATATTTTGTAAGCCTCACAATCCATAGTCTTTTCTATTGATCCTGTTGCTGCTTTCCTGATAGGGCTAGTACTAAAATGTAAAGTCACTAAAGTAAAAATATGTAAGCGAGCACAAAAAGCTTCTCAGCACTGTGTGATAATTGATATTGCTTAATGTTGATCTGCAGGAAAACTTGGGCTGCTACATAGCAATTACAACACCACAACAGCCAGTCAGTTTGGTTTAGCAGAGTTAGTGGTATACTAACCCCAGCTATGGGTACAATGAAAATAGTAACAGCTTTTGTAAGCTTATTGTAGTTTTTAATTAGAAGGGACTATCAATAGGTTCTATCACCTAACAGGCATCTTGAAGTTTCTAAAGAAATTTCTGCAACAAAAATAGTTATACTGTGGAAAAAATTCAAAGCACTTAGTTTAGTAGTTGCAGTGATATTGCAAATCAGATCTGGCTTCTCTGTCAACTGGACTGAATCATTAGGAAATCATTGGGAAACTATAGGTGGCCAGTCAGTCTCACCTCTGTCCCTGGAAAGGTGATGGAGCAGCTCATCCTAGAGGTCATCTCCAGGCATGTAGAGGACAACAATGTTATCAGAAAAAGTCAACATGGGTTCACCAAGGGAAGATCATGCTCAACCAACCTGATAGCCTTCTGTGATAGCACGACTGGCTGGGTCGACGAAAGGAGAGCAGTGGATGTTGTCTTATCCTGACTTCAATAAGGCATTTGACACTGTCTCCCATTGCATCCTCATAGGCAAGCTAAGGAAATGTGGGTTGGATGAGTGGACAGTGAGGTGGATTGAGAACTGGCTCAACAACAGAACTCAGAGGGTATTGATCAACAGAGCAGAGTCTGGGTGGAGGCCTATAACTAGTGGTGTTCCCCAGGGGTCTGTGCTGGGTCCAGTCCTGTTCAACATATTCATCAGTGACCTGGATGATGGGATAGAGTGTAACCTCAGCAAGGTCACTGATGATACAAAACTGGGAGGAGTGGCTGATACACCAGAAGGCTGTGCTGCCATCCAGCGAGACCTGGACAGGCTGGAGAGCTGGGCCAAGGGGAACCTGATGAAATTCAACAAGAGCAAGTGCAAGGTCCTGCTCCTGGGGAGGAAAAACCACAGGCACCAGTACAGGCTGGGGGCTGACCTGCTGGAAAGTGGCTCTGTTGAGAAGGGCCTTGAAGTGCTGGTGGACAACAAGCTGGCCATGAGCCAGCACTGTGCCCTTGTGGCCAAGAAGGCCAACGGTATCCTGGGCTGCATTAAAAGGAGTGTGGCCAGCAGATCGAGAAAGGTTATCCTCCCCTTCTACTCTGCCCTAATGAGACCACATGTGGAGTACCGTGTCCAGTTTTGGGCCCCCCAGTTTAAGAAGGATGTGGAACTCCTTGAGCAAGTCCAGCAGAGAACTACGAAGATGATCAAGGGACTGGAGCATCTCCCTTATGAGGAAAGGCTGAGAGACTTGGGTTTGTTCAGCCTGCGTAAGAGAAGACTGAGGGGGGATTTTATCAATACCTATAAATATCTAGAGGGTGGGTGTCAGGATGATGGGACTGGACTCTTTTCAATAGTGCTCAACGACAGGACAAGGGGCAATGGGCACGAGTTGGAACACAGGAAGTTCCACCTAAACATGAGAAAAAACTTCTTTCCTGTGCGGGTGCCAGAGCAGTGGAAGAGGCTGCCCAGGGAGGTTGTGGAGTCTCCTTCCTTGGAGAAATTCAAAATCCGCCTGGACGCGTTCCTGTGCTCCCTGCTCTGGGTGTCCCTGCTCAAGCAGAGGGGTTGGACAAGATGATCTCCAGAGGTCCCTTCCAACCCCTACCACTCTGTGATTCTGTGAAAATCAAAGATTGTGTCTTAAAATTCAGAAATGATTGAATCTTGCTAATGGCTGAATTTTTCCAATTATTGATTTTTAATTAAACAGAGGTAGCCAGGTTTGGTTAAGCTTAAAGAAATAGGAGATAACAGAAGAAAAAACATCAAAAGGCAATCTAGGTAAAAATTATACTTGGCTAAAACATACTTGATCAATTTTACTATAACTATTAAAGAAAAAAACTGTACAATAATATATTTCTGAATTTTATTAAATCTCATTCTTCGATTCCTTCTCCCCCCAGTTAATAGTTTTCTTGTTTATTCTAATCCTAAATACAGCTTTTATTAGATTTTATCTCCTGTCTAGCTATAAATGTGAAATATGATTGGCTAATACTCCTTATGGCACAGCCAAAGTAATGTTAAATGGCAGTAGTTAAAAGAAAGGTTATATCTTCCATGTCTACATTGGAAAGTTAAGAAAATTAAGAAGCACTTGCTTTTGGGAGCCATTTAATGGAACAAGGCTTTATAAACATTGATTTGTTATATTAACTATGGATGACTCATGTGATTTAGGGAACAAGCCACAGCAATTTTGAAAGACATTTATGATGTCTTATTTGGCACAACAAAGAATCCAACACTAAACAGTTAGGAACAAACCAATTTAAAAATCATGTTGTGTATTGATCTTGTTTTTCACAAATACAAGGCCTTGACGTCTATATTAATAAAGACTGCTATGACAGTGAAATATATGTGAGAACTGGGAAGATAAGAACATATGTTTGTTTTGGTTTGATAACAGGAGCTCTGTATAAAAGGTTCTCGGACTTTACATTTAAAAAGCTCCCTGGTGGAAGACGCTGCTAATGAGCTGATTAACATGTTACTTGACACTGAGGAACAGGTCAGAAAAGAGTCAGTTGTACCCACTGGTGAAATAAGGGGAAAACATACAGGTAAGAAGATTGTATTGTAGCTCTGTGCTTATGTTTCTTTTTCATGCTGATAGTATGTGTTGGGCAATATTGTAGCTTACTTGACTGAAGTACCAATCAGTATCTAATGTCTAAAGACTTTTGTCTGAATTTGCCTGGGTAATGGATCATCTAACAGTCATCCGTTGTCTGCAAAATAGGTCACTATTATCAGTCTAACTTGCATGTTGAAATGTTAATGCTATAGGAGCAGCTACTTACAGGCCTTGGTTAATTGCTGGACTTGCTAGAGAAAGAATATATGAAGTAATATCCAAATTTTGGTGATAGTCATGCCAGTTTGGACTGAGTAGAGAAGGTGGATAGGAACAAAAGGACTGTTACATTGAGGTACAGATTACAAATTAGTATAATTTGCACTTCTGTAAAATTTAGCTGTATGTCAGACACCTGTGGAGGTGTTGCATTATTGTGTTTTCAGGTCCCTTAAGTCAATTTAACTAACTAGATTTGTGATGTTTTAGCAACAGAAGAGGAAAGAAGATCAAAAAGCTTGACTTCCTCCCACAGTCCCAGTGAGATATGGGCTGGACTGTCTGCTTCAGCAAAGAGGAAGAGAACAGATTTAGAAATGTTAGAGGAAGAAGCCAATGAACTGCTTTCCTACTTCAATCATTGTAATATTGACTCCCTCTTGAAAGTCACTCGAAACACTCTGGAGACTCTACGCAAGCGCATCCATGCATCTTCCATGATCAACTTCTTAGGTGGCCGTATTGCAGTACTTTGTTTTCTTAGCCTATAAAAAGCAATATGCGAATATAACATCCCAGTACTGTATGAAAAAGAACCACATACGTAAAAGAGGGGGAAACAAAAGGAGTTTGAATAAGCCGCCTTGTTAAATCAATTGATAACATGGTATATTTCCAAAGGAATTTTTTTCCTGTGAGAGCAGGAATGTGTCATTGTGATGCCATTTCTCTTAGGACTGACTGTACTGTTCTGAAGCTGGATATTGTATTTGGAGCTGGACTTGATAAGTGGTTACCTCTTTGACCTTGGCTTTTACATAAAACTGTATGAAAAAAGCAATAGAGAAAGGGGTGTGTTCCCTTTCTCTTACTAATTGCCTTTGGATCTTTCTGTGCATTATGATGGAACACTCTTTTTAAGTGTAAAATAAAGCATTTGTATTTGATCTCTATAGCATATAAGGCATACAATGAAATTCTGAGGAGTTTTTGTGCCCAGTTTAATACGCTGACTGGGAGTACAAGCCAGATAAAATTTTCTGCTAAACAGAGTTTAGCTGCATGGAACAAGTTGAAGAGGAACTTCATGGAAAGTAATAGCGTGGCACTTAGTTTTCACTTGTTCTGCTCTGGACTCTACCAATACCTCTTGTAAATTACTCGGGAATCTTTCTTTCGTTAAGAAATAACACTCAGTAGTCAACAGTAGGATGTATATATTGGTTTATATCACTACAATGCCTAGTTTGATGTCCTGAAAAAAATGTGAACAACTTTTTTTTTCTTTTTTTTTGTCTTTCATTCAGAAAATCACAGTGCTTCTAAGCAGAAAAGAAGTGCTCATCCTATAATTAGGACTAGTATTAACCTATCTATCCCTAATATCATCATGACACCCTCTTTGGATGAGGTACAGCAGACACTTAATAAAGCTGTAGAGAGTATTGTCAAAGTAATGAAAGGAGTCGGACAGTGGAGTCAGGAGAGAATATCCAAGGTTTGTGTCTTTAATAGCCTTACCTAAAACTAATGTTTCAAAATTACTACAAATAGAAAACAAAATTTTATTTCTTCCCCAGAAGATGATGTTAAAGAGAAAAGTGGCTGTGATGCAGTGTGAGAGCAGAGACAGTGATTCTGATGATGGAATGAAAGAGACTGGAAGTAAAAACACCCATGGTAATGTTAAACTCTGACATCTCTTAATCTGAATGTTAGGTAAATGTGACTTAAACAGTATGTGTTAAAGGATATTAAACACAGAATGCATCGAAAGCAGTAGAATAAAGACTTCATAGATCTTAAACTGCCCCAGAGAAGGAGGATATAATAACAATGCCAGAGCTTCTCTTTGTGATTAGAAACCAGGCTTCCCTGAAGATACTTGTCTTTGTGTGGATTTGAGTAAGGGGATTTGTTTGTGCCTCTCAGAGTGTTGTACTGCTTTGGGTTCTACCTGCAGCATGTGAGAAGTTGTTAGGGTGCCAGCATAGTAGAAATTGTGAATGAGTTTGGAAAACAATTCTAGTCACTACTGCTACACAAGATCTTTCATTATTTGCCAGTGTGGTTTGTAACTCGACATGTTCAAGTGGCATCTTAAACTTGTGCTGAAATTCCCCTTTAGGAAGGGTAAGTTGAACTTAAACAAAATGTGGTATTAAATAGAAATGTCTATATAATTGCAGATTTGGTGGAGAGGGGATTGTGTAGAGGACTGAATTGACTAAAATTTCTAAAAAGGCTTTTAACTTAATCTGTTTTGTGATCAGACATGGAATTAAGTTATTGAAGGCATTAATTCAAGGAAGTTTAAGGTGGTATATTTGGTTGCTGTTTTTTCTTGTCTGAAACAGTTTAGAATCAAGCCAAATTAATTGTTCTACTTTGTACTTCAGGTACTTCACAAATATATTGAGTCTTTTTAGGTTAGCTCCCTGTTATACACCTAAAAAATAGGAAAGTAATACTTGAACTGATTAAGAAATGAAATTGTTCTTTCAAAACTAAGGGTTTCCCTTGCCTGAGATGGAATAACAAATGATGGTAAGTTCAATCTTGTGGGTACTTGCTAACTGATGGACTGTCCTTGAGGACTGGCTGTGATCTTCTTCTCAGATTTAATGTTAATTTGTTTTTCAAAGTGTCAATTGTGGTCTACCCCACGTTATTTTAGAAAATAAAAATATTTATGGATTTGCTCAATGCCGACATATTAGTAAATCACTTAGATGAAGTGTATAGCATAAACCTTGGGGAGAGATGAGGAAAAAGTAAGGATTATATTTGAAAGATTGGAGTGGAACTTGTTCAAAATTTAGCAGAGTACCTAAATGAAGCAAGTTTCCTAAAATGGAGGGGTTTATGAATTTTTGGCAATTATATTGGCTCCCTAGATGTTTAGTTGCTTTTTTGATTAATAAGAACATGTAACTTTAAAATGCATGCTTATTGAAAAATAGGTCATTAGTTTTTGTTTATAGGAATTTGCTTGGCCTAAACAATATGCCTGTCCTAAAACTGCTTTTGTATTTGAATCTGCCTTTATAGATGGTGTGTCAGATGCAGCATCACTCAGTTTGTCTGATCCAGTGCAAAGCCAGAACTACTTCAAGAGTGTTTCAGAGAACAAAGAAATTATTAAATTAGTATCTTTACTTGGCACTGCTATTAATTCTACAAAAAGGGTAAGACAATAGGGATGTTAATTTGATATCACTCTTCAAATGATGTTAATGTATTACTTTTAAAGTCCTTGGGCAATAAGGGTGGGCATTTAAAGCAGTGATTAAACATATGAATGAAAAAGTGTAGGGTAGTAGATGGAAAACATGTGCCTACAAATTTGAAAATATGCTTTGAAAGTGTAACGTGGATTAAGTGTACTCTGCTCAAAAAATTATGAGGTTTTGAGTATTATGCTTAGGTCTGATCAAAAACATATTTCCAGTTGGTAAAACACCATAAAAAACTCTAGGTATAGTTGAGTTGCATGTACTTAATATAGAACTGGAAGTAATTGTACAAGGGTGTTAAATATGGTTTTATTCACATAGAAATTCTAATGAAGCAAGCATGACTTCTGGCCCATTATGAAGGTTTTTGGAAGACAACTGGCTGTCAGCTTGGCATTTGTGAAGTGCTGCATAGGATTTGCTACTAGAGGTTAGGAGATAGCTTAAGGGATATGAATAATTTCTTTGCCCTTTCATGATTCTATGCACTCTCTAGTAAACTCTAGGTATTGAACTGATACTTCTTTGGGGAACTCTGCATCAGTTCCTCCTGGGGCCAGTCCAGCCTTACAATGGAGCCTTGCCAGGTTGATTCAGTCTTGTAAATTCAGCAGTACTGAAGTGTAACTAGCACGATGCCATATAGGTTTGTGCTGAAGAGTAAGGTGCAGTTAATAATGGTAGATAGTTATCTTTGTATTTTGATACTCAATATTTTGTAATTGGAAACCTTTATCATTTAGCCAGGTTTAAATGCCTGCATGCACTATGTTTATCATAATTCATGATGTGGGTTATCTCTCATAGCAGTCACCTCTAATTTACTTGTTTAATTAGCTGAAGTGATGATGATTTAACGTTGACATTTTCCTGCACTCCTGAGAACCAGAAAAATAATTCTTTTGCAAGCTCTTTGATATTGAAATCAAAGGTACCTGAATTGAGTGTAGAATTTAATGTAATCATCATCGATGTCATAAATGAAAAAAAAAAAGTCTCATAAATTCATTGTTTGAGAACAAATCGAGTTACTGCTCTTGTTATGCTGGGCCCTGGAGCTCAGGTTTTGATTGCTAGTGGTAGGGAAGGACAAGTATACTCTATCCTAGTCTTAAAGAGGTTTTTTACTTCCCACTGGTTCCTAGGATTTTATTGACTGAAGAATCACTTTATTGGAAAATACTGTAGCTGATTTGACAAATTGAATGTGATTATCATACAGTTCCTGGCAAGGCTTGTGATTGCTAATGGAACTTGCTTTAGCATAAATTTACCAGCAGCCTTCTGTTCAGTGAGGTGATGCAACCTGTTCCACTATGGAGTTCTTAATGTATTCTAACTAGCAGATGCTAAGAAATTATATGTGTTATACATATAATGCTGAGAATCTTTCTTTGGACTTCTGATGTGTTTCAGGAAGTTCTTACAGCTGTGAAGAGTTTTAGTTGTTACTGCCATATATGGCAGAGGGACAAGGAGGAAACCATTGATAAATTAATGATGGGAAACCCCTTACTGTCTGAATTTGAATCTGAAATTCTGCATTTCAAAGACTTGGAGCTGAAAATCGATTCTGAGCCTGAATATATCTGCGTGGGAGCTATTGCACTGCACACTGGTAGAGTTCAGATTTCCATTTCTTTCTGACTCGTGTAGGAAGGAGAGATGGTGCTTAGTTCTGGATGGGTGATCTATGTTAAAGATGGAAAGGAGAAAACATTCATGCATGCAAACAAAACACTAACACAAGTGTATCTGTGAGGCTCAGCTGGAGCTTCTTCCACCACCTGGATACTTCTGCTCGGCTATGGGGTTGATGGTAGCTGTTTGTTTATCCTTCTGACCCCCATAGGTACATATTTTATGGGAGTAAGATGATAAGTTTATGTTGCTTCTCTCCTTGTCTGGATGCATGTAATGAGACAGCTGACAAGCTTTCTATTTAATACAGTTAGTTAAGTGAAGCATTCATGTTGTTGCTGATTCCCTTTTTGTCATGAAAGCCAGGACTCAAATCTTTACTTTTTTGTAGCTCAGGTTGCACATCACCTAACTAAATTTTGCATAAACGTTTTACACTAGTGTAACAGAAAAGACAGTTGGGAACTATGATGGACTGTAAGAAATGCATGCAGCTGATTTTGCAGTGGATGTCAAATCTGAGGAAGCAGAATATTTTCTTCATTAGAAGTGGTGTCAACCAAATGTCATTGATTATAGTGTAAGACAAAGAACTAGAGAAACAAGCTGGCTTTTGAAACTCAACAGAGCTGGGGTAGTTCCGGTATTTAATAAATACAAAAGACCATCAGGTGTCAGAGCTAAGCATGGGAAGAGGCACTGTGTAAAAAGGAAGACACACAAGTGAAATCTGCACAGAGAATGAATAGGTAACAGGGCTGAAAGTATATCTAGCTAAAATTATATGTAGTGTTTGTGTTGGTACTGATTTTTGACTGTTCTGTTGAGAACTGTGAGGAAGAAATTTGAATTTAATGGCAGAGCTTTAGAGAAATGGACTGGATTGTTGCAAAGTTGGGCAGTAACTCAGTAAGACTTCAGCATTCTCTCTAAATGTTTGTCAGTTGGTTCCACTGATGCTACAGATAAAACTTATAAAAATTAGATGGTGCTGGACCATTTGGTTTCATTAAACGTCAGATTAAACTTTGTTTCTTCAACTTCCATAATCAGAGTCTTACTATTTCCCCTCACAATATTTTTTTTTAAAGATTAATTTTAGAAAAAAATTTAGACTTAAGTGAGAATAATAACAATTTGTTAGTGATGTGTAGGACAGAAATGTGTATAATGATAAACGAAGAAGACAAGGAGTGTGGAGTCCAGCCTCATCTTCCCAGCAGGAAAGATGATACATTCTAGGAAGATTAGGAGGAAAGCAATCCTGAACTGCAAGCAATCCTAGAAACCACTCAAAGCTGTCAGTATGATTTCATCTTCTCTGTATGTGGGTGGTTAGACTGAAAAAGCAGAACTGGGAATGAAGAGAATACATACTGAAAAAAGAGTAAAAGTACATCCTAAAAAATACCCACAATATCTAAATATCTATTTATTGTTCAATATTTTTAGCTGATCTGAAGCTAGCACTGAGAGCAGAAACCAAAGCCTGGATGACTTTGCTGGGGTGTCATTGTAACAAGAAGTACCGAACAGAGATGGAAGCAATTTTCACTTTTATAGAGGAAACTGGCAAGAAGTTAAATCGACACATCAAGGATCTGGATGATATAAGAACAGTCATGGCAGCTTTAAAAGAGATCAGAGAACTACAGATCTCCATAGAGTCCCAAGTTGGACCCATTGAGGTAGTTAACAGGAATGCTGAAAGTATGGTACTGTTCCAAGAGAGCAGTTATTTTCTGGGTTAAAGCTTAACAGTGCACTTTGAAAAGGTATGATTTATTATGTGCTAAATGTTGGGTGGAAGACCTGTTGTGTTCCTCTAAATGTTTTCTGCATGGAACTCTGATATGGACAAATGTGCTGGGCCATCTTGTTTAGACTCTGCTCTTCCTAGAGAGGTTGGACTAGATGATCCCTGAGGTCCCTTCCAACCTGTGATTCTGTGAAACGTAAACCTGTTGAGGTGAGAGGTGGTTTAGTGAATAGTGAAGAAATTGAGTGGTTGAGCTAAGAGGAAGGTGGGAATACTGATATTTAATGCAAGAAAGCTTTTGGTACTTCATGGAAAAAGTCTGTGTATGAAAAGCATTGATTTTGGTTTTTTTTTAGCCTACAGAAGAGAAGAAAGCTAATTTTAAGTAGTTTATATGAGAATGCATGAGAGTGATTGCTTTATCAGCTATATCACGGGTTGAAATAAACAACTGAATTCCTTAAAAAAGTTAACTTACTAGAATACATTTATTGAATATCTGACAATGTAGCAACTTCTGGTCAAATGGTAGAGTTAAAAACAGATAGTAACTGTTTCTCTGCATTCCTGACCAGAGTATGGATTTAAGAACACTATAGTTTAGCAAAATGCACCATTGACTAGATGTTCAGTAGAATTAATTTTTTTTCCGAAGACATGATCATGATTCCTGATGGCCCATAATTTTATTGTAAGGGTTGTGTCCTTATTGTTTTAAAGTAACTTAACACAGAATTCTTATCTACCACATATTGACAAATCTAATATTCTCTTTTTGAGATGCAAGAACTGTTTGCTGTCAGACAAACATCTTGCACCTGTGTTTTCTGATTCTGTTTTCTCTGAGGAGATGTAAACTACAGAATGCAGTATGTACTCATATGTGCAAATAATGGAAATGAGTATGGAGCCCTTCCATATTTTGCAGAATACAGCTGAGGAGGAGTATATCTCTCAGCTTAAGAAGCTGTGAGGGTCTCCCTAGTTGTGTGAAGGAGCAAAAATAGGACAAATAGTTTATGGTGGTGAGCAAAGCATATCTGCAGCTGGAACCTTCTGTGAAATTGTTGTAGGTAATGGGATCTCTTAGGAGATGACATCTTGTAAGTTCCTGCTAAGACCTGTCGTGGTTTACCGTGTCATGTGGAGCCAAGGAAAAAGCCGTGGTAGCCAAGGATTCCTAAGCTTCCAATTCTGTAAGCAGGAGCCTCAAGAGACACAAGGAAAGGAGTCATGCTTTAGATTTTTGAAACAGAGGCTGACATGTTTTCCACACAGTGGGGAGGCAGACAGATAGTTATGTCTCAGTTTTTGCAGTTTGTCTGCAGTTTGATCAAACTGGAAAATGTAACTGGAAGTAACTCCACTTTATAGAAAAATTTTCAGATGAAACTGTTATCCAACAGGATTCATTGTTACCCTACCCTATGCTAATTTGCAGGAAGTGAATATCAGCTGTGCTTTTGTGAAACTTGACTAAGGGTTTCAGTATGTGGAGTGTTTATATGTTGACGGTACAAGTGGAGGTCAGTGTTCTGAGAAAAAAAGAGGACCATTAACTAGGATTTTTAAAGTAGATTCCTCATTCTGAATGATGAATAGTTGTAACATCTGAAATAGTTGCAACAAATTAGTTGTGGTAACTTTTGATATGGTTTCCCAATTCTTTGTTGTGGAAAACATGAAGTCTTAAATGTAGGGCTTAAAGGTCTTTATGGAATAGAAGCTTGCTTGATTTGCTTGCTTGAAGGCTTCTACTTAGATGTTTTCTCATGGCTCACCTCCCATAATATTCAGCTTGGGTCATACCAGGTAACTGAAGACATGGATCAGAAATATATTCTCATTAAAATTACACTAAAACCCGTGGACTTAAGGAGTACTTTAACTGGAAATAGTTTTTTAGAGAAGCAAATTGCACTAGGGAAAATAATCTACCAGAAAGCAGAATGCTATATGAAAGGTAAGGAGTAAGGAGAGCTAGATAGTTTTAATTTTGATGTTTCTTCCAGTTTAGTATTGGTTTACCAGATTGCAATAATTGCTATGCAGACAGAACAGAGTTTCGTTTTCTAACAAATCATTCTCTGTTCTTAAAAATTTAAAATGTTAGTAGACATATATGTGTAAAACTAGCTACAGTTGTAATTTTGTGTATCTTGATCTGCCTTCTGACAGGAATCCTATGCTATGTTAAACAAATATGATCTACTTGTGGCCAAGGAAGAGACGGAGAAGGTGGATACTTTGCGCTACACTTGGGAAAAACTGCTAGTCCGTGCAAATGAAGTGCAGAATGAGCTCATTGCTTTGCAGCCAAACTTCAGGGGAGAGCTCATTAGCACTGTGAAGACTTTTGCTGAAGACTGTGCACAGTTCTATTCAGATTACGATCAGGCAAGTGTTTGTGGTGTATTTTTATTAGAGGAGTTTTTGAGGAGCAGTGGGAGCATGGAAAGATTGTGGAGTTGACTAATTAATGGATTGTACCTCTACTGTCTGAAGAATATGGTTATTCTTGTTAATCTGGTATTTGAGTTTCAGTGCAGGGCAGGCTTTGGTTTTTGGTGTTCTGTTGTATGTGACTTAAGTATGTAATGCTTGTAAAGATTAAGACTTGAGACATTTAGGATTTATGGTAAACATCTAATTAGCATGAGAAAATGTGAAGATTGAGATTAATGAGAAATTATGTTAGATAGTAAAAAGTGTGTTTCTGATGTTGGATCTAAGTACAAATGACTTAAGCGCTTATATTCTTTCTCAGTAGAATATAAAGTTGTCAAGCTGAACCAGTCTTATACCATCTTCTAAGTAATACTGATTTTTACTTGAGAGAGGAGCTACTATTGCCTACCTTTTACACTACTATGAATACTTCTGTATTAAAAAGACAATTAATTGCCTTCTTTGTTTTAGTTTTTTTCAGATATTTGTTTAAAATAAAGTGCTTGTTCCAGTAGGTAACTGTGGTCTCTTGATTCGGTTGTTATCTGATTTAGGTATGGAATCCTGCAGCTGCAAAAAATGTTTGAGTTTAGCATTTAGAAAACGCTGATTAGCAATAAGTTGTGGCTATTTTCACCCTCTAAATTCACTATTTAATTTAATTTTTTATTTTCTTACTTTTTGTTTTTTTAGAATGGGCCACTGGTGGTTGGTTTAGAGCCTCGGGAAGCTAGTGACAGGCTTACTATGTTTCAGGTACTGTTAATTCTAAGATATTGCTTAATGCTTATTGCAAGTAAACTGACACCTGAAAGCTCTGAGAATGAAATGGAGTAGTTGAACTAATTTTCATCGATGTATAGGGTTACTAATTGGGCAAAGTCTGTTTTAACTTCATGGAAGCTAAATTGGTATTTTTTTCTATGCATTTGCAAGGAATGCTGTTAAAATTAGATATTCTGTTTTTTTTTTTTAAGGAGCTAAGAGAAAGGATGTATAAGTAATGAGTAATAATTACTAGAGTCAAGTATCCTGATGAGAGCCTACTCTCAAGTTTAGTGTGTTTGTCTATAGCCTGTTCTTGTGTTCATTATTGTGTCTTTTCCTCACAAATACAATTTTGCCCAATCTTCTTTCCTTCTCCTCTCTTTTTTAATAGTATTAGAGGTTTCCAGTTAAACTGACTTTTTCCTGTTGAAATGTTTCTTTGTACTATGATTAATATCTATTCCTGTAATGATGACTTCTAATGGCTTTCCTTTTCTAATAGTGCTGTTCATTTGGCTTCCTACTATGGTCCCTCAGTTATATTGCAATTGACAAGTTTCGTTTTCCTTTGTTCCTTAAACAGTAGTAATTCTTACTTTAACCCTTCAGTAACAAAATGGCACACCATCCTCAGAGAGGTAGAATTTGCTGCATCTGCCCTTCTTTACTTTGTATGTCATGCTACACCTTTTTCAAGTGCAAGCTTAGCATTTACTGTTCTATCACTGTGCCA
Organism: Phalacrocorax aristotelis; assembly: GCF_949628215.1. NCBI lineage: Eukaryota > Metazoa > Chordata > Aves > Suliformes > Phalacrocoracidae > Phalacrocorax > Phalacrocorax aristotelis. Next base: position 86,936,595 of record NC_134277.1, read on the forward strand.
CATGGAGTAAATGGCCTCCCTATCAACTTCTAAAGATATGCCTCCCAGCTAACTAGAAGTTAATTTTCTTATGAAAATTGTTAACAAAACTGTTGACAGTGTAAGTTGTTAGTATCTCCTGTATATCTTTCTAGTATTTACTAGATTTTAATCACTAATGCAGCTCTAAGCATAATGCCGCGTCGTGAAAATTTAGTTATTTAATTTAATCTTTTTCTTTCTCTTTCTTAGAATCGATTTGATAATCTCTTTCGGAAGTACATTACGTGTACTAGTGGGGAAGATCTTTTTGGTTTGCCTGTTACTCGGTATCCTCAGCTGCTTGAAATAAAGAAGCAACTGAATCTATTACAGAACCTCTATAATCTATATAACAATGTCATTGACACAGTCAGTGGCTACTATGATATTCTTTGGTCAGAATTAGACACTGGAAAAATTAGCAGTGAACTTCTGGAGTTTCAGAACAGGTGAGAAACTGCTGCTGTGGTACAGATGCCTAAAATACTTTTGTTACTTCTTAAATATGTTTATAATTGGATAGCAGCAGTGATCAGTTCTGAACATGTATTTGTTCAGTGAAACACAAAAAATATTAATTTTAACATATCCATTACTACCTTTGTAAAATAAAGGAGCCAGTTTAGACTCTAAATGTTGAGGATTATTTTTCCTTAGAGAGCTTCTTGGTTATCTTTTTTATGAGATTGGAATATATGTTAAAATTTCTATTTATTTTGTTTATGAAGGGAAATTTCACTTGTTTGTTGTAATATTATTATTCATGAGACAGACTCACCCTAGATGTCTAAGGCAAGTTAGTGAATTCCTGAATCATTTTCCTACAAAATGAGATATATTGCCTGTGTAGAAGCTGAACTTTTCATCAAACCGGGAATCAAATGATTTAAAGAATTAAACCCACATGTTCTGAGGGACAGGGTTTTTTTCTAGAGCGTAGAGCAGTGCATATCATGAGCCTCACCAAACGATAAATCAAGATGTAAAGTGGTTCCATTGGTTTTGAAGATCGCTTGGATAAAATGTATTAGAATTATGTAGCTACACTCCTTAGGGGGAGCCTGTAGGTGCCCATCCAGCTATCACTGGATGAAACAGACTGGAAACAGATTTTTCTCACATGCAGAATCACATACAGAATCTTCAAAATACAGGTAACCTGAATTTGGAAGGTATGTGGTTTGCTGTTAAAACTGTATACTGTGGTTAAATGAGTAATGGAAAGAATATTTGAAACTGTTTGAAAAATCCTGCATTAATTCTACGTAGATGCCGTAAGCTTCCTCGTGGTGTAAAGGAATGGCAGGCCTTTTTTGACCTAAAGAAGACCATTGAGGACTTCAGTGAATGTTGCCCATTGCTTGAGCGGATGTCAAGTAAAGCAATGATGCCTCGGCATTGGAAGCAGATTATGGATCTCACTGAGCACAGCTTTGATGTGGAAAGTGAAACATTCAAACTGAGGAATATAATGGAAGCTCCACTATTGAGATATAAAGAAGAAATAGAGGTATTGTGAAGGAAGAGAAGTGGATGGATGAACCAAAACAATCTGCTCAAATAGTATAGGAGTAACAGTAATAAGAAGGGAAACAGTATTTCTAAAGAAGGAACAGAGAAATGGACTATCACTTCAGCTTTCTGTATAAAAAAATGACACAAATATATTTTGGTGTCAAGTCCTCTTTTTAAATCATGCAACTTGACCCAGGAGTTAATTTGTGAGGGTGCCTTGTTTTGCAATGTTAAAGATGTGAAAAGTAATCACTGTAGTATTCTTTTTATCCCCCCCAAAGCTGGTCGTATCATGATGTGGTACACAGATTAATAACTATAGTGTTTCTATGCCTTTATATCTTTCCACTTGGTAGATAGTTGCTCCTCAGCCTTACTAGGAAATACGAATTAGATTTGTATACCAGAGACTTGAACCATTCATAGCTTGCTTTGACATCCTATTTATTTAAAAGGATATCTGCATAAGTGCTGTGAAGGAGAGAGACATTGAGCAGAAGTTAAAACAAGTGATAGCTGAATGGGACAACAAAACATTTATCTTTGCAAACTTTAAAACCCGTGGGGAACTTCTTTTAAGAGGCGACAGCGCATCAGAAACAATTGCTACCATCGAGGACAGCTTGATGATTCTTGGCTCTCTCATGAGTAACAGGTAACAGGAAAGGGGGACAGGGGGAGATAAAAATATCTGCAAGAGGCTTTGTTTTATTGAACAAATCTATCATTCACAGAGGAGAAGGAAAATAAACATCTAGATAAAAACTAAGAGCTTGCTTGTCCTTGAACTGTCCATGCGATGGTCCTTGTCTGTACCCCTCCAATAAGTTATTTTGAAAGCATGTAGGTGCAGTTCAGACTTCCTGAATAATCAAGTAGACAACTTTCATCGATGCAAAAAAGTGGTGGTGAGTGTAAAGGGGAACACTGCCTGTTTGTGGCAGGCATACTATGGGCACTACAGGCGCTGCTACTCTGCCCCCGTGACAGGTCACTGCCTCATGCCAAAGGTGCTGAAAATCCCTGTTAAAATGAGCTTCAGTTTGTCTGGTTTCACAGGCTAAAGCCCGCAGATAAAATAAGGAACGCAGAACCTGATCATCAGGCAGATGTTCAAAAGCAAGAGTTCAGTTGATAAGGACCTCTGGGCGTCTTGCAGCTTTCAAGGTGTTTCATAGTCCTTTTTTGAAACCACTTTATCTTAAAGCGAAATTGAAATCTCGCTCCTATTCAGCTTCTGTTGGGTCAGAACTGTGCTACGCACCACGTATACAAAGTAGGAAGTTAGAGCTGATTTGGTTATAGCTGCTAACTAGCTGAATTGAGTCACATATAGGTTTTTATACTTTCACTTGACAGAGGTAGAAATTATTACAAAATTATTACAAAATTATTTCTCATCCTTATGAGTAATATGCTGGCTTTCAAGAGACTTGTTTCCATCTTGAAATAAAGCAAGTGTCTTCTTTGTATTTTAGATACAACACACCCTTCAAGACACAGATTCAGAAATGGGTGCACTATCTTTCCAACACAACAGATATCATTGAGAACTGGATGACTGTGCAGAACTTGTGGATTTATTTAGAAGCTGTTTTTGTTGGCGGTGACATAGCAAAGCAGCTTCCAAAGGTTTTCAGACCTGCCTTTTTTTCAGTTTGGTTTTCTACATTTTTAGGATAAAACTTAACTGTGATGTCATAATTGATGCAGTAACATAAATATATCTTTGGTACTTAACAAAACTAGTCTTGCTATGAAATCAGGTAAACAAGGCCAACAGAAGTATTGTGTTAGAATAATAAAAGTATGTGAGCTAGTTGATATTTTTATTTCTAGATTGTAAAATTGTTAACCAATGTGTTTAAGTGTTATGCCTAGTAGTAGCCTAGCCTAGTTAGGCTAGCTTAGTAGTACCTACCACTAGCCTAGTAGTACCTACAGTTTTGATAGGAATCCTTATCTTAAACTTTCCTACATAGCTTTTCAAATTAAAAATTTACTTCAGTTTTTAGAAAAAATCTTCAAATTTGAAACATGCAATTCAAGCATAATGAGTTTTCTGTCCTTTTCTCTAAGAATGATTGAAAGAGAAAGTAGATAGCAGGCTTGACAGCCAAGTACAAAATAAACTGTATTTTGTAAGCAGAAAGATTTGTGTTTTTCTAAGTTGAAAAGTCTTTAGAAGTGGGGCAGGGGATTACTAGTGAGACGATTACTGGTGAGATTACTGGATGCCGATTTTGCAGTCAAGTGCCTTTTCCCTCTTCTCTATTCCTTCCTCCATCTCTTCCCTTCCACATTCATTGTCATTTTTCAACAGGAAGCAAAGTGTTTCTCTAACATTGATAAATCCTGGGTGAGGATCATGACCCGAGCTCATGAAACACCTAATGTTGTTCAGTGCTGCATTGGAGATGAAATCATGGGACAGTTACTACCACATTTACTAGAACAGCTTGAAATCTGTCAGAAATCACTCACAGGGTAAGATTGCTACAAGACCACAGTCTTGGGCAGATGGTTGTGCATTGGGTAATTAGGGAAAGGCCATTGCTTGAGTACTGTCCCACGGGCTTTGCAAAAATCATGTTCTTATTCTACTCTGAGTTCTGATGAACTGAGCAAACAAATTAGCAGGATGATACAACACCTCCACAGAAATTGCTAGCAACTCACTGATAAGTATTTGATTTGTGACTAAGCTCTCACACACTGTCCATCTCTGTCGAAACCAAAGCTTGTTTCATCCTAGTTTCAGTCCAGAAGGCAATCTAGATCTGTATGTCCTATCAGACCCTTCACGAATCCAGGAGAAATTCAGCATGAGAGACCTAAATAGCAAGTAAAAGACTTAATGTAAGAACAATTTGTTTTGGTTTAGTTTCTTTTCTTTTTACTGTTTCTTACATTATAGCAAATAATAAGAGATATCCATGAAATGATTTCTGATGCTGAAAGAGTAGGCTTAAAGCAGGTGCTTAACATGAAGGTATGATGGATAAGAATTGTTATCATTGCCACTGCTAAAAATTGAAATTATACATTGTGAGAAATGCCACCTTTAAAGAAGAAAGGATGTATAAATTAACCTAATTAACTTACCATCTCTGTCCCCCCACCCTGCCACCCCAATTTCTTTTAAAATGCAGGTACCTGGAGAAAAAGCGCCTCCTATTTCCACGTTTCTTCTTTGTGTCAGATCCTGCTCTCCTAGAAATTCTTGGCCAGGCATCAGACTCTCACAGTATACAGGCACACCTGCTGAATGTCTTTGACAACATTAAAACTGTCAGGTTCCATGAAAGGGTATGTACTGCCACACCTCAGTGTGCAATACTTGTTAAATAAGAAAGCTACCTGGGTGCATAGGGCATTCAGCTGTTTTACCAAGTTCGTCAATTATTTGATGCTGGATAGGCTTTCTTCATTTAAGATTTAGTTTCATATCCTCATTTGCTTAATATGAAAGCTCCATATAGAATAGCAAAACAAACAAAAAATTGCACCAGTGCATAGGTTTCAGAAAAAACCACCCAGGTCCTGAACTGTCTTCTGTGGCTTAATACAGGCTAGAACCCTCTCAGATAAGCTTCTGATTCTTTATGAGCATATTTGTATCTTTAGATTACCTTTATTTGTACTTTTTCATTAATTTTTTGATTGTAAGGAAAAGAAAAATTGTATCTAGTCTCCCTCTGAGTTATCCTTAATACCCCTTCAAACATACTGTTTGGAGAACAATTTTCTTACATCCTTTACAATAACAGATATCAACAAAATTTCCTCTGTATATATAAATTTTCTTAAAAATTCACTACCTCCCCATGCATTTGAAGCTCCTTTGATTGACCATGTTCCTTAACTTCTATGTTTCCATTATGTTTGACTGTAGGACTATAAATTTTATTAGAGTATTAACCCATCAGTAATGGGGGAAGGTTTCCTTTATTGTGACTGGGAAGTGGATGCTGTCACTGAAACTTAAGTGAAATTCAGGATTGTCAGTGTGTTGGGCTTTGTCTCCTCATTCAGGTGATAGTGTTTTGTTTAAAGCCTTTCTGCAGACCGAAAGTAATGGTTTAATTGTTTTTACATTTTGCTTAACAGATATAGTATAATTTATTAGTTATCTAAATAAGTTTAATGAAGTGATTGCAAAAAAATCAGTTATGGTAAAGATAATAAATCTATAAATCAAAAAATGTTCTTGCTTTGCTTGTACCAGATATATGATCGTATATTGTCGATCAGTTCACGAGAGGGTGAGACTATAGAGCTAACTAGACCTGTAATGGCTGAAGGTAATGTGGAAGTCTGGCTCAATTCCCTGTTGAAGGAATCCCAGCTGTCACTGCATCACATTATTCGCCAGGCAGCTGCACACATCCAGGAGACTAGTTTCCAGCTGACTGAATTTCTTTCTACTTACCCAGCCCAGGTAATATAATTGTTAAATCAACAAAGAACTGTTCACAGAAATGTAGTACATTGACATTTTTTCCTTGTCTTTGCAATCAAAATTACAGCCAGTGTTATAAATGCAAAACTGATATTTAAATTTATCATAATCACCTCAGTCTTTAAGTTATATTTTAAATATCTGAAACCAAAAGAAGACGACTTACCCTGAAGCTCTTGTTCTAAAATAGTGCTGAATGCAATAAATTAATTCAATGGAGTTAACACTCTTTCTTTAAAAGCTTAATACTTGACTACTGAACGAAAAGAAGTAAAATAGTATGTTTTTATATTCAGGAAAATATTATATACTGCTAAAGAAGTGGATCTGAGAGTAGTGCTGAGAGAAAATTATTTTCTTAGTGGAAGCTTCTGGTGATCAGAACAGTTTAATAATTAAAACAAAATATTAATGATTATAATTATTATATTATATTACTATATTATAGTAATAATAATAATGATAAAATAATTAAAAGGAAAAGGGAAGAAGGGAAAAAACCAGAAACACGAACAATACAACCACTCACCGCCGACTGACCGATGATGCCCGTCCCCGAGCTGCGATCTCTGCTTCCCTCCCCTGGCCAGTCCCCCCCCCCCCCGAGTTAACATACTGGGCATGACATTACATGATATGGAATATCCCTTTGGCCAGTTTGAATCCACTCTCTCAGCTGTGCCCCCTCCCCTCCCGGCTTCTTGTGCACCCAGCAGAGCATGGGGAGCTGGAAAAGTACTTGACTAGTACAAGCACTGCCCAGCAACAACCAAAACATCTGTGTGTTATCAACATTGTTTTCATGCTCAGTCCAAAGCACAGCACTGTGCCAGCTGCAGTGAAGAGAATTAACTCTATCCCAGCTAAAACCATGACAGCATCCACCCCTTGTTCCTTTTCATTTATATCATGCTCAGGTCCCATACTATCCAATACAATTTCAGTAACCCCTACCTGCCTTCTCATCCTTTAATAGAATATACAGATCTCATCATTCCCCTAGTCTATGGACCACCCCTGTAAAATATCCGTGAAATGTCTGTTGAGTTCATTTAGTCCATGACTTTAGGTTCCATCTATTGTACAATTCTTTCAGAGAGGTGCTGTGTGTCGTGTTGGATTGTTGCATAATGAAGTCAGTCCTGATTCCATCACTGCTGCACTGTTAGTCCTTGTTCTATCACCACTGCACTTTGCTTGGTTCAATGAAAGTTCATTTTTTATTAATTTGGGAGATTCCCACCATGATACCATTGATATTGCATGTAGCAACCATAGTAGTGCTGACATACAATATTATATAGCAATTAACAGCATACCATTCGGTTAATTGAATGTTTTCACTCAAAATCAAATCCCCTTGAGGTACACACCAGACTCCTCCATCCTCCCTCATCACCCACCAAGTGCACCCAGGTCCTCGAGCAAAAGCAGTCCCATGAATGGGTTTGCCTTTGCCTGAGGCAGAAATAACCCAGACTCTTTTCCCCAGCATATTTTTTACGTGCACTACAGGACTCTATCCCCTTCCACAGTACATAAGATTTCTGACTGTGCAGGGCCAGCTGGATTGGCAGATCCCCTCGTGTTGACTATCCAGGTGGCTTTTGCTAAATGTGTATCCCAGTGTTTAAATGTTCCACCCCCCATTGCTCTCAGTGTAGATTCCTGGGCGACTGGGGTTTCCTACTCGAGCCCTTTGGGTGATCAGTGCAACCCATTTACTCCACGTAGCATCAGTTGCATGGTGTGTAGAAGGGATGTTTCCTCTGAACATCCAGCCCAGCACTGGCAGTCGGGGTGCCAGGAGCAGCTGTGCTTCAGTACCAACCACTTCTGAAGCAGCTCGAACCCCTTCATGTGCTGCCAATATCTCTTTTTCAGTTGGAGTATAGCGGGCTTCTGTATTCTGTATCTGTAGGACCCTCTGTATCCCCGACTCCAAAACCCTAGGGTTCGACCTTGGGTCTCTCCATGTGGTTTCTGCCAGAGGCTCCAGGTAGGGCCATTCTCCCCGGCTGCAGTGCAGAGCACAGTCTTTACATCTTGTCCTGCTTGGACTGGCCCAAGAGCTACTGCATGGACTATCTCCTGTTTAACCTGTTCAAGGGCTTGTTGTTGCTCAGGGTCCCATTTTGAAATCATTCTTCTTCTGGGTCACTTGACAGGGCTTATGATCAGACTGTAGTGTGGAATATGCATTCTCCAAAAACCCACAACGCCCAAGAAAGCTTGTGTTTCCTTTTTGCTAGTTGGTGGAGACATGGCTGCTATTTTGTTGATCGCATCCATGGGGATCTGACGACGTCTGTCTTGCCATTTGATTCCTAAGAACTAGATCTCTTGTGCGGGTCCCTTCACCTTACTTTGTTTTATGGGAAAACCAGCTTTCAGAAGGATTTGGACTATTTTCTTTCTCAAAAACAACTTCTGCTGTATTGCCCCACACGATGATGTCATCAACGTATTGAAGGTGTTCTGGAGCTTCTCCCTGTTCCAGTACAGTCTGAATCAGTCCATGGCAAATGGTAGGGCTGTGTTTCCACCCCTGGGGCAGTCGACTCCAGGTGTACTGGACGCCCCTCCATGTGAAAGCAAACTGTGGCCTGCACTCTGCTGCCAGAGGGATTGAGAAGAATGCATTAGCGATATCAGTTGTGGCATACCGCTTGGCCGCCTTTGACTCCAGTTCATATTGAAGTTCTAGCATGTCTGGCGTGGCAGCACTCAACGGTGGAGTGACTGCGTTCAGGCCACGATAGTCTACTGTTAGCCTCCACTCTCCGTTAGACTTCCAGACTGGCCATATGGGACTGTTAAAGGGTGAGTGGGTCTTACTGATGACTCCTTGGCTCTCCAGTCGGTGAATGAGCTCATGGATGGGGATCAGAGAGTCTCGGTTGGTGCGATATACTAAGTCCAAAGCACAGCACCATGCCAGCTGCAGTGAAGAGAATTAACTCTATCCCAACTAAAACCATGACAAGAGTTTCTGAGGTATTGAAAAAAGATTTTAAATTGAAGCATTAACTATTCACTGATTAGTTATTAATTATATTTATAAAGTCAATGAATTATATAAAGTATTTATGTATATGCTGTACATTATATGGAGCAGTGGGCAATATCTACAAGGCTGAAGTGTGGACTTAAAGTTGTTTATGAATGGAGCTGGGACACAAAAGAAATACATGGGTTGAATGATCTCTGTAAGGACGCATGAAAAAATAATTTTGTACAAATAGGACCAGAACCATTTCTTTAGCTTATCTGTGTCTGTGAGTGTACATTTTAGGTGAAAGAGAAAAGATTATGAAGCATATACGTTTATGTTTTCTAAGGTTGGGTTGTTGGGGATCCAAATGATTTGGACAAGAGACTCAGAAGAAGCTTTGACTAATGCCAGGTATGATAAAAAAATTATGCGAAAGACGAACCAGTTTTTCTTGGATCTTCTAAACATGCTGATAAATATGACAACCAAAGACCTTAGCCCAGTGGAACGAGTTAAATACGAGACGTTAATCACTGTTCATGTGCATCAGAAGGACATTTTTGATGGTCTGGTAAGTACTGAAAAATTTAAAATTAGTTAGAGGGTGTTTCCATGTAAAACAATGTGAAAGGATAAGAAGAAAATATTACTATACCTATGAGCTCCTGCCTCTTAAGCTAAACATTTAATTTCAGGACTGTAATGATTATGTGACCTGGAGTGTTATAAAAATGCTGATGTTGCTTCAATCCATGTCTTAGTTTCCCTTTAAGTAATTCAGTGTCTTTTTTTCCCCCACAAGCAAGAGCAGAATTTTATAATGCTTTGTGTTGGCCCATCTTAAGTTAGATGCCTCTGTTGCATGGTTGGCTGGGACTTCTTTTTCCTCATATGTTGTGTTGCAAGTAATTGTCCTTTCTTGGGACTACATTGTAAGTCTTGAGGAGTAAGTAGAATGAATGTAGACTTACAGTGCAGGAAAAAGTTTGAAGTTGGTTGAAGCTGCTATCTCCTCTGTTCTAGTTTCAATAGCATACCTAATTATTACTTAGGGACTTATTTATTCACTTCACACCTTCTCATGCTGCCACAGGATACTAAAATTCAGAAAATGAAAGCATTTACTGCTTAAACAATCGAACTTAAAAGCTGGCATACCCTTTTGCCTATAGGAAGCTCTGGACCTGACTCCAAAATTAAGCTGTCTGAGAAAAGAATTACTGAGTTTTAACCAACTGCTGATAGGCAGGCACCTATCTTTTCATTGCAGAACCAGTTGTTTCTAGTTACAAGCATCTTATGTGAAGTATAATTTTTAGATACAACCTGCAGGGCATCTTTTTAAATCCTGTTTTAATATTCAGTTGGTCAACTTTGAATTACTCTCAACTCTTGAATTTCTTAACTAATGTCTGCACCATGACACTGTGTTGAAATACCTTCTTTCCAATTTGCATGTGGCTTCATACAATTTTCATGACTTTTTTTAAAAATAAATATCATGTTATGTGCTCATATGGTAGAGAAGAGTGAAAGAAATGGCAGTCTTAATGTTAACTGAACTTAATGACTTTTGAGGCTTATAGACTGTTGATTTGTATTTAGTTCTGACACACTCATCTAAAGCCTGAAGTTCCTTTGCCTTAGTATGGGTTTCAGGGACAGCAATAACACATTAGCAATTTTTGTGATAAAAATCAAGATGGGGTCTCCGCTATTCTTGTGTTACTAGTTGTTCTTTATGCCTTTCGTTGTGATTGCAGTGCTGCTTTGCGTTACTAATTAGATGAGATATTATAAATGCTAACCACGAATACCACAGCCTTTTTTCCCCCTCTTTTCTTAGTGTTGCATGCATGTCAAGAGCCCTACAGACTTTGAGTGGCTGAAACAGTGTAGATTTTATTTTAATGAAGACTCTGATAAAATGATAATTAAGATCACTGATGTGGGTTTCACATACCAGAATGAATTCTTGGGCTGTACTGACAGGCTTGTCATAACGCCTCTTACAGACAGGTGAGAAAGACTGATTTTATTCCTTTATCCTTTGGCACCAACCCTAGGCTTTTACAACAGCAATTTAGTCATTCCTATTGGACGGAAAATAGAACTCTGCAGAGTTTATCCTTAACAGTCTTATCAAGGTCAATAATTTTGCATGGAATATGTGAATATTTTTGTTTCTGTGCCTTACAGTATGAATGACTTCCAACTTATTTTCTGCCACATGCTTGTGTGATCCCCACATATATGATGTATGGGACTCTGATTCTCATGTATGTGAGGCTAGTATACCTGAGGATTGGGTACATCCAACAGCCACAATATATAGAGAGAGATACAGGACAAAAGTAAGTGTTTACAGGCAAGCTAACGAAAACAGCTAAGGAAGAATAGACAGGAAAATAAAAAATTTTATTAAACTGCAACAGATTGGACATCTTTGATCTAGAAGGATGTTGAAAGAATTGCAGTCCTATTAACAGAAAGGCCTACCTGCCTAGCTGGAACAATACAAAGAATGCTTTATAAGCTATCATTGGCCAAATAAGAACAATGGTTTTGTTGGTTTGGGTTTTTTTTTTTTTGTTGGGTTTTTTTTTTTACCTATTCCATACAGCAAATTCTAAAGCTTCTCTATAGATAAAATTGTTAGCTGGTGTTTTACTGCATTATGCATAAAAGTTTCATTTATGAAAATAGGGTGCACTGTATGATCAAATTTTACAGGTGGATGAGAAAGGAAAGCTTTCATTATTGTACTCCACAGTATAATGTGGTTCAGAACTACTTCAAGTAAAGTAATTCAGGAACTAAGCTAACCAAACAGATTAGGCAGCATCTCTCTATCTGTTTTCTTCCCTTCTTGTGATCTTTTATGTTGTTGATTATTGAGGATTATCTGTTCTTGCTCTTGCACTTTATGTATGAGGAGACAAACCTTATTACCTGCATCAGAGGCTGAGTGAAGGGTTTTCCTTCTTACTGGTTTACATTGTAATTAGAGGCATGTCATTTCAGCGGTTTCCATGTAACACACTTGAGTAAGTTCTTCTGGCAGTATACAGAAAACTATGCACTGCAGCCCATTAAGTGATGATAGCTTATTGCTTTTTAGATGTTACATCACTTTGGCTCAAGCTTTAGGCATGAACATGGGTGGAGCACCTGTGGGACCTGCAGGAACTGGAAAAACTGAAACCATCAAAGACATGGGACGGTGCCTTGGAAAGTACGTAGTGGTTTTCAACTGTTCAGACCAGATGGATTTCCGAGGTCTTGGGAGGATTTTCAAAGGTAAGATGCTACCAAAGGTAAATGTTGGCCAAAAGGGTGAGCTGTATCTTGGGGTGCATTAACCGCAGTATAAGTAACTGGTCAAAAGAAGTGACTGTCCCACCATACTCAGCATTGGAATGGCCTCACCTCAAGTACTGTGTGCAGTTTTGGGGTCAACAATGTAATAAGAATAAAAAAATATTAGCATTTGTCCAAAGGAGAGCAACGAAGATGGGGAAAGAACTAGAGGGTATGACTTACGAGGAATGGCTGAGTATACTAGGCTTGTTCAGCTTAGAGAAAAGGAGACTGAGGGATGCCCTCATTGCTGTCTACAACTTCTTCGTGAGGGAGAGTGGAGAGGGAGGTGCTGATCTCTTCTCTGTGGTGTCTGGTGGCAGGACGTGAGGGAATGGCTTAAAGCTGCGTCAGGTGAAGTTCAGATTGGATATTAGGAAAACGTTCTTCACTGAGAGTATGTTCAAGTCCTGGAACAAGCTCTCCAAGGAAGTAGTCAGGGCCCCAAGCCTGTTGGTGTTCAAGGAGATGGACCCCTAACTTCTGTCCAGGTGGAAGCAACTTTATTGTTCATTTTAATCTGTGCAATAAACTATTGACGACCCATCACATTTTCATAGACTTATTGCAGGGACTTTTCTTTTTGGGGAGTAGGGAGGAACAAGAAAACATTGAAGATACTGAGACAAGGAGCAGAAATCTAAGGATGTAGTATCCTAGACTAGCTTGAGGACTTATGGAACTTTGTTCATTCTTGCTTGAAGCAGTATTAAACTCCTTTCCTTGTCCCTTTCCCAACTGTCCAAAAGAAACTTTTTTTTCTTCCCCCTCCCCCCCCCCACCCCCCACCCCCCCCCGAGGTAGATTAACCTGATTTTTGGCTTATGAATTGCACCAAAAAAGGGTTAACCACATAGTGGTCAGATGCTTAGTTTCTTTTCTCTTTGAAGGTCTTGCTCAGTCTGGCTCCTGGGGTTGCTTTGATGAATTCAATCGTATTGATTTACCAGTACTATCAGTAGCTGCCCAGCAAATTGCAATTGTGTTGACATGTAAGAAGGAACGTAAAAAATGCTTTATTTTTACTGACGGAGATAATGTGGAAATGAACCCAGAATTTGGCATCTTTCTTACTATGGTAGGTATTTGGTAGGTTTCCAGTATGCTAGTGATGATTATTCAGTAATCGTTTCTAACCTTGTATGTTACATGTAGTTGCTAACTGTTACGTCACTCAGCTCTTAGAATTCACTGACAGTTTGAGAACATTGAGCATTACTACAAAGACAGTTTACAGGGTCTTGTTTCAATGACATCAAGCTCATACAATTAACAAATGCAGCCAGCATTACAAATACAAGTTGTTATCTGGATGTCAGATTACTTCTGCACGCTACATTCTGGTTCCCAAAGTATGCTTTTTGCTACAAGTACAGAAAAAAATGGCCATAAAGATATAGGTAGAAGTGGGCAATAAAAACAGGATCTATAAAACAAATAGAGGTTTGAAGAGTTTAGGTGGAACATTTTTCATACCTCATGGATGTAAGAGAGGCTAAAATGCTGTAGAGATATGGTGGTAAATCTGCATGGCAATTCATTTTTCGCATGTGATTTAAAGCCAAAATGCTATTTTTGTCTAACCAGATTACATGTTCCTTTGCTGATTCTTCTGTTTGTGCAAGGTGCAGTCCACTTCAAAACCTGTTCTTCTTTCCAGAATCCAGGATATGCTGGAAGGCAAGAACTTCCTGAAAACCTGAAGATCAACTTCCGTTCAGTGGCTATGATGGTTCCTGATCGTCAAATCATAATTCGTGTCAAATTGGCTAGTTGTGGTTTCATTGCTAATGTTGTATTGGCAAGGAAGTTCTTTACACTGTACAAGCTGTGTGAAGAACAACTGTCAAAGCAGGTAATTATTTTCATATGAGGAAAAATGATCTTAGGGAAATACTATGTATGATGTCACAAGTCATTAGTATCTGTGTGAAAAAAATGGAAGAGTTCATGTTCACTAGCGCTTACACCTCATGTAAGCTAAATGACAATTGCAGTTTAGTAGTGCAACCCTCTGCTGTCCTGGAGGAGTAACTCCTGCTACAGGTTACGTATACAAGAATGGGACTATCATTCAGAAAACTGCTTATTATTGAGATTTAACTTTAATGAATGGTGATGATTAAAGCACATAAAGAGCGTATATATTAGTTGGTCTTACAGAGTGGATTGAGAGGCATTTGATTTGTGCTGCTTGTGCTTTAGATGTTTCTCAAATAAAGTCAGTTTCCAAAGTCCACAGAGAATTCAGAGTAATACTGCTAGTTTATTTCTTAATAGTCCTTGGGAACCTTATCTTGGTTCAAAGATTAGTTTTGATTACATCTCTTTTTTCTGTCACAATTTAGTTTAGTAGATGGTAGCAGAGATGGGAAATGAAGTCGCCCATAGTCATACAGCCAAAGACTAGTTGTTGGATGTTAGGACTAATTTGTGCTACATGTACCACTTCTAATACATATCCATATCTTAAATGATAAGTAAGAATTGTTTCATCCCTGTTAACGAGGGGAAATTTTCCCAAACTTTGCATATCTTTTAGGTGCATTATGATTTTGGCTTGCGGAATATATTGTCAGTGCTGCGTACATTAGGAGCAGCAAAAAGAGCAAATCCCACAGATACTGAATCTACCATTGTCATGCGTGTGCTGCGGGACATGAACCTGTCTAAACTGGTAAGTTCTGAGGGCCTGGTAAATTATTTAAACTGCACTTTGGAGCTATGTGTTTTATTTTGAAATACAAGTTAAATTTGTTAAGGTAATCACTAGAAGATTGGATGTGGCTTTTACACTGAAGCTAGCTTGGAAATGTTCCATTCTCTGGATAGTCTTGGGTTCTGGTTTTGGCTAGGATAGGATTAATTTTCTTCATGGTACATTGTATAGGGCTGGGGAGGGAATGAGCTAGGGGCTGTGTGGTGCCTGGCTGACTACCTGGATTAAACTACACCACCTTGAATTGTTCAGAATATTTTTACACATTTCTCCTGCTATCTATAGAAGTGTGACAAAATAGAAGTCTATGTAGTAACCTCTTTAGAACCTTTGGCCTAAAGTATTTAGTCACTCTTTTGAAATAATGTTATTTGTAGTGATGAGTACCATCTCCTCTGTCTTAAATAGCTCTCAGAACCTATTCTGTTGCTGTGATACTTCATGTCCTTTGTTATCTTTTTTATACCTTAGACAAGTAATTTACTATTCGTATAAATGTTATTGCTAAAATCTACTTTAATAAATTCAGTCTCTATGTTAGTGGTTTTTTTTCAATAAATTTGATTATTGGAACCATCACATGATCTACATCTGCTGTGTACTGCTAGAGTGTTTAGCACCTAGAGGGTTACTATAGATGGTTCCTTATATTTTCAAGTATTTTGTTAACTCCCCGAGGCTTAGGGATTGCTTTTTTTAAGGTGTTAGAATAAATAAAATAGGTGTTAATCTGTGGGTTTCCCCCCCTGATTTTCACTAGATTGATGAAGACGAACCCTTGTTCCTGAGTCTAATTGAAGATCTGTTTCCAGACATCCAGCTTGATAAAGTAGGCTATCCTGAACTGGAAGCCGCCATTGACAAACAGGTAATGTTTCTCTTGATCTGTGCTGCTGTGGTGTAACTATCATGATGTGAAACTTAAAAAAATTATTGGTGTTGAATCTACCCAGCTGGTAATAATATGTTCTACTATTTAGAGGGAGAGTAAGATTTTTCATAAATCTTTACAATCGACATATTATTATTAACCTTATTCTTAATGGTGTCACTGAATTGTGATTGTGGTGTCCTGCAGTTTTCTTGAGTCATTTGTGGTGACCAGTTTGAAAAATGCATGTATATACGCTTGCCTTATGTGACCCAGGATTTAATATTTGTATGAAGACTAACAATCAGAACATGAGCTTGAGACAAGATTTACCTAAAATGATATTTCCTCTATTTCATCTCCCATTAGATCTTCTGGGGTATTTCAACAGGGCCAACTTAAGAACATCAGTGGGATATAGAAGGTTTATGAAGTATGCACACTAAAATGAGCATCTCTATTAAACTTTCCTCCAGAATATAAGTAATTCCTCAGATAATTATCTAATAGGTAAACAGAGAAAAATACTCAAAAAACCTGTCCAAAAACCCCACCATGAAAAAAGTGAAAATCAAAAGTGCGTTTTAGAAGAATTTGAGTACATGACTTTCATTTACTTATATTTAATATGATTAGATACAAGTAAGGAGGTCTACTTTGGGCTTTCCTAACAAGGAAGAGTTGAATCATCAGCTAATGTTTATAAAACTGTTTCGCTTTCTGTAGTTTACACAGCTGGCTTTAAAAAATGACTCAGAAATTCAGCTTTTATTAGGAGAAAGTATAAAGGACTTGAATGCTTTAAATTGTCATTTCCTAATAAATTAAAAAGAGGTTTTAATGGTTTCATGGTTTTCATAGCTCTACTGTTGCTGATCTGTGAAGCTGGACATAGGAAGTGTCAACCCTTTTAACAACAAACAATTATCACTTGCTTGTAAGTAGGGTGTAATGTCAGCCCATACTGAAGCAGTGTTGGAAACACAAAGAGCTTTAGGCACTGTGATTGTCTTATGTAAACCAAAATTTATCCAAAGTTTGGGTCTGGGAATCTCATGGTACTTTTTTAGTGTTATCAGTGTTTGGAAATTTTGTTACCTTATTTTGGCATATTTTTCCTCATATTGCTAAAACTTAAAATCTGGAGAAGCCAGAAGCGGTAGGCCCTCTTGTTTGTCTTGGAAGCAAATCAAGATTTTATTGAATGCAACTTTGCTGTGTTTTGAGAGCTATAATGACTCAGTACAATGAAAACAGGTAGGTTAGGACAGAATCAGGGTCAAGAGGAATATTTTTGTTGGGGAAGGGAGACAGGAATTACTGGGAAAACGTCATAATGAAGAAATAGTTGTTACTTGAATTAAAGTGTTCTTCTGTGTTTATATGTTGTGGCAGGTTGACCCCAGGTGGTAGCTAAGCTAACACCCAGTCACTTGCTCACTTTCCCCCAGCAGGTTGGGGGAGAGATTTGGAAGGGGAAAAGAGAGGAAAAAAGTCTCATGGGTCTAGATTGAGGCAGTTTAATAAATGTTGAAAAAAACCCCCAAACAATCGATGCAGAAGCGATCACTCACCACTGGCAGGCTGATGCCCATCCAGTCTCTGAGCAATGGCTACTTCTGACAAGTTTCCCCCCAGTTTTATTGCTGAGCATGAGGTTATATGGTATGGAATATCCCTTTGGTCGGTCAGAGTCAGGTGTCCCAGCTGTGTTCCCTCACAGCCTCTTGGCCATTCCAAGCCTACTTGCTGATGGGGCAGTGTGAGAAACAGTTCAGCAACAGCCAAAACACTGGTGTATTATCAACACTGATTACAAATCTAAAACATGGCACCGTATGGGTTACTATGAAGAAAATTATCTCCATCCCAACCAGACCCAGTACGTATGTACAACGGTTAACAGAGGATCTTTTGAGAACAAACCAAGTCTTCTTGTAAACATACTTCTTTTACAGTAAGGGAAATATCTAGTCGACTAGACCTACTGTCATGGTTTAAACCCAGTCAGCAACCAAGCACCACGCAGCCACTCACTCACATCCCCCCCTGGTGGGATGGGGGAGAGAATCGGAAGAGTAAAAGTGAGGAAACTCGTGGGTTGAGATAAAGACAGTTTAATAGGTGAAGCAAAAGCTGCGCACGGAAGCAAAGCAAAACAAGGAATTCATTCACTCCTTCCCATGGGCAGGCAGGTCTTCGGCCGTCTCCAGGAAAGCAGGGCTCCATCACGCGTAACGGAATGGTTACTTGGAAAACGCCATAACTCCAACATCCCCCCCTTCCTCCTTCTTCCTCCAGCTTTATATACTGAGCATGATGTCATATGGTATGGAATATCCCTTTGGTCAGTTGGGGCCAGCTGTCCCAGCTGTGTCCCCTCCCACTTTCTTGTGCACCCGGCAGAGCCTGGGGAGCTGAAAAAGTTCTTGACCAGTGTAAGCGCTACTTAGCAACAACTAAAACATCTCTGTATTATCACCGCTGTTCCTGGCACAAATCCAAAACATAGTCCCGTGCTAGCTATTACAAAGAAATTTAACTCTATCCCGGCTGAAACCAGGACACAAGATTATTACAGAATCCATGAGTGTTAGAAATTGTGAAGAAAATATAATGCTCCACTGATGACGTTGGATTAGGGAGAAGGAATAGCTAACATGACCATCTTGTTTTATGGGGAGGAAGAAATCAGCTCAAATCCAGTCCGCTGGTGCATCATTAGATGTTGGATATATTACTGTATATATGTGGACTCTGGAAACAAGTCAGAAGGCTATATTCCATATTGGAAAGAAAGGCAGCTTGAACTGGTTTGTATCAACTATGAGAGCTGTTAAGATCGGAATGATAACAGGATTTTATTGAGCATCCATGAAAATGGTGCATCTGATGGTCTTGTGCTTTGCAAACTCCATTGTTTCAACAGTGGTGTTCTTCATGGCGATGACGAGTTGGTGGCAGTGTATACTTCATGGTTGCTGTTGATGAATTCGTCTCGTGTTGCCTTCTGTTCTTGGCTTCCTTGCAGAATGAGATAAATAAGTTGAACTGACATGAGCTTTGATATGCGAGTAATATAGCAAATGGTAGTGCCAGTTCCATGGTTCTAAATGACTACATGACAGTAATTGTAAAAGCAGAGTTTTATCTTTTCAGTAAAAGTTAGTCCTCTTTTTACTGAAGGTGTTTTCTGAGATTTTTTTTTGTGGAACATAATTTAAAAACAGAAATGATATTTGGAGTAAAATATAATTGTTATTTTGAAAGCTTCACTTTTTTAACATGATCTTGAGTTTTTAGAATTATTTTTGACTGTCAAAAACATATAGTGTGCTATGAATCCTTAAGGAATAGTTCTAGCTTTTCTCTACTGGCTAAAAACTTTCTTGTTCATTTTCACCTGAGTCACTTTCACTAGAAACAGCAATACCATTATAGTGGGATAACTTCTTTAAGCTTGGAACTAGTAAGAAGTAGTAAACAATCATATGATATTTAATTCTAAAACATCATGTCTTTCTTAGAAGGATGATATTAAGAAGTTACTCAAATGTCTCTCTGTACACTGAGAAATATTTAAAATGTTTTACAGAAAAACTTGTGGCTATTGTAAGCATTTAGAGATACAAGTCATCATCATCATAAAAAGGCAACTGTTCTGAGGCAAGTGAAAATGCTGTGTGGCTATGAAAGACATTGCTAGCAAGGGTGTTTCTAAAATTCTTAGCTTTACCTTAAAATGATGTTTTAACCCTAAGAAGAAAAAAAATTTTGGTTTATCTTCTTTGATTTTTCTGAACACATATTTGAATACCAAATATCCCTTCTTTTTCCAGAATTTTTTTTATGTACAAAAAACCTTTACAAAGAGTGCAGTCTTCTGCTGAAGATAGGTTTGTTGGGTTTGTTTTTTTTTTGTTTTAAAGCATCAAAATATTTTGTGCACTAATATAGTAGTAATTTGGATTTCTGTCTCTATCTATAGGTGGAGGAAGCTGGACTTGTTTGTCATCCTCCTTGGAAACTGAAAGTTATCCAACTTTTTGAAACCCAACAAGTAAGGCATGGATTGATGACCCTAGGACCTAGTGGTGCAGGAAAAACTGTTTGCATCCACACTTTGATGAAAGCCATGACAGGTATATGAGTATTTATATTGTAAACTGTTATTAAACTGTTATATTGTAAACTTTAAAACACATTGTTTCTTCATAGAAAGCTTCAGTTACTTCACTGTGAGAATAAATTATTGGAAGAATCAGTTTGTGTGTTGTGATACTAATTATTGTGGTAGTATCTTTTCAAAGCCTAAAAATGACACTCAAAGTCATATAATACAGTGCGTATCCTATTTTCCATATTACGATATTTAAATCAGAAGTTCTTATTCTAGAAACATTGCAAGAGGAGTACTGTCTGGGTAGACAGCTTGGACAAGCATCTCCCAGGTTTGGCTGAGGTAATGTTGAAACCTTCCCCTAATCATAAGTAGTTAGTTTTTCTGGAACACAACTCAGGAGGCAGGGTCTTTATCTGCAGTATAAAATAACTACTTCTATCATTTGTTGCTCCTAGGAGATGGTTCCTAGTTTAGGCGGTGACAAAGTGTTCAAGGGTATTCATTTTGTGTCCTGTCTGGACGATTGAGGAGTGTGTGGTTTTGTCCTCTGTATTTCTAAACAAAATTATTAGTGGAAGAACTTCTGTTTGATCTTATTAAACTAAAACCTTATAGCTGGGGGAGAAAAAAATGTGTTACCCCATTTGATAGGCTTCAGTAGGCTGCTTATACAATTTCCCAGAAGTGGATAGTTTCTGTAGAAAGTGGTTCAGCCTGTCTCTTATCCATGCAGCACCTTTGTGTGCTTAAAAAAAACTGTAAGGTCTACATTGCAGTGTAAATGACTGTTCCATTTAGGAAAAAGCAGAAAGAAGAGATAGTTGCTTTACACTATTTTCCTATTTTTCTGTGGCACTGAGATGTGAGCTACAACCAAGATAAAGCCACTGCAACACTTTTTTCAAGCTCATTTTCTGGCATAACGTCAGGAAACGTAAAACTGTGATTTGCCAGGCTTCTGTCTTACATGTTAGTGAACTCTGATTGTAATTAAGATTTTAAGATAAGCCATTTTTCAGCTCACTCTTTCAACATCTTATTGCTGGCTCCTCATTAAGTTTTAATATTGGCTTTTCTAAAGATGTCTGTCATAGGAGATTTTAAGCTGTTGCTAAGGATGAAAATATAAAGTTTATAGGATCATGGTATGGCTAGATACAATTTAGCTGCCTAAGAGACTTCACGGGAATATGCCAATATCATATACTTCATCTATTCTAAGGTGTGTGCAAGTGCATAGTGGGGAAAAACAAAAAACTATCAATCATGTGGAGCATCTGTCTGAATTTTAGTCATTGGGTTTTAAAAAGGTACATAGAGCCCTATTGTTTGATAAGCCTTCAAAATATTAAACTAAACAGTGAATAAATTTCATCTTTCTGCTCTTTTGTTCCCGTTGAATCTGTGAAATGTGAATTGTACTTTCAAAAGTTTCAGAACTTTGTTCTACTTCAAATTTTGATGGCTCCAGTTAACAAATATTGATATATAGGAAGAGGTAAGTTTTCCAAGTAAATACCACAACTTCTTATAATGTTGGATGTGTATTAAACCATACATTTGGGTGTAATGATTTTGAATTTGTTAAAGTTCTCTGACTGTTGAAAAGAAATACCAAAACTAACTGATGATCTGTCTTCATAGATTGTGGACATCCACATCGTGAAATGAGAATGAATCCTAAAGCTATAACTGCTCCACAAATGTTCGGTCGTCTCGATGTGGCAACAAATGATTGGACAGATGGAATATTTTCAACACTCTGGAGAAAAACTTTAAAAGCCAAGAAAGGTATAATGGAAAACAATTTTCTCCAAAACAAAACAAGCTGCAGGGCATCTCTCTAAGCACATTAGCAGACTTGTTTGTTTTTTTTTTAACTTGCATGGAAGCATTTGGAATATTGCTGCAAGAACTTCTGTCAATTGTATAGTCTCTGTTCTAAACACTTTGTGTTAAAACTGTGTGGTGTAGCAAATACTGTTTCACTGCATTTGCTTATCCCTCTCTCTCAAAAGATAGGCCCTTATATCTAAGAAAAGTGAAAGGGTCAGTTCCCCAAATGCTGGTATACGATAAAAAATTCTGGTGCTGTCAGGGTTTCTACCTGGCCTCCAGCTGCGTAGAAGGGTGTGAATCTCCTTTATGTCATACCTGATAGCCCTGCATGTACCATAGTCCATCTCAAATGGCACTAGATAATTCTATTTAGGCAACCAATTTCTGCCTGAAAACATGCTGGCATATATATACTTAGACTGCTATATTAACTAAAGGAGAGGTCTTGGTGGTGTGATGTTACATGGATTCTTCCTTGTTTTGTCTGAATATTATTATGTGACCCTATCATTATGGCCTTGAGGAAGAAAGAAGAAGAGATACTCCTAACATTTGTTGCACTGTCAATTTTAATGCAAAAATTCTTAGTGTTTAAGGATACAAACAGAAAACACTTTTGGGTTTAGTTTTTTTGGTTTTGTTTCAAATATAGATGTGTAGCACCCTTGAGAACGTAGCATAGCATCAACTGGTGATTTTTCTGTTTTTTTCCTCAACATGAAATACAAATTAGCACACTCACATGGCTTCCTCAGGTTCACTGTTTGCAACCCTTCTGTAACGTGTCTTCATGAAGTGAACTCCAGACCATCTCATGCCTGAGATGTGTACGCTGTAGATTTGCCTCAGAGGTGAGAGTGTTACTTGTCCAGAACCTTGTGGTTCATACTTAACAATGCACCAAGCAACCTAGGCCTGGGTACTAAGGACTCACTCTGAAGGCAGATGAGAGTGGGACCATCTCTGACTGAATCCACAGCAGAGCTGGCTAATCCCTTAGGGATAGGGAGCCAGAAGCCAAGGGAGAATCCCTTTCCAGCCAGGGCCTCTTGCTCAATTCCCAGGTGAGGTGAGCAGGACAGACCCAGTCCCTCCTAGGAAACAGAGAGCAGGCTTTAAGATACACTTCTGTTACTAGATGGAAAGAGCTGGAAGAACTACAAAGGGAGCTGGGTCAAGTTTACAAGCAGGAGGACAAACAAGAATCTTCCGCTCTTGGACCTCTTTTGCTTATGATAGTGCATATGCTATTTGAGAAAGTGTTTTTTCAAATGTTCCTTTCATTTAATCTTACTACATTTACACAAACTTTTTGAAAACCAGTGGTGGTTTTAAATAGATCTGTATTTTCTGTCTTTATGTTTTATATAAGTTGAAATAAACCTAATTTATTACTGCGTTGAAGACTGAATCCATAAAACTGTTTCAGACTGTTACAAACACGACTTGTGCTGATGACACTTTATATACTGAGCAATGGATTGTTATTATCAGTAGGTGATGAAATGAAGTACTTAATTGAAATTGAGTGATGGAAATTGTGATTGTTTTAAATGCTGAGATTCTAGCTGTGTGTGTGAATTCAGAATTAGTTCAAAAGTTGTTTGCAGAGAGAAGAAACTGATCCTTGAAAGAAACTAGAACTTCCTCCGTAGGCATTTTTATCTGTTATTTTGGATTGTAGGTGACCACATCTGGATAGTTCTTGATGGTCCTGTTGATGCTATTTGGATTGAGAACCTTAATTCTGTCCTGGATGATAACAGAACTCTAACGCTAGCAAATGGAGACCGGATACCTATGGCACCAAATTGCAAAATAGTCTTTGAACCTCATAGTATTGATAATGCTTCTCCAGCAACAGTATCAAGGAATGGGATGGTATTCATGAGCTCATCAGTTCTCACTTGGAGCCCTATCCTTGAGGTACAGTAGCTAAGTGTTTATGTATTGAAAGTTTTACTGGTCACTTATTCAGCATTTCACTGTTGTTACTGTAGCACCTAATTTTGTGACTTCTGCTATGAAATAGCTTTTACACTGTATAAACTTACAGGTCAGTATTTAATATAGCAATGTTTCTGGTAGTTCATGCAAGAGTGAATAATGTATTATTTTCAGGATCATAGTCAACATATTACACTTTTAAAAACATTGATATTTCACTTTGGGACAAATTTGTAATTCAAGGTATTTTATACAATTGAAGAACAACTTAGCTGTCAAAATACAACTACCTGGCAGCTCTTAGTACAGCCTAAGACCAAGGAAGAAGAAAGAGTAAACAGGCTGATTCAGGAATCTAGAAATCCTCAAGAACATATGAGTTCACTTGATATTTCTTAAAATTAATTGCAGTTGGGATTTAGAACCAGTAATAAAGTCAGTGCAGCATCAAAGTATGTAATTTTTAATTGATGTTCTTACCTCGTTAAGTTGTCTGTTAACATTTCTAGAAGCAAAATGTGTGAAGAACCAAGCAGTGGTTACTCTCACTCTGGCATGGAATGAATGATTTACTAAAACCAGAATGTGTTATAGGTGTGTTTTGGAGGGAAGAACAGCATACAAGATATAAAAATTTCAAAGTGATTTATACAGTGAGTTTTTTTTCTTGTATATGTCATCTTCCGTCTTCCAAAAACCAGAAAAAATAAATCCTTATCTTGGCTGAATGCTGGTAAGGATATAGTGATGATACACTTAGAGACTTGAGCATATTATGGGTTTTTTTAGTACAGCAAATATTTCGGTAAAGACGAAATATGAGAGTTCCCAAGAATCTACATAATGTGCCGTAGTAATATCTTTCAGCAAAATTTTCAGTATTTAACTCCAGTTTTCTTCCCTTTTAAGAAAAAAATTGAGACAATAGCAGTAAAAAAAAGTTGGTGTCTGATTTTTTTTTTAATTCTTAAGCTCTATATCACCTTAGAAATTTATTGGTGAAGTAGGCTCCTCAGGATTAACACTTTCTAAAAAATTAAATGAAAAGAAATATTTATTTCTTTTATCTCTATTTTTTTCTTGTCTAGTCGGTCTTATTGAGAATATTTTGTTGACGTTATTGTCTTCAGTGAAACACGGACTGTCTCATGAGTATCAAAAATTAAAACTCTTCCTTGTGGCTAAGACACTGATTCCTGTGATCGTAGAGAAAAGTACTATATTACTTTCTCCTGAAAACCAAGTAAATATACCTTTCTTGTGTATAGTCCCAAATTAATGTTCCTTTATATGGCCTCTAAAGTTTAGTTTTAAGCTAGGAATAATTTAGTCTTCCTGTTCATGAAATTAGAACATCATCCAGGCCCTTGTAGTGGATTTACCCCACTGTTTGCAGACTCAAAAGAAAAAACTTCACGTTACTGAGAAGTGACGGACTGAATTTTACTGTCCTCCTTTCTAGAAAGTATCACATTAACAAGATTTTAAAAATAATTTTTAAAAAGAATGTTTCTCAGTCTCATTCACTCATTTAATTTTCCAAATCAAATAGTACCTGTGGAAAATACAGCTAATGCTCATGTAGACAGTGTTGCTTAACTAGCCGGATGAACATACAGTTGGCTTGTCATGCCTGTAAGTCTTACGTAGCTTGCTTCTTTATAACCAGATTACTTGTCCATAAATCTGATTTGTCTGGCAATGGGCAAAAAGTTGACATGTGTCATGGTTTAACCCCAGCTGGCAACTGAGCACCACGCAGCTGCTCACTCACTGCCCGCCTGTGGGATGGGGGGGAGAATCAGTAGAGTAAAAGTGAGAAAACTCCTGGGTTGAGACAAAGACAGTTCAAGAGGGAAAGCAAAAGCAACGCGTGCAAGCAAAGCAAAAGAAGGAATTTGTTCATTCCATCACACATAACAGTTACTTGGGAGGATAAACACCATAACTTCGAATGTCCCCCCTTCCTTCGTCCCCCAGCTTTATATGCTGAGCATGACGTCATATGGTGTGGGATATCCCTCTGGTCAGTTGGGTTCAGCTGTCCCAGCTGTGTCCCCTCCTGGCTTCTTGTGCACCCCCAGACTGCTCGCTGGTGGGGTGGGGTGAGGAGCAGAAAAGGCTCTCTGTGAGCACTGCTCAGCAGTAACTAAAGCATCCCTGTGTTATCAACACCGTTTCCAGCACAAATCCAAAACACCCCCATACTAGCTACTGTGAAGAAAATTAACTCTCTCCCAGCCAAAACCAGCATGAGGCATGGTCGTGGCACTGCCTAGAACTACTGTCTTAGTGTATTGGAGGTTTCGGCAGAGATGGGAATCAAGACAGGCAGTACGCTGTTGTCCAAGCCCTGATTGGCAGGCAGTGCCTGGTGCTTCTTCGTGGGGCTGGAGACACTGGAGCTCCCCTTGGGAAGTGTACCCTGGGCATGGAGTTATCAAGTAAAGGAGCTGTGGGAAGGGGTGAGAAGACTTGTGTGTCTTCAGGGAACATAAATAGATTAGCAGGATCTTTGCAGACGTACTGCAAACTCAGGATCCCTAGTCCTGTAATGTAAAGGAGAGTGAGTGAGGGACTGCATTCAAAGCTTTGGTGAACAGAAACTCCCACGATGAGGAAGGCTGTAAACTTGTGATTACTGGCAACAGAAGTGAGGTTTCTTTTCCGCATGAAATGGCAGGTCAGGTATAATGCCCTGAGAATAGGTGAGCAGCACAAGATCCACTAAGGAAGACATCAGATCTCAGCTTAGCCTTAACCAATTAAGAGGAAAAGGAGTGTGATTGTTATCAGAGACTCCCTCCTGTGTTGGAGGCACCCATGTGCTTTGTCTTGTTGCCTATGGAGGTTTGCTGCTTGTGAGGAACTAAGGGTTGCTCTAGAGGGTTGTTACCGTATTTCTCTAGTAGTGCCTTTCCCTTTTAGAATAATATTAAATTATATGGAGCTGGTTTTTCAATCACAACCATTTAGCAACTCTGCTAAATCCAGAATCATCCAGAATAAGGCCAGAACCATCACTAATTCATTTGATAGGTTTCTTTGCCAAGTCCGTAATGTTTACATATTATTAGAAAAAAAAGTGTTTAATAAGTTCCCTAAAAATTTGGCTGTTATTGAAGTTTCACCAAGGCAAATACATGCAGTCAGCACAAGCGCCTTATGTATATTACTGCAACACTTTACTGTTTTTTTAAAAAAAACTAACACGGATACTTGGGAAACTGTAAGTGTAAATTGCGCATATAGGACAGTGGCTCCCATGAGATTCCTTTCTGAACTTCTAGCACTGCATAGGGCCTACTGATGTTAGGTTCTCACCGCTCTGCCTCCTTGCATTGGTTAATTTACAGACACCATCTTCTTGAATGTTTCAGTTTAAAATGAGCTTATGGATTCATCTGCAAAGACAGAAAAACCAAAGAAAAGCATTTTATTTTGCCTTATTGGTCATTATTTACCTTCTCACTTTAAAGTGATATGCAGGCTAAATTTAGTTGTGTTGAAGTAAGTGTTGCATAATTTCACCTAAACCATGACTTTATGCTTTTAATTTATTTTGGTGGTAGCAACAGCCAAAAGGAAACCAAGAACATGTTTGGTTTGACAATCATTTCAGCCATGATAAAACCCTTCCAACCTCCCTTCCTCTCCCCTCTCAAAAATAGGCTATAAAATTGCTACCTGTAGTTATTTATCATTTGAGCCAATAGCATTTATTAGGTTTTTTGTTCAGTTTGGTTTTACTTTGAATAAATTGTCTTGATGGCTTTTTCAGTACATCTGCCTTTAAATCTATTTTGTAGTGCGATATACTACATATTCCAGCAGATCACAGTATATGTTAATCTGGCATTGTTCACTAGAGGATTTCCTTTTGTAATAGAAATGGATTTTTCTTTCTTTAGTTCCTAATTCTCAGATGCTGAATGAAACACAGTATTTATTGATATTTCTGAAGAACTTTGAAAAATAATTAAAACCAAATATGAATAGTGTAGGAAGTTGTTGTATATATTTACATTTCCCACCCTTGCCATTTATAAACAACTAAATTACAGAAGCCTATTGGGATGCAATATCATGGCATAAGCAATTTCCAGATTCAGAGAAATAAATCTCAAACTCTTCATATTGCTGTTTTTGTCCAACGTGCTTCTTAAGCAGCTGTTTTACCCCTAATATTTTCTGAACAGCTGGTGAAGTTCCAGATATCTATTTTAAGTAGTTCTGCCATTTAATCTTTAGTACTTTGATTTCCATCTGTTTCTAGGAAGCTTTTTCATATATCTACCTATTTGTAATCAGTCTCCGAGTTTATTTACTTTGGGCAGTAAAAGAGTTGCAAAAGATTATGAAGATAGAAGTATAGAAAAGAATCACACGGGCATAAAATAGTTGAAGTTGGAAGGGACCTCTGGAGATCCTGTAGTTGAATGTACCTCACTCAAAGCAAGGTCAACTAGAGTAGGTTGCTCAGGACTATGTCCTGTTGAGTTTTCAGATGGAGGCTCCAGAAGTTCACAGAGAAGCCTGTTTCAGTGCTTGACCACCCTCACAACAAAAAGTTTTTTCTTATGTTTAAATGGAATTTACTTGATTTCAATCTGTGCCAAATTTTAGTTTGAATTTTGGGGAAGAATCTGCAAGTGTTTTTGCTGATAAGTGTATTTTATGTAGGAAATAAATTCATGGGAAGTAAATGAGAAGCATTCTGCCACACAAATGAGACAAAACTTCTGGGTGACTCAAAGAAACAGGTTACTACTTTGAGCTAAAGGCATCAAAGAACAAATCCTGTTCTATGATCTTGAGAAACAGGTAGTTTTAATTAGGTTTTGTTTATCCAGTGTTACAGACACTGAGATAAACAATAAAAACACTACACATACCAGGAGACATCCCTTCCTGAATCTTAACTTATTTTCTGCAACTGCCAGATGTTTCTGGAATACCCTGTATCACTGCTAGAAACTAGTGTTGTGCAGAAAAAAAATCAAACTTGTGTTCAGACATATGACATACTTTCTTTGCAGA
Source organism: Phalacrocorax aristotelis (assembly GCF_949628215.1). Classification (NCBI taxonomy): domain Eukaryota; kingdom Metazoa; phylum Chordata; class Aves; order Suliformes; family Phalacrocoracidae; genus Phalacrocorax; species Phalacrocorax aristotelis. Next base: position 86,965,487 of record NC_134277.1, read on the forward strand.
GTTTTTATATACCTTAAACAGCTAAAAAATATTTGAAAAGAATTATTTTTGTGCTGTTGAAAACTTTAAAGTGCTTTTTTTCTTCAGTATCTGTGTTTAACATCCAGTAGGAATTATGCATACTTGGGTAAAGTTTGACCTTCTGCTAGCTAAACCCTGCCAGCAGACAGGGAATCTGAGCCACCCAAAAAGATATCAACTTTCTATGATCACCGGACCTTTTGAATTACTAGAGTTGAATTTATGGAGGCTTGTGTTGGGAGCTAATTTATTTTCTCACCATGCTTTGTAACAGGGATTTTTGAAAAGGCGTTCCTTCCAAGAAGCTGAAATTCTACGTCAGCTGTATTCTTCGTCATTCCCAGACTTATACCGCTACAGCATTCAGTCTCTGCAATACAAGACTGAAATGTTGGAAGCCTTTGTGATTATGCAAAGCATTAATATGCTGCAGGGCCTTATCCCACCTAAGGTAAAATAGTGTGGATTTTTAAATATTTATTTAAACTAATGAAGATAATTTTCAGTCATGAGGTTATGTAGAGAGGATGATGACTTGGAATATAAATGAAGATGCAGATTAGTAAGGAATGCCACCTTTTTCTTCAGAAATTAATAGCTAGGATGTGCCCTCTTTTGCATTTGGATTTGAAGTTAAGCACTGACACGTAGCATGCATCAGACAGCAGTTTTCCTTCAGTTTTTTTTGGGTGGATTGTTATCAGATTATAAAATAGAATTTAAACAGATCAAATGCATAATGGATGATTTAAAGTGATATTTACAGGGTGCTTTTCTGTGGCTTACTTGATATTGATTCAGTCTGTACATTGATGAAGATATCAGTACATTTAAACATGACTGAAGGCTTTAACCTGTCGTTACTAATGATTATCAAGTAGAATATTTAGGCTATTGAAAATAAAAACCTAACTCAATCCTTCAGGAGCAAGGAGGGGAATTGACTCGAAAATACTTGGAAAGGCTGTACATCTTCTCTCTTATGTGGAGTGTAGGAGCATTACTAGAACTGGAAGACAGATGCAAAATGGAGCACTGGCTTCGACACCATACAACAATAAAACTTGATCTTCCCTGTATCCCAGAAGGCAGTGAAGATACCATGTTTGATTATTATGTGGCACCTGACGGTTAGTAACCCAGCTGGGTGGTATGGGGTAAAACTTCGAAGTAATTTTAAAATTGTGCTTCTTGTAGAGAATTAATTCAGATTTTTTTTTTGTAGCTTACCTTCTTTTGTGTTCCTTAGCAAGTTTTGTTTTACAGCTACACTTTACTGGCGATGTTGTATAAAGCTTTTTCCCTGTTTCCTGTGAGAAATCAGAATGTGGATATATTGCTACAGAAAGCTGCATGGACTTTGTGCTGATCAATTTCAAGTGAACAAAAATAGACAGGTGTTGTCCTTGTCATAATTTATGTAGGAACAAGGAGTAAGCCTCTTAGATCCAACTTGAGAGGTTCTATGATTATATGATTCTATAATTTTGGTCTGAATTTACAGAGAGTGGGATTACTGTGTGGGAGACAGAGGCACTGACAGATGAGTCAACTCAATGGAAAATAAAAGAAGTGCCAATGCTTATATTTCTGAAACATTAACTTCATTTCTTTCTTATTAGGTAAATGGATGCACTGGAATACACGTGTTGAAGAGTATGTATATCCCAGTAGCAGCACTCCAGAATATGGCTCCATCCTTGTGCCTAATGTTGACAATGTGAGAATGGATTTCCTTATTGAAACCATTGCAAAACAGGGCAAGGTACTTTTTCTATGTTTCACATCTAAATAGTGCTAACAGTACACATGATAATGTTTTTGAATTAGAAGTGAAATATTCTATTATTGAAAAGGAAGAATAAAATGGTGAATGCAGGAGCCTCATTCATGTAAATATGCTCGAACTCTTGAATACTCACTGCTTCCAGACTTTTTTGTCTTCCCCTCACCCATCCATCCTGTAATGGAAGTAACTGTAATTGCAGCTGAGATCAGGTGAGAAGGGAAGCAATTTTTTCATGTAGCTGTTGGAGAGGGGGCAGCACACAGGGCAACAGAGTGCCAAACTCTGCTATGAACTCTGCCCACATGGGGCAATTACAGAGTTTAGGTACCTTTAGGTTACCCAACCCATTCTTCACCAAAACTGTGTCAGATAAGCAGGATATGGTAAATAACAACTGGAATTGAAATTTTTCAGATACCAAGGCTCTAGGTGGTACATCCTTTTTCAAATAATCAACTCCTGTTATGAATAATCCATTCCTTAATTCCGTAGTTAGTTAAATAGTGCTGATGGACATGACCATTAACTGCAAATATTTTTAACTTCTAAGACCTGCAAAAGTCTATTAGATGCTAACTAATATGCTTCCACATGTCCCTTGCTGAGAGTTTGCTTTGCATAACTTTGCTAATTTCATTTCAGTTTAAAAGCTAAGTGGGATAGGATTGCTGAGGCTTTACCAAGACACCCAGCTCTTGTGTTTCATCTTATTCCAATGTTGTCTTTGTCTAGGCTGTCCTACTAATTGGTGAGCAAGGAACTGCAAAGACTGTTATCATCAAAGGTTTTATGTCAAAATATAACCCTGAAAGCCACATGGCTAAGAGTTTGAATTTTTCATCTGCAACTACCCCATTAATTTTCCAGGTATAGTAGTCATTCACTTTCTAATACAACATTACTGGATTCAGAGATTGTTCTGCAAATTTGCCAGGAGGATGCTTCTGAAAGAGGTTTATTTAATCGAAACAAAAAAAGAACATGCTTAAATGGACTAGGTGTCCTAACACACGGTTTAAGAGACTTCTGTAAAAACCATGTTCCCTTCAACTTCAGTAGTCACTGAGCTGTTGTTGGAATATTACAATACCATGCATATTATTTGCTTCATCATGTTTAATGTTTTTGTGTCAAATGTATCAGTTCTCACTAATTGGGTGATGCTGTCAGTGACTTCCCTCAGGTTTTACTAAAAGCCATGTGTAAAATAAGTGCTACCCACAACAATCTGTCATAAAAAGTGTGCTGTCTGCAATTTCAATTTCAGTAAATTAAATTACTCATTAAAAAAGTAACATGCGCAGTACAGCTGCTCTAAATACAACTATGAATACATAAATCCTGAACTGTACTGCCTGTCCAAATTTCTACTGAGCTACTTTGAATTATTTCAACTTTCTTTAACCTGCTGGCAATATATATGGGAAATAGTTTTAATTCAGTTTGGTGTGCCAAGCCAAAACACTGTCTGTGCTGTAATCAGAAGTGCTGTCTATAAGCTTAATGCATCATCTATCATCTGGCTCTGTAGCATAGTAGAAACTATTAATATGTTTAATATACAAGTATGTAGTTTTGGTTTTATTCTCCGTAGTATTTTTCCTTCTATTGATTGGGCTATAGAAACAAAGTAATGTTGGTACATCTATTTTTATAAATTAGATGTCAAGTTTAGTGATGACAGATGATAGTCTGATGATCAAGATGTCTGAAACAGACGTGCAAGTCAAACAGTCAATCTCTGATAACAATCTAGACCAAAGCATTGTCTGCTATGACACACGTGCTTTTAAATTACTCTGACTTTCTAAAATTGTGGTCTGACTGATGCCAATTGAGTAAGAAGGCTTTCCAGGCTCCTGTACAGGAGCCTAGGCACAGTGTAAGAGTGCAGGTATTTAGATTTGCACTGAGGAATAACTAGGCATGGCTAAGTGAGCTTTCAATTGGTAGAGAATAAATAAAAACTGAACCTTAAGAATGGAGCAATGGAAAGATGACAGGAAGAAAAATAGTCTACTATTAAGTCTATAAGTCTACTATTAAGCAAAGTTATTTCATCAAGTCTATGTATGTGAATTTAATTATCACTGTATGCTTTTATGAAGTACATGTGATTCTTGAAGACCTTTCCAGCAGACATCAATCTTTCAAATCTGACAGATTATTAGTTTAATCTTTATTGCTAGTAACCTTCAGTTTTGCTGACAAATGAGAAAACTGAAAGAAAAGTTTGAAATGGTTTCAAAAGTATGAAACTGTTAGGCATGGTTCTCTATACTAGACACTTGTATCTGATACTAACCTAATGCGGCATAGCATGAGATTACAGACGTTCTGGTTGAACTAGTGCAATTACCTCCAGCAAATGTGTTGTCTAAATCTTCCTTAGTACAATTCTGTGTAACAAAACCATCAAGATGTTGAAATGATTGAATCATGCATGAAAAGAAGGGCTCTTTGTAACTATGCTAATAATTGCTTTTTAACAGCGTACAATAGAAAGTTATGTGGACAAGCGCGTGGGCACAACTTATGGTCCGCCTGCAGGCAAAAAGATGACAGTCTTCATTGATGATGTGAATATGCCCATAATAAATGAATGGGGAGATCAGGTTAGTTTGTAAAAGGGGAAAAATAAGGCTAAATATATTTTCTTTTTTTTTTTTCTTTGCTACATGTAAAACTGGATTCTCTTTTCCATTGGGCAGTAGGGTGTAAATGTAATATGTAGTGCTTAATTTTTAAACTGTCTTCTTAAAGAACCCATCTAGTTTTGTATTGTCATGAATTAAGTGAAAATAAATATACTGACTACAAGAAGCAGTTTGAGTACTCCTTAAAACATGCCTGTATAATTTTAACAATGTTTTTTACCAACACTCATTTTTTAATTAAAAAAATGTCTAAACATTTAGTTAGGAAAAAACCTTTGGCACACAAATTGCCAAAGCATTGATAGCGAAATGGCGGTGTGGACAATAATTAAAATACTGTGAGTGCTGAGAGGTAAGAAGTGACTTCTCTGCTTTAGAAAAAAATGGAATTAATCGTTATGTACATGGGCAAGATGTTTCTGAAGTATATTGCATTGGAAAAGCAGAGTTTCTAGAGAAGTACAGTCGTACAATGTACTGTCTGTGGAATATTTTCAACTGATCAAACAGAAATCAGGGGATGCATTTATGGCTAAGGAAAGGAAACTTGCATTCTTTTGTATGGAAATAAGTACCGAATCACAGAATCACACAGAATCCCAGGTTGGAAGGGACCTCAGGGATCATCTAGTCCAACCTTTCTAGGAAGAGCACTACGTTTGCAGCTTGAAAAACCATGTTTGTGATTGTTACACATGGAAATTTAATAGAAATATTTGGTAGCAGATGCAACATGTGAGGATGCATCAGCTTGGGCTTGATTATAACAAACTGGAAATTTTGTGTTAAAAGGGAGAAGAATTTCCAATAAAACAGTATTGAAAATCATGCAGCATTCAAGTGAGAATGGATTTAAGTATGGAGGATTAATTCTAAGCTAGGCATTCCCTTCTATGCCCAGGATTTTTGTCCATAGGTCCTACGAATGAAAAGGACAATCTAAATATGTTTAATCCTAGCAATGCATTTTTCTCCTGAAGCAAATAAGCAGGGGTTTGGGAGAAAATAATGGTATACTTTTTATTAGGTCTTTCAAGAATGTAAGTATGTTTTGTATTTAATTTAGTTGTGTGTATAATATTCTGTTATATAATACCGGCTTATTTTACAGGTCACTAATGAGATAGTTAGGCAGCTGATGGAACAAAATGGACTGTATAACCTGGAAAAGCCTGGAGAATTTACCAACATTGTGGACATTCAGTTTTTGGCTGCCATGATCCACCCTGGGGGAGGTCGCAATGACATTCCACAGAGGCTCAAGAGACAATTTTCTGTGTTCAACTGTACTCTGCCTTCTAATTCTTCCATTGACAAAATTTTTGGTAAAGCGAAATTAGCTTTGTATCCATCCCATTTTTGAAAATGGTAGTTGATTTTTCTTTATCATTCTATTTATGAGCTTTATGATTAAAATTGAGGCTTAATCCACCTCTGACTTGCTTACCAGCACATTTTCCTTCAGGAATCATTCTCCACCTGCAACTTCACCAATCTGTAAATTTTCCAAGTCTGGTCACATCTCTGAATATATTGGTATGCTTACGTGTTAGGAGGAATGGCACGAAGGCTGTTCCTAGTTTTTGTGACAATGCTGGAGAGTTGCTAATGTGCTACTTGTGCTGAGTGACTGATGACTAGACTTTCACAAATGACAGGATCATATTGGTCTCTCAGAACAGACTAGCTGTTCAAAGGCTGTGGAAGCTATTTTGGTAGACAAAAGAACATTTTAAATGGACAGTTAACGTAGAGCTAAGTACCCAATAAGCTGGTGGTGCAATAGTGTTAAAACCAGGTGAGTCAAGATTTGAATAAAGACTGGGAAACCATTTCAACAAATTAGAAAAGGTTTTTGGGGTTGAACAAAGAAAAAGAAATTTAAGAAGATAGGTAGCTCTTGGTATTCGTCTAATGTGTCTTTCATTTGGCATCCTTTTTTTCCACAGGTGTAATTGGAGAAGGGCACTATTGCAGTGAGCGGGGATTTTCAGAAGATGTGAAGAAAACAGTAGCCAAATTGGTTCCACTGTCACGCCGGCTGTGGCAGATTACCAAGCTAAAAATGTTGCCCACACCAGCCAAGTTCCATTACGTCTTCAACCTTCGAGACCTCTCAAGGATTTGGCAAGGAATGCTGAACACTACATCAGAAGTGATCAATGAACCAAAGGCAAGTGCAGCACATCAGCGGCTTTGTTATAATTACTATATAATTGGTGTAGCAAAGAGGATGAATAGTCTAACTTCTTGGCATTTGAGTTTGCTTTAGAAAAATATAATTTCTGATTAAAAAAGTTTTTCAGTGTTTTTTTTGAGGCAAAGATATTTTAGTCTAGCTTTTACAGTACCAACTGAAATGATAACTTTGTTTCATAACTACGACAAAAAAACCATCTTTTGACAGGAGGGTTTGCTATCTGCTTGCTTTGATAGTGACAAATGCTACTTTGTTTGAAAAAAGTGAGCAAAGAAAATTATGAGAAGCAATGAACTTTTTAGAACCCAATGAAAATGCGTATATATTGATTAAAAAAATAAACTTTCCCTCTCTCCACTAGTGTCTTTAGGCTTTCAGTCACTGCCTAATATCTGTCTAACAAATGATTTCTGGCTTATGGCTTGAAAGGAAAAAGTAGTAATGAGTATAGTGATTTTTTTTTTTCCATAATCCACCTTTCTTCCAGATAAGCTCAATACTTTATGCATCATTTATCTTTTAATTATTTTAAGGAAAGGTGATTTAGTGTTTTGAGCACTGAAACATGAAGTGCTGGAAAAGCAATGTTTATGGTAATCATGGAAAATTTGTTATACATTTGGGTTATATAATCACTTCATGTTTAGTGTACTTCCCTACTTGTTGAATAAGCTCCTGAATTCTACTACATCTAAAATTTAAATTTTAAAATTTATTTTAATTTCTGAAGCTAAAATGATACAGCTCTAAGATGATCATGCGTATATATACTCTCAGTTAATGTCTTTTGAGGTATAACAAGCAATTGCTCAAAATCTGATTGTATAAATTTACATATTAGTTCTGAGACTTGACATAATATGTGTCATTTGTACTAAGTGCTGTAGGCTTATACAAGAGTTCTTCAAGGAGTACTTGGAATTTTTTCTACTACTGTGTAGTGATAGCATAGGATTAAAACCAGTGCTACTAAGATTAAGAACTTGGCAGATTTTCGTTCTCCATCCTATGACCAAACCAAAGGACTTTAAAGATGCATTGAATTTGGAGAAGTAATAATATACACACTTATACATTTTTTATTTTTCTCTACTTTGGATTTGGTATTGGGAATGACATCTGGTTTTGGCATGAATTTATTCATGCCATGATGGTATTATTTCCACCCACGTTTACTTAATGACCAGTTAAAAAAGTGGTTTATCAGTGCATAAGCATGTGTTAGGAGGTATGAATATGGTTTCAGAGCTAGGGAAATAAAATCTTAATTCAATGCATATTTTCCAATTTGGAAAGCTAGATTAAGGCTTCTTGCACAGTTAACTGAATGTAAGTTTAAGATGCTATTGGGCAGAATGAAAAGCTCAAAGTACCGCTTCTGAATAAACCCCAAAAGACTATTGTTTCTTTTCTAGTGTTAATATGAATTTTAAAATAAATAAATAAATAAATAAATAAATAAATAAATAAAGCGTAGCTTTTAAATTGGTGTAGCTTTGTTGCAAGCCTAATCTGACAGAAATTTTTTATATATAGGTACTGATAAAACTGTGGAAGCATGAATGTAAGTGTGTTATTGCTGATCGTTTCACAACCTTAGAAGATATAAACTGGTTTGATGCAGCTGTGACAAAACTCATTGAGGAGGAATTTGAAGAAACAAAAGCTTTGCTGGACCCTGAAACTGATGCATTCTTTGTGGACTTCTTAAGGGGTGCACCTGAAAGAACTGGTAAAGGTGGGATCTGATAACCGTGGAGGTGGCAAGAATAGGGAAGGGGATATGATAAGACAGATGCTAATAGAAATATGTCTTAAAAATGCATAATAAGTTTACGCATCAAGGCTGGCTGCTCTGTCCGGTGACTTTGAAAGCATTCTATATTACCAGCTGTGGCACATCTTTCTATTCGTGGGATTTTTAAGTTCATATGTGTATCTAGGTTGTCTGTATAGAAGTGCCTTGTTTCCGTTCCCATCGATGTGGTAGACAAAACTGCCAAATAGTGATCATGAGTCTATATTATTCTAAAATGATGAAAGAAGTAAAGAATGAATGATCTGAAGTGGTGGGGTTGCAGTACTAGATAAAGCATAGCACTCTAGCTACCATCCCCATGAAACCTGGTAAAAGAATACTGGCTCTGGGCTAATCCAGTGCTTCTTAGGAAGTACCCGGTACATGATTTTGTAGCAACTGAGTATTATTTCAGAATCTCCTGAAAGCTAGTAAAACCTGTTGTATTATCTATATGGCTTATAACAATGTCTCTGTGTCTTTTAAATAAAACACTGTGTCACTGACCTTGTTAAATGACCTGAGAATAGTTGCTAGTTGATGCAAAAGAGCAGAAAACAGTTGTTTGGGTTTTGGGGAAGGTCATTATTTAAGCCATTGGATGATTCAATTATCTGTGTTCACATCACTGTAATGATGGGTAGTGGAGAAAATAAAAGGTTGGCATGAGTGGTCAAATGCCATTTAAATCTCTTCTTGGATAATTCATAGAATCATTAAGGTTGGAAAAGACCTGTAGGATCATCAAGTCCAACCCTCAGCTCAACACCACCATCCTTCCTAAACCATGCCCTGAAGTGCCACGTCTACAGGTTTTCTGAACGCCTCCAGGGATGGTGACTCCACCACCTCCCTGGGCAGCCTGTTCCAATGCCTGAACAATCTCTCAGTAATGACATTTTTCCTAATATCCAATCTAAACCTCCCCTGATGCAGCTTGAGGCCATTTCGTCTCGCCCTATCGCTTGTTACTAGGGAGAAGAGACCAACCCCCGCCTCACTACAACCTCCTTTCAAGTAGTTGTAGAGAGCAATAAGGTCTCCCCTCAGCCTTTTCTTCTCCAGGCTAAACAACCCCAGTTCCCTCAACCTCTCCTCGTAAGACCTGCTCTCCAGACCCTTCACCAGCTTCGTTGCCCTTCTCTGGACACGCTCCAGCAACTCGAAGTCCTTCTTGTAGTGAGGGGCCCAAAACTGAATGCATGCACTTGAGGTGCAGCCTCACCAGGGCTGAGTACAGGGGCACGATCACTTCTCTACTCCTGCTGGCCACACTAGTCCTGATACAAGCCAGGATGCTGTCGGTCTTCTTGGCCACCTGGGCACACTGCTGGCTCATGTTCAGCTGGCTGTCAACCAGCACCCGCAGGTCCTTCTCCGCAGGGCAGCTCTCCAGCCACTCCTCCCCAAGCCTGTAGCGCTGCATGGGGTTGTTGTGACTAAAGTGCAGGACCTGGCACTTGGCCTTGTTAAACCTCATACAATTGATCTCAGCCCATTGATCCAGCCTGTCCAGGTCCCTCTGCAGAGCCTTCCTACCCTCCAGCAGATCAACCCTCCTGCCCAGCTTGGTGTCCTCTGGAAACTTACTGAGGGTGCACTCAATCCCCTCATCCAGAACATTGATAGAGATGTTAAACAAGACTGGCCTCAAAACTGAGCCCTGGGGACCACCGCTCATGACTGGCCGCAACTGGGTTTAGCTCCCTTCAGCAGAATGAAGTAGCTAGAAGGCAGTGACAAAAGGATAGTAAAGGATGTTTGACTGGAAGGAATAAAATAGAAGTAAAAAGCAAACTGGTGTGAGAAAGTAGTCAAATACATCCTTAAATAACTTGCTAAACTGCAGCAACGTAGAGAGGACTGAAATGTAAATCAGAGTACATACTGAGAGAGTGAAGAGTGACTTTTAATGTGAAAATTTGAATCCATACTAGAAACCGTGATGTTGAACTGAAAAATAAATGCAAAACAGAAGCATGTATTTCTCAAAATAACTTGCTTCCTTCTGACAGTTTAAATGTACCTGCCCTGTAATATGCCTTTTAGTATGAAACTTCATCTAAATACAAAGTAGGAGGCCCACATTTAGAAAGGGTATGTTTTATCCTCAATAGATTTGTCAAAGCCTTGAGAACCCCTTTCTGTTTTAGCTTTAAGTGAAAAGTATGACAAGTGTAATTTTGTTTTAATTGTCCCTTTAATGGAATTTAGCCTTGCCCATTATGATGGAAGTGTAAGAACAGGGGCTGGATTTCTGAGCTCTTAAATATATGAAAAAATATATCTGACATCAATTTCAAATAACCCTATGCTCAGGTTAGTGATATGTTTACATATACTCCCTGTGTCTCTTTGAGTTGTATAGGCACAACGTATTTGTCCCTGAGATAAATACACAAAGACTTGAGATGAAGAAGCTCAAACGTCAACATTTAGATCTTAGCTTCACAGAAATAGTTAATGGTACCAGTGTTCTTGAGACCCTCAAACTGTTCAAAGGTGTTTCTTATCAGTTAGTTTTGACAATGCTATTGAGTACAGAATCTTGAAACTAGAGGAGGTTTTAAAATAATATTACACCAGCTGCCTCTGTAAATAATGTAAATGTCTGCCCTTTCTTAGGTTTAGTACTTGATCATGCTGTCTTTTGACATTAATAATAAAACTGCAGGAACAGGATTAAACTGATGTAATTCTCTTAAATGGTTTGCAACTGTAAAAGCATCAATACAGTTTAACCCCTTGCTGCATTCCTTATTAGTTCCTTCTCAGTAGCTAAGTTGTTTAAATGTCTCATTCAGCTTATAAGGAACTTACTTCCACCTGGAATACTCCTTTTGTTTAACCAGTGCTTTTGCAGGTTGAAATAAGAAATAGGTTAATTTAATTAGGTCTTTATCTAAAGGGGTGTTCATATATGCAGAAACAATACTGAGCTAAAGAATTCTGAAATTAAGATGACTTCAGGCATACACAGAATGCAATATAAAGGACAGCTGAATGAGAATTCATCATCACTTTATTTTGAGAGGTTTGGTTCTGTGGTAAAGGCAATTTCCTTAAACCATTTTTTTTCGATATATATATATTTATATAATTATGTTTGGTTTTTGGTCGTTGGTTTTTTTTTTTGGCGGAGGGGGAGGTTTGTTTGTGTTTTGTTTTTTTTTTTTTTCTTGGAAGCTGCGTCATTACTGGACCACTGCTAATTTGTAAAAGCAAAATATGCAAGCAGGAAATGCAGAAAAAAATAAAGTGAGAAAAATATCACAGATACTATTCTAAATACGGTACGGTTTGATTGCTTTTTTTCCCACCTTTACTGCCCTTTCCAGTGAGTTCCAGTGCTTTACTAAGCATTAGGGAAATACTTATTTTACTGGAGTTACTTATTTCATTGATTTTAATTCCACCAGTTAGAGATAATATTATGAATAATGTATTTCTTCAGTAGGGAAAAATATATCCTGCAGCATATAGATCATGAAATCTTGAAACTAATGGACCTAGCTCTGTGTAAGTAAGAGCAAAATTCTACTGTATCTACTATTATTTTTTGAGGAAAACCAAACCAATCAACTAACCAACCAGCAAAAAAACCCCATGGTGTCTGCTTGTTGGCACTCTTCCAGTGAAGTTTGTCAGTTATTTTCTGATGAAGTATGGGCTGGATGAGCAGTGAGATGGGTTGAAATTTGGCTGAATGGCCAAGCCCAGAGGGTAATCATCAATGGCATAAAGTCTAGCTGGAGGCCAGTAATTAGTAGTGTACCCCAGGGGTCAATACTGGGTCCAGTTGCCTTCAACATGTTCATTAGTGATCTGGATGATGGGGCAGAGTGTAGCCTCAGCAAGTTCCCAGATGACACAAAACTGTCTAGAGGGGTTGCACTGCCATCCAGTGGGACCTTGAGAAGAACTTCAAAAGGTTCAACAAAGGAAAGTGCAAAGTCCTGCACCTGGGGAGGAGAAAGTCCTATGCACCAGTATATCCTGGTGGCCACCCATTTGGAAAGCAGCTTTGCAGAAAAGGACCTGGGGATGCTGGTGGTCAGAAGGTTGAAAATGAGCTAGCAATGTGCCCTTGCAGGAAAAAAAGGCTGATGGCATTCTGGGCAGCATTAGAAAGAATGTTGCCAGCAGGTCGAGGGAGGTGATCCTTCTGCTTTATTCAGCACCTAGTAAGGCCACACCTGGAGTGCTGTGTTTAGGTCTGGGCTCCCTGTAACAAGACAGGCATGGACATATTGGAGAAAGTCCTCTATGAGGAAAGGCTGAGATGGCTGGGACTGTTCGGCCTGGAGAAGAGAAGGCTCAGGAGGATCTCCTCAATATGTATAAATACTTGAAGGGAGGGTACAAAGAAGATGGAGCCAGGCTCTTTTCAGTGGTGCCCAGTGACCGGCCCAGAGGCAATGGGCACAAACGTGTCATAAATCGAGACCACAATGGATCATAATCCAATTAGAATTTTATTAATTGTAGCAAGTAGAATATGAGCAAATACAGCGCTGGACGGCAGGGGAGTCTGCGCTCCGCCAACTGCCGTACTGAGCAGTTCAAACAGTCTCTCTTTATACATCTTTACTTCCATGTTCAATGAGGTACTTTTCGCATGCCTCAGTTGTTGTTAGGGGGTCGTTTCCTGCTTCCTGGTGATATGGGGTTGCTTGTCTTATCTCTGTCGATAAGTTTGGACATCTGATGGTTATCTTGCATAAACACGCCTGGGAGGTATTCTTCGCATGCTTTACATTGAGCTTTAACATAAATCTTAATAAACAATACCTTAGTTCAGTTTCTCACAATCCCCCCTTTTTCTTTTTATCCTATTATTGTTTATTAGACACTACTTTCATTTTCGGCACTGCAGGCAAATCTTCTTCCACAATTCCGACATTTATCATAACACTCACAAGGTAATATCTCACAATTACAATCATAGTTCTTATGTGGCATAATGCATTCACAACAATCGTCATCTTCATTAATAGATACACTCTTATATTTTGCTTCAGACCTTGTAGTCAAAATAAGCAATTTAGCTGGGTCAAACCGTTCTTTAATAAAATGTAAAATACAGCGTAATATACAAGGTCCAAATATAAGTCCCAGAATCAACATAATAAGCGGTCCTGCTAAAGCAGACACCAAAGTGGTTAGCCAAGGTGAAACATTAAACCAGCTTTCATACCATAACTTGCCCGCTTCACGATCTTTTTTACGTTGTTCTAACCTTTTCCGGAGTTCAGACATGGTGTCTTGGACTACTCCCGTATGGTCAGCAAACGAACAACATTCTTCATTGAGAGCTACGCATAACCCTCCTTCCTTTAAGAACAATAGGTCTAATCCTCTCCTATTTTGCAGCACCACTTCTGATAAAGATTTTACTGAAGTGGCTAAATTTTGAATAGATTGCTCTATTTTTGCTAAATCCTCATCTACAGCCATCTGCAAATTTTGCAACTCCTGACCTTTTACCAGGGAGGCTATGCCTGTACTTGCTCCAACTCCACCCGCTATCAGCAGTGTAGCTAGGGTTACTGCCGTAATTGGCTCTCGTTTTTGTCTATTCAGGTTTCCTTCAAAGTGGCGTAGCACCTCCTCAGAGGTGTGATAGATTAGGCGAGGAACAATAATCACCTGTATGCAAAACTGAGATTCATTAAACACGTTCAAGGATAGGCAAGGCGTTATTCCGATGTCTGAACAAACCCATTTAGCTCCTGGTGTCGGGATAGCCCATTTGTCCTTTTTATTTTTGTGTTTCTCTATATTGGTGTTAGTGACTGTTCGGCTGCACAAAGGCTGATACTTTTCGGGCACTGTGCCTATACATTTTCCCTGACCCGTTACTAATTGAATAGTAATTCCTTGCGTATGATTCTTCTGGTCATCCCATTGACATTCTTGTGGGTTTAAACCATTAGACCATCGAATCATACCTGGTTTTCCAACTGCCTCAAAATATGGTGGTCTAATATTATAACATAACCAGCATTCTTCAGTTAAATTTGGTTTGCTTTCATTAAGGGCACGATAAGAGGCTTGCATTAGATTCCATAAGGGGTCCTTGGGTTCTGACAACTCTAGATCTCTGGATAAAGAGAATTCAGTCACAGCATCATTAGTTGTTTTCGAAGGAGAGCCTGAGGAAGGGGTTATGACAATTACGGGGGCCATCTTTTCTTCAGAGGAAGTGAGCGGATTCAGGACCAGATTTGGTCCTATTGGCAAAGGATCGTGGGGCATCGGTTTCTTCATAATTTGAAAAATACCCCCTCTATCTACACCTTGTTCGTAATATCTAATTCCCCAAAATTTTCCTACAAGCCAGAAGTCCTGACTAGGATCTTTTATGGTTATATTAATGCCTGTACATCCAATATCTTTATGATTACATGTACCATTATAGTAACTATCTGTGTAGCTCCAATTTCTCTTTTGACATATTTGTGGTGACCATTTGATTTCTAGATTTTGATCTCCAGATGCAGACCATTCAGAGGCCCATGTTTCGCATCCCCAGTATGCACAATAATAATGGTCTGGACGATTACAGTATGATTTACCAGGGTTCGATGCTGGGCATATATAAATTGGCTTGCAATTCTTATCCATTTCTCCATCGATTAAGTAACGCAAACTTATATTGAAACTAACTGTTCCCCCCTCCATAATTTGTGCTTGGATTGGCTTATTTGGATATTGTATGTTTATTATTGTCCAATTCATGGGTTCATGAGGGTTTCCTTTTCCATTTGTTTGGGCTATTATCGATAATAAAACTAACGATATACCAGGAAAAAGGGTGTCTGTCAATTTTTCCAATTTAAGTACACTTTTACCAGTCTTGGGGAAGTTCGACCATAGCTGCTCTTGCGCCTCATTGTTCTGGTTCTTTTCTCCACAGTTTGTTCCTCCTCTGCCTCGCCCGTCGACTCGGTTGCTTCGAGCCACGGGGTGTACCATCTTCTTGGCAGCAAGGGAAATCTTCAGGAGAACAGCTGTTTCAGGCTTTCTGCCTGTTTATATAGGCCTCCCACTTTGCAGCTTTAACTAATGAGACTAAGCAAGACACAGCTAGTACTTCCCTTCTGCACTTTGTAGCCAAAATTTCAACCACAAAGGGGATTGATTCGTTGGAATGGTAACAATAATACTAAGGGTTTATTCCTTTGGCAAAACTTTCCACCATTCATGGGATCCTCGAATAATTTCTTGTTCCGACTCTAATTGTTTTTAATTTCCACTCAGTGAGAGTTCTTTGGATTTTCCAACACTGTGTGCAAACTCCTGTCGGAGGGTATCCATATTCACAGTGTGTCCACCATTTATCCTGGCATACCTTACACTTGCAACGAGCAAATGGATAACAATCGCAGTTCAAATGATTGCATCTAATTTGTATATCTAAAGTGCTTATTAGCTTTTCCTCTATATTCAATATTGTGTTACTACATAAGTTTAGCAATTTCCTTCAACACACTTCGTACGCTTCCATATATAATAGATTAAAAAAGATAATTATAGCAAATATAAACAGCAATATACACTTTATACCAAAAGGTAATGCGGCAAAATAATCAACTAAAGTTCTTATCATTACGTTATCTTTTCAGAGTTATCTTGGTGTCACCTGGAGTACTGATTACTTTCCAGTAGGGTCTCGTCACTGGGCCTTTAATGCGACTGGCATGAGTCCATCCACGCTCAGCAGTCCGGACAGCTGTTTCTGTTGTAAGCAAAACAAGATAAGGTCCCTCCCAATTGGGTTTTAGGGTTTCTTCTTTCCACGTTTTAACCAATATCCAGTCCCCAGGTTTAAAATTGTGAATTTTTAAGTCCAATGGGGGTCGTTGCACAATTAGTCCATGTTCCCAAAGCTTGTTACGATGTTCTGCTAATTGTGAAACATATTCATTAATCACATGATCTCGAATTAAAACATTTGTTTGTGGACTTTCGATTCTATAGGGCATTCCATACACCAGTTCAAACGCTGATATCCCTACATCTGCTCGCGGCCTGGTTCTGAGAATTAATAGTGCCATGGGTAGGCACTTAACCCATGATAATTTGGTTTCTATCATTAATTTAGTCAAAATAGTTTTGATTTCTCCGTTCATCCTTTCAACTTTTCCCGAATTTTGTGGATGCCATGGCGTATGATATTCCCACTTAATACCTAAACTTCCTGTTAGATTTCTAACAATTTTTGACACAAAGTGTGTTCCTCTGTCTGAATCGATTACATCGGGTACTCCATATCGAGATATAATATGTTCAAGTAATACCTTAGTAACTTGGTTAGCAGTTGCTTTAGAGGTAGGAAAAGCCTCAACATAATGTGTTAAATGATCCACCATCACTAATAAATATTTGTAACGCCCTACCCTGGGTAGTTCAGTAAAATCCACTTGTATGTGTGAGAAAGGTCTGTATGCTGGGGAACGTCCTCCAAGAGGTTTTCGTCTCATGTTGTTTCGATTAACCTTTTGACAGGTCTCGCAGGCTGCAGTGACTGCCTTTGCTATGTTATATACGCTTATACAGGCAAACTGTTGATTGAAATGATCAACTAACGCCTGGGTTCCCCAGTGTGTTTTACTGTGTATTTTTGAAAAGATTTCGAGTGCTATGCCCTTCGGCAAGACTTCTCTCTCATCTGGCAATATGTACTTACCATCTTGTTCCTTAGCTCCCATTTGTTCTAGTTTTTCCTTTTCTGCAGACTCAAAACTCAAATTATTACTAACAGGTACTTGCTGCATAGTCAAAATCGTACTATAATTGCCTGCTACTCGTTTTGCTTCTGTATCAGCTGCATTATTTCCTCTAACTTGATAACTCGTGCCTCGCTGGTGTCCCTTTATATGTACAACTGCTATTTTATTTGGTATTTTCAATGCCCCCAGAACTCGCCGAATTAATTCTGGGTGTATCAGTTCTTTTCCCTGTGAGTTAACAAATCCTCTCTCCTCCCATATTTTCCCAAAGGTATGTACTACTCCGAACGCATAGCGTGAGTCTGTATATATAGTTCCATCCTTTCCCTTCAGTGACACTAAGGCTTTCCACAATGCGTACAGCTCACAGGCTTGAGCCGACCAGTTGGCACTCAGGGGGCCCGATTCTATTGTCTTAAATTCTCCTTTATCCAACTTAATGATGGCATACCCTGACAATCGTTTACCTTCCACTATTCGAGATGACCCATCTATAAAAATTATTTCTCCATGTTGTAATTCCTCTTCTTCTAGATCTGGTCGAATTCGTGTTTGTTGTTCAATCGTTTGAAGACAATCGTGTATTAACTCAGTACTTTCCCCTGGGTATAAAAATTCTGCAGGGTTAACCGCTCCGACAGTCCTTAGGGACAGTTTTGGAGATTCTATGAGTATTCCCTCATACTTTAGTAGTCGGCTATCTGTAAGCCATTTTTCTACTTTTTGTTGAAGCACCCCCCTTATGTTATGAGGCGCATATAGGACAACTTCCCCATTGAAGGTAATACGATTCGTTTCTTCAAGTAATAAGGCAGCAGCAACAACGATTTGTAAACAACTTGGCCAACCCCTGCTCACAGGATCCAACAGCTTTGATAAGTATGCTACTGGTTTCTTTTGTCCCGCCCATTCCTGAGTTAATACTCCGAATGCTGTTCCTTCATGTATGTTAACGAATAAATGGAATGGCCGCTTTAGATCTGGGAGGCTTAAAACCGGTGCTTGACTTAACTCCCTTTTGAGGCTGATAAACTGATCTTGATCCTGAGGGGTCCACTTGGGTATTTTGTCTTTAGACAGTTGTTCATACAAGAATTTAACTTTAAAGCTGTAATTCTCTATCCATTGTCTACAATACCCAAATAGCCCTAATGCTTGTCGAATTTGCCTCTTAGTGACAGGCATAGGTAATTCCAGAATTCCCTTAATGCGCTCCGGATCCAATATCTTCTTGCCGTTAAACAAATAATGCCCCAAATATTTCACTTTTTCCTCCACAAATTGTAACTTTTCTTGTGATACCCGTAGTCCCTGTTGTGCAAGAAAGTTTAGAAGTCGAATGGTTTCTTTTCTTACATCCTTCTTATTATTCCCTGCTATGAGTAGATCATCTACATACTGTAACAGCACATTTCCCGTTTGTACCTGGTATTCTTTTAAGATCTCTTCCAGGGCCTGTCCAAACAGGTTAGGGGACTCAGTGAACCCTTGGGGGAGCACGGTCCATCTCAATTGCTGTCTGCGGCCTGTCTCTATGTCTTCCCATTCAAAGGCAAAATAATCACGGCATTCTTCTGCCAGTGGACAGGCCCAAAAGGCATCCTTTAAATCAACCACACTATACCAGGAGTTATGGGGTCCTAGCTTGCTTAGCAGTGTGTATGGATTTGCTACTACAGGGAACCGGGTGATAGTTCTTTTGTTTATTTCCCTTAAATCATGTACGAGCCGATATTTCCCATTTGGCTTCCTTACAGGCAAAATGGGAGTGTTAAAGGGTGACATACAAGGCTCTAAGATTCCTTGTGCTAATAATCGATCAATTTCTGGTTTCAATCCTCTCCGTCCTTCTAGGGATATGGGATATTGCCTTATCCTCACAGGTATGTGGGGTTCGGAAATTTGAATTTTAATCGGTGGGATTTCCAGTTTACTTATTGTATCCGGAGAGTACCAGACATCGGGGTTAATTTGTTTTTGATCATCTACGGTCAAAGGATAAGCAGACACCGTTAGCTCTTGATTTTTTACTTTAATTTCTAATTGCAATTCAACAATTAAATCTCGTCCTAACAGATTAAATTCTGCTTCAGGGACGAGCAAGAGTTCACCCATTCCAAATTTATTTTCAGTTTCGAATACCACATTTTTGATTTTGCTTACTTTAAAGGGTTCTCCTTTTGCCCCAATTACTTGTACCTTTTCAGGGGAAACTTTACATCCCTCAGGTATTTGCCTAATAGTCGATTTCTCAGCCCCAGTGTCTACTAAAAAGGTGAACTCTTGTTTATGGGGACCTATTTTTAATTTTATCAAGGGCTCATGATGACTCCGGTCCCCTAAGATATAGAGCCCCTGACTCTCCTATTCCGTTTTTAATATTTCCTCATCCCTGATCCTTTCTCTGCAATTCGTCTTTATATGTCCCTTCTTTCCACAGTAAAAACAACATCTCTGTTCCTTCTTTACTACCACGTTCCCTTGTTTCATTCCAGCAGATCTGTGTTCACCAGTCCGCCCTTTGCGATCCTCTCTGACTGCTGCTACCATCATTTTTACTTGTCGCTTGCTGCTCTCTTCTTCCCGCCTTACGTAGACTTTCTGAGCTTCCCTCAATAATTCATCCAACCCTCTATTCTGCCAGTCCTCTAACTTTTCAATCTTCTTTCTGATATCTTCCCATGATTTTGCCACAAACTGAGTTTTGAGGAGCGCTTGCCCTAAAGGGTTGTCTGGATTTACCCCAGAATACAGCTGAAGGGCTTTCCTCAGTCGTTCCAGCCACTCAGTAGGGCTCTCATCTTTCTTTTGTATTTCATTAAATGCTTTATTGATATTCTGGCCACGGGGTACTGCTTCTCTAATCCCTTGAATTACTATAGTTCTCAGGTCCTGCATATGAGTTCTATGCACCGGATCCTGATTATCCCAATTAGGTCTTTGGAGTGGCCATTTAATATCTGCTTGGGGTCCCTGGGCATGCTGAGCATCCCACAGTCTCATTCCTGCTCGCCTGATCATATCTCTTTCCTCGGTAGTAAATAATTGACCAAGGATAGATTGCATCTCATCCCAAGTATAAAGATTTGGTCCCAAAAATTGATCTAATCTTTCTGCCACTCCGAGTGGGTCTTCAATTAGGTTTCCCATCTCGGTTCTTTTAAAATCTCGTAGGTCAGCCGAACTTAGGGGCACAAAAATATATCCAATCACAGGTTGGGGTCCCCCCATGGGCATTTCCCTTAAAGGATACATCTGAGCTGCCCCTTTTTGACTCCTAGTTACGCGTCTAGGAGGAGGGGGAGACCCTTGTTCCGATTCTGGTGGGGGAGTGGGTGCTCTGGGGACCTCTGAAGGGGCTGCGGGAGCAGGAGGAGAAATATAGGGAGGGGGGCTTAGAAGGGTTTCGTCTAACTCTTCCTTCTTTTTCTTTTGTTCAGTTTTTACTTCATTCAGTGGATAAAGTCTAGCTCTCGGTCTTTCTAGCCACACTTCCGCATACTGACTCTCTTCTGGGTTAAGGGGTTTTTTATTGTTAACCCAGAGGTTTAATTGTTGTCTGACCCAATCCTCTTCTGACCCATAGACTGGCCAAACGTCATCTTTAGAAATCTTCTTCCCTCCCCATATCCTAGTACAATATTTTATCATTTTCTGTTTATCTTTCCCTAGGGTTCCAGGGAAATATCTCCAATTGTCTAGGATATATGCCAGAGGGGTATTCTTAGGTACAGTGGGTACCTTTCCCATGGGAGTCGAAGGCTTGCTGCCCTTCGCCCCCATCTTCTGGAATATCCACAAGCGCGCACTCACTCGTTCCCCTTGTTCCTGGCCCAGTCCCTCGCGGGAGATGGGAAACGCAGTACTTAAGGGTCCGCACTCGCCTGGTTCAATATAGCGAACCTCTCACTCGTTATATTCCAGGAAACCCAATCCCGCCCGAACGGTAAACCCGCGAACAAATTCGCCATGTACTTACGCGCCCTGCGTCTTCGTCCGGACTCCCGTGCACAGAATTTTTATGGGATTTTACCGGTTTCTCCTTTGCTCATCATTCTAGAATTTAGGTTCGTCGGTAAGGTTGAGGTAAGCTGTCGGTCGCGGGGCCGCGGATTGCCGCGGGGCGCCTCCCCGGAGGACAGAAGCTCACCGTTCCTTATCCGAGTCACGGCACCAAATTGTCATAAATCGAGACCACAATGGATCATAATCCAATTAGAATTTTATTAATTGTAGCAAGTAGAATATGAGCAAATACAGCGCTGGATGGCAGGGGAGTCTGCGCTCCGCCAACTGCCGTACTGAGCAGTTCAAACAGTCTCTCTTTATACATCTTTACTTCCATGTTCAATGAGGTACTTTTCGCATGCCTCAGTTGTTGTTAGGGGGTCGTTTCCTGCTTCCTGGTGATATGGGGTTGCTTGTCTTATCTCTGTCGATAAGTTTGGACATCTGATGGTTATCTTGCATAAACACGCCTGGGAGGTATTCTTCGCATGCTTTACATTGAGCTTTAACATAAATCTTAATAAACAATACCTTAGTTCAGTTTCTCACAAACGGAAACACAGGAGGTTCTGCCTGAACATCAGGAAACCTTTTTACTGGAGGGTGACTGAGCACTGGCACAGGTTGCCCAGAGAGGTTGTTTAGTCTCCATCCTTGGAGATATTCATAAGCTGTCTGGACGCAGTCTTGGGGAAGAGACTCTAGATGGCCCTGCTTGAGCAGGGGGGTTGGACCAGATAACCTTCAGAGGTCCCTGCCAACCTTAAGCCTTCTGTGATTTTATTTGCTCTGAGTAACAAGTCTTACTAATGAAGGGCATGTCACCTTTATGCATGATTAATGCTTATGAATGGAAAGGTGAGACAGCAGCAGTATTTCCTCCTTTCCTTTCAATGGGGAAGAATTGACAATTCCTTGTGACTTTCAGATGACTCGGT
Source organism: Phalacrocorax aristotelis (assembly GCF_949628215.1). Taxonomy (NCBI): domain Eukaryota; kingdom Metazoa; phylum Chordata; class Aves; order Suliformes; family Phalacrocoracidae; genus Phalacrocorax; species Phalacrocorax aristotelis. The sequence goes on from NC_134277.1 coordinate 86,987,633, forward strand.
GAAACAAATGAATGCATTTTCACAGTTAATACGCTTTTTTTGCTATGGTGATTATTCATGTTACTAGTAACTTTTTTCACTAGTGCAATGATTTAATCAACTTAGAGTGTTTTTGTTTTACAAAATAGATTATTTGCAATTTTTAACTGCAGTATTTATTTACCTGCATTCTCTGGTGCTACTTCTGCTTCTAACATCTAAGTTAATTTCAGTTTTTTGTCATTCAAGCTTCAGATGTAGAGAAAGAAGGCTCCTTAGTTTTTGCTGGTTTTGTCTTTGAGAGTTAAGCAGCTGAACTTAATGTTCCTTGTAGGTAGGGTATAGGCAGCAGTCTCATATGTACATTTACTGTGTAATATTATGTATAGTAAACCTAGTTCTGGGTGGTTACCTTCACTTACTCATCCCCACATTGAGTCTTTGTCAATCATTTAAACTGCTAAGGTTTGGTTACTTGCTTTTTGTTCTAGGTAAAAAATCAGAGGAAACTAAATTAGATATTCCCAAAATCTATGAGCCAATTTACTCCTTTCATCAGCTACGGAATCGTTTAAATATGTTTTTACGAACATACAATGAGAACGTCCACGGTACTGGAATGGACATGGTTTTCTTTGAGGATGCTATGATTCATTTAGTCAAGGTACTGTGTTACTAGATTGCCATTTGTTGTTATTGTTCACTTGCCCTCAGCACCTATGAGTGGAGGTATGCACAAATCAAGGTAAATTACTTCTAAAACTGAAGCAAGTAATTTATTGCTAGCAAATATTTTGTCTGTCACTCTGTGACTAGATACTAAAACTCAACTTTTCTGAAATTGCACTGGATGGAACTATTCTCTTATATCTGTCTTTTATGTCTGGTGGGATGATGGTCCTGACTATTCTAACTCTGTTTCAACCTTTCTTCTTGTTAATTCTTCTGAGAGCCCTTCCTCTCTTTGGAATGAGTCAAATCGAATTCAGGTTAGGACATAATTGGTTGCTTAGGAGGGAGTAGGCACAACAGAGTAGGAATAAATGTAGCCCAAACTTCCTTTGTAGATCCACAGTATGCTAATTTCTTCTAAAATTCCTTTGAATTTTGGTAGCAGTGTCCACACAGAATAGGCTTCATACAAAGGGGAAGCTTTTTTCTTTTTTTTAAACTAAAAACCCTATTGTTTCTTAGTTGCACAGCGACGTTATCTGTATTTCTTATAATAAATTATTAAGAACTGAATATTGGATTTTACCATCCTAACAAATATTATAATAAATATCAAAACAAATTTAATTATAGTTGACCAATACATTGCATCTGCAGTTTTCAAAGTTCTGGGGTGGATTGTTATTTCACAAAATTCATCTCTTTTCATAAGGTAGTCTCTGCAAAATGGATGATGTTCTGCTATGGATTTCTTTAGGAAAATTGTTAAATCATCATCACACTATCAACTTTCTGTTTTATTTTTAGTAAAAAATCTATATAAATTCAGGATATAGCAAAAAAATATATTTTTTCCCCTGAAGAGCCACCTTAGAGAAGAGTCTTCAGGAATCTAGATGGTAAATATCTTAACTTTCACTTGGATAAAATCAATATATAGTGCTTCTCTGATCCCTTATTCGTGAAAACAGAATTTACAGCTGTGCAGGTCTGAGCTTTATGCATTAGCTAGACTTGAGACAGCATCTAAGAGAAAGCTAGGTAAGCACAGTTAAGGGAATGCCTAATGTGAGTTGATGTAGTATGACTTGAATGAGTTAAAGCTGAGGAATATCTTAAACAGAGAACAAAGCTTCCAATTTGCAGCATGTGTAAATTTTCTGCCTGGAAGAGATCTGCTAGCCATAATTGAAGTGGTCAGCAATATTCCAAGGGTGGTGTGCAAATCTGTTTTTCTTTCTTTGGTTAAATAGTAAATATAGTTAGAGTAAGCCTTAGCACCTGGTGTTATCTTTTCTTATAAAATGTTAACCTATGAGAAAATAACAAGTATGTTACACGCAATATGTAAAAACTATGGGTTTAAAACTGCAGGAAATTGACATGGCTATTTTTAATAACTTGAAAAAAAGTGTGTTAGAGGAAAGGCGAGTAAACAGGTATCCCAGGCTGGTTATTGGCATGGTGGAGTTCTAGGGGCATCAGAGGGATGTTCAAGATAATAAAGAGAACAGGAGCCAATACTCTGCGTCATTGCTTGTGCAGAGGAGACCAGCTGCCAAACAGCTGGTTAGTATTACCTTGCCTTTGAAAGGCAAGCGACTCCATGCTGTTCTGGAAATTAATGTAGGCTCTTCTGTATACTATGAGTATCTATCCGCATGCAGCTGATGGGGTGTGGAGCAAATTTGTCTCCTGTGCTTAATGGCATATTTTCTCAGAATCGGGTAAGATCTACCTGTTTCCAGATTTCTTGGCATTATTTTTTGGCTGTGGACAGTGGGACGGGTGCTGCATGCAGTTCACAGTTGGTGCTGAGAATTTTTTTGCTGTGAATTGCAAAGAGTCTCTTTGTTTACATTGCACTGGCCTGAATTGAAGGAAAACGTGGAGGAGTAGCTAACTACTGCCTTTTGCTTTAAAAGGTAAATAATGAAATGGGAAAGAAAAGGAGATTTACCTGGGAGATGTTCCACTGTAACCAAATATTAATCCTGATATTGTGCATTTTTATAATCAAGTAAACTAGAAGCTTAAGGAGTTTGATTATAAAGGCAGTATTATTACTTGCTGCAGAGAATACTGGACACTCTTTCTCCTGAATTTAATGTGCCTGGGACAGCTTGTCTTTCTGGTTGCAGTGAAGGGGCCTGGAGAAATTAGTCATACTAAAGTTGTTCAGAGGGTATGGTATTGGGGAAACTGCTATTTCTTTCCCAATTTTAATAATCTGTCATGCTATGATAGCAGATCACTAACAAATCACAGTTGAGACTTCCTTGTGCTTCGTGGAAGTGTGAGATGCAGTTCTACTGATAACTGGAAGTTCACAGTGATGGAATCAAGTGGTTGCAATACTATTGGAAGATTTACAGAAAACATTGCAAAGTGCCAATGTTCATAGAATATATTAATAGTAGCATAGGATCCCTTAATTAAACCTTAAAAATTCCATTTGTTCTGCATTTCTAATACAACTTTATTACTACGGTAGCATAGGATTTTTGGGTCTGTAACTTTTGCAATAAATGACTATGATCTTACACAGATTTCTCGGGTGATTCGCACTCCTCGTGGAAATGCTCTTTTAGTTGGAGTTGGTGGCTCAGGAAAACAGAGCTTGACAAGACTGGCATCTTTCATAGCTGGCTATGATACATTCCAGATAATGTTAACAAGGTGAGCATTAATTAAAATCAGTTCTCTGATTCTGTAGCAGGGGGGATACAGGGGTGGCTTCTGTGAGAAGCTGCTAGAAGCTTCCCCCATGTCTGACAGAGCCAGTGCCAGCTGGCTCCAAGATGGACCTGCTGCTGGCTAAGGCTGAGCCCACCAGCGATGGTGGTAGCACATCTGAGATTACATATTTAAGAAGGAGGAAAAAGCTGCTGTGCAACAGCAGCTGGAAAAGAGGAGTGAGAATAAGTGAGAGAAACAACTATGCAGACACCAAGGTCAAACCCACCACACTTTGTGCAATAATTTTTATGTCATTTAATCTCTTGGTTTGCTGCTGCTCTCTTCCCTTTTTGTAAAACTGTGAGTGCCAACATTGGTGATGACTTTCACCAGAAGGGCAACTAGTTTGAGTTTTTTAATTAGTCAATAAAATCTGAAGTGTCGTATTGTATCCAGCGCATGACAGAATCCTGTGAGACAACACCTGTGTGTTCATTTTTTTCTAGCAAAAGAGAAATAAATAGCATGATAAGACTTCAGGTTTCAGGTTTTTTTGTTGATTTGGCTTTTTTGTAACTTTGGGGTGTGGGGTTTTGTGTAGTTTTTTTTAAAATTTATTTTTTATTGATGTGGGAGGTGAAGAGAGAGCCAGAAAGAGAAGAGATTAGGTGTTTAATGGGAGGCTTTGAAATTAGCTATGTCTTTCCTCCTAATCTAAATGAAAATTCCTGGACTTTAGCACCTTTTTGCCTTAAATTCAAAGAGATTGTTTCCTACTTGATTTTGCTTGTTCTTTTTCTTTTAACTGGAACCCCTTTTTAAAAGGAAAGATTATGAGTACAACTGTTCTTTTTTGTAGATCGTACAACACTTTAAACTTGATGGAAGATCTGAAACTCCTGTACAGAACAGCAGGACTGCAAGGGAAAGGCATCTCTTTTCTTTTTACAGACAATGAGATCAAAGATGAATCTTTCTTGGAATACCTGAACAATGTTTTATCATCAGGAGAAGTAAGATGCCTTCTCATGATCGTTCTCCTGCTTCTTAAATTTTATTATTCTGAAGTAAAATAACCAAATTTATTTGAATATTCTTTGATATGTCAAGGGGCATGCTTCCACAAACTGAATCTCCAGGTGCTTTCTATCATTACAGTATTATAAAAATGGAAACAATCCATTATACTAGGTTAGAGTGAGACAAAGCTATTGTAAAATTAAGAATGAACATCATCATTCCATACAGAGAAACTGTGTAAGTCAGACCCTTTTAAATGTGTTGACAAGCTGTCATGGACATGGGATTAACTGAAAAAAAAATTTGAGACTTGGGGAACATCATAGAAGTTTAACGAAATTGTCTGTTAAATTAACTATGTCATTAATGTACAATTAGTTTTTGTATGTTAGATTTACGTCCACAATGGATGGGATGGCTTATATTGTATTTATTTATTTATTAATTCAGGGGTGTGTTTCAGAGTAATTTCTCCTAGTTATTAAAATATTAAGAGAAGAAAGCAAAGCCATTGTACATGGATTCTTAGTTTTTCATATGTGAGAGTGGGTTTTCTTATTCATCAAGTTAGATTTCAGTGTGTTTAATGGAATCCGTTCTGGAAAAGTTCTGGTTTAAAGGAGTGGGGTGGGTCCTATTAACTTCAGTGTCTGAAATGTATGTCCCTTCCTGAAGTGCTGTCTGTTAAGTGAACATTATTCTATATAATCTAGCTTGGATCATCTCTAAAATGTGAAAAAGATCTTCCTTTTTCTCAAAGGTGTCAAACTTATTTGCACGTGATGAAGTAGATGAGATCATTAGTGACCTCATACCCACCTTCAAAAAGGAACATCCACGTAGACCTGCAACCAGTGAGTTTCTGTATGACTACTTCATGACCAGAGTCCGTCAGAACCTTCATGTGGTTCTTTGCTTTTCACCAGTTAGTGAAAAATTCCGAAATAGGGCCCTGAAGTTCCCTGCTCTCATTTCTGGATGCACTATAGATTGGTTCAGCCGATGGCCTAAGGATGCTCTAGTGGCAGGTAGGTGTAGATTTTGTCTTTGCGAATATTTAATTCTCTGATTGGTGGTCATGAAGTTTTAATTACTTTGAATTTTGCCAGCACACTGGCAGAAGAAACTTCCTGGGTTCTAAAATTTGATACAGATATTTTCTTCTTTAAAGCTTGCTGTATTAAACTATTGAAATATTTCTAACAGAGGAAAGGCTTTGAACGCAGTTGGAAGAAAAATTCCAGTTGAAGGTGGCTTAAAGACATTAGAAAAGAAGGCAAAATACTACTAAAGAGAGTGATTATTAGTGACTGTGTTTGTGATCAGGCATACAGAGGAAGGCTGTGATTACCTGATCCCTGGTGGCTAGCAGTTAGACAGGTTCAGAGAGAAAAAGCAGTTGAACACTTTGGAGGTGAAAGAATACCAGATCCTTGGCTTTACTTTTTACTGAGAACTGTGGAATAATGTTAAGAATCTGATGGTGGAGAGTAAAGACGACTGGGGTTTCAGAAGCTGGGTGAAAGCTGACATAATATCTTGTGGATGCAATGTGGAAGCATCTCCCATGTCATAGCTGTCAGTAAGTTGGTTGATAATATTTACATTTTAAATTAAATTTATAGAAGACATCAAGAAGACAAATGTCAGATTGCCTGTAACATTGTATAAAGACTTTACTTCCAGAGGTATTCTCTGCTTTGCAACTATTGCCTGGTGTAATGAATACCATCCTTTAGTAGACCACATATTGGACTGTGAAATGTTAAAAATAAAATGCTATTTAAAGTTCAGGCACATGCTGAGCCAAATATATATAAGTGGTGTGCAGATCAATGGCAGATGAAGATTTAAATTAGACGAAATATTTATCTTTGTTGCGGTACACAGCCTTTATATTGCCTTATTTAAGCTAAGAATTTTTCCTGAATATTTACTACTATTTCTGTTTTTCTTTCTTTCCTAAGTATCTGAGCATTTCCTTTCCTCGTTTGATATGGACTGCACTGCTGATACAAAGAGGGAAATTGTGCAGTGTATGGGCTCATTTCAGGATGGAGTGGCAGAGAAGTGTTCTGATTACTTTCAAAGATACAGACGTTCTACACATGTAACTCCCAAATCCTACCTGTCCTTTATTCAGGGGTATAAAACCACATACAAAGAAAAGCACGCTGAAGTGCAGACATTAGCAAACAGGTAAACTGCTCAGTTTACTCCTAACTTTCTATAGCTTCCTTCCCTGGGTAGGTATATTCTGATGCACTTCATTTCAGTGCATGGCTTGTCTCTTTGCAGAGCAAAAGGACTTTTTTCCCCCCAGGTTTCCTAAAATTGTGTAAAGGTGTAACTTGATCAAATAATGTAGTTGGTCTTTGCATATAAGTTAAAGGCTATATATTTTTGGAGGGGAGAAAAAGGTAGTGACGTATGAAAACCAAGGTGGTGGGAAAAGAAGTGAATATAAATTATTCCCATATATTTTTAATGAATAAAAGAAAACACCTACATGTAATTTCATAATATATTCACAATAACATTTAATTTGTCAGAGAACGTCTTTTGTTTTCTTGCTAAACAGTTGTGTCCTCCTGGTATGAACATGTATGAAATACCCTTGGCGTGTTTGTGTTTGTGATCATAGGCTGCTGAGCTTTTCACCTGTAGGTTATTAAAGTGATTTTGATATATTAATTCTCCTTTTCAGATACTTTCTTAAACTAACGAGGTCTATTTGCACACTTACCTTCATGTCAGAAATACTCAAATAGAATGTAAAATTAGCATGGGGTTTATCAATTGGAATGACCCTTAAGAAAAAATGTCAGTTTTGAAAGATTGGCACACAGAGCTGGAAGCCTTTAAGAGACTCAAACTAGTTTATTTCACGTCGAAACATCCTTCAACTTCAAAGCCTAATTGTCTTAAAAATCTGTGGCTACGTCATGGGCGAAGACTTGTAAAACAGAATTCTGGTCCTGTTTTCTACTTTCTGATGCCTCAAATCATGCATGTCAATTTGTTTCTTAACATCAGTTGCATGGTCTGAATTGCTTTGCCAGGTGTTACTCTTTATCTGTTCTCCTGTATTTGTTCAGCAGTCCGAGTACTGCTTAGACTTTGCAAGAGCAGTCTCTGTAGAGGCCACTTAAACTTGTCTGAAAAGTCCCAAGTGAGGACTAATATTTAATAGACAAAAAGCACTGTTGCACTGTTGAAGGGGCATTTTAATGCTGAATGAGAAAAGTGTTATCTCAATGCTATTTTTCTGTTACTCTCTTTCAGTTGGTCTTGATTCCAGTATTTTTATTTTATTAGCCATTTCAATATCCTCTTCAAACCAGAAACAGTGATTTGAGATATTTCCCAGGATTCTAGTGATCAGAAAATGCTTTCTGATATACAGAACTCAGTCCTTTGAGTATCAGATTGGAGCTCAACAGGGACGGTGACATATATGGACCAATGTATAGGATTTTTATGCAACGGTAAAGGCATACTGTTTGAGTGAGAAGTGGGTAAAATTTCAAGCTACAGACTCTCTTTATGTAGTTCTTTATTCACTTTCGTGATTCTGAAGACACCAGACACTTGTGTGAAAATTCCTGTACAAGTGTTATTTTTGGTGTAAAATCGCTTTTGCTAGTGTTTGTTCTGATTGATGTGATTCATTCTATTGATGGAATAATTTGGAAAGCAGAGTGTAAATTACATGCCGTTTATTTTGGTTTTTAACTCCAGAATGAATATGGGACTGGAAAAATTGAAAGAGGCCTCCGAGTCAGTGGCTGCTCTAAGCAGAGAGCTGGAGGTAAAAGAAAAGGAACTTCAAATTGCCAATGAAAAAGCTGACATGGTATGTACAGCCTTCAAAGTGTATTGCTGTTTGATTTTTTTCCCTTTTTATTTCTCCTATTTTAAAAAGATTAATCAAGTAAAAGGAAGTTAAGTGTCAGGAAAAAAGGGATCTTGGAAGCTTATAATACTGATGAAAGTCATCTTGTTTGAGTTTTCTGGTTCTGGAATTCAACAGATAAAATTTTACAACAAAAATGAATACATTCTTCCAACTAGGTGTTTTCTTTAATATTTGGCATGTGGGTTTTCTCACATTCTAGGTATTGAAAGAGGTTACTGTAAAAGCACAGGCTGCTGAGAAGGTGAAGGGTGAAGTTCAGAAAGTGAAAGACAAAGCTCAAGCTATTGTAGACAGTATCTCAGTTGACAAAGCCATTGCTGAAGAGAAGTTGGAAGCCGCCAAACCTGCTTTGGAAGAGGCGGAAGCAGCCTTGCAGGTTAGTACTTGGACCATGTATAACTGCTAAGAAGATGGGCTTATTTGAAAACAAATACAAGATTGTAGGCACATCATATAAGTCATCTATTGACAGAAAATGTATGCAGATAAATATACATGTTTTGAGACTTTTTAGGTTCAGTTTTGGTTTTCTTTTTCCACCTGAGTACCAAACCCAAAATAGGCAATTTTTCAGTAAAGGGTAAGTTTTAACTTTCATTTGAAATATAGTTGATATATGACGCGCTACAGATTGATATTAGACCAGTAACTGAATGTTGATACTGTTACAAAACAGCTTGTGTGCAGTAAGTGGAGTGCCTTCTATGTAAAACCAGTTATAATTCCATACAAATCTAAACCTCCTGTTTTATTTTCAGTTTTCACCAGTTAATTGCATTTTGAATAAGTTTGCTGATCCACTCTTTTCCGCCTCCTTAAAAAAAATTTCTTTTTTCTTATGACTGGTGGCATTACCCAGTTTTCTAGCGTTCACAGTGGGACTTCATGTCTTTCGGCATATTTGTAAGCTTTTTTAATAAAGTGATAACACTCTGCCCATATCTTTACACGATGCATCATTAGTGATGAAAGGTTTGCATTTTTAACAGATAGGTAAAATTTCAAGATATTTTTGTTTTGCTCTTTGTTTTGTCAAAAATGTGCATGGTAGTTTTAAGGTTTTAGGTGTTGCTGTAGAGGTAGAGCTGAGACTCTACCCCTGTAGAGTGGAGCTGAGGTTTCCTACTAGTTACTAGGAGGTAGTGGTGAGAATCTGAGGGTCCTTCTAGCTTCATGCTTTTTAGAGGTAACATGATATTAAATCAAAAATAATATGATTTTTTTTTTCTTCTCCAGTGGATTAATACTGTTCGTGAGTTTGTGCTCTGTGTCTTATTAAATAAACAATAATGGTAATTGCTTTACCCCTTGTTTTGAATTCACAGACACTAAAACCTGCAGATATTGCCACTGTCCGCACATTGGGTCGACCTCCTCACCTCATTATGCGTATCATGGACTGTGTGTTACTGCTCTTCCAGCGAAAAGTGAACAATGTGAAAATTGATCAGGAGAAGTGCTGTGCCATCCCATCATGGCAGGAATCTTTGAAACTGATGACAGCAGGGAATTTCTTACAGAACCTACAGGTGCTTGTGCAACCTTCTTTTTAATATTTTTTTAATTCTAGAAAATAGGGGGCAGTGTTTTCTCTGGTGTTCATAGGAGAACAAATGTGCAAGGGGAATCAGACATACAACAGATCTGAAATGTTAAGGGCTTAAAAATAAATACATCATAATGAAACAAACTTGAATCTTTCTGGCAAAGTCAGGTCATAAATCAATTGCAGTTACTCCTAAGTAAGGCAATGAAATTACTTGCAGTGACAAATGATTCAAAGCTTTAAGCATTTGGTTTGAATAGCCATTACTTATCTGTTTCATTAAAGCTGATAGAAAACATCTTTTTTCTGGTACCTAACTTTTCATTAATTTTCAGCATTGCAACTTGCGCAGTGGCTTGCAAAAGAATAGTTGATTATTAGGACCTACAAAATCATATTTTCTAAAAATTTGGGATTTTGAGCTCTGTAGCATGTGTCTAGGGACATGGGAAGGGTGAATAAATCCCTGTTCATAATTTAAACTAGTAATATTATTATTAATCTACTCATAATAAACTGTACCTTGTCATGCCCCGCTGGATGTTGTTATCTCTGATTTCTGCATTTTGAGGAGTTAATCTGTCTCTTGTCCAGTGGGAAATCACAGGTGGGAGGCTTGACCAACTTTGTATGGTTGGTAGTGCTATGGATGCCATTTATGTAGTATTCACATTGCATCTACTCTTAAAGTTTTTTATTTTACCCCAGGGGGCCTTCAACATTTCTTTGCTTGTGCATAGATAAACCTATTTGTGCCTCAGGGAACAGCTGTTTTTCAGGTTACTCAGCAATGGACTTTCATTATAACTTGTAAATAAATCTTTAAAGAATACCAAACTTACATAGAATATTTGACCGTCTAAATAAATTTGAAGGGGAAAATGGAGAGCTTTTGGGGATGAAAAATGGAAGAGATGTTTTTTGGAGAAAAGACAGGGTCAAAATAAATTCTTAAAATTGAAACACATTCCACTAATGAAATAAGGTAATTTAAGGAGAAGATAGGTGGCTTCCCCTCTGAAAGGACTGGCTTGTAGAATTTATGTTTATTAACCAGAGCTAAGCTTTTCCTTTTATTTTTGAAGATTCTTAAGTTACTTATTCAGTATTAAGGAAAATGGAATTTCAAGCAGGATATCAGTGATATTTTGTATCAACAATTACCTGTGTAATTGTAATGGATAGTGTAAGATAGAGAAGATCATAAATGAAGGCAAACTTTCTTCCACTTTTGTAAGAATATACAACAGAGTGGAATGATTTGGGCAAGCTCTCAAAGATGCATGAGATAGAGAACTTCGTATTAGCTGTTTGTAAGAAACATCTGTGATCTTGGTAGTATTCTGCATGTGCTGAAATACATATATGTATAGTTTACATATATTACGTACATTGTGTATATTGCACTTTATTTTTAGCAATTTCCAAAGGACACAATTAATGAAGAAGTGGTAGAACTTTTGAGCCCTTATTTTGAAATGGTGGATTACAACATTGAGACAGCCAAGAGAGTATGTGGGAATGTTGCTGGCCTTTGCTCGTGGACCAAAGCTATGGCTGTATTTTTTTCCATCAACAAAGAAGTATTACCTTTAAAGGTAAGTCTTTTAATCAGTGGGAGGCATGCAAACACCCTTCGCTCCTTCTCCTCCCCACCTGTGCGCACATGAGGATTTTATCTGCTGGAAACATCAGCTGCCTTATTCTGATTGGTGCATGCCTCTGGAGGAATTTATGATCTAGAAAATAGTAAACCTACAGTAAAATATATTTCAAATGTGCTACCATTTGTAAGCTGTCAAAATTGCAGAAGAGGTGGTGCAGTTCTATGCCTCGGGCCCCTTCTGAATGGGGTTGAAGGAACTTTCCTCTAGTTTAGTTCAGTATTGCAGTTGCTTTACCTTAATTAAGAATTAAGTATGAAAAAACTTGAGATCTGGTTTTTGTTATGTTTGAGATCTCAGTTCATAAGAAGACTGTACAGAGTCTCTGTTCATCAGTGTTGCTTAGAGAAAAACAGGCTTAAATAGTCGTTAAAAAGTAAGAGTGAAAGTCAGAAAGAACATGGCCAAGCATGATTTTTGAAGTAGAATAGCTTGTATTTATAATAGGAATGACTGAGAGGGAAGCAAGGTTTGTAGTTAAAGGTAGTATGTTTCATTAGACAAAGCATATTGGCTGGAGAAATCAAGTAGGCTTCTAGTAGTAGTACCAGTCTGTTTTTTTGCAGGCCACATCAGACTAACTTTTGTGTCAGATGGAGAATGGCTGGTATTCCCTGAAATTTTTCTAATTATTTTTTCTAACTGATGTTAGACCAACTGCTTAACTGCAGCTCCCTGCAGTAAGAAGTTAGTTTGTTGTAAAATTCAAATAAAAGGTTTTAATGAATGATGAAATCTCTACTGAGCAGTTTGATTTTGAAATCTAGTACAGTAAACCTCTTTGAGATACATTATAGCAAATGCTTTGAGATGCATGTATGAATACACTTTTAAGTTTGTCTGCTTCATAGGCTAATTTAGCAATCCAGGAGAATCGCCTAACCACTGCTATGCTGGACCTGCAGAAAGCTCAAGAAGAACTGGGTGCCAAGCAAGAAGAATTAGATATTGTCCAGGCAGAGTATGAAAAAGCAATGAGAGAAAAACAGGTGAACTGCTCTTTACAGGAAAGAAGTTGCTACCCTTACTTTAAGGAAAACTTAATGCATTCTGTCAATTTCACTATTATTCCTTGGAAAGCATGTTGATGACATTTATGACAGATGTTCATAGTTTGTCCTGATAAATTTTTTCCATCCTACTTTCCCTCTTTCTTTGCACAGAGGTATAAGTGTTTGAGAGTATATTTTTAGGCTGTTGTTTTACTACTGGTTTAATTAGATGCAGAGATTTTTCTGGCCTATCAGATACATGACTGTAAACCATATTTCTTGGTGTATGGCTTTCTCTAGACTTTGCTTGAAGATGCTGAGCGTTGCCGTCATAAAATGCAAACTGCTTCAAGTCTTATAAGTGGTTTAGCAGGTGAAAAAGAGAGGTGGACAGAGCAGAGCAAAGAATTTGCTGCACAAACCAAGAGGCTAGTGGGTAAGCTTTTGTCCCCACCTTTGAACTTGGAAGTTAGGCACTTGAGTTTTAATGGGTAGTGAAGCTGAAAGCATTTGAAATGTCAATCTTTTCCTTTGTAGCTTAGCTTTCCTGTTGCTAAAATCAGGGTAATTGTTATTAATTCTCTTGCTAAAGCACTGCTAGGTAAAAAAATTAAATATGAGACTGAAGATCATATTAAAAAACCCCAACCAAACAAAAAAGCCCCAAACAAAACAAAATTCCAACAAAATAATGCAGTAACTGTGTATGCTATGCATGGGCTTTTACTTGATGTATATGACATGCAGTGCATGCTTAGGACGCTGATGCTTCTAGGAAGCAGTCCAAAGAGAGTGATATGTTAACAAGTGCCAATAAAATATCTATAACTGAGAATACATATGGAGGAGAGGAATACTAATATTCAGGCATTGACATTTATATGTAGAAATCAATATTTTTAAATGCAGTTACTCATGTTCATAAAGCTTTTGTTTCTTATAAGTTAATCTTTATTTTATAAATATGCACTTGGAAACTGAAGTGCTTTGTAATAAACAGTTCACTAGTCATATCAAGTAAATGAAATTTATTGTGTTCTCTACTGTGGTCTGAAATGTCTTCTCTGACTTTTGCCTTGAAATGCTGTAAAAAGCAGATATTGTTGTATAGGTTGTATTACGGTAGATAAGTTGTATTTTATTTGCTTGTATAATATGTATACATGTATTACTAACTTACTAAAAATACAGAATACCTTCCCCAAAGAGTCATCATGGTTTTATTTATAGATAACTTGAAAAAATCTAAAAAATATTAGTACTCAGTATAAAAGTACAGTATCTTCTTCAGTTTGGAATCCTGCTTTTTTACTTCAGAGGTACAAAAAATATGAACTATGGTGTCATGAAACTTAGGGGGCAATTTTGAAGCTGACCAGAAGATTAAAACTTGTCACACTTAATACCTCCATAATAATGTTTGTCGCAATTTTTATTATTATTAGTAATAGCTATGATTGATTTGTTCTTAATTAATAATATAAAGGTTCTTTTCTCCCCCAAAAATATTGTTTAAGCCTGTTCTCATGGCTGTTCAAGGAAATGATGGAATGGGAAGTTTATGAGTAAGTTTATTCTGCCATGTCCTGCTTGTTTGGAACAGTGTTCAGAGTTGAGTGTGTGTGTGTTGGGTTGACCTTGGCTGGCTGCCAGATGTCCATCTCTTGACTCTACAGATGCACTGTAAAGATAAAGTAAACGTGGGATATACTGAAATGTAGCATTGCCTTGCTATGTAATGAGCCTGGGGAGTAAGGCTGATTTGTCGTCTTTATGGGTCAAAGTGTGTTCTTCAGGTACCAGCCAAACCATGTAACAACTAGAGGAGGAAGCAGCTCCTTCATGAAGATATTTGGCAGAGTTGTAATGTTTTATTTTCTTTTTTTCCTTTGTCTCTTTCAGGTGATGTACTCTTGGCTACTGCTTTTCTGTCCTATGCTGGTCCTTTTAACCAGGAGTTCCGCAATCTGCTATTAAATGACTGGCAAAAGGAAATGAAAAGCCGGAAAATCCCCTTTGGTAACAATTGGAATCTCATAGAAATGTTGACTGATGCTCCAACTATTGGTGAATGGAACCTGCAAGGATTACCAAATGATGACTTATCCATACAGAACGGAATCATCGTCACTAAAGCATCTCGTTATCCCTTATTAATTGATCCACAGGCACAGGGTAAAATTTGGATTAAAAATAAGGAAGGCAGAAATGAACTTCAGGTAATAGAAATGCTGGCACTTTCATAATCCCTAGAAAATCTTCGCTCACAAAACTTTGCAATTCAGTGATTCAGATAATACTTTGCAAATTCCTTTTATGTAAAAAGCTTAGTCATGATTTAAAGGACACCTCAGATATACTTTGGTATGTTTGATATTTGGCTAGGTATGAAAATGTACATTTGAAGCTTATTAGTACCAGTGACTTGATTTATGTAGTGAATTTGGGACTAGACTCTCTTCAGTAGTGCCCATCGACAGGACCAGGGGCAATGGGCACAAGTTGGAGCACAGGAAGTTCCACTAAACATGAGAAAAAACTACTTTCCTGTGCGGGTGCCAGAGCAGTGGCACAGGCTGCCCAGGGAGGCTGTGGAGTCTCCTTCCCTGGAGACATTCAAAACCCACCTGGACGCGTTCCTGTGCTCCCTGCTCTGGGTGTGCCTGCTCAAGCAGGGGGGTTGGACAAGATGGTCTCCAGAGGTCCCTTCCAACCCCTGCCATTCTGAGATTCTGTGTAATTTATTTTGATGAAACGTAAACTGTGGGAAAATAGGCTGAATGGGTAATGTCTGATAAGGGCTGAAGCATATTTGCAGAATGCTATAAGCATAAGAAAAAAAAAAACAAATAAGCGATTAATACAGATTGATATAAATGTTTAAAAATTCAGATGCGCAGCATGATATTGCTGTCATCTTTTAATAAGAAATTTTTGATTATTTGTGTTTTCTTGGCATGGATGTCAGGTGCTAAATATTCTGCAAATATACAGGGAAGACAGTATTGCAACAACATATGGTCTGAGGCAAAATACACCAGCTCAATGCAAACAGGAAAATACGAGAAAGTCCTTGCTTGCTACAATTATACTTACACCAATAAATCAGCATTTTTAAAGATACCCCTGAAAAAGATAGAGGAGTTTGAAGGATGATAATAGAGTGGCTCTGAGAGTATTACTAGGAAACTACTTTCATTCATGTTGATTGTTATCTCAGTGCAGAACCCTTTAATGGTTGCCTAGCTAGTTATGTAAAAAATTATTATTAGACTTTAACTATGTAGTTATAAACAAACTAAGATGAATGTGCTTTGTGTACACATTGAAAATTAATCACAATTGTACTGAGGACTACTTTTTAAAGCAAAGACCATTTAATGGCTTGTTCATTATAAACCCCTGATTTTCAAGGGGGAAAAAAAAAAGGCACCCTAATCTTTGTGCAGTTCGACTTGGGTAATAAAAAGTTTCTGTGAATTTCTGGTTTAGTTGCACTCATAGGATGTCAAAACTTTAAGTGCTCAGTGTTACTTTGCTTCTGCTTATGTAGTTGAAAAGTAGAAGTTTGCATTCAGTAAGATCTGAGAATATGGTATGCTGGTGCTACCTTTTCTTGTGGTCACAATCTTTGCCTTAATCCTAGTCTAACCATAGCGTTGTTTTTTTTGTCAGTACTTTAAATAAAATGAAATAATTTATAATTATAACACAAACAAAAAGCTTAGTAACTGAGCATAACATAATGTATAGGTCCATGATTGTATTTTCAGATCACTTCTTTGAATCACAAGTATTTTAGAAATCACTTAGAAGACAGCCTTTCTTTGGGAAGACCTCTGTTGATAGAAGATGTTGGAGAAGAACTTGACCCAGCACTTGATAATGTTTTGGAAAGAAACTTCATTAAAACAGGTTCAGACAACAAGGTAAAAAATAAAACCAATGAGCAAACAAGTGGAAACAGCACCTCCCCTTGCCCTCAACAAAATAACTCCTAATAAATATATAAAAGGTTAAACTCATATTTAAATTTGATTAATGCTAATACCAAAAAAAGGTAGAGTTAAGATCACAAATAGTTAATACATTTAACCTACAGAGTTCTTCTCTCTTTGTTTATGAAAATTTTTAAAAATTGAAATAATCTGTGAATGAGTAAAGTGTTCCATAGATATTTGCAATAAATTCTTTGCATCATATGTATAATTTAAAGCTGGATTTTTATGCATTTGAACAGAAAAATGTAACCTTTGTTTCTATGTGCAGTATCTGAAGGAGCATGTGCTGGTTCTTGATGTCTCAAGACTTCTTTTTAATACTTTTTTTAAGGTGAAGGTTGGTGATAAGGAGGTAGATGTTATGAATGGCTTCAGACTTTACATTACTACAAAACTGCCAAATCCAGGTTACTCTCCTGAAATTAGTGCTCGAACCTCCATCATTGACTTTACTGTGACCATGAAAGGTCTTGAAAATCAACTCCTGGGCAGAGTCATTCTCACAGAGAAACAGGTAAAAGAATTAATTGTATCTTTTTCCTGACTATACATCTTACATTTACCTGTAGAAGGTTTGACTTTCATTTTAATTTATTACTTTCCATATTGCAGGGTAACTTTCTGTCTCTCTCTATTGTGATTATTCTTAATATAACCTTTTTATGATGGTTTAAAAGCTGGCACAGAAGAAATTGAGTCATTCAAATAGAAGTTTCTGTTTGTCTTTATTGTCGCAACTGCACCATACTTAGATTATTTTTCCTGCCTTGATGAGTCATAACCTTGTGGGAATGGCCTGTGAAAAGGAGGAGGCCTGGAATAAAAACTGATGTTCTTCTGTCCACACACTGTGGAGCTCATGGCAACATAACCTGATACAAAGGACTCCATTACTTTCTTGCTCCAAGGGGAAACGGGCTAACTGCCTATTTTAACATTTGTCTTGGTTCAGCCTCAGTCGGCAGCTAAACACCAGGCAGCCGCTCGCTCACTCCCCCCCACCCCTCTGGGATGGGGGAGAAAATCGGAAGAGTAAAAGCACAATAAAAACTTGTGGGTTGAGATAAGAACAGTCTAATAATTAAAATAAAATAATAATTATAATAATAATTATTATGACAATAATAACAATAATGATAATATAATAAAAAGGAAAAGGGAAAAAGGGAAAAAACCAGAAACACAAATGATACAACCACTCACCACCCACCGACCGATGCTTCTCGTCCCTGAGCCGCGATCTCTGCCTCCCTCCCCCAGCCAGCTCCTCCCAGTTAACACGCTGGGCATGACATTACATGATATGGAATATCCCTTTGGCCAGTTTGAATCCACTCTCTCAGCTGTGCCCCCTCCCCTCCCGGCTTCTTCTGCACCCGGCAGAGCATGGGAAGCTGGAAAAGTCCTTGACTAGAACAAGCACTGCCCAGCAACAACCAAAACATCAGTGTGTTACCAACATTGTTTTCATACTAAGTCCAAAGCACAGCACTGTGCCAGCTGCAGTGAAGAAAATTAACTCTATCCCAGCTAAAACCATGACAACATTGCAAAGGTGTTAGTTGAGGAGGTCCAAGTTCAGGATGACAATCCCAATAAACATGCCACCAGCAGTTCTAGAGGGAGGCTGGTTGATATAGAATCATAGAATAGTTTGGGTTGGAAGGGACCTTAAAGGGTCATTTAGGCCAATCCTGCTGCAATGAGGATGGACATCTTCAGCTAGATCAGATGCATAAGAAAGAATCTTTTGAACTGTTGGACACTAATCCCTGTAACTACAAGCTCAGGCAATGCTGAAGTCAAATGAGACACTATGACTGTGTTTTTATTTATGTTTTGGCAGTAGTTTCAGTGTACCTTCACTAGAGTGGTATGTGTTCCCTTATTGTGGCATCTGTTGAGGTCCTCCTGTCCTCTTCCCAGTGTAAGACATTCCTTCTTAATGGCCTCAGTCATAGTGTCAAGTAGTTGCATTTTATTCCTGATCAGTCCATGGAGCTCATGAGAGAACTCATACTCTATGAAGGCTTATATTTTGTCAGACAACTTCACTGCACCATCAGCTTTGCTTCAATCAGTAACAGCTTGTCAACCCACAATGTAATGAAACTACCACTGTCTGGCTGAAACACACTGTAATGTGTATATTCACAAAGCCTTATGCCAAACTTCACTTCTGGGCCCCACAACACAGTACATTCCCCAAGATGACAGCCCTTTTATGAGCTAATTCCTCCATTCATTGAAGTTGCTGTATGCCTGCTTGGAGGATACAGGAAAGATGTGAGCTTAATTGTTCTCAGAGATGCAAAACAATAGACTGAGAAGTAATGGACTTAAGTTGAAACATAGGAAGTTCTGATTAGATATTAAGAAAAAATAATTACATCAAGAGTAGTCGAAACCAGGAGCAGATAATCCAGGGATGTTGTGGAATCTCCATTCTTGGAGGGGTTCAACACTCAACTGGACATGCCCCTGAGCAACTGATGTATTTAGATCTGCTCTGAGAAGGGGATTGGACTAGTTAATTTCTAGAGGTCCCTTCCAAACTAAAACGGTAGCTGGTCTATCTACATAGATTTAATTCCACTCTATTTCTTGGAATAATTGGATTTGAGAGACTTGATATATGTCTGAATGTAGTATAACTTATACTGTTTTAATGATATGATTGTTTTGATATATTGGCTGTTATGTAATTTGAAAAAAAACTTGCTTATTTAGAGTTGTAGAAATAGATATGGCACATTAGTAGTGGAGTTATACAAGAACTATTTGTGGCGTTCTGAATTTTCACATTCATATTTCAAGATTTGTAGTGGAAAAAGGCTCAAGTTTTGTAAGGAACAGTTGATGCAAATTCTTGCACTTGTGAATCATTTTGTGACAGAGTGATACAAGCTATGTAGCAGCTTTTATGAAAATTAACAAGGTCTAGCATTCTTTGGTACAGCCTGTAAAATGACAGCTTGTAATAGCAATTCCATAAAGCTGGATTTGAAATAGCTGCCTTGGTGTAAGTTCCTCGAATTTATGTATATGGTAACTTGGCTTAGTTTTTTTGCATCATTGACATTACGATGGAAAATTTGGAAGACATGCTGAAAACTTTCAACTGCGTACTCTTCCTGATCTACAAAAAATATTTTAGAAACTTAATAGATGGATTTCTCACTAAGTTTTCATCTGAGGTTACTTCACTTGCTTTATTTTGGTCATTCTGTTTCCAACTTGTTACTCAGGCTCTTCTTGTGAGGAAAACTTAGCTCTCTGGTTTTTAAATGCATTGCACTCTAAAATATGTTTAACCTTTTAAATTGAACTCAGCAAAACATGAAATTTAATTTGGCTCAGAATGATTTCTCAGCATGATAATTATTATATTTAGTTAGATGCTAACATTCTTTTAATGCTATACTTTTAAAAATTGTTTCTGCTTCATCAAACTTGCATAATGCTTGTCTTACTTCATAATTGCTACCTGCTTTTCTTTAGTTCCATTAGGCATGAGTTGATTAAAATGGAGTTAACTGTAGTTTCCTTGTCTTTTTTCATCAGCTTTTGTCAGAATCTTTTGAATCTGTATGCCCATCTTCTAAGTTATGTGACATTTACATTATTCTATGACAACGGTTCAAACAAATCTTTTTTACCTCATGATGATGATGTTTCAATACACCTTTTGTAGAGTGAGAAGAAAAGAACCTAAATCTGATAATGAGATGAAGATGATTTTTTGTTTTAATTTAATTTTTAAGATAAAAGAACATTCTTTACAGGAATCAAATACTTAGGAATGTTTGAAATTTGAAATACTTAGGAATGTTAGCAGAATGTAGGAGTGAGTAGACCACAAGTTTAGAATGTGGGAAAACAAAAAAGCAATTTCAGAAGTCGTAACAGTGTTGCAAATTTGTATAAATGAAGGCTACTCAAGTGAGGCAGTAAAACCTTTCCTTAAGCCTTGTTAAGGTCTCAGGTTCATAAAGCCTCTAGTGCTATATGAAAGGTGATGTATTTCTCAGTGTTGTCCCTGTGTTTTGGAATAGTAGCAGCCTGTCTGTAGTGCTGAAGTGGACTTGGCAAAGGTGGAGTGAACAAACAGCTTCCAACTTTGGAGAAACATTGTTAAAACTGTCCACGAGACCTCTTCAAACAGTGAGGAAGTACTTCCGTAGACATAACTAATATTTTTACGAACTGCCTCACGTATTGTTGATTCATAAGATTCACATTATCCTTATCTTATGAAAAACTCTTAACCCTTCCTCTGCCTTTTTCTTCTTTCCTTTTACTTCAGTGTATTGAAACATTTTGTATTGTTTCAGTGGAGTATTTTTATCTCTGAGGGATTAATTTCTAATAAATTTTTCAAGTTTAAGAGTAGTATAAGAATGAACAGAAAGGGCTTTTATCTTTGAAGAAGATATTTCTCTAGATATATTAAACACTTTTTTTTAATGTAAAGCTATTAGTCAACAGGTATTCATCTTTTATATATGGTATATAAATGACCCAGCTTGTATTACTAAAAGTAATCAACTAAATACTTCCAGTGAAGCAACTCAATTTGAGTTCTGCATGCTTTCTTGAAACATGTTTCCATGAAATATTTTAGTGAGAGACTGAAGTTACCCCTGTTTGATGGAGGAGTATTTTTAGATGTACTTCTTGAAATATTTGATGCTTGATTCATTGACTAAGGATACTCATTATTACTGAGACTATATTTTCAATATGGTGATTGGAAAACAGAGCATAAATGGGGGTGGCATTAGATTAACTGAAACAAAATCCCTTGCCTGGAAATGTGTTTGCACTTGTCTTTGAAACAGAAAGAGAAGAAAAACAATTACTATTCTGAACTTCTAATTCTATTAGGGCATTATATGAGCATGCTCCATAGTATTTGTTGAAATGATTTTTAAATGCGTACTTATGTAGCAGGTTCAGAAACATGGCAATACACCAGCTGTCAGAAATAACCACTGGAATTCTTTCCCCAAATTAGTGCAGTTACTCTTGACCTACACTGTTTGAGTAGGACCAGTACTTCTAAAATAAAATACCTTTGGTTTATTTTGGTTTTATTTTTGATTACTCTTCTGTTTTCTAAATATTACCGTGTATTCCAACAGGAATTAGAGAAAGAAAGAACAGATCTTATTGAAGATGTGACTACGAACAAAAGGAGGATTAAAGACCTGGAAGATAACCTTTTGTTCCGACTTACAAGCACTAAGGGGTCTCTGGCAGAGGATGAGAGTCTGATAATTGTATTGAGTAACACTAAGAAGACTGCTGAGGAGGTAACACAGAAGCTGCAAACTTCTGCTGAAACTGAAGTACAGATCAACTCAGCCCGTGAAGAGTACAGACCTGGTGAGTGAAGGTAGTGATGAAAGACAAATGACTGGATCATATGGTTAAAACAGCAATACTTAGAGAAATGGTAGGATGAGATCATGAAGACCATAGTGGGTGGGAAGGATCTGTGTTTTTCTGTAAGTAAAATGGATCTAGGAAATGTCGTTTTGAGCTATGGTGGAGAAAATAGTCAACGTTATGCTTCATATGGAATTTATAAAACGGAGCGATATAGTCTCTCCCTAGACTTCCCATTGCTCTATATACAAGTGTACCTGTCCATCTAGTCTACTGCTTAAGAAACTTGGGAGGGCTTGTGTGTTCTTTTTTAGCTGTTGAAATGTTGACACTTTATATGGACTGCCAATGAGATCAGTCACTAGGGTATTCAGGTAACTATGTATTTGAGTTCAGTATGTTGACATTCTTTTAGGGGGGCAGTATAATTGTAAATGCTTTTTGTATCTGTTTGGATGAATGCTTTGTTTATCCTGTCATAGATCCTTAAGTTATTATAGTCAGCACATTTAATCAGTCTTTTGGCTTTTAACTGAGAGGTGAAAAAGTGAAAAAAAGTGAAGAAAAGTATGCTCTCTGGAATTGTTATACCTGCATTTTAGGAAATGCATAAAATGGTAAGTTAGAGTACCAGAAATCATTGCAGATTTTGTAAAACCTCTGTATTTAAAACTAAATGACTGCTGAAAGTAAGTTAAATCAGTGCTGGGTAAGTTAAATAATTATAGTTCATTTGGCTTTCATATGACTCCTGTAAATGTCTGTAAAGAGAAATTTGGCTACTCAAGCAGTACTTCAAACCATCTTACTTTTAATATGTCCTACTGATGATCTGAATATTGCAGTATACTCTCCAGATGCTCTCCAAATATGCTCCTGTTTGCAAACGGGGCTTTACATAGTATGCATTAATTACAGAAAAGATTGGGTTTTTTGCTGATGTATAAATGAGGATCAAATTAAAGTTTTAATTATTTTTCTGGCCAGTAAAGAATGGAGCAACTCAAGGATATTCAGGTAACATTAATGTTAGACTCACTGAAATTGTTGTAGACAGTTACAGTTTTCTGCTCTGCATTTCTACTTTGAACACAGTCTTGTTTCCTGTCCTTCAGTTGCAACTCGAGGTAGCATCTTATACTTCCTTATTACTGAGATGAGCATGGTCAACGTGATGTATCAGACTTCGCTTCGGCAGTTCTTGGGTCTTTTTGACCGCTCCCTTGCCAGGTAATTTAGCTAACAATAAGTATCACTTACGTTTACCCAGTCCTGGAGGTGGTTGTAGTACAGTAAAGATTTGCTGTTAAGTAATGTCAGAAAGAAGAGTGTTGCTCATTACAATCTTGACAGGAATTGTTAGTTTAAATACCCATAAGCTTTTGTCTGTTAGTTACCAAGGCAAAAAGCCTTCAAATGTACATACAGTCCTTAAAAATTATGCATTAGGTAATTAAAAACCATTATACTGTGCTGATTTTCAGCTACACAGAAAGGCTTGATTATGAAGGAATTTTTGTTGCTCCTTCAGTATGAAAGTTGTTGCTAGCTCGCTCTCTGATATTCTGTGGTTTTGATCTATTATTTTTTCATGTTTTGAAGGTTCTGAACCATGGCTTTTTGTAAAGACAAAGTATTCCCTTTAATAAAGCCTATGCAAATTGACATTCAACTGCAGACCTTTCTTCCAACAGGTCTACCAAAAGCCCTATAACTAGCAAGAGGATTACTAATATTATTGAACATATGACATATGAAGTGTTCAAATATGCTGCCCGTGGACTCTATGAGGAGCACAAATTTCTCTTCACATTATTACTTACATTGAAGATTGATATACAAAGAAACAGAGTGAAGCATGAAGAATTTCTGATGCTTATTAAAGGTTGGAACTACGGAACAATTTTAAGTAGAACACATATATTATTGTAGAAAATTTGTGAGCTGTAGTTATATCTCCTAGCCAATCTGCTGCTTCCTTTTGCACATGAGAAGCCAGTCAATTGAAAAGAATACATGCTTATCATTCTGTTCTGTTGAGAGACAGCTTTGTATGGTGTTTCTAATGTATAGCAGCACACTGAATATTGATAAATATAGCTTTGACAATTTTGAGAATTTAAAAGGAAATTTGTTAAGTTTCAGTTTGTTTCAGCTGATGTTTATGTCTACTGCTCAAATACCACCAGGTATGTGTTTGACTTAGAAAACTTATTATTATACTAAACATCTTTTAGTTTATTTGGTAACTTTAGGAGGATGAGCAAGCAAATAGGAACAGAAAGTGTTGCTAACAATTTAAAAGAATATCATACTCTTAGCTGAATGTGACAAATTCATGGCTTTAGTCTTAACTGCATGCAGGCACTGTGTATCTTTACTTGAAAGCTTGGAGTAATTTTCTATTACCTTTCCAAGATACTTAATTTTCCAGGCAACATTTATTTATGGATTATAACTGTTAGTTTTAACATGTTGAATCTTCAGAATGTCTTTTCCCAACAAGCATTTGTTTCCCGGCACATTGCACAGAGAAATAGTAAACCCTCAAAAGAGAAACTGATTAACAAAGATTAAGTTTAAGAGACATCATAACAAAAATATAAACTAACCAAACTACAAACCCTGTTTCACCAAAGATGGTGTGACTTTTTAAGGTAGAAACCCCCTGTAACTTCATGATTAAAAATCTGGATTCACGTACCTTGTAGTTTCTTTTTATTTTGTGTTTGTTTTCTTTTAGCTTCAACTGAATACCAGGGAAAGCAAATGTACATATTGGGTGTTATTACATGATCTATACAACAAAAAAAAAAAATCAAAGAAAAAAGATGGATTTTAAAAAAATCACAGAATCACAGGTTGGAAGGGACCTCGGGGATCATCTAGTCCAACCTTTCTAGGAAGAGCACAGTCTAGACAAGATGGCCCAGCACCCTGTCCAGGGGACTCTTGAAGGTGTCCAACGTGGCCGAGTCAACCACTTCCCTGGGGAGATTATTCCAATGATTGACTGTCCTCAGTGTGAAAAATTTCCCTCTGGTGTCCAATCAGAATCTCCCCAAGAGCAACTTGTGTCCGTTCCCCCTTGTCCTCTCCAAGTGATTCCTTGTAAAAAGGGAGTCTCCATCTTCTTTGTAACTACCCCTTAAGTACTGGTACATGGTGATGAGATCCCCTCTGAGCCTCCTTTTCTCAAGGCTGAAGAATTCCTGTCCTCCCAGCCTATCCCCATACGGCAGGCTTCCCAGTCCTTTGATCATCATTTTGGTGGCCCTTCTCTGGACCCCTTCCAGCCTGTCCACATCTTTTTTGTACAGCGGGGACCAGAACTGTACGCAGTACTCCAGGTGTGCCCTGACAAGCGCTGAGTAGAGCGGGATGATGCTTCTTTATCTCTGCTAGTGATGCCCTTTTTTGATGCAACCCAGCATCCTGTTGGCCTTCTTGGCTGCAGCAGCACACTGTTCGCTCATGTTGAGCTTCCTGCCCACCAGGACCCCCAGGTCCCTTTCCACAGAGCTGCTCTCCAGCCAGGTGGATCCCAGTCTGTGCTGCACTCCCGGATCATGCTCTCCCAGGTGCATGACCTTACACTTCTCCTTGTTGAAATTCATAAGGTTCTTGCTGGCCCACTCTTCCAGCCTATCCACATCTTCCTGCAGAGCAGCTCTCCCTTCTGGAGTGTCTACTTCCCCACTCAATTTGGTGTCATCCGCAAACTTCATCAGGCTGCAGTTGATGCTGTTATCCAGATCACTTATGAATATGTTGAATAACATTGGGCCCAATATTGATCCCTGGGGGATCCCACTTGTGACAGGTTGCCAGTTTGAAAAAGAACTATTTACCACCACCCTTTAGGTGTGGCCTGTCAGCCAATTTCCCACCCACTGATGGATTTAAAAAATTATGTTTTAAAGTAGGATGAAAAACAAGATTTGAAAATAAATTTTGCATGTTAATTAACTCAGAAATTTCTTTGTGACCATCCATAGCTACTAAGTAGTCTTTCTCCAGACCGGGAAGACTTATTCATGTGAAATAGCCTTGCAGTATCTAGTTTACATTTTCCAAATAAACAGGTCTTTTGTTGTTGTTTTTCGTTTTTCTTTTGTTTGTCTTCTGGTTGTCTCCAACAGTTCTAATTATAACTAATTCCTCATTTCTTGCAGGTGGTGCTTCCCTAGACCTTAAAGCTTGTCCTCCTAAGCCTGCTAAATGGATTCTGGATATGACTTGGCTGAACTTGGTGGAGCTCAGTAAGCTTAAACAATTTTCAGATATTCTTGATCAAGTAAGTAAGAGCTTTTTAAAAGGAATCTCTTGTCTGACAGTGATAGTTTGGTAGTGATCAAGGCATCTGGTGAGAAATTGGTTTATTTTATAGAACAGAATGAAACTGACAGCAGATAGTGACAGTTGAGGCCCCGACTACTTAGCAACTTGTATTGAGAAAAAGACCTTAAAAACCCAAAGAATAAGAAGAAAGTAGGATGTTTCACACCCTATATAATTATAATACTTTCAGACTGGGAGACAGCTTGGTGTTATCCAGTTCACATAATGCAACTTGAATGTTCTTCCGGTTATTAGATTTTCTTTCATTCCTATTGTGCTTTCTTACACTATGTTTTATGATACTTGTTCCAATATTTTTCTGATTACATGGACAAAGAGTTAGGGAAAGAGCGTTCAGTAAATTCAACACTTGTATGAATACTCTTAATGGACACTAAGTGTATGGTACCTAATGGAGTAAGTAACTAGTGTTTGGTATACATGAAGAGTACCTTCTGTACAGTCACGTGGGAAGCAGATACATACCTACTGCTCTCAAAGCTGTGTCTGAACCTAGCTATCTGTGTTCTGACCTTGTTATGCCAGTATATCATTAATGGAAAATACTGAGTAGTAGCTCATTTTTTTCAGAATATGAATACTTAAGGGCATTCTTGCATTCTACAATTTTTGTACTTAAAATCTGAAAGCTTATCCTCTCTTTTTTTAATAGCCTTACTAAATATGTGAACTAAAATGTCTAAACAAATGTCTGCGTGTAGATTATGTGTCTCTGACCTGCAAAAATTTTGTAATTTAGTGGCAGTTGAAATGTGACTTGTCTGTTTAGTGCGATTTACTCCTTTGATGGTATAACTGCAGATTTCCAGAGCAGAGAAACAGTGGAAAATCTGGTTTGACAGTGAGAAGCCTGAAGAAGAACTGGTTCCAAGTGGCTATGGTCAATCCCTGGACTGCTTTGGACATCTTCTTCTTATGAGATCTTGGTGTCCTGACAGGACCATAGCTCAGGTACGTATATATAGCAAACAGACTTTATTTAGGTGTCATTAGAATAATAGTTGCAGGATTGCAGTTCAGTACTTTATTTAATGCTAAACTCTTTTTTGTAATGGACCTTTACATTGCATTTTCTGAAATTATTTTCAGACAATTTATGCACTTGTTACAAGGGCAGCGTTAGCAAAATTATTCCAATGTATTGAACGAATACAGAGGGGCAACAGGGATGACCCTGGTAACTATAGGCCCCTCAGTCTCACTTCTGTGCCTGGTAAAATTATGGAGAAGATTATTCTGGGAGTTAATGAAAACCACCTGAAAGACTATGCAGTCATTGGTCCTAGCCAGCACGGGTTCACGAGGGGAAAGTCCTGCCGAACAAATTTGATTTCCTTCTATGACAAGGTCACCACCTAGTTGACCAAGGAAAGGCAGTCAATGTGATAATTTTGGATTTCAGTAAAGCTTTTGATACTGTCTCTCACAGTATCCTCCTGGACAAAATGTCCAGCATACAGCTGGATAAACATGTAATGTAGTGGGTGAGCAATTGGCTGATGGGTCGGGCTCAAAGGGTTATGGTAAATGGGGTTACATCGGACTGGAGGCCTGTCACTAGTGGGGTTCTGCCGGGATCCATTTTGGGGCTCTTTAATGTCTCCATAAATGACTTGGATGTAGGACTTGAAGGAATCCTAACTAAGTTTGCTGATGACACAAAACTGGGAGGAGCTGTTCACTCTCTTGAGGGCAGAGAGGCCCCGCAGAGAGATCTAGACAAAGCAGAGAGCTGGGCAATCACCAACTGTATGAAGTTTAAAAAGGGCCGGTGCTGGATTTTGCACATCCAGGGTTGCCATGCTCCAGGTACATACAGACTGGGGAATGAGAGACTGGAGAGCAGCTCTGCAGAGGGACCTGGGGGTTCCAGTCAACAGCAAGTTGAACGTGAGCCAACAGCGCACCCTGGCAGCCAAGAGGGCCAACCGTGCCCTGGGTGCATCGAGCACTGCATTGCAGCTGGTCAAGGGAGGTGATATTCCCGCTCTGGTCTGTGCTGGTGCCACCTCACCTTGAGTACTGTGTGCAGTTTTGGGTGCCACAATACATTAAGAATATGAAGCTACTAGGGAGTGTCCAGAGAAGTGCCATGAAGTTGGTGAAGGGTTTAGAGGAGAAACCATATGAGGAGCGGCTAAAGTCACTTGGTTTGTTCAGCCCAGAGAAGAGGAGACTGAGGAGAGACCTCATTGCTTCCTCACAAGGTGAGGAGGAGGGGCAGGTGCTGTCCTCTTATCTCTGGTGACCGATGACAGGACCCAAGGGAAAGGCAGGAAGATGTGCCAGGGGAGGTTTAGGTTGGATATTAGGAAAAGGTTCTTCACCCAGAGGGTGGTGGAGCAATGGAACAGGCTCCCCAGGGAGGTAGTCATGTCACTAAGACTGACGCTATTCAAAAAGCACTTGGACAACGCCCTCAGACACACGCTGTGAATTTTGGGGTTGTCCTTTGCAGGGCCAGGAGTTGGACTCGATGATCCTTGTGGGTCTTCTCCAACTCAGGACATTCTGTGATTCTGTGACTCTAAGAATATTAGCCAATGATTTTACTATGGAGATAGGATTTAATCTGGAAACATACGTGTTTATCCAGTTCTGCTTTGTCAGTTCAGAAGGTATTCGTGACTGTCCTTGCTGATATTACTCACTGGAATTGTAGAAGTGTCCTCATGTTAGGCCTTCATGAACTCAGTTGGCTGAGAGAAAGCAAAATGTGAAAACAATTTAACTGAGGAACCATTTCTTGCATGGAAGAATTAGACTCACCTTAGAAGAATCTGTATTAAGGTCTGTTCAAAATTTGTCATTTATTGCCATCAATTTAGAAAGGTGATAAATATAAAATCAAAGTTTATTAAATGGTTAGACTTATTTTTAAGAAAAATCAACTTCTAGGAGCCTGTTTTAAATCTTTATGTTCTTCTCCAGTGCAAAAGAATAAAAACTATGCAATCGCTGACAATTTCAGAGCAATGGTCGGCAATTTACTGGAGTCACAATGCATCAGTAAAAGTGTGGTATTAATTTTGTGACTGGATTCAGAGAAAGTCTCAGTAATTATTGGTGTAACTGCAGCCAGTAGAAGGTTAAATAGTACTGTATAAAGGATCTCTCAGATGTGTGCTCTGTATCTGAAACTGATAATGCAAAATTAGTTTCTCAGTTCTGTTAATAGCGGGCCAGATACACTTTCATCTTACGATGGTTTTATGAAAACTGATGCTAAATGCTGAACATCTTTTGTCTCTGGGAAGTAACCCAGAAGTCTAAGACAAAAGCATTGTAGTAGGAAAAGAATACAGGAAAGATCAACTCGGACTGTTTAAAAGAGCCTTTTCTATTTCTTAATAAAAAGGAACAAAAATCGAATTATTTTAAAAATAAATAAATGAATAAATGAATAACAGAAATGGTCTTCACCTGTTCCTCTGGATCTTCTGCTTAGTGGCAGTTACTTTCATCATTACTACTATTAATTCATTGGGGTTTTTTAGCATGAAGGTGGGAGAGACCTAACAACTTTGAAGCATATCGTCTATCCTTTCCTCTTTTTTTCTTTAGTATTTGGAAAGGAAAAACTAGATTTAAAGGTTAGGAGTTATGCTATCTAATGGAGATACCATCTTTAAATCATTAAAGCATTTCTAAAGGTTTAGTGAGATTATTATTTTTATTATACTGTATTATATGTTACAATTACAAGGTATTATATATAAAAATACATGCAGATATATGTAATAGAATAATTATTTTTTAAGTTTTATCTGGTTTTATAAGGCTGTTCAAAGACAGTATGTTAACACATAAAAATAATTATGTTGCATATTTGTATTTTTGATATAAATTTATAGCAGCCTTTGCTCTTCAGTTTACTTATTGGTTGTATTTACACTGGGAAAAAAACAGTATCAAATGATTACATCACAGGTTAAATTTACCCTTTTTAATATAGGCAAGAAAATACATCATTGACACTATGGGGGAGAAATATGCAGAGGGAGTCATCTTGGACTTGGAGAAGACATGGGAAGAGTCAGATCCACGTACTCCTCTCATATGCTTTCTTTCCATGGGCTCTGATCCTACGGACTCAATTATTGCTTTGGGAAAAAGACTGAAGACAGAGACACGTTACGTTTCCATGGGCCAGGGGCAAGAAATCCATGCCCGTAAACTCCTACAGCAGACAATGTCTCATGTAAGAGACAAAAATCTGAGTGGTTTTTTGTATCTGTATTAAACTTAGAAATGAAAATCCTATCGTGAAATAAAGTTTTTTGGTGGGTAGTTATTGCTAATGCAAGAACCTGTATTTATTTGCATAAATAAGTGTCCTAAGCAATAGAACTGCCTTTTCATAGTCATTTAATTGACCATAACAAACTTCTCGTTGCTGTGCAGACATCAGTGTTTTTCATATAAAATGGAGGTTTTGCTGCAGGTTGTTCATTGATGAACATAGCTGAATTGGTTGTTTGGAATGCATGAATACTAAATATTCTTCAGCAAGCATTTCACAACATTTTTTCAGTTTTGTGTTTTTTAGTAATGCAATCATATTTAGTTGAATGAAGAAGATGAATTCCAAATATACTATAGATAGTTACATAACCTTGAGAAAAACAAGGCTCTATAGTAAAATCCAGACTACTATTGCTGTAGTCTGGATTTTGAACTGGGATAGGCATTTTACAAGTGAAACATGGAAGAATTAAAGAATAAAATTTTCTGTATGAGAAAGAAAAGCTGAGTTGTTCCAATTTAGTATGCTTTGCCCATCAGGTAGTAGTACTGCTATGCCTGCTGACATGAACAGGTTAAACTGCTTGCAGTCCTGTGTTATGAGCTTCTTCCCTGTCTGTATAGCCAGTTTTCCTCTGACTTTTGCCTCAGATTCTTGTTTCACAGCTTCACATTAAGAGCTAATTAGTAGGTCAGATGAGAAGAAACTCACTCAAAAGATGGGGAAGAAGAGCTCCTTTTTTTTCGTTAAGAGAAATGCAGTTACTTTCCCTCACTGTCTCACATACCCTCTTAATGAAGATGTATTTGAGATGTCTGTATGAAGTATGGTCATTCATATGAGAAAGTTTGATCTCTATTGACTGAGAGCAATAGATTGATTAAGTATTCATATTTGGTTTTTTTCCCAAGCCTGTGGCCCTTGTGAGGAACAAGGTTTAGCAGCTTGTTCTTAGCGCTACTTCTGAGCTCCCTTATTTAAGATCAACGAAATCATCGGTTCACCTAGAAAGTAAAGATTTAATTAATTTATTAATTGCATGTGTACCATTAGTATGGATACTGGCCTCTGTACATGAAGTGTACATGAAAATGAATTATTAAGTCTTTGGTTTTGATTTGGTGAGCCAGTGGTGCAAAATTGACTGTGGAGGATTTCTTCCTTTAACAGCTCTCATAAGCACTTAAACCTGCTATATTTTTCTATAGCTTAGATGCTTTGGCTTTGTTCGTAACCTACAGCATAAACAAAGAGTGATTTTAGTCATTTCAGTTTGTAAGCGACGTTGATAACTTCATATTCTGTTGCTTTAAACTAGGGAGGTTGGGCACTTCTGCAAAACTGCCACCTTGGACTTGACTTTTTGGATGAGTTGATGGACACTGTAGTAGAGACAGAGACTATCCATGAAAGCTTTCGACTGTGGATGACAACTGAGATTCACAAACAGTTCCCCATCACCCTTCTTCAAATGTCTATTAAGTTTACCAATGAACCACCACAAGGGCTCCGAGCTGGACTAAAGAGAACATATAGTGGTGAGTGCTAGAGTGGTAATAATTTAAAGTTAAATTTTGCTCATTTTTGGACTCTGGGGTTATCATGTGGCCACATTGTAGCCACTGAGAGTAGGTGTCAGGTAGTATGAGGAACTGATCACAATGATTCCAGGACACATCTTGATCCTTGGTTTGAGCTAGAAGTTGTGAAAATTAAAAGGAAGAGAAGATCTGCTGAAGTTCTGTCACCAGAACTGATTGACAACAAAACAGGAAGTGCTTTTTCTTTTCTCAAATGTTGTCTTCTAATATCTCAGTTCAAAGTGTTTAAATTTTTAATCTTCTTGTGTCTTTTGGTTGAAAAGCATCATGTTAATCTTTGTCGGCTATTGAGTGCTCTTTACGCTGTATAAAATAAAGGTCTGGAGTCAAAGAGTCTGTATAGAAAGCAACTTAGTGTGAATTCAACTGTTAGTAAATTGTGGGCGTTTTTCTTCTGAAGATTACTCTCTTAATTTGAGCAACTTATAATTGTGTAAATTGTTGCCTAATAATAAGAAACTTAATAACATGCTATAAACTGTCTCCAGCATAGAATACTTTGTAGGATAATAACTTACTCCTGGCAGAGGCAGAGAGCCAACTGAATATCTCTAGGAGTGATGTTTTAGTGCTGATTTGAAGTGGTCTTGAAAAATACTATTACTGTGTTTCTTATAAAGCCCACTTAAAATCAACAGGGGTCAGCCAGGATTTACTAGATGTCAGTGACATGGTGCAATGGAAACCGATGTTGTATGCTGTAGCCTTTCTACACTCCACTGTTCAAGAAAGACGAAAGTTTGGATCTCTGGGTTGGAATATACCCTATGAGTTTAATCAAGCTGATTTCAATGCTACTGTCCAATTCATTCAAAACCACTTGGATGGCATGGATGCCAAGAAGGTAATCAATGTTTCTGTGGGGAAGGTGGATCAGGATGATGGATCTTTCTAGTAGTGGAATGTATTTACATGGCTCCCAATAACTGAAACACAAGCATGATTTTAAATCATTCTTTTGTTTCTTTCCACAACGTTCAACATTCCAAGTGTACATGTTTGTAGAGCAGAAGGCTTTAAATTATACTTTTAATTCTGTGTATGTTAAATTTATATATTAACCTGTATGTTAAAAAAAAAATCCTTCCCAGCCATCTCCCCATAAAACTTCAGAAATATAAACCTTAGAAGTAATATCTAGACCTTCTTTTCAATGCTAATTAAACCAGACAGTTTTTTGTTTAAATCAATTTTGAGTAAAATAGTAAGATTTGGCTCCTCTAACCTATTTTGGTAGCATAAAGAAATGGAAAGTTGCTTTAAATGACTGCAAGAATTCCTCTTACATTCTTCACTTTCATATGTTCAGTTGGCATATAGAAGTATGTGGCAGATTGCTTTGTGATTGGTGTTTTAAGTGAAGTTGAAAGCATGATTGGAATGGGGCTGTATCGCTCTTTCCCCACATGCTGGAATAGCCTCTTGAATTAATTGTCAGTGAATTCTATTTTGAGAAATTCTTGAAGGTGTTCTGGAAATGCAGGTTTATAGGAAAAAAGAGTAGCAGGAAACAACTTTCTTCCAAAAGGGACAGGGATGCAGGACTTGATATATCAGCTCTTCTTACTAAGGGAGATGTAAATAGATGAGAAGAGGATTAGCTAAAGCCAGTGCTTTCTTCTTGGTTTTAGGGGATCTCCTGGAATACTGTTCATTACATGATAGGTGAGATCCAGTATGGTGGCCGTGTGACAGATGACTATGACAAAAGACTCATGAACACCTTTGTAAAGGTTTGGTTCAGTGAAAATACATTCAGTCAGGAATTCAGCTTCTACAAAGGATACAGCATACCCAAACGTGCTATGGTGGATCAATACCTTCAGTACATACAGGTTGGTAAATGAAAGCTTTTCAAACACAAAAAAAGCCCGTTCACTTGTTTCTCACAAGCTCCTGAGTATTTTGTCTTTTCTTCTGAGTACCTGTATTTTGCCTTTTGTTCACAGAGTCTTTATTGCTTTCTAACAGTCTGCATATCTGTTAGTGACAACTGGTTGTTGTCATCAATGTTATCACCATTGTCATGAAAGTAGACTTTTCTTTTTTGTGTGATTTTCTTGAGGGACATACCTGAAGGCATACAGTTATTAAAGAGGACATAGAATGGACTCCAGACATCGAGTACAACCTCACAGAACTAAAAGACGTACATATATGAAAGTACAAGCTGGCTCTTAAAATAGTGTATAGGGGTTAAAACTGAATTAGTGGTTAATCTTGGTGTGATTTAGGCTGTGACATGACAAACAGATCACCAGTTGTTTGCCCTAAGACTGTTTGATCTAGCCTCTTAGTTTGCAATATAAGGGAGGGGTTTTTGTGTTTGTTATTTGGTTTTGTTGGGGATTTTTTCTTTTTTATTAATTAGCTCATAAACTCATCTCCAGTTGTTCTCTTTTTATATTTTATTATATAGAGTCTTCCTGCTTACGACACACCAGAGGTGTTTGGTTTGCATCCCAATGCAGATATCACTTACCAAAGTAAACTTTCAAAAGACGTATTGGACATCATCCTCAGTATTCAGCCTAAAGATAGCTCTGGTGGAGGAGGTGAAACCCGAGAGGCAGTTGTAGCCAGACTGGCTGATGATATGCTGGAAAAGCTTCCTGCTGATTATGTACCATTTGAAGTGAGTTAATGAAATTTTGTCAAAAACATTTTCTCCATCTTGCTTTGTGTGGATTAAAAAAAAATGTAATGATGTTAATTATTCTAAAAGGATGTCTTCATTCATTCATACAGACAATACTTCAAAAACATATTTTAAAGAAGTCTGACCCCAGACCCTTAACATTTATAATGAAGTCACTAAATGTGCAGTGAAGTGCTTTTTTAAGAGCTTTTTCAAAATACTAAACCACTTAAGCATTAAGTTGTCATTTGTGCTATGAGGGAGGTGGAATCATCAGTTTTTAAGCTAAGTTTGTTGACATTGTAGAGAACTGAGGTGGTGTTGCAAGTGTATTTTTGCTTCTAAAAGTATTACAGCTTTAGCATATGTATTACTTTGGGATTCAGCTTGCATTCTGAAAATATTTTTAGGTTGCTTTCTTCTTCAGTGAAGTGAATGCTGAAAAGCTTGTCAAGTGATAGCTTTCATTGACTGAAGCCTAGTTTTGGTGTCTCAGGATCCATATTAACATATAATAGCCCATGTAGTTATATTTGTAATGGACACCTGCTGCCTTACAGCCACTTATTTTTTGAAATAGCAGTCTTCCTTTTGTTTATGTGGAAGATGGAGTGTCTCTCAAGGTTAGAGGGTTTTCTTACAGTTAGAAAACATTTACTAATGACTAGATATATGGACACTCCAATTGACCATATTCTGTGTCCCCCATCCTGGAGACTACAGTTGGAGTGTTTGGAAAATTTGTGTTGTTTCTGGGTCTTTCCATAGTTCTTAATTGTCCTTTAGAGCCCCAGAATTTTAGAATGCTGACATTATAGTTCTTCTTAGGTGAGGCTGGCTATGAATTTCAAATGAATGAGAGGAAAATGCTTGTAGAATAATTAAGGTTCCTGTATTTCCTGTATCAGGGATGCTGAACTTCTGTGTTTCATGGTATTTGTGAAAGCTTAAAAGCAAGTAAGATTGATTATGTCAGCAATAAAGCATTTACAACACTTCTGTTATTAAATGGATGTTAACCGCCCCAATGTGTCATCGGAAAAAAGTTCACATTTTCTGTTTGTGCTTTAACAGACTCCCAGAGTAGCCACCTGCTTATCTAGGCAGTAAGACGTTTTATTAATTAGATCATTTGCCTGCCATCTCCTTCTTGAGGAGAGTGACATCTCTTATCCTTAGTCTTCTGCCATTTTAATTACTCTTTAATGAAAGTTAGCATGAGGACCTGATACAAGGCTAGGTGGCTTATGAACACCAAGATTTTCCTGTCAGGATGCTGAGCTATGAGAAGGAGTAAGGAAACTTGTCCAATCTAACAGCCTCTTTCCTGTTTTCACACACTAATAGGCTACCCTTGTGTAGGGTATGCTCATAAGTATAGACTCTCTTCGGGTACCCATGTCTTATATCTGTTGCTTTGTGTTTTCTGTAGCCCATTTTTGTAATATATAGTATTCCCTTCAAATGGCATAATTATGGTAATGTATTTTATCTGAACAGATGAGTTAACATATCTGAATTTGGAATGCTGATTATCTAGCATTCTTCCAAAAGTTTGCGCTTGCTGAAGTTTCTGACCTACTGTCTTTCTAGCAGCCTGAGCTTTACGACTTTCCAAAAGGCTGAACCAGAGGTCTGAGGACTGCAAAGGATTGCAATTTGTTGAGTTTCTCAGAAGGGTACTGCTTTAGTGATGGGCTAAACCTCCTGGTAGCTATTAGTCCAACTCTTCTCAAATGCTACTTGACATCTCCAGGAATAGATATGTGGCTTAATAAAGATATACGGTGTCATTGTATAGGTACAGTTAGCCCTGTTAAGTTTACAAGAGCTCTTTTTGGGCAGATCAGCTCTTATTAGAAATGACAAAATGAAATTTAGTTTGTAATAATGAAATTGAATGTGGAGCACTAAACTTTTTAACATGGTGAAAACTATTTCAGTTCCTTTTTGTGTAGCAAAATACTGATAAACTTAAGAAAGGTTATGCATATTACTAAGAACAGGGCTGTAACCCTGTATAGCAATCAATACATGGTATGTATAATTTTTTTACCTATCTCCCAATAGGACCAATATTGACTACAAAATTTCTAGTTTTGTCCATACAGTTAATTTGTTAACTTCACACTCGTGATTAAAAATATATCAGCAAGTTGTATTAGAATACAAGACTGCCTGGCATTGTGATAGTTCCCAGGCATTGCTGATAAATAGCGCTACTATGCTGAGAAAAAGTGGCTGGGGCAGTTGCTCTTGATTAGTTTGTGCAGAGTGAACCTTGGGTACTGTATCTTGGAATTAAATCCTTGAAATGAGGTATGCTGTTGAAATGACATTAGCTCATACAATGATATACAAACTAAATATTGAGTTGGGCAGAAAACATAGTCAGTTTCAGCATCATAGGTTTGGAACAAATCCTGTATTTCTGTCTTGCAGAGGATTCAAGGAAGATACCAAACTGACCATTTAACTTCCTAAATAAAAGTATTATGTCTTAAAAATTGTATAGGTGCCTAACCTTGACACAAAGCCACCTTTGTTTTTTATTTCTGTTGAAGGATCTTTGGTTTTCTACCTACAGGTAAAAGAGAAACTAAAGAACATGGGACTGTTTCAGCCTATGAACATATTTTTGCGACAGGAGATCAACCAAGTGCAGAGAGTTATTTCTTTAGTGAGAAGCACTCTGACTGATCTAAAACTTGCCATTGATGGGACAATTGTTATGAGTGAAAACCTGAGGGATGCTTTAGACTGCATGTATGATGGAAGGATTCCTGATAACTGGAAAAAAGTAGGTGTACATCACTTGTTTTGTAAGGAAAAAAAAATTATTTCTGTAGAGCTAGATTAAACTGCTAGACATACTGTAAATACTGTTTTCAAACACAAGTGTTAACCAGGACTGTGCAACTGCTGGAGTAGATCTTGGGCTAAAGTAAACACAGTCAAAACAAGCCCTCTTTCACTTATAAAATCAGAAGTAAACGTGGGAGATGCAGGTATTTCCCATTTTAACAGCCTGTTGCATATAAAAGCTAAAGATAAGAGAATAACTTAAAATGTGATGACAAATTTTAAAAAATAGCATCCACACTAGTGGACTACACTGTTGCTATTCTTTGACATTGAAATTTGTAGTTGTAGAACCACAGAATAGAGGAGGCTGGAAGGGACCTCTGGAGATAGTCTAGTTTAACCCCACTCTGAAAGCAGGGTCAATTAGAGCAGGTTTCTCCAGAATCAGAAGTCCACAACCTCTCT
Source organism: Phalacrocorax aristotelis (assembly GCF_949628215.1). Taxonomy (NCBI): domain Eukaryota; kingdom Metazoa; phylum Chordata; class Aves; order Suliformes; family Phalacrocoracidae; genus Phalacrocorax; species Phalacrocorax aristotelis. The sequence continues at coordinate 87,025,613 of NC_134277.1, forward strand.
GGGCAACCTGTTCCAGTGTTTGATACCCTCACAGTAAAGAAACAACCACCAACCAAACAAACAAAAGCCCCCTTAAGTTTAAATGGAATTTCCCATGTTTTGTCTTGTGCCCATTGCCTCTTCTCCTATCACTGGCAAGGATCTGGCTCCATCTTCTTCCATTCTCCACACGTGAGGTGTAAACGTTGATAATATCTCCTCTGAGCCTTCTCTTCTCCAGGCTAAACAATCCCAGGTCTCTCAGCCTCTCCCCATATAAATAGTTTTCAGGAAGAACCAGAGCTGTTTATGGCAACTGCTGGAAAGAAAAATGGGGAGGTTTTTTTGGTGGTTTTGTTTGCTTATTTTGTTTTTATTGACAAAGTGTGTTCTTGGTACAAAACCTAGACAAAAGCAGATGCTTCACGGCACAAGTATAATACAACTATTCAAATAGAAAAACCATCATAAACCTTCACATAGTCCAAGCTCAATTTTCCTTAGCTTTTTTTCAGAAAAAGCAGAATAGTTTTGCAGAAATCTTGTTATCTCGATGCATTGACCTTGGCTTTAGAAAGACATGTAGACAATATTTCTTCCTAGTTCACATAGCTATCTAATTTTGCAAAAAAGTCATAAAATGGATAATTACCACAGGGAGCATTAAGCATGTCTAAATGGAATGGTAGGCATGAATCTGAACAGAGCAAGAATTAGCTTCAGGTTTCAGCGGGATGCAATATTTATCTATCAGGTTAAAAGTTAAGATACGAAAAATGAGCTTTAAATATGCTTTGCTAATATTATGTTTACTACCTTGTGAGGAATTACCTTTTCTTGACATGAATAAGCTGTTTTAAAACTGTTGAATAAAATTTTAAAATGAACATACTGTTTACTATTTTTAGGCATCTTGGGCTTCCAGTACACTTGGTTTCTGGTTTACCGAGCTTCTAGAAAGAAACCACCAATTTTACAATTGGATTTTTGAAGGCCGACCGAACTGCTTCTGGCTGACAGGGTTTTTTAATCCTCAAGGATTTTTAACTGCAATGAGGCAGGTAAATTGTGTTTGAAGTCTTACTCCGCTTATTCTTTGATATACTTTTTAAAAAAAAATGCATTGTGTGATGAAGGCTGAGTTACACACATGGCTCCATCATGTCAGCAGGGAAGGTATGTGACTGCATAACTGTCTGACATTCCCTGAGTGAAATGTTCTTCCTCTACACATACTTTTTCAGTACATCAACCACTAATGTGTTAAAATGTATTTCCTGTTTTGATCCGAGCACTGTGTATGTAAGGGCTACCTTAAAATATCATTAAGGCAGACTGGAGAAGTAACGTCTCATGTTACCATTGAGATATCCCTGAGAAGAGGTGTTTAGGCCCATGAATTTGTTTTCCTGTTTTTCCTCCCTCTTGGTCTATGTTCAGTACTTACCTGGCTGGAGACTGGCCAGAACAGCTGTTCAGAATTAGTCTTAAACTACACTTCTCCAGTTGAGTAGCTGATTCAGTCTCTCTTCATGAAGTGGGAAGAGTTTCCTGTATTAATGCGTAACAAGTATGAAGTTTGTGTATTTTTTTAATGTATCTCTGTTGACTTGGTGATTGTGTTGGTTGCTCAGAATGCTAGTTGCATTTGACAAGTGAGCTACTTTTTGGTTTAAAAGGAGGCAATAAATACCTATGTTGGTTGGCATAAAGGGACACATTAGAGACAATAATTGTCTGGAATCTGTACAACTGGGAAAGAATACTCAGGTGGGAATCCAGTGGGACCTCAGACAAAAAATAACTTGTGGAGGAGAGAATGAAGATTTGCAGAGAAGGAAAATCTCTGTTCTTGCTCTGAGGTCTGGGTAGTGTAATCTTTGGCTGTCAAACTGAAGTTCTAATTGGTGACCTACTTCTACTAAAATTGCAGGCATGTAATCTTGGAATTATATATTCTTTTGAGTAATCAGTCCTAAACTGGAATTTTCTTTTGGACCCAAGCTTGTGGAAAGGGTTTAAGTAGCAAGATCTGAAACAGGAGGAATCTACAGAATTTTTCTCCTTCCCTAAAAAGAGAATGTGGGTACATAACAACCTGGTGCCCTAAGTAAAAACAGAAGTGACTTTTGGGATTTGCTATATGGTGGAATAGCTAGAAATGAGAAAGATGAAGAGCCAGAATGATCACTGAACTATAACCATTCTGCTCTTTTAAAGCAGCTAATTAACTGCAGTATAGGACAAGCATTAATTCCAGTTACTTCAAACAGATCTTGGAAAGCACTTACAAGACCAGGGTAAAACTTAGGTCTGGCTTAACTTAATAGCACGGGATAGTAACGGATTGGACAAGAGAAAGGAGTGTTGTCCAGTGCACTAACTGACTAAATTTGAAGTATATGTCGATTCTTAAACAGGTCTATCTCCAAGTGTTCTCTGGGTTTTTTGCAGTCTCTTTATGGAGTTTTAGGGCTGAGTGAGCCCTTTCTCATTGTTAGCAATACAGTTAATGAAGATCATAGGTACAGGAAAAGGAAGGTAACCTCAGAAAATATGCAGCAAATTATGCATTTTGCTTTTGTCATTGGAACTGTTTATCACATGCAGTTAATGTTATCTCATGAAAGCTATGAAGTTTTCATATTCACAGGAGCCAGCTGCCATTGCCATTCCATGGTTGTGTTACTTAAATGGTCTTGAGATATTGTATATAATAGAAAGATTGAAAGTCATATATATAGTGGATAAAATACAGGAAGCTTTCTTGTTGTACCATGCCACCTCTAGCTTAGAAGTCAAACTGCTGTAAACATGGATATCATAAAAAGTTAATTTTTTTGTATTGAAAAGGGTATGTTGTGACCATACAAATATGTTTCTAAAATGCTTGGAAAAAATGGCTCTGTGCACATGTGAAAATGTAACCTCCATTCTTTTGTCTACTTTGGGCAGGAAATAACAAGGGCTAATAAAGGATGGGCTCTTGACAGCGTAGTACTGTGCAATGAGGTCACTAAATGGATGAAGGATGATATCACAAGCCCTCCTTTGGAAGGGGTCTATGTGTATGGGCTGTATTTGGAAGGAGCTGGCTGGGACAGAAGAAACATGAGACTGACTGAATCTAAGCCCAAGGTGCTCTTTGAGATGATGCCAGTTATAAGGATATATGCAGACAACAACAGTAAGTATTGTAAAGGATGTTATTTGATAGAGTTCAGTGCACGTTTTTATTCGATTGCATGGAAGTCTTTTGGACTTTAGGGATTTCATGAGGCTGTCGCTATTCATTGTCCACACACTGAATCTTTTTCAACAGGGGAGGCTTCCCAGTCTTCCATATAAAATAAGCTTTCAGCCTTCCTTAATAATTTATAATAGGCACTTTTTCCACTAATATTTAGATAGGTCTCTACCTTCTCGTTTTAGTGGTATTAATAACTTTTTAAACCCATTACCAATGAACTGTTCTCTGCCTCCTCTGACAAACATACTTGCATTCAGTCTTCCCTTGACGAGTCCTAGATTGAGATCAACATTTATATACATAAACTCTGTAACCTAACCCCAGATAACCCAAATAACCTCTTTCCCACATCCCCAAACCAATGCAATTTATGAATATAAGTTTTTGTAACTTATAAGTACGTACACACAACATATATATATATATATATATATAAAACATGTATATCTTATAACATTTGTAATTTTTTTTTCCTGGACAAGGCTACGTTTGAGCTAACAGAATCAAGCAGGAGGTGGAGTGAGGTGGTGGAAGATGTTCTGTCTGAGGCAGAAATGGGCTGTAAGAATAGAAAGGGAGCTTAGGGGTCTGAAGGACAGTGCTGTTTTGTGAAATGTATAATTTCAGTTAATGTGTTTTTGCATATAAAATAGGAAATGCTGTAGAATAGGGTTGTAAAATAGAATAGGACTACCCACTACTGAATGTAAATCAGGAAATTTCTGTTGAAAAGCATTTCACCTCCAAAAGCAAAGCCTGCTTACATGCTATTTTCCCAGAACTTTGTGTAGCTGATCTTTTATAAGAGGCATGATCACTGTGAAAGCAGACAAGATGCTAAATAATGAACACTGAAGTATTAAGCACAACTAGACTGCTGTTCTAATTCTGCAGTGAAGAAGTTGACATTTTATACTCTGAAATACTAAATGCCTTTCAAAATAGGTTGTTCAAAATAAGGCATTTTTTACTTTAACACATTAATAATATATTGAGAAGAAGTAATGTTCAGTGGGCAGGTTGAACTAATAGTAACACTAATCACGCTAGAGTGTCCATTTGCATTTCTTGCTACATCCAGTTCCTAGGTGCTGATCTAAATCTTAAACCTACAGGAGTTTCAAGCCATATGTGGCCTTCAGCGGGCAATAACACAAACAAACAGTGTGAGAATCAAGTAAGAGTTTCCTTTGGTGGTGATGGAGACCTGTGTACTACTGAACTTTGATTCAATTTTACATTTGCCTTATGCCCAGTTTTTCAGGGTCCTGGTTTTTCAACCTAGTGTCATTGTTTTTTGTCTCTTCTGTCTTCTCAGCTTCAAAAGATCTGCGTCTGTATTCATGTCCAGTCTACAAAAAGGCCATTCGAACTGATATGAATTACATTGCTGCTGTGGATCTTAAAACCCTTCAACCTCCAGAGCACTGGGTACTGCGTGGGGTAGCACTTCTGTGTGATGTCAAGTGATGTTAAAAGAAAAAGGTTGCTAAGAGTTTTTTTTCTGTTTTCAAATGTAAACATCAATATGTAGTTAGTTATACAGTGGATCACTTCTAGAAATGTATTTTCTAAGGCATAGACTCCGTTATGGTATTTTTGGAAAATTGTTCTCAATAAACCTCAACAGTAGGCTTATAAATGCTAAATCTCAGAGTGATATTAAGTTTGGTAAATAGATTGAAGTATTACCTTTGATGTCTTGACAAATCATGACAAATATGTAGTGTTCCTGTCTCACTGTTGTGTGCTTAATTTTACCTTGAATAAAGATTAATTCACTTGAACCTTGTTACTTTTCAGTGGTAAATATGCTTGATTCAGGGCTTACCTTCAAGTAGGTAAATGCAAAGCTTTTTTTTTTTTGCATTTTTTGGTTGCTTTTTTTTGCTGCTTTTTTTTTTTTTTGCCCCCTTTTTCTCCCCCCTTACTTTTTTGCCTTTTTTTTTTTTTTGGGGGGGGGTGGTATGTGTGTGTGTCTCTGTGTGTGTGTATCTGACGAAAACTAAGCCCAGTTGTTTATTCATATTAGTTAATATCCCTCAAGATGATCTTCTAGGATTTATCTCCTAGCTGATAGTTTCTAGTTTGCTTGCTGTCTAAATAAGGAAGGTAAGACTGGGAAAATGTCACGCCTGTTTCACCACTTGGAGATTAATTTCATTGTGTTACATAGGAAAACAAGCATTTGACAGCTACCAGAATTCCTTACTATCTGGTTCATGACTTATGTAATGGATAGGAAGACAGTAGTTCCATACGAATGCTTGGATATTTTTTCATGTGCTAGTACACCAAATTTTATTCAGTCTTCTTCAAGGTTATTAGTTTTAGAACATCAATTTTAACTTTGTTTCTGCTCTAATTTTGCAATTTTGTGGTTTTATATTTTTTTTTTCTTTCTCCTTTTTTACTTAAGTGCTGCAGCCTTTTTGGTGTCTCAGCTAGATAGTATGTTTTTCATGTGAGAATCCATCTTAAGAGAGGAATGTTAGCAGCTCCATTTAATTGAGCACAATTGGCTTCACACATCAAGCATGCTTATTTAGTCATCAAAAAAACAGTGTATTTTTGTTGCTGAGTCCAGTAGGTCATGCATCTTAGTAGTATGCTAGTCATTCACAAGAACAGGTGCTGCAGAAGAGGAAGCAGAAAGAACCAGTATTTCTGGAGCATCTGTTGTAGAATAATTCTGCAGTGGAGAAGCTGTTTTCAATTTTATGTCAAATCAATACGTGGAATTTGAAGGATGAATTAATTAGTTTATTAAATAAACACGCTAAATATATTTCTTGCCTAAAGCTAATATTTAAAGAAATAAAAAAAAATATTAGAAGACAGTATAATTGTATTTTAGTGGAGATTTCAGCGTTCATTTCTACAGTCAAGCCAATTAGGAAACTTAGGTGGAACATTGATGAGATCGTTTGAAATTCTAGTTGTAGAGGTCTTTCCATTGTGTTTCCATCTTAGAATTAGTCTTTTTTTCCTTTTTTCTTTTAAATAACTCACAGTGAAACAAATGAAATGTGTGAAAATGTCCTTTAGGAACTATTTAGATGTGGCAATAGATAACTATAAGATGAGAGGGTTGAATTGTTCTTTATGGGGCCTTGGAGCACCATACTCGGATTTCCAGGAGATCCTCCAAATATTCATTGGAGTTCTAAGTTGCTGTGGGCTTTCACCAAGACCTTTCTTTCTGAAGGAGATGCACACACTTCGTCCTTGTGCAGGTCATTCACACTGAGAATTTTCAAGCCACATACACTTCAAATGCCACACTTCAAACAGTGGATTTGTTGTACTGTTATTGTTGTAGACACAGTGGAGATGTCAAACCCCACAGTAATTCTCAGCGAGTGAACTGTGCACATTTTTTTCAAAGTGTAATTTTCTATGAGGGTGATGGGGGCAGAAGGGTAGTTCCCCAAATAAATACACACTGGTGATCCTAGTTATGCCAAAGACTGTTAGATCAGTGAAGCAATTGTCGTTGGCAGTCACTGTTATTTCTGTTCTGTTAGCTCCGTTTCTTAAGAGGTTTGGTATTGGCTCTTTAGGTGTCTGCAAAACCACCAGCAGGAATGGAATGATGAGGATGGGGAAAGTTCAGTGAAAAGCTCTTTTGAAATGCAGTATCATGTCAGGGGCCAGAGAGCCTAAGCCTGCTGTCCTGGGCATTTTGCTGCTTGGGCTGGGGGATGACTCGGTGCAGCTGGAATTGGACCTGCCTCACTACTACAGACTTGTCTGTCAGTCACTGATCTCTGGAGCTGGACACACAAAGTGGCTTCCTAATGAATCTTGAAATAGAGCTTGACTAGTACTCATATACAACGTTTTAATTTTTAACCATCGTGTTTTTGTTGTATAAACATTATAGATCTATACAAATATCTGAAGGCTTTTAGAACTTACACAAGGCTTAAAAAAACAATGCTGCAGTGGTGGATTCATATGAGACAAGTTGCTTATCAGTGGTGCGAAGTTAAACAGATTAATTAAAAAGACGTTTTTAATGTCTGTGGATCCCAAGATGTACCATTTACTGCAGTTTCTGGCATCTTTTAGTCTGCAATATGCAGCTTTCCCTCTGACTTTTTGAACTACTATACTAGCTTTTTCTATACCTTTTGTTCTTACAATAAAGTTAAAACATCCAGTGTAAGTGATAATGTATTATGTGTGTCTGTATATTAATATAGAAAAATTAAAATGAAAATCTGGGCTTTTAAAACTAAACAGCAAATACATGTTGCCAATCTCCATTTGCCTGTGAAGTCTGCGAATAGAAATAGAAATTTCTTGGTATTTACTTGTGTATTCAGTCTTCTAAACAAATATCCAAAACACAGAAGAACTATTGAACCAACACTAGAAAAGCTGGCAGAAGAAAGAGTGGGAAGAACAACATGGTTAAAATATTTTTTCAGTTAGAGCTATTATTTGAAACGTATACCGCCCTTTAACTTTTTAGTGAAGCTATTATTTGAGTTGCAATCACTCTGAGAAGTGAAGTAGTCATTTTAGTTTGTGCTGTCACAGGGTATGAGATATCCTACTTTGGCAAGAAAAACAACAGCTGTTTGACTGCTGATATAAAAACATGATTTTTTTTGTCAAAGGTGCTATTTTAGAACAAGAAAATTTACACACAAGAAGAGAACGGTTAGGAAACTGTAGCCTTCTGTGAAAAGAGCTTTAAGTGGTTTAACAGAAGGCAGCATAACTTATGAAGACACTGTTTTTACATTAATTATCTGCAAATAACTGAAAGGTTTCAGTTTCTCTGTTAAACCACCACAAAAATGGCAGCTAATATATATAGCTCCTCCACCAAAGCCTCTGCCCCACCGAGTTGCATAACTTGAGTATAAAAGGTGTATTTTTTTGAGAAAAACGTAACCTGGAATATCTTTTCCTGTTAACTGACCTTACTGTGTCACATGTCACATTATGCTTTCTTCTATTTCCGTTGAATTAGTTCCTATCTAGCTCACTTGCTGTGCGTGAACTGCGATTCCAGCAAAGTATTTGTAGATTAATTTGGGAAGGGCACTGTAAGTGTTTCATCTTGTCTTTGTTTCCTTTCTAAATCTAATTAATATGTACTTGGAAAGTAAGTGTTGACTGATGATGAAGTCTGTTAGCACTGTATAAGAGTGTGACAAGAATGTGTGCAAAGGATGTCTAGAAATGCTTTGTGAAGTAAGATGCATTCAGTACATCTCCCTTTTCTGAGTCGTCATTTGCAAAATCAATTCCTTTGTATTAACTTTCAGTACTTAAAGGGGGCTTATAAGAAAGGTGGGGACAAACTTTTTAGTAGGGCCTGTTGTGATAGGACAAGAGGTGATGGTTTTAAACTAAAAGAGGGTAGATTTACACTAGATATAAGGAAGAAATTTTTTATGTTGAGGGTAGTGAAACAGTGGCCCAGGCTGCCCGGAGGGGTGGCAGATGCCCCATCCCTGGAACCATTCAGGGTCAGGTTGGACGGAGCTCTGAGCAACCTGATCTAGTTGAAGATGTCCCTGCTCACTGCAGGGGGGTTGGACTAAATGACCTTTAAAGGTCCCTTCCAGCCCAAACTATTCTATGATTCTATAACTTGCACAAATCAGTACTATTTCAATTAAAATGTTTTGCATAAAATGTGCAGATGAGAAAGAATAATAATCATTGCAGCAAAAGCTCAAATGACTCTGCGCCTTCAAAGAAAAAATGTTTATTTTGCCCATAAAATAAGTTGCTTTGCATTTCTTCTTGACACTATGTTGTGGAATACTAAAGCTCAAAAATGTATATCATAGAATAGTTACATGTAGAGTTTTCATTTTAAGCGATTAGAAGATATTTGGTCATTCTGGAAAAAAAGTGAGCCAACAAAGAAGCAGCTTTCGCAAAGAAAAATAATAAATCACTGACCACTTGAAGTATGTTTTCCTTTTTGCATTTTGGTCTCCAAATTCTGCATAGTAATCCTTACTTCCCAAGGGCAAATAAAGCTGTTCTTTATTCTTCCAAAGCAAGATATCTCAGGTGAGTTATGTCTGAGGTTCAGTATGTTTATTATTTGGATAAAGTGAGAGGCCAATTAAGCAGTACATGATCTGTGCATAACAGGAGAAATTTTACAGTAGGAGGAGGCATGACAGAGCATAGTGGAAATAAAATCCTTATGAAGAAAAATGCTGGCTGGTGATCTTTGAATTGCAAAAATTTCATCTATTGGTGTTAGTGTTATGCTGTGTTATGTCAGCACAATAAAAATTATGTTTGATCCCTAGATACTGAGTGAGAAATTTAATACTGAGTTGAGCTTTGTTTTTATGCAGGTTTCAGTGAGCCTTCTCCTTTTTTATCCTTTATAAAAATTTAAAAAGATAATAATAATAATGCTACAGGAGCTAGTTGTTTTCATTGGATGAGCCGTGGTTTCCGGTCTCTATTATAATAAAATGGAGCAGATCATCTTGAATGCCATTATGCAGCACATGTGGGACACCCAGGGGATCGGGCTCAGCCAGCATGGGTTTATGAAAGGGAGGTCCTGCCTCACTAACCTGGTCTCCTTCTATGATAAGGTGACCCACTTAGTGGATGAGGGGAAGGCTGTGGACGTTGTCTACTTGGACTTTAGTAAGGCCTTTGACACCGTCTTCCACAGCATTCTCCTGGAGAAGCTGGCTGCTCACGGCTTGGACAAGTGCACTCTGCACTGGGTTAAAACCTGGCTGAACAGCCGAGCCCAGAGAGTGGTGGTGAATGGAGTCAAATCCAGTTGGTGGCCAGTCATGAGTGGTGTTCCCCAGGGCTCAGTGTTGGGGCTGGTCCTGTTCAATATCTTCATTGATGATCTGGATGAGGGTAATGAGTGCACCCTCAGTAAGTTTCCAGATGACACCAAGCTGGGCAGAAGGGTTGATCTGCTGGAGGGCAGGAAGGCCCTACAGAGGGACCTGGACAGGCTGGATCGTTGGGCCGGAGCCAACGGTATGAGATTCAACAAGGCCAAGTGCCAATCTGCACTTGGGTCACAACAATCCCATGCAACGCTACAGGCTTGGGGAGGAGTGGCTGGAGAGCTGCCCGGCAGGGAAGGACCTGGGGGTGTTGGTTGACAGCCGGCTGAACATGAGCCAGCAGTGTGCCCAGGTGGCCAAGAAGGCCAATGGCATCCTGGCTTGTATCAGGACTAGTGTGGCCAGCAGGAGTAGGGAAGTGATCGTGCCCCTGTACTCGGCATTGGTGAGGCCCCACCTCGAATGCATGTGTTCAGTTTTGGGCCCCTCACTACAAGAAGAACTTTGAGTTGCTGGAGCGTGTCCAGAGAAGGGCAACAAAGTTGGTGAAGGGTCTGGAGAACAAGTGTTATGAGGAGCGGCTGAGGGAACTGGGTTGTTTAGCCTGGAGGAGGCTGAGGGGAGACCTTATTGCACTCTATAACTACTCGAAAGGAGGTTGTAGCGAGGCAGGGGTTGGTCTCTTCTCCTAAGTCACAAGAGATAGGATGAGAGGAAATGGCCTCAAGCTGCATCAGAGGAGGTTTAGGTTGGATATTAGGAAAAACTTCTTCACCAAAAAGTCTTGTCACGGATTGGAACAGGCTGCCCAGGGAGGTGGTGGAGTCTCCACCCCTGGAGGTATTTAAAAGAAGGGTAGACGTGGTGCTTAGGAAATGGTTTCGTGGTGGACTTGGCAGTGATAGGTTAGCGGTTGGACTCGATGATCTTAGCGGTCTTTTCCAACCTTAACAATTCTATGATTCTATGATAAAATGGCCAGATGGGAAAACAGGCCCTGGAAATGTCCAACCTGCGTGTTTGATGTATGAAGTCTTCTACAGCCAGAGATCTTCTCAGAATACTACTTAATGAATAGGATGTTCTTTTGCGCTATGCTTTGAATGAGTTCCTGTGTTTGATAAGAAGAAAAAAGACTGAGGAAAAATGGAAGGGGGAGTGCCATGTGAGAAAGTTGGGGTGGATCAGAATCACCACAACATTTTATTGTACATCCTATTTATTGAATTAGCTTTATTTTAGGGTAAATGCTCTCTAGGTCTATTACTTGTAAATAGCGATGTTAGTTGTGGTACCACAGAATGATTGAAGTTGGGAGGGACCTCTGGGATCATCTGGTCCAACCCCTGTCTCAAGCAGAGCCACCTAGAGCAGGCTGCCCAGGACTGTGTTCAGATGGGTTTTGAATGTCTCCAAGGTGGGAGACTCCCCAGCCTCTCTGGGCAACCTGTGCTAGTGCTTGGTCACCCTCACAGTGAAAAAGTGTTTCCTGAAGTTTAGGGTGAACTTCATGTGTTTTGATTTGTGCCCGTTGACACTGGGGGCCACTGGAAAGTGCCTGGCTCCTTCTTCTTTGCATCTCCTTTTATGTATTTATACCCATTAATAAGATCCCCACCGAGCCTTCTCTTCTCCAGGCTGAAAGGTACAGCGCTCTCAGGCTTACCTTATGGGAGAGGTGTTCTAGTCCCTTCATCATCTTCGTGGCCCTTTTCTGGACACTCTGCATTATCTCTGTAGACTTACTTATGGTAGATTTCTTTTACGAGAGTTGGTATACATTTGTTTCTTAGCTATGCATGTGTTACAAGAGTGCATATTTTAAATACAACAGGGTAACTGGCTCGCTCTTCCAGTTTTTGTACTGTGTGCTTTTACCAGAAGCATTTTTCAAATGAATCAAAAATGTGTTCTGTATGAAGAGGTGGTGTGCCTGCCTCTTTAGTCTGGTTAAGGCATTGCTGGTTGGCTGCGTTGTAATGAAAATTGGTAAATTTTTTAACGTATGTTTTTGATATAAAATTAAAATGCATTACTTTGTCCCTGATGCTACCTGTGTATTGAAGAACAAAACAGTTACTGAGACTGACAATATGTTATGTAGGTGCTGGATGTTAGATATGTATAGTGTACTTCTGCATTTCTCACACTAGATAGGAAAGTTTCAGGCATATGTTGTGTTTCCAATTATTGTATTGTTGTGGTTTAATCCGGTGGGCAGCTAAACACCACACAGCCATTCGCTCACTCACCCAACCCCCAGAGGGATGGGAGAGAGAATCAGAAAATAAAATTAATGGGTTAAGGTAAAGACAGTTTAATAGGACAGGGAAGGAAGGGAAAGGAATGCTACTCCTAATAATACTAATGGTAAAAGAATATACAAAGTAAGTGATTCACAATGCAATTACTCACCACCTGCCATCCGATGCCCAGCCAGATCCTGAGCTGCTGCCCCCTGGCCATCTCCCCCCAGTTTATATACTGAGCATGATGTCACACGGTATGGAATACCCCTTTGGTCGGCTGGGGTGAGCTGTCCTGGCTGTGTCCCCTCCCAGCTTCTCGGTGGCAGGGTATGAGAAGATGAAAAGTCCTTGTCTAGTGTAAGCACTACTTAGCAACAACTAAAACATCCCTGTGTTATCAATATTATTCTCGTCCTAAATCCAAAACACAGTACTATGCCAGCTACTAGGAGGAAAATGAACTCTATCACAGCCAAAACCAGGACATGTATCAGATCTTTGAGCATTCTGTAACCGTTCCAAATTGTCTTGATGGCTTGATTGCACGGTAGATTCACAGCGCTTATGGCTATACCGAAAGCGGCAGCGTTTAACAGTTTATGTTGAGGAATGGGGGCAGCTGGAATTTTGGATGCAATTCTCAGTGAATTTAAACACACTGGTTTTGTTTCTTTTTCTAATATCAGTGCAATGGGAACATGGAAATCCGGTGTGTTCCAAGGATTAAATTGTTGGCATTTGCAAAAAACTCTGACAGTGAAAAGCATGGAAACAGTACAAATGTCTTTCTTTTTAGACAGTTCAGGGCTTTGGTGCATGTTACTGTATTTTGCACCTCATGGGTTTTACAAGCCAAGCTGTGGCAATAGGACAGTCGACAAAAACCACCTTGTGCTTTTTCCCAAGAAGAGACTGTTCTTTGCATTAAGTGGAGATGAGAGATCTGAGGAAGGATCGAGACAATTGAAATGAGAACAAAGCAGTTTCTGCCATTCATCTAGACAAGGTTAAGGGTCAGGGGTGAAAGCCTTTGAAATAAAATCAGCTCTGCTCCTGAACTTGTTTGATAATATAATCTTGCCTGGTCTGTTCCTCTTCTCACTTTCTTTTTTTTTTTTTCTAGTGGGAATGTATTATTTCCTTGATTATACTATCTAAAGCCCATAATTATTGTTGTAAAGGGTAAATGTAAAAGTAATAATTTTGGATATATCAATTATAATTAATACACATCATAGTAAATGACATATTAAATGGTCCACTCTTTTTCATTAACTAATAACAATGATCTTTTGCAGCTCAGGCCAGAGTTATGAGAAATACTAAATCTGTACAGAGTAAAAGCATACATAAAAAGAAAAAAAATTTGCATAAAACAAAAGTTTTAATTTGTCTTTTGACAGAGATTTTATTTGAAATTTAGCAACAGAAAAATCACTTCCTTAGGAACTTTAAGGTAATTGTTTATTGAGTTGTATAATAGAGTTTGAGTCTGAAATTTATCATGGATAAAGGTGAAATATACCATGTGGTAGTGTCTGACCTATAAGTCAAAAAGCTCAATGAATTACACTTAAATGTAGTTAAGCAATAAAGTGTATATTACACTCATAGACAATTAATTGCAACTTTCAAAAAACTGCTTAAACACTGAGACGTTGATTAAGGTCTGGGCCTAAATGCTCAAATATACTATTCCTAATATAGTTTCAAGGCAAAACTATATAAAAAGCTCATGTTTTATCTGAACAGTTTTATCTTTCACTGATAACTGGTAATCTTACATGCATAAAATACAAATTATATAGTTATAAGTGTTTTGGACATAATCTGCTTTTTAGTCTCAGAGATTCAGCGCCCAGAATGTGAGAGTTAAGATGATAATCCCAGAGCATTTGGAAGTACACTCTTTTCTCTAGTTGGAAATATTTAGTTTGACTATAGTGCCTTGGAGAAAGAAATAAAGCGACTGAACTTCCTATTTAAATGTAGGATTAAATTCTGCCTGGCTGAAATGCCTAAGCCGAGGTAACAGGCTGTTGAGGAAGGAAAGTAGCAGTGACTGTTTTGGTACCAGAGTGGGCAGCTTGATTGGTGTCTGAGAAGAGAAGCACATCTACTGCCATGAGTGTTGTAAGAAAAGCACACCCCGTAGGCACTAGCTAATTTCTTTCACTAGCAGAACTGTGTGTTCTCTACTGTTTTGTAGTCATATTCATCCTGTGCAATCCTTAGTATCTCTGTTGTGTTTATGATACAAAGAACTACATAGTGTTTGCTTTAGTGTCTTCTTTTATATCAGTGAAGTTACATTTAATGACCCTAAATTTCTTATACTGAAAGTTTAGAGCATTATGCTCTCTCTGCATAGATGTGTTTACGCATCCAGACGTTTGTGCATTTTAACATTTTAGTTAAACCATGTATTTCAGGAAGACAGATAGTAAGTTCTTTTAGGGAAACCTAAAAACTGACCAGCAGCTCTCAAGAGACTAACTTACATGACAGTAGCAGTATGTGTTCTCCCATTTTTTATGCAAGACTAATGATCATGACTTCTTGGAGCCATTTTTCAGGGAAGTAAAATGCAATCTTATTCATCATTGTTATCACAGGTAGTCAGCACTTAGGTTCAGTTGTTCATTTTCTATTTAAAACAGGAGGTTGATTTTTTTAAAAGAAAAATTCCTTTTGTGTTATTGTAAGTTGCAGAATTCCTTGGCATCAGAAAGTGCCATATCATCTAACTGATGCCTGTTTCCAAGGCAATATTAAGCCACCTCAGTGAAGCTGAGAGTCTGATGTGAAGTTGCCATTCTCCCAAAATAAGTAAAGGATAAAGTGACATATTTATACTACTGTAATGATAGGGCTCGATTGGAATTAATTTTGAGACAATAATAAGGAGTTGCTTTAGTTTATATTTTACATTAAAAACAAACAATGAAGGAGCCATTAACTGGAAGTTGCAGGCACTGAGCTATCGAAGTTAAATATGTGAAGCACAAAAAGGAAAAGATTGAAGTCACACCCAGTGGCAAGTTTCTTTGAGTCAGTCATCCTTGTGAAAGGTATTTAGGCTGGGAGGAAAACACTTTGACCGTTGCTTCTTTTCATAGTGCTTCTTTTTCCTTTCTCCTCTTTATCATCTTTCCACGTTTTCACATCTCATCAGCATTACAGTGTTCTCTGAGTGGATACGCAGTTAAGCACTCTGCTGAATCACAGACGTGGCCGTGTAAAATATTTCACTGCAAGTGGAATGGAAAGAACAGCCACTCTGTTACCACCTCTCTTTTTCTAGGAGCTTGTGTGCCTGAAGCTGTTCGAGCCGAGGCTCGCTAGGTGTCAGCAAAGTAGTCCAGAAAAAAAGCTTTCTCTCTGAAAATTAAAAAAGGAAGTGACAGTTAAAACTTCCTGCATGTAGCAGAAATTTTAAAGCATATTAGGCTGTTGTTTCAGTTCAAGTTAACCTAACCTAGAAAACCAGTGTTTCTCTGCTTTCCATGCCATTAGCTCTGTTTTATTTCATAGTCAAACTGCTCTCCATACATAGAAAGTGTCATCTGCGTGTCTAGGGAACAGTGACTATGTGCTGCCTTTCGGGCAGTAAATGAGAGACTATGACTTAGAAAAGGAATCGCTCTGTGAACTTTTCAAAATACATGAGGTGTGCAGTCTGTCACGAACAACTTTCTCTTCCATTTCCTGTGTATTATCGGGTTTTTTTGGATTCCACTAATTGATAAAACTTTCTGTATTTTCTCTGGCTTTCAGCTAGCTTCTTCCACAGAAGGATAGCATCTGCCTTTGCTCTCAAGGCAGTTGTGCTTGCCAGCCATTCAGATGACACCTTCCACTGGCATGCTTCATTCTGGCTAATGCTGGGCTCAACAGCAGGCTTTCGTTTTATTCCTTGACAAACATTATCTGATAGATCAGCCTCCCTCAGAACTTTGCCTTTATTTCCCAACACCTTTTTAACATTTTCGCCTACTCTTAGGGGTGTTTGCAAAGTCTTGCCTTGCCACTCAAACAGTTCTGAAACAAACAGTTCAGAAAAGCCTTCCTATAACCATCACAAAATTAGCTTTACCTGGAATTACTGTAGCACTACCCATAGCTTGCACCTGAAGAACAAGCAGCTTCTAGTACGTGATATGCAATAAAATGTAACTGATACAATCCACATGTAGGGTGCATAGTTGCATACATTTCGGTATATATGCATTTATATGTATATGAAAAGTATGGCTTTTAAAGATTTTTAAATACTTGGTATATGACACTCTCAAACAGCTTTTTCTTCTTTATTTTTTAAAATGGTGCTTGGTATCCATGTAGAAGCAGTTGCTAAGTGGCTTAGGGAATTGTCTGTGCAAAGTAGAGCTTATTTCTGTATTTATTTATGGAGCTGATTCAGCCTCTGTCTACGCAGGAAAGCATATATATTGGCTTACCGAGGAGGCTGAAAAGTTCATCCTCTGCGTCTGATGAAATTTGTTGAGTTAGAGTTGTGTGATGCTATAAGGCAAGGAATAATGACCTCTGAGGCTCATGAAAGAGTCCCAATAAAAATTAGTTGGCCAAATCTAAGGCTATGCAGTATTAAATATGGTCTGTGAAACTGCTTTTAAATGTTAAGCTACTACAAAGGTTCATGAGGATGCATCCTCTAAAGAAGTAAAGCACTGAGTTTAATTATTATTACCTTCAGATAATTCCTTGTATTTAAAGCTTTAAATCTACTTTTGAAGAGACAGTTTTGAAGATAGTTCTCCACAAGACTACCGCAATTTTTAACTTCTGCTGCGTTAGCAGGAACTGACCTATTTAAGAAGCTATGGATCATATAAGCCTTGTTGCTAGTGGACTCATGTACACAGGGTGGAGAATAATGTTGTCTTTTGCCTTTCCCATATCTGAAATGTTTGTCCAGAAACTGAAGAAGTCCAAGATGCAGTAATTGCTTTGATGGTAATTCAGTAAAGAAACTTATAGGGTTTCTGGTTTTAGAAGTTTATTATAATTTAAACTTTTTCTTTTTTAACATGGGAAAGGCGTATATTATTTATTTTGATAAAAATAACATTTATGCTAAAAGTAAGCAACACTACGAAAGTTAGTGGTGTAATTGTTGAGAATGTAAAAATGGTGTGAGCTTAGTGTCAATAATAGAAGAAAGGGAGTCTTCTAGTTCTTAAGATGTGACTGAATAAGTGGATAAGTGTAGCTCATAAGAACTGTAGTAATTCTATAAATTCATGGCTTTAGATGTGCACAGAAATACAGGAACAATAATTTAAAAATCTGTATAATTTTTGAAAAATAGCTTTTTGATACCATGAAAGCCACCGTAACTGACTGCATAATTGCTTGTTTGCTCAGAAACATGTGCTACCAACGGGTACGTTTTCATGTTATGTCAGTTTTTGATAAAATTAATTGTCTTCTCAGGTTTGGCATTAGTGTATGGACACCTCCTGCTTTAAACCTAACAAGTAAGAACAAGTAGCTATATGTAGCATATTGCATTCTGAGGAGTGGATCCTTCACTCTAAGTCAAGTGCACCTATTTTCAGACCGCTTCAATTTAATGTCCACAAGACTTAAAGGAGGTGTGCTAGTGGTAAAAATCACTAACAATCTTGTTTGCAGATCTCTCAAATGCTGTATACCACAATGCTTCTTGTGGTCTAAGGTAGGGTTTTGCTGTATGAGTTAGGTTTCAAGTCATGTTGGCAATGTTCGTTATAAACCAAAGGGATTTTTAAAAAATCTACCATTGATGCAAGCGCCCTGAATAATAGCAGTGACAGTGCGGTTGCTTTATGTTTCCATAGGTAACTTTGGAACACTGTATGAAATTGTATCTAACGTTGTAAGAAATGTTCTAAGGGTTATTGTAAAAGTCTGAAATCGATTTTGCTGGCAAATGGAAAACAGGAAAGCTTTGACTTGCTTTTAATAACCTTGATTTCTTTAATTTGTTCAACATTACTTTTGTATGCAAAGTTTCTCTTAACTGCTGCATGTTCTGACTTCCTGAACTCTTCAAATTTATTTTGCTGCTTTAGCTAAACAGTCATAATGGAAAATGACAATAGTAGAATAAAATTTTGGGGTTTCTGTTCCAAGTGTACCTCAGCTCATAAAAGCATTTACTGAGGTGAATTAAGAGCATGGTTCAGGTCTCTGCTGCTATTTCTTTGAATTGTGCGTAAGAGAGTTTTGTAAAGCTAGATAATTAGGGCAGAACTGTTAACATTGCAGATTGCTTCCTTGGCATAATAAAAGTTTGTTAATTTTTATAGACATTTCCTCCCCCGTCCAACAACAACCAAAAAGGCAGAAAATCATGCATACTGTTTGAATACAACAAAACTTTCTGGAGAAAACAATTAATAAAATTAAATAAAAAAAAATCCAAACCTACGTGCATTGAAGGTACTAGCCTGAAATGTTTCCTTGAAGTTGTTAGTTTTTAAAACCTCTGAATACATTGTTGTTTTACATACAGTGTGTTTAGTATGAGATCTTATTTTTAAAGCAAAGTGTCAGAGTTCCATGCTTCTCTCGTTCCCCTTTCTTTATTGACAATGTGATACAAGAGTGTGAAGGGAAATTTAGTAACAGCTTAAAAAAAGAAACATAGAGGAATCTGAATGATTTTATGGAAGAAAAAAAAAAAAAAAAAAGGCAGAGCCCTTGGTACAACCGTCTCTTGAACGAGTGCTTGAAAGGCACATGTTGAAGTGTTTTTTTAAAAATAAAAGTTCTTAATCATAATATGTTTGAAAACGGATAATATTTACAGTTAGGCTGTATGCAAACATACTTTGTATTTTCTGGGGATACGTAAAACCAAGTCTACCCTCTGTCTTGGATAGTCTCTAATGAAGGGATATGTATTTGAATCAATTAAAAAATGGTTTTCAAATCAGTGTAGTACAGCTGAGTTTCAGCTTATCTTTGCGGGACATATCATGCTACTGTACTGGCTGATAGGAAATTTTGAAGACACTGGCAATTTAACTATAGAAAACCTGCAGGATAGGATTATTCTTTAGGTATTTCTAATGAAAATTAAAAGTGGCACTAAGAAATGTAAAGCCTGAGTTAGTGCGGTACTTCTGAAAATGGTTATATCTGGAATGGACACTAGCTATAAGCAAAAAGCTGTTGGTTTAAGCCATAGTGTCTTGAATGTTATATGCTAGAAACCAAAATTAATAGCAGGAAAGTTGTATTATCTTAAAAGAAGATACACAAGTACCTTAATAAGCACTGCACACGATGCCAATGCACTGTAAGGAAATAAAGAAATTGAGTGTAATTGACCACAGAAGACATGGGGAATGTTTGAGCAGAAACTGTTATTTGAGTGAACGCAAGCTAACAGCAAGTCTTAAGCTTGGTAGAAATTCTCTGAACAACCTTCCCTGAGAAAGCAGTGTAGCAATTAGACATATTTATTTCCAGCTGGTGCCACTTATAAGGGGCACATAAGCTATAACTGATAGCAAAATTTGATACTTCATGCAGGATACTGTTTTTGCAGTTGCTGGTACCTTGGCCAAATTTTTACAGTTGAGGATGAGACTATGGTTTACAGCTTGTCAGGGCTGTCAGCATTTACGAATGATGTGGTCTAACCCCAACTGGCAATGAAGCACCGCACAGCCACTCGTTCATTCCACCCTGGTGGGCTGGGGGAGAGAATTGCAAGGGTAAAAGTCAGAAAACTTGTGGGTGGAGATAAAGACAGTTTAATAGGGAAAGCAAAAGCTGCACACACAAGCAAAGCAAAACAAGGAATTCATTCGCTTTTTCCCATCGGCAAGCAGTCTTCCCCTCTCCAGGGAAGCAGGGCTCCATCACACATAACAGTTACTTGGGAAGCCAAATGCCACCACGCTGAATGTCCCCCCATTCCTTGTTCTCCCCCCAGTTTTATATGCTGAGGATGACATATGGTGTGGAATATCCCTTTGGTCCGTTGGGGTCAGCTGTCCCAGCTGTGTCCCCTCCCAGCCTCTGGTGGGGTGGTGTGAGGAGCAGAAAAGGCCTTGACTCTGTGTGAGCACTGCTCAGCAGTAACTAAAACATCCCTGTATTATCACCACTGTTTCCAGCACAAATCCAAAACATAGTCCCATACTAGCTATTGCGAAGAAAATTAACTCTACCCTAGCCAAAACCAGCACAATGGATGATATGGTCTTCATCTTTCCTCTGACTTTTCCAATACACTGCCTGGAGACGATATCCACAGTGATTTCTTCTGACTCCTTGGGGTCCTGCTTCCTCGCAGGGTGCCCTGGCCATGTGCAGGAGGACAAAGGTACCAGGTGAGAGGGGAGCAGCTGGGAATGTCAAGAAAAAGAGGAATAACAGGCTGGGGAATAAAGCTAAAATGGGCATATGGAAGAGGTAGAGGGCAATATAAGGAAGATCCAGGGTACAGTTAAAAACAGCTGGGAGTAGGAGAAGAAGGAAGGGATATGCACTGCTTCAGGAGAGTAAAGGATTAAGATCTTAGAATAGGGAAGAAGATAACTAACAGAGCTGAATGAGGTGGAGCAATGAGGTAACAAAATCAGTGTAGAAGCCTAGAAACAAGAACAGCCTTTTGCAACAGCTATAGGGTTCTGTTGCAAAGCATGGCTTTGCACCAATGATTCCTGTATTTTTATACTGTTTTATTGGCATAAGAGTGGAAAGGAGACTTAGTAGTTTTACGTGTATTCCCCCATATGTCGGCATTACTAAGAAATTCCCTAAAGTTAATTTCTGGGTAGTTAGTCACCCTGAAGTGTTTGCCGCTGTTTCGTAGTCTCAGTTGGAAGCCAGTAATGAGCTCTGTGCCTCTTTGTTTCTTTCAGGCAACCTATCCCTGGCCAGTTTCCCAATTTATTATTGTCTGGCTTTACAATTTTAAGCTTTAAGAAGAATTATTTTAAGCATTTTTATGTGACTACTGTATTTATTGTTTCAGTCAAAAAAAATTTTTTTTCCCTAGAACTCTTTTTTGCTGAAATGATAGAACCCAAAGCAGTGAAATGACCAAGTGTGAGCATTTAAAATGTTTCTGTGGATTTTTCTTTTGTTCCACAGCTGTTGTTTCTATGGAGTAGTCACTGTTGCTATGTATTTTTTCTCTTTGTGGTTGCCAGAACATGACTGGCTGGGTCAACATGCTCATGGTGTTAGTGGGGAATAATATAATTGCTGCTTGATTAGAGGAGGTATTTTAGAAACAGCTTTCTGAGTTAGAAGAATCCCTGTAACATTTAAATTTCTTTAGCAATGGCATAATCATGAGTAATTAACTAAACAAGGCATGGTTAATTGTGGTGATGTAACAACCTTTATATTGGAAAAAAAGGTGGGGGCGGGAAGTAGATCTGAACAATATTCGATATTGTGGTGTCCTGAGCTTTGCCACTACCTCGTGTGCACTTATGCATATCAATCTAAAATCTCTAGAGCAATGAAGCAGTGATCCTTTAATTATTTTAATCAATACTGTACAGTCAGACAGGTTAAGTAATTACCTACCATAGCTGAATAAACTGAAGTAAAAGAATACTCTCTCGGTCTGTGTTCTCACGGGTGCACTCAGATGGATGCACTTTCACCTAAAGGGCATGAAGATGCCTGACAGCAAGCTTTTGGGAAGTGTTTTGAGCCATGAAACTTTTAACAGTTAATGGGTTGTTTCTCACAGACGTGAGAGGACGAGAAGTGAAGAATGTGTCACCAGCAAAAACTGGCATGTTACCTCCTCCCACTTTCTGTGTTGTATTCAACCACTGACTTTTGGCCACATGCACTGCCTTTCATCATGCTAAGAAATGCTGAATGTAACTTATAAACTAGCAAAAAAGAAATATTGTGCTTCTTATTTTTTGTGCAAGTTTTCTTCACAGGCTGCTGGATTTCTAAGTCAGTCGGATCCCACAGCCCTGCAGCTTAGAATGTGCTTGAGCGTGAAACTGCATTTTTTTTCATCTTGAATATCATGTCGACAGAGAAAGCGTCTTAAGAAAATTCCTAATGGAGCCAAGACAGAATTTAGTATAGAGATGAAGCAGCTCAGAGGTGAGAGGAGCTGATTTGCACTGTCAAGTGCTGCTGTGGCTGAATTCTGGCCCTGCACAGGGACAGTTTCAGCCCAGTGAGGGTTCAGGAAAGCCAAGAATGTCCTGTCAGCAGAAGGAATTCACAGGAGCAACATTCATTTAAGTGAAGGCTTCTGCAGTTGCAGATTTGCCTCTGAATTACTAGAGACTACCACTTCTGAAGAGAGGATGAAAAGCAAAAACATAGCACCTCAGAGCAGGAAGTGGAGCTTGAAGGGTCAGCACATCAGGGAAGACAGTGCTCATGGCCCAGACTGTTTTAGTTATACATCGTGATGAAAAGTCAGCTCTTTGCACAAAGTCAAAGTTTTACAATACAAATGGCTATGTATGATCAACTAGGAATAACAGGGCTATGGAGTATCTGCAAAGAGGTTGAAACAAATGCTCTGTGCCAGCCTTGCCAGTATGCTGTCCTGCGCCAAACGTATAATGAACTTCTGGCCATGGAGTGATCACATTGTACTGAGATCATGGGCATCTGATGTTTATTGTTTCCTGTTTGCTTTGGGCTTAGAAGTTCATTAAAATGGTAAAATGTGACCTTTAGATTTTTGCGAGGTATAATTTGTTGAATAATTCAATGTTTTGATGGTTTTTCTCAACTGAGGCCTAAGCTTGGAGGAAACTGTAATATGGACAAGCCTGTTATCAAGATGCATGTGAACAAATGTGCTGCCAGAAGCAGGTTTAAAAATGTGCTATAACTTTATGGAGCTAGTAAATGCACATAGCTCCTGTAAACCAAGAGATGACAGAGACGTGTTTAGAAAGTTAAAAAAAATATCTGTGACGATACAGCTTAACTGAAATCCTGACTGAAAAGACAGACCCTCACCGTGCATTATAACCAGAATGATTGGACACATTGTGAAAAGGAGTGTTTATACACTAACTACGAAGGCACCTCAGCATTAATCAGAAAAACTGAAACCACTGTCAAGACACAATCATACTTTGATAGAAGCTCGCTTCAGAAAATACTTGAAAAGAATAGAAATGCACAAGCCACAAAAGGAATCCTGAACTAGCAATACAGAAGCTAAAGTAAGGTCAGCAAAAAATATTTCACTGTTACCTAAAATTATTGCCTTTTGGAAATAGCAATGTCCTGGTCAGAGTGATAATGGCAAGTTTATGCACCTTTATTCAAAGTGATGATAATTAAAATGGAGAATTATATAGCATTCTTGATGACAAAAAGATTTTTTGCTTTACACAGCAATGTCTCCACTTGTGGTTGAGACAGATAATTTGGGACAACAGCCTTCATACATCTGCTTTGTGATTTCATCTGTTAGCCACATTAAGCTACTATCTTTGGTATAGTTACTCTCAGTACTGTTTTTTGTCAGCAGTATCTCCCATACTCAGTACTCAACAAGAGATTTTTTTTTGTCACAGCATCACTAGGCATCTTAATGTGTGACTTCACTTGCTTCATGTTAGTTCATTCTTCTTGTGACCTTGCTGATGAGATCCTACTCCCTCTTCTCTATGAACTATGGATATTTCCTGTCCACCTAACAGGAATACATTTCTGAGGTCACCTAAATACTGGTGGAAAGTCTTGTCTTCACCACAATTTCTCTTTTGAAAGGAAAATAGAAGGGCAAATTGAGGAAAGAAACTGGCATGGAGAGATCATTAGAAGCAGCTTCTAAGGGGAAGAAAAATAGTGTCAAACTCCAGTTTCACAAACATCCAGTCATCTTGTTGATGTACAAATCAGCAAAGTGCCTGCTATGAGTGGAAGATTCATTACAGTCACGAAATCAGTTTGATAACTCCATCTTTAAACTTAAGACGCAGAGAACTCCTAAATCATTGGTAGCATCTATGCTTGGTAGCAAATGCTTCTCAAAATTAATATCACTTGAGGATCCCTTTACCTGGCTTTACAGAGCTGAAATTAGAATAGCTGAAGATTAATACAGTACAGTGTTTAACCTAAAAACGAAATAAGTTATTTTGCTCTCTCTTCAGGCTCAGAATAAGACAAATAAATTGTGTTGTGAGGGCCTTAGTAATGAAAGTAAGGTGAAGGTATATTTTGACAAGACTGTGCTGCTGCAGAAGTAGGGCTATGACTAAGACAGAAGTGACAGCATGGAGGGGAGTCATGCGATAAAGTCAGCTTTTGGATGGAGGTGGGGCTATTACATCTTCTTATCTGAGCTAAGATGCACTTACTCTTAATGGCTAGAAATAAACCTGAATGCCAGGGATGTAAGCAAATGAGGTTTTCATTTCAGCTGATTCTGTACTTTATATATGTTCTCTTTATTTTAACTTGTCTTTTTGAAACGTATACCAAAAGAGACAGGGCAAAAGGTATATATCGTGGATCTGCTACTGAAACTACATAGTCTCACGTAACACAAAATTTTTGTCTGCTTATATTCGGAAGGCTTACCAGACAGCCACTGTGCCTGAGGAATCAGAAGCATGATGGTGATCACTTCGTCTTCCCAAAAACTCTTCCTTTTGAAGCCCTTGTGCAGTTTAAGGGGAAGAGGTATACAGCTACTCTTTTTGATAAAGATGTTGGGTGTACATTTTTTTCTTTATATATTAAAATGCCACAGGGAGTGAAGTGTGTGGGGAAAGATAGCTGTTGAGGAAATGTTGTATTGCTGCACTTTACCATGATATTGTGGAACTATTAGTGTACGGTATTCCTCCCTACCTCCCTTTAATTCTTTTGTGATATTTGAGAAATACAGCTGGTGGCTTTTTCCCCATGGACATGCCTATTTTTTTGGAAGCTTAACAGTGTGAAAAAGGTATTGCAGTCTTTGCAAAGAAGCGTGATTTCTTAAAGGGCATGCAATGGTTTTTAGTACAACTTTTTTTCCCATTCAGAGTACTTAAGGCGTAGAAACATTTCTTTTCCGTAACAGGCAGTGTAGGCTTGGTTAGCAGGGACTAGAGATAATATGGGAGTTTGTAACATTCTGAAACTTCACCAATGAAGTTTCTTTCCAGTTAAGGGACGCCTCCCTCCGTGGTGCTGCTTTCAATCCCCAACCATCTGGAAGATGTGGTGGTTGCACTAATATCTGGAGGGGCTACAGTTTTATAGGATCAATGTCCCATGCAAAGGCTTTCAGCATATTACCATAGTGTATTTCCTAACAGAGAGTGAGTAAGATTTTTTTTGTGTTTTATTTTGCTAACAGTTTGTGAAACCATTTGGAACCTTCTGGAGACAAATATGTTCTGGTCTTGCAAGGTGTCCCACTGTCCTGAAGTGTGGTAGGAGGAATTTAAATGTTAGGAAATTGCCTATACCAACAACAGAGAACAAGAATGTCTTTAGACCTATGTTACTTGGGATCCTGTTCAGCTTTTACCACATAAAAAGGAGATTGCCTCTGGTTACCCTAGTGTATCAATGACAGACAGACATTTCTGTCACAGACATTCAGTGGTATCCAATCACAAAATTACATTGCCATGATGTATGATAACAGCTTTGACAGGTAAGAGGGTACTTACCCTTCATTTCTGAAGGGGCTGGTGAAAGTATGGGATTTTCCTAAACTGTGTTTTACTTCGTTTAAATCGTAACAACGTTAATGTCCACCAGTCCATAGTTTGGTTTTGGTTTTTTTTTTTTTCATCAGGTTAAAGATTCTCTCATTCTTTAGATGTTTCTGCATTGGTGGAAAACAGTGAGATGAGTATTTAAGGACAATGTATTGGATGAAGGAGGGAGAGGAAGGAAGAAAGATAAGGTCAGCTGCTCTTCTACTTGAATGTTTCATTACTTACCCTCAGTAAGTTTCCAGATGACACCAAGTTGGGCAGGAAGGTTGATCTGCTGGAGGGCAGGAAGGCCCTACAGAGGGACCTGGACAGGCCGGATCGTTGGGCCGGAGCCAACGGTATGAGATTCAACAAGACCAAGTGCCGGATCCTGCACTTGGGTCACAACAATCCCATGCAACGCTACAGGCTTGGGGAGGAGTGGCTGGAGAGCTGCCCAGCAGGGAAGGACCTGGGGGTGTTGGTTGACAGCCAGCTGAACATGAGCCAGCAGTGTGCCCAGGTGGCCAAGAAGGCCAATGGCATCCTGGCTTGTATCAGGACTAGTGTGGCCAGCAGGAGCAGGAAAGTGATTGTGCCCCTGTACTTGGAACTGGTGAGGCCCCACCTCGAATGCATGTGTTCAGTTTTGGGCCCCTCACTACAAGAAGGACTTTGAGTTGCTGGAGCGTGTCCAGAGAAGGGCAACAAAGTTGGTGAAGGGTCTAAAGCACAAGTTTTATGAGGAAAGGTTGAGTGAACTGATGTTGTTTAGTCTGGAGAAAAGAAGAAGAGAAGCTTGGGTAGACCTTATTGCACTCTACAACTACTTGAAAGGAGGTTGGAGCGAGGCGGGAGTTGGTCTCTTCTCCTAAGTAACAAGCGATAGGACGAGAAGAAATGGCCTCAAGCTGCATCAGAGGAGGTTTAGGTTGGATATTAGGAAAAATTTCTTCACTGAAAGTCTTGTCACGGATTGGAACAGGCTGCCCAGGGAAGTGGTTGAGTCACCATCCCTGGAGGTATTTAGATGTGTAGATGTGGTGCTCAGGGAAATGGTTTAGTGGTGGACTTGATGATCTTAAAGGTCTTTCCATCCTAAACAGTTCTATGATTCTATTTAACAAAAACAAGAGAGACAGAGGTTTCTACTGCAGGTATAGGTTTGAAACCCATGTAAATGCACAGGTTAGCTCAGAAGTAATAGAGACTTTTTTTTTTTTGATAGATAACGAACTCTTAATACTTACCATTACAGTTTGCATAATAAGCTTAAAATATGAGTTATAGGATTGGGTTTTTGCCAAGTTTTCTTTTGCTTTTCTTGGGTTTAAGAGCTATTGAATCTGGCCAAGAACAATCATATATCTCTGAGGTAAATTTTTTTTGTTTTTCAGGTAGCTTCTGAATGTCTAAAGTAAAATTTACAGCAATAGATATAACTGTAAACTTAAAATCACGGTCTTTTTGACAAAATTAGTACACTGGGATTTTCTTTTATGGTAAACTGTAATGTTTAATCTCTGCACTCTTTTCTAGAAGATATACTGCTGAGCAAGTTGTTAATTTTGTGACTAACACCTACTATTGATCGACTTGATCTGAAATGGTGTAATTGAAGGACAGTCAGTACCATTTATGGCTCTGTGTTGATCACCGGCTATCGTAGTTCTACCATTAGACAAGCCATCTCTATTAATTTTAATAACAATTCAGTAAGACCACATTCTAAATCTGTGTAGCCCTTCTTTTAAATTTCCAACAGTAGAATTCCTGTAAAATTAATTTCTGGAATTGCCAATAGTAGACACTATCTACAGAAATCACTGCATGAAGGGTGCTTATTATATTACTTTATGTTTAGACTTTTATTGTGCATGACTAGTACTTCTTACTGAGTGATACATTTCTCAGACTGTGACATTTTAACACTAGGCTGGGGGCTGGGTTTCCCAGGATTCTGTGGAAGGAGCATAGATCTTAGTAAGTGTGTATATAGTGATGAGTACATTCACTTTCTAGGTGCCAGACTTGCAGAACCTTGTATTTGGATATTTCTTGCTTAGTCACAGGGAAAATGCAGTGTTCAAAATGATGGTGCCTAGGCTGATGTGTTCTGCCCATATGCCTCAACAATGAAACAGAATTGTGCACTGTGGGGGAGAAGGGGAATGTGAATCAGATCCCGGTGTCTGATGAAGTTGTCCTTCTGTGAGAGGGCTGCTGGCTGTGTTATCTTGTAGTGTTTGCAAACTTGTGCTCTTAAAAAGTTAACTGGTGTCCCAGTTCAGTTCAGATTGGGATGTGCTGGTTAGGCATCAGAGTAAAAAGCTTTGCTTGTGACCTGCAGTGAAGACTAACAGTGGAGTGAAGATAAAAAATTTATTATTTTGTCACTAGTTACTCAATCTATTTAAACTTCTACAGCTTCTTAATTTGCAGTTCTTTAATATGTGCAGAAGAAATATTTATTTTTAAAACTCTTGTTTCAGTGGACTATGTATTTAGCATCTTCAAGGTATTTCTTTGTTGATAACCACAGGTTGAACATGTGGGACAAATGTCTGATGAGCTTGCTGGAAAAAGGGTGCTGTACATCTTTTGTTCTCAACCTGTCAAGCAGCAGGAGAATGCAGAGCTCTGTCACTCCATTCACTAGCTTCCTCAGCAGTGTGCTATAGACTTCCAAGCCCTGATCCTCTGCTGACAGACACACAGACCCTGTGCCAGAAGAATATAAAATCATACAATAAGGTTGTGCCATAATGTGCAAGGACAAGAGTCTGGAAATAACACTCCTTCATGCTTCTTAGGTGTTGCAGTTCCTCTGTCCTGTAAGTTTCTGATAATGTTGTATTGCATGCATGCATGAATAGTTTGGCAAAAGAAAAAGAGCCAACATTTTAGGAAGCAGATGTTCCTTCCCTACATCTGTGGTAGAGTATACAAAAAGCATGTTATATATTGAAAGCTGCTTCTTTCCACACTACAAGTGTCTTTTGGTCACTGTCTTCATCTTTGCAAAACCTATGTGAAATAATAAAGCATTAGTATGAAATACAGTAAGAAAAAAAGGATCACTGGAAATTACTATGTCTCTGCAGTAAAAGCATGATTAAGATGGGGTGTGAACCCATATCTTCCGAGTTGTCTTGCAATATACCTAGACTCTTGAGCAAGCAATGGTGGCTACAATTTTACCAGGTAATGTTTTATACTACTGCTTATTTTAAAAAAAAAATAAATCCATGATTACTAGTGCACATAACACGCAAAGATGTCTGTAGTTGTCTGTCTTTCTATCTTTCTTCTCCTTGAGTCTCAAAAACCTGAAGAACTCCTGGGGGTATTTGATGAAAAGTGGAATTATAAGCAGGTAAAATATCTACTACTTGCATGATATTTATATGTAATTAATCTTCACTGTAACATTACTAATACAGAAATCTACAACTAGGTTGAAGTGATATTTATTTAGAGGTGAATCATCACATCGTGATGTTCTTCTAATGTCTGATACATTACTGGCCACGGAAGAGGTTTGCTGGTGGTAGTCTCTAGGAGATTAGTGTTTGATATAAAGAAATCAAAAGTCTAGAGGTGCTCTCAATTGAAAGAGGACTGTTTGGCCATTGACTCTGATACACGTAAAAAACTGATTTCCAACCTAGAGGAAACACTGGAGAAATTTTTCTTAACAACTTCAGGAAACTTTTTCTATTAGTTTGATGGTCTTCATCAAAATAGCATAATGAATAAATTTCCCTCTAAATCATGCTGTTGAAAATATAGAGTTCTAACTCTGACGATTGATTTAAGGTGTTAACCTTGTGTATGCTGAGTGCTATTAGGTGATAGGTTAAGCAAACGTTTCAACTAGTCAGACTACTGAGAAGGCTCCTCTGTTCGGATGATAGACATAGCAATGATTCAGCAACCTGTGAATTAAATAAAGCTTTGCATTTTAAAAAGCATATAGTTGATTTATTGTGCACATAAATGGCTAAGATATAAAATTTTCTCCATTGTATAAGCTGTTTCAGAATGAGGATGAAAGGTAGAGAAGAGGCACCGTATTAATATGCACCGGCACATTAATAATAGCAATAGAAGTAAGGAGCAGGGATGAGGTTTGGATGCAAAAACTGAACTTTCTTCACTGCAAATCTTGAGATAAGTTGGGCTACAGGAAAAATCAAATGCTAATTAACAAGAGTTATCTAACCAACCAAAGGCCCACTGTGAGTGGGCAAGGGGTAATGTAGGCGGTCTGACAGGTTTTGAACGAGATGTATTTGAGGGTTTGGAAGGGTTAGTGGGAAATGACAGGTTTTCTATTATCAGGGTGTAAACAACAGCCGAATTGTGATATCTCTTTAATCAAATGGCCAAGCAGAGGTATTTTATATTCTGAAAGAAAATTGACCATGAAAGATATGGGAGGTTTTAAAGGAAGTTGGGGTACTACGCAACTTGAAGAACCTGCACAGACTGTGAAGTAAAAGAAGACTTCAATGATGTTTATGGCTGTCTCAGCCCCGTATAAGTCCTGCTGCAGTGAAGGACTCTAGAGAGGGCAGTGGAATGGAACAAAGAAGACAAAGACTTTAGAAAATATTATCTTTACTTTAAGAAAGTTTGACTGCTTTTTAACTACATTTGAAGATGCAGAAGTAGTAATTCAGAATGCATCATCCTCAATAGGAATACACCAGAATGTCAAGCCTAAAGTTAGGAAAGTTTCTGTTCTGCTTCCTTAATATGACTTGTTTCCTTTATTCAAACAAAATGCTTAATTATCTGAAGAAAAATATCCTATCACTTATTTAGCACTGATAAGAAGCTTCATAAATCCATTCAAGTAATGTTTTCTAAAGAACAGAATTAATTATTTTCCCTTTATTTAAAAATATTTCTTTGATCAAAACAATGCTAAACCTAATTGTGCTTGAAAAAGATGTATTTCAACTATGGTAGGGAAGATTAACGTATGTGATGAATGTGAAACCAATTTGACTAAAAGTTCTCTAAACTGATAAATTCCAGGCCAAAGCTGTTTCTTTTTCTTCATTTCCACTTGTCCTTGAAAAGCATGAAGTTTCTATATTAATTCATCACCTAGTTTTGTTCAGATTGATTAGGTAATAACAGCTTTGGATCCTACTGGTGCATTATTTAGACCCTCTGTAAATAAGTAATTCATCTCACTTGAGGACTTCTCTTTCTGGTTTAGGAACTGAATACTGGCAGAATACAGATTTTTTTTTAACAGTCATTTCAAACCACAAGATTTTAATCAGAACTGTGATGTTACTATTATCTAGAAAGGGTTTAATTTTAGTGTGTTGTGATGATTTACTTTTGGTTGCATGTCACACAACAGAAGTCATTTCTTACAGAGTCATAATAGCAGGATGGTTTAGTTCACCAGGTCAAAGGAAGTTTAAAACTCTGCTGGTACTTGGTTTCACAGCTGTAAGCTTAGGGAATGAAAGTAAGGGATTGTTGCTCAGATATGGCTGGATTTAAAAGCGTCTATACATGCTTTCATTCCTGTCTCCGTATCTTGCTACTACCAGCCACATGCATGATATAAACACTTCATAGGGTTCCCTATCGTGACAGTAATCTTTTGGCCTTATCTTTTGGAAATCTACTGCAAAACTGAAATATAAATTAACCTTTTATTTTAATGACACGATTTCTCTTGCACATGCTAGCATGGATACAGGAGAAAGTGAAAACCATTCGGAGGCCTGCTCAGAGATATTAGATGGTAGTATCACATGCAAAATTTACTGTAGTTCTACTCTGATCAGACATACTGTAATACCCTGTAGGCCAGTAATACAGTGGTGCTTTTGCTACCAACAGGACACAAGGTTTCTATTGAGTTTGCAAGACCTCAGAGCTGAGGCTTGTGCTCTCAGAAGTTGTCAGTCTTGCTCTGTTTGAGTTTGTCTTGACCTCTCTGGAGCTTTGTTTTTTACTTGATTTAGCTGTAATAGCAATTTTTCTTCTGGCTTCATAGGTGACTATGGCCAGTTATTTTACTTCCCTTACCTTTGTATGGTACAACCATAATTTTATAGAGATAGTAGTAGTAAGTTGTTATTCTGTGTAGAATAAGACACTCATGACTGACATAACAGTATGGTTTAGAGATATACAGGCCTTCTGTGACAGCAGAGGCCTTAAGAAGTGGAGAGACTGGGTGCAGTGTAGAGGAATACAGTGCAGTGTAGAGGAATACAGACAGGTGATGATAAATCATGGGGCATAGACTGACACTGCTTGTGGCTACAAACAACTCACCTGTGGTCAGTGACACAACGCAGACCTGCAGCTGGACAAAATGTCTTTGAAGGGTAACAAATAGAACAAAGAAATAGCATCTAACAGATGTAAAATGTAGTTAACCTGACTGTAACATGGAATTGCAGATCAGTAAAGAAAAAGATTTTTAAAAAGTCTCAGCAAACATATGGAAGTGATTCCAAGTGTATTCGAGGTGAGGAAGAAGTAATCATATTTGTGTAAGTCATCAAAATGATATTACTACTGAAGTATCCAAACTTAGGACCCAAAGAAGCAGGGGAAGGGTGAGCAGGGAAAGGGTGAGCATAACCCTAGGAAAAGAGTGGAAACTGTAAGGAGGGAGTGTGTGTAACAATCTCAATCAAGTGATTTCTGAAATTATGACAGTGTGCGATTGTATATAACTTCATGGCAGCATTGAATATGTACAAGTCTGATTTGGTACGCCAAACTGTGGGAGGAAAAACCAACAGGAAGGAAACAAGCAAGCAATTCTTCCTCAAAAAGTCTTTGGTTTGAACAGGATTCTACATATGGGGTAAAAATTCCCTTTGTCCTTACTTTTAGTACTGTTGTCTTTTGTACTGTAAATTGTTCAATGACATCACTGACTGCTTTTCCACCTTTGAGTGCCTCTGTGAAGATAACATTAAAAGTCACTTTCATTGTGCTTGAGGGCTGGAATCCCTTTTCGGCACTGTTAAGTGCTCTTGAGGGAGCAAAAATGTCTTGATAGAAGCACTTTTAAGAAACAGCAGTTTCTGACTCCTCCTTGTTTCCAAATGCTGTGGAAACAGTCTGGTATCTGCACAGTGGCAGCAGCCTCACTTTTTGTGGGATGGTTCTTCATAATGTTCCAGAGTTTATACTTGTGTTGTTATTAAACGTGGGGAAGAACTGAAAGGCTGATGATCTTTTTTTTTTTTTAATTTAAATGTGCTTGCATATTTCAGGTTACACATACAATATTATTTTTAGAAGAGTTCAAGTGACAAACCCCAAAATTTATTTTAAACATCTTGGGTGATGTGAATGTCAGTAATTTCTTTACTGCTTGCCCTGCTTTCCATTTTCTACCCTTTCTTCTACCAAGTCATGTGAAAATAGCCAGAAAATGCTGACTTCTGCACAGTATTGGAAGACTTCTAGGGAAGTGCTAGAATCTCTTTTGGACTGAGCATATTAAAAGTGCTGTCTATCCAGCCATGACTATGGTGGTGACACCCACCGCTATTCTGTGACTGAGCACAAGAGTCAGTCCTAAGTTTCAGGTCCTTATTGCTAGTATTACATCAGAATTATTAGTAACTCTTTACTGTCAGTTTGGTTCATTGTTTTGTAGGCACAAACACTCAGAATAAGGGGTATCATATATATATATATAAAAAGTATAAATAAATATATGTATATATAAAAGATATATTTTACACAAAGAGCTTGATTTTTTTCCCTTTGAGTATGTTTATGATAGACCTTTCATTTATGTTATCACACAGTCTTTTTCTTCAGATCCTTAAATTTTTTTACAGTTCAAGACAGATGGTGTTTAGAGAAGAAACTGGAATACTATCGTGGAGGTGACTGATGTGTATGGTTCTTATTGGTTGACAAAGGTAAATAGCATGTATGGAGCAAGGTGAAGAAATGTAGGATTAGGAAGGATAGATGTGTAAATGTAACTCAGTTCTGTACTTGAGAAGTGCAAAGGTATCCCTTGTGCTTTTGAAGTTCTTTGTGACATTAGACAAATGACTGCGACTAGAGGCTCACAGGTAGTAACTCTTTGCATACTTCTCATTCCTGCATGCCTGACTCCACATCCTGGAGTTTAATTTGCTGGAGTGCTCACTCTTGCAGCTGAAAGTGGAAGTCAGCTTGGGAAGGACAGGCAGCAAAGAAGCACACAAGACTACTAGCCATTCTGGTAATGTTCATTTCTGCATATCCAAATGTATGCTCATAAATTCATTATAAAATCTTGAAAATTTGGATTTCATGCTTGCTTTATTTTTTCATTTAGAAGACAATAGCTTAATTTTATTTTCCTTGTAAAACTGTAAATTACTTTAATTGTTCTGAGAAATATTTTAAATAAAAATGAGTTTAAAAATTCTCTATGTATGTTCATTCATGAATGAATTTGTCATTAATTATAGCAAGAGCCTCATGCTGAGTGGTGAAATGTACAAAGACTGTAGAAATTTGTTTTTAAAATGAAAAACTAAACATTCAGTGAAACATGTACTTGGAATTAGACCACAGAAAAGGTACTATTTTGAGATTGTATTAATAAATGAGCCTGTATTTTTCAGGACCAGGTGCTTGTTTAATGTGGATACATCCTAGTAGATGCAACTAGGTAGAAGGACCTTGCAGAATTTCAATTACCAAGTGTATTTACAGTAAAACTCAATTTTCATATTTTGCTTCAAAAGTTTAAATGTTTTAAACTCTATATTTCAGTCAAGTATTAAATCCTATAACTTTGATATAGGATTTAAAAATTCCTTTAAATTAAATTCCTTCCATTTAAAAAAACCCAAACACCTGAACCTACCAAACTTGATTGATTGATAGGTCTTTAGTGAAACTAAGAGATACATGTCCATCTTTCTGCAGAGTTTTGGATTTGTCAGTTTAATTTGGAACAATTACCTTATGGCATAAATGGTTTATTCTGTTCAGCAATAGCTTAGTTTTAGTTTTGAAAGTCTTGTTGAGAGTAAGTCACAGCAAAATAAGCCATCTGTAGAGGAAATATTTCTGAATGAAGGATGTAATATGTCCTCTCAACTTAAAACTATGTTTCTTGGCAGTGGTGAGGCTTTGCGTTCATGCTGAGGAAACAACT
The DNA here is from genome assembly GCF_949628215.1 of Phalacrocorax aristotelis. NCBI lineage: Eukaryota > Metazoa > Chordata > Aves > Suliformes > Phalacrocoracidae > Phalacrocorax > Phalacrocorax aristotelis. The sequence continues at coordinate 87,060,745 of NC_134277.1, forward strand.
GGATAGATTTCATAAGGCTTGATGTTCAGGTGCTTGCTTGTGGCTCCAGTACAATGTGTTATTGGAAAGTTAGTGAGCAGAACAAGACATAGTGCTTAAAAATATGTAAGGAATAGCAGCCAGACTAAAATGTATACATTAGCCAAGGCTCTTATACGTATGCATTTGATATCTTCTGGAGAAAAAACTTCTAGCAGATGTCTTTGATTATGCTAATGTTTGCAACCTTAACATTCAAAATAATGAGATTGAAGGATTTAGACTGGTCAGTTTTGGACCTTCACTCGTCAAGCTCTATAGCAAACAGCAGCATTTGGCAATAGGCACATGTGGTTAATCTTGGTGGACTCACCACTACAGATGGACTCTTAACCTATGGTAGATGTGTAATCCCTCTGTCTTTTTCAGACTACATAGCCAAACGTCCATGTGAACAACGGGATCTTGTTTACTTCCGTCATTTTGAAAAGTGAGATATGAGTCATCAGTGATGAAAGCTGTTTCCTTCCTGTACTGAGGTTGCATCAAGTATTTTGGTACTTGGTTCTTATTTGAATAATCCTAATTGTTCGTACTAAATCCTAATTATATGTACTAAATAATCCTGACTACTATTAATATTCCTTCTATATTCTGATCCCACTTTTTTTTTCTCCACTCAGCTTGGTCAGCCAGTGAGTTCCAGAAATAGCAATTTAAAAGTCAGCACTAGGCAAAAGATAGGGTGAAAAATCATTACGGTCACTGTAATGTCAGCACATACTTGGTGACACATTCTGTTGATGTCCCATCCAGAAAAGTAAATTATGGTATATTCCACTAAATATGCTTCACTGATGAAATGTACCCATCTGCACACCTGTACATACATGAAGTCACTGTAACACAGAGCAAGTCAAATAATGTGAATTCATTCCAAAATTCATATGGGATAATTAGAAACTTTTTACGACTTATGAGTGAGCAGCAAGGGGAAAGCAAGGATCATGTCCTTTACAGACCACAGAGAACATTTTAATTAAAGCAATAAACTTTATAGTATAGATTGGAGATAGCACTTTAACATACTGCTAATACCTAAGTGTGAAGGCTGCACAATAATTTAAAGGTGACAGTTTCGATTTAGTATAACTCTTTGCACAACGAGATAGTACAGAGAGTAATCAATTATCTAGTGCTGAGGGTTACCAAACAAGGCTGAAGTGACAGAAAAGGCAATGAATGCACAGTGGGAAAGGCAAGTTTGCAAATTTAAAGGCTTATATGCAAGTACAACAAACTGAGTGAGTAATGGTGTGTGCAGTAATGAAAATCAGATGCTGCTGTCATGTGCCTCTCACTGTTTGTACCACTGAACACTGATACAGCTGCTGAGTGTTTATTTGTAATCATGGCCTCAGTTGCCACAAGGAGGAAGTGAAGGTTTGGGATAGTTACATTGCTCACTCTTTATAACATACGCATTAAGCTATCATAAGCATCACTAATTATTAAATCAGGAGTGAGATAGGGATTTTAAAAAGCTGGTGATTGGTGCTGTGATTGAGTATCAAATGCAGTGGTTGATTAGGTGCCATGTATGTGAGTGGCTATGTGAGTGGTTATATTAAAAAGATGGGAAATAGCTGCATCGATCCCTTTTTAGTACAAGGTTGGTGAAAACACGTAGTCTGTCTTATAGACTAATCACAGAAAAACCTTCATTAGAGTAGCAGCAAAAAAAGATGGCTCAATCTTGCTTACATTACTCCAATGCAGAAAAAAAGCAAGTAAAGGGTGGAAGCAAGACTGAGAAATTATATGCACTTTAAATAAAGGCAGAGTGGGAGAAAGTAGTTCTCTTTACTCTTCAGTAGCCTAATGTTCTTTCTTACATATTGATGTTTTGATTTCATCAGAGCTGGCCTATATATACTTGTCTTTTGCAAGGTTTCATCTTTTCATGTGTCAGCATCAGTAGAGTATGAAGAAACCAGCATGACTGGGGTAAAAGAAGTTGGTATGTCTCTATCTTCTAGGACAGACATAATTAAATGGTAGAGATTCTGAAGGAGAGAAACAAGAGTATTTTGCAAGTTACTACATCAGGGAGGAGCTGTTAAATGCAGGGTATATATTCTTGAGTCTCACCAGTGGCCACTATAGCTACCCGAGAAGAGGGAGGTGGCTGAATTTCTGATGATCTGGGCTATGTGGATTTAGAGACAAAATACGGAGGCTCATGTGGCTCTGAGAGCTGCACCATCCCTTCAGAAGGATAGAGGTATAATCAGTTACAACTGGAAAGAGCAATCAACAATAAAGAATGACATCTTAATTTGGTAGTAATAAAACATACTAAAATGGAAAAGCGTGCCAGGTATTGAAGAAATTGCTTATACAGCTTTAACCGGCACAGAATTGTCTATTGAGTCATGTGGAGCTCCATTTCAAGATTTATGAAGCTCAGAGCTTACATATATCTAGTGCAACAAGCTAACTCAAGTGAATGAAATCCCTGTGTAAGCATTAAGCTCCTGATTTAACATTTCTGCTCATAACACAGGTGCATGTTCACACATCCAGAAAACTGACTGCTCTGAATATCCTAACTTTGAATCAGAAATTAAGAAATTCTACCTCTGTCATTTGGTTGTGCTGTTGAAACGGAAGAAAAGTACTTCTGTCAGTATTAAAGGTTTTATGCTTTTGACTGTGATGGAGATTATCCTCTTGTATTGCTTCTGTACACTAGTGCAGAAGAAAAGTAGCTTTAGCTGAGGCTTAAGCAAAAATCTTTCATTCCCCCGAAGAACAGAGTATTTCTTTAGCTAGACCTTTTAAAAATGACTGATTGACACTTTGCACTGGTCACGTAACTCCAAAAATGAGGCATATGTATTTTAAAATGAAACCCAAGCACTAGAGTAAAAAATAATAAAAAAGTTATCATTCCCTAATAGACTGTCTATAAACATAAAAGAAATCATGGACAGTAATAAATATTTTTAAATTATGTAGCTAGCAATAAAGAGTTAGGGGAAAAGTCTGTGCTTTGCACTACTCCTTACAGTTATATTAACTTTTCAGCCTTGCTGTTTCAAAGTGTCTTTGATCAAAGTGTCTTTATTCATATGCAGATGTTGGTGTCTCCAAACATGTGGCCAACACAGAGTACATTGGTTAGATAAATATTATGTTACAGAGCTAAGTCTAGTGAAACAATTTCAATTTGCTGTCAGCTGGATGACCATTGCTTACATCTATGTAGTTAACTTCTGAGGATGAAGTTCCTGCTTGAAATTTTGGTTTTTTACCACAACTGATAATGACACCAATAATAAGGCAAATTTTAAAAACAGCAAACAAAGCAAGAGTATAAACTGAAGTTAGGCAGCTGTAGATGGGTAATGACTGTCGCTTAATTTTCTAAGGGTAAAGTTTGAGAAGTTTGGAGTATGGTGTGTTAACAGCAAGAACCATGACTCCTGCTTGGTCTCAAACAGAAGCTGCATTCACAGTCTCCAAGTATGTGGTTTGCTGCTGAGATAACATGAACTGGCACTGTGATCCAAATATCCAGCTTTTACATGACAGAAGACCCTGAATCTGTTTTGAAGTTGTACTTCTCACTGGGACATTTGAAACATTTTTTCTATGGCTCTGTACTGCAAAAAGTAGTTTGCTACCCTACAAATTTTCTGGTAAACTTTGCCGAAGCTTCTCTTTCTAGGAAGCTGGAAGGAAACTGGGAGAGCATTACTGAATTGTCAGCATTTAAAACATCCCAGTGGGATTATAATCCTGGCTGCCAGGCCCTGCCATGAGCCACTCTGGGGAGCACCCAGCATTCCTGGTCCCAGAGAGCCACCAGATCCTGCAGTGCCTCAACACTGATTGGTGTGTTTGCTGGTGTAGGCAGGCCCTTGGCCAGCAAGGCAATGGCTTGCCATTCGAGCTATTAACTAGGAGTGCAGCTTCTGAATCAGACCATCAGCTGTTCTATGGAGTTAAGTGGTTGCGTTTAGTCACTTTGGCAACACAAAGCCCTCTGACTGTTTTTAATTTGACCTTTCCCCCCTGTCATTAGATAATTCAGTAAGCCAGGCTTCAATTTTCTATTGAGATCTACCTGCATTTTACCTGGGAATGAGACATCTCAAAGAATAACCTGTGCTTTTGATTGCATAACTGTAACTGAGAAAAGCACCATATTCACATGAAGATGTTCATGAATCACAGACTCTGGGTAATGGATCATAACTTGCTCTATAGTATTGTGGGCTGGTTTTGTGTGTGTGTGTTTTAAACTTTACAGTAGTTTGTTCTTGGAATTTACACCTTTCCTTGGAGTTATTGGATTTTGACACTATTTAAAAGAAAACACCTGGAGGTTATGAGTAATATGGCTGAGGAATGCTGAATTTATATCATATTCTTCTGGAGCTCTGTATCAAGACAGCTTTTGCCAAACGTGAAGTCATTTCACATAGTAAAGTTGGCATCAAGCCCAGTTTCTTTATGGATGTAAGATAAGGGAAAATCAGGATGCAGATATATTTGGTGGATCACATAGCTTTCTCTTTCTTTCCTTTTCTTTCCTTTCCTTCCTTTCTTCCTTTCTTCCTTCCTTTCTTCCTTCCTTCCGCTCTTTCTTTCTTTTCCTCTCTCTCGCTCTTTCTCTCCCTTCCTTCCTTCCTTCCTTCCTTCCTTCCTTCCTTCCTTCCTTCCTTCCTTCCTTCCTTCCTTCCTTCCTTCCTTCCTTCCTTCCTTCCTTCCTTCCTTCCTTCCTTCCTTCCTTCCTTCCTTCCTCCCTCCCTCCCTTCCTTCCTCCCTCCCTCCCTCCCTTTCCTCCCCCCCTTTCCTCCCTCACCTTCCTTCCTGTCTTTCTTTTTCTTTCTTTCCTATATATCAGCTGCTAAAGAAAGTTATTAAAGATAATTCCAGTTCCTTTACTAAACCAGATTTTATTTGAAGGAAAAGTGGTCTGTGCTCCTGGGAGCAATTTGGTATTCTAAAATGGATTTCTCTGAAGTGTTTATTGAAATAGAGAAATTATTCCCCATATTCTCTCCATTTAGAATGGAAAGCTACTCTAATACAGTGAGTGAACCAAGGGAATGAAGAGTGCAGAGCAAAAGAGTTTTTGATGAATGAGAGGGAGAGACAGGCACAGGAGACAGACAATAGAATCATTTGAGGAAATGAGAACATGAAGTGTAAGTGTACAAAGAGATAGAAATGACCACATTTTTCACTGGCAGAGTAATGATGACAATTTGAAAAGTCATTTAGGTCAGTGACATGCAACACTTTAGGCACTTGTATGTTGACCTTTCAGTGGATCAACTCCTTGGAGAGAGTATCTGGTTCCTGCACTTCTTGAGAAGCTTAACTGTAGGAGAGTGAGACTTGAAGTCTGCTGGGTGAGTCCGGGACAAGAACTTGCAAACAGCAAAGCACTATTAAAATGGTCTGTGGAGATGTGTGATATTTTCAGATATTGTCTTCTTTATTAAAAACAATGCTTAATCTTACACCAAATGTGAGATTTCATTATTTCTTAGCTTGAAGTTGAAGTCAGGACCATGACTAGGTGAGCAAGGTCTCCTGGAACTGCTGACATGCAGGACAACAGTGGAGATTGTACCATAACAGTATGCTTTATTCAGTCTGTTTTCTATCCACAGTGTTTCTGTCCTGTGGCAAATTATAATTTGCAGTTTATGGAGTACTTCAAGAAAGACAGAGCTGTAGGTTCAGGAACATTATAATCTTGGGGAGTTTCTTTGTATTACCTTTCTTTTAAGACCTAACTGGGAGCAACAAGGGATAGGTACAGATTTTACAGGTCTCTAATAAACATGACTTTGTACTCCTACTCAGCATCCTGGGAAAGCAGAAACATTATGAGATACTGGTGAGATAAGCTTCCCCTGTCACCACCTCCAAGAGGGAAATCAAATAGCTTCATAGACATTTTTCCTTTTTTCTGTGCAGTAAATTTAGCAGTAAGATAAATAGGCTAATGAATAACAACTAAATATTCTGTTCCCAGAGTATGGCTAGTTATTTAAAATCCTTCTCCATGGCTCATCTACAAGGCGAGCTCTCACTCAAAACTTTGGAACTGTTAGGTCCAATATCCTCTGACTAGCACTACCTTTTATCCAAGGTATCACTTGCACCAAGAGGTAGCCGGCCACTCGTGCTCAGCTAGCTGTTGCTGTTGGAGCTCTCTTTAACCCTCTGGCTATGGCTGTGCTCAGCTGGCTGCTTGGACAGCCTTCGCAACCCTTGCTCTTCAGTTATTCTGTGTTATTAAAAGGTGCTGTAGTGTACAAGATTACATACAATCCCTGATAATCTGCTCCTACCGAAGAAAACCCCACCTGAAAGAAGGCTCAGCTCCTCCAAACCACCTCTCTTAAACACGCTGCTTTTCAGTTTGATATTTTTTCTTTTATGTCTGCAAGCTGTATTATAGATTAGGGAAAATATTAACCCTAGGCATATTTAGGCATACTTGACTCAGATGTTCTTATACCTTCACAGATATAAAGGTTAGTGACAACTTCCTTTTAATCTAATTTTTTAAAACCGGAATTTCCTCAACCATTGTGAACAAAACTCTAATTAAGTGTTTCAGTCCTGCTCATTAGTCTTACTCTTTTCCCTTTCATGTCATGAAGACCACCTTGATTCATTTCCTCCTTTCTTCCCTGGGACTCTGCATATGACTCTTTTTCTCTCCCAGGCCTCCATTACTAGGCTTATATATGAGATTTTTGAATGTTTCTCAGGAAAATAAAGAAGGCTGTTTCTAAGCTTTCAAGACCAGAGACATAGCAGTGGATGTATGTAAGGTATGGCAATCACTTTTACAGCAGGATCATATCATGTTTGGAGGAAAAGTTTAAAAAGAAAAAAAGAAAAGGTAGGAAGATAGACAAGGGCTTGGTCTTAGTTGTAGATTAATGGAAGTAAAAACTAGAAGTAGGGCTGCTCAACATGACAGCAGACGCTGGCTTTTGTCTAAGCCACCAGGTGATACAGTGAGTAAATCCTTAGCTGTTTTTGGTTTGGTGGTTTTTGGGTTTTTGTGGTGTGTTTTTGTTTTGTTTGTTTGTCTGTTTGTTTTCAGTATGTGTGTGTGTTTGTTCAGTTGGAGTCAGTGAGAAACTGACTTAATGGAATTTTACATGGACAATTTTACAGGACAAGAATGGCTTATTAATTTTTTTGTTGTTTGTTTGTTTGTTTTTTTCCCCTGAAATAAAAATTGACTATTGCTACTTTGCCCTATTTTTTCAGTGGCTTACACTATGAAAATGTGAGGGTTACAATAGCTGTATATTTTGCCTAATGCAAAGTGTCATGGAAGGAGCATGTAAGGCAGCTTATAAATATTATACTGCTGTCGGCATGATGCTGACAATACTTAAGAGATAATAGGGTTGTTTTTTCCTGTTTAAGTCCATATGTTAAGGTTATTGTTTTCTTGAATATTTCATTGATTTAAGCATTATCAGGAGAATAAACTGCATTGGAATCACTTTGGGTGTAGAAAAAATATTATTAAACTTGAATGGGAAAGATTTTTCTTTAGAAATGCAAAATTAATTTCCTTTTTATTAAAAAAAAAAAAAAAAAGCTTGGGATATCTCTCAGAATAGTAGGGAAAAACAGGGAAAGAGTATGGAAGACTTCGTTGTCCAAGTGAAATAATTAAGCCAAAAGTAATAAGAAAGGTTGTGATTAAAAAAAAATTTAATACTTTAGATTTAGACAGATTTTAATTAAATTGGGAATGCATCCATTGTTATGCATGACCGCAGCATCAGTGATACATGGTTAGCTGTATATTATGCCTAAAATATAAACAGTTAATGAGGTTATTGAGGACAATCAGGAAACTTTAAGTAACCTCAAGTGTGTTTATGCATCTGCCTATCAAGGCTGAGTGAAAGTTAGCTGAAGACAGCTGTGTCCTCAGGCCCTCTTTTTCAGTCAGTATCTTGTTGTTCACTGTCACGGTGACAAATGAAAACATTTCATGGCAGCAACTGTCAAAAGCCCTCTCGTGAGCCCTGCATTTTCTTTCTATTTCTCAGTCAACAGCTGCCATGAAATATGACTGCACATCGGTAAGCTACAACTCTGTGATCAAATGGGCTAGCTGTTAGTCACTGGCTGGTGGCCATATTAATGGTGAATGATGAGCTTTAGTTGGCCATTTTTCACTGAAAGAGGAACTAAATCTCTCTTTATAGGCTACCTTATACTACAAACATGGAATATTTATCTGTGACATAAGAGCCTATTCAAACAGTGCAGTGTCAGACTCACTATAAATGGATGTGCTGGCTGATACACAGAGAGGTGCTTGGCCTTTACCCTGCTGCCTGTGAAGTTTCCAGCAATTTTGTCTTTCCTGGCATCCATGTTACTTAAAGAAGGAATGTATGCACATTTATTACTGTGTATGGTACTGCTCTTAATAATTGGTAGCTGCCTGTCACCCAAGGTTTTTTCATATATTTCATCCACCTGATCCTCCACCTCCTCTTACCTGGCCTTGAAGGATCTTCATTTAACGGAAAACGAGCTGATGCATTTCTGGTCGTAAGCAAGCAGTGCTGCTGAGAAGGAAGTATAAATCTGGAGTGGGGCGTAAAATTCCTCAGGGAATGAAAGGTGTGTGCCCAGCGTTGGTGCTAGTGTTAGTACATAAAAGAAATCACAGATGAAACTTCCTGGTAAGTGAATTTGTAGGTTTATCAGAGCATGTAATAAGAAATTAATCTATAATATAACACAAAGAAAGAAAAAAGACGTCTGGAAATTATCCAGCTTATCTTTTTTGTAATATCAGTGTTTTCTCCTGATGAATATCCAGTGAAAATCCAGGTATGTTGTATTTTCTTGATGGTCACTAAAGTAAAGAGAGTAAATTATTCTAATGAATGGAAAGTAATTTGGTATCAGCCAGTGTTGCAGAAGTAGATTAGGTGGTTATTGATCATCCATTCTCAAGGCTAAGGAGTTTTGGAGCAGAATTCAGCCTGTCGGATTTGTCCCTCTGCTCTCCCTTGTTAGCTCCTGTTCTTTGTCTTGGAAAAGAGTTGAATGTTACGATATCAGTTTTTGTTTTAGTTTTATGAAGATAATTGTAAAAGAGAGTGTGGATCTTTTGCAATAATACAAAATAAATCTATTCGTGGTTCTCTGCCCTTCAAACTGATGATTTATTTTTTTTTTTAAATTTACTTGTAGATTTATTTGCATTGTGTTGTATTTGCCTAAAGCTGATTTCTGGAATATCAACCCAACATGACACTTTGACCAATTGAATCATATCTGACCTTGTTTTGAGGGCAGAGATTTTGACTTGGAGTTTTCATGTCAGTATCTACATAACTTTGGTATTTCTTTTCAACTGTGGTGTTGGGACTTTGTTTACACCTGTATCAACTCACAAAGACATCCAACATTTCTTAAATAGTTCAGTCTACCCTTGTCAATGGAAAGAGAATTTTTAATCAAACTGTCAAACCAGAATTTTATAGTTGGATAATTTCACTCAACCTTCAAAACTTCTTTAAGGACATCCTGTATTTAACCTTAACATTGTCTGCTTCCCTCATATCTTCTGTAACTTGCAAAAGAAAAGCTGCTGGTGAATCACAGTACAGTACAGCAAGATCGTTTCAGCCATTATGACGTAAATTCAATACCTGCAAGTTTAAAACTCTAACCCATATGAAAAATTGACACAATCAATGTTACTTTTGCCTTCGGTCATGCCATAATTTAGACAGGTATAATTTCAACAGCCTTCATAATTCAGAATATACTAGTCCTATGATACTTCATTAAAGCCATCTCTTAATGTAAGAGTACATATGGGTCAGCACAGATCCCAAACTGATCATTAAAGCCAAATGGCAGCAGACAAGCCAGCATCACATGGAGCTCTTCTGTACATCATCAGTCTCTGGGATGGGAGTGGTTGCTTCAAACTTGACTAAATCATCAGACCTCACAGTCAGTTGTCAAGAGCCCCAGTGCCTTCATGGACACTCACCACGAACCCTAGAGACAAAAAGTCTTGCATATTTATGCAAATCCATGAAGACAGTGTTTAGTCATGTTGCCAGGTTGAGCCTAGATAAGAGAGAAAATAAGTCTCTGGTGGATTAATCATGATGATGCTGTAGGATATAAAACCCTTCAGTGTTCATTCAGGCTGGGAATACATTTGTGGAATGAAAAATGCGGTGCTGACCTTGGTATCAAAGTTAGAAAAGCTTGAAACAGACCCTGGAGCTATGTGAACTATTTCTAAAGACTTTTTCATTCTGTGTCAAATAGGTAAACTGGTTCATGTCATTTGGCCTTTTCCATCTGGGAAGATGTACTTCTCGTTGCTATCACTGACATATTCCTTCTCAGTGGTTCAAGCAGAGGTATCTTTGCTTTCAGTGAAAAAAAGGCTTGATAACTTTTGCTCAATTTTAAAGTAGAGAAAGGGGCACAAGGGAAGAGAAGAAAGGGAGAGAGGCATACCAACTGATCTTCACAATTGAAAGTCAAAATTATAGGTTGAGCAACACTTTGATGTACCTTTACTTCAAGCTGTAGTCTGGTTTGTGATTCTCAACCAGTGTACATTTTAAGTCATATACTTGACTACATATATGTAATTTGCAGAACACACCAAAGTTTTATACTATACTGTTGTCTGGACTGACCCATCAGAGAGTTTCACAACAAGCTTTCACTTACCAGAAGTCTTGGGAGGAAGGGAAGGCTCTCACATCTGTCTTTAATATGAAGTTCTGGTCAAACCACAAATATTTCCAGTATTGAGTGTGGGCTAGACCACCTGTTTTGGTCATGCTTTTAATTACAGCAGTACTCCATGGCTCAATTGCAAGCAGCTAACTACAAGTGCAACTAAGACCTTGTTCAGGTAAGTGAGTATGAGACACATTCTTAGCACTGAAGACAGTATGTATGACATGAGTATGAATCTGAATATGAAATTAAGTCACCCACTTGTATGATCTGGGTATATGCGCTCGGTGATGCAGCTTTAGCAATTTCTCTTCGTGTTATTTTTTTGCATAAGATATTGAGAGTGGCATACTATGCCATGAAATGCATGAAACAAATTTTGATCTTCAAGGTAAATATGTATGAAGGAGTTTTTCATTGTTCCTGCATGTGACATTAGCGTATGTGTTAGTTATGAAGCCTCTGTAAGTCTTTAGCATATGATAATTGCAGCAAGGTCCAATGTTTAGTAGGAATAATTTATTTTCATCACCTTGGAAAAATGGATGCCAATCTGCTACCTCAACATTCTTAACAATTTAAATTTGTTCCACTGATTCTTAGTCAAATCCCCAACCTTTAGTTTCAAGTATTGAAATGCCAGTCTGTGGCAGCAAAGCACTTTAAAATTGCCTTTGCCAGACATTTAAATTTTTGTTATTAGCTAATGAATTATGTTTTGAGCAGTGTGTTATTTACTAGCATGTGAAATTATAGTTCTTATTGTAGCTACATTTAGAACCTGTCACAGGTGGCGATGAATGAATGGAAAATAACAAAAATGGTAGCTATATTTAAGCAGGAGCAGTGCAGGGAAAGGAATTGGAGCTATTCAGTGTAATATAAGATGGAAGAACAAGGAAGAAGAGAAACAGTATCAAACAGATTAAATACGCATAGATGTAGATTATGGGAGACTAATCTGTCATCTTGAATTATAAGTGATTGTCTGGAGGATATAACTGATTATCTGGAGGAAAGAAATGTAGTAGTTCTGAATCACAATGATTACAATAACTCAGGTCATATACTCTCACAAGCAAAAGTGCTAGGTCAAGTTCAATGACATGAAGACTATTATGAAACTTGTTTTAGTGGGTGCAGGTGAGAAGCTGTGATATCTGCTGAAAAGACCATGTGGCAGATTTGAACATGGTTACAAGCAGAATTTATTAAGAATGGCAGGCTGACCATAATAGAGAGAAAAAGAAAATTAGAAATAGGTTAACCAAACTTGTTGATTCAATAAAGTTAGAAAGCTCATGTATAAAAAAAGGGACTGGATCTTATATGTGATGAATTAGATGGTTTTGAAGAACAGGGTAATAGAAATTAGATGTAACTGAATAGTATGAAATCCAAGGTCATTCATATGGACACCAGGACAATTTTTACTAGAAGCAGGAAGCCTGCAATTTGGAAATAACTAAAGGCATAAAAACCTGTGTGCATTTACTCAATTGCCTATTGAGTCTGAATGGTCCATGTGATCTGTCTTTGCAAAATGTAATTGTGACCTTAGGTTAGATCATGAAAGTTGTTTCCAGGAGAAATGGCAAAGTATTAATGACATTCTGTAAGGCACCGGCAGGAGCACCTCATCTGAAATATTGAAAAAGTGGATTGAAATTGGAACAGGGTCAGGAAAGGTTTAGAGGGATGGAGAACCTGAAGATATGGTTACGTTTCTGTCACTTGTGATGTGGCTTTTGTAGGTACGTGCTAGTCAGTGCAAATCTTAATAACGTTGGATGTAAGCGTTATAGAAGCATCTCAGGGTTCGGGATAAGAAAATAGTCCAAGTGTTAATTCCGTTTCTCAGACAGCTTTATAGGCCCCACTGATCTGTATGACCATGAATAATTTTAGTCTGGAAACTGCAAATGGTTACAAGCTATCTGAGTGGATGGATTAATGAAATTCTTTCTGTTAAGAGAAGAAGAGGTAAATGCTGTATGAAATTTAAGACTAAATTTGATCAGTTGCTGAAAAAAAAAATTTCTCATGCTTTGCCTTGACAACAGATAATTACACTTACTGGACCAGAAAGTACTTCTCATTCCTTTGTTTGTAGGATAGTAATTTGGCTGCATGTATGCCCCAAATAGTAAAATCACTGGAGAGAGAGGATAAAGACATTCTTTATCTCTCTGGGTAGTCAACTCTTACACTGTACACAAGATGCAAAGATACTTGGCTAATATTGTCAGCTGCATTTTGGATAAGCAGTTTTACCTGCACTTTAGCTTCAAAATATTGCAATAGAATATCTGAGTCTCCAGTGGGAAACTTTTCATAATAATTTTGTAGTCATTACAGACTTTAACCAAGATGATGCTGAAACACGAAAGAACCCCTCTAGTGTTCTTAAAAACAGAAACAAACTCCAAATACTATTCCACTGTTTCTGAGATACAGAATGTACTGTTGCATAACAAAGGAAGAAAAATAAGGCTGTTAAAAATATGCACCTAAGAGTATATTCTATTTTGAAAGATCATGATCTTGATGAAGTGTTAGAGTTTTAAAACCTGTTCTTCTGACCCAGCTTTTAAGTTTTGTTCCTCAGTTGTTCCTGTCATAGCTGAAAAAGAACCATAGAGACCCTACCTCTTAAACAACTAGTTATGTTAGCTTTATCTTCAGTCAGTCAGCTCTGATGATTTGGACTCATTTAACAAATTCTTACCTTCACCTACCTTTGATGGAAAAGAGATGAAGAACAGCAAGAGCTAGAGTAGCCACATTCACAAAGTAGATTCTACGCTACTTAAGATACATGAGGTTGAGGGCAAATTTAGTTAGACTTAAACTAATAAAAGGGGTGGGTAGGTAAACAAACTGCTGAAAATATTTTTATTTTCCATGGTAACAGACACAATGCAGCTTCTGAGAATATAATGCTGAAAGGAAAACAAAACACAAAAAAGACAAAAACCGAGCATCCAGGGTGAGGGTACTGGTATAGCAATAACTTCCTTGACATTTATGTTAATCTTGTCAGGTTGAATCATGGAATTATATATATATTTTAAAATTCTATTATATTAATTAAAAAAAGGTCCTTCTTTTGAACTTTGCCAAGTTTTGTCTGCGTGACAGTGTAATTCAAAAAATCGTAGTGAATTTTCCTCTCTCCCTTGCTGTTTCATAATATACAGTGGCAGACGTATTTTGGTCAAATATACAGGATTTGGCATAGAAGCCACTCAAACTCTCAAGTCCAATTATGTCATTTTTCATTTGCTCTCACACAGTGTCTTCTATGTGGAGAAGAAACAAGAGGTGTTTTTTATTTTTCTTTTCTTTTCTCAAATATAACTAAAATATACTTTTAGAAATGTTTTAATAAATATAAGTGGTATCAAAGTTCCCACAGAGTGGCATTTCTGGTAGGTTTCACTGATGTTTGTTGGCACTAGCAAAGTGCTGTGACTAAAGAGGAGGCCCTGACTATGGAAGCACTGCACTGCTGCATGCACCTTCTTTGACATATTCCTCCTTTTTTCTGACCTTTTCTCTTACATTGCTTCCAGTATGCTCAAATCTGCTGCTTCTTCTCAGATTTTAGGTATCACAATATTCTCACATCTACACTCTATTTCTTCACAAGTTGTATCTCTCCTCTTATCTATTTTCTTGTCCCACTAATATACAGTTGGTTTAACTCACAATGGAAACTCCGTTTTCCCTCATCCCCATCATCTTTAGATTCATGGGTATTCCTCCTGTCTGTTCATCTTTGCCAGCTCCCCATGCCTCTTCACAGAGGTTTAGCACTTTCCTTCATATTGAAGCTTCGTATGTGTTTTTGTGGTTTCAGTAGTGCATAGTTGAGAGGGACAGGTAACCTACCAAAATTTATCCATTGCAGACAGACATTTTGGAAAGTGTGTTTTTTAAAGTTCAGCAGGATGTGCAAGTCTGACAAAGCTGCATGCAATTGAAGACTGATGGCAGTCTTAATAATACCATATTCCAGCCGTGACCAAAACATTAATTATTAAATTGTGCATTGTATTTCAGTTGTAGTCTATGTAAAAATTAGTTAACCGTGTAGCTGAAATTTACCAAATGGCATCTCTCATTGGAGAGATCTGAGAGCAAACACATTGTGGTTGGAGTTTTCTGTCATACTAAAGAGGTTGAAAATTGCTACTGGCTTTAGCTTCACTGTCTGCAGTATGTTTTTTCTTCAGCTGAGACACAGTGGCCAAGTATCTACTTCTAACTTATTACATCAATGACCTACAATGAGATAAACCTAACGGTATTTTTGTTAGGAAAGGTCGCCCACTTTGTTATGAGGAGGGAACTGAAAATAATAACTTCCTTAGTTATAACCATTTTGACCTTTCAGTTGTTCTCTCCAAAACTATATGTACAAACAAATAAAATTTTAGCCAAACAACATGCAGGTGCTGATTCCTCTTGTGATGAAGCCAATATTCTTAGGAAATAAGACACTAATAGTTTTCCACATGTGATTTCATTTTGGCATTGAAGGAATTAGAGGGGTGAAAAACAGACTAGCCTGGAGCTTAGTAGAGGAAAAATAACTGTCCTTTTCTACGAATTATTAGCATGTTAACCTTAAGACTGCCCTGTAATACTGTGGTCACCAATAATACCTCAGTTAGAAATTTGGTCCTGGAAATGTCTGTGAGACAGGGAGCTACCAGTTGGCTTTAAAACAGTTGTTCCCTGAATGTCTTCATCAGCACAATCAGCTGGAAATCAGAGGTGAAGGTGTTTTCTACGTTGCTCTGGCAACCTAGAGATGGAGGGTCTATTAAGAATGAAGGAAGCAGGATCACATTTCCATGCATAAATACTATTGGCTCTGTGCTTATATCTACATGATTGGTCAATTTTATCTGTTTTTTAGTTGTTATTTGTCTGCTGACTGAAAAAAATATTACTTCCCCATTTTCTAAATGTACAGCTCATAAGCCTTTACCTTTTTATTACTTTAATTATTTGTGTTTTACATAATGCCACAATGATAACTGGCTTTGTGTCTGATGTGTGATTTATTTCAATAAAAGTCAAAAGATTACTTGATCATATGAATTGTGGATGGTTTTGGAACAGTTTACAGTTGTTTCAAATTAAAAATATGAGAAACTGTTGATAAATACATATATTAATACCTTTCTTATAAAGGCAAAGCAATGTATTTATTTGATGATGCCTCTGCTATGAGATGAGAGCTGAAGTGCATTTCAGGTGACCATTATCTTTTTCCTGAGCATCCCTTATAAGTTAATGTCATTTCATACAAAAAGATTAAAGACTTAGCTGCTGAAGCTAGTTTGATTTTAAAACTTCAAGGCTATTTTTTATTTGGGGTCATTCTTTTGTTTATTTTTGAGCCATTCTTTAAAGAGGTCATTCTTTTTTCTTCTTTTTAAATTATTTTCTCCCCTGGCATATAAGCCTCATTTTGAAAAGGAAACTATACGGGAAACTTATTTTTCTGTCTCTGAAATGGCTTTGTCAACCAAGGAAGAAAGCTGAATTGCTGCTACCTTGATTGTATCCCTAACAGTATTTGATATCAGATGATTCTTTAAGCACTTTGTAAAACAGATTCCTAGGGATGGTGTCCTGAGCTACATGTCAAACAGCGGGGGGAAAATAGGTAATTGTTTTGCAAAAAAATAAATTATGAAGAAGGCTTTTTACAAGCATTGAGAATGAAAGGGATTTATTAGTGATCATTACTGACTGGGCCTGCTGAGATATAGAGTGTAGAAACCCTTTATTTTCCACTAATTGTCTCACTTGATTTTACATCCTAAAAATATAATTTTACCTTTACGTTGCTGAAGAACAAGTTCTAGGCATTCAGTTGCAAGATGCCCAGGGATTGTATACATCAGCAGATAGCTCTTTAACCTCCAACAGAACTACATGGTTTTATTAAAATTCTCTTCATTATACAGAAATAGAAGAAAAGGCAAAAAAGAAACTAATTTCCCTGATCAAAAAGGAGGCAAGGCTCCCTGAGGCAAGAGCTTTTTGGTTCTCCTCATTTGCTTAATAATAGCATTTTACGATCATTTGAAGAGAGAAGGAGATTCTTCTGAATGATGGGTCTAGCTTTGGGTTGCTATTGAATAGAGTAATATGGAAAAATAGTCAATTACTATCTTCTAAAGTTTAGTATTTCAATGTTCAATAAATGCACAATCCAGTCCCATTGTATGCCAAATAAATATTTTCTTTAGGATTAGGAATATTGATCATATAAATTCAGAAACATTAAAAATGCACCTACTTCATAAATATGTCTGCATAACATAATGTACAGGAAATATATAATCTTTGCTCTACTTAAAATGTATTTGGTTGCAACTTATTTTTAGATCTTTAGTGAAAAAAAGCATGGGTGCAGTACTTAGGGCGAGTGAAGAACAATGGGAGGATTTTATATAACCTGGTGTTTTATTTAATTCTTTGTTTCTGTGTGATCTCAAAGGGTTAATGACGGGTCAGTTTCTAACTAGAAAAGGGAAGTTATAAATCAAATAGGGTATTTTTAATAAACAATTTCTTTTAAAGGCTTCCTTTACAATCCAGTGGGTACTTCAGTGGTCTCCATTTGGTGTCCAAGGCCCAAAAGCTAGGTTTTTCTCCTACTGCACTGACTCGGGGCTTTATGACAGAAGTCTAGTAGCCCTTACAGCCAGCAAGTTTCGTGGCTTTAATCTGAAATATTAATCATGAGTTTCTAAGGATAAAAATTCTTTGGTTTTGCCACAGGTCACCCTCAGATCATTCAGCGAGGCAGCGAGAGGGGTTGTGGTCTTTGCACAAGAGGTTTCTCTCTGCTTCTCCTTGTCTCACATCCTTTTCCAGTGCTCTGGCATGGGTCCTCCATATGCTGCAGAGATTCCATGTGTCTGTGGTGCAGCAACAGGCGAGAGAAGAGGGCATTGTGTGGGGGTGTATGTCAGTGTGTGGTCACCAGTGAACATCAAGTTAGAGTAGCTAGCTTACCTAGTGTCTAGCAGCCTAGTGTCAATTGGGCTTCCAGATTTGACAGCCCTAATAATTTATGGATGTTTTTATGTCTCTTTCTGATCCATTGGGTGGATCTCCCATGTAACATGGGTGATAGGATCTCAGCCAGCAATTTTGGTATAGCATGTACAGGTTAAAGTAAGGAAGGTATATTTTTAACAGCTTCTATGTGATTTAGACACCTAGTTTTTACAGAAGAAATTATGTTTTCAGAAGCTTTACTGCAAGTGTTGCCTCTAAGATACTTGTGCTTTCCTGAGATGTTAATTTCTTTTTAAAAAGAAAGCTTAACATAAGGTCCATTTTTCCACATTACATGTTAAACTTTTCCATGGTCAGTTATTCATCTCTCCCCTGATCAGAGTTTTCCACTTTGAACATTAAATGTTATACTTTATTACGCTTTCATGTGAGGCATTTAGGAACGCACTGAATCAATTTTAAATGTCTGCGGTATCCGCCAAAAGTTTAAGCCATCTAAGCAGTAGCTGATGATGAAAGTGGTTCTCCTCTTTACCTTCCTCTTTTGGGTTTAGATCATACTGTCAGGGAAAGCAGTTCATGGTTTAGAGTGTATTATTATACTTAGTTCTTGGTGAGACAAAATTGTTGTGGACATAACCAATGTAAGATTGCATCAAGAACTGTAACAACTGATATTGGGGAAAGGTGTTTCAGCATGCTTCCTTAAAATACAGATACTTTTGGCTGAATTGCTGCTTTTTGCACTCCTTGTTCCAAGGTTGCTAGATAATCCAGTGGGCAAACCAGAATTTTACTGGGGAGCAGAAATGTGGTGGCTGAGTGATATGTAGAAGTTATGGCATCATTCTTTAATTAATAGTGGCTATCAGGCCATGCTAAGTCGGCAAAAGCGAATGCTGCTGCTGCTGGTCTTAGTCCTTGTTGCCTCTGAGGATTGAGGCTGTAGTCATTATTGTCAGGTGGAAAAAACTTATCTGGATGACTTTAATGAGCTGTCCTACAGCTACTAACTATTGGCCATTTATGTGCTGGGTTTAATAACAACATAGAACAAGTATAACAGTTGGATTTTACCCTTTATGTTTTGTAGCTGTTTCAGTGTTTTAAATGACAAATCATTTCAGCTATTTTTTTTTTAGTACTACAGCATGTGACCTTTTGAGATAATTGTACTTTTAATATGCAATTGTGATTGTTGAGGGAGAGAGAAGGGGAGTTGAATTAAATTTCTAAGGAAGAAAAGAGAAGAAGAATAAGATATTCTTCAAAGGAATGATAGGGATGAACTTAGAAAAGGGATTTTTTTTTCTTGCAGAGAATTAGATAGAATGATATAACTGAATGCACCTTTTGAAGAACTTCAAAGTTGTGTAACTCAGAGTGTGATTGGAAATGTCTCTTAACTGACAATCTGTGCAGTTGGAATTCAGTTCTGAAGTTTAAAATTCTTGAAGACTAATTCTATACTGTTAGTTACCCTTCCTCCTCTTTGTAAACAGTTACAGTGCACTGGGTAATCTATATAGAAAATTTTCCAGGTTCCCATTTTTAAGTTTGCTTGCAGCACAATATTCATAGATTCTGCTTTAAAGACCGAATTTTTAATTGGCTTTTCTATGGTACTTTTTGTTAGAGTAACCAATGCTTCACAAATACCAGCAAATGTCTATTTGAAACACCCCAGTTTTGTGAGGTGACTGACATGTCAATTCTTGCCCTTCCCAATTTACAGAGGCTCTAAGTTAAAACATTCCAGTTTATTGGAATGCTCAATAGAAGGGTCTAGAACTTGCTTTAGAAAAGTATTTAGTGTTCTGTGGCACTTCACATTGAAAGTACATCTCAAATGCCCTTCTGCATACTAGAGCTCTCTAACAAGCACCCAGAACAGTTGCCAGTCGTCTGTAGAAAATCTAAATAAGGTCCTGAAATCAAAAGCTGGAGCAGCCAAGTCCTGACTGTGCTAGTTACTGTAAGAAGTTTCTTTATTCCTCAGACCTACTTCACCATCAGGATGACTGCAGAACCCTCTGCAGCTGAGGAAATAGGGCTTTTGGTGAAAAGCAAGTTCCTTATCTACTTACCCTCAAGCCACTACCTCCTCTGCCTGCTTGTCTGTACCTTTTGCTCCAAATCTCTGTCTGGATCAAGTCAATTCTCCAGGGAATCACAGTGGCTATGCTTTTTGCCAAAGCAGTAATGTTCTTCTTTCACTTTACATTTATTTTTCCAGCTGTCCCTAGGCTTTTCTGTGGGGAAACCTGTGTGATCGATTTTTTCCTTGTTTTTGGACCCCTGTCAGTTCTCTTCCCTTGTTCTCCCCCTTCCTTTTTCAGGATTATTGCCTGTCCTCCTTGTTGCAGGACCCTTGCTTAGATATGTCTATTTTTGTGAATTAAGTTAATCAATTTTTTTTAAAGTGTAATGAACATATTTGGAATAAAAGTATATGCACAGGGAGCTGATTAAAGACAAAATTAACTGTCTCTGAAGGACAAGCCTTATTACAGTCCTTTGCCAAATACCAATTTTCAGGTGTTGAAGTCTGCATGTAAAACCTGGCTTTAGTTATTTAATGCCAGCTTCACTTCTGGCATGCTTGAAAGTGGCATTCTGGTGCACTACGATATGCTGTGGACTAAAACTTTTGTTAATAGGTGCTACCGGTTGGCACACAGGGGAGAATAAATATGAAAAAAACTCAACAATTAAACGTGGATTTCTCCACAGAGAGGCTGATTCAGCTCTTCTGATACAGATATTGGAAAATCCTTCAGTGATATGAGGAGGAGAGTATATACTCTGAGCATTAATTTGGCATTGCAAACATTTTTTCCTTGTTCTTTTGGTCAGAAAAATTAGGTGGAAAAGGATAACGCTACATAGTAGGGATAAATGAGAAGAGAACAGTTTATAAGTAGGTTTGCCAGAAGTTATCTGGCCTAGCAGAGAGCAGATTTCCTTTAGTCTCTGGAAGAGAGAGAGAGCGCTTTTGTACATTCCTTAATACCCCACAGCCCCCTTCACTCCCCCAAACCCCAACCAAATGAACAACAACAACAAAAAATCAGATTAGTGGAGTCTTCCAGAGGTTAGTTCCACTGTAGCATACTCACTAATCTACTAATAAACAGGTTAAACACCTTTAAGTGGCTTAAAAGAAACTGAGCAGATCCATTTGTATTTAGCTTGAAAAAAGCAGGACTCCTGATGTCATACTCTCCAGGGCTGAAGTTACAGGAAAGCTGGGAAGGTGCCAGATCAGGGCTGTTCTTGCTTCAGTGTCCTCATATCTTGGATGTTAATAAGTTATTTTTAAGTAGAGATCTTTTTCAAACACCTCTCTGACTTCCCCTGATTTTTGGAAAGCCCTTTCATTTTTACCTTGGTTTAATTCCTATTCAAGACTGTGCATCATAAGGGTAGCATTGACATTGGCGTTAATACCTGGAGACCATGAAAGCAAAGTGTATGACTTAACTGTCAAGGCTGTAATGGAGCTGTTTAGTTCTAGGCTGTATTTCTGTCCGTACTTTTTGTTCAAGGCTAGTTTCAGACAGCAGTCTCCTTGACTAATACAGCTTACAGTTTTGGGATTTTTCCTTTTCTTCCCAAACAGCTTCATGCTTTGGATTGGCAGAAATTTATAACCTAAGGGAAAAATACTTAAAGGTTAATGCGGTCAGCCTTGACTACCATCCTCCAGAAAAATCATACATTACCCTATATAGGAACAGCTGTGATACAGCACAAACATCAAATATTGAAAGTATTTCAGATGCTGTATGAACTGCTTGTATTTTTATTTTCTCTCCACCTTCGTACCTTCCTTGGGAGAACTGGTTCCGTTTGAAGGTTTTTTGTTTATCGTACTGAAACTTGACAATGTTGTAGATAAAGCATGAGGATGTGAAAGCAAATTATTTAACATTCCTGAAATCACACAAATACAAGGAGAAATAGACTACTCTCAAATGACACGGACAAGATCTTGTGCTTTATTTGCAAAACAGAATGAAAAACTTTTATGGCTTTTGACCATAAAGAAAAATGAGGGACAAGTTGGAAGCAGAAGCAGAAGCCAATAAGTTAACCTTTGTACTTAAAATGTGCTTAAACAGACTGTATTGATATCTGAGTTAATTGATAACACCAAGGGGAAAGAGTACTATCAACTCACAATTCATTTGTCTTCTAAGACAGATGGAGAACCAAAATGATGCCAGATACTGTAGCTAATCCTGCTCCTGATTCTGTGACTTCCTGAATTAACAGAGTTAAAAAGAGTTAATGGTGCAGTGTCCAAAAATAGTTTCTCATGGCAATTTTTAGTGAATTGTGGAAA
The DNA here is from genome assembly GCF_949628215.1 of Phalacrocorax aristotelis. NCBI lineage: Eukaryota > Metazoa > Chordata > Aves > Suliformes > Phalacrocoracidae > Phalacrocorax > Phalacrocorax aristotelis. The sequence continues at coordinate 87,082,922 of NC_134277.1, forward strand.
CAAAAATTAACATGGGTGCCTATTTATGCCTATGAGTGTAGAAAGCAGAGATAGAAAAAGACTCAGAATACAATCTCTCAACTCCAGGATGTAAACTCTACTTTCTAACAGATTCTTTATCCAAACTGTTACATGGACAAATTGGTTGATTTAATAATAGGAATTTACAGCTCTTTGAAATATGGCAAAAGCAATCTTGTTATTCAAAAAGAGGAGACACCCATTGAAATGCCAACAGCATGCATGAATAGCACTATATTAATCCTTCAAGTTCTGATAGCCTCTCCGCAGACCTCTGCTTTTTTGAATTGTCCTGCAAATGTTAACTAGTGCAGTGGAGAATAAAATGTCTTTAATCCTCAAATTAAAAATATAGCAATTTCTCTGTGTAACCATGCTTTTAAAAGAAAACTTATTTTGCTTTACATTGATGCTAGAAGCACTCAAATTATAAGAAGGTAGTGGCCATAATTTTTTAAAATACTTGAATTTCATTAGATGTTTTTGTCTTATAACATCCTAAAATCAGGTATGAGATGAAGATCACCTCTAGCATAAATGTGGAATAGTCTTGCCTTGACATCTACTGCTACTTTTTTTCTTTTTGGAAGAGGCATCTACAGTGGTATTATACAATGTAATGTAAGAATCATTAGCACAGTGTGCATTATGACAGAAAAAGGGATGCATATTTGTATGATATCTCTCACCACAGTATTAAGCCCTTGTTCTGAATCTTGGTGGAGGAAATATATCAGATTGCTACCGCAGATTATTATTAGTCAGTTATAGCTCCTTTGACCAGCTAAACAGAGATTTTAATGGGATTCTCATTTTGTCTCTTCTATGTATGAAGTGAAAAAGAAAGTCTTACAATTTTCTAAAGTTAATATTTTATTTCAGTTATCAATGGTTTCTGTGAACTTTACTTCTGAGGTATTCTATTACTGGATAATGGCTGAAAGTCTGCAAGTGTGAAATTTCCTTGCATGGAAACAAGGATAGAAAGCTTTCATTTACTGTTTCTCCCTATTCACAGAATTTCTGTTGCAGGACAAAGCACAGACTTCATTATGCCATTAGTTAACCTTCAAATAGGTTTGATGTTTTGTGAAATGTGCGCTGTGCATTCATTCCTCCATAAATTACTGTCTGTGGTTTGGGGATTTTTCCCCCCCTTCTGCTATGTTATGGAAAAATCTTAATGATATTCCTGTATTGGTATACAGCAGCTTGTGATAATATTATGCATGGAGGAGAAATATAAACATTATTCCTCTATTAGTCAAAAGCCTTGTTATGCATGAATATTATCCACTCAGCAAAGGGGCTGAGCTGTCAGATATTTATTTTGCATTGTTCTAGAGTCAGTGCCGCAGAAGGAGAACCGAATAAATCCTATAGGCTTAGCTAACAACAGCATACTAGTGAGATGCAGAAGTACCTACCTAACTAAGCGTGCAATCAGACATTAGAAAATGCAATAGCTGGGGAATTATGGACGAGACTGTTGATTAAGCCTAACTGAAGTTAGGCATGGACATTAAAGCTAGTAAAATCTTTTTTTTAGTATCAGAAATTGTGTGGTATGATGAAATCCTGTGGCTTCTAATAGGTGCAAGTGCTCTGAGTTCCTGATTTTCTGTGGCAAGGCCTTCCAGACCTGCATTTCCACTGCTGCTCGTTTAAACTCCATAGTTCAGTCCCACCTCTGCCAGCCCTACTATTCCATCCAATCCAATGTTTCCAAAGCTGAGGCTGTCAGTCCTATCATATTCCCATAGAATTTCGTTTTCCTCCTTTGATTCATTGGAAAATGCATACTTGGATGCTTAAGGGACTTGATTTTATATGTATTTTCCACCTTCCATTTTTTTATTTGTATAACCTATCACCTTTTTCTCACCTTTTCAGTAAAGTGTAGTCACTGTTGATAGCTTTGAGACTCTCTACCATATACCCAAGTTTTGCTTTTTTGGCTGATATCTGCCTCTAGATGTTGATACCAACCTCAGACCAGGTGCTGAAACTAAGGTGTGCAAGCTCCTCAGTCTTTACACTGACAAAAGCCATTTCACTCAGGGTGTTGGTACTTTGAATTTCTAGTAAAATCTATTTTGGAAAAATGTGGCAGGCTTGATGTAATTTAAAGCATAGCAAATAAGTCTTCTACTTGCTGAGACATCTGTCTGAACTCGAATGTTCCTGTGTGCACTTAAAAAGCATTAAAATCTTGCAGGATGCTGCCCTCTATCACGACTTGCTCTGCTGATTTGGGCTTTGAGCCAGTTCCTCTGTCCTCTTTCCTTCATGTCTTTCTTACTTGTTGGAATGGTTGTCCCTGTTGCAGAAGAATTATACTTTTAGATACAATGTCGTCTTGGTGTTGCATGCTGAGACTAAGAAACAACAGCTCTACTAAAAGTAATTTCTCTTTTTCTCCTACTGACTCCTCCTGGTGATAAAATAAAATGTTTCTTGGAGGTAGGCCAGTAGTAAAGCTGACAGTCCCAGAAGCCTCTTAGTTATACTCCTTCAATGAATTTCCAGGCAGGGTGACCACAATGCAGTATAGCAGGTTCTTTAGACAAGGTCAGACTAGTATTCAGCAGAATGCAAATAGAAATCATAACTCAGCACAGACATATCTCACTCTGTCACATACCCTGCCTGATGACAAATTAATAACTCAGGTTTTAAAGGCAGATGTTTTTCAAGCCTGTTCACTCCTTTTGTGGCAACTATAACATTCTTGGGTATGTCTACCTTATATATTTTCTTTATGAGGAGAATAACTGAGCTGAGAACAATTATTGACTAACTGCTAATGCAGATGTTTTTCACACCTGTTCACTATTTTTGTGGCAACTATAACATTCTTGGGTATATCTACCTTATACATTTCTTTTTCTTTATGAGGTGAATAACTGAGCTGAGAACAATTATTGACTAACTCCTCATATCCCACTGAGTATTACTGTGGTTTGGTATTAGTTTGCAATGCTGTCTGCAAGCTATCCATATATGAGTAGTTTGAAAGGTATCCCACGAGCCTTTGAATCCTCATGATGTAGGCAAATGCTGTGTTTTCTTTCTATCTGTCTTACATGGATGAGGTTACCACACCAGTGCCTGCAGCAGAAGAGCGATACTAAAGCATTTCTTTCTGCCATCAGTTACCTCTACTGTCATTTTAGGAAGTCATGCTGGTCTTACTATCTGCTCTCTCTGCTTCTGTTCTGTGGATCACAGTACCACAATACTCCCCACAGTGGATCATCTATGTTTTTCAGGAGGCGGTATGTGAAGCCCTGGCCCATACCAGGTCCTGACCTAGAAATATTCTTACAGTGTACTGGGGGGTGTGTGTGTGCAAAGAAAAGCTTCTTCAAGAACATCTGAATGAAGGCTTCCCGGTGGAAAAGATTAAGGTCTCCCAGTGTTGCTTGTCCCTCTGTTTGTGGCAAAGATCTGCCTCCAGGGACTAAAAGGAGTGCAGCATCCACGTGTGACTCTCCAGCTGTGTATCACAGGATGGAGTGTTTTGCAGCAAAAACTTGTAGTAGGGGACCAGAGACTGGTCCAGGACAAAGGCTAGAAAGGACCCTTTACCCAGGTGGTTGCAGACATTATTCTTTCTCTGGAGATGGAGGGCACTAGCTACTCAAGATGAAGTGGGAGGATAATTAATAAGCAGAAACCTGAACATGTCTCAAAAGATTTTCTGTGGTGTTTGGCCCAGTGCTAGTTTTCATTTTCTTAAATGTGAGGATCCCTTCAAGGCTTGCAGAGCAAGGTGTGGGTGGTTACTTCCTGCTGTTATCTCCAGCCTAATTTTCCCAGCTACAAAACCAAGGCCTCTGTTAGCACAGTTGGACCTGCACAACATCTTACTGCAGTGCTCAGGGAGAGGGTCAGGCAAAACCACTTCTCTAGAGGAGAAGGGAGAACAAGGGAAGAGAATGTTAAGAAGATGAAGGACATGTGAAAAGAGGAGAAGGCAGCAAAAGAAAGGGGAAGTTGCTGAAGAGGAAAAAGATCTGAAAAGGTAAAAACAGTAACTAGCCAGTGGCATGGCAAAAAGTGGAATGACCAGCAGAGAGAGGCACACGAGACTTCGGCTTGGAAACATGCCACTGAATGAATCTCACGATGCTTGAGAGCTCTCTTAGTTACCTTTTACACTGAGGTAACCTTGGGAAGGCTTCCTTCTGATAGGGTGCGACAAGCAGAGCCAAGCAGGGTTGGAAGGAAATGGATCATTCCGCTCTGCTCTGTCCTCCTTGCTGGGGAATTCTTGGGGTGACATTTCTTCTTTTCCATATTAAAGTTTTATCCCTAATGAAAACATTTTTTTTTTTAATTATTCCAGCTATGCCCCAGGGAGAGATGCAATGTGTCAAGTGAGGACACTCTGAGCAGCTCCCATAACGAACTGTAAGGGTAGGTACATAGCTGTTATATCTGTTCTCAGAGAGCTGAGACACAGACTATACCTGTATCATATGCTACATATGTTGTAAACATGCACAAAATTATATTCCTGCTTCCAAATGTTCTGAGCTAATGTTCATACCGTTGCTGTAGTAATGTTTTAATTGGAAACAAGGAACAGGCTTACTGTTGCATCATATTCCCAAAGGAAGTAAAACCACATTTCAATAATTCTAGACCAGAAACAACCTGCCCTGGTCAAATTTAAGTCAAAAGCATGCTGCTGGGTATTGAGAATGCTGATTCATTTGTCTTTGTGGCTATAGAAGTAATTTTGAAAGAGTGAGAAGTCTACACAAACATGAGATCTCTATACAAGCATTCCTTGGAAGAAATCATAGAACCATAGAATACTTTGTGTTGGAAGGGACCTTTAAAGGTTACCTGGTCCAACCCTGCAATGAGGGACATCTTCAACTAGATCAGGTTGCTCAGAGCCCTGTCCAATCTGACCTTGAATGTTTCCAGGGATGGAGCATCAGCCACCTCTCCGGGCAACCTGTGCCACTGTTTCACCACCCTTATTTTAAAAAATTTCTTCCTTATATCTAGTCTGAAATGACCCCAGTGTTTCTACTAAAATTTGAGATTTTCAAAAAATGAAAAATGATTGTTAGAACGATGAACTAGTCTCTGTATAAATATAATACAAAATGTCATTTCAATATACTCAAGTGTACTTAAGTTCTTTCAGCTATGAAAGTTACAAGAAATTGCTCCAAAATTTCTAAAATGTGCTTCCTGTCTTTAGAAGTAATGCTTGTCTGGAAGTCGCGTTTGGAGTAGATTTTTAGATTCAGTTCCAAGGTCAGTGGTGTTGAGAAATGGGAAAGCAGAATTGAGCGTTCATCTTAGTAGAAGAATACAGAAATCAGAATATTGTTCACTTCTCCTGCCAATAGCCTTAATCATCTTATTGCAATAAGCTTTAATGGCACTGGTGTATTTTTCTTAAATTATAAGGTAAGAATAAAAAAAAAAAATTTCTGTGTCTTCAGGATATTCTGTTCAGTTTGAAAATGAGAATAATAAAATCAAAGAATGCATAAATACCATTTAAATAAAAAAAGAGCCTTGTATTATCTTTTATTAAAAAATGTATGCATTCAAGTGTGTTTTGCAGGGTGGAAGTCTTGTTTTGTTTTTATTCTTTTAGGCTGCCATACTTATTCAGGCCTATCAGTAACTTCATAAGTTGTGACAACAAATGTAACTTCTACCTTCTAGATTTTGAAATACTGTCAAACCTTCCCTATTTTTTTACTTTAAGGAACTAGGTCTTTATCAATTAACAGAAAATAACAATCACACTCATGTTTTTTTGCTGAGATTTCTACCACTCTTACAAGTAATTTATATTGAAAAGAGATAACCTGGCTTATTCTATTGAAGTTGCCCAGTATGAAATAATATTTTTTAAGAAGCTTTTTCTTCACTGTATCATGAAGAACAATAGGGGGAGGTGTGAATAAATAACAAAATAATTAAAGAAGTGTGAATAAATAACAAGGCCTTGAGTATTATGCACTCTTGCAGACAGTGTAGAAAGCTGCTTATTCAAGAAATAGGAAGATTGACAAAAATGATGGAGGTAAACTCTGTAAGTGCATCTAGAACTGTGTACAACGATTAACACTCAAACACCATATTAGCAGTTAACTTTCCATAAATCTATCTTTACTTTTCAATCAATTATACATATTGTTTTGGCATCTTCATAAGAGGAGAAATTAAATATATGATACTTTAAAAACTTTACTATTGAGTAATTTTGTGCCAAAACTAACATGCACAACCATTCTTCTTAAAGTAAATTATATGTGCTGTAGCAATAGAAAAATTCAGATAGATCAAATATTTATGGTGATATGGTCAAGGATTTTGTGAAGTTTCTGCTGTAGAAAAGACATTTAAATGTTATACTCAGTGAGAGGGGGGTAGATGCATGCTTTTTGCTCTGAACAGCAAAACAAATTCTGTGCAAAGTTTAAATTAAAATGCATCCTTCCTGTTTTGGGGATGGGATGCTTAAAGGTGAGCGAATGGAGGGAAAATAGGGTGGAAGCAAAGAATAGGACCCACATCCATTTCTGAGCTGTTTTGTACTTCACAGCAATTAGCAGACATGATCTCAATCAAATAGATGTGTTTTTTTAATGGAAAACGTTCATGGTTGCTGTGAAAAAAGTGTACATTGTCACCTTTTAGGTAGCTTCCCATTGGCTAAACACACCCCTTTCCTCACAACACAATAGGTCAAACGGTATTCCTAACAGAATGTGTTACATGCTGCTTGTGTTGGTTTTTTCTCTCTCTTCTTCAGCTGAAATGCAGTGTTTCACCCTGGGTAGTTAGCCTAAACTATCCTTACTGTCCTCTTAAACCTTGGATAACTACCCACCTTAGACTATTTCCCTTTTTAATAACTGAAGGCATTTAAGTACTTGAAGGGGGCTCTACTTTGAATTCTGTATATTATAAGAAGATTTTGCTTCATGATTATATACATTTAACATTTGTTCACTACTTCATTTCTGTTTTTTAAGATTATCTGGATACCCTTACCATCACCACTCAGCACTTCAGAAAGAATAAAAGTCTGGAACAGATTAGATTTGATTCTTGCTTCCATCTCTTATGTGCTAGCCATCACGCTTAACATGGAGATTTTATTAGAGACTTTTGGAGTGTCTGATAACAATCTAGGCTTTAAACACATTTAAAAGTGATTTGGATTAATGTTTAATTTCGTTATTTAATTTTGGGAGAAAAAAACCCAACCAACTTTGTACCTAAAATTTTCATCTGGAACTATGAGAATAAAAATCTTAACACTTTTTCTAGAGTATTTGTCAGGGTCTGCATGATATGTCAGCTATAGCTGAACCCAAAACTATAGAAAAACAATTAACTAGAAAGACTTGCTAAAATTTACCACTTAAGAACCTAAGTGTTATTTATGCCTGAGTTCATATATGTTTTTCACTGGCGGTAATTTGTTTATTTGGTCCTCTGGCTTGGTGGCCTGAGCTAAAGTGAAAATAACTGTTTACTTTATCTGTTTCTATTAATTATTTCAAATATTCAAAACTCTTTTTGATTAGAACTAGTGAAGACTAGATAAGGCTCTTCCTGGCCAGGAGTATTCTCCTCTGATGGGGCATATATCAGTTGCCCTTGGATTAGGTGACATGTTCTAGACTCAGATAAACTGTGAGGGAAATAAAACTTTAAATCATGCACTATTCCTTTTTTCTGTTTAATTATTTGCTAGCATTTCAACATGCTTTTTTTTTGTTTGTTTGTAATAAATTCGCCAGTTATGAGGGTCTGGTTCAGACTTTGAATATTACTGTGGTGTTCCTGTTGAAGCTGTATCTTGTGAGAAAAAAAAATATTTATGAGCAATATCATCAGCTGTTGAGGCCTTGTTCTTATAAATATTATTTTTTTGGATATTGGAAGAAGAAATAGTGAACTGTATGTGGTCTCATGATTTATAAATTATTGTTTTCAAAAACTACTTGTTTTCCTTCTGATTACATGTTTCATAAAAGGTACTAAAAATCTTGGGTTTTCCACTTTTATAATCATTTTATACAACTTTGTTATGATCTACAATCCTATTGCTTGTGTCAAATGTAGCAGATTTCCAGACCTATACCTAAACTTTTACTGAACAAGTTTTCATTCTCTTTGGGTATGTGTTAACTATTTTACACTTGATGGATTCTTTAAGCTTTAAACTAGGATAAATATAATGCACTATATAGTTGTGTAATTACTGCTGTATTATAGTATCTCTTCAAATAATTCAGCATTGCTCAGAATGTTGTGGTTCTTTAAAAAAATTAAAATATATTTATATTACTTATTGTAGTGCAATTAGTAGAAAAAATGAGAACTTTTCAACTCCCACTGCCAAATTGTATTTTCCAGTAAAGTGCTAATCTCTTTCTTTACAGTTTATGTACTCTCACACATTCACTAGATATATTGCATTGTACTCAATGGAATTGCGCTTTTAAAAGTTTGCCTGGGAACTCCTTTAGAATCCGACACTGTTTTCCCTATCAGGGTTTGTGAAATCATTAGAGGAGAGGAAGAAAAGAGTGATTATATCCTAAGGTAACCTGTATGACAACATTGTCAGCACAACAAAATTTATTAAGCCCAGTCATGGCTTTAATCAGTACTAATTCAAGAGCATTTCTTATTTCTGCAATAAAATAATTTGATTTGTTTAAATCTGGGGTACTTACTGGTTTTATTTTTTTGTGGTTTGTTTTTTTTTGTGGTGGGTTTTTTTTTTCCTGCACAGAGTGAAACATTATGGAGGTATTTAATCCTTTTTTTCTGCTGAAGTGAAAAATACCTTTTTCAAAATTGAGAGAAGATAATCTGTGTTCTTTTTTCTTTATTCAGGTGATGAGATGTCAATTCTCAAAATCTGTGTTATCCGTGAGAATTTGAAGTTCAAGAAAAATTAAGCTTTTATGAACCTGTAGTGGGATTCCCTATGCAGTCTTCTTTTGGCTCCTGGGAAGGTAATGAAAACAAGAGAAGTTTTTCACATGTTTTCATAGCTTTCAATTTCTCATTGTTGAATCTCCCACTGTTGGACCTGTCTCTTTGGTGGTCTTGATCTCCTAGCACTCCATGTTCTCACTCAAAATCCTGTGGTGCCTGTGCTTCCTTCACAAGACAATGCCTTCCAGTTCCCTGGTAGGTCTCGTTCAATCAGTGTTAATGTCCTTTTCTCTGGAGCTGTGACTCCAAAGGCCTGATGTTCTTCTTGACGTGGGCCAAGGTGATTGCTTCACATACCTGTTCAGTTATCCAGTTTTGTCTTTTCCATACGTGAACTGCATTCTTTGATCCTGAAATAAATAATATTTTCCCTCTTTTGAGGGAGAATAACACTTGAGTGCTGTTAGATTTTTTTCTATGTAGCATACACTACAATTTATACACTTAATTTTCTGTGTGTATATGTGGATATGAACACACTTGTACATATAAAATTATATGTTAATAAATATGACTACTATTTTTGTTTTACAAAAAACAGTGATAATAAACTGTGGTAATTAAACATCAGATTAAAATAATAATAAATAATAAATTTGGACTCCCAAATGCAAGTATACTGAAGATCACTTGCTGATCGCCCATTTGTAGGTTTGAATTTCCATAATAACACTTCTCTGCTTTGTTTTGATTTTAATAGGTATGTTGCCCTCAAGTGAGAAGGCACCCAAGTGAAAGGTGACAAAACAGCCTCAGCTGCCCTGTTTAGTAAATGTGAATACAATTAAACATTAGGTCAGTACTTCAAAATATTTCTGTGTGCATGTTTCTAATCTGCTTTAGGGAAAATATAGTGTCTTCCCAAATCATACTATTTACTACTGCTTTGAAGCAATCCCTCTTCAATTATGTGTAAATATTTGACTACACTTTTATATTGTTTTTAGAATTGGAGGATAAGTAACAGTTGATGCTTTTTCTCTTAAGTATTATAAGCCTAGATGCTTTCCTTAATATCATAAATATTTAAAGCACATTTGTTTTTTATATATTAGGTGAGAAACATATATAGGCTTTAGATAAAATTTATTTTTATCTTTTAGGTAATTTAAATTTGTACTACCTGCTAAGCAAAGAGAGCAGAAATTGAAATAACGTAAATTTACCTTAAATGTTTGAAGTGGAATACACTTTATGTGGATTTTAAATAGTGCTATCTGTAAAGGTGTGTGTGTTCAGCTGATAAAGGTTTATGGATGTAAAGGAGTAAGCTTTATTCCATGACCAAAGTGGAAGTCTAATCTAACATTATCAAATATAATGCATTGCTTTGAAGTTAAGCATTCGCAATACAATGTTGTGAATTAGAAAAGCTGTCTAAATGACTCTATGGCCTGTATTGTGAGATGACCAATAATCAGCTGTTTCAAAATAAAGTGAATAAGGATTGTTTTTGACAATATTCTGTTTCAAACTTGCTCTATTCCACATTGTAATGAATCCCAAGGAATGCTGGGGCTTGACCTGCAAGTTAGTGCTTGGAGAGCTGCTTTCTAAGGTCTTCCAGAAAGAAGTAATAGCTATCAAACAGCTCGTGTGCCGTTGTATTGGGTGCAGGTGTCAAGGTTCTGGTAGTTCTGGGGGCCTGCAGGGGTGGTATATTACATTTCCCTTTGTTTTAACTTCAAGAGATACTTGTTGACCTATTTCTCTAACCTGTTGACGTCCCCTGAATGGATGCAAAACCATTTGGTGTGTTGGCAACTTCTCCCAGTTTTGTGTCATCCTCAAACATCCGTCCATCCATTATCCATCCATCCATCCATCCATCCATCCATCCATCCATCCATCCAGGTCATTAATGAAGAGGTTAAATGGTATTGGCCCCTTTAATGACTCCTGGGGTACAGAACTAGTGACTGGCCTCCAGCTGGACTTTGTGCCACTGATCACTACCGTCTGGGTCTGGCAGTTCTGTCAGTTTTCAACCCAGCTCACCATTCATTTATCCAGTTTGTACGTTATCAGTTTTGCAGTGAGATCTTTATGGGAACCAGTGCTGAATGTCTTGCTGAAGTCAGAATAAACAATATCCACTGCTCACCCCTCATCCACCAAGCCATTCATTACATCACAGAAGGCTATAAGGTTCTCTTTTGTTTAATTATTAATCAGTTGTGTCTACTTCTACAACTTCTTTCAGTTTCTTTCTCCACGTATCTTTTGTTTTTGGTGGAGGTAGAAAAGGTCCTGTAACTGTTCATTATATCGTATTATTTTCTTGAGTCTTTTAACCAAAACTGTAGGTTTCATTTTAAAATAAAAATGTTAACATGACTTTACTTTCCTAAAGCTAATGGAAATCAATGAAACAATGTAAACACAACTACACAGTCTTAAATACCATCTAATAGAAGTATGGATTAACAGATTTAATGGAATTGAGTGAGCTGATGACAGCTTTAGTACTCTCCTGATAAAAGAAAGGGTGGAGATGGAGATGCTGTGAAATCAAGTTTTGCATCTACTTCAGTGCAGTGTGGAAGTTGTGAGCTAACTACTTTATTTACTCCTTTTTTCAACCTACAGCTTCTTTAAAGTAAAATGAAGTCACTAAAATTGAATATGGGCCAAGTAGCAAAATAAGAGACAATATGGGTCTCTTTGGACTAGGACTGTTAAATAAACTTTTACTTCACCTGTCTTAACAAGGAAATTGTTCAGAAAGACATGAAAAACCAGTAGGCTAATATATCTGATGATTCATTCCATGGATTTACTTAGCAATGAATAAAAAACCAAGAAGCATTTGACAAAGAAATGTTGCATATTGTGTAAATATAAGAATGTTACATCATAACTGAAATATTTCATATGATAATTGACCTTTCTGCTTCAAAATTATTTGCTTCTATCAGAACAAAATGGACAAGAAGTGAATGTGCCAATCTTTCTCCTTCACTGTGTGGGGAAAATAACATGGACAGACAGGGAGTGAAGAGTCACTCATTTAATGTCATCATTAAACTGGACTTGCTGGTTTTTATGTGTCATATAGAACTATAGAAATGTGAGCAATTATCAGTTCCTGCATTTTATGTGATGAGACACAGGGCCTTTTATTTTGGAAGGTATTCACAGAATCACAGAATCCCAGGTTGGAAGGGACCTCAGGGATCATCTAGTCCAACCTTTCTAGGAAGAGCACAGTCTAGACAAGATGGCCCAGCACCCTGTCCAGGGGACTCTTGAAGGTGACCTACATGGCCCAGTCAACCACTTCCCTGGGGAGATTATTCCAATGATTGACTGTCCTCAGTGTGAAAAATTTCCCTCTGGTGTCCAATCAGAATCTCCCCAAGAGCAACTTGTGTCCATTCCCCCTTGTCCTCTCCAAGTGATTCCTTGTAAAAAGGGAGTCTCCATCTTCTTTGTAACTACCCCTTAAGTACTGGTACACGGTGATGAGATCCCTTCTGAGCCTCCTTTTCTCAAGGCTGAACAAACTCAGCTCTCCCAGCCTATCCTCGTATGGCAGGCTTCCCAGTCCTTTGATCATCATTTTGGTGGCCCTTCTCTGGACCCCTTCCAGCCTGTCCACATCCTTTTTGTACAGCAGGGACCTAGTTGTGAATGGGTGATTCAGAGTTCTTAAGGAATCACTAACAAATGTATTAACAAAAATGGTTTTAATATGATGTTGTAAAAGTGTGACTTAACAAAGTTTGGTGGCAAGGTTCACTCTATTAATTACTGCATGCAAAAATCACACAAAAGAAAATTGAGTTACACTTGAGTTAAAATGATTCAGAGACTGTGGATGCAAAAGGGTAAGGAAGACCCACCCATTGAGTCACGAGGTTCTCCATCATTTATCAGCAGTCCTGGTTAACAGGGGAGGTCCCAGATGACTGGAGGCTTGCCAGTGTGATGCCCATCTACAAGAAGGGCCAGAAGGAGGATTCAGGGAACTACAGGCCTGTCAGCCTGACCTCAGTATCGGGGAAGATTATGGAGCACTTCATCTTGAGAGAGCTCAACAGGCAAGGGCAGGACAAGCAGGGTATCAGGCCCAGCCAGCATGAGTTCATGAAAGGCTGGTCCTACCTGAACAACCTGATCTGCTTCTATGGCCAGGTGACCCTCCTGGTGGATGAGGGAAAGACTATGAGTGTTGTCTACCTGGACTCTAGTAAAGCCTTTGACACTGTCTCCCACAGCATCCTCCTAGAGAAGCTGGCAGCTCATGGGTTGGATGGGTGTACACTTTGCTGGGTAAAAAACTGGCTGAGTGGTTGAGCCCAGACAGCTGTGATGAAGAAGCTAAACCCAGTTGGTGACCAGTCACAAGGGGTGCTCCCAGGGCTCAGCTTCAAGGCCATGTTCTGTATGAGGGGATCCAGTGCACACTCAGTAAGTTTGCAGATGACATTGAATTCTATGGGAGTGTTGCTCTGCTCAAGGGTAGGAAGGCTCTGCAAAGAGATCTGGACAGGCTGGATTGATAGGCTGAAGTCAATTGTATAAGATTCAACAAGGCCAAGTGCTGGGTCTTGTACTTTGGTCACAACAACCTCATGCAACTCTACAGGCTTGGGGAGGAGTGGCTGGAGAGCTGCTCAGTAGAGAAGGACCTGGGGGTGTTGGTTGACAGCCAGCTGAACATGAGCCAGCAGTGTGCCCAGGTGGCCAAGATGGCCAACAGCATCCTGGCTTGTATCAGGACTAGTGTGGCCAGCAGGAGCAGGGAGGTGATCGTGCCCCTGTACTCGGCACTGGTGAGGCCACACCTTGAATACTGTCTTCAGTTTTGGGCCCCTCACTACAAGAAGGACATTTTGTTTCTGGAGTGTGTCCAGAGAAGGGCAGTGAAGCTGGTGAAGGGTCTGGAGAGCAAGTCTTATGAGGAGAGGTTGAGGGAACTGGGGTTGTTTAGTCTGGAGAAGAGGAGGCTGAGGGGAGACCTTATTGCTCTCTACAACTACCTGAAAAGATGTTGAGGGAGGTGGGTGTTGGTGTCTTCTCCCAAGTTACTAATGACACGATGAGAGTAAATGGCCTCAAGCTGCACCAGTGGAGGTTTAGATTGGATACTAGGAAAAATGTCTTTACTGAGAGATTGGTCAGACATTGGAACAGGCAGCCCAGAGAGGTGGTAGAGTCGGCATCCCAGGAGGTATTTAAAACATGTGTAGACATGGCACTTCAGGACATGGTTTAGGAGACATGATAGTGTTGGGTTGATGGTTGGACCTGATGATCCTAGAGGTCTTTTCCAACCTTAATAATTCTATGATTCTACACCAGAATTTTTTGCACAGTATCGGTCTCTTACCAAAGATATGTTGTTCATAAAAGGTGTGTCTGCCTTGAGGAGCAACCTTGAGAATTGTCCCAGCTCAAGGAAAGATCACCACCATGCAGCCACACTGTCTAGCAGGTTGATCCCAAAGAAGGCTCACTTAAGCTGTCATATTTATAGGATAAAGTGGTTGGCTTGTAGTCAAATTACTTGTGGTGGAAAAGGTATGCAGGAGACTCCTTGTATCCACAACTTACTTTCTTCCTTGATAACTAAGCCTTGGAAATGCCACCCACTATTGATGTGTCAGTTGGTCATCGGTATTCTAAGCTCATATTCACTGATGCTCACAGTGTCACTGCTCTTTTGTGGGTTTTCAGAGAACAGATTGAAACTGGTCAAGGGGTTGAACACATCCATTACACTCCAGACCATGACTACAGTCAATCTACTTTATCAACTCATAGAGTGGTAGTATGCTAACCTCTTGCCTCTATGTCATAAATATGTGGTGTATTGCAGATCAGTGGTAAAAGTCCAATTATCTTAGTTTAAGTGTTCTAATTATGTTTGTTATATACCATTTTGCATACAGAATCAGTTGATTCTATATGTTTTACATACTGGATTGATGTAATTAGTTTCATTTTTTTGCCACACTCTGATATACAGAATGATTACAAGCAATAAACATCATACGGTCAACGCTAAAAAAACTACAATTGGAGGTAGCATTAAATTCAAAATTCTAATTGCTTTTGGGGACCTTCCAAAAAGAGGTTCCCACCAGCTGTTTTTTTCCATTTTTCTTCACTCTTTCCAGGACATGGTCTATCTCCTTTGCATCATGGTGGACAGTAACCAGGGTTTTTTCCGTTCTGAATTAATTTTAGCAATTGACTCAGATTGCAACATTATGTTGCAACAGTTTTCTCACCAATGTGAGATTCATTCCAATGAGGGTAGACGTTAAACCCTGATATGATGTGTAGTTAGATTGTAGGAATTGGTGGGCTGTGACAGGAGCTAAATAAAGTCACATTCTATGATTTTGGAAAAATTGCAAATACAGATATTTAAGTAATTTTATATATCTACCATGGTGTTGTTCATAGATATAGAACTGCAAAAGATTCTAATGCAAACACATCCATTTCCAACATGTACAAGTCCAGTTTCAAGGGTTTCATCAGGATGTATTTCAAAGTGACAAAATTTTTGTTCAGTGTCAAGACAAATGTCTTGGGCCTTAATGGTATTACTTTCACAAATAAATCCCCAGTGTTCCCATAGGACATATGCATCAGCATCAATAGTTTTCCATTTATTCCCAATTTGTTGGGCCCATACTTTATGTTATATCAGGTAGAGGACAGTTCCATTGTGATTTAATCCCAGCACAATGATTTGGTATATGGTGTATACCGAAGTATCGTATATTGTCAAAACAAAAGCTATGGCTTTACTGTAGGTTGGGTTATAGGTAAAATTGACTAGAAGCCACCAGGATTGGAGTTTCCTTTCAAATTCAGTTGTGTTATCCCAGATTACCTTTCGAATTTTAGTGGGTAAGGTGCCCTCTTCACCTTCTCTCACAATTGCTGTTATAGTAGATTGTATCCACAACTGGGCTTGAATACAGCTAAGACCAAGTGAGACATTAATCTGAGCTGCACCTAGTGCATTCACAGTTGGTGGTCCTTTTCATGAGTTCTTTCCCCTTGGGGTAATATATCAGATGACAGCCACTGGTTAGTTCCCAATGCAGATAGTGAAGACTGCAGTGGACATTCTGATTTGTGTAAATTACTGGTTGCTGAATTTATTTTGTTTGCCAAAACTTCAGCAACCATGCTATTGGATACTCCTAATCCTGTTCCTAAAATGCCAGTCTCATCTCATTTGTTTTGGAGAAGAGAGATTTTGCCCATGCAACCATACTAACCATCCTGCACTGGATGTACTTAGGAATGGTGAGCAAATAGTTTTAATTGTAAAGATATTGATCTACATTGATAGTTCTGCTTGTTAAAGGGACCATGATGGACTAAATAACACTTGTTGCTGGCTTGTATATTTGATGGTATAGGGTCCAATTTTAGAAATTTGTGGGGATAGGATATTCTCATCGTTTACAATTGGGGCAGATGTTAAGTTAGGAGTGGTGGATGTTGTTGCACTAGGCTTGGTATGTCTGTTTTGAATTTAAATTATAATCCCACGTTCTTGCAATCCCAGATGCAGATTACAAAAACAGGTTGTACTAAAGCAAAATAGTACCAACAGTCTAATATCTTTTGTCTAAGTCTAAGTCTAAGATCTTTTGGACTGGCTACACTAGTAAATTGTATGGGGAATGAGTTCTACAAATAATGTGTCACTTTTCCAAGTCTGCTGCTACTTCAGAAATTCCATTTTGTGCTGTAGCAGAAATCAGGGATTGCAGTATGTTAGTAATCTTTGAACCAGGGCGTGCAGGGACTGTACAGAGTACATGCACTGTAACATCCCAATTTTTATCAGGGTGAGGGTTGATATTTGAACCAAAAGACCACATGCTGCCATTTGGCAGGCACCAGGTTTGGCCGTTCAAGACATTAAAGCCCAAAATATTTTCATTGTGATCTTTGATTGCAAAGCAAGTAGGCAACATTCACTTCTCGCCCAGGAGCCACAAATTAACCTTCATGGTTTGGCAAATAGTACTTGCTCCATTCACGCCAGTAATTTTAACTCTTTGCTGTCCAGGTCGTACACCCAATATCTTGGCATCCTCTTGCATTAATATTGAAGTTTTTGCTCCTGCATCTATCAGGAATTTTACCAATGGTAGTTGAGGGCTGACTGGAATTAAACATATGGGCCATTATTATTTATCCATTGATAGGATTCCACTTGCCAGACAGGCAGGCCCAGTGTCTGTCCTGACCTTATTCATTTTTTGGCCTCATGTGTTGCAATTCATCCCTAAGGGGGAGGAAAGGGTTATCACTCTTTTCTGGAGTGGGAGATGACATTGGAGTATGCTCTCTTTTTTTGCCATCATCACATTTCTGGAACACTTGAATTAAACCCGGGAAAATGCCAGTAGGCTGTCCCTGAATTGCAGCTTTGGGAATGCCTAGTGCTAATGCTTTCTTCCACATCTCATTTCTCCACTCCCTGGATTCTCCTAGAGCTTTTTTAGGTGAAGCTCAAGGGTCTTTAGATGCATTTTCTATCAATCTAGTTCCTGTTCCCTGTGGGGGTGTTTTACTGGTTGCATTTGGTGTTCTTCTGTTTGGGGCTTTGGATCTGATTTTTTGGCCAACGGATTGTCCCACCCTATTTCACCATCATGGTTTACAATATGATGCATTAATTTTGCCCAGGTAGAGAGTTGGCTGCAGGGATCGTTATCAGCTAATCCCTCCTTGTGTTGTGTAACTTAATTTCATCTCCTTTTTGCAATTAAATAGGGTTTAAGAATTGCTGGGGCTCCTCTATGTAGTGGTTTTCACATTGCAGAGTTTATTGTGGCAGATATTTAATTCTTGTTTATGCATGACTTGTATGCAGGCAGCTTTTGTGATGGCTGTAGAGAGCTCATTAAAAGATCTTATAGGGATTATGGAGGGTTCACCTCATTCCATAGCATCTGTTCCCCCAGCCCAATAAGCTACCCTGCTAGTGATAGAATGGGACACATTTGGCAGGTCAGGTCCTAAAATTTATAGAACTCCTGGACCCTAAAAGCCATTTGCTTCATCCCCAGTCAACATCATTCGGTCACTACCACTTAGACTTGCCACAAATACTCTGTTTCGGTTTCACCTGACTTCCTGCTGTATTTTTTCTTGCAAATTTGCCAACTGTAACAGATCCCAGGGAGTGATTTTCATGGTATATCACGGAGTACCACCTCAAGGTCCTTCAGGCTGTTCTGTTTTAATAATGGGTCTGGCTTCATATTCAGGGGGATTTCAGGGAAATAAAGAATCATCCTCCCCTGGTATATATTATAATAATATATACAATTTAAAATTACTTTGTGTATTATTTCCTTTACAATAGTGATGGGTAATTTGAGATAATTAAGTCTTAAAAAATGTACAGGACTATATTGGCCTATTAACAAAGACTGGAGACTAAATCAGAAATTTAGGACAAGACTAAATAAAACCACAGAATCACAGAATGGTAGGGGTTGGAAGGGATCTCTGGAGATCATCAAATCATCTGCTCCTGCAGTGAAATGACTAGGCTACCGATAAAGTACTTATATGCCCTTTTGCAAGTAATCTTAAGGTGTAACAGAGTTTTGCTCAGTATGATTTGTAGCTACCAAATTTATATTCTAAAACAAAGTTTGAGTTATCATTTTATGCAGTGTATGTAGAACTTAGTGAATACATTTGAAAACAATTTCTTCAGACTTATATTTGTCCAATTCATTTGTCATCTTCCCAACAGCTAACTGGTTTTGTATCACTTGCTGCTACCTCAGATGGGTGTAGCCACTGTTATCAGCAGAATAACTAGATTTCCCCCAGATGATCATAAATATACCGTGAGGCTCTTTAAAGGAGCTGCATCAGTTCTCCTTCTATAATAGTTTTTTTTTTTACAGAACACAGAAGCAGCATATGGCATATATAAAATTAATAAATTTGTGGTAAAATATGGTAATCTATGAACAATTAAGTTTCACAGTTTTCTTTCAACATTCAGAAAACTATGTGAGTGCTATAAATTAAGGGTCCCACAGGTGACTCTGAAGCTTCCAAATTAATATTGGAATATAGAGCTCCCCAGCTTTGGCTGTGAAACAGGTACTGAATTGACTCAAAGGAGATAACAGGTTGTGTTGAAACTGGAAGTATCAGAATTGAAAGATGTGATTAGTAAAATTTGTCAGTGATCATCTGGGAATAATTTTATTTAATACTTGCTTCACTGCCTTGGCAGGAAAGAAGGGTATGTTAATAAGCTAGGACTTCATACAGAAGGAAATAGATTTTATGAAGTATTGAGATAATAGAAGGGATGGAACTTAACAGTATAAAAAGCAAAGTTTGAGTTCTTATGGTGCATATTACCAAGTGGAAGCTCATCAATTTGTAATAAGATAAATGAACTATAGGTGTAATATTAAATCCTAGGGTAGTGTTTGATTAGTTTGTGAAGGTGATTCTTTGATGTACTCACCTGGAATCACAGGAGACTATTTGGGATAGAAGTGTCACTTAGCTGGTTTTTCAAAAGTGAGGGATCATTTGATGATAGTCTTTCTACTATGTCCTAACACTTTAAATTGGTCACCTTAGGAGAACTGGTTTTTTTTTTCTTGTGTGTGGGATAAAATGCTTGTGGTTTGTTTTTGGTGGTGTTTTTTTTTTTAAAATTTTTATTTATTTAGATGGCTTTGGAGTCACAAAGTAATCTCCGAGTTGAACTGAGAGATCAATTAACTCTGTGAAAGTGAAAACCACATGAAAGAAAGTTTCTTGTTCTTTCATGCAGCCAACAAAGCAAAAAACTGGAATAATAAAACCCCCTGTCCAGTAGGATCTTAAAGACATAACAACTACCTCAATATTCTTGGCAGATGTTATCTAAGATGTTTACAAAACTCTAGCATTTGGAGACACTATCTGATATCCAGGAGGTTATTTCAGATCTCCATATTCTTTATAGTTGTTAGTGTGTATATACAAATTTACTCCAAATCCCAAAGAACCAGCTTCTAATCTTAAATATCCCTTGTCTTGTTGAGTATAGAAGATGTTTACTTTATATAACGTTTTCTGGTAAGTTTAAAACTTTGAATTCTTTCTTATGTGCCCGTATTTTCCATATGATGCACAGAACTGGGCATAGTATGCCAGCTGGAAGCTTACCAATAGTAAGCAATATGGAAGATTATGTAAGAGCAGAAGGCATTCACAGTCTTCATCTGTTTCTGAATGAAGGGAAAAGATAATTTCCTGTGTAAGTGTTGAAAATATTTGTTTATTGGAAAACCATCTTTAATGTCCTTAATGAAAATACTAATATATTAACAAAATAGACATTTATGTGTAAAAAACCCTAACTGTTCAGAAGTTCCTGTTCTATGTGTCTTAAGCATCTTTTTTTTATTAGTAGTAGAAAAAAAATGACTTGTTAAAATGAGGCAAAGTAGAAATAAAATAAGGAACCTACGTGTGTGATAAAAAGAAATCATCTTAAAGTCATATTTATAAAACAATTTTTCCAAATGAATGCACAAGTCCGTTTTGTGGCATTGAAGTATGAAAAGGGTTAGTGTGACTAGAGCACATATTTCTGAGATGAAAACCATAGGCCTGTGCAGGTATGCCTTTCAGCCACTCTGAAGAACTATCTACAGCATGGCAATAATCCTTCTGAACTATCAGTTAAGTGAATTTCTGCTGAGAATTGTACTTGAGAGGTATTATTGCAGGAAATTGTTCAAATTTGAACAAATTTAAAGGAAGGTGATACAAGATGTACTTACATGTCATGGTGTCCTTGTTTCAGCTAGGATAGAGTTAATATTCTTCCTAGTATTAGGTATAGTGCTGTTTTGGATTTAGTATGAGAACAATGTGATAACACACTGACGTTTTAGTTGTTGCTAAGCAGTGCTTATAGTAAGTCAAGGACATTTCAGCTTCCCATATTCTGCCAGATGCACAAGAAGTTGGGAGCCAGGACAGCTGATCCAAACTGGCTAAAGGGATATTCCATACCATATGAGGTCATGCTCAGTGTATAAGATGGGGCAGCTGGCTGGGGGGCAGTGATTGCTCCTTGAGGACTGGCTGGTGTCAGTTGATGGGTGGTGAGTGATTGCATCCCTTGTTTTTACCTGTTCTTTTTTTTCCTCTCTCTATTTTTCTGTTTTCCTTTTCATTTCATTATTACATTATTATTATTATAATTATATTTTATTTCCATTATTAAACTGTCTTATCTCAACCCACAAGTTTCCTCACTTTTAGCCTTCTGATATTCTCACCCCTGCTGGAGTGGAGTGAGTGAGCAGCTGCGTGGTGCTCATCTGCTGGCTGGGGTTAAACCACAACAGTCTTTTTGAACATGGGGCACAAAGGGTTTGAGATAAACACAGATTAACTAGAACATATTAAGGAATTTATCTGTTAACAGTTGCAGGCCACAATACTGATTCATGTATTCTCAATATTAGTTTATCTGATCTGCACCATGCTTTTTTTTTTTGTGCTGTACATGTTAGAGTTGTGTTAGTGTTTGCAGTTTGCTGTGGTCTGCAGTGATTAGTGATGTTTTGGCTGGGAGATCTGTTGTTAAAACACAGGCCTTGAGCTTAATCTGCTATTTGTGCTTTGTACTGAAGCCATTACTGTACTTTTGGTACCCCCTTGTGGAGACAACTAGCAATTGTACTTCTTCCTCAGAGGTTTTTTATAGAGGAAATACAGAATGGCACCTTCACTACTTTATCCTGTGTTGTTTCCTCCTTCATTACAATATTTTTTCAGTATCTTGAACTTCCTTGGGTAGTCAGGATGCTTCTATTGCTATTTCTTGGGTATATTGTTTTGTTTTTTCTAAGGTTAATAAACAATTTAAGAATATAATCCAGAGATCTGCCCCAAGTTTGGAGAATTGTGAGTGGCAGGGTGTGTGGGAAAGCATGGGCAAATACCTAGGACAGTGGGCCCCTCCAGTGTTTTGGAACTTCACCCCTGAATAAGTGCAGAATCCTGAAATATTACCAGAATATTTAGAAAAATTGTGCTGTCACCCTGGCAATTCTAGGGAGACACCAATCACTGCAATGTGCTGGGGCCTGGCCCATGCCTGATGAGCCCTATTCAACAATATTCAGTACCCTCAAGGGTAAGAGAAGGTCTCTGAATCTGATGACAAAACAACAGGCACTATGGCTACTCTAACACCTGTGACAGGCACTGCAGCTGAACCAGAGAACCAACCCATGCCGGTATCATTCACCCGTATACACAAGGAGAAATCTTGGAAGCAAAAGTCAGCTCATTTATTAAGGAATGATGAAAAAACAGGGTCATCATAATGAGAGGAGGACGAAGAGGAAGAACTCATAAACAAGGCAGAAGCCACCCAATCCCTATCCCCAAGTGACCTGTGAGATATGTGAAAAGATTTCACCTGTTGCCCAGGCAAGCACATTGTTACCTGACTGCTCCAATGCTATGATAATGGGGCCAGGAGCCTGGAATTAGAGGCTAGGGAATCCAAGCAGCTGGGATCCCTTTCTAGGGAAGGGGGCATTGACAAAGTGACTGGAAAAGGGGCAAAAACCCTCACCCTTTGGAGGTGACTACTGTCAGGTATGGAGGAAATATAGCACCTTAAGGAAGATGTTATATAGCGCCCAGGAAAATGGACTGCCATGGAGAGAGGTATCCAGTACCTGAGAGAATTAGCCATGCTGGAGATGATTTATAGTGACCTGAACAACAAGCAGTTATCAAAAAATCCAGATAAAGTCAAGTGCATGCGACCCATGTAGTGGAAGTTGGTACAGAGTGCACCAGCGTCATATGCCAACTCATTGACAGTAATGACCGGAAAAGATGAAGAGGTACCAGCAGCGGATGAATTGGCTGGCCAACTCTGGGAATACAAAGTATCTCTTCTTCCCTTGTCTTGGCTGTGGAAAAACTGTCCTGGGAGTTCCAGCAATTCAAACTGGACACAACCCACTCCCCACCTGTGTGAACCAGTAACTCAGCTATTGGGAGTCAGCGTTCTTCTGCTCAAGAGAGAGGATACAGAGGGTGCACACCACAGGGCACCCTACGACACATGGTCACTTGTAAATTGTGGGAGAGCAGGGTAGAACAATGTGGTGGAAGGAATAGCAGTTGGCATGGTGGCGCTTAGGAAATAATGGTCTTATCTCTTCCACAAAACACAGGGTAGGTCCCTTTTTCCAAAGTCTCTGACAATGGTATATACCTATTCTGTTAGACGGTATAGAGGGAACTCTGAAGGAAAATTATATCTTTTCCCTCATTAAGTTTTTCCCATCTATTTTGTCATTTTTTGGAGAGAGTTCTGAGAGAGGAGAGAAGACATTAGGATGTGGAGGGAGGGGATCTTGTGTCTGTCATGTGGGGGAAAAAAATATCCAAAAGCACAGGTTCAATTTGAGAATCTGATTCAGACTAGCTGTCCATATCTTTCTTCATTTGAAAATTTGAAATTAAAGTACTTATTTGAAGAGTGTCTTTCTACTACTTGATTGTTAGAAAATTTAGTAGACTAATGCTGATGAGTCATGTAAATGGTGGCAATTATATTAAATGTGTGCTAGCATCAGTAAAGCAATAGATTGCATTATTATTATTGTCTAAATTTGTAAACATTGTTGCCATCTCAGTTGATCTTTTAATGGTAATTTCTGTTATCTTCTGATTTCCCAGTGTAACTTGGACTCTGCTAAAGGTAACAAATGTAAATCTAAATGTCTAACAAACAATTGTCACACTAACAATTGATGCAGTGTGTTTTATGCTCAAATGAACATTACTTCAGTTAGATGGAGAATGTACATAATTTGATGTGTTTCTGTTCCTCCCAATGAACTGCAGTGTACAGGTCTTTGCTTGAGAGAGCTTCTTTCTATGTACAAACAGTGAAACTTACTTATTTCCCTTCACTCTTTCACTTAGGTTTATACTCACTTCCTTGTCTTTGAAAGGAACACAAATATTTGAAAAGCCTTTTCCAACTCTGGACCATTTTCCTTCTCAAACCTTTACATCACATCTCTTACTTGGGTTTTATTTGACACTCTTCATCCGTCCACTTCTTTTACATGCCCCCCCCTTTCTTTTTTTCTTCTTTTTTCTGACAGCCTGTTCACAGGAACATCTTGTAACATCACTGCAACTGGAATGCCAAAGTCTTGCTTAACGAAACTATATATTTAAACCCTGAGAGAGGACGAATAGAAAAATGAATTAATTTCTGGATTTTGGTTAAGAAGAAACTATCACATTTTGACATGTAAAACTTTCCTCTTAAATCATTACAAAACTGAAAATTAAAGGATATGCAGTGGCTAATTTTGATGCATTCTAGGAGCTCTAATGTACAAACGCTTCTGAAATACAATGTTTTCCTGCTTCCCTAAGCTCCCAGAAGTCACTCTACAAAACTATCTGTTAGTGCTGGAAATTGCTGTGGTCAAAATTCCTGTGGTTTCTTTCCTCTGCCAGACAAGAAAAAAAGTCTGAAATTCTTAAAAATATTGAAGCAAAAAACTGTCAAACCTAGGCTTCTCCCATAAGGTCCTTTGTTGTCTTAATATTACCAATTCCTCTTCTGGAACAACATGCTTCACTTCTGCTGCTGTTTCTGTTATATGTATTCAGATGCTGCTGGCCTTGCCATGTAGTCAATTAAACGTGTTTTTCTCATACCTGAAGACTAAGAGATTTTAATTCTGTGCTGAAGGTTTGATGCATAAATGTTCTTGTCTGCACTTGCTTACAGTGCAGTGAATCTCTGCTGCTATTCAGTAATGAGAAAAATATATATTTCATTTCAATAATTTGGTTCCCCTTAGAAAAAGAGTGTATCAGTTTTGTATTAATTTAGTTCTCCTGCACTGCAGTCCTTTGTTCTATTCTTTCTCACTTTGCTTCATGTTTCTGTTCTGAAAGCTGTCACCCTTATTTCAAAGCCAGCACCCCCATATTTTGCCTAGGTCTACCAATCAGCAAGATGCTAGCTCCTCTGTGAGCTACCAGAGAATTATACCAAAGGGCTGTAGAGAAGTGTGTGCATAATCAGAGTAATAGCTAAGCTGTTTGGAAAAGAACTCAATATCTGCAGTTGCCAGGGAGATCACCTTGTCCTATGATGTAATCCTGGCTGTATGCAGTCTCAGCTATGGAGCAATGCAAAAAATGAAGATGTGCCAGGGTCTGCACTGTGGAATCAGAGCAAAATCTCTGGAACAGCCCGTGAAGCATCATAAGCTAGCAAGTTTTGTGTTCAAAGTCAGGAAGCTTAGTAAAGCTGTACTTGAACACCTGCTTTCTAATTGTTGCTCATTAACTTCACAGTTATAGGAGAAATGGTAGCCTTACAGGGTAGACCACCTGGTTTAAGACAAAAGTAGCTTTTCATGCAGAAGAATATGTATAAAATCATATGACATAACTTTATCTGGAATGGCGTCTAGGATATTTGTTTGGAAAAACTTTCCTTCCATACAGCCATATGTGCAAAACTGGGGTTTAAAAGAGAGCTTTAGGGTGAAAAAACAGAATTGAGCTTATAATTAATGGTAGTGCTAAATGATTTCTGATTCTATGCTGAGTGATGGAGTAAGTGCCTGTGTTAGCAAATGTTCTTCCTTCTTGTAACTGAGCCATGAGTCATTAGAATTATGGTGTGCTATAAAACTTAATTAGCATTAAAGTATTCTCTCAGGTGATATACATTTTAACAATCTTGTATTAATAGCCACATCCCACAAGTCCATTACAGATTTCATGGTTTAATTATCTCTTCTCAATGTTTAGAACCTGTCTGGATTGTCCACTCTTTGGCAATGAGTGGCAAATTCATCCTGGTTTTAGTAAGTTTATGCATGAAGTAGTTTCATATCCTGTTAATATCCATCTAAATTTTGGCTGTCTGGGCAAACAGAGAGTCAGGAATAGTCAGCATGGACTTATGAAGGCTAAATCATGCTTGACGTAATTGCTTTCTACATCAAAATTAGTATAGGGCAGCAGAAAGAGTGATGCATGCAATATACCTTAATTTTAGTTAGAATTTTTATACCATCTGCCACAGTATTTTCACTTGGAAGCCCATGAAATATGGACTAGAACTTTGGATAATTAAATGGACTGAACATTGGTGAGATCTTCATGTTTAAAATGTAATAATCAATGGATGAACATCTTTTTGGTTGCTGGTAAGAAGCAGAGTGCCCCAGGGGTCAATACTGAGGCCCAGGTTATTGAATATCTTCATCACTGACCTGGGTCATGAGGCAGACTGCACTTTTATTAGATCTGTGGATGACAGAAAATGGGGTGAAATGACTGACGTGTCAAACAGCCACACTTCAACCCAGAGAGACATTGGCAAACTTGAGGGTTGGGCCAACAGAAACCTATTAATTTCAGCACAGAAGAAATGCAAGGGTCTGTACCAGGGGTAGAATAACCATGCATTACAGGCTGGAAACTGACTGGCTGATAAATGCTGAAAAGGACCTGGATATCCTTGTAGATGCCAAGGATATGACAATAGGAGTATGAATCAGCAATGTATTCTCTTCTTAAAGATGGCCAACCATACACTGGAGGTCCTTAGGCTGAGCATGGCCAGTAGATTTGAAGGAAGTTACTCTCCTTTACTTGGCACTGGTAAAGACACATGAACCACTGTGTCCAGTTTTGGCTGCCTGCTTCAAGAACAATGTTGAGTAGCTGGAGAGGGTCCATTGGAGGGCTACTACAATGATTTGGGGTACATATGTCCCATGAAGGGACGCTGAGGGAAGTGGGCTTGTTTAGTCTAGAGGAGAGGAGCCTAAAAGGGTGGCCCACAGCTACTTGAAAGTGTGACAAAGGTGATGGACACAAACTCTCCTCTTCAGTGGCAGATGATAAACAAGAGAAAATAGCCTCAGGTTACACCTTGTGAGGCTCATGTTGGACATTAAAAGAAAACATTTACACTAGTAGAGTAGTGCTGCAGTGGAACAGGTAGTGGTATCTTGATCCTAGAGCTTTTCAAGACTTTGCTAGATGAAGCCCCAGCTGACCTGACTTGTTGACAGTCCAACTTTGAGCAGGAGGGTGGACTAGAGACTTTAGACCTGCCTTCCAAATAATCCTTTTTATGATTATATGAATTTTAATTCCATTACTCCTACTTTAAAGTTTTTAAATTGCATGAACAGAGATGATTCTGCCTACTGTATTGCTAGACAAGCCTTTTTCTGTTTATTAGTAGTCTGATGATTCATCAAATGAGAAATAGTTTCCTTTTTGTTGACAGCTGAGGCATGGAAACATTGGTCATAGTTCTGATATCTCTTAAATTAGTAATATTTTAAAAGACTTTTTCCAAACCAGGATTAATATAAAAGATAATACATGGAACAAAGCTCTGTAGCTGAAATCAGCTAAGTTCCCCCTTTCTTAACTTTTTTCCCTCTTTCCACCTCTGTCAGTTTTAGGTGACATTAAATCTGAATTACTAAAGCCACAACTTTAGCAGAAGCTGCTCGATGTGTCATGAAAAAAAGTTAAAAGTAAACATTTAAAAGGTTTTATATATGTTTGTTTTTATCTGAAGGCTTGATGCAGAGAATGAAATATGAAACACTGAGATAAAATACCAAATCATTCCATATTAACACAGGTGTTTTTACCTCACATGCCCATTCAAAAACTAAAAAAATACATCCTGCATACTGGTTTAGAGAAGTTTCAACCCATGAGGGGGAAAGGTGAAGGACAGCTATGTGACGGTAAGTGTTACATCCTAGGGCAATGTGAAAATCTTTCCATTGATCTCTGCTGCTGTTGGTCAGGGTACAGCACATCTTTTGCCTGGCTCCCTGTTAGTAGGGTTTACTCTACTGGGATAAGACTATAGCTGGACTTCAGCAATTTCTTAAGAAATCTCTTTAGGGTAGAATGAGGCCTCTGCTTGCCCAGAGAGACAGCTGCTAAATTTCATTGCCACTAAGCTGTCTATTTTTTCTGTATGGAAGTTTTTCAGTGAACCTACTTCTGGTTAGTCACAAATTTTAGAAGAATGGAGCAATACCTTTTGAACTTAAAATTCATTTACTTACTTTAATGTTGAAGAGCTTGTGAAAGTAAGTGGTATTAGTTCCTGGATAACTTGGAAAACCTATGTGCTGGAAAATCAACTGTTATTTCAACTTACTATTTCTGTCAATCATAAACTCTATGGGTGTGAGCGAGCCACAGCATTGATCAGTTCAGACTTCCATCAATACAATATTAAAATGCATTGCAAGCAGTCAATGTAATATTAGACCACAGTTTAATGACAATCAATCATAAGCAGGTTTCAGAATGCATTTGAAATATAGTTCTGAACTGTAATCACCGCCTTTGTGTGGCCAGCTATTGGATAATGTAGAAGAGGGTTTTGGAAGGGCTAAAAGTCTCTTTCTTCATGTGGCAATTGCAAAGTAATATGAGTTTCAGATGCTACTACTCTTCTGTCCTTGTTGTCCTACACTAGTTACTAATGACTTTCCATTACAAAACTGTTTTAAAACTTGTTATGATTTTCCCATGAATATCACATTTGCTATAAATGTAACACTTCAAGTCCTGGTAGCTTCTACAATTCAGGTAACAATGGTTATGATATCACTTTCAGTTTCAGAACATCTTTCTGCATTCACGCTTCACAAACAGAAACAGTTCATTCCTATCTTAACCTCAGTTTGGAATGGACATGGGCAGAGTCCAGATAAAATGCGTTAAGTATTGATGGCCCAATATCTCCAGTTAACAAAACATGAAGGGCTTTGGGGTACATACTAAGGACCTAATGTCCATAGGGAATAATAGGTTTCCACGAGGAACTGCATGTTGAACAGGATAAACATTGCTGGGGAGTGGATCCTGTGATAAGACCAGATAATGATGCATAATCAAGATGTAAATATATTTGGTAGTAATGTCTCTCAAATTCTTTTTCCCTTCACTATTAATACCCAGAGAAATTGGATTAATATAATTTCCTGTTTACTTTTTGAGATTTAATTATGCTGTCTCCTACTTTATCAATGTTTTTCTCTTTTTCTCTCTCTGTTGCCTAACAAAGGGCAATATCCCTTTTTCTCCATACTCTTCCCTTATTTGCTATTGCACTACACTCTGGGCAGTTTATTTGTTAAAATATACCAGTACTTGTAATCACAGCCTATGTCTGACTCAGGGAGTCCAGCTTTGTCACAGCCGTCCTAGAAATACCTTGTGGAAGTTGCTTGGTGTCAGTGCACCTGTACTGAATCTCTCCATTGCCAAGGTAGAGAACATATATAGACACACCATAGATGAGAACACCAAGAAGTTGCTTTAGTATGTGAATGTACTCATATTGACAAAGCCTTTGATTGCTATTATAATAAAAATAATAAAATATATGTAAGGAAAGCTGGCAAGCTGGCTGCCAGCTGACCGGCTGTCTTCCATCTTCATGTTATAAACCTTGGAGGAGGTTACAAAGAAAATATGTATGATATCATAGTTATGGTTGTTGTCTTTCTAACAAATCTTGTAATTTATACCTTACCAAATCTAAAGATAACTTTTAATTTTCTGCTTATATAGTAACTTTTATGAACAAATATAGCTGATGATTCATCATACTTAGTTGCCGTGGAGATTGTATTACACCAGTAGGAGAGAAAAAATTAATCTTTGGTTTCAGTGTAGCATTTAGTGAGTGAATTAGTAATATTTGATCAACAGAACAGATCTGGAGGTCCTAGTGCAACTTTACAGAAATATAAATGTTCATTTGTTAGCCACTAATATCTTTTGAATAAAACTTCCAAATTCTTCCTTTAAACAGATATTATTTTCTTAAAGGCTTTTGGTATCGGTTTTGAGATTCAAGGGAATTCACCAAATAAGAAGGAAGCTACCCTATAGCACCTGGGTCATTTTTTTATTTCTCCTCTTATCTTCTCTAACAACATTTGTATACTGAAGACTTTGTGTTCTCTGATTTTCCAATGGCAGGAATGCCAGAAGTGGTCTTAGCCCTCACAATATATTCATAGTAGTCCCTTGCATGTTGTGTGGCTGCCAATTAATTTTCAAAACTAGCATCAATAATGTTTCACTTAAATGTGGAAAAAATTAAAGTTTTCTGAGAGTAATGCCATGTTGTATCTATGCAACAATTTATGCCAGAAAGTGCTGGAACTTCCTGTCAAATTGACTTAAAGTGTTATTTTCTGAAGTTGAACAGCTTATGCTCACGGTGATTCCTTTGCCTGTGTTTGTAAAGTTGTACATTTAAAAAAGAGGTGTTGTATGAGGACAAAGGCAGAAAACCAGAGTAATAATCCTTTGCAAACTTAAACTACCAGTGAAGTAGAATGTTTCTGAAGTTGTTTCATGAATCTGTAAGAATTTACTAGAAATATGCAAATATAGTTCTTGGGGGAAGAAAAGTTGTTTTCAGTTGCTTGTGTCAGTGTCTTTGAAAATTTGTAGTTTTTCTAGTTGAATTTTAAATGAAAATTAATTTGATATTTCACTGATCATTCATGTCCAAACAGGAAAAATCTCAATCTTCTTCAGAAGTGTATTGCAGATTCTAAACTACTTTTTAGATCTAGATTTTTAGGTTTGGATTTTAGGTTAACTGTCCTACAATAAAGATGGATACCATTTCTCCTACTGTAAAGGGGGTTGGAATAAACTGTTACACAAAATAGAAAACATTGTTTCATTAAGTATTTGCACTCTTGTACTGATGACAAGCTGCCATTAGTCATGCACAAGTGTATCTGATATTACAGAATTAGTATCATTAATCAGAATAGAATTCAAAATCCCATTGTTACATCCGTATTACTGCCATCCTACAATCTAAACACAAATTTTTGACAATCCATAGCAGAGTGAGTAATCAATGTGTTCTATATTTACATTCATTACCCATTGTGTAAAAGACATTTTGCTTTTACAGGTAGAAGGACTCAAGATGATGTACATGTTGCAAGAAAGAGGATTAATAACCCTATGTAGTTTTTATCTACTTGGAACCATTCCTTCCACTTCTAAATCCTTTATCATCACTAAACACAGACCTCTAGAATTAGTTATTCTGGTAGCAATAGAATATTCTTTTGGTTCTTGTCATGTTTTGAACACTGCTGTTTAGAAGTGTTGATGGTGAGAGGTAGGAATAAGTAAAATGCATTTATTCAAAATCTAGGTAATCCAAATTTTTTTTAATTAGAATAGCATGTGTCTTGATTTTTTCACTGTTCTTTTTTGTGATGTTAATACATTCAGTTATGCAGTGCCCAAGGTGGTTATTTATAAAGATGACCTACAAAGAGTTTAGAATTATAGTATGAAAAAAAAGATGGGAAAATATCCATTTGGAAGAGGACCAGATGTTTCAGATATATGGTGGTTTATTTTGCTTATTTTTCTGTTTGACTTAAATCTCTTGAAATCTTTTAAACTGCATGAGCTGAGCCTCCTTCAGCATAGGAGCCTTCTGTAGGAAATGAAACCTGCAAAGAAACTTTGTGAATTTGGTATATTACTCCTGTGTTCTGACTGACTTCAGTTATGACAGCTATCCTGCCTGAGGCACAGACTTGTGCTCCGAGACTCCACTTGCTTATTGTCAGGTAGCTGGAGTCTGAGACCTTTTCATCCTTCGGTTGGCTGTGTAGTCTCTAAGATGGGCTCTGAGGTACCCGAATCTCCGTTTCAGTTCCTGGGGGATTAGAAGCATTACTGAATAAGCAGAAGACTCCCATCTCAGCAGTCATCTTTCCTGGTAAACTCTAGAATGGACATGACCAACTACACTGTGGTAAATGACAGAGCTGCTAGGACATGAATTTTCTGTCATCCTAAAACTAAATGTAAGCTAGGATTGAATTCTCCAAAAGGTTTTGAGTAAGAGCAAAAATGTTTTAGAGATGTTGTGTCACTTCTCACTTATGTTCTCAGAAATTATAGCATTAATTCCAGGATGTAGGAGATTTAATTTCAATTTCCTTCTCTTTCTATAGATAGCAATATACGTCACCTTAAAAGAGAATCCAGACTGCAAGAATACTTTTGTTTGTCTTGGCTGTGTTGGTTATTGCAGTGGAGTTCTTTTAACATGCCCTATTAGGTTTCTGCCTCATCTCATAAAATGCTTATGCTGTAAAAATTAGTATGAACTAGTTTGATGGTTAGGGGATCTTCTCAGGAAGTGGGAGACTTGGATATTCAGTTACTTATTGATCAGATGCTCATATAAAATTGAACCATGTCACCAGAAGAGATGAGCTGGACAGTTTCCTGAGAAGGAGGAAATGAAGATTCTAATAATTTTTGGCAGTGGAAGAAACCAATATGAATTGTGCATGCATTTTTTTGCCGCTGTGCTATTAAGCTCTTATGTGAATCAGTCTTTCACTTCCTTTTTTAAAAAATTGTTGAAAGGTTTTTAAAAAAATAACAGTAAGACAAATGAAATAATTTCACTTTTTGCTTCAGTTCAAACCTACTTTCTAAACTAAAGCAAAATGAAAACAAATCCACCTCCTTCAGGGAAGTGAAGGATGTGCTTGTTGTAGGGACAGTTTTGCTTATTTCTGATTCACATGCTTTGTGAATCTAAGTCTGTTTTTCTATAAAAATGATATTTTCCAGTGTTTGTAAAACTGGTCAGAGTCCATTCTGCCTCTTTCCTACAAGTTATTATATGTAAAATTAACCATGCATGTGCCAAGATAGTTACCTACCTTGTAGAGATATACAAAATCTGTATCAAGTAGATCTTTTCTGTATGCCATGTATTCCACCTGGAAAGCTGTAGCTTCTTGTCCCGTGTCTGCAGAATCGGGGAAAACAATAAACAAAAAGCCCTGTCCAATGGAGGGTAGCTGGTGTTTGTTCTGCTTAATAACTTTGAGCTGTTTTCGGCAACCATTCTATCAAAGGGCTGTCAAATAACTCTTCTCAAAAGAGCAATTATCCAGATGTAGTGCAGTAGATTCTCTCTAGGCATCCTCAGGCTTGTTTGCAGTCTAATAATTTGACATCAATACACCCTATTCTGTCACTTAGTGGAATACTGCCACTGAACTAGATACTGAGTGAATGGAACATAAACTGTAAGTTGCCTGTGCCCATAATGTACTTAATAAAAGCTTTGTGGAAATATCGAGAACACACAAAAAATCAGAAATCAGTAAATATTGTGGTAATACATATGAAATGTTGCTGAATGTGTGACATAGTTCTTAATGTTATGAAAATGTTGTCAGGACAAATAAAATTTTAATAAAAAATTACTGGCATTCATACAGCTGTAAAACCAAGTCTTTACAGCTGGGATGACAAAAACTTTGGTTCATAGTCTAGGAGAGAAAGTCTATGAATAAGACAAAAAAATGAATAAATGTTTGGACAACTTTTCTATATAGAATACTCGTATTCATTTACTCATTCCTCCAATTCCATTTCATGTTCAGATTTCAGATTTGGTTACTATATCAGTGAAATTAAAAAATCAAATTCGTATGAAAATTCATTGAAATTCTATTTCTGGTAATATTATTATAGGCAAAACCTTGCAGACGTGACATCTGAGAGAAGGTCTAGCTCATTTGTACGGAGATAAAGCAGTTGAAGTGTCAGAGTCTATAGTCCCACCCATCTTTGTCCTAAATAACACCCCTTTCTTTCCAGAGCAGATTGTTATCATGATATAGATAAACTATTAAGCTCTGCATCAGTAATTACATATATGTGTAATATACCTATTTATAGCAACTTATAGTGAAGACACAGTTTGATTTCTGGAAAGAACTTTTGTACTATGTAATAATTGAAATAATTCTGAGTGTAATAGAGATTTCTAATAAGTACCCCAGTTCTGCTTACAAGAAAAAAATACAGAAAGCATCTTTAACAGCAAAAAATTATTTTGCCCAGCTGATACAGAGCTTTGGATATCTCTGCAAATAAATCTCCTAGTTTATTTGGACAATTGTCTATGTTTTATTTCTGAAACTTTTTTTAGACTACTCTTTACCTAGTCTGGAACCTGGGGACAGAAACATGCATATCTATATTAGAATCACTAAGTGGGAAGGTTTTGTGTTTCACAAAGGAAGTGGAAGATAAGCCTCTTTCTGTGACTTCTAAATTTGAAAACAAAGATCACTAGCAGTATCAAGAAGGGACCAGGTAACTTTTTCTTAAATAAACTTCGAAGAATTGTGGAGGCAACAAGGTTCTTTGAATTGGTCCATTAACTTCCTTCTTTTGGTTTATCAATCTATATGTTGGTTCTTTCAAGTTATTCTTTGTTGCTGCAGCATGTTTTAGAGTATGCGCAGGAATTCATAGTTTTTGTTATGGAAGTAACAAAACATAGCTGTATTTTTTTCTCTTGTTTTTCTGTTGCAAATTTTCGGTTTTTGCCTTATAGTTTTATTGCCTCTCCTTTTGGGGATGTTGCCTCTATTGGGCTGCTTTAAACCAGGTACCTGAGTGGCATTTAAGGTTCCAGGTGATATTTTATATTTTTCTTCAGCCAGTATATGCAGTATTCTTGTCCCTTTAGAATTGATCTCTGCAACTGCTGAAGCTTTTGTACAGATGGAGCTTTATTGAAATGGAAAAAAAAAAACCATAAAAAAGAGCAGAGTCTTGGGTTTCTAATATAGTTCCTGTATTTTTTTCAGGGTTGTATACAGCCAGATTGAATCTTGTACTCCCTTTCCTGCCTCATCAGGTGGCACTTACAGCCCATGGTTCTATGAAGTATCTCTTCCCTTTGTTTCAGTGTAAAACATACTGTTTCATTACCATTGGATTTTACATATTTTTGATATGGATGCACTGAAAACAGTATGAACCACATGATAATGATGAACCACAAAATAAATCGGTTGGTCATCTAATTCCCTTCCCTAGGAATGGGAGGTTACCTAGCCCCTCAGATAACTTAATTAGACAGTGATACATGCTGTGTGGTTGTCACCTGCAGAATCTGAAGCAAAAATAATAATAAAGCAAAAATTTCACCTGTACTGACCCTTGTGCAATTGGACAGTGCAGTTCTTCCTACCTTGATTAATAGCCATGACAGCGACCATTTGGCCAAATAGTTAAAACTGGTAATAATGGAGCAATTTTAAGATTAACCATCTGTTTCTAAAAAAAATGACACTTAAGTCTTTATAGTACAGAAGTGTGTAGTTTCTGTTAAAAAAGCTATAAATTATATTCATAATCCAAAATGCATAATCAAACAGGTTTTATTCTATAAGACTTGGGAAATGTTGATGAACACAGCAAGTGAATAAATATGACTCTCTTCTATGGTGGCAGAATAAGAATATGTGTAAAAGAATGTAAATATTATTTATTTGTTAGATTTAGGACAAAGTATTTAGAGTTGAATGCAATATCAGAGACTGGTTTTCTGCGTGTGATGTGATGAGGTTTACTGACTCAGCAATACTTGCAATGGTTATAGATCGTAACTGAATCATAAGCAATGCAATTTTTTTTTAACTAGAAGGACCCAGAAATGTATAGAGAAGTTGGTAGTTACTAGACATGGTCTGTGTCTTTTTCTGAAGCTGTAAAGCAAAATTCTAGTGAGGAAGCTTCCAAAATGAAAGCCTTGAGAAGCTGATCCATGTAGAGCTCAAAGAAAAAAATGTTAAAGCTAGACACAGGAGACAACTCCACAGACACCAGGGATGATTGTCTGGGTGCCGAGTATTATGTAGGCTCATTTTTAGGTACTCATCAGCTTTGATATAAGTTTCCAAAATCAATCTAGCCTTTTGTCAAGGACTTGGCATGCTTCTAATTGAAAGATCTTATAACTTCAGAATGGAAAGATGAAGTACTAGTTGCCTAATCAGTTGCTTTAGCACCTTTGGAAACACTGTCTGTGAAAACTGGAAGGATAACAAAAAAGGTTTTTACAAATGTATCAACAACAAAAAGAGAATCAAAGAGAATCTCCATCCTCTATTAGATGCAGAGGGGAACATTACAACTGAGGATAAGAAAAAGGCTATGGTACTAAATGCCTTCTTTGCCTCAGTCTTTAACTGTAAGACCAGTTATCCCCAGGGTACTCAGGCCCCTGAGCTGGAAGGCAGGGATGGATCACAGAATACACCCCCCCCATAACCCAGGAGGAAGCAGTTTACGACCTGCTGCTCCACCTGGACACACACAAGTCTATGGGGCCAGATGGGATCCACCCAAGAGTACTGAGGGAGCTGGCAGAGATGCTCGCCAAGCCACTCTCCATCATTTATCAGCAGTTCTGGATAACAGGGGAGGTCCCAGATGACTGGGAGTGCTGATGTGATGCCCATCTACAAGAAGGGCCAGAAGGAGGATTCAGGGAACTACAGGACCGTCAGCCTGACCTCAGTACTGCGAAGGTTATGGAGCAATACATCTCAGTGAGCTCACCAAACATGTGCAGGACAACCAGGGGATCAGGCCCAGCCAGCATGAATTCATGAAAGGCAGGTCCTTCCTGATCAACCTGAACTGCTTCTATGACCAGGTGACCCTCCTGGTGGATGAGGGAAAGACTATGAGTGTTGTCTACCTGGACTCTAGTAAAGCCTTTGACACTGTCTCCCACAGCATCCTCCTAGAGAAGCTGGTGGCTCATGGCTTGGACAGGTGAACTCTTTGCTGGGTAAAAAACTGGCTGGATAGCTGAGCCCAGAGGGTGGTGGTGAACGGAACTAAACCCAGTTGGTGACTGGTCTTGAGTGGGGTTCCCCAGGGCTCAGTATTGGGGCCAGTTCTGTTTAATATCTTTATCAATGATCTGGATGAGGGGATCCAGTGAACACTCAGCAAGTTTGCAGATGACACCAAGTTGGGCAGGAGTATTGATCTGCTGGAGGGTAGGAAGGCTCTGCAGAGGGACCTGGACAGGCTGGATCAATGGGCTGAGATCAATTGTATGAGGTTTAATAAGGCCAAGTGTTGGGTCCTGCAGTTGGGTCACAACAACCCCATGCAACTCTACAGGCCTGGGGAAGAGTGGCTGGAGAGCTGCTCAGTAGAGAAGGACCTGGGGGTGTTGGTTGACAGCTGGCTGGACATGAGCCAGCAGTGTGCCCAGGTGGCCAAGGAGGCCAATGGCATCCTGGCTTGTATCAGGAATACTGTGGCCAGCAGGAGCAGGGAGGTGATCGTGCCCCTGTACATGGCACTGGCGAGGCCACACCTTGAATATCATGTTCAGTTTTGGGCCCCTCACTACAAGAAGGACATTTTGTTTCTGGAGTGTGTCCAGAGAAGGGCAGTGAAGCTGGTGAAGGGTCTGGAGAGCAAGTCTTATGAGGAGAGGTTGAGGGAACTGGGGTTGTTTAGTCTGGAGAAGAGGAGGCTGAGGGGAGACCTTATTGCTCTCTACAACTACCTGAAAGGAGATTGTAGTGAGGTGCGTGTTGGTCTCTTCTCCCAAGTAACAAGTGATAGGATGAGAGTAAATGGCCTCAAGCTGCATCAGAGGAGATTTAGATTGGATACTAGGAAAAATGTCTTTACTGAGAGATTGGTCAGACATTGGAACAGGCAGCCCAGAGTGGTGGTAGAGTCGGCATCCCAGGAGGTATTTAAAACATGTGTAGACATGGCACTTCAGGACATGGTTTAGGAGACATGATAGTGTTGGGTTGATGGTTGGACTTGATGATCCTAGAGGTCTTCTCCAACCTCAGTGATTCTGTGATTCTATGATTCTATGAATGTTACAGCAACTGAACAAGCAAGTCTATATATTTAATATATAAACCTCTGATAATGCTACATGGCCTTCTTACTGGGACTGACACTTTCTCACTTTTCTTCTCTCCCTGCTTCCTCAATCTCTTCTCTCCAAACAGATTGCAGTTACCTGTCCTCAGCTTATCTCAAGCAAGTTACCATCTCCTCCTTTTAGAGATTTAAACCCAAGCCAGAGCACAGAAGCTAGAGCAAAGCTAACAGGCAGCTTCCCCTCCCATTCAAATCTACAACCTTTTAACAACAGATAAACAATACTACAGTACAGTAAACAAACAATTGTTTGTATAATTCACATTATCATTACCACATTAGCAAAGGAAAAAAGTCTCTATTAAGGTAGGCAGAGGTACAAGAAATGTGTATGTGAAGATATGTGACTGACTGTACCCTAGGGGCAGAATGTGACTCCCTCAATAAGCCCCTACAATGGAATAAGGGTCAGAGGAGGTGGGCGATGCGGACATGTCCAGAAGTTCAGGGAATAATGCAGGGTGTGACTGACCATGGCTGTTGTCCAGAAATGACTCTATCTCAACACAGGGGACCAGAGGGAGACCTTTGTTTTAGATAAACAGCTATCAACAGTTCAGTGGATCAACTGGTGGTTTAAATGTTTCCTCCTGAGTTCATTAAAAGTATGAATGTCTCCCTGAGTTACCCAGACCAGCATGGGGGGAGTGAATATGTGGCTCAGCCCAACACAGAGTATGAAAACTAAACAGAATTTCAAAGAGAGCAATGGGCATGAGTGACGTCCTAACGACTGGGGACATCCAGTGAGTATATTAGAGAGACTGGTAATTGGGACCACGTTGCTATTGTGATTGAACTGTGTATTGCGATTGCTATTTTTTTGCTAAGTATAACTTACATTTGTATTGTGATTTCAGTATATTTTGTATCATTCTGCTAAATCAAAAACCCCATCTAACACCCACTGTCTTAAAACAAATGAATTTGTCATTAGACCTTACACCCTCCAGTCATGGAATATCTAAAAGAACATGGTCAGAGAGTACTGAACTCTGACAGATAAGAGAGGGTAGACAGAAGGCATCTAATAAAGCTATATGAAAAATATCCAACCAAAAAAGCTTATTAGAAAAAGACACTTAAGAGCCTGAGTTGTACTTTTCTGAGATGAATAAATAGGCAGATATTTTCTCTCTTTCATGCACCCTGTGTGTTTTGGAAAATTGTATGCAGTAATGAGAATGTTGTAGACCTGGCATTTTTGGAGACTAAGATCTTATGTCAGAACCTGCTCGTCTGAGTGTTAAAGAACTTAGTGATTTGATGAGACATCTAGAACAAAAATGTTCTTTGTGGTCATTTATTTGGTGGAGTTCACTTGCTTCACCTTATGCAGGTGATATCAACACATTTAGCACCTCAGTGTTATAACAACTTCCTGCTATTAACCAAATGGAACAAATTTAATTGAAAGATGTAAAAAGGAGAGCTCTGTATCCTATTACTTAACATGTTATAAATCACTTTTCAGCATGGAGACAAGCAACAAAATGGGTGGAAGCAACTATTTCTCACAAGTTTTGGCAGAATTGCATTTAAAAAATATTTTTAGGACATTAAGGTGATAATATATTTATGCTCTGTGGAGTTCTTATACTATTTGCACAAAGGATAATGAGAATTGGCCAGGAAAAAGAGATCTAAGCAGGTGCTGAGGTGGGCTTGCCAAATAGATTTTATTTTGATGATATGTGAGTACAATATAAGACTTTCAGAAATCTAAGAAGATGTCCACTGATTGTATTTTTTTTTGTTTGTTTGTTATCAATTTTTTTGAAAGTGTTAAATCTAACTTCAGTTTGAGATTTGTGTCCACCTAGTGTTGCAGAGTGGGGATAGCCGACTGAAATGACTGGTGATTAAAAAGTGTGGGTATGGAAGTCAAAATTATTTAAACCCTGCTCTCTAAATAATAAGAATAATGTTTTCTCAGTCTGTAATAAAAAACAACATTATCAGCAGTTGAAGGAAATGGGTTGACAAGAATGTTCAGGCAGGTAGTTTGCAGCCACCAAAATATTAGCAACTACGACAAAATTTAGATCCAGGTGCTGCAACACAACATTGCTTGGTGTGTTCTGCATTCAACATGATGTGAACGGATACTTGCACTAGATGGATCTTTGTAATGGGTATAACTAAGGGAAGCTGTATTTAAGCAGGACACTGGAAAGAGGTTTTCTGCAAGACCAAACAACCCCAATCTCCTGGAAAATAAAAAATTGTTGGAATGGTTAGACAGATTTAACACCTCAGCGTATCACCTGCATAAGGCTATTAATGATGTTCAGAACACTCACTTATCAATAAGTAAGCATTTTTTCACAAATGCCTCCTCCATTGCTGACCTTTAAGTCTCAGTTTTCAAGGGGGACATACAAATAGATGAGCTTTGGCACTGAAAAGCCTGCCTTTATATGCTTCTAAAATTCAGGAACTCACTTGAGTTATGGATTAGGTTTGCATGCAGATGGCTAACCCTGACCTGTGGCACCACTAACAAGGTAACAACATGAGGAGTTTCAGGATGCTGCAGATTACAAAAGGAAAGTGATGTTTGTGCAGATGGCCCACCCTGACCTATGGCATCACTAACAAGAGAGTGACATGAAAATGTCAGGATGCTGTAGACAACAGAATAGGTGTGTGTGTGTGCTAGCTTAACAGAACTAATAACCAGCATAGAAATTAACAGAGTATCCTTATAAATACCAGAGCATGCTAGAAAATCAACCAAACTTGGGCTACTGGGGAAGAGGGAAACAGGGATGTGCTCTGTATTTGGAAGAGGATGGAGGCAATACAGGGAAATTATTTAAGAGGCAGGAGGAAAGGCACTATAAAGTTAAGCAAACCTTTTGATCAGGGCGTTTAGGAGTCCCTGTAGAGCAGCTCTGTGTTTGATTAATGCAGCTTGGAGCAGGACAATAAATCTGTTTTTGTTCCAACCATATTTGTGTATGACTTACTTCCAAGTTTGGGGAGGCCTGGGATACTTTTCCTACTGCTGGCAAGGGAACACCTAGAGGGGATTTCTTGCTATCCTAACACTTACTGATTTTATAATACGTTTTGATTTTTCCCACCTTCAACTTAGACCTCAGTGTTCCCCAGGCAATTGTGTGCCCATCTGTCTAATGTGCTAAGAATCTTATAATCTGTCCCCTTACTAACATTTTTCTCTTTCCTGCCAGTATCAATAATCTTTTCTCTCAGATTAATTAATATAACTAAATCAAGCTCTGAGCAGTTCTTCTCAATCTATATTTAGGATTAGATGTCCCTATTTTTATTTGAGATTTACTGAAAGGTCTGTGCATTGAAAAGCAGTCCTTTTCCTTATTTATTTGGTCTTACAAGATTACCTCTCCCATGTGTCTTGAGACACATATCCCGATTGAGATGTAATCTTTGAAAGCACCCTTACTCAGCCCAAGCATGTGAACATTCCTTCCTTCTAAGCTACTTAACATGTTAAGACAACAGTACAGTATTCCTGTTCCTTAAGGGGACTCTTGTTAAGAATAATGTTTTTGCTTTTTCTCCTTTTGAGTTTGCCTACACTTGTGGAGAGTATAGCCCAGAACTGGGATTTACAAAAATGGGGAATAAGAATAGGAGTGTTAAATTTCACTACTCATTGAATTTGTGTTTTTATAGTTTATAAGGTAGTATCTAAATGACATGTGGGTAAGAGTGCTCAGCATGGGAGACCACAGACTTTTGGGGTCAGGCTTGTCTAGAAGTGCTGCCGGGGGCAAACCTGGGGTAATCATCAGTTCCAGATTGAAAGATATTTTGACACCACTGTTTGAACATATATAGCCTTGTTGTGCTATCAGAATTACAAGGGTTACAATTTAGTTATTTATTTTGCACAGTATAAAGAAATGTAGTTTAAAGAGTGTTTGTGTGGGGAAAGTAATAAAGCGTTTCTGACAGATGGTTTTCTCGTAGGAGGCAGTGATGGAGGGAACGAAGTAACTGCTTTAAAATGCTGGGAGGATAAAACTTCCAGAAAGACTTGAAGTTGCTGATAGATGAAAATAGGAAGGTAACAGATTTATGAAACCATTCAAAAATGCAGGGTTTCTTTCAACATGACATTGCTGCTTGTCTTGAAGGTTGTTCCTCAAGGATCAGTTTAAATGTAGCTTTTTGGATTTAGCAGTTTTTTCTCACACCTTTTCATGAGTCACATTGTGCTGTGAAATAAGTCCTGGAGATTCAAATCCTGAGGAGGTACTGGGAAGTTCGGTGTGTAATGTGAAATACTTGAATTTTGAAAATATTTGTTCTGTTGTGGAAGAAATACATTTTTGCTTGGTTCTGTTAGCAGTGATATACAGTCTATATGATAGGAAGCCATACTTCTTATTGCAAAATTTCAATTTGTGTTAATGACCATGGAAAG
Organism: Phalacrocorax aristotelis; assembly: GCF_949628215.1. NCBI lineage: Eukaryota > Metazoa > Chordata > Aves > Suliformes > Phalacrocoracidae > Phalacrocorax > Phalacrocorax aristotelis. Next base: position 87,125,268 of record NC_134277.1, read on the forward strand.
AAAGATAACTTTGTATTCACCTTCAGGTGGATAAACTCCGGGCTTTGTGTGGAAGGTTCCACCTGCATTTGCTGCATGAAAAGAAGCTCAGTATTCAGCTTCTAAGAGCGCAATCAAGTAGAGTGGTAAGAGGGGTCATAGATGAAGTGCTCATGTAGGGGTTTAAGAACAGAATTTCACCTGAAAACTTACCCAGTTATTGATAGTTAAAGGTTGAATGCATTTCTTACTCTGAAAAATCTGAACTTTTCAGTCAGTCTGAGCATGCAGTAGGTGAAAAACTGAGGGAATGCTATTGCTTGAATCATATTCAAAACAACTTTAAATCAGACTGTAAAACTATGAGGTTTTTTTTAATTATTTTTTTGGTGGGGAGGGTGCTGGGGTTTTTTTGGTAGAGTTCATTGAGGGCTGTGTATGTTAGAAAACTTCAGTCATAGTTACTATGAATATTCTTGAGGCCCACTTTCAAAAGCTCTTAGAAAAGTGCTACATATTGGATTAAAAAAAAAAAGAATTGAAAAGCAAGCTCTGATGATTTTTAGGGATACTTGTCTTCACAATACAGTTTCTTTGGATAATTCTGATTCTGTATACAATAGACAGCTTACTGCACACTTTAAAGAATTAGAAATCTGCAACAAAAAAAGTGTTCAGACAGAAGTACAACACATTTAGTAGGGAAAGGACCAATAGTTCAGTCATTTTTGCATTCACTTTACCTAGCAAAAGAATATTAAATGATCGTGGAAGCAAAACCCCACCACAACCCCTTCAAAAAGTATTTTGTCCACAAAAGTCATTATTGATAATAATCTTAATAATAATAACTAAACCAATATTTTCTGTTGAACTAATGTAGCACCATTTGAGTGTTGAGTGAAATGTGTTGAATACAAGTCTTGAAAATCCACTTACTTCTCAAACATACAAATCACAGCCTAGCTGATATAGTTTGCCTGTAGATATCCGGCTGAATGAAATAACCCTGCTGGAGTGATAGCATCCATACAAAGTCATTTGCATGTAGTAAAGGAATGCAGACACTGAGTATTTGCAGATAAGACATTAGGAAATAAATGCATCCTGCCACAGTAATTCCTTCTGTCCAAGCCAATGGAGTACACGTAACTTTGTTCATGTTGGGAGTTAAATAAAATTGTATAGTAAATTACTTTTTTTGCATGTGTTGTTCCTGGAAATAAAAAACAAAAGTGCCTGTTCTTTGCTGATCACCTGCTAATGTGCAATATTTCCTCCTTCCCCTGGCTTATATTCTTCCTTTACAGAAAGGAAGAATATATGCTTACGTTCTATTTAACGAAATAATCCATTAACCTGTGTTAGTACAAAGCAGGAGATCATCCTCTTTGGTTTTCTTATGGGTCTTGGCTCCTGTCAAGATAAATAGGGAAGAGACTGGATGCTCAATCAGGGTATGAATGCTGGTGTCCTCAGATATTCTGGGTGGTCTGTGATGGCAGACATCAGAGGGCTCGTTTTCATCACAGCACAAAATTAGATATGTAATGTGTATTGTTCTCTAATTTCTCACTCATGATGCCAGAAATGCAATCCCAGGTGTCTCATTCCTATGCAAGCAGATGTGGAATCTCATAAACTGAATTACAACCTGAAGGAATGAGTTGTTCTCAGATCTTTTCGTTGCCAGGGAAACTACATTCTCAGTCTGTGTATGTTTACAATAGCCTCTTTTTCCAAAGCTGTCTAAATTTCATGTTGTGGCACTCAGGAACAGACTAAGATAGAGAAATAGTAATATGTGTCTACTAAATGTTATCACTGGTTTCTTAAATAGTATTTACAAAAATAGGTCATACATTCTGTCTCAGAGTATATATGATTTTACTAGATATGTGACAAACCTGAGAATTTTTTAATATACATTTTGATCCTTTTGGCCACTTTCTTGTGCTCCACTTATAAATCAGTCTCCATTAGAGTACAGTTAGGTATGGCCTGAATGTCTAAAGAGGTACTTCTCGATGAAAAGTTGTTTCAGGGGAAACTGTATTTTTTCTACTCCAAACATAGTATATTTTTCTAAATTACTTTGCGGCACCAAAGCAGAATGGGGCCTATTGAACCATGCTTCATCAGTGGGGACACTATAGATCTAGGGGCTGTCCTTTATGTGACAGAATTTGAGAATTTCTTTATAATAGCTCAAAATCTCAAATGGTGGCATTCCTATGTACACCATACCTACTCTGACTAGCATTTAGGGCTTTCTTCAATGTACTAGTATCCTGTTTTTCTCTAGAGTGTCTTAATGTTAGATCCCAGAGGCTAATAAAATCCAGTTTGCAAAAAAGTTATCAGATTTTTTTAAAATTACCTAATAACATAATTTTCAAAATCTTATCTCTAAAATGTATCTGGACAGTGACATAGTATAAAATCCGTACTTGTTGTCCATGGAGGCAACCGGTGTGACTGACTGCCTGACTTGTTTACAATTTGTGAGTCAATGCAGTTCTCCAGATTTAGTACAGCAAAAGAGGCTTTCCTGTCCTGGTACATGGCATGCACACAGACTACTTCTAACTAATTTTCTCCACAGCAGCAGCCTCACCTGCATTATTTCCTCCTGGACAGTGGAATACAGAGACGTTTGCTTTTAACTCTTCTGTGAAGGCCTACCATCACTACCTATTTTTTTAAAATATTTTTTTTTAAATTTAAAAAATCATAAAAATTGGGCATTGTATCTGTAAAAGGCAGCTAGTAGGAGTTATCTGGAAGCTGTTCTGTTGTGAGGTTCAAACCGATCAGTAAAAACCCAGGCAGTGTGGCAGATACATCAGATTTCTAGTCTCTGAACTATTTCTCAACAAAATATATTATCACTAAGTCCCACTGGAATAGCAATTCACTTAAAATGTCAACCAGAACTGAAGTAGGCTTAAATACTCTGTGTTTACAACCAACATGAATCAGCAGGAAGGAAAATAGCCAAAAGGTGAGTTAGTGACAAGAGCTAGGTTTTGAAGCACTTGAGTCTGAATAGTGTTCAGGTAGCTCAGCAAAGAAACTTTTACTTAAATGACTGGAATCATTATAGACATTGCAGAAATGTAATGTGTGTTCCGTGTTTATAAAATAAATATTTTAAAAATGATGTCATCTATATTTAGAAGACTGGAAACTGTAGAGTTTTAAGGGTCTGGACCCTGACTGGAGTTCAAGTTATGCTAGCTTTTGGTATAAAATTCTGAGAATATTGGAAAGACCGTAATCAATCAGTGACAAAATAGATGAAATCGCTGGTAGCTGATTATGCCCTGTTTCTGCCATTGGTAAAATGAATAAAAATGTTACATTAAAACATTATAAAATGAGAGAATTAAAGCAAAATTCATCAGTCTGCATTAAAAGGTAGTTTGTGGAGCTATATGCGGTGTTTGTTATGTTTCATTATGTTTCCTGGTGTTTGAAGGGAAAAGAAAAAGCAAGATTTAATTATTCTTCAAGAGCTCGTTGAGGTGGGCAGTATTTGTATTGCATGAACAGGTACAATGCCAGTGAAGTGCTACTTGGGGCACTAAAGCAAGCTTCTGGCCAACAGAACCTGGTCCTTATGGATGATTTCAACTACCCAGACATTTTCTGGAAGAACAGTACAGCACCTCGCATGTCATCCACCAAGTTCCTGGTATGCGTAGAGGACTGTGTCCTCATACAAATGTTAGATGTGCCAACCAGGAAGGAGGCGCTGCTGGACTTGTTATTCACAAACAGAGAAAACCTGCTTTGTAATATCTCAGTGACAGCTTTGGCTGCAGTGATCATAATATTGTGGAGTTCGGGATCCCCCTGACCATGCTGAAGGTCAGCTCTAAAACAAGGGTTCTGGATTTTAGAAAGCAAACTTCAGCTTGCTCAGAGCTCAGTTGGGAGGGATTCTGTGGGATGCTTCCATGGAAGATAAAGGAGCTAGTGAGTGCTGGGTGTTCTTCAAGAACTCTCTATTGCAAGCACAAAAACAGTTCATCCCCTATAAAGGAAAGGGAAGTAAGCAGAGCAAGAGGCCCCCTTGGCTCAACCATGACCTCCCAGGTCTACTCAAGTCCAAAAGGGAAGCATACCAGAGATGGAGAAGTGGACGATTATCCATTGAGAGCTACAAGGGCATTGCCAGAGCGTGCAGAGATGCAGTTAGAAAAGCAAAAGCCCAACTCAAATTGCAACTGGCTGTAGATGTCAAAAATAACAAGAAAGGTTTATTCAGGTATGTCAACCAGAAGCAGAGTAAGAAGGAAAAACATAGGCCCACTGTTAAACAGAAAAGGAGAGTCAATCACCAACGATGCAGAAAAGGCAGAGGTCTTCAATGTTTTCTTCACCTCTGTCTTTACCAGCACTGTCAGGTCCCAGGCTTTGGGAATGAAATTGCCGGTTGATCCAAACACCGACCCACCATCAGTGAAGGGAGTTAGTATGTGAATTAATACAGGAGCTTGACCCCTACAAATTGATGGGCCCTGATGCCATCCACCCGAGGGTGTTGAGAGAGCTGGCTGACGTAATTGCAAGGTCACTCTCCATAATCTTGGAGAGGTTGTGGAGAATGGGGCGTGTCCCAGAGGACTGGAGGAAGGCAAAATTTACCCCTATCTACAAGAAGGGCTCGAGGGAGGATCTGGGTAACAATAGGCCCATCAGCCTTACTTCAGTTCCTGGGGAAGTTATGGAACGAGTCCTCCTGGGGGCCATCACAAGTCAAATGAAGCACGTGATTGGGAAAAGCCAATATGGCTTCACTAAGGGCAGATCATGCTTGACAGACCTGGTGGCCTTCTATGACAAAGTGACTTGCCTGGTTGACGTGGGGTGGGCAGTGGACACTGTCTACCTGGACTTCTCCAAAGCCTTTGATATATGGTCCCCCACAGCCTCCTCCTGGAGAAATGGATTTGTTATGGCCTAGATAAGTGGTCTGTGCAGTGGGTGGGGAATTGGCTGACGGGCCGCACCCAAAAGGTGGTGGCAAATAGCTCTTTTTCAAAGTGGCAAACTGTCACAAGTGGGCTCCCCCAGGAATCAATATTGGGCCCAATGTTATTCAACATCTTTATAAGTGATCTGGATACCGGCATCAAGTGTAGCCTGATGAAGTTTGCAGATGACACCAAATTGAGTGGGGAAGTAGACACTCCAGAAGGGAGAGCTGCTCTGCAGGAAGATGTGGATAGGCTGGAAGGGGTCCAGAGAAGAGCTACCAAGATGACCAAAGGACTGGGAAGCCTGCCATATAAGGATAGGCTGGGAGAACTGAGTTTGTTCAGCCTTGAGAAAAGGAGGCTCAGAAGGGATCTCATCACCATGTACCTAAGGGGTAGCTACAAAGAAGATGGAGACTCCTTTTTTACAAGGAGTCACACGGAGAGGATGGGGGGGAATGGACACAAGTTACTCTTGGGGAGATTCCAATTGGACACCAGAGGGAAATTTTTCACATTGAGGACAGTCAATCATTGGAATAATCTCCCCAGGGAAGTGGTTGACTCGGCCATGTTGGACACCTTCAAGAGTCATCTGGACAGGGTGCTGGGCCGTCTTGTCTAGACTGCGCACTTCCCAGAAAGGTTGGACTAGATGATCTCTGAGGTCCCTTCCAACCTGTGATTCTGTGATTCTGTGATTGTGTGATAATGGTGACACAGCTCTGTTGGCACAGAGGAAGACCTTGAGTGAATCAGTAAACACTTGTGCATCAGGAAATGAATGAATTATAAATCTACCAGGTGATCTGCAATTTGTTCATTTGAATTTGGAAGCTGGTACCCAGTAAACTGATTTATTAGGAAAAATGCATACTTAGATGATTAATTCGTATGAGATTAATGGTTAGATCATAATAAAGCTGGAATTTTCCTGTTTCCTCTGCCAGGACAGATAAAGAATCTGTTCAAAGATTTCTTTCATGTAGTGATCTCAGAATGTGAACTATGTGCCCAAGTCAGTGACCCTGGAGGACTATTACACAAACATACCTTACTAAAATGTTATGCTAATGTCTTTAAGACATTTGAGAAACTGAAGGAATCTAGGGAGGCGTTCTGTAGATACCAGTGTGGGAAGTATTTAGAAAGTGAAACTGAACTTTGTGCCTTGGTTGCTTAGACATATTTGAAACTTTACATTATGTGAATATTGACTTGTATTTGAATAGGGAAAGAGGCTCACACAGGAGCCAAGAACAGCAGCTGTGATGTTGTATAGAAGCTGCTGATAAACAGAGCTCTTCTGTGTGCCATTAGGCTGGTTCTGTGGTGGCTATGAAGAACCCTGTGGTCTAAGTGAAGCACAGATGAATGAAACTTTATTGTACATTTTAGCTCATATTTAAAGGGAACTAAAGAGGTGACTGGAGAGTAGAAACATAGCTGAGTCAGTTAATATCAGAACTATAAAACTGCTTCTGTGGACTGCACTGATGAAGGGACATGGTATTTGTATTTCTGTAATCCAAGTTGATGGTGGGAAAGAAAATCTTTCAACCATTCATTAAATGGTTGATTCTGAGCATCTGTTCAGTACTTGTACTGTTGAGTAGTTGAGCCTGTGTCACTTACTACATTTGTGCACTGTGCTGCAGCCTGTGTGTCCAGGTAAGAGACTTCATTTTCTGAACTTCAACTTGATTAATGCTCTGAATATCTTGATCATTTGAAGTAAAAATACCTATATTCCAATTTTACATTCATATAACTATTTTCTGAAAACTTGTTTTCACAGCTTCTCAGTAGTGTCTCTGTACAACAGCCCTCAAAATCAAAAGGTGTGGTGCATGAATAAATTTGCTATGCTTTGTTGAAAGTAACATCTTTTCAAACCACATTCTTGCATTACTTTCCCCTCTGCCCCTTCCCCATTTTCAAAGTGGTCATAATACAGTCATTTGAGGTAAGTAAAACTCTCTACTAAGGCAACATTTCTTTCAAGTCCCATCCCGTAAAGGACGTGATGTTATTAACAACTTAAAGTCTGGCACAGCTTGGCACAGCTTTCTTTGATTTGTAGCTGTATACTTATACCATCCTGTTTTCAGCCACCATGTAAGTTTTGCTTGGACTGTCTCATTTATCTTACACACCAGACTAGAGGAGTGAAAGCTTGCAAGAAGAAAGAGGGGGAAATGCCTTCTGGGAGTACTGATTTAATAAAAAAATTGTTTTTTTCTGAGCACTTCAAATTTATAAGCTCTTGAGTGCACCTAATTCCCTGCCAAAATACACACTTTCTATTCGTAGAGGAATGGCACAGACCAGCTGTCAGTTTCTCTCAACATCTTCTCTTCTGCTTTACTGAAACACTTACTTCCCTCATATGCAGTCTGCTGCGTGCAGTACAGATATCAGTAGCTATACCATACTTACTAGTGAATCTTTTCTGGCTTCTCCTTTAGTGTCTTTGACTGCCTTTGAAGTGGATAGAGGGTTTTTTTGTTGTTATTGTTTGAGATTTTTTTTTTAAAATGAAATCATTATTATTTTTAAGTGGGGTACCTCCTCACAGAAAGAAAATTATTGTCAATTGGTCTATGACATTTATGACTTATTCCAGGTTTTTAAAACAGGCCTACTGAGACAAAAGTTTTCTATGGCTTTTGTTATTTTGCAAACAAGTCTTATGTATTTCAAATTAGTCAACTAATTAGTCATCTTCTAAAGTGATGTCTTATTAGAAGCATTTTGAGTATATTGCTAAGTCATACCCTGAACTTAGCTAAAATATCACAATAACAGGATGAGTTTGCTGGGAAATTCTAGTAAAATCTTAGTATTGTGAAGACCGTAGTTTCTGTTAAACTAACATTTTAAAATATTTTACACATTTTTGCACTCTGATTTTGTTTCAAAGAAACACAACAAGGTATTTACTATTAGGGCTGGTCTAATAAAAATATTTATAAGCTAAAAGACTATTTCTTCTAATATATTGTTCCCTCTTGGCAGAAACCTTTGCAGCCTGCTGCCATAGGTGGATCTCTTGGTCATTTTTCTCTCCTGTAAGGCAGTGCAATTTCCTCTCTCTGCTATGAGAGGTATGAACTGGCTTTGCTACCTGGCTTGCGAAAAAGAACAACAGTCCTTTGAACATGAATGAACGTACAGTGTCCTGCATATGTGAAGGTTTTGTGTTAACTGCTAACCAGAGGCATGTCTTTTTTTCTGCTTATGCTGAGTCCATCTTGAATCCAATATGACAATTCAGTTTGGTGTTCCTAAAGCGTTGTGCAGGAGGTGACTATCATGTATTGATTATTTGTGGTCAAGTAGTCAGTTAACGCCTTTCAGTACATATCTTGTCTTTCCTAAGTTTGAAAAACTAAATTAAAATGAGGATTAAATACTTTGGCATATTGTAGAAAAAGCATGGAAAAAATCACCCTGAAGATCAGATGGTCTGCAAATATATCTGTATTACTTTTTATGCCAGAATTCATTATGAAGTAGCCGCTGTTATCCTGCTCTTGAAAGACATAATTTACCTTTTTGCATAGATGTGATTTTTAGGTTTTTTATCAATAGGCAAAAAGGAATAAACAAAACCTACTCAGTGTTCAGCTATCTACTGTCACGCCTCAGATATATTTAATAAATACCAGCCACAGGTGTAAAGTAGGGTTAATATGTTCCTTCTGGTATTTATTTCAGATTAGATGCCTCCCACTTGCTTTAAATAAAAATTTTGAAAATCAAGCTTTACTCTGAGAAATTGAACCTCTATTACCGCACCTCCCACTGATAGCATCAGTCCATACATTGTGCCCTTTGCTCTCTGGCCCAATGTTACTTGATTGCTCTTTCCTCAGAAAAAATTCAAATGGCTGTCGTCACTCCAGAATGAGATATTCCCCTGGGATTTGAGTGCTCTCCCAGCTGGAATTGAACAGGATTTTGGGGCTAGAGATTTTGTTTGTAAGTGTCAAAAGGAAAGATCTCTATATACATCCATTTCACATATCATCTTTACTAACCATAATAGCAGTTTTTATACTAGTTATTTTTAGATGTTTACCAGTATACATGAGTTCACGCCCTCATATTGGCATATATTAACACCACCAAACAACATACTATAGAATATAATAATAAAGAATAAAATACAATAATAATATTATAGATTATTTTATATTAATTCAAGCACCACTTCCTTCATGTTCAACACATGCTTAATGACCAGCTTTACAGAAGTGAAAATAAGTATCTGTTTATTTGAATCTAACCCTTTTTTTTCCGTACAATTGTGCTTTCCTTTCCTTTACAGTTAGGTTTTCAATACACAAACCTAGTTCACCTTTGTGTTTCCAGGTCACCTTATCCTGATACATTTTCTGGGTTTAAAGGTACATCTTTAAGGAATGCATACAAATCTAGTTAACGTTCATAGAAATTTTTCTACCTCCTTGAACTGACTAGGTCATCACACAAAGCTAAAGAATTTGATATATTGTTATTTTATCAGGATGGAGTGAATTGGGTTTGGGAAGTATTTTACTGACAAAAGCAATAAAAACTTTGCTGTGCTTGGATGCATACTCTGCTATCTGTTAAACTAAGCTTGTCTGTGATTTTCTGAAACTTTTAGTTAGAATTGAGAGAACTATCTGGTTTCAAATAAGAAATAGAACATCTTACACTTGTGGGTAAGAAAATTCTTAAATTAATTATAGGGTATAAACCTTGGGAAGGAAAGTAGTGTTACCAGGGAAAATGGGGGTGAAAAGACAATGAACAAAGTTGTTCATAAACTTAACTTTAACTGAAAATTAGAAACAAGCGAAGGTATGAACACCTAACTAAGCTATCACTTTGCTATTTTGTAGCACTGCCCTTGTGGGTGTTTTTGCCACTCAGTAACTGAAAGACATTTGCCTTTCAAATTAATGACAGGTAAGTTTCTGCACACTTTCAGCAGGACAAGTGTGCTCTGATGTAAACTTGCCATTAAAGCACTAGAACCATTAACTACCACACCAATGTCTCCCTGCAGAACTGGTGTATTGACACAGTTGATAATAAGAAGTAAAAAATTATTGAACAAACTGGTCAGGTTTCTAAGGACTCCACCTTCTGGCCTGTTCTTTTCTGCTGCTTTGATAATGGCTGTTGCAGTATTTGCAATTATTAGTTGAGTCAGTCTCAGATATCTTGATTTCAATTTGATCATATGAATAAAAATTTTTCTGAGTGGAGCTTTCTAGTAAAATACTGCTTTAAGTCATCTAATTATATACAAAAAAGATGCAAAATCTGACTCTACTTGCTCATTAATTAAAATGGTCTTAAATTTCTCTAAAAGTATCAAAAGTTGTTCTTAGCAGTGCAGAATATTCTTCTGTGGAATGGCTACAGATACATTCAGGTATTAGAAGACTGGCTTCAGTGGGACATTGAACAGTGGTTTACTTTTGATTGAGACAGGTTAATGTCACTGTACTCCAAAGGCACCCTGTAAAGACGACCTTTTTCATAACGCTTCATTCTTTATGGAAACTGCATTGCAAGCTTGCAAGCTCCTGGTTTGAAGAAGGAAAATATCTTTGGCTAAGGAGAGTACAGTTTTAACCTAGACAGGTCAAAGAGCACACTATTACCCTTGCAGGTTTTGCAGTGAAACGTTTAACAGATTTGTGGAGCTTTCAGAAATGTTCATGGTTAGAAGACAATGAAGTGTGGATGAACTTATCATTATTCTACTCTGGATGATGCAGAGTGATCACTTTGAGAAAATGGAAAACAATGGTATTATTCAATGAACTGAAATGACTTTATGTGGTACAGTGACTGTGTAAAGTGCTTTTCCCTTGAAAAGGTCTGAAGCTTGAAAGTAAAAGCTGGAGCAGCTCTTGCATCTACTTCTGTGCATACCCACTTTATGCCTTTTGTGTTCCTCAGGGCATTTGGAGTTATTTAAAAACCAAAACAAAACCATTCTACTGGGTCAAAATGGTGCTGATTCATATCAGACACAGCTGATAGACATTCCCCTATGGTAAGCCATTGCCTTGTTACAATATCAATGTATTGTGTGCATAGAGTAAAGGTGCATGTTTAGTGATGTTTTTTCTGTCTTCTGTTGCTACATTTGAGTGAAAGGTGACTCTAGAGATACTGAAATAGAATGCTTTTGTAGTACTAGAAATCAAAGATGGTATGTGGAGCTCCAAAATTTCACTGGGTTAGAGTAGATCTAAAGCTAAACCCAAATTATGGTGGGAGTTTTCTTCTGTAAACAATTTATTTTATAAATATCCAATAATACCTGAAGAAAAAGAAGAGTTCTCCAGAATGGTGAAATTCTGCAATGTATTTTCTGAAGTATTTTACTTTAGCACAGGGAAGACTTAACTCTTGTTATTATCGACTAGCTTCTAAATATTCAAAATGGAAAAGTTTTGCCTTTTTTTTTTTTTGGCATTAATTTTGATTTCTTCTGGCAAAATGTCAAGAATAAATAAATAGAATTCATCCAACTTAGTTAACAATTCTGCTGCTCAGCTTCTGGATAAAGAATTCAGCTCTGGTGAGGCCTGGCAGAATGAAATTAGAACAAAGAGCTCACTCCCTGAAATTCTTGTAGACTAAGATGTTCTAAGCAACTTAATAGTTTCAATGGTACACACTGCATTCAATACAGAAAAAAAATCTGCATAAAATAATTTGTTTCTATAATATATAACTATTTTTCTCAACCCCTAAATTCTAAGAAAATTAAATTAACTGTTCTCATGGTCAGAATACTGAATGAAAAATGCCACATTTACCTTTTGTTTAGATTGGCTCAAACATGAAAAGCTGTCCTGAGTAATTAGGCATTTTTCTCCATGTTTCTGTTTACTCCTTTAACCTGCTGCGTTAATTAGGTGGATAGTGGTGGAACTAAGACCACCATTATAAAATGGTGTTGGTAGTGTGCTTGTTTCCTATTATATCCTGTGGAATACAATGTACAAATGACACATCTCAAAGTGTTTTCTCTCCCAATGTACATTTTGACAGCCCATGGGAAGTTTCGCACTGGCTGGGAACAGAGGGATTTTGACTTACAGCTGGGGTGGGTAGTTTTGGGAGTCAGTCTGAATTTAGCTAAGAGTTGTTAAAAATCCTTGAGGCATTTGCAGTCATAAAAGTCACAGAAGCTGATATGACAGTAACAGAAGTCTTTGTAGCTGCTGCCGTAAGTACTTCTGCATCAGGGAGATCTTGGACTAACTATTCCCAGAGTTGCCAGCTTCGTTCCAGTTCCTTCTCAGAGCAATAAGGGGGACTGTATGCAAAATGTAAACAGTCCTTGCATGCTATGTCCAAGCTCGTATCTTTTCAAATACAGTACTATTACTGTACTCAGAAGTAGCCATTAAAAATTGTTCTGTTGTAAGGTCATCCCTATTCTGCCATCCTATTCTAAGGTCAGATGAACAACTTGTGAACTTGAATTAACTGATTTGAGCTGAGATAACCTGATTTGAACTGACTGCATTTACACTCCCACCACACGTCCAATCACAGATTTAACACGTATTGAAGGATTTTATAAGATTACTTTGCAATGCTGAAATTGCTGGAAGATGATTTTCACTTTTTAAATTGGAAAAAAAATAATCCCCAAACCAACTATGCAAGCGTAAGCCTTTCCCTCAGTATTCCCTCTTTTCTTTGGAAACCTGTGTATGACATAGTAGTTACACTTAAGCCTTAAAATGAAGTTTAGAAAAGAAAAAATGGAGTCTGGTCTCAGTGGAAATGCAGAAGATGAGCATAGATAGCATGTGCTTTGGCAGAGTAACCGGATTGTCAACCTGGATATTTGAGAGTTTCTGTTTACAGTTGCAGAATAAACTGCCAAATTTCCTTCTGTTATTTTTTTCCTTAAACTCATCCATGCATTTCGTTCCTTCCCTTTGCCTCTGCATTCTTGTTTTTTCATCTTTCTACCAAACTTTAAATGTGTAAATGTATCCTAATATTTTATCCTTTTCTTCCTTCCCTTTCCTTCAGTATTTTCTGTCATCAAACAATGAAATTATGAATCTTGGATGGATATTGCTGCCAGAAGTGCTTCTTACTTTCTGGTCTAGAAATGAATACCATGCCACCTATAAATAGAAGAGTTTCCTAAATTTATCTTTATTCACTGCTGAGGGGAGCTTTAGAAATAGACCTCCGTCAGGATGAACAGCTCTTTGATGTGCCATGCTCTTTCTTCTCTAGCTGTGCACCATAACATGTATTCTCTGCAAATTAATTTCCCAGTACAAACAGGGTTATTCTGTGTGGCAATGTAAATAAATGTCATTTTTGTTGTACAGTAACGAAAAGGATGTCCCCTCCACAGGGCTGCAGTAGTTGGATGAGGATGAGGAGAGTGGGCTTGCTAATTGTAGCTATGACCTGGCCTGATGGCTCAGAAATCAAGTTAGAACAATGGCTGACTGAGTAAAAAAAAGTGTCTTGCTGTTTAGCTCTTTTCTTCTACTACTCAAGATTTCCAAATTAGCACTTCTAATACATTAGTTGAAAATAAGATATTGTATTTATTCTGCTGCTTTGTTGTATAATCTTTCTGATATAATTTTTTGTCCCCCCAGAATGTTGGTAAAGATTTTCTTTTAGTTCACTGTGTAGAAGGGGGTATAATCCACTGTTTAATAGTTTTTATAGTGGAATTGTGTGGTGGTCCCTGCAGTTGATACTGAGACTACAACTTCAAACTGATCTTTTTCGTCTTGGCCCCTAAATAATTAACATGATACTTCTGGCCAATCTCTTAATTTGTCTCTATTTCTGTATTTGAAAATGGAGATAAAGGAACGTATTGACTATTTCGCCTTGAGTGTTCAACTTGGCCATCAATGTTTGGAACTTACTTAAATAACACATCGAACAAGCTCCCAAAGGTCATCATTATTGCTATAATAACATCTTAATGATAGCATTATTACAGTCAGAGGATAGTCATAGGCAGTGGAGGGACTCTAGACCTCTAATTGCAGTACTTCCATACCTCTAAGTGCTGTAATAAAGCACTCTTGGAGACCTAACTACATAACACTGTAGTTTGCTGTTATGCAACAAACTGGGCAAGTTGTTATATTATTAGTTATATGTCTCCATTTTCATGAGCAAAATATACTTTCAGAATTGCCCTAACTATTGGACATCACCGTGTTTTCACAAGCGTCTATGTTAAAATTTTGGATCTCTTAGCAAAAAACACATTTTGATATTGAAGAGACGATTTTTCCTAGTACGTTTTTCTTATTCTATATTAAAAACCTGCAAAGTCAACACATTTTGACATTAATTTACTATTGCTACAGTACTTACAAAAATTAATTATAATTTTAACAACTTGTAATAATAATGTAATAAAATAATTTAATTTTCCCATAAAATATATCCTTCTCTAAGCAATCATTAACTGTGCTCTCCTTCCCAATATATTTCCTTTGATTAATATTTATGAATCATTCTACGTGGAATGGTGTTCTTTCAACTTCAAGATCCAGGAAAGGAAGGTAAAAACAGAAGGAGAGAAGGGAATAACTACAATAAAGATTTTTTGGAATTTGCTTTTGTGAAAACATGAAAGACACAGTTGACAAATTTATTAATAGCTTGGCACTTTAGGAAGAACCACCGACAATCTTCCATAAGAAAAACACTTCCTGATTCCGAGGAAGTGTTTTAATGGGAGCATATTGATTTTTGTCTCTGCTCTTGGGAGAAACTGCCCAGACTTCTTATTTCTCAGTTTTCATGGCACGCTGCTCGCTGGTGCTGTCAGGGGCATAGTATAGTCCCGCCAAAGCTCTCTAGCTCTCTCTTCCTTTGTGCATATAAGTACACAGGGATCCAGTTCCTGACTTGTAGGCAGCTTTCTCCTCAGCCTGTTCAGTTTCTCAAAGAGATGGCTCTTTAATGAGTTGGTGAGTCCTGAGTAGCTATTTCCATGATTCAGTCACCCCAAATAATGAGTCATTTGCAGACCATTGTAAAACTAGTAATTAACTGAATTTCATATCACTGATGTGTTTGTGCAACTACTGCTGGGGTTTTAACACTTGAAAAGTGTATGTACTGAGATTCATAAACTGAGAGGTGATTAATGTCTCCTCTTCCACAAGTTTGTCCAGAAGAAATACATCTGCCTCATAGGAAAAGCGCCCTGGCAAGCTAACTGATAGTAAAGGCCAGTCACTCAGGCAGTTAGCGCTTCAAAAATATGTCTGCATGTCACTAGCACTTTATCAGGTGGTCTTAAATTAGCAGGAGATTCGTAAGTCAATATCCTGATCACACTTATCAAGGGGACTCTGGATTATAGGAAATCCTGATGGATATATTTCCATTAAGTAGAATTCCAACAAAGAAATCTTCAGGTTAGAGGTTACAATCTGGGAGGACTGTGATCAGTGCCAGAAAAATGTATATTTTCTGATGAATCTGACTTCAGATCTGAGAAACACATAATTCCTCTTGTCAGCTCATAGCTAAATGAAGCACAGAAAAGACTTTGGGAATTAACCCCAGAGGCAGCTAATGAAGTGTGTTCTTACCTGACTACTTCATGTCCATTTTCCCAAATTAAGTAAGTTAGTGTCTCGATTTTATGTGTTAGAGAATAAAACACATTCATGGTTTTCATCTGCATCTTTTTTGACATGACAGGGATTTCTAGAAAATTGTCAAATAACAGGGTGCTTTCTCCTGGGAAAAAGATGAGGAGCACAGTGCTTCCCTTGGTGCAGCTAGGATGGGTGTCTCTTGTTCTTTCAATGTCAAGCTGCAAGAAGAGCCTGTCTGTGTCCTCTGCTAGACTTCCCACAGTAGCTGAAGAGAACAGGTAGCTGAGAAAGTCTCCTTGGTCTTTCTTCTCCAGAGTGACCTAAGCCAGCTATGCCAGCATCTCCCCATAGGTACTGTGCTCCATCTGCCTACTTACCTGGGGGGCCCACCCGGGCACTCACTGCAGCTTGGTCATGTCCTTGTTGGTATGGGGAACCCCAATAGGGACCTAGGCTGCAGACTCTGGCTGCCCTCCTTCTGTTGAGCTGGGAGTTAAGGTGTTCATCTCTGCAGGGATTCTGGGTTAATCCTATTAATGTCTTCATCCTCCCTGATGCTCCACAACATGCTCACCTGCTCCTGCAGTCCCATACCCTAGCAACACAGCTCCTCAACCAGCCCACACCTCCTGCAAGCAAGGATACTGTCTTCACCTGCCCTCACCCTGGGGGGAGGCCCAAGTCACTGGGTAGCCACATTGTCCCTCAGAAGCTCCTCCCATTCCAGCCTCTGCTGTGCTGTGGGAACTGCTCCAGGTGCTGCTGGGGACTGATAACTGATGCCAGCTTCAGAAGAACATATGGCCTCTTCTAATTGGAGCAACGTAGCTAAGTTTTGTAATACTGGGAATACTTCACAAATAAGATAGTCTTAGAACTTGCTATATGTGATTAGATAGAAAGGAGTCTGGAGACACTGTATCCTTGAATAGAATAAATGAGGGAAATGTACTAGAATAAGCTAGTTTAGTATCAGTAAGAATTGTGTAAGCAAGCCAAAAATGAACTGAGCATGCCCAGAGACTGAGTTCAACCAGTGGACATGGTGAGGAAGACTACTGACAGCTACTAGGGGACCCTGGAAGACCACTAATGAACGTGAATGCGCATGCATTAAGGACCTTTGCATATATAGTGAATTCTAAGAATAGTATGAATATGTTAATTATTTCTTAGAAATCTAACAAACATGTACATTTTGACTGCATATAACCCCTGTAGTAGAGCAACTCAAGGCACACACTAGGTGGAGCAATACCCTGTGCCTCCGGCACTGCAATAAAGGTTGCCTGATTTCTAGAACTACAAATTGAGTTTTAAAGGTTTCTTATATTTGCTGACTTACGATATCAGGACCATGTTCTGTGTTGTGACACCACCACTGTTGAGCACTTGTTTCCTGTTATGGGCAGAGTTTCCAGTCCCCAGCCCTGCTCCCTCCCACACTAACTGCTGTGTCTCTTATTTGACACATCTGTTAGCTGTGTGCTAGGGCTGCTAGTGTTATCCCTAGCACCAACCAAACAGTTGCCAAAAACTCTAAACAGAAATCGGCTGAAGATGAAAGGTCAAAGCACTGTTTGATCAGAAACAGCTGGCAGGTCATTAGAAACTGCTAGAGTCTGTGAAGAGCAGAAGTCTGGGACAACTCCCCTTGCCCAGTAGCAGCATACACCCTGAATGTCGAAGAGATCCTTGAAGTCTTCTGACAAGAGGTCCCACATTTGACCCTGCTTTCTCCTAGGGGCGTTACACTGCTTTGGGATCATGCTTCAGTGTTCCCAACTTTGTAGCCAGGCTTAGGCACCTGGTCAGATTGAGGGTGGACCTTCTCCACCAAAGCCTGGGGGCACTTTGCCTTCTCCATACCCTTTGTCACTGGTTTGCCTGCCCCATGAAGCAGCAGGCCCAGCTGGACCTTGACTTTTATTTGGGTGGCAATGCTGCCTGAAAGACAGAAAAGTCTTCCTTTTTGTCCCTAACATCCAACCTGTTATTGTCTCTCCATATGGTGTTTCATCATTCCAGCTCATCTATCTCTCCTGCCATTTTGTTGTCATCCACAGAATTTGTGATCATGCATTTGATCCAATCATCCAGATAATTTATAAAGATTAAGTAGCAGGCGTACGGGTATCTGTTCCCTTGGAGCTCCATGCCTGACATCTGCCAGTTTGACTTTGAGCCATTCATCACCACCCTTTGAGGTCAGTAGCCTAGGCCACTTTCAACCCATCTTGTGGTTCATCTGTCCAATCCAGAGTTTGCCAGCTTGTTCACAAGGACATTGTGTGAGGTGTCAAAAGCCTTGCCAAAATCAAGGCAAATGATATCCATGGCTTACTCCTGATCCACTAAGCAAGTTGTTTCATCATAGAAGGCAACCAAATTGATCAAGCATGCTTTACCCTTGGTAAATCCACGTTGGCTTCTCCCAGTCACCTTCTTGTCCATTGTGTTACTATCAGTAGCTTTCCTGAGGATGCTTCCTAGGAAATGAAAAGAGGCTGACAGACTTCAGTTTCCTGGATCTTTTTTTTTTTCTTTTGCCATATTTGCAGGTGGGCATAACAACTGCCCTTTTCCAGGCATCTGGATTTCCCTTGCTCCCAGTGACCTTTCAGATATGAGAGGGAGTGTTTTGTAATGATGCCAGCCAACTCGCTCAGCACCCTCAGATGCATCCTGTCAGGTCTTGTGGACTTGTATATGTCTCATTTGTACAGATGGTCCCTAACGTGACCCACCTCTGCTACCAGTGGTTCACCTTTTTTTTTGCCACTGCTCCTTGGTGTAGAGGTTCAGTTGCTGACCTTACCCATGAGGACCAAGGTAAAGAAGGCTACCCCAGCTGCCGCTGTGTCATTTGTAACTAACTTGCCTTTCATGGTATTCTTGACATCTCTTGCCAGTTTGCTCTGCTCCAGCAGAGCTTCTGCATTCCTAGCTGCACCTAACTGCAGATCGCCAATTGATATTTCTATGTTCCCTTTGGGAGTC
The DNA here is from genome assembly GCF_949628215.1 of Phalacrocorax aristotelis. NCBI lineage: Eukaryota > Metazoa > Chordata > Aves > Suliformes > Phalacrocoracidae > Phalacrocorax > Phalacrocorax aristotelis. The sequence continues at coordinate 87,143,869 of NC_134277.1, forward strand.
TGTCCCCGTTTCCATTTCTCGCATGCTTCTGAAGAACTGCCTCAGTATCTTGCTGTTTTCTTCTTCCAGGCTACTTTCTTGTTATGCCTGATCCTTTTCCCACTTAGGGAAAAGGGCTGTCCTTATAATTTGAGAAGGTTGTCTCCAAAAATCTCCCAACGCCCCTGAGCTCCTTTGCTCTCCAAGGCAGACACACAGGAGATCCCTCCTCACTGTTCCCTGGGCAAAGAGATATCTTCTCTCCTGAAGTCCTGGGTCTTCTTTGTGCTGCTTGTCTGCCTCACGCTCCTTAGATCTGAAACTCTACAAGTCTTATGGTCACTGTGGTCTGTTCTGCTGTGTTGACTTCCCAGCAAACATCACAGGGCTTAGAGCCCGTGTGAGAAGCAAGTCCTGTAGGCCTGAGGCCTGTTAGAGGTATCTGGAGAAAGCTCCATCCACTTCTTCTGCCTGATCCAGTGATCTGTAGCAGACATCTACTACAAGGTCTCTGTCATTGATGGTCTTTCTGATTTTGGCCCAAAGGCACTCTATGGATCACATACTGCACATTCAAAATGCTCTTTTGCAGAGTGCACAAGCCCTCATCGTCTTCTGCCCTTTCAGTCTTTCCTGAGGGCCTGTACCTGGCCACTGCAGGACTTCCATCACATGAGCTCTCCCACCAAGTTTCTGTGATTCCAGTGGCATTGTAATGATGAGACTGCAGGTGGAGCTCCATTTCTTCTGGCTTGTTCCCCAGTCTGCAGGGGTTGGTGCACAGGCACCTGTGCTTGTGTCTGTGAGATGATGTGCCATCTGCCCATTGTCCCTGGGAGGAGTGTGGGAGCCTCCCCCTTGGCTTAGCTCCATGCATACTTTCATTTCATCCCCTCTGGCCTCACTTGTCTCCAGGCTTCAGACAGCACTCCTCATTAAACTGAGTTTTAAGCCTGCTTTGCTAAGTTAGCCAGCCCATTGAAAATGTCCTTGCTCCTTCTTGGTAGGCAGATCCCATTCCTCCCAGAATCCTTTGAAATGTCTTCAGAAAGCATCCTGCGGTCACAGGGGCCAAAAACCTGCCTGTGATACAGGCCACACAGGCAGGTGCTGACTGGGTGATATGCTTGCCCCTGCCTGCACACTTGCCGTGCACTGACAAGATTGAGGGGAAAGCAACCTTAATTCTGGTCCTCTTTCTCTTAGCCCATGGGACTCCTTTGTCCTGCTTGTTCTTTTCTGGCTCATATTTTGCAGAATTGTTGGTGTCCACACTGAAGAAGAGTAGAGGGTAGAAGCCTGTGGGCTGGATCAGCCTTGGCGGTCCCTCCATGACATGCTGGATGTTGGCTCCAGGTAAGCAGTAAACTTTCTGTGACTGGGTATTAGGTCAGCAGATGCGTGCCACAGTGTCCAGCAGAAGAGACGTCTTGTGATACTAGTGCCCTCTCCTTCTTCTCCCTGAGGATTTTGCCCTGTTAAGCAAAAGCTGATGGCCTGGTTTTCTCTTTCAGGGATGCTTGTCATGCTTGTTTGTCCTTCTCGTCTTTTGCTAGGACTCCCTGCCTCTTCAAATGAAGTTTTCCAGGTGAGAGATGAGCTGTTGCTAGTCAGGGACAATGCTCTCTGACCAGGCTCTTTTAGCTATTCCACAAGGAAGGTTTAATGTTTGTTTATTGGGTTTTGGTAGCAGGGTGGGGCTACAGGGGTGGCTTCTGTGAGAAGCTGCTGGAAGCTTCCCCCATGTCCAGCAGAGACAGTGCCAGCTGGCTCCCAGGCAAACCTGCCACTGGCCAAGGCTGAGCCCATCAGCGATGGTGGTAGTGCCTCTGTGATAACATATTTAAGAAAGAAAAAAGAAACCTGCACAACACCAGCAGCAGTCAGAAGAGAGGAGTGAGAATATGTGAGAGAAATAACTCTGCAGATACCAAGGTCAGTGAAAGAGAGGAGTGATAGAGAGGCTGTGGTGGGTACCTGGCATCCAGCCAGGGTCAACCCACCACAGGTTAATATCAAATTTACTGAGTAATACAGCAATGTACTGCATAATGTATCAATTGCTATATATAGTCGAATCACGATACAAATGTGATTCCTGTTACAGGTCTGTATGTGCTCACTGTCCAGGTGCTGGGTGTGCCCAGTCACTGGGAAGAAGTACCTGGGTTGAAGTCAACTTGTTTTTTTTCAAAGGCTATTTCATTAGTTGTCCAGTTTTATACCTTATGTTGGGCTGAACCATGTACACACTTTCTCCTCCAAACACCAGGTTGGCCACACACCAGGAAGACATTACTCTCTACTAATTATCTCAGGGAAGGCTGAGATAATTACTGCAGCCATATATCTAAAACAAAGGTTACCGCTCCAGTCCCCCTTGTGTTAAGCTCAGCTTTCTTTATAATTGGTGGTTTTTCTTTACATTCTTCCTCTTTGCCATAAACAAGGTTCTGAACCTATCACAGGGGGAAAAATGTTAACTGCTAAGTAGTAGTGCAAGTATTTTAATGTGTTGCATGTGTTTAACTTTTACCCAGTCATGCCCCACTCCCCCCAAAAAAAGGTTTCCTTTAGGATATTATAGATTCAGCAGGTGTATGATAAATGGCAGTGAAGGGTACATTCAGCTTTTCTCTTTCTGTAAGCCTTTTCTTCATTAGGTGTCCTGGACTTTCTCCTTTTTTTTTTTTCTTCTGTATTATTTTTGGATGGTGTGTGCAATATTCAACAGGTACTTTTTACTTTTGCAGCAGTTATAGTCAGTGGAGTAGTGAGGACTTCATGAATTATAGATGTCTTTCAGATCCAAGAATCTTAGACAAATAACAATATTATTGGATAAAATTCAAGTCAGAAATGTGTTCTAATGACTGAGCATAAGCCGTCCTGTGTCTGCCAAAAATGAAATACCATCTAAATACCAACAAAGACAATCTAATGTTATGAAAACAGTCTACTAGAAAGAATGCAATAAGGAATGTACACTTACTAGATGGAAGATGCTTTACAGCTGCTATATTGTACATTACTTCTGGCAGTGACAACACTGCAGTTAAAAAGATTGTAATTCATATAGTCTTGTAATTGTTATTCCCGTGTCTCTCAACCTGAGGTCAGGCTGCTCACATCTTTAGAAGTATTTAGAACCCACAGCTCTGGTACAAGGCATATCCACATGTACTATTAGCTCTTTTGAGAAATATATTACAGAACACACTGAGTTTTGGTTTGTTTGTGTTTGTTTTTGTCATATCCTAGCCATGCAAAACTAGGGATTAGATGTAGGTTACTACCGTGTTTTTTAGCTACACAGTTTGTGCAGAATTAAAAGAAATGTGTAAGCTGTGATAGGCTGTTGATGGTGTGGGAGCATCAGAAGGGGGGAGCTATTTGAATGAATCTGTGGCTCAAATGATGAGACTTCATAGGTGCACAGTGAGTTATTATTTGTGATTTCTGAGGAAAATTACAAAGAATAATATACTGACATGAAAACTAATGCTATTATTTCTTTCCCATTGCATATCTGTAGGAAAATCTATAATCAAATCTGGAAATTTTATATGTTCCTTTCATTTATTAATCTTTACAGATTTTGTTAAGATGCTGCAGATGTATTGAAAGAAACAGAACAGAACCAAAAAGAAAAAAGAAAGATATTTACAGGGAACTGAGAAAGATTTGAAAATCATATGTATTAAAAAATCTGTGTACAACAGTTACTAGGGAAATGGGTAAACATGAATGAAAGCTTTTCTAGATGCAGTTAGAGCTGGTCTGATCCCACATTTAATGCTTTCATGAATTTTGAATGATTTATATAGGAGAACTTGCCTTAAGGTTACTTCACTCACCAAAGTGGCAACATCATGTGCAAAATGGCCTCCTGCCCATAACTGATAGCAGGAGCAACACCACTTTGAGATTATGCCTGTGGGGAAGTTATAATGGTTTCTCAGAGGATTTGTAGAAGCCACTCGCACTCAGCTTCCTGGCCTGACCATCTTCAGGTAGTAACACCCACTTAATCTTAAATTGGCCTGCTGGAAGCTCATGTGCATGTAATTTACTCAGCTTTTGTTCTACCCAATCCATCTGGGAGTGCTTTGCAGAAGGCTAGCCTGTGTGAATTTTTGTATGTTATACACTGTGTTTGTATAGCTGAGAAATGACTCACACCTCTCAACAGCAACAGCTGTTAGTTGGCCATAAAAAGCTTAAATATATCTTGCTATATTGGAATCTTAACATGTGCAACCTCATGATTACAGTTGCCAACAGTGCGCTCTACAATAATGGTAGCACAGACAGCTTGCTCTGAAATGCCATTTTGTGACTGCAGCCTCCCTTCCACTGTACAACTGCCTTCTGCACACTGTTCTCGGGCATCTTTAAAGTTGGCAGAATACTGCATCTGAATTCCCCAATGTAAGCATTTTTACAATTGACTTCTGTACCTGCCACTGTCCTGGTGGAGGTCTCTAACTCCTAGTATAAGAGAACAACCCGCCCTTGGAAAGAACAGGTAATGTAATGTTTAATTAGCATGAATCTAGGCTCTGTTCTTTTTGATCAAGCATTGTTTCATGTTTTAATATTTAACCTAAGCTTAGGAACAGGATATCTTGGCCATCAGTGATTATCCATTTAATCAAGGACAAGTGTTCCTTCTAGAAGAAAATTGAGGAGACCTTGCAAGAGAAAATAGCCTTAAATTGTCTTCGCATAACATGCCACCATATATGGATAAAAAAGGTTAGGGTACTTCATCTATAAAGATCACCAAAGGCCCCCGAAGAGAGGAAGGCATGCACAGAAGAATCTGAAGCGGAGCCAAGAAGAGTGACTTAATGCCATTACACAATTTATGTAGATTATAATGAATATGTATTAGATAGGCAGAATATGTATGGACTTATTGTATAACTATAATGAGGTAGCCGGCTTCGGCACACTTGATTTGTGGAAAACCGCCGAGCACCCAGGCTTGTGCAACCCTGAAATAAATTGGCAATGTCTCTCCTGAGTGTGTAATTATGGACTCATCACACACTGGGTGACGAATCTGCCTTTCGGACAACACTAGTGCATTTCATTGTCGTTATTTTGAAATAATTGACATGCTCTAGGTTAAACTGTGTACGTGCACTTGGTTCTTGAAGCATAAGTCTTCGTTAAACAATATGACTGCATGCACATTTTAATGCTGTCATTATTTTTTGCATTGTTTTTGTGAGAGAGTCAAGTTATCTCAGTAGAGGATTGAATGCCATGAACATTTGAATATATATATTTTTGTCAAAGTCTCTGCAGTGAGAATAGTTTGACTGACATTTTTTCAAATCACATCTCAGAAGTTTTTCCCTATTCGTAGTTAGTAGTTAAAACATTGAAACAAGTACAGTAAAAACATCCAAAACATCCTTTCGGTTGGTTGATTACTTAAAAATTGTATGAAATATTTCTTTTGAATGTTCATTTTTAAATTGTAGTATTGTTTCTGTTTTATTGGGAGGAATAAAATTCTCTACAGTTTTGCAGGTGTATCTTTAACAGCATTAGTGAACTAGAGAATGGGAGGGAAGCTACTGCTGTCTTTTTTTTTATATATACATACTTTTTTTGTGAGGAAAACTGCTACAGAGTAAGCAGTAAGTAAGAAAAATGATGCCCTAAAAGAAATATATGAAAATAGCAAGTACAGAAATTAATTCTTCATTCTTGATTGCATGCAAATTCAAACAACTTTTCTAGAAAAGTGTAGCTATATATGTCAACTCAAGTATTTTTCCCATGCAGACCTGATGAGAATGACCATCTATACCATTGATCTTTTATAGGTGAAATAACTGTGAATAAAATGTGGCGGCTGGCCTGTTTGGAACAAGGGGGTTTTGAGCTACATGTATTTATAACACAAATCTAAATATGAAACTAGACCCAGACATTAGTGTCTTTCAGGATTTTGGCTTCTGTTTTTTTTCACCCAAATAATTGGTAGTTTTAATATCTTAAAATTATTATTAAGTTATTATTGTATTATTTAATGAATGTCTGTAATATTTTCTTGACAAAAATGACTACTTTCAGCACTAGTCCAAGGATTTTTGGAGTGAATATTGTATTGCACTGAATCTGGTGAAATGTAATTATATTGGTCTTTGCACAAGCTTGATCTTTTTTTTTGTTGTAAGTCTGTCTGTACAATGCTATATAAACTGATTTAGACACAGGATTTCACTTGAATGAATCATAAATATTATGTGTTATTCTAACTATGGTTATTTAAATATTTTTTGTGGTAGAGACAGTAAATACTGAAACTATCTTGTAGCACTTAATATCATTTTCATAGCACTAATTCTTTTTAAATCCACTATGAAATAAAAAATATATAAAACAAGTAGTTAATTTGCTTTTGCAGATTCATTTTGAAGAACTATTTTCAAGCTAGAATCCCTGTCTGCACTAGATAGATATAGCAGTAATTTATTCCAGGACGTGTTCATGAAAATAAATGTAAAAGACCTTCACACAATGTCTTCTTCAACCTTGGAATAAGTTAAATAAAGTCCCTTAGCTGATCGTAAACCATAAACTCGTGCGTGTAGCTTTGGTGATATATGTTCTGTCAAAGAGTCAGACTCCTCAGCAGTGAAATAATTATCCTGATCAATAAAGTAAATTAGGAATAAAGACAGAGCATAAGAGGAAGATTCTGGGTAGGACAGGGAAGTAGGTGCTGGAACTTGAGTTGTTCTTGTTTTTACACAAAACCTGACAAAACTAAAAGTAGAAATGCCAGGATTAGTTTCTGTTGAACAAATTTTATTTCTAATCTTAAATAAGTAATCATGGCCAGTTAAACCTTAAAGCTTATACTCAGAAAACCTCTTGAAATTTAATAGGACTTAATGTTGTGATTCTGAAATGCTGCAGCCAGCATTGACAACCTTCATAAGCCCCTTCCAAACCTGTAGCTGAAGTTCTGTGGCGTATCAGGAAGATATGTCAGAGGTAAGAAGTTTATGCTAGTACAGTTTTATGGCACGGTGGGGTTTTTTGGTGTTCAATATCTGATCAAGAAAATTAAGGAGCCAGGAAAAAAAAATTTTTTTTGGGTCAGTTTGTGCCCACTGTAACACCGGCACATGCAGGAAAAGGAGCTGCCTTCTCAGCCTGCGCAAGTGCACCTTCCACCAGCTGCAGGGTTGACATAGTCATATTTAAAGCTGGTGGTTGTGTGGAAAAAGTTACACCATTCAGTGGTGGTAGGATATTTTAAGTTGTCTGACCATATACTAAGCAAATTGAACACAAACACCCAGGAAGGATCAGAGGCACCATATCACCTACTCAGTAAGAATGGAGAACACTCAACTGGCTTCTCCTACAGCCAGCCAAGGAAAGTGATTATACCTCTGCTCCTGGTGGGAAAGCCACCAGAATGACACAAGGACAGAAATGCTCTCTCTTGAGTACCATTTAAACTGAGAGGGGTTATTGCCTACAGGATTTACTCTGGGGTGCAGGGAAAATAGCAATTTGCAATGAGGCAGTGATAATTTTGGGGATTGTCCTGGTTTTGGCTGGGATAGAGTTAATTCTCTTCCTAGTTGCTGGTATAGTGCTGTGTTTTGGATTCAGTATGAGAATAATATTGATAACACACTGATGTTTTAGTTGTTGCTAAGTAGTGCTTACACTGGTCAAGGACTTTTTCAGCTCCCCGTGCTCTGCCATGTGCACAAGAAACTGGGAGGGGGCACAGCCGGGACAGCTGACCCAAACTGACCAATGGGATATTCCATATCATAAGATGTCATGTTCAGCATATAAAGCTGGGGGAAGAAGAAGGAAGAGGGGGGACATTCGAAGCAATGCCATTTGTCTTCCCAAGTAACCGTTACGCGTGATGGAGCCCTGCTTTCCTGGACATGGCTGAACACCTGCCTGCCCATGGGAAGGAGTGAATGAATTCCTTGTTTTGCTTTGCTTGTGTGCGCGGCTTTTGCTTTGCCTATTAACCTGCCTTTATCTCAACCCATGAGTTCCCTCACTTTTAATCTTCTGTTTCTCTTCCCCATCTTGTCAGGGCGGGAAGTGAGTGAGTGGCTGTGTGGTACTTAGCCTACTGGGGTTAAACCATGACAGGGATTTTATGGAAGTGGATTTTGAGGGTGTGTGTAGTGTATTTTAGGACGCTTCGGCAAAAGAGCAAAGGCAGGCAAAAGGCAGGATCCAGGTTGGCTGGGGAGGAACAGGCATGGAAAAATAGAGGGAAGAGGGCATAAAGAGGTCTGATCATGTTTAAACAGCTTGCTGGTCTGTAAACTTGTGTGACGGAGCTCTTGCACTTTAACTGCAGTTTGTCCTATGTTCCCATTCAATCCTGATTCTATTTTCTGTGGAAGTGCACTGTCTATCCTCTGTGTATGTGTGTGAGAGCGCTAGAAAATATCCGGTTGGACTAGCAGAGAAGTAGGGTGAGAGGTTTGAGTACCATCCACTAGAGCTGGATCATGGGTCTGAGGGATTTGTCTTGGGGACCACAACTACAAGACACCAGGGTGTGGGTGCCCACCACTGGATCAACTGTGCCCAACTCTAGCTACCTGGGAGATGTATATGCGTGTATGTATGTGCATGTTGCATCTAGAAAACTCCAATCTTGCTCAACTGGAGAGGAAAAACAGGATCAAGTCATCCATCAGTGATGTTTATGTGGGTACAGGTAAAGGGACTGCTCTCTCTGTCTCAAGCTGTGTGGCTGGCCATATGTACACTGTGGTGTGTGTGCGCGTGTGTTTGTAGCTATTGGGAATATGTGCTCTGCCTCAATACGAACTGCAGATAGAGAACTGCACCAGCCTCACTGGGACAGGAGAAATCCCCTGGGCCCAGTCCCCTTGGGTGTGGTTACCTGCAACAGAATATTGGACACATGAAAGAAAGGCAGAATATAGAAATGAATGGAGTTATGATTCAAATATATTTTATAGAAAATCCAAAGCGGTTCCTTGGCAACATTGTTAAAATTTGGAAATGCATATTGCAACCAAGCACTTTCATCTTGCATATCATAGGCAGTGAAAATATCTTCATCTACCCAAACTAGCCACATAGCAGTATCATCTGCTCCTTTCTCATGGGGCATTAACAACTTGCAGTGTGAAAAATCTTCTGAAACGTGGTAAGGGCCCAGAGTCAGAGAGGTGTTGGGCAGGGCAGAGGTATAACAGGAGTGAAGGCTGGGATAGCTTACAAGGGGCTTGTGATCAAGCTTCAGTTTCACAGGTATGATAAATGATTGTGTGTCTAGGTATGATTTGTAGGAAAATGGAGAATGAGAAATAGAAGACTTCTAATAGACAAGAATGTGGTCTTGTTCCTGTTGAAACTAATAGGAACAGAAGCTATCCTTTAAACAGAGAAGGTGATACACTTTTTGAAAATAATGACTGAAAAGGGAGAAATAACTGAATGCAGTTTTAGACACAGGCAACTTTTTTCCTTGATGTTTCAGTGGAAAATGAAATTAAACAAGTCATGATACTAATTCTAACTGTAATATTTTCCTCTATATGTGTAGGATTATGCTAAGGAGTTGAAACCTGAATCAATTAAAGAAAGTGGGTAAGTGTTGTTAAGTCCATATGTAAGAGGTTGTCATCAATGACAAGATAATTCACAGAAATATTTCTGTATCGGTATTTAAAAACAGAGATGAGGAGAACAGCCCACCCCTAAAATAATTCTGGGAAAAAAAAAGAAATGAAAATGTGGAATACTCGATGTTCTACATTTAGAAGCAGAATTTCTGAAGTCCATGTGTGCATGATAGATTTAAAGGTCCATGAATGATCATAGCATTTGCTATACTTAGGTATCTTTTTAGGTCTTGAAACTTGACAGCTATCTCGGTACTGCTACTACATTGAAGCTATAGTCATTAAGGTCTTGGTAGGTAAGAGGCTTATTACAAGTGCAAATAAGAAAAAAAAATCCTTTTTTTGTTACTGAATTAAAACCAAGCCACAACAAATCCCAACAAACAAATCTATACTCCTGATAATATGCTGATATCAAGTGTATGATGATACACTTTTCTATGCCTGAACAGACTGCGGTAAGACGTTGAATGCTAAAGTCCAAATTAAAGTACTATCTGTTGGCCTTCACATTGTTAGTACCAGAAAAATATATAGTTGCAATAACTGTGCTTCAGTAAGTTAAGTTGCTCATATTCAGGTTTACACCTGAATTGCAAATGAGAGTTTTATTGCAATGATAGGATTATAGTATTGGGTTTTTCTCCACCTGTGGATTCTTAGAAGTCAGAAGAGTAAGTCTATATGGACAAAGCTACTAAAAACCACAATGAATGAATACAAGCTGAAAACTTCGCACTTTATTAAAATCAAATAAAAATATTTGCCCATGTAATAGCTGTAAAATTTGAAAGTCCCTAACAAACAGTACAGTCAGATTTGGGGTTGATTTTGTTGAGACTGCTGTCATCCCTAATGGTCCCGAATAACTGAGCCTGTTCTCAGCATTTCAGATTCAGTAAATGGTCTGGGCTGATAGAGAATCCAACACTTGTATCTTTACTTTTAGGAGTCTCCAGTCTCTCTGGGGTATAGTATGTGGGAATTTCTTCACTCTCATGAACTGTAAAAAGATTTTACTTTTCTGGTAGCAGACGTAAAACTAAGCTTGTGTATTTTAGATAGACTCAACCCAAGAAAGAAAATACTATAAATATATACCAATGAAAAGACATATCAAAGACTGATATTTCCTTAAATTCATCTTTTCCATTGGGTGAGGTATAGTCATCTGATGAATTGAAACATACCCTTGTTCCATGAAAATCTTGAAATATATGTAAAATTTTTCTTAAAACTTCATTCTATACAATCTATAATTCCTTCTAAGAGATGTTACTACTGAAAAACAGTAATCTGAAAATAAGCTAAACTTCCCATGGAGAGGACATTGTTGATACTAAACAGCAGTTGACACTAACAGTGCAGTACAGAAGAAAACAATACTTATACGTCCATGCTGAAGTCAAGGTCCCACTGTATCATTCACTCTACAAATCAAGCACAGTATCTCCATTAACAAGATGTGATTTAAACAGAGACCTGATTTAGCCTTTAATACACTAAAAGATAAATGATAGCTCTTTCTCATTCCTTTACTTTGAGCGGCTATTTTCTAAGACTGGAACTATAAATGTAAAACATACTGCTAGCTGAATGAAACTGATTGAAAGACGTTTTACTCCTGACAGACAAAACGTAGAACCTCTTCCTACTTAGTCTACAGCAGGTTTTGCAGGTCCATTTAATTATGAGATTTTAACTCATTCTGAAACTTTGTTTTAAGTGTTCCACTCATGTTATTGCAGAGTGTGAATGTGAGGTTTCAGGATATAAAAAAGTAGGCTTTAGCTCTTGTACTGAACAATGCAACCATTGACTTTAAGCAGTAACAGACTTCTAAGCCTATGTATATTGTGCTGGAAGTGACACAAAGCTGGTCAGGTGACAATGCTCTACACTATAAGCAAAATATTTTTGCAGTGATTTTATTAATAAGACATCCATAAGCTATGGTTATTATTATTTGCATGTAGTTTTGTTTTTTTGTGAAATGACTTTCTCTTCTATAAGAAATAAAACAAATACTGCTTTCATGGAGTAGGGACACCAAATATTAAGGCCTATTCAGATTGTTTTGTTGTTGGACAAGTAGATGCCAACAAGTCTTGGATGTATCTTAGCTTAACAAAGGAACTTTAAATATTCTTATTTTCTTTGGAGCAGAGAACACCAGAAAGATAACTGAGGCTATTTTGTATTTAAAAGATTTTTGTCTAGAACCAATCTCTGCATCTCTGGAAATAATCTAAGGTAAACATTAATGAAACAAATTAACATCTTTAGTATTAACCACAACTTCCTCAATGGAATGGTATTAAAAATCAAACAATAGTAAATCTGGTTAGGAATTTGCTGATAAAACATAAATGTAAGAAAAGACGGATGATAAGTAACAGGGCAGAAGCATCCTTCCTATTACGGCAGCTTCACAAAATGCTATTGAGAAAGTGGTGGAAGTGCTGGGAAATATTTCTAGGGTTGATGGTCCAGGTGTGTCAATGGGTCTTTGACACATTTACTATGTTTGGGTTGGATAAATGATAACCACCACACTTGAAGTTTGGAAAATTCAAGCTTCAGGACACCCTTCCAACTGGGTTACCCTGCTCTAGGAGCTATAAAACACTTCTAGTTAATAAGATGTTCTGTCCTATTTATAACTTTTTGTAGCTGAACGTTACTGATAATTTCATCACTGGAGTTATGGACGATGTGCAATGTAAAAAATCATAGCAGTTTGACTAAGAAGCTGTGAGGAAAAAAATATGTCCATCTCCCTGATATGTAGTTTCAGTGTTTCCAAGATTAAGACTTTTAGAAGAGTAGGCTTGGTTCAGAACAAAAGCACTTCACAGATTTGATTTTTACTTTAGATGGAAAATTCAGTGATTTCCCTCTTTTCCCAAATTTAACTACAGACTGTTTCCAAATACCAAAATGTTAACTGAGGTGTACTTTAATATGTAGAAATCAATACTCATGTGCTTGGGCAAATAAATAGCAAAGCACAGTCTCTTTCTAGATATGTGTTTTTTTGTGGTCACTTTAAAATGTGTGAGTGATTAATTTCATTTAATCCTTTCTATTGTTTTCAGAAATATGAATAATGAATATATTTTCCAAACCTTCACAGGGTTACTTGAATATGTTATAAGATGGAATTAAATATGAATTCTGGAGTATAGATTTGCTGTATTTAACCTGAGAAGTAAATTGGTTGCTTAAGTACAGTGTTCTAGATTGACAATTTCAGGTCTTAAAAGTCTGTTGTGAATAAAACAGCCCATTCATAATGACTTAAAGCTTTCTTGCTATATAGAAAAGTTGACGTTAAAGTAAAAAGAAATCTAAGAGCAGATGGAAGCATTTCTATGTCTTATTTAATTGTGAGTAATGTATGAGACAGCTGAAGAAAATATTTTGATAACTTTTCCTTTTATTCTGTAATTGTGTCTTGTCACTTTTGACTTACACATAAGTCTACTGTACAAATAGAGAGGATAGCAATGTGAACTTTTTTGTACCTTTGCAAACATGAGAGGACTCTCACTTCAGAGTAAGTTGAAGAGCCATTATAATTAACATTAACGCGTCTTTGTAGGACTAGATTTATAAAGCAAAACAACTGGTGCTTTATAAAATGAAACAAATGGACATGAGGACTGGAAATCCACACTATAGGCATTAAGGGGACTTTGGACTAACTCTAGTTTGGTCCCAGGGACTGAATGTACATTAGAGATTGGAGTGCATTTTCTTGTTCAGCCTCATCTGAAAGAAGTGCTGCTCCTGGGCTTAGAGACTGCTCCACAGTGTGAACCAAAGCACAGCAAACGGGGACAGTCAGAAGATTAGTTTCCAAAACACAATCCTGAACTGACCTGAAATGATAAACACACTCTTAGCGTACTTGTATCACATTGCTCTTTCTTTGAAATGCTTCATCTAACGTCAATGTCCCTTGAAGTAGTTTTTTTCTGTGATGTGGAGAGCCAGCCTGTTTTGCACTGAACTGATAACAGTTCCTGTCCTGTCTTAAACTATCACAGCTTCCAGTTGTCATTTATGTGGGATTCATTTTACTGATTTTTAGTTCAGTAAAATTAATTTTCTAATGTCAGAGAGTCATCCAGACTCCATTATCTGCTAGAGGGAAACACACCTCCAGATGGAGATTCATTTCACTTGTTTTAGGATGGAACGGATCACTCTGAAAGTGTCTCTTTCTCCACAGGATAGAGGGGGATCCTAACCCTGAAGACAGCTAAATTTAGAAGGATAGATCAAGATGAAAACAATTTCAAGCTTATTCATCTGAGCCAGTTTTGACCTCCTTACCTATCAGAATGGCTTACTATTAAGTTGCAAGCTAATCTCTTAAATGGAAGATTTTCTTTTCTTATATTATTTTGAATTAGTTATTAATTAGAATAATAGAATATCTTAAGTTGGAAGAGACCCATAAGGATCATTGAGTCCAAGTCCCTGCTCTTTGCAGGACTACCTAAAACTAAACCATATGGCTAAAAGCATCATCCAGACACTTCTTGAACTATGGCAGGCTTGGTGCCATGATCACTTCCCTGGGGATCTTGTTCAGGGACCATCCTTTCAATGAAGAACCTCTTCCTAATGTCCAGTCTGAACTTCCCCTGATGCAGCTTCATTTCATTTCCTCGTGTCCTGTCACTGGTCACCAGGGAGAGGAGATCACACCTCCCCCCCTGCTGCCCACGTTGAAGAAGGTGTAGACTGCGATAAGGTCATCCCTCAGCCTTCTCTTCTCCAAGCTGAACAAACCAAAAATGACCTCAGCTGCCCCTTGTAAGTCTTGATCTTGAGGCCTTTTAATACCTTGGTCACCCTCCTCTGGACACAGTCTAATAGTTTGATGTCCTTCTTATACTGAGGCACCCAAAACTGCACACAGTACTCAAGGTGGGGCTGCACCAGTGCAGTGTAGAGTGGGACAATCACCTCCCTCGACTGGATAGCTATGCTGTGCTTGATTCACCCCAGGACACAGTTGGCCCTTTTGGATGCCAGGGCATCAACTTGCCATCAACCCAGACCTCTTCACACACGGCTGCTGTCCAGCCTCTCATACCCCAACTTGTATGTATAACCAGGATTACCCCGTCACAGGTGGAGAATCTGGCACTTGCTCTTGTTAAATGTCACATGGCTGGTGATTGTCCAGCTCTCTGGTCTATCCAGATCTCTCTGTAAGGCCTCTCTACCCTCGAGGGAGTCCACAGCTCTTCCTAATTTATTGTCATTCTAATAGATAGTCCAAGGAAGAAGCTGAAAAACTGTTTTACAAACTCTGGGCCACATACTGAAATGATACTTTCAAAAATATATCCTTCATAGATTTGCATTTGGGAGCAGGGGGAGGTACAGCTTCAATCCTTTTTATCATAAGCAGGTCTTTCTGAGTGGTTAAAGATGTATCCTAGTCTTCCATCCTCACCCTAAACCCAGAATTAGGCCATTTACAAGGGTCAGAAGGAGGATTCAGGGAACTACAGGACCGTCAGCCTGACCTCAGTACTGCGAAGGTTATGGAGCAATACATCTTGGGTGAGCTCACCAAACATGTGCAGGACAAGCAGGGGATCAGGCCCAGCCAGCATGGGTTCATGAAAGGCAGGTCCTGCCTGATCAACCTGATCTGCTTCTACGAGCAGGTGACCCTCCTGGTGGATGAGGGAAAGACTATGGATGTTATCTACCTGGACTTTAGTAAAGCCTTTGACACTGTCTCCCATAGAATCCTCCTAGAGAAGCTGGTGGCTCATGGCTTGGACAGGTGAACTCTTTGCTGGGTAAAAAACTGGCTGGATAGCTGAGCCCAGAGGGTGGTGGTGAACAGAACTAAACCCAGTTGGTGACTGGTCTTGAGTGGGGTTCCCCAGGGCTCAGTATTGGGCCAGTTCTGTTTAATATCTTTATCAATGATCTGGATGAGGGGATCCAGTGAACACTCAGCAAGTTTGCAGATGACACCGAGTTGGGCAGGAGTATTGATCTGCTTGAGGGTAGGAAGGCTCTGCAGAGGGACCTGGACAGGCTGGATCAATGGGCTGAGATCATTTGTATGAGGTTTAATAAGGCCAAGTGTTGGGTCCTGCACTTGGGTCACAACAACCCCATGCAACTCTACAGGCCTGGGGAAGAGTGGCTGGAGAGCTGCTCAGTAGAGAAGGACCTGGGGGTGTTGGTTGACAGCTGGCTGGACATGAGCCAGCAGTGGGCCCAGGTGGCCAAGGAGGCCAATGGCATCCTGGCTTGTATCAGGACCAGTGTGGCCAGCAGGAGTAGGGAAGTGATCGTGCCCCTGTACTCGGCACTGGTGAGGCCACACCTTGAATATCATGTTCAGTTTTGGGCCCCTCACTACAAGAAGGACATTTTGTTTCTGGAGTATGTCCAGAGAAGGGCAGTGAAGCTGGTGAAGGGTCGGTCTGGAGAGCAAGTCTTATGAGGAGAGGTTGAGGGAACTGGGGTTGTTTAGTCTGGAGAAGAGGAGGCTGAGGGGAGACCTTATTGCTCTCTACAACTACCTGAAAGGAGATTGTAGTGAGGTGCGTGTTGGTCTCTTCTCCCAAGTAACAAGTGATAGGATGAGAGTAAATGGCCCCCAGCTGCATCAGAGGAGGTTTAGATTGGATATTAGGAAAAATATCTTTACTGAAAGAGTGGTTGGACATTGGAACAGGAAGCCCAGAGTGCTGGTGGAGTCACCATCCCTGGAGGTGTTCAAAAAATATGTAGACATGGCACTTCAGGACATGCTTTAGGAGACATGGTAGTGTTGGGTTGGTGGTTGGGCCGGATGATCCTAGAGGTCTTTTCCAACCTTAAAGATTCTATATTTCTGTGAATTACTGTTGCTGCAGGGGTTTCTTGCATGTCGCTGAAATCAATCTCATCAGAATAGTGCGTTGTATTACATTAATTATCTTCCATAGCAACTTTGTGTCTGATATTGAATATGCCTGCTCAGTGAGAGAATGTTCTCCACATATGTTCATATAATCTATCTCGTTCATATGAACTAGTAATATCAAGAAAAAGGAAATAATCCTGTTAAATACATTTTATGATAAAAGATGGCTTATCTCAAAGGTAGAACATTTTCTTCCTTTTTTGAATGTGTTGTGCTTCAGCCCCAGTCAGCAACTCAACACCACGCAGCTGCTCACTCACTCCCCCCACCCCTCTGGGATGGGGGAGAAAATCGGAAGAGCAAAAGCAAAAAAAAATCTTGTGGGTTGAGATAAGAACAGTTTAAAAATTAAAATAAAATAGTAATGATAATAATAATGATTATGATAATATTAACAATAATGATAATGTAATGAAAAGGAAAAGGGAAAAAGGGAAAAAAACAGAAACACAAATGATACAACCACTCACCACCCACTGACTGATGCTGCCGGTCCCCGAGCCGTGATCACTGCTTCCCTCCCCCAGCCAGCTCCTCCCAGTTAACGTACCGGGCATGATGTTACACTATATGGAATATCCCTTTGGCCAGTTTGGATCAGCTCTCTCAGAAGTGCCCCCTCCCCTCCTGGCTTCTTGTGACCCCGGCAGAGCATGGGGAGCTGGAAAAGTCCTTGACTAGTACAAGCACTGCCCAGCAACAGCCAAAATATCTGTGTATTATCACCATTATTTTCATACTAAGTCCAAAGCACAGCACTGTGCCAGCTGTAGTGAAGAAAATTAAAACTATTCCAGCTAAAACCATGACAGAATGATATACTACGTGTCTTCTTTTGTTATCTCCAGCTCTTAGTGTGAAGCTGAAACTACCAGCCACACAAAAATGAAAACTATGACTTTTCAAAATGCTCAGGAGTGCTCTGGCAGTGATTATGTCCTGGCTGAATTTCTTCATAGTAGCTAGTATGGGGCCGTGTTTTGGATTTTTGCTGGAAACAGCAGTGATAATGTGGCAATGTTTTAGTTGTTGCTAAGTAGTGCTTACACTGGTCAAGGACTTTTTCATCTCCCCAGGTTCTGCCGGGAGCACAAGAATTTGGGAGGGGGCACAGCCAGGACAGCTGACCCCAACTGACCAATGGGATATTCCATACCATAAGATGTCATGTTCAGCATATAAAGCTGGGGGAAGAAGAAGGAAGAGGGGGGACATTCGAAGCGATGCCATTTGTCTTCCCAAGTAACCGTTACGCGTGATGGAGCCCTGCTTTCCTGGACATGGCTGAACACCTGCCTGCCCATGGGAAGGAGTGAATGGATTCCTTGTTTTGGTTTGCTTGTGTGCGCGGCTTTTGCTTTGCCTATTAACCTGCCTTTATCTCAACCCATGATTTTCCTTACTTTTCCGATTCTCTCCCCTGTCCCACCAGGGGGTTGTGAGTGAGCAGCTGTGTGGTGCTTGGTTGCTGAATGGGGCTAAACCACGACAGATTATTAAAGGACTTGAATGATATGAGAAAAGTCACATACTTACCTATCTGTCTGTGTAGTTAGTTGGGGAACTATTGTGGAACTGCAATGTCTTACTTGTACGAGTAATCGTACAGGGGGATGAAGGCTGTGCAAGAACAGAGCTAAGGGGCCTAAAACATCTGCAGAAACTATTATTTACAGGTCATGTTATTTGAGGGGGCATCCCAGAGGTACAGGTAAACACAGCACACATGACAAAATTATCAGAATCTATTAAAACTGTGTTTAGTGACTGATTATAGCTTTGATGGTGTTTTACCTGATAATTACTGTGGGCATCATCTCTTTGAAGATTTCCTATACCTCTTTCCATTTATTTTTATTTTTTTAAAATTATGTGAATAGACCATTTTGGCCTTTTTTTTTTGCTTTTTGTTGAGGTGTTTCCCACAATACTTCACTTCAGAAACCTAAT
This sequence comes from Phalacrocorax aristotelis, assembly GCF_949628215.1. Lineage (NCBI taxonomy): Eukaryota > Metazoa > Chordata > Aves > Suliformes > Phalacrocoracidae > Phalacrocorax > Phalacrocorax aristotelis. Next base: position 87,162,427 of record NC_134277.1, read on the forward strand.
GGTGATGCTGGCTACATTCCTTGAAGTGACATAACATTTATACAGACCATGCAGGATACAAACATGTTTCTGAACTATATGCAATCTTGACAAAATGGCTACATTTTCCACCTGTATTCAAAATGGCCTAATTAAAGATGTCAGCAACCACAGGGGGTTTGAATGGCTAGTGGAACAGTTTTATGTTTGGTTCCAGTAATTCCTCTGGAATAATTATCTGTCTGATCAACAGAATGGAACTGAGGCGAGAAAGTAAACACCAAGTGTTGTTCTGCATTTTCCATATATTTCCACAGTTAAAGCATGCAGCATTTTAAAAATCTTTGGTTCTTTCAAAATAAGCATCCAGATGGCAGTTGGTACTTGTTATCTTGAGAGGGAGCAGCAGAGGTCAGCTTTTAATGACTGAAAGCTTCCTTTCTGAGAAGAAAAGAAAAGAAAAGAAAAGGGAAGAAAAGAAAAGGGAAGAAAAGAAAAGGGAAGAAAAGAAAAGAAAAGAAAAGAAACCAAAAGAGAAGAAACCAAAAGAGAAGAAACGAAAAGAGAAGGAAAGAAAAGAAACGAAAAGAAAAGAAACGAAAAGAAAAGAAACGAAAAGAAACGAGAAAAGAAACGAGAAAAGAAAAGAAACGAGAAGAGAAAAGAAACGAGAAGAAACGAAACGAGAAGAAACGAGAAGAAACGAGAAGAAACGAGAAGAAACGAGAAGAAAAGAGAAGAAAAGAGAAAAGAAAAAAGAAAAGAAAGAAAAGAAAAGAAAAGAAAAGAAAAGAAAAGAAAAGAAAAGAAAAGAAAAGAAAAGAAAAGAAAAGAAAAGAAAAGAAAAGAAAAGAAAAGAAAAGAAAAGAAAAGAAAAGAAAAGAAAAGAAAAGAAAAGAAAAGAAAAGAAAAGAAGAAAAGAAAAGAAAGCACCAGTTAGCTATTATTTTAAAAAAGGCTTTCACAGTGATATTAATGCTTGTTTTCTGGCAATGACAAATTAAAAAAATGGGGAGATACTTGGACTATGAGAACCATGGCATGCAAACTAAACTTTGACGTTGTTCTTGCCAGATTTTCTGAAGATCTGTGTAGGAGAGTGTAGAAAATAGATTTTTTGATTATAGTTTTAAACATGTTTAGAGAGAGATGTTCACATAGAAGTTCAGTAGGGTCATGTTCATAAAAGTCACCTTTTTGTATTGGGGGAAAGGGAAACAGTTATACACTTCTTTTTTTCTCTCACTATTGAGACTTCTCTTGGGCAGTAGAAGATTTCTCTTTCTCTTTCCTGAATGACTTCTTGGTTTCTACTATATAGTCATTGTACATCACTTTCACAGACATGGTTGTTTTTCTTGGGGAGCTTAGTCACAGTTTTTGATCCTGAACTGGGGAAATTTATGGACTTTTATGGGTTAGCAACATTGTAGCTGAATTTTGTACTGAACGATCCCCCTCCAATGTAGAGTGTATGACCTGTTGATTTACTAACGGTGCTGAAACTCTCATTCATGGTAGTTCTTGTACTGTAATGAATGATACAGGTTTTTTTACATTAGTCAAAACAAAATACAATGTACAGACATACTTTTATATATATGTGTGTGTGCATGTGTGTGTGTGTGAGAAACTGTTTTCTAGTCTTAGGCTTTTCCTTTCTTTGTTGTTGGTCCTGCATTTTACACCTGGTAACTGTTAAGATGATTTCATGACTGAGATGCACAAGTCTGCAAAGTGCTTTTTTCAGTTTTTTGTTTTATATTTAATGAAGGAGTGGAACACATCATCAGTTTGGGTTCTATTTCATTAATTTCTAATGATGTATTCAAGTAATGAATTTGACATGTTACATAGTGTAATCCAGAAATAACCTGGAATTGTCCTCAGTGCTGCTAGACAGTAGCTATTAAAACTATAATAGTGATGTAAAACCATTTTAAATCTGTTCCCCCCCCCACAATATCTTTGTATCAGCTAACAGTTTTCCAGCTTAACTTGCTGGTATTCCCAGTGTGCATGTCTTCCACAAATGGAACCAGGCATCTCACTGCCACTCAGTTTGACAGAACAAAGTGATCTACTCTTGACAGCAATTGTCCCTAGGAAAATGGAGCGAGCAGATATGGCTCCTTGGCTGGTGCAGCCTTGCAGTTTCATCTCTTGTCAAGAACTCACTGCAGTGCATCAGCTCTAGATTTGGACCTTAATATGGTACAGAAACAGATATTCTCTCTACAGTTAATGTCATTTCATTCTTGAGACTGAAGAAAATGTCCTGAGTTTCATGTCCTTACTGATGGATTGCATGTTAAGAAAACCACTAAAGATTCATAAAATGAGCACCCTGATTTTGTGAGTTGCATGCAAGAATAATTTATGTAGGCTTTTTCATATTTCTAAATGCAGAAAGGTCACTGAAATTAACCATTTTGATGTGAAATGCTGCCTTTTAATCTATCAACAGTTAGGGAAGGCTGAATGCCATTGTTTATATTTCACAAGGCACAATCACAGCTGTCATATCTTATGCAGTAACACTCCTTTGCCTACTTTTTACAAAAAGGATCAGAATATCCTGGAGGAGATTTTTTAAGATGGGGTAATTTGAAATATTATTGAATCTCTTTCATGCAGAGGTTTAGGCACTCATCATCCTTGAGAAATGATGCCCTTTGTAGGTCATGCATGTGTATGGCTTTAGCTTTGGTGACTGTCTTGCTGGGAAACAGTGAATAAAACCTTCAACTTGCTCTTACATGAATGGTCCACCCAATTGAAAGGTGGGAGCCTTCTTTCACAAGGCAGGAAAGAGTGAAGGCAAGGTGACAGATAAAGAAGTAGAGAGACAATACTCTGATCCTCTTAATCCAGAGGGAGTTAGGAGAAATTTTTTCTTAAGCTTTTGAGTTTTGCAAATTACTAGAATTGTTACAATAAGACTAATATTTTTTTAAGAAAAATTTCTCCTAACTCTTCCATTAACTGCCACATCAACACTTCATGGAATAAGTGCAGGCTTCTCCCTCTGGATTAAGATGGGGTAATTTGACTTTGGTATACTTGATGTCAAACAAAGTTTTGCCAGGGACAATCTTCTGTTAAATTCTTCAGTCTTTGATGTGAAGTCACATACTGATGCTTGTTAGATAAGATTCCTTATTCAACGTCTGCTCTTTTGTCACTTTTCACCAAAGTCTCTTAAAAAAAAAAAAAAGAAAAAGGTAGACAACCAATTTGCAAATGCAATTGCAAATTGTCCTAGTTTTCCTTCACATGTACACACATGCAGAAACTTACAGGTAATGGTAAGATGTTTCTTAAAGATGCTTAGTCATTCTTGATTTTTGTCCTCCACTGCCAAGCAAACAATTTATCATTCTACCAGACCTGTTTTTAACTATTTTGTTTCACTTGACTAACAGCCTTGCAGTAACATAAATATTGCAAGACTGCTTCATAACTGCTGAGCTCTTGAATGAACACAGATTTTGACAAGAGTTCTTTAATTGCCCAGGACCAAATGGTAGACTGTTAATCTTTACATGAACTTCTTTCTAATGGCTCCCAAGGAAGCTTGTGCATGAAAACCTTTGCCTCTCTTCTTAGACTGAACTGGAGGGCTGTTCTTAATATAAAATTGGGCAAAGTGTCCTAGTATTCCAAAGTGGTGGAATGCCAGAGGTGTCACTCTGATACCAGGAGATTGCGTACATGCTGTTTTCACATATTTTGATGTGAGTAGGAGTTTTTTTTGTTTGTTTGTTTTGTGGGCTCTTGTGCAATACTAATGTAGCATTTATACTGGTAGTTTAGGAGATAACTGATTGTTTAATTTTCCTCTCTTACTGTTGCAAAAGCCACTGGCATGTAAAGATACAGCTTGTGAAATGAAGGCAGACATGTTCTTTCCGCTGGCAGCAGAACAGTGTATTTTCACAGGAAATTGTTGTTCAGTAATAGTGCTGTAGTTCTCCAACCACTTAGAGAGAAGAACCACAGTTAATAACATTATAATATTTATATCTTGGTATATTGTGAAAACACTGACATTTGCAAATAACTGTTCAAGGAAAGTGTAAGGGACTATGTATTACACAGCAGTTTCCCTGTAATGTGAGGAATATTAATTAAAATTGCATGGAAGAGAACTAGAAGGTTGGTCCCTTGCTTACATGAATTAGTCTGCCTAAGACAGGCATTGTTACAGTAATTTCTGTTCCCAGTTTCTTTCTTTTCCCATGTCCTCCTGTCTTTCTCTGCACTACACTGGAGACAATGTCCTTGCACTATTTTTGGTTTTCCTGACTTGAACATTTGTCTATCCGTTCTCAGCCTCATATCTGTGAAATAAAATGCTTTTAAGAAAAAAACCTGGAAGAGTCTTCTGTAAAGAGAATGCTAAAACAGTTATGATGGAGCAGCAACCACCAGTGTGTTGTGGAGAGATAGCTAGGGTGATAATCATTTAACACAGATCTGCTGTAACCACAGTCCAGGTAACCATGCCCTTGGGCAAGATTATCCATTTAGTTTAAAATAGCTGGAAGGTAACTTTCCAGAGATACTTCAGCAGCATTACTCCTGCTGTGAGGCCCTTTGCTCCCTAATGGCGTCATCTGCTTCCTAAATGTCAATGCAGTGTTTGACTGCAGCCTGTACTTTGATTCTGTACAGCATTACTCTATAAAAGCTAAAGGTTACTGTTCTACTGGTAGAAAGTGTCTGAATGATTTGCAAGAGCAAAGCTAAAATCATAAAAGGAAGGAACTCAATAGATCAGGGGATGCCCTAAGACATACTGGTGTAAAATTAATCAAAAAAGCTTTTCCAGCCCCTGCTCCCCCTCTTCACCAACATAAAGGTTGGGAAAAATAGAGGAAACAACAAAGAAACCATTTCTGTATGAGACAGATGGCATTTTAAATGTTTTGAAGATACAATTAAGTATCCTTATGGCAGGATATAACTTTCTGCAATTTTTCTAAGTCTTGTAGTTAAATTACTGGTACTGAATATTAGTTTTGTGTGTGTGTGGTTTTTTTTTTTTGTTTGGGGTTTTTTGTTTGTTTGTTTGATTGATTGATTTGTTTGGTTTTTTCAGCCTGAATCCTTTAGGTTATTGAACAGGAAATACAAGTTCTTTGAATCCAGCGAACTAGCTATTTATAGAACTGAAGAGCAAACTTTAATGCAAAAATTAGCTGAGGCACTGAGAACAGTTTCAGTAACTATTTTAGTGCATGTGTGTCTGATTATGGCAAAAAAAACCCCCCACTTCAAACTCTGCAACAACCAACCATATGGAATAATAGCTGAAGGGGTCTGCAAGAGGAATGGTGTTACATATCTGAAGTTTTCAGCTTTTCAGCTCATTTATATTAAGCTATAATTCCTTGAGGAGTCAGGAGCTAGAACTGGGGTGTCTGGTGTAGATCTTAGGCAAAGCTGCTGGGGCCTTAAGAGAAGAACAGTTGTTCCTTACGAAAGGTAGTCAAGTATCAATATTGAATATTCAAATTTCAATATTGGATGAATAGGAATAAGTTGCCTTCCTTGCCTCTGGTTGTCTGTGTCAGTAGCAGTTAGGATATTGTACTAGCTTGTACTAATGCATCCATAAACATTGGCTTTAAAACCTTTCCTTGGCAGCCATCTTTTGAAGTTCAATATGAAATTTCCAAATTATTGAAAGAATAAAAGAAACCCTTTAACTACTTAAATCAAGAGTATATTAATTGGCAGCTTTGAGCAGGTGCGATATTTCCTGCATATACTTTCATGATTAAAGAAGGAAAACCCCCAAAATTACTATCCTTTAAATTGCCCCATTATCTTCTATTGCTTTAATATTATACACAATTGTTTACAGCATACAAAAGTACTACATCAACTTTTATTCTGTAAACATATAAATGGCTGTGGACTGCCTGGCATAGACATCACTAATACAGGAAGTTGCATACAAGTGACAATTCTGGATTCTAAGTTCTTTGCTGTAAGTGGGATTTAGGTGGCATTTTTTGTGGTACCGTGTACAGATTGCCTGTCTTTCAAGCTGCGTTTCCTTCCACAAAGTCCCCCTGCATGCTTTAATGGATACTTAATAAGGCACATTATCCAGTGCCTGACAGGCTACTTGTGCCGTGGTAATCCATGCAAACCAGCTTCTTGTTTGTCTTCCTTTGCTCATTTACTATTCTGTCTCAGTGGTTGAACACAAACCACCCCTACTGCTGCAGCTTAAATGTAGCCAGTCATATTAATGATCTGACTAACGCTGAAATACAACAAACATGAGGATAAACATCCTCTGCCAAGAGAATGTCCATCAGCACTTCTTGTGCATGGATGCGAGCTAAGAGGTGGCTGATTCCTTTGTTGCTCAGCACTCTGCACCAGCAGAATCATGCCTGCGACAGTCAGTCGCCTTTTATATGTATGCCTTTTACATGCCATGCTAAGGTCAGAGGCAAAACTGTCTAGCCTAACCAATATCTAATTATTACAAAATCTCCTCATATGTTAAGATTTTTTCACCCTTTTCCTTCTTTTTTAATTGTATTCTTCCTAGAAATACCTTTGCAGCAGCAACAGAACCTTGCAGGGATGACAGCTAGAGATGAAATGCGGTGTTTGATTTCTCCCAACATCTGACATTCTGTGCAAATGCCAGTGTGACTATTTGAGTTCACTTAAGAATGTACATTCTCTCTTCTTCCCCCCACCCCCACCCCAAATATGCAGGATGATATTTAAGAAAACATAGTTCTTATATTAAGTGAACCTACAGGTGATTAAGAGCAAACAGAATGTCAAGAAAAGGTTATGGGCTAAAATGTTCCTCACTGTAATTCCACATTTTTTCAGTAAACTCCTCCATCACATTTAATAAAAACAGCCTGATGCATAAAACTTGGTTTCTGACATTCTTTGTGTCAGTTCTTTCCTGAAAACAAAAATAGTACTTATTCTTAGTTTGCATATGCAAAGTAGTTTACCTGGAGCCTACTATTCATTTTTTAGATAAATTAAGGGTGTTCTGCTCTAGATCTTAAACCTCTGCATCAGTCAGAGCAATGGGTGTCAGCTTCAGTCTCTGTCACCAGGCTGAAAATCTATGTATTTGGTCACCTGGAACAATCTTCCCAATAGTGACAAAGGCAAGCTGTAGAACGTAGATTAACCTTCTCAAGAAGAGAGAGGTGTTGGTTTGTTTTGGTTTGGGTTTTTTTTTCCCCCCCTCCATGGGAAATTATGCAATGTAGCAGCACTGCAGATTTTCATAGTTACAGGTGGAATTTTTTAAAGCACTGTATAAGAAACCTATCAAAACTTTTCTTCTAGAGAAGGTGCATAATCTAAGTAACATGATTTATTGGTTAGCCTTCATTCACAGGAACAGTCCTGCTTCCTGTTTCCACCATCCTCCCTCTTTGGCAATTGTGGGTTCCTGCTCCGCCTATAATGTCAGCACTAGTGCTTGTCTGATCTGGTTGTGAGCTGGTGCAAGATGCTAAAGGGAAGAAAAGTATTTATTTTTTATAAGGTTAGTTCTTTGTCATTTAGCTTCCATTGCTTGCCATACAATCAACTCAGTACCTATGCAAGTGTGAAGAAAATGGGTTGAGCTCCTGGTGGGGGTCTGGGACTGGGATAGTGAGGGGGCAGGACCACCACGTCACACGGCAGCTGCCTGCTAGATTGGTTTGGGGGTACTGCGAAAAAGCACCTTTGTGTAGAGCCTTTGCCTTGATGTTTGTTGACAGCAATAACTTTCAGCATAAATTACCTTTGATTAATCCACAAATAATTTTTTTTTTCTGAATGTTTTGGTACTGTCATCCACAGAAGTTGTTAATTTAATATGCAGTGATTTGGGTTGATACATGAAGAATTTTTCTAAACGCTGAAATTTGAAGTTACATCTGAAGTTAGCCAGAGTACTAAGCAGAGTAGTAGTAGCAATTCAATTTCATATAAACTAAAAGATGCATTTCCTTCCCCAACTAAATCCAAATCACTTGAGGTTTTTTTTCAAAATGTAAAAATATCCCTTTCATAGTGGTTACTGTATCTTGCCTGCCCCACTTTTCATACAAAATCTCGGTTTACAACGTGGAAAATTCAAACTGATGAGGCTAATATCCTGCAAGAAAAAAAACCCCAAACATTTGAAACTACAGAGTAATAATTCAAAAAATTGTGAATTTTAATAAAACAAATTTAGAGACTAAAGTTTAAAAAGAAACTAATTTTATCCTACTTGTTGCCAGAAAAGGATAATAGATACAAATACAGCAATGAAATTACCTCATGATCATCCATTGAAACCTGTTGTAGAAAGGAACTCGAATCAATATCTCAATACATTACATGGACATACATGAAGCAGAAGCTTAGAGATTGTAATGAACTTTACTGTCACGTGCACCAATATAAATTCACATGTATTATGCTGCTGACATTAGATCACAGTGTATTATTCTGTCTGCTGCTCTCCCAATGGTCCTTTCATAACATCTGTGTTAATTTTATTGTCTCTGCGCTCAGAGCAGTGATTATCCCCTGTATTTGTATAGCTTTTACCACATGTTAAACTCTGGCTTGATAAGTAGAGATCCTAATACAGCTAAAAAGTAATTTTGGTGTTTAAGGGGTTTGGGTATGGAATTGGGTGCTCAGACTTTCTGAAAGCCTTGTTATTACATACGATGGTTCTGGGAACATCATTACATCAAATCCCATAGGTAGTTGTCCAGACCTTGATGCCTATGCAGATTAAATAAGTGAACACATGCTGGTTTTATCCTAAATCAGAAATCAATGACTTCTACATTAGCTTAGAAGAACTTTCCAAAACCTCAGTAGAGAGACATAAACATGATTTTTTCCTTAGTTAATTACAAAAAGACTTGCTAAATCTTGACATTGGATAGGAGAGTTTTGTTTTATTGAACAATCTCAGCACTTATTTTAACTTCTCCATTTTGCCAAAGATCACAGTTATGTCTTAGCAAACAATATATTACCCAGGCAAAAATGCTACGTGCTACTCCTGAAAAAGAAACCTTAAAAATCCGCCTCAAACATCAGCTTCTAATCAACTGCAAATCACAGAGACTTTTGTCTATTCCTCCTTGTTTTGTAAGCAATTAAAATGAGTGTTTACTTAAATGTTTTCTCAATAATTAACTAAAGGAAGCAAGTTTGTGTTTTCTTTTACTTTGATCGAGTGTTAGACTTAATTGCTTAATGGACTGATATGGCATTGCAATTTAAAAGGAAGATTATGAATGGGGCTTTGCCTGATATCTTCTGGGAAATGTTCTGAAAAAAAGAAGCCTCATAGTTTGTGTCAAGTGTTAATGATTTGTTTTTAAGAGCAACTTTTGTGAACCCTGGTGATTAAACTAGAGTTAAATAGAGGTAATACCACTAATAGAGAACAGCTGGGCTTGCTATAAATACAGCTTTCATCTTGTGGATAGGTTATAAACTTTGCCCTGTGGCTGGTTCTGCTCCAGTAAATGCAGATACTTTAGTTAGCAATTGAGTTTTCATCTTCTCTTTGCTAGATGCTGGCTGAAGCACATATATTCCGATGAGAGGAGAAACTTGTTTTGTTGCTGTATATTACATAGAACAGTTGGAGTTTTACGTAAAAGATAATTCTAAATTTTCCCAAGGGAATGGAGGGAAGAAGAGGTTTCAGGACGGAGTGGAGGGACTCCTTTATAGCTGTCTGGCATAACACGATTTACTGAATGATGTAATTATTCTATTCTGTACTGTTTTTCCAGATTGCAGGTGCAAGATGTCTCAGAATCTGGTGACACACACCCTATGATATAGCTCCGTGTCCCCACTGTTCAGCACTTTTTGGTTCTCAAACTTTTTATTGCAACATATGGCTGTCTCATGTTAGCATTTCACTGTGGACAACATAATGAACTTCCAGCAGTCTATTGGTCCCATAAGCCTCATGCTAGCTGAGCAGTGGTGAACTTATCTGGCAAATATAATGTTTTTTCAGAACAGCTTGACATGAATGTCCGGAATGTGAACAAGAACCCTCTCCACCCTCCCCTCTCTAATCAAAAGTGCAAAATCTTAGTTTTTGCTCAAACTCTACTTGGGTTATGGTTTCTTTAGATTTTTTTTTTAATATTATTTTTCTAAATATCTAGGTTTTGATTGCTTTGCTATCCCTTCACCAGAGTAGCAGAGGACTTTCTCCATGATTTTGGTTTCTATTCTTACCTCAGCTGGTGAGGTAGAGTATCACAAACTGAAATTTTGAGGTTGTAGTCCAATGCCTTAATGATAAGTAGCCCCATTACTTTTTCTTTTTTTTTTTTTTTTTTTGTTTTGTTTTATTCCTATGTTAAGTTACAGATTTTTACTAGCTTTTGTGTGAAATGAGAAACTGTTTCTACTTGCTTTGATCTGTTCTGTTTCCATGGCTTCCTATATTTATGGGCTACGTCAAATATTTTGACAAATTGATGCTTGATAGTGATTGACAAAATTGTTGCCAGCCGCAGGCAAAGAGTAAAGATTTTGGAAGTTTAATAAACTACCATGGAACCTGCATAGCTACATGTATTTCTTATGGGCAAAAATATTGCATTATTTAGGAGTGTAATTTTTGAACTTCATAATCTATTTTTGGAAAAAAACCCAGAAAGTTCAATGGAAGAACTGAAACCTGAAGATATATCAGATAAATCATAGTGACATATCTAAGTGGAAATGAGCTGTTTATATAGGGTTTGTAAAACTGTATGTATTCATGGAAAGAAATCATAACATACCCATTGGTTATCTCATTTGAGCAATTGGTGATTTGAATGTTATAATGTACTACCTGGGTTAGGAAACTAGCCTGAAATTTTTGTTATTTCAGACATGCTGTCTTACTTAAAAGCCATTAGTGGTGTAGTAATGTGTCGATTTGACCGTGTTGAAGAGAAGGGTAATTCACAGTTGCTCTCACATTGAGCTACGACTTTCAGCCATTTCTTTATTACTTTAGAAAATTAAAAATTAGACTGTAAGAAATATTCCAATGCAAGAAGAAGGATCAACATTAGCCACTCAGAAGAAATGTTTAGAGGACAGTCCGCCCACTCCTTGCCTGACATTTTGTTAAGACTCAGTCTTCCAGTATAGTCGACAGAAATTCAGAATAATATTGTTACTCAGACAGGACTCAAAGATTTCACCTGTCCATTAAGTCCAGTCATTATGTAGTCACCATATTTTATATGTTTGTTTTCATAAATTCATTGACCGTCATCTCAAAAACAATGGAGTATTCTGCTATTGCTGCTTCCCCTGGAAGTCTGTTCCGGTACCTGTGTGCTTTGATGGTTAAATACATTCTTGGCTGTTTTTTTGTCCTTTGGCTGAGTAGCTTCAATTCTTGGTATGTTTAGAGGCAATATTTACATCTTATTTCTATTCATCCCTGATAGTGCTTATAAAGCTTAAGTGGCATTGAGGTTTCTACTATGGCACAAATTTAAAACCCAGGAAGAATATAGTGTTAAGTGAGACTGTAAAGACTGAATTAAATTCACTCCTTGATGGTTGATTCAGCTGTATAACAACTTTGCTCTGAACCCCTGAAAATCATTAGGTGCAATGTGAATGCTGGAGGGAAATCCAAGGGTGCAGTCCAATGATGTTAAATTTTTAAGCATAACAGCCTAAGTCGTTGCTGTGAAATAGTCATAGACCTGCAAGCAATATGAGTGAACAGATTGCCTGGACCACTCTGGACCATTTATATTGTGTAGGAAATAAAAAAGACAGTGGAAACCACTGCCTGAGGAGCTTCTTAGGTTGACGGAATCCCTAGTCAAAGGACAACATTAATATTGATTCCAGTGGCAGAAGAAGAATATTGAGTCCTGAAAGCAACTGTTTTGTCATCTTGCTATCTTGAGATATGTATGAGCTTTAAGGAGTGATCTATACTCTAATAAAGTTTGTTTGTTTTTATGTTAACTGCATGCTAATGTTGGCTATTAGTAGTTCTGGTCTAAGGAACAACTGAGAAACCACAGCTGCTGGTCTCCCTTTCTAGTGTCTTGAAGGACTGGATAGAACATTTGTGGTCAAGTGAAGCCAGACTAGCTATTACGGTTCTCATTTCTGTTAGGGAAACAGTTACTGGAATGATTAGGAAATACCATGTCCTGCTGAATCTGAGCCAGATACAGCAGGTGTTGATCTACATAGTCCAGGGGTTCTGAGGAAAGACCAGGGTGATCAAAAGGCTTTGTCCTCACTTCCTCCCTATAGGAAAAGTAGTTTATAAAAGGTGAAAAGCATGAGGAAGACGTTTTAAATTAATAATCTTGTATAGTTTTTAAACTATTGCTGTGGTCTGTTTAGTGTAATAGAGATAGTGGGGAATATAATGGCACTACCTTACTCTTGACTATGCTTGTCAGGGCAGTGAACACCCTCTTCTTCCACGTCCTGGTGTTTTAGCTGCCTGTCCCCAGACCAAATTTGGCATGGTATCTGTATGACCTTGAGTTAGTGAGTTGTCTGAACAAGAACTTTCCAAAGCCTTGATAGGCACTTGTCCCCCTTGTTTGGGTAATGCTTTTAAGCTCAGGCTTTCACCACTGTGATCTGCCTGAGTAATGCTGCAGCTGTGCCAGTGCCTGGCCATGTGTCTTGCTGCTGCACCATGGCTTCCTGGCTGGCCTTAGACCTGCCTCATCACCATGGACTTCTCTGGAGGTCACTGGTCTTCATCTGAACTTTGTTACCATTCTCAGGCTCACTCTGCCAGCTTCTGTGGGTACTATGAGTCTGCATCCTTGCCAAAGAGGGTGCTGCCCTGCTGGGCTCGCTGTCACTCCCAGTTGCCAACTTGCCTCCCTTTACTGAGCAACCCACTCCTGCTACTCCCTTCTGATAGCTGCCAATATGGGTTTTTTTAGCATAAAGTCTCCCAGTTTGCAGCTATGTTGGGGTGATTTACAAAACAAAGGATTTTTTTTTACAGCATAATTTTTCTTCAGTGCTTTACAGTTCCACATGAGAAATTTACTGACAAAATAAGTCTGTTCCATCCCCTGATATTTGAGGTCAAAGTGTATGGTGTCTGATCCTCTTCCAATCATTGAATCAGGGTTTGTGATGGGTACAACACTGTACTTTTTTTTTTTTTTTAAATATTTTAAAGAATACTGGCTAGCAAAGGAATGCACGCTAGAATATGGATGTGCTTCCAATTGTGTTGATGGACTACAGCACTCCACAAAATCGTTAAGGTAATCATGCATGCTGATGACTGTGCCCTTGAAGCAGACATAGCAAAATATGCAGCTGATGATAGTGAATAAATTGGCATAGCCAGGATATAGCTAGCACTCATTTTATACATCGGCCTTTGTAAAGTAAGTTGTATATAGATCAATAATTATAGCTGGAGCAGAGAGGGTTAAAGACGCCTGTAGATTCAAGCATTTTGCAAGCACCTTATTCAGTGATACCCTCTCTATAAAGTATTGACAAATCCAGAACCAGTGCCTCTGCTTAATGGTCAGACAAAATTTGGATTCAGTGTTACCTGAACACGAGTCTTCTGTTTAGGTGCCAATCTTGCCTTTGCTTTTGATGGATATATATGGCTTTTGGCTGTGTTCAGACTGCATGCTATCTTACATGTAATGCAGCAAGGTATAATCTGTAACAATGACATTTTGGAGCACTGCAGGATCCTAAGGATTGAAATCCTGACAATCACAGGATAGTTTTTGTGGGTTGCATATGTATTGGGAATGAAAGATATCAGAATGCTGAAGTGACTTTTCTCATGCTGAGGCTGAAGTATTGCACTGAGTAGCATGAGACTGAAATCTATAGCTGGGAAAATAGATAGCAAAGCAGCACACAGTCATTTCGGTTAGTGAGGCTCAGCTGGGGAAGTAAAACACAACTAAGGGGACAGGATGAGAATTTAAGCTTTCTGAGGGTGGGATAAGAATTGGAGATTTCAGATTTAGTTGGTGAAAAAATCTCATTTACCTGTTCTTAAATTGGACATGAAGTTGGGTTAGTCGCATCTGTATATGAAAAAGAGATTATTCTCAGTCAGGCCATTTCTGATTAATGAACTGCTACCACACCTATCGCTGTACTAACTGATACAGCATCAGTGAAACACAAGACTAGTTGCAGGCCACCAGAGAGTCTTCAATGGCAGTGGGGATAGTATAGTACTGTAATCTGCTGTATAGTTCTGAGCCCGTTTCAATTACACCTAATTAGAGGTTTCCTCTATGCATTCAAACTAAAGACATCTTGGTTTAGCTACTTCCCTCAGTTTTTGGCGTGTATCGTAGTTACTTGCCCTTGCTCAAAGCAAACCTTATGGCTTTGCAGTATCTCCATGTCTCTGTTTCATGTCCTTGTACAAAATGTTGTTCTAGTCCAAAAGGTACTTGTAGAAAAGAATATTATAGGAATGTAAGTCAGTGTGCCATGTAGATCATCAAATCAAAGAGAGGGCATATCTGGTTCATAGAAATTCAACATGAAAATGGAAGACTAGAGAGAGAAACAGTAACAAATCCCACCAAGATACACAAACACTAAGGCACAGGAGATAAGGGAAACTAAAGACAAGATCTCTCAGATCACAGGTTGAGGAAACACAACCGAAGGAACAACTCAAAGCCTTGGAGATGCTCAACCAACATTTTGTAAGTGATAAATTACGGAAGTTTATATATGTGATATTTGAGGAGGTTTGTGGAACTATGTGAAATTTATCATGGGCTGTTATAGAGGCAATGTGGGAACGTAAAAAAATTATTCTGTGACACTTAGGGGAGGAGCCAAAGGCAGGGAAAGGGAGGGATCCAGGTGGGTGGAAGGAGGAACAAGCATAAGAAAATGGAAATGAGGAGGACAAAAGGAGACAGTTATGTTTTAACTTGCTTGCTAGTCACTACATTTGCCTGTCTGAGCTCTGTGCCTGATCATTGTAGTCTGTCCTACCTTCTTAAACTCCATTCCTCTTTTCTGTGTAACCTTGCTATCTGTGTGGAGGTGCCTCACTAGCACACTTCAAGCTGGACTAGCTGACAAGTGGGAGGAGACCATAACCTTGAAAGACCCAAAGTTAGAGCTAAGACCAAGGTTCAACAGGGTCATGGGTTTGAACACAGATTCTGGGTCAACCTATGGGTCTGTTCTTGGGACCTGCAAATGTAGGAGTGACTGCAAATGAAGAGTGAAGTTGAGTGAGTGTCCACTTGTAAACTGATCAGGTGAAGAGGGGGGACAGGACTGGGTTGTGTTGTTCATGTCTCTGTAAGTGCTGCTGGAGGTTACATCGGTGCTGTCAAATGCACTACTCACTTTGTAGATGGCTGCCTGCATTTTGCTTGTGCCTGCTGGGAATACATGCTTAGCCTCACTGCTGGCTGGACCTAAAAAGACCACAGCAAACAGACTGGGGAAGAAAATCCCCTTGGCCTTGAAATCTACCATATACAGGTTCCCTTAGCAGAAAGCAAGCCACATACCTACACTATAAAGAGAAGCAAAAAAATCTAAAGAAAAAGTTGCTATTGGTATGTTAGGGCACATATTCCCTTCTGACTTCACTTCTTAATGACTGATTAATCTCATATGTTAGAAAAGCCTCCAATCAGGTGAGAGACTTTCTTGTCACTTGATACTTCACAGCCCTCTTTTCCATCTGGTTTCTAGCTGTGACTGATAGCTACCTTCATCCCAAATTTCTATTTGTCTTTAACGCACCTGCAGCTTCAAAGGGGAGAACTCTTCCTGGGTCCAGAAACCACTTTTAAAAACCTAGAAATATAGACTGCATTAAAAATGGGTCCAAAATTCAATATTGATGGATTAAGTCTGGTAACCCATCAGGAAGGTATCAAATGTCTTCATAAGTTAGGCAAACTCACTAATACTGTAGTTACAACAGGCTGTTACAATATGATCAACAGGTAGCTCTGACCACTAGTACTGGACTTAAAAATTGGCTGCCCACACAAATGGAGGCATAAAAATAAAATAAAATACACCCCCTGCCCCTCCACACTCTCTAGTAATAATCAACAAGAGAGAAAAAAATAGACTTGAATATGTAATTCATCTATTCCACCTCTGCTTGCCTTCTCTTGCTTTGTGTAGGCACACTCAAGGAATTGAGAAGTTTTGCTGATAATCAATAAAGGCTTCCTGGTGATCAACTGGTGTTTCATGAGCCTCACAAACTTTTGTTGTCATTCTTTTCCTTTTAAAGAACAGGCAAATAGTACATTTTCTAGTCCTTTTAGTGTTATAGGACAGTGGAGATTCCAAATTTTCTCATTTATACTGCCAAAATATACTCAGAACTGTGACATACTTTATTTCATTCTGTGTTTACTAGTAGTTTCTCATGCTGTGAACAATCATCATGCTCATGTTAAGTACTCTGCCTCTCTCCTCTTGGACACTCTTATGTATTCAAGTTTCATGGCTGTAGATTTTATTCTCAGAGCAGTGTTCTTTTTTTTTTCCATTATTGGAGGTGGGAGAGGAAACCATCTTCTAGATGAATTGACTAGCACACCTACTGTCCCTGACCCCTACGTAAGTATAGTTCCTTAGAAGCATTACTGTGTCGAGAATCAAGGTCCTTTTCCTCTCTTCAGATTGAAGTGCTGGAACTTTCTGTTGTTAAGTGATCCATGTCAATTGCTTGAGTACATAATTTCTCTTAATTCAGTTGTAGAATACTGTAGGTTTTTTTGGTTTGAAATCTAGCTTTTGACTGGGCAAACAAGTATGACTTATTTGCAGTCAGTATTACCATTGTAAGTAACAACTGTCTAATTTGCTTCATTTGACAGTTTTCTCCATTATTTCCCTTTCATTAACTATTCTACTGGGATAAAACTTATGTTAAATGAAGAAGAGTTAGAGTAAATATTTTAAAGTTATCTTATATATGCAGACCTGAGTTACAGTATGGCCTTCTGCTTTTTGTGCAAATGGTTTAAGAAGAAATTTTACTTGTGCTACTGACAGTTACCATTTGAATAATCCAAAAACATTACAGTCTCAGTTTCTGTGATAAAGGACTTCATGACTAATACCTACCTATTGACTAACACTTCATTTCTATATTGTAGAAATCCTTCCCTGGAACCCAGTCAAATGTCTAGAAAAATATAAACAGCTGAAAATAATAATGTTTGGAAAATTCCTTTCCCCCTTTGAGAAATTATACCTTGCAACTGAGAAGCAGAACTGTAGGGTGCTCTGACTCAATTGATTCATATCTATCCATATCACAGATTAGGAAATGTACCATGTGAGTGATGAGCACTTGGTGCAATTTTGAAGCGAAAAGAAATCCTGCTTAGTGTGTGTTGTTTTTAACAGTCTGAAGTGCAGAGATTTATATTATTTTTTCCAGTGATCATTTCACTAATGATTTCTGTAATTTTTTTTCTTCTAGTTTTTTACTTTTAAATATTACATAGCATATAGCAAAGTCTCAGTCAAAATCCCAAGTAATTCCTTGAATGAAAAAGATTTAAGGATCAATATTTCTGGTGTCAAAGGCTGACAGTGGGCATTTTATTAGCTTATAAACCTGGGGAACTTGGGCAATACAAATACCATAAAGTTTTGGGGTTTTTAGTATTTTTTATATATATAGGAATACAGAATACATTAAATAAAACGTTTAAAGCTAGGTTTTTGGGTTTTGAGGTTTTTTTGTTTATTTATTTATTACTGCCTAGGTGTAGTTCTGGTCACCAGTCTATTGGTTTCTAAAAGCAACCCATCTTGCA
The DNA here is from genome assembly GCF_949628215.1 of Phalacrocorax aristotelis. Lineage (NCBI taxonomy): Eukaryota > Metazoa > Chordata > Aves > Suliformes > Phalacrocoracidae > Phalacrocorax > Phalacrocorax aristotelis. Next base: position 87,180,252 of record NC_134277.1, read on the forward strand.
GAAATGTCAGATACTGTATAAATAACAGAATTATTTGCCTTTCTTGAAAACTAGAGTAATTGCTTTCTTTTCTCTTTGATCACGTTTTCTGTGCAAGACAACCTTGTAGACTGCTAATACTTGTCTAGTCATACTCAAGATTAGCTGTTTGAAGAAAAGGGCAGAGTGTGTATCAGCATCTTTGTTGTTGCTTTATTTTATAATTTCTTCAGTTGTTTCCTTAAAAACTTTTACATTTAGTTTTTTTAACCATCATTCTTCGCTATTAGTCTGAGTCTGTCCTACTTGTTAAGACTAATGTTGTTCCTATATGCTTTAGGTAATCAAACAGTGGATGGATGTATACCTGTGTAATCTAGAAATTAATGCCATTACTTTACATACCATCAATACTGAGCATATAGTAACAAAAGTGTTAGCTCAATGTGATGCTACTGGTTAGAAACGTGGTATAAAAAGGTGAAAAAGTTTTATTGTTTTCCCTTGCTTTTTTCTTCAGAGAAAAGCAAGTGGAGGAATGGGAGTTTTTTAGAGAACAAAATGTCCAAATCAAACTTTTGAAGCCTAAAAGAATGAAGGGAAGGGTTTCATGTTGTAACTGCAGAAAAGTAAGTCATATAAATGAGACCTGCATGACAACAGGAAATACAGAGTCTGTGGCTGAGGTTAAAAAAAGAGCAATTTGAGAAAGAAAAATAAAAATAAAACAGAATTTCATTATTTAAAAAATATTACAATATCACCATGATATTAGAAATCTGTGTTGTAAATTGCTCTTTGATGGAATAGATGAGGCTGTTCTGATTTTCCTGCAGGCTGTCTCCAGGGCAATCATCCTCACAGATGCACAACAAACATCTAGTGGGAATACTTTTTTATTGCTATCCAGGTTCTTAGTATAAAGTGGTGTAGTTCAGTGCTCAAGGGACAAGTACATGTATTGGTCTCCAAAGTTAGGTAAAAACTAGATATTAGCACACAGTTGCTGTACAAAATCTAGTTTCTTCATGCAAGTAGGTTGTTAATGCATCCTTTGCAAATATCTGCTCTTGTGAATGAACTCACACACTGTAAAGACAGTCAAGATTTAGTACTGCAGTTTCATACAATATTTAAAAAGAGGAGCAATTCCCAGGACACATCTGGATTTAGTCTTTCTCAACAAGTGACTCATTCTTTGTGCTATAATATGCATTATATGTGGAGTCAAAAGTGCTGTGTGCAGCTTCTAGCAGAAACCGATAACTTCGGAGACCAAGGACTAGAAGAATGTACACACAGTTTACAATTTAATTAAAAGTTTGTATAAAACATATAAACATAAGACTTGAGAAAGACTGAAAATACACAAAAACTCAGACTAGAGAAAAGTTGGGGAATCTGTGTTTAACTTCTTGTGGCAAGGAAGGGGATGGAAAACCTAAACTGAGGAACAAGAATGACTGTGAAGTGTCAAAATTTGAGAAATGCATTCTTGCAGGTGAGAAACTGTCTTCACGTATTTTTCATCTACAGCGCTATGTATCTGATTGTCAAGATGATGAAGACCAGTGGCCTACCACAGAGGTCAGCAAAGTACCCGCACTCCAAATGGATGTGTCCTGAGAGTGCAGGCAAAGCTGTGACCCTAGAGTAAGCTCCAGGTTATGTTTCATAGAAAGGGAGTGCACTGTAGTAAGTCTTGCTACCTTATGTTCTGTCACTATTAATCTGGTCTTAATAACAACTGTTCTAAGAAGCTGTTTGCAAGCACATGCCTTGTCATACTCATTTGCAGTCCTGGAAGAAGAAAAAAAGTGAAAAATGAAGACAGTGATTTTCAGAATAAGAGGTGTCATTCACAAAACATTGTTTGACCAGCCTCTTCTCTTTCTGGCACTGGGTATTGTACAGTAACTTGGACCTTACAGTAATAACAGCTCAAAGATAGATAGTGTGCACTACATGCAAATCTTCTTATGCAAGTATTATAATTTTATAAAGCACATGGCCAAACTCTTATGGTACATAATCAGTAGAAGCAAGGGTTAGCTAGAATAAATATATTTCTTTGTTTGGAATAAAAACCTTAATATTAGTTTTATTATAGTGTAATCTCATGACAGTTACTGCTTGAATTACTGTGTGGATCTTTCTGAGTAAAGATGATAAGCTTGGATGGCCAAAGGGATACCTGGATAGCAAAGTAAATGTTCTCTTCAGAATTGCCTCAGTTACTGAAATGTATTTATATTGCATAATACTTTGCTTGTTTAAACCTGGGCAGAGTTGGAAATGTAGTGTAGCTAGGTTTCAGAAGGTGAGAGACACTTCTAACATGTAAAGTTGGTGTCGAATGCAATTTGAAAGGCTGTCTGCAACATTACATATGGCAATTCTAGTACACCTCTTTCTATTGAAGGCTATTTAAAATTAATAATAATGGAGTTCCTCTGTTTTGTAAGAGGCTATTCCATAGTTTTTCAGTTAATGCAGAGCACCAAGTAGAGAAAAGTGACAGCTGAAAGTGATGATTACAGTTCTATGTATGTTTGCTTCATTTTACTTTCAGCTCACATCCTGAAAGGGAGAAAAAAATGCAGCTTTTTTTCTCCAAGATTAGATTTCAAGCAGGAAATTCATGACTTGCTAAAAAGGCTTTGGTTAGGTCACCATTGCTGCAGATTTGTGTCAACATTTGATCTATCAAATTTATTTGCACAAAGGGTGATGAAAGTTAACTCTGAACTTGCAAAACCATGTTATTAGGAAGTGATTATATTAATTAGACCATCAGATGTCATGTTATTCTGTCAGGCTTCTGCTTAATTTATAATGGATAAATTAGATCAGCTTTGAGGATAATAGAAGCCTATATAATGTGCAAGACTCCTGCTTGCTTTCTTTGCTGAAATTGAAATGTACATACCATGTAAAGCATGGGACTTTAGAGAAAGAAGGGAGCCTCATGTTATTCAAAGGGCCATGTGCTGCTCAGGAGAACAGGACTTATGCCTAATTTTTCTGTAGCTAATGGTTCTCTTTGGGTCAGATTTATGATGCGAGTAAAATGCAGCTATACTGGCTGAAGCTGAATGCCTACAATTGTAATCGAATATGTGGCAGGTGAGCATAAGATATTCTAAAAGTGAAAAAAAGAACAAAATATCAAGGCCTAGCTGTTCATCCTGGTAACCAGTTATGGGAGATATCTGTTCTGCAAACACTAGCCTAAAATATCTGTGCTTTGTTCCCTGGGTGTACATTGTTTATGAATTTTGCTTGACTGTACTCTGAAGGTGAAAAATAAATAAAGAAAACTCCCTTAACCTATTTATGCATTCCAGGTATAGTAAGAGAAAAATAACACCCAACCCCCAAAACCCAAAACAAAAACACCCCCTTACATCCAGTGCAAAATTTAGCACATACTGTGAATTAAGATAGTACTGCAAAACAGCAGAACACCACCTAATTATTTTCTCAAAGTGGTGGTCACTCTGAGTAAAAGCAATACTTGATAATCTTACTACTGGGATGCAAGTATTTTAAAATATTCTAATACTAGACCATTTAGGTAAGAGGTTTACTTTACCTCTGTAATTATAAATCTCATGAAATTATTTAGTATTCCTATTAAAAATCTTGTAATCACAACCCTTGCAAACTTGCTAATTGGGAGCAATCAACTCATGTCTTAAAACTGTTTACTCATGAACGTCTAATGAATGTTCAAGATTATTGCCAATACCTTGCAATTGGTAATAAAGCCTTAATAAGGCTATGTACATTTAAGAAGTGGATGTACTTGATACGATTTCTTTTTCACATACAATATAAATTTTTGCTGTAACAGTAGACCAAGGCTAAGCATACATAAAAATGTATTAGTTCATGCACAGATCAATATACCTGAAACATAGCCATTGCCCTGAGCACACATCAGATGAATTACATAACACACACCACATAAAACTTGTTGGCCTTTATACCTTTTCAGCCTCTCTTTGACTAACTCTGGATAGCCTGGGGAAGGAGGGTGTAGGGGGAAAAGTACTGATGCATACTGAGCGGGGTAGGGCTGGATTACATATATACTTCAAACAAAGATGAATGCTACACCTAGAGGGATACAGAGAAATATTTTAACCTGCAGTTAGAATTAGCGCTAACTCACTTCCCGTGCTTCAAGGACAGGTATTCATCCACACAGGTGTCAACTGATGTTGATACCCATCTCTCTCATTCTAGTTATTTTCTAAGCAATTTGTGAGGGCTGTGTTGTCCCCCACGGTCAGGTTTGAAGATTTCTCAACTTCTCCTTTCAAGCAGCATTTATTTAAACAAGCTTCTTTTGGCTGGAAAATGGTATCACCATTACTGTGAAAACTGATGAACTGATGTTTGACTACAAGTCCTATTATGCAATACCAAGATCCCAAACTCTGACACTTTAATCAGCTGATGCTCAACATCCTGGTGAGCTGATGAAGAGGAATTTCTTTCAGCACTCTTCTTTCACTGTCTTCCACAGAAACACTGTGCTTTCAGCAAATACTCTGGCCATTTTGGAGAAGGGCAGATTATCAAACCCAGCACAGGAAGGAAAGAAATTACAAAAAATCTTGATAAGCGAGCAGATTACAGAAACTGTTTCTCTTAATTCTAATTTTCCTAAGCCCCCTTCTTTTCTTTTGATTTTGGATTTTTACTGGAAATCCTGGGAGGTGAAATATAGAAAAGGACTTATTGTCACTAATGCAAACAGAAAAATTTTTGCCTACAGATATATGCTAGAATTTGTTCTTGGCTACATTGTTATTCTTTCTTTCTCTTCATTTAAACATTAGCTATGTACACATGGTCTTCAAAATGTTTGTGAAGAGGAAATCTTTGATGAAAAAAAGAAAGCAGAAGGTCTGAGCCATTTTTTCCTTACAAAATTCTTCATTTGTCTCCCATATTTTAAACTTCAGAATTCTCCCAGTTCAATGTAGTTCATGGTATTATTTCCATTATTCATCCACTCTGTGAAATTAATCGTTTTTAGCACAGTGTTACCTTTGATATTAGTTATGTTGAATCATATTTTTATCATATACATTAGCTCAATTTCCATGTTTTCAGTCACAAGCGCAGTTCTATCAAGAAGTTTGTAACATGTGCAGATTCCTCCATTCATCCATTGTGGAAGTATTTATTCAGCTATATAGATTTTCTTTCTTCATATATTGAGTAGGAATGGGTTTCTGAAGTCCTTTTCTGAAGTACAGTCTTGCTGTTTCATGCTCGCCACTTCAACTTTTGCAGAAGTACATGCAATTATTTTCTGTTTGTAGCCATTTACACTTCTTTATTTATATATAGCAATTACCACTGGGTTCTTTTTTTTTTTGTCATTAATGCTATTTCCATTGGAAATAAAGGATTAACCCTTAGCTCAAACTACGGCTAGCTTCACAGTTATATCAATTGTGAAAGGTGTTATCCAGATGAGCTTTGAAAATCCTCCTGGGTAGAGGTTTCAGGGTCTCTCTTGGCAACCCATTCCTGTACTTAACCTACACCACTGTGAAGAATTATGTTCTATTGGAATTCCTCTGATATATTTTTTGTAAAATTTATTTGCTATTCACAGTGAAGGTTAGTGAATCACTTTATCAGCATTGTCTTCTGCACATCCAGGAACTTCTCACGTTGAAGTCTTGAGAAGAAGTTCTTTCATTCTTCCTACAAGATTGTCTGGGAATCAGTACAGATGTAGAGTCTTCTGAACAAGTGCATCACTTGCTGCTGCACGTTGACCTACCAAGAGTTCCAAGGGTTTTCAGGGGGCAGTAACTGGAATTCATATTATTTTAACTGGGTTTCTTTTTGGAAAGACCTTTCTGACTTTCATAGACTTACACTCAAAATTGTCTGAAGTGATTTTAGCCTTACTGTAAACAACACCTGCAACACTTTTTGCTCTTCATCCACTGTTGCAACTCAGACTTTATCCTCTAAGTATTAGGTACACTCATATTTAAGTGATTTGATTATTTTTTGGAGATGCTGTGTTTCATGCACGGGACGTTTTTTCTTGTTACTGAAGAACGAGCTTGGATCATGTCCATTTCGTTGTTCTTACTGGGCAGCAGCCAGAGAGAGAAAGGAGGTGCTGTCTGTTTCTGGTTTTGTTTGTGTTACAGACAATAAAAATCTGCCAAGAGTCTGATAGTGGGCATTCTGCTCTACAAACAAGAGTGAAACTTCAGCAGGAGAAGCACTTTTATGTAAGTGAATTTAGCAATTGTCAAGTTTCTGATATGGCACACACAAAGCCTGCGCTATTATTAGGTTAGTTTTCTTGAATGTTAATGTGCAGATATTAATGTCAGTGGGCAGATGAAGATGTGATATGAACGAATTACTTCTGAATTATAGAGGGCAGCCATTTGGACATGAATCAAGACTGATCAAAGAGACAGTAAGTCTTTCTTAGCCTTAAGGGAATCCAAAAGGGAAAAGAGCTGCTCTTCACCACCCACTCTCATGCTAAACAGTCTCCCAACAGAGTTGTAAAAGATGAAAACATCAATGTAGAGCAGTATGAATGAGTTACTGAGGCAGAGACCTCGTGAGGGTAGGTGTAAGTGAGGCTTCCCCTTCTGTATTAACTGCAAGCCTGCTACTCAAACCTGCATTCTGCCAATTTTTGCCCTTAAGTTTCTACTGAAAGCAATAGATACTGAATTCAATTGTACTTGTTCTTAAGAACACTATTTTTTAATGTTTGATATATTTTTTTACACATATTACTATTCTTTTGGATTTGCTTGTTTAAGTGGATAACTCATTATCTAGAAAATCTAGATGTCATTAAGTAGATAGCTCAGATAAATCGCTATTTGGATGAGATTATAATTGCTGCTGCGGTTGCTATCTCCTTGACCGTAACTAAAATGACAATTGTAAGTTTTACAACAGGATAAGGTAGTTGGTGCTATTTTTTCCATCTTCATGACAAACAAATGAGTCTACCCTGGAAGAAGCCATCACTCTTCTTGTTGGGAGGACAGTTATTGCACTCATTTTTCTTTGCAGAAAAAGATTGTGACTAAGCAAATGGTGCCTCAGGCTACTATGTAAAGCCAATAGCAATGGAACTCTGAGTCACAGAATTTTCTTTACTTTTTTCGTAAACTCTCTAATGGAGATGGCACAACAGGTTTTTCAGCTAGTGAAGCTTTTATTGCTGGCACTGTTTTGGGCTTGTTTCTTCCTTTGTGGATTGCTACCTCTGCCCCATTGAATGTTGGATTCTGTTCTTTGTGAAAATTCACCTCCAGAAATCCACACAAATTTGTAGACCAGAATTCATTTTTGGTGCTGCAACACTAAAACCCACTATCTCTAGAAATGAAACTGAATACATAATTTCTTTTAGATATCATCAATCCTGCAAATACCATTAAGGAAGAACTCAGCCCAGTGAAAGTAATTTTATAGCTAGTATTTTGCTCACTTATATAAGTCCCTGAGATTTATTCATATATATAAAGTTACTGTGGAAATTGCTATTCATTTGTACTGAAGAAATGGAATTTTCTTGAACTTTTGCTAATTTAATATTAATGTATGTATGTTTAACACAAGTTAACACTTTTATATCAAGCTACCCTAGTTAATAAACTGATAAAACACCTCAAACATTTTGGAAAGGCTTATATATCGTTATCTTAGAATCTTAGGATTTGATTGATACAGAGACTTTATTCAGAAGTTGATGTTAGATTTTTCCATTTTTATCCTATGATTTAAGGATAAATACAGATACACTTAGGTAAATAAATATGAATGGACTTTTAAAGTACCACATTTAATGTCTGAATAATACCTTTTCCCCTGTAGAATTAAAATGACCTCAGAATAGTTAAAATTTGTGATTTGGGTTAACCTAAAATGAGGCCACTTTAATTATGGAAAAAAAGGTGTCATGGAGTACAGAGGAAAGCCTAGTGCAGATTAAGTAATCCTCTACAATAATATTTTCAGCTAATTTGAATTAATTTTTGAGTATCATAACAACTACACTATTATAAAAGTCTTGTGCTTATGAAATACTGTTCTTGAGTGGTGGTTCATTAGCTTGTTTCTAAATTTATGAAAGAAGACATATATTTGCATATAAAATCAAAGGGCATAAAGATTCTTAATGCAAATTGTTGATGTATGAATTTAAAGCAGATTAGCTAAACAATTCAATCCTGAATGGATGCCTTTTAGAAGGATTAAAGAGGTCTGAATTTTGTCCATGCTAAGTGACTTCAGACATAAATAAACCTAAAGACCTTTTTAATTCTTAGTGTAAACTCAAAGAAGATTTTAATGCAGTTTGAAGGTTAAATGACATTATTTTTCCATGTAGCCAAAAATAGTAGTTGAAGTGTTTGGTTTCCTGCTTTTGGTTAAAAACGTACTGGGGCTATGTGATTACAGCTTAAAAAAACAAAAAAACCCACCCCAAAACAATAAAAAAAAACCAACCACAAACAAAAAAATAAAGCCTCAGAATGGAAGCATTTTACATCATAATTTGCTGGTAGTATAAGCATTTATACACTGTCAGGTAGAGTATCAGGTTTTGCAGTTGTATCTATATGATGCCATACTAGTATATCCTGAGGAAAAGGAGTTGAGGTTTTTGATGGGTGAACATGAATTGCATGTAAATATTGTCATTTATTGTAATTGTGTCAATAACACAACAATTGTGTTAGTCTGAGCCAAGAGTCAGATTTCTTCTCTTCAAATTCAGTCATAGGAAATTTATGCTGTATTGCATCTTTATATGCCTTTAGAAATGGATCACCAAAAATTGCTGGGAAAGCATCAGAATGAAACCGACCACATTATTTCATAAAACTGTTGTAAAGGAGACAGTAATAGCTCCCTGCAGCATGGACCTGATGTTGATAAATCCAGCAAAATCTTCTGGAGCCTTATGCATGCCAACTGACTTAATAATGCTACCATCATCATCAGTTGTTAGAGAGGTGACAAGTCCCAACAGACTTCTTGGCTATAAAGAGCTCTTGGCTAAAGTTTTATTTTTGGAATTGGGGGTATATCTGTGAAGCTTCCAGCTTAGAAACCCTTTCATGTCTTCTTTAAATGGATTTTTCCCTCCACAGCCATTTGTTCACAAGCCAACAAAGTCTTCTGGCTCAGTTCTTCCATTCCCTGTTTTATTTCTGATCCACCTCTCTTTTAACATTTGTGCTGCCAGTCAGAGTGGCTTGTGCTCTCTCTGTCATATGTGGAGAAGCACAGCATGGTGACATCTGAGCTGGTGCCAAGCAAGGGGTTGTGACACAGTATAGCCCTAGCAGGAGGTTACTAGTACGAAAACCCAGAAGGGGCATCTTTATGTTGATGTGACTATATTGCTTCTGGTTGGAGGTTTCACAGTTTGGACTTTTCCACACTGCACTCAGCTAAAGATGTACTCTTCATCTTATCCTCTGGTAAGCTTACCCTGACTTTATTTGAATAATGGACTGCCCTATCATAGTTTATTTCACCCAGAAGAAGAGAGTCATATTACAGTATGTTACACTAGCCGAAGCACAGTTTTGCAGGGATTGTTTGTTCACGCTTTGTTTCCTACCTAAGCTGGGCCCCCAGCGAGGTCAAATATTCTAGGAAGAACGCAAAATTGATGGTGCAAAATGATTAGCTTTTCAGCTGCACTCCACAACTTCTAAATCATGGTTAAATCAGTTGTGTTTTCATGAATTTGCATCACTGATTTATAAAGGTGACAAATGCTGGAGTTAAGTAATAAAGTTCTGTGAAAGTCTTAATAATATACAGGAAGGAAATCATATCCCTTTGTATATCTCACCCTTTGGAAGGAAACATCTTTTTTTTGTTTTACTTTCTGAAGTCCTTTCTTTCATTCAGGCAGAAGATAAAAGTGTTACTGGGATTTCCAAAACTTAATCATTCGTTACATTTGTTGGATCTACATGGCAATATTAAACACAGCAACTCATAACTTAAGAAGATTATTACAGTTTCCTAGATAAAACAGGTTAAATAATTCCCTGAGGAGACTAATGAAGCTGTGCTTTTGGTATAATCATGTTAGTTTCCTGACTCTGTAAAGAAGGTACTAACAATTGGACAAATGCAATAATAGATCCTCTTTGAATGCTGTATGATTCTGTAAAGTGCTAATTTTGTTAATTATCTGGTTAATTTCATGCTGGCACTCTGTGCTTAGAAAATAATAAAATTAGTTTACCTGGGTGGATTAGATTTCATTTATATCAGTGCTGAATCCTGTTCAAAAGAAGCTGTTGACACTGTTTAGTGACAAAGGAATTAATACTGTATTTCTGTGGAAACTTTGGAACAATCCATTTGTTTCCATAGACTATTAAGTTATCTGGCTTTTTCTGATGGAGTAATCGAAGCTATAAGAGAAACTCATTAGTTCACACTGACAGGCCTAAGAAAATATATCCTGATTGGTTTACCTTAGTTCCAGTGTCATTTAACAAAGGTAATTGAGATTTAGTAGTATTACATCAAAGTTCTCCAACATTTAAGTCTTTATGCATCTATGACAATCAGGCAAATTACATGTCTCCTCACAAGAACTAAAAAAGCTCTGCAGAGGGATCTGGACAGGCTGGATCAATGGGCCGAGGCCAACTATATGGGGCTCAACAAGGCTCAGTGGCAGGTCCTGCACTTGGGCCACAACAGTCCCATGCAAAGCTACAGACTGGGGGAAGAGTGGCTGGAGAGCTGCCCAGCAGAAAAAAACCTGGAGGTGTTGGTTGAGAGCCAGCTGAACATGAGCCAGCAGTGTGCCCAGGTGGCCAAGAAGGGCAACAGCCTCCTGGCTTGTATCAGGACTAGTGTGGCCAGCAGGAGCAGGGAGGTGATCGTGCCCCTGTACTCGGCACTGGTGAGGCCGCACCTCGAGAACTGTGTGCAGTTTTGGGCCCCTCAGTACAAGAAGGACATTTTGTTGCTGGAGCGTGTCCAGAGAAGGGCAAAGAAGCTGGTGAAAGGTCTAGAGCACAAGTCTTATGAGGAGAGGTTGAGGGAACTGGGGTTGTTTAGTCTGGAGAAGAGGAGGCTGAGGGGAGACTTTCTCTCTCTCTACAACTACCTAAAAGGAGGTTGTATTGAGGTGGGTGTTGGTGTCTTCTCCCAAGTAACAAGCGATAGGATGAGAGAAAATGGCCTCAAGTTGCGCCAGTGGAGGTTTAGATTGGATATTAGGAAATATTACTTCACTGAAAGGGTTCTCAGGCACTGGAGCAGGCTGCCCAGGGAAGTGACTGAGTCACCATCCCAGGAGGTATTTAAAAGATGTTTGGATGTGGTACTTAGGGACATGGTTTAGTAGTGAACTGCCATTGTTAGGTTTATGGTTGGCCTTGATGATCTTAAAGGTTTTTTCCAACCTATACAATTCTGTGTATACGTGTATTCTGTGTAAATCCCATAAAATAACATGCCAAGACTAGGGGTGCATCTAGTAAGTATTTTTGAAACAGACTAGATTTTTGTGTGCCTTGAGTACTTTGATGAAGAACTGAATTTAAAGCAGCCCATAGCATTTTAAGTGCTAGATGTCTTTGAAAAGGACAGCACAACATTTTTTAAATCAACTAATTTTGAGTAAGATCATAGTTTTAATTTATTCACAGTGTAGTATAAAGAAATAAAATAGCTTACCTTAAAACCAATGCTGTAGCACAACTTATTTCCTAAAGAGTCAGTTTGTCCTAAATAACACACAATAAACATCAAAATAAAATATATCCTGACCAAAACTCATCTTCTGTCCTGTAATGAACAGATGTTCACGAATTAATTTTGTTTATAAGATGCTCCTCAAAAGCAGGCGGATATTTTAGGATTTTAAATGAAGACAGAATTGCTGTCTAGGTTATGTTTTGTTATCCCTGTAGCCTCAGTCCCTTGCTTCTGATGGCATTTTTTAAACTACAGGCATCAATTTTAGTACTACTGCAGATGCTGCTTCAGTTTACATGGAAACAGATGGAAATATAACATGGGAAACAAACAGGAGGAGTTGGAAACTACTGCACTGCTAGAAAGCTATGACCTGATTGCCATTACTGAAGCTTGGTGGGACGAACCCCATGACTGGAATGTGGCTATCAATGGCTACAGGCTGTTCATAAGGGACAGGAGAGGAAGGTGCAGTACAGACATTTCTCTCTACATCAAGAAATTGATACATTGTGAAGACCTGTCCCTGAAGAATAACCATGAACAGGTTGAAAGCTTATGGGTAAGAACCAGAGACAGAGACAACAAAGGGAACCTTGTGGTTAGTGTCTACTACAGGCCACCTGATCAAGGGGAAATACCAACAAAGCCGCCTTCCTTCAGCTCCAGGAGGCTTCACGCTTACAGGTTCTTGTCCTACTGGGGGACTTCAACCACCCTGAAATCTGCGGAAAAGTAGTAAGTGAGCTGTAGGCAATCCAGGAGATTCCTAGAATGTGCTGAGGATAACTCTTTCATCCAGGTAATAGACAGCCCTACCCAAGGGGATGAAATACTAGACCTGACAATCACCAACGCAAGTGAGCTCTTCGGTGACATCAAGACTGGAGGCAGCCTGGGCTGCAGTGATCACACATTGGTGGAGATCACACTCCTGAGGGATACAGGAAAAGCGAGGAGTATAGTCAGGACCCTAAATTTTAGGAAAGCAGACTTCCAGCTCTTCAAGGAGTTAGTCAGCAGGACCCCCTGGGAAACAGTCCTCAGGGACAAGGGAACAGAAGAGAGCTGTTAAATATTTAAGGATGCATTCCATACAGTGCATGAGCACTCTGTTCCCAGGTGTAAGAAATCAGGCAAGGAAGGGAAGACACCAGCATGGCTGAGTTGAGACATGCTGGTCAAACTGAGGACCAAGAGGGAACTGCACAGGCAGTGGAAGCAGGTATCCTGGGAAGTGTATAGGGACGCTGCCTGGTTGTGTAGGGATGGGATCAAGAGGGCTAAGGCATGGCTGGAGATGATTTCGGCAAGGGATGTAAAGAGTAACAAGAAGGGCTTCTACAGGTATGTCAACCAGAAAAAGAAAGTCAAAGAAAGCATACCCCTGCAATGAACAAGAATGGTGGCCTAGTATCAAGAGACGAGAAGGCTGAGGTATTCAACGAAATTTTTGCCTCAGTCTTCACTGGTAACCTCTCTCTTCACCCCTTCCAAGTCGATGGACTGCAGGACGGAGACCAGGGGAATAGAGCCCCTTGCACTGTAAGGGAAGATAAGATTCATGACTGCCTGAGGAACCTGGATATACACAAGTCTAGGGGACTTGACAAGATGCATCCCAGAGTCCTGAGGGAACTGGCTGATGTAGTTGCCAAGCCATCCATGATATTTAAAAGGTCATGGCAGTCAGGTGAAGTCCCTGGGGACTGGAAGAAGGGAAACATTGTGCCCCTTTTCAAAAAGGGTAGAAAGGAGGACCCTAGGAACTACAGACCTGTAAGCCTCACCTCTGTGCCTGGGAAGATCACAGAAAAGATCCTCCTAGAAGCTATGTTAAGGCACATGGAGGACAGAGAGGTGATTTGAGGCAGCCAGTATGTCTTCACCAAGGGCAAGTCTTGCCTGCCCAACCTAGTGGCCTTCTATGATGGAGTGACTACATTAGTGGACAAGGGAAGAGCTATTGGTATCACCTATCTGGAATTCTGTAGGCCTTTGACATGGTCCCCCACAACATCCTTCTCTCTATTTTGGGGAGATACAGATTTGATGGGTGGACTGTTTGGTGGATAAGGAATTGGCTGGATGGTCGCATCCAGAGGGTAGTGGTCAATTGCTTGATGTCCAGATAGAGACTGGTGACAAGTGATGTCCCTCAGGGGTCCATACTGGGACCAGTACTGTTTAATATCTTTGTCAATGACATAGACAGTGGGATCGAGTGCACCCTCAACAAGTTTGCAGATGGCACCAAGCTGAGTGGGGCAGTTGACACACCAGAAGGACAAGATATCATCTAAAGAGACCTGGACAAGCTGGAGAGGTGGGCCAGTGAGAACCTCATGAGATTCAACCAGGCCAAGTGCAAGGTCCTACACCTGGGTCAGGGCAACCCCTGATATCAATATAGGCTGGGGGATGAAGGGATTGAGAGCAGCCCTGTCGAGAAGGACTAGGGGGTACTGGTGGATGAAAAGCTGGACATGAGCCAAAAATGCGCTCTTTCAGCCCAGAAGGCCAACTGTATCCTGGGCTGCATCAAAAGAAGCGTGGCCAGCAGGGCGAGGGAGGTGATTCTGCCCCTCTACTCTGCTTTGGTGAGACCTCACCTGGAGTACTGTGACATGAAACTGTTAGAGCGGGTCCAGAGGAGGGCCACAAAAATGATCCAAATGATGGAGCACCTCTCTTACTGGGACAGGCTGAGAGTTGCGTTTGTTCAGCCTAGAGAGGAAAAGGCTACAGGGACACCTTATTGCAGCCTTTCAGTAGTTAAAAGGGGACTATAGGAAGGATGGGGGCAACGTCTTTAGCAAGGCCTGTTGTGACAGGACAAGGGGTAATGGTTTTAAACTAAAGGAGGGTAGATTTAGACTTGATATAAGGAAAAATTTTACAATGAGGGTGGTGAAACACTGGAACAGGTTGCCTAGAGAGGTTGTGGAGGCCCCATGCCTAGAAACATTCAAGGTCAGTTTGGACGGGGCTCTGAGCAACCTGATCTAGTTGAAGATGTCCCAGCTCACTGCAGGGACTAGATGACCTCTAAAGGTCCCTTCCAACCCAGACCATTCAATGATTCTATGATCTTAAGTAGTCCTCCAATCTTCAGAAAGAGTGGTATTTTCATCTGAACAACAGTAATCCTGCATAAACATAAATCTAAATTAGAAAAAAAATCTCAAAACCCAAACTAAAATAACATGCCAAGTTTTAAGAAGCAAATTTTATAACACAGTTTTTCTTTCCCATAGCTTAAAGAACAATGAAAACTATTTGCTTTTAGGTCTCCTCACTGATTCATCTCCTCGCAAAATACATCACTTTATATTGCAAGGTTTACTAATAGTGAGGAAGTATTTATTAAAATTCTGCTGATGCTAAATACACCCTTATAGTCTCATTCTAGAAGCACTTTGGTTGCAGAATTAAACACAATTCATAGGCTTACTATGTTCTTCCTGTTTTCTCAGAGCGTAATTACACAAGATAAGATTTTGTTTCTTCTTTTAATTTTGTTTAATAAAAGACTAGTTTGTTTCTAACTGGATTTATTAGTTTGAGAAGAAAGTTGCTGTACAATCTGATTTATAAATAGAAATTCAGGGATATTTTAGGTAAGATAGCGTGAAAGCCTGAATAAAACAAACCCTACTGTTTTAGGGAGGTATAGAACAAAATGATTCTTAAGTAAATCTCAAGAGGCAGAACCATACAAAAAGTATCTGTCCAGACTTTCAAAACCCCAGTTAATATACTCAGGAGAAAGTTGAAGAAAAACAAGGTACTTCTTTGTAAGACAATTGCTTTGCGTATTTTACAAGGAGGGACTCTGAAAGAGCTGGCTGATGAGCTCTCTGAGTTCCCACTCCAGGTGGAGACAGAGCTTCACTTGTCTGGCTGCAGTGAAATGTGTACACACTGGACGTGAAGTCTTAAAAACTGCAACAGCTCAGTCGCCTCAGTATGAATAGCAAAATGCTTTGTGAAGCCTTTCAAATCCCACTGTTTTCCTTTTCTGCATTTTTGTGATCCATGACTCTCTCCTTCAGTATGAAATTCACTTTTGTCAAACTTTGTTTCTTTTGTGTCTCCAAACATAGAAGAATGTTTCCTTTTCTTAATCTGACGGATGATAACATCTTATAAGTGTGCTCATATGCTTAACTTTAGTTATACCTAAGTATTGCAATGTCCTTCTAGTTTCTCACTCTACTGTACTACTGTTAACTGCATCAAGATCTCCCATAGCAAACCATTTTCATTTGCATATTTATTCTTTTATAATCTTTCAATTCTGACAGGTATATTTTTTCTTAAATCTTCTATTAAAACATTTAATATTTTGTATATTTTATAGGAATTAAATGGAGTCCAGCGTATATGTCTGAAATTCAAATATAATGCAACTTTACTACTCTTTGCTTCAACATTGTTATGACTGAATAATGTAACAGCCAGCTAAATCTTCCATTCATTCAAAATGACTTGGGCAGTTATCATATTGATCAAGATAATAACAGCTTTACATTATAATCAGATTTATGAAAGTTGTTTCTTCTAGAAAACGTTAAGCATATGGTTAGATTTTTTTCCTAATGGTTCATGTGTTTCCCAGGTTATTCTCACAATAAAATCCTAGATCCTCATGAAAATGCTTGAGCAAATATCTTTATGTCTGACAACAGCAAATATGTTATGAGACAGGGATTAAATTTGGAGATGTTAGATTCTGGTTTCACAATATTATTTCATGTTCTTTCTGCATTACTTGTCCATTAGTTTTCAAAGCAGTAGCAGGTTTCATGTAAAAGGATTGAAAAAAAGACCTGGAGGGATCTCGATTTTAACCTGCATATTTTTTAATAAGCTATTTGATAACAAGTTTTCATTCTAATGTTAACCTGTTAGCATATTACTTTTATAGTTGTATCTTGGGATAAAGAAGAAAGCTTTTGAACCATTGCTTGGATTGTAACAGCAGGTATATAAACTCTGAAATAAAAAAAGAAGGCAAATTTTAAATAGTCACCACTATAAAATATGTCTTTGAGGTTGATGTTTCCAGAAAAACTTGTTTAATACCTTAGTAAAGGGAAAAGCTGCATATTAACACCATAAACAAAATAGGAGCAATGACATCTCCGCACTCGATAAGCAAAGTAATATTTTTGAGAAATCTAGTTAGGCTCTTTGCAATTCATTCTTAAAGCATAACAGAAGAATTTGGGGTTCTTTGAGATATCACAGTGGGTTTGATCTTGCCAGCTGACATTTGAGTATGAAAAGGGATATTCCTTTTCCTACATGGGTGAATTTATTTCACTTGCCATTGTAGTGCTATAAAATAAACAATCTTTTATTCTTTGGATGTATGTTCAATTAGTGGCTTGTTTCACTATAGCAATAAGCAGTATCTGTTCCAGAAAAAAAAAATAAAATAGAAATTAGTGTTACAAGCTAAAAGTAACACACACATTTTGGGTACATGACAGTTTAAGTGCTAGCAATGTTTGAATGGGGAACTACCCAGAGTGGTGACAACCATTATTGCAAGAACCAGGCAAATTAGCAATACCAGATTCATATCCTTGTTTCCTGAGCAAAGTATAATATTTGTCTCCAAGTATCCCAAGAAAACATTTCTTTTGAAAATTGATTATGTAAGTGTAAAGCAAACAGCCTCAATGTTGAAATTTATTAACTGGAGTTATGTGACTGTGTAAAAACAAAGCTTTCTAAATATCATTTGAAATTATAGGTTTTCTTTTAGTCAAATGTAAGAATATTGCGACCTAATTTTCTGTAAGTCTATGGCAAATCCTCTGTAAATAGTCATAGAATTGATTACAAATTGCACATTTTTATTACCACTTCAGATTCTCTGGCATTTACAAATGTATGGAATGTCATGGCTTCTGTCATTTGATAAAGTGGAGAAATACTTTGCTGTCAGTGGACAGCAATTTTTGGCTCTCTGAAGATATTTGTTAATCATGTTATCAGGATTTATTGTATTCAAGTCCACAAAAAATACAGGTTTGAAATATCTCTGCTGGGAATTATTTTAAAGGCATATTATTGTTATTAAAAGTTACCAGATTTAGTGGTATATTTTTATCGTAGTAAAAGGAAAATTTTCATTTATAATACAGTCTGAGAACTGTACCCAAACAGAGAATCATAGAATTACATTGTTCAGAACTGTTTAGGGCAATTCAATTGCCATAACACTGATTACTAGACATGCCTGATCATTTTCTAATGGTAAACTGCACATACTAAAATGTATTGCAGGAATTTTTTAAAGTTTTCAAAGATATCCATATTACTGTTGAAATTATATTAAATTTCTGTATGCATTGTGGTATTACCTTTCAGATTATTTGCTTCTTCTGTGGAATGAAAGAATCTTGCTTGATTTTTACTCCTGAATTCCCAAATTGTACATCTGTTAATTTAATTGCTTAGTATAAAAGTGCAAGTCTAAATCAATTAAACTTTTGCAGAGAAGACAACTAGACAAAGTAGCTAGTAGTTATATTTTGTTCTCAATGTTGAATTCAGTTGAAAGAAGCATATTTTATTTAAAAAGATAGAAAATATAGAAAGCACATCCTTGAGAATGTCCTATTGTGCTGCAACCACACTATATCAAATTGCTTTGCAGTTAAATGCAAAATAAGTATATCTGAAAAATACTTCTAAGAAATGGTTAACTTAAAGATCTGCAACTATATGAACTCAAGCTGTTAGTACCTAAAGAAAAAGCCTTCTCATTACAAGGACAATAATTTACTCAAAATTCAGGGTTCAAGCATTCTAAAAAGAAAAAGAAAAGAGGATTTGAAGATTTGGACTATTTTTTCATGAATTAATAAAGATACAGTTATAACTCCTAAGGAGTTAACAGTAGTTCATGGTTTACAGACATTTCTCAAGTGACTGTGTTCAGCTTGAAAGAGAGCAGAAATTGAATGAATTGCAGAAAAGATTTTTTTTCTTTTTTTTTGTGAATAAATGTTGAAAACTCCCTGCAACAGCTGCGAGAACAAAATTAACAGAAGGGCTCTGACTGAAAGAACTATTATACTATGGTATTAGTCCTAGTCTTTCATATAGACCCGCTGATAATAACAGCAAATTAAGTAGTGTTTTCTAAGATTTATCAGTAATTGATGTAATATAGAATCATAGAAATATAGAATTCTTAAGGTTGGAAAAGACCTCTAGGATCATCAACTGCCAACCCAGCACCACCATCCCTTCTAAACCTTGCCCTGAAGTGCCATATCTACACATTTTTTTAACACCTCCAGGGATGGTGACTCCACCGCCTCCCTGGGCAGCCTGTTCCAATGCCTGACCACTCTTTCAGTAAAAAAATTTTTCCTAATATCCAATGTAAATGGATAAACTAAATGGATAAAGTTTTCTAAATGGAAAAACATAAATATATTTTGTCAGAGAAATGTTATATTCTCTCTCTGTTGAGAAAATGAAGTCTTGGATGGAAATGGTGTATCTTGGGCCTCCAATATGACAGGGGAACTATAGAAACAGAAGAATATTTCTCCTATCTGCAGAAGTTGAAAGGCAGACCCTTGATTGTCAGCTTGATTGTTTCTTGACAGCAATGGAAATAGATTAGGAATGTAATCTTTATATAAAAATATACCATAATCTTATGGTTTGAAGCCTGACTAAATCTAATTTGCATCTGATACTGCCACTGTTAACTTTTGGATATGAAATTCTGTCCATTAGTTGAAGAAAAGATGAGAATGAACATTTGCTTTTAGCTAATTGCTGAGCTTATATACTGCATAACGCAACAATTTTTGATGCACATAAGTTGTCATTTGATGTTGTGGTTTAACCCCAGCTGGCAGCTAAGCACCACACAGCTGTTTGCTCACTCCCCCACAATGGGTTAGGGGAGAGAATCAGAAAAGTAGAAGTGAGAAAAATCATGGGTTGAGATAAAAATGGTTTAATAGGGAAAAAAAAACGCTGCGCACACAAGCAAAGCAAAACAAAGAATTCATTCACTCCTTCCCATGGGCAGGCAGGTGTTCAGCCATCTCCAGGAAAGTAGGGCTTCATCACATGTAATGGTTACCTGGGGAGGAAAATGCCATCACCTTGTATGTCCCCCGATTCCTTCTTTCCCCAGCTTTATATGCTGAGCATGACATCATATGGTGTGGAATATCCCTTTGGTCAGCTGGGGTCAGCTGTCCCAGCTGTGCCCCCTCCCAACTCCTTGTGCCCCCCCAGCCTGCTCGCTGGTGGGGTGGGGTGAGGACCAGAAAAGGCCTTGACTCTGTGTGATCCCTGCTCAGCAGTAACTAAAACATCTCCACATTATCAACGCTGTTTCAAGCACAAATCCAAAACATGGTCCCATACAAGCTATTACGGAAAAATTTAAATCTATTCCCATCAAAACCAGCACATTTGTTCTTGCAGATTCAGTATTAAATTTGTTTTCTAGCTTTACATTTTTTTCATTTGTCAAATTTTCATGTTTACAGAACACACTTATTTTGTCAATCCTGCAAAAAACAGATGTAGAATGGTCTTCTGCTGTCTGCAATTCAAAGTTATCACTTTTTTTTCTTTTTTAAGATCTTTAATTCTTTTAGAAGGAATGAAATTGAAAACTTTTGGGGAAACTCATTTATTAAGGGAGCTCACTCTTTACTGCAATATGAATAAAGTGACTGAAAGCAAGTGATTCATACTTTAGCCATAAAAGTGAATATTAACACTTATCGGAATATAATAATGCCAAAGTTGGGAAAAACAGGAAGGGTCTACTTTTACTGGCATGTGTTAGTTCCCAAATAACTCTTGTTCTGAAGGTTTTTCAGTCAGTGAATTCACAGTTATTTGATTAGCTAATTTTCTTTTGGGCAGTGGAGGGGGAAATTGAGTTACTGGAAATCATAGGGATTAATGTCAAATAGAAGCTTGAAAAGAGATGGTCCTGGACTGACTGTGTGAAGAATTGCATAGAGATGGTATAAAGCAGGTGCATTTTCTTTAGGAAACTTCTATTAGGAAACAGGCTAATGTTTTATCTTCAGATCTATCTCTCCTACTCTAAATACATATCAGCTTTTATGTCCATTCTTACCCGAACTGGTTGTTTTGTAAGTAGACCTGCCTTTTATAAGCTATTCTGAATAGATTTAAGAAATCTGCTGATCTGTGGCTTCCTTTAAGGTTCAACTTCAAATTTCAGTTAAATTTCCCTGTACAAGTAAAGAATATTATTAGTTGACTTACAGAGCTATGCATGTGTTTTCAAATTGATAGTAAATATAAAATAATATGGTGAGACATGTTCAGTAAGGAGTAGGAAAAGGACAAGAAAACATGCTATGTTAAGGGAAATTATGACTCTATAAAATACTTAAAAATAAAACTATCAGGTAGGTACCTACAAGCCCTTGTTTACATCAGTGTTTCACACACTGGGCCTTTAACTGGGGGACAGAAAGATCTATCACATCTTAGGCTAAAATTAAAAAAACAATAATTTTCTGTTTAAAAAACAAGTATTGCAGGTAATGCTTGTGCTTCCCTTTGCTACTCTGTTACAAGTGTCGTGGTTTCGAAAGGGCAGAACTTTACTGTTTAAGAGAACATAGCAGATGTTGCTCTGGCCATGCATTTGTTCTCAGTGCTCCTTATTTAGGACGCAATAAAATTATGTATTGAAACCACCTAGAAAAGAACCACAAGCATTAGAAATTACAAAAAAAAAAATAAAGGTCGATATGTGCTCTTGAAAAACTTGTCTGTCTATAAACCTGTTATTAAAAACTGTCTGCAACAACTGCATGTAAACTGTATTTGCCCTTACTGGTACCCTTCAAGCACAGAGGCATGCTAAAAGTCTTAAATTCAGGAGGCATATGCTTCAAAAAACACATAACTGTGAAAGAGTAACAATTTTTATCTTCTCACTTTCTTTAAAAGGAACTGATTAGACCGTTTATTTATTGTACTTCAGTATCAGCAATGAGTGCCTGTAAATGCAAGCCATAGGAACAGGCAAGCGTTTGTGTTTTTTTTAATGACAACCTGGTACTTAACTTTGTGTAGCAAATCTTTATTGGATAGAAATAATCAGGGTCCCATTACTATGTGCTGAACTGTACTCCTTTACAGCAATTAAACTCTGAGACTGTACCTCCAATTTCTTTTTCTTTCTTTTATTTTTTTTTTTCAGTCTTTCTGTCTTTAATTGCAGTTTCTTTTCTATTAATATTTTCTTTCAGGTGCAAAATGAACCACTCCACAAATAGTTTTCTTTTAAAACTTTAGCTTCATTTCAGCCTTTTATGCCTTGCTAGAAGCATATTTATTACATAGTATAAATGAAATAGCATCTCCAGGATTTCTCTTCCTCCAAATTTTAAATGTAGCAATAAAGCAAGTTTCTTATAGTGTGGCTAGACATTTGTATGTCTACTACATAAAATTCTATTACACAAGATGTGATGTACACATATTTTCCTCTTAACAGTACCTTTCTGTTACTATAGTCCTTGTCACAATCACTCATCTATTGTACTTTTTTTGTACATCACCAATACCAAAGCTAAGAAAGAATGTAAGTTAAAATCAGCAGGCAACATATTAATTTGCTATAGCTTTGTCATGTTGTTCAGTAATTTGGTGAGCAATCAGCTACTTGACGATAAAACTCCAAGTACATGCACATGACTTCTGTCTGGTTTAAACTTTCAGCACTGAGGACAGCACCTTAAAATCAGTGCTCTGCTGTGCTAAGATTTTAAGGTTGTTTAGAAGAGTAGATAAACACTCTAGATGTAATATCACAGTAAGTGTTTAGTAATCACCATAACAGCAAGATGCTCAGGCTAACAAATACATGTTTTTCACTGCTGCAGCTTGTTTATTCCAAAGTCTCTAGTTATACCTACATTTAGGAGGCTAGGAAAGACTGAATTTTTCCTCTGATTTTTTTCTAGCTATATTCTCATGAATAACTGATTCTTAGCCTTGGCAGTTATCTCTTATCTCTTAGGAAGAATAATTTCCACTGCTGGAGTTTTGTGCATGTACATATAGGCTGGATGATTTTTCTTTTCCTCACACACAACCTTTAAAACATAGATCAAGTTATATGATGAAAATTGATTACAGGGATATGTACAGAAATGGAAAAAAAAAAAACAAAACAACACAACAAAACCAAACCTGCAGGATGTCTAATTTACTTATCTTTTTGCTGATGTCTACCTCCATTTCCATGTCTGATGTGGAAGGAAAATACACATGGTGTTTGACTAAACATTTACTCTTAATGCAGAGATGGCTATAAAACTTTTAATTCATCACGTAAGGATAACTGCAGGAAAAATTTTTACTTGACTGAGTTCAGAAGACAACTGAGAACTAAGTTCTTCAAATACATTTGAAGTGAAAAAGACAGAATTAGTATCACTTAACTTTCAGTGGTGAATATATGTCTGCCTGTCTGTCTATCTGTTTAATTTACCACCAGGGATGTACTCTTAAATATTCTGTACAAAAGGTTAGTCATACAAGGAAGGAGAGGGACAGAGAACCCATATAAAGTCATTGGTCACATAATAACAAATACCCTTATGACTGATGGACATTAATTCTGGAAGACAGAAGGAAGCTGATAAGATAGCACACCAGTATAGTAGCTAGTAATCTCGGTATATCTTGGTATTGTATATACTTGGAATGGGAATAGCATTGTACCACTATCATCATATTGTGCTCCTACTAGAAGAAAGCAGTAAGGGTTGAAGTGTTGTTCCATTCAGGACTGAGCTCTCATTCCTAAGCACTTTGATTTCATGTGCCTACTGTGACAAATAAAAATATGTTGGGTTTTTTTGAGGTAGGAGACATTGAGTGGGACTTTACAAAAGTAGTCAACAACAAATAGCTATTACATGATATCTGAAAAAATCTTGGAAAATCTGTTGTTTATATAGAGAGTTCATAAGCATTGTGCCAGTAAAACATGATCTTAAGAGATCTAAAAAATGGCATAGTAACTGTATCTGTATCTGTACTTTTACCTGTGATTTTCATTAAGATTAAAACTCTGTAATTATATAAGAAAACTAATTGGTTGATCCATACTTTAATTACTATCCATTTCAATAATTAAGTAGATTTGAGCATACTGGCAAATAAACTGAATTGATTTTGCTGTTTTGAACTCAGAGAAAAAGCACTGCAACAATGTTAGGCTATTTAGTTTCTTTTTGTGAATGCAATCAGGGAGCAATACCAAGTTTTCACACCATGCTTCAAGTCCTTTTCCTCAGCTGTTTTCACACATCTGAGATAATTTAATATTCAAATACTAATGATGCAAGAGAAATAAGCATCCTCTTCACATTCACAAACTTCAACTAGTTGCATTGATTAAATTAATGCTGATAGATATTTCTAACAATCAGGGTAAAAGTGCATACTTTTCCCTTTCTTACGGTATTATTCCCTTTTAAAATTTATTTTCATTACAATATTATCACAATGTAAGGCCCTTCTTAAATATATCTTTATGTATTATCTGCAGTAGATTGCAATACTATGACCCCAAACGAAAGTTAAGTATGCAGATTTGAAAAATGCAGTCTGCTAAGGAAAGTGTTTATTTCAAATTGTTATATATATAGGGTAAAATGGAATTTATTTCCCCAGACATTTGCAAAATGTCAATGTTTTTAAAATTGATATTTAAACATTTATGTTTTATACTCCTGTATATAAGGTGAGTAAATGAGCTGTAGAACATAACATGTGGAAAATCACTTTAGCAACAAAACTGTAAAGTAAAAATCCAGGCTTTTAAAAATTCTTCTTTTTCAAGTTACCTTAATGACTCAGAACATTAGAATAAAAGTAAAATAAACATTGTTTCAATGTAGCATTTTAATATTTTAATTTACAAGTGTTTTTAAATTATTGTTACATTTGCACTAC
Source organism: Phalacrocorax aristotelis (assembly GCF_949628215.1). NCBI lineage: Eukaryota > Metazoa > Chordata > Aves > Suliformes > Phalacrocoracidae > Phalacrocorax > Phalacrocorax aristotelis. The sequence goes on from NC_134277.1 coordinate 87,205,008, forward strand.
CACTACTAAAATGAGTAAGTATATTCAGAGTAACTCAATTAATCAAGGAAATTCTATGATGGTTCTTTCTCATGTAGCATGAGATTGTGTTTTTTGAAGCAGGAGGTCCTTTATAGTCCTTTATTTTGAACAACACTTTGAAATGACAGAGTGCTCAGTCATTTTATTTTGACAATTTTGCAGGTGATTTCATAAGGTTAAAATGTTGGCCTTTAATTGATGTCAACACTTCAAGTATTGGTAGAGTGTTCAAATTGTTCACTACCAATGTTTCTTCCTTGGCTGCACAGAGTTGAAGCAGGAAATTGCCTGGTTTGTCAATTAGAGGTGTTAATGTGTCAGAAAAAAATGAACAGAACAAAGACACTCTACATGTGATTATAGGTGGTGGATAACACAGCCTGCAAATAAGGCTGTGTAATCCTTCTAAGCGCAGCCAAAATGGCTTGCAGTTTTAAGACTAAGTGCAGAAAAAATGTGTTTATTCTCCTACTGTGAAAAGTGACATCTTTTTTTCTGTATCATTGTAGTCCAAGGAGAAACCTGAAATCTTGCCAGGAGCTGGCCTTTGCATCTTTTGCTAACCTTGTTAAAGTCCAATCATCACTAATCAAATCTTCAGTTATAAGCAGAGTACAGATCACAGTCCTGAATGACTTCCTGGACCTTAGCAGTTAAAATCTCAGATGGCTCTGTCCATGCTGACCCCATGCCAGCTTTTCTCTTCTCACAGTGCTAAAAAGTCCAAACAGCCCAATGTTCTCTACTGCCCTACAAGGCTACAGCAGGAAGACAACATTTCCCTCCAGTCACTGCTCTGGACAGGAAAACCAGCAAATGCTGAACCTTAGATTGGCGTTGCCAATTACCCAGATGCCAGATACTTCAGGTAACAGCGAGTCAGTGTTTCCCAACCTGTGACAGTCACTAAAGTGGCAGAAGGTGATGTTACGTATGTAAATGTATGTAAATGACTGGAACATCTAAGCACAAAGAAAAAAAAATTAAACAAAATGTCTATGCATATTCCCATGCACACAACTAGGGAATTCAAAAAAATTGAAAGAAAATGAAAGAGCAACCTAATTTTATTTGGTTGTGAGAACTTTTTTAGCAACGTCGTGGAAGATGGCCCTCACCCCCACCCCATACACAATTTGAAAGTGATTAAAGGGTAAGGTAAAAAAAAAAAAAAAAAAAAATGAAAACGTTAAAATTCCTTCCTGATACCCTAGCAACTGGCACAACAAAACTGCCTAATTCAAAGTGCCTAAAGCTTACATCAGGATCTGGCAGGGGCAGGGCCACAGGGAGGGAGGGAAGGGGTTGAGACATGCTGCAGTGTCTAGTATGGGGGAGAAGGAGGATGACTAGCCATCTTGGGACAGACTGCATGCAAGAACTTGAGTGGCCAGGAGAGAAGGGGTTTGTCTCAAAAGCAGGCTGTGTTGATGGGTCCACATCATGTTCACAAGTGAACGGAACTGCAGTGTCTTTCATAGTGCCCCTATTCCCCATCCTCCTTCTCAGCTGTCACCAGCATAAAAATGTCCCCATGTGCTCTTGTAAGCTTTATGTTAGAAATCCAGGCTGTTTATTCTCATGCTTCATGGTCAGCTACTCTTTCTGTTCAATTATTCTCATTAAGGCTCTAGGTTTTCAAGCTAAGTGCTATGGCAAGGGGGCTCTGAGCCTTGTTCGTCTGCTTCTAGCAAATGTCTGTGAACTGATTGTGGGCCTACTTCGTAGGCAAGATGGCCTGGAGGGCAGCACCTCTGAAGCCAGGAGCATGAGTGTGACCTCCCAGGGTGCTTTCTTCAGGACACAGGGGTTGTCAGGAATAGCACAGGTTGACACAAATGAGGCCATCCATGTCTCTCACAGGAAGTGTGTGCAAGTGGCAAAACTACAGTCCCAGAAATGGGGAACAAACCCTTGCCTGTGAGGGGAGGGGTTTACCATCGCTCCTTGCGTGCATGAGATTAGAACTTTCTGAGAATAATTATAGAACTATGCTTAGCAATTTGTAGGTATTTGTCAACACTTTGCAAATCCCTAGGACCATGGTTTCTCTGTTGTAATGTTGATGGTGATCCTGATCCACTGACCGTAGGTTAATTATGTATCATTAAGAAATCAACAAAACACTTGATTCCTGCTTTGGTTTAAACTACATGAACTGAAGAGTTTTCCCATGATCAGAATTTCCTATGTGTCTTTAGCATTGGTCCAAAAGTCAGGTAACAATTTAGTTTGCACAGTAGCAAGGGTGAATATTCCTAGAAAATCGCATGGCTTTGATACTAGATATTTTGATGTCAATTAATGGAATTTATTTTTGTCAGACATCTTTTCCTAAAACATGGGAAATAACACACCAATAAGCATCTTAAAAGAATATTTACCAAAACTGCAAAGTCAAACACTCAAAAAACCCAGCATGAGATAACACATTTTAAATATTAAAGTACTAATGATAAAGACTTAAGTAACACACAGGCAATTATTTTCAGCATTTTCTAGCATAAGGAGGATGACTTTATCACTTACCGGTATTCTTCTTATGGGAAGAATTCCATTTACTTATGGGTATTAACTAGCCTTTTTTCTAGTTTTCAAGCAAACTTCTGTCGTAACATGGAATAAAAATTCCATCTGAATAATGGTTATACTCATCCAGAAGAACATTTGATAAAAGTCTATGACAAATGAAATACTTGAATGTGATCAGTTTTTGCAGCCAGCTAAATTAAGGCAAAATCAGTTAGAGACTTTTCCAAAACTGTAGATGACAGAAATGGAAATAAAAGACAAGAATTAAACCTCAGCTTTTTTTCAGTAATGTTTCCATTATAGTTCCAAAATATTAACAACACATATACTACTCTGTTTTTCAAATAAATTTCCATGTAAGGAGCCGTGAATCAGCTTATTCCCTTTGTGGGCCTGCAGAGCTCCTAAAGAATCTGTAGAGATTTGGTAGAACAATCAAATATTTTTCACATGCTGAACAGACTTCACTTGCCTCAGTTTCTAGATAACATATTTCAACAACAAAGGAATTTTGCATTCCTTTTTCTGATCTGTTTATAGAATCCTCAAACTCCCTGTTCGTTCTTGTTATGCAATGTTTTGGTTTAATTGTAATGTCTTTTTTCCCATGTCCATGTTGGACAAGGAGAAGGGGAATAGGAAAAATATTTCCTGTTACTGGCGTATCTGAACCAAATCGGCCTTCTTCAAACTTTAGTTGTCATGTCCAAAAGCACTATCTCCAAAAATCCTGTCTGCTTTTTTTAGCATGTCTAGAACTCCACTCACTTCTGTATTTACTTTGCTCATGGAGCCTCTGACAAACCATTCCTCTTCAGGAATCAGGGTCTGAATCTTGCTTCCACATGAAAATAGTTTCATTTAATGTAGAAACAGAGATATTTTTGCCAATATTGTCTACAGAATATAACTACTTTTTTTCTTTTTTAAATTTCTGTGGCTTATATAGAAATACCTCACAGCTTCTTACACTTGTCTGATGAAAGTGTGACTCTCATCATCTTTCTTTACTGTACAGCCTTCTTGCAATATACTGATGAACACGATCAACATGATTGCATGATCAACAGGAGGGCTGATGAAGATATTCTCAATATTAAGTCCAAGAATCAGCTGCTTAATAATGAAAATCTACAGACTATGGAAGTGTAGAGTAGTTCACATAAAATAAATCAGAGTCTTAAGAGCCTATAAAGTTTGTTCTAATTTCTTGAGAGTAATAAAAGGAAAAAGTGCAGTAATAAACTAAACATATGATGATTAAGCAACTTTGGACTGAACAAGTTCTCTTTGCAATAACTTACATTACTCACATTTTGCTTTGTAGCATATTTATTTGAATTTTTATGACACTGTATAATCATGCAGGAGAAATTGAATCACTGGATCCACTCACATGAAATTTAAGCTCAAGTACAAATATAATTACATAACTGACTGTTGTAATTATATGGTTGTTATCTCAAGAAGAAAATACTGTAAAACTTTAATAACTTTAATACTATTTCTCTTCATTCAAAAACATTTAAGTAAACAGATTATGTGAGATACTCATACAGAAGTCATTTATCTTACAGAAATGTTGTTCTCACAATTTGACAGCAAGTACAGAAAATGAATGGAAATCTGTCATAATTCGGATTAAATATATCCATTTTACTTCTTGCCAGGTACTTCAGGTAAAAGCATAGAAATAAGGTGTTGATATTACTAACATTAATATCAATTTTTCTCCACTCCAGCTCTTTCTCCTCTTCCATCTCATATCAGTATACAATGACAGTTCTGGTTTCTTTTCAGGAAAAGAGCTGAAGAGCCTAGTTGCTATATTACTGCTGAAATAGCTAAATTTAAAGTTTAAAAACTTAAATTAGGACCACAAAGTGGTTGGTCCTCCTTTTCCAGGAAATAATAGATTATATAAAATGGAACTTCGGTTCTTCCTTATACTTTTGAAGTATAGGTATATTTTTATTAATTACCAAAAACTTAGTCAGTGCTAATCTAGAGAGGGATTTCTGAAGTCAGTCGCTACTTCTCTTACCTATATCCCTATTATGAAAACATGAAATTCATAGAATGATCATTGACATTGAACTGTCAAAGGTGTGTTCTAAGGCTCAGATACGTGCATGAACTTGATCCTCAATTCCTTGTCACAAATCATGGAAAAGAGCTGAAGAAAATTACTAAAATATAAATATATTGAAAACCATGTCACTAAAAAGTCACAGTTATCCTGTGTTTCCATACAGATTCCTTTGAAAGATATTTTCCCTGTGAGCTCCTGTTGGTTGTATTAAACAGTTCTTTTTTCAGCTACATAAAAATCTTCCCCTCCACTCCATACTATGCAAGTGGAAACATGGCTTAGCAGAGGTATTTCTAAAACACATTATTTTTACTCAAGAGCTTTGAGTCTTGAAAAAACTTGAGTCCTAAGAGACATCTTCTCTTGTCTGCATTAGCTCTTTTGTGACTCTATAGAGGCAGAAAACTAGTTCATAAAACGATGAAGTGATGCAGTAACAGCTCTGAAGCAAGCTTCATGGGGAATATAACTCAGATCCTTGCAAGTCTCAGTCAGTGCAAGCACAGAGTAATATCTTCAGCATGTATTCATAGCAAGTGAAAAGTCACGCCTCTGAAGATTTCCCAAAATGAAGCATCATTTAGCTTCCCCATTATTTTGAATATTTACACTGTGAGGGGCAATGCTAGAAAGCTCCTTTTCATGTCTTTGAATATTATTTTCTTTTCACTGTTTTTCACATCTTACATCACTTGCTTTGTTTCACCTACACTGTTTTGTTTTTATATTAATATCTCATTCATTGTTATCAGAGAAGAAAACCTTAAAAACTGTCTTTAAAATGAAAAAAGAATAGTATTTCATAATGCTAATTGGACATTTGTATAACTTTAACTTGTAAAGACATGAAAACACGCTATCTCCAGTGAGTTTAAGAACTTATTGAATACTTTCATAAGAGCGGATTTACTCTTTCTATTGGGATTTATGTAACCATTTGGTATAATTATCTGCTTTTCTTTTGTGGTGTTCTATAAAGGAAATAAAACATCTTTTATCTCTGAAGGCAAAGAACAAGTAGACAAAGCATTATTTCACTCCTTTTAAACTCCAAAAGTAAAGATAAAAAGCTATTAGACAAAATTTTAAACAATCGCCACATTTCATAATTGAAAAATGAAGATGCAGAGGAGGGAACCGGGACTCTGTTCCCAATTACTGTGTCCTGGAGTACTTTCTATTTTGCAGTATCAATTTTCAGTCATGAATAAACAATATTATTTAAACAGGTCTTGTTACTAAAATAATGGGCAAATAACATTTCTTTTAGAAAATAACAACTGAAATGCTAAAAACTGATTTACATACCAACAGAAATAAGTTATATAACAACAAAATGGCACACTGGAAAATACTTTTTGCCATGACAACTTCTACCAGTTTTCAAAAGAGCATTAAAACTGAAAAACGCAGATCTACTTCTGAGGTATGTCTCCTTTGAAAAGAACACTTGATGATTAAAATCAATATGAAAAAAATTTATGTGCTGCATTATCTCTATTTTTTTCAGATGAATTTAAGTATAGATATATAAATCCATGGTAAATGGTAAAATTGCATGTAGCAAATATGGGACTATATGAACAAATAAGGAGTAAGGCTGTTCAGAATAGGTCAGTAGTGCTAGGGAATTAAAGACTGTTAAGCACTTCACGATGTGAAAGATGCTGTTAAAAAGTACCAAACAATGTAGTCATTTTTATTCCTATTCTCAGCTATAATAATGGGTTACAGCTAGGCCAAAACATTTCACGTGCAAATTAAGACAGATCCATTAAATGAAAGAATTTGACCTTGTAAAGTTGTGATAGTCAGAGGATCCTTACGGCAGAAGGTGGCTGATGTTTATTGCACAGGTTAATATTCTGTATCTTAAAGGAAGTCAAACTACAGTGCATCATAAGTGCAATAATCTCTAAATTTAAAATGAAAATTGTTTCACTGGACAATTCCTAAACAGAAATCTATGAAAACTAGTGGTCTATTCTCAACAAGCATTGAAACCAGCTAAAAGTAATTATCTGATACTCATTCAGTGACTTATGGGAAATGAGTTGTCTCTGTGATTTTTTAATTAATATATACAAGTGTAAAGAAAAGCATTAAACTTTGAATTAAGATTTGGGGAGAGGGAACAATTTTCTGGGAAAAATAATTTGTTAAAATGCAATTTCCACCTCCCCGTGTCAGAGCAAAGCAAGTTTCTTTAAAATGGAGAGCAGCTTACATGTCATAACCAAAAAGCCAATTGCTTTTTTCAAAAAACTTATATTAAAGTATGTGTCTGACACAAGTTATAATTTTAAATGCAAGTGACCTGTAGCGAGGATTAAAAGTGCCATCTATGCCTCCTAATTTTTAAGTATGAGTTCCACATCACATTTCATCATTACTGTAGTAATAGATGTTAAATGCTTCAAAATAATAAATAAATTATTTGCCTTCCTTCTTAGTCTTTAAAGGAGAAATATCACCTACTTAGAAGCAGCAGAGAATGGGAGGATGATGTATGGGTTTTACAACTTTGCTTAAACACTTTTGAGAAGATGCTTCCTCAAATTAGGACATATATTTTGAAGTAACAAGGTCTATTTGAATTCTTCTTTCGAGGGAATTATTTTCTCTGCTGCTCTGTTCTGATACCCCAGCACTCTCCAATGTGTAGAGTTTATTTCACTGTCTAAGACAAAACAACCAATGTGTCCCTGGAGTGGAGAAGTTCAGATGTAGGCAAAGGGGTGGCTGCTGGAACCTGAGCCCTACAGGCAGCATGGACATGAGTGTCACTGCGATCTCCTCCTCTGCCTGAAGCAGCCTTGTAGCAGGCTCTGCTCTCCCACACACTGCCCATCCTCAGTCCAGCAGGGTATAAAAGCAAAAAGTTAAGCATTCCTGGGAACAGCCCTCATTATGCACCCAATGGGTTTTCACCCATCACTGAGATGACAGAGAAAAGCCCAACAGAGGCCTCAGGTTCCCTTACATGCAGATTGATCACCCAGGGAACATCTGAGCAGCTGTCTTCTGGAAAATCAGCACTGAGGAATGACATTTGAAATTGAAAATGTTAGGGTGGCCAGGGTGCATATGCCCACAGTTCGAGCTGGTGTGCTGCTGCAGCTGAACACACGCATCTGTCAGCCTGACCTGCCCCACACCTTTGATGAAAAGGAAAGATGGAAAAGTCGTGGGCCTCTGCAGTCCTGGGTCAGAAAGAGCCTCCACACAGTGCCAAAGAAATCCAAAGCCTTTTCCAGATCTCAGCAACCTCAGGTTCATCCTTTTCCACTCTTGCCCACAGGCCTCACCAGCTCCATGGAGGTGGCCCTCCCCAGGGTAGGGGTTGGCACTTCTGGCAGTAGGCTGGAGGCAGGTTTTCCACCTCACTTTGCTTATGATTGCTTGAGGAAGGGAGGAACACGAGCATTGCATTGAGGCAATGGTCAACTTTTGGCACCAAGAACTGCAGCTCCAGAAAGCCACAGGTTTTGATGGTGGGGAGAATTTTCTAGTCACCTCTTTCCTCCTGCCTCCACTTCATGTGATGAGATAAGAGTATACCCACTAGTGAAATATTCTTTCTAGGCATGCAGAAGGTTTCATTCTGACATCTGGCTTGATTCCAAAAAGAAATATTCTCTCCTATGAATTGAACATTCAAAATCCATTTCACGTCCCCTTAGACAAACTCCGTATAGCAGCTTTTTCATTTACTGAAATACTGAGTCGTTCATGTCAGTGACCTAGATAGAAAATGCAGCCAATCATCTCTCTTGTGAGTTGTCAGAAATCAGACAACAGGACTGCTGCTGTCTTCAGATATCTGTGTAACTGTAAAGATATATTTATTGTTCTTGGAAAAAAATATTTAAGTGTTTTAAAGAAAATAGACTCACAAGCATTTTGATGATTTTTCTTTCATGGATGTATCATTGCCCAAAATAACAGAGTACTGTCATGTTTGAACACAGTCTTTCCACATTTTTCCCAGAAGACCATTAAAATGAATTTGTTTCCCGCAGCTCTTTACAGAAAGCTGCCCTAAAATTTTGCTTTAGAACAGAAAACAACTGAAAGCTAGTTAAAATCCATTGCTAAACACTGCCACTTTTATAACTATGATATGAACATGTAGCTAAGCCACTTATTTGTAATCTGCTTTTTATATATGCCATTTTTTTACAGACATTATTTTTTTGTGAAATCAGATATTCTATACAATATCTATTGACAGTGAAAGTAATGGCAGAACCAGGCACCTCTTTCCTCCTCACCAGTGCTGAGGCTTCCTAGACGTAACAGCCATGAGAACCTCTTTCCCAGAAGAGAGGGGCAGCTCCATATCCCAAGCTGCCAGGGAATTGTTTTCTAGAGTCTCAATGGCACTGGTTTTCCCTGCTGTTCCCATGCAAGTGCTCTTGTACTGTTACTCCCATGGCTTTGCACCTGCAGAACCCAGCAGTGTTGCTATGATAGACAGACCTCATAGGCAGTGACTACCACTGCTCACTCCTTCCTTCCCCCTTTTTCCTAGCCCTTTGTTGTAGCTTTTGGTTTAGGTTAAGGTGACAATAATATTCATTCAGAGACCTTAACAGCCAAGGAGCATGCAGAACCTGCCCTTGATTTAAGCATACTCTATTCAGCAATAACAACATCTCCAGCCTCCCCCTCCCTCTCTCCCTCTTCCTTTCTCCCCTCCTCCTCTCTCCCCTGATGCTTGTTTTTAATTTTCCTTGAACATAACTTCCCTGTTAATAAATCCTCATAGATGTGAATTAGTCTCTAGCCCCTTTTTTTAAGCATGAGTCAGCATCATGTGCCAAAACAGCATTAAATTGAAATTTGCTAACTTGCCATATGTTGATTAAGTCAAGAAATTTGTATACAGGCATGGTGAATTGCTTCAGATGTTTTGTAGTATTCCGTATGATGGCAAACAACAGTTTATCCCATCAACACTTGAATTAAAGTTAGAACTTTTATTATATTTTTTAAATGCTTGAAGAGGTAGATTATGCCATATGACACAAATGGACATCGAATGGCGTTATTGGGCACTTCAAGAGTATATGTAAAATATTGTATGTATAGTATATTGCAAATAATATTTTGTCATAGTTTTGCCTGCCTGTATTAATACTTTAATTACACATACAGAAAGTTATGAGAATATTGAGAAGCTTAGATAAGTAAATGCTTTGTTACTTCAGGAATAAAAATACATTTAAGAGCACAGAATGGGACACAAGATTTCAGTTAATGATATAATTAGGTAATAAGTCTTATAATGTTAATTTCTTCAATTAACGTGCAGAGGAGGTAATGAAACCGATTAACTGTGTCTTTTTAAGCCATTTTTGAGTTTGGGATGTGTTGACACACATTTTGTGATACTTGCATAGATGAGTTAGTGTAACCCTCTTGTCAATAGCTTTTCAGTTTGTAAATGTTATGTTTAACTTGATAGAAAAAGTTCCAAGTATACTGCATGATACATGAGCTATACCATTTATTTTAAAAATGGGAATCAGACATGTTAGGGGAGAAAACAAAATTTGCATGCAGTCTGTGTGTCTGTTTTTCTAAAAAGGAATCTGACATCTCAGCTTATATCTGCCAAAGCAGTGAGATGTAAGTTTGGCATATACATACATCATATGGTAGACAGTGTATGGAATAAAGATTTAGCTGGCCAATCTTTAGCTAGCAATCGACAACAATTCAACCAACAGTCACTTTGACTCTCATGAAAGACTATGCTTACCATGCTCAGTTGATCCAAACACATTTCTATAAATTAACGACTGTGTTTAGACACCAGAAATTCTACTCCTTCAAGTATTTATTGAGAGTTAATATATATGTTTCTACTGTCAAATATTTCCTGTAAAGGTAAGTGAAAAATAATATCTTTCAGTTTGCAAGTCATACATTGCTCCCTGCCTGGTATCACCTGCCTGGAGGCTGCAAGTCCTGGCTCTGCACTGCCCAGCTGTGAAGCCCCCAGAATGAAACCACACATCTTGATGTAGCAGTTTTCTTTCAGACCCATGTACACTGAAAGTAGGACGCCTGCAGCTAGGCAGCTGGACAGTACCGTCCCAAAAGTACTCCGTGTTGAGAACAATGATGAACCCAGTAGCAACTCATGATTACGAAGGGTCATTGGCAAACTGTGCTATTTTAACCTGTATTAACTTGTGCATTTATTGTGGTTTAGCCCCATTCAGCAACCAAGCACCACACAGCTGCTCACTCACAACCCCCTGCTGGGATGGGGGAGAGAATCGGAAGAGTAAAAGTGAGGAAAGTCATGGGTTGAGATAAAGACAGTTTAATAGGTAAAGCAAAAGCTGCGCACGGAAGCAAAGCAAAACAAGGAATTCATTCACTCCTTCCCATGGGCAGGCAGGTGCTCAGCCATCCCCAGGAAAGCAGGGCTCCGTCATGCGTAACGGTTACTTGGGAAGACAAACGCCATCACTCTGAACGTCCCCCTCTTCCTCCTTCTTTCCCCAGCTTTATATGCTGAGCATGACGCCATACGGTGTGGAATATCCCATTGGTCAGTTGGGGTCAGCTGTCCTGGCTGTGCCCCCTCCCAGCTCCTTGTGCACCCGGCAGAGCTAGGGGAGCTGAAAAAGTCCTTGACCAGTGTAAGCACTACTTAGCAACAGCTAAAACATTGCCACATTATCAACGTTGTTTCAAATCCAAAACTTAGCCCCATACAAGTTACTGTGAAGAAAATTAACTCTATCCCACATGAAACCAGGACAACATCCAAAACATCTCTAACTACAAAATTCCTATCTGCTTCAATTTCCTTTTGGCTACAACATTGAAGCTTTCTGTCCACACCTGGCTACTCACTGTGCTTTCATCAACACCAGGAGCTGTGCTAGCCTATGCCCACGCTGCAATCCAGAGTTAAGAAGCTACAGGAGATTTACCTGGTCTGGGTTTAAATTAAACAGACCTGACATCAGACAGCACTAACTTACCGAGCCGAATGGTTGCTACTGAAGTGTGGAAATCTGCCATAAATACATTTCAGAGGTTCTTACCTTGGACTTGCTCTAGTCGCATATTCTGAGTGCTGAAGAGCATTTGGAACTCATTAAGATGATCAGAAGTTTTGAGTCAAAATTGAACTTCTGAACTGAACTAAGATGTTCTTGTTGATGCATCAGCATCAGTACTCTGCACTTGGGGCAGGAATGTGCCTATGACAGTGCTCCATTTTAGCTAGTAGGCCCCATCTTCAAAATGCTTAAGTACGAAGTAACTTTTACCACGTTTATGCACTATGGTTATTATTATTCTTATTTTACAGACAGCAACTGCTAAGGACAAAAAGGTAAAAGTCACTATTGGAGCATGGCTAAGCTAAGACAGATAAGTCATTATTTATATTTTAAAAGACTGAGTTTTAAACATGCAAAATGCTGACCTTCTAGATTAGACTTGTTCTCCAGCAAAAACATCAGTGAGCAGCTAGAAGTACATTCTTGTTCAAAGCCATTTAAAAGAACTCCATAACTGCAGGTCTGCACTGCCAAAAAGGTTAGGTGTTGCCCATGTATTTAACTTGCATGTTTTTATAGTCCCTGTTTTAAGAGTAGATGTATCTGTCTTACAATGTTGCATTTTTCTAAACACGCAAATAATTTTGAAGTATCTAATAATTTTAATTATAGCAATAATATAGAATTATTAATAATTTACACATTGTTAATAACTTATAATACTAATTATTATGATCTGATAATTTCTAATAATTTTAAAATTCCTTTGTAAGCAGCGTATCAAAGGCATTGCTAAGAATGCAGAGAACAATGCTCCTGCTGTACAACAATAGAAGGTACATTTTAAATAATATCTACATCACAGTAGGATTGTTTTTACAATGTAACCTAAATAATAAAGAATGATAGTGTTTAGTAGAGTAATTTATTTTTTGATACCTATTATAGATGATTCTATTAAAATAAGTAAGCTATTCCAATATTTTTTCATTAGTAGTTGCTCTAAGTCTCTTTGTCATTTACTTCTTCCATCCTCATTTGTATTCCCCAGTATGGTCATTTTATTCACAACATTATAAATCCTTGAAATGTTTCTATCTTTTTTTTATTTTCTTTTTAAAGGATGCTAGTAATCAGGGTTTTTTTCCAAAACTCATTCTCTACCAGAATTCCATGTTTTATTTCATACATCATTTACTGCTTGCTTCATTTTAGCCCCAAAGGCAGTATGTAGGTTGTAAAGAAAAAAGCCAACTGGAAACCAAGGTCCTTTTATATTTGTGGTCATGGTTTTGTTGAGAATGTCACTGGTTACACAATAAATATGGTTCCTTTCTGCCTTAAAAGCATCTCTAGGATTTTGGTAGGGTGTTTCACAATGGAATTGTTATTCTGTGAGCAGCTCACTGACACACATCAGAAAAGGATAGAAACGAACAAGTTGTCACCCTAATCAAACACTGCATCTTGGTACACTGAAGCTACACAAAGCTCACAGGAATACAGACACAATACCTGTGGAAAGGTCAATTAAGAATCAAAGCAGGGTTTTGAAAGCAAGAAACGATATTTGCAGTAGTGTCAGAAGGATTTACTCTGTTAAAGATAAACAATGATGTTGCATCATCTCTGCAACTCACTTTGTTTCTCAAAGTGAAAACCTATACCTGAAACCAAAAGTTCAAAAGTCAGTAAATCCATGGAATTATGTTAGTTTGAAGGTATGTCGAAAAGCTTCTTAAAGGAAAACCTTTTTATATTTCAGTACCTCTTTGTGTACATGTCCGAAGATGAAACTGATGCTATGTTCTGAATATCAGGTATTCCGTGACTCCTTAATAGACCTCTTCCTGCTCTTAATAGACCTCCTGCTATTACCAGTTGACATGAATTAATGGTTAAACACAGTTTTTCCAAATACAGCTCACTATCTCACCAGTTCGGTTTGGTTATTTTTGTTTTGTTTTGTTTTGTTTTAATTATGAATGGACACAGCATTTCTTTTCAAATTCAAGCTGGTTACAAGTACAAGGTGGAGAGAACTGGCTGTCATTTCGGCTACTGCCTGCTATCAGGTTCTCTTCATTACATAGTTGCAGGCAGAGATAAGCAATGCTTAAGCAAAACAAAAGCCCAAACTCAAAGACTGTCATTTCAAAAACAACATGGCTAGGAATATCATGCACTTAAGAAATCTTAGCAAGTACCCTGCATTTCAAATCTACTGCACATCCAGCCATTCCAATAACTTTAACATAGTCGAAAACATCATAAACAGTTAAAACTCCCTTAATACCAAATGACAGGTACAGACATGCACCAACCTGACATTTTCTCCTTTCTCCTATTGAATGCTTTACTGCTAAGTAGCTGAATACCTAGGACCTTCAAAAAATATTTCAGGACTTTGTAAATTGAGGAGGATTGGGTGAATTAACAATCTGTAGACATTGAATAAAATTGCATTAGGTTCCTTTAGATGTGATTAGTTTTTGATTGCTTGTGAAATTCATGGAATATAGATGAAATATTTTTATTAGGAATTTAGCTTTATGGTTCTATAATAAACCAACTCTGCTCTTTTTAATATTTGCTGACAACATACAGTTCAACAGTTCCTGTGTATCAGATCCTAAGTCAGGAAACAATATAGCTGGACAGAAATGGCATTGAACAGGGGTGCATTATGCTGTTGCATCTGTTTTGTCTCTACTGGGGTAGTAATGAACATTCCTCTGGTCAGATAATAGTGGAATTTAAATTAGCAGAAGCAGATGCTAGATTTTCAGGTATTTTATTGCTACCCTTATTGTAAAGTCAAAATCATCACTCCATTAATTAATTAAACATTAAAAATATAACAAGAGGAAGCTCAATAAAAAGCTTTCATTTTTGTTGCCTTATAAATAAAAATGAAGATCTTTGAAAAGCAGATCCCAGCATAGATACTAAACTGGATTATATAGTAGTGTTCATATGCAACTCCAGATAGCCAAATGTTTTTCCAGAAGTAATCAGAAACGGCAGTTACCCAGCTTGAGAAAAGTGTCCTGGGAAGATGGAGTATGCTAAAACTAATAAAAGACATTGTGATTTGTGTAACATTCACCATATATAGGGGTGAAAAATAGGTGGAAAACACAAAACGTTACCAAAAAGCTAGTAGGGGAACAGAGAGGTAAACACCAAATGTCACAACTTTAGAGAAATAACTGTATATTGCAATCCCAGTCAAAGAGTTTATGGTAGAGATATTATTACATAGTACATTATAAAAACAGCTTTATGAAGTGAAAGGTCTGCAGATAATCATAGAATCATAGTAATGTGCAACCTACTCTATAGTTTTAACTGTTTCCACTGATGCTCTTTTTCTAATGTGCTCATAGCCGACTGCCATCCATTCCTGTTGTAAACAATAGCTCTGATACAGTCAGCTTTTTGCACCTTCACCCAGATTACCCTCTTCTGTTACCTTTTTATATGTCTTGCCTAAAAATAAACTTATTTCTCTGCTATGAATGAAGCTAATTGCCATTCAAACCATTTTATTTTTCCTTCTCTCATAATTTTCTGAACTCTTGTGCTGATTGAGGTTTTTACTTTCTTTTCTTTTTTAAAACACTTCTCTGTTTTAGGGTTGCTTTCATATTGCCCTTTGGAATAAAGCAATCTTTTTATTCTCCATTTTCCTTCATCCAAATCCCACATTGATTAACCATGCCTACCTACAATAAATGGATTAATAGACTGCAGACTCACTGATCATTCCAGTTCCCACCTTTTATGAAGCAGTGAAGACTGTTTCTGAGTCCATTCAATATTTCTTATACTCCTCAGCTTACAAAATATGAAAAATGCCATCCTGAGCAAAGCAAAGAGTAAGTCTCCAGTAGTGTAGAAAAACATAGAATAAATAGTAAAGTTCACTCAGAGTAACAGCTGAAGTTACTAGAGATCTTTAATATCTAGTTTGTAGTAGTGGCAACCCCACTAAAAACTATAAAATTATTTCATACTAAGCTAATGGTTTGTCTACCATATTTAAAGAATAATTTGTAAGTGGTTTTCTGAATGCATTTATTTAAAGAACTGTTTTGTTCAAAACACAGATGTGCCTCTCAACCTTTTTGTGTGCACTCCTTATGCAATTAGTCTCTATCATGGGATTCATGTTCCCCCTCCCCAGATAAAAAAAGCAAAACCCAACCCAAATTTTATTCAATTTAAGTATTTGTCTTCTTGTATATTATTTGAGACTTCCACTTTATGATGTGCAAGACTCATTCAAGTAATTTAAGGAACTGTTGAAAATCCCTATTATGTCATTCAAATGAAGATGTTGGTTTAGATAACCTCTCAAAATCAGGATTCTCTTTCAAGCTATTTCCCTTCTGAGTATATACCAAAAGACCAAAAAGAACTCATCTGCTCAGTAACAATCACTTCTAGTTTAGCAGGGGCTGAGAAGTTGATTCAGAGAAACTATGCATAAAGGTAAACAAGATTCAGTGTTTGCCGAATTGGTGCATACACAGGAATACTCCAGTCAGAAACCTTTATGCTTCCATTTCTTTCCCCAGCCAATTTGTCGAAGCTTAATCTCTAGCAAATTCAGTATTAGGTCAATACACAGGAGTCAATGAGGCGCTTTAACGCTGTATTTGCGATTGCTCCATAGAGGCATTACCTCATTCTGAATTGTAGATTTTAAATCTTGGGATTTATTTATTCTGCCACTGTGAATAACTCTGCATTTATGATGATCAAACATCTCTTCCTGATCTACTTCCTCTCTGTTCTAATACTGCCAAACTATTTTGTAGGTTGGTGCTGTTCACCCCTCAGGTAGCCCATCCACCATTTTGAATCTACCTAGAAAACTCATAAATCATAGAAAACTTAATCTGATATAAAGCAATAACAGTCAGACAACACATATGGGGATTTTCAGAGGCTTCACAATTTTGTTGGTCAAAAAACCCAGCAGGAAGTTGCAACCAGCAGGAAGTACAATTGCTTGAAGACTAACAGATGATGCCTCATCACAGTACAGGAAGCTGTGTGGTAAATCATCTGGAAACATGCCATACAACCCAGCAGGAAAACTACTGAGCTAAAACTTTTTATTCTGCCAAAGGCTGCTGCATAGACACACACATACACAAAGACACCAGAGGGATTCAGTTATGGTGTTCACAGGAACTCACTTCCATCAAATGCAAATCAGCATGTTAGAGGTGAAAGTCAATTGCTTGTTTGTCTTATTAAACAAGGGGAGCACAGAGAAGAAGTTTATACACAACCTGTTTCTTTTCTCCATGGATCATGGCAAGCCAAAGCACTGCACTGGGCACTTCAGTCTGTACACTGTGCTCTGTAGTAGATTTCACTGTGTGATTCTGTTCTTCCTGAGTCTTAAGAAAAGACATTTGCAAGTACACTATGCTTAACATATAAAGCATTCCGAATAAAAAGAAATAAAAAGAGAAGCCTGCAGAAGGACAACCTTTTGAGCCATCCAGTCTCTGCACCACTTAGTGGCCAGGCACACAGGAAAACATAGGTTTTGCCTGCAGCTGTCCTATATTCCTTCTTTAACTTTGTTAATGATGATCTAGAGAAGCTGATTCATATTATATTCCAATCTGTTCTAGAGCATGCCTTTGGTTTTTAAAAGCCAATTTTATAATGCAATTAACCATAATAGCAACTTACTATATAAAAAATGGGGGTGCAAACTCCAACAGCCCCAGGTTAAAAGGAAAAGGATTCTAGGGGTAGGACAAATTAAAAATTATTCCCTTGAGAAGAAAAAGACAGAACAAAAACAGACAAGTACTTAATTTCATCCAACATCCACAAATTAAAAAATATAAGTAAAATATGTTGGTACTGCAGAGACAGGAAAAGAAACAGGTTTGTATGTCACTTGCAGGCTTGTTACACACCACAATGTTATTTAAATCTCAGAAGTCTTTTTAAGGTATTATTTTTACTAATGATGAACTTTCAATAATTAATAGAACTATTTAGTAATTACTTGCTCCACCTTATCCCGCTGCATTCAGTGGGTTTTGGATCAAGCTAAAAGCAAGGTACTAGACAATGTGAGCGTCAGAACTGGGAGCAGGTAATGATTTTATTGGAGATATTAAAATATTATTTCAGTTGTATTTTAATATGTAGATTAATTAAATAGAAAGGGAGACATTGTATGATGTTAAAACTCATTTTCATTTTAAATCAAGGTTTCACTATAATCCATGTACATGGGCCCTGTAATGAACATTTGATAAAACAGACAAAAATTGAGTGCACTCTAAGTGTCTTTAGACTACTATATCACTTACGGCAAAAAAGGAAAGCTTGTTTTAATACAGTAAAATAATATACATTATTCAGGAGTAGGCTTTCAAATTTTACATTCAGACAGGAAAGGAATTAAAAAGCATTTTTTAATATCTGCAGAATATTTGTTTAATCCTTAATGCGTTACTGAAAGAAAAGTGCACAATACAGAATGTTCCAATAAGTGCTGTTATGAGGCTGCACAGAAAACTAATCTCTTCACATGTCATACCCTTTCAATACGTCCTTAGAGGTTAAGGCAAATCTAATATCTCACATACCAAGGTCAGCCGCAAACAATAGTAATGAACATAACCCTCTAAGTAAATAATTTCTCATTTACAATGCTAACACTACTCTTCATTATAATTCCACTGCCAGTTCTAAAACAAGCCATGAGGCAATTCAATTATTACACTATTAGAATGCAATTGTGTATCTAAAGTTTGAGATATTTTCCCCTTTCTTTTCTTTCCGCCTCTTACTGAAGGAAATCATCCTTTTCTATCTTGGGAGACTGCACAAGGTCTTCTGGCTATTTGCTGTTGCCATGTCAACTACTTTGCTCTCAGTTGTTGCTATGTCCTTATATTCTCATGTTGGAAATTTACTTGGAGAGATATAAACACAATCTTTCCAGAGCCTATATTATCAGCAAAAAGAGGAAAGAGGGTTTGGCTCTCTGTCCAAAGGAGTATGACAGCAATAAATAAAGGGGAAGACAAGAATGTAAATTGCTTGTATTTATATTTTATGTCCAGTTCGTTCTCTCCTGTTCACTTCTTTACTGTCTTTTTGAGAAAGCTGTTTGAGTTGTTTGTTTCCTGTAAGGCAAACAACTAGGAAATATGGCATTTTGTCCTGGTTTTGGCTTAGATAGTTAATGTTCTTCATGGGAGCTAGTATGGGGCTATGTGTTGGATTTGTGCTGAAAATGGTGTTGATAACACAGGGATGTTTTAGTTACTGCTGAGCAGCCCTTACACAGAGTCAAGACCTTTTCTGCTCCTCACCCCACCCCACCAGCGAGCAGGCTGGAGGTGCACAAGAAGCTGGGAGGGGACACAGCTGGGACAGCTGACCCCAACTGACTACGTTCCAATCTATATGATGTGATGCTCAGCAATAAAAGCTGGGAGGGGGAAAGTTTGCAGTGGCTGCCATCTCTAGGGGGCTGTCTGGGTCTCGGTCAGCTGATGGTGAGTAACTGTTTGAGGTTTTTTGCATCACTTGCTTTTCTTGTTTTTTTTGCCTTTTGTTTTACTCTCCCCCCTCCACATCTCCCCCCCCCCCCCCCCCCTTTAAACTTTCCTTACCTCAACTCACAAATTTTCTCAGCATTACACTTTCTATAGCGTGGCTCAGGACATATGCCCTTTGTTCCGATATTGTAGCTTGGCAAAGTGTGGAACCAGATGGTTAAGGAAAAACTCAGAACAGAAAACACAAAAATAATAACTTGCAGTTGGACCATGTAATCTGGTTTGTGTACACCTAATGTCAAGTCTGATAACGACTGTTAGCAAGCATCTGTTCTTATTTGTCTTTATTCCATAAAAGTTGCTGGAAGGCATTAAAGAAAAGGTTTCATGCATATTTTAATTTATGCTTGCACATTATTATTAATATGCATGAACATTATTATGCGTATTGCTATGCATATTCTTACATTTTAAGTTCTCCTTTTCAAAGCAGCAGCCTAAGTTGCCAAGTATGGACTTAAAATGTACTTTTGCTCTTGCACTTAAATCAAGGCTTTGGCTCTTTAGCTTCTGAAGATGCAAGTCTGGTGTATCATATCCCTTTTTGGCCTCCCCAGTACAGAAACAGGTATTGATACACTGAAATAAGTTCAGTGGAGGGTCACCAAGATGATTATGGTAATAGAGCACTAGATTTTTGAGGACAAACTGAGCAAACTGTTTTGTTTGGCCAGGAAAAAAAAAAGAGCTAACCGTGCTTCAGCATCTTACCTCCTCTAATTGATCTAAGGACTATTCTAACTGCTGTCTTCAGGTAATGGGTAGCTAAGAATAAGGCACAGCCAGGTTTCATAGAGGTACACAGTGGTGCAGCACATACAAGCTACAAAAAGGGAAGTCTAAATTATTTGGAATTATGAATATTACATATTCTCAGTATAGATATTAAAGCTGAAAAAATATCACAAAGATGGTAAAACACTGAAAAAGTTTGTTGAAGTAGGGTGTAGACTCTCCACCTTGGAGTTATTCAACTTGACTGAACAAAGCCCTAAGGAACCTGATCTAACTTCAAAGCTGGCCTGCTTTGAGCAGAAGTTTGTACTAGATTTTCACCCAGAGATCCCTCTGACCCTAAATTATTCTATGACTTTAAGGATCAAAATGTCTGAGTTAAAATTTCACAGGTTGAGTTCCAGTGGAATTTTAAAGGATACTCTGTTTTCTGAGCTCAGACTACTTATAGTATGGTACTGAGCATTTGTTTGTTTGTTTGTTTGTTTTTTTTTTTGGGACAGACTTGCTCACTTTCCCACAAGCAACACTTCCACAGTAAAGCCCTCATATTAACCCTTCACAGGAGCAGCATGTGATGCTGCAGATGAAGCAGCAATTTAATAATTACAGTAACTAGTTATAGGAGAGGTCACTTTTTGGGCAGTAACACCAGTCAACCTGCTCAATACTGAAACTGTCCTGTCCTGTTTCTACTCTGCTCCCAGGAACTGAGTTCATTGGACTACTCTGGCTGAGAAAGTGGAAGGACCAGGAGGCTGAGTTATATCTTTTCTTTGCATCTCTTCAGTCTTCAGAACAGAGGGAGGGAGACAAGCCAGAAGTCGTAGGCAATAAATCAAAGAATGAGCTGGGTTCTTAGCACATTCCTTGCTCTGTCACTTTGGAAAGCTGGCCATATCTTCCAAACAACCGTGAGGGGCACAACAATTTTGTTCAGCGTTTGAGAAGTTATAGCTGAATGAAGCAAGAGAAAGTCATGTTTCCTGGAGATTACCTCAATCTCAGTACTGGTATTCCCCTTCAAGGAATGTGTCATGAGTGTTATACAAAGGATTTTTATACTGGAAATTGCTACATTATATTAACCTTGAGAGTCACTAGCATCCTCCTGGCAAGGTCTAAACCAAGATGTTCTTTGCATAAATTAAATTACGGGTTGGATTAATGATGCCTGTAACAAATGTGTTAGTTAATTTGACTCTGAATGGGTTCCAACTGGAATTCCTGTAGGTTCACGTTATACAGAAGTCCCTAGGGCTACCATGAGTTAAAAATTATTCCCAAATGCAGCTTGTTGGTTCTGTGATAAGCACTGCTTTTTTTTAGAGTCAAAGCTTCTATATTAAAGACAATTCTTTGGTCTATTAGGGAGAATGGGTGGAAAAATGTGGCCTTTAAAGTGTATTATAATGCTTTCTTAGTATCTCAGGGGAAAAGTATAAAATATGGGGTAAAAATATGAAGTAAATTTGAGCGCTTATTTTCTGATTCTTTGATTGTTAACAACTCTCTGGATGAGTCCAGGGCAACAAAGAGCCAAGCTCCTGTGGTGCTGATAACTCCTAGTTAGTCTTGCATCATCAAAGATAGAACTGAGAGGTTTTGGTTGTGCAGGCTGTGTCCTGATGGCATTACATTTAAAAATACTGCCTAACTCCACCATGTTTCTTCTTATTGGTGTATTTCACAGCACTCTACAAAGATTCTCAGTGTCATTATTCCCACTTAAAAGACAGAACAGACAAGTGAAAGTCTGTGGCTAAGATTAAGTGTCAGGCCAGTTGTAAAGTATCTGTAGTTCACAACCAGTGCTCTACTGATTGGGAAATACTGTGAATTTACCAGGTCCTCCAGTTATTGGACATCTCTACATTCACTGTAACTATTTTCAGTAAAAGAATCAAGGTAGGACAAAGGAAAAATAAACAGCACACTTTCTTTTTTATATTATGATTTTTCAATGTGTAGGAGCAGTGCTGAAATAAAATTCTAAAGAAGACGGGAGAAAACCAATTTAATATAAAAATCAAACTTTGGTGACAAACCATGGGTCCATTTAATTAATCTAACTTTCAAATCACCTTCCCTCCAGGATATCTAAATCCAATCCACAGTAATCAATTCCAGGGTGAACACCTCATATTTCACACCATTAAAATGCAGCACAATAGCACATTTCTTATCTTTTGAAGAAATAGAGCTATTATATTCATCAATATGCATCTCCAAGGGCAAAAAGTTTTCATGTTGGTTTAAGCAACAGGTCTTTCATAGCGTAAATTAGATGAAGATGAAGAAGAATGTTTTGTAGTTGTTGTAGTGTATGGCATTAAAAAGTAAATATTTATATATTTTTTCCCATTAGTCCTTTAGATTTACATTTTTTCTGCTTAAAATACACTTTCAAACAAGCAAATTTTAAAGCTTACAATTAAAAAAATTTAAATATTTCAGAATATCTTGACTATAACTTCAGTGTCAATAATTGTGCTAACACCTTATTCCAGCTCCCAGTGGGTTAAGCCGACTGAAGGAGTCACTAACACAGAGGTGTTTGAGGAATATTTCTCAATCTCCTTCCTTTTAATCTCTCTCTATAAAATAAAAATAATTTCTTGTTATTAAGAATAATTTCCAGCCATTTTGTGTTCATCTATTACATGCTTTCTGTGAAATACTAGTTAAGTATCTCTTTTTTGCTAACTGGATACACATAAATAGACATAGTGAGGCATTGATTTCTGGCCCTGGCCTCTTCCTTCTGCTGAGAGCAACCCTGACAAACCAACTTCTCCACAGCTGCCTCAGGGCTATGCTCACAGGTGTCATACTGCAGGCAACAAACAAATTCAGAAATACTTCAAAGATACTGCCTTTGTAGACAGTTAGAAGGGATGTAGTTCACTAACCAAACAGTGCCTTGCCTCTTCCCTTACATGTGGACATCAAGCAATTCATACCGAAGACAGACTGCAGGAGTGCCTCAGCAGCCGCCATGGGTTCAATCCTCCAACAACCTTAAGGATCCCTTTCCTCATATGGCAAATATTGGTCTAAATAGAATCCATGGTGTCTACTTCCTTTGGTCATAGATGTTCCTTGAAAGCGTATCCATTGTCTTTCTCATCTCATTTGTTTCTCAATTATTTGACATTCTGCCTTTCTGCATTTTCCATCCTCTCCAGCTTGTTTTTCTGTGCCTCAAAAGTTTTTTCCTCTCTCTTTAGGTAGAGTCATATGAAAAGACCTTATGTATTCAAAGCACTCACCAATGCAAGGTGATTTGGAAAAAGTCATCAAATTGCCTAAATAACATATAATTCCATTTCAGAATATCTCAATTTCTACTCACAAAAATATTAACAATAAACATGTCAGGTAAAGTCCACCTCCAGGGTAGATTTAGAAATACTGGAAATCCTTGCAGTGAGATCTTTTTTTTCTTTGAGGGACATAGACTGAGCTGTCTTCTGCACCTGTGTCAGGTCAAAGCAATGCAGTTTGAAGAAACTGAGAAATTAGTGTAGTTTGGAAGAGAGAAAAGGCACAATTCAAGTTTGATTCTTATTCTTCCTCAAGCAAATGCATACTACAACATTTGGAGACCCCCAGTTTTCCATCCTTACTGCTTACTATTAAAAGGCAACTGACACTCCAGAGAATCTGATCAAGCAGGAGCAGAAAAGGCTACCTTCTGTCTAGGGAAGAAGAAAATATAAAGGTGCTTCCATTTCAGGTAGGCCCACCTGAATTTAACTTTTACAGTTTCAGCTGCCTCTTTATCCTGATACTGAGGAAGAAGATAATTGGGAATTTGAGCAATTGAGGAATTGGTAGGCTTTGAGAACATGAGGGGAACATTTGGAAAAGTTTACTAATCGTTTTGTCCCCAAATGCTCTCATTTTGCTCCCAGTAGTGTTCAGGCCCTCTCACAGTCTTGTTTTTAACAGACCATTCCCTATTTGTCTTACTTTCATTTCATCTAGGAACTAAGCTTTTCTTTATTTGCCAAGTAGAATAATTAGATTTTTCTCATTTCTCAAGAGCCATCAACCTGGATTATCTAGCACAATAAGGAGTCACTCCAAGTGAAATGTCAGCCAGCAAAAAAACTTCCAAAAAATTCAGTCTATGCGGTGACAGTGGAGAATGGTTTCCAAGTACTGGATATAGGAAACAGATTGATACAAAAGGGGATGAGACTTAAGAGATATGCCACAACTGCAATAGCAAAATAACTTTCAGACTTCTCCTCAGACCAATTCCTTCTGTTCCTATTCTGCCTCAAGAACAGTCTCTCACACTGTATTAAAGCTTTTCTGCTAAACTTCTGTTTAGTCTTTTCCCGTATTATGCTCACAGTCTCAGAACTGACTGCTTTTTCAGCAAGCCAGTTCATTATGCCTGGAGATGCCCAGATAACATCTTCACAGTTTTAGTATCCATCCCCTCCAGCAGGCCCTGCCTATACAACCTCTGGGCAGCCATCATAGAATTTGCCTTTAAAGGGTGAGAGCATAACATGTATTGGTTGAGGTGTCTATAAGAGTGCCATGACTTTTGCTATGGGATCTCAGAAGAAAGCTGGTTAAAAACGAACGGAGGATTTAGATATTTTGTCACAAAATTCTCAGAAACCAATGCCCAAATCTTCACTCCAAATACTGGAGATTTGATGGAGTAGTAAATAGGTAACTGTTCAGACCAGGAAGTAAATCTGAAGGGATTTTAGTCTTTACCTCTTTAAAAGAAGCCAGTTATTTGCTTGTTGGTTTTTCATTGCCTTCGTTGGTGTTTCTCTCAGGGATCGTCTATCAACTCTGATTCTTCTTGGGTATTTTAACCCTTCTGACATCTCCTAGAAGGAATAAGTGGTGGAACTTAAACACTCAAGAAGATTGAGAGTGTCAGGGACAACTTCATGACACCTAGCAAGGAAGAAGTTGTTGGGGATGTGATAGTCGATGGCAGCCTTGGTGGCAGTGGCCATGAACCAGTGGAGATGAAGAAGGGAGTGAGAAAGGCAAATAGCACCGTCCTTGAGGCAGCTCATGGCATCCGATGGGAAGGTGTCTTTCTCCAGCCAAGGCAAAGTGGGGTGGGGTGTCTTCTGGCAATATCATACCAGGTTTTGACCATTGCTGTTTCCACTCTGAGGACTCTTCCCTACTATAATTTTTTTATACTTTTTTCCTATCTCTTTCCTTTTTTTGAAAGTTTCTTTGTAATTTCAAATTTACTATTTAATGATGGTTTCACTGTCTTTACCACTATGATCCATTTGGGTCAAATGCCCTCCAGGCAGTTTTGTGCATTGATACATACAAACACAGAGACACGCAAAATTTGCACTCACATTCTTGTCTTCTGATTTGAAATATATTTCTCATCATATAGAGACGTGCCTTTCTTGCCTTTTCCTATTGAAAAAAGCACTGAAGAATTACAAGAATTTTTTATTTGAAATTCAGTAGTTATTTAGCAGCAAAGAGAAGTGTCAATGTCAATATTTTTTTAATACAATAAATTGCAGTAATCCTAATGCATCAAAATTACCAGAATGCTTTCAAAGGATTTCATACTTCCAGGTGGCACTACTTTTGAAACACAGAATGCCTTGTTTTCAAAAACTGTAAGCAACCTTACCATCTCAACGTGAACACCAAAATTGAAAGTGCAGTTCTAAAAATTGAACTCTAAATGGTTTCTTCAAAGTCACATCAGAGACAAAATTAGAAAAAAAAGCCATTTGAAGCTGTAGTTCCTGCTTTCTCCCCTAGAGCACAATGTTTTTGCCTGTTCTTTTTCCTACTTTCATCCTTGTTGCTTAAGCTTTGTGTTTCAGCTTCCTCAACAAGAAAGAAAAAATTTTTGGGATAATTTTCTTTTATCTGAGTAAGTCTCAGATCCATATCCTGATAGTGGAGGAAACACCCTGTTGTGCTGACACAAAAATATAACAGATTTACAATTATCAAGTCTAAGTCAGACTGATGATGTAGATCTCTGCAGGAAAACCTGTACTTAAGTGTAAATAGGAGTAAATCTGTCTACATCAGCAAGAACAAGGGATATGCAGGTTCTTCTTCAAATTTGGAAGTGTAAGAATAATGTTCATACAATAAATTACATCATAACTTAGATTTCATTCAAAATAATAAAGTCTTTATTCTGTGATGGTTCCACAGTTTTAGAGACGCTATTTCAAGTAGGACTTCATTCAAAACCAACAAAAAACTGGAAGAAATATCAAAAAGCTCTTAGAATATAATTAACCTTTTGGAGAAGAAGCTTTAAAAATGTCAGTAAAACTGATATGGAATTATCTGTAAATATTCTCACATAATCAGGCTATACTCCATTTTACCAAGAGGAAAAAAGATTTAATTAATACTTTCAAGAAGATTCGTGAAAAATATGATTTTCAGTCTGGTTTTGATACCTAAAATACATATTCTGGATACAAAAGCGCATTGCCAATTCTCATAGACATTACAGGGAGATATGTATCTGCCTCTTGAATACTGTCAATGAAAATCAGAGGGTTTTTTATGCTCAGAACATAAAAAGAGAGTTTTTCAATCTTATGCCTACTGGTTCTATTGCCAATAGATCACCATGGAGTCAGTTTAGTGCTATTAAAATACACAAAGGTATCTTGTCAGTAGTAGTTAATTTGCTCATGGTATTATGGGACTGAATAAGACTGCCAGGAAAGCAGAAACACTACCAACAGCCTGTAGAAGTGGGATACTCTCTGATGTGAGCTTAGAAACAAATCGCTTGCATAGGCACTATAATAGATCTAAACTGTCTCTAAACTGAGCCTGAGGTTAAAACATACATGCAAAAATGACTGCTAGTCTTTGAATATAAGCATATCAAGGAGAATAAATTACATGCTTCAAATCCCATGGAAGTCTTCATTGCAAACCTAGTTATACAGGCAGGAAAGCATTAATTTTAGATTTTTTCTTTTAAAA
This sequence comes from Phalacrocorax aristotelis, assembly GCF_949628215.1. Lineage (NCBI taxonomy): Eukaryota > Metazoa > Chordata > Aves > Suliformes > Phalacrocoracidae > Phalacrocorax > Phalacrocorax aristotelis. Next base: position 87,232,019 of record NC_134277.1, read on the forward strand.
AGAGAGTCTAGTCTTTTAAAGCCAAACTGAGTCTAGAAGGACGTTTTCTATGCTATATGTCAACAATTAATAAAACTAGTTGGTTCTTGTGTAAATGTTTTCTATTCTTTTAATGATGATGCTGCAGGTAAATACTTCTATAAATAATCACCAAAGTAGCAATTTTGCAGTATGGAATCTTCACATGGATCTGTAATACAGAATTCCTAGGGTGTAAATGTAACTTTGCATTAAGTGCAGCTGCACTGACATTTGAAACCAACAGTGAGAGTAAAATTTATGTATTAAAGTTTCCTGATGAATATAAATGAACATTTCTTTCCTTCCCCTCTGGCAAGAAAATGCAAATCAAAAGCAGTGTTCCTCAAACAGAAACCAGTGCATGTAAAATGTCGGGGTTTTCTAGTAAGAATTTTCTTAGAGGCAATTTAAAAAAAAAAGAAAAAAGGATTTCCCTATGTCTTGGTGACATTTAAACAGTTTATCTTGTCTTGGGAAGATAAAAGAATTCTCTGTCTTTTAGACGTATTTTTGTGCACAGCCTGGGATGCTTATTCGACTTTTAGTAATGTATTAGGACACATTCTCCTTTTTCTTTGAAAGCGACTAGTTAGTAACAAATTTGACAGCACAAAATCATCTTGTTAACTTCAAAAATATTTTGGGAGATAAATTTAGCAGTCATTTAATTCAACGATTGTACAATAAGCATTTCTTTACTTGTAGTTTAAATCAGTGGGAGATATGGCTGCACAAAACCTAGCATCAGATGCCTATCGGTGTTTAAAAGAGATTTGCACTTATTAAATACATACTGCAAGCATTAGTATGAAGCTATAAAGCGTTATTTGTGACTCTTAAAATCACAATTAAAACAGAACAATAATAATAGTGAGTGTAAAGTAAAGGACACATTTATAGTTACACAAAATACAGCACATGATTCTAGTAGTAAAATTAACTCCTGAGCAGTTGCCCACAAAGTCTATTAAAAAACTGTCGCAGTCAAAACATGATTGAAAGATTATTATTAACATTGATAATGTGTAGAACCTTTCTTGCAGTATATTTTATAGGAAACTTTTAACATTACATTTTATATGTAGTTTCAATATGCTAATTTGTAGTACGTTTACTAATGAGTAACTCTAACCTGAATCATAGCTAAGCCACAATTCACTTGAAAGTACACTTGACCAGAGATCATCGAAGATAGTTTAGAATTATGTTTCATTTCAGTGAAGCCAAATCTTACAGAGACTGCACTTATTTTCTGAAAAGTCTTGCTGAAACCCCTGACATTTGAAGCAAGGTTAAATGGTTGCGAGTTTTTCCTGTTCATTAACATTAATCTACTGTCTTACATAAAGAGAGAGTTGTGCTAGACACAGAAACTTTGTGTTTGTATGATAATAATACAAAAAAATTTGGTTGACACTAGGGAAAATGCCTCCTGAAAAATGTATATAAACTTGCAAAGATTAGTGGGATATTCTGATTTTACAATTATTTCAAACCTTTTAATGTTTAGAAACAAATGTCTGACCTACAATAACTCAGAAAAGCTTGTGTTTGACTTTGAGCCAAAACTGTTTGAAAGTCAAGTTTTTCCAAAATGCCAAGCTCCAAACTGCTGCTGTACAAGCTCATTGTGTCATATCTTTGTTTATTTGTGATGGTAGTTTAAAAAACATTGAAAATTGCTAATCTATCAAAACTTCAGGCAAAGGTATAATTATGATGATTTTATTTGTTGGCCTTAGCTTCTTTGATTCTTATTATTTACTTTTTAAAGCATCATTTTAATTGCTAGTGTATGAACTGCTGCTTGTCTCTATAACAGAAAAAAATTAATTTTTTTTAATGTTACATAATTTACAGAACATTGTGACATCAATTTTTACCTAGATTAAATATATTAAGTATCTACAAGAACATTTGGTAGCCAGTTAGAATAAATGCTCAAATTCCAATAAATCATTTGCCAGCTTGTAAAATACTACTGTTTTTCCTTGTGTAGACCTCTGCAGTTATTATTGTAGCATCATGCCTCACAAATTAAATTCAACTAAAAATACACACAATAGAGGGAAACCCAACTATGCTTGGAGTATGTGTGGAGTATGCTCCACAGAATTAGGTTGTTAAAAACAAATTGTTACTGCTGTCATTTATATAAGGTAATCAATAATTGAAACAGTTTGAAAATAACATGGAGACTTATCTTATGGGACTGATTTAAAGAACCATTGATCTTATCTTGTAGATAAATAAACTTAGGGCAGTAGTGATAAAGTGGCTTCTAAAAAAGTCTATAAAAAGTAAGTGGCAAGGCTAGCTATGTAACCCAGCAATTCTGCACTCATTGTTCTGTCCATTGCCTTCTGCTCTTCAGTAATTCATGCATTATTACCTATCCTGGTGATAGAGCCGAAGTTTGCATGTTGTGCTAGAGCACGTCCTTAAAGCAATGCCCCTCGGGGGATGACACAGGTGACCCAAGTGATGGGGTAGTAGCTATGCAGTTCCTGCTTCAGCATGCACTGTGGGGTGCAGACAGGCTACTCTGGTCTCAGAAACATCATGCCTATGGCTCCTCTAACCTCCCCACACCCATTAGGGAATGGGAGGTAAATAATGCAGAAAACTAATTTAGAATGTAAAAAAACACCTGTGGGAGCATTGATTCAATGCGCTAAAGCAGTAACCAGAAGCATGCTGGCAAAGAGAAAGTCAATGAAACAGCAGGAATTACACAATTAGTTCAGTAGAGGTTTTGGTATTTCTCTTTCAGGACAGCAACAAATACAGAGGGCACTACTACTTTCAGTGTCCATCAGATTGATTGAGGATGAGGTGTTAAAATCTGTATAAGACCTAAACATATTTGTTTAATTTTCTGCTTCTTGTCGTGTTGATTGTTCATATGTATTATTTAAGTTTCTGTCTATATCAGGTATCAGATCAAAGGCTATCAGGACCAGCTGATAAAAGACCCTACTACACAAAACTAGAGTTTAAACTTCCTCTTCTTCCTGAAGTCAAGACTTTTTCAGTGAACAAGCTTCATCCAGAACTCCTGAATTTATGTTAAAAAGAAATTAAAAGGGAAAGCACTTCCTTCATACCTCCAAGCAAGGATGATTTTCAGATTTAAATCTCATGTCAGAAGTCTCTGTCCACTTCACCTTTATCTTTCCTTTGCTCCTGTTAAAAGCAAGTACCTAATTATTAAACGCTAGACATTTATTGGCACTGAAGCAGAAAAAGAAATTATGTAGAATATATATCTGAGATGCCTCAAATTATATGACTGAAACTGACAATTCCTGTGAAGGAAAGATAAATTCACCTAGATGGTTAGGCCTGCTAAATAAATTTTGCAGGCAAATCGTTATCTCCTTTCCTTTCTGGAGGAGAAGTGCTTGTATCTGGGGTTCTTTGTGATTCATTATCGATACAGGTAGATCTAAAGAGAGTAGCTGGAGGTCAGTGTACATCCAACAATACCTAGTAAGTTGATGATTTTCAGTGCGCTTTTATTTATAAATGTGATTAGTGCTAATGGCAAAAACAATCGAAAGTCCTTTCCAGTTCAGTATTTTCCAGCTGAGCAGGCACAGAGAAAAGTACTTCTTCTTTCCCCCCATCCCCACTAACAGAAGAACAGAAAGGCCATTTATTGGCCAAGCAAATCTATACAACTCATAGAATGGGTATATTAAAGCTCTGTGAGAAACTGTATTAAAAATTATCTATGGAAAGAATGAAAAGAGGGAAGGAATAAATGACAGAAGTGGCTCAGGGAAGGAGAGTGGAGGAAGGGGAGGAAGGGAAGAGGGAAGGCAGTGAAGGAGGGAGGGAGGAAATGAGGAGGGAAGGAAAGGAGGAAGGAAGGAAGGAGAGAGGAGGGGAGGTGAAATGGCAAAAGTTATATACAGTTATGCTACACTGCAAAAAAAGGGATATATATTACTAGCTAAAATGTATCCCATATATCTGCAAGTCCCAGTCAGAGCCTTTAAAATAATTGCAGGAAAAAGAAAGCAGTGTTGACCTATATCCTGATCTTTTTAATTAGCTGTCCAGAACACAAATAAGATTGTAATTATTATAATTTCAGTAATTAATTTTAGTTCTACAGTGAATGACTTCTGTGAAAAAGCTATTGATCTTACTTCCTATCAGACACATAAATGTTAATTCAGATGGAATTTGAAGATCTCAACATTTTATTATGTCAATCACATCATCACCTCAGGAGAACTCCTCTATCAACCAGCATGACCACCCTCATTTTATGTAAGTGCAATCAAACATTTACTCTATCCAGAGCTAGTTAATGTTACATTTTAAGTGTCTAACCTATTTTTGTGTAGCAGACATGCCCACACAATATCTCTGAAATTCAAGATCTTTCTAATAAAAAGTAAATATACTCAAAAGAACACATTCTCCCCCCCCCCCCAACCTTATTCCAGTTAGAATTGAGAGGCAGCTTTCATATACTATTTTCTTTTGGTGAGGAAGTAGAGGCCAGGAGAGAGATGGTGAAGTTGAAGGTGATGGAAGGTGAAGACCCTGCTTATGAAGATCTCCAGTAGCAGTTCCAGCACCACCAGCTGCCAGAAGCATGAGGAGAGTGCACCTAATAGTCATTATTGTCGATGTTTCCACTGGGTTAAGCATGCTTCAGATGTATAGCTCAGTCTTTCACTCTTCCCACTCCATCAGATTCTCAGCATGGTTCTCAGCTTGGGTGATACAGTTCATGTACAGCAAAGGCTGAGATCATGGCTGACTATGTCACAAGGAAATGGGAAAGCTTAGAAACAGGGTCAAATGCAGCACAGTATTTAATAGGAGAGAGATGTGGAAAAGCAAATATATCAGAAAATGGATGGTTAAAAAAATCCATATGAAATATGTTCTATGTAGATCATAAATGGTGTGTATACTTTAATACAAAAGTAAATTTATGCAGGAAAATATTATAGCGAACTATCTATACATTTCAAATAGAAAAAGGTGTTAACAGGAGGCAGAAAATTTCAGTGACATACATTGAAAATGAGAGGAAACTGTGGTATATTTAGAAAGAAAAGATAAAATATGCACATTTCTCTCTTATGCACAAAATGAGAATGTAGAAATACAATGAATAATGATTCCCTGGAAAATGCCAAGGAATCACACAGCTACATGGTGTAGCAAGTGGTGAGAAAAAAATATCCTAGATTTTGCTTGTTTCAACATATATGTTCTTTGCATTTTTTGTACTTTCAGCATCTGGTACCCAAACCTATTTTTTCAAAACACCGGAGCCTCAGTATGTACTCTGTTTTCAAAGTCCTCACTTCCAGCATCTCTTCATTTAATATTTCTGAACAAAAGATCTGATTCTTCTAATGGAAATGGGAGGAAATATGAACTCCTTTATAAATAGCTCTACTTGTTCACCATACTTGTTTTAAGTCCTACATGTTTGGAGGAGGCAGGACCCAAGCAAGAACTTTCAACACACGTTTCAACATCTAATATAACATCACAGACATTTATGATATTTATTATGGTGCTTAGTGCTATTAGTAACGTATTTAGTGCTACACGAAACCATGAGATATTGTGTGTACCTAAGATCTGTTATGTGTGTCATATGCTCCACCACTTTTCTCTCCCTGCCAGTCAACACCGTGATTATCATCCCTGTAGGGCTTAATTCAGAAGATTTATCGGGTCCTAAAAAACTCCTAATAGCATAATGCCACCATCTTCTTTTACTCAAAGGTTCCAGCATTGGACAGTGTTTTGGGAGATGCAGTTAAATAAAAAAAACCAAAACAAAATAAAACAAAAAACCAAGTGAAACACAAAACAACCTTCCCCTGAAAACCTCTCTTTTGCCTTTAGAGAACTAAATTCACCTATTTTACAACTAAGCCCTAAAATAACCATTTTCTCTCTAGCTCTGTCTAGCCTAACATTTAATTACTCGAGGTGGGACAGCGTGCAAAAAAGTAACAAATAATTTCATTTTGAATGCATTTATAGGTACTGTACTACCCTGAGTTAGAAACATTGTGGGTTTGCTATGCCTTGGGGTCAGGCAGTATGGATGAGCAACTACATTTAGCTGGTTGTCTATTGGCTAAACAGGAGATGATATCAGGCTCTCCCTTTATGTCTAGATAAGACACCAGCTCCAAAAGAGAGGGACAATCTATACCTGGGAACCCCGGGGGGTGGGATACTTAGGTTCTGATGGAGTTTAAGACAGAGCCATCTCTATTTAAGAGAAGCAATTGGCAGCTTTACAGTATAGTCTTAACACATGTAAAGGAGACCAGTGAGTGGCAGGATGCCTAAAAGTCAAGTACACAGTAATTGGCATTACTGTGACTAAATCCTTTAAGTATGTAATATGTTATGACTGAACTGAATTATGCTTCAGCATACAGTTGTTTGTTTGGGGGTTCTTTTATTTATTATTTTTTATTTTCTAGAGGAAACAGATCAAAGCCTTACCTCATTGTAGCAGGTTATTGGTACAACACCTGATTTAAAGTAAACTGCAATAAATAGGAATTATTTTTTTAGAACTTCAGATGTGATGAACCTAACATATTCACTGGCAAAGCTAGCAGCGACAATTTCAGGCACTGCAGGCATCAACTTTTCTTCTTGCTGCTCTGCCAGTGATTACAACCTCCCACCAGCTGGTAGAAAAGGACTCATGTGCCAGCCCCAGGCAGCCCAGTCCCCCTGGTGCAGCTTGTACTGCTGCACCATGAGAACAGACTGGGAGCTGCACAGGCCATGGATCAAATACAAGTCTCATTAACTCTGATAGCGTGGCAAGGCAAACAGCTAACAGTGGTCATGCAGTAACCCACTGTACATAGACTCACCATATCAGACTGGTAAATTAACTACCACGGTGACAAAATTCATTTCTTTATAAAAGTAGCTGGTAATTATGGGACTGCTACATCAGCTTAGTAAGTTCTAAAAGGCTGATGCTAGTAATTCAGATTTATAAAAAGAAAGATGTCTAAAGAAATGTGTTGCCATGAGTGTACTTTTGAATCAAAAGGGAAAATTATGTGAAAGAATCCCTTTGGTTGACAACATATTCCTAACTGGGTCCTTATTTTTACAGTCACTTTAATTTGGTGCCATTGTCAAAGGTGCTCCCCACTTGCTTCTCCTGTCTTTTTCTTTTATTTCCACCCACGTCTGTGTGCAGACACAAGCACTCAAGCAAGCTGCATAATACCAAGGTTTAGAGATAGGCATTATTATTGTAATTTTCTGAGTTAGCTCTTTTTTTAATGTGAAGCTTGTTTTATGCAGAAGAAATATTTCCTGATGTTTTACCCGAGAAATTATAAATTCCCAGAAAATAATATTTTTCTTTTTTATTTCCCTAACGAGATATTTATTGGTGCTATTTCACTTCTCTACTGCCAAGACACTGCAATATCACCATGATTAGAGACTAGCCAGAGTTTTGTATTTCTATTTACATTGCATACAAAGTATTCCTGTGTAACAATCACATATTTTCCTGCAATGTTGTTATCACAGTCTGTCTATACCTTCCACTGACTTCAATGGCCTTAGGACTGAGATTCTTACTATCAAACCATGGCATTACCTGAGCAGTCTGACTAGGCAACGCAGCAATATGGATGCTTATAAAGAGAAAGTTACAGCAGAATTAAAGACAAAATTATTCATTTACAGGGAATTTAGTTATATTGCTAAAAAGCACCTTACACAAATGCAGCTTAACATGTAATGTCAAATAGTGCATTTTAGTAGTAATGTCTATGAAGTCCTTTAAGTAATGTTTTCTGCATTACACCCTAGTGCTGTACTGTTCTGTTAGTGTTTGAGTATAAACAACTGACGATCTTCAAAGGTCCCTTCCAACCCAAAATATTCTGTGATAATGGCATAATAAATTATTTGATTTTATTTTGTAGCTCCTGTGGTGCAGTAGCACAGACTCATGTCAAAAGGAGTTTAAATAGTTCCTTTTATGGTGGTTTTAAGCAGGATATATATATCCAAGTTCAGGGAAAGCAGATCCCTATGAATATATCCAAACCATGTATGGCAAGCAAGCTGATCCTTCAAGAAATGTAAGAAAAATAGTGGAATATAATTTCCAAGATGCAGTAAATCTGGAAAGAAACTCTACTTACCAATAGCTACCATTAGATTCTACACAGAGATCACGCACTTCTATAGTAGGCATAGCTATGATTCCCTGTGTTCTGAGCAGTTACATTACCAAAAAACATCTAGCTGAGGATCTCAAATTCCTGTTTCATGGACAATGATTTTAGCAAGTGGAACTGAGCATACCAAGCATTTTCAGGATCAAGATACCAGGCATGGCAAAAATAGAAGCTCCAGCAGGATGCTCCCTGACCTTTCACTGGAATTATGTGGAGCTTTTGCAGTTTCACAGATGATCTGGACATAACTGAGTATCTTCTTGGAAATCACCAAAGGCAGAGAGATGAGCCTAGACTCTTCCTTCAGTTTCCACACGGGAAACATGTGGTCAAAGAGATATTTTAAAATGCCTACACATTTGAAGATAAAAAAAAATTGTCTTTTTGACTTCAAGGGAGAACTGCTGCATCACACCTAAAAGCACGAGACATAAAGAATTAAACAGTAAGGTTAATTAATCTCTTAATCAAGAAACAGGCCAGGATGAAAGTCTGACATTGCTTTAGTAATGAATGCAAAGTGGCTGCTGAAGCACAAGCTGTTGAGTCAAAACCCCAAGGATCTAGCTCTCCCCAAGATGTTCAAGGGATGGTAGTGCCTAGCAGAAATGTCATCTTCAATGACCAGATGAAACAAGGACAAGAGGAGTCCAGGGAAAGTTTGTTGAATACCAAAAACTGTTGTAACTTGACAGCTGAACAAGAAGAAAAATACCACCTCTGTTTCATAGTATCTGTCCTCTTAGCTGATTCAGCTGTCATCGTCAGGAAAAGCAGCACCAGAGGGAAGGGGCAGACATAAAATAATCAGTGTAACAGGACATGTTGATCTGCTCCCATATATTTTGATCTGCTCCCTTGTTTCTGCTTGAGATGTGTCTGGAAACTGTAATACCAAATGACTTGGCTGTAGATATGTTCTCCTGGTAGGCAGAGAGTACTGGATAAAGCAAACTAATCTATACTATTAAGCTATAGGATTCAGGATTCAGCTTTTCACCTGATAAGGTTTTGAAAAACCATATTTACACAACTCCATTCTGCTCCTTTTCAAGCCCAGAAAGAGGACACATCATCCATGGAAAACCTGTCCTTAAAGGATTTTAGGGCCTCTGCCTGATGGTGTTGATGTACGGTTACATATCATTACAAGCAGCTGAAAAAAAAGATGTGGTCTTGCCCTCTGGTGCTGGACAGTTTAGCTCAATACAGGAAAGGACCCCTTCTGCTCTGACCAAGATCATCTTGGTCATCTTGATGAAAGGAATGCAGCTATGAGGTGGCAGAACTTTGGGAGCAGAGAATGCTCCAGTTCTGCTCTTCCGACTGGGAGAACAGGTGATGACATGAGTCAATGGCAAGCTAGATATCAGGTATAAGGTTGTACTGGGTTTGTGTGGCAAGGCTTTGGTAGTGGGGGGAGGGGCTACAGGCTTCTTTTAGAAGCTACAAGAAGCTTCCCCCATGTCCAGTAGAGATGCTGGCAAAGGCTGAGCCTATTAGCAACAGAGGTAGTACCTCTGTGATAACATACTTAAGAAGTGGAAAAAAAATCACCTGTTGCAGAAGAGCAGCCATAGAGAGGTGTGAGAACATGTGAGAGAAACAACTCTGCAGACACCAAGGTCAGTGAAGAAGGAGGGGGAAGAGGTGCTCCAGGTGCCAGAACAGAGATCCTCCTGCAGCCCATGGTGAAGTCCACGGTGAGGCAGGCCGTGCCCCTGCAGCCCGTGGAGGTTAACGGTGCAGCAGATATCCACCTGCAGCCCATGAAGGACCCCAAACTGGAGCAGGTGGATGCCTGAAGGAGGCTGTGACCCTGTGGGAAGCCTGTGCTGGAGCTGGCTTCTGGCAGGACCTGTGGACCCATGGCAAGAGGAGCCCACACTGAAGCACGTTTTCTGGCAGGGCTTGTGACCCCATGGGGGACCCATGCTGGATTGGTCTGTTCCTGTAGGTTTGCACCACAGGGAAGGTACCCATGCTGGAGTAATTTGTGAAGAACTGCAGCCTGTGGGAAGGACTCACACTGGAGAAGTTTGTGGAGGACTGCCTCCCGTGGGAGGGACCCCATGCTGGAGCGGGGGAAGAGCGTGAGGAGTCCTCCCCCTGAGGAGGAAGGAGCAGCAGAGACAATGTGTGATGAACTGACACCAACCCCCCTGTTCCCCGTCCCCCTGTGCCACTTTGGGGCAGGAGGCAGAAAAATTGGGAGTGACGTTGAGCCTGGGAAGAAGGGAGGGGTGAGAGGAAGGTGTTTTAAGATTTGTTTTTTGTTTCTCATCACCCCACTCTGATTTGATTGGAAATATATTAAACTAATTGCCCTGAGTTTATTCTGTTTTGCCCATGACAGTAACTGCTGAGTGATCTCTCCCTTTCCTTATCTCAACCCACAAGCCTTTCGTTCTATTTTCTCTCCCCTGTCCAGCTGAGGAGGGGGAGTGATAAAGCAGCTTTGGAGGGCACCTGGCACCCAACCAGGGTCAAACCCACAACAAAGTCAGTAAATGTGAGTGAATCTGAGGAGCTGCATGTAACTCTGGCACTGAAGTAGTTGACACAACCACATGGAAAATCTGTGTGTGTATAGGGATATGGGGAATGCAGTCTTGCACTGTTTTACATTTGGCTTAGCTAGATGGATTGGAGGTGAAATCAAACCTGTTTTGGTGTTGCAGAACTTGCTTCACTTGCTGAAAAAGATTCTATACCAGTTTTCACAGACTTAGCCAAATGATCCAGCAAAGGTACAAGGGTGAATAATTTGCCAGAGACAGAATCAGATATTCTTTGAGGATGCTGAATCCCAGTCTAAGCTAGTAGCTTTACTTACTCCAGCTTCAATATAGCTGTGACCCCTGTTGATACTACCTAATAATGATACTGGCATATGGATCACTGACTAAAGTAACTCAGGCAGGAGGAAAAGAAGTCTTCAAAATCCCTTACAACATGCTGACCCTGTTCTTCAATTCTCAGTGGTCTCTCTTTCCCCTATCTTCTTTTTAAGAGCTTCTCTAAGACACCACATGACTGGGACTGAACATTATAATGATATATTTCCTTTTTATTTTATTTGCTTTTTTGTTCTATTTAAACTTCCTTTGTAGATATGCATATCCGTTGTAGCACAGAGGAAACAGAAAAATAATATAAAATAGCACAGATTTCTAACCGAGTATCTGAAAAATTATCTGTCCTAACATATTTTTTTTAATACAGCAAGCATATTCTTAGTATGATTAGATTCTAATATCAAGTAATTGTAATAATTGTACATTCAAAGTAAAACACTTGGCTTGCTAGTAACTTACTTATATTTATGTGAATACTTACAAAACCACTGCCACTTATCACAGTTGTAGACTGTGAATTAGTATGGGTAATCTTATGCAACATAAGTGTCTGGAATTTATGCTAATATATATGTTTTATACAAAACAACAGAATGTTTCCCTTAAAAAATGCTGTTGCAACCAATACAGAATTCACTATAAAATCAATTGCTGAAAAGATGCTTAAATTCCAGTTGGATAAAACATTCATAAGGTTGACTGCCTTGCTCTCGGTGTTTTTGGGCTGGGTACAGGGAGAAGAAACCATATCAACGCGCTGTATGAACGTGGGGGTTTTTAGGTAAAATAATTGGGAACGGAAATCAATTGAACAGTGACTACAAATGAAAAATACAATAAGGTAAATTGACAAACCAGTTAAAAATATAAAGTGCTAATTGAAACATTGGCTGCTATAAAATATTTGCTCTAATTCACTTTGAATATGCACCAGTGAGGAAAGGCCATTGCTTTTCTCAAAAATCCAAATATTTCAGAGGCAATTCGCAGTTAAATAGAGCAGGTTGAAAAATAAAAATTGTTGTTTTAGAATAAAGCTGATTTTCATTTTGTGTCAAATACCTCCTGATGAAGTGTATGATCTGTTAAGGTTAATTCAGTTTGTAATTCCTGTATTGTGTCAGGACTAGTATATCTTCTCACTAGCTGACAAAAATAAATTACACTAGAAAGTTTTTAATAATTGTGGTATTTTAATCCCAGTAGGCAGCTAAGCACCACACAGCCTCTTTATCACCTCTCCCACCCAGTGGGATGGGGGAGAGAATGGAAGGGTAAAAGTGGGAAAACTCGTGGGTTGAGATAAAGACAATTTAACAGGTAAAGCAAAAATTGTGCACACAAGCAAAGCAAAACAAAGAATTCATTCACTCCTTCCCATGGGCAGGCAGGTGTTCAGCCATCTCCAGGAAAGCAGGGCTTCATCATGCATAACAGTTACTTGGGAAGACCGATGCCATTACTCCAAATGTGTCCTCCTTCCTCCTTCTTTCCCCAGCTTTATATGCTGAGCATGACACCACGTGGTATGGAATACCCCTTTGGTCAGTTGGGGTCAGCTGTCCTGGCTGTGTCCCCTCCCAGCTTCTTGTGCACCCCCAGCCTGCTCGCTGGTCAGGTGGGGTGAGGAGCAGAAAAGTCCTTGACACTGTGTAAGCACTGCTCAACAATGGCCAAAACTTTGGTGTGTTTTCATACTTTCTTCATCACAAATCCAAAACATGGCACCATACAAGCTGCCATGAGGACAATTAATTCTATCTCAGCCAAAACCAGTACAGTAATATTATTACCATCTCAGATAACACCCTGTCATGCCTCATGCACCTCCCAGGTTTAACACTGGACAGAAAGGGAGATGTACAGACTGCTTAATCTGGAATTCCAGGTGGGTACTTTCTGGAAAAGGACAAAACTGATTCTGTCCGGGCAGGGTTGTGTGCTTGTAGAAGGTAATTCCTCCTTACCTTTTGGTATACTGGGATATAGAATAATTACATTTACAAGGACAAGCTTCTGAAATAGAAAAAAAGATGAACATTTCAAAAATGCTGCTACTCAAAGGCAGAAGAAAGAAGTGTGGTGCACGTGAATACATTATTGCATCACTGAGTCTCATCGTAATGGAACTAAAAGATAGTCTAGATGTTTGACATATTTTACTGTTGAAATAAGCAAGATCAATGCAGCTGGTAGGGACAGAGAACTCTTTCTCAGTACTCCCTGACACAAAGCAACTGATGCCTGCTTGCACACTCAGGGCCCTGACACAAATCAACCATGGGCAAACAAGGCCTCTAATTACAGGAACAACCTGTCTTCAGCTTCAGTTCTGTAGCTGATTACTTAGGTATCAAAGCCTCTTCTTTAAGAACTCAGTACGTCCATTTTTTTCTACCAGAAAGAAATGAGTCTTCTTTTAATTTTATATCTTGATGGGCAGTTTTGTGTCCTCCTATGTAGGGGAATAGACAGGGATCGGCGACCGGAAGATCACGGGATGTGACGGAAAGATAGACTCCTCCCCATAGGAGTGGCAGGAACAGGAAGCACAAGAGCTATATAAGCGTGTGATGCAGCTAAATAAACGGACGTTTTGTATCCATCATATTGATGTCTGTGCATCACTGTCCCCAGGGTGGGTAGAGCCCTGTGTCCCGGAGATATGCGGCCCAAGATAAGTTCTCCCGTAGAAGCGTACAGCTACATCCTATCATCTTCTCACCTTTTGAGAGAGTGACTTAACAACCAGCTTTACTGTTATCCTGAGCTATGTCCTCAATGCTCTCTCAGCACTCATGCTGAAGATGGCATAACTAGTGACTAGGACACAGAAACAGGGAAAAAATAATCACGACCATATAGCCTAATGGTGAAACCAATCCTCTGACAGCCAAGAAACCTGAGTTCCTCCGTGCCACCAAATATTTATATTTTGCACAAATGTTCCAACCACTGAGCTACTGCATGAAAGCAGAGAATGCAAAACACACCGTTTGTAGTTCCAGAAAGGTGTCAAACCTTCTGGGTAAGAAGAATTTCTAGTCAGGGTAAGGAATTAATGTTTGAATGGTGAGAGAATTCTAGCCTGTCAGGTCAGACATCAGCTGAACAGAGTTTCTGTCAATCCAACTTTTAGGTTTGAGCACCTAGACAGATAAATGATTACCTAAATAACTTGGAGGATGCAAAGAACAGGAATAAATGGTAGTTAAAAACTTTAGAGGTTTGCATGCAACAATATGGTAGACATTATGTTCGATCTAAGACATGAAGAAGTCAGAGCATGGACAATGACAAAAAGAGGTAAAAAAAGGACCATATGGTAGCAATAAAATGATTTAATTTATACTACATAGAAAAAGTATAAAATTTTCAGAATTCAAACATCTGTTGCAATCAGTTCCTTGCCTTGCCATTTATTATGTCCTCATTCCTTATCTACTACATATAATACGACATGAAGTGAGTGACAGTGCCTACCTACTACTTACTGTAAAAAATCATAGCAGGCTCTAACTCTTCCTCTGCATACAGGGTACATTTTATAGCCTTTCCTTTTCAAATCTCATTCATCTCATGTCACTGAATAGATTACTCCTTAGAGGGAAAAAAAAAAAAAAGATTTATGATACTGTGCCAAAGTGTTGAAGAGTAAGAGGTTCAAAAGCCACTGCTTTTGCAGTTATTAGCTCTTGGATCATGTCTGATATTAAAAAAAAAAGGTGACTATACAATTGCAATGATCATCTGAAGCAGAATTGTCGCTTTATGTTGTTAATGGCTATAGTAATGATTAAAGATGAATGACAGGTCATTTGTCATCTTGTTAAAATCCATTAAATTTCTTTTTCACTTCATAACCCTAAAAAAGGAAATAAGAAAAAAAGAATGCTAAGAAACTACTTAGGAATTCCAGCACCACTCTAACACTATTTCTCTGTCATTTATTAACATAAGAAAAGTTATGGATAGTTCTTAGCAATAGGCACAAATGTGAAAAATAAAAAATTCATATTGAGGAATATTATCCACATTAACTTGTCCTAAATTAACACTGTACTATTAATTATACAGTTAAATAAAGTACTTGTGTACAACTCTAATGAATTCCTAAATTAATTGAAGAACTGTACACTGAGAAAAATAATTTTGTCCATTCTACCATATATTTCACACAATATTGAGGGATAAAACTCATGAATAGCAAGTAGAACTGATGGGAAATTTTCTGAATATAAGTAATAGGAGGAGTAAGGGCTCTTTCCCTTCATTCTCTCTGGAGCTAGGAGGACATGAACCTGCCCTACTTCTATGTAGATAAGTAATACAGGTGTTTGTGAAAATAATTCCACTCCTCCACAACCTGTTAACATGGTAGAGTGGCATGCTAAAAAGGCAACTCACCTTCCAGGGCATCATCCCTTCCA
Source organism: Phalacrocorax aristotelis (assembly GCF_949628215.1). Classification (NCBI taxonomy): domain Eukaryota; kingdom Metazoa; phylum Chordata; class Aves; order Suliformes; family Phalacrocoracidae; genus Phalacrocorax; species Phalacrocorax aristotelis. The sequence goes on from NC_134277.1 coordinate 87,247,553, forward strand.
AGTTTGTCTCCTGTAAGTCTGGAGCACAGCTGGAGTGGGTGGCCAACCTTCTGCATTCGTGTCTCCTGTGTCTCCGAACAGATCAGAATTTTTTGAAAGCTTTTGTTTTGTTTTATTTTGGGTTTGTTTGGTTTGTTTTTTTTTTTTTTTGTATGAAACTCCTTCAGGTTTGAAGAGCTTTTGCTAGTTCAAAACCAGTCATTAGGATTTCAGGATTCATGTGTCTGAGATACAAACGCTATGTGCCGTACCCGCTGGCTGCAGCCTGCAACTCCAGGGGTCTTTGAAACTCACAAAGCCACATCTCTTAGTTTCCAGGCTCATTCTGTAGATCTGTCAAGCACATTCCTTCCTGCTACCTGAAGCAATGTATTAGACCATGTTGTGATAGGAAACGTCTGAAGATTTTAGACATAAAATGGGTTGTTAGGTCACAAAACTCACTAGCTGTTCAGTGTGCTTCCTTTAGCACTAATTTGTGCCTCAGTTGCAGTGGGATGCAGATCAAGGCCAAACCTCATTTCTATTCACCAGCAATCACAAGGAATAACAAGATGGGAGAAACACTACAGTAATATACTGCGGCTGTGGGACACTCTCTTGTCATAGGATTGGTGAGGATGGGAATAATTTATCTGAGTTTCTTGCCAAAATGATTGGACTTTACATGCCAGTTGCTACAAGGCTTTATATAAAATTATTTCCCCAGGTCTATCGGTCTGGACTGTCATTCTGGAAGGTTACTCCAGAGCCCAATATCCCAGATAGCTTCATATCTACTCAGGGAAATTCACATTACTACTGTTTTTAGCTTTGAGATTGCTAAAAATTGCTTGAAGTATTTATTTGCTAAATTTTTTTAAATTTCAGTGACTAGTTGAAGTATTCCATCTGGTTTACAGGAACTGTTGAAAAATTTCTGCTTTTGGTTTGATTCAAATTGAAACCAAGATAAAGATGAAGTCCTCAACTTTCATATGAATCACTAACCTTGGGTTTTAGCTGCTTCTGGTAGCTAGACACCTCAGCTGCAGTTTTGAGAGAAGTGGGAAGCATCTGATTGTAGTCATGAGTTTCAGGCAGCAGTAAACCTTCAAAATTGAAATGAACTTGATGCATTGGACATTTTGTTCTACGTAAATCCTGTGAATTCTGAGTACAAGTGAAGCATAAAAAGTTTAGTGAAGGCCATAATTTCATATCAGGGTTTCATTGTCATTTCACATGCTTTATGTGGAGTCCTTCAAAACAACTTTAAGCTTTGGAAGAGTATCTGCAGAACACAGAGTCAATTGGCACAGAATGCAAACTTTTTTAAAAAATATTTCAAAGAAATCTGTGACCCATAAACTGATTTTTGAAAAGTTCTTGATCACTTATGAATTATTCATATACTAGTAAAGATAAATAATGTTTGCATTCCTTTAACACAGCCAAGATTATTATCAGTGGGTGTTTTGACATTCATACATGCAGTCTTTGATACAGCAAATTATTCATTGTAAATTATTTTAGAACTAGTTAAAAATTATCTGTCTTGTGAGTATTGTAGCAAGACTCTATAGTTTTCTTGTTAGTGGAAGAAAAATACTCCTTTTTTTTGTTATACATTTCTAGGTTAATTCTTCTTCTACTTCAGCAGAAATCATTAAAACCTCACAGGTTTCATCTGAGTTCTGTTGCAAGTCTGACATGGTTTGTTTTGGGTGGGGGGGTTGGCATTTCACTATGAGCTAGAGGTATATATTAAATTACAATGTGTTTCTATATGAGTCAAAGGACATAACTCTTTCTTTCAGGATTTCAACCAAGTAAGAAACAGCAATAATAGAAATATGATTCTGCAATATACTTCAACATTTTAACTCAGTCAGACCAGTTTTCTGTAACATAACATAGGCAGATAAAAAGCAAAGTATGGGTAGCAGTGCCTCTGATTTATAATTATCTGCAAGTACAGGTTCCAATCCAGCATTCACTTTGTTTCTGCATTATTAAAAAGAGCATTTTCACACTCATTTTCAAACATTCAACCCACCATGCCTCACCTATTCAGTGGACCCAAGGGGCACATTAAAAAAATATTTAGATCTTCTAAAAAAATGATACCAAAAATAATCCTGCAATATTACTGCAGTTTTTGAGCAATGGGGCACTGAGATTCATGGAGGACTTGGATATGACGAAAAAGTGAGCTTGACCTTGTGCTTCAAACTCACCTGGAAAGTACTGCAGTGCAACTTGGCACCCTAGAAGCTTTCCCAGACTATCTTCCACATGTTGCTACTATGTTATGTTTCAACAGTTTTCTTGGGAGAAGAAAAGTCACTACACGGGGAAAGAAAGAGAACAATTTCTCGTCATTAGAGAGTGCTGCTCCGCGGCAGCAGAGGGGTGGCTGTGCAGACACCTCTGAGGGTGTTCTGGAAAAAAAACAGAGAGGGAAGCAAAGGATGCTGCAACGGTAGGTGGCGACGGTGAAGATGGTAACAATTTGGACATGATACACAAAGGAGCAGGGTACAAAATCAGCAACAGGGATATTATTATGTTTTAACATCAATGGGCACCAGTAATTTTGTTCTTACTGGTCATGCAATAAATTTAGAACTGCAATGTCACAGACATATTTGTATGTCACCTGTCACCATGTTATGGACCATTCTCTGTTTCTAATATCTGCAGAGGCACTCAGGCTTAGGCGTCTCAGTCATTAAATAAGTCAAAGTGTAGCATAACTTGTCCACTGCAAATATTTTCCAGTAACAATGAAAAATATGGAAACACTATAGAGATTTAGGTTGTTTGTGCAAAAACCATGCTGCATTCACTAAGTATTCAGCAAACAAAAGTTTAAATTATACATGATTAAGAGAGACATAAGTGTATGCTCCAATACTGAACTGAATCTAAGATCCATTCAGGTCAAAAGTCTTCTGTAGTTTTATGGTCATGCAGTTTTGAGATCAGATTATGCAATCTGAATGTGCATTGCTGCTCAAAGGCTAGTGGCTCTGCTTTTCCATTGAATGTAGACTTTCCCTTCCTTGTTTTGCTCTCAGTGCTAAAGTCAGATCAGCTGTCTGATCTGTATGGAAACTGGATGTATGTGTACAAAAACATCTGCTCATATTTTGGATTTTCTGGGGGGGAAAAAACCAAAACCAAAATATCTGTGTGACTATTCCTAGCCAGAAATTTATACTTATGCAAAATAGTAACTTGAAGTGAATTAGTTTCTTGGAAACTTCTAAGCAATAGAGTAGGTTCAGGCTGACTTAGCCCTTGAACTGAGCAGCTCTTTTTCAACTCAAACTAAGGCTTATCTGAGTTCCTTTGATCGCTCACAATTATAGAATCACAGAATCATAGAATCATTAAGGTTGGAAAAGACGTCTAGGTTCATCAAGTCCAACCATATGTGCCCGGAAGTGCCGTGTCTACATGTCTTTTAAATACCTATAGGGATGGTGACTCCACCACCTCTCTGGGCAGCCTGTTCCAGTGCCTGACCACTCTTTCAGTGAAGACATTTTTCCTAATATCCAATCTCAACCTCCCCTAATGCAGCTTGAGGCCATTTTCTCTCGTCTTATCACTAGTGACTGGGAGAAGAGACCAACACCCACCTTGCTACAACCTCTTTTTAGGTTGTTGTAGAGAGCGATAAGGTCTCCCTTCAGCCTCCTCTTCTCCAGGCTATTCTTTTATTCTCTTTTAAAAATTATTATTGTTTCAATGACACAGTGATTCATCATAAAATACTGAGGGATTTCCATAGAAGTGCAAGACATTATATTATTATATGCCTACATGAATGTCAAATGTTTTAATGATGATTAGTGTAAAACCAATATCACATGAACTAGAAACCTATGAAAAGGTTTTATTTTCTTTTTTCCCCCCATAGTTTGGTCAACGAAAAAATCAAAAAGCCAAATAAATTAACAATTTTTAGACAAATTAACTAGATACATAATGATTCATCAGCATATAATGTTAATAAATTATTCTCTTAGCTTGCCGTAAGTGGAAAATCATTATATACTACTTTTAGTAGATATTGTTACAGTATTAATCAAGCATTTTTGTTAGTTGTATCAATATAACAACTGGGGAAGGAAATTATTTTCTAGACAGAAGTATTTAATCAGCAAAATACACTAATTCAACTGAATTATTATATGGATCTTCCACTGAGTCCTAATCAGAAAAACATTATGAAGTAGATTTAGATCAGTATTTCTAGCTGTGTAGCAGAACTGTGATCATCCTGCAGAACATTCTCAGCTTCAAGGAAGCAAAAAAAGACCAACCAATGTAAAAATTCCTACATCTCCCATATGTTATTTCTCTGGAGACAATCTATAACTAACAGACTATAAGCTGTTTTTAAAGAAGAAACAATGCCTTTATAAACACCTGTAATATCTGTTGGTGACAATCTAGGGAACAGAAGAAACCTCAAATCCTGAAAAGTGCAACCACTGAGGGAAGCAGAACCCAGAGGCTACTGTTAAGTACTCAAGCACCAAGTGTATCAGTAAAGAGTAGGAGAAGGAAATATTGTGTCTCTTCATTAAAAACTTTGCAAGGGTTTGGTGTCTGCTTTCCAAGAACACAGTGCTGGCTAAACATAAAAGTATTTACTTTAAATCACATGTATCTGGATCCTTTCTCTCTGTGCCGGAATAAAGCACCATTTAGCCTGAAACTAGAGATACTCTGGTTTGTTAGTATTAGGAAAACATGATGTGGTTCTATTAAAAAGTGTTCAAACACACCTGACATGAACAGCAATCCAAAATAGAAAAGGCCAGTGATTAAGTAGTGTTAGAGGCACAAAACATGTTGGTGAAAGCAGTGATTTTTCCTCAGAAAAGCAGAGGTACCAGAGGCATTTTGACCTTCAGAACATTTTGATTTAGCAGCCTTGAATAATGACTGGTGGCTTATAAATTAAGAAATAAGATGGATAGAAGGTATGAGGAGAAATATTTTTTCATAATTATTATTCTTGTTATGGATACAGTCCATACCTATTAAGATTTATGTTGTTATTGCTAAGGTGGGAATAAAAATCTTGTATTAAACAGCTCTCCAGGAACACTTGGTATAGGAGAAGTCTATGTTTCTCTCCATGGACATAACACAAATTCTGCTTACAAAAAAATAATATACAGCAAAATTATCCGAGTGGTCAAATTCCTTACTGGGACAGCCCAAATCCCTTCTGGGTCAGGTACCATTTATCACTCTTCATTATAGGCTCGGTTTCAGGAAAAGGCGGTGTACCCACTGCTGCCTGTTTCTGTTAGACCACACATCATCTGTCTCTGTGCTGTGAGAGGTGCTGGTGCTGAGGCTCCAGGCTGCTGTTGTCCACATCGTGCGGTGCTACACTCCTTGGCTGTGAGCGTCTGAAATGACATGTAGGAATGGTGCCATACTGTGCATGTTTGCGACTGACTCTAACAGGTAGAATGGTCAACGTTGCACCAGGTGTGACTGCCTCCACCTCCCACGCTCTGCCAATGCTATCCTCACCAGGCTTCACACCATAAAGGACTCCTCAACGTACTTTTGTCATGAATGAGGGCATACAGACATATTTTCAATTCACTCTGTGAAAATGAGACTTGGAAAAACAGGCTATAAAGCAACTGCCAGTAACTTTGAATAGAAAAGGAAAAATTCATACAAAATTACTATGGTTTTAGGGTCACATAAGGATCAGAGTGAAGTTGTAACAAATATATAAACAGTGAGGCCATGACTCTTGGTTTCTACCCTTGATCTTGTTTTATTTACCAATATAGATGTAGGCAGTGCCTGTCATTGGAGGAATTAAGACCAATGGATATATATAGTAAAGGCTACCCTGAGCCACACTAAATGCCTGTTTCTATTGTTTCCAAAGTAAAACATGTTATAAATGGAAATCTAGGGAAGAATAAAAAATTGAAAAGTGGCTGTTACGCCTCCCCTTAATATTCTTTCCAATAATTTTCAGTTCTGGAGGTATAGTTGGTATATATACATTTATTGGATGCCTTTGGACTCCTCTTCCTTGAGTTTTCCCAGCCTCTGCTTCAGCCCACGTTCCTTTTAGTGTTTCCAACATCCTTTGGAACAGTTCCACCAGCCTGCAGCTGCTGTGTGAAGAACTTTTCCCTAAAATTGTTTTAAACGTGGCTCCTACTAACTTGATTTATTCCTCCTTTTATTTTGGGCAATTTTATATTTACAATGGACTATCAATCCTTATCCAACCTCTCCCAGGCACTCTTTTATAATGAGCTCTATCTTAACCTCCTTCATAATTTTTTTCCAAGCCTGACAGTCTTATCTTATTTCATTCTTTCATACAAAGAAGCAGTTCCATGCCTTTGATGATTCTTGTTCTCCTTCTCTGAACCTTACTAAGTTTTCATAGATTGTGTTTCAAATGGAGGAGAGGGGTGATGCCAGAGAATTATGCAATAAGGTAGGATGTTCCCTGTTTTATTCTTTATTCCCTTTTTTAAAATAATTCTTAGCTTTGATTTGGCCTTTTTAGCCATTATTGAGCTAACATTTTCACAGAACCATTTATTATAACCCATGGTTTTATTCCTGAGTGATAATGGCCGGTTCGGGGCCATTTGTTGTATGTGAACATAGGCCTGCTCATTCCCATATGCATGGCTTGACATTTATCTATACTGAATTTCATCTGCCATTTTATTGGCCATTCATTCAGCTTCCTAAGGTCCTTCTGCAATTCTTCATAGTCTGACTTCGTTTTTACTGCCTTGAATAACTTGTTATCAGCAGTAAACTTTGCCACTTCGCTAATCACTTGCTGTTCCGTGTCATCTATGAATTTCTTGAAGAAGTCCCCACACAGATCTATGTGAAATTCACTGGTGATTACACTGCAAAAAGTATTTATTCCTACTCTCTGTTTCATCATTTAACCAAACGATGAAATAAAAGGAGGTACGTTATCCCTTATGCTGTAACTGCTTAGGTTCTTTAAAGCTTCGGGTGACAAATTGTGTCAGAAACCTTGTGGGATTCCAGGCAGGATATATCAGGCAAAATACCCTTACCCATGTGCTGAACTTTCAAATAATTCCAGTGTGTTTATGAGGAAGGATTTCCCTTCGAGAATCCATGATGACTCTTCCCCAGTATATGGTTAGGTTTATCCATGTGCTTATTAATATAAGCTTTATTACAGGCTCCACTAATTTGCCCTGTTGAGATATCAGGCTTATGGACCCTGTATTTCTTGGAACCTCACCTGGGATCAATTTAAAAGGCACCTTCATATCTGCCAAGTACTTCAAGTACCAGGAGAATTTTAAGTAAGAGGATGAGAAGTCTCAGGTGCATATAATTTGATCCTGGCAAATTGTCACTATTTTATTATTGTTGTTGCTAATTATATTCCACTGAATAATGGCTAGCAGTTGTCCTCTTTCCACCAAGTTTTTGTATGTCTGTTATTTTTTATATTCATGTTCCTTAATCTGACAATTTAGACTTTCTATTGTGAGTGTTCAGCTTTGGTTCTCTTCTCAGCATCCTGTTTAAATCATACTCTGTGTTGGACTAATACCATCCTGTGCTCTAGCCTTCACAGAGATTAAGAAAATTTCCAAATTCCATAATATCCAACACAGATATGTCATCTTCAGCTCTGTGCTGTTCTATACTTGTCAACTTTCTTCTTTCATTGAAAAGCTCAGTCTTAACTTCCTTGATGTTAAGTGCTAGCAGCTTGGTCCACTTGTCATTCAGATGAAGTACATCCCTCCTGAATGACCATTCATTATGCTGGAAGTGTCCCCAGCTTTTGATGCATCTGAATCCTTACTACTGGCTTCCCATCCCAGCATTAAAAGTTCACCTTCTTCCTTCTTCTCTGGTCCCACAGGAATTATGGAGAGCACTGCAAACACTAGTTTAGTGCATTTGGTATTCTTAAAACATTCTTAAAAGCCTAAATTCCATTCCCCCCTGCTTCCTGCAATCTCTCTCCTGCCTTTCACTCTGCTATTTTTATTCCTATGCACACCAGCTACAGACCCTCTCTGTTGTTTCCTAGCAGTTGGTAGAGACATCTCACAAGGTCTGACACATTTGTGCACTTGGCAAACAAGTCACCATGAAATTCTCTTTGCAGTCACAAACTTCACTTGCTATTTTTCTGGTAGCATTTCCCACCACTGCAATCTGCCTCTTGCTTCCAGTAGAGCCTCTGCTTAACAAGACATTTCCTTGGTGCGGGATGGCAGGTGAGCAACTTTCATCAAGGCAGACTCCTGACTGGGATCCTTTGCCCTTCACCCACCTGACACCTTCCTCCCTACCCCCCAGCTGGGGGGGCTTCTTTGGTCTCAGTCCTTCTATGCCAATCTGAAGTGAAAATAAGAACCTCTCTGTGCATCTGTGCTGTTCCTCAGCAGTACTGGGTTTGCTGGCTTGAAGAAGACACTGATTGATTAAGTACCTGAAAAAGCTCTTGAATAATCTCTCCGGACTCTGAGGTCATTCAGTTCAACCACTCTAGCCTCGGAAGAGAAGGCGTTTTTTTCTGTCAGTTACAACTTATCTACAGTATAGACACACCTGCCACTTTCCCATGGAGAACATACACATCCATATGACACTGACACAGTAAAACTGTCCTTCCCCACCATCTTCCTGCTGAAGAACACCACCTCTATTTCTTCTTTCTGAAAGGATGAGAAGTTGATTCCCAATATGAGTCTGATTTAACCGTTAGCTTAAAAAGAGTTAGCTAACCTTTAACTTTCCCCTAAATTCATATGTGGTTTTCACAGTTTCATTCTAACTTTAACCATTTTTTTAATACAAACTCTTCACACAATAAACTAAAACAAGAGTAAGTTATTCAGCTCTACATCAGCATACACTTTGCAGGGGACACCCAAGTATTTTCCCAGACATCTTAATTTTTTTAAAACATCATGAACTTTTTATCTTTTAGTAATACATCCATTATTAGTCAAAGTAAAATTTTAAGACTCCAATAAAATGGAAAATAGAGAATTTTAATTTGAATGTAGAGAGATAGTCAGTTTACCATTTTGCATGAAATACACAGTATTCAAACTGTATCTTCTTTTTGGAAGCAGGACTCACCTTTAAACCTGAGGTTTAAAACAAAAGCATATTCACCTACTACCAAAAATGAAGCTGCAGTTACATGAAGCTAGATAACATACTTCCCAGAGCTGTTAAGAAGATAAAAGAGAACCCATGATTTTCACACAATACCAAATTTTTCTTGTAATATTTCCAGATTTTATTATCACTATTATTTTGTCTTCAGTGATGTTTATGATTTCTTTTTATCGCAGTTTGTGTACTCTGTGATTTGTTACTTCAGCTACCGAATAAAGAAAAAAATGGTTTGAAATATTTGAAATATTTAAAATATTTCTCTGCTGGCATCCTGGATGTATTGCTTGCTTCCAGCAAATATTCATGGTGTTCATTTTTGGAACATTTTTACAAGCACAATGATAACATGTATTTTCAAAATGGCTTTCTTTGAGATGGATTACTTTTCCTTCCTGTAGTTCTGTATGATTTGTCTGCGAAAAACTCTGGGAAATTCATATGAAGGCTTCTATATAAATTAGGATTGTAGCTATAAGATTTGAGTTTGTTTATTATAGTTATTTTTCCCTTCCCTTTGTAAAACATAAATGATTTATCGGAATAATAATTAAATAAATGTTCCACTTTATTTATTGTAACCAGTTAAGTAAAACAAAAAATTACAATATTACATATCATTAGGATTAAAATATTTATTAGATTGCTGAAGATTTCCAGATAGAAGATTTCAGTGAAAGGCTCAGATCATTCCACATAACACTCCTGACTTCATAAACCCCAATAGTATATTAAAATATATTAAAAGAAAAGGTCTGTTTTATTATGATTGAAATATCCAAAGATTTCAAAATACATTTTGAGAAAAGAATACTCTTGGTCTTTTTTGAAATCAAATTCTGTCACAGTAACGGGTAGAAATAGTTACTATAAATCTCATCTGTTGAGTTTTTAAGATTTATTTTCTGTGAAAGAGACAGAAAGAAAACCCAGAGCAAATAGAATTAGAGAGAGATTTTGCAGTTTCTGTCTGATCAAAAAAATGCAAATACTATGATTTTCAGTGTCTTTTCAGTGGTTTTAAAGTTAGTTGTCTAACAAGATGCCTCTCCATTGGTGTCATTTGAAAGTAAGCCACACTCCAGTCTCATTCTCAGAGAGCTTTTATTGACATCCACCTTAAATTCGCCTGTCTAAAACTTCATCCTATTAGTCATAGTTATAGCTAAATATATCACCTAAACAACATTTTCATAGGTTCATGTTGCTGTTTTTCCAGATGCTGTGTGCAGGCCATTATGACTCCAAACTACAGATATTTATGTCTCTTCTTCCACATCAAAATTTACCTACATAAGATAATTATATCACCTATATTGCCTTTTGATTTGAGCATTTGACTTAAAAACCTGAATTATAGAATAGTACTATTCCAATTTTACAGACTGGGAAATAAGGCATTAAGAGGAAAAGCAATTTTTAGGTCAATGATAGGGAAATATTTTGAAGGTAAATTGAAGAATAGTGATATAATCACATGTGCCCTCCTACGAAAAGTAAATTTTCTTTATATGGGTAGGTATAGAAAAAAATAATGTCCATTTTCTGTCAAACTAAAGCAGTACACCATTACATGTGAATTAATGAAATTCTGTTTCTTCATTTTATTGTAGGCCCATGTGGAAATGTAAGGTAATATATAGATTTTCCGTATTTTATGCAAATCTATATTTAACTGTTGTGTCAATCCCTTTCCAGTAGCCCAAGCACTAATAGTTGTTATATGCAAATGTGATAAAAGCTGGAATAGTGAGCATGCCCTTCTCATTATTGTAAAAGAACTACAGTCTGGCAGTGGAAACAAGTGAAAAATAGTCAGTTTGTGGACGAGAAATAGACATGACAGTTATCACCCAGTGAAGGGGGAAAATGTTATAGTCAGCAACAGTGATAAACTTTTAAGCCTGTGCAGCCTTAGTTCTCAGCTAACAATACAGTTTATTTGTTTGGATGCATGCTGAATATTGCAATAGCATGCCCTTGTCACCAGTTAACTGTAAGTAAATTCTACTTTTGCCATTTGTTAACACAAGGTCTTCGTTTCTTTAAGGACCTCAGGTGTTCACCCAGTAGTCCTTCCTGTGCTTGCCTAAATGCTGACTTTTTACAGTACAACCCATTTTTTACCTGTTTGAAAGACATGGCTTAGCTGTCTGAACAAGCCCACTGGATACCTTTTTTCCACCTAAACTTCATTTTACTCAAAATAAAAGGAACAGATGGTTCTAATGTCTTGCTGTGGTCACCTCTTCTTCACATTTCTTTGTCTGTCATACAGACACCACTCATACTTAGTTGCTTCCTTAGTTCTAGTTTTTTTTCTGAAATAGCCCTTAAGCAGCATACTCAGAATGATAACATTTTGTCTTCTGCATCATCATCTGTTCTAAGACACTGGATCTAAAGTCAGTCTTAAGTATTATGAATGACTGGGGGTTTGGATTTTGTGCATTTTTAAAATGTGACCTCCTTGTGATCCCCCCCTTCATTTTGTTGGCATCCTAGCATAGCAGATGCCGTTTCAACATGAGAGCTAGCATGTCTGCAGGGAAACGTAGTGAGAAGGGCTGGCTAACGGAGCGACATCTATGGTGATATGATTGCTGTTGAAAAGTAGAAAGAGGCAATTATTGATTATGAAAATACAGGTGAATAAGGCATAAAACCAGTCCTCTCAGCAGGAACAAAGGAAAAAAGGAGGCATGGGGTAACTTGACAGTGTCACCAATTTCCCCACTCTGTGTACACCACCAGGAACCCCTGCTGAGGAGACATAAATCTAGCCAGTTTTGCATTGTAGGAGCCTATATGCTCCTGTTATTCCAGTCCATCACTTTTTCACAATAAATCTTATATTAAGCTGGGATAGCAGATTCTTTAGAATATATTCTTCTACAAGTCTCCAAGAATCATACCAACACCTTGATTGTACAGTTCCTGTACCTGTTTTTCATTATCTTCAGGGAAGGGTGAGAAAAGATGCTCTAACGACAGCTGATCTCTTAGACGTTAGTAGCTCAAGGGCAAGATTTCAGTCTGCTGAATGGGTTCTGAAAATCTCTCCGTGATACCTCTTGTATAACAGCATGCACAGCTGTATCTCATGACTCACTTCAAGAATGAGCAAACACACAGACAAACTAGAATCAGATCAATAGCATCTGCCTTTCCTTTACAAACTGTTTGGCTTGTTGAAACCAAATCTTGCGTTTTGATACCCCATTCACATGTCTTTTTTCCAGGCAGATGAAATGCCATGACTCAGTTGATGGGAGGAAAATATTATCTCCCCTTGTATTCATTAGTTTTCTATATCCTCATTTGCTGTCAGCTAAGCTCTACAGAAACTGGATATCAGTGTGACTCAGTGGATATAGAAGGGGGTTAGATTTGTTACTGAATTTTAGGAATTTTAGTCTGCTGTTGGCTTCTTATGCTTCTCTCATCTTCAGGCAAGTCTTTTGTTGAGTGGTTGTATTTGACCCTTCCCAGCTATAGGACTGCACTACACATTACCTAAACACATTTTTGACAAAAATATGACCATTTCTGAAGTCCTCTAGTTATGAAGATTTTCTGAAACATTGTACACAAATCCACAATGGACTACAAACTGGTAGAAACTTCAATTTCATTAAAGCACCTCTCAACTCACAGGTTCTTTGAGGAGAAATAAAGAAATAGCAGTCAAAATGAGGAAAGATTAAATGAGAGATTTCATAATTTAAAATAATGACATATCCAATGTTGAATTATTCAAAACAATTTTTTTTTTTCCTGCACATTTAACTCTTTTTTCTAAAGGTTATTTGCCCTAGTGCCCTTTTCTTCCTCTTACTTAATAGACTTCCTCATCCCTGCAAGTTTTCTGTGGTTTTGTATATTTAAATGTGCATACTTCCGACAAGTTCAGCAGGATTTACTTGGAGAACAGTGAAGATAAGAAATTGTAACACTTTTTTTTTTTTTTTTGAGAAAATATTATGTGTTGTTAAAGTATGAACAATGTTACAACATTTTTTGTTGTATAACTGAAATGACTCATGTTAAAATATAGGCAGTGTGTGGAGGTGGAATATTTTGTGAATTAATTTCACATGCAATGCAAGAGATTTTATGTGCTTTCAAAACCTACTGCTGGTCTCTTTTCCTCAGGAAAGGTACAAAGAATTTGGACCCCACATATATGCTTTTCAAAAATTTATGAGTGTTCAACAAAGATCAACTTTCCTGTGAGAGGCTGAAAGTGCAGAAGGACAGGGATGGGCCGTTTCACATTAAAGTTCCTTACATTTATTAATAATTGGGAATATAAAACTCTGGAGTCATGTGCTAATATCTAATTCTGTTTGCTTTAATATTTTGATATTGCCTATAACCAGCTTCTGTCAAACAAACCCAAATACTGACATTCCCACTTCTACCTTTTTATCATTCTTATCATGCAGTGATACTAGAATTACTGACTTAAAATTTAACTTTCACTCTTGGTCATTTGAATGATATCAAACACTTAAAACATTTAATGAAATGACAAAGTTTGAATTATTTTAGTTCTACCTTTCTCAAAAGTCTCTGGCATCGATTCTCCAGACCTGATGCTACCATAATTGCCATTGACTTTCGCAGGAGGTTTATCTTCCTGTAGTACTGGAATCTAAATAATTAAATATTAAGGTTTATAAAAAGGTGAATTCTGACCTCAGTGATACATCCTCTGACATCTTTATCAGGACCCTGAGGGCAGTAACAGGTCTTAAAGGTCCTGACCAACCTCAGCTATGACACCCCACCCCTGCCCCCTGCCTCACTAGGGGCCCCATTTAAGCTCAGGCTGGGGCCTTATGAAGTGTTTGGGATTGCCCATGTTGTCTGAGTTTGCAGAGACATGGTTAGGAAAGTCAAAGCCTATGTGGAGCTGAATCTGGCAAGAGATGTCAAAGTCAACCAGGACTTCTATAAATATTTGATGTGCTTGATAGAACACACTTGATCCATTATACTCCAGAGTTTGAAAAGGTATAAACTACTGAGCAGTCATCAAAGTTTAAATCAAATTGCAGCAATAGTCAAATACAGTAGTTAAAAGTATACAACTTGATAACTACATCCTCAGATATTCCTGTGTAGGCTTAATCATTGAACTTTGATAGCTGTATAAGGCATCCTTGCGCAAAGCAACTATCTCAGTACAGCTTTACACTGTACCACGGGGAGAAGCCTGAGGAAACTTTCTTTTGACATCATACATTCATTCTCAGGGCCCTGATTTCATGAACAGGCCTCCACTGCCCTCGGGCCCTGACCACCCTTGTGCGGAGCCTCCACTCACACCTTCTTCGCATGGGCTGAGGAGCTCCATTTAAGCTTGGGTCTGGGCTCCCAGACCTGGCCTGACCTACCTATGCTGTGCGAGTGCCATCTCCAGTCCTGCTTTTGGCACTGCCTCCTTGATGAACCTTGGACCCACACTCTAGCCTTTTCTCCAGTAGAGTCTCCTGTTACTCCTGACTGAAATCCCTGGATGGACCCTGAATGCCTCCCCCTATATGGGGCTGTTGCCAGCACCTAGCTGTGCAGACCTAGCTCAGGTGCTGCAGGACTCTTCACTCATCAGTAAGGACATGGTGCTCTAGTCACTCTCAGCTCTTGGTTCCTCTCTTGAGGAGCAAGCAGCCTTGAACTTGCTACTCTCTGACATGGACCTGCTATGTGCTTGTTGGCATTTGAATATAGCACTTTGGGATTTCAGCAAGAGATAGGCAATTAGGCAGTTCTGTGGTCAAGTCATTTAACAACCTTACATGAATGCCTTTTGCATAGAGCTGTAGATCACATGCTATCAAACTTAACCGCTTTCAAAAGAAAAAAATAATTCTTAGTAATTATTGATAATATGCTCTTCACTTCCAATCAAACACGGAAACTATATTTGTCACGTTATCAGTTAGACACTGCCATTTGACTTCCCTTTAGGTCTTTGTCATAACTGAAATGACCTTAGCTAACCATTCTTTCTGATTTCTCTCAAGCACTTGTTCACAGGTGAATGCACTTCAGTCATATCAGTAACTAAATTTTTCACATTATTTTTGACAAAATGCAATGAAATGATTGACAGCAAAGGAGGCCATCAGTCAATAAAGGTGGAAGGCAGCATAAATGATGCATCATGCTACTTTCCAACCTATGAGCAAAGTCAGGCAGGGCACTGGAAAATGGAAACAGTGCTGAATGAAAAATAAGATAATGTGCATTTGTGCAGAGCAATTTCAGCTCATGAATTTATAAAGGTGTCAAATTGTTATCTAAATAAGAGAGGAGAATAGTTCTGGTGTTCTTTAATTAACTCTTCAGGAGCCACAACCCACAGCCATTGAGACTTCAAGCTAGATCTAAATTAGGCCCCAGTGGCAATTGTAAATCTTTGATACGATGGAGTCCCATGGTAGGATCCTAAATACATTTAATAAAAAAAAAAACCAACATCCAAATATTATTATCTTTTCTCGCAAACAGATGCAGGGACAGAAACTGTTCTTGCAAACTGACCCTTGAAATAGTGCGGAGAAGTGCATTATCTATGAGTACTAGTAAAATGCACACCTATGCAGAGCTCACAGGGCAAATTCAGAGTTTTGAGCAGACATTAATGATCTTTCAAACAGGAAGACTTCTCCTCTAACCTCTGTATTTTTCTCAACAACCCTCAACCTGATGTACAGATAGATGGAGAAAGATGAATTCCTATGTTGACTTATCAGCTACTTAGGAAGAGATATTAAGGAGAAGCAAAATGAGATATTGAATTTTTTAAAACACTGTCTAAGCCTGAAGCAGAAATGTAGTCACCATCTTTCTTATGTAATGACAGGGGCATTTGCTAACCATAGATTTCAGCAAATCATATTTATTTAACTATACTGGGAGAATGAGTGACCTCAGACACATAATTAAAATGCTTTCCTAACATGCCTCTGCATCTAGAAAATAGTTCCTTTGAGAGCACGTGGATTCCTTGCCGATGAGGTCAAATTTAAAAGCTATGATTAGATTAATTTAAGTACAATAACATTTCATTTTGGTAAACATAAAAATAAATGAAAATTATGCTTCCTGAAGAACACAATTTAAAAATTACTCGGGTTCTTAACAGTTTTCTGGAAAACATTTTTTTCCAAATTAAGAATAGAGAAAAGTTATATATTTATAAATTACTATATGTCTGCTCTTTGACAGAATGTCAGAAACAGCCTTGTCTGAAAAAAGTTGTTTAAGTGGGATTCAAGTTTTTTCACAGAAAACAAAATATTTCCTCCAAAATTTTTCAGAGGGATTTGAAAAGGTCTTCCTTTTAAAAATCTGAGATGTAAATTAGCGTACAAGTGTGAAGAGCAATTCCAAGTATTATTCTATATTACTAAAGGCTTTACTGAGTAGAAAGAAAAGGTCCATAAGATAATTTACTTTTAAATTAAATCTTTTTCTTGTTAGAGAAGCATTTTCTAAGCTATTAATTACTATTTTAAGTACCTCAAATATAACTGAGTATACAGAAAAGCTAAACGCCAAGTTGAACCCCTACCTAAGAGATGTAGAATATTTCCTGTTTAAATTTTGTTTCAAAAAGTGCAATTGCAATGCTAATTTAGTCCTGAGAATATTTTGAATCATAAAAGAGCTTTTTAGCACATGGTTTTTCTTTTTGTCATTTACAGATACATTCAAGCACAAGTTGCAAGAAGGCTTGGATAGTTTTAGTGGTCCACCTGAAAACTGTTTATTTCTGTTCTGGTAGGGTCACTCCTTGGTCAGACCAATGAGCCTGCAGGATTCACTGTGGCAGTAAAAGCACCAGAGCTGCTGCATTAGTGGGACTGCCTCTCATGAAAGTAACAATGTTTTAGAACTGTTTCGACTGGTCATGAAACTCCATCTTTAAAAAAGGATAATCATTTCAATCATGCTAAAAGCAGTAATGATCAACAACAAAGAGCCACTGGGGCACTGGTAGATAGGACTGGAGAGCTGATACAAGAAAGGAATGGGAGTCAGCCAGCAGAGAAAAGTAAGAAGCAGCAGCTCTTCAAAACAACTACTAAAAGAGTCACGAAGGAGCAGCCCTCTTGCTGCCCAAGCCAGCTCAGGCCTGTTTGATAACAAGTCATCTAGCAATTTGCCTTTTTCTTTTTTTATTTTTAGCACAGTATTTTTGTCTGAAAAAATTGGAGATGAGAACATGTTTAAATACCTTTAAGGAGAAAGAACACAACATCTGAAATTAAAAGACAGACATATCCTTTCAGAATTGAAGCAACTAGAAAAGCATCTGTTAAACATTATATGTTTAGAACAAGTTTAGACAAAAAAAGATTTCTCTAATACTGCTTAGGTGATATTGTTTTTCTTTTTGTTTTTGTAATGGATAGATTGGAAAAATCACTTTCTTTCCAAAGTTAATCATATTGATTTGTCTCAAATACACCGTTTCCAAAAACACAACAGGATAAGTCATGTAAAACATACAAAATCTGCATCTCATTTAAAGAAAATCAGAGTTTTTCTAAAATCTCTGTTATCACACTGATCTCCGTAACGTTCAAATATCTTGAAGCACTGCATAGAAAAATATGCCACAACTACAAGATGAAATCTGAACTGCTTGGAAAGCTGAATTTTGGTAAGGATTTATGGATTTGTTTTTGCTACTTTCATTTTTTTAAATACAAGTTTATGTTCCTGAAGGTAAGAAATGAACTGGAAGTAGCAACCTCTGTGATGATTCTTAGTTCTTGTGAGAATTTGCTTCCTAATCCTGAAAATGGAAATACTTTAGCAGACAAGAGTTTAAGAAGAGATGAGTCATCACACAGTCAATTGCCAGGCAGGTGATTACATGTCTGCTCAGAAACTGACCAGTGACTAAGCATATGAATGAATCAGTAATCTTGCATATGCTAATGAGGTGGCACTGACTCACCAGGAACTCCACAAAGATTTATCAATACATTTACACACACACACACATTATATACGTGTGTGTAAATAATTCATATATATAGCTTCTCTAAACTGAAAGAAAGGTTAGAAGTTAGGTCCAGGATCTTCTCTCCTACCACAAATGAAGAATCTGAGAAATAAAGTGACATGTTTATAAATATTTTAACCATCCTGTGACTAACACATGGTACCTTAGCAACCAGCTAGGTTTGTGAATCATTACTGGTCTGAAATTTTTGCCACATTCTACCCAAAATTACCTGTGAAATTGAAGTTAATTTTTAGTATTTTATGAAGAGGGAGATTAACATTAACTATCAAAAAAAGAGTTTATGGTAGTGAAAGTAAAGCCTTATTGGCCGAGAAAGATGCACCGAATTTCATATCCTTTCTCTGGTCTCTTAAGAGCACAGAATTACACTAAGACAATTTTGAAAACTTGGAAATAGCAAATGAGTGCCTAATAATCAGATTAAGGGATTACTTTCATTTTCTTCTTTTGGCTTAAAATCCAAATACTCGTAAAAGATATAGCAGCTTCAACAGAAAAAAAAGAGACATTTCCTTCAACACTGCCTCCAGGAGTCTAGACAGCATATACGGAAATCTGCTCAGACAGGGAAATAAGAAAAGAGTTTGAGTTTCCTATAGCTCTTTACTAACAGTCTTAGCTGTTACTTGTAAAAATAATTGTTAAAATTATTATGGTACTTGTTAAATACAAGTAAGTAATACAAGTAAATGCAAGTACCATAAACACAAGTATTATGATACTTGTTAAAATAACCATGAAATCAACCATCCTTGCTTCCAGAGTTTTGTGAAATGTGTTGCTCTTTTACTTAAAATACCTCAAATGGGAAGTAAAGTTTTACTTCAGGATGAATAGAAACTGTAGTCCCTGCAAAAATATTTTTGATGTCCCATGTTTTCACAACAACATTAAGCTCAAGTCAGACACGAGAAGGAGTAGGGAACAGATAAGGGGGAAACTACCTACCTCAGAGCAGAGGAGAAAGCATATATGGTAATTAATATGTCCTTAACTGTAATGTAATGGATGAAATATATCAGTATCTCACCACTGGACAATTGAGTACAAGTCAAGGGTGCTGACTTTTTACGTGAGGCCAGCTGAAGTTTTCTCTTAAGTTCCCAGTCCCAGAAATCCTTTGCTTAAAATAGAAGCCACTGATGAAAGACTGATGGCTCAGTATTCATCCTTTGGACCAATCTGCAGATAAAACCACTTATTAACTTCCCTCAGTATGAAGACACACACAGGCTGGACTAGCTTCTTAATATTCACGTTCGCCAGTTGAACATCACCCTTCAAACATTTCCAAAGACTGATGGGAGACATCTTATTTCGCAGCATGACTGTTGCAGCTGTTTAGTGTCACAAACGTAAGGTCAGTTTAATCTCTTCACCAAGAATGTGCTGTTTGTTCTGTGCACCCGGTGTACACACATGGTTACACTATAAACATAGTTTTGGAGGCTTGTATTAATCTTCCAACAAGATGCCATTGTCATGTTTGCTTCTACTCAAGCAGAAAACAAACATTTTCTTGTGTCTGTTAGTCCTCTGCTGTCCATTAATATCAATCGTATTGAGTCTCATTCCATGTCAGATCATCTAAATGTTAACTTTTTGAAAAGATAGTCCAATTCATTTGCTCCCAACTTCAGAAACATTACAATTTGTTGCCTAGTTTATTTCCCTGGTTTCAGCTGGGATAGAGTTAAATTTCTTCGTAGTAGCTAGTGTGGGACTATGTTTTGGATTTGTGCTGGAGACAGCGGTGATAATACAGAGATGTTTTAGTTGTTGCTAAGTAGCGCTTACACTAGTCAAGGACTTCTTCAGCTCCCCAGGCTCTGCCAGGTGCACAAGGAGCTGGGAGGGGGCACAGCCGGGACACCTGGCCCCAACTGACCAAAGGGATATTCCATACCATATGACGTCATGCTCAGCATATAAAGCTGGTGGAAGAAGGAGGAAGGGGGGGACGTTCAGAGTGATGGCGTTTGTCTTCCCAAGTAACCGTTACACGTGATGGAGCCCTGCTTTCCTGGAGATGACTGAACTCTTGCCTGCCCCTGGGAAGGAGTGAATGAATTCCTTGTTTTGTTTTGCTTCCGCGCGCAGCTTTTGCTTTACCTATTAAACTGTTTTTATCTCAACCCATGATTTTCCTCACTTTTCCAATTCTCTCCCCCGTCCCACCAGAGGGGAGTGATTGAGCGGCTGCGTGGTGCTTGGTTGCTGGCTGGGGCTAAACCATGACAACAAAACAACAACAGCAACAACAAAAACCAAAAAGGCCAGAAATATGGCTTATTTTATGAATGTATAGAAAAATATATGTGACAATATATTAATGCTTCTTGACGCATGTTTATGTCTCATTCCATCTTAATAGCTCCTGCAGTCACTCCTGGATAAACACAGTCATTAAGAAAGTTCAATTACTTTGTTCATAATCTTCTCCACCTGAAAAAAAAGGGCCATTAAAGGTTACTTTGAGGTCCCCTACTTACATGTCACAGGTTTATGTTCTTCTATGTGTTAACAGGAGCAGGTTTATCACAGAATAGAACAGATGTATGAGTTCCCCTCAAGATTTCACTTGGTGGAATAATCCTCACCTGGCCCAGCTGTATGGTCTACTAGGCCATGACTTGATGGAGGGCTTGTTAGCCTCCCCTTGGATTTTACTTTTGTAAAGCAACAGTTTCTGTTTATTGGACTGTCCTGTTTATATCTTGCCTTGTTTAAACATTTTTTTATTATTTTTTTTTTTAAGCAGGTCTTACAAATCCTTTTTTACTTTTCCCCTCATCACATTATGACTAGATTTACATCAGCTATGCCTATATTTATATTTATTTATTTTTTAAGACTTTCATTGATTAAGCTTCTCAATTGAAGTTTAACCATCTGTTGTTTTACTAATAGCAGACCATTCACTCAGTTAAGATTTTTTTTCCATCCTCCACTGAAAAGAGTGTAATTTTAAGTTTATGATTAAATGAGTTGAAATTTCTGATTTGGTGCCTGAGATGATGCCATGATGTCAAACCTCAGAAAAGCACCCCTTCTGGCCATGTTATTATTCTTATGAGTTTTTTCTGCATGTATAAAACAGAAATATTTTTATTTTGAAGGACTCCTAAGCTAACTCCATACACTGAAATGTGAAGTGGTTAGTCACTGCTCCTTGAATATAACCAAAAAGTGTATGTCAGTAATTGTAACCATAGTATCCACTGAATTTCTTTGTGATCCCAATATTTTGCTTATTATAAGATTTTTTATTAATTTCCTGTTTGTTTTGTTGTGTAAACATATTTTCATCTGCTATTCTTAAGCTGGACATCCACAGTAAGGAATTTATATTTTGTCAATTTTTATTTATAAAAAACCTGCACATTTATTGCTCACATTATTGCTTAAAAGGTAGAGAATTAGGTTAGAGATACTTTTGGAGTCTAACTGTCTGTCAGTACAAGAGCAGCTCTTCCCTATTAACTTTAAGAAACAGAAGCATTAAATAAAAAAGGAATAGTAAGGTTGAAAGCAGAAACAAGACAAGTGTGTTGGAAACTTCAGAAGAGTGATGGAAAACAAAATTCAGACCTTAATCTGCCCTCCCACAAAAAGATTAATAAATATTTCATGGAAAGCTTTGCACCACTCAACAGAATAATTTTCAGCCTAGCATAAAGAAAATAGTTTCCAGGCTACCATGGTAATGAAGTAAAATATAACTTTACGTTAGGCATTCAGGAGTCAATTTCATGAATTTTTGAAGAGTTGTTATTGCTTCAGAAGTGCAATCAGCATTACCACTGCCCAGTTTAATGCTAAAATACACCATTGTTCCCTACAAGAAGCTATTAGTTATTCACATTTGTTCAGTAGTTAACTATTTTTTTAATGTAATGCATATAAAAGTTTATGTGCTGATACTTGTCCAGTGCAGGCTGTCCCTATGGTAAGTAGGCAAAACAGACCAGGTTGCAAAGTACTATTTAACTTCAGTCAACTACAGAGTAAAACATAGCACATTGGTGGCCTCAGTAGCGATTCTTATTTAGTTTGATGACCAAGTTTCTTCTAGCTGGGGTATGTTCTTCAGGATGTGTAATCAACACACATATGGACACAGTGAGTGGTATTCTCCGCGTTCTGTGAAACCAGAGAGATTTTCTTGCAATTTATATAGTGTTTGCACTCTGGTGTAAAACCTTTCTGCTCTTCAATGCATAGTATATATGAGGGAGCATATTTGTTGCTATTTCTGTTTCTCTCAATAAAACTTTGTTTCCAAAAAAGAGAGGGATCAAAAGCAGATGGAAGGCTGGTGGACTGCTCAGCTCAAAAATCCCTGGTTACCTCGCTTTCTTGCAGAGTGACCTTATACACATTCTAACAATAGATGACACGAAACAGTTACCAAACCAACAATACCCTAGAAAGGGCATACAGTTGTGTCTGTGTCCTTCCCCCTCCCCCCCCCCAAAAAAAAAAAAAAAAATTGTTCCAGCTCTGCGTGTTTTACAGACGTCATAGTGTCTGTAGATGAAGGTGTGCCTAGGTCTCAGGTGAATTGTGCACAGCAGATGTGCACAATGGAAATCTTGGAAATCTTGCATAACTGTCCTGGTGAAGAATATCTGCCTGCTAAAAGCAGCATTCTTCCCAAGAGAGATTTCAAGATAGTCTGAGTCAAAGTACATGGGGAAGAAGAGACCAGGAATATGTCTCTCCAAAAACGTGGCCTATTTGGTAAAAGACCCTTGGTTCAGCATCCCAGATGGAGGCCTTCAGCACCTCAAATATGTCCTGGAGAATACAAGCAGGGTGCAACACTGCAATGGTTTCATGAATATGGGTATCATTAAAAGTAAGAGGTGTATACCAGTGCTTTTATTGCACTGTTGGAAAAATGCATGTCAGAACACACACATGCGGACATTAATTTTGCACAAATTCAGCATATTACCTCCTTTCTACTTAGGCAGGAGGAAATTGCCACATGAAAACTTTTGACATTTTCCTGCAGCAGCCCTCTGTCCTACAGGGTTTTTAACTTCTAAGACATGTGAGAAGAAGGAAGTCTGGAGACAGCACAAAGGCTAACAAGATAAAGTTAATGACCATTTTTAAGCAAAAGAGGTTATTCAACATCACCTTAATCTTCTCATTACATACAAGAAAACTGGTGCAGAAGGGCAATGAAGGGAATCAAGGGACAACCTCTATCAATGTCATCCCTGATTGTTTAAGTCACCCACCTGGCAGTGGAGATTGGTGATGAAATACTTATATGTAGGCATCTGAGATATCTCGCTGGAGTCAGGAAGGGATGACACGATAGAGAATGATGGCCCTAAACAAGTTTGCTGCTGTGAACTTGAAGTCTAGCTTAGTATCAAGGTGGTGCTAAGTGAAAACGATGCTGAGACAGCCAAAGCTGCTGCTTGGTGAACTGGTGCTGGTGGAGAGGTGCAAGGTTCTGATTTTGCAGAACATCATCTAAAACTTAGCAAGGTGTAGTAGCACCAGAGACGATTTCAGGGTGAGCTTGAACAGCTGAGCAAGACTCAAAGACATCAGCAGAGTGCTAGGAAGTCTCATTATTACTGGTGATACCTAGAGAAGGCGAAAGAGAAAAGTGCCTTTTGCCAAGGATCCTAAAGCTGATATTCCCAAGGGCATTGGGGTTCTTTGGAAGAGTCAAGTTCAGTGGAAGGCTTCCTCTGTTGCTTGAGTATGGATCTCCAGAAGCTGAGTTTTCACTCTTGCTTTCATTGGAGAGGATTTGAGAGAGGCAGCTGTAAGACTTTGCAGGCATGTGACCCTTCCAAGAGGCTATGAACCACAGGAACATGGATTAGAAAATGAAAGGTGACCTTGCTAGTGATATAAGATTGAAGCGGGTTTTCAGAGGAGGCACTGAAATCTAAACAGTCACAGGATAAAGATCTCCATGCAGTGAGAAGAATCAGCAGTGTGGTCTAATTCAGCAGGCTGCTTGGGCAGTAGTGAAATGGAAATGGCTGCTGCTTCTTTATAGTATAAGCACTGAGCAGCAGTAGGTAGGGACTAGAGCATAAAGGGAAAACTTCCTGCCTCATACAGTAGGACACAGGCATACAGGCTATTAGATTATACACATGGATTCACTTTCAAAATTTTTGGATTATTATACCTAAGGATTGGATCTTGCAAGCTGCTAAAACTAGAGAGGACAGGTGCTATGCCAAAATATAAGCCACCAAAGAATTTTGCTACACATCTACAAAGTTACACGCAAAGATAAGGCACTAGTTAGAAAAATCCTGGTATAAGCTGTGTTCAATTCCTGCTCAGATAAATTTTATTCTGTAATAATCTATGGTCTTTATTACCTTTTAAAATAAGTATCCTTCTTCCAACTAACTCCCTATAAGTAGTTTTTCAGCTTTTTGAAAACCGTCCTAGTAACATACATATAAAATGCACAGTACTTGTGAAAGAACTACTCTGTATAGTACCACAGTATAACCATGTAGGAAATCTGGTTCCTTGCCTGGGGGTATTCAACATCTGAATTGATATAAACAGACAAGAGAAAAATAAATGATGCTCCAGAAAATCAAACTGGAGCAATTACATTCAAGGTAAGAATGTCAGAACACTACAAAGAATTCACATAGAAACATGACACAGAGCACAAACAACATCATACTGATAAAATTCCATAAATAGTAACAAAACACACCTGCAGCAGAGATGATATGCCCATCTTATTTGTGTATCCTGATAAAATCATACTGAATCAGAGAGTGATTAGAGTCACTTCGGATACACTGCAATGAAGATTTGAACCTATGCTTTTAAAACTTCTTTGGCATTTCAGGAATGAGAGCTTTCAATTGTGCATCCATCTGTGCCTTACAGTACTACATAATGAATATAAAGTCTCAAAATGCTTCTTGCTGACAGAAATGAACAGCTAGATTTGCAGTGTATGTGTAAGGATGGAAACACCCTTAGGCAATGGACCATAACAAATGGTTAAAAATCATTTAAGTCTTAAGACTTATTTTGAAATGTTACACACTTCATAGTTTTTTTTGCACTGGACAAGTGTCTGTAGGTGAAATTCACTCTAACGTTTTCTGGGGCATCATTTCTTTGATTTTCCCCACATTTTCATGTGCACCTTCTCCTCCTTTTTTTCTTATAAAATTATTCTGTATTAAAGTAGCATTTGGGATGGCTTTAGAGCACTATTCAGATCAGGACATAATGTTCATTACATATCAAAGTGCTGGTGTCTCAATTCCCTGACAGCACAATGAATAGAGTTTAACCACCCCTTTTTAAGTACTACAAAGTTTTCTTCTTTCAAGTTTTAAAGCACCCTCACATTCCATGGTGAGGGCACCTTATAAAAGAATTTAATATAATCCCAAATATATTATTACAGAAAGAGTGGACAAAGCACCTTCAGTTAAGTAACTTGAATTGGGTAGAAGTGCACTTTTATATAATATATTAGATAGAAAGAATAACAAAATCAAATATTCCTGTGTACCAGTGGCACAAAACCTGTGTTACTAGGAATTAAGAATGTGAATTTAAGGAATAATGCCTATTCAAAGATCAAGACTCACTCAAAAAATAAGACCTTTGAGGGGAAAAAAAAAATAAAAAAAGAAAAGTGAAACCAGAAAGTACTTAGACTTAGTGTCTGAACCAATGAAGAGCATTGGGAATTCCAGAAGGGCACAGTAAAAGGAAAGGTCCATAAAATACCATCTAAGCCCACTTAATTGTTAGAGGAGTTGTTTTTATTTATCTTCCAACCTAACTTTTTACGTGTGAAGGAGAAAGGCCTTATGTAATTTTTAGCATCAGACCCTTTCTACAAGTTAGGGTTTGGCACTCCCAAAAAGATATCAGATACACCTTCTAAGATTTTCTACTTCATGCCAAATTTCACATCAGAGCCATGGAGAAACATCATGAAAGATACAGATTCGTTGTGACACCCTAGTCATTTTTGCTTCTCTGGAAGATTAAATTTTCTTGGGATAAAGAGTAGCACTGGAGAAAATGGAATATGAATAGATGAGCCATTCAGGTTCTCCTTTGGTAAGGGAATCTTCCAACTCAATCTTCAATACCTTTTCTTGGATCTAGGAAAGCAACCTTAACTGGAGAAAGGACACATCCTTTTGACTTCTGGGTATAAGTAGTGTTCACTAAATCCACATAAACTCATTCTATAAAATATCATTTAATTGTATGGGAGACATCACAGCAAGGCTTGATTTACTACTACAAACTCTGTCATAGACAAGAATATTCTCTGCATTTCCTATTTGATAAACAATTCTTATTCTCAAATTCATATTCTGTTGCTAGTACTATGTCACAGAAACCCAAATTTTTCCCTTGAATTCTTCATATTTCTAGTGAGTACAGGGACTGCCTTTATTTTTAAAGTTTCCTAATATTAATTTTTAATCAACTACCTTTTTTTTTCTTTTAATAGAAAAAGTCCAGTGGTAGCATTGAGCTTGTCACTGATTAGCAAGTCACTTCATGAAGAAAAATAAAAATAACAAGAAGATGTAGAATTCAATGTGTTACTATGCACTATCTATTGACCCTCAACATAGGGGATCACAGTCAGGAAAAATATGAATTAATCATACAGCATTCCATATTTTTCTATAAAATTGAAAGTGGCAATCTGTCTTTCTGTGTTAAGAATAAAAAGTTGCAGACAAGTATTCATTTAAAAAACCCTTGGTTTGTGTGCAAGGAATGCACACAAAGAAAATTAAAAAGAACTTGTCTTGTAAGGAAAGGTGGTTTTATGCAAGACATTTTAACAGAATAGTGGTGCATTTGCACAGGAGCAAACTGTAATCTAGACCCAGTACTTCTAACATCATCGAGGACGTTTTCAACAGCTCTGCTTTTAGTTAATGTCCATAACCCTCAAAGTTCAGACTTGATCAAATGGAGCAGCAGAACATTTTAAGCATGGCAAACACCCATAGGCTCTAATTTTTTACCTAAAAAGGTGAGAAAAACAAAGTTTCTCCTCACGTATACTAATAAAAACCACTTGAAAGTATCTACATTTGGAGTACCCTACAGGTGCTTCAAGAATGCCTTAAGCATTAGATTAAACTGTTGATGCTTCCAGTGCAGAAAAAAAAAACTTTGGCCTGCGTATCAGTTTTGTCACACCAGTGAAGAACCAAGCCTGACATTTTCTGTTAAAGTGCAAAGTCCTTACTAAAACCAAGAGCTTAAAAAGTTACGTACTTTTAGAGGAAATTTAAAACCAAGGCTTTTGCTAGAAGTGTGACAGCAAATGAAAAAGAGCAAAATTAATTATATTGCTTCATATGTAGCTGTGAGTGACTTAGACTGCAGTACTTGGAGGATATTGCCACTTCAGTGGTGCTAAATTCAGACTTCATTTAGGCATATGTTAATTGTCATATTGTATCTAAATATTTCAGACATTTGTATTAGATCTGAGTGTGGAAGTGGGCTAGTATTACTTCATTTGCAATTATTATGGCTACCTTCTTCACTAATTTTTCACTGACACCACACAGATTCATCAGTTCACCCAAAATAATTAAATCTGACAGTAGTTGTTGTAAGGAGAAGTTTTGGATTTTTCTTTTCTTTTTAAGTTTTTGCCTATATCTTTAAAAAAAAAAAATTCCTAAAAGTGCAGCACTGATTACACTTTTTATAAGATTTCCTTTTCTTTTCCTAGCTCTGGTTAGAGCTAGAGAATTCTTTCCTACTTTTCTTGTTTGGTCCTATCAAGGCTTTAATATGAGATATAACTGTTTTGCCTAACCTGACTCACTGCAAAGTACTTAAAGGCCTTCAAGAAAACAACAAAAAACCCCTACAACCCACATAGGTTGTAGGTGGTGCAAACATTTAGGGAACCCCTACCAATGACAACAGCTTTCAGCAACAATGAGTCAGACTCAGAGGGGAGTATGATGATATCTTACTGAACTGAAGCATCTCTTTGAAGTCTAAATTAGCCTGGAAATTCTATTTTATATTTGCATACAAAATGTCAAAAAAGAAAGTGAGGGAAGGAGGATTCTCATTTATATTGGCTTTTTATCTACTATAAATGAACAAAAAATAAATCTGTTGTGTTTCTACAACAGTTGATACAAATTCATGCCTGAAACTGTAGCTCGAGTACTCAAAGGATCTGGTTTCTACCTTCTAGATAAAGATTTTTAAGAAAGAAAATCTCTGCTTGCCCCCCAGTATCCTTTTCACCCATGTTTTCCTCTTGTCACAACATTTGTGCAGCCAGTCCCAAAACTTTCTCTCTTTCTTTGCCCAGAAAGTGAGTTGTAGGAGGGCTGACATTTCAGAGGACTCCAGGCTCCTCCACTTTTCTACATGGTTTTTAGAAGAACAAACATGATCTGCATCTGGTACTATCAATGTGCTAATTATCCAAGAAAGAAGGCAATTTCCATGTTCTGTTTTCCAAATTGTTAAGAAACCAATCAGTCTCAGTAGGCCATGACTGAAGCATTTCTTTTCCTCCACGGCTGAAGCCTTATTTCCCCAAGCCATTTAAAAACCTAGTTTGCTTGTTCCCATGAAAGGATCAGCCTACAAGCAAATCAGTTCAGATCCTGTGACATTACTGGAAAGAAAAACATTGGGCAATAAACCAGTGTTATAGGTCCTACCTACATATTTCTTAAGAAGTAAGATTTAGAAGGCAAATGCTTTCTGGTGACAGTTGCATAGTTATTTCCAAATGTCAGGCACATGATGGGTGAAATCTATACAGTCTGTGACTTGCTCAGAAAAACACTTTTCTTCAAAAAAATGCTGCCACTGGATTTATGGCCAAACAAGTCAATGAGATATTACAGGCTCTTCCACACCCATAGCATTAACTTTCACAGTATATACAGTAATGCATTATGGTATGCCAGACACTGTGTGAGCAGTGCTATATTTATATTTCATTTACTGCTATAAATACAAAAGAGTCCAACATTGGTTTTACTATGAATTGTACATTTTCAATACATAAAAATGTTTCCTTGGTGAACGTTCTATCTGAATTCTCAGTATCTATTATGGTCTAACAAAAATGTTTCCCTGTGTTGTTTCTATATTTTATCTTATCACACATATGTTCCATTGCATAATTTGAGCACTTGTTTACTCCAAACCGTATGTTGACCTGATTTATGCCCCTGATGGAAGCCATAATAGTGACCTTTTCCATTGCTTTTAAGTAATTTGTTTGTGTTAGTGGTTTTTTTTGACATATATTTTTTTTGTGTGTGTTTTTGTGGACATTAGTTGCTGCAGGATTTTTGGTATTTCTGTGGGTTTTAACAGACCTTGCTGTGCTGGTGGAACTGTAAAGCAAAAAAAAAAACCAACAAAAAACCAAAACCAAACAAACCGACAAAATTTTCTAAAGTGGCACTCCAATATCCAAATGCATCAATGGCTAAAGGTGAACCTGCCAAGAAATAGCCACTGAAGAAATCTCTAAAGAAATGAAGTTATATACATAAAAATGTCTCTTAAGGTACAGAATACTAGAAAAGGGAAAAGGGAAAGACCACCAGTTCTCAATAAGGCCAAAAGCAATCTCAGGGTATGGCACAAAGAGCAAAATCTGCCTGTTCCATGGATTTATGCACATAGGTGAGAAGGGTTCCCACTGGACTTTTGGGCAAACTAATGACTTTGTAAGGTTAGGACTGTCAGCAACCCTCTGAATGGATCTGAAGGCAGAGTTAACACATGGAGTTCTTGCTATATTACTAAGTTAACCTGAGGAAAATACATGATCCAAAGCAGAGTCATTCTTAAGGAGAGCTTTTTTGGTGAGCAACAGGCAGACATAAATATCACATAACTACTCACAATCTCTTCCTCTCTCCTGCTGCCATGCCATGAATGTTCTGACCTGCCATACCTTTTTGAAACAGAGTTATAAAGAGACTTATAAAGCTTGTAAGAAAATCTTTTAAAATAACCATGGCTGTGAAGGCACTCATAGCCAGACACTGTCAACAGACAGGCTCCCCCAGCCAACAGCAGCCTCCAACCTCCCCACTCTCCCAGGTGTTAGCACAGGATCCCATCTTTTACTCTTTGCCTCTCTGTGCAGGCCAGCCCTCCAGCAGCGCCATTAACAATGAGGCAATATCACTCATTGTTTATTACTGTTATAGAACTCCCACAATGACTGATGATGTCACAACTGGATGATAGAACTCATTGTCACAACCAGACTATGACAGTTCTTTCATCATCCTGTCGCCTTGACAATTTGTTAGAGAAACAGATTAAAGGAGAATTTTTCATTTATGATATTAGATAAATCCCAAAGCTGACTCCATAACTAAAGGAATTCTTTAGCATGCAACAGAGTGACCCGGAGAAAAAAGTTTAATAATATTTCTTTAGATGTAAGTAGTACTTTACACTAGCACATTATTTCATGCTGGAGTAACCTAACAACATAACTGTCACTTCTGTCTGCAAATCTATACTTTTAGACAAGAATCTAGACATGATTTCCTGAAAACTTGGTACCTTTCATGAATATTTGTAAAGCATCTTAATTTCTTGTAGATATGTATTTCTTAAGCAGTTCTTTATCTTCCATGTCTGCTTTGCTTTTGCAGGTCATTTTAACCAGCTATGGAGGTTCTATTTAAAATGAGGAGGTTCATATAAGAAGTTCATCCGAATATTAGGTAAGAAAAAGGCTTTTCTTTTAATCTTCTCCCCATGAATGAACTTCTTTTGGAACCGGTCACGTGCATTCCAGCATCAGTATATCAGCCAATACTTTTCCTTATCTTCGATAAAAGGACAACTCATTCCCTACTTATAAAAACAGGCTTCTAAGGATGTGAAAGAATTCAGCATACAAAGCTTCGGTGTGAAATGAAAACATAAACCTTGTTTTGTGCATGCGTCATGTTTTTACTTTTCCATTCACTGACACCATTTATGATCATAACAACTTAGTATTAAATGGCTACTTTTCTATTTATCAAGTTAATTTTGTTTCATTGCCACTGTTGTGGTTTAGCGGCAGCTCAGCCCCACACAGCCGCTCGCTCACTCCCCACCGGTAGATGGGGGAGAGAATCAGAAGGGTAACGCTCGTGGGTTGGGATAAGAACAGTTTAATAATGAAAATTAAAAGAAACAACAGTAGAAATGCAATGTAAAGGAGAACAACGAGAGGCGCAAAGCCCCGGGGGAGGGGGAAGGGAGGGGAGAGGGGGAACGAACCGCCGGAACAAACCGCACGCGCCGCAGCCGCTCGCCGCCCGCCGACCCGAGGCCGCGCCGCCTCCGCGCTGCCACTGCCCCCCCCTCAATATACTGGTCATGGTGTCACATGGTATGGAATGAACCTGCCATTGGCCAGTCGGGGTCAGCCGTCCCCACCATGGCCCTGCCCCTCCCAGCCCCCCCCTGCCACGCCACGCGGCAGAGCGCGGGAAGCTGGAAAGGTAGCTGACCCCCACAGTGAGGAGAATTAACCCCTTCTCAGCCAAAACCAGCACATTCTCCACCCCTTATTCCATACCATTTACACCATGCCCAGGTCCCATATGATGCAATACAACCGTACCAACCACCACCCCTCCCCTTCCATTCCTTTAACATAATACACAGACATCATTCCCTTAGTTCATGGATCTTCCCTGTAAAATGTCCATTAAAATGTCCATTGAGTTCACCCAGTCCATGACTCTGGGCTCCATCTGTTGTATCAGTCTTTCCGGGTGGGAGAGATGGTGTGTGGCGTTGGGTTGCTGCATACCGAGTCAGTCATCGTTCCATCACTGCTGCACGGCTTGTTTCATAGTTGATCTTCCATGGGTTGGGAGGCTCGTACTCTGATATCATTGATACAACACAGAGGTGACACACAGTATTATATAGCAGTTCACATTGTGCCATTCAGTTCATTGACTGTTTTCACCCAAAATCAAATCCCCTTGAGGCACACATCGGATTTCTCCATCCTCCCGCATCACCCACCAAGTGCACCCAGGTCCTCGAGCAAAAACAATCCCACGAATGGGTTTGCCTTTGCCAGAGGCAGGAAGAACCCAGACTGTTTTGCCCAGCATACTTTTTGTGTGCACTACAGGGACTCTATCCCCTTCCACAGTATGTAGGATTTCTGACTGGGCAGGGCCAGCTCGGTTGGCAGATCCCCTCGTGTTGACTAACCACGTGGCTTTTGCTAAATGTGTATCCCAGTGCTTGAATGTCCCCCCCCCCATTGCTCTCAGTGTGGTTTTTAACAGTCCATTGTACCTTTCAATTTTCCCAGAGGCTGGTGCGTGATAGGGGATGTGATACACCCACTCAATGCCGTGCTCTTTGGCCCAGGTGTCTATGAGGCTATTTCGGAAATGAGTCCCGTTGTCTGACTCAATTCTCTCTGGGGTGCCATGTCGCCACGGGACTTGTTTCTCAAGACCCAGGATAGTGTTCCGGGCAGTGGCGTGGGGGACAGGATATGTTTCCAGCCAGCCAGTCGTTGTTTCTACCATTGTAAGCACATGGCGCTTGCCTTGGCGGGTCTGTGGGAGTGTGATATAGTCAATTTGCCAAGCCTCCCCATATTTATATTTCAGCCATCGTCCCCCATACCACAGAGGCTTTACCCGCTTCGCTTGCTTGATTGCAGCGCATGTGTCACATTCGTGGATAACCTGTGCAATAATATCCATGGTCAAGTCCACCCCTCGATCACGAGCCCACCTGTATGTTGCATCTCTCCCTTGATGGCCTGAGGTGTCATGGGCCCACCGAGCTAGAAATAGTTCACCCTTATGCTGCCAGTCCAGATCCACCTCAGCCACTTCAATCTTGGCAGCCCGATCTACCTGCTGGTTGTTTCGATGTTCTTCAGTGGCCCGACTCTTGGGGACATGAGCATCCACATGCCGTACCTTTACAACCAGTTTCTCTACCCGGGCAGCAATATCTTGCCACAATGTGGCAGCCCAGATGGGTTTGCCTCTGCGCTGCCAGTTGCTTTGCTTCCATTGCTGCAGCCAGCCCCACAAGGCATTTGCCACCATACAGGAGTCAGTATAGAGATAGAGCACTGGCCACTTTTCCCGTTCAGCGATGTCTAAGGCCAGCTGGATGGCCTTTACCTCTGCAAACTGGCTCGATTCACCTTCTCCTTCAGCAGTTTCTGTTACTTGTCGTGTAGGACTCCATACAGCAGCCTTCCATCTCCGGTGCTTTCCCACAAGGCGACAGGACCCATCAGTGAACAGGGCATATTGCTTCTCATCTTCTGGCAGTTTGTTATACAGTGGGGCTTCTTCAGCACGTGTCACCTCCTCCTCTGGTGATAATCCAAAATCTTTGCCTTCTGGCCAGTCCATAATCACTTCCAAGATTCCTGGGCGACTGGGGTTTCCTACTCGAGCCCGCTGGGTGATCAGTGCAACCCATTTACTCCACGTAGCATCAGTTGCATGGTGTGTAGAGGGGATGTTTCCTTTGAACATCCAGCCCAGCACTGGCAGTCGGGGTGCCAGGAGCAACTGTGCTTCAGTACCAACCACTTCTGAAGCAGCTCGAACCCCTTCATATGCTGCCAATATCTCTTTTTCAGTTGGAGTATAGCGGGCTTCAGACCCTCTGTATCCCCGACTCCAAAACCCTAGGGGTCGACCCCGGGTCTCCCCAGGTGCTTTCTGCCAGAGGCTCCACGTAGGGCCATTCTCCCCGGCTGCAGTGTAGAGCACATTTTTTACATCTTGTCCTGCCCGGACTGGCCCAAGAGCTACTGCATGGACTATTTCTCGTTTAATCTGTTCAAAGGCTTGTCGTTGCTCAGGGCCCCATTTGAAATCATTCTTTTTCCGGGTCACTTGATAGAGAGGGCTCACGATCAGACTGTAATTTGGAATATGCATTCTCCAAAAACCCACAACGCCCAAGAAAGCTTGTGTTTCCTTTTTGCTAGTTGGTGGAGACATGGCTGCTATTTTGTTGATCACATCCATTGGAATCTGACGACGACCGTCTTGCCATTTGATTCCTAAGAACTGGATTTCTCGTGCAGGTCCCTTCACCTTACTTTGTTTTATGGCAAAACCAGCTTTCAGAAGGATTTGGACTATTTTCTCACCTTTCTCAAAAACTTCTTCTGCTGTGCTGCCCCACACAATGATGTCATCAATGTATTGAAGGTGTTCTGGAGCTTCTCCCTGTTCCAGTACAGTCTGAATCAGTCCATGGCAAATGGTAGGACTGTGTTTCCACCCCTGGGGCAGTCGATTCCAGGTGTACTGGACGCCCCTCCATGTGAAAGCAAACTGTGGCCTGCACTCTGCTGCCAGAGGGATTGAGAAGAATGCATTAGCAATATCAATTGTGGCATACCACTTGGCCGCCTTTGACTCCAGTTCGTATTGAAGTTCTAGCATGTCTGGCACAGCAGCACTCAACGGTGGAGTGACTTCATTCAGGCCACGATAGTCTACTGTTAGTCTCCACTCTCCATTAGACTTCCGGACTGGCCATATGGGACTGTTAAAGGGTGAGTGGGTCTTACTGATGACTCCTTGGCTCCTCAGTTGGTGAATAAGTTTATGGATGGGGATCAGAGAGTCTCTGTTGGTGCGATATTGCCGCCGGTGCACTGTTGTGGTGGCGATTGGCACCTGTTGTTCTTTGACCTTCAGCAACCCCACCACAGAAGGGTCCTTTGAGAGACCGGGCAAGGTAGACAGCTGTTCAGTTTCCTCCGTCTCCAAGGCAGCTACACCAAAAGCCCACTTGTAACCTTTTGGGTCCTTGAAATACCCTCTCCTGAGGTAGTCTATACCAAGGATGCACGGAGCCTCTGGGCCAGTCACAATGGGGTGCTTCTGCCACTCATTGCCAGTTAGGCTCACTTCGGCCTCCAATACAGTTAGCTCTTGAGATCCCCCTGTCACTCCAGCAATGCTGATGGGTTCTGCCCCTATATAGTTTGATGGCATTAAGGTGCACTGTGCGCCGGTGTCCACTAAAGCTTTATACTCCTGTGGGTCGGACGTGCCAGGCCATCGGATCCACACAGTCCAGTAAGCCCGGTTATCCCTTTCCTCCACCCGGCTGGAGGCAGGGCCCCTCTAGTCCTGATCATGGCAGTCACAACTCACTTCCTGTAAATGTGAATCAGGAGTCCCTCTATTACACTTAGAAATAAAATCTGCGCTTCTACTCCTCTGTCTGGGGACTTGCTCACTGGAAACTGGAGCAGCAGCTTTCCTGGAAGAGCCTCCCTCAGTGACTGTTCTTCCTTGCAGTTCATGTACTCGTGCCTGTAGGGTCGAAGTAGGCTTGCCATCCCACCTCATCATGTCCTCTCCGTGGTCACGCAGGTAGAACCATAGGGTGGCCCGTGGTGTGTATCCCCTTCTTTGAGCCAAAGGACGCTTATTCCTAACAGCTGAGACACTGCTCTGTCGAGGTGGGGAGTAGGACAGATCTTCTTTGAGTTGCTGGACCTCTTGGGATAGTTTCTCCACAGCAGAGACAAGCGAGGAAGAGATATTTGTGTCGTAATCCCGGAGTCTATCTATCACCTCTGCCACCGTTGGTGTCTCGTCATCTTTCCAGGACATCACTGCCAATGAGTTTGCATGCGAAGATGGTGCGCTCCGTACAAACTTCCGCCACATGGGTCGTGTGCACTCGGCTTCATCTGGATCTTTGGATGACCGTTGATCATCCAGGTCACCATAAATCACCTCAAACACAGCTAATTCCCTTAGACACTGGATGCCTTTCTCCATAGTTGTCCATTTTCCTGGGCGATATGTAACATCTTCTTTAAAGGGATACCTTTCCTTCACTCCAGACAGGAGTCGCCTCCAGAGGCTGAGGGCTTGTGGTTTTTTTCCAATTGCTTTGTCAACGCCCCCTTCCCCAGAAAGGGATCCCAATTGTTTGGTTTCTTTTCCCTCTAGTTCCAGGCTACTGGCCCCATTATCCCAGCATCGGAGCAGCCAGGTGGCAATGTGCTCACCTGAAGGACGGCTATAATCTTTTCGCATATCTCGCAACTCGCTTAAGGACAGGGATCGGGTGGTCTCTATTTCATTTATTACTTCTCCCTCCTCTCCCCGCGATGGCCCTGGTTCTTCATCATCCCGTTCTAAACGAGTTGATGTCCGCTTCCAATATTTCGTCTTGTGTATGGGGGCAACTGATACTGGTACGGGTTTATTTTCTGAGCTAGCTCCGGTACTGTTGTGGGGGTTTGAGTGGCTGCAGTGCCTGTTGTCAGGGCTGGATTATCTACAGTGCCAGTCACTTTGCATTTCAATCCAGAGACCTTCTCTTCCCCCTGGGGGCACTGAATACTGTTGAGCAGGGCTTGGTACGCATGGGCCAGGCCCCAGCATGTTGCAGTTATCTGTGTCTCTCTGGAGTTCCCAGCGTAACAACATACTTTCTCCAAATATTCTACTAGTTTTTTAGGATTCTGCACTTGCTCAGGGGTGAAACTCCAAAACACTGGGGGTGCCCACTGCCCTAGGTATTTGCCCATGCTATCCCACATGCCCTGCCACTCGTAACTATCAAGCCTCGGGGCAGATTTCTGGGTGATATTCTTAAGTTACTTAGTCAAAACCAAAACAACATGCCCAAAAACTAACAATAAGTGCACCTTAACCACCCAAGGATGTTCAAGATACAAAAACGTTGTTGTAACAAAGGCACAGACATCATAGAACAAAGTTGCAAAGGTATTATTCTGTATTTCCTCCATATAAAATCTCTCAGAGGAGGAGGTATAATTGCTAATTGCCTCAACAAGGTGGTATCCGAAGTACAGTAACGGTTTCGGCAAAAACCCCAAATACCAGATAAAGCTGAAAACGAGTGTTTGTATAACAAATCTCGTAGGCAAAACATTACTAATCACAGCAGAACACAGCAGACTCAAACAACCAACACCGATTTTTAACACCAACTGCAAAAAGGACAACATGGTGCTGGGACCAGCAGCTGTTGTTATCTCCAACCCTCGTGCCCCACGTTGGGCGCCAAAAAGACTGTTGTGGTTTAGCGGCAGCTCAGCCCCACACAGCCGCTCGCTCACTCCCCCACCGGTAGATGGGGGAGAGAATCAGAAGGGTAACGCTCGTGGGTTGGGATAAGAACAGTTTAATAATGAAAATTAAAAGAAACAACAGTAGAAATGCAATGTAAAGGAGAACAACGAGAGGCGCAAAGCCCTGGGGGAGGGGGGAAGGGAGGGGAGAGGGGGAACGAACCGCCGGAACAAACCGCACGCGCCGCAGCCGCTCGCCGCCCGCCGACCCGACGCCGCGCCACCTCCGCGCTGCCACTGCCCCCCCCCCCCCCCCCCCCCAATATACTGGTCATGGTGTCACGTGGTATGGAATGAACCTGCCATTGGCCAGTCGGGGTCAGCCGCCCCCACCATGGCCCTGCCCCTCCCAGCCCCCCCCGCCACGCCACGCGGCAGAGCGCGGGAAGCTGGAAAGGTAGCCGACCCCCACAGTGAGGAGAATTAACCCCTTCTCAGCCAAAACCAGCACAGCCACTCAGATGCTTTTCTGGTGGTTGTTTTTAAATCTTAGTTTTTGCTTGCATCATGCTTCATGTGGTGTCTCTTCCAATGCTACTCAGCCTTCCTTGCCTCAGCTTTGTTTTCCTCTAGCTCTATCTGCTTTACCTCTAGCATTCAACCTTTCCACAAGCCTCTGAAGTGGCCATATGTCATTGCTTCTTAGCATCTGATAAGAGTGACAAAATAGATGGGCAATCGTAATAAGCATAACACCTGCTTATTGGTGTTTATCACAAGTAGAAGCACCTGATTGTAATGGCTTGTTTCTTTTGAATTATGTGTTTAAAATAAAGGCATTTGTTTACATTTCTTCCAGTCCTTTAATTAATTTTCCAAAATGTACCATGGCAAAGAGGAAACACTAAATGGAAACAAGAATTTGAGCTCACCATCGGTGAAGGAGAATAGAGTTGACTAGATGCACCTCTGGCACTAGAGAGTGCACATGCAGACTGATTTCATTATAATTAAGTGGACTTAGCTTAATATTTTGTCCTTATGCATTACTTAGAATTATTAAAATTATTCTACTCAAGATTGCTGCGACATCACTAAACACACTTCCAAATGACTACCTTCTGATACAGCAATACCAGGCGTTATTGTTCTTGATACTAATGATAAAGCCTTTAAGCTCTAGTAACTGTTGCTTAGTTTCCTAAGCAGTTAGCTTTCCAGCTGGTTTCCTGTTTTAATTCTGCTTTCTGCACTTATTAATAGTCCATCTTGAAGTCTTACCCTTTCAGCTAGGGTTCTAAACCTGATGTCCCTCGTACCTCTTGAGTGTCCAGCACCAATAATGAATAATAGACCTATTCAGATGTGATGCCTCCTATATAATTTAGGGAAAACCTATGCTGTGGAAGATGCCTCTTCGTATGCTAGTGTGAAGTCTGAAAAGAGAAATGCAGTCAGGAAGAAGCCAGAAGTGTTTTCCAGCAGAAGAAAGGATCCAGGAAACATGACTGGACATTCATTCATCAGACTTCCTGTCCCTCTAACCAAGATTTCTGTCATGGGCTAATGGCTAATTGTTCACATCCCCTTTATGGAGATCTCTGGAGCTTTACTCGTTATTTTCTTTCCTTTCCATTTCTTAGCTGATCTCTTTACTACTAATTCTTAACTCAAAAACATGTAACTAATGATACTTCTTCTATAAGTTCCCATTCTTTGTATTATCTCTGCCTTATTTATTTTGAGGTGAAGCTTTTTGGTCCAGAATCTGAATCTCCCACCTCTATATTTTTAGGCCTAGCTGAATGGGACCTGATTTTTATTAAGTATTTATTAGAATGAAAAACAATTGTTGCTTAGTTGGGATTCAGTGAAGTCACTTTTGTATTACATGTCCAGTAGATATTAAAGTGAAAATGAAAGTTGCAAACCAACAATTTTACAGAGCAATATGTTGCATATAAGATACTTTCTGTAAAAAAAGCTCTCAGTGAATAATTAGATACATTTTTCAGTCTACTGCTCTATCATAAGTTTAGATATTTGTTCTTATGTTTTTCGCATGGATGCCTTTTGAAAGAATGCACTGTAACTCCAAAGATGACTATATGATGGAAAATTTGAGTAACAGGTCAATGATTTTATAAACTATATAGTCATGCAAGACACATTGTTCCCTCAAGTTCTGCCAGATCGCTCTACAATAATTTCAGAAATACTGCTGGTAGCTGGTTAAAATTGGTATTGTCATGCAAGCCAAACTTCAAGAATGCTCTATTTCTTGCATTACAAAAAAATCTTACACATACGAATTTTTTACTTGCACAAATTTTGTTCAGTAACATTAAGAAAGCAAAGAGTAACATAAGCATATGCATTCTGTAGGGTTCCCTGATTTTCACTGTGTTTCATTTCTACTTGTTCATACTAACAGAAGTACAGTGAACAGCATTTACACTCCCACTTAGCAACACCACACCTACAAATGCTCACAAAGACAATAATGAAAAAATCACCAACTTGGAAAGTGTTTAAAACCTGTTTTTTGGTAATATGTTAATTACTTTTCCTTCTGCAGTGCTTATTCTCCTGATGGTACCATAGAAACCAATCACATAATTTTACACACTGCATTTTGTAAATTAAGCTAATACATCTTTTTGTAAGCTAGCCTGCAAAACTTTTAGCATCCTAATAGTCCTTCTGTATCCCAACTACTATTTGTATTAATTTTCCTTGAACATTGGTAATCAGAGCTATGCCAAAGGTCAGATAACAGACATTAAAGTATGTATAATTATCTGCATTGCTATAGATGAGACTGCTTAAATAATAAGGTTTTGAAAAATGACATCTTGCATTATGGGCAATTAGAATGAACAAACCTGTGACTCAGCCTGCTGCTGTACTTTGCAGCACAGGAGCATGAGAATATCCAATGTACATTTTTGAGGGACATGGATGCAGTTAGCGAAAATACTCCCATCTAAAGCACGAAAGAAGTAAGTGAATAATCATTTAAAAATAAGTTACGTGAGTGACAGTGTATGTTTCAAACATGACAGATGCATATAAAATACATACTTCAAAATTCTTATTTCTTATAGGCAAGTATAAAGACAAAGAAGATTTAAGTTTTGAATCATCAGTAATAAGGAAAATGGAATCCTTATTCCCAAAGGTGTCTCACTCACCACCAAAGCCTGTAGACTGCTTCATTTACTTCTGATGGGCTATGCTTGTGTTTGAATGCATATAGTTTATGATGAAACAGCAGAATACTCCTACCCAAAATAAAATTTCTTAGGACTTAATAAATATTATAATGCATTAAAGTTTTTCTCACGATCTAACTCACAATGAAAAAAGTTTGATGTTTCAATCATCTGAGTTCAAATAAATATTTTATCAGGCTTCTAGTATCCAAGACTACATCTGAAATGGCATTACACTTCCACAGCTGAAGAATTAATGTCATTCAAAGTCTACCAGCTTTATGGAATAAGAAAAATAGAAAAAAATGTCACTGGAATAAGCAAATTAGTTATCTTTTTCAAATCATCAATTCAGTTACATTTTTCTTTATTCAAACTGCTATGTAGCAAAAAACCATACACTTTCATTCAGCAAGTCTATCCTTTCCTAATGATTTCTTTGGTAGTTTTCTATTAAT
Source organism: Phalacrocorax aristotelis (assembly GCF_949628215.1). Lineage (NCBI taxonomy): Eukaryota > Metazoa > Chordata > Aves > Suliformes > Phalacrocoracidae > Phalacrocorax > Phalacrocorax aristotelis. Next base: position 87,288,575 of record NC_134277.1, read on the forward strand.
CCATCTACAACAGTGACACACAGAACATATCTCAATCTACATAATCACAGAATCATAGAATGGTTTGCATTGGAAGGGGCCTTAAAGATGACGTACTTCCAGCCCCCGTGCCATAGGCTGGGATACCTTCCACTAGACCGGGTTGCTCAAGGTCCCATCCAACCTGGCCTTGAACACTTTCAGGGATGGGGCATCCACAACTTCTTGGGAACTGGTTCCAGTGACTCACCACCCTCATAGTGAAGAATTTCTTCCTTGTATCTAGTCTGAATCTACCCTCTTTCAATTTAAAACCATTACCCCTTGTCCTACCGCTACATGCCATTGCAAAAAGTCTCTCCCCAGCTTTCTTATAAGCCCCCTTCAGGTACTGGAAGACTTGCTTTAAGGTCTCCCCAGAGCCTTCTCTTCTCCAGACTGAACAACTTTCTCAGCTGGTCTTAATAAGAGAGGTACTCCAGCCCTCTGGTCTTTGTCATGGCCCTCCTCTGGACTCACTCAAACAAGTCCTTGCTCTTATGCTGGGGGCCCCTGAGCTGAACACAGTACTTTAGGTGGGGTCTCACGACTGGAGTAGAGGAGCAGAATCACCTCCCTTGACCCGCTGGCCACACTTCTTTTGATGCAGCCCAGGATACGGCTGGCTTTCTGAGTTGCAAGTGCACATTGCCAAGTCACATTGAGCTTCTCATCAACCAACACCCCCAAGCCCTTTTCAGGACGCCTCTCAATCTGCTGTCCGAAAAGCAGATTTGTCACCCAGTGTGCGATGAGTCAATAACCACACACTCAGAAGAGACATTCCTAATTTATTTCAGGGTTGCACAGGCCTGGGTGTTCAGCAGTTTTCCGCAAATCAAGCACACCAAAGCTGGCTACCTCATTATATTTATACAATAAGTTCATACAGATTCTGCCTATCTAATACATATTCATTCTAATCTACATAGGTTGCATAATGGCATTAAGTCACTCCTTTTGGCTCCGCTTAGATCCTTCTGCGCATGCCTTCCTCTCTTCAGGGGTCCTTGGTAGTCTTTACAAATGAAGAACCCTAACCCTTTTTATTCATATATTGTTGCACATCACCTAAGGACAATTCAAGGCTATCTTCTGGTGCCAACTCTCCTTAATTTTCTTCCAAAAGGAACGTTTGCCCTTGATTAAATGGATAATGCTGATGGTCAAGATATCCTGTCCCCAAGCTTAGGTTAAATATCAAAACATGAAACAATGCTTGATCAAAAAGAAAAGAGTCTAGATTCATGCTAACTGAACATAGACAATACCTCTTCTTTCCAAGGGGGATTGTTCTTTTTCAAATCCATTCTCCACCCAGCCTATATTTGTGCTTGGAATTGCCCAGACCCATGTGCAGGACCTTGCACTTGGCCTTGTTCAACTTCATGAGGTTTGCATGGGTCTACTTCTCAAGCCTGCCAAGGTCCCTCTGGATGGCATCCCTTCCCCCCAGCATGTCAACTGCACCATACAGCTTGGTGTCATCAGCAAACTTGCTAAGGGTGCACTCAATCCCAATGTCCGTGTTGCTGACAAAGATACTAAACAGCACTGGTCCCTATACCGACCCCTGAAGCATGCCACTCGTCACTGCTCTCTACTTGGACACTGAGCTGTTGACTGCAACCCTTTGAGTGCAACCATCCAGCCAATTCCTCATCCGAGTGGTCCATCTGTCAAATCCAAGTCTCTCCAATTTAAAGACTTCTTCAAACTCAAGAGTAATAAAGAATACCTTTACAGTAATTAATATTACACAATATCCATATGGATTCTTTTTCCATTTTTTTTTCATGGCCTACATTACACTATCACTTTCCAAAACAACTGATGAATGGTTGGAGCCAAGGCTTTATTTCACAGACACTGATCTGAATTTTGATTTCTTATTCATATGAACCCTTTTCCTGAACTACTGCAATTATCTAAATTGAGACTTACACAAGGATTACAGAGTAACTGATGGTGACTGTCCAGAGGTTATACTGACTTTTAGTGACTAGATACTGAGTTCAGGTACAGTTTAATAAAGAATGAAGGGAATTTTTTACTTTGTTTTGAAATGGCCTTATATTTTATTTTAGAAGAGCAGTCTAAAAGAGCATTTGCACTTTACATTGCCTTTTTCCAAGACTATGAAACATCACATGAAAAGGAACAAAAATAAGAGGGAGTCAATCTTAACCTTCAGCTCTGCATAGGTACTTATTTTGTTAAAGAATTAAGGGCTCTGCTAGAAAGAGCAGTCCTGCATGTGTGAGTTGCAAACCCTTTGGCATTTTTCATTTGTGCCTGATGAAATGAAAAAAAAAACCACCTTCTAACTGCAATGTTAGTTCTCAGAAATTTTGTTATAAATCTTAGTTAAATTGTTTAACTTATCTTGGTTCTTTTGTTTGAAAATGGGAGAAGCACTGTTGAGAAATCAAATTAATCTGATATAGACGTATTAACAAAAGCCAAAATATCTTTCTCTACTTAGATGCACTGGTAAATTATCTATATGCATAGATATCATGGCATCCACATTCATGAACTGTGAATAACACTGTTACTTGTATCTTTAAAGATAACTAGGTTATTACAATCATTGCAAAGAGAACAAGATTTAGAATGACTACAGAAAATATGGTTTCTGAAATAATGCATTTTTTTAATTACCACTAACTTTTAGAACATGATTTAAGGAAGATATATCTAGAAATTAGGATATTTGAGATAAAACAAACAAACCAACCAGAATTTTCTTCCTCATAACCTGAGATTATAATCCAGAATAGCATGTGAGTTATTGGCCGAAATCTTCTTTATGCTGTAGCTACTTGTAGATTTTAATATCAAATTTGTCATATTTTCATTACTTATGTGCATTAATAATACTAAATATCTTCCTTTTGCTGAAGATAAAATGGATGCAGCTACAGCATCTTGTTCAAATAATACATTAGATGTCTAATTTGTGTCATCTTAATTATGCTTTACACCAATGATATTCAATTACTATCACTTCTCAACTAGCAACTAAGTAATTAAAGCATAAAAAGAATTAGTATTTTTTTAACCCCCATTTCTGATGAACATCTTGTATAGACTAACAAATTACATTTAACTGCCTATTTATAGATTTTTCTTCCCTGTTCCCCAGAGTACAATCAGAACAGCTGACATGCATTAGAAAATATATCCACTGATATCAAACGTACAAGACCATGTTCATTTGGGCAGGGGGACATATAGACTAATTAAGCAATATGCCTTAATTTTTACAAATGCTTAGGAACAGAGTTCACAGTGAAACCTAGGTCTCTTGAAACGCAGTTCAACACATAGAGCATTAGTCTTCTTGCCACAGACATATTTGTTTTAATTTGAAGGCCAAAAGATTTTTGCTCTTGCTACAAGCTATTTTTGACAAAAAATAAATCTAGTCCCTGATAACATTTGGCCTCTGCAAACTATGAAAATTTAGCCATATTTTTGAAAAGTGTTTATGCAGCAGACTTTTGTCTGAGAAAATTATTTTATATTTTGTCTGATCCATCATAAATAAGCATAAGTGCTTCAGGTATAGTAAACACTATACTATGATATGAATGCAGGGTAAACATTATACAAAATAGACACCAAATTCAGTAGATCAGAGTTACATTCTCCAAAGCTGTGAAATTAAAAAGTATGAATCAGTATACACAATTACTCCAACTTGCTTTGAAACAGAATTTTGTCCTCTCAAGAGATTGCCTCCATACTTGTGATCTGATTTTATTTGTTTGTTAAATCCAGATGTCTTTAAAATTTACCTAGAACCCCAGATCTTTTTTTTTTTTTTTCTTTTTTTTTTTTTTTCCCCCTTCTTTCACTATTGCCTAGCAGGAGGCAGAATTATTTCCTTACGTTTAATGAAAAGTGGAGGTATCACTAATGCAGTCCATAGAATTATGTTTGTTTTGCTTTCCTCTTTTGCAGGTTAGATTCTCAGCTTACATTAGTATGACTGCACTATACTGGCTTATTGAAATATTCTAAAATGAATAATATTCATTAAAAAGAATCTTGCTTTCTGATTTTTCCCCCCTGCAGCAATATCTTTCTATTTTCCAATAGAAACCTTAGGATTATTACAGGCAAAAGTAGGTATAAGTATCTCCAACAGAGTTCAGAGTAAGTTATATAAAGAAATATGTTATGAAATGCTAATCAGTTAGAGCCTGAATGCAACCAATTTCAACCCCTGAGATCTATACAATTATTGAAAATCAGAGAGGCAGTAAGACAAATCAGAAAGGTTCATCTTGCACTGTATTCTTGAAGTTTGGTCTTAGTTGATTTGGAATTTTTTTTCAAGATCTCTTTCTTTCAAACAGGTATAAAAAGCATTTTTATTTCAGAGGAAAAGATTACTCTGCATATAAGTTCCTTATGATAGCTATGAAAGATTACCAGCATGGAACAATACAACAAATTCCAGAAATTATCTCACATACTACATTTGCGAACAGGTGCATGTACCAAAGAATTTTCATAAGTATTTTTTGCATATGGTAAACAGTTATTTTAAGTAATATTTTGGTAGCATGATATTTTAAAATAATTAACAACTGGCATTTAATTTGAGTGAAGTATCATGTTGGCATCTTGTCACAATGATATCCCTTGAATTGATTAATTAAAGTTAGGAGGGCTGAAAATACCAAATAAACTTCAATCTGAGATAAATCAATTTTGTTGGCAGTTAAATATGACAGAAAATTGAGGCTGGTGAAATAGGTTTGGCAGCAGAAGAGTGGTACAGTCCTGCAAAATAATGTTAGGAGCAAAAGGGAAACTCTCTTATTCATTATTTTCTTTCCTTTCTTTTTTTTTTGTTTTTATTTCTACAAAATTTATATAAAAGTCTATCAAAAGATTCCAAGAACCATGGTTCTGCTAATGAAAGGAAACTAAGAAGAAAACTTTTTTCCTGGTTTAGAAACACTGGGAATAAAAAAAAAAATCTGTTCTAGACAATTATTTTTCTTATCTCAATTAACCCTTAGTTTCTCATCTATGAGGGGGAAAAAAGGTGGTTTTGTTTTCAGATGGTCTGACAAATTGAAAGTTTTTAACTGCTTTGAAATACATTGCTTCTTAAACTTGAGGGCTTCCAGAAAATGTCCCTCCAGAAAACTGCTTCTTAATCTAGTTCCTGTTTGAAAGTGCAACTTCTGTGAATACCTGTAGCTGTGTAGTACAGGGTAAAAAGTGCAGAGAATGGATGCAGAAAACTAGGGATCCAGGATATAAACTGGTCTATACCAATATAAACTGTTTTCTCATTGGATATAATGAATATGAAGCCTTTTCCTGCACCACTTAATATTCTGAACCTCAGTGAGAAGATAAATTAAAAAAAGAAAATGTAAACAACAACTGGAATAGTTGAGGCACCCTGTGGTGGATGAAGCCTTACTTTGGATCACTGTTTTCCACTTCCAGAAAATAAATGCTGATCAACAGTCCAGGAAAACAATCACCAAAAACTAAACGAAAAAAACAAACCCGAAACCCTATTGTAACAATCTTTTTCTTACAGGGAAGCACTATAAATCCCTTGAGATCCAAGCACAAAATGGTGTTAAAGCCAGTAGAAAAAATGAGGAATTATAATTGTTTTAATATCAAAGGATTTTATCAATAGGGCTAAGAGATAATGTTTGACACTGGCTACTATAAGAAACTCAAGGATGACTCTACGGTCACCTTTCACTTCGGGCTCAAAATCAATTCTCAGGAAACTGTACTGCCTAATGAACCTGTCTAGAATTTGTTTCCTCCCCCATGTTAGTTTTTCCTGAGAGCTATAAGGAAAGGTGTATGATATCCATCCAGAGAAACCTTATCAAAGAATTGACAGGTTTCACTAAAACAATTCTTTAAACATTGATATCCAAAAGATGAATACAGCTTGCATCCTTTAAAGCCTATAAGATAAAATGTTGCCACACAGCAGTCCTTCGCTGGCTGCCCTTGCAGCCACTAGCTTGCATGCTAATACTCAATATGATGATGACACCCAACCTGTTTTGAGTAATTTAAAAAACCAAGATGAGTGTTCAGAGTACTAATTTAGAGACGTTGCTGACATTATGCACTCCATTTTCACTCACAAATAATTCCTTTAATCAGCACTTCCCCCAAGCTACAGGAATATCTATGGGAATACCTATGGAATCTAAAATGGCTCCACAATATGGCATTATTTTACAAACCACCCTGAAGACGAATTTCTAAATAGCTCTAACCAAACCCATACTATACCTCAGATATAGTCAACTTCATCATCTTGACTGAAAGCACAGATTTGTTTTCAAGTTGTGCCAGGAATTTGGTAATCATCACCTCTTCAGACTCTCTTTGGAATATCCTTAGATCAGCATTAATTTGCTGATTTGCAAAATAATTTGGAAAAATAATAACTTAGAAAAACACAGAATACAAACCAATTAATGCCTATTTTATACAAAAGTCTTCTTTCCAAAACGCAACCCAAAATCTTAACATGACCTAGACATCCAGTATCACTGCACTTGCTCTGAGGTTTAGATTATACTTTAGTCATCCCTAGAGGATTGTTATTTAATAAGGACAGTCCTCTGACAAAAGAGATCACATTGTTGAAAGAGCCACTTGAACACCATGTAAAGAATTACCTCTATATGAAAAGAAAATCCTTGCTGATTACTCACTTCAGGTGTTCACATAACATTTTGCCTCAGTGATGTAACTAAAAGCAGCTGCTTCTTGGATCAGAGATCTAAATTTTAAAAAGCCATTTTGAAACTACTCATCTCAACCTTTGAAGAGTGTCACCCTACCCCTACTGAAACAAAGCTACACCCTCAATGGCTAATTCCCCATGGCTGAAATTACACTAACTGTTGCACTGACACATGCCTAACCACAAAATTTAAATCTTTATCATCATCTTAATGCAGATACAACAATTACTTTTAGATCACAGCCCTCAATATTTCTGAGTTTATACTTGCATTTTCCAGGACTGTAATATATTTCACAAAATATCCTCCAGGTTCCCTATGTAGGTAAAACTAAAAAATTACTGTTCACAAGGTTGACTTCACGCTGACGATCAATAAAGGATAAAGCAGCCATATTCCAGGGAGCATCCAGTTCTCACAAAATGGATCATGATATACCTGATCACTCCAGCCAGATCCTCAAGGGAGGGCAACACAAACATCTCCCACAGAAAAGTCTGGAAACCACACTGAATGCCTCAACAGCAATACTGTTCTTACGCTACATTATCTATTTCTTCATTCTCTAATTCTTCCGGGCTGCTCACATATTTTTCTTTCCTCTGCAGAAGTACATTGCGTATCTAAGAAGCATTATTGCTGTCTCTTTTTCCTTTCCTTCCTCCCCCTTATTTCCCCCTCCTCAACATTAACAGACTCTCTGCTTCACTGTTAATAACAGTTTACCTTCAAAGATGGTCTAACTGGTATGTTTCTAACCAAACAAGGGGAAAGTCCTGCCTGACAAATTTGATATCCTTCTATGACAAGGTTACCCACCTAGCTGACCAAAGAAAGCCAGTTGATATGTTTTTGGATTTCAGTAAAGCTTTCGGTATTGTCTCTCACAGTATTCTCCTGGACAAGATGTCCAGCATACAGCTGGATAAACATGTAATGCAGTGGGTGAGCAATTGGCAGATGGGTCAGCTCAAAGGGTCATAGTAAATGGGTTTATACCAGGCTGGTGGCCAGTCACTAGTGGGGTTCTGCAGGGATCCATCTTGGGGCCAGTACTCTTTAATCTCCATAAATGACTTGGATGCCGGACTGAAAGGAATACCGATCAAGTTTGCTGATGACAGAAAACTGGGAGGAGCTGTTGACACTCTTGAGGGCAGAAAGGCCCCGCAGAGAGATCTAGACAAAGTAGAGACCTGGGCAATCACCAACCATAGGAAGTTTAACAAGGGCAAGTGCCAGATTTTGCACCTGGGGCACGGCAACCCTGGTTGTACGTAGGCTGGGGAATGAGAGGCTGGAGAGCAGCTCTGCAGAGGGACCTGGGGGTTCTGGTCAATGGCAAGTTGAATGTGAGCCAGCAGTGTGCCCTGGCAGCCAAGAGAGCCAGATGTGTCCTGGGGTGCACCAAGCACTGCATTGCAGCTGGTCCAAGGATGCGATTGTCCTGCTCTGCTCTGCACTGGTGCAGCCTGACCTCGAGTACTGTGTGTAGTTTTGGGCACCACAGTACAGTAAGGATATAAAGCTACTGGAGAATGTTCAGAGAAGGGCCATGAAGTTGGTGAGGGGATTAGAGGAGAAACTGTATGAGAAGTGGTTAAAGTCAGTGATTTGTTCAGCCTTGAGAAGAGGAGACTGAGGCGAGACCTCATCACAGTCTACAGTTTCCTCACAAGGGGAAGAAGAAAGGCAGGTGCTGATCTCTCTGGTGACCAATGACAGGACCCAAGGGAATGGCAGGAAGATGTGTCAGGGGAGGTTTAGGTTGGATATTAGGGAAAGGTTTGTCGTGGTTCAGCCCCAGTCAGGAAATAAACACCACACAGCCACTCGCTTACTCCCCCCACCCAGATGGGATGGGGGAGAGAATCAGCAGAGCAAAGGCAAAAAAAACCTGTGGGTTGAGATAAGAATAGTGTAATAATTTAAATAAAATAATAATAGTAATTATGATAATAATAACAACAATAATAATATAATAAAAAGGAAAAGGGAAAAAGGGAAAAAAAACAGAAACACAAATGATACAACCGCTACCACCTGCCGACAGACGCTGCCCGTCCCTGAGCCACGATTGCTGCTTCCCTCCCCCAGCCAGCTCCTCCCAGTTAACATACTGGCAAAGATGTTACATGATATGGAATATCCCTTTGGCCAGTTTGAATCCACTCTCTGAGCTGTGCCCCCTCCCCTCCCGGCTTCTTCTGCACCCAGCAGAGCATGGGAAGCTGGAAAAGTCCTTGACTAGTACAAGCACTGCCCAGCAACATCCAAAACATTTGTGTGTTATCAACATTGTTTTCAAACTAAGTCCAAAGCACAGCACTGTGCCAGCTGCAGTGAAGATAATTAACTCTATCCCAGCTAAAACCATGACAAGGTTCTTCACCCAGAGGGTGGTGGAGCACTGGAACAGGCTCCCCAGGGAGGCAGTCACAGCACCAAGCTTGACGCTGTTCAAGAAGCGCTTGTAAAATGCCCTCAGAGATTTGGTGTTAATTTGGGGTTGTCCTGTGCAGGGACAGGATTTGGACTAGATGATCCTTGTGGGTTGCTTACAACTCAGGATATTCTATGATTCTATGAACTATGATATCTAGCCTTTCATTTAATAGGAAAAAGGATGCAATTCTTTCTTTGAATTTTATACAATGCAGAACAGAATAGATCACCACACTGTAACTTAAAAAATTTTGACAAGAGATACAAAAAGTGTAGAAAGCTCTTCTTAGAAAAGTGAATTTCATGAAAAGTGTTCAAACTGGCAAAATTCTTTCCCAAAGTGCACAACATCTCCAAAACTGCAAGGAACATTGCTATACATAGTTTGTTAATGAGCCCAAATGTTTCTTCTACTATATTTAATTTTGTCTTTAACCTGAATAGGCAAAGAGTCAGGACCTTGATCTGATCATTTACTTTACTTACATTAATCTTGTTTTTATCAGTCTTCAACTCAGCAAAGCAATTAAACATATATTCAAATGTGTTGTTCAATCAACTCTTAGGTTAATGAAAAAAAGTTGTATTTTTAAGCACATCTTGAAGAAGTCAAATATATTTACTTATATTATTTCTATTTACTACCTGATAATCAGCAATATTAAAAAAATGTGGATTTAATTAATTTTTACTAGTACAGTTTTGTGGCAGTTTTAGTGATGTTTCTTTAAGAGATAGTCCCATTTCATTGTAATTATAATTTGCTGACTTACTTTGCAGTCCTTCCATATAAAATGCAGAACACATATGGAAAAGGTCAACAGTATTCACCGCCTCCCGCTTCATCTATATCAGTAAATAGAGTTTTTATTCCAAATTAACAAAAGCATTTTATATGTAAAAGGACAAAATCCTGTTTTACTTTACTAAGGCAAATAATCCAATATACTTTATTAGGGCTACTTGAACATAATGCATTGCATCCTCACTCTGTACTTAACTGCTGAGATTACTATTGGAGTCTACCTATTCTTTTTTTTGTTTTTTCCCCCCCTCCACCTTTTTATTTAATTGTTCTATTTGCTGCATTTATATATTTCTATTTATTTCTATATCCACGAAGACAATATTACAGATCATTTATAGCAATATGTGAAAACCATTTCAACTACAAGTTTAGAAACCAGTAACTGTGGTTAAGTTATAGGAATAAATTATTGGAAGTGAAGAATCTGAAAAGTACAATTTCAGCAATACATTAAAACATGCAAAGACAACAGTCAGACTGAAACCTAACTGTAGAATATTACTAGTTTCTGGGGTTTTTGAAAGAATATTTCAATATGCAGGGTATGATATACTTGAGAAACTATTAGACTAATATTTTTTGTACGTTGAGCCTGCATTTCTAGAAGAATCTTAAAGCTCTGAAAATCTGTATTACTTAAAGTTTACATAGAATAGAATAGAATAGAATAGAATAGAATAGAATAGAATAGAATAGAATAGAATAGAATATTTCAGTGGGAAGGGAACTACAATGATCATCTAGTCCAACTACCTGACCAATTCAGGGCTGCCTAAACATTAATGCATGTTGTTATGGGCTTTGTCCACATGCTTCTTAAAAACTGACAGCCTTGGGACATTGGTCACCTCTCTAGGAAGCCTGTTCCAGTGTTTGACCACCCTATCAGTAAAAAAATGCTTCCTAATAACTAGTCTAAATCTCCCCTGGCACAGCTTTGAACCATTCCCATGTGTCCGATCACTAGATACTCAGGAGAAGACCTCAGCACCTCCCTCTCCACTTCCCCTCCTCAGGAAGCTGTAGAGAGCAAGGAGGTCACCCCTCAGCCTCCTTTTCTCCAAACTAGACAAGACCAAAGTCCTTAGCCGCTCCTCATAGGACATTCCTTCCAGCCCTTTCACCAGCTTCATTGCTGTCCTCTGGACACATTCAAGGACCTTCACATCCTTCTTAAATGGTGGGGCCCAGAACTGCACACTCTATTCAAGGTGAGGCTGCACCAACGCTGAATACACCTCTTTTGACCCATTGGTTGTACTGTGTTTGATGCACCCCAGGATGCGGTTTCCCCTCTTGGCTGCCAGGGCACACTCCTGACTCATATTGAGGCTGCTGTCAACCAGCACCCCCAGATCCCTTTCTGCAGGGCTGCTCTCCAGCCTCTCCTCTCCCAGTTTATACCTGTGCCTGCCATTACTCTGTCCTACATGCAGAATCTGACGTTTTGATTTGTTAGATTTCATCCCATTAATCATAGCCCAGTGCTCCAGCCTATCCAGACCCCTCTGCAAGGCATCTTGTCCCTCAAGAGAGTAAACAGCACCCCCTAGTTTGGTATCATCAGCAAACTTGCTAATAGTGCATTCAGCTCCTGCATCCAGACAGTTGATAAATATATTGAACGGGACTGGCTTTAGAATTGAACCCTTAGTACACTCTCAGGCTTTCATTAAGCAATTTCATTTAATTAATTCATTAATTAATGTACTAAGTGATTTGCATATGCAAAACACTTACTGCAAAGTATGACAGTTAATGATGAAACCAAAAATACTGAAAACCCCAGAATCCCAACACAGTGCACTGAATAAAAAACCCCTCGGTATCCTTTCAACTGACCTTAAAGTGAGATTCGGATATACCTGTGGAAGTAAGACTTCATGTTGATTCTACAGATCTTCTATAGATAGTTACTGCCTTGAAACGAATGGACCATGCTATTATAAGCTCAAACTCTTTCACAGAATTTCTGCAATAGATTCTGTCTCAGAACTGTACACTTTCGCTGCATAATGTCTCAGTCAAAAGCCCAGTTCCATTTACTAGACTATTATATAAATAATCTTAGTTTTTAAGCTTGAAAATACGAACTAGAATCCACCCTAAACTGAAAATACCTTTCATTACCAAGTTTTCTTTTAGGAATACTAGAATTGTATAAAACTTAACCGACAGGGCTTCAGTTTTCAATATTCAGTCTGTACTTCTCCAGTTGACAACAGGCTTTTTAGCAACAATTTGGTTAAAAGGAAAAAAAAAAAACAAAATTTTGATTCCAAAGCAGAACACTCAAAGTCCATTTAGGAAAAACCTATTACCTAGTCCCCTAAGCTGAGAAGAATATTTTTTTACCAGTGGTTTCAATGAAAGCACCCACAGCCTGATATCATTACTGGACAGCCACTCCTGAATTATTCAGTATGAGAAAATATTTCATATTTACATAAGAAAGTAGAAAAAAGTCTACAAAGGCATATGCTGGAGCAGCATATGAAGAGGTAGACCTTCAGGTAATTAGGAAAGTCAACATATTTTAAGTCTTGACCGAGGTCTTTCCAATGCTGGTGCTCCTTTTTAAAGTACGAGAAATTAAAATGAATGTAATAAAATAATAGATATAAAGTAACATTTTAGAATATTTTTACCTCTTCAGCTTAACCCTGAATTCCATTTATTAGTAGAAACAATTCTACCTGCTGGATTCTATGAAATCATTTTACTTTCCCCATAGGTGTATGTGGTTATCAGGCAATGACATTCTGGAAGTAAGTTAGCCTAAGGAGTGAAGAAAATTGTGTGGATATAAATCTGTTATGACCACATGGAAAAACTAGTCAGGCGATTCTCTCCAGTTAGCTGAAATCAGTGTTGAAAACCTACCAGCTAATGAAGAAGAGCACAGTGCCTCAGCTTGTAATAAAAGAGACTGTGGCAAAAGAGATGATGCACATAGGGACAAAGTGCACTACAGACGGCAATTCTTTTAATTTGACTAGATTGTGTAAAATTATAATGTCTGAACAGAAAACTGAGTGAAAGGATGCAGGTGTGACATAGATGGATGGAATAAACATTTTTCTATCTATATTATGTTCCTTTGAAAAGGGAGTGGCTCAGCTGGCAGACCTTTCGGGTGATGAGCAGACACTGTCTCCCTGTCAACCTGAGAATTTTCCAGGAGAGACAGGTTGAGAACAAATGGGTCACACAAGGCAAAGAAAATAAAAGATACAACAAGGAGGGTGCACAGAGCTCCATACCACCTCGAAGCCGGGTGTGGAGGCAAGGAACCACCCTGGAAGGCTAAAGGGTCCAAAAGGCAAGGTGGCTATAAACCCTTTTATGTCATTAAATCATTTTGTCTAGCATTCTTTCTATTTAAAAATAGATGTATATTGTTATAAGGATTTTCTTTTCTTTTCTTTTCTTTTCTTTTCTTTTCTTTTCTTTTCTTTTCTTTTCTTTTCTTTTCTTTTCTTTTCTTTTCTTTTCTTTTCTTTTCTTTTCTTTTCTTTTCTTTTCTTTTCTTTTCTTTTCTTTTCTTTTCTTTTCTTTTCTTTTCTTTTCTTTTCTTTTCTTTTCTTTTCTTTTCTTATTGATTTACTTTAAAATCCTTTTGGTCTTTCTTGGGAATACATGTAAAGAAAGAGATCTAATCTGATCAACCTGAAAACTCTGGCAGATTCACTGTCCCCTTGCAGGATACATTTCAGAGTTTAAGAGGTGAAAACTGTACCAAATACTCAGGTGAGGCACATGGGCAGGCTGACATAAGGTCTTTCTATCCTTTTCTGAGCTAGTGGGATATAAGCTTGCTCCAGTCCAGAAATAATGTCAGAGAAGGTCCACAGGCACCCTCACAAGGCTTGTCTTTCCCAAGTTTCAGCCAGGGACTGTCCCACGGCCCCAGCCAGGAGCAGAGGAGTTGGGGGGACATGGGAGCAATCCCAGCCCAGGCACTGGGCACCTCCGTGGGGATGGGGAGAGACCAAGGCCAGGCCAGGATGTGGATCCACGGGTGGGCCTGTAGGAAGCTGGAGACCAGCCCTACTGTGGCATCACTGTGGCAGGGGCTGACAGCCCCGGGGGGCTGACATGGGGTCCTGGGACAAGGGCAGATGAGGGGAGCTCATGGTGGGTTGGTCAGGGCTGCCAGTGCCCTTGGGGCCCTGAAAATTGCTCAGACACATAAAACATTGCTGAATCAGGACATAAACAAGAACATGTTGACTGAAATGGAAGAAGGAGGTTCACAGTATGTGGAAAAAGGGACTGGCCACTTGGGAGGAATATAGGAATGTTGTTAGGGTATGCAGAGATGCGACAAGGAAGGCCAAGGCTCACTTGGAATTAAATCTGGCAGTGCATGTCAAAGATAACAAGAAGGGCTTCTTTAAATACATCAGCAGTAAAAGGAAGACTGGGGACACAGTGGACCCACTGCTGAACAAGGAAGGGGGCCTGGTGACACAGGATGCAGAGAAGGCAGAGTTACTGAATGCCTTCTTTGCTTCTGTCTTTACTGCTAAGGCTGGACCTCAGGCATCTCAGCCCGCAGAAGAGAGAGAAAAAAAGTGGAGAAAGGAGGACTTACCATCGGTTGAGAAGGATTGGGTCAGAGATGACCTAGGCAAACTGGATCCTTGCAAGACCATGGGCCCTGTTGGGATGCACCCACAAGTGCTGAGGGAGCTGGTGAATGTTCTTGCTGAGCCACTCTCCATCATCTTTGAAAGGTCGTGGAGGACAAGATAGGTGCCCGAGGACTGGAGAAAAGCAAATGTCACTCCAGTCTTCAAAAAGGGCAAGAAGGAGGACCTGGGAAACTATGGGCCAGTCAGCCTCACCTCCACCCCCAGAAAGGTGATGGCGCTGTTCATCCTGGAGGTCATCTCCAGGCATGTAGAGGACAAGAAGGTTATCAGAAACAGTCAGCATGGGTTCACCAAGGGAAGATCATGCTTGACCAACCTGATAGCCTTCTGTGATAGCATGACTGGCTAGGCTGATGAAGGGAGGCAAGTAGGTGTTGTCTATCTTGACTTCAGTAAGGCATTTGACATTGTCTCCCATAGCCTCCTCACAGGCAAGCTAAGGAAGTGTGGGTTGGATGAGTGGACAGTGAGGTGGACTGAGAACTGGCTCAAGAACAGAACTCAGAGGGTCGTGACCATTGGGCAGAGTCTGGATGGAGGCCTGTCACTAGTGGTGTTCCCCAGGGGTCTGTGCTGGGTCCAGTCCTGTTCAACGTATTCATCAATGACCTGGACGAAGGGACAAAGCGTCCCCTCAGCAAGTTCACTGATGGTCCCAAGCTGGGAGGAGTGGCTGATACACCAGAAGGCTGTGCTGCCATCCAGCAAGACCTGGACAGGCTGGAGAGCTGGGCCAAGGGGAACCTGATGAAATTCAACATGAGCAAGTGCAAGGTCCTGCACCTGGTGAGGAACAACCCCATGCACCAGTACAGGTTGGGGGCTGAACTGCTGGAAAACAGCTCTGTTGAGAAGGGCCTTGGAGTGCTGGTGGACAACAAGCTGACCATGAGCCAGCACTGTGCCCATTGTGGCCAAGAAGGCCAATGGTATCCTGGGCTGCATTAAAAGGAGTGTGGCCAGCAGATCGAGAGAGGTTATCCTCCTCCTCTACTCTGTCCTAGTGAGACCACATGTGGAGTACCATGTCCAGTTTTGGGCACTGGTTTAAGAAGGACAGGGAGCTGCTTGAGCAAGTCCAGCAGAGAGCTACAAAGATGATCAGGGGACTGGAGCATCTCCCTTATGAGGAAAGGCTGAGAGACTTGGGTATGTTCAGCCTGGAGAAGACTGAGTGGGGAATTCATTAATACCTATAAATATCTGAAGGTTGGGTGTCAGGATAATGGGACTAGGCTCTTTTCAATAGTGCCCAATGACAGGACAAGGGGCAATGGGCACAAGTTGGAACACAGGAAGTTTCACCTCAATATGAGAAAAAACGTCTTCCCTGTGAGGGTGCCAGAGCAGGGGCGCAGGCTGCCCAGAGAGGTTGTGGAACCTCCTTCCCTGGAGACATTCAAAACCCCCCTGGACGTGTTCCTGTGCCCCCCTGCTCTAGATGTCCCTGCTCAAGCAAAGGGGTTGGACAAGATGATCTCCAGAGGTCCCTTCCATCTGCTGCCATTCTGTGATTCTGTGGTTCTGTGAAATATTAAAACAGACCATGCAGTGCCTTTCACTTTACTGAAGAGCTTAGTGAATGATTTAATTCCTGTGTGCCTTTTCAGTTCCCTCTCTGTTAACTAATTCTGTTTATAGAATAATTAGACAACTGCTTAATTGAAACAGAAACAAAATATAGTGTATTTCTAAATTTGTAAATTATAATTGGGCTGCTTATTAAATTGCATTCGCACAAATTGTAGCTCTTTATGTATAAAAGGAAACATAGCTAAAAGATTTAGTATTTTAAAACAGCTGTGAGTGCACATGTCAGAGACAGTAAGTGCCAGGTACATGATTATCATTCAGGGGGGAAAGAACAGGTTCAAAATACTTTTCTTTCAAAAAGATTAAAAATAAGTAGATAATTCAGAGATTTGCACCTTTGAAAAAGTCTGAATTTTCCCATCTCCTGTGCTCTGAAGACAGGGAGATTCGCCTTGTTTAAACCTTTTTCATAAAGTAAAACCCAAAGTTGAGGGTATTTGGTTGAGAATTCACTGCAGCATGTCCAGTTGTTATTATTCTTGTACCATGTAAAACAAATGTAAATGTTACAGTTGCAAAAGAAAAGCAATAGACTTTTAGCAAGCATCCTTTGCCAGTTGGATTTTATGATTCGTTATTGGTAATCTGAATTTTAACCATGAATTCAAGTGAACATCATACTAAAGTATCCTTGGAAAACCTTGTGGTATCCAGAAACATTAGATTTTGGATTCAGTTTTGACTGAAAAAAACTTACAGTGCACAAAGATTTAGAGCTGTCTTTTGATTACACATATAGAGAGACCTGCATGCATTGTATTACTGAATATATTTTGTCATTAATATGCTCATAGTAATCTTACTCCTGAAAGGAATGTATGATTAAGTCCTATAGAAGTCAAAGTCTTGCTCTTTTGGCAATCTATAAACCGTTACTACAACATTAGACAAATTCTATAGCCACGCAAAGATAAGACTTAGAACTGAGACCTGGGAACTGAGACTTAGAACTCCTCCATAAAGCTAGAGATTTCATGCAGCATATTCCTCAGTCTACCATAGTAATTTATAGTTAAAAACATAACGTTTTAGAAATGTTTGTCACCTGATTGAGAGGGTTCACTATGTGTATAGTACTGATGTTAAATTACCCTCACAGCTAAAAAACTGTGTTTTATGTTAATTTTAATTTCCCTCAGTTTAATTCACAGCCATTCAACATTGCTACATCTTTCCTGTTTAAAATACTACCTCTAATACCAGATGGCTTATATCTATCTCCTGTATCTGTTGGTAATTATAGAATCGAGTCAAAACCTTACCAGAGAGCATGAAGGAACAAGTAGTAGAGTGTCAGCTTGCAGATCAGTGCATAGCTCATTGCATTAAAATATGCTTTTGGTGTATTTGAGCCCTGTATAGAGATATCCAACTACATTAGATAAGTCATGTTAGAATACAGGTAATTTATCCTTCCTTTAGTCCTTTGTCAAAAGATATACTTGTAGCTTATCTGAAGGGGGCAGCCACCCTACAGAATGTTACACAAGAACTGCACTTTTAAAAAACCACATTATTGACATATGCATGCAACAATGGTTTTAACTATTATTCCAATCTAAGACCAGTGCTTTAATAAAATTTCAGAGCTGCACATAAGACTAATCTTATTTAGAAGAGTAGCATACAGTTTTCTATTATTAAAACTCATGACAACCACTATGCTTTTGCTTGTAAGTCAGATGGTATATTGGACTGACCTTAGGATAAAATAGTGCGTCTTTCACCTTTGTGTGACATAAAAACAAAAACCCTGACTATTATAGAACAGTAATGACCGAACACCCCTAATTCTCTGATGACTTGCTTCTAACTTAAAGCTCTAAAAGGAAAGTGTTAAACTGGGCATCATATAAAATGAAGAATTATCAGAAATTCACAACCTCCCTGTAGAAGAGTGAATAAGTGTCAAAGGAAGAGGGTAATGGTGAAATGTTTAATTCTGAATCCTTGCTATTTTAACAAAAAATGTCACAAGGATCAGATCTCCTGATTTTTTTAAATATCTGTCATCATTTTTTTTCATTAGCACTTTGATACAACACCAACACTTCCAAAGGATTGTAATGAAAAAACTAACCTGACTTTTAGATCTAAAATATCCTAAGATGAGATGAATTACACTGATTTTTACCAGCTTGAATTCTGAGTCACAAAATGAGCTTAAAAATGTAATTAATCAGAACTATCCTCAGTAATCATTAACAAAAGGGTTTTTATTTAAAGAAAAAACAACCCCTTCACCTAGGTAAAATAATTATTAAAATCAGTAATTGGAAAACAAGTTTTGCAGTAATTTATATGTTACTGGTTATATTTACCATAGGAAGCTTTTGAAGTGATAATAGATGAACTATTTTTTGTCCTCCAGATTTTGAGTAAAAGTATTTCAGTGCAAGGCTAGTGCCATTTAAGATTTTAATATTTTTACATATTAAAGACAGGATTCTTTCTGTCTTCATCTAAATTTAGTTCTAGAGGTTGTGACATTAGAGCAAATCTAGTTTAATCATACTGGTAGTTTTACATGTAAATTAATGCATGTATTCATACAGAATTACAACATTAGAGGATCATTAACAAAACCAGTGATGGGTATTCCCCCCAGAATATGGGATCTGTAATGAGCTATAATTTGGATTTTAAATGAGAATAAAGTACCATGCCAACAGTTCTTTGAACACAGGTTGTTTTTATCTTCACTAAGCAGAATATAACTGGAAGTGAATTAATCATTTAAGTGCAGAAATCAAATGCATTGTAATAAAACTTGCATGACTGCTCCTTTAAATTTTAATTTATTAGGACAGTTTTCTTAGAAAGAAATAGTTAGAATGATGATTCATTTTAAACCTCTCTTTACATTTACTTCAAGAAGAAGAAAAGTTATACATGCCCACCAATAAATCAGGTATCCCATTTACTTGGAAATTTTAGTGCATCATGAAGATAGTTACACTCAAAAGTATGTATCATGGGCACCTCAAAGTGGCACACAACAGCCAAATGAGATACCATGCAGTACAAAAGAAAGTGGTAAAAATGCAGTGTGAAATGTGATCTTTATATTTCATAATGATATAACAGGATACTCAAGGAAGGTGGCTATTCTTTTTTCTTTGGTCATGTATTCTCTTGCCACCTTCTGTCACCACAGTAAGTGATGAGACAAAATCTGGTTGAATTTTTGAAGCTGACCGAGTAAGGTATATGAAGCAGTTAAACATACATGTAGCACACTGCAAGTGAAAAATCAGTCTTCATGCAATAGGCAAGAGAATCCCAAGCAGAGCCCAGATCCTCATTAAGAACCAAGTTAATAATTTCGCATGCTTAAAACTATAGAAGACCCTCTTTTGATCAAGTGTTGGAGGAAATGTAATATTGTAGCAAGCAAAGAAATAGCTATTGCAGAAACAATAACCACAAAGCATAAGATTCAGCAAAAACTAGCCATATTGTCTGAAAATCCTCTATTTGTCTTCATAATGTGAAAAAAGTAATTTATGCAAAATTTTTGAAATATTTCAGAACAAAGCTGAAGAGCAAGCATCTCCGTATTCCCACTGGATGAGCATTTAGAACTTGCCTATAACTTACACGCACTAGGGCAAAAGCTCTCTGGTCTTAGCTGTCTACGGCTTTCATTAGTCCACTTAGAAGGCTCACTTGAAGACAAATATTTTTGAAGAGTTCTGCACCAGATGCCTAGCTCCATGGGTGGCTTGCACAGAAATGGATTGGGATACTTCATATCCTCAGAGTAGATATGCCTTTTAACTGTTCCCCTTGCCTCCACACCTGTTCCGGTTTGTTTAGTGGGCTTTAGTCATACTCTGAAGTTGAAACAGGTTATGTGTACATTAGTGTCGTAAATTTAGATCAGCAATGTGCTTTTGAAGTGAAACTCCTAATTGTTCCCACTTACCATGCTTTGATTTATATCAGAGAGAAGCTGCAGACTACACAAACTGGATTCATTCCAGATGAAAATAAATTGGAAAATGTGCCCCAGAAGCCCACGTAATGCTCTTCAATCACTTATGAACATTCAGTCCTGGGTGTGAGACCAGAGCAAGTCTGAAATTAACACACCTTCCTCCTGTCCCCACCCAAACATGTACAGTACAAACACTGAGTCCTCTATCAATTGTTTCACCACACAGATCTGTTCCTACTATGTTGTTCTACTTGCTAACATACATAGTCACAGTAATCTAAAAACCTTGCCAAAAAGTGATCCTGGATCTAAAGGACCAGAATATGTTATGCCTTTTATTTTAGAAGTAAATATATGATACATCATGAAATTTAGAACTTTACAGCAACCACTGGAAAAAAAAGGTACCTTATTGCATAAACAGCTAACCACACTTAACATGAGCAGCCTTGTGCAACTCAGTGAAATGACTACATATATACAAGTTTTTATACAAATGTGCTAAATATAAAGGTAGGTAAAATGAGGTATATGCACTGAAAAAAACCCAAACCAATGCCTGTGATTATGCAGGACATTTCAATATTTCAGCTAAAGCTTCCCTTACAAAATTTTCTTCTTCATATAGTTCATAATTCTAGGAAGACATTTGGCTATTGACATTGAAACACTCACTTTGAAAAGATAAAAAAATACATCCTTAAAAAAACTTTGACCAAATATTCTGGGTTTGACTTGGGAGATGAGATAGGGCAGGAAATATTTTAGTTAATTATGTTAGCATCCAAATTTCACAGCGTATGGAGAGAAAATAATTAAAGACAGATAATTCCTTGGGTAATATTTTTTCAATGCTATTGCTAGAATTTGGCTCATATCTAGAAAGCTGGCCATATCTGTGACCACATTTCTATATCTTAATTTTTTTTGGTTCAAGGCATAACTATTTGCTGCCTAACATACAATAATACATGGTTCTAACTTTTTCTGTCTTGAGTGCACCACCTCACAAGCTGTATTTACTCCTTTACAGGCCTGTACAGACCCTTTCTCATGTCTTACCTGGTTGATAACATAAGAAAATTTGGAAAATGTTAGTATATGATTCTTAATAACATTCTTTCTGTTTGAGTTAGTGTTCTTAAGTAATTTACAATACGGTGAGAAGCCAAAGCTGGAAGTTTTGAAATCTGAAACTGATGGAGTGATTAAGAAATTATTCAATGAAGTTCATGCAAATATATTATTTATGTAAACAAAGTATAATGATAAATATGTTACAAATAATGTTGCCTTCATTGACCAACATATTGTTTCCAACCATAAAGGAGAGAGACTTTTGTACTTCTCAACTTGTTTTTCTGAATACAGTATGAAATAGATCTATACTTCTTTCTGTTTAAATTAACTATCCAATAAATTTTTAAGCTTTTCCTAAGCTTGTGTAGGTACCTAGAGGTACCAAACTTGTTTGACTCTAAACTACATCAAATCCTGAAGGCTGTACACATAACTTTCTTTTTAAAATTTATTTACTCAGAGCATCTTGGTGTTTTCCTTAAGAAAAGCAGCTTATACACAAGCTAATAAAATAACGTCTGAATATTCAGATCCTGACTTATGACGCCAAGAAAAAAATGATTGGATACTTCCATCCACATTTGCGCAAGTTTCTTATGTTAATATCTGTGACAGAGTCTGCTTCTGACCATCAAGCATTCCAGTTAGCATCAAATCCTGAGACACAGAGTATTACTGATATGTTTTTTACAGTGGTGTTATACACGAATTAGTAAAGAAATCTTCAGTAATAGCGCCTAGAAAAATGGGTGTGTAAACATCACTTTGCAGCTGCATTGTCTTAGGGGCAACAAGAAGCCTGGCTGAGATTAAATGTAATATCACCACTGGCTGGCAATGGTATTGTCTGGGCCCTAGTGGGGTTGTCACCAAATGACAGGTTGTCATCATATTAGGGGTTAAACCAATGGTCTGAAAAATGTGGCCGTGGAAAACAATCAATGGCCCCCAAACCCTGAGTGTTCTACTAAGATCAAACAGCAGTCCTTATATGCAGATAAGGTTCAGAAGATAATGTGTCATTGAATCCACAGGACAAAAAGAAAAAAAGAACTTTGTTCAAAAATATATAAGAATAAAAGTACATTTATGAGACATATGCTATAATATTTTTTATGTCATTACAAGAGATGCTTTCATCTTTGTTCAATTTTTATATACTTCTGAAAGAAAATTCACCTGACACGTTCCTTTTGGAAATAGGTTAAGAAGAAGAAATTTGGAGAGGGAAAATATACCAGGAAACAGGAAATATATTGTATTCCAAGGAAAGTAGAATGAAGGACAAAGATGTGGCCATTTAAAGATATACATCTTGGGACAACCTGTATGAGAATTTAAATAAGTTGATTCTGAAATAGATATGTAAGACTTCAATATGTAGATATTGGTAGGGCAAACCAAGCATCAACTACAAGCTATTAACCAAATTGTTGCTGATTTCTGACTGTGCTTAGCTCCTAAAAGCCCTGGAAATCTTTATAGAAACATGCTGAAGATTAATTTATTATCTACCAATTACCCACCAATTTTGCTGTGCATGATACTCATTTTTTCAGCTGTAATTTCCAGTTCTAAGAATCTATTCTCTTTGACTTCCAAAGGCTGTCTTTTAGAATAATATCAGATGACTCATATATGAGTTCTTCAAACCAAGGTTTTATCTTTCCCTTTAAATGATCTTCTACTACCCTAAAATATTTAAGCTTCTTTATGGGGACAAAGTTTGACCTTTTAAGAACTATTCTTCACTTTCCTAATGCTGGAACTTTAGTTGCAGATAATAACCTTCCACATTCCTTTTTTCCTTTTGGGTGTTTTGTAATTGTATCTATCAGAGATTTGACTTGTGGCCATATAACATATTGTACTACTTAAATCTGTCATTTCATGTCTATCCTCTGTAGTGCACTTGGCTTCTTCTATTATCAAGGAAAAAGATGCTTGAAACGTTTCTTTTTTTGTAAACTTCAAGAAGTTTTATTTTTCATTGAAGTAAGCTATGCAAAAGTCTTGGAAACTGAAGAAAACATGCATTTTCTTCAAAAGAAATGGACAGTTTGGCAGCATTATCACTGTAAAACTTTGGCTCTAAAGTAAGAAGATTCCTTTTAACTCTGATTTTGATTTAGCTCAATTTTTGCATTTATACTTCTTCACTTCTTAGTATATCTACTTGCTTTCAATAAAACATGCCTAAGGATAAGTATTAATCCATGGGGTTTTTTACATTTTTTTTCCTAGTAAGCAGTTTTTTAGACCAATTTGCTTCCTCGTAATAGTTTGCCTCTTTCTCATTTTTACAGAATGTCCTCTAATTTATGAATTCCTTATTTGACGTTTTATTTTCACAAAAATTTTCTCTTTCACACCCTTCCCCATTTATGCTTATTATTTATTGTTTTCAGTAACAGAAAAAGCCTTATCAGATCCCTAAAAGTTCATATTTCAGTGTAAGTATGACCCAATAACATTAAACAATCTTCCATCTTTATATTTGCTGCCCAAATAATGAAAATGTTACCATGCAGCTTTACAAAACTTTCTGTCCTCAGAAGAAAAAAAAAGCAACAGGAACTTACAGCAATGAAACTGTTCTTCACTAGGAAAGACATTAAAAATATTAAGAAAGTTTCTTCGGCCACGATTGGTTGAACTGGTAATCATGCTTTCTTTACCCAAGTTATTTATTAGTCAGAAATGTCCATCATTAAAGAACCATAAAGGACCTGTTCAGATTCATGATTTGATGACTACTCCTGACTTACTCCAATGCAGATAAAAGCATGCACACTAATACAATACAAGTACCAAGGGAAAAACAATACCTCTGCCCTGAATCTCACCAGAGAGAATTTCTCAGCTACGGTTATATTCCTCAAATATGTGTAGGCTTGAAAGGTCACAAAACAGCTGTTGTTGCTGCAGAGATGAAAAATAATTTCACCATAATTATCCAAAAATACATTATAGGAAAAAGGAAGCATCATTATTGTCTTGAGAACTACATACTGGAACGAAATTGAAAATAGTAAGGCATAAATTTTCCAGAATGGACAAGACCATCAAGTGCAAGCCCAATGCATAGGAAAGAACCTGCACAATGCAGTCTAGTATGTGTATGCTTATGTACCTGAAGAATGGTCTAGGTCACCTGTTTTGTCTTGTGGTTATTAAGTATTGGACTAGGCTATACCATAAACTTTAAGACAATCATGTCCCTTGCCCTCCGCACCCATGACACACAAGGAGAACTGGATTGCTGTATATCAGTTGCTCCAGTGAAACATTGAGCCTACAGTCAGCCTAGGCGTATGCGTACTTTTATGATGTATGACTGTTGTGAAGATGAGGTTTACAAGGTCACATTCCCCACACTGGTGTGGCTCTAAGGCAGGTATCCATAAGGACATCTTCAGTAATCTAGGTCCATCAATCTGATGACCAATTTGCTAAACTACCCTGCAAACAATCAAATAAATATTTTTTTTCTTTGCTTCAAATACAAACAGACCATGTACCTTTCAAACACTTTCTAAAAATTTGATGAGCTATGACTTAGATGAATATTTAGCAGGGGGAGTTAAAACAAAATTTTAGTTTAGTTTTTTTTTTTTTTTAAATATAGAATTACTAGAGATGAAAGCAGGGTTATAGGACCACAGGGGAAATTTTCCATCTGCTCTCACCTGATTGATACAAAGACTTTGATGACAGTATATCAGGAACGGTATATATTAATGTTCAAACTGTAACAGAGTCAATCATTTCATAACATCAGCTCCACAGGATTTACTGATTCAAAAAATCAGTGGTCTATTGCAAGTCCAATGAAGACGTCAAAATTACACTCAGTCAATTTGGCTGTAAGTTTAAACTTAAGCCATTTAGTCCTGAAGGAAAAGTCATCTTTAAGAACAGAAGTACTTGCTGGTCTAAGGTTAAATGTCACTAAATCAAATACAAACTACATATGTACATTTATATCACATCAGTTATTCATTAGTTTTCCTGAGTTCCAAGACAGACAATTCAGTTTCTCATTTGAGTAACACAAAATTATTTTTGTAGGTCTTTTACACTTTCTCCCAGACATAATTAAGCTAAAAGGGATTAAAAAAACTACTAAGTAAATAAATCAGTTAAGATGAAGAAGAGTTCCATGTAGTGTAAAGTTTGACATAAATGATATCTCAGCTTCTGCATTTTCCAGTTTTTGCTTTCTTCCCCCTATAAAAGTCTTACAATATTTCAAAAGCTTTGTCTTTTTGGTGGGAGTAGGGGTTTGGGGGTTTGTTTCATTTTGTTTTGTTCATTTGTTTGAGTTTTTTTATTTTGTTGTTGGGGGTTGTTTTGGTTTGGTTTGTGTTTGTTTTTTTTTCCTCTGTGTTACATGAATTCCATAAAGATGTTACCGATACAAATATGGCCATTTAGAATAGAAGTGCACAGGTAGGCAGACAGTGATTACCAAAATCTTTCCAATTACAGTAATTGCATTTCAGTGTTTGTATTTCTGTTACTTCTCTGGCAATTCTCTGGCACGACACCATCATAGCGAATTGTCATATATTGTTATAATGCAGAACCAGCCAGAATTGTTGCCTTTTGTAAACTGATTAAATACCTTCATAACCTGGAGACTATCTGCACTGAGCTTGACTGTGGATTTCTCTGAAATCAGCCACAGAACTATAATCATAGTTTGTGGTGCTCCAAACTTGTCAGAATCAATGTTTGTTCTTTTTGCTATACAATTATGTCTTGTTTCTTTTTGTCTTGAAATTTTACAAGAGAATTTTGACCTTATTTCTTTTCTGAGGAAGAATTTACGTTTCAAAGGCCTTAGATCACTTAATATAAAGTGGATGAGTTGAGCTGAGGCAGACATTCTGACAGATGATTTTGTGAACTAGTAGTATACAAAATCATATGCAGCTGCAGGAAGGCAGTTTGCCATTCCTCCTTTTTCACAGATAGGTTTTGGGTACATATTTGCTGTTGTACTTGTTCAGTTTTAGGAATTCAAATACAAACCCTTTCAACAAGTCTCTCTGTCTAAAGGATGTTCTCTACTTCTGAATATGAGCCTGTCTTAACTAGTGACTTGATCTATTTGCATCTCCTCTGGCATAAAGTTCTGCTCCAAAAAAATGTTCCAAACTAAAAAAGCTAAGCACCTTCAGTGCTCCTTGAGGAGCACTGGTGTCCTAAATGAGATCTAGAATGTTCCAATAAGCAAAAGAAGCAATATCAAGAACAAATTTCTGTGTCATTTTTCTGCCAGATACTTTACAATGCACTTGCTCCTTCTTGAGCTTAGTAACAGGACATTATCCAGAGAATGGAACAATGCCAAATGGTAAGTACAAGCAGATAGAATTAAAAAAAGAAGCTAGACTGCAAACTAAAAATAATTTTTAAAAACTGTAAAAACCTCCAAAGTCCTTTCTGTAATTCCTATACTAATTTTTTTCCTACTGATACAGAAAACATCCACATAACATATATTCCAAGTTGTTGGTTTTTTCCCTTTCTTTCTTCCTTCATAAACACCCACAACTTCAAAAGTAGAAACTTTATAATGGTCTTGTATATCTGATATTACCTTCTTGAATGGCAAAATGAATAAAGTTTATCTGACAAAAGTTTATCTCTTTAGCTGTACTTCAGTTTTGCTCCTCTATGATTAGCAATTCAACACTCATTATTTGTTCTTGCTATCTGATTACATCATATTATTTACTACACCCACTATTTAAACTAAGACAAAAATGAGATCACATAACAGAAACTGAATTCTGAGCTCAGGAATTCCTCCTTTGCCAGCCAATCCAGCTATATTAATAGTTTCACGTACCATACTTTTGTCTCTTAGTACAAACAAACCTGCAAAAAATTGAGCTGAATTGTAAACTAGTCTGTAATTACTGTAGTGCACAGGAATCAACAAAGTCATTGTTATATGAGATCAATTCCTATTCCTTCCAATTAGTAGCGTACTTCCAAATAAAGAAAAGCTATATTTTTGCTGCTTGGCAAAGCAGTGAGATGTTGAGCTGTCCTCTGGATTAAGTGACATAAAACCTTATTAGCTTCTATCTGTCTGTGTTTTTTTAGTGCTCTCTTTGATTGCTCCTATACCGTACTTAATTAAAATTTTCACGCTACCAAAAGTAATGAAACAAGTGAAGTATCAGCCAGTATTTTTCCTGAAAGAATATCTTCTAAAATAGGAGGCCTGCAGTAAACACAGGCTTTCATTTTAAAGTTATTTTACACATGCAAAAAAATGTCAGCCTGCTGAGTTCACCTGGCAACATAAAAGCCATTACACACATATAATAAAATGACATGAAAAAGTGTGAGTCACCAGACTTTGTGTTCTTCTTATATAGTAACTGCTCAAAATAATTACCCAACCTTTTATTTCAGTTGTTTCATTATTCTGTTGTAGCTAAGGCAAACACACTTGAATGAACACATTACCATATCTACTTTTTCCTTTCATGTATTTGGGCTCTGGTCTTTTTGCTTCTACTCGGGTATGCCTCCATGCAATACTGATCTCTCTGTTCAAATTTCCACTCATTTTTGCCTACTGAGAGAGGCGTTACTTTGCTCTGTTAACTTGCTAAGCCTAGAATATCTCCCCTCCTCTATGCAACAGCTATCAGAAAATGTAATCTATTAAATAAAAAAAAAAAGGTTATATAGCTATCTGACTATTATAAGAAGTTTTTTATTTTGGTTTTATTAATATTTTCCTTATTAGTCAAAACTTACTTGATTACTTATATATTTCCATAAGCATTATAAATAATATTGAACTTGCTCTAGGGAAAATTATACAGTGATTAGTAAATTACGTGCTGCTAGACATAGGTTCTGTATACTTTACTCCAGTGATTTTTCTTTAGGTTCTTTCTTATAGGTGAGCTACCTGTTCACTAGGAACTAAATGAAGACTACATAATGCATTCAGTATGGACAGAAGAAGCCAAATGGGATTTAATTTTTTTTTGTTCATAAACTAGGCTTTTAGTAAGTAATTAATCTCACTGAGGTGTTATACAAAAAAAAAAAACCCAAACAAAAAACAACAAACACCAAACAGAAAACCCCAATGATTTTGAAGATGTGCTCTCAAACCTCTTTCCAGATGTTCCTTAAGAATCCAAGGAAGTTTCTAAAGTATTTAGCATTGCACAGATAAAATACAAGATAACACTAATTAGGCTTCTTCTAAACTTTTATTAATTTATAATTAAACCTGATATTATTAAATGCTTTATCCTTAGTGGAATGATTTTTTAACTAAAAATGAATGCTGGTGCTTTTAGTTTTAGTGTGCAGGGGTTTTTGAAAGGTCTTTTTGCTTAGATGCTTTAACTGTGAAAAAAATAAAGGCATTACACCTTTGGAGATGCAGGATAAAGGCAGTGTACTACAGGAAAATCTTCAACTGAAAGATAAGAAAACCGAGCAGAAGTAAATTATGGAGAATTTTGCAGTTTCCCCTCTCAGAAAGAAGAGTGAGTATCACACATAACTTCAAATGGAAAGGGTGCTTGTTGGATCTGAATGGTTTTTACAGTAAAGGAAAGAAAAAGAGCTAACTGATTAAGAGAGAAAATGCTTGCTCCAAGTCAGCATCAGATCCTCTGTAGTCACAATGTGGTTTCATAAGCAATTAGGAAAATAGCTGATAGTTTGGGAGCTTTTTTGGCAGTTGAAATTAAAACAATAAGGAGGCATGCATAAAAACGAGTTGTCTCCTGAACCATTGGCCAAGACAGAGGGGTACAGAAAAGAAAATTGCTCTGAGTAGTAATTTGAAATCTTTCTCTTATTGTACAGAAAGCTCTTAAGGCAGCTGCCCTTATGCTAGTCTTTCTTTTACCATGCTAGCTCCAAAATAATTTTGGGGTTGAACTAATGTCCAATTTTTAGTTGAACATTGAGAGATAATTTCTTAGCTTTTTTTATATATTATTGAAATTGCAGTTAGAAAATTTTAAGGAAATATTCTTTCAATCAGAATAGAAACCTAGGGACCGGGACAAAATGTTTCAGTTTCTGCTTCTTATCAGTTGCTTTTTCTCTCCTGACATTTTGTACTTTTGGAGGAAGGGAACACTTATTGTTAGTATTGAAATACAGAGTACCATATTAGAAATACAGAATTTGTAGTTTTAGGCAAAAAATGTTTCACCCGATTTACTTCTAACCACTGTCCTCTCCAGATGACATATGATGCACAATTAATTACAGGACAACAACAGAACAGCTAAGCATCTAAAAAGCTAAGAATATTATGTTGGAGAAATTTTCT
Source organism: Phalacrocorax aristotelis (assembly GCF_949628215.1). Taxonomy (NCBI): domain Eukaryota; kingdom Metazoa; phylum Chordata; class Aves; order Suliformes; family Phalacrocoracidae; genus Phalacrocorax; species Phalacrocorax aristotelis. Next base: position 87,318,213 of record NC_134277.1, read on the forward strand.
CAAAGTTTTTTTTTTTTTTGTACTCTTTTTCATTTAGGGACACAACCACTAATTGGCTTCTAAAACTTCTTTTCAAGACACATTTTGACATAAAGATACATCCTTACATAAAGAGATGCCTCGAGAACATGAACAATATATTTCTGGTTCTTCTTATTGTGTTTAGAGAAAATTGGACATCACCTTTTAACTAATATAAAATAATCCACATGCTGTAGTATCCCAGTTCACAAACTTTCTATCCTTATTCATTTGCCCAGCTCTCATTTTAATGTTATAATGAACCTATATGCAGCATACAATTTAGTCTCTCACATATATTTTCATAGGCTTCAATACAATCTTTGAATCCTAATGCTCTTCAGTCCTTCACAGCACAAACTGCCTCTCCCATATCAGGTACCTTGTAGACCATTACTGTTTGTGGGCTAACCAGTAAGAGGTTACATGATCAGCTGAAATTAATCATAGTACACACTACTACCTGTTCTCTTTGCTTCCTCATTGTCTCAGGACTCTTGGTCAAAGGAAATTTTATAACTTTAAAAAAAAAATTATTTTAAAATTCACTCAGTGTTATGGTTTAATGCAGCCAGCAGGTAAGCTTCTCACTCACTCCCCCTCCCCCCCGCCCAGTGGCATGGGGGAGAGAATCAGAAGGGTAAAAGTGAGAAAACTCATGGGTTGAGATAAAGACAGTTTAACAGGCAAAGCAAAAGCCATGTATGCACAAGAAAAGCAAAACAAGGAATTCATTCACTCCTTCCCATGGGCAGGCAGGTGTTCAGCCATGTCCAGGAAAGCAGGGCTCCATCACGCGTAACGGTTACTTGGGAAGACAAATGCCATAACTACGAACGTTCCCCCCTTCCTTCTTCTTCCCCCAGATTGATATGCTGAAAATTAACTCTATCCCAGCCAAAACCAGCACACTCACTCACATCACTGGATCTTTTTCAGTAGTAGATCTGAATAAATCCTCTTCGTCTTTAAAAACATTTTAAAGGTTAACACTTCATTTTCTTGTCTGTTCTTATCACCATCTCTTTCTCCCTTCTTCCCTTCATCATTTGGTAACTTTCATCTGAAGCCTGCCATATGAGGATAGGCTGGGACAACAGGGATTGTTCAGCCTTGAGAAAAGGAGGCTCAGAGGGCATCTCATCACCATGTACCAGTACTTAAGGGGTAGCTGCAAAGAAGATGGAGACTCTCTTTTTACATGGAGTCACATGGAGAGGACGGGGGGGAATGGACACAATTTACTCTTGGGGAACTTCTGATTGGGCACCAGAGGGAAATTTTTCACAGTGAGGACAGTCACCATTGGAATAATCTCCCCAGGGAAGTTGTTGACTCGGCCACGTTGGACACCTTCACGAGTTGTCTGGACAGGTTGCTGGGCCATCTTGTCTAGACTGGGCTCTTCCTAGAAAGGTTGGACTAGATGATCCCTGAGGTCCCTTCCAACCTGTGATTCTGTGATTCTGTGATTCTGTGATCTATATCAATTTATAAGAGCTCAGAAGTAATGTGCAATTTTTAGGTACCCAAGGTCATGTCCAAATTAAGGGGAAATATATGCAACAGGTTAATTTTCAGAAAATAATGATCAAATGCACTTTGAAGGTAAGTCTTCTTAAAGAAAATCAACTGAGTCCAAATAATGACCTAATCTGTGTCAATAGTTATCTTAAAAATCTTGTCTAGCTACCTTATTATATAGCATATATCAATTTTAGAAATGCAATTGTATGCTGAAAATATTTTAATTTCTATATGTTGTTATGTAAGATATATTTTTTAAACTGTACTTGGTACTTCCAAGAAAAAGATATTTAGAGAATCAAAAATGAATTATTTCTTTTTTTTTTTTTAACCTGAAGCATCAAACCCAATGGCATTTAATTACCCTACAAACAGAATTTTAAGTTCTTAAAAACATTGTTTGACATTCAATACACTATTCACTTTAAAGTTTTCTTTTCACTCCTTTCTCATCCTGGACAATGATAGATAATTTTACAATAATGCAAAGAAAACCAATTTTGTGTACATTTTTCCCCAAACAAGTAATTTAAGAAAAAAAATGGTAAATTATTACATGTCATAAGAATCAGTTTCATTCCAAACTTTTATTGATGACAGACAAGAACATGTTATTTTCTGGTTATATTTTAGACCCAAGCAGGGCTTTTCATTGTTAACTGGACTCCATTACCTTTTTTCCTGCGGGCTATCTAATAAGAGGTGGACCTTGCTAACACTATTTATTTTTAAAATTCTACCAGGAGAGAATATGACATGCACAAACTCTGCCAGAACAGAAAAAATACCTTTGTAATTGTTTCCAAGGACAGCAGTTCAACATATGAAGCTCACCAGCTAATGAAGAAGCAATTATTTATGCATTTTTTGACCCCTTCACTGATTTTAAGCTGTAATATTAAATCTTTTTCCTTATTGATTTTGGAGATAGTTTCATTGTATATTCTCCTAATAGTAATTAGACTTATAATAGCAATTATGACAAATTTTTGTTTATGGCTTTCTTCTCGTTATCCTTGTCATTGAGACTGAGTTGACAATGCGGAGACTAAGTGGGTTGTTCATACTGATTAGTTCCATGAATTACTTTCCAAATCTTTACATTTATTATAAACTCTACACTTCATCCCTGAGGCTCAGACAATAGGGTTAATATTATAAACTGAATGTATACCCCTCACAAACTCCACCCCTTCTTTTGAGAGCCAGATTACCGGAGTTAATGCTGTATTTATTACAGGTGCACCCCACCCCTATATATAATTCCTGAGGCTTGGTTGCTTGTAATGTGTCTAACAACAAGACCTGGCTGCGTTTGATGGGTGGCTGTACTTCTGCACAGATGGGTCTATCTCAATGTTTCCATCTGTGTTTTTTCCACTGTTTTGTCTACTCACAACACACTAGCTACTGTCCAATAATCAGTACCTTGGATATAATCTGTGGGCCACTTTTTCCATTTAGTCACTTCTAAGAGTAAGAGCATAGCTCTGGCTTCTGCAGACTGAATTCTTCCAATTCACTCAATTTAGCCATGCAGCCAGAGAGAGGACTCCACTATATTGCTTTCCAAGCGTTTGTCCACTCTAGAGTTTGCAGGAGCCATCAGAGAATATGAGTATTTTGGGTCACCAGATGAGATTTCATCATAGGGTGGTGCTTCAGCAGCTCTGTTTTGGTCATGGGGATTGGTTCGTTTTTCTATTTGCCTGCAGAGAATGATCTCATTGGTGTATTGCAGGTGTTCTGGGGCACTGCTTTGCTAGGCTCTTTGGAATCCAACACTAATGCTGGGACTATGTTTCCACCCTGCAAGTAATGGATTCCAGGTCAATCAGATGAAAGCAAACTGTGGTTTATATTACTCTGCTATTGGAATGGAGAAGAGTACACTTGGCATGTTCATGGTGGCATATCATTTTGCTTGTTTTGCTTCCAGTTGGTACTGCAGCTGGAGAATGTCTGGGACAGCAGCAGCCAAAGGTAGGATCACTTAATTTCAGGTTTTAATAATCTACCCTCAGCCAGCACTCCTCACTTGGATTTCTCTCTTTGGCTACTGTTGTAGGGGGAATGGGCTCATGTTACAGCCCCTTACTGCTTAAGACGATGGTTCTGCATTTGAATGGGAGTCCTATAGCATCCCAACTGAATTGATGTCGCTTCTGATTAACGGTCTTTGTTGTCATCAATACATGTTGTTGGGGGACCTTCAAAAGATGTACTACAACTTGACTCTTCAGGCAGGCCTGAGAGATAGGTAAGACAAGGCACTTCTCTCCAGCAGCAATGCCAAACATCCACTCATATCCCCATGATTCTCTGCAGTATCCACCCCTCAAGCATCCTAGTCCTAAATATCTTGAGGCTTCTGAGCCTGCTACAATGGGCATGTGTTCCCACTGTCAAGTCTAGTCTGTCTGTGCATGATCACTATGATACCTGATACTGGCTCCAGAGGAACATTCGGCCTCCTCTAATTGGAGCAACATAGCCAAGTTTTGAAATATTTGGAATACTTCGCAAATAAGATAGTCTTAGAACTTGCTATATGTGATTAGAAAGAAAGGAGTCTGGAGGCACTGTACCCTTGAATAGAATAAATAAGGGAAATGTACTAGAATAAGCTAGTTTAGTATCAGTAAGAATTGTGTAAGCAAGCCAAAAATGAACTGAGCATGCCCAGAGACCGAGTTCAACCAGCGGACACGGTGAGGAAGACTACTGGCGGCCACCAGAGGACCCTGGAAGACCTCTAATGAATGTGAATGCACATGTGTTAAGGACATTTGCCTATAATAATGAGTTCCAAGAATAGTATGAATATGTTAATTATTTCCTAGAAATTTAATGAACATGTATATTTTGATTGCATATAACCCCTGTAATAGAGCAACTCAAGGCACACACTAGGTGGAGCGATCCCCTGTGCGCCCGGAGCTGCAATAAAGGATGCCTGATTTCTAGAACTACAAATAGAGTTTTAGAGGGTTCTTGTATTTGCCAACTTATCAACTACCTAAGTCACACACCCAGTCATTCCAGTGCTGACAACAGGCATCCCTTCCATTTGGTTCAAGAGCAATAGGCTGCACCAGGCACTAGTGTCTATGAGGGCTTTGCGCTTAATAGAGCCAGGTGTGCTGGGCAGCCATACCCAAACTACCCAACAATTATGGTTGTTCCCCTCCATGTCCTTGCAGGGAGTCACTAAGCTGTTGGTGGTAATGTTTCCTTGATGGAGAGGTTCACCTCTGATTTCTATGGCAGCTGGGTCTGCTTTCCACTACCCCTTGATCTGTTCACCTAACTCCTAGGTTTTGGCTGCTAATTTGGCAGGTAAGCATTCATGCCATGTTTCCATTCATTCCTTGTGAATACTTCATGAGCCACCTCCAAAGTGTCCCCCTGATCAGGTCAACTTTTTGGCGACTTTAGTTCTTTTTTTGTGTTGTATTGTTGGGTCCTTTGAATTTTTGGGTCCTTTGCTGGGTTGTATTATATATTGACCCCCCTTTGTCATGCAGTAAGGCTTCATTCATTTGGCCGATCACTTGAATGACCTTTTCCAGTATCAGTCCAGGGGCTTGGGCACTTTAAACACCAGCTCCTAACCATGGGTGCTTTTCTCACTAATTTCCTTCACGTTCATTCTATAACTGATTGACTGTCTGCACTGGGGTCAAAGCTGAAGCCATACACCACTTCTAGCATTCTTTCTCTCAGAAGGCACATACCCTTTTTGGAGTCCTGCCATTGGCTCTGGTCCTGCTGGTTTTGTGGTCTTGTCTTTGTAGGTACTGGGCCCTTCCTCCCAACATCAGTGTATTACACAGGTTTCCCCCATACTAATTTAGCCCTTCTATGGCAGCATGCTCTGCCAGTGCTCCTAACTGCTGTTTTTCACCCTTGGTTATACCCATTGTGAATCTGCCATTCTAGTAGTTCAGCAGTCACACAATCACTTCTTCACCCATTCATTGTTTGTGCTCTACCTGGGTGGGTGGTAACTTGCAGAAGCTGCTGGGACTCTGCACCTGACATCTGATTGCCCTGTCCATCTTCCCCAGCTACAGAGCTGGGCTGGTTCCTTGTGTGGACCTATATACCCCAGTCCTCCTCTTGTCCTTTCCTGATGACAATGATGGGGGCTTTTTCCATCTGCAGAGTGAGCAAGCCCTCCTCATCCTTGGAGGAGAAAGTAAACCGGATGTCCCCATCCCTGTGCTCTAGGTCCCAGTAAGAAGCATTTGCTATAGTGACCTCAGACATTGGGGTTGCAGCCCTTTTCACTCGATGCTGAGAGATCAGCTCCACTGCTGGTCTCTCAGCATTTTTCTGCACTTAGAACATCATGAAGAAAAGGAAGGATAAAAGTCTTAAAACTGACCTAATTTAAAAAGGCAATATGAGCTTTGTAGTAGGCTTCACCTTTTCCTAATAGTTGCAGAAGCATTTCTTTATGAAAAACTACATTCATGGGATTCTTTCTTCTTTCGTCAAAATATACACTTGTGGAAATTTGGATTATTGAAGCAGTGGTCCTTACTGCTGGAAACATACTGGTTAATGAAAACAGTACCTTTTAAATCTCTGGTCTAGTGTCATAGTCCTGCTCAGCATAAACAGACAAAATTTAAGAGTTATTATAATCATCTGTTTAGTGTTTAAAAAAGAAAATGTGTTCTCTCACAGACAGTCCTGTATCACTCTTATCTGAACCTTACAATAGGCACATTGTGTGGCTTTTTTCAATGGTAAGGCATGCCAGCTCTGTCATGGGGAAACTTACATGAGGCTATCTTGAGGCAGATGCCTCTGGAGTGCCGCTTTGCCTTTTCTCAGCTAGTAATTGCATAATCTGCTTTGGAAGAAAATGCCTCTGAGTAGAGACATAATACATAATCACCTCAAATAATTACAACAAAAATGCTAACTTGCTGTTTTCACAACATGGATAATATGCTTGCTTAAGTGCATGGAATGCAAAATTAGTTTTGCAAGTCTTCTTGTATTTCAGAATCATTAAAATGTGCCTCAGCCTGACTGCAGAAATAAATGCCTCTGCTGCTGACTGGAGTGACAACTGGCACACTGGGAATTCAGCTGTTTCAAAGTGTGGCAGAGCTATCAGCCAGAGAGTAATGTTGATAATTTTCATAGTTTCTATCTCTGTTGAAATATTTCTGTTTTAAATTCAGGAGGCAGAAGTCGACAACACAATACTGAAATTTAGAGATTCAGAGACATGAAACAGGAAAGATATATGCTATCATTGGTTAAAGTTATGTTGAACTTTAACATATGAAATCAAGGGGTTTCCATTTTAAAGCATTGGAAGAATATTATCTAACAGAATGCATACCATTTAGGTTGTATTTCACACACTAGAAGTGCTTCTCTACTCCTAATAGTTTCCATACAAACTATTCTTAAGGCTTGTACTGGTTTTGGCTATGACAGCATTAATTTTCTTCACAGTAGCTAGTATGGGGCCATGTTTTGGATTTGTGCCGAAAACACTGTTGATAACACAGGGATGCTTTATTACTGCTGAGCAGAGATCACACAGAGTCAAGGTGTTTTCTGCTCCTCACCCCACCTGACCAGCGAGCAGTCTGGGGGTGCACAAGAAGCTGAGAGGGGACACAGCCGGGACAGCTGACCCCAACTGACCAAAGGGATATCCCACACCATATGATGTCATGCTCAGTGTTTAAATATGGGGGAAGAAGAAGGAAAGGGGAAATGTTCATAGTTACGGCATTTGTCTTCTCAAGTAACCATTATGTGGGATGGAGCCCTGCTTTTCTGGAGATGGCTTTATCTCAACCCACAAGTTTTCTCACATTTGCCCTTCCAGTTCTTCCCCCCATGCCACTGTGGGGAGGAGTGAGCTGTGTGATGCTCATTTGCTGGCTGTGTTAAACCATGACAAGGTTAGACTTCTAAATATATAATTAGTAAACCCACCTTCAGAGAACATAGGCACATTGTCCTGCAAAAAATCTGATTTTCTTAAATAATAACAATAACTCTTTGTACTGAAAAAATTATGGTATTATTTTAATTACCAGTAACTGCATCTATTCTACCAGCATTTTAGCAGCTGTTCAATATGCTGAATATGACTATTTGTAAATATTCAATAGAAACAACTCCAAAATGCCAAATTTCTACATATACATATAAATATTGATGCATATGTGTATGTATCACCATACATATAACTGCCTGAGCCATCCATAAGGAAAGATATTCACAGTACATTTTCAGTTTCCTGTTCTTATTAACAGTTTATCAAGATGCCCCATGCTATTGCTAATAGCTGACTAAATATTAATTAGCATATACTGAGCCTCCAGTTAAAGATATTAGTCCAGTTTCAGTCTAGTTTCTTCTCAATGCATATACTCCTTCCCTACACAAAAGAGACACTCGAACTCCCAGATCTGTTTCTCTTTTTCCAGTTACTAGACTTTTTTTCTCTTTTATAGCATCTCACTAGCTCATTCTTCCACTCCTTTAGTTTCTGGGGAAACTAAGGCAAAACAATTGATACTCTCTTCTTTCTTCAGTTATCTCTTTTCTTCTTTCTTAGCGTATTAAATACAGTACATTAATTAAGTAAAAAATGCAGAGGTGTATGCAACCCTGATATATCTGAGGGTTGTGCTGTCATGGGCCTCCACTGGCATCATATAACATGGGAAAGTGTAACTTAGTAACCCAGAGAAGGTGGCCAATGTCCCCTTTGATCAAAGATCCCCTCTTTTAAACTGGTCTCCCAAACACCGATGCTTCTCATGGGACAAGTGCATATGCAGGCTGTCTTCGGCAGAGTGCAACACTCTCTTCATACATTACAGCTGTATTGGGTTTGCATGGCAAGGTTTTGGTAACAGGATGGAGCTACAGGGGTGGCTTCTGTGAGAAGCTGCTAGAAGCTTCCCCCATGTCCAACAGAGCTGGTGCCAGCCAGCTCCAAGATGGACCTGCTGCTGGCCAAGTCTGAGCCCATCAGTGATGGTGGTAGCGCCTCTGGGATAATGGATTTAAGAAGTGGGGTGAGGGGGGAAACTGCTGCACAACAGCAGCTGGAGAGAGGAGTGAGAATCAGTGAGGCCAGTGAAGAAGAAGGGGGAGGAGGTGCTCTAGGTGCCGGAGCAGAGATTCCCCTGCAGCCTGTGGTGAAGACCATGGTGAGGCAGGCTGTCCCCTGCAGCCCATGGAGGTCCATGGTGGAGCAGATGTCCACCTGCAGCCTGTGGAGGACCCCACGCTGGAGCAGGTGGATGCCTGAAGGAGGCTGTGACCCTATGGGAAGCCCATGCTGGAGCAGTCTGTTCCTGAAGGACTGCAACCCATGCAGGGACCCATGCTGGAGTAGTTCATGAAGAACTGTAGCCTGTGTGAAGGACCTACAATGGAGAAGTTCATGGAGGACTGTCTCCTGTGGGAGGGACCCCATACTGGAGCGGGGGAATAGTGTGAGGATTCCTCCCCCTGAGGGGGAAGGAGCAGCAGAGACAATGTTTTATGAACTGAGTGCAACCCCCATTCCCCATCCCCCTCTGTGACCTGGGGGCAGAGGTAGAGAAATCAGGAGTGGAGTTGAGCCTGGGAAGAAGGGAGTGGTAGGGAGAAGCTGTTTTAAGATTTGGCTTTTACTTCTCATTACCCTACACTGATTTGATTGATGATAAATTCAGTTCATTTTCCCCGTGTCCAGTCTTTTTTGCCCATGACAGTAATTTCTGAGTGATCTCTCCTTGTCCTTATCTTGACCCATAAGTCTTTTGTCCTATTTTCTCTCCCCTGTCCACCTGAGGAGGGGGAGTGATAGAGCAGCTTTGGTGAGCACCTGGCATCCAGCCAGGGTCAACCCACCACAACAGCTAAGCTTATTTACTGCAGTAGCTGCATGTGAGCAATACACAGGTGTCCAAAATAGTAATCTCTCAGTAATCTTTTTTTGTCCCTGACATAACATATTTTTTCGGCAGAGTGCAAACTCTTTAACTTCTGGAAATTGACATAGATGTGTTTACTTAAATAGCTTAATGCCTCTAAACCAGCTGAGGATCAGACCCAAAGCAATTAGCTCAAATGTTTCTTTACCTGTTACATGTTGAATTGAAAGTATACACTCTCAGAAAAGTCCTGTAGACTCCTGCAAATTAATTTACTTAGTGAGATTTGCAACTGGACGAAGTTATCCATGCTCAGAAAATCAGCTGGCACTTCACTGTGTGTGATGTACAGAGGTCATCTTGTTCCTGCTTGGTACTTTAATATAAAACTTACTCTAGACTAAATAGGTATAGTTGCTTGTCTAGATTATAATAGACTGGAGAAAAGGGGCCCTAAACAAGACATACAGTTGTACTGCATGCAGAAAACCATAAAATTAAAAAGTTTATTGATACACTTCCTTCACATTTCCAATGTTAGTAGCTCAAAACTAGACAGTCACTGGAAATCTCCAAATGCCCAGCTTTGTAACTATACTTCAATAGCATGATACTGTCTCTCAAAGAAAGATTAAGACTCTGAGAAACTGTTATTTCCTGTATTTTGTGTCAGCAATTATGATGGAGACAAGACAGAAATAATTTCTTAGTCTGCACCACTACAGTTATGTAATTTAATTTAAATTTGATGCTAAAAAGAAAAAGGTTTAGGAAGTTAAAACTTTAAAAAGTCACACCCAAAACATTATTTGTGTGATTTACCATATTTATGTATTTTTGAACATTTTATTACATATGAGAAATGCAAAATCAGGCCAAGAACCACATTTGAATAAACAAGGTCAAGTATATTAACTAATTTTGTACAAAAAAACCCCCATAAAACTAGTTCACCATGGCCTTAACACAGTACTAAACCTTTTGGAAAGCTATTTAGTTACTAGTAGGGTTAATTTAATGCTGTGGGTAAGGTACATTGCAGTGATGAGTTAGACAGATTTGTCTCCATGCTGTATTTGTGACTATAACAGAAGATCAAACCCGGAAAATTCAGCAGTCCGGGATTTCTCAGGGTACATTTCACACGGGCCTGTCAGAACTGATAGAAAGTGCTTGCATGAACTGAAGAAAACTTGATCACTGAGATTTCGCTGCTGTAATTGGAACCTTGTCAATAGAGTCCTTTGTGTATTCTAAGAGTATTTGGACTGATAATTGCAGTGTGGCAATAGTATAGCTACACTGAAAATGCAAACAGGCTTAAGGTAGACAAGGATGTAAATACCTGTACAACTGTCATTATAAGTTCTAGGAAAGCAGCTACATTTTCCTGGTAGCTGAAATGTTAAAACAAGGCTGATCAAAACTTAAAATAAAATTGTGAGAACAACATACCAAGGTCCTAAGGACTAAAAATTCCTGCCAGAGGGCCCATGAGACCAGTATAGAGACCACAAGAGGAGGAGGTAAAGCCATAGCAAAAACACTTTTCCCACCCCTGCCTGCGTTCATTTCAGGAAGGGTTGGGGAGATTCCCATGACAGAAACCTCTATCTAGTACCTGACACAGTAAATGGCTTTCCTTCTTTCATTGTTTACCAGCAAGGGGGTTAACGAGTCCCATATAATTTGCCATGCCACAATTACTAATCTCTTCCACACTGTTTTACCCTCAGTGCTTATAGCCATAGATATGCGTTTTACTTGGACAATTAGCCACTTGATTAAGGCCTTACCCATAAGTAGATATTCTTTCTTAATATTTGTTACAGATATGGATCGTTTGTTTTCTTACTCTTGTGACGTGATTTTTATAAGCACATTTTATGCAAATATGGTCTACACAATAGAATAAGTATGATATTCTTCAGACTGATCTCTTTAACAGTGGCATTTAGAGGCACGTATTTGAAAATACATTTTTTTCTGTTATATAGAAAGATCACACTTCCTTTTTCTGACAACAACAATGTATATTACTGCTTTAAACAAACCCTCTGTCATTTGCATTTTCTGCTTCCTAATTGCCTTATATTTTATTCTGTTATGTTCTGGTTAGATTTTCCCTTAAAACGAAATATGTAATAGTGTTCCCGTAACAGTTTATTCTCTGTTCTACAAAACCCCTATGAGCTCAATTTTGGGAGAGAGAGAAGATGCCAATAAAGGGGAATGCAGGACAGCAGAAAAAAAAGTTTCAGCATTCTTTTTACATTATTTTGGTGATCATGATCCATATAACACTACTCTATCTGTGGTTGTATGTAGAAAAAAATTTGAAATTTACAAATGCAAGAGTGTTAAAGACTGACTACAGTAACAGACTGGATATTTTTCCCCCCATAGGATAAAGAATGCTCTGGAAAAAAACCTTTGCTATTCAAAATAAGCAGCATTTATTTTCCCAGTGGAATTATGTAGCGGGCCTCTGATTATGTACAGCCAAATAAATACTTGGTTTTCTTTATCCTGAAACCTAAATAGCTTATTTAGTGTTCCTATTGATGGCTTTAAGATAATATAGGACTCAGAAATACTAAACCATTAGTAAGATATTAGATATCTTAGTAAGATACTAGTGGTAAAAGAAGAAAAACTATCAGCTGTTTAGGGAAAAAAAAAGAGAAAAGCTGCTCTATATCTAATCTGAATAGTCTTGAGTGACATGTTAATTATTTATGAGTAGAAAAACTTCAAAAGGAAAATGGAGGTAGTACTCAGAAACACACACGGTCTCTGAGACTTTCTAATCATAAGAAGGTTTAGTTCAGTTCCTGTGTTTGCTTAATGGAAGCTACAACCAACTTTACCTAGAAAATTCCTTTTTCTTTTCCCCTGCCTACCAAAACACTGAACTGTAAAGTACTGGAACATTAATACATTGCAATTTAAAATTTCTCTACCCTAAGACAAGAAAGAAATATAAGAAGATTTGACAAACTTCATGTTTTACGGTCTCCCTTGAAAAGGAACGTATCAACCCAAAATTTCGTTTGCACATCTCCAAAGCTTACCTTTACTTCAAAATCCATTCTTTCAATCTGAATACATTCACTGAATTCCTATTTAACTTGGTATTGCTCTGGTATTTGGAGATTCACTTGTTCTTTCCTGCATTGTTTGACTTAATAGGAACAGGACAGAAAGCAGCTCCTGGGAAAAAAGGCAGTCAAACACTCCTCACCTTGGAGGACCAGCTGAAGTAACTCTAGTACCTACAGATACTGCATGCTGGAGTATAATACTATTGATACACTCTCTGAAACACCATAGGCTTTGAAAAACAAACTTATGGCATGCTTTTCAAAACGTAGCCTGCATTCTTCCCTTCCCAACCTGACAGAAGTAATTTGCCAGAGAAGTGTCAGACAATCTGATATGGACACACATCCATCCCTTCATCTATCCAGCACCTTTTGGGAAAATAAATGCCGCCTCCTTTGTCTTCAGGGAGAGGAGAATGCTCTATGGCCATGGGATATGGAAAAGAAATGTAGAGATTGTACCTTGCTTCTCTCGATACAGAACATAGTTTCAGTCATGAAAGTGTATAGAAAATGCTAATGTACTGTAAAGTATTCTAGTCGTGAAAAGAAAAAGGGGGCAGGGGAAGCTGAGACAACCTTAAGGGGTCATTTAATTTATCCTTCTTTCCCAAGAGAGAATTGGGCATTGCTACATCACTTCTGTCAGATATTCACCATCTGTTCTAAAGGCCTTTAATGACAGAGAAATCCACAGCCTCCCCAGGCAATCTATTACATTTCTTGCTATCCTTACTGATAGAAAAATTTCTCTAGTGTCTAACCTAGATCCTGGCTGCAATTTAAGTCCATTCTTTATTGTTCTATACATCACAGAAGATGAAAGAGAAAAAAAAAAAGAGAGAAAAGAAAAAAGACTACTCCCTTATTCTTGGCAAAACTTTGCTAGAAAAGTCCAGATTAATTCAGTCTCCCCTTTCTCGTTCTGGAGTTTCTTTCCATATGAGTCCCCACCTTTCTGAACTTTGTCACTAAACAGTAGGATATTACTGCAGGTGAAACTTTACTGTTGTTTAGTACAGTTGAAGGAGAATGTTATACATATTGGGGCCCATGCTCTTATTTATGCAACAAAATATAAGGCTTACTATTTTTTAAGCATTATGGTGGTTTTTATTCACGCTTAACTGATGATTTCTAAAACCTCCGAAAACTTTCTGTAGAACTCCTACCTAGTCATTCATTTCCTTTGTGATCTGAGTACAGTTGAACATTCCTACATTCACATTTTGGAGCTCTTCTAAATAAAAAAAGGGGCGGGGGAAGAGATGGATTCATTTTTTTAACCCTTATCTTTGATTTTGTCAAGATTGGCGAATCCTAACCTTACATTTCAACCCATGTGAACTATCCTGAAGTTTGACATAATCTGAAATTAGGCCTGTACTCTCTTTTCTATTGGTCAGATCATTTATGAAGTCACCTATCATTACCAGACTAAGAACCAACACATAAATCCTTCTTTTTTTTGAAACTCCAGTAAATCTTTCAATATGGTTTTCCAAGGAGATCTCTACTTGCACTGCAGTTTTTCCTCAAGACATGGTTTCCTTAAACTGCTTATGAACTTGTTACCTGGATATCAAAAGTTGTACTGAAGACAAGACTGGACAAACCTTAGTTCTTTTCTACCTGCAAAGCCTGCTATCTTATCAAAAAAAGAATTAGACTGGCTGACAAAAACTGTTCCTGATGGAACCATGCTGACTACTATTTCTCTGTTATCTTCCAAGTGCCTTTAAAATACTTTGGTTTTTTAGTGCTTTTCATTTTCTGTCACCTGGTTTTTGTAATGTATAAAATTATGAACTCAAATGAAACTTTAATCCAAGGAACATACTTATATGAAAGTACTTACATGAAAGCAAATGGAACACTTATGAAAATATCGAAAGTTTACAATCTGTAGATTCCATAATTACATCATTCTGTTTGTTAGTTGCTGTAGGGCTTGGTGGTTTTTTTTCCTAAATCATCTATATGTTTGTTTTACTTGGGCATTTTAACTGTGTCTTGCAAATCAGGGGAAAAACTCCAGTGAAAGTTTAGGATTATTTTGCAGCCTTCCAAATACCTTGTGGACTGACTTCTATCAAGTTCCAATAGAAAACAGGTAGTTTCCAAAATCATACAAATATCCTTCCTACCCCCATTTCCCAACTCCTGAGCAATTTGCCAATCTGTTGTATTGTAACCATGACTCCCTTCTCCTTAAAAAAATCTGGGTGTTTTTTTCAGTTTTAGACTTTTACTCTGATTTGGAAAAGTTAAATTTTGAAACATTTCAATCACCAGCAATTTTTTTCTATTCATCATGAAATTTTTAGATAGGTAGGTTGATAAACCATTGTGAGACACAGAGAGCATGTGTTCATGCATGCGCAGGTAGACGTGCATGAGAGTTCTGTTCATGAAAGGATTTCTGTAATTTTTTATATCTACTTACAATTTTTAAAATGTTCAACTTCGTACATTCAATACAAAATAAGAGTTACTGTTGCAAATACAGATTTGTGGATGTGGCCAACTACACCAAATTGTCACAAATACAACCTTGTGTATCCTGCTGACTACACCAAATTGTCAGGAATATGATTTGTTGCACAGCTTTAGTTGGCAATCTAAGATTTATTAATATTTTTGAGATAGATCACAGTGTTAGGTTGTACAATTCTTAACAGCATCAGCCAATTTAAAACAACATTTGATGGAATTTATTACAGTCAACACAGTGACTTAGTTAAAGATTTGAGAATGGTACGGTTCACTCTATTACTTACATAGAAGTAGTGCACAAAGGAAAATTCAGTTGTGCTCGAGTTAGAATAATTGACAGAGGGATCATGGATGCAGGGGATAGGGAGGACCCTCCCATTGAGTCACAAAGTTCAGAATAGTCTCCCTTGCTTTCTAAACTCAGAGATGTTGCTGTACGCTTCTATGGGAGAACTTATCTTGGGCCGCATATCTCCGGGACACAGGGCTCTACCCACCCTGGGGACAGTGATACACAGACATCAATATGATGGATACAAAATGTCCGTTTATTTAACTGGGTCACACGCTTATATAGCTCTTGCGCTTCCTGTTCCTGCCACTCCTGTGGGGAGGAGTCTATCTTCCCGTCACATCCCGTGATCTTCCGGTCGCCGATCCCTGTCTATTCCCCTACAAGAGAGAAGTCTAGGTGCAGCTAGGTCCAACCATAGTCTCAGGCTTGGTCAATGGTTTATGTGACTAGGGATAAAATATACAGAGAGTCAAATTGCACACATGCACACACCCCAAGGTTAACCTGCGAATAAAATTTCCCTTTTCTTGAGTTTCATATATTACTCACTTTTATGTGCTGGAATTCATCAGTGCATGGCTGGTGAACCTCACGAAATCAGGCCTTTGAGTCCTCATGAAATCATCAGCAGATGACCCTTCAATCCTCACGAAATCCACCCTGAGAGGTGTCCCAGGGGGAGATACAGAGTCACACAGCCTGCTGTGGTCCCAGAGAGCTCAAAAGGCCTCCCTTTTGGATTGCCAGTTACAGGATCGAAATGATTAGCTTTGGTTAATGTTTTACATTCTGGCCACAATTCTGGTACACAAGTCAGGGAACAGATGGCCCAGGTGTGAACAGAGATTGCCCGATGCCCAAGTTGTTATGACCAAGATAACCACACAATAGGGCTCATCGTGGGATCTCAGAGTGGCTTGGGGGACTGCAGCACCACAGTTACCTGTCCAATTTTTACTATAACTAAAATCCAACCACATTTCTATGATCTTATCCGTGTTTCCAGATGACATTCTGAAATTCTGAAACATGAATTTATATTTCACTGAAAAAGAAAGTCTTCTAATATAAATGAAGCATGAACCTACATTTTGATTGTTCTTTCATTGTCAGATTTCTTTGACAGAAAACTTTGGCAAGGTGAATAACAGCATTGACTGGCATTGCATTCTTACCCTGTTTATTTCATTCTTAGCATAGTATTGTCTAAGTCATAGTTCCTGCTCTCTCTGATATTTCCCAGTAGCTGTCTCTAGCTTTGTCTCTGAAACTAATCACAGTTACGTTCCATTTAAGCACTGTTATTTATATATATTTCTTACAGAAAAAAAAACCCAACTGGAATAGAGCATTTGTGTTTGGTAAAACCTGTAAGACATTTCAAAAGCAGAGTTTATATATTAATACAAATTTAGAATCATCACAGCACTCAAAAGAAAAAAAAAATTTAAAATGTGTTTTTTCTAGTTATCAGGAAGAGTTGAGTGAACTGAGCACAAGCATTGCCATGGAAAACAGTAGCTTCATATAAACACTTCTCTGTTCATGAGATCAATAGTAGAAATACACAAATATGGATATAATTTTTCTCGTGCCAGTCAAAACATATACTAATGTACTAAAAATTCTTGCCAAATTCACTTTTTTTTTTTTTTTTTAGATAATCCAAAATACTGATCTATCATTTTATTTTTCCTGTTCGGTAGTTACCTATCTATTAATGTATTTCTAATCGGAGGTTTTATAATCTTCCACTAACTTTAGCTCTTGAAAGTTACATCCTCTCATTTGCTTCATGTGGACTACGTAACTTGAGTTGCATTAACGTTTTTGTCCTTCTAACAATGAACTGTATATCTAACCATGCAACATGATCCTTGCTTTCCTGTATTAAAAAAAGGCAAACATCCCTTATGTAAGAAAAACAATTTAACCATCCATACAGAAGTAAGTCATACTAACAAATGTGTACACTTCAGGAGAATAAATGAGATTGCAGTGTTAAGAAATAGATAGGCAGTACAAGGAAAGAAAGAATTAGTTCTCTTCACTGTTTCATGGAGGTCAGAAAGGCCAGAGCATAAGTGTACATAACTAGGCTGATAGCTGAATTTTTGTCAGATATTGTAGGGAATAACAACAACAACAAAACGAGGAATGGAATTCCAAGAACAAAAGTGAACTAAATAAGAAGGAGCAAAAGCATAGTCTGCTGGTAACTTATTCATCTTTGATACATCTTGAGGCCTCTATAAGACACTCTAACACAAAAACATCAACTTATTTCTATTTCATTATGATGGCTTATCTCATTGCAAAGTACTATTTTACATATTACAATGCTTTAGATCAAAAACTTCAGCAAGAAGAAGAAATAGTAAAGAAGTCTTACTGTGGTAATTATTTTCAGCTCCATTGGCATTTACTTATGTAGCATCTTGGGAAATTCAGACACTTACCAATGTAATGTGTGTTTTTCCCCTCTCCCCGCCACACCCCCCCAGGTATGAATCTCAGCTGCAAAGCCTTGACCTAAGAACAGGGTATTATCCTTCATCCTAATTAGTTTTTTATAGAACACAACTCCCAGTTTTGATAGGTCATCTTATGACCTCAAACCATAACATTTCAGCTTTCTAAGCTATATACTGTGTATGTAAAACCCACCTTCAATACAGTGTTCGGTCGTAAGTATTCATTTTGTTTCCTTAGAATTCAAGCAAAAAACCTACCATATCAGGTCCATCCCTGAATCAAAGCTTCTTGCCATTAGAAGGGGGAAAACCACAGTAATGACAAGGGAACAGAGGTCTACAAGAAAATGGACAGTGTTTCCTTATAAGGCAAGAAATTTATATATATTTTCAAATAGTTTTACATAGATCTAGGACAGCAAAACTTCAAAACGATTTAAAGCAAATTAAAGCTTACAAGAAAGGAGCTTGGTAAGTTTTGAATATTGCTAATGTAGAGCAAATCATGCATGAATCTTCCTCTCTCCTTTTGTTCTTGTGATTCTGACCATACATAAAATGAAAGCTTAGGAGGAAAGGGAAGCTTTTGTACCAGCCATTAAAATCTTAAATGAAAATGTAGTGAATACAATGTTGCTAGCACATTTATGGGCAAATAATTGTTTACATGTAAAAAATAAAGATATTTCACTGTAACAATAAAAATAATAAGAGCCTTGAACATAATGGCTTTGAAAAAAGAGACAGTAAAAGTAAGATTTTTACCTTGTTACATTTTCTAGTGGCAGGTTGACCCCTTCAGTGAAAATGTTTCTTTAGTGGCTTTTTTTTTTTTTTTAAATTATCCCATTGTTTCTTTTCTATATCACCCAATATGTTAAAAAAACATAGTCATTTTTTTCTGAAAAAGTTGAAAACCAAGAACGAAATGACACTGTAGTGAGAGAATTAAGGAGGAACACCTCAGAGGAAGACTAAATTTCTTGTAGTACTTTCAACAAAATAGTCTCTAAATGTGATAAATGATCTCTAAATATTAGAAAATATTCAGGCAGACAGGCAAAACAAAAGTATTAACGTGTTTGACCAAGAACACAATGATTACAAAAATTGTACTTGTTTGTAAACAAACATTAACAAATATGTATCTGTTGTGGGTACCTATGGAAAGACACTTCCATATGCAAAACAAGTCAACATATGAAAACAAAAAAATAAGATTGTATATACCTAATCATTTTGGCACTACCAAAACACTATACATTTTTATTCTGTGGGATTTTTTAGTTAAATTCAGAGAAAGCAACACCCAGCCTACAAAATTAGTGAATTCAGTAGCGTGTTATTTCGCTTTACGGTCCTGAGTAAGAGGCTAGCTCAATTTAGTAGTTAGAGCTTATGCTTCAGTTTAATTTCCAGGTTTCCTCTCCAGCTTGTGGGAGAAGGAAGGAGATAAACAAACATTTCAAATGTGTATAAGGGACTCTGTTTTCAAGATTACTTGGCTCCTACATGTCTCTGAAATACAGTGGGAGTGTATTTCATGCGGGATTTGTCTGTAAATCAAAAGGAAGTGTTAGTATATGACTGTAGTGACTGTAAAGTGGCAAAACTGCTGCTCATACTAGTATATCAAAAATCTTTTGAAGGCTTTCTCATTGCCAGTAGGACTCTCACTATAGCTTTGCTAAAATTTTAAACTCTGTTTTTTCTTTGCACTCCCACAGATCCACTTTTGAGGAGCCAGATATTCTAAAAGCCTGTATGAGCATATTCTAAAATTAGGCATCTAACTTCCTTGCATACATTACTATAAGCTGACAATTTACACCACTAAATACTGTCTTTGAGTAACTGGCTCAAGTTGCTTTTACTTGTGAAAACATTGCCATCTTTCTTTTGCCCAGTTCATATCTGAGAAACATAACCATGGCATTTCTTTGTCTGTGATACGCTGTTCAGAGGATTACTATCTTAAGGGTTTATAAATTCTTAGCTACTATGGTCAGCTGCATATACTTTAGACCTAGGTTTGTACTGTATTTGATCAATGATATCCCAAGTCTTTCAAGACTTTGAGGTAGAACTGCTGCCTGTTACTTTTCAGAAGTTAATATATCGAGAGACATGAGAATTTTTGAGCCTTTAATGCAACTTGTTTTACTGGAACACATACACAGTTTAGAACTGGATAAATCAGTCAACAGGAAAAGCTCAGCACTGTTGTGTGAGAGAAATTAAATGAATGGTTACTTTTGCATGGGCTAAAAAATACAGACTTTCTCTCCTGTGTTCATACAACAGTGGCCCAGCCTCTTGGTTTGAATCTTTGAGGTGTATATACCAAAATTTACTCCCTTCCATCAACTCAGAGGCTTAGCTTTGAAGATACTCTCTGCATCAGATATGCCAACATGCTTTAGACACAAGTCTGACTCTTGCTGCAGACTCCCAAAGGACTTTTACCTCCCAACCTGCCTCAGTCTACAGTGGAGAAACTGTTCTGATATTCATGTTTGATGGCTCATAAGGGAGTTGTGGTCTTCACCTCCAAATCTTCCATCTGGCCCCGAGTGCAAGAAAACACTAGAAGTATTTCTGATTGTGGAGGTGCTGTAAACTATAAATAATTAATATATAAAATTTTGAAATTCTTTGCCTAACATATTAGTTTAACATGACAGAGAACAGTTTTTATAATTATGTCAACATTGTTATGACTTTTGAATCATTATTCAGAATCTCTGCTTTATGAAATGGAGGGGAAAGGTGGTTCTGTGAATCTGTAACCCTCTGCACAGTTATTTTTAAAGTATGCAATACATTTGAAAATAAGCTAATAAACTAAAATTGTATTTGGTAATTTTTCTTGGGAGCAGCTGACTAATGGGAAACAGATACAGCTCAAGTTTTTGCCACTGAAATATTTTAATAGTGTGGTTTATAACCAAGATTCTGCAGAACTGCCATGTGGACAATAACTTCAGTTTACCCTCAACATCAGTTGTTATCGCAAATCACATTGTGACATGTTAGAGCTTCAAGGAAGAAAACAATTACCTCATCACTTCCTTCATCTGTTTTTTAAAAGTTCATTTAGACAAACAGATTTTAAGAACTTTGGTGGTCAAAAAATAATTTTTTTAACTTAGAATGAAAGACACCGTTGGTTTGCAATGCAAAGGGATATGAAAACTTGATGTTAAAATCAGTAAGTTAATTTGATTATTTTACACCCAAAAGATTTATTAAAAGCTTACTTTACATTACTGCATTACATAGACCCTCTTGGAAAACATTAGGGCTCTCTTTCTTAGTTTTCGGTTGTTTACTTAATGTAGTGATAGTTCTGAACAAATTGTAGAAACTGTAGGAAACTTAAATATGTAGCAAATATATCAAAGAGGACATAATCAAATTTATTTCTCTCAACTGTTCTTTCTGAAAATCTGGGGTAAAAGTGTACATAAATTTTTTGGCAACATTTTATTGTATATTTGGAAGTCATACAAAGGATACTACAGATTGTGCCTTGTATAGAATATTTTATAGAGGGGTCTATAACGGCAATAAACTTTGACTTTGTGTGGTAATAAATCTAGGAATTACAGCTTCACAAGTATCTACAAATGAGAAAATTTCTGAAAGAAAATGATAACATCTCCTTTTTCTGCAATTTAAGCATCTTCATATTCACAAAAATTAGTAATAATTTAAGAAAACAACAACAACAAAAAAAACCCACAAAACTAATTGGATTAAAGATTGTAAATGGCTCCAGGCATGAGGTGTAATGATAATCAGTCTACAGGGGGTTTTCTTTATTTTTCTGTAGCACTATAACAAGCAAGGCTAGAGCAACTTGAGACTGTACCAGGAGAGTCACCAGTTGTGAGTACTGCCCCCCATGGTAGGGTGTCATGATTTAACCATAGCTGGCAACTAAGCACCACGCAGCTGCTCACTCACTCTCTACCCCCCCACCCCTCCCGCAGCGTAATGGGGGAGAGAATCAGAAGAGTGAAAGTGAGAAAACTCATGGGTTGAGATAAAAAACGGTTTAACAGCCAAAACAAAAGCCACGTAAGCAAGCAAAGCGAAACAAAGAATTCATTCACTACATACCATCAGCAGGCAGGTGTTCAGCCATCTCCAGGAAATCAGGGCTGCATCAAGCGTAACGGTTACTTGGGAAGACAAATGCCATCACTCTGAACGTCCCCCCCTTCCTTCTTCTTCTCCCATATTTATTTGCTGAGCATGACATCATATGGTGTGGAATATCCCTTTGGTCAGCTGGGGTCAGCTGTCCCAGCTGTGCCCCCTCCCAGCTTCTTGTGCACCCCCAGCCTGCTCGCTGGTTGGGTGGGGTGAGGAGCAGGAAACACCTTGTCTCTGTGTGAGCACTGCTTAGCAGTAACTAAAACATCTCTGTATTATCAACAGTGTTTTCAGCACTAATCCAAAACATGGCCCCATACTAGCTACTGTGAAGAAAATTAACCGTATTGCAGCCAAAACCAGCACAGAGGGTTTTCCTGGGAGCTGGTTTTGTTTTCAAGCGTGTTGGGCTGTCTAAATTGTGCCTCCTGATTCATCAAAATTTAAAGCTTCTTGTGCTTTCACTTCTTTTTCTTTGTTTAAATAACTCCATGTTACTTTTTTCTTTTTATTCTTTCTCCCTTTCTCTCCTTCCACCTTAACCTTCCAGTTCTCCCAAAATCTACTGTAGACTTGTAAATCTACCAGATTCTTTGCAGTCAAACAATCAGGATAAAACCTATAATGAGAAAAATAATTTGTGAATAGTGTGATCCTACTGTGATTAGTATGTGTCTACAAGTTTTATAAAAGGCAAGACAGTGGATCTCTGGTTAGACTGAAAAGTGTCTTCCATATCCTCTTCAAGGGAAATACATCTTCTCTTTGAAAATTAAGGACCATGGGACAAAGAGGCTTTTCTGGTCTTTCCAGAGTGCTAGCTTTAGGTAACACTGTTTTTGCTGTTACTATCAATCAGTAATACATACCTACAGAAAAAGTAAAAGGAATCCACAAGTCAGGTTCTGTATCAATGGGGTCCATAGACAGGGGCAAGTATAGGCTATGGCTGGACTGGAAACTACCATTTTGATAACCTCTCAGACAGGGACTGAAGACCCAATGTTGAGATGAAATGGGACTTCTCAACTTATAGGTACGAGACCTCAGTGGTGGGTGCTCTGGTGGGTGCTCCAGTGAGTGAAGACCCCATTTGAGGCTGGTCAAGGCTATTAAGGCCTGTTAGTGTACTCAGGGCCCTGACAGTTCTAATAGAGACTTGCTTCAGTATGACGTGCTGTGTGGTATCCACCCCAAAAACCATCACAAGAACCATTTTATCATCTATCCATTTCTTAATCAAAATTCTTGGGATCAGTGCTTTCCTGAAGAATTAATATTTTGCAAAGCTGTATTTGTACTTGTTCATTTTCAGTGTCACTGAATATCTTCTTGTTATGTTCCAAGACAGAGAACAAAACCTTTCAGAACATCTCTCTGTGACATATTGCGCATGACCTTTTGCTTGCTCCAGACACTGGAGTATTTAGTCTGTTCACCTGTCACCTCAGGTGCTTAAGTTTTATCTAGTTAATCTCTATTGGGCCTCCAAACTTGAATTATTATCATTTCCAGGAAATCAAATTGTGGTGTTTTATTGACAGGAAACAAAGGCTAAGAGCTACACAAGAGAGAGATGTTTGAATGCCTGAATTTTAAATGCTTACTATAGGGCATATGTTCTCAGTGCCTCAGCTATCAATGTAGTTCACAAAAGAGCAGGATTCACTCAGGCACACAGAAAAACAATACAGTAAGCAGAGAACAGTCTAAACTGACCAGTTAGAAAAAAAGGTGACAATTATCTCCTCAGAATTCACTCATAGGCAACACCAGCCTTGATTAAAATGGGTGATTCAAGGCGGCCCATCAGATGAAATTATGGCCCCTTTTCTACATGCTACTAGTCAAGTAATTAGAAAAACCAACTAGCACGTAGAGGTCCTAGGTTTAAATTCTTCCTCTGCAAATGGTAATTTGAACTCCCAGGTCCTACTTCCCAGGAGATTCAGAAAAACATTGAGTTTTGGGATACATTTAGTAGGGGCTCCCTATCTCTCACACTGAAGTTATTTTGTTTTTATTGGAGCAATTCAAATTCTTTCATCTAGGTAATTAAAGACTCATTTCTGGAGTTTAAGGCAGTCTTACAAAGGAAGAGGCAAGCTCCATCTAGTGAACACGTAAATCTTCTAAGAGATGCACGCCAGTGTTAAAAGGTTTTTCTGATGTTGAACTATCCTTCTAGCTGTAGGCAACAGCAATGCTAAAGAGGCCTAAAAATATGATGTCTGATTATTACAGCTGTGCAAATAAAGAAACAAAAACTTGAGTATATGACTGCTAAGTAACAAGATAAACAACTAATGAGCAAGATGTTTGTACTTTAAGGACTAATGAGAACATCTATAACTCTGATGGTGACACGCAGACTTTCAAATGTCCCAAAACATCTTTTAAAGGACACTCAATATGAACTGAACATATACCACATCTATTAACAGGAGCCAAGTTCCATACTTAGCATATGGTTATAGTTAATTATTAATACTTTCTTGGCAGACATTATAGAAAGTTATATACAGTAGGAGGAGGCACAGTAAAGTGCATGAGGAAGTAATATAACAGCTAAAGAGCAGAGCTGTAGTTTGAATTCTTGGACTGAGGTTGCTAGACAGCTGACTTTACTGCATCATTGCTGGTGAGCATTAAACAAGAGTTATGTTTCCTACTGCTTTACCACACAAAAACAAGCACCAAAGCTTTAAGATCAAATTCAGCATCAAGCCACTCTTTGTGCTGGCAAAAAAATAAGTGGCTCTGGTTCTTTGAAAAGACAGGAACAGGAACAAACTGTATAAGCACCTGAATTCTGTTTGCCAATAGTGGCCAGGAGTTTCTGGAGAGACAATAGTATATGAAGAACTGACTACAGCCAGTGGCAGAATCAGAGATTAAGAGTAGCCAAAAGAGATAAAAAATACTTTATTTTAAGGTTGTAGTTGTCTAAATTTCAACTTCTATCTTTTGGAAATTACCATGCTTTTGTTGGGTTTCTTTTCCGTCTGCTTATCTAGAGAATATATCACTCTCCTACTCACTCTTTTAAGTCTTGTTTTACAGCTTCTGTACCACAGAGGTGTGTTTCTTTTAAACATTTTTTGACATTTCTAGATTATTCTTTAAAAGCAAATAAAAAGACCAGAGAGACAATTTCATCATGGTTTTGACGTCATTTACAGAGACAAGATCAGTTTTATATTTGCCTTTTCAAAGAATCAAGGAAAAGGTTTGCCATTTTTTTCATAATTATCTATTAGGGTTTCATGTCAAGGAAGCTATCTCTGACATCCTTACCAATTCGTCATTGTCTTTTGAGATATAAATGATAGAAAACTACTTGTGTTCTTGGTTCCCAGTGTACTACACTGCATATGACTGTGTTGGAAATGTATTTTCTTACATTTTTAAATTATGATTCAGGTAATTCTGCAACAGTATATTCTCTCACTCACAATTTGTTGTCTCACCAGTCACCAGCAATATAGCTACACCAGCAATTATTTTATACAATTGCTTATATGACTGATGATTATCCACCACTGTTTTTAAATGCTCTTCTCAAGAATAAAAGGCTAGTTTTTCTCTGCAGAACCGAAGAGGCTACCAAGTAACATGGGTAACTAAATCACCAATTTACTGACTGTGTCTAACATAAAAGCACCAGTTATAAGATCATCAGTCACTTCCACTCATAGAAATCAAGCCAAGGGCTTAAAATAAAGAAAAATTGGAAAGGCTTAGTAAGTGGAAAAAACCAGGCCATTAAAAACAACAACCAGATTGGCCTTACCTTAAAATGCTTCTAAAGCCATACACTATAAGTAAAAACACACATTTCCAGCTTTTTCCTCTTTTGCATTGCACTTGCCGAGTACAGACTTTGATCACGTTCCTCCCCTTCTCTTAAGAGATACCCTGCTTCATAGTTTCAAACATGTGTCACCTCATAAACAACTTCTTGGTTTATATTGAACAGGCAAGCTCCTACTCTTCAGCTACTTTGTATCTCTTTGCCACATTAACCAAAGCAATCTGAACACTCTTGGCCATCACAAAGCTGATTCTACCTCAGAGCTGCTCTAAAATTGAGTATTAGCATTATACACAACCCTGGTACAGAATTTGTCATTAGAGCAAAACCTCTAGTGAGGAAAATAGCCCACTTACCTTCCAGCCAAGGCATTTCAGTCTGTTGCTTGATTAGGGTGACCCTTTCTCCTGTTTTACCACTAATCTGAACTTTTATTTTTCCTCAGAAATGCAAATTCTTATGTTCTGTGTCCTACTTCCAACTCCTGCTTTTACAATAACTGTTTATTTGTCTGTGTAGTTCTTCTGCCCAGGGGAGACACAGAGGCAATGGAAGCCAAATCCAAAGGTCTTGTATCATAGACATCTGTTTTATATAAGCCTGTTCAGAAATTTAAACCCAGTTAATTTTGTCTCCACTGTCATGTTGGAAGGCACTTCCAGACCTCATTTCTGCTAGAAACTGCCTTCTGGTTTTGTAGCATACAGTTACTTATGGTGAGTTCATTTGCATTTTGTTCTGGTGCAAAGAGTGCCCTTGAGCTTAAATAGACCTTTTTCTTCCTTAGTTCCTTTCTGTCTCTTACATATCAATGAGTGATCATAGCTTCTCTCAGTGTCAACCTGAATGAGCAAGCTGCTTGTCATGAACAGATGACTTTTTACAGAACATGTATTTCTATTTCCGGTCAGAATGAAAGACTATTTCATTCCTTCATTACCAAGATTCACTTGATTAATTAACTGCCTTTGTTCAACAAGTGGCAGCAAGTAATTTGTTTCTTTTTTAAACATCCAGCATCCCTATTACCTCTCCCCTGCATACACATTCAGATATTTATCATTTGCCTTGATAAACAGCAAGTATTAAGAGAAATCTCAAAGGACCTTCAGCTATAGACTTCAAAAAATTAGATAGGTTGAACCGAGAATTGATGCCAGATCAGTCACATTAAGACGTGTTTTCTTTAAGAACCAACCCAGGCTAACTGAGATACAGGGGTTTTTTGAGTAGAATCCTTGTATCTTTTTCTAAATATTGTAACTACAGCAGACCTTTGGAATATCCTCATTTTTCAAGAATTACAGAAGACGTACAATAGGTAAGAGAGTTTCTGTCATGGGAACTTGCCTTTGTCAAGAGTTTAATAACAGAGTATAATGAGCTGCAGCTGAGAGGACAACATACACACCAGCCTGGGTATAATAAGCCAGGTCCAACAGGGTAACAAAAGCAAGAACTGAGTGTGGTGAGTCTAAATACTGGCTACAGATCAACAAGTGACAAGAGAACAATGCCTTAATATTTTGGAAAGTTATACTGTGATATCATCATGGACCGATCTGATGGACAGCCTGTGTTGACATCTGCCCATAAAATCCCCCAGTAGTAGAAATGGGTGGAACATTGTTGCTTGGCCGTCTGACACCATGTCGAAGCAAATGGCCCGAGGTGGAGTGAACACACATAGACGTCAGGCCACTGCCCAGAGCCTGACACTGAGACTGGTTGCAGCAAGCATTGCAGTTTCCCTAGATTCAACAATGCCACCTCACTGGAGAAATGTATAGAGCAGCTCTCAGTTACTGTGCATGTATGTGGGGGGTGTGTGAATGCAAAGTTTTTCTTGATACAGCCTATCACTTGGACCACTTTAAAAGTTTAGCTTAACAATGTCACACTGGCCTGGTGTTCTTGTTTCTCTTAAGGTAGTTTTACTACCTTTGTTTTGGAAAAAAAAATAAAATTAAGCCGTTATACCTTACCATCATTCTTTGCCCAGTCCTGCTTTTCTCCAAATTCTTGAAAGAGCTGGTTGTAGGTATACATCATTTTGCTTTTACCAAAGGCAAGCCATGTGATACATTGTGGTGGTTATGTTAGGTGGTTATGACAGGTAATTACTTTGCCTTCTGGATAACTGCAAGAGCTGCCAGCTCCCTCTTGGAAATGACAGGTTTTCATCTGCCCTATGGGATTTGAAAGTGAGAGTATTTCCCTAGTTTTCTGGCCTAAGAAAATGTTGAAATGTCAGGTGGGCTAGAGGGTGCTGTAGTAGAGGGTGCCTCCAAGGAAAGGTTTGCAGAACCAGCATACTGAGGTTGAAGTATTTAACCCTGTCTCCATGAGGTGGCTCCAACACAAAGAGGTTGTGAGGCCTCCAGCCCCTCTCAGCAATCCAATGAGATATCCTCACACTAACTGTTTTTTTATAGCAAGGGCAAGATCATGTTGTCAGAATTTCTTATAATAAATTCTCTTTTGAATTGTGTTGAACTTGGAAACAGTGAAACTAAACAACCAAAGCTTGTGACCATCTGCCTCTTCTCCACAAGATGGACTTCAGATTGCAACCTTCAAAGGCAACCTTCCATGACAGTGCTGGTGTCTTCTAAGGTCCAAGCTGGGAAAGATATTATTACCGTTATTCCTGATATTTTAGGGATATAGAGTGAAACATTTTGACAAAAAACTTACAAGTTTGCTGCTTCTAGTTTCAAGGCTTCTTTTCTAAGTTAGACAACTTTTTCAGTATACTGGTATTTTAACTCACCCTCCTTCCCACTCTCTTCAGTGAATCATAAATATGTATGATCTGTGTCTCCTGAGGAAGATACAGACAAGACCTCTAGCATCTAAAAATGGATTTCAATGGAAGTTACATGCTCACAATTCTTCCTATAGGCTCTATCGGGAACTGGATTGTTATTAAAACTTGGAAACATATATCAACAAGCCGAGCTAAACCATCTCTGTGCATTTTATTTTTAACTAAGCATACAATGTAAGAGTAATTCAGATATTGACAAAACTCAGAGGAAAGAAAATTTCCCTGCTAGGCATTCTGCAGGAAACTTTTCCAACATTAAGAAATATTTCCATTTCAATTCTTTCTTCTTTAAACAGAAAAAATCAGCTGTTGTGGTTTGTTTTCTTTAGAATCCCCCCAACTGTAATAAAATAATCAGTAAAATTTTCTTGAGAAAATCAGAGCTGCATCATAAACCCTGACTGAGTCAGAAGGAATAGGACTTCTTTTTACTGTGTCTGTGCTCTAAGCCATCACATAGAAAAAGATGCTTTCATATCATAAAAGTTGTTCTGGAAAGCTACTGTCAAAAAAATGTGGAGAACTGTTTTTCAAGTGGTAGACAGTTTTATTTTCTAAGACTATCAAATGTGTCTCCCTGGGTTTGAAAATTCCTTTACCTAAAAAGGAAACTTTTTTTTTGGGGGGGTGGGGGGGGTGTGTGTGTGTAAGTGTTTGAGGTTAAATTAGGTAAATTACTAAGGGCCAGGGAAGTTCACTATTTCTCTAGAAACAGAATGCAATAGCTTTCTGTCATCTTGATCATCTCCCACATAGTAGGAAAAATGTGCCAGTAGGTTAGCAACTGAATAATGAAAGACAGTAGGTGTAATTATAATGTGTTTCCTTGGAAGGATAGCCCAGTTTTGCAATAGTGTTTTAACTCACAGCTGTAGTTACTTACCTCACATTTTATAATTTTGTTCATTTCACATACATTACAGGAAGAAAGCCTGCTCAACTGTTTCTGAAAATAGCTTAGTCTATTTTCTCCGAGCAGGCTTTGATTTCTAAGTGTGAAGTGGCCTGTACGAGTAATCACACACTTAAAAAAAAAAAGCAAAACCACAAAAAAACACGACAAAACCAGTAGTTATATGGCCATTAAAACTGATACTATGTGACCTAAATAGGCAGCTTCCAGAACATCTGCCCCAAAATTTTGTGTTCAGCAGTGAAATTCTTAGCTTCTACTAAGCATCTACTAATGGGGATGGCTTCTAAAGTATTTTAGATATTACAAATATAGGTAAGTCATGGTTTAACACTAGCCAGCAACTAAGCACCACACAACCACTCGCTCACTCCGCCACTGGTGGGATGGAGGAGAGAATCGGAAGACTAAAAGTGAGAAAACTCATAGGTTGAGAAAAAGACAGTTTAATAATTGAAATAAAATAAAGTAGTAGTAGTCATAATAATAATATACAAAGCAAGAGATGATGATACAATTGTTCACCACCTGCTGACTGATGCCCAGCCTGTCCCTGAGCAGCAATCACTGCCCATTGGCCAACTCCCCCCAGCTTATACTGAGCATGACATCATATGGTATGGAATATCCCTTTGATCAGTTGGGGTCAGCTGTCCTGACTGTGTCCCCTCCTGGCTTCTTGTGCACCCGGCAGAGCCTGGGGAGCTGAAAAAGTCCTTGACTAGTGTAAGCACTGCTTACTAACAACTAAAACATCAGTGTTATCAACATTACTGTAATGCAAAATTCAAAATACAGCATTATACAACCTTCTATGAAGAAAATTAACTCTATCCCAGCTGAAACCAGGGCAAGATATAAATATATAAAATAAAAAGTTGATTTTCTGCCTACTATTGAAGATCCCTGCCCAAGAGTCAAGGGAAAGCATATGTGAGATTGAGTGAGTGAAGATTTTTCTTATCCCCATTAGCATATAGGCATATGGGTGATGTTAATACCTGTCCTGTTCTCCCCCTCAGTAGGGGAACTGTGGCTGATAGCAGATGCCTTGAGACAACTGCTACAACAACGCAAACACCTAATGATGCTTTGCCAGACTAGCCCTGCAGTCTTTTTACGTCAGAATTGTTTGCATGCCAGCTTTGGCATACTTACCATCTCACAGCAGGAAGTTCCACTTCTGAACTACTCATTGTGTGAAGAAATATCTTATTTATTCTTAAGTATAGCATCCACTCTGGAGTGCACAGGTACTAAAATTACCTTTAGGGAAGCATATCAAATCACCTCCTCAAAGATGTCTTTTATACATTAGGTCTTATGTGGCTAATGCATATTAGAATATTGAATTGTGCTGGCTCTTAACAAACACTTTTGCAGTGGTATGAAAATAGTATCAGCCCTTACGTTTGTTATTATTGTCCTTATTATTTTGATTTACCTTTTCTTGAGCTTACTAAACCAAAAGTAATCCTATCAACAACCCTAATACTCTAAAAATATTTCTTTTTTCTTTCTAACAGATGCGTCACTGTAGCTTCACTTGTTAAAGAGGAAGCAGTATAAATTTGCTTAGTATCATTTGCAAACAAGTTTCTCAGGTATTTTTGCAGATATGTAGGTCTAAAATAGAATGAAGACCATCATCCTTACAACACATACTCTAATAACTGGTAACTAGGCTGAGGAAAGCAGCTCAGCAGAGTCTAATTGGAAAGAGAAGTATGTAACACTGAGGCAGTTCAGTACTTACTGTTCTAGAAAGGATGTGTTTAAGAAACAGGTATAGATTTTCATGCTTTGGGCCAAACCTGGAACCCATTACTCTCACTACATAATAATTTCTCATTCATTTAAAACATCACTTGAAAAAGGTATAACTTCAAGGTCAATGTGGATAAGTTATTCACATTCCTTCCTTAATGTGCATTGTTTCTAGTTACACTGCTTTCCCTGAGCCAGGCTTATTATAGTAGTAAGTACCTCACAAGTTAGTACAAGTACCTTAATGGTACCTTACAGTACTATTAACTTACTATATGGCACTTGCTGCTGAAAACAAGCTTAACGCTTCTGTCCAAGGGTGTCAGGTTAGGCTGCCATGTGGTGGACTAAGAGATTGTATTAAATGTCACCAGTACTGGACTTTGAGAGTGTACCAGAATTTACTGTGCACTGTTAAGCAAGCTAATAAAAAGTAAACAGCAAGGGACAACATGAAGTCCAATAAATTAGATTTATCTGGGAAGACATAGATAAAGAAATTGCCCATGCTGTGTTGACAGTATTTGTTGAAGATAAGACACAGAAATCAAACCTTTTGATTCATGGATTCCGTGGTTGCTAGCAAAGAGCAGAAGTCCACCCTCTCCCTATTCATAATTCTCCATTCATATATGTTTCTTTCATTTCCTCAGAAGCATTAGATATTGATCACAGCTAGAAGGAGGTCATCAGAAAAGATGTGGTGAAAGGCAGTATGCCATTCAGTAAGTCCTATAGCTCACTGTAGTAGGTTTGCCTGTTAGGTTTCAGAATCCAAGACTTTGGAGATATTTTCCTGACATCAGGGAGGTGTTGTCAGCCCAGATCCTGTGGGCTTAGCTTGTATGATTTATTTCTTGACACTTCAGGAACTCAGGATGTAGCTTCTTTATCTTACGCACCTTAGATTTTTTCCATTGTTTCACAGAATGGTAGGGGTTGGGAAGACCTCTGGAGATCATCTCATCCAACCGCCCTGTGCTTGAGCAGGTACACCTGGACCAGGGGGCATAGGACTGCGTCAAGGCAGGTTTTGAATGTCTCCAAGAAAGGAGACTCCACAACCTCTCTGGGAAGCCTGTTCCACTGCTCTGTCATTCTCAAAGTAAAGAA
Organism: Phalacrocorax aristotelis; assembly: GCF_949628215.1. Taxonomy (NCBI): domain Eukaryota; kingdom Metazoa; phylum Chordata; class Aves; order Suliformes; family Phalacrocoracidae; genus Phalacrocorax; species Phalacrocorax aristotelis. Next base: position 87,350,641 of record NC_134277.1, read on the forward strand.
GATTTTCTTCATATTCAGGTGAAACTTCCTGTGTTCCGGTTTGTGCTCATTACCCCTTGTCCTAAAAAGAGTCCAGTCCCATCTGCTTGACACCCACCTTTGAGATATTTATAAGCACAGATAAGATCCCCCCTCAGTCTTCTCTTCTCCAGGCTAAACAAACACAGGTGTCTCAGCCTTTCCTCATAAGGGAGATGCTCCAGTCCCCTGATCATCTTTGTAGTTTTCTGCTGGACTCTCTCTGGTAGTTCCCTGTCTTTCTGGAACTGGGGGACTCAGAACTGGGCACAGTACTCAAGATACGGGTGGAGTAGAGGAGGAGGATAACCTCCCTCCTGCTCCGATAACCTCCGATCTGCTGGCCACAATCCTTTTAATGCAGCCCAGGATACTGTTGGCCTTCTTGGCCACAATGGGCACAGTGCTGGCTCATGTTCAACCTGCTGTCCACCAGCACTCCCAGGTCCTTCTCAGCAGAGCTGTTTTCCAGCAGATCAGCCCCCAGCCTGTACTGGTGCATGGGGTTGTTCCTCCCCAGGTGCAGGACCTTGTACTTGCTCATGTTGAATTTCATCAGGTTCCCCTTGGCCCAGCTCTCCAGCCTGTCCAGGTCTTGTGGAATGGCAGCAGAGCCTTCTGTTGTATCAACCACCCTCCCAGTGGAGGGAGCATCATCATCAAACTTGCTGAGGTTACACTCTATCCCTTCATCCAGCTCACTGATGAATATGTCTAACAGGACTGGAGCCAGAACAGCAGTGGAGAACACCACTAGTTATGGGCCTCCAACCAGACTCTGCACCATTGATCACGACCACCTGAGCTCTGCCATTCAGCCACTTCCCTATCCACCCCATTGTCCACTCATCTAACCCACACTTCCTTAGCTTACCTCTGAGGATGTTATGGGAGACAGTGTCAAATGCCTTACTGAAGTCGAGGTAAACAACCTCCACTGCTCTCCCTTCATCTACCCAGTCAGTCACACCATCATAGAAGGCTATCAGGTTGGTCAAGCATGATCTCCCCTTGGTGAGATCTTGGTGTTTCTGATAACCTTCTTTTCCTTTACATGCCTGGAGATGACCTCCAGAATGAATTGTTCCATCACCTTTCCGGGGAGGGGGGTGAGGCTGACTGGCCTATAGTTTCCTGGGTCCCTCTTCTTGCCCTTTTTGAAGACTGGAGTGATATCGGCTACCTTCCAGTCCTTGGGCACCTCTTCTGTCCTCCATAACCTTTCAAGGATGATGGAGAGTGGCTTGGCAAGAACATCCACCAGCTTCCTCAGCACTCATGGGTGCACTCCATCGGGGCCCATGGATTTGTGGGGTCCAGTTTGCCTAAATGAGCTCTAACCTAATCCTCCTCAACCAAGGAGAAGTCTTCCTTTCTCCAGATTTGTCCTCTCTTCTCTGGGGGGTGGGATGCCTGAGGGCCAGCCTTAGCAGCAAAGACTGAAGCAAAGAAGGTATTCAGTAACTCCGCCTTTTTTGCATCCTGTGTCACCAGGGCACCCATCTCATTCAGCAGTGGGCCCACAGTTTCCCTCTACATCACCTGAAAACTCCTAACTTTAAAATATGCTTGTTACCACCAGCTAACTTGACTTACTGTTCAACTGGGCACAGATTGGCCTGCTGATTATCTGAGATAATTTTTCAGGTAGGACTGAAGTGTCAATTTTCCCTTGAAAAATGTTTCATTAAAGGGCAGTGATGAAAGCTTTTCCAACAAGAGGAGAAATTTCTAATGGTAACAAAAAGTTAGGCTTTCAACTCTACCACAAATGAATAGAAAATGAAGGATATAAAACTCTTGACATTATCCCAGAAGGGGAATTTGATGTGAACAAGAAAAGACTAAGCAGGTGTTGAACTGGCAAGTAATGTTATATGGATGGATTCCACAGTGATGGATTTTATACTGATAGATTCAATGGAAAACCAGAGAGAATTAGATATAAACAGGTGAAAGTTCAGTGAAAAAGCAGTTGTCTTCAGGTCTCCCATCTTATAGAAAATAAAAACAAGACATAATGGTTGCAGTTAAAGCAGGATAAGTTTTAATTCAATTGGATGTTAAAGTTCAAGCACAGTCTAAGATTGCTTTGTGGCAAAGGCCCTTAGCAAGGGATATCAGAAATACAGAAAGCAGGGCCTGAAGGAAGGAATACTTGGCAAATGAATTTAGCAGAACTGCTGGCCACTCTGCAGTGAGGATTTCTTTGATTGCTGAGTATGACATCGGTTATCTGAAAAAAAACCAGACCAAACCAGGTTTGGAATAGCACCTCATTTCTGAAAGTCCCAAAACAGATACCTGGAAATTTCCTTGGAGGTAGGAGTGAGATGGAGTCAGGAGACCACAGAATCTGACCCACTGTGTACAAAGGAGAAAAGGGAATATCTAACAAAAGAAATGGGTGTATTGTTGCCATGCTTTTATTGGGAGGTTGAAATAGTCTGTTTCCTAAGAATGACAGGACTCAATAATATCTGTGACATGTTCTCCTCCAAGGATTCCTGAAGTACAAATTAATTGTTTGGAGACTAAAAGACTTCGCCTTGGAAGCTTGAGTTTCTGTTCCAACAGACTTAGTCAAATACTTTCTAGGCACTGTGGTTAGATTGCTAACATTTAGTAGTATTTGACAATGACATGAGAGATGAACTTCATCACTTCAAGTGTGCCTGTTCCTCTATCCTTCAGCCCACAAGCTTGTAAAAACTAAAGTTATACCAGAACCTGATTATTTATAAAAGCAAACGAGTGGGAATCTATAAAATACATAAATGAAGGGGCAATGATATTTCGGTTTTCAAAACCATTAATACTGATGTATTTGCAATGCAGTGTAATACAAGTACCGTGCCTGGCAGTGGGTCAGGAAGAAGGGAAGAGAAGGAAAGGTTCCAGGACTAGAGTAAAGAAGAGAAAGTGGGCATGATCAAGGTCAGGGGAAACAAACAAACAAACAAAATTATACGACATGAAATTAAAGAGAATAACTTACAGAAAAGCTGAATTGGGACTATATATATATACTTTTTTTTTCCCCAGAAGGCCTTGACCTTCAACATTTGCAGGTAAAGCCAGTCAGTACTAAAGGTCAGAATAAGATATTTTCAGGAAGGAGGGATGATTAGCCTATGCTCACTCACCAGAGGTTCATGCCTTTCAGAATAATCTGTTGTTCTCTTTTGGCTAATATATGAATCTATAATAAATGAGCTAAAAATAAGAAACCCTAAAGGCCTTTCTATTTCCTGTACTGTAGAAAACAAAAGCATCTATGAAAAATGAAAGTGCTGTTGCACTAAATCAAAACGGTAAATTGATGATCTCTAAAATTTAGAAATAAAATTAGTTCATGAAGAAAAATATCTTTGCTCTCCAAATTGGTGTTACACATTGTGAGGTTTAAAAGAAATCTAAATTTAAAGAAAAAATGAGGATCTCACGGTATACTATAAAGTTTTTTCTAGCCTTCAAATCTACTCCCAGTTCAATTACGTGGTTGTCAAGACTAACATGAAGCCACCCTTTCTCCCCCTATAATGCAGCTATGACAATACCATGCCTGTATTAATATGAACACTCTGATGATTTGCAGTTTTAGACTATTCTGAGACTCTTTTCCAATGAACTTTATTCCTTTCTGCTTCACAATTCTGATTTTTGGAAAAAACCAGTAAATTCTACAGTTTTTTTTAAAATAAATCTAAAATATTTAAATTTCTACCATTTACATAGAGATTGGGACTGTATGGATTTGAGCCAAACTTTAACTCCTTTTAACGGTAATTTAGAATAAATATATCTTTTTAGCACTGTTGTGTTAATTTGGTTGGTAATTCTCATGTGCCCCAAATAAGAGTCTCCTACAAGCAGCCATGAAAACAAAACTTGTTGTGTTTTCTAAACACAGCATTGTCTTTCAAATAGCAAGCAGGCTCAACAACTCCTTGGGGAATTATTCTCTGAAGTGAAGGTGGCAGAAGTAGTGAGGTTAAAGAATGTAAAAAATTGGGATAAAGCAAAAGAATGCAGATAGGGTGACTAAGGGAGATGTAAGCTGTTCCAGAAATAAAGTCACATGGAAAAAAGTACATAACGACAAACTGCATATCTTAAATCTAGCAAAAGAAAAAGATCATAAAAAAATCATGCAAGAGACAGAAATTGGAAATAAGTCTGGTAAAGCACTACTCATGAAAAAAGATTCAAGCTGAACCCTGGCAAGGTACAAGGTTAAGACATTTTTAAAATTGTGCTGTAAAAGCATAGCCTAGGTGCTGAAGGTGGAAAAATCCCTGCTTTGACTCATAGACTAATGGACTGTGGAATTTTTTTGCTGACAAAATAAATGTTGTATAGCACATACATTACTGCGTGACATTTAATTAACTATGAAAATAATAATTAAGTACCTTCTAGACTATCCATACCCATTATGTAATGCATGTGCATGCATACAGATATGTTTTTCAGGTAGGATGAACAGCTTTCAGTTAAATTCCTCCTACTGTGCATACAGTAATGCATTACTGTATGAAAAAAAAAATCACTGAGAACCAGTTACTGGAAGTTTAAGTGTGTACCACACAAGTTCATTTACAGTATATTTTAAACATGATTAATTATTCAGAATAGCTAAAAGCCAACTTCTGGACTCTGTATATTTTTGTTTCAAAATAAGGTTTAATGCTATTAAACATCATCATTTCAAGCATCTCTCAACTTTTTTTCCTTCCTGACAATTCCATTCTAGCCTCACATGGGACAAAAATTACATCCATTTAAGCAGTAAGAAGCACAATTTGTTTCCTGGATCAGTGGTGGTTCAGATCAGTGTACTATAAGAAAGTACTAATTTTCATGCATGAGCTCTTCATTACATTTTAGATGCATTTTAAGAAGAATGACAAGTAAAAAATTTCATAAAGATAATACCTGATATGGGATATAGCAGCAGTCATCACAGGTAAAACAAGGCGATCTTAGAGTCAAAGAACAAATTGTCAGTTAACAAATGCTTATACTGTAATGATATAAAGTGGAAAGGGGATCATGACCACCATGATAACATTTTTAATTTCTCATCACCCCTCCCCTCTTGAATAAAGTTTCAAAGTCTTTTTTTACTGGTGGAGGTATGGTAGACTCTCTTAAACAAATAATTTGGTGTATTTTCCCCCATTAAAGTATTCCCAGGCAACTAATGGCTATTATTCAATTTAAAAGGCAAAAGGCAAACAACCCCAGATTTCTTTCTTTCATCAGATTCCTACTTTCAGTCCTGACAAAGGACTGTTCAGTGTGACAAAGTCTCTGTTTTCAGAAACGGTTCCAATGTTCATTGGAAATAAAATTGCCTGACAACTGTTAATACCTGGAGACCTACTCCACATTTGAAAGGTATGAAGAATTGTGAACATCCCTTCTCCAGCTGCACAGTTTAAGAAAGGGAAGGTATGTGGTTTGTTATTAAATAAATTCACAGGTCTTCTTGCTCTTACTGGCACCACTTCTTATCTATATCAATTCCCTTTTGAAGAAGCAAGTAGAGATATGTTGTATAAACAGATCATCGTGTTCAAAAATAAAAAGCCATTTAGAACAGACTAAAATTTGATGAGATGAAAACAGAAAAGAACACTTCAGAGCTTCTCTTGTTTAAAATTTCTTTCTCTCATTGAAAAATACATCAGCTCAACAGGGACTATGCTTTAAAGAATGGCTAATCTATACCTTCCATATTTCTTTTCTGCTCCTGCATATGATAAATAAATAATAAAATAAATTTATCATCTCTTTTTGATCATCCCATCTGAGTCTTTAAGCATTTATAAATATCATTTAATGGCAAGTTAAGGATTACTCTATGTATGTGGAACTGATTTTCCTTATTCAGCTTGTGGCTTTGTTTGCTTTGAAATAGTTCTCCCCTTCACCTACAAAAACAAAGCTACGGAACAGTTATTTTCCCTTGTTATTACTAAGAAAAGGTTAAGGAAGTATTCTTCAATATATTTGTGTAGATGAGTCCTGGTAGAAGTTTATCTCCAATGTAAATGATAAGAACTAAATGATATTTTTTTTCTTTCTGCCCCAAAGAACTGACATTTCATCTAGGAGTACAGTGGTTTTTATGAACATTCTTTTTTCTTATAACCACTGAGGTCCACCCAGGTCCTCTGTCTTCCTGCTGATATAGGTTGTCCTTTTGCCTCTTTTCAAGTCTCAGTTTAGTAAAGTAAATCTTCACTAACGCTCAGCCACACCATTACAGAAACTATACAGAAAGGAAAAAGCTCTCCCAACACAGTGGAAACTCCAACAGAAGAAAGTCAGTCTCTCAACTGTTACATGAGCACCTGTAATACCATTGCTCAACTAAAAAGAAAGGGCCTCAAAGTGATAACCTGGCATCCACCTGATTCTGTATACCATGCAGAGCTTCCAGGCTTTGACATGAAAATGAGAACTCTCTAGCACATCAGAGAATGCAGTGCTATTCAAAAAAATGGAAAAGAAAAAGAAAAAAAAATTGTTTCTTTTAGAGTGTCATCAATATGATAGATTTTGACCAATGGTAAGAAAAAATTTTATTGTTTCAATTTTTCCATTTTTTCATACAAATTACCCTTTAACCCAAATCAACATAATCCCCAACATCCATTGCAAATTTTTTTTTGAAATTAAAATGGGAAGCCATGAGATTTCTTTAGCTGATCAATAAAGAAAAAGTTATATTTAAAGAGAGTATGTCCCAAAGATTCAAAATTGAACAGGAAAAAAACCTGAACTGAATAGAAAACTGTACTTACAGGCATTTACCAAGAGTTTGTCAGAGCTCTGAGTGCACCAGCAAGCCTTAATGGCTATGACTAGCCTCACCTGAGACTCTCCTCTTAGGTCCAGGTGCAATATTTAAGCTCAGTCCTCAACCTCAGTCCCTGACCAAGCTGTGTTGTAGGAGTGTTGGTTTGCAGCACTGTTGTGCTTGGGCCAGGCATTGGGCCATGTTGAGCCTGACCAGTAAATTGCCTTCCTGGCTTAACCTCAGCCTGCCTTGTCACCATAGACCTGACTGGCAGTACCCGGATCTGTTCATGGCCTTCATGGTGATTTCCCACCTGGACCTTGCATCTGCCTCCTCACCACAAGCTTGCCTGATTATCTTGACTCTAGGTTGAATGTGGCTGTCATCTCTGGGCCCATCTTGCTCCCTTCACTCAGGCTGAAGGGCTGGGCCTTTCTTGGTGAGGTCCCTTTTCATAGAGTCATAGAATGTCTTGAGTTGGAAGGGACCCACAAGGATCATCAAGTCAAACTCCTGTCCATGCACAGGACAACCCCAAAATTCACATTGTATCTCTGAGGGCTTTGTCCAAGTGTTTCTTGAATATTGTCAGGCTTAGTGCTGTGACTGTCTCCCTGGGGAGCCTGTTCCAGTGCTCCACCACCTTTTGGATGAAGAACCTTTTCCTAATACCCAACCTGAACCTCCCCTGGCGTTTTCCTGCTGGCCATCTGACTCCTTTCAGTTCCCACCCCTTAAGGAGCAGCCCTGCTTCTGCTGCTCCCTGAGAGCTTGTTTGGGCTGTCTTGAGCCTGAGCCGAGTACTGTGGAGCCTGGTCTGGGGACATGCAGGGGCTTCCCCCTATGCATCCTCCCAAGTGATCAGCCTTGTTCTGGGCTCTGATCTCCCCATAGCACTGATGCTTTACTCATCCCCAGGCTACTGAGAAAACCCCTCTGGGTCTTGTCACTGACAGCATGTGCTCCCTTCCCCTTTGGGCCTGAGATCCCCTTATATGAGCCTGAAGACTTTAACATGATGTCCCTCTCCCTGTTTCTTGTTGCTGTTATGGCTATGTCCTCTGAAACAGCCCAGTTATGGCCCATGGTGATTAAATCACTCAGATTTGAGAGTTACTCTGTTGTCTTATTTTCTATATAGAATAACAGATATATTTTTCTATACAGAGAGATTATATACTTGATATTTATTTATAAATATATACAAATGTTATATTTAAATATAAAATTATAAATATATACAAATAGCTGTATGGTAGGTAGCTGTGTCTTGAAGGAAAGAATGAGAATGGAAATGCAACTCTGTTTTTTGCTCAGCTTCCAGTTAACTTGTGGTTAATTTGGTGTACTGGTACCAGAAAGAGCTACTGTTTTTTACACCTTTGGCAGCTTTTCTCAATCTTTGGTTTTGGGGCAGGAAGAGGGGGGAAGGGGTATGTCTCTCATTATTGTTTTGACTAGTCTGACACTGGGCAATCTTCTGGCTCATGACAAATTTGCCACCTAGAAATGGCAATCACACAATCAACACTCTAAAGAAAAATCCTGAACTAAAAAGGTTGCCACTCACATGAATGCCCTGTGAACAGAAAACACTAATAAAAACTTTGATCTTTCTCTGGAAAAGAGGGAATAAAGATGCCACAGCAATAAACAAACCTGATCTTTGAATAGTAATGTGGTGACTGTGAGCTGGAAACTTTAGTTTAGGCATAACAGATGAGTGTGGTCCAAGAGGTGTGGACCTAGAAGAGAAATCATGAAGACTCTTTTAAATCAGTGAGGAATGGATTATGAGAGCCTTGGTGGACAACATTTGCTTTATTTGTTTCTAGATTTGTTGGCTGTAGTAAATATTTGAGAGGATTCCCCTAGAGGTGAATGATTGCTCTTTTTCCCAGGTGTGGCTGAGCAAGATAAGAGGAAGCTTGGAGAGAGCTCAGGAGGAGTCAAGTAGAAGAAAGAAGCCAGAAAGTTACAGAAAAAGCAACAGGGAAAAAGTGCAAAGTAGTTACCTCTGCACTTTGGGTAGCTTGTATAGTTTGCTGCAGCTCAGTAAGCCACTGAGGTCACTGACAGCACACTGCTGTCAAGGGCACCTTGCTGTGCAAGGGCACACTGGAAGAGTTCACAGAATCATAGAATGGTTTGAGTTGGAAGGGACCTTCAGAGGTCATCTAGTTCAACCTCCCTGCTGTGAGCAGGGACATCTTCAACTAGCTCATGTTGCTCAGAGCCCCATCCAACCTGATCTTTATTATTTCTAGGGATGGGGCCTCCACAACCTCTCTGGGCAACCTGTTCCAGCGTTTGACCACCCTCATTGTAAAAAAATTTTCTTTACATAAACTCAATATTACTGGCATTCCATGTGACCTAGTCACTTTGAGCTTTCTCTATTGAAAAACACTGATACTTTAGTTTGTATCCCAATAAAGTAATGCTTTTTTACTTTAAAAGTTTTATGGCCTTTTTTGAAGTGCTCCGTGTGAAGAAAGGACAGGCAGATAAAACCCAACTCAGGACTAATATCAATAACATTAGAAGCTGAAATAACGTGATCAGAGGAAACAGTCTTCTGTCTAGAGGGTGATAAACACTTAAAATATATTAGCAAACATCTGCCTATATGTGAACTATAGATATTCTAATTGTTTATTCTCTATAACTAATGTTTTTCATTTGTGGGAGCATCCTAGGAAACAAAAGTCCTTAAGGAATTTATGCATAAATATGCTCTGGATAAAATATTTAGAAGCTGCTGGTCACAGTCTAAGAATTTAGATGTAACAGACACAAATGTCAAAATTTGTCTTTAAGACTGGTTGAAGCTGTGTTCATTGCAAGTAAAACCAATGTCACTATAGCTCATGAACTAGTTGCCAACGAAGTAAAATGAGATTTCCAGTGAGTAAAAGTTTCAACAATGTATGGCTGATCTTGGGGTTGGGGTGGGAGTGCCTTTTTAAGGCCTAAAATATGAATTTCAGGCCTGGCTGAACAGGGAGCTTTCGCTGGCACTCAGGAAAAAAAAAGAAGAGTTTACCACTTTTGGAAGAAGGGGCAGGCAACTCAAGAAGAGTACAGAGATGTCGTTATGTCTTGCAGAAAGAAAATCAGACAGGCAAAAGCCCAGCTTGAACTCAGTCTGGCCACTGTTGTAAGGGATAACAAAATGTTTTTACAAATACATTAACAACAAAAAGACAACCAAAAAGAATCTCTATCCTCTGTTGGACACCGAGGGGAACATTGCGATCAGGGATGAGGAAAAGGCTGAGGTACTAAACACCTTCTTTACCTCAGTCTTTAACTGTCAGACAAGTTATCCCCAGGGTATTCAGCCTCCTGATCTGGAAGGCAGGGTCAGGGAGTGGAATAACCTCCCCATAATCTAGGAGGAAGCAGTTTATGACCTGCTGCTCCACCTGGGCACTCACAAGTCTATGGGGCTGGATGGGATCCACCCAAGAGTACTGAGGGAGCTGGTGGAGGAGCCTGGCAAGCCATTCTCCATCATTAATCAGCAGTCCTGATTAACAGGGTAGGTTCCAGATGACTGGAGGCTTGCCAATGTGACACCTATCTACAAGAAGGGCCAGAAGAAGGGTCCAGGGAACTACAGTCCTGTCAGCCTGACCTCAGTACTGGAGAAGATTATTGAGCAATACATCTTGAGTGAGCTCACCAGGAAAGTTCAGGACAGCAGGTGGTCAGGCCCAGTCAGCATGGGTACATGAAAGGCAGGTCCTGCCTGACAAACCTGATCTCCTTCTATGACCAGGTGACCTGCCTAGTGGATGTGGGAAAGGCTGTGGATGTTGTCTACCTGGACTTTAGCAAAGCTTTTGACACTGTCTCCCACAGCATCCTCCTAGAGAAGCTGGTGGCTCATAACTTGGATGAGTGTACTCCTTACTGAGGAAAAATCTGGCTGGATGGCTGAGCTCAGAGAGTTGTGAATGGAGCTAAATCCAATTGCTGACTGGTCATGAATGGTGTTCCCCAGGAATCAGCTTTGGGGTCAGACTTGTTTAATATCTTTATCAATGCTCTGGATGAGGGCATCAAGTACACCCTCAGTAAGTTTGCAGATGACACCAAGTTGGCCAGGAGTGTTGATCTGCTTGAGGGCAGGAAGGCTCTGCAGAGGGATCTGGACAGGCTGGATTGATGTGTTGAGGCCAATTGTATAAGGTTTGACAAGGCCAAGTGTTGGGTCCTGCACTTTGGTCACAACAACCCCATGCAATACTAAAGGCTTGGGGATGAGTGGCTGGAAAGCTGCCTGGAGGAAAGGGACCTGGGGGTGTTGGCTGAGAGTCAGCTGAATGTGAGCCAGCAGTGTGCCCAGGTGGCCAAGAAGGCCAACAGCATCCTGGCTTGTATCAGGAATACTGTGGCCAGCAGGAGTAGGGAAGTGATCGTGCCCCTGTACACGGCACTAGTGAGGCTGCACCTCGAATACTGTGTTCAGTTTTGGGCCCCTCACTACAAGAAGGACACTTTGTTGCTGGAGTGTGTACAGAGAAGGGCAACAAAGCTGGTGAAGGGTCTGGAGAACAAGTCTTATGAGGAGAGGTTGAGGGAACTGGGGTTGTTCAGTCTGGAGAAGAGGAGGCTGAGGGGAGACCTTATCGCTCTCTACAACTACCTGAAAGGAGATTGTAGTGAGGTGGGTGTTGGTCTCTTCTCCCAAGTTACTAGTGACAGAATGAGAGAAAACAGCTTCAAGTTGCACCAGTGGAGGTTTAGATTGGATATTAGGAAAATTTCTTTACTGAAAGAGTAGTCAGGCATTGGAACAGGCTGCCCAGAGAGGTGGTAGGGTCACCATCCATGGAGGTATTTAAAAGACATGTAGATGCGGCACTTCAGGGGATGGTTTGGGAAGCATGGTAACGTTGGGTTGACGATTGGACTTGATGATCCTAGATGTCTTTTCCAACCTTAATAACTCTACGATTTTATGAATAGTAGCAGATGGAAGGAATAATAACTCTACCATGTATTAATATCAGAACATTACTCTTACACTGAATTAAATAAATAAGCAAGAACGATTATATAGTATTAAAATCCAAATATCAAAAAGGGCATTGAAATTTACATAGGAAATGCTGACAGTATACATTTTTCATAAAATAGGATAGAAAAATCAGGTTTTGTTGCCTATTTGATAACTGTTTTTTAGAGGAAGAGTTCTCTTCTGTATTTGAGGCCCATCCAGAGATGGATCCAGCCTTAGCTTCACCTATCAAAATGAGCTGATGTGTATAGGAGTTGGCAGAATTTGACCTGTTAGTTTACTGAGTATGCTGTATGTTTTTCTATAAATTGGTTTGGTCAGCTAGATTAGAAGTTACTGTAGCTCATATTGTCCAAACTTCTACCGCCTTTCGCTAATGTCACATAACAAGTACTGAATGAAAAAAAAGAATATCTTTTGGAGGTAATAACCCCCCCACCCCTCTGTATTAGTCTTCCTTTTTTATGACTCATTTTGATATAAACTCTGTTTTAGCATTTGCTAAGTGAGAATATTTGAGTCTTATTTGCTAAGGTATTATGTTGGGAGTTTATTGTCAAGAAATTCTGATTTTTATTTTTTTTGCCCTCTCTTGAACTTTACTTTGTATTTAATCAAAACACACGTAGGGAAATTTGAATGGAGTTTGTTTCATTATTTTCATTAGATATATGCAACACTGCAAAACCAGAAAAAGCCTATTCTTGTGTAGGAATTGTGCTCATGGGAATAAGGAGGAAATTGTTTTGTGTTAAGGTTCATTAGTGACCAAAAATCAATTAGATTTGATTCTTGCATGCTTAATTTCACTGCTTTCACTGAGCCACACTGTATTTGCTTTTAAATGAAAGGGTTTATTTAAGAACTTTTATGAGAAACAGAATTGCCGTTTCTGGATATGTAAGTAAACAAAACCAAATTCAATTCTACAGGAATGTTCATTTTACAGGAAAGACACATGCATATATTAATTACTTAAATATGTACATGATATGCACATATGATAGGCTGGTGGCTAGTCACTAGTGGGGTTCCACAGGGATCCATCTTAGGGCCAGTAGTCTTTAATGTAGTCATAAATTATTTGGATGCAGGACTTGAAAGAATACTAATTAAGTTTTCTGATGACAGAAAATTGGGAGGAGCTTTTGACACTCTCAAGGGCAGAGAGGCCCCGCAGAGAGATCTAGACAAAGTAGAGAGCTGGGCAATCACCAACTGTAGGAAGTTTAACAAGGGCAAGTGCCAGATTTTGCACCTGGGGCACGGCAACCCTGGTTGTACGTAGGCTGGGGAACAAGAGGCTGGAGAGCAGCTCTGCAGAGGGACCTGGGTGTTCTGGTCAACAGCAAGTTGAACATGAGCCAGCAGTGTGCCCTGGCAGTCAAGAGGGCCAACCATGTCCTGAGGTGCATCAAGCACTGTATTGCAGCTGGTCGAGGGAGGTGATTGTCTTGCTCTATACTCTGCGCTGGTGCAGCCTCACCTTGAGTACTGTGTGCAGTTTTGGGCGCCACAGTACAGTAAGGATACAAAGCTACTGGAAAGTGTCCAGAAGAGGGCCACGAAATTGGTGAAGGGTTTACAGGAGAAACCTTGTGAGGATTGGCTAAAGTCACTTGGTTTATTCAGCCTGGAGGAGACTGAAGGGAGACCTCATCGCAGTCTACAGTTTCCTCACAAGGGGAGGAGGAGGGGCAGGCGCTGATCTCTTCTCTCTGGTGACCACTGATAGGACCCAAGGGAATGGCAGGAAGATGAGCCAGGGGAGGTTTAGGTTGGATATTAGAAAAAGATTCTTCACCCAGAGGGTGGTGGAGCGCTGGAACAGGCTCCCCAGGGAGGCGGTCACAGCACTTAGCCTGACGCTATTCAAGAACTTGGACAACGCCTTCAGATACATGGTGTGAATTTTGGGGTTGTCCTGTGCAGGGACAGGTGTTGGACTCAATGATCCTTGTGGGTCATTTGCAACTCAGGACATTCTTTGATTCCATTATATTTCTTTAATATCTCATAGCTAAATTAACTTAACAGTGGTCTATGAAGTGATTTCTCTCCAGTTAAAAAAGAAAAAAAAAAAAGAAAAAAGAGAGAAAAAAATAATTTAAAGCAAGCTATTTCCTTGAAGAGATTCAAGAGAACCTTGACAGATATCAAAGGCAACACTTAGCTCAGGTGCTAAATGTGAATTCATCTATTTGGTTATATTCCTGTAAAAGAAACGTGAATTGTTTACACAGAAGTCATCTTGTACAGTTCTCTACAAGGTTCAAAAAAGTGTAGTGATTGTTAATAATTGATGAGATATGCAACAGCTACCTAGTGCGAACAAACAAACAAAACTCTGAAGAGATAACACCATTTCTCACTTTGTCTCAGAAAGTTATTTACCACTATAGACAAAAAATAGAATTTTCGATCTCCTCTTGAATCTAGAAAATCTTGTTAGTTTTCGGTCAGTGCAGAATCAAAAAGTCTATCTTCATATTATGTTTATAGGATTTGAATTTTAGGAGTCTGAAGTCTCTCTTCGGCCCCAAGTGTTTTAATTTTGCATATAAATATCCATTCAAATAAAATCTACCGTGAGTCAAGCCATAAGCCGAAGAAGTAACAATACCTTAAAAAAAAGATTTTAATAATAATTTTTATACCAACATATTTATATCTGGAAAGATTCAGCTGAAAATAAAGAAGTAATCAGGCTTTAAGTTATCACCAACATTTCAAAGTGAATAGCCATATTTGTTAATTTTAAGAGCTCAGAGCCATAATTTTCAGAGGCAGTTTTCTCAAAAGAAAGAAATATGAAAGATTGAGTTGGAATTTAGTAACTTCCAGAAGTTCACAACTAGATTTTTTCTTCATGTGAATCCACTGTCTATCTATTCACATAGCAAACTTCTTGATCATTATTTTTTACTTAATTTTCTAAATACTAAAACCCTCTTTAAGTTTAAATATTCAATACAACTCAGCTAGGGCATTTCCTTCATATTAAACTCTGAATTTAAGCAAACCCTTTGGAACATGGATGCACATCTATACTGAATTTAAAACTTGCTTTATGGTTTTAGCAGGTATTTTCAGACTCTGAAAGGAAACCATTCATTGGAACTTCTTGCTGATCACTGTTTAGAGAAGAAGAAAACACTACTGAAGTACCTTCCATTTGCCAACTGTCCTGCACTGGTCAGTAGTTCAGTATTCTTCAGATTCATAATTCTGAGGAGTAATTCATAATTCCCAACTAGCTGCAGTGTGGCTAAGGTTTAGCTTACCTCAGAACTGAAGATATCTTTAATAATAGATTTTTAGTTTAAAAATTTTTCAGACCACTTCAAGTAACACATTTTTTCCAAGCCCCCATCCCCTCCCCCTTTTTCTTATTTATTATTTCATTTTCTTTATTTTATTTTATTTTATTTTATTTTATTTTATTTTATTTTATTTTATTTTATTTTATTTTATTTTATTTTATTTTATTTTATTTTATTCGATTCGATTCGATTCGATTCGATTCGATTCTATTTTATTATGATTATGTGTAACACAAATTTCCCTGGTCACGTGTTATTGAATTATGTGTATTCTGTCTGG
Organism: Phalacrocorax aristotelis; assembly: GCF_949628215.1. NCBI lineage: Eukaryota > Metazoa > Chordata > Aves > Suliformes > Phalacrocoracidae > Phalacrocorax > Phalacrocorax aristotelis. Next base: position 87,366,102 of record NC_134277.1, read on the forward strand.
TCAAAATAAATTAAGTTTTAATTTTCTAGGCAGGGGTTCAAACCTGTTCAGTGTCTTGTCATCGCTTGTCGGTAGAGGGCAGTATCTATCAATATGGTTACTACACCGTTGGAACCACACAAATAATGCAACACACTCGAATGAATTTCAGTCTGAAATTAGCCTTGAGACAGTTGGGTTTTGCACTGTTTCAGTTATAAGAATTCAGTCAATACTTGAAAAGATGCAGCAATCTCATATCTCAAAATGTGACTTGAGGCAATATTAAAAGTTCTCAGATAAAGATGGAGGTAACCTATTAATTCTCAGGCTCTTTGTTAAGCTGGGGGATTCACTGAGGCATTCTAGTATGAGGGCTCTTGTTCTGTATTGCGTAATATGATCCAGCATTCAAGGCAGTAGTTGAGATTAGAGTGTTTTCCAATAGTGAAGATTAAAGGCTGTTTTCAGTAGATTTAAAGGGTTTAGTAATATCTGTTTAAGAGCTGTCACAGTTTTTAACAGAGTTTTGTAAAAGCTGCATTTTCATTTTCACTAGTTTGTCTAAAAATGATGTGGGAGAAGATTCCAAATATATGGATTAACATAATACATGCAGATTATACAATGAAGTAGCAAAGGTCTATTTAATCTTAGTTTTCAATTTTTGGGGTGGAGGGATTATTCACCCTTTACTTTGAAAATTTTCATTCCTTTTCTGTTACTCTTATTTTAGACAAATTTAACAAAATAATATTGAACACATCTACCCGCTAATTAAATCTCTCAATCTAGCTAAGTCAGCAATATATTTTTCATTAACTTTAAGAATATAACACTGTTTTACTGTTTGTAGTTTTCTCCCTCTGTCTTACTTTTCATATTTTCTTTGTATACTCTGTTTCTCTGAGAGGAAGCTTACGTTTGTTTTTTTTTTTTAATTGCTACTGTAAATTGTAGCCAGCATTTTGATATATTTGACAGAAATCAGTATTCTAGCAGATTTTACTTTGAAGAAATCAGGTTATGAAAACAGTTTCCTACCTTCATGAACTTTGGACTTGAATATTTTACTAGCTGTAAAGAAGAATCTCCTATTCTTTCAAGTATTTTACTGTACTGAGAAGAAATCAAACTAACCAGTTGTTAACTCAAAAATTTCTTATAATTCTCATTCAGTCTTAAAACTATTTATGCTTACAAAAACTATAATATTAGTATAATGCTGCCGTTCTACACACTGTTTAATGGAATTTTATGAAAGGCTGAAAATGAATGCCTAAAGCCCTAGGGCTTGTTCATTTTTTTAATTTTTGACACAAAAAATTAAAATTTCAGTTGTGCAATTGTACTCTTACCAGTGCTGGAAAACAGGGAGACTAATTTCATTATGGTTACTTACACTTTCTAGAATGAGAGCGCACTAATTCAGTAGGAAAAAAAAAAAAATCTATTTGAAAGAAATCATAAAAGAGTAGTCTAAAACTACTCTTGGTAAATCGATGGTTAGAATAAGTTTATGTCAGCCTAGAAGGATGAGATAAGAGATAATGTATGTAGACACATTTCAGCTACAACAGTTGAAATATTAGGGTGTCGACCAGAGACTAAATAAGAAGGGTGCAGATAGACCTCTCCATTCTTATTATACTAATTGACATAAAACTCAAGGAAGAATTCAGAAGTTCATAAATTCTCTGTAGCTTGAAAATGCTGACTACACAAGACCTGAGGACCAGACCTTTGATGTGTGTGAAGGAGATGTCCTTGCAAGAGTGAAGACGCCTCAGTGTTCAGCCGCCCGGTCAGTACCATGGTCAGGTCTCTTTGCCTTTATGCTTCATCAGATATGCACGGGAATGAGATCTGAAACAACTAAGGATGACATTCTCATCTCTGGTCTTGCATGATTTTTGTTGACTTTGTTCTGTGCAGAATTTTCTGGAAGTTTAAGACCAACGGTTATATAATCTTACAGGTTTCAGAATGCAGTATCTCTTTATACTGAATGAGCATCATGCTCTGATGGGAGAGAAAGTGACAGATCAAGACAGCTAGTTCCATCTCAAGAAGAAGAGCTATCTGGATTATGAGCACCACAGAACTGCTCCTTGGCAAGCAGTATGCTTCAAAGAGATGGAAAGACACATTCTCTGAGGATGAGTTTCTTATCTTCCAATACAATTTTTAAAATGATTCATTTTAGTAAACTATTTAAAAACATGTGCTAGCTGCTCCAGGAACGTAAGCAAGTATTACTGAAGCTGCTTTTAATTTGAAGGAAAAAAAATATAATTAATGAATGGTCATTTCCAGTTTATTATTCTCATTTCTTTATTTCCTGTGGAAGAATTTTCCACCCCTACCCTGCAAATGTAAAGTCTTTCTTTTCTTCAGTAGTTGCTTTAATAAGCTAAACTGCATATTTTTATATTTTTAATCAGTTCAGTGTGCATAATGTAGAGCATAAAATGCTGTGCTGGGAAATGGCATTGGTCTAAAGTTGTTCACAGAAATACAAGCTTGTTATTTTCATTCTGAAGTAATGCAATTTAGTTGAATCTCACTGAGGTTTAGGCCTACCCCATTTCTGATACAGACAGGAAAGAAGGAACTTATATGATGTCTGATGTTGAAAATCTTTGATAAATATTAGTAAGGAAGAAAACTAAGTCTGTTCTACATGTTTTGTTCGGTGATAGGCAAATATTTGACATATTTTTGAATTTTAAGTTTCAGTTGTCATATTTGTTTCCAACAGTTAGCCGCCACTAATATAAATTATAAAGTACTTAAAATAAAGCAGATGAAATTAAATAAGATTTACAGCTTTAGGCAATGTTCCAGAACACAGAAGTCAACAGATCTTTTGTAGCCCAAATGTGCTTTAAATCAGAATTCTAGTTTCAAGAATAAGAGTGAAAATGGTCCACAGTTTGTTTTTACTAGTATTAAACCTAAAGGCTCTTTATGATTCACTAGGATGCTTGACTGCACAGAGACTGAAGATCCGGTAGTTATTTGGAACGTTCCGTTTTCTTACCAGACCATGCCAGTTTCTATTTAATTATCGAAGATATTAAAACAACAAAATCTGACAGATTGTTAGCTGAACTCAACCCAGAGAGATGGCACCATTCCATTCAAGCCAGTTTTGGGGAAGTTCTGCTGCACCATATGCTAGAGTCAGTTCAACAGCTAATTAGTGCTTATTATAAAACAATCACACTCTCAAGAAAATTTCGTATTGATGGTCACAATTACAGACTTGAGAAGAAAGAAGGAATAAAAATCTGAATAGCATATATCCTCACTGACTTTTTTACTCCAGTCATAAATAAAGGTCAGCATGGTAAGCCATCTTGAATAACCTTTCAGCTCAATCCCAGTAGTGCTGACATTCCTGGGCTCTATTTGGAAAATAAATATTGAATGCTGTAGTGAGTTACAGCTTTTATCCTCCTTTTTCTTAACTGCTGTGGTGTAAAGAATGGAGTAAAGCTGATTATGCAACTGGATTCTTATCTATCAAATTAAGCTAATTAAAAGAAAAGAAACTGCAACAGAGATCTACAAAAGTTGAGAGTTATCAGCCCAGGAAGAAAAGTGATTGTTATAAACATGAAGCACAGCTTACTTTCCAATAGTCTTATACATTAATTTTAATTTACCAGGCAAAAGCAAGAAGCAGAATGCCAATATTTTTATGGGACAAAAGCAAGAGAAATGTGAAGAAAGATGCTGTGACATTCTGATATTATGGTATCTGCTACCTGTTTTCCTGGGACTTAGCATGATTCTCAGAAGTCAGATTTTTTAAGACTTACGTATTCACATAGGCTGCTGAGGTTCAAGCTTTACACTCTCTCTGAGGCATGCCTTCTGTATAAATAAACTGATACACAAAATACTTAAATAGTCTTGATGTTCAAAGAAATTGTTAGAATGAGAAATCTAATTACACAGGCTTTGGAAAAGAAGAATTTTATGTGCAACAGATGTAGAAGAGACATTAGGATGATGAGAAGAAGAGTTAGTTATTACAAGAACAAATATGTCTGTGTGGTATTTCGCAGGCATATGTAAGCAAACACTCCTTGCAGCCTAGTATGATTGGAAACCACGCACCTGTATTGATAAAACTGTTTATTACAGAATCATTGAGTCATAGAATGGTTTGGGTTGGACCTTTAGAGGTCATCTAGTCCAACCCATTACCCCAGAGTATGTCTGTTCACACCAGGAACAGGCAGGGAAAACCCTCATGAGCCTACAAATCTTCTAAAAAATATATTCTGGAGAAGCTTAGCCTTTTTTTGTCCAACCACTTTGGCACAGCAAAATAAAGCCTGAGGAAGAGTTCGCTTTTCAGTAGGTGTGCTGGTTTTGGCTGAGAAGGGGTTAATTCTCCTCACTGTGGGGGTCAGCTACCTTTCCAGCTTCCCGCGCTCTGCCGCGTGGCGTGGCGGGGGGGCTGGGAGGGGCAGGGCCGTGGTGGGGGCGGCTGACCCCGACTGGCCAATGGCAGGTTCATTCCATACCATGTGACACCATGACCAGTATATTGAGGGGGGGCAGTGGCAGCGCGGGGGCGGCGCGGCATCGGGTCGGCGGGCGGCGAGCGGCTGCGGCGCGTGCGGTTTGTTCCGGCGGTTCGTTCCCCCTCTCCCCTCCCTTCCCCCCTCCCCCGGGGCTTTGCGCCTCTCGTTGTTCTCCTTTACATTGCATTTCTACTGTTGTTTCTTTTAATTTTCATTATTAAACTGTTCTTATCCCAACCCACGAGCGTTACCCTTCTGATTCTCTCCCCCATCTACCGGTGGGGAGTGAGCGAGCGGCTGTGTGGGGCTGAGCTGCCGCTAAACCACAACAGTCTTTTTGGCGCCCAACGTGGGGCCTCTGGCAGAAAGCACCTGGGGAGACCTGGGGTCGACCCCTAGGGTTTTGGAGTCGGGGATACAGAGGGTCTGAAGCCCGCTATACTCCAACTGAAAAAGAGATATTGGCAGCATATGAAGGGGTTCGAGCTGCTTCAGAAGTGGTTGGTACTGAAGCACAGTTGCTCCTGGCACCCCGACTGCCAGTGCTGGGCTGGATGTTCAAAGGAAACATCCCCTCTACACACCATGCAACTGATGCTACGTGGAGTAAATGGGTTGCACTGATCACCCAGCGGGCTCGAGTAGGAAACCCCAGTCGCCCAGGAATCTTGGAAGTGATTATGGACTGGCCAGAAGGCAAAGATTTTGGATTATCACCAGAGGAGGAGGTGACACGTGCTGAAGAAGCCCCACTGTATAACAAACTGCCAGAAGATGAGAAGCAATATGCCCTGTTCACTGATGGGTCCTGTCGCCTTGTGGGAAAGCACCGGAGATGGAAGGCTGCTGTATGGAGTCCTACACGACAAGTAACAGAAACTGCTGAAGGAGAAGGTGAATCGAGCCAGTTTGCAGAGGTAAAGGCCATCCAGCTGGCCTTAGACATCGCTGAACGGGAAAAGTGGCCAGTGCTCTATCTCTATACTGACTCCTGTATGGTGGCAAATGCCTTGTGGGGCTGGCTGCAGCAATGGAAGCAAAGCAACTGGCAGCGCAGAGGCAAACCCCTCTGGGCTGCCACATTGTGGCAAGATATTGCTGCCCGGGTAGAGAAACTGGTTGTAAAGGTACGGCATGTGGATGCTCATGTCCCCAAGAGTCGGGCCACTGAAGAACATGGAAACAACCAGCAGGTAGATCGGGCTGCCAAGATTGAAGTGGCTGAGGTGGATCTGGACTGGCAGCATAAGGGTGAACTATTTCTAGCTCGGTGGGCCCATGACACCTCAGGCCATCAAGGGAGAGATGCAACATACAGGTGGGCTCGTGATCGAGGGGTGGACTTGACCATGGATATTATTGCACAGGTTATCCACGAATGTGACACATGCGCTGCAATCAAGCAAGCGAAGCGGGTAAAGCCTCTGTGGTATGGGGGACGATGGCTGAAATATAAATATGGGGAGGCCTGGCAAATTGACTATATCACACTCCCACAGACCTGCCAAGGCAAGCGCCATGTGCTTACAATGGTAGAAACAACGACTGGCTGGCTGGAAACATATCCTGTCCCCCACGCCACTGCCCGGAACACTATCCTGGGTCTTGAGAAACAAGTCCTGTGGCGACATGGCACCCCAGAGAGAATTGAGTCAGACAACGGGACTCATTTCCGAAATAGCCTCATAGACACCTGGGCCAAAGAGCACGGCATTGAGTGGGTGTATCACATCCCCTATCACGCACCAGCCTCTGGGAAAATTGAAAGGTACAATGGACTGTTAAAAACCACACTGAGAGCAATGGGGGGGGGGACATTCAAGCACTGGGATACACATTTAGCAAAAGCCACGTGGTTAGTCAACACGAGGGGATCTGCCAACCGAGCTGGCCCTGCCCAGTCAGAAATCCTACATACTGTGGAAGGGGATAGAGTCCCTGTAGTGCACAGAAAAAGTATGCTGGGCAAAACAGTCTGGGTTCTTCCTGCCTCTGGCAAAGGCAAACCCATTCGTGGGATTGTTTTTGCTCGAGGACCTGGGTGCACTTGGTGGGTGATGCGGGAGGATGGAGAAATCCGATGTGTGCCTCAAGGGGATTTGATTTTGGGTGAAAACAGTCAATGAACTGAATGGCACAATGTGAACTGCTATATAATACTGTGTGTCACCTCTGTGTTGTATCAATGATATCAGAGTACGAGCCTCCCAACCCATGGAAGATCAACTATGAAACAAGCCGTGCAGCAGTGATGGAACGATGACTGACTCGGTATGCAGCAACCCAACGCCACACACCATCTCTCCCACCCGGAAAGACTGATACAACAGATGGAGCCCAGAGTCATGGACTGGGTGAACTCAATGGACATTTTAATGGACATTTTACAGGGAAGATCCATGAACTAAGGGAATGATGTCTGTGTATTATGTTAAAGGAATGGAAGGGGAGGGGTGGTGGTTGGTACGGTTGTATTGCATCATATGGGACCTGGGCATGGTGTAAATGGTATGGAATAAGGGGTGGAGAATGTGCTGGTTTTGGCTGAGAAGGGGTTAATTCTCCTCACTGTGGGGGTCAGCTACCTTTCCAGCTTCCCGCGCTCTGCCGCGTGGCGTGGCAGGGGGGGCTGGGAGGGGCAGGGCCGTGGTGGGGGCGGCTGACCCCGACTGGCCAATGGCAGGTTCATTCCATACCATGTGACACCATGACCAGTATATTGAGGGGGGGCAGTGGCAGCGCGGGGGCGGCGCGGCGTCGGGTCGGCGGGCGGCGAGCGGCTGCGGCGCGTGCGGTTTGTTCCGGCGGTTCGTTCCCCCTCTCCCCTCCCTTCCCCCCTCCCCCGGGGCTTTGCGCCTCTCGTTGTTCTCCTTTACATTGCATTTCTACTGTTGTTTCTTTTAATTTTCATTATTAAACTGTTCTTATCCCAACCCACGAGCGTTACCCTTCTGATTCTCTCCCCCATCTACCGGTGGGGAGTGAGCGAGCGGCTGTGTGGGGCTGAGCTGCCGCTAAACCACAACAGTAGGGAAGTTTCAAATCAGTCTTCTGGTAGAGCATCAAAGCCAAAAGTCTAAGATAAATTTCATCATTTTTCAAAATAACTCAATGAGAAAGTAAGTCTGTTTTGATTTGTGGTTTTTGTTTGGCTGGTTGGGTTTTGGGTTTTTTTTTCTTCAGAAGATGGTTTCACCAAACATCATAATATCATTTTCTGGAATAAAAGAGTTTTATTTTCTAGTTGTTTGTCTTGGACAAACTAAGGTGATTTCTAAGTAGTGTCCATTATGAGCTCCTGCAAAATTTCTTATTATGCAAAGATGTGACCACATCAAGTAGAATTCCAATAGTAGGGACTACTGTCTGCTTAAGCTGCCTCTGTTCAACCAGTAGAGGAACTTAATTTTCTGGAGCATATGAAAAAGACTCCTATGCTGTAAACCATCTGTCAATGTATTTGAATGCATTACATCTCTGCAGTAAACCACATTCTTTAGAAAACAAAATGCACAGCATTTACAGGCATGCATCTTGCTGAACATGCATGGTGTGATCTCTGTGTGTACATTATGTTCAAGACTTCCCTGGAATACTAGTCACAAATGGGATACACAAGTGTTCTTCCAAAAACCTACTTGCTACTGGGAAAACAGTCAAGAGTGACCTACCACAGAAACAAATCATACAGCTGGCATCCATCTTTCCAAAACACGTACTCATCTGCACTGAGTGAACTGCTTTGTTAACAAGGAGTTTTGTTTTGAGCTGTTGCCATTCCCAAAGCACCCTGCTTTTTAAATAATGTGAAATGTGTCAGCCATACATGGAAGCCAAGGGGAGATTTCACTTCTACAGGAACAATTCTGTGGATTATGTTATACTTAGGAAGGCCCTGAGACTAGATGTTTCAGGTTAACCTATACATATGTCACTAGAAAAATATGCAACTAGTTTTTTAGTAAATCCAAATTTAGCATTGACCTTGGCTAAGGCCCAAAATCCCATCCAACCATTCTCTCATGCCCCCTCCTTAACAGGACAGAGGGAGAAAATAGGATGAAAAACTTGTGAGTTGAGATAAAGACAGGGAGATCACTTACCAATTACTGTCTTTGGCAAAACAGACTCGACTTGGGGAAAAGGAATTTAATGTGTTGCCAATTAAAATATATTTGAGCAGTAAATTCTTGTTGTTGAAGGGTGGGTTTGAAACTGGGACTTCTGTGAAGCCAGAGAGAAGCAGGAGCACAGAAACACCCTTTTCCTAATATAAGTGACTATAGAGAGGAAGGATTCTCCTCACAGAGGTCAATATTTCTCATCACTTCACAATCATCTCTAGAACCACCAGCTGATCTCTCCATCAAAGAAGAGAAATCTAGCTCTGGTGGCTATCATGCCTTCTTTACATTTTTGGAAGGAAGAAAGAGAGACTTACAGAAGAGATGGAAGGCTTATTCCCATGGAAAACATGCTGTGTGATACTAGATAGCTGTTGCTGCAGAGGAAAAAGGCATTACAGTGAAAAGGGAGCCCTTCACCAAACAGGCCTTTACCTCTGTTTGAAAAAGCAGGCTGGCATTAGCATTGAAATACTTTTGCATAGCAATTGTTGTCAGCAAATAGAAGGGTATATCATCACAAAGAAGAGTCACATGTCTCAGCCAAAAATAATTGTGACAACTAGGTGTGACTTTGCATGTATACATGCTTTCCAACATGAAAAAAAGGATATGCACCACTTTCAAAATTGATGTCATACATTAACTTGCAGTGATACTGGGACTGCAACTCCCAGACCTCAAATGTAGTCTTTGGAAACCATTTCTGTAACTGAAACACAGTTCATTAGGATTTCGTGACATGCTACTACTGTAGCATCCGTCACAGCTTCCACGAGAGTTTATACTCCTGCCTCCATCCCTGGGGAAAAAAAAAAAATTACAGACAGTCAATTCCTACCCTACTTCTCATTCCAGCACCCAGGCCACAGTTTTCCACAAAAACCTTGTAGTTGGCCTGTCAGCTGGAGATGGGTGAAGTTCCAGGCAGTTTTCAGTGTAAAATGGATACCATCTGTGTAGGAAAACCTGAAAATCTGAAATCTGAAGGCAGAAGCAGGGTGGCCTGGCATGGGCAAGGACCTCCACCACTGTTTGTCAGCCAGATTTCTACTAGAACATTTTGTCCACTGGAGGTCTAAAATTCATCTACTCAATATGGAAGGTAAGGGTGTGTTTCTATGGCAGCAGGCAGTCCAGATACTTGCATAGCCGGAGGAGCAGTCCCTAATCAGCCAAAAAGCCTCAATAGCATGGTATGATCTCCATTGCTAGTAACATGACATACCCCAGGCACAGAGCGCACAAGAATGATATTCTGCTGGTTGTCCTCAAAAGGGGTTCTCTTTTGCCCAGGGGAGCACCTTCAGGTGTAGGCATTTATCCATTTGCTCCTGCTCAAAGCTAGCAAGACAAACCTCTCTGAGGAGTGCCAATAACACAACATGTCTCTCACAGAATAAGTAACCCACCTTCTTTCCACACTTGCACACATTTATTTCACTTGTCTCCCCTTCCTAGTCTTCACAGCAGATTGCTGTAGATGTGCAACTCTCACTAACTCTGTCCCAAGGCATTGTCATGCTCACCAACACACGGGACACCTTCCAGTATTCTGAAGGTCATTCTATTTATGCAATCCTCCTGGGACATGGTTTGCAGAAGAATGAGTTGCCTTCACGCCTGCTCTGCAAGCTGTCATCTTGGAATGTCTGTGAAAAAGAGGTGTGTGAAAGAAGTGCATTGCACTGCATGTCTCCAGACACTGCACAGTATAGAGCTCCCTGAATTTTTTTTCTACACAGTTGTATCTAAAGGAGGCAGCCTAAGCTGTAGCTGTCAGCCTTTGGACCCTGGTGTGAAGAAATAACAGCATTACAAGAGTGTTACCCAGAGGCCAAGGAACCTGGTATTCCAATACCAGGGGGAGAATCTGTCCTGCTTGCATAGCAGGCCTTGCATAGCAGTGGCAGAAGGACCAATTTCTCCACTTTGTGTATCCTATCTAAAAGGGCCTACACTAAGACTACAGGCTACACAAGAACTCTTGAATACCACTGCACAACCTTGGGTAGTAAAAGCACGCAAGATAGACAACGTGTTATCATATTAGACTTCTGAGTAGCTTTAGGTTCTCTGTTTTGCTGTAAGCAGGAGTTGGACTAAAAATACAAATATAATATCAGTACTTAAACTTCTTCACAATAATCATATTTAGAATAAAAGATTGAGATGAACTTTTCACACCAAATTTGAACAATTTCTGAGCCAACTGTCACCTGTGGTTCAAAAATCTAGCTATTGCATTCCTGCACATTCATATTTTTCTTTTGCCTTGTCTTTGAGAACTATGGTAAATACAGCAGACCTAAGTGATTGTAATCATTTAAATAAGAATGCATGTAAAAATAATCTGGACATCATCTACTTCCAAAAACTTTTTTGTCCCATCAGTTCTGGAATATGAGTTTATTATTATTTAGCAAGCAAACCAAAGAAAGGATGATGAGCAGTTGCTAATAATTACTGATTTTTGCAAGGCTGAGTTTTGATAGTTTCAACTTTGCCACTTTCTGATTATTGTGAAAAAATTAAGGATGGTTGCACATATCCCTTTCTAGAACTTGTCAATTCATCAACCGAACTAGATCTCTCTTCTCCCTGAAAATTAATATGTTCCTTCATATATTCTCTGCTACGTACGGTTTAAGAACTTTGCAACTGTTAGTTGATGTAACTGTTGTACAGTATAAAGAAACGTAATTTTTCATTGATCAATATATACATTATACATTTGTTTCAGATTTCCAACATAATAGCATAACCTGTTTTTATGTATCTCCCTGGAATTCCCATCTGAACAGCTTCTTACCAGGCTTTACATGTCAAACTTGAAGAAATAAACTAATTTGCTCATAAAAACTACTGTCTCTAAATGGAAATTTTAATGGCGTCTTATTACTAAGATATGTGTTTTATAAAATGAAAAGGCACTATTCTGACCTTGATAACAGAATTCACAGTAGTTTCAGGCTTCTCTGATATTCCTGTGACTTGATTTTATCCTCAAAATGCTTTTACTGAATGTTGCCTGTCCTTACATCTGCTCCACTAGTGCAGTAATCTATTATGAGAACCTCTTCACCAATACAGCTTTTTTTCCCCTTTCTTTTATTGTCTCAGAAGAACAGCTATTCAAAGCAGGCTGATCTCTCTCTTCTCTCAAAACCATAAAAAACCTGTTAATAACAGACAGAAGTACATCAGCTCTGGACTGTCCAACTTAAAAATCATATCCTCCCTTGGTTTGCCTCTAAATGGATCTTAGGGCTTGCATCTTCTCTAAGAGCCACACATGTAACACGTAGGGAAACCATGAGTCACACAGGCATGCTATCTAAAGACTAATCCAAACAAATCTTCTGCCCATACATTTTGCATCAATTCTTATTTAGAGTAGACAAACTATCTGGTTAAATTTATCGAAGAGCAGATTGATCCCACGTGCTACCTCTTACATGCCTTTTCTCCCTATGGCTGGAATGGTATTTTAATTATGTGTGCGTTAGTTGGTGTGTGCATGGGGAGGTATTTTTATGTGCATTCTTATGTATAGTTGTGATTGTCCGAGAACTCTGATAGCACATGACTGAACCTGAAAACGAAAATGTTATTTACAATGTAATAGTTGGTTTAGTACATGGTATTATTTCCTCCTGTACACTCTGTTTCTTGTATATAAGTGCAATTCTTTTTTAAAGGTGATGATGTCTCCAGGCAGTGGATGTCAAGATGTTTAATGGGTGTAGAAAGCCCTATGAAAACTAATCGTGTAGGTGTCACCATAACAAAGCTGCAAACATACCTGCAAACATCAGATAGGAAAAATAAATGAAAGTTTTGAGCTGCATATCTAATTGGGTGTTTGGGGGAAGCAATGGAAATAAAGCCTGCTAGGTAACCAGGTGGAGACCTACCCCATCTTCCTTAACCACTTCCCAAAAAGAAAGGTGTTATCTGTCTCCTGCGTTTAAATATCATCAGTAATGCTAACACAGAAACTCCTGATGTTTGAATAATGTAGTGAACTCTGTTACATTTAAATCAAACTTTTAGCTTTTCTCTGTAATCCAATTTAATGAAGTGATGCCTTTTTCATAATTTTCCAAACCGGCATCAATGTATTAGTATTCTGATCAATATTAGTATTCTGATAAAGATCCTGAAATACTGTATGTTCATAAAATATCAAAATAATTTAGACATCATGAAAAGAAGCAGGATTAGAACAGATTTTAGAAGTGGAGAGTCATGAGTCCAGCAAAAAGAGATAATTATTTCAAATAAAAATCAGGAAAGAAAAGAGGACATAAAAGCCACATTTTTTTGTTTTCAAAATATAATGGCTCTATGTAATGAACAGTCATCAGTTAAGTACAACATACTACAAATTAGTAAATAACCACACTGTAAAAATTTGTTAACGTAACCAAAAGCATGATGCAGTTTGGCTAGTCCCCAGAAGAACTTAAATCTACATAATTTCAAAAGAAAAAGAAGTCTTTCAAGAAGAACAGTATCCAGAGAAAAAATCAACTCCAAGAAAGTGAGAGTAGCTCTTCTATCAGGTAGCTTGGTGATATTATAGCAAAGATAAACATGAAGTGTTTATTTACTTAACTGTCCCCAAAGGAATACGTACAGACAGTGAACTGTAGAAACAAATTTAAAGACAGTCATTGTCAACAAAATAGATCTTGTATAGAAAGAAAAAGCTAGGGCAGGAAAGAAAGGCCAAATTCATTCCTTTTCTACATTAGTACTTATCTCTGTATGTAGCTGTCCTCTGGCTGTTCTAACCCGTAAGGAGTTGAAAAGACAGTAGAGGGATCTTACTAAAGAAAATGTATTTTTTTTTCAAAATACATTATTTAGTATGGAGAACGAGGTAGGAATTTCTAGCTGAATTCATCTGCAACAGAAATTGCCATCAGGCTTACTGCTTCCCTTGTTTAGTAGAGCTGCCAGTAGTGGATTGTTTGTAGGGATAATTTGTCATTTCTTTGCTTTTACAATTTCTTTGTTTGCAGTGCTTTCCATATAAAATTTTGCTTTGCCTGCTTTCTGCTCCTTTGCTGCTACTCTGCTTTATAATGTAATTCATTTTGCTCTTACACACTGGTGCTATCACTTAGAATCCAAGCTAGCTGCTCCTCAGAAATCCCATCCTGCAATCTTTCTATAAATCTTATACTCGCTTAAGACATTTTGGAACATTCCCTGTCTTACCTGCCAGATATTGTGCATTTAAGGACAGGTTTCTTGAAAAACCAAACAATAGATTTATCATTTATTTAAGTTACATAGCTAGAAAATTAATTACACAGGTAGTAATTTTTATCTACATGTTAAGTGAGGCATGATATGAATGAAATTTCAGAACAAGTCCACAACATTTTAGGAATAAATACCTATCCTAACTACCTCACCTATCTTTAGACCACATGATTTGTGTGTCAGAGGGCAGCAAGGGTGGTATTTCCCAAGAAACACTGGAGTGGAGAAATCTTCCTTGAGGTGTGGAAAATGAGTAAGAAGCAAGAAAGAAACCATTATACTCTGATCACCTACATTGCCCATCACCTCACTGAAGGGACTAGGAAGGACTGAGTGTGATGTGTGGTAAAGACAAGAGGAGATGAGACTAGGAAAGAGGCAAGAGAACTTATGTACTGAAGTTGAGCCTGGGGTAAGAGAACAAAAGGGGTTCACTTAAATGATTTCCTTAAAGTGAGTCCTTTAAGTGATGACCCCATGCTATTCTACAGGCTTGGGGATGAGTGGCTGGAAAGCTGCCCAGTGGAGAAGGATCTGGGGGTGTTGGTTGACAGCTGGTGAACATGAGCTACCAGTGTGCCCAGGTGGCCAAGAAGGCCAACAGCATCCTGGCTTGTATCAGGAATACTGTGGCCAGCAGGAGTAGGGAAGTGATCGTGCCCCTGTACACGGCACTAGTGAGGCTGCACCTCGAATACTGTGTTCAGTTTTGGGCCCCTCACTACAAGAAGGACATTTTGTTGCTGGAGTGTGTGCAGAGAAGGGCAACAAAGCTGGTGAAGGGTCTGGAGAACAAGTCTTATGAGGAGAGGTTGAGGGAACTGGGGTTGTTCAGTCTGGAGAAGAGGAGGCTGAGGGGAGACCTTCTCGCTCTCTACAACTACCTGAAAGGAGATTGTAGTGAGGTGGGTGTTGGTCTCTTCTCCCAAGTTACTAGTGACAGAATGAGAGAAAACAGCTTCAAGTTGCACCAGTGGAGGTTTAGATTGGATATTAGGAAAATTTCTTTACTGGAAGAGTAGTCAGGCATTGGAACAGGCTGCCCAGAGAGGTGGTAGGGTCACCATCCATGGAGGTATTTAAAAGACTTGCAGATGCGGCACTTCAGGGGATGGTTTGGGAAGCATGGTAACGTTGGGTTGACGATTGGACTTGATGATCCTAGATGTCTTTTCCAACCTTAATGATTCTATAATTCTATGATTTTTTTAATGTTTTGGGGTTTCTTGTTTGTTTTCCCAATGTTTGAATCAACAGTTAAAACTTTAGGTTAAATGGAATTAAATTATATTAAATAAAAATCCCTGGTTGATATTGTTTTGCCCATGACAAAGACAAAGACACAAATGTGGGAAAATATAATGGAAAGGGGATAAAAGTTGCTGGGTGTAAAGAGACATCTTGTCTGTAGGTCTGTCTGACCGATCCTTGCATTTGTCAAATGCAGTCTCTCCTCTACTCTTATTAAATCCTATTTCTATCTACCACATGGAAGTGAGGACTTTATTCTTCATGTCTGTGCAAACACTAGCCAACTGCAGTCCCAACTAGCAGGCCTTTCGGTTAAGAGATCTAGGCACTTGCAAGGGTATTGGGACCACAAACCTCAAGGGCTCATGGTTTCCAGGGTTGGGCAGTTGGGGGACACCCAGGTTTGGGGGTCAGCTACTGGGCCAGCTGCTGTTGGGGGCTTACATGTGCTCAGCTTCACTGCTGCTGGGTTGTGATGGCACAGATAGGCAGCAGTCTGCCAGCTGTCAGGCTAGGGTGGACAGGATCCAGCTGGGTCATGGAGCCCACCAGATTCAGTGACTCCTAACAGTTGATTACTTAATGAAAACTGAGAACATTTTGTGCATTTCAAAGAAGAGACAGACAAAAAGATTTCTTTATTTTTAAAAGAGGCTTGGGTAAAACACCTTGGGGAATGTCAACATACTGTAGAATCTGCACATGAAAGGATTACTACAGGGTAGACATAGTAGTACTATATGAAAAGAGATACATTTTTCATTTTATATTCTTTCTAAACTTGGATTAAGGACTTGATAAGATCACAGTAACTGATTTGTTAAACCAGCAGAACACAGGGAACAGTATCTTGTGATGAACACAGTATGGCAGTTACCTGCTTAACCCAAACTTGCTGACAGTGAAATTGTGTGTGTATCTGTGCTCAGTAAACCAGAATGAAACAAAATGTAGGCTTGAGTTAGTCATCACCACCCTGATGGAAGCAAAAAGCAGAGAAGGTGGTTTCTGAGTACAAACATTTTAAACCATCTTCTTCCCACTAAAACTGTTGGGACCCCCCCTCTTCACTGAAGGGCTATATTGTGACAAAAGCTTTAGGCTAGCTCATAATTAGGTTAAAAAAATCCCTATCTGCCATACCTGACACAGCATACTTGATTCAACTACAGACTTTGCCATGACAGAAAGAAGCAAAATCATATATTTAGTTGAATTGTTTACTGCTACACAATGGATGTTTATTCTTTTGTAGAACTGGTAGCCAAAAGTGAATTCTGGTGAGTCACTATTACCTCGGATTACCTCAGACAGAATAACTGGCTTTGGAGGCTGCATGTCACAAGCAGCACTTGAGTTCAGAGGCATCCTGATATCCAGAAAGTTATCCCTTCTAGCAAGTCTGTTTTCTGTTTCATTATTCTCTGAGATGACAGCATATTTGGGGAAAAAAAGATTATTTGCCTGTTTTGAACATTTATTTTCCATGAACCCAGTCATGGGATTAGCTTTGCCAAAGCATTCTGCTTTGTTGAAGTGCAAGGGAAGCCGCTTCACCACTAGAATCTGACCGATCACTCCTCTGTGTGCTTCCTCCACAGTTTGTGCCTTTAATGGGAAGAGGTATTAAGTCTACCTGTGACAGCAGCTCAGCAGACTGTCATGTTTAGAAGCAGATCTTGAAAGCAATTCATGCAAATTACATGCCAGCTTGTCGTCTTCAGTAGAAGAGTACATTAAGAGTAAGGAAGTCTTCAGCAGTGACAAGTTAGAAGCGTAAATATGAAAAGTTCTTTACCTGTCAAGACAGAATGGAGAAGGAAGGTGACAAAAAGTAACAGAAAGTAGTTTGATTGTTGTGAATAAGGTACCACTAGCAGCAATGGTTAATAAGTTGAAACTTCCAAATTGCCTAAGTGCAGCAAAGATGAAGAGGGCAGTAAATCTCAGAAATTAGTAGCACTAATGAGACTACAGAAACTGGAAGAAATATGATGCCATATTAAGAAAAGAAGTAGAGAGACAAATGAAATGGGATAGTGGGGAAAAAATAGATCCTCTTATTACAATTTAAGAAGACTGCATTTAGCACAGAGGCAGTGAATACTAAAAACCAATTCATATTTTATAAGATTTTTCTTGTGTGCATTTTGCAAGAAACAAAATGTGGTTACCCTAATAAACTTGCATAGGCTGATCATGCTTAGATATTGTATAGATTTGTTAAACAGGGAACTACAAAAAAACATCTCAGACCCTTTCTGTACCTTCTGAGAGGCAAAGAGAAAGATCAAGATGTAGCCTTTGTCCCAGCAATAGTTGCAGGAAGAAAGCATCCTGTCTAGAGGACTGCAATGGCTGTGCTGCTTCTCTCCAAGAAAACTCTCTGGAATTAGGCTGTGCTGCTCAATTTAACATAGCCCTCAAGCTAAACCTAGGAGACTGTTCTGATAAAGATGATAAAAATTACTTGTTCCATTTAAAACAGGTGATGGAACAAGAATAGATAGCCAGCTCATTTCATGCGATAGTCTGTTTCCTCAGAAACCTTATCCCCAGAAAACCTCTTCTTGTCTAAATGAAAAAGGACCTTGAGGAAGACCTTGGTTTAAAACTTTCCTTCTCTCCTATGGTTTTGGTTTATGTCTTTGTTCCTTATGGTGGTGACTCAGTGGAAAACCTTCTGGTCTCAGTCTGTACTTACCGTCTTGCAAAGGAAGAAGAAAGCACCATATTGTTGTTGGGTTTTTTTTGTCGTTTTTTTTTTTTACTAAGGGTAAATGGATCTCTCAAACCTGTGAGGCCACTGAGGCTTGTAAGGCACTTTTCATTAAATGTTTTGGTAGCCAGGGTCTAAATGGATAATTGAATTGTCTCATGAAAAAATTCTTTTAAGCTTAGACAACTGTGTTCTAATGTTGCTCATTGAGGGCTACCAAATTCCAAGTAAAAGAATTTGTGTATTAGACTAAGCAATTTTTCTATTGACACTGCTCTATTATTATTTAGGTACTACCATGGATGTGGCTAGCGCTGCAGGGATTCCTGAAAGGAATTTCTGTGACCCAAGCAGTTTGCAAATTATCAAACAGATTCTCTCTCTATTCCTATTGAACATCTTTCAGATCAAGAGACAGGACATATTTAAGTAAAAGCAACAAACTGCGGTGCAATCACTGACACTAAGGGTGGAATAATCTGGCCTTAAATAAGAATACAGACAGTGAACTATACAAACATACCTAATGGATATCACTCAAAAAATGATAAAATCAAGATTGTCCTATCCACGGGAAATTCTCCAGGTTGATTTATCTGATTAGAATTATGAGCACTGGAATTGTGAATTCTCTGCTCTGAGAATTCCTGGTTTAAGAAGAGAGGCTAATGGTATCCTGCCCTCCCTCACCCCCTGAAAAAAAAGGAAGACAAAGCAAAGCAATTAGAAAAACAGATAATAGAAGTTTTCATTCTTTATTGTCAAATAGGCTTTTTCTCTTCCATACACAAACATTATTTTCCTTGTCGCAGTAACCTCTCATCATCATAATAATAGCATCCTTTTAGTGTCAAAATCAATGTGACCATCATAAGAATTCTGTGCTAACAAGAGTGGTAAGGAATGTTATAAATCCTTTTAACTTGCCCAAATACATGATATCTAAGAAAAGTAAATCAATAAAAAACATCCAAGAAATAGTTTTAACTTATCTCCCTCTTTCTTCCCTCTGCCACATTATTTTCTTTTTTTCATTATTTAATTTCTCTTTATTGCAAACAAGAGAATGGAATGATAGCTGCAGTTCATTTTTCAGTTCTAAAAATTGCTGAGAGTATAGCTCTGTGGAAAACATTAGAAAACTGAATATTTTTCAGTTTATGCAGAACGCTTGATTCTTCCAGTAGTTAATTTTCTCACTAGGCATTTTGTAACACTACAATGCAAATATAATATTTAATCCATTCAAACTCTTTACAGGCTGATATCCATCAGAATTCAAATTATTACTTTTCCCTCCAATTAACTATGCCACAAACCTTAATACTTTCTTGAAGAAAAAAATGAGGCCATGCTAAAGGGAATGGATTTATAAATTTACGTGTGCGTGTGCATGCACATTAATTATGTGGAAAGTGTTTAAACATTAAAATCTCTAAAGCAGCCTTCAGAAATGTTGCAGTTGGGAATACATTGATAAGAAGTAAACACATAAATTTAAGTTGAGGTTTTTATTATTTAGGGTAGCTTATTTTAAGAGTAAAAAAATTAATTTGAAAGTTAAAGACTCTATGTCAGAAAATAGAGAGCAACTTTTTTCCTTCACACTGAGATAATTTCATGCTCTATCAGCTAAAAGATCTTAGTCTCTGAGCTGGATGTTTCAACACTTTCTCCTATACTGGAGAGTTTTCACCTTGTAAAAGACAGAATTTCCTATTCCCTTGCCTGTATAAGTGGTTTGGTATCATCTGTGTAATCATCCAACAGGATAGTCTAGTCAATCCAACACTGACTACTTTTAGTACATTTTTTCTCCTTTTTAAGAACATTCTGAATTGAAGATATTTATGTATGGGAAAATAGTGACATTGCATACTCTTACCCTAACAGTTCATCTCCTTTAATGCGCCATTCTTCATTCAACATGTAACTAGACTGTACCACAGATGCAGGTCATTACAAAAATGTACATGAATTCAAAAAGCAAGTAAATTAATGGTGAAAAAAAACCCCAACCCTATTTTGGCCTATTAAATACAAAGAGATGACATCTGATTCATGAAGTACCTGATTCACAACTTACTGGAAGATGATAAAAAGGGAACTATCACTACATTCATGTCTCATTTACTTGCATTGTTAGTCTGAATCAGTGTGGGCATACTATTTATTTTCCTGGTATAGATCATGTCCTGCCATGTTTCTGTTCAAAGATGTCAAAAAATAGTAGCACACAGCAATTTATATCCTCCTGAGTACACAATCCTCCAGAATTAGGTGACTGCAGTACATGCTGCCTGAGGCTGTTTTCAAAGTTGTTTGATCGTTTCAGGTGCAATTCTATACTGTCCCCATAAGGTAGATATGCAATTTTCACAAACTTTCAGGGTACACTTGTGAATCTCAAGTTTTGACATAAAGATATTAAAAAATACAAAATAATAAATGGAATTCTTTTTCGTTTTACTTTGCATGTATAAACTAGCATAAGACTTAAGTGAAAGATAAAATATTACTAATTAAGGAATCAGTATTGGAAAGGAGTCTGAAGTTATTTACTGAAAATAAACTCATTGGGGGTTTTAAATCACAGTCATTCAGCAGCCAGACATACACAGACCTAAAGGAAAAAATGTATCTTTTTATCCCAAGCAGTTAAACAAACCTAATTCTCTAACGCAAGAATTTAGTACCAGCACTTTGTTTAGATAAAAACTAAAATAACTTCAACAATGGTGTGAATTCACTAACTCATAAGATTATTAAACGTGGCAAAGTCTTGCACTGAATACAGGTTTCACCTTTGAGTTTTGCAAATCCTTTGACCTTTACAGTCTTGAGCACTCAGTCATGGGAGAAAAAAGAAAAATAATGTAAGCATTCTGAATGGTTTTGCTATGCTTCATCAGGAATACCTGAAAAGCACCCCATGGTATTAATTTATTTTTCATTTTTTTGTTTGCCATAAGCTTACGATTTGCAGCTAACACAAGCAAGTTAAAAGCAACAGAATCAGAGAATGACAATAAGAACTGCCGTCTCTCACAAGATAGATACACACCTTTATAGGTAGCACTGTGACTTTCATTCAAAAGCTATAACAATTCAAATATAATGGAATGCTTTAACAGCATGATGGCATTTTCGGTTTCCAATCTGACAAAGTTGCAGTCGGGACATTCCAGGGTTTCAATATTACTGAAAGCACTTCACAGTTTAAAATGCTTTCAAAAGCTTTCTGCAGAGACATTGGCTGGGTGTGAAGCAGTGAACTGTTAAAGAGGTGGGAAAAGAAATATGCAGAATAATCTGGAAGATAAATTTTCTTCTCTGAGTGTATCCATGGCTGTTTAAGAACAGCACAGATATTAGCAGCTGCCTACTCATTTTTGCACTGGGGAATTCTACTGCAAACTGTATTACAGTACAGTGGAGGGTAACATTCCATTGTAAATGTAAAAATTTGGAGAAGCAGCAAAATAAAATTGAATAGAACTAGTTTACAATACCCCAAATTATGCAGTTTCCATCTACCATATGTGAATGACAAGGAGAATAGGCAAGTATAAAGTAGCAGGAATAAGTGAGACTGATTATATGGCAATAGGAAACCTGTGAATTCTGTCACAGTCCATTTTCAAATTAAGACCATGTTCTCCCTCTTTTTTTTACTGTCAAAAATGTTAAATTTGGATTTAAGTGTATTACTAAAATGTATTTCTAACCCTTTATAATAAGAAGTAAAAGCAAATCGAATGACAATTAATGCAAGTGAATTCTCACTTCCTTCACATTACCACAGTCATTTAATGGCTATGCCAATAAACACACTGTAAGCAATCCCAACTTCCTGGTTTTTGTTAGTGAGTTTAATATCCTGAAAAAGCACTTGTTTCCAGTAGTTTGAACTTGAAAATAGAATACTTCAAAATAGAACAGAATTAAAAGATACCACCACCTAATTCACTATTCACTATCGCAGGGAAACAATAGAAATTTATTGCCATTTCTGAGTGCAGAGAGGACAGTGACTAGTTCAAATGATCTTTTAAAAATGATGGGCAATTTGTAATGCTGTAAAGCAATGGAACAACATTTTATAACAGAAGGACCTTTAATACAAGGGGATAATCTGTTATCGAGAAGGGTAGACACTGCTTCCATCTATTTGTCTTGTACTTCAGGAGTATGTAGCAAAAGCACAAATTTGTTCTGTACTACAAGAGCGTATATCTGATGTCCCAACACCAGCAATAAAACACTCAAGGCTCATTTGAGCATTTAACTAGCTTTTTGGGTCAGTTTATAGCAGTCATATGAATGACAGATTTTTGGTGTTTCACAGCAATGGATTGTCAAAAGCTATTTCTTTTCACTTTAAAGCACCCTGCCTTTTTATTTCCTCACTCAGATGAGCAACTGATGACCCTGCACTGGTGTTCCAGAGACTGTTTGCCTGCCTCTTCACTTCCTGTGTGGAGCAGAAACCACTGAAGTTGTACAGGGTCCATATCAAAGAATTCCAAACCAGAGTGTTGCTGCTTTACAGCCAGTTTTCAGAAAACAGCACACAATAGGCTTGTAAACCACTGCCAATTTACCTGCCATTCATGCCACTTGATACTGGCCAGCAGTTTTATTAGGAATGCACTGCTGCAGGTTTATGCATGCAGTGAGAAATCTCTTGCTTGCCCACTTAGCATATCTGATTCGTGCTGCAGGAGAGGCATTGGCAGGTGGTATTTGTGAGACTAACTGTAGTAAATAATTTTTTATTCTATTTGTTAATTCAAGCATGAAACAACTGTTATGCACTAGCAAATCAAGCAGCATGGAGCAAGAATAAGTTGATTTGTATGTTTCAAAACTTGGGTATTACAATCAAAATGTAAGCATAGTTGGAAAATCAAATTTATATCGGCTGTATAAATTACAATACAGGAATCTGGAGTATTTATCATACTGTTTTCCTATCCAGTATTAATAGGGCATAGGAGACAGAAAAATGTAATGAGTATAAGCTGGTAGAGCTCTGAAGAACTAGATATTTAAGTAGATAGTATCTAGGTCTGCTCTGACTGCTTTTGTGATTTCTAAGAAGGGAAGGCGGGTTCAGTCTTTAACATGGATGAGTCTCCAGACTGCCAGCAGGGTACAATGCCTCATAACTCATCTAGCTCCAGTGGCAGCACAAAGCCTTTAAAGATGGTCCCATGAGCTCACACTCTGGTGTTGTAAAGCTGGTAAAGCTCTCTTTGAGGAAGAACATGCTGTGGAAACAGACAAAAAGGCAAAGTCATGAGAGGTGTAAGATTTCCATATTTTGTAATTCTCCCCTTTTTGATACTCTATGATCCTGATGAAGGGTCTCAGCTTAAGTGATTTGGGGGTCCACTAAAACCTTCAGCTTACCAGTGTTGGACAGTACAGTGCTCCTTCTACTGCCTCTCTGTCCAAAGACTTTCCATAAATTAGTCTTGTTAGCAAAAGAGCACAAGTACTATTTGATGGCTACAATCAGGAGGAACATATGTGCTGGCTGATCCCTGTCAACTCTAGGAGATGACAAAGAGCTACTGTCTATTTTTGGGCCACAGAACAAAAAAAAATTTGGCTTGCCTAGGCCATATGAGCTGTCACACTTAGAGGCCTAGTCTGCATCCTATGTGTTTCATTTCCTTCAACCTTCAAAAGATTAAAGGATATTTTATAATTGCCCCATTACTCATTAATCCTAGAAGGGATCTAAAAAAGCATTATTTCTGTAAATCTGGTAGTAAGACATGGGGTGAATGGAAGATATCCTCATAATTGAATTCAGAAAATGTTTGCTAAATGCTTTAATAGAATATGTCAGTTCTGATCTGGATTCATGAATATACTATGGGTTTATAAACCTGAGCTTAGACAATGAGAACTGAGGTGAACCTCAGTCAAACTCCCTCTGTCATTACATTTAAAAACAAAACAGAACACAAAATGTTAATTTAGGCATATCTGCTAAAAATCATATAAATTTTCAGAGGCAAAGTGCTGTAATACACCACTGAAACAATAGGTTCCAGAGTTAAATGCAAGCAAACAACAAACTAACTTAAGCTGAAAACGAACTGATTGATCTTGAAAAGTACTTTTTCCTCAGAGCACTTGCTATTGCTTTCATTGTGTTACTGAATGGAATTTTATGTAAGGTTTCTACCTGATGTCAAATGTAATAAAATTAGAATCTGAAAGACCTAGAGTATTTGGCCAAACATCACAGCATTATTTCGACCGTACCCAAATTGAGGTGATTTGTTGATGATTGTTATTAATATCGCAGAGTGATGCAAACTTTTTAATGCAAATGACAGTGTTACGAGTGCTTTTGTAGGTGTACTGAAGGTTTCTGTAGAGAAGTTGCCTTTCACAGACATTTCTAATAATGATACCAGAACTTGGTATGTCAACCCATTCACTGCACAAGTTTTACAAGAACATTGTGTAAGAACTGAAAAGGTTTGTTTTAGTCCTCACACACTTGACAAATCCAAATTCTCCCCTTTGTTTGTACTGTACATGAACTAGGCAAGTAAATAAGGCTTTTATTTCCCCTCTATATCTTAGGAAAGCTCTTGGGGAATGAAAAAATTCCAGATAGAACATTTAAATGGGGCATATAAATAGAGAAGTCACACACACAGTAAGTT
Source organism: Phalacrocorax aristotelis (assembly GCF_949628215.1). Lineage (NCBI taxonomy): Eukaryota > Metazoa > Chordata > Aves > Suliformes > Phalacrocoracidae > Phalacrocorax > Phalacrocorax aristotelis. The sequence continues at coordinate 87,390,685 of NC_134277.1, forward strand.
TGGGAAAAGATAAGAGAAATGTTCAACAGTTCCTGGTGAAGGAACCTGCCTGGACGAGACAAATTAAGTCATGTCTGCTTAAAATCTCAGTCCCCGAAGACTGCCAAAGGAAAAGAGAACTAGACTCCATCGCACATGGACCCCATATGCCAATTACCCTGTAACCATGCTATATACACCAATAAACATTTAAGAACGAGCATCTTGAACAACTGCAAGTTCAGATGTACCTTCCTTATACCTGAAATACACAAGTGTAGAGGAATGCACAGACAGAATTATATAAAAAAAGGATAGACTGTGGGACTATAGGTAAAAGATAGACATTGAATTAAAATTCTCAGCTTCACAGACAAGTACAATAAGATAGTTTAGGTATCACTTAAAGGATCATAACCTACACTTAGTATAGATTCTAATATAAGTAATTGAGCATTTAAATATCTCAGGGAGTAAGCCAACAAGACCAAGTCAGTAAGATGTGGAAGAAGTTGTTTCTGTTCATTTGGCTCCATTCCTTTCTATTCTCAAGGAAGTATTTGAAAAGATCTCATCTTAGGTTCAGCATTGTTTCCCCATCTTTATGTATGACAGTTAGGGCCAGCAGCACATCAATCTGAAAGTTATTTTAAGATTTAAGGAGAAAAATTCCACCAGATTGTGAAGCTGAGGTGGTTTTAGTGAGCAAACAACTCAAGCATGGAACAATTAAATATTTCTTTTTAAAATATCAGACTAGTTAGGCACTTAGAAAAGAAACACTATGACAATATGCTTGGTGTTATCCAGGGACTGAAAGAAAGACAAAGCACTTGTGCATTTTAGAAGTAATTTTTGGGTGCATTATAGGAAAACCACTCTCTATGGCACAGTAAGTAATTTTTTATAAATGTATTAAACAGGTGCTGAAGTCATCCGCTTTATCTTATGTTTGTCATGGTGGCATTATGTGCCACTAGGCACTTTGGGGTGCTTCCCAGTATCAAAGTCAAATTTACTGAGAGTCAGTGTAGTTACATTATGTAACATTCTCAAGACAGGAGGAGTGTTGTTTCTCTCATTTTCCAGATATTTCATGTAATCATAGGACCACAAGGCAATCGTATAAGGAAAACCATTTGTCAAAAGCACAGAATTTTTGGGATACAGGCAAGGATTATTGGGGAAGGCTATGATGAGGGGGACAACTGTTCTGAATACAATTCTGTACTACTGAAAACTATTTGATAAGTGCCTTTCACTTTTATAAACTATTTTATTCTGCTTGCTTGTCCTAAAGTGAAATATACACTGCTAAAGAAGACTGTGAACCCTGTTGCTTGTTCCAAGTCTAACAAATATTTTAGCTTTATATTTCAAATTTTACAGACTGAGATATTTGGATTCCCTACTTTTTAAATGTTTATTTCAATCATCAGAGACCAAACAATCTCTTATTAGTACAGGTCTTCTGTATCACCCAGCGGAAAGCAGCTATGGCTCCCACTATGAAGTCTTACTGAGCTTTTTCTACCATATTATTTTGGAAGAGCATTTCAGAAAACCCTGTTCTATTTCAGTAATCCTGCAAATTTTACTAAGCTTTGTTACCTGAAGGATAATAACTTCTGTTTACTCTTGAGATATAACTGGAAGTTTAAGATAACTAAAATATAATAGGAAATTTAACTTATATACATAATAGTCATTTATATAAATATTCTGCAGTATTCCCAAAAAAAGCCCTAAAAGTGTTTAAGTAACAGTGTTCTTAGTTATTACTAATCATGTTAGCTGGAACCGGAACAGATATGGGGAAAGTGGAAGAAGAAATAATGAATAATTTGGAGACTCTTTTATGATGTTCTAGATAGAGTTAGCTTCATAAGTGTCCCATTTTCTCCCATGTTAAAAAGTGGGGATTTTTTTCTGAACAAAGCATCCATGAATGCTAGATTTCTCAGCAGAGCCAACTGGTTTTCCCAGTACAAATTTTCAAAAAGCAAAGTCTCTTTAAGGTCAGAATGTTTTAATAATTAATCTTATTTCACTCACTTCTTTTTCCCCTGCTCTTTATTACCATATTAAGAACTAAACATTACCCAAATGTAAAAGAGAAAGAAATAATTTTATTTGCTATATCAAGGGATAAAAATTAAAATTCAGCTCTCTAGGACTGAAAAATTTGAAATTGATCATATACAAAAAATAGTGGTTTAAAAATTATGGTAATATTGAGCCAAAAGCTAAGTATGAATCCACAGTAATGCATTTAATGAAATCTTTCGTAATAAATGAACAAAATTTTAAACTAAATACCCTGATACAAGACCTGAAGTGTCCTGAATTTAACATCTAGAGCATTGCCCAGCTAAATTAATACAATTACCTGAAATTAAACCGACATCTGGAGGAACAGGGGATTTTTGTCTAAAGCTTTCACTTTATATTTGCAGTTCTTCTCTGGTTCAGACATATTTAATACACTGAAGTGACTTTACCAGAAACTTCTGATCTTGCAGATTATGCATGAAACGTAAAAAAAAAAAAAGGATCTGCTTTTGAACCTTAATTGATTCTATGATGCAATTCACATGAATCAACACATCCAATCACTTTTACAGGCACAGATAGTCTAATAGTGTTCCAAATATTTTTACTAGGAAGAGACTGAAGATGTGAAGTCCCCTCTGAATTGGTATTAACACAATTGTAACTAGGACTTTCTAACATTGCTCAAGTAGTTTCCATAGTGACTGATTTTACACTGGAATATAAAACATCCTCTGCATCTGTGTTATTTCTGCTTTGGAGTTTAATATTTAAGAGCACTAGGAAAAATGTGAATAGTGCTGAAGCTGTAGCACAGGTATAAACTTCCTACCACTGACGATAACATTCATTTAAAAGTTCTTTTTAGATATTCTCAATATCAGATCTTATCTGAATTGGGTTACATTCAAAAAAGTGAACTTTAGAGTTCCCCATAGTTTTGCACTCCAGCTCCACTGGGATGCTCTTTTTGCTACAGAGTATGATTGCTCTGCCTACAGGGTCCAGTCATTTCTTTCTGGCCAAGACTTAGTGCTGTATTCAATGATTCTCCTTCTGAAACTTGCTCATTGCTTAAACATCACTGAAACTATTTCTGCCTTGCCTTATCACCCACAAAGAACAGATATACAGTTCTGTGTTTAGTTCTCCACCTTTTCCTCAGTTGTCATTTGGATAGATCTTCTTGCTTCTTTGTACTTGCATGGTTCCTCCTTCATGTCTCACCTTTACATACCTGTCAAATTCTATGTATATTCTTTCAGATGTCGTTTCTAAGCATATAGCTCTCAAGAGACTTTGCTACACAGCATTAGCTTCCCTATCAACACCTTAATGTATTTTCAGACATTTTTAATATAAGCCACTCCTTGAATGGTGCAGCAAATGCAAACCTTACAAAACTAAAGATCAGACTCTTTCTGTAACCCCAGTAAATAAAACTACTCTTTTTTCTTTCCTTTTATTTCCTAGTAAAATAGTCCTGTAACCTATGCTTTACTATTCTTTGGTCTTTTTTTTTTTTTTTATAGAAACATAGGAAGATGGTTTTCCCAGTATGGATACCAACTCCTCCACATTGTTCAAGCAAAGCCATAAAAGTTGATTTACTTGTCTATTCCTGCCACTGTCTTGATTGAAGATTGCTTCTACACTCACTTCAACCAGATCACATTCAGGTACTTTCCTATTCCTTTGTCAGACTTCCTCTTTAACAATTGTGGTACTAAGTTGGTCAGTATATTTCAGATGCAGTGATTTTCTGAAAATTAAAACATGTTTCAGATAGAATAAGAATTTGATTCAGCAATGATTTAACTTTGTGCTTAAAAATTAAGAATGTGTTGTTCTAAATGAAAAAAAAAAAAAGAAATCTTTATACTGTGGTATCCTAATTACGGCTAATAAGTGTTGACAACGCCCTATCTCAGTCAAAATAACAATCACCTTAAATTGTTGCCTAGTCATAAAGCCATGCTTCTGTTCACAAAAAGCTTAGCTGATACTTGAAATTTGTGTCCTCAAAACATACTATTAGATATTAATATCCAAGATATGTCACATAGCTTCCTATTGTCCTAAAGTTGCTGTAGAAACAGAACACTCGTAAACGCAGTCTAACAGGTCCCTGTTAGACTGTTAGGCATTTGCCAATGTCAAAATCCCACACATGTGAAAAAGATACTAATTAGGGGAGGATGTACCAAGTAAGATAACTCAGATGCACTGCATAAGACATGTTCCAAGACAAACATTATTAACATAAGGTTCCAGATAAAACATGAATGAAATTAAACTGTGAAAACAACTGCTATGTTTAGTTTTCTCTTTCTACTGAAGACAGACATGTCTCTTCTATTATCTCTCAAACTTAGTTCCCATAACATCTCCCTTCATACAGTCAATGTACTAGCCAACAAAGTACAAAAAAGCCCCAAATAACCCATAAATAGGTAAAAATAAAATGGGAAATGGGGTAGCTGAAGAAATCAAAAAAACAGAGGGCTCCCAGGTCGCCTTTTTAAAATTGGCTCCATTGAGCTCTCTTTCTTCTTTTTTTTTTTTATTCTGAATACTAAGTATGTCTTTTGCTTTAGAACAGAGCAAAAAGGCTTAAAAAAGAAAAAGCAAATTGGCAAAGTAGCTTTCTTTGTTTCTGATCTATATTCTCTGTGTTACACATTATTCTTTTTAATGGTTTTCCTTCACTATTCTTTACCAGTTTTATGTTATTAACCTGTACCTTCATCTAGTCTCTGAACTTTTCCAATCCAGCCTTTTTATGTATTCTATGTGTATTTATTTCTGCCTTTCTCTCTCTTCTAAGCGTGTTATTTCTGCAGTCTAGTTTCTATGTAGAGGACTACTCTAGGAAGTCTAGGTTTATGAATAAGAGAGAATATTTCTATTTCTTTTCTGGCTCTCTAAACATTTCCCAGCAGAGTACTTCCCTTCTCAAGTATTAAAATTATTCTTAAAAGTATATAGAAATTTTTTTTCCAAAACTTGTACCCACTAAACAGTTTAAATACTATGTTTATTTATACAGAAAACCTAGCACAGAACCTGGCTGAAAAGACAGACCTAATATTCAGGCTATGACTGTTTGATCTTCTGTGGTGTTGGATAGAACTATGGAACTGTGGTTTCAGAGGAAAGGGCTAGCCAAAGGACATCTTTCTTCAGAAATAACTCTGTCAATTCACATAGCGTAGGTCTTTTGCTTCTTCCCTCTGTTCATCATTTACAACCTTTTGAAGTATAGGAAAGGACATCTACATCTGTTTATTGTTCTAATCATGAACATGTGTGAATGTTAAAAGGTAGTTAAAAGGACTCACATCTCTAATTCTATACATCTCCACTGGGACTGGTGATTTCTTCTCACTGCCAGAACCATCAATTTTATTCAGTAAAAAGGAGAAATATTGAAAAGTATGAAGGAGACAAGGAAATAAAATGCATAAATACCTTGTTGTCATCATGAAATGCCTAGGCAGTATCAGTGTAAGCATTACATATTTATAAAAGCCCTCTTCTGCTCAAAATTCTTCATGTATTCTGGCACACCCTGGAAAAGGCTACCTGTTGTCTGCTCAGCTAGTTCATAATGCCCCAAGCTGAACTAATGACTGTATAATACTGCAACTAAATCAGTATTCCTCAAAGGTGTTTGATGAGAAGGAAATTCCCTTCTGTTCCCTTCTGCAATTAGCAGAAGTTAATAGCATCTACATTCTCTGTTACAATCCTTTCCAAGCAGGAAAGATAACACTTTTTTCAGGCTCCATTTGTGAAATACATTTCATTTTCCTTTAACTATGCAATGTCCTTTTAAAATGGGCTGTTCCTAATCTCAAAACTAGCTTAGAATCTACCATCATGAGGAGTAGTTAGGGTTGTATGTTCTCCTAGTTCAAAAATGGTTAGGGAGATAAGCTTTCAAGTTAACTCATGATCTACCAACCCCAAGTCATCATCTTATGAATGTAACTGCTTCCTGAGGTACTACTGAGCCATTATGACTGGTATTAAAGCAGTCATGTAGAAGCCATTTCTTTATTAACAATGCTTTGTCCATTGCTGAAAGAATTTCTTTTGAATAGAGAGGTTTCATTTATGATATTACTACCATGAACTCAGGATTAAACTTCCTGTGTAAAAGTTAGCCAAAGGCACACCATTCCAGGTATTGAGTGTATTGTTTAATAAAGCAATGTAAACAGATTATAAAGACTAGGAGCTGGTGGTAAGAAGTTACTTGGTTACTTCCTAATCTTTGCAGTTCACTCCAGGTCAGAAGCAACTTCTGCTTCTAAATTTTCATCACGTAGCCTCCTCTATGTCTGTATATGCTCATACTGTTGCCCAAATTGACACTAAATGACACCTCTTGAGAAACTGAAGTACTTGGTTCTCCAAAGTGTTACAATTATTTTCACTATCTCCTTTGAGTGAAATATTCTTATGTTAACACCTGGTGACCAAGAATAATGAACCTTGCTACACCTTTAAAAGAAAAAAATAATATATATATGTTGCAAGAAATACTTACATCTTGCAAAATAAAGAGCCAGTTAACCTGCTCCATATATAATACTCAATTCAACATTCCTTTAAGTCAACAAAAAGCTTATGCTGAGCTCCACTGCCCCAGGATAGAGTAAGAATGGCAACTAAATACACAGAAATAGATCTGACTGAGGACTGATAACCATCATTACATGCCTATAACTTCTCCGGCATAATTCATAAAAATCAAAGAGCAGTTGTAGTATATCCAACAAAATCTATAAAAGCTTAAGTTCATATTCTGCTATTAAATATGTCAAGTGTGATGTAGTAAGTTTTCACAATTTAACATTTTGATTGTCAGACAGGAACAGAAGAATAAAAAGGGTCAAACCAAAAATAATCTCACTCTTTTCCTATCGAGCAGATTCAAAACATAAGGACAGTCAGGTTTGGAAATACTAAATACAGCTGCCTTTGAAAACACATTCTTGCTACAGCTTCATCTACTACTTATCTCACTATTTTAAAAGTACTCTTAGAAAAATCTGATTGAAATTATTAAACTTCTCTTTCTTATCTGTTCTTCAAAATAACAAAAGATTATAAACTTTGAGAAGAGACAAATAGATCAGGTACTCATTTTGTCAGTAGATTTTAGAAAATGCTGAACCAAAAAGAGATTCATGCAAGTTCTCTCTGTTAGAAGAATCACTTTTAAGATCTAAAAACTTTAATACAAATATAACCTTATAGTATTTTTTTTTTTAAGTTTGGAATTTAACTTGTCAATCTGTTATTTCTCCAGTCAGCTCAGGATCCATGTGCTGCTTCTCAGTCTGTGGGGAGCTCCATATGTAGAGGATAACTTCACCTAACTGTTCTCTAATGCTTGAAATTTTGTCTGCTTTGGGGAATGGATGTTGCAAACAAGGAATAACTTCTTGATTCCAAGTGTTCATCTATGTATCCTGGGGTTTCCCCTTGTCTTTTAGTTTTCTTTTTGGTTTTCCTTCTGGCATTCTTCTGCTTGCATTACCCTTTTTTGTCATTTCTTGTTCATGCTCATTGTATTTAACCTTCTTTTATGTATAATGCATGTGGCATGTAATTCATGTTTAATGAAGGATTCCTGAACTATTTTTATTTTACTAGACAGAGGAGACAAACTCTGTTGCAAAAGATGACTTCACAACAGCTGAGAGGGTAAAATTTAGGCATTAGGAAAGAAAAGGTGACAGAACTGAGCTGAGTGAATGAGTAACTTTAATATCTAAAACAATCTATTGTAAACAGCTCCTTAAATTGTACATCTTCTATTTATAAGACAGAACATCCAGGAATGTATTGTAAATGATTCCTGAAGAGGAATAATTATTTATCTGTAGCTAAAAATTAAATCCAAACCTAATCTGTATAGAACTCCAGTTTATATCATAATCTAAATTCCTTCCCCAGCAAGTAAGCATTAACCATGATAAAAGGCATATCACAAGACTTTTTCACAGGTACACACCTCTGTTATAGAACAGAGATTTACTATTGTCAGTGAACTAAGGACCTTCAATTTTAACTAGTTTCAATAGATTGAGATCTCTATGGCAGATTACTTCTACTGCTGGCCTAGCACTGTGATGCATTCAGACTAACAGCTGACTTAAATCCGGAGCAAAACCCTAGTGATTCATACACCTGAATGGGAAGTAACAATTACTAGCCCATCCGTCAAGAGCCATACTTTGGGTGCCATATTCACCTGACAAAAAGGGGCAGATATTACCCTAGAATGTCTGTGGGCATGCCATTCTGGGCAACCTACAAGAAGCCAAGAAGCAAAAAATAATGAAAACCAACCCATTTCTTGTAGAGTGGCATAAACGCTTTTCTGTAGTGGATTTAACAGTGAACAAGAGATTTTTTGGTACTGTCTGGGGAAGAGTTATTCACGCTTTGCTAAAGGATATCATACGTACCATTAGCCAGCTTGCACACAATAATGGCAAAATACATGAGGTGCAGAATGCACGTGCTAGGCATCTTCTGGTGCACATGGGTTGCACTGCTCACTGTTTAAAAGACCTGGAAATGACATTACTACCCAGTGATATATTCACACTACCCAGTAGTTTTATCCTTTATAAATTCAGGGTGGTTACTTGGCCACGATTTTCACTTGGGGAGTACCCTGCTTTCTCCCAGGGTATTTATCTGCAAGGGTATTTGTGAAGATCTGCCCAGTGTATCTGTGACTACTGTTAGTTTTCAATCAACAGATCATGCAATGAAGTCTAATACATTGTCTTTATAGGAACCAAATTACTATTTCATAGATATGCAGACTGTTACTGCTTGAATAATTGCCTATTATACTTCAATGTCTATACTTCCTTGACTGGTAGAAGATTTTCAATACTGCAGATAAAACCAAACCAAACCAAAACAAAACCCCAACCAAACACCAAAACCCCCATTAAAAGTTTTTAAGTTGGTGAGAACTTCACCATCTGCTTGTTTATTGAAAAGCTGTATCAAAACGCTAGAGTAATACAGCCTTACTTAATTCTCTAAATTAATAGGAAGGAGGTTAGTAAGACTAAGACTTATTAAAATAACTTTTAAAAGCGTGATGAAACAAATAAGAATTTTTCTGAGTGGGAAATTTCTGTTCACTAAAGATTTTCCAAGTCTGGCAGAAGCTGTCACTTTGAATTGCATTTTAAAAATTTCCAACTGGATAGAACATACTGTTTGTCTTTCGGAAGTGTGACAGCCACAGAGAGACAATGGCAATTAAGCAAGAAAGACCTTTCAAGGAACACATCTCAGGGCAATGTAAAAGATAAAAGTAGACGTCAGCAGTCACCTTCTCATAGTAACATTCTTCCTTGATAAAAATACAGAGACATTCATGCCTTATCAATACAAGGGACATAGAAGAGATCATTGCACTTCAGTAAAACACTGGAAAAAGCACCCTATAAATATTAGTAGAAGTATTTATGTTGAGGGAGTAACTGATAAAGAGGAACAATAAGAGTTAATGGAGAACCTCTTTGGCAAGTAGAAAGTTATTTTTCAGCTGTTGGCTTTGTTGTAATTAATGTTTTCATTAGCTATTTGGTCTATTTGGTCATAAAAGTAGGAGGTTCCTCATTACATCTGTTAAAAAAGCTAGGAGACATCATCAATATGACAGGCAATGGATTATCATGCAAGAACAGCCTGATAACTAGAGTAAAGGAACTGAAGTTGGACACATCCATGCTTTAGACATTAAATAACTTGGGGTGCAACATGGGAAGTAAAAGAAAAGGGAATAATGAGTCCATGTTTTCATCACAGAGAATCTGGACAATCAGGTGATGTTGCCATGAAAACTAAAAGTAAGGTCCCTTGATTTATCAGGAAATTTATTTCTGTACAAAACGAGATTACACAGTGAATGGAAAAGATGAAAACAAGTACCGAGAAGGGCAACTAAATTAGGTTCTCTAGTGGCCTAGAGAAGATCAGAAGAGTAAGGGGGGAGAGTGTTGTTTCTTTATACTAATTAGTGGGTTTAAAAACAAATTAAAGAAAAAGGATACTTGAACTGAAATACACTGTTTGTAACTAGACCAACAGAATCAGGACAGCCATGGATACATTAAAACTGAAACTTAGAAAATGGCTTCCAGCTGTCAGCAAAGAGAAATCATTAAACAGCTTTTCAAAAGGAACAGGAGGAACCCAGGCCTAACTGATTTAAAAGTTATTCTTGCTAAGTTTCTGAGACATCTTAGGCTGCAAGGAAGAAACGTTAAAAAAAAGAATCAGAACTTTCCTTCTAGTCCTACATAAAGGTATTTCTTCAGCCTTCAGTTAGGGGAGAGACAAAAGCCGAAACAAAATGGTAGCTGTTATGAGGCCATATTTTCCTTGCTCTTTCTACAGAAACCCTGGAGATGGAATGACAAAAGTCCTCCCATTACTTGTGGTAGACAAAGAACATGGATGCTTACAATCTCTTTCCACTCAGCAACATTGACCTTTATATATAACAAAATACCAGATTTTATCAGGTAAGGAAAAATAAATTTTTTTCTCATATTTCTGAGCCCTATGCACACCAACTAGAAGCCTGTCAGTCACATATTTAAATATTCACATATATATACTGAATATCTATAAACTGCCTTCTAGCACAGTTGAAATGTCAGCAAAACAAGCGAAAAAAAAAACCCTTCCAGCAACTTCTTACTAAAACCTAGTGGCAGTATTTACATTTGTAACCTCTATCTGAATTATATTTAATGAACAGATTTATGATTCTAGAAATTCCTTACAACAAATATTAATGCAGAATAAATTAACTAAATACAGTTTTGTAAAAGTAGCTTTCCTTTACTAGTAATATCAGAATTGTTAACTAAAACTGAAGTGGTTTGCTGATTGGCTAGCTACATAAAAGCAAAACAACTAGACAGAGTAAAATTCAAATAATTATCAAATTTTTTTAAAAAAAAAAGGATGGAAGGGCTGACCAGCCTTAAAGTTCAGAACAATGACATACCTTGCTTTTCCTTTAAAATATAACTACCAGGTATGCCAGGACAGAATGAGTACTTTTACTTGGGCAAGACCATTCTTTAAGTTTCCAGAGTGGAAGCATGCATAGCAATCACACAATACCCCAATGGAATAAACTTCAAATATTTTAAGTGGGATGGTAGGCTAAACTTGAAATATTCTGTAGGGAGCCTGAATTTAGCATTGTTAATTCTCCATTTAACACAATGACTAACTGAACTACTGATTCCAACTTCATATTATTATATGAATTGGGTTTTACTGAAGAAACACCATTACATAATACTGTAAAAGATTATCTGATTTACGGAGTACTGAAAATGATAAGAAACTTGATTTTCACCAATCAAAAGCTAATGAATTACAATGTTGTAATGAGAATTGGCCTAACTTTTATTTCTTTTTCCACAAGAAAATCATGGGATCACATTTATTTGGAGGATGATTTGTGAAGGAATTTTAGATTATAGGATTATTTTTGCACTTTGATGTAGCTATCTGCAACTACATCCTTGGCAAGATTTTCTGATGGAAATCTAGGTAACTGCAAACAAAGTCTTGGCATGTTTAACAGTCTGCGTGGTATGGAAATTACTCAAAAAGAACCCACGTCAGGGAATGTGTAGACTGAAGAGTGAAAATGCCTCTGAGCTGCCTTAAATCATAATCTCAGATTTATGCAGTACAACCAAGAATTGAATTATGTTCTTGCACATATTTTCAGAGCATTAATGTCTTGAGTAATGCAAAGAAAGGAAAGTTTTTTCAGAAATGGAAAAGGATTTCACAATGAAGACCCCTATTTGTCTTTATACCTTTTTCCAATGATGTTATCAAGTGATTTCAAAAGAGCTTATAAGGGAAACTAAGCATTATCATCTCCTATTTGATACCTGTTCAAACTGAACCATGAAGAAAAGGAGGTTTCTTGCCTAATGTAATCCCCTGTCAGAACCAACGGGTGAACCTGGGTGCCAGATCAAATTTCATACTGCAGTGGCATGTCACTTTTATTTGAATTAAGTATTCATTTTAAGGAAAGGTTTCTAAAAATATACTCTATAATTCTTGTGAACACTGAAGGTTACCTCAGAGAACCAAATTTTATCCCTGGGTACTATAGGGTATGTATGCTGGCAATTCACTCAATGAGATGATGATTTACATTCCACAAGTTTGGTGTTGATAGAATGATTTCCATGACTAATTTCAAGGAGATGAACATTTAGCTATAAAAGGAATTGGTAACAGTTTTTAATTTTTAAATTTGCAGTTGTTTCACTATCAAAGTTCTGTCTAAGACCTGCCTCCCTTCTCCCAGGCACTCACACTTTTAAAACAGCTATAACACTCTATGTGATGAAGGAAAATGCAGACTTCAGAAACACCAAGGTCAATAAATAAATAAAAAAGCCATTACTTTTTATTAGATACTGGCCTATACTTTCTTCCAGATTAATTCCTTTCAAATTCTTTCTTCACCTTCACCTTGTGGTTTTTTTAACATGATTGGATTCACAGGGATCTGTTTAGAATTATTTCTATTAAAAAGTTCCAGATGTGGATTGAGCAAATTAAATGGTTTGCCCAAAACAGCTAGTCTTTGCAAGTAAAAAGTCTGACCCCTGATTTCCATGCGTGCCCTAATCACTTTCTCTCAAGTACATGGCCCTCTCTTTTCAGTACCTTGTTTATGGCACTAAAAGTTAATGTTTTTCCTTTTAAAATAGCACACTGAATTCAACTTTTTACTGTAAAACCAGAATGTTCCTGGCATTGCCCAACAACTTTGCAAGATGAACAGCAACAAATGGCCCACTCTTCTTGTATGTCCTCCGCTGCAACACTCATAAAGATAGAAAGTTTTTACCTGGGCTTAGGGGATTATGTTTGATGCACAGGTAAATAATTTGGTTTCCCTTATTATTAGACTACACAACATAGCAGTTTGGAGAAATCTGAACTTACCAACAGCAATAGCAAAAGGAACACCCCAGCCACACTGGTGTCACAGCCTCCCATTCTTTGTCAGTGTCAGTAATAGTTTAGCTGAAGTTGATATCTGTGTTCCAAAACACTCAACATGAATCTTCTGCCTATGAGGTAATCTATTTCTATGACTTAACTTTGTGAATTTCTTCACAAGAACAGGTGTAAATACTGTTTGCCATAAAAAAACATTGGAATTGTCAGCATCAGTGAACAGAGGGGTTACTGTAGATGGTCTATGCATGAAATTGAACTAGGTAACTTTTCATCTCCTATTAAAGGTGTCACTCCACTTTAAACATTGTTCAGCAATAAAAAGCAGTGAAATGGTGCACTAAAATTTGCCCCTTTTTAAATTATTATTTACAAGTATTCATTTGGACAAGCACAAAAATTATTTTTTTAATGCAATAATTTAGGTTAACTCCATTTAAATTTTTTTGCGCATGTTTTCCAAGGCTACTATTCTACAATTTGAAAATGTATTCATATGGTTTTCTTTCTTAAGCATATCTTGTGCATAATTGTACAGAGAGGATGCAGGTCACAATTCTGGTTGTTGATAAGGGTGAGGAAACTAATTTGGAGTGAAAACTAAGCTATCACTGTTAAAAAAATTGTTAAAAAACACATAAAAATGTTTTTTTAAAAACATTTCCTTTTCAGTCCCTTGGAGTGATGCAAAGTTTATGCAATGATCACATTAAAGTAAAACCAAATAATAATGTTCAAGGCCACTGAATTATTCAGGTTAAATGTACTCATATGAGTGCTTAAACCTGATTTCTACAAAACTTACAGTTATAGTAAACACAAAACCATAAGCAATATACAGATAAAAAAATTACAAACAAATTTTTAAGTGTCCAAAACAGATATGAGATTTCTCATCACTGTATCAGAATTCCTCATTGAAAAAAAAATAATTAATTCATCTTTATAATACCTCTGCAAAGTTATAGAAAATGTCCTCCATCATATGAAAAGAGATTCCAAATCCCCAAATGGTAAAGAGGTGGCCAGAATAAAATTTATTGGGACAGCATTTCCACGGCACTCATTTGTAGTCTTTTCTTCATTTAAAGCACAAGTACTGAATAGAACATTTTGCCTGCAGCCACGTTAGTCCTCCAGTCTGCTTTCAGATTTTTAGAGGGAATTATCTTTCTGTCTCATTTACAAGCCCAGCAACACAGATGGCTTGACTGAAAGAACTGATCTCACGATAAAACTAGCTCATCCCACACAAGATGAGCTAGGACATGATAAGTAGAAGTAGAGTGAACAAAAAATGTAATTCTCAGAATTAAAAATTCCAGTGAGCATCATTTTCCACAATCAAATACCAAACCACAACCTGTATTACCAACAGGATGACCTCTGATAAATTTCAGGCTCTTTCTCTAAAGTTGAAGATGAGTCTGAATGTGAAGGTCCTTGAAAAAAAAATAAATTGTTACGATTAAAAGAATTTAAGAATGTAGACTTTTGCTCACTCTCTTCCTCAGGTATTGTTAGCTTTCAGAAACAAAATATATTGTAGCCTTAGGGAAATAATTTTTAGTTCAAATGATAGCATATTGGGAACACCCCTAGCTCTTTCTTACATTTTATGTTACTAGCTACATTTACTCAGATTTTGCATATCCAATCTTCTGACACCTATAACCGTTCACTTCAGTCTGTCACAAACAATTTTGTGTAGACATAAATGTGGCTCCTACTTGTGAAGGGCACAGTCAAATCTCTCTAATGTCTTCTGGCAAGAATCTGCTTGAGGCACCAGGGAGCATTTTATCATGTCTATCACTGTGTCAGACTAATTAAGCATTGAACTAATTTTAGCAGTCTACAGCAATCACACCCATATACAAGTGAGTATCTCAAAGAGGAAAAAAAAATATGTAAAAAATATGTTCAGACCTTGTGCCACCTCTGGTGTACCTCCTGGGATACATATGCCCTAAAGCGGGACATGATTTAGGCCCTTATTTTTGTAAATATTTTCCCCCTTCCACATAAGATTTATAGACTTGAGAAGAGGTTTCTAAGAAGATCCTAGGACATGCTCCCCTCCCTACCCAGAAAAACCCTACCAAACCCAAAAACTATTGTGAGACACGATAGTGTGAGGGAGTTGCACGACAGCTTCCCTTCAGAAAAGGACTATGTGGCTGTGTTACTGTCATGCTCCTTTATTTCCCCTTCTTTCCTGTTTTATTGCCTTCTATCCAACAATATTTAACAGCTCAGTGATGGTATGTTAAAGATGCCTTCTGTTTTACTCGTTTATGTAACTATATGACAACTCTTTAAAAAGCAAGTAATGAGTTTAGGTCGGGAGAGTGCATGTCATACTGTAATGAATTGAACGTGCAGAGGGAAGAGACATTTCAGACGTGCAGAGGAGATACACTGCAGAGAGTGAGTGAGTGGCCAGCAGGCAGTGAGCCTGCAGCACAGATGAAAACTTGGAAATCGAAGTGCAGCACATAGTAGACACACAGTTAGGCCTTATGGGTGGTGGTGGGGAGGGACTTTCCTTGGAGACAGACGAGACTGCAACTGAAAGGTCTTGGCTACCCAGAGTGCGAGAAAGAAAAGACTTGTCCCTCAAGTACACAGTGATGGGGCAAGTTTTATTTACAAATTATTTATTATTTTTGTACTTCTAGCTAGTTGTTTTGAGTTCTGTTTCTGAAAAGTTGCCTGCTTGTATTTCTGTTCAAAAAAAGCTTTAAAAGCTTTTCCAGTCTTCTAAGGGTACTAGCCTTACAAAACTGTCTAAACAGACCAAACTCAAAGTTTTGACCAACCCAGTGTCCCATCCCGTAAGAGTTTTCTTATAAGATCGGTGATGACTGGGTGCAATTACTTCCTTTCCCTGAAAATATATTCCCTCTTTAAAAACACCCTTTCATCAGTCTTGGGATCAGTCTTAATCCATCCATTTCTAGCCATCTGGGTTTGTTAAAGGAACAAGAAAGCACAGGAGTTCCTAACATGCTTTCAGGGCTTTCACAAGGTAAAATGAAAATTGGGGATTGAGTATCTTTTTGGAAAAGCAATTTCAACATTTAATGTTTAATAACAGTTCTATTAAAATGGAAAACAAAAAAAGAAAAGTAAGAAACAGTTTTATTGCAGAAAATTGAATTGCTGTCTGACTCAGAAGATTTCATTTCTTTATTTTCTGCCAACATTCCCCAACACTGCAAGATATTGAAACCAATATTATCTTCCATAAATCTTACTTTCACTTAAATAGCTAAACATTCATACTTTTTGGAAATGTGGGGATAGGAGAAACAAGCATAGGGGTAACATATGGATGCCATTTCTTTTGGTCCACCAATGGATGGTAATGGGATAGTTCCCTTCCTCTAATGAATTACCAGCAGTGACAAGTAACGCGGAAGAGCATTTAACAGGAATTCACAGCTTTTTTTCAGATTGCAGAGAAAACAAGCTATAAAGATTTTTACTGAAAAAATAATTAGAACAAAAGTTAAGAAAGCACTACTAAACATAGCATTTGCAGCTGTCAGTCCATTTAGAATATGGTCTTTTGATGTTTGCAGTAAAAGCTTAGTCTTCTCCCTGAAATTCTCTGTGTTGCTCAAGGACCAAGTGGACATCATTTGCTATATTCATCAAAGATGTTACCTGTGGAGCTCTGCTGATGGTATGCTGGATTCGAGCCTTTCTCACCTATACTTCTTATATAGTAGAAAACATCTT
The DNA here is from genome assembly GCF_949628215.1 of Phalacrocorax aristotelis. Taxonomy (NCBI): domain Eukaryota; kingdom Metazoa; phylum Chordata; class Aves; order Suliformes; family Phalacrocoracidae; genus Phalacrocorax; species Phalacrocorax aristotelis. The sequence goes on from NC_134277.1 coordinate 87,407,527, forward strand.
TCTCGTAGGTTCGTTTTGGTTTTTTGTTTTATGAGGGCTTCTTTTTTTTAATTATAATTCAGCTACAGTCCTATGATAGGCATACAGATGTAGATACTTTTTCTGATCTCTCTTGGAAAATGTGGAGAGGTCAGTGCGGAAGGAACAGGTGTTATCTTACACAGTGCCTTTAAAAGCATTTCAATATGTCAGGAATTCATTTCATGCAGGCTTCCATTTTAACCATTGTAGTACCATGCCTGTCCAAGCAGACATTGCATCATTAATTTGTACATGTGAAAATTTTTAGTTATTGTCAGTTAAAGCCTAGGAACACTTGTCTTGGCTGAAGGAAGGAATAAGGTTCTTATCAACAGGGAACAGAGATTTTTCACAGAGCACCTAACTCAGAATTCTTATCTAATGAGTCAGCTTTGCTGCCCAGAAAAGAATGCTCCTATAAAATGAATGAATTACAAGTTATCATTAAACAGCTATGGAAACCACCCTTATGAGATGGGACCCAGGGCTGATCAGCTCTATTCATCAGTCTAAACTCAGTCTAAATAGTAGCCACAGAGATACAAATGACCATGACATTTAAGCAGAACATGGGATAAACATATATGTATATTGAGGACTATAAATTTCCAGGAAACAAAATTTGCAGAGCTCCTCCAGGCTAACAGCCAGGTGGAGCCCTGTTGTCCCACTGCCTCAATATGTACCACCGTAAATCAGGGTTTGCTTCGAATAGTTTTGCAGAAATGCTAAATGTTGTTGGACTGAAGAAAAAAAAAAGTGCCTCCACATGCCATTACATTATGTAAGTGGCCCTGATTAGTCACTGCAACTGTTTGTAGTTATGTGAAGTTACAAATTTATTACAGATGAGATTAATTAGACACCTGGTGTCAATACATAACCATTTTGAGAAAAGTTGTGGAGCCAATCATCACTTTTCAAACGAAGTTTAACATTAATTTATTGAAATGAGCATATACTTTAGAGACTCTGCATATACTGAGGCTTCTCATTTCAGCCTCTATCCCCTGTATACAAAAGAACAGATTAAATACATCTGCAGTCTACTGGTTACAATACATTTTCCTCACATGCAGCATTAATGAAGTTTGTCTTCTTTGGAAGCTGGTAGTAACAGAGGCTGTTCTGCTCCCCAAGATTTACAATTTTGACTCTTCAACTCACAAGGAAAACTGCAGTACAAGGCCCATTACTATTGTGAAACACAACCTTCCCAAGCCTGTTCACACTGTATTGTTTGTGAACCAGCTGCCAACAGGCTGCATTTAACACCCTCTCTTAAAGGCTCAAAGCTGATTGTAAGTGGTTGGCAACCACACAGGTTTGCAATTTGTGGCGAACAGAGCATTCACCTCTGTATCTAATTATAGAATGGAGTAGCCAAATTCTCAGTTTTATCGGTGAATGTTTAGCAAAGCCCAGCACACATGCCTTAGTATTATTTAAATAATTATCAAGCCACAGAACCAAAGATTAATGTACCATTTTCCACTTAATATATTCTTTCTATAGGTATCACTGCTGTCACTGGCTTGTAATAATACGTAGAAAATGAAGGAAAAATTGAGACATGTTTTTCCCTTGTAATATAATTAATAGAATGTGCAAACACAAAGATCGAATATTTCAGCCAGTTGATTTCTTGTTTTATCACTTAAGCCAGAGGCACTTGACTGGATGGAATTTCTGTTTTATTTTGTTGGATGTTGTTTTTTTTTCCCCACTCTTCATTTGGAGACACGATTCAAAACAGTGTTATTATTTACAAATAAGAAATAAAAAATTCAGAAGGCAAAATATGTAATCAATATCCTATTAAGAGGATTTGTGGATGCAGGAAATTCACTTTGTGGCTGTACACAACAGCAAGTTTATCAAAGACATTCCAAATTATCTAATCTATAAATAAGCTATTCATACTAGATTTCCCCAAAACATAGCTCTTTTACCAAAATACCCTGTATTTTAAAAACCTTATTGAAGTGACATTCAAAAGTACTTTAAGTTTAAATAAATTTAAACTACTTTTAAATAAAGAAAAAAAGCCATATTTAACAAACAACATTTTTAAAACCACATACGTACACTAAATTGGATAATGCATGCACTTCAACATCTTTCCATACTCTCCCGTGGTCAAGTACAATATGTTGTTTCCAGGTTATTTTAAGACAATACATTTAATACTTAAAGTCCATGATTTTTCTCAACACTGCATGTGCTGAGTTGTCTGAAGTACCTTCAGTTGTGTCTTCAGCGCAACTCAGACGAGCCCATTTCTCACGAGGTCAAACTGCTCAGCCTTCCTGTGGTGCAGTGTTCACACAAATGGCATGAGACAATCTCTACACTCTTTGGAAAGGTACTCTGCCCCTGTGTTTTGACTCATTGTCTGTTGGATGAGTATCATTAAACGATGCTGAATGTATTTAAAAGACATGTAGATGTGGCACTTAGGGACATGGTCTAGCAGTGGACTTGGCAGTCTTAGGTTCTGTGTTGGTTTTGGCTGGCATAAAGTTAATTTTCTTCATTGTTCTATTCCCTGCCTACTGATGGGAAGGAGTGAATGAATTCTTTGTTTTGCTCTGCTCATGTGTGCGTCTTTTGCTTTACCTATTAAACTGTCTTTATCTCAACCCATGAGTTTTCTCACTTTTACTTTTCTGATTCTCTCCCCCATCACACTGCAGGGGGAGTGAGCAAGCAGCTGTGTGGGGCTTAGCTGCCTGCTGGGGTTAAACCATGACAATTAGGTACAGTTAGTACACATGGAAGACAATAGAACTTCAGTTAACACCAGCTGTGGACAATGCAAGAAAATAATTGATTTCTACATTAGGTACAGTTCACTTGGAAGAAAATACATCTTCAAGAAATAGCTTATACACAATTACAAGCAGAAATTTTGCAGGGAAGTTGTGGTTTGTTGATGTGGCCTGGCCGTCAGACACCCACCCAGCTGCTCTCCCACTCCCATCATTCACCTTCATCCAAAAAAGGATGAAAACTCATGGGTCAAGATAAAGACAGGGAGATCACTGACCAGTTACTGTCACAAACTTGACTTGGGGAAAATTAGTGTAATTTATTGCCAATTAGAGTTAAAGCTGGATGGTAAGAAACAAAGAAAAAACCTAAAACACCTTCTCCCACCCATCCCCTTCCTTCTGAGGCTCAGCTTCACCCCTTCATTCCCGAATTCTCTACCCCCCCCCCCCCAAGAAGCACAGAGGAAATGGGGGCCGTGGTCAGCCCTTAACAGCCCCTCTTCCTCTCCCTCTGTCCCTGCCTCCCTCCATTGGCTGTGCCCACCCGCGGCTGAGGGGCTCAGCTGTGCCCTGTGGTGGGGCCCTTGGAGCCGGGGGAACCGGCTGTGTCCAGCACCGGGCCACCATGACTGTCACCAGCTGGGGACCTGCACCCAACACGTTAAGTACACAGAAAGGAAAGCTAACACTTTCTTAGAAGTCTATAAAGCTAGCGATCAACTACAATTCGGAGAGCCACTTATTTGTGTGAAGTAGCAGGCTTCATATTAGATTTAAATAGAATAGACCTAGTCGGCTACTTGCCTTTCTAAAAAATGTCTTAAATTGATTTTCATAGAGTTATTTTCCCTAGAAAACAAATTAGATGGACCATAGTAATGGCTTACCAGTTGTCAAACTATTCCCTGTAAATCTCTAACTACCTGTGCAGCATTCAGAAGAGGGCCTGCCCCTGTGGCCCTCTCCCCATGATGGTGCAGTTGCACTGAAGAAAGAATCAAGGGAGCTGCAAAAGGCAGGAAAAAGGAGACAGTACTGTCTGCCTTCAAAGGAGGAGAGAAGGAATTAGGAGAAAAGACTAGGAAAAAAACCCATAATACACTCAACAACAAATAAAACTAAACCAGGATTCAGACAACAGGATGAGGCACAGGAGGGGAAGATAGCCGTAGCGTGTCAAAGTGAGCAAAGAGCAGACAGGGGAGGGAGAAAGCAGGAAGGCTAGCAGCTTTACATAGAATTGGAAAAAAATACCTAAACATAGATACATACTTACACTACTTTCCTAGTGTTACTTCTCAGTGGAAGCAGTGGATGCCTTTGTCTAAAGACACGTTGTAATTGCAAATAGGAAGGGTTGTGTCCCACCAAGGAGAGACTTTTCTAAGATGTGACATGACTTCTGGAGACATCCGTGAGTGTTTGGAAATTGAACTGAGTGTTTCAAGCATTAAAATAAAGACAAAGTCGGTCCTTGTAATGGGGAAAAGTCATATAATCCTAATTATTTGCAAAGCATGAAAGATTTTAAATTGTAAGCTATTAGTACTTCAGGGATCTTTGCCACCAAACTATAGAATCATAGAATCATTTGGGTTGGGAAAGACCTTTAAAATCACCAAGTCCAACCATAAACCTGTTGTGGTTTAGCCCCAGTTAGCAACTAAGACCCAACGCAGCTGCTCCCCCCTGCAGTGGGATGGGGGAGAGAACCTGAAGGGTGAAAGTGAGAAAACTCATGGGTCAAGATAAAAAGAGTTTAATAAGCAAAGCAAAAGCCGCACATGCAAGCAAAGTAAAGCAAGGGATTCATTCACTACTTCCCATCGTCAGGCAGGTGTTCAAACACCTCCACGAAAGCACATGTAATCATTACTAGGGAAGACAAACACCATCACTCTGAACATGCTCCACTTCCTCCTTCTCCCAACAGCTTTATATGGGGTCAGTTGGGGTCATCTGTCCCAGTGGTGTCCCCTCCCAAGTCCTTGTGCACCCCCAGCCTACTCGCTGGTGGGGTGGGGTGAGTAGCAGGAAAGGCCTTGTCTCCGAGTGAGCACTGCTCAGCAGTAACTAAAACATCCCTGTGATATCAACGCTCTCTTCGGCACAAATCCAAAACATGGCCCCGTACTAGCTACTATGAAGAAAATGAACTCTACCCCAGCTAAAACCGCCACACTACTGTATAAATCAATTATTTCCTTGCATAGTCCAAAGTTGGTATTCATTTAGTGACCTGTCAGAAAGGAAAAACAAAAAATCCTTTAAGCTCTTATCCTGTACTTATACTGTTATACCTGGAGATCTTACCACCTTCTATCACGGACATTGCAGAGAGGAAATGTGCCATGGTCTTAGCTTGGTCTGAGTGGGGTGACAGCATTCCTTCCCCATGTCACTTCACATAGGACATAATTAACATGTAAAATTATTTAATATAAAACTAAATCAACATTTGGCACAAAACATGTAGATATTACAGTGTAACAGGTTTTAAGAGCAAAATTTCTACGCTGTCTAATCCCCATTTCGTATTTTAAAATCCCCATTCATTACTGTCCATGATCACAAAGGGAATTAGTGTTTCCTGATTAGTTTTGAGCAGTGAAGATGCGAGCTTCAGTTTGGGGTAAAATTGGATAATTAATTAGTCACACTGTTGAAAGTTCCAAGTATATTATACCCCTTAAGCTATTTTCCCCAGGGAAATCTCTATCCTCCTAATTTGTAATGCCTGTAGCCAAATTATTAATATTCACTATAGGAATGTATAACATGTTGAGTTTATTTGTTTCTTAATTTGTTTGCTTTGTAAGGCATTGCTAACCAGTAGCTGAGGGCATTTGCACTTTTAGAATGATAAACATTTATTCAGAAAATCTTTTTTTTAACCTAAGTTCATAAATTATATGTGGAGGTAAATTTCTTAACCCCTTACACAGGGTCAAACTATAACCACTAGACACTACTTGGGACTAAAACCTCAGATAGGAAATAACCGGATCTAGTCTCATGTTTCAGTTCTATTTTCTCAATTTTTATTGTAATAGACTGCCATATTTAGCTTAATTCCTTGGAGACAATTCAGACATTAAGCATCTCTATATATTATAGAATATATATATTAGGATTCCGACGTGCTAATCTAACTTTAAAAATATCAGCAAAAAATATTATTTGTAATTTCAATCGATTTATAGGAAAACTAAAGTCAGATTCCTAAGCAAACTCATCCTAATGGATCCAGAATGAGTTGCTTTTTGGATTTAAAAAATTACAACAATACAATAATATTGATTGTGTTGTGGTTTAATGCTTGACAGCAGCTAAGCACCACATAGCCCCCCACTCACTCCCCCCACCCCAGTTGGATGGGGGAGAGAATTGAAAGAGGAAAAGTAAGACAACTCGTGGACTGAGATAAAGACAGTTTAATAACTGAAATAAAATAAAGTCAAATTGTAGTAGTAGTAGTAGTAATAATGATAATGATAATATACAGGGTAAGTGATGCATGATACAATTGCTCACCACCTGCCTACTGATCCCCAGACTGTCCCCAAACAGGGTTTTCTGCCCCCTGGCCAACTCCCCTCAGTTTATAGACAGAGCATGACATCATATCACATTGTATGGAATATCCCTTTGGGCAGTTGGGGTCAGCTGTCCTGGCCCTGCCCCCTCCCAGCTTCTTGCGCACCTCCTTGCTGGCAGAGCATGGGAAGCTAAAAAGTCCTTAACTAGTGTAAGCACTACTTAACAACAACTAAAACATCAGTGTGTTATCAACATTATTCTCATCCTAAATCCAAAACACAGCACTATACCAGCTACTAGGAGGAAAATTAGCTTTACCCCAGCTGAAACCAGGACAGATTGTAATGTAGTGTAAGCCACAGAAAGAATTAATCTAATGAAGGTGAATTAGTATTATTGTTTTTGTTATTGTTATTATTATTATACCTAAAAATAGAGATTACTTTATTTGCTCTCAGACACATCTGATAGGAACATCTACATGTTCCCTATGCCTGCCTGTCTTCTCTGCATGATGCTAGAAAAGGGGAGAGGCCTTGAACAGGAGATCCATTGCAAACAACCTCCACAGCCTGAGCCATAAACTAGGAACTAAAAGAAGAAATGCAAGCACCTGTATGTAACATTAGTAATCTGCTGCACAATTTAGCTTGATAAGGAATTGATTGTTGGAAAAACAGTACTCTAGAAGTAAAAAGTAAAGCCATGGAATCCAAGGGCCAAAGAACTTCTGGTCTAAAGGTTTAACTGATGCTACTAAAAACTTTTTCATATATACAGGATACATACTGCCTGAATCAAGACATGTAAAGCAATATTACTTGGGATCACAAATTATAAAAACCATTTCCTCACACAAATAAAGGCAGCATGATCTAGAATGTCTAGCCCTTTCTACCATGTTAATTTCACACTGCTTAAAGTCCTGCCTAGGAATGAGTTTTGATAATTTATTTATAAACCATAAGGGTATGATAAAATGGCAAGCTGAAGATCTAAAGTAATCATTCAGTTTAGGTCAATTGATTGGAGAATGTAGCAAAATGTTTTGCACAAAGGACCCCTCAAGTGTTTCAGGGGAAAAAAACAGTAAATCAACACCAATTTGTTTCAAATTATTTTCAAATCTGCATTCTTTCCTCTAAATTAGTATCACATACAGGTATATTTTAAACTTAGTATATCCTTCTGAGGACCATATAAAAATTACAAGATACAGGTAAGATTTCACAAGAACAGGCATCCGTAGCCATAAGATCACAGAATACACATCCGCTGATATCTTGATACAATTTATAATGATAGGATAAATAAGGTCATTGTGTAATTTTAATAATTTTAAGAAAGATCTGCTACAAATTAAAATTGTAATAAGTCATAATGAAATCTAGGCTGTATGTGTAAATAATACAAGCAGCATAAAAAAATAGTAGGAAGTTCTTCCTCCCATCAATCCTAGACATGAAAGGAATTCACAGGAAACAGGCACCAATATACTAATTGGAATCAGATAGTCAGCGTAGGCTGGATAAATGTTTCATTTTGACATACAGAATTGTCGAGCATTTTTACCATTTTAATAATAGCACTAGAAAACAAACAAAGGGAACTTTCCAACAAACACTTTCTAAGAAAGCATTTTGAGGGAAAAAGCTTCTCAAAGTTAATCACCAATATGGATTTATTACCACAGTGAAGCCAGAGCCATTCCACCAAATCTCTCTGTGACTCACCAGTGGCAGTGTTTCCACCAGTTTTACCCCTGCAATCTTCTTTCTGATAGAATGGCTTCGGTAATACTGTATTGCCAGGTCTAGGCCAAGATGCCTGCCCACCATTGCATTTAGATGGCATACCTGTAAATTAATCATGACTAGAACTGCAGGAGTCTAAAATTTCCCTGTCTGCACTCAGTTGCCTACAGAGCTGCTGGAAGGTAGAAACGCTTTCCCAAGACCACTCTCTCTTGAATTAGTGTTGTCTTTTCCTCTGTCAGGAAGTTTTGATGCTCTGCCCCATTCCTTGCACATATGTCCATACATCCAACAGAACACCTTGCATTATTTTCTATGCTAAAAAAAAAAAAGCTAGATGGTTTAGCCATTTATTTGGTAAGCTCGCTAAAGTTTGCCAAATTCCAGAATATTTTGAAGACCTGTGACAATGAATCCTAAAGTGACCAAGAAAAGAACACAGATTACAAGTAGCAATACTACCTGGCTTATTAATTTGCTCAATGGAATTCTTTTGCTTATAGGATGAAGACAACACTAAATAAAGTTTCCATGAGAAATAAAAGCTTTTGTCAGGCAGCTAGCATTTCTTGAATTATTGACACATGAACTCTTTTAAGATTAAAAAGTATCTTCTAAAACTGGACAATTTTAATATTTAGAGGTTCAGTAAGTGAAATAATTTAAAAAAATGTGTAGAGATTCTGGAGAGATAAACAAGGGAAGCAACTGAACTGGAAAATATACATACATAAATCCAAAAGAAAGAAACATTTGTTTTCCATTTACAATGGAGAAAGAAAAAGGGAAAGGAACTGAACTGCAAAAATATGTAGATGTAGGAAGGACATGTTTGCTTTCCATTTACAACCGAAAACTTCTATTGAATACGCCTCATAAAATACCAGTATCCATATAGAATCCTTGCTATTATCTAGTAGTGATGCATCATCCTGAAGAGACTGCTTAGAAAGAGAGAGGAACTTCTGTGGCCACTTGTAAGTATTAAGTCCAATTTCTCAGTATTCCATATGAAAAAAAGACAAGGAAAATTATCAAATTCATCCAAAAGCCAAAAGTTTGACTGTGACTAAGAATTAATTGTATTAACCAACAATTTAATGATTATTGTATATGAAGAAGGCAGACCTCTATTCAGCATTTATTACTATTCAAAGCTTTAATAGCTTCAGTTTCACATGTAAAATAAAAAAAGAAAACATGATAGTATGTAAGAACCACTCCTCTTCTGAAGCATATCTATTCATTCATGTACATTCCAAATTATAGAAAATGATCAAAATGATCATTTGAACTCATCTTCCAAAACTGCTTGTCTGAAAACTCATACAAAAGTTCATACCACAAATCCATTTCCTGAGCTCTCAGATGCCATTCTAGCATCAGATTCATGCCTGTTGAGCTTGCTGACCACACTATTATTTTATTTTATGTTGAAAATCTGCAATATTTCTGCAACACCCTTTGCTCAGCTGAATTCCACGTATGTTTATTCTTTTTAAAAAACAGATACTGCAAAGCTAACATTTTAAAAAAGCATATTTCCCCCTATCTTTAATGAATCAGCTAATCCTCTAAACTTCTTATTAATTACATTTTTAGGATAGCATTATTAAACATATGCAAATAAAATATACTGTTAAGGTAAACAATGTATTTAATGCAAGAAAGTATACAGGGCACATGGCTCATGTTAGCTTATGATTTTTCTATTACAAGGAGACTCCTAGTTACAGGAACTCTTTGCTGCATTGCGAGTAATGGAACAAGTGATCATAAGGAAAATAAGAGCAATGGCCAAATAATACTGAACTCTACCGAGAGCGAGTGTGTGCTTAGCTTGCTGTGTAGAACAATTAGGCGTCAGGAGCCTGCAGCCAGCACCTGGGAATTTCTTCCACCTCCTTCATGCCTTATGCATACTTTGTGGTTTTTTGGTGCCCTACTTCAGAAAGAATACAACAGAACTGAAAAGGGTCAGAGCAGGACAATGAGAACAATTTAAAAAGTGATAAATGGACTAGGATTCTTCAGCCTGGAAAACAGCCGACTGAGGATATCTGTGATACAGACTGCAAAATTGTGACATGCTTGGACAGGGGTGTGTATCAATCAGCCGTTCATTGTCCTGTGCAATACAAGAATGCAACAAAAGGAGGTGATTCTTAACATGCCATTAAGCTGTGGAGCTCCTTGCCACAGGAAGCTGTACATGATAAAAGTGAATGTGGGTTCATGGGGGGCTAAAGACTGTCATGAAAGAGAAATCAACTGAGGTATGTCAGATTAAAAGATGTTATTTATAGCTTAGGATGTCTCTGAGCCACAAGTGTTGGAGGCTGGGAGAGGATTTTCAGGAAAAGTCACTACATTTGCCCTGTTCTAATATTCTTCCTTAGGCATCTCTGTAGGCAACCGCTGCTGATCACACAGACTATTGGTCTGAAACAACTTGACCATCCTTATGCTTTTGCAAGCCTATCTAAAGTAAGGTTGTGATGACATGGATAACAGAGCATACAACTAAAGGCTTATACTAAGAGCTTATGGCAGTGGTAGCAAACTTCTGGCAGTTGCGCGTGGACCAGGACACAGTACTATTGTCAGTGACAAACAAGTCACAAGAGATTAACATGCACAGTCCTTGCTCTGTGCTAAATGGCCTGGATAACAGCATTTGGTAAGAGAGGAAACTGTGTGTGGTTGAGTGAACCATCCAAAACTGTCTCGGAGGGCATTTTCCCCAAACGTAGTGTCATTAAAGAGGAAGAAAACAGAAAACAGTAGTTAGATTAAACAGTAACCAGGGGAATATCAAAAGTCTTTTGAAACAAAGACAGCCTCAACTTGAGAAGTTGTCATGGTTTAGCCCCAGTCAGCAACCAAGCACCATGCAGCCGCTCGATCACTCCCCCCTGGTGGGATGGGGGAGAGAATCAGAAGAGTAAAAGTGAGAAAACTCATGGTTTGTGACAAAGACAGTTTAATAAGTAAAGCAAAAGCTGCGCACAGAAGCAAACCAAAACAAGGCATTCATTCACTGCTTCCCAGGGGCAGGCAGGTGTTCAGCCATCCCCAGGAAAGCAGGGCTCCATCAAGTGTAACTGTTACTTGGGAAGATAAATGCCATCACTCCAAACATCCTCTTTCTTCCCCCGGCTTTATATACTGAGCATGACGCCATATGGTATGGAATATCCCGTTGGTCAGTTTGGGTCAGCTGTCCCGGCTGTGTCCACTCCCAGCTTCTTGCACACCCGGCAAAGCACAGGGAGCTGAAAAAGTCCTTGACCAGTGTAAGCGCTACTTAGCAACAACTGAAACATCTCCACATTATCGCCACTGTTTCCAGCACAAATCCAAAACATAGCCCCATACTAGCTACTATGAAGAAATTTAACTCTATCCCAGCTGAAACCAGGACAGAAGTATAAAAGGATAACAAAAAGTTGCAATGGTGGAGACGAAGGAGAGTGTAACAGAGCAGCAATGAAAATCTGTTTTGATATTGCTGGAAGTCACGCTGCTGGCATCACTCCATGTCTGATGGAGACACCTCCTCTTGGAGACACAAGCAGAGACACAAGCAGAGAGGGACCCACACCTTCGTTGCAGGGTTGTAGGGTGCTCTCTTACTGTATATGTCCTTTGGAGGGCTGCAGGAGTGGTGTGGGGAGCTCGAGTGTGTGCTTTTTGCCCACACATCCTCTGAGAGGTGGTGGGCATGCATGTAATCCTATCTATGTGTGTGTTCGGGATTAGAGGTTATTTAGAAATTTGTAGGTATATGCAGGCATTTTATAAGCGTCTAGGACAGTGCTTTATCTTTTGCAGTTATGATACTGGCCCTCAATAAATAGTTCACTGATTACCAATTAATTATGTGGCAATAAACCTCTTCAGTCCTGATTCAATTTAGACTGCGAATTGAACAATTTTCCTCTGTGAAATCACCTGCTCCAGATGCTGGACACCTCAACAATAGACTGTGTGAGATCATAAAGAGTGATAGCGTAGTGATATTATGACATGAAATAATTTCCTTTTCTGATATAGGAGCAAGTTATAAGCATTTGGGATCCTATATTTGAAAGAATAAAAAATATGAATGGGTGATCTGTCTTTGTCACAGGTAGAGGGGACAACACTTTGCAGATTTTAGGGAGATATTCATCGCAGAGACAGCACCAGCGTTGTCAGTGTAGTTCCTCAGGATAAATAACCCTGTATATATCAAAAGGAGTATCCACTGCATTTAAGGGGATAATGCAATGAATATTGCTGACAATATTCTTCCTCTGCTTGAAACATTTATACATTTCACAGGAATCACAGGATTCCTCTTGTGCAAGGCATATGATCAAACTGCGGTCTTAAGTGTAGCAAATGCTTTAATATTCAGGTTAAACTAAGAAAACCTAAGAAATCAGCAATTTTTAAAAACTCATTTTCAGAATTCAGACAAGACAGTGCCAGTCTCATTTCCTATATACAGAAGGGTGCAGATTTACTGGTGTGGAGGTAGCAGGAGGATGGAAAAGCTCATATCCTCACTTACTAAAAACCAGTACAGCATATAGGCTGTCACACAGGAGGGAGAGAGAGACTGCACCATCACCTTCATGACTACATCCACAGCACTACACATCACAGCAAAACAGTGGAAACAAATAATCTTTTATTTTAGGGAGACTTTACACTGATATATTTTAATTAAAGCACAATACTGAATGCCAGGCGTCATAAATTACCTGAGTAGTTCTACATAGTCTCCTGAATAGTTCTAATGTGATGGGTTCAGAACAGCTAAGGCTCGTATTGTAAGGCTGTGATCCTGTCCTTCTAAGCAGTTGCAGACTGAATTTAAATTTTTAGACTGCCTGTGTGGATCTTATCACATAAATCAATTATGTTTTAAACTTAGTATTTCATGCAATCAACACTTGGAATTTAAAAGACTCCTGCAGGATTTCATTATAACTTAAATGCAGTTCACTGTACCACAGGCCTTACAAAAAAAATCTGTTTATCATACAATGTGAGAACTAAACGAAGAACCTAAAATCCTTACCCCTAGTAAAAAAGAAATTAAAAAGCCAGAAGAATGACTGAACACTGAACAGTCTTTTCTCTTTTGTGTTGGACACATTTTTATTATAGCAGATATTAATTTTCACTTGTAAATTCTCTACACGATTACTTATCAGTTTAATAAGTTATTAGGTGGGACTCTTATTTACTCCATTCATACAGTCAATCAGTAAGGCTCATTCTTCATCAGCACATTGCAGTTTAAATGGCAGATATTAATCAGTAGAATTCTACTCTGGTGAAAGTGTACTGTAAATTAAATTATGATGCACATTAATATGGGAGAGTGTCTGGGTGAATTTTATATCTCTAGCATAATTTAACTTTATTAGCCATATTTCAAATCATATAATGATAGAAAACACTTGTTAAATACAAAAAGGTCTACTTGTCATAATTGCAATTTAGATATTGTTTGGTTTAGCTGTACTTCTATAGTGCAGATTAGTTTCTGAATAAGGAAAAAAAAACACTATTATCAACAGTATGCTCTGTTTTTGGCCAAAGATCCTGCCAAATATTAGGTATTATTAAAATTTAAAGTAAGCAAATTAGCTTGCTTTGTTAAGATGTGCTATTGTTTTTTTAAGTCTTTGCCATTTAATTCACAACTGAAGAGGAAGCGATAAGCCTCTCAAGGCTTAGCTAACACTGACAGCTTAGTCCTGCCATTCTTTTTCACTAGTTATATCTTATTCTAACCGTAACCATACTAATTTCAGTGGAACTACTCAGAACACTTACAAGCAGTCAACATGAGTAACAGGAGCAGAAACACCAGCTTTTGTGGGAGAGGTGACAGTTTTAACAGAGGACTTCCTGGCATCCAGAGCTTCTCACTTCTTGAAATGTTCTAGGAATGTGGAACACTTAATGCTTTGCAAAAGACTTTGAATTTTCATATTAAAATTCTGGATGGAAGGCATCTCAGAAAGGCTTTAGTCAAACCTCTTACTCACAGGTGATCAGGTCTAATCAGTTTACAGAGGGCTTTAATCAATCAGGGCTTGAAAACCTTCAGGGCAAGAGACAAAACAACCCTGATGGACAATCTGTCTCTGGTCAATACTTGACTGTCCCAGTGGTGAAAAGTGTGCTTACATCCAGTCAGACTGTACACTGTTAAACGTCTCTCATCCTCCCATGATACACTGCTACAAAGTGCCTGGCTCTGTCTTCATGACAGCCCTTTTTACATCCCCTTAAGGTCATCTTTTCTCCAAGCCAAACAAGCCCTAGTCCCTCAGCCTCTCCTCATAGGGCACATGCCCTCGTCCCAGACCACCCCAGAAACCTAAGATGATTAGGGACCATCAATGTCAGGGACCAGATCAGGGACCTGTTGATGTCTTTCCTGTATTTGAAGGCTGAAAATTGGATGTGGTGTGCTAGATGTGTTGGGTATAAGGGGATAATCCCCCTCTCGATGTCCTGGCTGTGCCTCTGTGAATATCTCCCAGGGTGCTGATGCTCAGTGTGCATCTCCCAGGGCGCTACGTCCCTTCCTGCAGTGCTGCCCATAGCCAGGCAGGCACCAGCCTGTACAGCTGCACAGGGTGCTTCCTGCCTGCGGCAGCACTCAGCCTTTGTCTCTGATGAACTTTTTGAAGTTCCTCTTGGCCCACTCCTCCAGCCTGTACAGACCCCTATGAATGGCGGCACAATTTCATTCCTTTATAGTATTTAGGCAATCACTTAAACAGCTGCCCCAAAAGTCATACCTTTCCACGTATCTTGTAAGTAGAATTCTCCCTCATGAAATTCCAATAAGACAGCAAATGCTATTAAGTCAATTGGGAGTGCAACTCACCAGTTGAGGCAGCACAGGTTTTATCGTATTCAGAGTTCTTCTCAGTCTCTGTCATGCGTATTCTTGGATTATAATTATGATAAGCAGTAGCAGAAAGTGATAAGCAACATCAGCTCTCTCCTGGGTTGTATAGTAGCCTGAAGAAGTTACTTAGCATAGACATCATACCAGCTCTTGTCTGGAGCATTTTCTGGTATGTAGCACTTCCACATGGAGTGCTAAATATATCTAATGCACTCACTTTGTGGAAGCTGGCCAGTACATTTAACAGAACTTTATATATCTGTGGTGCTTAGTTGTTGTCATTGAGAAAAAACCCTGTCCATAAGTTACCTCCTTGCTACATTAGAGAGTGACTCATTTAGGATCTCCCACAGATTATATTTTTAACTTTTGGAAAGTACTAGACAAGAAATTACTAAAAGTAGGGATGGGAGAGACAATTAAAAATACTTTCCCCTAGACAATGATAAACTATTTAAGGGTATTTTATTCCAAAAGTATCTTAGGCAGAAGTTCAAAAAGCAATATGAACATTTAGCTACTCAGATCATATGAAGTACTTTTATAATATATCTATATATTTATATATATACAACTCAGCAATCACTTCCTCACCTGCCGTTGGATGCAAAAGAACCTCTTGCTCACAGACTGTAGCAGTAAATAGATTCTGGACAACCAGCTGGATGATGAGTAGGATTCCCTAATGGTCCTGCCTCGAGGACTGTTCTTAACAATTAAACCCATTTGTTTTTATTGTTTTTGACAAGCATAACAGTTTGGTAACAGATGTGAGAGTCCGCTTTGAAGGAGAGAACAAGAAAATGAAGATGCCACAAAAATCTGTCAGGCTGGACAGAATAATTTTCTTAAATATTTTGCTCACATTTCTGTAGGTGCTAAATATGAGTCTAAAAATGAAGCATAACTTTTGCATAAAAATAATCCTTGTTATGAAGTTTTGGACAAGGTTATCTGTGACAAAATGTTGGCTGGATTTATGACCATCTGCCATGCAACAATGAGGCAGTTGTCAGGATTAATACCACTTTAAGAAAAAAAAAATCTATGGAGTTTTAGATTTTTGACCTTTCAGCTGCCAACACTACACACACCACTTAGTGTTGACATAAAGCTTTGTAACAGCTTCTTAAAAAAAAGAACAAAACCAATGACTAACCATGAGAGAAGAAAGGCCTGGCAGTCTAAATCAGAAAGTGTTATGTCAAGGTTTTATATTTTCAAGGATCGATCTAGACTATTCTTTAGAAATAGGTACTGAGTTTTCAGTTATTTGACAAAATACAACTTGAGCCTTCCAGTTCCAAAGTATGGCCCCTTTCCAAACAGGGCAGGTAAGCAGCCTGAGAGTATTCATCACTGGAAGTGTCAGGTCTAATTCTTTTTTTCCCTGTCGGAAAGTGTGTTTTCTCCTTAAATCAATCATCTGTACACACAATCATAAATACATAATTGAGTCCCATTTGCTTCTCATTTTTAACAGGGGCATTACTTTAATTGGCTGGGTATAATTTATATTTTTCTAATACTGCATGATTCATGTATTCTACAGCTACAGTGAAGAAGAAAAAGTAGTGGCATTCTAGGTAAACATGTCAAAAATCAGAAGTAGTTCTGATTTCAGCAATTTCAGTAACAAGTTGAGAAAGAGTAGGACCATTTCAGGGAATTGGCAAAGTAAGCTAACAGCCTGTTGTGGTTTAGCCCCAGTCAGCAACTAAACACCATGCAGCCGCTCGCTCACTCCCCCAACCCCTGTGGGATGGGGGAGAGAATCAGAAGGGCCAAAGTAGAAAACTCATGGGTTGAGATAAGAACAGTTTAATAATTAAAATAGTAATAAAATAGTAACAGTAATAATGGTAATAATAATAATAATAATGATAATTATAACATAATAAAAAGAAAAATAAAAAGAGAGACAAATGAAGCACAGAAAATAAAGAAAAAAAAAAGCCACAAGTGACACAACCGCTCACCACCCACTGACCGACGCTGCCACTCCTGAAGCCGCAATCGCTGCTCCTCCTGGTTAACTCTCCCTAGCTAATATACTGGGCATGACATATGATATGGAATATCCCTTTGGCCAGTTTGGATCAGCTCTCTCAGCTGTGCCCCCTCCCCTCCCGGCTTCTTGTGCCCCCGGCAGAGCATGGGGAGCTGGAAAAGTCCTTGACTAGTACAAGCACTGCCCAGCAACAGCCCAAACATCTGTGGGTTATCTCAACATTATTTTCATACTAAGTCCAAAGCACAGCACTGTGCCAGCTGCAGTGAAGAGAATTAACTCTATCCCAGCTAAAACCATGACGCAGTCACTGAGTTTGACAATGTTCTCAACATCATCATCATATTCCCATTATTGGGAACTGCTGTTAGTATATTTACCTTTACCAAGTGTAATTCTGAATAATTTAACTTTCAAAAGCGTGCCAGTCGTTGGTTGCTCAGACATTTACAGGCACTGGAGATAATGCTATAGGATTCCCTTTCCAGAGAATTCAACTGAACTTTAATGCACTTTCTAATGGCATTACTTGACTTTGGAAATCTACTCCTCTTTCATACAAACTTCTTACTCTCTGAATGATGATGTTAGCAGCACCAGCAGCAGCAACAACTAAAATCCTACACTGCTTTTGCTGATGAAGGCAAGATCAGACACATCTGGCTTATAGATGCAATTTTATTGTAATATGGAAAGGCCCTTGAGGTACACTTATTGTACAACCGGAAAAGTCTGTATATATGAAAAAAAGCCCAGAGTCCATGCTGATTTTTTATGACCTCTTTGAGCCTTCAAAGCAATAAATGAATCAAACTGGATTAGATTTCAAGAGGTCTTCTAGTGTTCTGGTTGAATTTCTAATATGATAAAGTAAATGCTGGAAATTGTCACATTAGCCTTAACCCTTCAGGTACAGATTTTATTTCTAAAGGAAAACTACAACTTGATATAAGCTGTAGACTTCATTTAGTACAAATACGTATCAAATGACAGGCTCAAATTTACTTGCACCTTATATGAATACTATTATTTTAACACCTCTCAATCTCAGAGAAAAGGCATGAATCCAAGACACTTCTTTAGTAATGCTGACATTTTTAGATTCAAAAAAAGTCTCAATCCTATGTATAACCAGAATAGATTCAGTAAAGAAAACAGTTGATATTTCATTCAGTGGATAACAAGAAGGAAAAGGTGAAGCATTCCATTATAAAGGAATAAATGAAAAGAAAAAGTTTATAGCCTAAGATGAAAAGGATTTCTAGTTTGGTGGAAGTCAGAACAAATAAATATCCAGAAAACTTTAGAATCAGGCTAGATGTCCAACAGCTGTAGTCTTGAATGATTGCTACAAATGTTGGGATTTGCCGTACAAGAAAGAAAATAGTCCATACGGGTTTTCTGCAATAAAGTAGTTGTCTTTTTGCTGAATGATATAATCATAGCTTAAGCAGACATTATGTATGAGTCAAAAAGGTCTTGACATTATGCACATACACAGATACGCACCAATTCCTCCATATTGTACATGGGCAATTGTACACGACAAAATAAGTCCTTCAAATACACGTGTGAGAATGAGAAGAAATAGATTTCTGCTCTTGCAACACTGGGCTTCTGGAAGTGCATCAGCTTCAAAGAAGCCTGAGGGAGAGGAGAAAGTATACAAAATAGGTTCATGCAGCAAACAGTCATTTGTATTTGGTAAACAATATTTCTTTGAGTGGTATTTTACAAGAAGGGTGAAAATGAAGGTTAACCATTGTTATCACAAATTCAGTTAGCAGAAGATGTCAGAGTCTTTCACTACAGGAGCTATATCTCAAACCCCAAAAAGGAAAAACATACATTGCATGTGTTCACAAGCAAGGAAATTTTTAGCGAAGAGGAAATGTATAGTCATTTCCAGTGAACTCTATTGTTTTCAAAGTTACAAAATTTGACTTTCAAACATTGACCATGAAAATCAGAGCTAAAAGAGCAATGTGTAGGTCTGTGATTTTAAGACTGATGCTAGATCCTGTACTGCTAAATCATTAAGGTAAAGTAAATGATACTTGTGTCAGAGGTTAAAAAGCAACTGCTGCCAATATCTTAGTGATGGCTCAGGCAATATAGACAGTCCTAAGCAACACTGATTCCATCCACTGAAATAAAGGTACATTGAATTCTATATGAAAAGATGCACTTTAAAGGTTAGGAGTTATGAACCAGGATTTTGGTCAGGGGATGAAAGGTTGCATGTTGCTAGTTAAAGGTTTTTACTTCGACCTGTTCTGTGTTCAGATCCAGCCTATGTACAGACTCTGTGAAATGTTTTCCAATGCAACCCACGCAGGAAAACACATATTAACGCTAGAAATGTGATTCTTCAGTAGTATAATGTCTGCCCCTGTTCTTCTGTTGGATGTTTACAAGTTAATGTACGTTTGGGTAGCCTTTTAAAAAACTTAAAACTAAAGTGAAATATTACCAGAACTCTGCAAACAGTGCACACTTCTTTGAACTTTGTTGCACCTACCAAAGTCAAATAAATTGCCTTTAAAACAAATTCCAATAATTACTGGAATAAGCATTACTGTATTTGAGAAATCATAACGTCACATTTCAGATGTCACATGGTGGTTTTAAAGTCAGATATATGTTTACATTGTCCTACAATAATGTTCAAATTCTGAGTCTTTCATCTGGTTATTAAAGGAGTTTAATTTTAAAGCTGCCAATAGCTACCTGGGGTGAGGTGAGGGAATACTTTCTCATAACACTGGTAAGTCTTCAGACTGTGAAAAGTATTAATGAAATGCAATTAATTTACATTAATATTTCTGCTTTTATTTATCAGATGTTTTAAAAGCCACTTGCAAAGAATAACCTTGAATAACCAATCTTATTTAAAAAAAAGAAAAGAATAAGTAAACGGGTAAGTTTTGACTATTAAATTGTAAAAAAGAAATTAATATTTTAATGTGGATACTAGAGTCTTCTCAGAAAAATCAACAACAACAAAAAAAATCAAAAAAAATGCTCCACCAAAAACTAAGCATAAGTGTCTGTCTTATTTTTAGTACTGCAGCCTGTTCCATTATGGTCCATTTTGACTGTGATTATCAGGAAAATACACCACCAGCTTAAAATTTGATTGAAAATTCAACATTATTTGTTTACAGATGTTGGAACAACAGAGCATGCAAACATATATAATTATAGAGTAATCATAAAAAATTTATGGCTTTCCAGGAATTGTAAGATGTCTCAATCATTTAGCTAGATAACAGCTATATATATATATATGTATAATAACTATAAATAATAGTTTTGTGTGAGTTGGCAAAAAAGGAAAAGAATTATGCCACACCAGCCTTCTCACTGGAATGAAAAAACAAAACAAACCGGAACAGAACTGTTGAAAACAAAACAAAGCACTACAGATAAACTAAATAAAAGATTAATAAAACAGCCAAAACAATGAGGAGCTTTTTCATGAATAGACATATTGAAAGTTGCCCAATCAAATCTATAAGAATGTATTAATTTCTACAGTTATTTAGCCAGTGAACATTTATAACTAACTGGGGTTTTCTGTAGTAAAGTTTTATTCCGTTAGTAGAAAAAAGATGTCTTTGGTGAATTCTGCCAGAATTTTTCTACTTACCAAAAATACTTAGTTATGAACCTGATTGCTTTCTACTTCCATACTTCGTGTGAAGTATAGTGAATTGTTGTTTTGCATCAGGAGTTGCTGATTCATTATGATTCCAATAAGGAAGGCACTGAGACCCTATAAAGTATCTTTCAAAATACCATTTATTAGCATTTATTATTTATTACTAACACTGTCAAGAAAGAGGGGATAGTAGAAGTAATCATGTCCCTTCAGATGCTGGGAACCCTAAGTTGTGCAGCATCAAATGGGTCATGGTGCAGCACATTTATGAAGATCCTGTCCGTGAAGGGCTACCCTGCTTGTGTTGTTAAATTTATTACAGGACTTTTCTTCAAATGAAAGAGTTCTAGTCATGATTTCTACTGTCAAATGCACAAGCCTGAATACCGAAGCTGAACAAGCAGCACAGCACAAGCCTGCTCCTACTCAGGTTGACAGTTATGAGAGTCACCAGCATTGTCCTTCCAACCAGGATCATTCCAGTTGAGAACACCTCAATACTTCTTTAACAATGGGCAGCTTCAGAACGCAGTCTGATACGTCGTCTGAGCTTCTTCCTCACTTCATTTTATGCTTCTGTGCTGCTTTTATAAAACAATGATGCAATGTTTTCCTTTCATGTACCATTCTGTATCTTCTTCCAACGAAGGATGAAGTTATTACTGAAATTTTAGGTGTTAATGCAAGATACAAATGCAAGATATTGTTGGTTTTGATACAGAAAGTTCAATTAAAGGCAAATTCATTCTTTACAGACAATATTCCACACTATCCTCACACACATATTGCAAAAGGAGTCAGGGAATAACTGAATTATCTTCTTATGTTACCAGCTCCATCACATTAGCACATCTCTTAATGTTCTACTGCAACGTTTCATTGAGAATAAGAGAAACTATAACAGACATCAGGCAAATAATATTTTCATCTTATTGACTGGAAATTTCAAATCAGAAATCCTGAATTACCAACCAGAATTCCAATAAGGTGCGTTAAGAATCCAGTTTTTTCCTAACATTAAAAATACCTATTGATTCCTTTTATCCTTGAGAAATGCTACCAACATTTTCCTGCTTTATTCTGGATTATTTTATCCTTAACATAAGCTACCAAGGGTTTTCCTCCCACCCCCTTCTGTTTCACCTAAAAATCTTAGTTGTCAATGTCAAATGTTCTGAATGGGAGCCAAGCAACGAAGAGGGCTATAGCTGTCATAGTAGCCCAAGCTGGATTGGCACTTGTTGTAGGTCATATGTCTCAGTAGCACTCAAATGGCTGAAAAGCTGTCCCACTTTAAAAGACAGAAATATGTTCAGAAAAAAGAAATCGTTGATCAACAGTAAATCTGAAAAATTTGCAATCACCAAACTTTTATATGTAAATATCAAAAGCTTTTCTTAGAACAAAAGTATTGGCTCAAGCAATTCATTCTGTATTGAACTTTGAATTGTGCAGTTTACATTTAAAGAAGACAGAAAGACTTTATGGCTGAAAATTCATGTCAGAAACAGGGTTGAGAATATGATTTTTTAACTTAATATTAATTTATGTATTTAAACAGTGTGGTCCAAAAGATGGAACACACAGTCTTCCTCATCCCATTTGTACTACACTGAATTTCAGTTGCCTTGATGGAGTCACTAATAATGGTTGCAAATTAAAAAATCGATTGCACACACATCTTAGACATTCATCTTATCTAATTCCTTCAGATCTACTGGTTTAAACCTTTATCTCATTCTCTGGGATATTTCTCCTATGTTTTAACTAAAAGTAAATAGAACCAAAGACCAGCTTGCAACAAACTATGTAAATCATCATCATTTCCTCCATGATTACTGTGTGCTGGGAATACACAGTCACAAATATTTGTTTATTGCTTGAATAGACTTTTTATGTCATGAAGACTAGATGGACTGCAGTTGGATGTAATCACACTGTAGAAAATGAGCAGAAGTAAGGGAACTCTTGCAATTCTATATACTTGTCCCATGTAAATTTCTTCTTCCTTAGATCACTATTAACAACTGAAATTTTACTGTTTGTGAAGTGAACGAACATTTTAATTCTCATGGACAGAAATGTCCATAGTTTGACTGATTTGTTTTCTACAAGATTATATATGCTAACAATGACTGTGTTTCAAGGTTACATTCTGCAGTATAAATTTGCTACCTGACAAGTTGCACTAAAAACACTGATCCACATTCCTATCTAGTTTATATTTCCACGTATATTTTATATATATATTTATTTATATTTTTTAAAGTTAAGCTTTTGCTTGGGTTAGGTTTTTTTTTTTGGAAGTGGTTTTGTAACTTCAAGAGAAAGAACTTTTTAATTAGGTGAGAATCAAAACTTTTCTTCCCCCAGTTTCTGATAGGAAAAATTTTGTGAAGTTCACAATTGCTTTTTAAGAAGTCAAAAATGATGAGAAAAGAGAAAGAGGTTTTTTGCTGACACACCACTCACTCCATCATCCCCAAAAGCAAACAAACAACCTGCTCAGTTGGTTTTTTCAAAATATATATATATATTCTTAACCCAAACCAACTTTTCATTGGAGACACAACTGTAAATGAGAAATGCTCTGAAGCTGGGATTCTATAGTCAGTAGGGATTAAGAGGAACTCTCATTCTTACAGACTGTGACATATATTTTATATCAGGGAGATTGGTTGGGGAGAGTTCTTTTGCCTGTCTGACACTTTAAGAGAGAGAAAAATCTCCGTTCAAAGTACAGATGTCCTAGTTTCAGCTGAGATAGAGTTAAATTTCTTCATAGTAGCTAGTACGGGGCTATGTTTTGGACTTTTGCTGGAAACAGTGGTGATAATGTGGAGATGTTTTAGTTGTTGCTAAGTAGCGCTTACACTGGTCAAGGAGTTTTTCAGCTCCCCTAGCTCTGCCGGGAGCACAAGAATTTGGGAGGGGACACAGCCGGGACAGCTGACCCCAAATGACCAATGGGATATTCCATTCCATATGACGTCATGCTCAGTATATAAAACTGGGGGAAGAAGAAGGAAGGGGGGGGGCGTTTGGAGTAATGGCATTTATCTTCCCAAGTAACAGTTACACTTGATGGAGCCCTGCTTTCCTGGAGATGGCTGAACACCTGCCTGCCCCTGGGAAGGAGTGAATGAATTCCTTGTTTTGGTTTGCTTCTGTGCGCAGCTTTTGCTTTCCCTATTAAACTGTGTTTATCTCAACCCATGAGTTTCCTCACTTTTACTCTTCCGATTTTCTCACCGATCCCACGAGGGGAGAGTGATTGAGCGGCTGCGTGGTGCTTGGTTGCTGACTGGGGCTAAACCAAGACAGTAGTAACTAGTATGGGGCCGTGTTTTGGATTTGTGCTAGAAACAGTGGTGATAATGTGGAGATGTTTTAGTTGTTGCTAAGTAGTGCTTACACTAATCAAGGACTTCTTCAGCTTCCAATGCCTGGCCAGGTGCACAAGAATCTGGGAGGGGACACAGCCAGGACAGCTGACCCCAACTGACCAATGGGATATGCCATACCATATAACTGCATGCTCAGAATATAAATTTGGGAAAGAAGAAGGAAGCGGGGGACATTTGGAGTGATGGTGTTTGCCTTCCCAAGTAACCGTTACGCGTGATGGAGCCCTGCTTTCCTGGACATGGCTGAACACCTGCCTGCCCATAGGAAGGAGTGAATGAATTCCTTGTTTTGCTTTACTTGGACGCGCGGCTTTTGCTTTACCTATTAAACTGTCTTTATCTCAACCCATGAGCTTTCTTATGTTTACTCTTCTGATTCTCTCCCCTACACCACGTGGGGAATGGATGAGCAGCTGTGTGGTGCTTGGTTGTAGACTGGGGCTAAACCATGACAACCGACAATCTTTTTTTTTACTTCCAGTGAAAAATTTCTTCACTGGAAAACAGTAATTATTACAAATCTAATCAATATTTAGATTTTCATGGTGGGACGCTTCTGAGGAATCTATTGCAGTTTCCTTCCCAGCTCCTGCTAGATTGTACTTAGTACTGGTTGCTGAACCCTTTAAACGTCCTGGAACATTGTTGGCCTAAGATAGTACTTTTATTTTCTATAAGCAGTGCTGCCCAGAGATACTATCATCCAGTACTAAGTTATTGGAAACATGACCAAAAGCAACAATCAAGCTTTCTTTAATGTCTAAATCAGACATTCAGCATCTTAGCTAGTAATTATTTTGATATCCACTTCTTTCCTTTTACAGTTGTTCTGTTCCAGCTTCTGTTATATTGAACCCTTGTGATAATACTCCAAGAATTAAGAGGTGAAAATAATAAAATAGATTAAATTTTACAGAAGGGTCATATAATTTTCATGTCTTTTTTACACTATGTTTTAAGAAACATGTCTTTTCTTACTGTAGGCTTGTAACAAACTGTATTGACTAGGACAAACACATGGGTTCCAGAAGCTGTAAAATCTTGTGATATGGAATGATAAAATCACTTAAAAACAAACCTGTTGAAAGACAGAGTGAATAGAACTAATCCTATACAGGACATGGCAGAGCATCAATGCAATCTGTTCAAAGATACTGATCCATTACAGAAGTAAAAGAGACACTTCAGCTTTTTCACATAGCAGGTAATAGAAAAACAGATATGAGTACCTGCACTGTAATTATCTGTTTTCTTTAAGACTAGCACAGTGTCAAACCTGTCTGGAGACAAAATCACAATTAAATTCCACCCTAAAAACCAAACAAATGTTTTTTAATAAAATTATATTCTCATAAGCTTCCTACCTAACTCATGTTATTTCCTTCCTGATTTGTGTTCTTGTCTGAAGATCATTGATCAAATCTACACCACAATTAAGGTATATAGCACATATCTAACAGTGATAGAAATTCATTTATGTTCCAATATTCAGGCAAAATAAATAACATTGTTGGTTTGTTTGTCTGTCTGTTTGTTTGATTTTTTGATGTTGGGAAGCAAACATGAAATTGGTAAAGGAAGTTGTTAAGGACAAACTCCTTGCTATAAGCAGTAAGCCACTTAAATTCTTCTGTGTCAGACAGGAACAATATAAACCTAGATACCATTAGTTATAGTTTTTTTCATGGCTACTTTTAAAGAAACAAAATGACAAGCAAGAAAATTTCAATGCTTATGGCATAGGGAACCTAATTCAGAGGGGGAAAAAAGAAAGCAGAAGTTTTTATCCCCATTGAAGTGCAAACTGTTATGAATCTTCTCCTAAATTCAGCTTGGACAACTTTGCAAGAGAGAGCCCTTTGATCTACCTGATGTGGTATCACATATTCAGCACATAACAGAGTGAGTAGTTACTCCCAATATGTTCCTACAGCCAATGAAATTGAAGACAAGCAACAAATATTCAAAGAGCCCGGCTGCTCAAAACTTACAGAAGATACAGTAAACTAAAAGATAAACAGGTCCAAGTGGTAATGCTTAGTTTGCGGAAACCAAACAACATGAAAACACACTTTTCTGTTAAGTTTACTGAAAATCTGGTGGCATGAGAAATGGTGTCTGTATGTAGTTGTTTAGATTTTATATTCTTACCAGTACATTTACCTATTATGTGAATTAACTTGCAAAGTGTATTTGGAATTATTTTTATATTTCATTGAAATTTTCTATATTTTAACTGAAGTTTATTGAGAAAAAACAAATACAAAAGTATTTCTGCATACTTAAAATGACCCTGTTTTACATTTTACATTGGGTAAGAGCACTTAATTTGTCCTCAGGGAATAGAAATTGCTAATATTTTGGTATGGATACCTTCTATTTTAACACAGTAATTTTTTGTCCACAGAACTTACTTAAGAACCTAGTTCACAATGTATAACCGTGGGGTATGAAAATCCTTATGCAGTGTCATCTTTTAGGCTGAAGTTGATTCAAAGCCTGCTTGGTCCTTTGGGAAGCTGCAAGCAGTTTCAGGGTTGCTTACATCTTTTGCTCATAGCAGTTGCCAATAAACTGTTGTGGCAATTACAAACTTGTTCTAAGTTCCTTCAAGGAATTCATTAAGAAGTCTTTCTGCAATATTCTGATTGGGGAGCAGCACAAACAGTACTGCAACACACTCTACTGTTCCAAGACCAATTTAAATACCTGCTTTGAGTTATTAGGTGTATTTTATATCCTGTAACCCAACAGGCTTCCATTTTAACTTCCAGACCAATTATTTGACATATACCTGGAGTCCAAATACTTTTTTCTTAAAAGAGAAAGAGAAGAATAAGTTAAATTTTGGAACTATCACTTCAAAGAAAGATGGCAATTGGAAGCAGAGATGTTCCAGTTCTGTAGCAATCTTAGTTTCTAAGTTTCCCAAGTTTCAGTAGTTAGTCACAAAAACAGATTTTGAGGCACCACATAGTACAGAGGAACATGTCATATAAGAAAGTTAACACAGACACACAGACATAGACACACACAAACAAAAATTTCCGGAATGGCAATCCAAGAAAGATTTTGTTATTATCACTTCCACATCATGAATGAAAGAAGCATTGCAGACACCCAGTAAGTGGGATGTGCTTGAATGAAAGCACTTTGTGACAAATTTTTGTTTCTTTTCAATTTGGAATTAAGTTGGAAATAAGTAACTTATCAGAAGAGCAAGGGTCTGTATGCCGCACATTGAAGTCTGGGAGGAATGTTTCTAGGATCTCTGAATTCCATTGGATTGAGGTACATGTAAACTATCTGTTGTTTGCCTATAATCCAAGAGCGGTACACGTGTATAAATGAAACAGGTTGCTTAGAGCACTCTCATTGCTTTGCCAGTAGTTTTTCTCCCCAGGAGGCTCATAAAACCATTACTTATGCACAGTCGTCTCAGAAACAAAATATTAACTGGTATTTACTTAACAAGACACTCGCTATGTAATCTTTACCAAGAGACTGAGTTCACAGATTTTCTGTTCTCTTGACATATGGAGAGGCATAATCCATAGGTACACCAGCATTCATGGATTATGTAACCAAATTATGGATCATTTACTGGACAATTTCCAACCTAGCTATTATGCCAACTGTTAAGTCTTTCACACTGAGACTGAGAAAATGTTCCTGAGCCCTAATGCTCCACTGAAAGGAAGCAAGAGTGGATTCATTGTCCTGCAGATTTGCCTGTGTTGCCCCTGCTGTACACAGAACCACTTTCCAAACCAACTGGCAGAATTCCAGATCCCTGAGGATGTAGATTCTGTGCATGAACTAAATGTAATAATTTTTTGCTCTACCTCATGGATTTATCTTGTAAACCTTCATTTATCATTTTACTCTCTTGAAAGCACTCTATATTTGGGTTCTAGCAGGGTTTATACCACAGTGACTTCTACATTGATAAAGCAATACCCAGTTTTGTAGTTACACTTAAGTGGGTTATTTAAGATAGGAGCATTTATTAATAACAGATTATTTGTTAAAAAGATGTACTTGATGAAGAAAAGTGGTACGTATCACAAATAATTTTATAACAACACAAGACTGTTCTTTTTTTACACATATCAAATTCAGGCAAAGTTTAAGCACGTGTTATAGTAAAGTATAAAAGTCAGAAGTCTAATGAAGACTGAAGGCAATATCGGAAAATCAAAAACAACAAAAAAAGATTGTTCTAAAGTCAATATATACATTTTCACCAAGTTTTATTTGTAGTTTATGGAAGGGCAACAAATATTTTTATGCCCTTTACCATTAGTCCATAATTAATGCGTGCGTTGGAATATTTCCAGTCCCTGCTTTTCCTGGATCCTGCCCAGTCTCCTACAATGCAGTTACTCTGTGACTTCTGCTTTTGATTCATATTTTTCTTCTTAGTCACATTGAAAAAATCTTAACTGTTGACCTGTATTACAAAACTATACTGAAATATCTTCCATTTCTCCCCAAGACACAACTACTTCATTCTGGCAATTTAATAAAGGTGGAAAAGGGCAGATTTTTCCCCGGTAAGTCAGAAAAAAATGTAATTAAAGGATACAAATATAATATAATACCAGCTTTTGGCTGGTAGCTAACCATTGTAAATCAAATCATGAATATACATAATATGTAACTTGATCACAGTTTAAAAACTAAGTAAAACAAATTAAAAGGTAAACTTATTGAACAAAAACCAAAGAAACACAGGTACCCTATATCCCCAAAGATGTAGGCATTCATGTATTTACATTGTAAAAAGAGGGAAAAAAAAAGAAGAAAAAAACCAAGATAAGGGAAAATGTCTTTTAGTAAGGCACACAAAAATGTGAAAGGGAGAATGTCTTATAAAAAAATTGCTCAAAGTTATGACTTCAGCCAATTGCACCCAATCCCACAATAAAAGTGACTTCCACTTTCACAAACATGGGTTGAATGAAGAGTTTCTTTCATGAGTTTCACCTGTTTTTGATTGTAACATTCAATAGCAAGTACGGAAAATTAGTCATGAATGATTATTCTCTTTGATTTTGTATTCACTGCTTCTGTTTTTAAGAATTGCTTCTTTTTCTCCTCGGCACGTATTTGAAATTCAGGCATCCTATGAATCTAATTATGAGGGGCTTTTTTCCCATTTCCTGTATTCTTATTTATATACCCCAATAACTCCTTATTTGGCATTAAAATTACCAACACAAAGGTAAAGAATTGAAAGAAAATGTACGAACCTGAAATCCAAACATAACAGAAGTACCTTCCTATTCCACGCTTCTTGTAAATTGCTGTTCCAAGAAAATGTTCTTCCCTATTCCCAAACTTTTTCCCTTCCTTTCCAACACAACTCTTATTTTCCATTGCTTTATATTTTTTTTTATTTCGTATTGTTCAATTTGAACATGAATGAACTGTAATTCTTTTATTAATGAGAGAGGGAGGACTTATCAGAAATTTCAAACTTTGTACTGTGACACAGCTTTAAAGCGCTTATTAGCATTGCAACTTCCGTCACTGAAGGAAGATAATTTTAAGTAACTTTCATGCATAGAAGCAACATACAGAAATATTAACTAAAATGCTTTTGATCAGTGTCTAAATATGTTTACTCAGGAATCAAATCTCAGTTTCTCAGAAGCCAGGTGGACTTACCTGCCCCAAAAGTATGGAAGTCCATTCTTGTAGGAATGCAGGGATATTGTAAATATCAGGGCTCAAAGCTGAACACAGAAATCTACAAGCTTATTTTTCCAGCACTATTTGGAAGGTGTTCATAACCAAAGAAATCTCATGCAAGTAAGTTAATACATTTCATAATACTGAACTCAGCTACTGACCTGTTTGTTGAAATTCCTAACACTTGCCGAAAGATGGTGAAAAGTACATCAGTACTCAGAAATCCATACTTTTTCTCCTTCCCCTAATGCCCATTCCTCCACGTCTACTTTTCTTCCAAGAATCCTGGAGTAATGTGTCATGTTTCTCTAGCATGAGGGCTGCTGCCTGTGAGATATCAATAAGGACACATTGTCAATGGACATCTCGGACTTAATCTATATGAGCGTTTCAGTTCAGATCAAAAAGGGAAGTGAATCTCCAGACTATCCCACTTAATGTATTTGGTTTCACATCAAATAGTATGATCTTCAAGAAGATGACCTGGATTCTTTTTGAATGAAACTAAACCTGAAGGTGTGATTCACAAGTGCATCAGAAGTCCATTGCAATTGTTAATAGACACTCAGCCTCTGGGATGAGACTACAGCAAGTCCTTTATACCCCTGTGAAATACAGGTACAGTAGATGCTTGCTGTCAGCACTTAGTATTTTTCTCCTAATTGAATAAATAGGGCAAAAAGACTCCCAAGAAGCCCCTAGAAGCTTCCTCAAGAGCACACCTGTTGGAAAGGAGCTCCCGAACATGTCAGCTCATACAGTGCTAATCAGTGACGGTTATGTGAGACACATTTGACGGTCACAGAGGAGTTGAAGGCATAAATATTACATAACTGGGGCTTTCTGGAGACTGCTAGCCTAGCCCTGCTTGATCTCCAGAGGTTACCTCAGGACTATTAACCAAATGGACCATACCATGAGAGTCAAACCTATTATCAAGGTCAGGAGGCTGAGGGGTGCTTTCCCTGGCTAACAAGAGAACACCAACATGGACGAATCAAGTATCTTGGTATCATCATGTGAGGCTGTTCTAGGCCTACTCTATCCAACCATGGATTTAAGCATAGAGTAAAACCAAAATTGCTATGCTTGAACCACTACATGCTTCAAACTCTTAGTAAGATCTCACCTCCAGATGGATTCTTAAGGGATTGGGTTTTTAGATGGTTTTGTTTGGTTTTTCTGTTTGTTTGTTGTTGTTTGGGTTTTTTTTTTTTTTTCTCTGAAGGAAAGTAGGGTCAATCATTGAATTCTGTGGTTACAACTTTGTACAATCATGACACTACTGTTCTTTCTCCTTCTACTGTAATAACCAGGAATTTACATCACTTGGGATTTTTCCTCTTGATTTTAGGTGCTTGCCTTCTAGATGCATTATTTAATTTCTGTAAAAGCGTGCCATGACATGATGCTATCCTCTAAATACTTTAGTTTAGTAGCTGGTGTGGAAAAAGAAAAAAAAAAGTGAGAGTTGAAGGAACCAACCAGATTTTCTTTTAAAAAATTACTGCTTAAAAACATGAAAATACTGACACAGTACCAATATTCAAGAACTTACCAGTCCCTTCTGAACTGTTCTGTACAGGACACAGCTATTCTGTTGTCAAAGGTAATAACTTTTCTCACACAAAGAAACTTCCATGGGAAATAACTTACAGTATCATCACTACCAATGAGAAAATATTTTGTATAATCATTATTATATTGATTTTAAAGCACCTGCAAGGGAAAGCAACCTCCTAGATTTCAGACAATCTTTCTCATGCAAAATAATGTCAGTTTTCAACAGAAATTAAGAATTCTTTAAGGAAGGTGTTTAAACATTACATAGGTTCATCGGTTACAGAATCTTTGTTCCTAAGGTTGTTTCTTGTGCAGGAGAACCTCTTTTGTTGTCTGCAACCTTCTTTCAGTTATGTCTACTGGTCTGTTCCTGAAGTTCCCGGGTGTATGGACGCATGTTTCCTATTGTTATCCATTAAGGCAAATAAGCATAAAGATTTCACTGGAAATTGGAGTAGTTTAATCTTATGTTGGATTTCCATAAAAAAAGTAGAATCATTAAGAAATTGTATTTTATAGTATGTGATTTGCACCTAACAACTTAGTTAAATGTGCCTTGACTTATCTTTGGTGTCAATCCGTTTCTATTTTAATTCTATTTTAAATATTTGAGTAAAAAGTGTCTGCACATTTACCCATTCTCTTCTATGCACTCTGATGAATACCCAACAGTAAACCACTTCCTAGACACAAATATCTACCGACAACATCAAAGCAACATCCAATTATTTTCAAAGAGATAAAGAAAGGCATATTACTATGCATGGGGGTATATTATTTTTCAGCTTAATAATAGCTGTGTATTGAAAAGATTGCTAAGAGCAAACAGAGACATATTCAAGGTGAATGATCTACTTGGAACATTTCAAAGAAATTTGAGTTTCAAAACAGCTTTGTGAATCTGCAACTTGCGACTTCAAAGCAGCATTACAACTTGCTATAATGCAAGTAATTCGTGTTTACTTAATTTATACCCATACCTAAGAGCTGAACAATGTAATCAGGTTGTTCTGTGGGTACTTTATCTCTTTTTTTTTCCCTTGGGTGTTTTTTTTTTTTAGTAATACATAAGTTTAGTAGTATGTAAGTTAAAGAAAAAGAAGAAATAAGCACTGATAAAAAGAATATTTTAGCCTTTAAAATCAGACTGTAGCACTCCTGTGAGTCTTCAACTGTAAAACTGGTTGCGTTCACATACTTAAAAGTTACTAAACAAAGATCTTTAAGCTCTTTTATGATAAAAGCTGTCAGAAAAGGGCCCAAATTATATGTTTCCACAATATGTCCTCTGTTGACTTTTTAAGTTGTATTTACATAAAAAAGATATTTCCCCTTCATCCTGCACAGCAAAATAACTTTGAAATCTTCTCTTCTCCATTGGTAACAATGTTTTAAGGCCATTGCATCAATGAAAACACTTGACAGATTTTTAACAATAAATTAAAAGCGTCGCTAATATTTGAAAAGAAAGCTGAAGAAGTCCAACTTTTAAACTCACCGATTGTTCTTTGTGATGTTTCCATGAGATGAAGAAAACAACTTAACTAATTGTTTTTCCTCAGTAAATACATTAAGGATAAGGATGAAAACAAGTTCAGAACCTTTTTCTTGACATGTTTCACCCCGGGAATAGGGCAAAACTAGTTGATTAATGGAACAGCTGTAATTACTTGGTCATGAAGGAAAGTACACTTCTCAGAAAAGTTGTCATAGCAAAAAGCTACTATATGCAATTTTCTAAGGAAAGGCTACTATTTTTCTAGGCTTCAAACTGGGACACAGAATATTTTGATATGAAACAAAAAACCTGAACAATTTAAGGTAGGGTTCAGGTAACCTGACTGAGCTTAGAAATACATTCACTTCGTTCGAGTGAATGACACACATTTAAAGCATGACTGCTCTGATAATTGTTCTTAGAAATAGTGTGGTAGAGTTTCATATCAAATTTGTAGTAATGGTCTCTTAAACAAGTAGTCATAGTATCACGCCATCAAACACATCTTGAATACTTCCATCCACACACTTTTTTGTCCCAGCTTCTAGTCAGACTCTACTAATAATTTGAATTCTTTATTCCCATCTGTGCACACACAGAGAAAATTCTGTAGCTGTTATGGAAGAAATCCAAATAATAAAATTAGTTATATAGACATTCACCTACACCCCAAGGTCATGCTACATATTGTCTGCTAGAATAGGCACATTTACTTTCTGTAAATGACTATTGTTAGCTTAACCAAAGCCCACAGAACAGTGAGGAACATTTTTAACACATCTTCATGAGTCAGTTTGGAACCTCAGTTTAACAAAAATTGTTAACACTATGGGGGATGGGGATGGGTTGGAGAAGGGACAAACTAATGGCTGAAGTGTTTCTCTTGCCAGAAGTAAGGACTGCAGAAATCTACACCGATTATTTTACACTCAGGTAGTAAGGGGTGTTCCAAGGCAAATCAATGCTTCTTTCAAAGAAGGCAAGGTTAGATGAGAGGTGCTTCTCAGAAGTGAACTGGACCCTACAGAACTGCATGAAACATCTTGACATTTATTTTTCCCAAAGAGAACAACGGAATAGCTCTGAAGCCAAATAGCTGGCTGTAAGTTCTCTTTCAAGTTTTCTTCTCTGTATTTAAGCATATCGTCAATTTTATTAACCTCTTAAACAAGGAAGATGTCTATGGAAGGAGGCAGCTGGAACAGTGGAATAAGAAACAGTGTCTCCTGCACTGAGAGGGGTTTAGAGTGCTAGTCAAGAGTGAGTCTCTTCTTCTATGGCTGGCTGCAAAAGCCTTCCCAATGTCAGAGTGGAAAGAACAGGGTAAGAGCTAAGAGCTCGTTAAGCAGTTTAGATGTGTAGAAGTGAATGATGCTTGGGAGTTTTCAGTGTTTGGAGGAAAGTAAAACCACATGTTTTCTCCCACATGTTCTCCAGGCGCTGTTTCTGAGGTGCACACTCGTGTCCTTTTCTGCTATTGCTGTGACGATCAAACAAAGAGTGCTGAGTTAGTATGTAAGCAGAACAGGCAGTCCTAGTTCACTGTCCATTGACAGCATGTCAGTGTGCCTCAGTGTTAGGAGATGGCTTCATAACAGGAGCAGACAAACAACTGCAAAATTTTTGAGGCCTAGAAAATTAATGACTTACATCTAAAGAAAGTACAGCAAATTTTTAAATTTGATCTTTTAAAATGAATTTGTACTAAGGCATCTGAAATTATGGAAAGTCGCAATATTGGTAAGTCAAATGTAGAGTAAATATATAAGCAGTATATGCTTTTAGCAAAATCTTTTAATCCTACAATATCTTCTACTTACTGCACTATTTTCATTTATCTGTTGCTTACAAAATGTGAGCGCTAGAAAAAACAGTGTTACTAACTGACTTTCTCCATTAATAAAAGTGGAGATATGGTTTTGTGATTGCAGTTTTGAGATACAATTGCTCAATTGGCTTTATGACTGGGAAGAAATTTGACTGTACTCCAATGCTTTCATCAGAAATATGAATTGACTTCAAATGAGAATTCCAAGTTTAGTTTTAAATTGTGATTATTTTTTTTTAGGAGGGAGCTGGTCTTCATAAATTTGAAATATTAAACAAAAATAAACATCACTGGTTGATTCCAAGAGCTAAACAAACCCCACCACTATTCTTCAAAATCTCAAACTGAAAATTTGGATGTGGCACTGGAGAATGCTTCTAAATTGTTCTGTCAGGCACTGAAATGACGTTTTCTTTAAGACAGAATTGTCTTTAGAGATTGAGCTGGTTTATTCTTCAAAAAACCTTCTTGGTTCTTAATTACTTATAAATAATTTAGAATATTCATGTTTGCAAAGCACTTTAGAAGGTCAATTTCAATATTTATGTACAAGATTCTCCCAAGACAAGGAGGGCTATAACTCAAAAAATTTTAACTCTTCTGTTTTGAAGACACATTAGTGTGTAATCTGAGCCAGATTCTCATGGTGTTTGGTTCTGTCATTAATTTGGTTAGTCAATGTTAAGGAATCAGCAGGTTCACCACTAGGTGAAATTGATTCAGTAAAGTAACTATTAATAAGTATTTCCTATAGTCCTGTCCTCTGGAGCACTGCATAAATAAAAATAAGAGATTATTTCTATGCCACAACTTCTTGAATTTCCAGAAACTGAAAGCCAGGCATGAATGCTCTCCTCTGTTTTTCCATTGTTTGGCTAGTATTTCTTTTCCTGAGGCTCCCTTATTTGGCCTCTTTCTCATTCCCCTTCACACAAGAGAATTCCACAGTGTTAAAAGCTAGCAGAAACACTGTTGTTCAGATGTGCTTCTGTTTTGGAAAAGAATACTTGCTTGAGGAACCTGTCATTATAATCCAAATCTATCTTCTGAACTATCTTCTGAAGCTAAGAACTGTCATACTGTGTTACACCACAGGCCAGCATGGCCTGCATCCCATTTTGAACTGTGCCAAAAGCAGATACTTATGAGTGGGTGAAAGAACAAAGGAAGCACATAAATATACTCTGTGCAATATACTTACTGACTACAACCCCTTGCACCTTAGCCTCAAGTATTTAACAGTGACCATGAATTTCTATGTAAAACAGTCTCTATGGATTTCTTTTCCATGAATTTGCCCAAAGTCTTTTCAAGGCTATGTAAGTAAACTTAATACCCACAACAGTGGTGGCAAGGAGTTAACTGCTTAATTACAAGTTAACTTATTTTATTTGGTTTGTAACTGTTACTTGACAGGTTCGTTTGATTTTCCCTAATTCTTTGACTGGAATAGAGAGTGAAGAGCTAATAACTTTTCTTCTTCACTAAGTCACCTTTTTCTCTCTTTAATGACTTTCAGGCTGAAAAATCCAAGTTTATTTAGAAATTTCTTCATATAGTAAAACATTTCATACATTTAATCGCCCTTGCTGCCCTTCTGAGAATGTTTATGAATTTGATTTAGGGTTTTTAGACACAGCAACCAGACTATACATTCTACTCTAAGTGTGGGCAGAGTTTGACTTGACAGTGTAACCATTTTCTCAGTTTCATTTTTTCTCCCTCCCTAGCAGTTCCTAAGATTGAATTTACCTTTTCCCTACAATCTCAAAAAACAGGAGACAGTGATTTCTTATTTAGCTGTGATGATGAATGGAGAATTAACACAACCACAAGAATTCCTGTTGCCTAATGAGTAATCTTACCCAGCATGGGAGGCCATTAATTATTCAATAGGAGCATCGATATTGGAAATATCTTAAGTTCTTTTTGGTTAACCAAGGGTACTAAAGCTAATCTCTTGCAGTTATACAATTTATACTCGTGGCTTAGGACACAGGTAGATATCTTGAGGAATGACATACTATTGAGTCACAAAAAAATTCCAGTTTTGGACTTGGTAGTTGAGGTAAGGAACAGAACTGCCTCCAGAACTCCACTGACATGCGGTTTTCAGATGTGGGTAACCCACTGAATCTGGTTAAACTTTTCTCAACTCTGTTTGCTACAGCTATCTTTTAGAGTACATTCAATATCGTCTGTCCCATTTTCCCTGCTCCATCCATTGAAGAGGTACAGAGAGTCAGTGAGACATCTAAAAAAAAATGAAATGGTGATTAAAGAAAGTGATAGGAGCATCAGCTCTCTTAGTGTGTCTCACATTTAACCCCAGTTTGTAACTCTTACCCTGAAATCCATTCTTGATAGAGCCAACAGCCTTGAACACCTAAGCATGCAATTATTCAGAAAACTGCCCAGAAAACTAGCTGGCAGAGGTTGATGTGAAACATAACTGAAAGTTTTTACCATTTTATAATAATTCTGATTAGAGAACAATCAAAATAATAAGCAAAATTGATTTGACTGAGTAAAAATTAATCAGTAAGTTGTCTCAGCTGTAACGTGTTAGCTGTTTTGAAATGATTGAACTTAATACCAGTTGCTAAACATGGCATCTGCTATTTTCCTTTTTTAATACAATGCATTCTGGTTTTGATCTCATTAATTCAGAGAACATCCTTGTACTTAAAATCATGTTCTTATGAGCATGTTACATCCAACACCTTTTACAACAGCTCTAGTTATTACAGTAGAAGTTCAAAAGAGAGCTGACATTTAAATACCCACTCAAAACAGTTAACAAAAGTCCAACAGTATATGTCAAATGATCCCCAACATATAAGTAATTTTTATGTTAATTCCATCAGCATTTTCTGTTCTAATCATAAAAATTCCAATATCAATTCAGTGTTTCATTGCATGACTTGTTCAACTCCAAACACCAGCTCAGTGACTTGTTTGGACAGTTTAAACAAATATACAAGTGTTCATGTTTGAGATAGCATGGGTTGTGTTTACTATGCTTCTAAACTGCAAAACTTTGGTGTGAGAAAGCTCTTTAAGAAACTGGAGGAAATGTTGCCAGTCAAAAATTTCACTGAAAATTATTAATGTAAACATTAGATACAGTTTAGCTCACTGCTTATTTCATGATAGATCACCTCACTCTTTCATTAATATCATGATTATTGCAGCTTGGCTGAAATCTTAGTCCTCTTTCCATGGCAAGTAAAGGCTGTCTTATCTTGCTCACCTTTCCTGAAGGACAGTCATGGCAATAGCATTTTTCTTCTTTTCTATAAGAAGTTTGACAACAAAAAAGAGTACTTCTCCATTAAATGACATTAGATGGTTATTGTCCTCTACAGCCCACTCATCAAGAATATGGTTGGAAATATAAATAATTGACTCACACCTGGCAACTGAGAAAATCAAGACTCATTATTATGTAACTTCATGACAAACGTGGTTTTTTAACTCCAACAATTCCTCTACAAATAGACACAGTTTACTTCTTTTGAGGTCAGTATTTTATTTTTAGTAAGGGTCTTGGGAAATGCATCAACCTATGCAGCTTGTGGACAAGCATTTAAAAATAGATACCATGTCACATTAGGCTTGATATCAAATTTTGCTGAGAATATGAGGATTACCCAAACTGCAGTGTAATACAGAACCTTGTACAGGAAAATCGTTTAATTCCTTCAGCTTTTCAAACTATAAACGAAGCAAATAAAAGATGGTGGAATAGGGCCTTACACTCACAGTTGCTGTGAGCTAATTGCCTCAATAATTATCAAGCCTCTTGCACAATCAAATTACAAAATAACTGTATTTTAATTTTTTGCCAGAAGCTGTAGTTTCCATCCAGCAGTATGAAAGATGAAAGAGGAAAATTTTGTTCTCAGGAATCTCACTGCTGAATATCCTGAGCCATCATAGGTGGTAAGGTTTGTAGCAACTCTTTGTTCTCTCCCTTCGGGGCTTCTTCTGTCTTACTTGTGGATTAGCTTTCCACCTTGTATAAGTAATTAAGTCAGAAGATTTAACAGCCTCATTGCTTGTACAAGAGAATGCGCTTGCTCAGAAATTCAGGACATAGCTGTATAGCTATGTAGAGGCTTGTTGGAGCCATAAATTCAAAGTATACTAAGCAGGATATAACTAATATTTGCTTTCTTTGAAGACAAATAAGCACACTAAAATGGGTTAACCAGTGACATTGTATAACATTTTGTAAAAAGTTAAGCAGAAACATATAAATAATACATAATCATAAAGGGATAAATGGAGGCTTGTGGTATAATTTCACAAACAGGGTACAGCGAAACATGTATGAGTAGAAAAATTCGCAAGGTTAGAGAAAAAGATGTAGAACAGACAGGAAATATAACTTGTGAAACAGCAATAATCCTATAGAAGTAGTAGGAAAGATGTCTGATAAACACACAAGTCCTTGTCTTAAAATTAGTCTTTGTGGGGAGCAGATGAGATCACACCCTTATTTTTATGGAAAGGGGGAGGACTATAAAAAATCAACAATGAAGGAGAAAGGATGGGGAAAAAAGATATTCACTTGGTTCCAGGTTTCCCTCACTGAAGAGCTCGCAAGCATATATATACACACACATATATATATGTGTGTGTATATATATGTATACAAGTTGTGATGCTTTGACCCCAGACAGCAACTAAGCACCCACCAGCTGTTCACACACTTTCCCCCACAGCAGGATGAGGAAAAGAATTGGAAGGGCAAAAGCAAGAAAAACTTGTGAGTGAAGATAAAAACAGCTTATTAAGTGAAGGGGGTGGGGGGAACCCCCAAATGATGCAAACGTATTCACTTGCCACCTCTCACCTAGAGAATGATGTCTAGGGAGTCTGTGAGCAATGACTACTTTGGAAAGACTCCACTTGAGTTTTATTGCTGAGCAGGATGTAATATGGTATGGAATATCATTTTGGTCAGTTGGGGAGGGCTGTCCTGATGGTGCCTCTTCCTAATGTCTTGGCCACCACCAACCTACTCACTGCGGGGCAGTGTGAGAAACAGAAAAGACCTCAATATTGTGCAAGCACTGTTCAGCAATAGCCAAAACACCAATGTGTTATCAGTACTGGCTTAGCCACAAATCTAAAACACAACACCACAGAGGCTGCTATGAACAAAATTAACTCCACCCCAGCTAGACACATACACATATATATTAAGTTGCAATAATTGTAAACTGCTTATCTGTTCAGCCTGCTTTATCTCTGCATTACTATGGACAGAAATGCTATTTGAGAAAGTCCTTGCTTACTCTGTCATTCGTACTGTGAGAGCTGTTCTATAGCCTTGACCATTTTTGTTGAATCCCTGTAATCTCTCCGGTCCTCTGGATCTGTTTTGACTCAGGGAAGCAAAACTACCCAAGGTGTTTAAGGTGTGCTCAAAATTTGGATTTGTACAATAGTGTAACAACATTCTTTAGGTTTATTCTATATTCTTTTCCCAATAATTTCAAAGATACAGTTCTGTGCATGTTTGTGTATTTGTATTATACAATTTAAAAATTATGTATTTTTGTATGTGATTTTGTTAAAAAATCACCTCAGTAGTCTCTCCTTTTTCTAATAATGTCTTAATATGTTGAACATCACAGCTCCCAGCCAAGGATCCTGTGCAATGCTTAGGATGACCTCCTTTTACTTTAAGAGCATTCATCTCTGTCCTCTGTTTTAAACTACTTTTTCATTATGCCAGGATTTTCCCCATTAAAGAATGGTTGCATATATTCTTCAAGTGCCTTGGTAGAGGAATCTGACAAATAAACATGGTTTGGGGAAATTCAGGCAAATAGATGCATATATTAATTATTTTCCATGTGTTTATTGAGTTCTAAGAGCTCTAATACCCTTGCAAGAAAGGACATCTTTCTATCCAAGCAATGCTGACATTTCCCCAGGAAGTTATGCTTACTTATGCCTACCAGTTCTATTCTTTATCATATCTTCTGTTAATTTGCTGATTGCTGGGTTTTTTGGTGTCTTGCACCCTGGATATTCCTTTCAAAAAAAAAAAAAAAAAAAAAGTAAGCATACTTTAGCAAACTTTTTGGTCTTTAATTGGCTTAAAAACTCTTCAGCCAGACA
The DNA here is from genome assembly GCF_949628215.1 of Phalacrocorax aristotelis. NCBI lineage: Eukaryota > Metazoa > Chordata > Aves > Suliformes > Phalacrocoracidae > Phalacrocorax > Phalacrocorax aristotelis. The sequence continues at coordinate 87,448,347 of NC_134277.1, forward strand.
TCTCTGGCTAGCTTTTTGTATGACACTCAAAAAGCACTTTTTTCATTGAAGTGGCAAAATGAATCCCAATTGCTTTTAGTGTCATTAGACACAGAGCAGTTACATGGACTAATCAAGTTATCCAAGTCTGAAGTGAGCAAAGAGACTAAGAATATACTTACAGAGGTTATAAGAGAGGAAAAAAAAGCAGTATTGTCTCATATTTCAAATATCTTTTTGACAGAAGTCAGTAACAAAAAAAGGATATCAAAGCATAATTAAGAGTGACTAAATGAAATTAAAAGAGGCATTTTAGAGGCAATATTAAACTACTCAACTAGGAATTTTCACAGGATTTGCAAGCACAGAGGTTATCCTGTCTCACATAAAACCCAAATAGTAACTGACCTTATTAAAACATTAAACTATTTCCATTGACAACTCAGTCCAAAGAGCTGCCTAATCTGAAGATGAGAAATTTTGCAGGGTTAGAGAAAAAGCATACACTTGCTTATTGTCTCATGCACTGAGCAGGTCAACTCTTTCTCCACTAATTTTTTGAAAATAGGATTCTCTACTGTGAGGAACTGGCTTATAGCACAGGTGATAGTCTACTTCTTCTGTAAAGATACTCATAAGAAACCAGAGTTGAGACATTGGTATGCAGCTTTGCTATCAGAGCTGGCCTCTCAGCACAGACATAAATAGTGATATCACGGAGGGTATCCTACTGTTGTATAAAATCATCACTGTAAAGCCTTCTTTTACAGAACAGATGTAGCAACATTTCAAAAACACAGAACAAGAAAGATTTGGAAGCAACCTTATATCTTTGATTTCAATGTTCTTCTGTTAAATGTAGTCATACAATATAATCTTAGCCAAATGGCTACTCTTAAGGCAAGGGAGATAAAGATAGACCTATTTATTTTGCCAAGTCTGTTTTAGGCAGATAAATTATCCAGCTGGTTCAGGGACTTATCATATCCACAGGTATATTTGTTGCAAATCAGAACAAAAGTGTTAGCAAAGGAGATCAGGAGGTCCCTGTAGCAGCACAAGGCAGCTGAGAGAATTGATATAGCAGATATAGTTAATAGCTTGGTTTCAAGCATTTGGAATTTCTGTTAATTTTGTAAGGTTAAGAGTAGCTGGGGGGAAAAAAAAGGCGCAAATGCAGCACTCTACATTTTCAAGAAGTTCTGACCTGAATGAATGCTGGAACAGGTTTCTTCTTTACAGTGATGCTTATATGAATGAAATGCTGAGCAGTTATTAATGAGGCAACCACATATATCACAGAATCACAGAATCACAGGTTGGAAGGGACATCAGGGATCATCTAGTCCAACCTTAATAGTACCAGATTGTTTAATTACAAGGAAATGAGAAATATCATCACTCATCTGCCCCCACATTTCTGCCTAGGTAGTCATTTAGTTTGATCATTGATTCATAATCATTTGACATTCCCAGTACTCTATGGGATCCACCAATCTTTTCTCTACTGTCTGCACAGACCTTGGAATAGTACACACAAATCTTTTAATAACATGCTTGGGAAAAAAAAATCTAAAATATATTCCTGTTCCTTCATGTAAACTTCCTTCGTGATGAACTTTCCAGTAACAGCATCCTGGCTTGTATCAGAAATAGCATGGCCAGCAGGATTAGGGAAGTGATCGGTGGTCATGCCCCTGTACTCAGCATTGCTGAGACCGTACCTTGAATACTGTGTGCAGTTTTGGGCCCCTCACTACAAGAAGGACATTGAGGTGCTGGAGCGTGTCCAGAGAAGGGCAACAAAGCTGGTGAAGGGTCTGGAGAACAAGTCTTATGAGAAGAGGTTGAGGGAACTGGGGTTGTTTAGCCTGGAGAAGAGAAGACTGAGGGGAGACCTTCTCGCTCTCTACAACCACCTGAAAGGAGGTTGTAGTGAGGTGGGTGTTGGTCTCTTCTCTTAAGTAACAAGTGATAGCACAAGAGGAAATGGCCTCAGGTTGCACCAGTGGAGGTTTAGAACAGATATTAGGAAAAATTTCTTCACTAAAGTGGTTGTCAAGCATTGGAACAGGCTTCCCAGGGAATTGGTTGAGTCACCACTCCTGGAGGTATTTAGAAGACATATTGAGGTGGCACTTAGGGATATGGTTTAGTGGTGGACTTGGTAGTGTTAGGTTAACAGTTGGACTTGAGAACTTTAAGGGTCTTCTTGAACCTAAATGATTCTATGATTCTGTGAGGTGGCTTTTGTAGCCAGCTATCTTCTAACCTTAGATGCCTCCAAGTTATCACCCCAGAGGCTTAAAGAGGCAGAAACTAGTAAGCAGGAGTATTGGACCCTTACAGGGAAAGGGAGGGTTGCAGTAAAAGAAAAGAAGTTTGTGACTTAGTAATGACTATTATAATACAGCGACTTCATTCCAACTTTGTTTCCAATGGTTTTTCCCTTCTCTTTTACTCATATTTCTTCCTACTTTACTTTAAAGCCAGATCTTGAAACGGTCTGCCAGAAATGAATGTCCTATTAATACAAGGCTTGGAAAGAGGATAACAGAACAGATGACCATGTTGAAACAAGCATAAAGAGAATGAGAATGAAGTATTCTTAAAAATGGCAAGACAGACAAACATTGGTGACCTTCATGCAAACTGTCTCCAAAGTCAATGCAGTTGCACCAGAATGTTTATTTTTAATTTTGTTCTCTAATAAAGCAGCAGCATTTTCCAACCTCAAAAAAGTCATCTCTATTTACTCAGCTGTATTATTGCTATTAATCATTTATAGAGCATCATAAATTTGTACAGTGTTTTACAACTAGAGATGTATTTTATACCTAAAAGAGTTCAGGTACAGAAGACAAACTATATACTGATAAAACAGCACTTCACTTAACTGAAAGAATCAGGAGATATTACGGACTACTACCTGTTACTGCTCTTCCATGTGGGTGGTGATGAAGTTGCAGCATGTAGCCCAAGGGTGATTAAAAGAGACTTCAGGGCCTTGGGACAGTTAGTGAGGGAATCTGGGGAACAGGTTACCTTTTCCTCCCTCCTTCTGGTTGGGGGCAGTGACTTGAAAAGAACAGGCGGAACCAATCTATCAACACGTGTCTCTGTGGCTGGTGTCACCAACACAGCTTTGGGTTTTTTGACAACAGAATGGCCTGCATGGCACTGGGATTGCTGGCATCTAATGGGAGCCACCTTTCTCAAAGGGGAAAGAGGGTCTTTGCTCAGGAGCTTGCAGGACTCATTGACAGGGCTTTAAACTAGAGTTGAAGGGGGAGGGGAAACATACCAAGGCTTGCCTGTGACAAGCTGTGGGGTGTTACACAACGGTTAGAGGGACAGGCTGCTAGTAGGAGCCCTCAACTTGTTGCCCAGAGGTGTGCTGGGAACACTGCAGCACAGCTGAAGTCTTGCAGAGATGAGCTGGGGGCTCCTGAAGTAGTAGGAGCCAACAAGGAAACTCCTGTGAAACACCTCAAGGGAATCAAGGGGTGTTCTGCTAAGGAGACACAGCCCACAGCCCAGATGAAAATCCTCTACACTAATGCACACAGCATGGGAAACAAACAGGAGGAGCTGGAAACTACTGCACTGCTAGAAAGCTATGACCTGATTGCCATTACTGAAACTTGGTGGGACGAATCCCGTAACTGGAATGTGGCTATCAATGGCTACAGGCTGTTCATAAGGGACAGGAGAGGAAGGGGGGTGGAGGCGTTGCTCTTTGCATCGAGAAATTAATACAGTATGAAGAGCTGTCGCTGAAGAATAACCACAAGCAGGTCAAAAGCTTATGGGTAAGAATCAGAGACAGAGACAACAAAGGGAACCTTGTGGTTAGTGTCTACTACAGGCCACCTGATCAAGGGGAGCAGACCAACAAAACCGCCTTCCTCCAGCTCCAGGAGGCTTCATGATCACAGGTTCTTGTCGTACTGGGGGACTTCAATCACCCCGACATCTGCTGGAAAATTAGCATGAGCTGTAGGCAATCCAGGAGATTCCTAGAATGGGATGAGGATAACTTATTGAGCCGCATAATAGACAGCCCTACCCAAGGGGATGAAATACTAGACCTGACAATCACCAACGCAAGTGAGCTCTTCGGTGACATCAAGACTGGAGGCAGCCTGGGCTGCAGTGATCACACATTGGTGGAGATCACACTCCTGAGGGATACAGGAAAAGTGAGGAGTATAGTCAGGACCCTAAATTTTAGGAAAGCAGACTTCCAGCTCTTCAAGGAGTTAGTCAGCAGGACCCCCTGGGAAACAGTCCTCAGGGACAAGGGAACAGAAGAGAGCTGGTAAATATTTAAGGATGCGTTCCATACAGTGCATGAGCACTCTGTTCCCAGGTGTAAGAAATCAGGCAAGGAAGGGAAGACACCAGCATGGCTGAGTTGAGACATGCTGGTCAAACTAAGGACCAAGAGGGAACTGCACAGGCAGTGGAAGCAGGGACAGGTATCCTGGGAAGTGTATAGGAATGTTACCCGGTTGTGTAGGGTTGGGGTCAGGAGGGCCAAGGCATGGCTGGAGACGATTTTGGCAAGGGATGTAAAGAATAACAAGAAGGGCTTCTACAGGTATGTCAACCAGAAAAAGAAAGTCAAAGAAAGCATACCCCTGCAATGAACAAGAATGGTGGCCTAGTATCGAGAGATGAGGAGAAGGCTGAGGTACTCAACGAAATTTTTGCCTCAGTCTTCACTGGTAACCTCTCTCCTCACCCCATCCAAGTCGATGGACTGCAAGATGGAGACCAGGGTGATAGAGCCCCTTGCACTGTAAGGGAAGATAAGATTCATGACTGCCTGAGGAACCTGGATATACACAAGTCTAGGGGACCTGACAAGATGCATCCCAGAGTCCTGAGGGAATTGGCAGATGTAGTTTCCAAGCCACTCTCCATGATATTTGATAAATCATGGCAGTCAGGTGGAGTCCCTGGGGACTGGAAGGAGGGAAACATTTTGCCCATCTTTAAAAAGGATAGAAAAGAGCACCCAGTTTCTTCTGAAGCACACCAAGTTAATTTTCAAAGAATATCTATCCTTTCCACTAATGGAAGCATGGATCTTTTGTGAAAAACAGATGACTGTTACAGTAAGGTATATACACAAGACAATTAGGCATGTTTTCTTTGGGAAACCCAATCACTACTCTGCTTGAGAATTAGGTACAGGTATCTCCACTCAGATATTTTAAGAACTGTATTTCTTACTAGTGTAATTTTAGAATAGTTTCATTACAGCACATCTACTCATAAACATGCGCAGTTTCACAATCAGGAGACAACAGGTGTAAAGTGATTAAAAGTTAAAGTAATTACACCATTGTAAGAGAAGACAAGAATATTTTCAGCCATCCCTCCTCCACGTTGATGATAAGAGCTAAGAAGATCCAACACTTACAGTAACGGCAGTTTTTCCTTTCTCTACAATTCTGTGGATAATATTGTTAAAAAAGGAAGCATCCTCTGCCTATTCAGCTAACGTAGACATCAATGAAGTATAAACATATCCCTGGGAAACCAAAACAGCTAAAATATTTTTTCTGAGTATTTTTTTTAGAATAGAATAGAATAGAATAGAATAGAATAGAATAGAATAGAATAGAATAGAATAGAATAGAATAGAATAGAATATTTCAGTGGGAAGGGAACTACAATGATCATCTAGTCCAACTACCTGACCAATTCAGGGCTGCCTAAACATTAATGCATGTTGTTATGGGCTTTGTCCACATGCTTCTTAAAAACTGACAGCCTTGGGACATTGGTCACCTCTCTAGGAAGCCTGTTCCAGTGTTTGACCACCCTATCAGTAAAAAAATGCTTCCTAATAACTAGTCTGAATCTCCCCTGGCACAGCTTTGAACCATTCCCATGTGTCCGATCACTAGATCACTAGATACTCAGGAGAAGACCTCAGCACCTCCCTCTCCACTTCCCCTCCTCAGGAAGCTGTAGAGAGCAAGGAGGTCACCCCTCAGCCTCCTTTTCTCCAAACTAGACAAGACCAAAGTCCTTAGCCGCTCCTCATAGGACATTCCTTCCAGCCCTTTCACCAGCTTCATTGCTGTCCTCTGGACACATTCAAGGACCTTCACATCCTTCTTAAATGGTGGGGCCCAGAACTGCACACTCTATTCAAGGTGAGGCTGCACCAACGCTGAATACACCTCTTTTGACCCATTGGTTGTACTGTGTTTGATGCACCCCAGGATGCAGTTTCCCCTCTTGGCTGCCAGGGCACACTCCTGACTCATATTGAGGCTGCTGTCAACCAGCACCCCCAGATCCCTTTCTGCAGGGCTGCTCTCCAGCCTCTCCTCTCCCAGTTTATACCTGTGCCTGCCATTACTCTGTCCTACATGCAGAATCTGACGTTTTGATTTGTTAGATTTCATCCCATTAATCATAGCCCAGTGCTCCAGCCTATCCAGACCCCTCTGCAAGGCATCTTGTCCCTCAAGAGAGTAAACAGCACCCCCTAGTTTGGTATCATCAGCAAACTTGCTAATAGTGCATTCAGCTCCTGCATCCAGACAGTTGATAAACATATTGAACGGGACTGGCTTTAGAATTGAACCCTTAGGAATACTGCTAAGGGTGACCAGCCACCAGCCAGATGTAGCCACATTCACTACAACCCTTTGAGCTCTGCCCTTCAGCCAGTTCTTCACCCAGCACACCAGGAATCCACTCATCCCACAGTTGGACAACTTGTCCAGACGGATGCTGTGAGGGAGAGTATCAAAATCCATACCAAAATCCAGAAATACTTCATCCACCACCTTCTTCTACAAACTTCAAGAATTCCCAAGGCCTTCTCACCACAGCAGTATGATATGCCCAGCTGATGTCTGGGTAGTTGCAGTCTTCCATAAGGACAAGGGCTACCAATCCTGAAATTTCTCCTACTTGCCAATAAAATAACTAATCATTGCTTACACTCTGGCTGAGCGATTGGTAGCAGACAACCACTACCACATATTCTTTGTTTTCTATCCCCCTAATCCCCACCCAGAGGCTTTCAACCACATCATCGCTAACTGTAAGGGCTGTACAATCATCCCCTCCCTTACATATAGTGGGACACCTCCACCTCGCCTATGTTGCCTATCCTTCCCGAACAGCCTGTAGCCCTCCATCCCAGCACTCCAACTTTGGGACTCATTCCACCAAGTCTCACTAATACCAATGACATCGTAGCTCTTTTATATATATGTAAATACTAAGATCTCAATAGTAGCTAGATGAAGTATTCCTGGGGTAAGTCATACCATGCATTGGCAGAACACTGGGGGAAGTGGACCCATATTAGTAAGCCTCAAGAGAAAGACTAGAATATATCCGAGCCATCCTTCCATAAAAACAATTGAGACTGAAGTGCTTTGTCATGGTGTTTTTGGCTTGTAACACATGTTTCTGTGAAAATTAAATTTCTGCCTCTCTGTTGAATAAACAATCTTCCATTACTGCATTTTCAAAGGCAGGGGTGGGGGTGGGAAAGTACTCCTCCTGCTTATTATCTTCATGTAATTACAGTTTTCTGAGTATTCCTTTTTGGCAGCAATTAACTCTTATTTTTAATGTTGAAGACATCTGTGCTCAGTCTCAAAATATTATTTTATACATTACCTTGTGTAGTTGTGTGTTGGATCAAAAATGTCATAAGCATGTTACTAATTAGTTCAGCATATTCCTGGTCATAATGAAACAATAGCTTGATTGGGTTTTTTTACCTGCTGTTCTTTTGTTCATTTCACCAGATATTTCAACTTCAAAAAAATATAAATAGACTTTAAAAGTCTAAGCACTCAGAATGTTTAAATGAAAATTTCAGCTATTCAGCTTTCACTTGCACAGAATTTAATGATGTATTCCTTGGATAAGTCTCTTCTCTTTTTGGTTCACAAAAACACGAGACCTTCCAAACATTTTGAAATTCATATATGACTAGTGATACTCTATGAAGTATCCAACTGTTTCTATATTAAGAGGGTTTGAAACTTACCTATGTTTTTTTCTGTATTTATTTTTCTTCAAGCTTCTTCACCTTTCAGCAACTGAATCTAGACTTTGAACATTGAGTGACCACCAATTACATTAATCAGGAAAAGAAAAATATCCCCACACCTCTACATCTTCACGCCATGTGGAGACTGATCTTGACAGGCTTACTAACCTTCTCTAGAACAACAAAAGGAACAGAAATCTGTAAATATATTAAAACAAGCTTCTGCCCAAGCAAAAGTCCTTTTTTAAACAAAGATAAAGGTAAGTCAAACTCTGTTTGGAATATCCTTCAATATGGAAGACTTGACTTCTCATCTGTGGCTCTGAAATCTCAATTTGGAAGGTTGAACAAAAAATGTCAGAAAAAAACAGAGTTGGGTAAAAATCAATGGAACCATACTCCGTGAATGCTTTAGTGATTTGTGCCACTAGATTTTGTTTTATCTTCAAGATTGAAGACCTTGTCAATATTTTTAATATACATCTGTTGCTCATACTTCTTAGTGGAAATTGCTAGTCAATTTTGGTTGACTACAGACATAAAATATTTTGGTTGAACTACTGAACAAAAAAAACCCTAAAATTATTTAGAACCATAAAAGTCTGTGGTCTTCCTTGATCAAAGTAAAGTTTTAACCTCAGATTGAGTGAAATACAGTTAGTACCTACTGTACAGCTAAAAATAAGGCAACAAGAAAGGCAAAGAAAAAAATGAACTTCTGAGTTGGACACAAAGAATGTTTCTTAAAAGCCTGGCTGCTGGGAAAAACAGTGGGTGCTCTCAATTCACTTTGTGAATCTGGCTCTGACCTTCTGTAGAAAGGAAGTCTTTGGAATAATAGTCCTAAAAGCAGTTTTGAGATAGTTGAAGCCAAAATTTTATCTCATGTTTCCATCCCTCCACCAGGCACAGAAAAAGTATCGCCCAGTTTTCTAATTAAGTATATCTCTCTTCTCACCGGATTAGAACATCAGAGGAGATCCACATCATAGCCACACACACATGTCGTGTAAAGAGAGACATTATCCTGGGGCTGAAGGGGGAACTATCTTCTTACTTACTAAGTTTAATTTCACAACAGGTAAGTCCTTATTTTTTTTCTGGTGAAATTTCAGATGGAATTATGCAACCTTTATTTCTTAAAAAAAAAAAAAAGTCAGTTAATATTTACTGTAGCCCACAGGCACAACATTTGCCATTGCTAATAAAAGGTCTCAGTCTTTGTACTGAACTGACAGCGCAAGGCTGCAGGACTTGATGAGGTCTATCTTGGGCAGAGCCAGTTTTGGCTTGCCTTAGCGGTGGTAATCGTGTAGCAGTCAGGGGACTTTTGCCTTGCCAGCTTCAGCTTAGGTCTGTGAATACTGCATATGGTAGTGTCTGTTTTAGGTTGTCATTGCATAGCAAACAGTGAGAAGTTGTGTTAATCAGGATAGGCTATGGCAGAGCTTTTGAACTTTAGTTGGAACTCAAAAATAAGGAAGTAGAATATATTAGGTGATGTACAAAATAAACCCAAGCGAATGCAAAACTGAAGAGGAGGGAAGTCTCACTGTGAACATCAGATGTCTTCAGGTGAAGGACTTGGGACAATGATGACTTACTGTAACTCCTCCATCACCACTATTCTTGAGAAAGACTGATGCTGTCAAACTTAGGACCCAGAGGGATGTTGGAAAGGTAAGCACAGTACCAGAGAAAAGGGATAGATACTAAGAACTTTAGCTAAAACTATTGTACCTGCATCATTAGTAAGGCTTTTCTATATTAGTCTGGACAGTGTTAGCATCCTTGTATGTAGACTTGTAGCAACTGCTGTATTATGATAAGCCTGCTAAAACTTTTATTCAGACTAAGAGTAAATTATTGGCTGTGTTTATAAGGTGTAGGGTTTCTTTGCCCATATCAGGATTTTGGATGTAACACAATACAATTTCAATTTGTAAAAACAGAAATAATACATTCATCTCCCAAGGAAACACAAAAAATGTCATGTAATTCATCTGATACAGTTCATTGGGTAATTGAGGGTTATATACCATTATGCAGGAGACCATGGAGTGCAAAATATATAAAATAATGACTCTACTTGCTATATACAGGTCAGTAGTCACACATAAGGCTGCAGGAGTATTGGATTATTTTCATCAAGTTTTCTTGGGATGAGAAAACTTGTTTTAATATGGAAAAAAAAATCAAAACCTAAACCCATACATTCTAATTTTATGGTAGCATGGAAGATTGAAAAAGGATACAATTCTTTTGACAGCTCTTACACAATACAGATTGCAAGGCCTGGGAAACATGAAATGCATGGTTCAGCTGTGGGAAACCTATATGAAAGACCAAAACATCGATACTGAAATATTGCTTATAACCGTAATTTGGCATGGCAGGAGTTAAAAATTTTGATCAAATTCTTAAGGCCGTCTTCAGAATAACAGCATTCTTTCCATTTAGCATTTTCATCACTCTCACCATTAAAACCAAGAGTTTGCATAAACCATTCTGAAGACTTATTTCAAGTCTAGTCAGGAGAATTACGTGGATACAGTTTCCACACCTTATACCTGGAGAAACAGTGAAACCTGTGTTGCTGCTTTGACCTTTTCAGTATTCTGTGATTTGGACAACCATCTCTGTCCTTCTTTACAATTGCATGAACCTGGGAGTAACAGCAGAAATCTAAAAAAGGTCAAGTCAGTATAGCAAAGTTCAGTTTGACAGAATATGTTAGACATTTGAACCTAGATAGAATCTCTACCATAAAAACATGAAAAGAAACTAACAACTGCAAGTAGCATCACAGTACATTCACTGGAGTGTAAAATAACTTTTGGCTGAAAACAAAAAATCAAACCCCATTTAGTGATTTACATTCCCACAGAGAGCCTGTGATGCTGACCCAGGTAGTGAAATTGCACCCATGGGTTACAGTTTTATAAGCAGTTGCTCACCTTGAAAAGGCTTCACACATAATAAATGGAGAGAGTAAGTTATTAAAAAGATATAGTGTAATAAAATGGATTTTAAGATGGATTCGCGTTATGTTTAGACCTAAGCATAGATTTTAATAAACTCTTTTTTTTTTCTTAGACCATCAAAAAATTCCATCCTTAGACACTACTAATTTTTTATAGACCTGGCCCTGAACTCTGAGTGAGGGCATACGTATTAAGATGCTTATCCTTCAGTTTTTAGCTGACTACAATGCTGTATAAATATATTTTCAATACAGCTATTCAGGCCTGTGAAATGTGAGAGTTTGGCAAATCATACAAAAACTTCTTTATTCAATATTCACTCAAAATTTGAGTATCAGTTGTAGAAAATCAAGGCTGAAGGAGCCTCATGGACACATTAATCATTCTTGCTATTGCTAATATTATATCTACACAGATCTTGTGAATCCCAAAGACAAATCAACTGCTACTTGAATTTATATCTGTTAGATAATTGGAGGCAGGAGAGATACAGCTGACATCAGAGTTGAAGAATGAGCCTGAACACTCCCTAGTGATGAATTTCCATAACAAGACTCTTTCAGATTATCTAGGAGAAGTTCCAAGGGACAAAATAAAGGTTGGGGAGAATGCGAAATCTTGAAGTGGAATATGCATTTCTTTCTGGTTCCATCGTAACAAATCTGAGGCAATTCTAGCTGTTATCTAGATCAAATGCCTTAAACCTTTGGACAAAGTTTCATTGGACAGGGCTTGTACAAGGGAAATCTGTGTCATGGCAGATGAGAAACGTGACAACTTCTGTTTCTGTTGTACTAGTGAGGGCAGATGTAAAGCAATATAATGTGTTCCTGTTAGACTTTTTTCTTTCCTTTGCCAATGTGGAGCACAGCTATCATAGTAATGGTGCAAAAGATGTAGAAGCAAACAAGGTTTCAGCTATCCTTCCCACATTCTGAAGTTTGACAGTTGCATAGCTTAGGCAAGGAGAGATATCTCAGGGTGTCTGTTCTGGGAGAAACACATTCTAACCTTTTGTTTTGACTGATCCTATAAGTACCTGGGATCAGATCCTGAAGAAACAGCCTGGCCAGACCTTGATAATCTCATATTGATCCCAGGGATGTGGGTTAAAGATAGAATTCAGAGACTTTTTTTTTTATCACATATAAACAGTCTTTTATGCCAGCTACAGTAGGTTTTAGCTTAAATAACTGACTTACAGAGTGTGCAACAGGGAAGCAATATTCTCTGAAGCTATATAAATTCAACCCAAGGATGTAATACAATTCCCAAACAAACCAAACAGATCTCAAAACTCATGCTTTTGGGCAAAATTATTTTCAAGAGTAACTGATACAAGTAACTGGAGATGTACGCTGCTTCAGAGAAGGAAGTATTAGGGGATGGAGAGTAGGGAGTAAAGGGCAAACAGAAATTACAGCAAAAGGAGGCATAAACTTGGGCCTTAATTGCGTATAAATTGCTGAAAAAGAGACTTGGTCAGGTCTTTTGCAAAGAAATAAACTGACATGAGAATAATAAATTTTAGGAAGTGACAATACAAAACACATGCAGAAGGGGATTCTCAGAAGTCATTATTCAAGCAGCTTAAGGGAAAGAAGAAGGCAAAATAAAAATTTCAGATAGGAACACCAAAGAGGAATTGACAGTCTGCAAACACATGGACCTCGCATCAGGTCCAAAGAAACACGAATTCACATACATGAACTGAGATGGTGTTAGGCAGGACAAAACATAAAGACACCCAATAGATATTGTCAAGGGAGAATCTGTACATATGAGCAAGGGCAAACGTGGAGAAACCCCAATTGTGCTACTCCTAAAGGCTGAAAAGTTCACTAGAAAGAAAAGTGATGGGTGAGTTTTCAGAAGACGATGAGACAAACAACCTGCTTGTCAAGGTAATATATCACATCCCATTAATTGTGATGAGATGTTTGAAGCCCTATACAATTAATATAGCCCATATAATTTTTATCCTTGTAGGAATAAAATCAGGTGTAAAAATGCTGACCGATATAAAGAATAAACTGATTGTATAGGTGTCTGATCTTTTAACGGAGGAGGCAGCTAACAACCCCAATAATTTTTATACTAAAAATAATGTAAATAAGGTACCTTACTAACTCAGCACTAGCCGTATTACATGGGGCTTTGCAAGTAGATTATTTTGTTCAAAAATTAACAATAATGAAGACAACATAATTTGGTTTAGCCTGGGTTCTCAAACCAATACGCATGTGGTGCAGAACTGGTATACTCACCCATCTAGAGATTTTATAACAAGGACTGTGTAAGTCCCATTTCCTACAAAGCTGGGTGGCCTTCTTTCTAATTGGCAAGTTTTTTTTTTCTCATCAGCATTTCTCATGCTTGTTAAAGGCATCCTTATTAGATAGCAATGCTGATGCTCTCTTGTTTGTCTATCACTTACAGTATATCTATTATATGCTCTGTTTTGTTAAAAATTTATGGCTAACCAACAGAGAGAAGAGCTATCTGTCTGATTTCTTGGATCATACAGACTCCTCTACAGGGAAGGGGCAGCAATTACTATATGTGACATTAAGCAAGCACATCTGGGAGAAGTTTCTGGAAAGCAGTGAATAGAGAAGGAGAAGAAGGAGCAGGGGAGAGAGGGAGAGAGAGAGCGAGGGAGAGGGCAATTCCTACTGCAACAGGAGGGCAGAGTAGAAACAAGAAGCAGAAACAAAGTCAGAGCTATGAGGCTGATAGATGTGCAGGACCAGGCTTTTAAAAATCCTCCAGGGGGCAAGTACTTTAAAGTTTATTTCTGATATTTCCAAGATGGATAGCAGTTTTTTCTCCATCAGTTATGGCATTAAAAAGAAGAAACTTCTGTTCAGCAGATGTTTTGGTCTTTGGTCCTTGAAGAAAATAAAATATACAGTGTTTCATATTAATGTTAACTAATTATGCGTTAAATTAGAACACAGGTTTAAGACTAAACTAAGGAATAAATAATCTAGAAGACAACTGAGGCATTTAATGATCTTCAAACTAGAAATAGCTCTTCTAAGGCTTGGAGAAGACACCATATTGAACTGTTGGCCTTTTGGAGATGACTAGAATCATGTCCAGCTATTTTAATGGTAGCGTATACCTGCAAAAACTTCAGCATCAGCGTTTCTCTCAGCCTTGAGGGCACTGACCCTTTCATAGAGTTCCTCTGTGTGGTCCCTTTAGAAACTAATTTATCCTATTAAGTTATTGAGGAAGCAATGTATTACTTATAGGATTTACCATGAAACTTGAAACAACTTTCATTTACAGGTACTTGAATGATTATAATTGCTTTTTATTGATCACAAAGAAAATCATATTCTAAAAGCATCTGTCATGCTGTGCACTGAAAGCGTACCGAGATATTAAGCATGATGAGAGAAACCTAGTATCAACAGACATACTAAGCCTAGATTTCATCAGTTAAGCTTTGGATATTTGATGGGGTTTTTTTCATACATAGAAGCCTTCATTTATCATAACAGAAGATGAACATCAGTGATTTAGCAATGAAAATTTTAGCTTTGATAGGTCAATTTACAAATATGTTACATATCAATGTTGTGGTTCAGCCTCAGTTGGCAACTAAGCACCACGCAGCCGCTCACTCACTCCCAACCCTATGGGATGGGGGAGAGAATCGGAAGAGCAAAAGCAAAAAATAACCTTGTGGGCTGAGAAAAGAACAGTTTAATAATTAAAATAAAATAATAATGACAATAATGATTATGACAATAATAACAATAATGATAATATAATAAAAAGGAAAAGGGAAAAATACCCATAAGCGATACAACCACTCACCACCCGCTGACAAATGCTGCCAGCCCCCGAGCTGTGATTGCTGTCAGCCCTCCCGGCCAGCTCCTCCCAGTTAACATACTGGGCATGACGTTACATGATATGGAATATCCCTTTGGCCAGTTTGAATCCGCTCTCTCAGCTGTGCCCCCTCCCCTCCTGGCTTCTTGTGCACCCAGCAGAGCGTGGGGAGCTGGAAAAGTCCTTGACTAGTACAAGCACTGCCCAGCAACAACCAAAACATCTGTGTGTTATCAACATTGTTTCATACTAAGTCCAAAGCACAGCACTATGCCAGCTGCAGTGAAGAAAAATTAACTCTATCCCAGCTAAAACCATGACAACTAATAACTGATATAACTGATTATAGAAAATCACAGTAATTGCTGCTGAGTAGGAAACTCAGTATGAAATCAAATGTCATCAGTATTTTGAAGAACTCTATTCTTTTGCAGCAAAGGGACTCTGTAATTCTTTGTCAAAGTCAGCAGTTTCCAACTGAATAATAGTAACATATTGGTCCCATGGATTCCTGTGGATTCATTCCGTTGTCCCATATATGAACATCCACCTCTAGCTTTAATATTGCACATCAGAGAAACAACAGATATATTTTGTTTATAAGGTGTTTATGTAACTGAACATAGTTCACATGGGAGTGAAATTCTATACTACATAGAAATGTACAAAGTTATGGTGCAATGTAAGCAATTAATAGAAGGGAAAAGGAGTAGCACATCAACAGCAAGTCTGCTCTATATAGTAAACTCTCAAACACAAACTCCTCACAAGAAGAAATTGAGTTAAATCAAAATAGATAAAGCTTGTTTGATCAGAACCCATGATCTTTTTACCTGCACAAAAATACATCGAGTAGATTCATCTACTATTTAGATATCAAAGCTATAGTGAGAATCAGTCAGTGAATGCTACAAGCTTAGCAAATGAAGTAGACACTCAACACTCTTCCTAAGTATGTTGTTGTGGTTTTGCCTTGATGTCTTCAAATCAAGACTGAGCTCTGATAGTTCATTTTATGAATTCTTGGCTCCTGATTTTTTGTTTGACTAGTAAACATTTTAGGTTTATTATATTATATATTCTGGAAGCAGTTGATAAACAATTCAGGCTGGTTTCCATTCTACATAATGGTGAAGGAGAAGAAGTAGATGCAAGCCTTTCTCCTGAACACACAGTCTTAAGGCACAGGAAAAATGGAGGACTGCAAGAATTCTACACTTTTCTTGTCCATATCAAAGACAAGACAAAACAAAATACTTCACAGGTACATATGAATACTCAATAATTTGGACCCATGTGCAAGAAGGACACTGAGGGTGCAACACACTTCAGAAGACTCTCAGGAAACAAGGTGCTAGGATGATAAAATTTCCCAGTATCAAAAACTATGAGGAGAATAGTTGGGTCACCGCAGACACACTTTGATATACATTTCATTTTGTAACCATATAGATGATTTCTGATTAATAGTCTTTTTAGAAACAAACAAGCAAACTAACAAAAAAAAAAAAAAAAACAAAACACAAAACCCAAAGGATGGTGTTTTAGGCATCCCTTTCGTACCAATAATATTTCCTGCTGAGGGGAAAAGTATAAATAGGAAACAGACCAGGTTTTCCATATCTGTATAACAATATATATGGTTTAGAGGACAGAGAGGCAAAACCAGCGTATTCTGGTTTGCTAGCCAGAGGAGGTGTTGACTTTTTTTGGAGCAGATCTCTGTTCTGAAAGATCTCGGCTTATAAACAAAGAAATTCTGGTTGGGGATGTGAAGGTTGAAAGCAGCCTTGGCTGCAGTGACCATGAGATGGTAGATTTCAGGATGCTGGTAAGAGGGAGGAGGGCAAAAAGCAAGAAAATAACCCTGGACTTAAGGAGAACAGACTCTAGCCTCTTCATGCTTGAAAGTGTCCTGTGGTATAAGGGCCCAGAGGGAAGAAATGTCCAATGAAACTGGGGGAAATTCAAGGGTCAACTCTTACAGGCTCATGAGCAATCCATTCCAATGAGCAAAAGTAAAAAAAAAACAAACCTGTGTTTTAACTATAGCATACAACAGTCTTTTGCTGTACCATGACTTCTTGATGGAACTACATTAAGAACTCATGCTGTGTGTGTTTGCAATTAAATATTTATCCTGGCTTAAGAGTTGTTATAGCAGAATAATTGCTATGATAGCAGAATGATCTGATGGTGATAAAGAGTTTAGGACAAAAATCTGCCATATCAGATCTATATTAAGAAACTAACAAGAAACAGAGTTAGATCAGAGATTTGCAGTACAAGCAGGGAGCTGTACAGTTGAATATCCAGGTAACATGGCACTTATTAGTACTATGATAACTACAGCAGCTTGTAGAATAAGCCAAAGATTTTCCACATATTTAAAACTATTTTTTTTTTAAGAAAAAAAAGTAAACACTACTGAAAACTTTTTTCCAACCAAGATTTGTTAAAAATGTCAGAATAAGGATTCTAATGGGATTCCTTATGCTTCCATTTTCCTATGTGCAGCAAAATCCTGTTGAATGTTATCAATATCAAAGGTCGTCTACCACAGAAGAAGCAGCAGAGTATTGTGAGGTCCTTAGCCGCCAGAAAAAATGCTCTACTCAAAGAGTGTGACACACAAAAGTGATGTCCCAGACCATTCACTCACTGTGTTTTTCTCTTCCCCTTTCAAAATAAAACAAACAAACTGAATTTTTCATTTGGAAATAAAAATGAAGACTTAATGAAGTTCTCCCATGATAGGAAATTCAGTTTCTATCTGTCACACTTCTCTGGACAGACCAATCCAAAAAAAGGCTTCTCCTTTGTGTGATAGGTAAAGTCTCTGCAGAGTATGCCAGTCTATACCACTTCTCCCTACAAGTACAGTTAATTTTGCATGAAACTGTGTAACACAAGGGACCATCCTCTTTCTCCTGTCCTCCTCGTGAGAAACTGCAGAAAGATTCTGTGCAGGCTGTTAGGCAGCATACTTACTTGTTCATATTTTTAGGTCCAAAAAGTCACAAAATCTCCAGTGATTGTTCTTTACTTTCAGCTTAGACTTCCACAACAGCGAGGCAACCTGATTTTTTTCTGTTTGCCAAGCAAAAGAACTAGCTGCAAAAGTAACATAATAGCTTTGACTGCACTGTCTTCATTAAAAAACCAAAACAATACAAAACAAAAACTTAAAAAGTTACATTATCAGTGTTTTAATTAAACATTGTTAATATCTCTTCAGAAGTTAACAAATCTGCAAGAAAATGCAATTAGCACACATCTTTTGATAGCCAATGCTAACTTCTTGTAAAACACCATGTTGCCTAGTACAAAAAACCTACTTTTGATTCACTTGACGAGTGACGACATTCAGTGGGTAAAAACTAGTTGAGTTATGCTTCCCATTTTGCCTGGAGGTGCCTGGAAAGATGTACTCTTATATGCATAGCCATCTTTTGAAATGAGGTACCAGAAAATGTAGTTCTTCTGTACTTTTAAGTGAAACAAAAACTCTAATTTTTTATTTTTTTTAAATTATGCATCTTAAATATCCAACTGCATCTTCACTCTTATATTATTCATGAGCTGGAAAAAGCTCATACAATTCCAGTGTCTCCGATAACTTAGCAGGCTTAAATTGCATATAGTTAGGAGTAACACTGAAAGTAATTAGGTATCTCATGATACCTGTTTCATATTTTAGAACAGCTGTTTTCTTTATTTTGCTTAACTTATTCATCTGGCCTGAACAGCATGAAAACAGTAATAAAACTTGAGTCTATGTTGTCACAGTCACTGATAAATTGCTTCTGTGTTAAGGAGACATACAGTATTAATCCTATATTGCTTTTCTGTATCGGCCTCCCAGAAGCATTTTCATTTGTCAGCAGCACACAATTTTTACTGTTGGAGGCAGAGAGCATGTCACTACTGTGTAGTTCAGATCTTTGGTTTCTATGTGGCAGCATCTTCAATTCATTGTCAAAACGACCACTTTGCTTGTAAATTAGATTTCCACAGCCCATGTGGTTCACATTATATCTTATTAATCAAGAAACAATTATGTCATCGTGTACACCACAGATATACTGTGGTGTACTCTGTTTCTGTGTACACCGTGTTCTCTGGTGTACACAGAGAAACAGAGACACTGATACCATTGGCTCAGAGCCAGCTCATTAAAAGAAATTGTGTGAATAACACAACTGTATTACAGATTCAGTGTTTTTTTTAAAGAGCTGGCCACCTACCACTGCCACCAAAGCAATGGAACAACATGTGGTGTACTAAGAGATGTTTGGTTTTAAAAAGTATACATTACTTGAACTGATTTTAAAATATGGAGGAGAGGGAGGGATGGAATTAACCGTATTCTTCTTTGTATATAAGAAATATTCTTAGCCTAAAGTACTTCTTGTAGAGAGTAATAAATTAATTTTAACTGTGATCTTTATGCATAAGGAATTATGGAGATACTAAGAAATGCTATGAAACTGGGTAGTTCATTGTGAGCCTCAGTGGAAACTGAAAAGGCGTATAGCAGCCTTCCATGACAGCCTCCAAACTAGGATTTTTTTTCTCTAATACTATTTTTCTAAAGCCCGTATCTGTATGAGGTTTAATATTAACCAAAAACACTTTAAGTGATTTAGTGTGAAGTATTGTAATACATTTTTTTTTTCATTTAGGCCAATATCAAGTAAAAATATTTCATTTGAATATGCTGCTCCTTCCTTTCTTTTATCCTATAATGCATAACAGAGTAGATCTGTGTATCTGTTGTTAGTTATATTTTGCTTTTTCTTGAATGACTTCCTGAAAGATGATTTCTTGAGTTACCTTTTGTGTCCCTTTCATTTTTTTTCAGAATGTGCTCTTTTGGCAGCACAAGCTCAACAGGCCTGTTTGTGTATGTCTGTATATATGTGTGTGTGTGTGTATATATAGATATAAATAATACCACCTTTTCAAACCCTCTAGGCTC
Organism: Phalacrocorax aristotelis; assembly: GCF_949628215.1. NCBI lineage: Eukaryota > Metazoa > Chordata > Aves > Suliformes > Phalacrocoracidae > Phalacrocorax > Phalacrocorax aristotelis. The sequence goes on from NC_134277.1 coordinate 87,468,181, forward strand.
AGCTACATTCCCTCTTTCTTTCTGTCTGTCTTACTGACATTCTGGTTATTATATATACAATGTACATATAACATATATAGAGAGAGGGTATATACATATGTGTGTGTATACACACGTTTTATATATATATACACACATACATATAACTACACTAAGGTATATAGAGAAAATGCTGCTTGCTTGTCACAAACAGGGTTAAACACTTTCAGAAAAAAAGTAAAATTTTCTACCAGGGATAAACAACTTCAGCAAACCTTGAAAAATTACACGGGAATCCCCAAGCTTGACAGAGTAGATATACAGCCAAGTAAAATATATTCTTAAGCCAGACATACTCGAAGACCCTAAGAGAGTACTGATTCCTGTGTGGGTTTCTAACCAGCAGACAAATTGTTTTATGAACTGTAAGCTTATTAAGCTAACAATCTCAGGGCCTGACAAAAAATTCCTAAGTGATCCCCTTAGTCATGAATCAACCCCAGCTGCAATTAAATGAATTTTCAAGAATTGGTTTCCTATGGCACAGTTCATTTTAATAATTTCCAACATCACTGTTACTATCCTATCTGAGTGCCAGAATATCCCTGACTGATTGGATATCTCTAACCATGCCAGCAGCCATCAATGTGAGACTCCTGGTTAAGGAAGTCTAACATACTTTGTGCTTGCACACTGGGTTTACTCACACATGCTGTACATATACAGTTTACCAGCTTCAAAAGAATTCAGGAAGTCCCAAGGATATCACTAGCTTCTTTAGTAGTCATAGTTTCAACGTTACCCAAATTCTAACCCATTATAACATTACTTTTAGTAACATCTGACCTATTGTCTTTACTGGATTTCATATGATTGCTAAGCTTAAGTCATTAGGACTTTTTCTGTCATGTGTTCATTTGAGTACTTGATTTGGAAACTCATTTTGCAATCTCTTTAATCTTTTAGATATTCTACAGAGTGATGTGAAAAAAACCTGTGACATTTTATACAGCTTTAACAATACCGATTAGAACCATAAAGCCAAATTTCACATCTGCATTGCATTATTTATATTTCAAACTCTTAGCTCTTCCAGTAATTCTTTTGCTGTTAGACTTCAAGGTTTGTAAGAAATTATAGGAGGTTTGACCATTTCTTAAGAAGAACTTAGAACAGAAACACCATTCAACATCACACAAGGTATTGTTTAAGAGGCCTGGGTTTATATATGTCCTTCAACATTAAATAACGGTAATGGCACTGCAGGCTTTATCCCTTATAAGTACTTAGGAACATGCTGAAATCTCCTGAGCGCAGGAGTTCTATACTTATGCATACGGAACCTCAGTAAATCAGGGAACATAGAAGGCTTGACTTTTTGCATACTAAAGAATTGAGTTTCTCATGCTGCCTTTCTCAACCCCAAATTTGGTCGAGGCAGAAAGTATTTATCTATGTGCCAAAGACTTCTGAATACCCAGGAGCACAATGTGTGCACTCTATTCTCCTCCAGGAGTCTAAATCTACATGGAACATGTGAAGCATCTGATGGACAGACCAGCATACAAAAAACAGTGGGCTTCTCTCTCTTAAAAATCAGTATTTTCCCTATGACCATTTTCATCTTATATTTTAATCATCTTTCTTTCAGAAAAAAAGCAGATACTCCAAATGGTAGTTTACTATTTGCTATTTTGTCATATTTAAATTTAGGTAATTGGCTTGAGTCATGGGAAGAGCTTTATATTACATTGGAGTTGACCTTTCATAGTCTCCAAATGAACTACTTTGTAAAAACAGTACGGCTATGAAGACAATTGTCAGATTAATTTGTATCACCAACTGACTTAGCCAGCTACCATCCATCAGTGCTGGTAAAGTAAATAACAAGTATAGTTCTAGAATACTGGAAGATGAGCTCTTGTCATAAAGGAATTCAGATCAGATTACTCTCCAGAAAGCAAACCAATGGATGGAAGGCTTCAACTTGTCCCCTCCCCAAAGTATTCTTGTCATTTTGCCAAGGTAAAAGAAATAAATATAATCTCAGGGGGGTGGAGTGGGGGCAGTTGAGAGGAAAATTAATGGTATATGAATGTCATTTTGAAAAATCAAATCAGATAAAAAAATTAAAAATCCTTAGTCCTTCACAAGATACTATACACACTTGAAGTGAGAATAACTGAATGGGTAATAAAATAATGCTGACACTTACTTTAGTGAGATCATGACACCTTTTTTCCCAACCAAAAAATAGTTCACTTTGAAGAATTAATTAGATCTGCATAGAACTTTCCACAGCAAGTGTATAAAACTCTGCTTCATAGACTTAGCAATCAAAATCTCAACTTAAAGGGATTCAAAAAGCTTTTCAAGTGTTATACATTACCTACTGGTTTTGTTTTTCTTTGTTTTTAATTCGTTATACAGATCCAGTAGTGGCTATAACACTAAGTTAAGCACAGTGGCCTTCGTACTTCCAGGTAACATATCCATGCCAGATGCTGCAGCCTGCGTAATCCCAGGTACTTTAATGGAGGTTTGGCAAGAGGCATCTCAGCAGGAATGATGGACTCTGCTAAATTTCAGTGTTGGGTGAAATACTTCTGGCTTTTAACACAGCAGCCATTTGAAAGCAAGAATAATGTTGCTTCTCTCATAATGCATGAGAGGACAAACTACAAAGTCTGTAGCTGGAAAACACTGTCAAGGGATTCCCAGTTGCCACATTTCAACTAGAATACTAATTTTATTGCAGCTGGCTGCCAGCAGCTGTGATTCTTGCACAAAAGAAGATTTTCTACAGTGTTTCTCCACAGGCTGCAAGAAAACAAAAAAATATATGTTGTCCTAGACTAGTGTTACTGAAGCCTGAAACAATAAAGTGAATACTTTTAAAAATAAAGTTTCTCAAGTTTTAGTGCAACTAATTAATAGCACTGTTGTAGTTCATAGCTATGGATTACTTAGCTATTTTTTGAGAGGAGTTAAGGTTTGAAGGATTATGAGCATAACTTTTCAAAGCTTAGCTGCTTCTTTTTCTCTTTTAATAGTGGGCTGGGTATTAGGAAAGCAGACTTCACTTATTCTTCTCTTTGTCTAAAATATAGCTGTTCATGATTCCAAATAATTTGAAGCAACAGGAAAAACACACAGTTAGAAAAGTATCATGAAAAGTTAAGTCAGCACCACTGTCACTGTCTTTCCTGGGCAGCTCTGTGGCTGTGTGCTTTGTTTAACATCTCAGCCAGAGATGTGCCTGGATCTTAGAATTGTTACTGCTTTGAATTTTTTATTAAACAGTAGAGGATTACTTGGTACATTTATTCATTTCAGAAAGTAGGCAGGAGTGGTAAATATAGGAAAGAGTCTTTAAGCCTGTAAACAGTGGAACTGGAGTAAGCATATTTGTGGGACGGCTTACTTTCTCTTCTGTTCAAGGATGAGGAAGAAGAGAAGACAAAATAACAAATGTGGTTACATTTAAGAAAATGATCATGCCACACGGTACCTTCTGACTGAAGTGTTTCCTGTTTGTTTATCTCAAGTTATTTTTCTTCCCTACAGCTGTGCATTTAACACTTTTAGATTTATTTCTGATGATGCTTCCAGGACACCAGTTTCCTGGAGAGTATGTGACCAGCAGTATTGCAGTTCATCTTAAAATACATTTATCAAACTTGTGACACAATGCCTAGCAGGGGACTAGGCTCACTAACTCCAACAACACTTTTGGTCCAACTCGATCCCATGGTAAGGTAATTGAAAAACCCCACCGTGAAACTCTTTTAATTTGAAGGGGGGGAAAAAAAAAAAGAAAAAAAAACAGTGAAAATTATGCCTGCAACACTTTCTGATATAAACATCTTGGCTACAGCTATTCAAGATATTAAAATGCAGCGGCACTTCTTCTGGTATTCTTCTAAGGCCAAGTTAGAATCACATTCTTCAAACATCCTGCCACTGCAAAGTGCTTTCAGATTAGTAAATCTGTAAACCAGAGCTAAGCATAAACCATGTCCACTATAGTAATCTAGGCTTATACTATGTACATGTTAATGTACTTGCAAGTCGACATAAAAAAAAAAAGATTTGGTGTAAAAAGAAAAACAAGACATACATACCAACCTTCTTCACAGGAAGAAGTGATAAACAAACCATTAATTCACATATGTAATCAGCATGTGCTGATTACAGTCTGAGTAGATGAGGGTTACACCTGGGCATCCTCAGAAGGTATAAGCATTCTTTAGTAGTAGTAGGAATAGGAGATAACACTTAGGGAACAAAAAAAAACAACAAACCAAAACAAAAAAAAAGCCCCACCATAAAAACCCCCCATGCATTTAATATCCTGTCTGAAAACTCCTGTTGCTAGCTTTTTATTTTGAATGGTAACACAGGTAATACGGAAAAAAACCCTCCTGTGACCAACATTCACAAGCTGTCTGGCATGGAATAAGACAGCATGGGGACTGTGTGGAATTCTGAGGCATCTCAGTAGCTTTAACACTTCAAAGCCCTGTTAAGTTTTCTCCAAACAAAAGCCTATCCCAACCTAAACTAAACAAACACCAGTGTATTTACCAAGCAGCTAAACTATGTTGTTCAGCTTATTTCTATAGTCGTCAGTAAGGCTGACACCTTCCCCCCCTTGGTTCTCATGGCTTGTTCCATACATAATGTTTGAACAAGCATACATCCATGCTTCTTCTGCATAATTCAACACCTTAGTAAGTCTTCAGGCAGTTTTGTAAGTTACCAAGCCTCTCCTTCTCCCACCAAACTTTATCAAATGGATTGAAACCAGCAGTAAATTCACTAGTAACTAAACAAACAAAAAGGCCACTGAGATATCTATTTGTTTACAGAAAAGAAGTGCTAGTTAATGCTACAGACAGCATGTCAAAACTTTGTGATACATAGCAGTATATAAAATCTGTAGTAACTATACCCCACCAGGGAAAGAGTACTTAAAAAAAATAAAAGGAAATCATTGCAGACAACTTCATAATTTTCAGTTTGAACTCACTCTGTGACAATAATACACCTATTTAAACAAACAAAAGAAAAATCCTTCAATGGGGAAAGATTTACTAAATCTTAAATTAGACACTGGTTTTAGTTTACAGTAAAGTATTGGAAAGCATAGTAGGACTGTAAATTAATGTCTTAAAGGGTTACTTACATAATACTTGTCATCTCTCATGGAAGTATGAAATATAAAAGCCCTTACTTTGAGCTCCTTCATGTTAAACAGGTGCTCTGGCATTAATGTTATGCTCGGTATTATTTTTTTTCATATTTGTATACTTTCATGTATAGAAAGTTAAATTTAGAATCCCAATTATGTGGTATTGATCATGGGATATTCAACTTCACTATATTAACTTTCATGGGTGGAGATATATGTGTACAGAACATTTCTAGGTAGTTTTCATCTTAATATCCATAGTTTCCTCGTTAACTTTGCTTTTTGGATTAAACATCTCCTGGTAATTTAATGATGACAAACTATCATCAACCACATAGACATCCTGTTTGTCATGAACACCTTGTGTACATGGTTGTATTGAATTAATTGTTTATAATCCCAGGAACATTAGAAACAGCTCTGAAAAACTAGACACATCTAATGATTGTTACTTAGCCCTGCACACCCCTTGTTATTGAACGCATGTAGGAACTAGAAGGAAAAAAAAGAGGACAGTAAGATACTTGAAATATACTTTTCTGCTTAATACTACCTAAGTATCATTTAGAGAGGGAATGAATATGACAGTAAAATTCTGCAGAACCATTTGATCCTCTCAGGAAACAAACATAAATCTGTTGTTTCAGTGGCATTTAAATGGCCTGTAGACTTGGAACCAACTGTTTCTTTTGGTTTTGTTTTCTCACTTGCAAGTTAAGCCATATCCCCACTCTTGCTTGAAAACTTGTTTTACTTCCAGTTCCATTCTGAAAACCTGCCCAGCACATGAACATGTTTGTGCTAACACACATGCATGTGTACACACACACACACACATTGTTCTATTCAGTTAATGCTTCTGAGAAAATGAATTAGTGAAAATCTCTGAGCACTAATATTTTTATTAATTTAGAGGGCACTATCTGCAACTAGACATCAAGTAAAATAAGGGTTTTAGAATGTACCATAATTTTGGGCTTCAGTAGATTTTTTTTAGTGCTAAAAAAATGATCAACAGATTTACTACATATATGCAACAAATGTCTGTAAAGTCTGGGGAAAAAGAAACCTCTATAGTCATTATAATTAATATCTGTACAAATGTGGAATGATGTCCGATTTATGGAATTATTTTTTTCTAAAATGTAATAACTTTACCAATTTAATAATTTAGAATAATGTGGTAAAGTTATTGAAGATAGTGTTATAATGTAAAGATATAAATCCTTAACTTTATTTAAAGCTCCTAAAGCTCTGAGGAGTTTCTTAAAAAACTTATTAGTCTTTTTTAATTTAGCACAATGATTACAAGAAGTACAGAACACATATTTTTATCTATATCTTGTAGCAGAATGATATATCTGATATCCTTACTCTCAAAACACGATCGAGCAACATTACAAGGAAAAAGTTAAAGTGGGGATTTTTAGTTGAGTAATTGCTGCTTCTCAATTTAAATTGCAATTAAGAAGGCAAATCCACAGAGAATGTTGGTATTGGCATTTCTAAAATTTTCGTCTTTGTAAACATTTTGAGGAGTTTTGCAATTTAAAAGATTGCTGGAAGTATGTATGAATAGGAAGTAAAGAAAGAACAGCCTTATAATCAGATGAAAATGCAAGAAAGACAGACAGTGCCCAAGTGCAACTAAGTACCATTTTAAATGCTGAAAAACTTTATTTTAGAACTGGTTTGAGATGTTGCCTTGACTGCAATCATAGCTCTTCACTCAGCCCTACCAATTCTAAGCAAGATCATCCTATTCATATTACCTAATTGTGTACTCCACCCATTCAATTGCTTCACAAAGGTCATTGTCACTTCCAAAAGTTGTTCATACCTCTTCCAAGCAGTTAATGGATTTGAAGGGGAAATCCCTACTTGGCAGATAGGCCAGTATAAGGTCCTTCGAAGTATATACCGTTAGGGTTCACATACAAACTTTAAATTAAATTTGTATATGATAAGAAAGTCAGTTTGGGGTTTGATTTTTTCTTTTGGTTTGTTTATTTTGTTTTATTACTAAGTTCAAAGACTTGTAGGGGTGAGAAATTAAAGATGGTTAGTGTAAGTTATATATACAGAATCTCACCTTAAGTCTTCAAACTTTTGAAGTCAAAAGCTTTTGCTGTCAGAAGTTTCTCAATCAAATGGGAAAAGAAAAGAAAGTAAGCTCTAAAGGAAGATTTCACAAAGTGAGTGAGCTTACTGGCAAATTCTTTTAAAAAGATTTAAATATTAAGTCATTGAAGTTGAGGAGTCCTGGCATAAAATATGCAATCTGCATGAGAAGTCACTTCAGAAAAGTAACAAATCTCCTGACAAGCAGGAGGACACAAAATAAACACAACTACTTCACTGCTGATATTTCCAGTTCCAGCTGTTCAGGTGAATGCAGCTTACCCTTTCAGCTATTACACTAAGATTTTGCACCACCATGTTTTGTTTTTTTTATTTCCATTGTCAGGCAGCATCATTCACACATAACATCTCTGCACTAATTTTTATTTATAAGGAAATCTTTAGTTTAAACATGATACACAGTTGTAATACTATTACTGCAAAGAGTCAAACATCAGTATCTCATTGACTTTGCTTAGATGATACCAGTACGATAGCTATCCAAACAGTTTTTCTTCACTAGAGAGGTTCCAACACCTGGATGTAAGCTCCCTTGGAGTAATATAGCAAAAAAGGAGGTAAGGTAGTAGTAATCTAACTAGCAAGATATAAAGTCAGGTAGCATTATGTACCACTTACTATCAACTTCCAACAAAGATCTGCATCCCTTGTGTGCCTACGGATGGAATAGGATGACCACTTTTGCCCACTGTGTACAGGATATCAACAAACTGCAGAGTCCAGGGGAAGGTCATTGTGAATGGCTTGGCAACTTGAGCATGTGATGTACCAGCAGGACCTGAGGGAACTGGATTTGTTTAGCCTATAGAAGAGAAAGCTAAGGAAAGATCTGATTGCAATCCTCATCTACCTAAAGAGAAGCTATAATAAAGGCAAAGCTGGGCTTTTCTTCATAATGCACCTTCATAAGACAGAGGCAACACTCACAAGCTGCAACAAGGGAAATTTCCAACCAGATGTAAGGCAAAAATTCTTCCTGAAAGAAGCACTTAACTGCTGAAAAATCTTGCCTTGGAAGGCTGTGAAAAATCCATTCCTGAAGGGTCTTAAAGCTCACCTGAAGAACATCCTAAGCAATAATATATGTCATCGAAGCTAGCCCTGGTTTGAGCACGGAGTAGACCAGATGACATGTATGGAGGTCCCTTCTAGCCTAAGTTGTACATGACATACTTTTTTGCAGGAGAGGACATCTGGTTTAACAACACAGAATCTCAAGCAGACATTTGTGCCACAAAATACTAGAGTGTTCACTTATATATAAACAAGTTTGTTTATAACAATGATCCTGAGGGTTAATTTTAAAATGTTTCTAAAGTTACTTAAGTGTGTGACAATTCTGGTTATGGCTTCCTTTTTCTTTTTTTTAATAGTTTTGTCTAGGTCTTGCATGAAGGCAAGAATGACAGTGCATCCCATTGGTAAGAGAAGTAAAGGAACCAACAAAAATCCAGCTGCTGACAGAAACCTACAATTTCTATGCAGTGTATTGAAATGTTTCTATGCAACACTGTTCTAAAGGGATGAGGTAAAGGATATCAGTGATATGCAAGAATGAGGGATCTGAGGCATGAAACAAGTATACAGTTGTACTACAGTAGGAAATGCCCATGAAAAATTCAAGTAGTTGGAATCATTCTTCTGGTCAGCATGCTACAATTACATTTGTAAAACTGTACTAGGTTCAGGCTCCCAATCTGAATGCAAGTTTTCTGAGGGTCATAGGGAATGCTACACTACAGGTATCAACAGGGTAAGAACCGAGAGACTGAAAAGCTGCCTCAACACTTCAAGCATTATTGTTGCCCTTTTGCCTCTTGCTTTGGACACTTCAAACATCATCTACTACTAGTGAGGATGACAACTTGATTGGGCCTCTTCATTTGTTAAGAAGCTGCTCATTGAAATGACACCTGAGAGTCTAGGATAGTGCACAACCTAAGTTAATGTAGTTATCATTCTTTGCACTGACATGATGTTGGCAGTTTAAAAATTAAGTACAAATTAATTTAAAGAAGTGCTAAGTGGTTAGAGAATTACTTCACAGCCCTTTGAAACTTTCTTTATTGTAGGAAACACTGACCCCTTACTTGCTTATGACAAGGTTGTGCCAAGAACAGGAAGAAGTGATCCATGACAGGCAGCCAGCTTCTAATGCCACACTAAACTGTGCTGGTGGTCTTAAGATTTGATAGTGCCATACTAGATTAGAGACAGCATTTAAGATTACCTTTGTTTTTCCATGAACAATATGGGTGCTGAACTTTCATTGTTCTGAACAGTACACTGAGTGGTATTTGAAAGTTTGAGGCATTGTCACTTATTGTAATTTTTTCTTTGAAAGTAATATGAAAGCATACCTAAAAGTAAAGTGGATTTGTTGCCATTGGAGTGACAGTGTCAGCCTTAGCTGACTTAGAATACTTATGAATAATTCAATTAAGTGTTCCTGAGTTAGGTGCATAGGTTCAGAGCCACAGAAATATTGAGGCACCTCAAATACTACTGTTCAGTAGTAGTACAAAGGCTATTTTATTCTTAATGAATAAGAATGATGTTTGAATGTTTTTTTGGTTTGGTTTGCTTTGCTTTGCTTTGCTTTTTTCCTAGCACAGAATAATAAGACTTAATACATAAATATTATCAGCCAGCTTTTGTCAAATAGCATTTTCTGAAAACACTAGCTCTAACATTTTTTGACTGAATTTGTTATGCTTGAATCTAAGCATATTGTTCATTACCCACCTTCAGCATAATTTAAATCCTTCAGAACGGTCACAGATTAATACTAATGTTTTAGGAAACTTTGAAGAAAAGCGGTGCTTTATCACTTCAGTGGAGCTGTGTCAGTTTTAGATAAAATTCCCACATATCATTCATGATTTTTCAACCCCATGGTTAAGGCATCTATCCTAATTCACATCAGTCATACCTGGAAAGAGTTAAAAGAAAGAGAGGTTTATTTTGTCCTGAAGAAATTTTCTCACTGTAGACCTGATGATCTTACCTTTCATAGCCCTTGTCAATCTTTCAGAATGCACAAATACCTGTTACTCCCCTTCCCCCTCTAAAATAGTTAAATATGTAAAAGCTGGCATGAGACATGTTAGAGATGGAAAATGATTGATATTTCCTGAGATAATAGTTGTCTTGCTAACATTGTTCCTTATATTTAAATCAATATTTTTTATTAAAAATTCTAAGTCTTGATCCAGTGGATTAAATTATTGAAGAGAATAATTATTGATTTTTCTGAGTTCATGCTAAAGCTGAGTGCTGAAGGAAAAGCTATTTAAGGTGAAAAAGTAATTCATCTACGAAGGTGTCAGATAATTTAATCTCTGAAATATATTGGTATATTAATAGGTTTATATCAAATAAATGTTTTAATACATACAGAAAAATGTTTAACAATTGCAGGAAATGTTACTGTATTTTTGGACAAGCAACAAAGAAATATTGTTCAATAGTTATTTGGAAAAAGCATGGCTGATTTCATACAATAGTTTAAAATGTTTGGCGTTTTCACTCTTCAGTTGGAAATCAGGTCACACTTCCAAAATTATTTTAAAATGTTGATTTGGAAGATTTATGTCAGGGACCTGAGGGCACTGTTTGCCCTTTGTGTCCCTTCCTAGTCTCCCCTGAGGTCTTTCACCCCCCAGCCATTGCCTAGGACCCCATTTCAGCCCAGCTTGGGCCTTCAGTCCCTGGCCCAGTGATTCCTCAGCATTGCTGATCCCCAGTCTTGTTTCTGGCTTGTCATTTAGATTTCCTGCCTTGGTCTTGGTCCTGGCTTGATCCCTTGTCATTGCCCGATGCTCCTTGGCCTGCCAACAGGACCCATTACCTTCCCACCAACTCTGCTCCCCTGGCTAAGCCCACTGGTGAGGGCATTGCCTGTCCATGGCACAGCCACCCTCACCTGCTGGCTCACCAACCCTTGAGAGGCAGCCCCACTTTTGCCACTACTTGACAACTTAGAAATTTATGGAGTAATTTTTAATATAACATAGCCCAATAATCACCTGAAGAACTTCAAATGACTATAGAAATTTAGTGACTTCCAGAATAATGTGTATGGAATAGGATTTCCAATACATCAGTTGGTGGGAATTCTTGATTTACACTATCACAGTGATTTATGATTTAATTTAATTTAATTATCTTTTTCCCTTTGAAGGGACTCTATTTTTAGCTTGCTTACTCAAACAAGTCCTCATTTGCCTACTAATCAAACATGTTTTTAAGTTCAAGAGCACTTTAAAGAAGAACTCAAGACATTGTAGTTATCTAAAGTTTGAAGAGTTGTGCAAATATAATAATCTAGTCAATAATTAGCACTGACCACTTAATTAATTGTACTCTACACAGCTTTTGTAATGAAACCAGAAAACTTGGCCCAACTCAAGCTGGCACATTCTAGTGCAACAAAAGTGTCAGGAAACCTCATTCTCCAAACTGAATAAAAGAAAAAAGCACTTTTGTTAAATGGAATTTAAAAGTTTGTTTTCGGAATGATAGGTATTTAACAGTTACTAATATTTATAATGAGATCGGCCAGCTACAGAATGCCAGAAAAACCTGGCACAAATTTTTTGTCCCTGCATTTACTTCTATATCTGTGTCATTATAAGTCTGTGTACATACTGTAATAGGTCTGGCTGGAATGGAGTTAATTCTTTTCATAGCAACCCATATGGTGCTGTGTTTTGGATTTGTAACCAAAACAGTGTTGATAACACACCAGTGTTTTTGCTGTTGCTGAGCAGAGTTTGCACAACATCATGGCTTTGTCTTTTTCCCACTCTGCCCCCTGCAGCAAATAGGCAGGGAGTTCACAAAAGGTTGGGAGGGAACAGCTGATCAGAATTGCCCAAAGCAATATTCAATACCAGATAATGTTGTGCTCAGCAATAAAAACTCAGGGAAAGGAGGAAGAAGCAGGAGCATTTGTAGCTGGCTCCTGATGAGAAGTAGTGAAAAAATTCCTTATTTTGCTTTGCTTGCATGCACAGCTTTTCTTCACTTATTAAATTGTTTCTACCTCAGCTCACAAGTTTTCTCACATTTGCTTTTCTGATTCTCTCCTCCATCCCTCCTGGGGTGGGGAGAGACCAAGTGGCTGAGGGGCTGTGCTTAACTGCTGGCCAGGGTCAATAAAAATATATATATATATATATATATACACACACACACACACACGTATATGTACATATATACTTTATATATACACACACGTATGTTTTCATAAGCTTTGTGCTTCCTTATTTGCAGTTTGTTCTCTCAGCCATTAGGCTGAAGAGAGTTCACCTTCCAAACATTTTTTCTGACACTCCATATTCTAGAAAGCTTTAACATTTGTGGTGGGATTTTTCTTTTGTTTATTTTGTTTTGTTTTATTTGATATTAAGCTTTCTCATGTAAATATTTATCTGAGAAACTTTAAGGATGTCATAGGAATCATAATTGGAGCTCCAATGTTAAAATGCTCCAGCAGAGTTTCTGGCAGATGACATAACAAGAGAAGAAGTAAAATGAAGTCACTCAGACTTGATTGTAAATTACCTGACAGTGTCCCCTCTGAAAGATGTCTTCAAATTATTGCATCCCTCTTTACTGGTTGACTCATTTCCCTGTTGTAATTAATGGTGGCTTCAGTTAACGGTACCAAACCACCTGAAGAGTTTCAATTTTACCAGTTCACAGTTTTGCGTGAATATACTCAAGGGTTTCAACATGCAAAAGGTGTTTGTGAAAGCAATTGAGTTTTCTACAAAATGTCTGTAGTGCTTTTAGCCACACAGTCACAGTTAGTCTCCAGTTTTAACTACTGTTTGTCCTGAAGCAATAGTGAAAAAGCAATATATGCAGGTCATCCCAGTAGTGCTGTATGGGTGTGTATATATATATAACATTTTCTTCTGACCATCCCAGTTAAATAACGGTGAAACAAAATCTGGTTTTCAAGCTACCAGAGAAGTCACAATAGTGCTTGAGAGAAACCTGAGGTAAGTTAGTTTACGTGAGAGCTGAAAATAAATCTTCTATCTGGAAAAGATATCTTTGGCATTTAGGTATTATATTTTACTTTGAATTAACCATTTAGTAATCAATATTTTAGAGTTAAATATTTGGCAACCAATTAGGTTAAGTTGCATAAAATATGTCACATGCCTCTATATTGAATCTCAATATTGTCATTGACAATGAAAAAACAGTTGTTATATCTCCAAAAATTATTATTATAAAATGAAATATATGTATGTTTATTTAATAAATGAAGTTAAGCTTATAATGCTAATCTGCATTCATTTTCCTGGAGCAGGATTTTGTTGTCATGTTTTCCTTATGTATTGTCAGCTTACTATCACAGACTTTGGTTAAAAGTGTATATATTCTGTGCAATTATATTATGTAATATTGCTAACTGTGCTTTATGAGATTAAATTTGATTTGAAATTGTGTTGCTTCATTACTAAAGTGAGTCTTAAATATATTGAATTAATATCTCATAGTTTTTAGAAGTCCATCCTTTAAAACCATCCCTCAATTTCTGTCTTCTGAGATGGTGTGCTATAAATACTGAGTAACACTAAGAACTGTGCTGCATATCCTGCACTGACACAGGTATTTTCTGTATAATGTTCTCTTATTCTTTAGAATAATTTTTTTTCTTTTTGAATCAGCACTCAGTGTACTTTGGAAGAATGGGACATCCTCAGAATTACATAGGTAATAAAAATTCAAGGTCTTGAATTCTTTCATTTAGCTTTAGTCTCCGTGAATTTTGCTGCACAGAGTGATGGAGCATGTCTGTAGTTAATGATGTGCAATCCCAGTACCTTAGGAGGGATGAAACATGAAATATTCAGCTGGCTCTCATCTATTCGCCCTGCCCTGACACAAAAATGCCAAAATGTTTAAGTCCAGGCTACCAGAAAGCAATCTTTATATTATACAGAAGAAAGGGTATTTTTAGGTTCATACTGGGAAGAAGAATACACACCTGCCCTGTCTTATGCTGTTGCCTTCAGAAAAGCAAATAGAATAAATGGCAAGAGGTTATATACCAGGCAGCAGAGAAAGAAAAAAAATCAGTTGTAAAAGTGCTGTTAACATTCAGAAAAACATAGATTGGCAACACCTTCAACAGATGCTCCTGGGACAGCTCTTCCTTGCAATCTGAGAAGCAACTTTGATAGAATCGCTTGTCCATCTTTGCGCTCTGAGCTCAGAATTACCTTCCGCACAGGAATCACAGGGCCTGCAGAATCACTGGAATGCTGTCAGGTCAGGCTACGGTGCTCACAAGTAGATTGACGTTTTATCCTGAAACAAGGTTGAGACCCAGCATTCTGACACGTAACTGCTAGGTCTCTGAAAAACCCATGAATACAGATCAGAATGAATGACTAGTTGGAATCAGGATCCTAAAGATAGCTCAGCAAGCTGACTTGCACTCTCTCCTATCCCCACTCTTCTGTGATTCTCTGTCATGAGCCACATGCAAATATTTGGTGGGAAAATTCCTTTCCTCCTGAAATTCGCTCCTTTCCATCCATCTAGACACACACAATTACCTTTTTCAATTGCTTTTATCATCTCTGTGAGGAACTGTCTTGAATGCAAATCCAGATACTTTGGTAAATAAACAAAAGGTAGCTAAAATACTTTCCAGTATATTGACAGGAAAACCTTCTGTTTATGTAAGTATTATCTTAGGTAATATAAACAGGCCTACCAATATTTTTTCTGCATATATTTTAATGTTTCAATAAATAAGAAACATTCACCTCTACTGGGATATTGTTCTAATATTCCAAAGGATTTTTAGGCAGGGTTCATAGGGCCTCTGGCTCACAGCTGCAGGCAGCTGGACCTGTAGTCCCAACAGCCTGTAGAATAGTTAACTCATATGCACTGACTTCACTGAAGATTGCAGAACACATTAACACAAGTAGCAAATGCCAGGTCTGAGAATTACAGACTCCAGGACTGTAGTTAAAAATCACACAGAAAAGCAAAAAATAACCACACATAAAACAAACTCCTAGCTTATGCACTGGTGGGGGAGCCCTTGTCTTCTGCACTTGATCAGCTAGAATCCTAAAGCACAGAGTTGTTGCAGTAAGATTATGGTGCAAAAAAATGATCAGAAGACAGTAACGAATTTTCCTGCTACCCCTTTGAGATTACAGTACATTGTCCTCCTAGATACTCTTCTCTCAGATTAAATACTCCACCTTTGAGATGACTCTTGTCCTTTTGTAAAATTCCTTCCCTAATAAGCAAAAAGCATCTTGAAACAATTTAAGCTCTTTCCTTTTATTATTTCATTCAGACGATCTTTTTACCACTCCACTCACTCATAGGCGAAAAAAATCTGTTCTTATTTTCTGTCAAAACCTATGTTACCAATAAAGGCACCAATATACTCTGCTAAGTGTGATTTGGACTCATATTATGATTTAGATACATTAGTGTATCATTCTGCTCAATCAAAATCCCATGTAATATCAGATAACTTCAAATAAGTAAATTTGGTATTAAACATTATATTCTTCACATTCGGAATATCTAAAAGAACCCAGGCAGTCAGTATTGGACTCTGACAACCTATTTCTAATAATTTCCACTAGGCTTTTAATACACATCCTATGACATTTGAATAGTTACATATTTCCAGCCCCCCCCCCTTCTTGTTACTCCCAAACACACTTTAAGAGACTCAGTATCTTTCTCAATCATTTTTGCTACGAACTAGATAAGATTTTTAAATTTTTCTTAAAACAGATGCTCCTTCCCTGATCATCCTAGCAGCCTATTACTACCCTTGTTGCGGGTTAACCTGGTTTGGAACACAGACAATCAGAACCACACATAATATACTAATTGAGATGTTCTTTCTGTCTTGTATACTTACCTATTGCCTTTCTCTACTGCAGATACTTTGCCTGACAGATCTTAACATCATTTTTCCCCTATTTTTTCCTGCGTTGTTGCTTATAATGATCGTATGACTAAAAAAATGTACTCAGATCTCTCTTGTTTTCTATCAGCTTCAACTAATGATGTATTTCTATACAGTAGAACACCTCATTATTATTCCATTAGTCCATGACTTTAAAATTTTGTACAAAGAATTTTATTTCTTTTTCTACTAGGAAGCAGGGTCTAATTATTCTTGCAGTATTATCTCATTCTTCACAGTGTCAGCAATACCTCAAAATTATAAGCATACACCTCCTTCAGGATATTAATGAGCTCAACTTTACATATTTAAGCAAACTTCATTTTTTTAATATACCCTCATTAGAAAGATCAACCAAAAAATAACATGTCCATTGGAAACTGGCATCTTCCAGGATGCACTGTAGTGTAGAGTTCTGCAAGAGAGAGTGGCTTCAGTTCCAAATATAGTCCCTATTCAGGCCATTGTAATCAATGATAGCTCAAGACTTACATGGGCATATATTAACGAATAAATACACCTTCCCTTTTATTATTGTTTATGTTATCTTCATTACTTTCACTTTTGTGAACAATTAGAGGAGTGAATTGTCTTCAGTGAGAACTTGTATTGCTGCCCACAGTCCACTGGCACAGCATTATTAATTTGGAAGCTTGCAAAATTCTGTAAGCTATTTCATGTACAGGGTACATGCATATGGCATCAATTTTATTACAGTTCTTAAAATCTAATCACAGAGAAGGTTTGGTCAGAGTCTCCTTTTTCAGCAATTGCTAGATATAGGATTGTTATTTTTAAATGCTTACCTGAAACAATTATCTTTGAGGATGTCTTTCAGAATGATTCTGTTAGTTGTTTGGACTTTGCAAAGCCACGTCTTTCTTTTATTCATGTTTTATCCATCAATATCAACAACTGTCAATCTAAGCAGAACCGCTTTACTAACAAAACTCTGTTTCTTAAAATGCTGCAGTATTTCCTAACGAAAATGCTCAGAAGTGACTAATGATAGTGTCAGTCTGTGGCAGGCTTAAAGAGATGTTTTTCAGGAAGGGATGACCATGCTTATTTAAACATCATGCCCACAGATAAGAACTCAGATAGGAAATCCAAAAGTCAGTAGTCTTTTCTGAAAATATTGGATTTAATGTCTAGAAAAAATGGCCAAATCTTCAAGTCCGCCCACATGATTTATAATGTCAATATTAGTCTAGTGCCTAAGCAGTTTGACTTCAAATTCTCAAAATACTTGTATTACTTTTATTTTAAGGTCTGCTGCTTAATCCAAACATATTGTCTGTAGTAATGTTTTTCTTTCTTTTTTGCACTACAAGACCAGTGTTTCATCCACTTTAAAAAGTAGGTTTTAAATCTCATCTTGTAACACAACAGTCATAATATAGAGAAAATTGAAGTCGTTACTTTACCTTTAGTCTGAAATACTGTGATTTTTTTTATTTCTCCTTTAAATTTACTTTGAATGGAACATTAGTTCCATCACTAGCAGTTAGAAGTAGCTGCAAGTTGGGAAAGTTAATAAAATTTTCTTCTGCCTTTGTCTTCAAAATCTTATTGTTTAGTCCAGGGAGAATGAAAAAAACATAAAAGGTTTTTAAAATGAACAATATCTTAGTGTATTATAACCTTTCCTTGTAAACAGCACAATGCAAAGTTCATGATCATTCAAACATCATGGTACTACTGTATAATGAAATTTAGATTCTGGCAAAGCACTCTTAATTGTGATTAATAAATAACAACACAGGAACCAGGAGATCTAAAGACAGAGCTCACAATTTGTAAACTGCCCTAGAACTTAAAAATGGCTTTCGATTAATTATAAACACTGACAGACCCACAGGGCTGAAATTCTAAACCCATCGTCTGGAGGATTTACTCCTGGTCAAGTGTTAAATTGTTGTTTGCCTGTTTCTGGCTCCTAAATTGAATTAAGACTGCAAAATACCTTTAAGCTGGAGCAGAACTGTCTATTTCAAAGTCATTAAAGCTTGAAAATGCTACTTAAACAAAAGCATCACTTGTAATTTTTTAAATGTTTAGGAATCGTGGCAAAATTTGGCTATCCAATTCTATTATTATATTAAAAGAACGTATCCTTTACTTTTCACAGGATTCAACATTTAGTTACAAGCAAAATCATGTTTATATTGCTTACAAATCAATACCATGCCTTTAAAAACAACCTCCCATTGGTGAGGAAAGGCAGGGAGAAAACTAGCACTGGTTGACACATATCAATAGTGAACCCCTGTACTAAAATAGCCCCCTTAAAATTTTTTATTGGTTTACTTCTACCATTCCTCCAAGTGACATTACTATGTGACCACAACAATGCTGGTTCTGCCACAAGGAAAAAGAAAATCTTGTTCTGCAATTCTCATACCTTTCCTTCCTTATAGCAGTTTGAAAAATGGTACAGTTTAAAGTAATAGCGTTGTAGCACTATAAGGATATAAAAGTTCACAACACAGTTTCTCCTCACAAACTTTACTACAGTTTTTTACTGGTATATTTTGTTTCTGCAGATGGTTTTTCCATGTAAATTTCTTGGTCTTTTTCTCACATTGTAGAAAATGCCAGTTAGATTTCTTAGCAGAGACTGCAGAGTGGGTAGAAAATCCACTTGCTCCAGAAGCACCCAGGTCAGACGATTCTAGTTCAGCGTGAACTCAGCCAATATGTTTCTGTGTCACCATATCTAGAAATCCCATCTGTGAACCAGTCTGGCTTGTTCTTGAAATGTAACAAGAGAGGAAAAAACCTTTGCTCTCAGAACTAAATGCCTACAATGCATTGAAAACATAGGTTTGGTCTGGTGGTTCTAGCATGAAGGTAGCGAGGATTTCAAATGACCCGATAGTGCACAAGCTGCGGTGGGGTGCACATGTGCTCTCAGTACCGCACAGAAAGTTAGAAAAATCTGGTGTGTCTGTTTGTGTACTTGTGGCTATATTTTCAACACAAGTTAGTTTAGATCAACACAACAAAAGATCAGTAGCTCAGTTACTGGTGCTTTAATAACCAGGTATTTGCTCTTTTACTTCCCACTATGTTAAGATGCCCAGCTGTTGATTTGTAGATGAGTTTATATGTCTATTCTAGGCTCAAATTTCCAGAGTGTACCAGTGATATGTATGAAATGGGAAATTAGTACCTATAAGAAATATGTAAGTATAGATATAAGAATATAAATATAAATATAAATATAAATATAAACTTATATAATTGTATATAAGAAATACTATATACTGAGATAAGAGTTTCAGATTTTGATAGAAAACATGTTCCACGCAGAGAAAAGCACAGGTGGATTTCCACAATAAAGAAAAGTAAATTTAAATTAAGAAAGAGGTACTAATATATAGTAATATTTATGAATTTTCATTGAGGATGCCAGAGTTAGGACAGGGTGCATTTTTCAGATGAAATGGGCATATAACAAAGTATGTATTAAGTAGATTAACTTATTCAAATCAAGGCTTTAAAGTAACAGCACAAAAAGAATAGCAAATGCTGTTGCTTGACACTAGAGACAGTGGAGAAGATTTAGGGCTTTATCTTTCTAACAGGATTTAGAGAGCTTAGTGCACTCTCGGTTTTAGGTCTAATATAGTGCCGTTTTTCTGTATATAGGGATTTGACAAACAAACTTTATTTGATCTCTGTGAGGAGCTTAAAGCAGACTCTAAGGCAAGGCAGTGGAGAACTATTCTTTACAGAATAAGAAATGTTTGAAGTGTCACCCTAATCATTGGCCAGAAGCTCTCTATAAATTTTGGTCAGTTCAGTCGCATTAACCCTTTTTTTTTCCTCCTGGTCTTGTGCCATTTTCTCCTTGTAAGTCCAACATTGCTTCAGGTTGTTAGGAAAAGCATGCTGAATCCAGCGCCGAGACTAGCAACGTGGTCAGTCCCGCAGTGCTTTCACAGCAGCTGTGTGGTGGTGATGGAGAAGGCACGAGGGGTGTCAGAGGGAAAGTGTGACTCCCCAGAGGAAGCTGGCCCTCCAGTCCATGGATCCAGCATGCTGATTGCTCTGGTAAAGGTCAGCCTGAGGGCTTCTGGCCACACTGGGTACTAGACATCCCACTGAAAGTGTTAGCTGTACGTCCATGCCTACCATAGCTACACAATTTGTTGAGGGGTGGGAAGAATTTTCAGCTCTTTTCAAAACTGAGCCCCAAAATTAGTGCCTGTTTCTTGTATAGGATAAGGAAAATGGTGAAATTCTTTTTCTTCACCATTTTCCTTTCAAGAAAAATATTTTATTTCACTTTACTGAGGTTATTCTTGGTTTAGATCAAGAACGCAAATGAAAGCAGAATCTCAGTAAAGAAATTGTTTGAATTCTCTCCATCTCTCAATATTATTACTATACCTAATATTTGCATCCATTTTCAAACACATAAATTTCTTAAAAGGATAATAGACATTATTGGCACCAGCTCCTTATCTATCAAACACTGAATTATTGTAATTTTAACTTTATATTTTTATCACTGTAAGAAATCTTATACTTTATTCTTTCAGAGTTAAATGAGGTGAAATACCTGCCAATTGCCTTTCTAGTGGAGGGGCACTAGTACGAATTATTTATTGAAATGAACTTTCTTTCAGTTTAACACAAAATTACATACTTTGCAGCACAGAAATGGGTATGATTGCATACCAATTATGTTTCAGTTATTTGGTTAAGAAGAGCCATCTTCTTAATTTTGATTAGAAAAAATGTTTTTGAAGGAGAACCAGGGTTTTACAATGACAGGACAAAGTAAACTTCCAACTACATTTCTCTGTTTAAGAAATAACTTTCTTTGCCCACAGTGTTTTCTTTGAAAATAATAAAGCTTTCAAACAAAGAGCCTAATAAGGCTATTAGTCTGGGGCAGTAACAAAGTTTGAATGTAAGCTTAAATGCAATCAGCATCTTTCCTGTTTCTCTCAACAAGATGCAAATGTCTGAAATGCAGGCTGGTTTGACAGGGCTCAGGCAACTGTATCAACATATCAATTATATGTTAGGGTTTTCTAGTTAGTCCAATGCAATTGAATAATATTCTTTAGTTCTACTTACTAGTAGCTTCAGGATGAAAATGGAGACTTGATTCAACTTATAATCATATAGTTTCTCTGATAAGTTTATTTATAAAATAATGGATATAAGAAAACACATTTACTATGGAATGAGAATTGGGCTGTTTTTTGAAAGACTTGCCGTCTGAGCATGATTACAATATTAGGACAAATGCATTTAGGAATCAGCCTTATGGTGGGATTATTAAGTATTCTGGAAGTACATGCTCAGGAAACATTGGGTACAAGTCTATGGTCATATATGAGACTACAGCCTCACTACTGAACCCGTTTTCTTTCTGCTCAGGATCTCGTACTCCTACTCTGATCTTCTAAAAGGCATATGCTGTGTTACTGGAGATAAAGGGGAAGTGGCACCCAGTGAAATAAGTAGGCTTGTGATGGAAGAATATTTTAAACAGACATTTCTCAAAGTATGTCAAGTATTTCTGCTTGTACTTTTAAATGCGACCTGATGATCTTGGGGTCCAGGAACTCCCACAGCAGCCATGTCCCACCACAGTTGTGGCTCTGTGACCTGGGGATGGCAAGCTTTCTCACAAAACTTTTCAGGAGTCAGACTTTGTTCATCCAGTTCATTGCCAGGTCATCCAGGTCATTCAAGTATGAAACATATTTTTTGAGACATATTATACCTGTGAATCCTTCAGAAGAGTTCACCTTTGAAAGTACCTGAAAGTACAAATTCACTGGGATTTGTTTGTGCTGTGTGCTAAAATGAGAGGAAGACTTTTATTCAGTTTTATTTTGAAAATTTGGGCTGTTTTCAGGAGCAAGGCTCGGATCCTCAAAATCCTTATGCAATTAGTATTCAGTATTTTAATAGATGCAGTATCGAAACTCTGATAAACATGCTACAACCTATTTTATGACATATGTTGCTACCTTTTCTTGGGAATATACTATGATTTTATGGATTTTATTGCCTTTGTGATGGTCATTTTTTAATCAATAATTTTTTGGGACATTATAATTTCATATGTGTGTTATAAGTAAGCAAATCCTTCTGTTCTTTGGACTGATATTTCCACTAGTTAAATTATAATTTAATGCTTTCTTTTGTGGGTTGCTTGGGTTTTTTTTAATATTTTTGCAAAAACAGCTGCAGGAATAAGTTCTCTGTAGGGAATGATAAGTCTGAGTTGCAGAAGACGCAGAGAGGGATAAAAAAACATTTGTGCACCTTTTTATGTTTCTGTTAGCCAACTGGTTATCTTTTTTTTCAACTGGTTGAAAACTAGTCAATCTCAAACGATACCTTGAGATAAGAGGAGGTAAAAAAGCTCTTCATGGCATCTTGTCTTTAAACACAGTATTGCAGTGCCACTTGTCTGTCACCTATGTAGATAAAAATGAGAAGTAACTGAAGATCTTCACTGTACTTATA
The DNA here is from genome assembly GCF_949628215.1 of Phalacrocorax aristotelis. Lineage (NCBI taxonomy): Eukaryota > Metazoa > Chordata > Aves > Suliformes > Phalacrocoracidae > Phalacrocorax > Phalacrocorax aristotelis. The sequence goes on from NC_134277.1 coordinate 87,490,971, forward strand.
GATTAGTATACACCTGCAATCACAGACACACTTATTTCTGCAGAAGTGAGAACTACTGGGTTTTATAAGAGTTTTTCTTCTGATGCATACCTCAATAGTGTGAAAATGGATTAAGCTGTTATACATTGCTCCCCTAGAAAGAGCGTGTTCATGACTGAAAATTTCTGGGATTTTATAACAGAAAGCAAGAGCTATTGTGGTTTAAGGGTAAAAAAATATAGGCTTGTCATTGGTCTAGATCAACGGTGCTATTTCTGTAATTAAATTGAAGCACCAACTAAGTGAACCTTGCTCTTTTCATGCAATTATCTTCTTAAATTAGAACAAAGTTAGTATTTTGAAACATGTGACCATAAAATACATTTGACTTCCTGCAATAGCCTCAGGAAAGAATGCATAGAAATGAACTATTCATACATGACAAGGACACAAAGGTGTACTGCGAACACATCTCTTCAATTTTCTACTTTTTCCATTAGTATTTTACGCAATTAATGGTAAGATCATTGTTCTGTGCATGGTGCTCAGACTCACTCGTTTCATGGTAGCAGAAATTCCCGATGAAGTCACCCTCAAGGAAGTAGCCCCAGACAACGTCACAATGAATGATTTTGTGGTGATGTTACCAACTGAGATGGGACTTTGATATTATTATATCCACTTTAGAGAGGGGGAACATAAGACACAATGATATGCTCAACATCATGCAGGAAAACAGGAATAGGCAAAAATGCAGTGTTCTAAGTAACTTCCAGAAAGTTATAAGCCTAGATGTATTTGAAAATCTCGCAAGGCATCCTATTTTCAGGCTTAGCTGTTTGAATGCCTTTACAGTCTGTCTCTTATCACTATGAAAAAGAGATTGTCCTGTAGCTGAGCAATAGCTCATGCCACTCAAGATTTTCAAAACTGTGCTGCGAAGTAGAAGAAAGTGTCCCATTCCATATAATTTCAACTGTTTGCAGAAAATAACTATTTTGGTCAGAAATAAAAAAACCTGAAAGTGCAAACCTGAGAGCTTTCTGGGAAAATGGGCAGGTAGATTTAAAAATAGCAAGTAACATATATATTTGGGAATTTATGTTTAAAAAAAAATAGAATAGCAAAAAGTGCTGAATGGTTACTGTAAATACACAGTGGATTCAAATCTCATATGTTTTAAGGTGAATTTGCATTATGTGAAATGTATAAGTGGAAAAGAGACACAAGAAATCTTTGGTGTATATTTTTTTCTATTGTGCATTTGCTAGCTCTTAATCTCACATTTAAAATGTTTCTCCTCAGGGAACAGAAGCAGTGTTATGTGATTTACAAGGCAAATTACATAATAAATTAAAAATAGCCAAAATTTGATTAAAACAGTTCAAGAATAATCCACCACCTGATTACCATTGGTCCAAGCTCTTCAGTGAAATTCCTTCATATTATACAAATTTCCACAGATCAGGGTGACTTTTCTTTTTGTTAGTAATTGAATAATGTCTAAATTTTTTAATAACTTATTGATCCAAGGGTCACTTTTACTTTGATCCATTTGCGGCGAGCGAGGAAAGCAAGCAGCCAACTCAACGTGAGTGATAGAGCAAGCTTCAGTTTTATTTTTAAGTCACAGCGCTTTTATATGCTCTTGTAAACAAGCTTCAACAATTACTTCATACGGATTGCGACACCTCCTTAACGAACAGTCTATTTCTGTACTTCGTGCCTAAACTCCTTGTTGTTTGTCGGATGCTCTCAAGGCCGAGAGATATCCCTGCCTTTCTTCTTTGCTCTCAAGGCCGAGATATCTCTCGCCTTTCTTCCTCCTCCTGGTGACTTGCAGATTCTCTGTAATTTCCCATCATCGGGTCTGATCTCTGTAATTTTCCATCAGCGGGTCTGACACTGGGTCTGTAGTCAAGCTAATTCCATCGCGTACCTATAATCCTCCAGCCCGCTTTCTATCTCAAACAACTTATCAGGGGACCCGCATGTGGATTCAAGCCTATAGTTTGCCACATCCATTTAAAGATTTTTTCCAGCAATATGTAGCCTTATGTTGCATTCTCTGAATGGGAACGTTCAGTAAAAACCACAATTGAATGAAATAAACAAAGGATATATTTTTAATGTATCCCGTGACAAATGTGCAAGAACTACTGTCAAAACCAGCTGTATATCTTTCATCTCTAGATGTGCTAGTGTGCATTGTGGGTGTTATATACAATTGTATAAATAGTTGTGGAACAGTATGTATATGAAACAAAAAGAAACAAGCTATATTTGATTAATGACATTTTTATTGTTCACGTTAGAGTTTTTGTTCTTGCTTTCCTTGCCCAGTTTATTGTGCCATGGTTGTCACATGCTAGCCATATATAATTGAATTTTGCTTTTCATGTCTTCACTATTTCTCTGAGATGAGAAACATCAAAGAAAGCAGTGCCAGTTTGCTCTTCCTTATCTTCACCACTTCTTTCTTTCCTGCTCTGGAACAATTAAATGTGAATCTCTTCAGAGCCTTTGGGCCAGAACAGAAGGTAATTGTTGGGTCTCCTACTGTTTTTCGCTATTAGCTGTCCTCCTGCTGGAGGTCTTCTAAGCTTTTGAAGGCTTGCTCTTGGAGCTCATGAAACTGAGTCCTGAGTATTAACACTTCCACTTCCTTTTATTTTTCTTGGCAGCCTCACTGGGAAGAGTCTGCTGCCAGAGCTACTGCAAATACCTCTGGTAAGCACACCTGTCATCACCTGTCTGGATTTATGCCAAAAAAATAAACCAAATATGCATAAGTGAAAACAGCAAATATGAAGGATGATTTCTGACTACAGTATATAAGAGTGATTCTTTTTTTTAATGCCTGGGAAGTCTCTAAACCTGAGCATACCTGGAGTACACTCAATTTATAGCTATGTAAAGGGCACATTTCAATGCTCGACAATTACCATTCATCAATAACAGAAAACATTCTGAACAGCATTATTAGAATTTTAAATCCAGGCAATGCCAAAAATACCCAAGTAAAAATGGATGCAGTGCTTAAAATAGATTGTGAGCTGACTCTAATTAATGATAATTGCCATCTAATTCATTAGGAATGAGCTGACCCTGATAGGAAAATATGATGTAGCACACAGAATACACTCCCTGGCTGGCAGTGGGGACAATCAGCCTTCAGCTGGGGAAGCAGCTGCAGATGGTTAGATGTGAGAGGTGAGGGAAGTATCTGGAAAACTTTGAAGCTCATGGTTATTTCAGGATTTTCTAAGGTATATGAAGATAAGGGAGTGATCTTCATGACCTGACATGAGAGGTGCGGGGTTGGATGTTTGTTGTGATGGAACTGGGGTGGGAGGGAACCAAACCATCTTTCTAAGTATGAAATTTTTTTTTGTCTGATGTCTTTTAAGGTATTTTGAGACTTCCAGATAGCTTTTCTAATGTGTCCCTTCTAGTGTGTTTCTGTCTTTGTGATAAATGCATCTGTTCTGTTGTCCACTGATTCTAATATGCTTTTACTTTAAATATATTTTAATTGTCATAGATAAGGAGTGCAAAATGTTGGGAAGATCTCTTTTTAGTAAGTCTTTAGGTCACTAAAGTATGTGACTATACACATAAATAGAAGTGCTTTAGATTGTTTATGTATGAAAACAATGTTTTGTATCCCTGTCAGGTTTAGCCCCAGTCAGCAGCCAAGCACCACGCAGCCGCTCGCTCACTCCCCCCTGGTGGGACGGGGGAGAGAATCAGAGAAGTAAAAGTGAGGCAACTCATGGGTTGAGACAAAGACAGTTTAATGGGGAAAGCAAAAGCTGTGCATGGAAGCAAAGCAAAACAAGGAATTCATTCACTATTTCCCATGGGCAGGCAGGTGTTCAGCCATCCCCAGGAAAGCATAACAGTTACTTGGGAAGGCAAACACCATCACTCCAAACATCCCCCCCCCCCCCTTCCTTCTTCTTTCCCCAGCTTTATATACTGAGTATGATGTCATATGGTATGGAATATCCCGTTGGGGTCAGCTGTCCCGCCTTGCCCCCTCCCAGCTTCTTGTGCTCCCGGCAGAGCCTGGGGAGCTGAAAAACTCCTTGACCAGTGTAAGTGCTACTTAGAAACAACTAAAACATCTCCACATAATCACTGCTGTTTCCAGCAAAAATCCAAAACATAGCCACATGCTAGCTACTACAAAGAAATTTAACTCTATCCCAGCTGAAACCAGGACACTCCCACAGGGAAGATAAAACAGAGGCTCTGTGGAGGTTTTGTTTGTTTTAGTTTTGGGATTTATGTTTTGTTCTGTTTTTCCTGAGGGCTCCTGTTCTTAGTGAGAGATGCTTCTGGTTTGGGGGAAAGGTGGGGAGGAGAAGCAACAAATGGATGAATGTTATCTTTCTGCCCAGCTGCAATAGCCTTGGGAAAATCTGCCATAGGATGGCTTTGGCTGGGAAACAATAACTTAGAGAGTTATGGGGGTTCTGTGCAATATGTGTCTTACATCTTGAACAGGCTTGGGGAAGCAGGTCTTATGGGTTTTTCCCTGGGCTGGATAAACGCTATGAAAAAAATATGGAGGAGAAAGACAAAATCAGGAGAATGGCTACTCTCGTATCTTTGACTCCTAAACTCTGTTTATTTGCTTATGGGGTGGATAGTCAAAATTTCAATAACGGAAAAAAAAAAAAAAAAAGATCTCCCATTTTACTGTTTGACTTATTTTAAGACTTTAGGTAGTTTCTTGTGAAGAACTTGTCAGTAATGACTGTTTTAGTGAATAGAGAGCTTTCTTAAAGGATCTGCCTTTACACAACTGGGTTTCATGTTCCTGCCCAGTCCCAATTTATGTTTAAAACCTTTAAGAACTTCCATAGCAGGGTAGCACCATGATGACTTCTTCTCTATATTTAAAAAAATGGAGAAACGGAAGGGAGGTACATAACAAGGTGGCAATAGTTCAAGAAAGATTATAGCAAGGGCAACACTGATATCTTTCTGAAAAAGAGAATGTGTGAATTAATGTGTAGTGAGATTTCAATGATATGTGGTTACTGTTGCTGCTGTGCTTGCCTGCTTTTCTAACTTTCTCATTTACCTTAGATTGCCAGTAAATCACAACTGTCTCTGTTCAGAAGTGAACTCCCTCATTAGATGGAGAAGCAGCTAAATTTTAAACTTTTATTATAATAAAATAACATTTCTGACAGTATCAGATGCTATAATTATAGACTGAGCTGCAATAAACTTAGGATAACAAAAGGAAGGATTCAAATGCAAAGGAATGGTGTACTACATTGTTTAATCTGCTGTTTAATAAGATACAGAGAACTGATTGCACAATGACTTAGGTATGAATAAGCTAATCTGTAACATGTATTTGTAGGAATAATTTTTCCTAGCTAAGCTGTCTTTGATTCCAAGAAGATGTTAAAAGCTCCACAGAAGGTGTGAAACAGTCACGAGCACACTATGGTGCAAGTTGAAGGGTATATGATTTCCACTAGTGAAAGCAAGATACATATTCAGTGGCTTTTGAGGATGCCCTATAATATTGGGATCAAAGCTGTGAATGTTATGGACTCAGAATTTTATGTATGGCAATAATTTTACCTTTATTCTATCTCAAGGTTTTGGGGTTTTGAACTTTTAAAATTGTATTTGTAAGTCTGAAGATACAGGCAATTGGAGACACATTAACAGAATGGGGTTTTTTAATGTGTTCAGAAAACAACTGGTATGGTTGCCATGTGGCTGCCATTTTTCTTTTTTTCTTTTTTTTAGTTTGGTCCATATGCATTTGCAGATCTTTTGGTATTTTTACTATTTTGTAATTTATTTTTCAGACACAAGTGCTATAAAATTGTAATTTTGCTTTGTTGTCTTAACATCTTAACGTTTCTTCTTCCAAAGCAATGGGGAGATGTTGATAAGTTCAAAGTCGGGGGTTTATCTTGGTGTATGTGTCTTTTATTTTATTAACAACTTTAAGTTAATGATCATTCTGTAACTGTTAAGGCCAAGCTAATTAGTTTGCTAATGATTAAACTGAAGCTTCAGTGCAGTTGCATGAAATACAAAGTATCTCAGAAAGGAAGCTTTATCATTCTTAGCTTTTATTTAAGTCAACATTTTTACAAGATAGTGATGAAGAAATCCCACACACATATGCTAAGAAAGCATATGCAAGCGTAAGGTTAATGTCAGGTAAAAAGTGTAAGGTTAAAGTTAGGTAAATACAAGAAATGTGACAGATCTGAGAAAGGAATCATTACTATGGTTGGTTTATTTTCTTCAGGAAAGTATTTCCTAACATGAAAAATTACTCACTAAGACTGCCAGTTCATAAGAAATGTATGGTAGGGGAAAAAGAAATATCTTCGCAAAATGTAGCATGATACTTGGTAAGACATGGTACCTGATTTAGAGTGACTTCTAAATTAATCTTTGCTTCATTGATACTGAAGAAACTTGATTAATGGCCTTGTGGAATTATAATATATTAATGTCCTATTGAAGCTGGTGCATGGGACAGAAATAAAATCAACTTTACTCACATCAAGTTGGAATCAGCCAAAGAACAGGGATATTTGATTATTCAGGCATGGAATTCATGGGATTCAGACTTCCTGATATCACTTAAAACTTTTCATTAATAAATTATTATAACTTGGGTTGGTGAATATAGAACTTGTTGCTTTTAGTGATCATGAGGAATACAACACTTTGACTATATCAACTTCTTTAATTATTGGATTCAACCTTTGGGTAGTGTGTCAGAGTGTTCAAGTGACAATCTGTTGCATTTCTTACTACATGCATTACTCAAATTTAGTGCACCAAGACCTGCAAATCAATGCAGTTCTGAAGATAACCAGTGTATTTTGACAGAAGTATAAATCTCAGTACATCTATTTCAACCTTCTCCCCTCCAAACTGTTTTAAAAAAAATCATAATTGCTGTACCTTCTTGCTGCTCTACCAAGTAAATATGCTCTTGAAGATCTTCAAATTATGTATCTTTAAATTCCAGGTGTCCACAGCTCTGGCTTTGTGTAATGTGTACCTCTCTATATGCATGTGCCAACGTGACAACATAATTTTGTGCACACAGCTGTGTGGTACCTTAGCTGCATAGAACACTTATCCAAAAATATTATTTGGGATACAAAAATTCTGAAGGTAAACCACATGAAAAACTTCTCAACTTTCAGTGTTAAAAAAAAAAAATAAATGTAATTACTAGCTTCTTATTGGCAGTTGTTCCAAGAGAGAATCACTTCCGATGTGAAATAGTATATAACACTCATAAATGGCTTTCCAAAATGGAGTATATGGAAGATATACATTATAAAGAGTACATAACAGGATACTGTTTCTTTGGGGGTATTGATATTGCTAGTTTGATCTTAAAAATCAGTAATTTTTATGACCAGTTGCATCCCACCAAGAAAAAAAGTACTCTTCTCCTGTCCTTCCTCTTGACTTGAACTCTACACTGGCAAAAACTGAAGCTCATATCTCAATTTAATCACTCTTACAAAGTCTCTTCTGTAACTGCCAATAGTAGTGAAATGAATATTGTCTTACTAAGGAAAAACTACAGTAACTTCATATCTCCCTCTGCCTGTGGAGTGGGTGGGAGGGTAATCCCTGTGCATGTAAGGTTTACCTTCAAGACAGGTGAGACTAGTGGTACTATACTTAAATTAGCACGCCATCTTCAACAACAGCAAATGTACTGGCAGCATAATTCTGCCAACAAACTGCCCAGCCTTCAGAAAAATTGTGGCTTTGGCAGGAAATCCTTTTAAAATATATATTAAGAAAAGAGGGATGGTGAAAGCGGGCTTTAGAGCAAAGATATAACGTGGTTAGTTTCTAGATAGTATTTTCTACCAGGTGGCTAAGTACCTCATCTCTAACTTTAATTTTTGAATAGAATAACCTGGATAAGTTTTCAGAATTTTGGCAAAATGGACCTAAAGTATTGGGATGTAGCAGATATTTACCAGTTCTCTAAAGTTTATACATGCAGACTCCTTGATGCTCTTATGCAGGCAGGTACGGATTACTGAAATTTGAAAAATATCTACTACAGAATTCAGTAGAAGAAAGTATTCCGTTCTTGTTTACAATCAGTATCAAAAGTCCTACTGTTGAGGTGGTGGGGTTTGAAGATCAGCTCCATTTGCACACAGTGAAAAAGCAATGACTGTTTTGCTGTCCTTCATTAATGAAATATCCGTTATGAGATTTTTTGAGATCCCTCCCACATGAGTTGGCTGGTGATATGAGAGGTGGAGAAAGGACGTAGATGGGCAGGAGAAGCTTAACCAAATAGCTTTGATTCTTTTCCTCTGATGAATTAATAGAAATGAATAAAACATCTTGGGTTACTGCTCTGGAAGTATGCTCTGGCATAGGTAAAGCTACATGTCTGGTGATCACTAAACAAATCATCATATGTATAGCCCTTTTTTTGTTTTTCTTATTCCCCAAAGGCAGCAAGCAGGTTCATTCTGATGCCTTGAAAAACATGAGTGCACTAAATGTATACAACTTAAAGGGGCACAGCTTTACAGTGTGCAAAGTACTGCTGATCTTGGACTTGAAATATCATGTAATCAGAGACACCATGGAAACTAAGACCTTCTAATAAAGTTTAGAAATCTGTTCAGCTAGGCAGTTCTTATCTTCAGTGATACCTGTAACATTTCTATACTACAAAAATTTGTGGAAAGGAATTTGGATGAGGTTAATCACTTTCACACAGTATTTAAAAAACTATATCTGATCCAGATGAAGAGATGATCAGACCCATGAGCTCTTTGAAGTATAGTTTGCTAACCTGTTACTTCAGGAAGGAAGGGATAACTAGAAATATCAAAGCATGGAGGAAGAAAAGTCTGTCACAGGAGAGCAAGCAGCATGAAAATTCATCAGCCATTGTTTTTATTCTCCTTGGTAAATGGATTAAGACACACATAGAAAATAAAACAGCAGGCACAAACAATTTTACCTGTTCACATAAGCTATAAAACAAGAGTTCCTTTCTCTTGTCTTTTCCTAAGCAGGGGATGTATGGAGAAAACTTTCCATGCAGATTTTTTCTTTTAATACAGTTTCAAAGTCTTTCTTCAAAAGTCCAATGTTGTCTTAGCAATCAGAGGTCTCCCATTCCTTTAGCTATGAATTACTGTTCAGGCAATGAGAGCTTGCCTGAATTTGAATCTGGTGGTGATTATTCTTTTGGGGTGTCATGAAAGTTTTTAAAGTGAAGCTGAAGAAGAGTGTGTCACCATGTTCATGGAAAAGTCTCTCCAGATCAACTGAAAGATATTTGAATGCTAATGCCTGACTTTCCTATGTCACTGAAGCCAACATGGCTATTTGAAAATGTGGCCATGGGTAAATGAATCTGTATAAGCTAAGATATGAAAGTTTGGCTATAAACTAACTTAGATGATTTTTTTCTTCTGATGAGACAACTGGTAAAGCTCTTGATCAAGAATTTAATCCTCTAAAATTTACATGAAATGGGAGTAATCTTAGAGATGTAAGAAGCCTTTAAGTACAGTGTCCTGGAGTAGTTGAAGCCTTATAAGAACTGGTCTTTAGGGTTGTTAAACCTTACCAGTTATGCTTTAACTCTTTAAGAACTTAAGTAAAATTTAAAATTAGGAAGTCCCAAGTAGGCTTCCTAATACTATGCACAAGCAAAACCTCTTCATGAAATCCAAGCTAAAAAAAAAGAAACCATGACTTGTGACTTCAGGCCACTTCCAGGTTGGAGAGTATGCATGCCAAAACCAGAAAATAAATTAAACCTTCTATTCTGCTGCAAGCTTGGACTGAGTAGATAATTTCGTCTTGTACAAATGAGGATGAAGAAAGCACACTAAAACATAACTGATGTAAGTTTACAAATTTGCATATTCTGAAGTCTTGTTTTATATGGAAGGAAATTGATGGGAGTCTTGCTCCTCTATGTAAAACATACTTTAAAAAGTTACCATAAATATCTGCCAGTATATGAGTAAGAATAATAGTGGCCAATACATCTGGCAGTATACGAGTAAGAATAATACTGACCAATATTCCTGCGGATAGTCTTCTAAGAGTCAACATTGTAAAAACAATAGAGGTTGTGCAGTTGAAACGCACATCTTTGCTTTAGTAGAGTTCCTGGGAATGTTTTGTATGTCTTTGAAAGTGAAAAATGTGGTTTATAGATCAAAACAGGAAGCACCCTTTGTGAAAGGATTAGCATTGTGAATCATTTTATTTGGAAAACAGTACATCTGCAGAATAAAAACTTGCAATCAGAGAAATGTTATGCAATGTGACTCCCTCTTTTCACATTTTGCCATTCATAAAGTCTCAGGATTATCTCCCTTTCTTTAGCTGAGAAAGCTCTGGGGTAGAGATAAAAGTAGGCCATAGACCAGGAACAGTTACTGTCCTGTTCCCCTAGAGGATGAGGGTTGTTGTCAGGTGGGTTTTGTACAAAGTTAGCTTTAGCAGCACCTTAATTAGGTTAAGGACATGAATTATGTAGCAGCTTTATAGGCAGCACAGCTCTTGCTGCTGGAGGTAATTTGATCCTAACACAAAAACAAAACCACCTTCAGGCCATGGGTTGGCATGATCTCTTGTAAGGCTCGGAAGTCTCTCCTAATGCAAGAATACAAAAGGAGCAGAATGTCAATTGCTAAACTTATCCAGAACATCTCAGCTTCTCTAATCTCACCACCATGATATATCATGAAGTTACAAAAAAGAGTGGAGTCCCATCAGGTTTGCTTTTCACTGGACAACTGTAAGCTGTCACAGTTAAATATATACTGGAAACAGCTAAACTCATAAATGTTGGTCTTTGGAGAATGTATATGCTGTCTGATTAATGAAACTCTGTGCTAGTACCTCAGATCATCTATAAATGTAGCACCTGATCATAGTATATTCAAGTGTTTAATTACCTTATTTTGCTCAGACTTATCAGTGTCACAAAGATCATGATGTCTTAAGGTTGGACTAGATGATCCCTGAGGTCCCTTCCACGCTGTGATTCTGTGATTTAGTTTTGCTTAATAGTATTTTTGTTTACTCAAATTCAGTAAACCTTTGAAAGACTGCAAACTTGTGAATCACCACACTGTACCAGGAAACAAACTAATACACCATGAAGTATTCATATTGCTGTGTTCTGGAATAAGCTAGTTTACAAGGTTTTGTTTTGTTTTGTGGTGTATGCTGTAGAAGGCTATTAAGATGGCACTTAGTCACCCTGGCCAGTTGCAGGATCCAGTTTTAGTGTACTTTGGTCATAGGTATAACTCATTGCAAGTGACCTTCAATCCTGAACCAAATTTTCTTCTTTCTGTTCTCTATTTTAACCCTATCTATATCTATATATCTATACCTGTGAATAAAAATGTTTAGGTTGTCTTGTTTTCAAAATGACACATTAATTTTCAGCCTCTAAATACATAGTATATGATAGCATATATTTTATATATAGTTCTGGTAAAAATTAGACTTTTTGTCATTTTAGGACTGAGTCTTTTTCCTAAAGATACTTCGTCAATATATCTATGTCTTCAAAAAAAGGAATATGAGAAAGAAGCTTCTTTTAGCCAAGAAGCTTGTTTCTATGGAAACATTTTGTTTTCTTTGAAACAATTTTTTTTTTTTTAGGAAACAAACCAGTTGAAATAAACAACATCAGTGTGACAGATGCAGATGTTATGTATCTATTCCTTTGAGACAAGTTTTGCACAATTAACTTTGTTTGGCAATTAATGCTGAAGAAATACAGCTTAGTTGCTAGAGAGATGGAGTAATACTATGTTCTGGATCTTATTGGGCAATGAATAATTGCCGTCTTTGATTCCACTCAAGCTGGAATGCAAAGCCAGGCAGAATGCAAGTACTGACCCACTACCCAAGGCTCTTATTTCCACCCCTGCCTCACCAAGTTTCAAGACTTGATTTATGTCCTAGCAATAGATATATTTTTTTTAAAATCACAGCACTATTTTTTGTTGTTTGATACTAACCTCTGTGTATTCCAAAGCTCTCAGCTGAAGTGCTGCCCCAGATAACTGGCCATTTTCATGAGTATAGTGGCATTGTGTTGCTTGTGAGAAGTTGAGGGTAGAAGTAATTCCTAATAATATTCAAGGGTTACTTGAGTGTAGCTAGCATGTGGTGTCTGAAGCGGTCTGAAAATCCTCTGTCAAGTTTATGAATTAACTAGTCAAATGTTTGGCAGACATTGCCAAAAATAAACAGGTGAATAGGGTTTCTCTACCTTGCTATAAAGACTTTGTAATCACAATTTATGCCTTAAGTGGTATTTGAGAGATGACTGGTTCTGGAAGGGTAAGTGCTAACAACAGCAATAAATATCTGAAATACCTTGTTCATCTTGTGGGTAGGGTTTAGAAGCCTACATACAGGAGTGGAACTACTTTACGCTGTCTTACGGAAGAGTGCTAATGATCTTAATCTGCTCATATCTAGAATAAGTTTTAAGAAGAGTCTGATGGATTTCAGCATGCAAAGTGCAGCCTGTGGGGAGGTAGAGTTCTTTGAATGGTATAGGATGGGAACAGAATGGCTGTGGAGCTGCTTTTCTGGGAAGGACCTTGATGCCTTGGCAGACACAGGCTGAACATGAAGCAGCTGTGTGCCCTGGCAGAAGAGGTCGTCAAAGGTATGCTGGGCTGTATGAAAAGAAGCACAGCTGGTAGATTGGAGAAATGATTATTCCCCTCTACTCAGCACTCAGTAGACCCCCATCCAGAACACTGTGCCCAGTTTTGGGACTGCATCAAAACCATTAAAAGAAAAATATTATGAATGATTAATTATATCATATTATTGATATGAATAAACTGGAAAGAGTTGGGGAGAGGGAAGGGCTGGAGCAAATATTTGGGAGCTGGAGCACTTGGTCTATGAGGAGAGGTCAAGGGGCTGAGGCTTGCTCAGCCTTAGGGAGAGAAGGCTTTTGGGAGGACCAACAGTACCTGCCAGTATCCATTAAGATGGAGCCAGTCTCTTCACTCTCCAACAAAGTTGTCAGTTTAGACAAGATGATCACCAGTGCCTTCCATATTTAGTTTCTCTTGTTTTTAGCTAAACTGCTTTCAGCTGTTTTCTATAGCAACTAGCCACAGATATCAGTGTTATCTGAAAAACATGTTCTCAGACTTCTGAGAAGGGAAGGAGAAGGGGTGGTAACTAAGGAAACAATATGATAATCTGTTTGGATTTTATTTATTAGTTCATCGAGGGCCTGATTAAAGGCAACAGGAGTTAGAAGTAGCTTGGCTTAAAATTTATTTCCTACAGCCAGGGTGGATGTTGACAGTTCCATGGAAGAAGTTGTATAAGTCAAGTCATGTTAAATATTGTACTGCAAGATACTAGGCTACAAGTGGCAGGGATCAATATTTAAGGATAAATAAATTCTCGACTAAAGTCTCTTCTGGTCTTGATAGTATTCCAATAATTTACTAAAAATGTAAGGTGAAACATACTTTACCTTTCCCAGGAAGGCAGCCAAGTTTATCAATGCAGCAAGTGTTGTTTTGTCTAAACTGGAAATGGCAAAAGAGAGAAGGACATACAGCTACTCTCAAGGTATGTTATGGTAGGATGCCAAACCTAAATTTCACACAAATCTTCACAACAGCTCCTTTTCAGTTAGAGTCAGTTTGAAGACATAAATTAATTGGTCTGTCTTTTCTTTCTTAATCTTTGGTAAATTCTCTTATTGGTATCCAGCAAACTTAATAGGTGCTCTCAATAGGAGTAGTGGCCTCTGCTTTCTGGAGTACTATCTTTGCTAAGCAGAAAAAGTTGTCTGTCATCTGATAGTCTTTTGTTTAGAGCTCACCTCACTGGGAGGAGGAATTCATTGCCCACATGTGGCCAATAACTCTTCCCCTGCCCCGCCCAACTCTCTAAATTTCTAAATGGAACCCTCATTTAGAGCATAGAGTTATGACTAGGACTGCAGAAAGATTCTTTTCTGCGGTTTGTCACTGGGGCCCAGGAGTTCATTAACGAATCAAATGGTGGAAGTATTGTGCTGTAAAATGCAGCAAAGTTCACGTATATGGTGCTTATCAGGGATTTAACTAGATATCTTTTGTGAATATCTTTATTTAGGAATGCTGAGTCAGCTTCCAGAGCTAATTAAAGTTATAAATGTGGATACATAAATAATCATAAATGCATATGTTGATTACAAGCCCAGAGCAATGTTAATTTGCATGCAAGGAGATTTCAAAGACTGGTGAACAAAATAGGGTTGCAATTTAGTTTTAGTGTTGAGTATCTCCAAGATTAGACCACTAGTAACATACAGCATGAGCAAGATGTGAGATCCTTTCAGCAGTCAATTACAGCCTCATAAATTCATCCAAATAAAGTTATGACAATTTCAATAAGCATGCAACTCTATTTTCTGTGTGAATTTGTACTTGAATCAGTGTTATCTACCTGTTTTTAATTTATAGTGTAATGTTGTGGTTTAGCACCAGTCAGCAACCAGGTATCACACAGCTGCTCACTCGCTCCCCCCTGGTGGGATGGGAGAGAGAATCAGAAGAGTGAGGAAACTCATGGGTTGAGATAAAGATATTTTAATAGGTAAAGCAAAAGCTGTGCATGGAAGCAAAGCAAAACAAGGAATTCATTCACTCCTTCCCAGGGGCAGGCAGGTGTTCAGCCATCTCCAGGAAAGCAGGGCTCCATCATGTTTAACAGTTATTAAGGAAGACAAACGCCATTACTCCAAACACACCCCCTCCCCTTCCTTTTTCTTCCCCCAGCTTTATATACTGAGTATGATGTCATATGGTTTGGAATATCGCTTTGGTCAGTTGGGGTCAGCTGCTCTGGCTGTGTCCCCTCCCAGCTTCTTGTGCACCCAGCAGAGCCTGGGGAGCTGAAGAAGTCCTTGACCAGTGTAAGCACTACTTAGCAACAACCAAAACATCTCCATGTAATCACTACTGTTTCCAGCACAAATCCAAAACACAGCCCCATACTAGCTACTATAAAGAAAATTAACTCTATCCCAGCTGAAACCAGGATAGTATCAACCCCTTATTCCACACCATTTATGTCATGCTCAGGTCCCTCACTATCCAATACAATCTCAGTAACATCCACCACCCTTTCCCATCCTTTGATAAAATACACAGATACCATTTATCATTCCCTTAGTCTATGGACCACCCCTGTAAAATATCTGTAGAGGGTCCACAAAATGTCTATGACTTTGGAGTCCCTCTGTTCTGGTAGTCACTCAGGGCAGGAGAGGTGGTGTGGAGTTACTGGGCACCAAAGCCAGCTCAGGTCAGGTCACTGCTGCACTTGCGCTGCTTCTTCTAAGGCTTGTCCTCCATTGGTTCAGGTGGTTCCTGCTGTAGTAATTCCTATAACATGCAACTTAAATCACAGGTTACAACAATTTAAAGGTGAAATCATCACAGTCTCCACTCCTGGTCCTTTTGGACCAGAGCATTGGGTATAATATTGTAATGAACTCCTCCCCTTGCCTCTGCTCTGTCTTGGACTTATCCACAGACTGCAGTCCGTTAGGGTTGTACCATCTCCAAGTGGAGCTTTACTCAAGAGCCACAGTCCCTCCAGGGGCATACCTGCTGTGGCATAGACTTATCCACAGTCACTTCGAGGTGCACCTGCTCCAGCATGGCTTTCTCCATGGGCTACAATTCCTCCAGCATGGCCTCACCCACAGCCACAGTCCCTCCAGAAGTAAACCTGCTCCAACACAGCCTTGCCCATGGCTGCAGTCCCTCCAGATGTAAACCCAGCTGAAACCAGGAAATGTAACAAACAGAAGGTCATATGTTATGATCTGTGTACAATATTTCCTTATATCTTCATTGTTCATATGAGCATGATTCCATACAATCTTTTGTATTAAACAAGAATTATGCTATACACAGGTGATTAGTGCTTTTGTTACTCTGTATTTATTTATCATGTAAAGTATGCTATTGTCATTAACTTTTGTGTACTCTAAGAAAATGTATAGTGCTCACAAACTGCAGAAAACCAATTATAAAGATATGATTCATAGCTTACTCTAAAGTATTTACTAATTTGATGTACTCTATTTTAGTAAACTTCAGTCCTTAAATGAGGTTTTACCTAAGTAATACTGAAAACTCTTGAGTGATGCCAATGAGAGCTCATAATATTTAGCGTTTTTTATAGCCAAGCTGAACAAAATGCAGAACTAAAGTATTGCTTGCCTCTGACTTGCACTAATTCCTATAGCTTAATCAATTTATTGTGGCTACCAAGCAGAATAGACCTATACCAAAAAACAGACCTACATCAACCATAGGAAGGGGGTGGGGAAGAGAGATTCTCTGAAAGCACTCAATTTTTCTATGCTATATGATACCTAACTCTCTATATTTTTGAATTAAAGTACTGTGTTCTAAAATTTAAAAAACTTTCCTTTATTGGCTAAACAGAAATCTGTTCTTGGTTGCTATGGAATAGGAACTTTTAAATTCTCCTCTCCAAGTCTTAAATCTAAGCTAACAAAATATCTATTTTTAATTGTAATATAATTATTATAATATATATTTTATAATAAATATTATAGCCATAGTTAGAACAGTAAATTTTATATTGCCTTGTAATTTGGTCAGTTGAATCTGTAAATTCATCTTGCTCT
Source organism: Phalacrocorax aristotelis (assembly GCF_949628215.1). NCBI lineage: Eukaryota > Metazoa > Chordata > Aves > Suliformes > Phalacrocoracidae > Phalacrocorax > Phalacrocorax aristotelis. The sequence continues at coordinate 87,507,685 of NC_134277.1, forward strand.
TTGAAAGACTAACCTATTTCATTATAATTATCATTTAGTGTAAAACCTAAATCTTCTAAATCCTAGTTGATGGGGTCTGGGATAGGGAGGGTTATCATAAGGCATCAGTGCTGTGAGGTCTTTCTTTGGAGGATCATGATACTACTCAGTCCTGGGGTCTCCTTGGACCCGTTTCTGTATGTTTTCCTATAGCAGCCTTTTAACTTTGCCCAAAAACGTAGCATGTGAACTACTTCTTTTTCCTATACTTCAGTCCTCAGATGTCTACTTTCTTCTGTGTTTGTGTAACAGTGGACCCTGACACCTATATGGTTTTATTAAATATTTTTAATTTCTTAATTTTTTCAGAACATTTTCAATTTATTGATATGTAATATAAAATAGGCAGCTTTTGGCTTGCTGCTACTTTACTTTCAACATAAAACTGGCTCTTTGCTTCTCTTATTCAAATATTTGATGAAAGGACACTGTGTTACTGATTTAATGGTTCACTGATCCTACTATAACTTAAGTTAGATAATCCCTCAGCTGAATCTGCAGAATAGCAAGTAATTTAAAAGAAAAGCTGCGGGCAGTTGGTATTCTCTCTTGTTTTAGCCTTTCTTGCCTAAGCAATCAATGAGCCCAGAGGAATAAGGCATATTAGGTTCATTTTTGAAAACTGACACTGAGGCGATAATTATGATAAACGTGCAACATTTATGGTTTAAATCATCAGTTAAAGCAAGAATATTTTTAGTTTAAGAACAAGGTAAACAATTTTTCCATTTTCTTTGAAATATCTGAACATCTCTTAGTCTTGTTTATCCCTTTCACTAATAGAAATTACAGGTAAAAAGGAGTGGGGGTACAACAGTGATATTGGTTCTGTAAAACTAACCTATGACAATGCTTCTGTCTAGGATTCCAGTGGTGAAGTAATATATCTTAATTACTAATGTAGGATTTCCCGAAGTTTTTATTAACCAAATAAGTTTGCTTGTCAGACTTTTCAAATCCAACTATTCTGAGTTCAATATTATGAAATGAATATATCTGGATCATAACATCCATTTTAGATGGTAAAAAATCCATCTTCAGAAGTGTCTTAAGAGGTATTTCAGCATATGATGAGTTAACCAAAATAATTCCAAATAATTGGAGTTAAGAAGTCTTTTCTCATCTAGCAATCTAAAATCTCAAAACTACTGCAGTTTAGTGCAGTCCCTTGCCTACAAGACCCTGATCAAAGGATTGTCACCTTCTCTAGATAGCCTTCAGCCACTTCTTAAAATAAACCATTTTCTTATTCTGTAACCAAAACTAAAATGCTTTACAAAAGTACTTGTGTGCATTCACAGTGTAGACAGTGCTTGAAATGTCTGTTCTAATCACAAAAACTTCCTTGCCTGTTTTTCAGGGAATCATAGTAATCCTAGTTAAAGCCAGTTAAAGAAACTGATTAACCTTTTGTCATGGTTTTAGCTGGAATAGAGTTAATTTTTCTTCACTGCAGCTGGCACAGTGCTGTGCTTTGGACTGAGCACGAAAACAATGTTGATAACACACAGATGTTTTGGTTGTTGCTGGGCAGTGCTTGTACTAGTCAAGGACTTTTCCAGCTCCCCACGCTCTGCTGGGTGCACAAGAAGCCAGGAGGGGAGGGGGCACAGCTGAGAGAGCGGATTCAAACTGGCCAAAGGGATATTCCATATCATGTAACGTCATGCCCAGTATGTTACCTGGGAGGGGCTGGCCGGGGGAGGGAGGCAGCGACCACTGCTCGGGGACCAGCAGCGTTGGTCAGTGGGTGGTGAGCGGTTCTATCGTTTGTGGTTTTGGTTTTTTCCATTTTCCTTTTTATTATATTATTGTTATTGTTATTACTACCATAATCATTATTATTATAATTATTATTTTATTTTAATTATTAAACTGTTCTTTTCTCAGCCCACAAGGTTATTTTTTGCTTTTGCTCTTCCGATTCTCTCCCCCATCCCACAGGGGTGGGGGGAGTGAGCGAGCGGCTGCGTGGTGTTCAGTTGCTGACTGGGGCTGAAGCACGACAGTTCTTTTTGGCATCCAACGTGGGCCATGAAGGGTTTGAGACAATAACAGTTGCTGGTCACAGCATTGATTTATCTGTTCTCAGTATTAGTTTGTCCAATCTACACCACGCTGATTTTGAAGTACACATTAAAAATTGCTGTTGGTTTTTGTCGTTTGCTGTGCTCTGAAGTGATTAGAGATATTTTGCCTAGGAGATTTGTTATTAAAATACTGGCCTTGAGTGTTATCAGAGCTTGTACGGAGCGCACCATCAACTCATGGGAACTCATTGGCAGTAATGTCCTGGAAAGACGATGAGGCACCAACGGTGGCAGAGTTGATTGATAAACTCCAGGAGTACGAAGCAAATCTCTCTTCCTCTCCCCTCTCTGCTGTTGAGAAACTGTCCCGAGAGGTCCAGCAACTCAAAGAAGATAGGTCCTACTCCCCACCAGTACGGACCAGTATCTCAGCCATTATCAGTAAGCGTCCCTTTGCTCAAGAGAAGAGATACACACAATGGGGCACCCTATGGTTTTACCTGCATGACCATGGAGAGGACATGAAGAAGTGGGATGGAAAGCCTACCTCGACCCTGGAGGCACGGGTATGTGAGCTGCAAGGGAAAACAATCACTCAGTGGTGGTCCTCCAGGAAAGCTGCTGCTCCAGTGTCCAGTAAGCAATTCCCCAGACAGAGGACCAGAAGCACTGATTTTATTTCTGAGCTTGTGATTTGTATTTATATTATTTATTTTATTAATAGTTTTATAAAAATAATAAAACAAATTAATTCTATTAATAAACTTAATTATTACATTTATTTTAGTAATAAAATTATTGCTTTTTATTAATTTATAAATTATAAATTTATTATTTGTATTTATATTATTACTTTATTTACATTATTAAACTCTTCTTATCTCAACCCACAAGTTGGGTTTGTTTTTGCTTTTGCTGTTCTGATTCTCTTTCCCCTCCCTTAGAGGTGGGGGGAGTGAGTGAGTGGCTGCATGGTGTTTAGTTGCTGACTGGGGCTGAATCATGACACCCGGTAAAGCCATTTAAAGAAACTGATGCTTGCTTCTATACTTACATCAAGTAAAAAAATAAAATCTTACCTGTACTATAGCTCTTGATCAGTGGATACTTTTGGTTAAAATTCAATCATGTTCACCTGTTGCAGGCACTTTGTGTGAAAATTCAGTGCTGGCAATCATGAGTTAATAATTCTCTGTTCTTGGAAAGGAGAGCAAAGGACATTTTACTTCTAATTATCCACTTTCTTGTACTCTGTGAGAGTAGAAGACTGTATGACTCTCTTGTCTCCAGATAAAGGACTGTCTGCACCAACTGACGGGTGGGACGTTTTTTTTAACTAGAGAAGTGCACAGCTCAGAACATGTTAAGAAGACATGAACTACTATACTTCTGAATTTAGGTTCAAGTGTATATAAGACTTGAAAGTTTGCTGCTTCTATAACTTTTTTGTCTTGGTGATAAAAATTCATCCATGAAATCCTAGGCTGAATATTAAATGACTTTTGTTTGTAAGTTGCAGTTGAATATTCTTAGCAACTGTTTTCCGTTTGAAGGGGAGAAACATAAATTCTGAACTATGAGCCACTGGTTTATTTGTCATGTAATCTTCACTAGAACTTGACATACTCTCTCATGTTGCAGCAAGCAGGATATCTTCCAGGATATGCTTTAAACCGAGTTCAAGTTAAGGACTGAAAATAAGAGCGAGCTGTAGCCAACAGAGTACTGTGTGCGTGGTGAAAGCAATCTTCAAAGAACCCTGGTGGAATAGCCTGAGCAACCATCAGTGCTACTTAGGACTACGGTAGGATATTAATGTAAACTTGGTATACAGTTTAAGATATGAATTCCAGGTTTTCTTAAAAAAAGTACTTCACTAAAAATGAAGTGGCTGCCTCCTTAGGTGAAAGGCAACAAATTAGAGAAAACTGAATCCACAGACTATTTGCTACTCATTTTGGGGTAAACCTGAATGTTTATAGTGCGGGAAAAGGGGTTGAAGAGTTCTAAGTGCTTCACCATTCTTGTAATATTGTCTCCTAATGTATATCTTGAAAGCTATCACTACTCTAGTCTCCTTTTTAACCCTTTATAGCATGGGGAAGAAGTGCTGTAAATTCTCCTTTCTCTAATAGGAGAATAAATGGAGGGGAGGCACAGACCACAAACAATATTTTTTAGGCTGAGTTTAACTCTCCTCAGCTCATAAATTTTGTTTTCTTATGACAAATTTCAATATATTGCAGTTTTTATGTTTCAAGGTAGCTTTAGTCTATTTGATGCAACTGATTCTCAATAACGTCTAAAATCCTGCTGTTCTAGAGAGCTTCCTTTGCATTTTAAAGGAAAATCATGTATGTATGGCAAGTTAATTGGCAGTCAGAATTATTTGTAATTTTACACCTGAAAGAAGAAACAAGATAGATGGTATGTCCTTGAAAAAAAAATAGATGGTGCTCTCTGAACTGGAAAAAAACTCAGTGCTAAGAAAACTGAGTATCTTTCAATGATAACTGGTTGTTAATCTCTGTACTTGGAGATAAATTTTTTTTTAAACATGTAACTTCCTAAACTGTATCAGAGTTAATTCCGGTGTCACCAAAAAGGAATTACTCTAACATATCTGAGCTGGGACTTCATAACTGAAGACACACACAAAAAAAATTAATTTGAAAGATATTGTACCGTTTCCTATTGTGTAATTTTAATTATGAATGCAAGCTTTACTGGAATTGGTTGATAACACTGTAAATAATACTGACAATATGACTGTGCAAAGCTACTTTAAGGACAGGTCTTTAAACAAAAGGGTAAAATTCATTTACATTCAAGTGGTGATTTTGACTTTCTCTTCTCCAGTAACCTAACAAGAAATGTAACTAGCAGTGGAAAGGATTTATAGTGTGCTTGCTGTTCAACTTTTGTGTTATGAATGACGTTGGTTGTCTTTAAAACAAGTTGTAAGAGATGTAATATGTCCCTTCCACGTACATTTTTTAATTATGTGGAAGTCTTTATCAATAACTAGTTTTCATTCTGTTTGCTATTTTGAATATTTGCACTGATATTTTTGCTGTTAAAATCTACTGTAAAATTAGTAGACAGTTTTGTATAAGCTTTGGTTCAATATCACATTTTTACTTTGAGGTAAATGGGAACTTAAAACATAGGTGAGTGTCTTCAAAATAGAAAAGAGGCAATAGGGATTCTTATTTGAGTCTCAATGGCTATGCTTTCCTTCCCTTCAGAGCAGGAACTCTCACAAGTAGATCTGCTTCAAAGTGTGTATCCACCCATAAAAATTTCTAGGTTATACAGAGCTGGGATAAAATAATATGTCAAATACATCAAGACTGTTGGTAAACAATGTTGTTGCTTAAATCTTCCAAAGCAGGTTGTGGTTTCTCACAGTTAAAAAGATGTATAGGTCTTCAAACTACTATCTCCCCATTCTTCAGACAGCTATGTACTGTTAAATTAACCCAATGTAAAAAGGGGCCACAGCGGTACAGCTTATATGGAAGAATCAAGTTCTATCTTGGAAAATGAATGGAGCCTGAAACAGACAAATGCTCTGGAAACACACTGAATATGAAGAGTAATACAAACAGTACCTTCTGCTTCTCCCAGTGTTGATGACAATCTTTCTGAACCAACACCAAATTACATAGAACTGCAATGCCCCCATATTTCTCTGCAATTAAAGTAAACTTGCACTTCAGGTGTGTTCAGAGTAGTCTCCAGACTGAACTGGAGTATAACTACTGCATAGTGACCCAACTTTTATATACCAGATGAAACTTTTTATGTTGTTGATTTTATACATTTATGCTGCACAAGAGCCTTATGTGCAAACAGTGGATGACTCAAGTCTTGAAATGGTAAATGGAGGAAAATTTCACGTAAACTAAATAATAAAGGCAAGGTTTCTTTAGTACTCTGATTCCCTGAGTTCTCTGTTCTGAAGTCCCAAGCAACATTAGCATGCCAAAATTTGGACATGTAGCTGTTATTCCTGCACTTGTTATTCTCTAACTGTAGAAGGATTTCTGGATACCACTTTTCTCTTTTTTGTCAACCATTTCATCCTTCCTCTCTTTTCTCTTCTTTTCTTTTCTTTTCTTTTCTTTTCTTTTCTTTTCTTTTCTTTTCTTTTCTTTTCTTTTCTTTTCTTTTCTTTTCTTTTCTTTTCTTTTCTTTTCTTTTCTTTTCTTTTCTTTTCTTTTCTTTTCTTTTCTTTTCTTTTCTTTTCTTTTCTTTTCTTTTCTTTTCTTTTCTTTTCTTTTCTTTTTTTATTTTCCTGGCTTTAATTAGTCATTTTAGCTATTCATTCTGACAGCTATAGCTTGTTACTGATTTGTGTGTGTGTGTTTCTGAATGTTTGTACATTGCTATCCTTACCCCACCAATTGTTTGCTTCAACTTTGTGACTGTCTTTTATGACACTTGTTCCCATTATTGGATTTTGATGACTATATTTTCCAATAGAGAAATAGATTAAATGCAATTAGGAATCCATTTCAAGGACAAATGGTTGTCTCCCTTAATTCCCTTGAGCCAGTGTTTCAATGGAAGCAGATCCTTTGAATACTACAGTAACTAGATCTCATAAATTAGGCCAAAGTAAATAAACTGGCATATAACCTAACTGTAGCTCACTTCATCATGCTGTCTGACAAACATATATACATAAAAATATATATACACACATATTTCAGAAAAATCTTAGGTTTCTTGCCTGAAATCTTGCGTGCCACATTAACACATTTCATCAGATTTCTAATATGTGGTTTTTTAAGTCTTAAAACCAAAAAGGTATTAATACCTTGTATAGTCAGGACAATGACACTGCTAAGAATAAATGTGAAACTTCATTTCCTTGATTTTCATATCAACATTATAACACAGGAAAAGAAAAACTGTGATATGTCTGTCTCTCACTTAAAAGAAGTTATACTGTGAGACCATACAGCTGAAGATGTAAAGAAGAATAAGTAATGCTGACATTGCAGGGTAGCAGAAAGCTGCTCTGTCCATAATCTGTGTTTTAGAAGTATTGTGAAATGTGCAAAAGAACTTCTTTCTTTTATTCAGAGTTTAAAGGAGAGAAAACAAGATTATTTTTTTTTTAACAAACAAGTACTTCTGGTTTTATATCTGCTATGATCCTGAAAAATCTTATGGTCACTTAGGTATTTTTTCCACTGTTCAAAGAAGAGGGGCGGGGGTTGGAGCGGGAATCACTCTTCCACACTCTGCTGTGAAAACAAGGGATTTGTAGTTTTTTTCCCTTTTTTTCCTATTAGTATGGGTATGCTAAGCATATAAAAGAAAAAAAAAAACCAAGCCAACACCAAACTCATAATAATCCTGTGGAATGTAAGTAATTTTAACTACTTGTTAGAAAAACTCGGATCACTTAGCAGAATATTTGTCTAAATCACTGAAGTGTCCAGCTCTTCGTCATCTTTTTCTACAATTTACTACTGTACAACATGTGCACAAAAAAAATTTTACATCTAATATTTTACATTAGAACAAATGAAGCATGTATTTGTGGCACAAGCAGAGGGAAAACAAAGCAGTCTGAAATCCTTGTCTGACAAAAGAAGGTTAGTCATTTCAATGGTGCAGGTGACAGTATTTCAAACATATCCTGTCATGGTTACAGGAACCACATGAGGAGATCTAAAGATAAATATAGCTGGAGTAATGATGCAAGACTTTATCTTGTTGACATGGAAAATGATATATCTTTATCTGAGTAGTTTGGCTAATGGAAACTGTTTCTGTGTTCAGATCTTTGCTGAAGTATTTACATGATGAAAACTTGAGCTTACACACAGAGACAGATTGCTGCTTCCCATATAAAGCTGAACTGGAAACTGATGCAGCAGCAGTTAGTCTTCCAGTGGAATTAAAATTCAAAACACTTTCTGTATCTTTCCTGCTTGAAAGCTGATTCGCTTCAGCAGTTACAGTAAGGTGGAGGCAGAGCCGCTCCTATCCCAGGTAGTGTAGTTGTCAAAATTATTTAGGAGGGCGATATCCCTCACTTTCTGCAATAAACTTGTATCTGCTTTACAAGGTTTATCATCCCTTCATAAGGACACATTCGTACTTTTTTGTGTTAGTTCTTAAGGATTGCACTGAGAGCTGATTAGTCACAGATTTGTATAATTTTATACTTGGATATATTGCTGAGCCTGCATATCATTACATAGTTCTAGCCATTTAATATCTTACTGAAGTATTTTAGTGTCTATGGAACTTGACCTTTTAAGCTGCCAATATAGGCTATTTTGTCTGAATATTGGAATGAAGTGCCTCCACCTAGTAATGTTTAATAGAATATTGAAATGTTTACATTTCAATAGACTATCAGGGCCATATCAGGATCTTTAATTTCTCCTTTAATTTTTAATTTCTTTTAATACATTGATAAGCATTTCTGTTAGAGAAATGCAGTTGGCAGCTGCTTCTGCTTTACCTCTGCTTTGACTTTTTTAGTGATTACTCTTTTTTCTTATAGTTTATTATATACAAGGAATGATGCACTTAGTTTTGTATTATGAAAAAATCTGAGTCTTCAGAAACCCCTTAATTACTCTACTCAGATAACTTTCTTTAGATACTATTTTTTTGAAAAATTAATATTCTAAAATACTGTTTACTTGTTTCTGTAGAATTTTCTCCCTTCTGGTTATTTTTAACACTTCTAGTCCTACTACTCCATGAAACTAATATTATCAGATGTTGACTGTTTAAACGGAAACCCATAAGAGGCTACACTCTGCTTATGAGGCAGAACACACAGCGTTATGCTTTTCCTTAGTACAGGTCCAAAAGTGATTCAGAAAGCGATTTTCATCTTGCTCCCAGGAACCTGCAGCAGCAGATTTAGCAGGGTTTCTTAATCAAGGACCAGAAAAGGCAAAAAGTTCCTGGAACACAAAAAGTCCAAGGTCCACTAATGGGAAGTTACTGTTACTTTTGACATTTGTTTCTGTATTCCTGGCTTCCTTAGTATGATATGCTTATCTGTGTTTTTCATAATCCACAGTAATGCAAGCTGTTTAAATACTTTACCTACAATAATATAAGTAGTCCAGATTCTGAGCTTCATGCTGGCAAGTGGAAATACAGATTACAGTTCCTACTTCAAATAAGGTCTAAACAAGACTATTTTTAGGTAATATCCCACCCGCCTCTATTAGAAAAAGTACACTTTAAAAGGTTTGATTCCTATTTGGTCTTTTTTTATTGGTTCTTTGCTGGTCTTGAAATACTGAAGTTCATTTCCATAAGGATTGAGATGATGAAGATGGTTTGATGCTACATTACAACTGTACCTGAAAGTTTTTGGCATACAAGTAAGTATAACACTTGTATTATCTTTATGGTATTTCTGTGTTTTAACTGGGTGACAGATAGAAATGCAAGTTATCTTTATTAACCTTTTCCCTCCTTTGTTATTGATCTTTGTTTCAGTTTATTGTTTAGCATTTGTTTCAGTTTAGTGAAGTTAATGATAATGGGCTTTCATTTTTTTAAGAGATTATTGAGCTAAATATATAATCTAAAAGAGGAAAAGATGTGCATAGATAATAAAGTGTATTTTATTTTCAATATATCAACTTCATACTAAATTCAAAATTGTTTTAGCTAGCACTTTCATGAGCTTGAGCTTAAAAACATTTATCCTTCTCTTGTCCCATCCACAGCTCACTACATGATTGTGTGCTACTCTATTATTGTATAAGAATCTTTACTTTGAACACAGTAGTTCAAAGTAGCTCTGGTCACTTTTGTATGGTATAGTTTACTGCTCCTCTTGCAACTAGTCCAACCTAAAGATTTGCAGTTTTGTCTGATTGTCATCTGTGAGATGACATCTGATACATTCCAGGGCAAAAGAAGGTTCTTTGTAATCCAGTTTAATTTCAGTGCTTTTCCATATTTCAGGGTACTGCACAGTAATAGACTAGTGGAACACCCTTACAGTTGTACTCTTAATTTGCTTTCTCTGAGGAAGAAAAAAATCTATGTAGATTCTGTCATTTTCTGAGCTTGTCTACACTTCATAACACTTCTTCAAATATGGGAAACCAAAAGAAGGCAGAAATGCTTATATTTTGCCTTTAGACATCTTTCTCTAGCACATTTCACATTGTATGTGGTCATCTACTTCAGTGTCTCTTTTTTCCTGGGGACTGTTGTAAGCAGGTCTGTATTTGTAACTTTGAGACGGAAAACATAATTCTCTGCATTTATAAGGAAAGCAGAGACATCCATACAAATTACAAATCTAAATCATACCTTTATCAGCTTTCTTTGAAGTATTAAAAAAAAAACAACAAAAAAAAACCCTAAAACCTCTCCCCCCCAAAAAAAATCCCACAACAAAAAAAACCCAGTCATTGTTAAATGTATCTTGTTTATTCCATTGACAGTTCCATAATAAAAATCTGATTTCAGAAAATGCTTTGAGAATATTCCTTTAAAAGTAGTTGTCATGCCTTATGACATGAGACATCACCTTGGACAGTACTGTAGCTCCAACATATTTCTTTGACTCTAGCCTTGATTATAGCCAGCTGCTTAAGACTTTGCTTGAATAAAATTGGGATATATTGCATACATGAGTAAAACCAGACTTGAGGAAGACTTCAAAGGATCCCTTTGTCCTGGTTTCAGCTGGGATAGAGTTAATTTTCTTTGTAGTAGCTAGTATGGGGCTGTGTTTTGAATTTTTGCTGGAAGCAGCGGTGATAATGTGGAGATGTTTTAGTTGTTGCTAAGTAGCGCTTACACTGGTCAAGGAGTTTTTCAGCTCCCCAGGCTCTGCCGGGTGCACAAGGAGCTGGGAGGGGACACAGCCGGGACAGCTGACCCCAACTGACCAAAGGGATATTCCATACCATATGACATCATACTCAGTATATAAAGCTGGGGAAGAAGAAGGAAAGGGGGGATGTTTGGAGTGATGGCGTTTGTCTTCCCAAGTAATCGTTATGTGTGATGGAGCCCTGCTTTCCTGGAGATGGCTGAACACCTGCCTGCCCATGGGAAATAGTGAATGAATTCCTTGTTTTGCTTTGCTTCCATGCGCAGCTTTTGCTTTCCCCATTAAACTGTCTTTGTCTCAACCCATGAGTTGCCTCACTTTTACTTTTCCGATTCTCTCCCCCGTCCCACCAGGGGGGAGTGAGCAAGTGGTTGCGTGGTGCTTGATTGCTGACTGGGGCTAAACCACGACACCCTTGTGGGAGGAAGCACAAAGATAAAATGCCATCAAAGCACAATTGTATGAATGATAGCTGACAGCAGATCTCATTGAAGTTGTTGCTGTCCCCAGTTGTTTGTTGCTGTTGGACGCTAGCTTATCAATGATATAAATGAGGAACTGATTTGGTTTTCTCTCTGGCTTCTGACTGTCTTGGATGGTTGTGAAGTAGGTAATATATAGCATTATAAAATAACCTGTAAAAGTATCCTTCCCTCATTGAGAAATGGAACTTGCCTTGCATATTGTAAAACTTACTTCTAAGGCAACTAACAAAGCTTAGCACATCAGATGGTGCAGACAATAAACAGAGTCATACAAAAGCTGAAATGTTAATCGAGGCTGTGTTCTGGCAGGCATAGCTCGGCAGTCCTCACCTGAAAGAGTTTACAATGGGCACAGTCAAGCTTTCTCTGAGAAGACTGAGACACTGCGGTGCTTCAGAAAAAATTTTAGTAACTGTAAGAAAAAGTCGCCTCCTTTGTTTCTAGTCAACGTTATAACAGTATGATTAAAGTCTTGCTTTATAGCTTTTTAGACAATTCAATTGTAGATGTACTGCACCCTCATTTTCATGTATGATCGTTCATGCAAGGCAACAGCATAAACAACTGGAGTGTTTTTTGGTTTTTTGGGTTTCTTTAAAAAGAAAAAAAGAAAAGGAGGGAAGGGGGGTGGGGAAGAGAGAGGCATCTTGAATGTTGTGGGTTTTAATTTATTTATCCAGGAAAAGTCTGGTGAGACTTAGTTATTCTGTCAGGCAGCCTTTTTGTATGTTAAATTACCTGACAGAGATCATTATATGTCAGTGAGTCTGGTTAATCTTTCAGGCTACTCTAGGTATGCTCATGAAAGATATTGCTTATTGATCATTTTTAGCAGATGTCTTAACACTTGAGTGAAAGCATTCAGTTTCTCAAAGTCAGGTAACAAACGGCAAGGTTACTCTCATAAACAGACACACAATATTTATAGAATCATATCATAAATTTCCTGTGTTCTTAATATTTGATGATATCAGATTATTGAAAAGATTACAAAAACCAAATCCTTATACAAATAATTCTGCAGGTTATTGTAAAAACAAGCAAAAAACACAATGAAGAAAACAAAAAAAGCCCAACTTTTAAAAGTTCTGATATTTTTTTCTGCAAAGAATCTGAAAGAAACTCAAAAATTTAGAAACCAGCCAGTTCTTGTACGGTGCTCAAGCAATTCTCAAAGTTCTTAATCTACCAATTATTACTTAATCTATTTCCATGTAATGAAATAGTGGTTACCTTGGTCCCACTGAACTGGAACTCTTCAGGGCACGACAGTTGAACTGAAGCAGTAGCAGAAGTGTTGCTTTTGCCAGTGAGCTAGCTCATTACTGACAGCTATTCATTGTAACCATTTTGTGTATTCATATAATTATATAATTACACAATTTATGTCTTTATATTTAAATGCCCCGTATAAGCATTTGCTAAACTACATAATGTCTTAATCCAACTTGTGTAATAACAGGCACTTTGCTCATCCAGGTAGATCCTGAATCCAACACAATTCTGACAACTTTCAGAAATTGGTTTCTTGCATCTACCCTAATGAACAGAAGGCTAACCTGCAATGCAAGATCTGGATTCAGACATTCAAAGTCTTAAACAAGAAAACTGAACCCAGATATCTCAATGGAGTTCCATATCCAATTTTAGGATGGAACTCCCTCCCTCCAGTTCAAACACTTGGATTCTTTCATCCAATATATTGGATTCTTTGATTTGTTACTTTCTGTAGTAACACATTGTCAGGTATTGTGGAGTGGCAAGGCCCATGCCTTCTTAGGCAGGGCTATGGGATACAGGAACTAAAAGTTAGTATCCAAGTAGACTTCACACTTAGTTCAATTTTCTCACTAAGCACCAACTACCCTACCTGACTAAGCATCCTATGAGGCCTTAAAATTCTAGAACAACTGTTATTTCATTGTGATATTTGGGGGTCATTTTTTTCACAATATATTGAAAGCTGCTATGCATGGAGTCACAAATTCAGATTTCTCCTTGGCACAGTGAAAGGGAGATAAGTAATCTTATTTTACTGGTATATCTAGTTCAGAAAGTAGCATCCTCTTATCCAGTATAATAAAAGGCTAGGCTACTCCCTGTCTGATTATCTCATGCATTTGATAGCCTTGATAGGAAAATTTATGGCAACAAAGCATTTCACACCCAAAAAGTATACTCTTCAAATGAATTAACAATTCTGTCGTGTCTGTTTTTTAATAGTAGTAATACTTAGAATGAAATATTGGTACTACACACCTGAAGATGATAATGCAAGAGAAACCCCAACACCTAGCTGATCAGTTTTCTTCTTCATGAAGAACTCTATCATCATTCATCATGCAGGTCAACTTGTCCCTTAGTAAGAACACAAATGTAGTTCTGTCTGTTCTTAGTAGAAAAGAAACGAAGTTTGCTTAGCTATTACTTGGTAAACTCTGGGTACCTTTGTTGGGAAAAATTACAATTAGTCATTCTATATTAAGTCAGACATATGACCTTTCAAATCTATATTTATATTTATATATGTTTATAAATATTAGGGAAAATGTGCTCTGCTATTTTCATCCCCTTTTGCGTGTGACAAACTGCTTGTTTTGTTGTCTTTTTCTTGTTAACAGTACTGAAGGCAAGGATCTTTACAGTTTAAAGCCTGAGGCAAGGCTTTAAAGTTAAAACTGATGCACAGATATTAAAAAAAGAAAAGTATCACTTACCTCAACATTTAAACATTAATATATTAACAAACTTTATTCTTCCTAACTGCATGAGAAATTACCTACAATAAGAAATTTCTTAAGGAGAAGTCAGCTGGATAAATACCTGTTTCTAAAAATACATATTTACTCTTTATTTTTTCTATAGGAGTGAAAAACAGTGAAGGCATTGTACTTTTGCAAACTCCTTATTTTGCTGCGATATTTGGCTGGTGGAGGTTTTTTCCCCCAAATGGATTTCATGTATGAGAATCACTGCAAAACAAGAATCCTGTGTAATTTGCATCAGGTAAAGAGACTTTTATGACATCAGTGCAGAAATCCAGTTTTTCTGTTAATCGGGAGCACCCTTTAGGATGCATTCAGTAAAAGAAAACCAAACCTGTGCTGAATGAACCTAGTTCACTTTTCAGCTAATGAGGGCTTCTACAGGTGAAACACAGATCCTGATAGCACAAGCTTATATTTTCACTGGATTCATAACTTATATTTACATAGCAGCTGGAATTAAAAGCAGGTGTGAATGTTTGGTAAAAGGTTCAATTTTCTGTCAGTTCCTGAAGCTGTAAACAGAGGCCAGCCTTAGAAGCACAACCTAGAAGAGGTGTCAGGTTGAATTTAGGCAGGAAATATCTTCATAGCCTCCTGTGTAATAGCACCCTCTCACAATCATCATCTTTCTATTCACTGCTGAACTGAAGTTTCGATGCTTGTCAAAGATGATACCCTATTTAAAATTGATATTTCATTTGCGTCATTTACAGCAGCTGTTTTAAAGAGAGGAATTATCTGTAAAATATTAGATCAGTGTCCATTATATACAAAATTATTTTGGGTAAGTGTCTGAGGGTGTCTTCTGAGGTAAAAGGACTCGTTCCTTCAACTACTTGAACTGGCCTTATATCTTTATATTATTAATAAGCCTGGCATACAATGAATGAAAAAGTAAAACACACTTGCTTATAGCAGCAAAGCAATAGCAGGGGAAAAGGAAGCACATAACAAAGCTAACTTTGGGGTACAGTGAGTAGATTGCCAGTCTAGGCAGATTTCCAGGCAGACTTCCTGAGCAGTATGGGTCTTGAAACTCCTACAACCTTTTGCAGGCTGCACACAACTCTGATTTGCTTATAATCTTTCAGAACGATAAAGCTCTTTAAAAAAAGAGCCCTGTGTTTTCAGGGAGAGAAGAAAAATATCAAAATGCATGTCTTATTTCAGATGTAATTAATATATCATTTCAAGTTGCATTATTTTATGTGTTGCTACTTTTGTGCAGACTTTTTCAGCTTAATTCAATGGTGGGCTTTTTTGGTGGGTTGGTTTGTTTTTTGTTTGGTTTTGTGGTTTGGGTTGTTTTTTATTTTCTTTCCTAAGTAAAAGGCTGCTACGGAGGTCAGGATTCTTCCCTTCCTTTTCTATAGCACCTAATGTAAAGATTTTTTGGAAGGATGTTGCTGTGTTCCTCAGTTCATGAAATCTCTTTGGTAGCAATATGAGCAATGCAGCTGATAATGAAGTCAACAGAAACTTCATCAAGGAAATGTCTACTTTGATAATAGTCAGTTATGATTCTGGTATTAAAAAGCATACAAACCTCAGTTTGTGCATCCAAAATGGACTATTCTTGCTTTTTCTGTCTTAATGGTACTATTTAATGAATTAACAAAGCAAGTTATTAAACTGGACTTCACAAAAATTATACAAAGCTGTATAACCTCCAACAAACAATGGAAAATTAAATCCTAAAAAGAAATGAGCACTGACACTTCTAAGACTAGTTATGTGTAAGTACGGTGGGAAACAGAATATTGTAACAGATGGGGGTGGGGAAGCAAGCCAAGTTAACCTGATGATTAATAAATCCAGAGTAAGCAATATGAGCATTTATTTAATCAGAGAAATCTATATATTTGCTTCGACTGGTGCACTTTCCATTCCACAATTTTATGTTCTACAATATTGTTGGGTAAATTTATTCTCTATTTTTCACTTACCCATTCTAAGATAAAAGGCCAATATACAGGACTTCAAATGTTGTGTTCCTTTACCATCTGGCAAATGTCTTAACCTCACCACATAAGACACTTGCACACAAAGTGACATAAATTTCTTTTTGGTTTTAAAAACTCACTATTGGTCTGAATACTTCTAGACATTCCTGCATTTTTCAGATGTTTATTTCTTCTAATTTCCTAAAGATCTCTGCAATTTCATTCCAAGAAATTGCTTTTCTAAGTATAGCAGACCATATTTTACTATAAACATGCTTACTTATTAAAACTATATCACATTTACAAGATTAACATAGAATTATAATTCATAACATATTTTCTTTGACCTGGAGATGCTGTGTTTTGATAAACACGAGTCATTCTTTGTAGGCTGGTAGAGCCATAAACAAAGGAAGGAATGGTATTAGTGGCCAACTAAATACTCAACATGAAGAAGTCTAAGTGGAATAGCTCAGGACTTTTTCAATACATGAGTCATTTAAAATTGTGGTATCTCATTTTCTTGACAAATATTCTAATGAAGGGAGAAAATGGTTCAACGTTAAGCTGTCTTGTGGCAAAGGGTAAGAAATGGGGAAATGATATTAAATTAATCTTATTATGGGTTTAATACTAGTCTTTCCATTCTTATTACCTGATGTTCTCAGCCCTTTATATTTACAGAGACTTCATTCATGTCAATTTAGCTTATATCAAGAGGAGACAGCATTTTTGGTGTATTCAGACTTCTCCCCCACCCTGACCCCAGTAAGTCCCTTAACTGTGACTAAAAATTAAGTGATCCTTCACATGTACAACCACTCTATAATGCTTTAATACCTGGTGCTCATGGTTGTCTTTTCCCTTAAATTTAGAAAATACTAGTTCGCATATTGTCAATAAAGTTTGCATATGTCCTTCCTGATCATTTGCCAGGAAAGTGGTACCACTCGTCATAAACTGGTGGGTGTAACAATTCTCAAAGTAGCAACAGGCTGTATCTGCTCCTACAGCTTTTTGGCTTATTTAGTGGTACCAAACATAGCCACAGATGTATGAGTTTCTTGGACTAAATTAGTATATTATCCCATGAATCGTCCTGGCACACTCAAGAATCTGATAATTCAACAGAAGAAAAATGATCTAGAAAAGGGCAGATTCAGTCACCATTCCTCAGATGTCACATTTTCTGATCTTATCAGATACAAACCATAAATATTAAAATATGTGGAGTAGGTTACAATCAAGAGCACTTTTTCTGTAATAATTTGTTAAATTATCTTCTGTACACCATTGAATAGACAAATTTCTTCATGTGTTTTTCTAACTGTCAAAGCTTTTGGGCCTTAGAAGATGGATTGTGATGGATTCCATCACATAGAAGGATATCAGTCTCCAAATGTTGAACTTATGTGGAAACTGAAGTTTCACTGAGAGTTGCAGCCAGGCAGGTAGGAGAAAAAAATTATTACTGGGAAAGCTAGGGCATGGTCAAACTAGAGTATGTGTCTGTAGAAAAACAGGTCTTGGTAATCCCAGAGCTCTCACAATCACACTTTCTGCAGGTCTGGGAAGGGATGTTAAGGCTAAATGATGACTTGATCAGACTACCTCTGACACATCACCCCTGTTATATCTTCAGGTAGATTGGAACATTCACTGCTTCTTCAAAGCTTCTGTTTTAAAATAATTCGGTTGCTTTTCAGGGTTGCTTCAATGATAGCTTCTTGTCATTGTTGTGTTAGATTAGACCATTTCCTAGCTGTTGTTGCTCAAAAAAGGCAAAGGCCTTTGAAGTTTCTGTATCTTGAATATTATCTCCCATTCAGGAATCTTGTTGTCATTCATAAAGCAGTCTTAACTGCTTTCATCAAGTCATCTATCTGCTAATGTCCATGCCAAAAAAATTTTGGATATTCTTATGCCTCCAATCTTTCATAGAGTCATATTAAAAAGAGCCCATCTCCTTTATGGTAGTGGAGGGTAACACGATTGTTAAAGCCAGATTGATATATATCGTTTTGAGGGACTGTTGGGAACAATTGTGTCTCAGCCCTGAGCTATAACGGTGGTACCACTACAGCCCTTTTAGGGCTCACTAATTTGTCCTTCAGTGCATGAGGAATATCTCCATTTCTCTGTCCCTTGATGAACAGTCATTTCTTGGAGCTCGCTGCTGAGAGTGAGGAAGGCTGCCTTGGGAACTATCAAGCATTAAGTCTAACCTGTTTATTTCTAGAAACTGCATAATATCCTCCATCAATCTATCTATTCTCTCTTTCCTTAACAGCAGTTTATAACAGGTTTAAATAGGACAACCTGAACTAACATGTCTCAGTGGATTCCCTAATAGCCTGAAATTACACCCATGCTCCTTTCTGAATTTCCAGATCTACCTTTTGAGGAGTAAGGGAATGTTCTTCATCTAGATTAACTGTAAAGGATGGAGGTGGGATCTGTTCCATATTGTTGCACATGATTTCATATGGGCTTACATGCCTAGTATTTCTTACCCTGTCTTTTAGTAGGGCCAATTTTCTTTCAGTGACTGTATAAATTTGCATGCAGCTAATATAAATAAATTCCACAAGGAAGCCTTCAGTAAGTAGCTTTGGCACTGCTGTCCAAATAATTTCTAGCTGTCATGCTGCTTTCTCATGTTTTATGTTGTTGATGGTGATGTGTGTTTTTCCAGAGAGCAATAAATCTAATTCAGAAGTGACATTCTTCTCTGCATGATGAAGAAATACCTTTTGGGTATGTTTTCTTTGATTTTTAAGACTGTTAGCGTCTCTGAAAATATTTGCTTAAAGAAATGAAAGAACTTATTTAATAGTGAGTAACAGAGCAGCAGGTTTCCTATGGAGGGCTTGCTTTCAACCTTTCCAAGCAAGTGGGACTGGGAGGTGAAGGGGGGGAAACTTCTTTATGTATGAATAGTGTTTGGACAAAACACTATAATAGTCCAGTCCCTTCCACTTCATTGTGTGATGGTGGCATGCCAAATCATAAATCTTGAAAAGATTAATTTTCCTTCTGAAATTGGATTACTCAGGGTTCTTAAGTGTAAGAACACATATGCAGAAAAACAAGTTTGATTTAAGGACTCTCAGTATTAACTTATTTTGCTGGGGTTCAGGTATTCAGGACCAGCACTACTTACTAGCTTTCAGCCTTTTGCCAGCAAGTCCACCCAGAAATACAAGGAACTACTGAAAATGATGTAAAAATCTCCATGGATACTTTATTTTAAATAAATTTCTTGAAAAATTGGTATTCTTTTCTCAGAAATGTTTCTTGTCTTAGCAATGATGTTAGTATATTCAGTCATGTAGAAAGTGATATTGAGTGTATGTTTGACCCAATACTTAGAACTAAATATTTTTTTGTTTCAGTTAATTATCTGACAATAGTAATTCATAGAAAAGAAACACATAGAAAGTATTTTCTTTTAGCCTGAGTAAGACATTTCAAACATATGGCACTGGAAACCTGCCCAGGAACATCAATGGATAGGACAGACAGGATTGGGCCATAGTAAGGCTAAATAGCAAAGATGTAGAAGAAATCTGAACAAACATGGAAGAAGGCAGATACTTAAACTAAGGTAGATGAAGAAAAATGAGAAAATGTTATGGTTAAAAAGCATGTGGAAATGAGATCGTTCTGTGTAGGTTTTACTACAGTCCTGTATTTGAATTTTTTTTTACTCTATTTTAACTAACATTCTCCAAGGTCGTTGTGGGTTGTATACTGAATGCAAATCTCTTTAAAAGGTGCAAGGGATGGATTTTCTTTGTTTTCCTTCCTCTGTAGCAGGGATATCCAAGGACACATGTTCTGCCTGCTGTGACTGCCATCAAAATTCCCATAGTTTTTGGAGCAGCATGCAATTAGATTGTCATAGCTTGGTGATTCAATACTTGCCAGCTGACTAGAGGTAACCTGAATAGTGCTTCAGTTCTAACTGTAGAAGTAAAGGGCATCATCTTGAAGTGTTTTGCTTTGCAGAATGTTAATTTCCATGGAACAGCTGATAAGCAGTGACTTAAATTACACTTTTATCGACAGAGATGGAAGGAGGTCCTGTTCAATATAGACTGCTGAAAGTTCTGGAAAATTACAAACATGGGTACTTTAGGTTTTAACAGGCGTAGGGTAAAAGTTCTTAACACAATGTTAAATATTTTTGATGCAGCAACTGTCTGGAGACTACACATTACAAACTGGTGTTGATCCATTAAACCTAGGCAGTTTCATGCACAGTCAGAAAACAACTATGTCATCATAAGGCAGTACATTTTTAAAGGCCTATGTGCAGGTATAATTTTTTTTTCTGAGGAAGATATCTAATAACTATTCTTGGTTAAATTTACACTTCCATTTGCAAAATAAAGCATTATCATGTAAAGGAACTCTAAGCTTATTTTAAAAGTGCTGTTTATAGTCAGTCATTTTTAAGAGGTTTGAAGTCGTTATATGTATGCACTACAGAAAAGTGTTTGCTTTTGGAGGTTAGCTCTGATGCAGATTTCTGCCTTCAGGAGCCTGTGCTCTGTATGTTGATCATAATTGCATTTTGTTTAGACACTCATAGCTTAATTTTTACTGACACTTGTGTGATTCAAATTTTCTTAAAAGAAAAGAAAGCAGAAGTGCCACTGAATGTCAAATGCAACTGTGACTCAGAAATAAAACTCTTTTTTTTCCCCCATAGGTTCCTATTTGAAAGGAATTAAATAGACTATGCTGAAGTAAGTTTTGAGTAATAAAACTTGTCATTTATGTTGGAGTACTGTCCCTGGCGATGCTGACTTCTGTGGTTCTGACATTTAATTTACATGGTTAGCTGGATATTATTAATGCTGTATGTTAGTTACATGAAAGCAATTCTGTTATCAAAAGTGCTAAATATTGGAGGGAGTTATGACAGAGCAGAAGCATATCAGTGCCATCTTGGAACTGGGCATCTGCTTATGACTAGTGTTAGGTTTTGCCAGAGCTGGATTGATCCACCTCTTCTGAGAGAATCAAAAAGCACTTTCTGAAAAGAAGAATGTGGGCAAAAAATTACGAGGGACCACTAACAACAACAAAAAACGAACATGGGATTAAGTGGTTAAAAGTATAAGGAAAAGTGCCAATGGAAGACGCTAAGAGAAACACTCCTGGCAGCATGTGTTGCTGCCTAAAATTAGCCAAGGAAGAACCAAATGCTTTTTCCAAAGATAGGACAAGCTAAGCAACTGGAAATAATCCTTGTTTTCGCCCATCTTGACTCCTTCCCACAGTGCTGTGAACAGTTGTACTGGACACGGTCAGGAGGCATCTGGCAAGGGAATACTGTGGCTTTGGTATTGCACTGAGAGAGGAGACTACAAGTAAAATGAGGTGGGGAATGTGCTGTACCGCATGCAGAATAGCGAATATGAGGTTTTTTGCAGATCACAGAAATCCCCTTCCTTCACCAAGAAAATGAACATCAGCTGTCCAAAAACTAGGCCCAGGTATTGACAATGTCCAGACTGAATGAGTCCTGGAGTATGTGGCAACCCACTGCTACCCACAGCTGTGTGAATGGGTACTCAGTGGAGGGCTTCCCAGCACTCAGGGTTGTTATTGTTGAACTCAGCTATCTTTGTCTTGTCTTGGAGTGCATCTGCAGAACTTTCTCTGAGGGAGAAACAATGGGCCCAGATCAGCCTGTGTGGATAGTGTGGAGAACAACATCTTGTGAAGGAAGGAAGTGCTGGGCCTGCGCATTGCATCTGACACTTTAGGAAAGGGCCTAGCTCATATTACACATGTTATTGGAAGAGTTCAAGTTTGGAGGTGGGATAAGTCACCCACCAGTGATGCTGTGACCAGTGTTCATTTTCCAGGGAAAGGAGCACCAACAGAAAATGCACTGACTATTCCCACTTAAATAATCATCTGTTAAAGTAATACCTGGTGTAAAAATAAAGAAATAACTACAATTTTAAAAATGTCCCCAAACCAGTTTTCTCACCAGGGAATAACATGGTAGTAGTTTCATGGTGACTTGCCAGCAGAAGAGTGTGTAGGAGAGAGTGAAGTCTTTGCACTCCTTTAAGAAAGAGCTGATGGACAAGAGAAGCTGGAAGAAGGTGAGATTGAGTGTGCGTGACCAGGGCTTATCACTGCTTTGTGCTCCTTGGTCTTTCACAGAGACCCAAAGTGAGTGAAAATATCCATTACTGAGATCCCCTTCCCTGTAGGTGCTGGACAGCAACCTCTGCTGCTAGACTGAAGTCCATCTCCCTGGCCATGTCTTGGACCCGTTTTTTATCATTGGCCTATTTTCTGTCATCGCTTCCCTACTACATGTTGTGGACGCTGAAAGCATAAAAGGATTTTAGAGGATACTGGCTTGCCTCTTCCCTTCAGTATCTGATCATAGAGCCATTGCCTAGAAATTCTTTTTGAAGCTGCTGATAACATCTGCCTCCACAGCTTCCTGCAGCAACACTTTCCAGAATTTCACTACTTACAAGAAACTGTTTCTTTCTACAGCATCTGTTTCAAATTCTTTTCTTCATGCTTCATAGCTTTCTAAAAAATGTATTGGCTTTTACAAAACAAAGCATTAAATACTGGCTTTTAAAAACATCTAACTGTTTGGGAAACAAGAAAGAGGAGAGTAAATAGCCTATGGTGCTGTAAACCAAACTATGAGTTACAGTGCTTTAAGTTTTGGTTAATATTATCTGGTTTATAAATCAGCATTCGATTTGCTGTCAGGATTCTACAAAAAACAACTTCCTATTTGAAAGAAACTAAATAGAATATACTGAAGTATGTTAGAATGCTGCCCGTGGCTACTTTACCCTGGCATAATAATGCCATAGCCTTTGTCCCAGTGAAGTGAAGGTTTATGTTCCATTTACATGTTCTATACCTGAGGTAACTGGTTCAGAATTGCTGTAATGCTAAAAAGAAATATGTAAAATATTCATGCAACGAATTGTCCTTCAGTATACTGACAGGCTTCCAAGTGTTCGTGATGTAAATATACACTACAGTATAAGGGGTTTTGTTCAGATCTGAAAGATTAACTATTTTTTCACCGTCTAGGAAAGGCCAGACATGCAACCAATCTTAACAAATAAGGGCCAGATAAACTGTTTCCAACACATTAAGCAGTTTAAGGTAATACAGTACTTTAAAACAGTATCTTGATAAACAGCTCATAGATGTGTACCCTCACAGATTCTGTTTATTTAATATCAGAGCCAAAGCACCCTTATCAGTAGAATGGCTAAAGTGTTCATTTACATTATCATATTTCAGGATGTTCTGATTCATTTGTTGCTGTGGTTGTATGTTGAAGGAATTATACTGATTTACAGAAAAATGGCACTAATCACTACAAAGAATAGTCCAGTTGCTTCAAAGTCAAAACCACTGAGATTTTTTTTTCTCTCCATGACCAGGGAATTATGATTCCAAAGAAATAACAAGCTATCCTTCCTAAACGTTCTTCTGTAAACTCTAGCAATATGAGCTTTTGTGGTTTGCCAAGTTAGACTCTTAAACAAGTTTGGGTTTATTTGGTCTGGTTTGGGTGGTTTGGTTTGGTTTTGGTTTTTTTTTTGGGTGGGGAACTCAAAAAAATCCCCACACGGCTGAAGATTTGTGTGATGATATCATTAAAAAGATGTTCATTACTGTTAGTGGAGCCAAGAGTTCAGTTAAATTCTTAACCCAATGTTTTGATACACTTCAAGAAGAATAAGGTGGAAAGGGGCAAGAAGCAGTGGAAAAACAAAGTAGTTGCCTTTATAAAAAATCATGGCAATAAAATTTTAAATTGAGTAGAGGTTGTGCTAACCTTTTACAGTGATTAACAAATATCTGTTAAAAAGACATGAAAATTAGGTATTTGAAACCACAGACAAGCAGAAGCAGACCATCCAAGAAATCCACAGAGCAAATAATGGAAGCCAGATTCTGAATCACTGCTGGTGAGCTATTGATATTCCTGTAATGGAGTGAAAATATCGATGGACAGAAGACCTAAGACTCAATTCAAATCACACTTTCCTGAATTTAGGTGCTATTTAACATAGATTGAGTATTATGTTGTTTGTCAGGCTTGGTCATGTCATACACTCAAATGAAACAAAGCTATCAAATTACTTTCTAAAGGACTGCAAAACCTTCTGTAAAAGTATCCACTAGTAATTAATGTCAGAGACACCAAGCGTTTACCTACCTTAGAAATATAATATTTACCCTCATACTGACACATCATACTGCGATGCTTGAACAGAAATTAACTGCTTGTAGCAAGCATTAAGTGTAAACAGTTCAGTTAGATATCACACGTTCTCACAATCACCTGCCAAGACAGGCACAAGCCATTAAGTTTTTCCTGCCTTTTACAGCTGATGATTTTTTTTTTACAATGATGGAATTGAGAGAAGACATCAAGTTAAACTACACTTGATGAAGAAGAAATGTATAGAGATGAACACAAGAAGAAGCAAATGTTAAAATGTTGCTACAGTTGTGTATTGTCATTTTTTAGAAATCAATCTTACTGTTCTATGGCAATTCGCTGAAATATGGCATAAAACTGAATAGTTCTAAGCACTAGCTGTACTGCTATTATGTGAAAAACACTCTTGGACTCTTTTAAAATTATAGATGAGCATGGTTTCCTGACAGGCTGAAATCAGATCTAGTAGTTTAAGTCAACAATCTTCGATGGTGGCAACAAAGAATTGTGATCTCCAGTTGTTTTTTAGAAAGAATTTCATCATGACTGTATGCTATGCCTGTTCTGCTGTTCATGTGGATTTAGCCAAGCTTGGGTTAAAAAGACAGATTTGTAGCTTGCTATGCCTTTAGGAGTTCCCAGAGAAAACCAAATTAAAACATAATAGCACTAGATTTTGAGAATCTCAATGTTGCCACAACTATACTTAATTCCTACAAAAGTTCTTTAGCTGAAAACTTCATTAAGAGAAAGAGCAGACATAAACAGTTCAAGGGGAAGTGTGTGAAAAGATGATTTAAAGTATCATCCTCATCTGCCATTTTGTAGCCCCAGGCAGTATCAGATCCATTGTTGGCCCCTGAGGAGCTCCACTCCTGACCAGCTGCCAGTTTGACTTTGAGTCATTAACCACCAGCCCCTGAGCTTGACAATTCAGCCAGATACCCACCCATCTCGTGGTCCATCTGTCCAGTTCAGATCTTACCAGGTTGTCAGTGAGGAGGATATCATGGGAGACCGCGTCAAAAGGCTTGCTAACTCAAGGCAAATGACATCCTCTTCTCTGAGCAAATTGTTTCCTCATAGAAAGCAACCAGATTAGTCAAGCGGGACTTACCCTTGATAAATTGATGTTGGCTTTTTCCACTGACTTTCTTGTCCTTCATGTACTTCCACAAGCACTGGTTCTTTCTTTTATAGTTCACAGCACATTTACTCTTCCAGATGTTGAGCTCTTGGGGCTTCCTTGTATTATTCTGGTATCTTTTTGGTCCATAGGAAAGGAAATAATATTCGTTTTGTCATAGAAGGTATCTGGAGTTGCTGAATTCTATAACTTCATATCAAAATCCCATTAGAGTTAAAAATTAATAGGATATATTAACCACTTAAATTGTAGTAAAATATATTAACTAGCTTTTCATTAGGATTGACAAATTACATTTTTATGGCTACATTTTAAGAGAAATTTTGGGCATCTTTTGCTTTTGAAAACTATCAAAAATATAGGGAGAATTCTTATAAAAAGAATCCCTTTAGTATAACATACTTCCAGAAACGTACTGCAAGTCAGGTTTCAAAGAAATGTTGAGAGAGCTGTTGGGAAGAAATATGCTTGTTGTACTTCTATTCTGAAAGAATTTATCAGTCTTTCATATTGTCCTTTTTCCTTTATTAACCAATGAGGCTTTTTTTAGTGTGAGTATGGGATGTATTTAGATGATCCCTTAAAGTCTTTCTACTTGCTTATGAACAGGGAAAGCTAAATGTCACCGCTTTGTCAAATAAAGGTGAGACATGTTGCATTATGGTCAGTGGCTGTTTTGGGCCAGCAGGAGCAATAGTCTGGCAAGATATATATTTCCAAGACATAGAAACAGGAAAATAAAATAAGAAATGAAATTGCTATTAAAATTATGGAAGCATCATTCCCTTCCACTGCAAGACAAAATGCTTACATTAACAATTTATTTCAACTCCGTGTGCCTGGGGGCCCTTTACTATCCTTTTTTATAGCTCTGGAAACTATCACAAACCTTTACAGAGCCAGCTTTTGAAATCTATGCATGTAAGTTTAGAATCTTAAATATTTGGCTTGACAGGAGAGAGCTTGTAAAGTTCTCAGTGATTTTTTTTTTGTTGTGCCAGTGAAACACTGATTTGGGACACTTTTTCTGTGCAAAATTTTACATAACCAAAACATGGTGAGGGGGAAGGAGCCTTGATCTGAATATGTCTTTTTTCCTTTGTGTACTAAATCATAAACCCCTGAATTGCAATTGTCAGCCTCTATCTAGAAGTGCAGTTACATTTCATCAATCCCAATAGTGGGTAGTAAGTGCTTTGTATACCTATACCTTTGTACACCCTGCCTAGGTGCATCTGTTGGTGCTGACTATCTTTGTTCTATATCATATTAACTTATACAATGTACTAAACATTTTGCAATAAGTTCATGTTTAAAAATCTAGTAGCTTCTGACCTGCTTCCAAATAATAAATTAAAAAAGCTGAAGGTTGTCTCAATTCTGTAAATTTCTAGCATTTTGTTGGGATAGTACTTCACCGCAGTTCAGACTTTTAGTCCTAGGAGCCCTAAATTTCATAATCATAGAATCATCGAATCATTTTTGTTGGAAAAGATATTTAAGATCATTGAGTCCAAACTTAACATGCCAAGTCCACCAGCAAACCATGTCCCTAAGCACCACATCCAAAAGTCTTTTAAATACCTCCGGGGATGGTGGCCCAACCACTTCCCTCGGCAGCCTGTTCCAATGCTTGATAACCCTTTGAGTGAGGAAGTATTTCCTAATATCCAATCTAAATCTCCCCTGGCGCAAAATAAGGCCATTTCCTCTTGTCCTATCACCTTCCACTTGGGAAAAAAGACTGACATCCACCTTGCTACAGCCTCCTTTCAGGTAGTTGTAGAGAATGATAAGGTCTCCCCTCAGCCTCCTCTTCTCCAGGATAAACAACCCCAGTTCCCTCAACCTCTCCTCATATCCTCATAAGACTTGTTCTCTAGACCTTTCGCTATCTTCATTATTCTTCTAATAAGAAGCTCTATAATTTAACTTTCACCTTTTAGTTAAAAGTCTGAAAGAATTTCTGCCAGTACCATTTCTTTCAGTTATACAGCCTTTAAGTACTGCCAAGTTATAAGATGAAATTAACATTAGCTGATGAAGTAACTACAGCACTACTAAATTCAGTGAATTTTCCCCAGTTAACACTTTCTAAACTGATGCCAAATTGATGCAAAATACCACAAAATGTTATTTTCTAAAGATCCTGATGTAAAAGAGTCAAAGTTATTCAGGATATGTTTGACTTTAGAGGTACCTGGGTTTAGAGACAGGAAGTTCCTAATGATTGATAATAAAATTCTAACTGCATTTTTGTCATGACTCTGATGATTAGCTGTAGTGTCCTTTTCAAAGGCCATCTTGAATATTTGCATCCTGGTGCTCCACTGTGATTTAATGTAAAGCTGTGCTTTGCTGTGAATGATGGAAACAGCAGGCATGATTCTATCAGGAGATGACAAGGCTTTTCATTGCGAAGTTTTCAGTTTAAATGTTAATTCCTGTAGGAATTCCTGTCTGTGTAGCAAGTGCCATGCTGATTCCCATTAATCCATAGCTTGCAGAAGCATAACAAAGTTGAAAGGTGCTTTCAAGATCTTTTAATGTATAAGGTACTCTGTCTAATAGCTTCTTGAGTACAGTCTGAGTGAAAAATCTATCAACATTTTAGCACACTCAAGGTACTTCAGATTTAAGGCTGTGTATTTGAAAGATGTATGATTTTGTAGCATGTTTTTGTCATGAGCATAAGCAAATCCCTGACTAAATAAAATCAACATAGGAAAAGGAGTTTATTTTCAGAAAGGAGTTTATTTTCGGTGAGTGCCTATTATCTCTGATGTGGCATGAAACAACTTTGTTCTGGGAAATGAAGCAATGTACATGGAAGAGCTAAAGGACAAAGAGATTATCTGTTGGACTGAGCTCAGGGCTACAAGGAAGGAAACTGCCAGCTAAACAGAAGTCCATGAATAAACATACACAGCAGTGCTGTGCTGAACCACATCCCCAGTCCTTCTGCCCACATATTCAGACAAGACAAGTGACCAGGAGGGCAGGAACTGGCAGAGCAATTTTTCTTTGTTGTGCCTCTGAATGCTGTACCAGACAGAATCCCCTCTTTACTCCTAAAGTGAGCTGAAAATATTATAATAATTAAAAAATTAAAAATAAAAAAAAGGAGACATTAGGCTTTCTTCCTTGGATTGAGCAGTTAAAAAACAGAACAGAAAAGGAATACCCCCTGTGGGTGACCAGAGTCCTAGTTCAAAGTTTGTCTCTACATTAATGACATTTTTGCTCCACCTACTGGTGGGAAGGTTTGGAGCCTTGTGAGTTGCCGTCAGGCACTTGCACCTCCTTCTTCAACTAGTCCTCCTGTTCCCGTTAGAAGATTAAATTTCACTATGCAGAAAGAGAAAAAAAATGTCGATAGCTGTTTCTAAAATTTGGAAATGAGAGACAAGTTCTTATTTTAAGGGGGAAGGAAATATCATGGCTCAAAAAGTAAAAACAGAGAAGTGTTTCCTGTGATGGAAGGCTGATGCTTATAATTTTTTGGGGGGGTAAAGACCCCAAACCAAAACCAAAACAAACAAAAAAACCCTCCAAAACAGTACCATTTTGTACTTTAATTTTTTAGCTCTTAATTGGATTATTGCCTAAAATCTGTCTTGCTACAGCAAAGCACAAAACTGTTTGTCCTTATGTCAGCTTCCTTTCTAGCCTTATTGGCATAAGGGAGCTGACAGTCATTCTGAAATGCTGGTTTGATATCACTGAGCACGTCTCAGTTCTGATGGCTTGTTTTGCCACGTTTGCTGATTCCTGAGTGGTGTCAAGAAAAATAGGACTTCTGAATTTATTTGCACAGCTGTTGTGATTAGTTATGTTTGGTTTTAAGCCAGGAGGTTCTCAAAGGTTTACTCTGCTGTTTCTGAAGTTGTCAGCTCGCTGCCTCTGTCTGGTTAGAATGATATCCAAACACTGATTTGTTGGATGTATTGTTTCATTCATGCTCACTGGACTGAAGTCAATGAATAAGCTTCTTTGAGAATTACTGATTCAACAGCTGTAGCTTTCTCTTCTGATTGCAAGCTGAGGTCTTCATGAGGACACTGTGCAGTAATATCATGACAAATCTTTTACAAGGTTTATGTGGTGAAGTTTGTATCACTGTATAAATCAGATTGTAGTTTTTCAAATGGGGAGAAAATCACAAGTTCACTAGTAGTCAAGGTTTCACTGACATTCTGTAGGTACTTATAGTTGCACTAGGTACAACGGTTTCTCTGTTTTGACCAGAGCATTTGAATTCATGTTAAACCATGCCCTGTTAATCACACACAAAATCACAGAACAGGTAATGTTGGTAGGAATGTTCAGAGATTATCTAGGCCAATAGTCTTACTGAAGTAGGGTCAACGAGAGCAGGTTTCTCAGGGCTGTGTCCAGCTTGGTTTTGAGTATCACAAAAGATGGAGACTCCACAGCTTCTCTGGGCAGCCATTTCCAGTGTTTGGTCACCCTCACCATAAAGAAAGTTTTAGACAGACAAATTTGAGCCCACAAGTTATATTGGTACTTCACCATTCGCATATCATAGAGAGATATAAAGTAAAGTGCTTGTGTATCCTCTGCAGGACTGGATTATTACAACTAAAACTATAAAAAGGGTTAGGTGGCCTAGCACAGAACTGGAGACAGAAGTCATGTTCTTCAGTCTGTAAATGGAAACAGAAAACATCATTATGCTTTTCTCCCACTCTTACTGAATGAAGAAACTGTCCCCCCAACTCCCACCCCTCCCTGCAGCTGCCTCTCTCTGATTCTTTAGGCTTCCTTAGCTGTGTTTCTGAGACTGTCCACAGTTCCACAAGCTTAACAGAAGAATTTCTGAACTATTCAGAGGCTAAACAAAGAATCAGCCAACCTACTGTCCTCTAGATATAATGCAGAAGAAAAGGATAAGGGCTTTTCAGCAATTTTAACAGGAATAGATAGGAACTCTTACAGTTATCAAGGCTCTGGAAATGCCTTCCTGCAGTCTGAAAGTGTGTAAATTCCAGAAAACACATGGATTTCAGATGCTGCTGGAAAATTTCCTATCAGTTACTTTCAGGTATTGACTGACTACAGACTGACTAGTACTGTCTGGTTTTGATTTTCTTTCTGTAGTGTCCTTTAAGATATGAAATGCATATATCTATAAAATAGGTGCTGTGTTCTTTCAGTAAGGATTATGGGCTAGAATGAATGAGTACATAAATGCCAACTCTGAGGCAACTAGAGAATTTGTAGCAGTTTTCATCAGAGAATTTGCAGCTTTATATATTAAATGATCATTCCACTAAATAGCTATGTTATGTCTGAGCTGACTTTGACTTGGTGCTGCAGTATCAGACGCTGCATGGCAAGGCTAGAGCAGGAAATACATTATACACACTCATGTACACACATATATACATAGCACACAAAAAACTACTCTGCATTTTAAAGGTCTAATCTACTAATCCCAGTTATATAATATAAAGTAATTAATGGCTTGCAGAAGCAAAATATGGTAAATGGCAAAACAGAAAGTGGTATTTTTCCATATCAAAAAGGGGAGAGGATCCTGCTGATACTTGATTAGTGGCTTTGATCTGGCGCAACTGAGTGACATAATGCTGCAGAACTTTTTCTCTCTGTTCTTCCTTTGGTCTCTCTTGTAGGGGTTGTCATAGTCTTCTGTATCCTCTCAGTGGCAGCTCTAATTCCTCTAAGCTGATGGGGGTCTAAAAGGGTAAGCACAGGTTACTTCCAGTTCTGTTGTACACTTTCTGTTCTGGTGTTAGGCTTTGTGCCAGGCATGTCTGCCATCCACACGTAGCACAAGAAAGAAAAAAGCATTTTAATAAGCATTAAAAAGTTTTGCTGGGGATGGACACTATTCCTGGGTGGAAGTGTTGATCTGCTGGAGGGCAGGAAGGCCCTACAGAGGGACCTGGACAGGCTGGATCGTTGGGCCGGAGCCAACGGTATGAGATTCAACAAGGCCAAGTGCCGGCTCCTGCACTTGGGTTACAACAACCCCATGCAACGCTACAGGCTTGGGGAGGAGTGGCTGGAGAGCTGCCTGGAGGAAAAGGACCTGGGGGTGTTGGTTGACAGCCAGCTGAACATGAGCCAGCAGTGTGCCCAGGCGGCCAAGGCGGCCAACAGCATCCTGGCTTGTATCAGGAATAGTGTGGCCAGCAGGAGCAGGGAGGTGATCGTGCCCCTGTACTCGGCACTGGTGAGGCCCCACCTCGAGCACTGGTGAGGCTGCACCTTGAATTTTGTATTTTGGGCCCCTCACTACAAGAAGGACATCGAGGTGCTGGAGCATGTCCAGAGAAGGGCAACAAAGTTGGTGAAGAGTCTAGAGAACAAGTCTTATGAGGAGCGGCTGAGGGA
The DNA here is from genome assembly GCF_949628215.1 of Phalacrocorax aristotelis. NCBI lineage: Eukaryota > Metazoa > Chordata > Aves > Suliformes > Phalacrocoracidae > Phalacrocorax > Phalacrocorax aristotelis. The sequence goes on from NC_134277.1 coordinate 87,539,568, forward strand.
GCTGGGGTTGTTTAGCCTGGAGAAGAGGAGGCTGAGGGGAGACCTTATTGCCCTCTACAACTATCTGAAAGGAGGTTGTAGCGAGGCGGGCGTTGGTCTCTTCTCCCTTTTAAAAAGCAATAGACAAGAGGAAATGGCCTCAGGCTGTGCCAGTGGAAGTTTAGGTTGGATATTAGGAAAAACTTCTTCACTGAAAGGGTTGTCAGGCATTGGAACAGGCTGCCCAGGGAGGTGGTGGAGTCACCATCCCTGGAGGTATTTAAAAGAAGGGTAGATGTGGTGCTTGAGGATATGGTTTAGTGGTGGACTTGGCAGTGGCAGAAGAGCAGTTGGACTTGATGATCTTAAGGGTCTTTTCCAACCTTAACTATTGTATGATTCTATGATTCTATTGTCTAAGGTAGAGCTATCTCTGTTTCTGATTACGTCCTTATTTTTTCTCTGTATAAGGATGTTTATGCATGTTGGATACATGGGTTTTGTTCTTTTCCTATTGTCCTAAAATAGGTCATCCCAGATTTTAAGGTTGCATTCTTTTAATAAAAAGTAAAACTGATTTTTTTGTGGTAACATCAAAAGTACCAAGACTAAATATCTTGGCCTGGCATTAGATAGGAGAGCAGTACTGATGTTGTAAATGTGTGTAGTTAACATTTCGGTTTTCTGAAGACTGATCAGGGTAAAAAGATATTTTTAAAATCTATGAACAGCAGTAGTTACGGAAACTGAAAATGTAGGGCTCTGGAATGTCAAAGAAGAGAGAAAAGAGTAAAGCAGTGGTCCAGACAAAACCTTGAAGAAGTTGTTTAAAACTGGTAATGCAGGAGTAAAACAGCATTTATATATAAGCATGCAGAATTTTTAAACTCTCATACTATGGATAGAAGCATGGATAGAGCATGCAGTAGACCCAGAGTTTCTGTAGGAGTATGGATCCAGAAGCGGAATGAAGGAAACCAGTACTCCTACACGGTATTTGATATTTAGATTTGTATTCTCACTATCAAGTTCTTTTACCCTAATGCCCTTATCATATCATGGAATTATATTCCACGTTTCAATGGGATGTTATCCAGCATAAGAAAGCATGGTTTTTAAAATCTGTACTTACTGAAATGAATTGTTATAAGAATTATATCATATAGTCTTATAAGAATTGTAGAATTCATTGTTAAGAATATTTTAAGTACATAGAATTCCTTCTACCAATTATTGAAAAAATACCCTGCTTATGACTGCTGTCCCTTATTCTTAGAGAATAAGGCTATTCTGTCTGCATTTCATTCCTCCCTGAAAAAAATGCCTTATTATTGTTGTTTTCTTCTTTTTAGGGAAAACTAAAAATGCAGCTTTAACACAGATTTGTGTTCTTCTCTTTCAAGTCATAAGTAGCTAATTTTCCCTGTTTCCCCATTTTCTTGCTGGACTGAGGTATTTTTTTCCTGAAGGTGTACCTTAGAGTAGCCTTAACCACCTTACCCTGATATAAAACTCTCCTGAAGTTAAAGAAACTGTACTGGCAGAAAGAAGTGATGCATCTTATTCACACTATATACCTTTGGCCAGGGAATTTTATCTCTTCAAGTAACTCTCAGAGAGGAGGAAGGCAGGTTCAAACCTGATGAAGTGGCATGTGTTAATCTTCTCCAGTTAAAAACTATATTGCATTTTGATTGGCATGTACCTCAGAGCTTACAACTTTTTTTCTGCACATGCTCTATTAAAAACCAATTAACTTTCAGTGTAATCAGGTATTTAACTTATCAGTTATGCAGTGAAAAATGTTGGGGGTGATAGCAATGACAAACAGGCTTACCAACTAATCAGCTGTCTAATTAATTTGAAAGTCTTTCATGTTTAATAAAAATGATGCATAATATCAACTATTTAAAGCCGGTGATAAATATACCTGTAGAAAAGCCTTTGGGAAAGTTTGGCTTGAAATATATTCAAAAGGCAGTTGAAAAATGCAAAGATTTTATGGTACAAAATATTTTGGTCTCTTCTTTCTTATGTAACCTTCCTCAGAGGTTAATAGAAAAATCTAGAAAGAGAAAATTATTTAACTAGGGTTCATTAATAAACAACCTTTCCAATGATGTCAGAAGAACTGGTGTTCCAGGAGAGACCTGCACCTCGAATCAGGAAATATCTAATTTCCTGATAATTCCAGAGCAGATTAATATTTTTCTCCAGATATTTAAAAAATGATAGCTTTTTTCCTCATTTATTCCCAGGCAGGCAACTACTGGGCACAACTGGCAGGGTTTGGGTTTCAGGGGCTGCAGGACACTCTGTGTGGGAGGAGGTCAGGAACTACCCTGTGCCAGTCAAGCCAGGTCCAGTTGACTTGGCAACTGTGCACCAAAACTTCAGTCTGAGGAGCCCATGGCACTGTTGCTCAGACATCTTTAAGAGAGAGTAGTAGATGTTGGGAGTAGGAGACATACAAAGACAGACACGAGGAGGCACAGGAGACAAAAAGGGAGATACACAAGGAGATGTGAAGAAGTACTTTTTGCAGAAATCAGAGAAGGAAGTGCAGGAGACACACGGAAGAAGACATTGCTGGGGATGCAGCTGGAGAAAACCTCTTGGAAGGGGACTGGAGGAGGTCTGAGGGACTGCAGAGCAGGGATGACCCTAAGGTATTGCAGCCCATGGTGGAGCTGACTGCTGAAAACTATGGGAGTGGAGACTAGAAAAGGGGGAGGAGAGGTGTTGAACTGAAGTTGAGCCTGTGAAGCCAGGAGAAGATGTTACTCTATGTGTCCATTTAATTGTATGTGTTTTTTTGTCTATATCAGTAATTAGAAGATTATGATAATTGGTAATAAATCAAATGAAGTAAAATCCCCTAAGTCAGGACTGTTTTGTCCATGATGGTACTGGAAATCGAAATGTAACCTAACTTCAAAAATCTTTTTTTATTAATTTCACTATCTTCATTTGCATGTTAGCTAAACCAAATCCAATTAGCAAACTTTCTTTAGACATGCTCCTTTATTGTGATGGTATTCTCTAAGCAGTTTGGACTGAGCATGTCTTCTGAAGGTTTTTTTTTAATGTTTTCTTTAGTTTGACTGTGCAAGAATATATGGTAGATACATGTATACTAATAGGTATAGCTATGGGAAGACTGGAACTTGTGTTGCTCAGCTTGAATATTTCTTGCACAGCCTGGGTAATGTGACTACCTAAGAAGTGCATTAGGAACACAATTCTCTGAGAACTCAAATACAAGCAAATGCAAGTGAGACAACTGAGGCAGGCAACATTATGCTGAGTAACCAATCCAGCCTTTCTTTAGGTTGTGTCTTTCAGAGGTTGAATAGGTAGCTAAACTGCATATTAATCACTGCTTTCAGTTTTGCTTTACATCCCTGATTATTGAAAGAAGCTGTAGAGGACTTTTAAGTTACCTTAACAGAGATAGGGAATAGTGGCAATTTAGCTACAGGTTAAGTTTACCAGCGAGTGTGAATGTGGCTCAGCAATTGCTGCTATAATGACAGCATGTTCATGGAGAAGGAATGATGGTTTAGAGATTACCTGGGAGTAGTAGCAGCTTTTCTTCTGACTTAAACTTACCTTTGAGTCATTCTTCTTTTCAGAAAAGCATCTAAACCAAACACAGAGAAAGGTGTCTACAGCTAGCCACTGGGAAATGTAATTGTGGGTTACTGAAAATTTTCCAACTCTTCTAGCTATGAAGAATGGTTTCAGATATCTCCAGTAAAATAAAAGTGCTGTTGTCGAAATATTGAGAGAAATTAAATGACATGGGTATCTCTGCATTGAAGGATTTTAACATGCAGCTTTTGTTTACAAACACCTGTGTGTCAAGGGACTGTTGCTCAGTTCATAATTTATAAAAAATTCAAAGCTCACTGATGAGGACTGGAGCGTGACTTTGCTAGGATACTCAGGAAAGAGGTTTTGACTTTTCTTTCTATTCCTAGGATTTCATATGTTTCTGTCTGACAATAAGAACAGAAAATAAATCTACAACAGAGACCAGAACATAAACCTATCTTGACTGAATCTCATTTGGTTTAGCAGGTGCCAGAATAATTTCATTTCCTACCTCACAAAGTGTTTCAACCACTGAGCTATTATACTCTTATAGGTATGAATCGTAGATAGTGTGGATAGCAGGGAACCTAATGTTTTGATGAGTTATAACCAGTTGCATTGGTTTTTAATTGCTAGGCATCTCAACAGAAAACCCTGTAGCAAGCCTGGATATGTCTGTGTGCATGCTTGCTTGTGCAGGCTTTGCACACCGTAGATGTTTAAGAGCACAAAATCACACAAAAGAACAGTATGGCTTTTTCATGAACAATGATAAAAATATTTATGCACACTTTTTACTGCTGAGCCCAAGTTGCCACATGCCTGTCTCTGAAAGCCTGGGGACAGCCCGTGAAATCTTCTCTCATGGCTACTGCACAGAACATTTTCATATACTTCAAAATCACAAGCTATAGGGATGAGGGACACTCTTTGCAGCTGCATGGAAAATACAAAGTCTGGACAGAGATGTAACATTTCAAAACATGCAACTTTTAATTCACAGTATAACAAAATGTTAACAAAAAAGGAAATAAAGGTAATAGAGGTACGCCAGAACAAAAGAAAAATAAAAGCAAGGGCTGCTTACATTATAAATACAACCATCCTTTTGACCATGATATACAAGGTTCTATGCCTAAACACATCCACACATACCTCTCTTGTGCCAAGGCCAGTTTTCCCTGTTTCTCTCCTGTACTGCTGTTCTTTTTTTGATATGGCAGGTTGCTCATGGACTGTGGTCTGTATGACCCTAGGGAGTTCTGGCAGGAGCTGTGCCGTCCTGACATTCTCGGTGCTGCTTCTGCTCTTCTCTGCTGGGATCCTCTCTCCACCATTGCTTTACTTTATCGCTGGTGCTTTCCAAATACAAATAGGTGCCATTTGGATTACAGGCATGTTTCTAGGTGGACACTTGGTTCTTTCCATGCATTTTTGGCTGTTTGTTGGTGATGTCTCCCTATTTTATTTCTAAACAGTCAACTCTATCATTCAGTCACACTGCTCTGTTTAGCAAGCTCCCTTTCCACAGAAGGGCACAAGGACTTCACCACTTCCATCCTCAGGAATCTTCTGTCTTTGTTTTTGCACCAATCTGGACATCACAACCCACAGGAAATATAAATAATGTGCAAATGTCCAAGTGTTTCTAGGTTTAGGCAGCACTTGGCAAGGGCTTTTCAGGAAGCAGCTTTGAAACTGGGGACCTCAGTTAATTCTAAATCTTGCACTGTCTATCTATACGTCATCTATCCCTAAAGATTTTTTATAATACTGATGACTTTAGATATTCTTACCAGGCCTCATTTGCTGTAACTTACAGATTCATAAATAAAAGAGTCCAGAGTAGTTTAGTCTGAATAAACATGACAGATTAAATGTACCGACTTGTTAGGTACCTCTAATGAATTGCTAAAGGTATAGACCACATTTCCTAAGTCCTAGTGTACTCCCATGTTGCTGCATGAAGCTACTTCTGTTCATTTCAGTGAATGCAAAGATGTATATTTTAAGTTTATTTAATATTTACGGTAGTATACACAATACTGATTAAAGTTTGTGGACAGTTAACAAAAAATGTGACTGAATTACTTTTTTGCTATACATAATGAGTCTATTTGGATGGATGTGGATAACAAGTTTTCATACCTGAGTATGACTTGAAATGATTCTTGCTGTCAAGCTAGAATCTCACTCAATGGAGGAATATAAAACTGGCAGGTTTAGAAAAGGCACAGGAATAACAGGCAGATTCCTGGTTTCATCCCAGGAAAGACAGAGCATTTATGTAAGAATGAGTTGCATAAGAGTTCTGACATAACCTACGCTTAGGTTGTATGAGGACTTTTTGTAAGCTTCAGGAGAAGATAATCAAGCAACACCAAATTAGTTGTTCTTGTTTAAAGAGCATTGAATTTAATATGAGAAAGGTGCAAGAATATCTGAATACTTCTCAGACTGTTTAAGTTCTAGGTCACGTGCTGCATGAAAACCTCTCCAAGCCTGGCAATGCAAAGCTGAAACAACAAGCGAGTTTCTCTTTTACTGCAAATAATTTTGAAATGCTTCAGGCAACTCTTTGCTAGTCATTAGCTTAAATACTTAAAGAAAATCTCATTAACAATATCATCTTTATTTTTATTCAAGAGAAAAATTTCAATTTGTATTTGTTTATCATAACAGGAACAAATTCAGTGAGTATAATTGCTCTTTTCCACTAGTAAAATTTATCCTTAGAGCTATATTAAGGAAAAGAAACAAAATCTATTTGCAATATAATTTTCAGATGTACTTATTTCCTTTACTTTTCTTCTTTAGCCTTTTTGTCACCAACAAGAAAACTTTTGTTGAGTAGATCATTTAAACCCTTTCTCTTGCTGACATTGGGCTGGCATGAGTCTTTCAGCTATGACAAAAAAAGTACAGGCTTTCCATTTGGCTCCCCTAACTGATTCCTTTTGTGAGAAGTTCCTTTCAATTCACCAGGCCTTCAGTATACAGGTTAAAACTTCTCTTATTAACGACAGAACAGTGGGACTGAGTGCAAACTCAGCAAGTCTGCAGGTGTCACCGAGCTGAGTACACTGGAGGGAAGGGATGCCATCTAGAGGGACCTTGGCAAACTTGAAGAGTGGACGCTTGTGAACCTTATGCAGTTAAACAAGGTCAAATGCAAGGTCCTGCACCTGGGTTGGAGCAATCACTAGTGTCAATACAGACCGAGCATTAATGGATTGAGAGCAGCCCTGAGTAGGACTTGGGGATAGTGGTAGATGAAAAATTGGACATGAACCAACAATATGCACTTGCAGCCCAAAAAGCCAATTGTATCCCAGGCTTGTATCCCAGGCTGCATGAAGTGAAATTCGGCCAGCTGGCTGAGGGAAGTAATTCTCCCCACTCTACTCCACTCTTGTGAGAGCCCCACCTGGAGTACTGCATCCAGTTCTGGAGTCCAGTTCTGGGCACAAGTAAGACATGCACCTGTTAGAGTTGGGCCAGAGGAGGACCATGAAAATGACCAGAGGGCTGGAGCATCTCTCCTATGGAGAAAGGCTGAGAGAATTTGGGTTGTTCAGCCTGGAGAAGGCTCCAGGGACATGTTATTGTGGCCTTTCAATATATAAACTGAGCTTAAAAGAAAGATGGAGAGAGAGATTTTACCAAGGCCTCTAGTGATAGGACAAGGGTCAATGGCTTTAAATTGAAAGAGGGTAGATTTAGATTTGATATAAGAAGGAAATTTTTTACCATGGGGGTAGTGAGACACTAGAACAGGTTGCCCAGGGAAGTTATGGATGTCCCCTTCCTGGAAGTGTTCAAGGCCAGGTTGGATGAGGCTTTGAGCAACCTGAGCTAGTGGAAGGTGTCCCTGCCCATGGCAGATAGCTTGAAACTAGATGATCTTTAAGGGCCCTTCTAACCCAAACCATTCTATGATTCATTCTATAATTCTATGATTCTTAGCTTAGTATAATTTAACTTAAATATTTGCATTTTTGAGTTCTTAATTTCTTATAGATCAAGAGTGCAGTTAAGTTACTAGTAACTGAACTGAAGTTGTTACCGCAGAATAAAATTACTTTAATTTTAGTCTGAACTGCATTACAACTTGCCAAAGTAGGAGTAGGGAAATAAAGAAATTGGAATAAATGCATGATGTCAAGCATGTTTTACACATAAAGCTACTATAATGAAATTAAGACTTATATTTCTGTCATTAGTTTGTACATAATAGTTCTGAAATTAGGCCATGCTTCCACTGTTATTCATGTTACTCAGGCTTCTGATGTATAAACATCTTGAAATTTCATGCAAAAAGTGTACATTTGCTCTACTTAGTCAGGCATATGATGAAGTATTAAGATGAAAACTACCCTCTTCCTTCAATGCATTCAGTAAAACCTCTGACGTTCAGCTTTATGCTCAGACCAATAATTGTGTCCCAGATCCTTTGGTTTTGGACAGAAGTCAGCAGAGAAATGGAAGAACAGTGACTATAATTAATAATGTGTCTCCCCAGAGGTTCTTAAACAGAATCAATATATGCTGAACCCCACTGAATGAAAAACAAACTACATTTCTACACTACAAACTGGGAGCCCTATAAGAATATATCTGCTCTGATCCAAAAATTCAAGGATAGTATTATCAGTGTAGCTGGGATTAAGAAATAAAATAATGTAGAATGATCCTTCGCTCCCTCAATATGCTTAGGTTGTGTTTTTCTAAAGTACTAAGCAGAGTTCTGTGTTTGTTTTTTGTATACGTTTTATGAAGATTTACACTGAATAATCATATACTATAGCAGTAGAATGAGATGTCTTTTCCCAAGATACTAGTAGAAAATATGTGGTGAGAGCAAATGCTAGCCAGTGTGAATATGTTTTCAAAATACCTGTCACCACTAATTGGCAACTCCACTGCTTGCTCAGAGAAAACTTTATGGTTACCTCAACCTGTTGATTAAGAAATCTTCTGAGGGTCTTGATTTAGATGGGTAAAGCAATTGATATGGAGGGGGATGGGAATGAATATTCTGCCACACAGCAAATCAAACTCAGTTCTGATTATCACCAAGAATAATAATGAACATATGTTATCTAACACTTATTTAAGAAACACACTCTTATTTAGGTATAGAGCTTGCTGCTCAGCACCTCTTTGCAGTACTTCCAGACTTGATAAAGCTATCGTAAAATGACCATTTAAAAAAAAAAAACAACCTACAAATTTTAAAATATGCAACTTAATTTTATTGATCAGAACAGTTTTAAAAAGTGTTCTACCTGGTGTTCCTGAAAATTAAGTATTTTGTTAAATTTGGTAGGCTCATCTTTATGATGGTTTTTCCAGTTATTAGTGTCTTCAGATTCTATAGAAGTGGCACAGGATGAATTTAAAGTGGTAACTACTGTGTGTGATGGTAAAAACACATTTCCTATGCCACAACATATTTAAGCACCATATGTAAAAGGAAGCATTGGAATTGTTCACTTTAAAACAATGCCTCCTTGGCAGTTCAACATCAGATATATTTCTCCCATTAAATGGTGATAGCACTCGCCCTGCCTCTGGCAAGTGTACAAGAACTGGGCTGAAGCAATTGCAGACTTTGTGCACTTGGACTGCTGGAGAACTAATTTATCTGAGAGGTGGCAAGTCCTCAGATCAACAGTGACACTTGCTTCAAAGACTATCACTTGTCAGCTTCAAGAAGGATCCAGAGAGGGTGAGAAAAAAAAAGAAAACACTGAGGGATTTGAGGAGCAGAACTTTATTTCTTTAAACAGCAGCAACTTCTGACATCAAGTCCTTTTGGGCTCGCTCTTGTTGTAGGCTAATTATAAGATACAGTACAATTTATTATGAAGAGTAAGCCGAAAGAAAACACACAAATTCATGTCAAAGTGTTTCTTTCCTCTCTGTGTATTTGAATCAAAGAGTTTCCTGTAGCATACTGTCAGTTTTGTTCTCTGAGATTTAGCTGCAGCCTGAAGAAAATCAAAGATTGGACTAAATTCAGGTATTGGAGGGGGGAAGGGAAAGCACTGGAGGAAGCAGTGCAAGAACCACAGAATCACAGAATGCTTAAGGTTGGAAGGGAGCTCTTGAGGTCAACTGGGCATGAAGCAGGGGCAGCTACAGCAGGTTGCTTAGGTCTGTGTCCAGTTGGGTTTTGAATATCTCCAGGGATGGAAATTCTACCACTTCTCTGGGAAACCTGTGCCTGTCTTTCATCACCCTCACAATATAAGTGTTTTCTTGTGTTCAGATGTAATTTCTTTTATTTCATTTTGTGCCCACTGTCTCTTCTCCTGCCACTGGACACCACTGAGAAAAGTCTGGCTTACTCTTCTTTCCCTCAAAAGCAGGTATTTGTGTACATTGAGAAGATCCCCCCTGAGCCTCCTCTTCTCCAGGCTAAAGATCCCCAGCTCTCTCAACCTCTCCTTGTATGACAGATGCTCCAGTCCCTTAATAATATTTGTATCTCTTTGTCGACCTCGCTCCATAAGTTCCTATCTTTCTTGTACCGGAGAAACCAGACCAGACCAGCCCTGGACACAATACTCCAGATTTGGCCTTATCAGTGCTGAGCAGAGGAGAAGAATCACCTCTTAGGTTGCTGGCTATACCCTTCCTAATGCAGACCAAGATGCTCTTAGTTTTCTTTGCCCCAAAGACACATTGTCGGCTCATGTTTAACTTGCTGTGCACTGGGATTCCAAGGTCCTTCTTTGCAGAGTGTCTTTCCACCCTTAATTTAGGTGCTAGATTACTTCTGCAACATCTCTTCAGTAATTTTTCAGTTTTCAGACATTTGCTCCTTACAAAGAAATTGAAAGTGCGTAACTGTCTGGACACTCCAGTTCTCAAATTTGAAAGACTGCAATAAAATAGAAAATGCCAATATTTCTTCTTATTCAGCTATGTGACAATAGTTACTGATAACATTTCAATCACTCATACTACATTAACTGAAACAATGTGAATGGACCATACAAAGACTTTTGAACATTCAGATTGTAGATATTCAGACATGAACAATGTAGTGGCAAGTCTTTCATACCTGTACTGGGTCTGGCTGGGATGGGGTTAATCCATATGGTGCCAAATTTTGGATCTGTGACTAAAACAATGCTGATAAAACACCAATGTTTTCAATATTGCTGAACAGTGCTTGTTGGTATACTAGTAGGAGGAATAATTAGTTGGCTAGAATAAATATCATTAATGTTTATCATTCATAAGAACTCTTTATAATAGAATGATGAAACATCTATTTTAGATAGTAACAAAGGTAAAATAATAATAAAAAAGCAATATATTGTCAATAAAGGACGTGAAAAGTCCCCAGTCATCTACTTCCTACCCAAGAAAACTGAGATCATACTAACACTGAGAAGGATGAAGTCTAGAGAGGAGAAAATCTGATTTAGCAGGTATTCAAGAGACGTGGATAAGAAAAGTTTCAGAGTGATCCTGGCAGGACTCAAAAGCTAAACTTCTCTTTGCAAAGCCTAAGATCTATACTGTGAAAAGGGTCTAAAATTGACATTCAGTACCTACAGAAAGTACTCCATTCTTAATGTAGGTTTTCTTGTTTCAATGAGATAAAACTTTTACCTAGGTATTACCAATGTCATATGTTCAAACGTTGGTTTGTGCATACATTAACAATAGAGATATACATACTTCTGAGGAATCAGAACCAGAGAAGTTTTTCTTTCAGTTGCTCACAGAGCTTCTTACTCCATGCTCAGGTGTAGGACATCTCAAGCAGGATGTGTGTAACACCATTCTGTTTTTCTCAGCAGCCCTGTTGAGCTTAAGTGTATAGCTGAAAATAATAGCCTTCTGTTGATACTTCACCTCTGTTTCATCTGTTGTGTACTGAAGTGACCTTTCACAGTGTGTAACATGAAGAACTTAATTCCATTTCAGGTACCTGCATGCAAGAAGACTTTACTGCCTTGGAGAGAGAAGTTTTCTTGATAGTTTTTCATCTACTGTGTTGTGGGCTGGCAGTTGTTTTCTAACCTAAAATGGGAAGGGCTTGAAAACTTCATGAAACTACTGTGGAAACAGTAACAACTTCAGGAGCCTATGGCAAGAGTTACAGAATTTATGCCTGAAAGTGTGATAAGAAGATAAGGATCAAGTTTGTCCTATAGTTAGAATTGTGTAGTACCCAGCACATCTAGTTCCATGGATGGTCCATGAATTGTCCAGGTATTCTTCAGATAGACTAGGCAATGGGCTCATTTGACATAATATAACTTCAAACAAGACAACTGCCCAAACTCCTAACTGGCTTCACAGAAAAGCATTTAATAACTTTTGCAGGAGCTCTCCAGGCTGAAATTTTAGACAACCACAGAAGTTACCCAGGAAGTTCCTGATATGCCCAACCAAATAATAGGCATTATTTATATGCTTCAATCTGTTGATTAATATCCTCTGTCAACAATCTGACTATCCCAGCAGATTTTTGCTGCAGAATTGACCAAATAGCATATACATAAGTTTCTTGTAAGTAGTCAGTACAGACTGTTCCTGCAGAAGCAGAAATTATCATATAAGGACATGTCCTTTGTACATAGTTAAGAGGTGGTTTATACACAGTTTAAGGGGAATAAATCTAACAGCAATGGACTGTGCATGTGCTGGCATGGTCCAGAAGGACTGTGGGCCAGTCAGGTATTAGAATTCAGAAGAATGGCAGTCTGGGGGAGTCTTGTCTGATCCACCCGAAGATGCTGTTGCCAGGACCCTTGCAAAGAAGACATCTGGTTGCCATCCAGTCAGTGATTGATCATCTTGTTTGAGAGATATCATAGCCCATGCAAGTATTACCCTATGCAAAGATCACAATAAATTACTGTTTTTTCTTACATTTTTTCATGGCTTTGTGTTTTGGTTTTTTTTTTTAACAGGATCTGTGTCTTTGCAACAAGTTGTTAGTCCCTGTAAGCCACCAAAGGCAACTATGACAGCAGGTACAGTTGGAGCAGCTATCTTCTGCCTTGAGGAATCACCGTTATCATCTCCATTTCAAGATGGAGGCAATTTCTTGACCTGTGGGATTAGAGCAAGCACCCATTACTACACAGCATCTGACATGTTTCACTTGCATGCATTGCAAACATGTTGGGGTTTTTTCCTTTTTCATTAGTCTCATCAATAGCATTATGCATTCTGTATTGCATATAGAATATATATGTTACACTGGCAAATGCGGGATCATCTCCTGAGCTTTCCTTTCCGTTTCTAATAACGTCATGAGTTTTCAGTTTGGTACTTCATGGCACTTGAACTTGATGCCTGAGCATGTCTCTACCAGTTTAGTTTTGTGTTCTTTTGTACCTCTTATCCTGTGCATGTCTGGAACTGTGTAATCCCTTCTGGTAGCATGACAAGACGCAGAGGGAAACATCCTCTCTGGACATCCTGAGGATCTTTCATGAAGGCAAAACAGAGGTGTCACCTTTACAATAGGAACAGTCACCTGATTCACTTCATGACTACTGAATTCTAGATCTGCCCCTTTCAAACCAGTCTCCTTCCACCCAACTGACTTTCCTGAACTGCAGCTGGGTGCTCTGTTTGCCATGTTCTGCTGTGATGGGGCATAAGGCAGCAGTATTTACTCCTCCCTCTGGAGATACTTTCACAATTTTTTTGGCTGACTTTTCTTTCTTTCAGACGAGGACCTTCATCCTGACATGGTCTTCCTTGCAATGGCATTCTTATGTAGTACTTTTGGCAAAAGAAGTTAAAATTTATCATGATGAGAGATGAAAACCATGTTGTTATGCTAAAGTCTCTAATTAGACCTTTATAATATCAATAATATCTGCCTCTCTGGAAACATTTTCCTATTAGTTCATAAGCAATAGTTATAAGCAGTTCATCTGCTTCTCCAGTTCTCCCATATTTGACCAGAACAAAGTAGAGTTACTAAACTATAAGTATAGGGTCAGCATTGTGTCCATAGGATGCTTCAGAAATGCAGTTAACTCAATATAGGCTCACCTTGCTTAGAGGCTAATAGAAAATGCTGATGTTTCTTGCCCTGTAGTATTTGTGTTCCACTTTGTGGAATGGATGCTGGACAGTTTTCTTAATTAGAGTTATCCTACTGAAGAGATGCTTCTGAGCAGCACAAAAGAGATTAGTAATAGGTTTAGCTGTCTGTGTAAGGAGTCAGGTTTGTCTAAATGCTTTCTGTTGTATCATCTGTATCACCAGTGGTGAGCTGTCTGCCTAAATTTAATGTTTTCAGATTTTCTGTTTGGCACTGAACCTGTCTGCCATCACACTACAAATCTGTGGGAGCTGTGGGGGTGAAAGAGACACCAGGCTTCAGGATCTCTGTAGGTCTGCTGACATGTTTATGCTCTCAAATCTAGAATTTCAGTGGGACCTAAAACTGTCCTGTGTTTCCATAACTCTTTCCTTCAGAAAAGTAGAAGATAGTGGGGTTTTTTTTCAGTATCATAGAAGGGTAGTAGAAGGCCTCAAGGTGTTAAGAGCATATGCATACATACACACACACACACAAAGATATACAAAAATATGCATATATGTTTATATTTAATAAATAACTACATAATAGATAAGTATATAACTATAAATATATGTCAATAAGAAAATAATATCTAATATGTATAATAAATATATCACTTCAGACATTCTGACTGCTGGTTTAAACTACCTCTCTTTTCCTGCTTAACAGAGTTAACGAAAAGAAGGTACTACATTTTTGACCAGTATAATTTTAGAATGCTGCAAAAAAGTGTTTCTCAAAATAACCTTTTTCAATAAAGGTCTTTTTTTTCCCCTGTGTATAAGCCCCTTCAAAAAAATAAAATTGTACATCTTTATCCTTTTATCTTTTACTGACCAGTGAATAATGTGATGAGAATAAGTCAAGATTTGGAGCACTTTCTCCTATGCCACCTACTTTTTTTCCCCTGATTTTTTCTTTGGTCTACTGCATGTCGTCTCTTCAATATGGGAAAAGCTATGAAAGTTAATACTCTGAGCATGAAAATCACAGGGAAAAGCTGAAAAGTTAGTTCCAGCATAGCTGTCAGTAACTGTGGACCTCAGCATTGTCTAAAAATCTGAAAACTTAAAGTTATCTTGAAATTAAAAATAAAACTAAGGAATAGACTTTACCTACCTTATATCCTGAAACCTGCAAATAGTTCTGTTTTCTAGCTCTACTTTTAGCCCTTATATTTTGATCAAATCAACTTTGGACACTTTTTTGCCTCTAGCAATTTTCTGTGCCATTTGAATTACAAAAAGTGTGGGGTTTTGTTCCTTCACTAAAATTGTTGAATAAGCAGCTGCTTCAGAGATCCTAAATAAGGATCACTACAGACATATAGCTTATAGACAGCCTTAAATTTTTAATAGCAAAGTCTCATTTTTTTATAATTTGAAAAAAACTATATTCAGAATATTTTATACTGCTGGAAGTCTATTAGAAAATGTTGAATACCACTTGTTTCCAGCAACTTTCTTAGAAGGCTGTTGTTTCCCTTTTGAAATAAGAAAACTGTGTCATTGATTGAAAATCTAAAAAGGAAAATAAGCTATTTCGAACGCAACTATTTAATGTTATAATGGTGGTAGTAGCCTAAGGTGCACTTTCCAGCTTGCTCCACTTAATGTGGTCTGAAAAAACCATCCTAAAAAAAATCCAACCTTTTAAAAATACTAAGGTTCATAAATACATTGAAAAAGATATAGTTATGTTTAGCATATCTTGGGTATTCTGTAACTTCAGATTCACAGTTTAGAATAAGTTAATTTCCACTTTGTAAAGATCTCTTGTATTTCAGTCTTTTCCTTTCAGACTACAAGGTAGAAGCATTTTGGCCTCCTAGCACCAGGTGAAAAATTGACCCCAGCTCATCTCTGTGTTGCCTGTGAACAAGTAGACACCTGTATTTTTTCCTCAGTTATGTCTTTTCCAAGCTGAATGGTTATAGTCTATTTTCTTGTTCTTAAAGCAGAAGCCGTTTTATATACTTGATATTCTCATAGACTGTTTCTTAATTTACATGAGTTCTACTGTATCTCTAGTTCTACTGCATCTTTTCTGTGATGTCAACCCTAACTCTGCACAAAATCCAGACATTAGCATTACATGGGCTCATGCAATAGCAGAGTGAAGTTTTCTTTTGTTCTGTGTATCTTTCCTGTTAATTCCTGGGTTTTGTTGGCTATGTTGGGACTTTTTTTACAACAAATTAACAACAGGCCACATAACCTCAAGTCTGTTCGAGTTGTTACGGTCATCTCACCATCCACCTGTGGCACATATGTTAAATTTTATCTCCTGTTTTACTGCCCAATCACTGAGTAAATTTGGCATGCCCCAATAGTTGGGGGTGCAAGTACTCATTGCTTGTATTAGCTTTATCATTATCAGCATTCACAAAAAGCCTTTACATTTTAGGCTTCAATTTCAATGCCCTAAGTGACTACTAATTGCATTCTTTTACCAGAACTGACTTAGCTCTTACTTTATAGGAAAAGTGTGATACACTTAAATTTATCACAAACTTTTATGTCTTAAGGAAGGTAATATATAGTTAGTGCAGCCAGTGCATTTGATGACTTCTTGCTTCATTTGTTTCTATGAGTTGAGGCAAAATCACACAGAAAATTTTGATATTTTCTTATTTAAAAGTTCATATAAGGCAGATTTATTATAGTTAAATTATAAATTAAGGGTCCAAAGGAAGATTCATTGGTCAAAACAAAAATAAAGTGATACTAAATTTTGAACTAAGTGCTTCTCAATCTTCTTACTGTAAGAAAAATACATCCCATCTCAACATCCTGTCCTGAAATTTCAAGTCAAATATCTGACTGCCCAGATCTAGCTTTCAATAATATTACTTAGTCACACATTTACTAACAAAACAGTTTTTCAGCATAATGCTGAATTTGAATGAATATTTTTGCATACAGGCAGGAAAAGAAGTGTCTTCACTGTGTCTGAAAAAATCCATTCATAGCTG
The DNA here is from genome assembly GCF_949628215.1 of Phalacrocorax aristotelis. NCBI lineage: Eukaryota > Metazoa > Chordata > Aves > Suliformes > Phalacrocoracidae > Phalacrocorax > Phalacrocorax aristotelis. The sequence continues at coordinate 87,556,190 of NC_134277.1, forward strand.
AAAATGTAATGCCTGAGAATTATAATTCCTGTAATTTAACCAAAGCAAGAAACATTTTGGAAAATATGTCATTCTGTGTTTGCACATCTTATCTTTCTTATTGCCTATTTCCATCCCTCTTTATTGCCTGTGTCCATCCTAGAAATTTCCTTCTTCTGCATTGACATGGTGATAGCATGGCTGTCATTGTGTTTATTTGTTTAGTTTTCATTACCCACATATCTAAACATCCAAAATTATGTGAGTTCTATTATTCTGGTAGCAAAGTCTGTATTTCAAAGAAATAGCTTTCTGGCCAGTGTTTCCAACCTTTACCTTTTAGAAGTAATTAGTCTTGAATAAGGATAATTCACTAAAAAAATTACTGAGTAATCATGGCAAAATCTGGTCTTAAATAATTATGGCTTCTGTCCTCTTTATTCATACTGAATGTAATTCTTCACTTAGCTTTATTCAAATCAGTAATACCCTTTCTGCTTATTGTATGTATGCTGAAGAGTAAAATGATATGGTCTGGACTAAATATCTAGTTTAATGACACATCCATCAATTATTTGGGTGGTACAAATCTGACTTCTAATGTATCTCAAAAAGCACACTTGTGTGTGCTGGAAAGCCCTGAGAAGTTTGGGTTCTTTTTATCAATTTTTCAAACATGTCTTTTGGGTGTTTGGATGTTGGGGTTTTTTGTTTGTTTTAGCATAGTGAAGTAGTTAGCATTGTGCTTTAGAAAAAACAAATGGTGTTTTTAAAAACGTGTTGAAATTATCCTTAAAAATGAGCTTTAAAAAGTACCTTAAGTTCATATAGTAATGGACATTCACAGTAGTAAAGACAGGAGAAAGAAAATTGTGCAGAATCCTGTTCTTTGACTGGTAAACAGTGATGGTCTGATTTACTGACCTTATACTTCATCTCAGTTGGGGAGATAATGGAGTGACTGAAATATATATTATCAAGGTCATCCACTCTTCCTGTTGTAGGAATAACTGTTTGTCAAGTATTACTTGACAAAGTGATAGCATCTATCTCCTCCCCAACACATTAATACAGCAGTGGCTGATAAACCATCTATATTGCCTCTCCATCCAAGATGCAGTCTAATTGAACAGTAGTGTAACAAAAAGAGTTACTGGGTTCATATTTCCTAGCATCTAGAGTAGCCAAAGAGCATCTTTTAAATACACATGCTGTCAGATTTGTCTCTCTCTCATTGTACATGCACACAATATCTATCTCTCACACATACACATGCAGAAAAGTCTTTGAACAGAAGGTAATTGCTGTACTTAAAGGTCAGAAACTTGTTTTGGATCCATAGTGGTGCCATGCTGAATTACTATACAAGCACAAGAAGTACTTGAGTAGTCTTTTTTTTTCCCTCATTGGAAAGTCTGAAATGGTGTTAGTGGCTATTGGGGTTTTTTTTTAACCTGGTTTGAATTCTTATGGAAATGTGCTTGTACTTCCCCCTACTTCTCTCTTCTTTCGATGCAAACTGTTTTGGATAAATAAAACTGCTCTGAAATTGTTCTGGAAAAGTGTACCAACAGTTCAATTTCATGTTACTAGTTCTGGAGGAAATGGAGAAATCTGTGGGTTAAAAGATGAGGGCTTTTTTCTACTGTGCTATTTACAGATATATTCTGGAATTGATCTGTGGTGTTAAGCCTGCCAACTTAAAAAATAAAACCCGAAAAAATCATAAATTAAGCAGCTTGGATTTACTTCCATCTTTCTCTATTTGAAATTTCATATAGACTAGCACTAAAGAAATATTCTCAGGTGATAGACTGATTTGTCTTACAAACTGCAAAACAATGGGTTCTGAGGGATAGATAGATTCTTGGAAGAAAAACAGAGTTTGTGTTGGTTCAATGAACATTTTTTTCTTCTACTTAAAATAGAACATTTCTTTTTTGGCTGCCTGTAATAAAGCCCAAGGAAAAGAAGAGCTGAAATGACAGAATTGTTAATAGAGATGCTCAAATCCCAACTCAGTAAGTTGCATTTATAGCAGAATAAGACTCCACAGTTCAGATCCCCGATATGGTTATCTAAAGAGAGCGAGCTTCAGTCTCCTTGTAGGTACTGGGGAGTTTTTCTTCACAGAAATATTCAGGCTGGCATGAGCTTTTTCTGGAATGAATTATTTCTGTTGGACCAAACCCTTCTTTTCAGACAAAGACTCCATTTCTGACAGGTAACTTTAAATTATTTGAGAATATAACATTAATTTTTTCATATATTGGTGTCTGAAGTTAAAGAACTAAATCTAGACTGAGCACATAAAAGATACAGTTAGATATATCAGAAATGATGTTCCAACAAACCCCACTGAAATGTTTGACAACCATTCCATGCTCGTGACAAAATGTTACATTTGTTTTGGTGTGTAGTTCTGGCTTTTTTTGTTGAAGTTCGCAATACTTTCAGTTTTCAAACATAGCTGTGTACATTTTGATTGCCCCTGAAAATCAGTCTGTAATTCAATTTACTGGGATGATTTTATTTCCCACCTGGAAAAAAACCATAGTATACTCTCCTATTAGGGCTTTTATGAGTAGTGTATCCAGTGTTTTTCAAAACACTCACACTGCAGCCACAGTTTTCCTCAGCACAGATCAACAAAATAATACATAAAGGTCCTCTATGGATACCCAAAGTTAGAGAAATAAGTCTGGGCAAGACTACTCAATATTTGTTTCATTAATATTTCATTTCTTTGCCATTGTTATAATTCCCACAAGCATATTTAACAGCTTTAATCTAGAGAATTTAACAGTTTTAATCTAGAGAGGAAAAATGAAGTTATAATTTCAGCATCATCACTTCAACCACTGCTATATATGCAAAACTTCATGACCTAACACATAAGCCGTTTACACTAAGGACATATAAATAGTTACCTAGTGTACATTTGTATTCTAAAACTATGTTTTCAAAGTAAAGAGAATTTCCATAGAGAATAATCTCAATTATTATTTTAAAAGAGCCCCAAAAGGTAACAATCTCCACCAGGAATCTCAAATCTTCCTCACACTTTTAAATACATAATTGTAATAGAGAGATATGTTCACACAGGCCTTTTTACCAACTATCGGAAAGAAGCTTGGTAAAGGGTTTTGGTTTACATGATAAAAAGCTTGTTCTCATACACACAAAGGAGCAGAGAGGAATAGTGGCTGGCGGGGAACCCAAATAATCCCCTGCTCCAGCTCCTCCCAGGCCCATCACAGGAGCCATCACCCCCATCTCCAGACACACAAAGGAGCATAGAGGTGCAATGGCAGGTGGGGGAGACCCATTAAACCAGCCAGGGCAATGGGCATGCTCTCCTGGCTCCTCCCAGGGCTATCCCGGGAGGAACATCAGTCCCATAGCTGCCCATTGCCAGGAGTCAATGGGAGAGGCTGTCATGATTGCCTGACAGACTGAAGGGAGTCATTGCCTAGATGATCAGACACATCACAGGATGGAGGGAAGGATCATTTCAGGATTGCAGAAGACCGACTTACTCTGGGACGCTTAGGAGAGCACCAAAGGCAAGGAAAGGGAGGGATCAAGGTGCTTTGGAGAGTAACAAATGCGGGAAGAGGGTAAAAGGGGATAGTTATGTAAAAAAGGTCAAATTTTAGAAAAGTAGCTGTATCTCAAATAATAGTGTGTAGACTAAAAGACTGCGTCTGTTGTTATCTGTGTTTGCAGGACGAAGAAAGAAGGCAAAATAATTAAGAAGTCTAAGAAAAAGAAAAAAATTGCCTCATCTGTCTTGTTTCTAAAATTGGTAAGACAGCTACCCTTCTCTCTACTGAAAAATTATTTTACTGTACTAAGCTATATTTCTTCTTGCCTCCTTTTGGATTTTCAGTCCTACTGAAACCAATTTTTGTCCTGAAAAATAATAGATGCTGTAGAAAGAATTTTTGAAAATTCCAATATGAACTGGAAGGAAAATAAATTTTGGCATTTATTTGAACACTTTTTTTTTTTTGTGCTTCCAGAGAAAAGAAAATCCTACTGTCCCTTGGAGTTTGGGCCTGTTTAAATTTTTCATCTTGCTTTAATTTTCTATTGCATTTCATTAGATATAAGGAAAGTGCATTCTTAGCACACAGTATAGTTTCGTCTTGTAGTTGTGCTTCATGGTTTTATTTTATTTATCTTTTAAAAAATTTTCAGATGTTATCTCATCCTGGTAAAAGTTAATGTTTTATTTGTATGGAAGAGGAATTTCTTTGCAGAATAATCTACAAAAAGTCTGACTTGCACTTTTAAAGACAAAAACATGGTTTTCTATACGAATAAAGTACTTGGAAAGATACTTTCCCAATTTCCTAGATAACTTTTCTGAACCTATTAACCTTATATGAAATTTAATCGTTACTAATGGAGATTATGAATTGCACACTGGCCAATCACCTTCTATATTCAATTATAGGCTTTCCTGACCACATTTCTCTTTTTTTCTCAGCTCTCAGCTTTTTCCAGAGAACATAAAAATCTAAACAAAATAACTAATTTTCCAGGAAATACCTGAACAGTCTGATTGATTAATTTCATGTTTCTCAGTCCACTTTTCATAAAACATGTTACTGAGGAAAGATGGTTTTATTGTTCTCCGTATGAAAGCAATAAGAAACTCTTAAGTTGGGTGGGAGGAAGGTTATAGTGACTGGACTCCTGAATAGCTAGTACAATGGAACTTGATAGTAAACCTGATGCTGGCTAAATGCATGAAGACCTGCACTTTAGCCTTCAGAAACATAGCAGAAGGAATTAATGTTGGTTACCTTCTTTTCTAATCAGGCAGCCCTCAGCAGACCTTGACAGACCACTAGATGAAAAAGTGGTTAAAGATTTGTTTTCTTAGAGTGACCTTTGGTACAGTTGGATCAGAATACTTTCTGTATTATTTTACATTAAAAGAAGTGTACATAACCAGGATCACCTGTTCACTGAAAACCAAATATATAAAGGTAAAGAATGATCACTGCCACTGACTGAGGACCCAAATTTATTTAGTCTCATGGATTTAGTCAGAGACAAAATGTCAGTTCAGTACTTGTAAGCACCTCAAGTTCCACAAGATCTGGAAAACCAGCTAGTCTGAACACAGTTACAACAGTCTAAACTCCCCAAAAATTAGTTAAGCACGGTAGGCATTGGCAGGAACAGTGATTGCTATGTATACTGGTGTAACAGCTTTGCTAAAGCATCACTCAGAATAGGTCCTATTTAAAGATCTACCAATAGATATACTATCTACACAAAAATATACTAACAAAGTTGAGAGAACGGTAGAAAATGAACAGTCCTGCCAACAGAGGTAGAAGTTGTAAGGGAGACACTTATTCAGCACAAAATGACCTGCTGCCATGTGATAGGTATGCAGTACGAGCATACAGATAAGGATGCAAGCATCATTTAATAAGTACTTTACTGTTTAAAAAGGGCTAAAAAATGTGTAAGCATTCTGTTATTATAGGGTTAGAGTCTTCATAGTGTTCTGCCAGTGCCTTGCCACTGGAATACCTCCTTAACACTTCATTGTAATGCACATATTAGGATTATGCCATGTAGGCAATAAACCTGTCTGCGTCTTTGCCACTGAATTTACCAAGCCAGTAACACTGGTCAAACTTAATCTGACTTTTTTTATAAAGAAACTTGGAACTTATAATGGGAAATAGTTCTTTCCTCTCTTGCCCTTTTCTTCCTTGAAAATGTTGAGGTAACATTTACAAGCCAGACTTATTATGAAAACCCTGATGGTTTGAGCAGATGCTAACCTGAATTATTTTATTTTGTTTTGGTGAGGAATAGAAGAACACTCATACCTTTTACTCTATACTTGATAACGTAATCACAAAGCTTGAGATATAACCTATGAGTTTGTTCTGGTGAATGCCTAACATCTTCCTCAAGAAATTCTACAAAATTATTCTCTTGTCTGATAAAGACATTTTCCTCATAATTGATTTGTATTTTCACTACATGGTATGGAATATAGGTCAACACATGTTATCCAGTTGGAGACTGTGTTTCAAATGTAACTGTACATAACTTCATTGAAGCAAAGCATTAGAGCTAAGTGTTCCTGCTTTCAGTGTCAGTATTATTCTGAAGCTTTTTTATCTCCTAAATGTTTATAAAGTTTTATAAAATTTATGTCTTTACACCACATTATATAATTTATATATATATATACAATTTTCTGTCCCTGAATAGAAAAATTAGTTTTCAAGTTTTCAATATGAAATAAAAAATTGTCGTTAAATACTTTTTCACTGAATTGACAATTTCATAGCAAAAAGACATAAAAAAGAAGCACATGTGAGAAAATAAAATAGTTGCATTTCTAAGTGACTCAACAGAAGTGTCTCTTTAATGCAATGAAGTACTGCATTTTGTTTAGTATTTCTCAGATGAGTATGCCTATTTGGCTTTTGACATTAATTCATAGGGATGACACTCTTCAGACAGACTTGAAGTGCAACTTATTGGTGGCCTTTAATTTAATGGAGAGTATCACAGAGAGCTGCAGGAGATGACAGGAATAGGTTCTTGTTATTTTTGGCTTAAAATGGTAATGTTATTGTCCAACTCCATCACTTGTACTTCAAAGCTATGTTCTGTAATGTTATATGTGTGATAGGACTAATGAAAGAGACAAAGTGGTATATATAGACTGGAAAAATTTAATAAAGTAGTTTATACCAGATGGTACATTGAACTCCTTTAGCATAACTCACATATTTACTGGAATTAACCAATGAGAAACTGAAAGTCCACTTCTGGTGGATGAAGGGATAAATATCCATAGATGACATGTGAGAATATAGACTATAGGTATCTTCGTAACAGCACCTGTGATTCTAAGTAGTAGTATGACTTTCAATAGCCTTTTTCTCAGTTAAGACAAAAGGAAACAATTTTACAAGCAAATTTTCTTCGATATGCGGACAAAACCTTAACAAATGTTAGGAGGGCCAAAATCGAACAGCGCAATGGAGGTGAGGCTGCTGCAGCTCCATTTTCCAATCTGGAACATCGTTTATAAGACAGCCATTAACATTACTATCAAGAGTTTTGAGGTCTTTTAGATCTTCTGGGTCCAGACTGTAGCCCACAGGTCTGCATTTAGGTGTGGGTAAAAAGAGTAAATTCTGCATGTGTTCAATATTACTTTTTTTATACTTTTGGAAACTCAGATTCTCTCCTTACTGGCCATTAGTCCCAAAAAGGTTACTAATGACTAGGAAGAAGAGAATCTGAGCTTCTTCCTGATGTTTCTATGCTGATAAGCTACCAGTGGAAAGAAATAGAGAAGGAAGGTGTTTATTCATATGTTAATGACCACTGCTGTGGTGGGTTTATAAAAACATTTTTTTGCCTGTTTCTTTTTAAACTAAGCAAAATACAAGGTCACATAATCTCTTTTTCTGCCATTATAACAGGTTCAGTCTTGATTTATTGAAGTGTTCTCCTTTCTCTGCTTCAGATTGCAGCACAATAAAGGTGAGTATAAACAAACTGCTCATTTCCTCTTGAGTAGTTCTTCAAAGCTTCTGTATTCTTTTCTCTACTTAAGATAAACATGGAACTGTCACTATGTTTTTCCAGTCAATTATTAGTACCTTTCTTCCACCCATTTACCTTTTAATTTGCCATGACTGAAGTATTTGGTTATTGCAATGAAATAAAGCTGAATTTGTTATTTAAGTGGCTAGTATTCATCATGTTCCTGCCCCATCTGTTTTGGGTCTTTTTTCCTCTTTTAAGTGTACTGGTATGTCCTCTTAGCTTCTTTTTGTTCTCGTACACTCCCAAAACTCTTACCAAATTCACTTCATACAGTCCCTTGGAAATTTCAGAATCCAAGCACTTAGTTTGAACCATAAAAATGGTACTATTGATAGTTTATTATAATTTGCTCAAGCAGGTCTGAATTAATCTAAAATAACAGCATTATTCTTCTCCTGCTTGGCCAACTAAAGAATTCTATAGTTAACACTATATTTTATACCATAAGAAACAGAGGTATATTTCATTTACTTCTTCCCTTCTCCCAGAGTAAACTATAGTTTCTACCCAATGCCCCAAACCCAAATATTTCTGCTACTGCCACCTCATATCAAATTGTGAGGCTTTACACTATTAAAATAAATGGGACTACTTAAAACTGTAATCAGAAGTGTCTACCCTTCTGTTAGAGTGATACAATGACAAGTAACAGCACACTCTGATTTTAGATGGCTTAACAAATAGTTCAGTGCTACTGGAAATCTTGTTGGGATGCTTTGGCTTATTTTTTTTGTAGATGTTGTAAACCAGCTTTATTATAAAACAATTGGAAAAGTAGTGAGAGGGTTTTTTTTCTCTGTCTTTGAGCTGCCAGCTGAGGTGTCCTGACCAAACCTGATTTATTTTACAGTATTGTAAAAATGAGTGGAACTTGATGTATGGAAGTAATCTCAGTGCTTCTAAATTGACGATGGTGTATGGGTTGGATTTCTTCATAACAAGAGATTTCTGGAAGTCTGTTCATGTCCATGAAAAGGAATGGGAGTGCAAGTGATACGTAGCCTTGATGCTAACAGTAGAATTAAACTTAATATCCTCTTTCAAAATCACTGTAAAAAACCAGGAGAGCTGCAGATCCCTCAGGTGGCATTGTTGCTTGATAACATCACAGCTACAGAAATACCAGCTGAAATATCTTTTTACCTGAAATTCCTTGCAACTATGAATTGATATCTCAGAAGACTTAAAATTCATCTGGTGAGATAAAATCCATTTTACACACTTTAAAAATGCATAAGTAAATTAAAACATCATAAGAAGTTAAAAATTTCCAAATCACATATATTCTTATTGAATCAGTTTTTGTTTAAGATGCCTAAATTATCGAAAGAGTGGTATAGTTTGTTTTGTTTTGGTCTTTTTTTCTATTCACACAATGAATTGACTTGTTTAATATGTACTATAGAACTCCACTGTGTATTAATATACGCCATATAATTCCACACTGTTCTTTGGAGGGGAATTAGAAATATTTAATAGGGAAGATATCTAGAGGTGATGAACATCTTTTAAGCATTTGTGTAGCTAAAGTAGTGAAAAATTATAAGACTGTATTGCCTCTGCCTTTCAGAATGTAAAATTGCAGCTCTGACTTATTAGCTTGTGGATAGCCTTGACCTCACATGCAAACTCCAGTTTAGAAGTGGTAATCTTGCAAGCATGTTGCATTAATGGTAGGAGTCTGAGGAGTGGCTAGGGAGACACCCTACTGTTGAGTCACGAGGTTCGGACAGGACCTCCTGACTTTCTAAACTCCTTCTCTGAGAGGAGTCTAGGTGCGGCTAAGTCAGTCGCAGTCTCAGACTTGGTCAACAGTTTATTTTCTAACGGTTGTAGAAGTAACCACTCATCAGAGTATTTGTGGTTAGTAACTAATTTGTCAGATGCCCAATTTAATCTTATATGGCCGGTCACTTTCAATGAGAACGATCATGGCTAGATTAATGAATAGTGCAACTTATTAAAGCAATAGGTAGACAGGTTCTTTGGACTACCAGTGGTAAGATTGCTGGTTACAAGACACACATAAATACCAAAGATACGAGTACACTGCTAGGCAACAAGTATGCTAAACAAATATGAAGCAACGCTAATATAAAGCAAAGCACCTCTAATACATTAGGGATTTGAGGTGACTCTATAGAGGTTTCCAGTCTTACCCAAAGGCATCCCAGTGGGCAGGGAAGGAGGCTTAGCCTGTCAACTGGTCCCAGAAGTCAGAGTGGTACGCGATGGTATCTTCTCTGACACCCTCTTTCTCTTCACACATTTTATATGATTTTTCACCTTTCATGTGGAGCTTGAGTGACTCTAGTCATACATACCTTTATTATGATTGGTGTAGAATTTCCTTGCTTTACTTTTAAAAGTGTAGACTAGAAGAAATTCAAAGCGCATGCCCAGTGAGGGGCGGTCGCACCTTAGAGGCAGGTAACTTTTGGGATGGAGGTGTGTTTTGGTATTATAATGATATTATAATGAGAAAAGTTCACCAAAAGGGCAGCATTTTCTCAAAAGTATGATGGTCTGTTGGCCAAGGGTGGCAAATATGCACCGTACTAGCTTCATGGTACCTCGTGTTCCCATTTATCACAGAGCCTGGCCATGATGCCTCCACACCACTCCACCCTCCAGACAATTCCTCTTAGAGTCAATATGCCAAGTTCTCCTGGCATTGCCAACATCTAAGGTTACTAGGGAACTTCCATGGAATGGATTCCTCACATAACAGCTGCACTTCACCCTGACAGCTTCTTCAGTGCTGTACCTTTTCTAAAAACAGAAGTTTAATTTCAAAGTCACCTCCAGTGATTATTCCACAAAGCAGTCATCACATATTTCCAGTTCTACTTTCTGAATCAAAAAGGCCTTCTGATAGTTATCAGTTAAATTAACAGAATGCCTCCTCAAATAAATACTTCCTTTTTTTAAACAAGTTTAGTTCCAGGGCCAAGAAAATATTCACTTTCCTATATTGAGAGAAATAGGCTGCTCTTTTGTGTCATTTAAACCAGACTGTGAACTTAAATAAACACTGAATCCGGCAAAGTAAACAAATCTGAAAAAAATCTATTTCTCTAACATTTCTAAACACTGTGCTAAATCACTTATCACAGACCAAGCCAATGCAGATCACAATGAGCTGCACACTGTAATGAATGGCTTTTCTATTCCTGGCACTTTACTTATCGAGTGGTTTTGCTCAGAAAGCAAATCCATTAGGTACTGAAATAAAAATGTTTTCTCATGATACTGTCATGGTGTCTCTATAGATACAGTCAGCAGCAGCTTTGTCTTCATACATTTTGAAAGACTGAGAAAGAAAAGAAAATGTTATTAGGCAATATGCATAAATATGGATTTTTATACCTTTTTATGATATCATACCATATCATAAAACAAAGCATCTTATGCTTTTGAATCAAATGCTAAAAAAAATAGCATAGCAAATTCACTGAACAGAGAGGTCAGATCAGAAAAATCTCTCTGCTATGTAGTTTTAGACTTTTGACTGAAAGAACTGGAATATAATAATAGAGAGATAATAAAAGAACTTTACTTGTATGATAGAGATTGGCAAAATTCTCTAAACACAGTGTTAATAACGCTCTGCACACAGGAATCAAGTTACAGAGGAGATAAAGGTGTTTCTAATGGTAGTATGTGATTTGTAAATTTGTGAATATTCAGCGAAAAAAATTAAATTGAAAGGCAATAATTTATTTTCTTGAGGGGTAAGAGGCTGAGAACAAAGTCTTTGTTCAAATCAATAAATGGGGAAATGAAAACAATCACTTCTTAATGGTTGATCGCAAACATTTCTATTGTATATTTGTTCTTAACAGTATCACATGTTCTTACGTTAAGTGTAAGCTAACTTCATAGTGATCAAATTGTCTTTTAAGTATAAAATTCTTTGATTCATAGCTTTTGTATATAGAAAATATGGAAGAAGTTCTCTGTTTAGTTCCAGCCTGTCATTTTCTTGATTGTATTTGCCAGCAATTGCTAACTTTTCAGAAATTCATGAAGATGGATTAATTTCTACAACCTCTTTTTGAAAGTTTCTCAACTTTTTCTCACATAAGCATAATATAATGTGAATATATAAGAATTCATACTGAGAGGTTTAGAAAGCTGGTTTCAGATCTTACATTGACAGCTGAATCTGGGACTTCAAGAAGGGTCTTTCAGATGGACTACCACAGCTTGCAAAAGGATTATTCCTTACTTGTTAGGCCATTGGATTTTATGGGATGGACATTCTCTTTTTTATTGTATTAAATGTATATGTTTTTCCCAAAATCTTAAGCGATTTTTGTTTCCTCTAAGAGTGATATGAGAAAAATATTATGAAGGAAAACATTTATCTCCACTGTTGAGTACTCCAAGCAAAAAGAAACAGCAGACTGTTCATGGTGGAGTATTTCACTGCACGAGTAGGTCCAGGTTGATACTATGTATTTACTGACTGAAAAAGAGGAAAGATCAGACTGGAGAAATGATCAGCTAATTAAACAATATCAAACATAGGTACTGATTGACCTGTTTGATATCTTGAAACTTGTCCTTTAATTCACATCGGATGTCTGATTTTTTTGTGACACAGCTCTTCATGTGGGGAACCAAAACTGTCTTAACACTATAAAAAAAACCCAACAAACTGGAAATCGTATGAAAAGATCAGAGCTTTTTAACAAAGGTTCATCTCTGTAGTTAATTACATGACTTAAGGAGTACAGAGCTTACCTTGTATCCTGGTTTCAGCTGGGATAGAGTTAATTTTCTTTGTAGTAGCTAGCATGGGGCCATGTTTTGGATTTGTGCTGGAAACAGTGGTGATAATGCAGAGATGTTTTAGTTGTTGCTAAGTAGCACTTACACTAGTCAAGGACTTTTTCAGCTCCCCATGCTCTGCCGGGTGCACAAGGAGCTGGGAGGGGACACAGCTGGGACAGCTGACCCCAACTGACCAAAGGGATAATCCACACTGTCTGACATCATGCTCAGCATATAAAGTTGTGGGGAGAAGAAGGTAAGGGGGAGGATGTTCAGAGTTATGGCATTTGTCTTCCCAAGTAACCATTACGCATGATGGAGCCCTGCTTTCCTGGAGATGGCTGAACACCTGCCTGCCCATGGGGAGTCATGATTGAATTCCTTGTTTTGCTTTGCTTCCATGTGCAGCTTTTGCTTTACCCATTAAACTGCCTTTATCTCCACCCATGAGTTTTCTCACTTTTACTCTTCTGATTCTCTCTCCCATCACACCAGGGTGGAGTTAGTGAGCAGCTGCATGGTGCTTGGTTGCTGAATGGTGCTAAACCATGACACCTTGGTATTCAACTTTCAAATCTATTAATGTCATTGACAATTGTCAAGATATAACACTTACCTTTTGCCCTTATTTTCAGGTTAGCGTGGTAACAGACCTCTTCATTAAGTGCTTTCTCAGCTTACAGATTCAGTATTCACAGTAGAAAAATGATTGAAATTAAAACACCAGCGTAAAACACATGATGTGCATGATCTTTGTAGAACGAGGTACCCAGAGAACAGAACAGGAGGCTGCCTAAACATAGTAAAATATCTTGGGACCATTTTCTTGACAATAAAACATAATGGAGGGTTTGCTAAGACTGTTATGAAACTGAGCATTCATGTGTGCGCATGTATAGACAAATATACACAGACATACATATGTGCATGTTCAGACTAAAAGACTTGCTAAAATTTTGTTATTTGAAGAAATATATTAATTGTTACTGATAATGTATTTGTAAAAAATAATCGTAATAGAATAGAAGCACAGGAAAACAATGTACCCGGCTGTGTATAGGAAAGGACAGATGAACTAATCATGTCTGGGATCCATCAAGATGGCCAATCTGACTATATACCTACCTGAACAGTTCAGGTTATGTTCCCATGCTATAGTAATGTCCCTTGATATGACAGTGACTTCAGTTGATGCAGAAGTTGCTGATATATATCAACCCTAAGTTGTGAAATGAAAAGGCTGTTTTGTTGTTCTTGGTCCTGTGAAGGTTTCTGTGGGTTTCAAGGCCATGCAGGTGGATCAGCCCCGTCACACATCCAGTAAGGTAATGTGTTATTTATAGAGGAGATTCTGTCTCCCATCTTGCTATGGAAACACTATGAGGTACATTTTACTTGACACAGAATGCACTTCCATAAACTATAGACAAGTAATATAACAGTTCATTGCTGCTAAAGGGGGTGTTTCAGTTAGTGTTTCTCTATCAACAGCCCTGCATTCTTACTGTACTTTGTGCCAGCTTCTTCATATCTTAGACCCTTTCATGGTTGCTTTAATATACTGTTATGGTGGGGAAGATTTTTGGACTGTTTTCTGTTGAGATAATATTAAAGCAGCTTACAGAAGGGTCAGAAATGTGCAGAATATGGTTCAAGGTGAGGGGGAAGAGGGATAAATGTGAGGAAGATTTCTTCATTTTGACAGCTCTACTTCCCATAAAAAAGCAATCTCACTCATGCTACTGTATTAGCAGTGTAACTTGGGTATAATGTCCCACTCATTCCAGTATGCTTGAAAGCTTAAAGTACTCTTCTATAACTGAAGAAATACTTGACTTTGAGATGAAAGACTAAAAGGTGCAGCAGAAAAATAGCTTAGTACCTATGAGAAAGATCATAAGTGAAAATGCATTGCCCTTCAAGCCTTTTGTCAACTAATAGAGGTAATAAAGCAAAACAGAAGTCAATATATTAATACCTGTTATTAAAAAGAGGATGGCATTAACAAGAGAGAGGTGAACTAGTTTAGGAGAAGAATACTGTAAACTTAAAAACTAGCTATTTCAGGGCATTGACACTATTATGAAACTGGAAAGAGATAATACTGGACATGAAAAAAGACAGAATAACTGAGTAGAAAGAAAGCAAAACATCTGTGGAAAAAAAAGTGCAGAATATACTGCCTGGAGTCACAGTCAGTAATAGGGAGTAACTCTAAACTGAGTTACTCCCTATTGAGAAGAAAGCACTGCATAAATAACAAGTGAACCAAAAAGGAATAAAACATATAGCAGCCCCATTTTCTGTATCTGTAAAAGGAAAGAGAGGGAAAGCAACAGCACAAATGTTTTGATGCTCACAGTGCCTCTGTTGGTGGGAGCTAAATGTAGAAAACTATAAAAAGGAGCAGTTAGAACTACTGGGGAAACTGAACAAGCAAGACCAAGTTTGCCACTGTCCGTTGCCTATGCAAGAAGATCGGGTACCTGTCTAAATATCTGGGCTAGTATGAACAAAAGCCTTTCATGTGCATGGCAACCTAAATTATTGCATGAGTCAAAGATTTCATATATGCATTGAATAAACTCATTAAAATTTGAACTATAGTTAACTGCTATACAGATCAGAAGGCTGCTTTGCTAGGGTAATTGTAAAAGTTTCTTTACTGTGAAAATGGCTGTCATACCAGAATATTTAGTCCTGTATTCATGTAAGATCCGTACTAGTCTTTCATCCTGATTTTTTTTTTTGTGGCCTACATTTTCCAGTATTTCTCTATTATATTTGTTTTAGGTGAATGATAGAATCATAGAATATCTTGAGTTGGAAGAGACCCATAAGGATCATCAAGTCCAACTTCCTGCTCCTTGCAGGACTACCTAAAACTAAACCATATAACTACAATCGTCATCCACATGCTCTTTGAACTCTGGCAGGCTTGGTGCCATGATCACTTCCCTGGGGAGCCTGTTCCAGTGACTGACCATCCTTTCAGTGAAGAACTTTTTCCTAATGTCCAATCTGAACTTCCCCTGATGCAGCTTCATGCCATTTCCTTGTGTCCTACTGCCGGTCACCAGAGAGAGGAGATCAGCACCTCCCATCTGCTGCCTGCCTTGAGGAAGTTGGAGGCTGCGATGAGGTCATCCCTCAGCCTTCTCTTCTCCAAGCTGAACAAATCAAGTGACCTCAGCTTCTCCTCATAAATCTTGCCCTTGAGTCCTTTCACCATCTTGGCGGCCCCCGTCTGGACACACTCTAATAGCTTGACGTCCTTCTTTATTGAAGCACCCAAAACTGCACAGAGTACTAGAGGTGGGGCCGCACCAGTGCAGCGCAGAGTGGGACAATCACCTCCCTCAACTGGATGGCTATGCTGTGCTTGATGCACCCCAGGACACAGTTGGCCCTTTTGGCTGCCAGGGCACACTGTTGACTCATATTCAACATGCTGTCAACCCAGACCACCAGATCTCCTTCTGCAGGGCTGCTCTCCAGCCTCACATCCCCCAACTTATATGTATAGCCAGGATTACCCAGACACAGGTGGAAATCTGGCTCTTGTTCTTAAATTTCATATGGCTGGTGATTGACCAGCTCTCTGGTCTATCCAGATCTCTCTGTAAGGCCTCTCAACCCTCAGGGGAATCCACAGTTCCTCCTAATTTAGTATCATTGGCAAACTTACTTAATGTACATTCAACTCCTACATCCAGATAATTTATAAAAACATTAAAGAGTACTCTCCCTAAAATTGAGCTCTGTGTAACCCCACTGACGACTGGCTTGTAGCGTGATGTAACCCCATTTACTATAAGTCTTTGAGCCCAACCTGTAAGCCAACTGACAAAGAAACCCACATCTACTGACTTCCCTTGGTTGACTAGATGGGTGACCTTGTCATAAAAGGAACTTATGTTAGCAAAACAGGACTTTCCCCTCATGAACCTGTGCTAGCAATGACCAATGACTGCATTATCTCTCAAGTGTTTTTCACTAATTCTCAGAATAAACTTCTCTATAATTTCACCAGGCACTGAAGTGAGACTGACAGGTCTGTAATTACTAGAGATTCCTTCTTCCCCTTCTTTAAAATTGGGACAGCATTTGCCAGCTTCCAGTTGACTGGGACCTCTCCAGCTTCCCAAGACCATCAAAAATTAATGGAGAGGTCTGCTGATAACATCAGCCAGATCTTTCAGTAACCTGGGATGAATCCCACCGTGCCCCACACACATATGGGCATACAGTGAGAGCAGCAAGTCTCGAACAACTTCAGAGTCCACTGGGAATTTATCATCCCCTCAGTCACAGTCTTCCAACACAGGGTTATGGAAGTCCCAAGACCCATCGTTGCTGTTGAAGACAGAGGCAAAGAAGGTATTAAACATCTCTGCTTTGTCTTCATCCCTATTTGTGAGGTGACCAACCTCATCAAGTAACAGGCCAATGTTATCTCTGCTCCTCCTTTTGCTGTTAACATATTTTAAAAAGCCCTTTTTGTTGTCCTTCACAGTACTGGCCAGCCTGAATTAAAATTGAGCTTTGGCTACATGAATTTTGTCCCTACATTGCAAACAGCATCTCTGTATTCCTCCCATGTAGCCTATCCTTGCTTCCAATGTCCACACACTTTCCTTTTCAGCCTAAGTCCATCTATTTTAAGAATGTCTTACAGTGGCCTGAACCTTTACTATTAAAGCAAGTAGAAGATAGACTGCTATTGAACAAGCCATCTACTTGAACAATTCATGTTGGAGAACAAGTCTCGTGAGAGCGGCTGAGGGAACTGGGGTTGTTTAGTCTGGAGAAAAGGAGGCTGAGGGGAGACCTTATTGCTCTCTACAACTACCTGAAAGGAGGTTGTAGCAAGGTGGGTGTTGGTTTCTTCTCTGAAGTAACAAGTGATAGGACGAAAGGAAATGCCAAGTTGTGCAAGGGGAGGTTTAGACTGGATATTAGGGAAAATTTCTTCACTGAAAGGGTTGTCAAGCATTGGAACAGGCTCCCAGGGAAATGGTTGAGTCACCATCCCTGGAGGTATTTAAAAGACGTTTGGATGTGGTACTGAGGGACATGGTTTAGTGGTGGACCTGGCAGTGTTAGGCTTGTGGTTGTACTCAATGATCTTAAAAGTCTTTTCCAACCTAAATGTTTCTGTGATTCTATGAAAGATGGTAGTGGATATGTAAGTTTGCAAGGGAGCGGAATGCAAGCAGAGGAAAATTTTAAATTGCTGGAATAAAGTATCACAATGATTATCTGAAGTAAAATTCTGCCACATTCACTCATTTTGGTTGTTCTTTGCTTTATGAGTGATCTCATTAGAATATTTTAATCTTCATGCATTGTAACTGACTAGCTGCTATGAATAAGCATAATGAAATTTAATCCTGGGGGAATAAGCGGTGTAAACTGGTATTATCAATGGAATGTTAACAATATCTGGGTTAAGAAAAAATTATTCATGTCTGTTTAGTATTCACTTAAGAGAAGCATTTATTATTTTAAAAAGACAGTAAAACTGATTAAACTAGACTCGCTCTTTAAATTTACCTATAAGCATATTGTCTTACTTAATAATTTGCCATTATCTGGACTACTTTTTTCTTCCTCTCATCTTTATCCAGGTCACAGTTAGGAAACACCTCTGATTTTTTTCCAAGCCCAAGAGACATGCATCTAGCAGAGGTGAAACCATGAGAAAGGGCATTAATTCACTCATAGAATAGGAAACAACTGTCATTAAGTATTATGATACATACAGTTGTAGTGATTCCTTCTCTCATAATTTTTCCTTGTGGTTTAAAATAAGATTGATATTCTAACCTCATAATATAAGAAGAAATTATTGTACCCAGGAAAGCTCCTAATATGTGCTGTGGGTCCCTTCCAACTCAGGACATTCTATGATTCTACAAATGAAAATACTCCAGTTTCCCTAGCCAGAAAAAATAAGAGTGGGATTTTTCAAGTGTCCCCTTAGAAATAATAGAAAAGAGATGACTGACTTTATTCCAGTGTGACTACATGTTCTTGTCAAGGACAATATCCATGGTGTAATGTTTTGCATAACTTTCTGGCAGGTCCAGGAGAAGCTTTGTTCATCAAATGTTGCCACAGAAAATAAATGTGTTTTGTAAGCACAGCATTTTTTTATTTTCTGAGATTGATATGAACATTCATTTATCACTTTTTTCCCATTTTTCCATTATGGCACACTTCATGAGCTTCAGAATTCAGACATGCAGCCCAGAGTGTATATCAGAATGTGAGGGAAATTAATCCTCTTCTGGTACACTTTCTGGGCTATACAGCTCAAACAAGGGCCCATTGTGTCTCTCTTTTGATACAGAGGGCAATGGGCTAAGGATCTAAAATGCATAGTAAGATGTTTCGGTTGGTTGATTGGCCATGTCATTGGCTTTGTTGTTATCAGTTAGTTGCCTCAACTTTCCTTGAGACAGGATGAAGTAAAATGCAATGAAATATGTCTTCATAATATCCTAAGTAATCTTCACACTTACTGGTATTCATAAAAGACATAGCTAAAGGCAAAAATATTCCTTCAATTCTTTAAATGTATAACTATGGCTTTTCTAGAGTAAGGTTCATCCCCATATATGAACAACTGGTAGATAATTAGTCTCACTGAAGGTTAAACTGCCCTCTTCTTGGTAGCTCACCAGGATGTTTCAGTGCAAAATATGGTCTTACATTCTATAACCTGTATATTAAAAACATACAGAATACTCCTAAACAGGTCAAATATACATACCTATTTTCTGGTATTCAACTGACATGAGACACAATACTCATTAGCTGGTTTTGGATTCTGATCCCCAATCTCTTTCTCATCTATGTCCTAGTACAGGTAAGCTTCCTCTCTTCCTCAGACGCTTGATTTGATTAATAATTTAGTGTTAGTTTTAGTTATTTACTAGTGGTAAAGCTTAACTTACTTCTATTGTCTTACTTCAAATGTATGATAAAGGAAGGATCTAACAATTTCCAGTGAAAACATACATAGTTAAGTATTCGAGTTGAAACCATAACCCCATAGTGGTTAGAGTTAAACTCTGCAATAACTTTGAAAATAGGCAGGTCTTTTGGCTTTGGCTTATTTGGGCTGCAGTTCCAGGAGTGAAGATTTGTCCACATTTCACTATACTTTGTTGCTCTTAGCATGCCTGCTGAAGAGCAATTTCCAAAGTCTTGCTGTTGCTGCTCAAGTTATTTCATTTTCTGTGGTGTCTCCCAATATGCTGACTTACTGTGACTCTCAGTGAGATTGATTCTGAGAAAGAGAGAGATGGTTGTCTTCCAGTCCCTGAAGTTATTTTTCCTCCTTCTCCCTTTCCAAGCCAACTGTTCTGTTAGCAGAATTGTCTCACAGCAGGCAGCTGCCAGTGCTGTTGCTCAAGCATTTTTGCTGGTGTGTGCTCTCATTGAGAGATTGCCAATAAACTTCACAATGCTTCCTGTTTGGATATCTTGGCCTTTTCAATGCCACTGCGCAGCAAACTGTCTTATGGCAGATCTATTCTTTTTTTTTTCCCCCAGGGAGACTCTAACATTCCAGGCTTACATACGGCAAATGGCAGAAGCTCTGCATGAGTTTCCTGTTGTACACTCATTTTTTTACTCCATACAGTTTGTAGTCTTTTTTTTGTTGATTCTGGATTTCATGCCATGCTTCTGTCTGCCACTTCATCATCAGACATATGGACTTGCATATTCCTCATGTCTCTTTTAAAGAAATAGCACTTCCTTCTTCTGAAATCTTAAATTCAGAAACTAACAAGGAAGCAGTAGTAAAGTTTTCAGTAGGAAGAAAATTAGAACCAAGTGGCCAGACTGTAGGCTGTGATATATGCAAGATTACTAATGTGCTGGATGACCTTTTGATTGTTGTTCTAGTCCTGTTCTAAGCTTACCCTATTTCTCCATCTTACTGACAACATATGAATAAACATCTCAGTCCTTTGTTTACCACAGGCGGTCCCTGCAGGGACTGAGATGTTGTTTTGGTGGGCAATCAACTGACAGAGAAGTGCCAGGGGCAAAATTTCTGATCCTAAGAAGAGTAAGCAATGTATGTTGCTTCCATCAGAGAAGCCCTGCCATTGCTGAGCCTGGCTCTCAGGAATGGACTGAGTCTGTCTGACTGCTAAAGAGTGCAGTTCTACCTGGCTGGTCTCCTAACTATCCAATGTCTTGCTCAGAAGGTGGTGAAATAGTCCAAAATCTTTATTGATTTAGTGCAAGTGATCCTGCATCTCATTTTAAAATTATTTAAGTAAGCTGTAGGCATCCAAAAAGGCAGACATAAGATAGAGTGATATTTCTAAATATTGTGTTGTCCTTACTCTGTAGACTGCATTATTTTTTCTACTTCTTGGATTTTAATGCAGTACATACTTCATTATTATACACATCCCTGTGTGAAGACTATGATTAACCTTCAAAAAAACCCTACAGACATCTTATTTAGCTGTGATGTGTTCAGTTCTTGATGACTGAGTCCCAAAGAACTAGATGTATTTGAATGTGAAAGAAGGAAAATTGTTCTTCTTCATATAATGGTGCCTAAGAATGGCTCGGCTTGAACTATCTGTTGTGCAAACACATGGACTTGAATGGCATCTTACCTTTCTCTGAATTTTTTAGAAGTGTTATCAAACTCTTGCATTTGTTCATTATTATAGTCTGAGAGAGTATAATCTTTACAATATATATTAGTATAAAAGATCTTAAAGATAAATATATCAGCATATATATTTACAATAAACTGGACTGCCAAAAAAGATATATAATTGAGCTAGCAGTTCCTGAATTGTATGTGCAAATAGGGTGACACAAAAGGAAGTTCTTATGAACATGCTCTAAATCTCCTTGTAAAACAAAACAGCAAATATTGCATGTGCAGTTCTGAGCTTACTTTGCAAAATCAGAATCTCATAATCAATATGTAACTATGTAAAAGAAAGCCATGGTTTCTGAGAAATGAAAAGTAGGTGGGATAATAGAAGAAATCTTTGATCACACTTTCCCAGCAGCATATTACAGAAATAAACCTATTGCCTCAAAGATCAGAAATATGTAGTGTAGTGAATGAAAATTAAAATTATATGACAGTTATTAATGTAGCATTGCAACAATTCTTTCAGAATGTTTTGAGTTGGGGGGATAGTAAATCTTAACATTTCAGTAACCATGTTTTTTAGGTTACCTACAGGCATTTAAAAAAAAATATAACATAACATAAATAAAATCAAGTGTCAGGTTCATAAATGTTAATTTATTCACAACTTAGTTTATGTCACAAAGGCGAACAGAGTTGTTTTGGTTTTTTTATTGGTGGAAGAATACATGCATATCTAAACAATTAATTTGACAGGAAATTTACCTGAATTCATATGGTGACGATGGGTTGATTTTACATGGTGGGCCCATATTTTGACTGTCTGTTTATAACTAGCATTTTTGATTAGTTGTTAGTGTTCAATGAAATCAGTTTTCTCTGTATTTTTTAATTTGAACACTATGACATAAATTGTCACTGTGAAAGTGAGTTATTTTTGAAGTAACTCAGCAATTTCAGCTACAAGAGTTGGTTAAGATGTTCCTTGAACATTGGTCAGGTAAGATTACCAGAAACTTTTTGGAGAAACACTTAATTTGGATGAAAATAAAATTTCTCAGGTCCTAAGTCAACTTTTGGTAGAAACACTTAGAACAGTATTTGGGTGTGTATGTAGCAAAGGCTGAAATCTTTATCTTAGACAAAAAGAAGTGGGAATCTGAACTAGAAAACTTCCTATTTCAGGTGAGAAGCTTTGTTCACTGACGTACTGACTAATCTTGATAACAACATTATCTTTTTACTGCTCTATTGTGGTTTAGTGGGCAACTCAGCCCCACCCAGCCGCTCTCTCACTCCCCCACTGGCGGGATGGGGGAGATAATCAGAAGGGTAAAGCTTGCAGGTTGACATGTGAACAGTTTAATAATTAAAATAAAACAATAACAACAGCATCAATAATGCAATGGAAAGGAAAACAATGAAAGAGGTATGAAACCTGGGCGGGGGGGGAATGAACAACCAAAACAAACCACACATGACACAGCCACTGACTGACTGACCCAACACCACCAGTCCCCAAACCGCAACTGCCCCCACCACATGCCAACTGCCCCAGTTAATGTACTGGCTGTGGCACCACATGGTATGGAATGAACACCCCAGTGGCCAGTCGGGGTCAGCTGTCTCGGCCGTGGCCCCGCCCCTCCCAGCCTCTTGCCCACGTGGCAGAGCATGGGAAGCAGGAAAGGTCCCTGGCTACTACAGGCACTATAGTGAAGAGAATTAACTCTTTCTCAGCCAAAACCAGCACATGCTCCTTCAGTGTTCTCTCATATTTTGTCACTTTATGTCCAAGTATTTTGTCAAGTTCCTGGTATATTTGTTTTCTCAGTTGCATTTATTTTACCTAATAAAGATTATTCTCTTTTTTGTTTTAACAAATGGAAAGTACTTTTCATCTCTGCTTGTTGTTATATTTCTCCTGAGACAAGACCTGCATGAGGTACGAGCAGGTGGAGGATCTGCTCAGCATGGTGGCAGAGCTGAAAGAAGTTGCAAGACTGAGGAGTATCAGGGAATGTGAGAGGGAGGTAGACTGGTGGAGCCACTCCCTACCATTCCTGAGACAAGCGCACCAGATAGAAGCATCAAGAGGAGGAGCGACTCCCCTGCCCTCGTGCTGCCAGGCAGAAGGAGGGAACCCAAGAGACGGAGGATGGATGCAGATCCCTGCTCGGCACAGTAGGCAAATCCTCTCCCGGCCACCTTTGCCCCGCCATGTGCCCTTACGCAATAGGTATGAGGCTCTGGAACCCGAGGGCCAGGAGGATGAAGATACAGAGAGTGATCCAACCAAGGGGTTGACTAGAGGGAACCAGTCAGCCCCACTCATTACAATGACCACTGGTAAGAAAAAAAGAAGGGTAATTGTTGTAGGCGACTCCCTTCTGACCGGACCCATCCCACAGGGAAGTCTGCTGCCTTCCTGGGGCAAGGATTAGAGACATTACCAGAAAGCTCCTTAGGCTAGTAAAAGGATCCAATTATTATCTGCTAGTGGTTGTTCAGGTCGGCAGTGATGAGGTAGCTAAGAGAGATGCAAAGACAATCAAAAGGGACTTTAGGGAACTGGGGCGATTGCCTGAAGGATCAGGAGTGCAGGTACTGTTCTCCTCCACCCCATCAGTAGCCGGGAGACATACAGAAAGGAACAGGAAGTCCCACCTCATTAACACGTGGCTCAGAGGCTGGTGCCAGCGGTGGAATTTTTTTTTTTTTTTTGATCATGGGGCAGTTTACATGGCCCCAGGCCTGCTGGAGACAGATATGGTTCATCTGTCACAAAGGGGGAAAAGGATTCTGGCTCAGGAGTTAGCAGGCCTCACTGAGAGAGCTTTAAACTAGATATGAAAGGGGAAGGGGATAAAACCAGGCTTGCGAGGGATGAGCCTAGGGGTGGCATGCCTGTGTTGGAGATGAGATCCATAGATCAACTGAAATGCATTTACACCAATGCTCACAGCATGTGCAATAAACAGGAGAGGCTGGAAGCCATTGCATGCCAGGGAAACTATGATGTGGTCAGCATCACGGAAACATGGTGGGATGACTCACACAACTGGAATGCTGCAATGGATGGCTACAAGGTTTTTAGAAGGGACAGGCAAGGAAGGAGAGGTGGAGGGATAGCCTTGTATGTTAGAGAGTGTTTTGACTGTCTAGAACTCAACGACAGTAATTATAAGGTTGAGTGCTTAAGGTTAAGGATCGGGGGAAGGCCAATAAGGCAGACATCCTGGTGGGAGTCTGTTAAAGATGACCCAACCAGGATGAGGAGACAGATGAAGTACTCTACAAGCAGTTGGCTGAAGTCTCACAATCTCTAGCCCTTGTTCTCATGGGAGACTTCAACTTACAGATATCTGCTGGAAATACAACACAGCAGAGAGAAATCAGTCTCAGAGGTTCCTGGAGTGTGTGGGAGATAAATTTCTGACACAGCTGGTAAGCGAGCCAACCAGGGGAGGTGCCCCGCGTTTACAAACAGAGAAGGTCTGGTGGGTGATGTGGTGGTCAGAGCCTGTCTTGGGCTCAGCGACCATGACATGATAGAGTTCTCAATTCTTGCAGAAGTAAGGAAGAGGGTCAGCAAAACCACTACCCTGAACTTCAGAAGGGCAAACTTTGGATGTTAAGGAGTCTGGTTAACAGAGTCCCTTGGGAGGCAGTCCTGAAGGGCAGAGTCCAGGAAGGCTGGACGTTATTGAAGAAGGAAGTCTCAAAAGCACAGGAGCAGGCCGCCACCATGTGCCATAAGTCGAGCAGGCTGGGGAGAAGACTGGCTTGGCTTAATAGGGAGTTTTGTCTGGAACTCAAGAAGAAAAGGAGAGCTTACAACCTTTGGAAGAAGGGGGGGTGACTCAGGAGGGCTACAAGGATGTTGTGAGGTTATGCAGGGAAAAGATTAGGAATGCAAAGGCCCAGCTGGAACTTAAACTGGCCGCCACCATTAAAGATAACAAAAAATGTTTTTATAAATACATCAGTGGCAAAAGGAGGGCCAGGGACAACCTTCCTCCTTTGCTGGATGTGGGAGGTAACCTTGCCACGAAAGATGAGAAGGCTGAGGTACTTAATGCTTTCTTTGCCTCAGTCTTTAATAGTCAGACTGGTCATCCTCAGGGTTGCCAGGCCCCTGTGCTGGGAGATGGAGATAGTATGCAGAATGAAGTCCCAGTTGTTGAAGGTGTGGCAGTCACCGACCTGCTCCTTCACCTGGATGTTCACAAGTCCATGGGGCTGGATGGGATCCACCCGAGGATACTGAGGAAGCTGGCAGAGGAGCTCACCAAGCCACTGTCCATCATTTATCAGCAGTCCTGGTCAATCAGGGAGGTCGCAGATGACTGGAAACTAGCGAATGTGACGCCCCTCTACAAGAAGGGTTGGAAGGAGGATGCAGGGAACTACAGGCCTGTCAGCCTGACCTCAGTGTCAGGAAAGGTCATGGAGCAGATCATCTTGAATGCCATTACGTGCCACGTGCGGGACAGCCAGGAGATGGGGCTCAGCCAGCATGGCTTTATGAAAGAGAGGTCATGCCTCACTAACCTGGTCTCCTTCTATGATAAGGTGACCCGCTCAGTGGATGAGGGGAAGGCTGTGGACATTGCCTACCTGGACTTTAGTAAGGCCTTTGACATTGCCTCCCACAGCATTCTCCTGGAGAAGCTGGCTGCTCACGGCTTGGAGAAGTGCACTCTGCACTGGGTTAAAAACTGGCTGGATGGCCAAGCCCAGAGAGTGGTGGTGAATGGAGTCAAATCCAGTTGGCAGCCAGGCATGAGTGGTGTTCCCCAGGGCTCAGTGTTGGGGCCGGTCCTGTTCAGTATCTTCACTGATGATCTGGATGAGGGTAATGAGTGCACCCTCAGTAAGTTTGCAGATGACACCAAGCTGGGTGGAAGAGCTGATCTGGTAGAGGGCAGGAAGGCCCTACAGAGGGACCTGGACAGGCTGGATCGTTGGGCCGGAGCCAACGGTATGAGATTCAACAAGGCCAAGTGCCGGCTCCTGCACTTGGGTTACAACAACCCCATGCAACGCTACAGGCTTGGGGAGGAGTGGCTGGAGAGCTGCCTGGAGGAAAAGGACCTGGGGGTGTTGGTTGACAGCCAGCTGAACATGAACCAGCAGTGTGCCCAGGCGGCCAAGGCGGCCGACAGCATCCTGGCTTGTATCAGGACTAGTGTGGCCAGCAGGAGCAGGGAGGTGATCGTGCCCCTGTACTTGGCACTGGTGAGGCTGCACCTCGAGAACTGTGTGTAGTTTTGGGCCCCTCACCTCACTACAAGAAGGACATCGATATTCTGGAGCGTGTCCAGAGAAGGGTAGCAAAGCTGGTGAAGGGTCTAGAGAACAGGTTTTATGAGGAGCATCTGAGGGAGCTGGGGTTGTTTAGCCTGGAGAAGAGGAGGCTGAGGGGAGACCTTATCGCTCTCTACAACTACCTGAAAGAAGGTTGTAGTGAGGTGGAGGTCAGACTCTTCCCCCTAGTAACAAGCAATAGGACGAGAGGAAAAGGCCTCAAGATGTGCCAGGGGAAGTTTAGGTTGGATATTAGAAAAAAATACTTCACCGAAAGGGTTGTCAGGCATTGGAACAGGCTGCCCAGGGATGCGGTTGAGTCTCCATCCCTGGAGGTATTTAAAAGAAGGGTAGATGTGGTGCTTGAGGATATGGTTTAGTGGTGGACTTGGCAGTGATAGGTTAGATGTTGGACTTGATGATCTTAAGGGTCTTTTCCAACCTTAACAATTCCATGATTTTATGATTCTCATATAGGTTACCATTTTCTAGTAGCTATAATGATAGAACTTGCCCTGTAAGTTAAAGAAAAAAAATCCAACAAAATTTAAGATTAATTTTTTTTTCATTTGAGATGTCTATAGTGTCTAAATTTCAAAAAATAGAAATTCACAATTTCTATTGAGACTTGAAGCATTCAACTTCAAGTGACTTGACCTTTGGTGAAGTCTGAGTTGGAACTAGATGCTTTGCCCCATAAAGTCAAAAGTTATTTTTTTGCTGAAACTTAATTTTATTTTATAGAATCTACTGTAAACCAAGTAATGTGATAATATGAATAAAATTGCTTATGCATTGTACTCTTAGCATTTTACATTTAGAAATATGAAAGGGTTGATACCTTTTTCAGGAAAGATTTGTCTCTTTCTCTTGTAACAGGAAATAAACTTCAAATATTGATTCACTGATTCAGGTTTTCCTATACAGACTCAAATGTGTTTCATTTACAACTCTGACTAGGGTTACTCAAATGTTGATCAAATGTTGGTGAAAATTATTCTAAAGTATTTTTTTGATGTTATTATGACTGTTTTTTACGGGACACTAGTATATTGGCATCATTTGAAATAAATCCTGGTTCAGTTGTTCATCTGGATAATTGTTAAATCATCCCTTTCTCTTAATATTTAAGGCATTAGATTCAAAGTTTTTGTTCCTTAGACTGGGCCCAAGAATATTTACTGTACTTAGGCTTAGCAGATCAAAGTCCCTTTTTTAGGAACTCTGACCAAATATTTTGTACCAACCTCACAGTATTTCTGAAACACAAGTATAGCAAATTACGAGGCCTTCAAGGAGAATTCTAAGATCTCATATCTAGCTTACCTAAAGCTCCCCACTCTGAAATGTTTGCCTGCACAAATCTAACTTTTTCAGATACTCCAGAAAAGCCTTTTGGCAACTGTCTTACTGAATAGTTCTCAAGAACGAACTTTTCCAGAGAAAGAGAGTGTCACCTGTTATCCCCTGAGAGTTCCTTCATTCCTAAGCATATGGCACTGTCAAAATCACTTCTGTTAGCTCCAAAGGATGCCAAAACAGACATTATAGAGTCACTGCCAGTGCCATTTCCTTAATTAGTTGCTACTGTGTAGCTCATCATAGGCCTTTCTGTTTGTTTTTCTGAGCCCTGCTGATGTAACCCACTGTAGACACACAAGAGAACACAGTTAAACCGGAGTGGTCATAAATTAGTTAGCAGTTTGATGTAAAGACTTCTGCAACTTTCACATATTTGTTTAACAGTATTTCTATCTGTATCTTAAATGTCTCAATTTTTATAAATTACAAACATCATGCTGCAGATAGGGTCTTTGACAGTGGCCAATTTTTGATTCTCAGTGTTGCAACTTCAGCCTGAGCATCCCCACATTTTATATGGAGAATAGATGTGGACTTGGTAAGGGCCTGATTCCCAAAACTATATATGAAATTTAACTTCTTTCTCTTTCTAGTAGTTAGCTTTGATCAGAGCTCTATAGCAATGCAACAGAAACTTAGGCACTGTTCCAACTATGACTCAGTATCAGGCTGTAGCAGTTTTCATTTTTTTTTTTCCCCTGTGCCTATATCAAAGGAATACAGAAAATCTTTATTATATCTTATATTGTATAGTATTTTATATAATAAATAAATGAAGTGTTGTAGTATAATAGACCTTACAGCAAGGCAAATGTGCATGTTTGTTTTGAAACGGGTGGCTTTTGGGACAAGAAAGAAATTTAATCTTAATTTTACAGATAAGACGCTAACTGCAGGTAGTTTGCCTACCTTCTGTTTTCATTTTCTGATAGAAAAATTGTTTTGACCAGTGAGAGTGCAGAGTACCATTGTGGTATCGCATGAAAGGTATACCTCAAGGAAAAAAACAAGGAAGATTAAAAAATATACTTCTCCAATATTGGCAAAATAAGGATGTTTTTAAAGGGATATCTAGCTTAAGATCAACACTTAGACCCTTACAAATGTATGGCACAGTATAAACATCAGAAATCTCCAGTTTACTTAATCTCCTTTGAATTCATAATTTTGCAAATAAATTGTAAGTTTCTTCATTGAAGAATGTTGAAAAAGTTGCCATTCTTTTTCCTAACAGCAAGCTAACATCAGACTTCAAGTAATAGCCTGGCAAGAAGCTGTCATGTCAATCCATCCTGTATGTGAAAGGTGAAGATGGAACTCAATAGGGGAAATTTAGTAATCAATGACAAGTCAAATACATAACAAAAATCAACTAATTCCTGATGACATAAATTTATTTCCTGCCAGCTCAATTCTGGATTCATCCTGGATCAACTTCATTCATCTCTAACTGAGCTATCACAGTTCAGAAATAAAAAGAAAATTGCATAAATGATGTGTCTAGTGAAATATGGAGGCTATAGGATCAGTCATGTAATGACAGCTTTGAAATACACATTCAGTTGAATACCAGCTGTTTTGAATGCTTTAAGTTGTGCTAAGTAAATTAATGAAGTTCTTCTGGTAAAATCACTTACATGTATGCAAAATATTCATGGAAATCAAAGTTTGGGATTAACATTGAAATACAGGTAACTCCAATCATTGTAAGAAGGACTCACAGTGGGAAATGAACCATTTTCCATACGGTGGCATAAACAATAACCACTTGTAGTAGAGTACTTAAATGACAAACCTGTTTTGCAGTTACCAGGAGAATAAAACTGACATTACAAATTCAGATAATGAAGTTAGTTCAATACATAATAGTAGGATTTTTATTCTTTGTAACTGAGGTCACATGAGTAGAAGCCACTTTTAGAAATTGTGACATGCTATGCTGAAGGGCACAGGATTCATGATCAGTTCTGTTGTGGTCTTTTTCTGAGGTTGTTTGTTCATATGCTAAAGTTTATGCTGATTGACATAGATAAGGATGTTTACTATTGGTTATGAAAAGTCCATGATATGAAATGTGAATTATAAAAAACACCAAATTGAAATTAAATTCAAGCTTTAGTGCCTATACATGTTAGAAATTGTTTGTTTTATAATTTAAATTCTGTTATAAACGATGCGCTTTAACCTATTTGAAAGTGAATTTAAGATTGAGTTGCTTTCAGTTCAGTCTAACATCATCTTCTATAAACTATATCCCGAAGATGTTAAATTTTGTTTGTAACTGCTCAGTTTCCAAGCATTCCTTCTACAAGATTAGTTTTAATCCAAAGAAATAGTAATGTAAAATTAACCTGAATAAAATTGTAAAGGATATACTTCAATTTTAAATTAGTTTGGTAAGAAAGTATTCAAAGTACTTGATCTCAGGGATATGTTTGTTATTGGCAATTATATGCACATAATTATCTGAACAGCTGAAAACAAAGGAAAAAATGTACCTCTTCTTTACAAGAAAGTTTTATAACTTGTCCTGTGAGGTTATTAATGGAGAAGCCTGATGATAAATACTCATGTGAGAAATGCTGAGACAAGCTTTATTTGTCTAAACATTTTCTCATGTTTTCTCATGTTTAAGACCATAGGAACTGTGAGAGAGACTGTCCTCCCACCTCTGTTCAGCTCTCTACTCCCTGTTATCAAGTAAAACTGATACCATGTGGTTGGTTAGAAATATAATTTGAGGATAATGATGGATCATCCCTGCTGTCCAGTTTTCCACCTCTTCCTTCCAACAACACGAGGCTGCACATTGCTCAGACTAATACATTTTTTTTAATGTAGTACATACTTCATATAGTGTATGAAGACCAAAACTAACTTGTGTAGTCACAACTCTCCACTCTTGCAGTACATGACCTGGCAATGTGTGCTTGCAGCCCAGAAAGCTAGCTGTATCACCAACTAGCAGCATGACCAGCAGATTGAGGGAGGTGATTCTTTCCCTCCTCTCTGCTCTGGTGAGACCCCACCTGGAGTATTGCATTCAGCTCTGGGGCCCCCAGCATAAGAAGGACATGGACCTGTTGGAGCGATTCCAGAGGAGGGCCATGAAGATGATCTGAGGGCTGGAGCATCTCTCCTATGAAGACAGGCTGAGAAAGTTGGGGTTGTTCAGCCTGGAGAAGAGAAGGCTGCGGGGAGACCTTATAGCAGCCTTCCAGTACATGAAGGGGCCTACAAGAAAGCTGGAGAGGGACTTTTTACAAGGGCATGTAGTGGTAGGATGAGGAGTAATGGTTTTAAACTGAAAGAGTGTAGATTTAGCTTAGATATTAGGAAGAAATTCTTCACTATAAGGGTGGTGAGGCACTGGGACAGGTTGCTCAGAGAAGATGTGGATGCCCCATCCCTGGAAGTGTTCGAGGCCAGGTTGGATGGGGCCTTGAGCAACCTGGTCTAGTGGAAGGTGTCCCTGCCCATGGCAGGGGGCATTGGAGCTAGATGATCTTTAAGGTCCCTTCTAAACCAAACCATTCTATGATTCTATGATTCTATGTCATGCACACAATATCAGCCAGTCAATTTTGGTTTTATTCCTACAGTTTATCTAATCTCAAGACAATAGAACACGTTTATGGACTGACAATTATTTTTCATGAAGATGTCTATGGTCCTTACTGCCTCTAAAATCGAGTAGATAATGAAATTTGAAACTCCACAACAAAAGTGGAAGTGTCCTTTCTTGTGGATTCTCCAGTTCTATATTTATATTTCTTCTTAATTTTCCAGTTTCATGTTTAGTTTTTGTTTCTTAATCTGTTTGGGAATAGAATGAGACAGATAGAATGGGATTTAGATGTGGTATTAGGGGAAAGAAACTTTTTCTTCCGTAACTCAGCAAACCTGAGTGTGACTGTGCTTATGCTTAACAAGAATAAGCTTGGATAAAATTGAACTCTCTCAAAGTAATTTGTCTTTTCTTTTTCGTGGTAAGTTTTGAATATGACTTTTAAGTAGAAGGCGGTGAGCAAATGGGAAGCAGACAGATAAAGATGCTCTCATATCAGCAGAAGCTTGCTGATGTGGCATGATTTGTATCTTCTAGCTACTGAATTTTATGTGTATTGATACCTGTGCATCATCTTATTTCTATAGCATGCCGTCAATTTTGTCAAATGAAATCAAAATGAGCCTAGCTTCCATGTTGTTTAGTCCCATACAAAATAATCTGTCATATTTAGCCTCATGCTGAAGGATGCTGAGGAACTGCAAAAAAATTCATTTTGATTGTTAAACTGTTGAAGAAGGAATTTATCTTTCAAAGTATGTGTATGTTTTATTTTGGAAGCCTCAGGGTAGATATACAGAAAATAGAAAAAACCCACTAAGAACATGGGGGCCTTCTATCCTAAATACATATATATCGTTTTAATATCTATTTTTATATTCATTTATTACTTGTTTGCAGCAGGGTGGCTTGCTTCAAGGCTGTAAGGTCTTCAGAGTTCAGATTTTATTTCCTATGACTGTATAGTATAACATCTATAATACTGGCAATTAATGAAAAGTGCTGTGACTAGTAGCAATTACTCTGGCACCCTGGTTAGATAGCTTTTCAGCAGTGCTTAATTCTTTAGGAAAGATCTCGTACACCACTCCAGAAATGTCGATGATTATGCTGATCTCTTCAAAACTACTCTGACAAAATTATTTATCTGGTTTTCTCTGAAAACAAATAAGGAATCCTTTTCAAACTGTACCTGTTTTAAACCACACTACCTAGCACTGCAGCTTTTATGAAAACAGTCACACATTTTTCCACTGCTTGAAACAAAAATGTCCTATAAGGCCAAGACTGAAAAGTATCTTACAACCAACAAATCATTCCCTTTTTTCTTAAATATGTAATGACGTTCACCAGTGATCATTGGATCATTGTATTATGAATGACTAACCAGCTTTTTCTGAGTGGCGCAAAAATTGCAGTTGAGAAAGACTGTTTTGATATGGGCATCTGTAGACACCTCTCCTGGTAATGGATGTAAATTTCTTTTAAAACTTTCCTTTAAACAACCTAATAAAGTCCTTGATAGGCATTTTGTCCCTAGAAATTTTGCTTTCCAGATTTTGTTCCACAAATGCAATGTCTGTATTCCTACAAAGGTTCTAAATATGAGAGATATTTATTTTTCAAATGCTGCATTTGGCTTTTTTAAGTTCTCCATACAAGGTGGAAAGCTGGACTTAGTTTATTGTCTGTTCCTTCACCATTAGGGTAAAAGGTCTTCTTTTGCTTGAGTGCCTGACAAATATTTCGGATCAGCTCATCTGGAGTCTCCTATTCAAAGCTTTGTTTCCTTATCTGCTTTCACTTACTGGGATGTTGCCAGCTTATATTTACAAATAAATTTTAAATTCAACCTTTGTGTCAGAAAATGCTCTGCAAGAACCTAAGCGGCTTTCCTCTACATTTTTTTCTTTTGAGAAATAAGAGTCAATTTTTATTGTAATGAAATCTCAGCAATTTCTTTCTAGCATTCAACTTGAAGATTGAGAAATGCAAGTGTGTTACCTTTCACAGCTTTGTTTTCCTTCTGTATTGGGTTTGGCTGAGATGGAGATACTTTTCCCCATAGCAGCCCTCATAGTCCTGTGCTTTGTATTGGTAGCTGGACAGGTGTTAATAACACACCAGTGTTTTGGCTACTGCTGAGCAGTGCTCACACAGCATCAAGGCTGTCTCTCGAACCTTTCTACTCCCACCAGTAGGCTGGGCTTGCGCAAGACCTTGGGAGGGGGCATAGTCAGGTCAGCTGACCCAAACTGACCAAAGGAATATTCCATAGCATATGACATCCGTTCAGCAATAAAAGCTAAGAGAAAGGAGGAGGAAGGGGGGACATTCATTATTTACATAACTTGTCTTCCAGAGCAGCTGCTACATGTACTGAAGCCCTGCTTCTTGGGAAGCAGTTGGACATCACCTGCTGATGGGAAGTAGAGAATAAAACCTTTGTTTTCCTTCTGCTTCCACTCGTGACCTTTGATTTGTTTTTATTAAACTGCCTTTATCTTGACCCACAAGGGGTTCTTTCCATCTCATTCTCCCCTCTCCACCCCCATCCTGCTGAGGAGGGGAGTGACAGGGTGCCTTGGTGGCACCTGGCATCCAGCCAAGATCAACCCACCACACTACTTAATTCTGACTTGGATCCAAATACAAAAAAATACAAAAAGAAAGACATGAAAAATTTAGAAATCTTCATTTCTTATATTCTCAGAAAACACTGCTTTATTTTTCAGTATAAAAACCTGACTTATTACAGACATTCATGATTTTCAATGCATTTCACTCTTTTACAAAAAAGCAGATACACTACTTTATTTCATTTTATATCTGAGTAAACAACGTCAGCCTGACCACCTTTCCTTACATGATTTTTAATTTTGTTAGAAAATTCCAGTGGGACATGAGGCAGTATTTCTCTCTTAAAAAACAGTTAGCTCTTTCCCACACTGTTATCTTTATGTGGCCACTAATTTTATTTTCCAGTGTGTTTTCTATCAATTGCCAATACCAGGATTAACAGCCTATGACTTGCTAGATTTCTTCTGGTCTTCTTTAAAAAGAAAAAAGGTATTATGTTTTTCACCTTCCCGTCCCCTGTAATGAAGGCATTCCTAGAGCAGAGCTTGTACGTAGAAATAATTGAACTCAAAATGGTGGAGAAAACCCTGGTCTTTCTAGCTTTTTCCTCCTCTCAGTGAGACTGCTTTTAAGAGAGGTGGTGCTGTGATGGTACTAGCAGAAGCAGAGCCTTGATGCCAATGTAGAAAAGTGCTGAAGGTGGCCCGAAGGTTCAAAGACCTAAGAGCAACAAAAGCCAGGCACTAATGGGATGAAGGAAGGAACTGCTTGGTGACATCTCCTCACTGACTCCAACCACTGCTCACAGGTGGTTTGAGCTGTAGGAGCTTTTCAAATAAAAATGGTTTATTAGCTATTCTGCATCACATACAGACAGATTGTGGAAATAAATGGAGAGCAAGAAAACTGAGCATTCTTTAGTAGCTATATCAACCCAGGTGTTTCTTACTGCAGTTCAATGTCATCTTTTCCACCATCATAATGTTCTTGGGGATCAAGACTGACATTCAGTGATGCACTTACTTCTTCTTGCTCTATGTTTCATAGAACATTTTTTTTTTTCTGTTTTCATTGATTCTTCATGAAATGATGCTGTTTTCTTACAGGTGTTTAATCTACTATATCTTCAGCTTATTAATTAACCATTGTTAAAGGAAACATTTATTTCATTGCTTGGAATCTACCATGGGGATCTTAGAATTAGTTTTTAGTGAATATTGCTCTGCAGAAGGAATTAAATTTTTGTATTCAAAAGTCTTTGTCTTACCATCTTTCAGAAAGCTATTTCAAAATAGAAGAGCTAAGAAAATTTTTACTTAGAGGTGTTTTGAGTTGTGCTAAGTTGAAGAGTGCCCAGGGATTCTCTGTGAAATGTACTGTAGGATTATACTGTAGTGTTGCTGTAACACAACTGGACTTCTCAATATCCTTTGCAAGTCCCATTTAAGAATGAAATTATGATTGCTCTAATGCTAATTTCATCCTTGTTATTATTTTATTTAATACCCAGACATTTCAGCTTGCTTTTGAGTAGAGACTTCAGGTTGCTACATTTACTTACGTAATAAAAGCAGGTAAATTGTGCATTTTTGTGACCAATGAAGTATATCTGTAGAAGTGCCAAACCAAGTTTTATTTTAAAAGAGACAGAAGAGACTACTGTGCATCAAAAGCTGTAAGTTTTAATTACGTTTTTACTTCAAAACTGTCTGAAATAAAGTGTATATTTACTTTTTTGAAGCAGTTTTATCAGGTAAAAATGCTTCCATCATCTGTTCTTAAAGATAATGCTGTCTGCTTAATGTGTCCATCTGCTGTCTAAAACACAAGTTTTATATTTATATGTCATTTAGATGTGTGTTTATCCACTTCCTGAATACAATAAGTTGCAGACAAACATGCCAGAATCATTTGCCTTTCAATCATGGCTTCACTTTAGGGGATAAACTTACTTCCTGCAGCTTCTTAATGGCCATGTGATTTTTTTTTTTCATTTTTTATCTTGCACAAATGATACTGAAATACAATCATGAGGGACTGTCACTGTTTAAGTATATATTTTTTTTCACATTTAAAGAGATATACATTTAATTATACAATGTGGAAAAGAAGGGAAGTCTATAATGCTAGTTTAATTTGAAGGATTTATTAGTGATCTGATATAAAATCTGGGACATTGCTGACTTTGATAGGAAGGTTTTTCCCTCCCATCTTAATAATGATTAAGGATAGGAGCTAGATTTAACAGCGATGGAACAAAGCATTGGCATATTTGTTTCAAGGTAGTGAATAAGATCTCTTCCAGCTGAGCTCATAATTTTTTTTATCCATGAGCTGTATTGTAACTTTGTGCAGTAGTCCTACAACAGAAGTCAGTTTTCTAAGTTTTGAAAAAGAATTATATTGCTTTCTGAGAAAGCAGCTGTTGTGACTTTCAAATGGTATCTACCTGGAACATATAACTTAGTATCCATCTGCGTAATGTCATTTCTCACAGTATGTTATCACTGACATATTCTGGTATGTCATACCAAAGTAATTACAATTTTGCAGCTAAAAGCTGAAGCTAATACAACACAAGGTATTCTATCCATTGCATACAGGTGTTAATGTCTGCTGTTAATGCTAGACATCTGGAGCATTGCTTTACCTTGTGATTTTACTGATCTCCCATTAATAGTACAAATTAAACCAGCATATTTAAATGATAAACATTATGGCAAAAATAGTATCTAGATACTCATCTGAAGACTAATTAACAAAAGAAAGGCCATGGTTTCAGTGGTATGAAGGCTTGCACGATGGGAAATTACTGTGTCCAATCTGTGATCTGTGAAACTCAGCCATAAGAGAGTCAATATGTGAACTTTACAAACAAGATGTCCTCAGAAATAAATCCCTATTTACTAATCTGATGGTGTATGGAAGCTTTGTTTTAGTAGGAGCAAAAGCTTAATTTCTTGTTAGTTGCACAATAGTGAACAAAAAGTGAGTGGAAATCTTTGAAGTCTCTTTCACTATCGAATATAGAGGTAAAATATTTCTATTTTCAGCACCTGAATTTCTTTTCCAGCACAAAATGCTCTTGTAAATTCTCATACCAAACATAGAGTTTTACTATTTATATCAGCCTGTGTTTAGAATTTACCTTAAACAAATTTTTTCAAAACTCCATTACCCATAGTTCCCTTGCCCTCTGCCATTCCCAGTGGCTTTCAAATGCTCTTTACCCAACAGGTTCAGCAGCCAGCCCTGTTAGCCTGCTGCTGCTTTTAGCTGTAGGGACTCTGTTGCAGTGCTTTGTAGAAGCCTCTTCTCCCACCTGTGACTGTCAGCAGGAAATGTTGCTGAAAGGGACTGTGAAATCTCACTCATTTTGCATGTATAACCTAAACAGTGATTCCTACTGCTAAGGAAAAAGGTGTTCATTGCTTTGATTTCAACGTTTTTTACTCTGAGGTCTGCTGCATAATCTG
This sequence comes from Phalacrocorax aristotelis, assembly GCF_949628215.1. Lineage (NCBI taxonomy): Eukaryota > Metazoa > Chordata > Aves > Suliformes > Phalacrocoracidae > Phalacrocorax > Phalacrocorax aristotelis. The sequence continues at coordinate 87,593,496 of NC_134277.1, forward strand.
AATTACTGTACTGTATACAAGGCTAAACAGAAGAGTTGTTTGGTTGTGGTTCTGGGCTTGGTTTTGAAAAAAAAAGGGATTTTCTTTGTTTTCCAGATTTAGTTTGTGTAAGTGTCCAAATTAAGGGATAGCTGCAATCACACAAGATCTTCTACACCTAAACTCTCATGTGTGACTACAGGTGCTTTGAACTGTATTTTTAGGGTCTTGAGTCATTGTACAAAATGATGGAAAATACTTAAGCAACAGAATAATTTTTTGTTCATAAGATTTATCATAAATGGCATAGTGCACAGATCTTATTCTTATCTCAAACTACGTGGCTCTCCTGCAAAGGAAAAGAGTTTAGTTCAATGGAGTTGTAACTTGGCAATCTGTCAAACAACATATTGAGAGTTGTGTAGATGAGTAATCTACAAGGCAGCAGCTGGGCTTACTCAATCAGCACTGGCATCGCTAAACGCATTCCTCACAATTCTCTTTCATCTGACAGAATTGTGATTTCCTGTGAAGATTATTATTGTGAAATATTTGTACAGTGCTTAAACATCTTGATCTTAGTGCAAGAAAGCCTTGTTCCTTGTACTTCACCACCTGCAGCTTCGAGTTGTAGTTCCTTATGATCAAACATAGGCATTCCGAACTTGTGTGTTCTGTTCAGTACCTAAATGGGCTCTTTTTTCTCTGAGTGACATGTAAAGTGATGTTCACTTGCAAATATGGAATTCTTTCTTTGTTCTACTATTAACCAATGTGGAATAATATAAATCTTTCACAAAATACAATTTGGCACAATTATTTGCTTTGGAATCTTACTTTTTTCCTTCAAAATACCATTTATCCTGTTCTTACAGATGATATGTTATTAGAGCTCTCTTTGACTGCTTCCCTTTGAAATCAGTATCAGTAGGCGTGGCAGAATGAGGACCTTCACTATCAAGATTTCTCTCCGTAGCCTGCTGTCTGATTACAGATAATAGGAGTAAACATCCACTTAATTACTAAGTATATTGCAGATAAAGCTGTCTGGTATCTATAGTTATAAATAGATTCTACTGTATCATTTCACTCGTATTCATGACCTCCTTTGTTTGCTTATAGATTAACATTTGGTTGAATTAAATTTATTTGCAAGCATGTCTGTGATAAGTATAAATGCTGCATATGGGAACCCAAATAAATATTGGCAAGATATGAGACTTCAGAAAAGAGCTTTCATGACCACTTACGGTTCATCTCTTTCTTCTTAACCAACTGCTATTTCCTTTTATGCTGTAAAGTACTGGTACTGAAGTAACATAAATATTATTTTGCACACATCTTTCAACTTGGAAATGTATCTATAAAACTCACCTCTTTTTCCCCCCTTCTATTCTAGTTCTTCTTCCCCTATCTCCCTTACCCATTCCAAACAACTTTAAGAAATTTTATTTTGAACCTCTCGGATAACAAAAACCCAAAGATCTGATTTGATTTCATAATTTCAAGTGTTTGCTTTTGTTTTTGTTTTAATTCACAATTTAAAAATTAAGGGTCATGCTGCATAAAAATGTCTTTGAGAAAATCATGTTAAGAAGTTACAAACAGAACTGTACAACCAAACTAAAAAAACAACTACAACGTGCTTACACTCATGATCACAGATGTAATTTCTCAAGAATCCTAGGTCATGAGAATATTGCAACCCTTATACACTTCTATTGGAATATGAATCCTTTAGGGTTTGTCTACATAGAAAATTTACCGGCATAGTTTTTACTGCTATAGTTACGTTGCTCTAATTCTCCCTGTAGATGCTTATTTTAGACTACATACCATGAGAGGGAGCTATAAATACAGTGGTATGGATACATTAGTACTTTTTTCCCATAGGTCTTCTTTCTGGGTAAATCTTTGATGCAGCACATAATTTCTATATCCATTTCACAAAGACACAGAGGTTGTGACTTACCAGCATAAAACTAGCACAGCCGGTAAAAAAATCAAAGTCCTAGCTTAATCATCACTGTCTCTGTGTGTAGTTAAGGGCTACAGTTATATTAGTAAATTAAGTTGCCTGAGAACATTCCCCATAAGTAGAACGAGTTTATCTATGCAAGTAGGTTTCTAGAAATCCTAGTTGCATCAGCTTGGCCCATGCTAACCACAAATCTTCCCAAACAATTCCCGTCTAGATTTCAGCAGTTAAAATGTCTCTGGGAACTCCATGTACTATAATCCATGCACTCCTTCATGCTGCTGTGCTGCTCTGCAGTTACACAGGACAGGCATTTAAGGGATTATACTATATATTTCCACCCTTAGGGGTGCAAAGCAGCCTCTCATTCTCACAACAGGGTAGAGATGCAGGGGAAAGCAATCTAAGGTTCAAGGAAAGCACACTGCAGTTGCAGTCTATGAGGAGACCGGCCATGAGTAGATTGGATGCAGCTCTGTATGGATCTCTCCCTTTACCTGTACTGAGATTACTCTATACATGGAGGTGGGGTGTCCTACTTCACCTGGAGGAGAACAGCCATGCTGCTGAGATGATGAGTGGTAAGAGAAAGGATGCTCATACTCTAGTCTCTTCGATCTTTCTTCTTCCCACCTGTCTCTTCCCTAAGTCCATGACATCCCTTGAACTGTATGCATAGAATATTCCCATTTTTATGGTTTCCTTTACCTGGAAAATAAAGTGGGGTATATAGTTGCATCCATTTAAATGAAGGAGCAGATTTGGGTGTTGTGATTGGGTATGTTGGGTAGCAGTGGCATGCAGTAGAGGTCAATGCAATAAACTGAGGAGAAGAGAAAGTTTCCTAAAGTCCTTGTAACACCATGAGAGGAAAGCAAAGATTTCATAAGAATGTCTGTCTCTGTCATATAGATAGACGAGAAGCAGTGCTTAAGACACTTAGAGGCACAAGCAAAGTCTGACTCAGCATCTACAAGCCCAAGTGTACAGTACAGACAGCTCAAAACAGTTTGATCTGGAAACTATTCAGCTGAGTGTGGGTGGTGGCTGCCCAGGGCTCATCTAGAAGGTCTGCGTTTGAAAAGTCTGTGGAGGCAGGTGGAGACCAGCCGTGGGAAAAGGCTAGAACAGCTGGGAGGTGACTCTGATTTAGCAGAATGAATGTTGCACCTCACCACTACCTATCAGATGGTTTGTGTTACAAGCAGATGGTGTGGCAATGGAGAGGGGTGGTTAGAAGCAAATGGTCCATATTATATGGCAGGGGCTAGAAGGAGTGCCTGTTATAGATTTCTGGGTTGGTTAGTTTGTCTGTTTCTTCTGGTGTTTTTTTTTCTTAAGTCAAAGAAACTGAGGTACAGCAAGAGAATGTGTTGGTGCCATGCAGAGCGTGGGAGAGAAGCCAGATCTATTTTTAAAATCTGCCTTGGGGTATGGCTGATGGAATGCTGCTGTAATGCTCATGAATATTTTGATGGAAAAGCCCTGGCCTAGATGGGGGCAGTAAGGTTAGGCAAGATGTATATGAACTGAAGGACCAAATCCTGCTGTGAATCCTCCTTTTGAAATAGTTTGCCTGCATGCTCATGGTGCATGTCATGGTGCATGCTCAAGGTGCTCCAAGTAAAAGATGTTTTGCACAGCAATAAGCGTGCTGATGTCCAGCCTGTCCCTTGGAGTTTTCTATTTCAAAATCAGCAGACCAAACACTGCAGTGAGATGCTACAGAACCACAGGTCTTGTAGTTGTCTGAATGGCTTCAAGTTTCAGGCAGAGCCAACCACAATATGTGTGATTCTTCCCTAATAGTCTAACAGCAGCCTTCAGGATGGAGGACTAGAAAACCCTTCAGTTGCTATAGAAATTCTGCAGAGGCCTGCGACTGCAGAGAGGGAGGGAAGGAGTATGTATTTTCAGTGGTTTTTCCAGTGTGACCATTTTAAAAATACTTGTGTGGCTAGGGTTGTGCAATGTCTTCACACTAGGTTAGCTTGGCCTTGCTGACATTGCGGACATGCACCACTCATGGGCAGATGATCTGTACGATGGTCTTTGTACCATCTGTCTTAACCCTGACTGCTAGGGGTTTTCCAACCCCTAACTGCTTGCATGTTGACTGGGAAAATTCACAGCAATGTTCCTTTCATTTTTATAATAGAGATGCAGGATACCTGGAGAGACAAGTTCACACGTACTAGCAAAGCATAGTTTCCACAGTAGCCCTTTCGCATTTAACCATAGCTTTTGTGTGCACAAGGAAAAATCCTAATTGTGTAATGATTACAAATTACAAGATGTTGAGGAAGAGAAGAAAGAGGACAACTTCTGAGGTGGTAGTAGAGTAAGAACAGTCAGTTAAAAGAATTATGTAATTAACAAAATCATACACTATAGGAATATTGCCCTTAAAATTTATGGGCAGTCCAAATTCTGATGAAGCATTCCTTACACAAGGTCAGAATGCGGAAGAAACAGTTGTGCATGAGTCCATTCCCATTGTCGTCTGGTTTGTGGGCACATCTCAAAAGCACCGGCTTTGCAACTGATAAAAGCTGAAACTCTGCAGATATCCTTTACAGGCAGTGTGTCTGGACACTGGACACCTTCTGGGTAAGCACTTTATTTATTTCTATTGAAGTGCAGCCTGATGTTAGGAGGTGTGGGCCTTCCCCCTCAGCAATAACTCTGTAGGTTTTGATTAGTATTTCTATCAAAATGCTATGCTGCCCAACTTTGAACAGATGTTTTATGTTTTATGTCTACACGCAGCATATGTCAGGTGATGATTTAAGCAGTTAAATGAGATTATGAGGCAAACACTGGAACTAAAACCTAGAAAGTATTAGTTTTTATTAAAAAAACATAAACCTATTTTGATATCAGGTCTTGTGAAGGATTAAAAGAATATTGTTTCTAATGCAGTTTATTCCTGGAAATCAATTTTAGATATCAAATATATGAACACTTGGTTAATGTAGCTCCCTTAAAAAACATATAATTGGCAGTTGCTACTGAAAAAGAAACTAACAGTTTGTTGCCTTGTAGCCCTCTCTGTTCTATCTGAGACGTTGTCATTGAAATTGTTATTCAGAACTGAGAAATATTGGAGACATACTGCCTAAGGCAGTGAGGAAGTAGAATTAAGGCTGTTTAATTGAACCTTCTAACAATAATGTTGACTGTTCATGTGAAACAGAGGTACATAATCAGAGGAACTGGGAGAAAGGGAATATATTATTTCTCAGTCCTGGGACAAAGTAGAAGCCCCAGACACAGTCATTAAATCATCTTTTTTTTGTTAATGGAGTATTATTTTTCATTGTATGGGGAAAGTAGGCTAATAGACATGTATAGCGGAGCAAATTTCTGTTTGAGACTCCTGCAGAAAAAAAAAGACTTCGATTCTTTTCTTTGAAAAGTATAAAGTAATAGGTCTTAATGACGTACAGTATCTTCCATCTGTCCTCTAGCCAGTGTGGCTCCTCGATACAACCTGTAGGTGACACTGTGCAGACACAGGAAATCCTGCAAGTATAGACAGGGTCAATCAAGCAACAAACCGTGTTACAGGTTCTGTTTCTAAAGGATGTGGGAGCAATCACACCCATCAGTATACTGTAATGTGAGTAAACTTACACAGCGAACATATGCACAGCCTCAATCTTGGATTACAATGCAAGCAAAGGCTGAAGAAGCAGGATGAGCTCCTGCAAAATAAAAAGCGTTAAGACAGGCTGGGGCTGTGTCAGGAGGTGTAGCAACCCCCTGAAATTCTGACCAATCCTTCTCTTTGGTGCCACACGGGTGTTTCACACACAGGCGCCTTGCCTTTCACTCCAAAAGGTGCTAGCTCATGGTGGCTGGTTCTCAGCATTTTCATTCTTTTAATGGCAAGGATGGACACATCATCTGAGTACTACGCCCCAGTGCAATGTGGTGTATGGTGTTCATTACATTGTAAGACTTCTGCGTTTGTTAAGTTTTACCAGGCTAGGTTAGCCTTCTATAACCTCCCAGAGACAATGTCTTACAAAGCATAAGGTAGTCAGCCATCTTTATGCACAGGCTGGACGTTAATATTGTGGTTGTCATGGCAACTAGACAGTATTTAAAATAAAAACACATCTACAGAATGTGCAAAGACAATACATTTCACAATTAAAAAGGAATTAATAGAATTCTCAGTAAGAAAAAGGAGTAGTACTTCATTAAACCTCTTAAATTTGATACCATGCAGGATTTATGCAAGCCTCAAATACCATATTATAAAACACACATGAACTGGAACAGCTTTTGATACCACTGAAAACAAAATGATTCCATGTTATGATAACACGTAATGGAAACAGGATAGCAGTTTGTAAGTGGTCCACAATTTTCCTCTGAAATACTGCAGTAGTATTGAAAAGTAGATGATTTCTCCATGTTTAAATATTTGAAGTTTATATTCAGTGACATGGTAGATGTGTAAACAAAGTTCAATCCACAGAATGAATGTCCTAACTAAAAACAATCATGAAATTTCAGCTTAATGTAGTTTTCAGGAAGTTGAAAATTTTCAGTTAAAGGAAAGAATGTCTAAGAGATTAATTCTTCTTGGTTCTTAACTAGTAACCTTGGGAATTTCCAGCAAAATCCTTTCGGAGGTGATTATTCTTTACTAATCCATGCTATTAAATATAAGAGAATTTTTCTTTCTCTGCTTTAATTTGGGGAGCTCAGATTTCACCAATGAGATGTAGTACATCTGGCATAAATATTTAAGTACTCAAGTGTTTAGTTTACCATGTTACAGCTATAAGGACCCAGTTGCTGACTCTTGTACTTTTTTGGTTGCATAAAATAGTTCAGACATTTGTTTTCTAACAAAATATTGCAGACCAGAAAAGTATCTCTTCTAGTAATATCAATACTTCACCGAGGCTTGACCTTGACCTTTTTACATCACGAATCTGAAAACAGAAAGGTAGGGAAAAAAAGAACTGGAAGGCTATGGGGTTTATGGTAACTACAGAAAACCAGAAAAAAATTGGAGGGAATGTCCACAGCCTAATAGAACAAACTTCAGGGAACCTCTGTATTCTGTAACTTGTACTGGTAAAAACATGCAGGAACTATTTAAAAACTTTCCATTGTTTAAGTATGAAGCAGGGGACAACAATGTAAATTTGTTTCCATCACTGGAATATCACATTATCTAATAGATCATATATGATTCAAGTGGCAGATCTTAGCAGTCCTTTTCATAAGTACAGACAGTGTGGGCTCTGAATAAGAATGATTTACTGGAAGGAAAAAAAGGAAGGGGAAAAAAAACCCCAGCAGACCTCAAAGAAAATCTGAGATTATACCAACTTGATACTTGAAAAAATTTAATGATGGGCTAGGTAAAATAAATAGTATATTGGTCTAATTCAGAAGAAAGATAAATGACTATTTAAAAAAGTAACTATCTCAAAAAATAATTGTTCAGACTGTGACTGTATGTATATTTTGATGTAATTCCATTAAACTGTTGAAGCTCTTGATATCATGCAGGATTATTAAATATTTAATAATCTAAGCAATTACACATAGTACATGGCATATAGACCTTAAAATTTCATAAATTCACAAAAATTTATTTGAAAAGAGATGAAGCTATTGCAAAAATATATATATTCTCTTTGATCATGAAAAAATCGTGTGTATATGACTGTGGAAGACTGACCTGGTATTTCAAATGTCACAGGGTGAAGCCTTCCCAAAAGTATATGTCAGATAAAATAAGACTGTGACTACACTACCCAGCTCTGTGTCACTAGGTGATATTCGTATGTGTTGGGAAAGCAAGGAAAACACAGATAGTTGTTAAGGGGAGATGTGCCACATACCTCTGGATTACATCTATCCTCCTCTAATATTTTAGATATGAGAGGGAAAGAAACAAAGCATCACAGTTTTGCATCTCTATAACACAAGTGACCCAGGAAACTGTGCTAACTGGCTCTAGATATAGCGAAATTCAGAGATTAGCCTGGGGTGATTTAACCAGCAAGGCCAGTGGTAGCTTGTGAGACTATTTAAGTCAGAAAGCAACAAATAGTGAACAAACTAGCTTTTCAGGAGAGGATACGTCTGCGAGCATCTGAAGCCATACAGAAGGCTGAGCCCAAGGTGGAACTGCCACACATAGAGGCAAGGCCACCTGCTATGAGTCAAGCACCTCAGCCAGCTGCAGGGAGTGTCCTCCTCCACCAGGTTAATGATGCTGGTCACAGCTGGACCGGAGACCTTAAACAGTGTGCACGTGCTTTGTACAGTGTGTGTGTGCATGTGTGTGTATGTGTTAAATTGCTATTCACCCACTATACCTGTCCTGCTTAGTAAATAAAGCTTGGATTTTATGTTACTGAGTGGCATGGTTCTGTTTTTGTGGCTACCTCACCCTAAATTGCACCATGATGTAAAGTTATTCAAGTATGTGTAAAGCCATAGTAAATCAGAGAATTGTGGGGGTGTGCTGTGCTCCCTTAGAATATGATTTGAGTTTTACCAAAGCCAAGTAAAAGAAACAGAAAAATTTTATATATAATTGCATATAATTGTGGCAGAAATCCATGAGGGAAGGTTGGGGTTTTTTCAAGGTTCCTCAGAGTTTTTCGTCCTTAAGACTCAGGGGGTTTTATGTACTTATATACCTTTTTTTTTTTTTTAATTTTATTTTTGCTGTTGATACTTAAACACTTTGAGAAAAAAAATCACAAAACGGATGTTGCTGGTGTGATCTGAAGCCCCATATATCATGATCAATCTGTTTTCTCTACAGATATCTGATAGATTCCATACCAGTATTGTATCTGTTAATTTTAAACATTTTCAAGGCAGACATTGAAAGAAGAGAAAACATCGCTTTACAATGTTGTAATTAAGTGTTAGTCTCCAGAGTTTTGTTGGATTGTCTGAATCCATAAACCATTCATTACTTCTATCAGTGCCAGTAACAACATTATGAACCGAAACCTTCTTATCCTTCTTTCCATTTGCTAAAATGTTCCATAATTACTGTTGATTCTCTTAATAATAGCACAGCCTAACTATTAAGCCAAAAGAAATTGACAATGGCAGTGTATTTAATCTATACGAAACACGAGCTAATAAAGAGAAAAGAACCAAAAGGTAGAGAAATTATCTCATTCTGTGTAATCTTTTCAGTGCCAACTCAAAATTAAGATTGTGTAGTGAAATAAAACTGCACAGTCCAAACACCAGATAAATACCTCTAGATTAAAAGTACATGATGGCAAGCAGCAGAGTAATAAGCATTAAATATGACCTACAATATCTGTGAGAATAAAATACCATAATGAGAGCCGGAATTCTGTCCTTGTGATCCATCCTACTGCTCACGTGTTTGTAGGTCTCTGCTGCCACAACCTTTGAACCACCAGGAACAGTTAAAGGGCATCTTTCTAGACTGTAAAAAAAACACCAAAAACCAAAAACCAAAACCAAACACCACAACCAAAAAAAACCCCAAACCTAAAAACGCTCTCCAGTAGAATTTCCATAGTCTGTCTGGAAGCTATTTATCTATAAGCAATGCTTCATACGTGACTTTTTCCCTTTGAAAAACAAATGGATAAATGTCTCTCTGTATGTGTGTTTTTCTTGAGCTTTTTATTGTTTCCCATACTTTAATTCCCTGTTTGTATAACTCATTCAATCTGTGTTATTCTTACAGCGTTATAGGTATGTTTAGGTTTAAACTATCTGTAAATTTGTTGAACTGTTTACTCTCTAATAATCTGGAAAAAAAAACAGATTATGTGGGGGTATTTGGTTTTTCTCTTTGGAAGTGATGCACCATGCTAAAAATTATTTAACTAGGTACTCAAAAATTATTTAAAAAAATATCTGCTATCACATTAGCAATAAAAAACTTCATGAAATGTTGGGAACTAAATGCACATCTGGAGAAGCCCTGGGTGTCAATAAAATAGAGAACTGAGAATACAAGTAATGAAATTATTACTCATGTATATATATGAGGGTTTTTGTGAATCCAAGAAGATACAAGACATGTACATAAATAAACAACATGATGGTGTGAGGATTTTTTTGTACTTCTAACATTGGCTGCAATTTTGAACTTCACTGTCATAGCAAGGTCATAATAGCACTAGAAATTTTGCTTTGCAGCATCAGGTCATTACTAAAATTATTGTCTTGCAATGATGTAACAAAGCTCATGTTGGAAGACATTACTAATGTAGCTTCCTGGGATTGGGGCCTGCAGGGACAACAGTGCTGGGTATAGAATAAAGGAAGAGGAAAGCTTTATACTGATTTTTAGCGTAAACGATGGTATTTATTGTTTTCAACCAGGAGGTGCTGGTTCTTTTCGGATCCCAACAAGAAAGCCAAACATTATTATATAAAAGGTGACAGTAAGTTATAAAATATTACACCCCTGATGACAGAAACCTGGGATGATACATCCCACAGTGCACTCTGGTCAGGGAATGGTACACTCTCAAAAATTTCCATTCACGGTGTGCTTTGCTGCTATTGCAGGCTTTAGAGTTTTTTAGGGTTTTCTTCAAGAGGATGTTTTTATGAAAACATGTTCCTTCATTTCAGGGTAAATACAGGACATGCCAGTGGCATCATCACTGATGCCAGTTGGGAACCAGCTGTAGGATCTTCCATTACAATTGTCTAGCTGAATTTATCCTGAACCAAAGGATACATGTAGCACAGCACAGCCCTTGAGGCCGAGCCATAAGTGCAGTACAGCACAGCACAGGCCTGAGCCTACTCAGGCCAACTGTTAGTGGAGAACTAATTCCTCAATATACAATAGTGTCCCCATCAGGACCACTACATTTATTAAGAATACTTGGGCAATATTTGGTGGCTATTTTTCCTTTGTCTTACCTGACCTCCAAACCGGAGCTCCACTAGCAAGCTGGTAGCCCCAAAAGTGCCACTGAAATGGTACCAGATCTCTAGCTTACATTCTGTGAAAGGTATTCTAGGCAAAGGACTTGAGTCCAACTACTTTGTCTAAGATGCTGCAGTAGGGTATAAAAAGAGCTAAAAGGTAACATGTAATGAATAGGTAAAATGTAATTAATAATACTGGTGAATTTTAAAAGGTGTCTTGCATAACTAACTACAAAAACCAACTCCTCTGCTGCCTGATACATGGTATGATAACATGGTATGAACATATCTGAAACTTGGCAAAGAATGTTTTGAAAAACCTCTTTTGCAAAATTTTCTTTTAGAAGCTTTTTAGAGAAAATATGTGTCAAAATTGGAATAACAAAACACTTTATTCCAAAGTGTTGCAAGAAGTAACTTTTAAGACTTTTAAGACTAGGATTGGCTTTTTAAAAAAAAAAAATTAAAAAAGAAGAAAAATTTAAGATAGGTAGTCTTCTAATTCATGTTAATTTTGGTGATGCTGTTTCGATGGAAAATTAGTGTCTTTTTTTTTCTTTTTTTGGCTCTCCAAGTCTAACCTCCATCCATGCTGCACACAAATGGATTTTCACATTTGAAAGTTCAACTTGGCCCTTAAAATCATCTTTAAATTTAGTGACCTGTTTGTTACATATTATTACTTACAGAAAAATAAAACCAAGGTTTTGCCAAATGGTAGTGAACAGGGATATACTGAACTTAAGACATCAGCTGTGTAGCCCCCATTGTATGCTGGTGCCTGGGGTTATTCATGCCCACACGCAGGACTTGGCACTTCCCTGCATTGAATTTCATGAGATTCCTCCCTGCCTAATTCTCCAACCTTCAAAGGTCGCTCTGAATGGAAGTGCAACCTTCTGGTGCATCAGTCACTCCTCTCAGTTTTGTGTAACCTGCAAACTCGCCGAGTATACACTCTGCCCCATCTTCCAGATCATTAACAAAGTTGATAAAAGGTATTGGACTCTCAGTCAGCCCCTGGAGTACACCACTAGATACTGGCCTCCAATTAAAGTCCAGCTGTTCAGACAGTTTTTGGTCCATTCACCATTCATTCATCTATCCTGTACTTTGTCAACTTGTCTGAGAGGATGATACAGGAGACAATGTTGAAAGCCTTACTATAATGAGATAAACAACAACTACTGCTCTCCCCCCATCTACCAACTCAGTCGTATCAGGTTGATTAAGCAAAATTTAATCTTGGTAAATCCATGTTGCTGACTCCTGATCACATTCTTGTCTTTCATGTGCTTCCAAATGGTCTCCAGAAAGATTTGCTCCATCACCTTCCTAAAGGTCAACATGAGGGCTACAAGGCTATAGATCCCCAGATTCTCCTTCTTGCACTTCTTGAAGACAGGATTGATGTTTTTCTTCCAGACTGTGGCAACCTCTCCCAATAACCATGACCTGTGTGCAACTTAGTTTGAATTTGGGCTTTAAAATTCACTTATGTAGGTCCTTACTTTACACTACCAAAACTTTTCAGCTCCCAGTGATGACTATTAGCACTGCAAGCTGTAAGCGATACTTACAACTTTTTGAAGGATGTAAGCCTTCAGAGTTTTTAATCTTCAGTCTAATTCTCTGCTTCCAACTTCTGGTTTGTTCTGGGTTTTTTTTTTTTGTCACAGTCTTTCTGTTGAGTGCAAAGTTGGTTCAATAACACTGATTAAATTTCACTTATATTGGTTAGTGCCTCTCACTTCTTTTTAATACTAACTCTTTCCCATCTTTTGCCTGTGCACCATCATCTCAGATTTGCAAAACAAATATGCTGTGATTTCTAATTCCAAATCACCATCTGCTTGACAGGATTTGTATACCTAGGCAGCGATCCCATAACCAATCACGTGTAGCAGGAAGGGTTACAAAGTGGTAGAGGGGCTTCGGCTCTGCACTACAGGCGTCAAAAGGGCCCTCCTAGAGAGAAAGTACTTCCTTGTAGCAGCATGGCTTCTCCACTGTGATGTAACTCAGTCTGCTTTTCAATTACTTCACACAACCCTCAACAAGCGGCTTGATAGACAGTCTCATGCATCTAGTTTCAGCAAAGCTGATAACTTCTTAGTATGAAGTCTGCTTTCTGATAATCAGTCCTCATCAGCATATTAATGCATCTAGTTTTAATATATTTTTATGGCCTTAATATTAATGATATTAAAACCTCTGAGAAATACTTAGCAAAGAGAAAGCAAAGCAAACCTCTGATTTTAATATGCTAGGAAGTAAGGAAAAGTATTAGGAGTTACAGATTTAGTGTTAGTTGTGTAAGTGTGGATACTTAGACATTGTAAATATTTAGATATGAGAATTGAATACATGCTTCTCAGGGCTTTGGAAGGAGCCCTGGCTGCAGAGGTGGCCAACAGTATCCTTATCTGGGGCAGTATTCACAGGAACAGAGCCAGTACATCAAGGGAAGAGATTAAGCCTATCTGCTTGGCACTCGTGACACCATAAGTACTGCGGCCAGTTGCCCTCCCCTTCCCCCCAGTCACATACTGAGGAAGGACATCAATTAACTAGAACGAGTCCATCAAAGACCACTGTTGTTACAGGGGACTACAGCACATGACCTGTGAGGAGAGGTGGAGGGACCAGGCCTGAAGAAGGGTTCAGGGAAACCTGATAACAGCCTGCAAAGACTTACAAGATCACGAAGATGAATCCTGGCTCTTCACAACAGTAAATGGTGGGAGGACAAGAGACAAGGAACGTGAGTTGAAACAAGAGAAAGGTTTCTCACTGGATAGAAGGAAAACCTTTTACACTCTGAGAACAGTCAAGCATGTTACCCAGGGGTTGTGCAAGCCCATCCTTGAAGGTTTTTATGACACAACTGGATAAAGCCCTGAGTAATGTGGTCTGACCTCATAGCTGACCCTGCTTTGATCAGAAAGTTGGACTAAAGACCTCCTGGGGTTTCTTCCAAAATTAATTGTCCTGATCCTTTATAGCTGCACACTTACGAAATTGTAAGGCTGTACATGATGTTCTTCATCTTTTGAGCATTGTGTGCCTGAATCCTCTGCAGCTTCTTCTTTCCAAGGCAATTCACAGAGGCTGACATCCTGAAGTATACTGCAAAACTACATTTCATTAGAAACGTCTTTTTTTTTGGTTTTTCTTCTGTTTTCTTTCATCTGAAAATTAGATTAAGTTTTCTTTCCAAAAGATAATAAACACTTGTTACAGCTGACTGGAGGGGAGGAGAAGTAAATGGACAAGTTCTGTGCCTGTTAAAAGACAAAATTACCTAAAAGGTAGCTTTAATAATATCCAAAGATATCACAATAAATTATCAGTTTTGTTTATAGTTTTGGAAATGAAAAGCAGTTATTTCTAGCTAAGTTTCACTTAATTTCAGCTATTAAAATTAATGTGTTATTACATATACGTATATTGCATTTTTTATTTTTATGACTGATTTAATCAGTGTCATTGCTGAATAACTATGCTTTCTGAACAAATTTTGAAAAATTTCAAGTTCTTGTACATCAGGTATAGTTTTATAAACTGTTAGTAGTGCTGTACTTTGATCAAAGCAAATATCTTCATTTAAAATTAATTAAGAAAAATAATAGTACTTTTTCAAAGGAAAGTCTTTTTTAACTTAAATTAGCTTAAATTCCAGAAGAATTAATTATGTTTAGTGGGAGCCTTCATTTTGATATCTGTTTTATGAGTGTGGCTTCAGTGGTTGTGTTTTAAATGTTCTAGATGTCTAATCCAGGATAGCATCTATTTGCCCTCAATCTGAGTATTTTCACTGTCTTCATTACATAATGAAGATGACCTTCTGGCTCAAGAAAGCTCATACAGGTAAATAACAAAACTTCCCTGAGTTTCCCACAGTCAAAGGAACCCAGATAAGAGGTAGTTTTTTACAGATTTCCCCAGATCCCCCAAAATTCTTGGAAAATTAAGCTATGTACCATCCTGAAAAAAAAAAAAAAACAAACAACAAAAAAACCCAAAACATATTGTCCTTAGCCTGAACAGAACTCTAACTTGTGGAATATATGTAGGCTAACCTTCTAATATGTCTACCTCATGAATTAGGTCACTGGTTGCACTCTGAAGAAAGGACTCGTACAAAAGCCTGAATTCAGAATTGTAATACAAGAAAAAAAAATGTGTGAGGAGGAATGAGCTTTGCCTAGCTTTCCCTTTGCTAAGTATTTTTCCATTGCATTTTGCCTTCTTTTGTGATGTCTTTGCTTGTTCCTGAGAGCACTAAATTCTTTCTGCACAGAGGCCAAAAGTTATATCCAGTGATAGCAAAAGAAGCTGTGAAGACAGAACCAACTCAAAATGTCCTTTAGCTTGATGGTTTGTAATGCTTAGATATGAAGTAATAAAAATTCTTATATTAGACTGTCAGTTGTACTAACAATAAAGTCTTGGCAATATATAAGGTATATTTCTCTTCTGCCTTTAAGATTTTGAGGGTAACACAGTTCATAAGTTGCTGAACCTCCACCGAAATGATGGGGTCATGCATACATGTAACCTTGCTCCAAAACTTCAGAAAATATAAGCCACTCTTGAATTAGGTATAGCTCTTGCCTAATTATTAATTTTTAATGTGGAAAAAAATCTTAGTCATGGTATTCTCCTAGGAATTCTGGAACAGAAATTTGAGACTTCATTACATTATTCAGGAAAAAATAGAATGGAAATTAGGTGGAGAAAGGTTGTTTTTATGACCGCTCAAAACATGTTCTACTGCACAAAGATTCATGTCATCCACTTATTATATGATAAATAGATTCAGATGTTTTTGTATTACTGCCTCTACACCTTGCTATTGCACTTCTGATTAACTTGATAATAAATAGTAACAGCGGAGACAAATTGTATTCTCTGGAAAATGCATGCGTGTATTATATGCTTTACGCCTGCACTTTCATTGTATTTTTTAAATATCTTTAACTTCAGTGAAAAGATTATTTCAATTAAAACCTTATGCATGAAAGTGATAAGCTGGAGTTAAGAATGGTTTTATCAATTATAATTGTTCTTACTATACCAGGAATATACATTTTCAATGTTTGCTGTCACAATTTTTTATTTTTTAAATGGTTTGTTTCTGAATGGTTATGGGGCTGCTTTTTTGTTTGAGAATTTACACAACACTTTATATTGCTTAACAGACAATTTATCTACATGATGCTGTTTGCACAGATAAAACATTGGTTTCAAAGCTACTTGCAAAGACCTCTGAATACATTTGTAGTTACATGACGTGGTTTCTTAAACTTTTAACAATCTCTACTTGCAAGGTAGAATCCTGAGTTCTATGTTTAAGCAAAACTTTCTATAAATACTTCAGAAATATTTTAGGAAATTCTACAGTTTCCAATTTAGTTGATAGTTTGCAAGAATCTGCCAAACAACAGAGCTGCAATGCTCTGATGAGAGCCATAACTATGGCTAAGTATTGATTAATTTGAAACATAATATAAGAGAGAGAAAGAGTGTTGTTGCTTGTGTGTCTGATAGTCTAAAGTGTTAGAGTTTATCACCCTGAGAAGTGAAAAAATTTTAAAATGTCATTCATTTAACAATTGTAGATTATGTCAGGGCAGCGCTTTTTATATGAATTAACTATTCTATCCATTGGCTAATATTACTGAGAAAATGTATTTTTAAAACAAGGAGGGCAATAAAAATGCAGGGATAGGGATATTTTTATCACTATAAATTATGCCCAAAGCAGAAATTGAATTGTTTTAACTGACAAAAACAGCTACCTTGCAACTGAAGTTCTCCAGCTTCAGCAAAAATCTATCCTATAGTCTGATTGTGTTTTTATTTTTCTTTTTAAAATCTTACGGAATGGTTACTGTTTACCTTTTTCACAATGGAACTCGGGGATAATTTGCTCCTCTTTTTCTTTACCTATTTTGAAGAGATTTTTTCCAAAGTTAAAAGCCTTTTTTCCAGGTGAGACTTCATCAGGCCCAAGGAATGGGGGAAGGATATTTGTGCCTAAGCACTTTATTTTCATGCTTTAATATTCCAAGATTTTTTGTCCTGAGTGAGCCTGGAACTTATGATTCCTGGCTAAGTGTGAAATCTTACATTTGTCCCTACATAGTTTGAGCTGCTTTTTTGGACCAGTTCTCCAGCTCTTCCTGTCCTGCCTTTCTGAACTCTGGTTCTGTCCTCGGTGAAGGGGATGATCTGTTGAGCTGTAGAAGCCTGTCAGAAAAGAAGTTTCTGGGTACTAATTTTAATAGAACAGATCCACTATAAATCTAGTCTGTCATTTCCTGATATATAGCCTGAAAGAATAAACACTCAATAATTTAAGCACCAGTACATTAATCCCTCATTAGGAACTCATTCACAGACTAGTCCCAATTTACTTCTAATGTTTGTCATTTGTGAACACTTCCTAGGTAATGTGAACAACTATTTCGCACACAAACTTATCAAGTTCAAATTGGTTTTGTTTTTTGGAAGTTTTCAGATTTTGCATACTTAAAAGTCGGGACATTCTTATTTCTCATCTATATTTAGGTGACAGAAAAAAAACCAAACAGGAGTGTAAGAGCACCTGATCAGCAATGAATCTTGACCTGGCTCTTATGTTGATCATTTTTCTGTATAGCAAGCAGTGTGGGTGTGACAGTACTCACACACAAAACTGACTTACGTGTTTTGCTGACTTTACCTTATGTGGTGGTATACTTGATAAATACTTAATATTTTACTGTTTGATTGACTGTTAGCTTTTTTTAATGTATAACTTTAGTATATTAACTTGTTCAAAGCATTCATTCTCTGTAACATAAAATAGTTCTCAGATGTTCATTAAAGAAGGATAGAACCAACACAATTGTTGACCTCTTCTGTTTTGCCGAGGGATGTTTTTGAAATGCTGATGTCTAAATATAAGTGTTTGCCTTTCTTCAAGAACTATGGTGACTATTGGGTCTCCAAACCCTGAGAACTTCCTAAAGAAGCAGTATTTTTATTTTCATTGAACTTCTGTCACATCCTATTGAGAAGGTTAACAGTGATTACTGCCTTTCAGGGAAATTACACATGTGAGAATCTACTTCATTCATTGTGCTATTTTCTGCTAACATTTGTGCATCTCAGTGCTGAATTGAGTACAGCTGCATCAAAGCTGAAGTGAAGAAATTGGATTTCTGGAAGACTCTGTTGCAAAGACCGAAATAAGTGGTAACTTTCTACCTGAAGAAAATTAACCAGATGTGAAATATTTACTTGCGAACTTTAAAAGTTCCAGATGACCAAAGGATATTTACAATAAACATAAATAATTCAATGGTTGAAACTAAGGCCAGAAAAATACTGAATTGCCTGTGTAGTATTTATTTTAAGTAAGGTCATTTTTTACATAGTTTTTCAACAACACCTTTCTTTCTTTCACTGTGAGGATAACCATGAGAAATACACTAGAAACATTTGGAACAATACTGTCTTTAAATATGACCCACTTACTCTGACAATATGGCACTACAGTGGAATGGCATTATAGGGAAATTAGTGAGGTAAAACTCAACCCAGGACATTTATTTACAAAGTCTTTAAGCAAGCGGGTTTTACGCATTCACACTCTCTCACTCACATACTCTGGCTAGCATCACTATGTGCAATATGAAAAGCGTGCCATCAGGTTGTCACCAGTTCTTCTTGACTGGAGATGACAAAAATGTTTCTGGACAATTCTTTTGCAACCCTTAGGAGTCACCAGAAGTTACACCTGAGAATCTTGCTAATTTCTGCTTTCATAAATCTTTGGCTAAATTGATGCCTAGTCTATGTTTTTCCTCTTACATTTCCATAGTCTGTTCTTTTGAGCAAACAGAAAAGAAAGGAATGTGTGTACCATATGCCGCAACCTAGTTTCCATCTTCCTTGTGTGTGGGTAGCGGTCTTCAGCTGGGAAGTCATCTGTGCTGTGACCTTTTCAGAGTGCAAGCCATTTCATATCAAGCAACTTCTTCATCAGTGCTTCCCATGAGAACAGTGCCTGGGGAAGGGTGGCCTTTCCTTCCCAGTGCAGGCCACCTTTTTAAAGCATTTTCTGCTGCTCCTTCTGATGCTTACATGTATGCTTTTCATTCATTCTGCACCGATACAAAACTTACTATTTCTGTTATAAATTGGTGCAACATAGATGTGCAAATATTTGCATTACCTGAGGACTTGCTGCCGTAAAACTTCAGAATAAACCAGAAGTCTGTCTTCAGTCTCAGTTATTGGTATTTAATGGTATCTATTAAGCCCATCCTAAGGGCTCATCAAAATCTAAGTTTGAATAATGATATACAGGAAGACCACTATTAAGATTGGGCATATTTGTGGAGAACAAGAGATCTCTTCACCTGGAGGCTTCTCAGTGCTTACAGGTGCTCTGTGCCAATGAAGCAGATTAGCAATGCTCTAAGGAAAGGGGGACCATAATAAAGAAATGGACCTATTGGAGTGGGTACAGAGGAGGGCCACAGAAAGGGGATGGAACACGTCTCCTGTGAGGAAAGGCTAGGAGAGTGTTGGGAGAAGAGAAGGGTTCAGGGAGACCTTATTGTAGCTTTCAATACTTAAAGGAGGTTTATATGAAAGATGGGGACAGATTTTTTTAATAGGGCCTGTAGCGACAGGATAAGGGATAATGGTTTTGTTATAATTTCCCAGTTTAAAGTAACAAAATACAGCTTTTGGACAATATTCTGATTGTCTTATTAATGTATTATATGCATTTCCACTGATAAGATCATTATTTTAATCTCTAGAACCTGGAAAATATACCCCTACCCTTTAATTTGGCAAAACATGCTCACTTAAGTTTCCATCATTTGCATTGTATTTCATTTGGGTCTTTACAGGAGGCCAGCTATATTAAACCACTGGGCATCTTAAAAGGAAGGTTAATTTTTACTTGTTTTTATATATTTATTTTTATATATATATATGAATAAGGTGTAGATCTTGGCAGCTCAACACAGTTCAGCAATGACAGCAATAGTTATTTTACAGATTCACAAAACTGTAATCTCCGTAGTGCACTGTGATGTAACTTTATATATATTCATAGGATTAATTATATTAATTATATGTACCACTGTGCTGATCCCCTAGCTGATGGTTAAAGTTAACCATTCAAATAATTCCAAAATCTAAGAGTCATAATTATTGACTGTCTGCTGACAAATGTGTGGGATGGTATGGTATGTTGGTTTGGGCTGTTTTTTTTCAGGAAGTCTTCTCATGCTGGCTGCTACATGGTGGCTGCTAGGTACTTTCTCACTGTCAACACACCATCTAATGAGATTATCTTCATAGTCAAGCTATATAGCAGTTGAAATGTGAAGAGAGGAAGAAAATTGTCACATGAAGATAAAGGTTTAGGCTTTTGTTTAGACGATGTTTCTAGGCCTGGAATAAGCTCTTTCATGGAATTTAGCCAACTTAACTAATATATTTGGAGGATCTCTTGGAAATTATGCATACCAAAACTCTTCCACTGTTCCCCCAAACCAACATACCAAACCCTCTGAAAACATCTTCAGGCAGCTACTTACGTAGCGACATTAATAATCAAGACTGAATGTGATTTGCTGCAGGGAAATCTAAGAAAGTAAAGGAAATAGGTTGTTTTAACAGGTTTTTGAAGTACTGCAGCCAAAATTATTCTTTACATTCTATATTTAATAGAGTGTAATAGAATGAATGACAAAACCAAAATCCATGGTTTCTCGTGGCGTCTCAGCTGACTCATAGACCGTACAAATTCACTTAAGATTTTACATCAAATGAAACATGGGGGAACTCCTCTTTGACTGTAAATTTTGAGCAAAACCATACTTTCTTCAGTAAACCATGGTTATGCAAACCTTGAGAAAGTTTCCAAAACTCTGTTTTTATTTGATCAAACACATCGATGTGGTTATTCGCTGCTGCATTCAATTAACAAAAATTTAGCATGTAAGCATTGCTGTCAGAATCCTGCTTCTATTAATGATGTTTCTCTGCAGAGCAGGAAACTGATGTGGTGTTGGCTTCCAGGCAGACTCTCAGTGATGACCACATTTCTGGCTTTGACATAAAAAACATTCTATATTTTGGGGCTGTTAGAAATTGGACGTGTTTGGCTGAGACCATAAGAAATGATTGAGACCTTGGTTGAAAGCATTGCAGTATGGAGAAAGGCCATTGTAAGCAAGCAGGCACTGCTCCTGCAGCAAGTAATTAAGCAGGGGGCTAGGATGGTTTTAGTTAGACTCAGGACTGCTGTAAAGACTTTGGGCAGACGGTCGATGGATATAACTTGGCAGGAAGTAACTTGGCAAGGAGTTAGGAACTACAGCACTGAACATCAAACCTGGTACTGCAGGACCAATTTTTCAGGGAATGTAGCTTCAAGGGGAACTTAGGAAGTATTAGAGTGAGCTTCTGAAAAGCAAGTTACCTGACAGCAAAACTATTAAGCTACTGATCTGGGGAAGAATCAGTAGTAAAATGAGAGCACACTAGACTTGTGATTAACACATCAGATAAAAATGAGATGAAGAACTGGGGACACTTGCGTAGATTTTCTTTTTGCTATAAATGACCAGAGGGCTTCAGTTAGGTGCCCCCAGTGCAGAAACTTGTTGAGTGAGGAGGAGATTGGTAGACTTACGATAGAGTCTGCATGACATGCCAGTTCCCATCTCATCTTCCACCAGCATCAGTAATACTCTTTGTACTCACATGCAGTCCTGCTCTATACACCTTTTATCTCTCCCCCTCAAATTATTCAGTCTTTCTCCTTTGTAAAATACAATTGGCCTGCTCTTTCAAAGAGCAGATGAACAAAATAACATTGTTCTGTCCCTCTGCATCAGGAGCTGGAACAACAGTTCTGGCTGGACATTTTTGGAATAATCTACTCACAAGTCTAATTATAATAAACCCAGCAACCCATATTTTTTCTTACAGTTTCTTTTGTGGGTTTGTTGGGGTTTTTTTTTGTATAGTTATACATATAATGTAAGTAGCAATAAGAGGATTTAACCTAACATTGTGATAAGCTAAATGGCAGTATTATCAAATTTGAAATGCGATTAAATCTTGAAATCTCTTTTTAAAATATCAACCAGGATGTCATGAATGTGTGCTAAGTTACAAATAAATAGCACATAAATCTACCCTGAGCTGATTAATATTGTTCTCTATAATACAGCTACCACAAAACTCTGCTAAGATTTGGAATTTTCAGCCTTTCATCAACTATTTTTCTGAAGCTTCTTTTTTCTCCATGGGCACAATTCATTATTAAGATAATCTAAAGAAAACATACAGGCTTTATTTGCCTAGCCAGAGAAATGTGACTTGAATTATGTCTTATGTAAAATGTTTGTGTTATAAACACAAGAAAAATTGTGTAAATACAACAATTCAATTAAAAGTTTTCAAATAATTTATACTTAAGAGGTACCCCTGAATTCTGCCACTGAAGAGCTCCTAATCGAGCTACCTTTAAAATCAAATGAAATGTGATCTGTTCATTTGCAAAGCCTAAAATCATTAAGCTTTTATTTTCTACCTTTTTGGTCATTTACAGTAGTTTCAAAGCTTCCTTGAAATAGCACTTTACAAACACAGCTTTTACCTGTTTAATAGATTTAGTCCTTTGTAACCATTAAAAGCAGTAGTTCTCAACCCTGGTGTGATCTGGAATTAACCTTATGATTCTCCTATTTTCTACATTACAGATTATGATCAGGCAGTCAGTCATCGCAAGTTCTTTTAGAACTGAATTGCTAGACTGGAATGACTTAAAGACATGATGTTAGTATTTCTTGATAAATATGTCCCTGCCAACTAAGTCATCTGTGTACACCTTATGTCTGCCTCACTGATATAAAATGCATGATTTTACTCTTCTTTCATTAACTTTCAGCACAACTGCATAACCTCCCAAGGTGGGCAAGCTAATATGACATACGTGGATGTTTACCAAGAGTATATAACATCATAGGAAACATCCACTATTTTGTGAAGCCCCTTTGATTGAGATGTGCCTAAGTGAATAGCAGAAATCTGTGGCTGCTCAAAATCACTTCATTGGCTTCAGCAGACAAAAGCATAATGTAAATTATTTCCCAGTTTAGACCAATTCCAAAATATACTTACTTTCATTTTAAGTGAAAACTTTTTAAAAATTGAACATAATTTTTAAGCAATATTAAACTAAATGTTTGCAAGGGTTTATTTTTAGAAGGTCTAGAACATTATTGATTTGATATTAGCCATGTAAGGGCAAGAGAAGAGATTAATAGCTAGGATATGAAAAAGGTAAGGCTACGAATATAGGATTTTTTTAAGTAACATAGTTTCATTCATATACAGTCTCTTTCAGAATTATTATAATTTTTATATTTGCTATTTCTTATATTTTGTTGTACCGTACTTTACAGCATCAAGGCCTTCTCTGTTTCTCACTCTGCTCCCCCAGGGCAAGTAGGCTGGTGGTGGGCAAGTGTCTGGGAGGGGGCACAGCCAGGACAGCTGATCCCAACTGACCAAAGGGATAATCCATACCATGTGACATCATGGTCAGCAATAGAAGTTTGGGAAAAAAGGATGAAGCAGGGGGACATTTGGAGTTATGGCGTTTGTCTTCCCAAGTAACAGTGACACTTGATGGAGCCCTGCTTTCCTGGGGATGGCTGAACACCTGCCTGCTCGTGGGAAGGAGTGAATGAATTCCTTGCTTTATTTTCCTTCCATGCAGTTTTAACTTTACCTGTTAAACTGCCTTTATCCCAACCCACGAGTTTTCTCACTTTCGCCCTTCCAATTCTCTTCCCCTTCCTACCAGAGCGGAGTGAGCAAGAGGCTGTGTGGGGCTCAGCTGGCTGCCAGGGCCAAACCACAACAACGGCCCAATTCAATTCCAGAGAATAAAACATGAATAGTACTTCAAGTGCTTACAGATGAGTTTGGCAGAGCTAGTTGCACCACAGTTTTAGCTATTTCTGATCCCTGTAGAACTGGCTATCTCTCACTTGTTATCAGATAATCTTTTTTTTTTTTAATGTTCTAATATTTGGGTGGTGTTTTATGTAATTTAATATTTATGCATGATTATTAGGAGATATGAAATTAGCAAAATTTAAAGAAATTTTACAGAAATGTGAACTGTAAGAATTTTTTATTGCTGTAAACATTTGCTAAAGTGGGTGTATCTGCAACAGTGGGCACAAACCACAGTAGCTTAGAATGCAGCTAAAAATTTATTTGTTCTATTTGACCACTCTTTAATTCCTTCAGAAGTAATTCCAAATAGCTTTCTGCAAGTTCTTTAATTCTTCCAGTATCAGCTCTTTAAAAATAAAAAAAACCCTAGGAATTTCTCAAAGCATTTGAAACACTGCTACGGCTACAGAAATTTCAAATAATAATTAAAAAACGAATAGAGTATGACCTCATTAACTATCCCATGGCCATCTGCAAATCTAGAACTTGGGAAAAAAAGGTACTAAGTTAAAATGTGTATATGATTGCTCTAACAACTCAAGCTTAAATCAACCTCCATATTCTCATGAGTTGGTCTTCTTTGGGATTTATTCTAATTGGTTTTTATCAATACATTTTTCTTTTATTTCATTACTCCTGTTACAATTCACAAAGGATAGCCCACTCATTAATGAGAATTAGCAAAGCATTATTAAGATCAAATGCCCTTTTTCTTTTTTGCCCTTTTGCTCAAGGGCAAGTACTACAGATCTTTCTGATATCCTGGGTAGGAGTAAAAGTAATTTATTTCATAGTAAATTATTCTTCAGTGCCAGAATCCCAATGTCATATGGGGCACTCGGTGACAATCCTGTTCATAATATTACCAAGAGCACTTAACAGTGCTCTTTTACTGAAGGATTTCTCTCCTGAAGGTTGAAATGTTTCATTGCTGGAAGCAGCCCTACAGCTGGTGTATGAGATGAGAGAGATAACCCTGCTCTCTGTCCTAAAGGCAATTAAATACAGCCCTGAATGGCACAGCTAACTGAAAGTGGATTTTTATTTTGTATGTACAGTTTCTGTCAAAACCAACAGGTGTTAATTCTACTTTACCAAGAGCAGTACTTGGAATGTAGCTTAGTGTGTTAAATCAACACTGCTTTCAAGCAGCAAAGAAGATTCTGCTGGTTTTTTCATCCTTGCTAGACTTTCTTTCATTTATTCATACTATTAAAAAGTATTTAGGACTGTAATATAGAAAGGGTTCTTGGTTTAGACATAAATTCAGAATAAAAGATATTATTTGGATTCACAAAACCAAAGATAATTTTTCCTAGAAATTGTTTTAGTTGATACTAAATAGTGATTTGATACTGCTCAGTCCACTATGTTTTTTTAACAGCTTTCCAAGAGGTTTAACTATGGAGCTTCCCTGTTTTGGTTTTGTTGTTTATATATATATATATATATATATATATATTTTTAGTCCATCTAGTAATTTTCTCAGCAGTTACCTGGTACCGGCTGACAGTAACCTTCTAAGGGGCTGAATTCACCTAGCTTTCTGCTATGTGTATGAACATATGCAACCTGCATACAAGTCCAGGAGATTTGTTCCAGCCCAACTTAAATGTCACTCTTTCAAGCGGTGTGGGTCCTTCAGTTTTTCTGCACACTGACCATCACAACATCACATTAACTAAGAGCATAACATACTCTGCAGATTTCTCATATGCTTTTATTTTCCTATCATCAGATTTAAGGAGGGCATCACACCGTATTGTTCAGTCTGACATGACCTCACACATAGTCATCTATTTTTGAATTTGCAGGTATACCTTTCTCTCTGTGGTTCACTGAACTCCACCTGCCATTAAGTGATAATTGCCTTACATGTTGCTATTTAAGTTAAAAAGGACTTGCTAATATGACTTCATTTTTAATATGCACAGCAAATTTCCAGTAAGTATTGACTGGCCTTACTGATGAGAACTTAGGTATGCAGAACTAAACCAAATGAGGCCAAATGAGTCAGTCAAAAACTAGAACACAGAAATTTGTGTTGAGGCTTTTGATATGCCCACACAACTGGCTTCTTAAAAGACCTTCTTATCTGAAAGTTAGAATTCTCTGGAAGGAATGAAATGAATTTTCCTCTAAAAAGAATTAGGGCCATCATACAATGCCTAAATACAGCGGTAATCTTATGATTTTCAAGGTGTACTTGAAGGTGTGTTCATTTTTTGTGGAATTTTAGTGTGTAAATTGGATGTCTAACTCCTTGAAGAGCCCTTACAGTTAAAGGATTTCAAATAATTTTCATACTCATTAAGTGTTATATTTATTTGTGTTGTCATGGTGAAACTGCACTTTGAAAGTCTAATGATAACATTGAAGACTTAATACATAAGGCACACAAGGAGTGAAGTGATATGGAGAAATCATCTCTAGGCTTTAAAACAGTTTGTTGGCTTCTCTAATTGCATCTTATCTCCCACTGCATCACACTTAGTTAAAACAGCAAGAAAGAGATCAAAAAGTTAATACAGATGAAATACTGCTCCCTCAGAGGGTAAAGGAAAATTTTCTGTCCAATTAAAGCTAGGGTTTCTGGAAAAAAGGCAAGGAGGAGAAGTAAACAGTGCTGTCATGACAAAAGAAAATTTTATTAGATAGTAGTAAAGAGTTTTGGATTATGCTGAAAGATAGAGAAAGAAGGCCTTGCAGTGTATCAAGCATGAGAATATTAGCTTTTTAAATAATACAGCCATCCTGGTCTTCTATCCTGTTTCCAAGGGGAATGAAAATATGACTTGCAGCCAAAAGCTGAATTTTATTAAAGTTTCTTGTTGTCCTTTTGTATCACTAATTCCCAGGAGGTTTTTTGTTGTTGTACCAAGAAGCCTGTTATTAATTAGCTATATTTCTAGGAGACACTGCTTTCCAAAAGATGACTGAGAAGTCTGGGCAATCCGACTTAATTCCTGCAGCTCTTCTGCAAACTCTCATCTAATGTCATCAAACACTCCCCCTGCTCCAGCAAAAGGAGTGTCCCCTGAGGCTGCTCATTTTCTCCACTCCTAAAAATATTTCCTTCTGTTTCAAAATGAGAATTCTGGTGGACAGGACAGAGGCTCTTGTCACCTCCAACAGGCTTCTGGTATCCAGGGATCATGCTCTGAAAACTGTTAATCTAGGACAGTAAATGTTTGGGAGGAAACTCAAGTGATGTTCATGCTCCAATCAGGTAGAACATAAATAAAAGATTACAATATCTAACAGTATTTCTGAACATATTTTAGGGCAATAGGCAATAACAATGAGTAAATCAGCTGCTGATGATCCCACCTTGTTCCCACTGTTGAATTAGGTTTTCACTTACATCCTTTGTCCTTGCAAATTGTTAGACTGTCTAATAGATAACACATTGTCCTAACCCGTACATTGGAATCACCAAATCTGTTGCTTTCTGCGTTGCACCCGCCCTCTGATACTTATATCCAAATATTTGAACTAAGGTTGGTTTGGTTTGGTTTGGTTTGGTTTGGTTTTGAAAGGAAGGAAAAACTGCTACCTAGACTGAAAATATTGCCAATGTATTCTAAATTTTATTTGCTGTTAAAACCTGTCTGCTAGAATGCACCATCATTTCATATAAAAAAGTTTATTTCTTATAAATGAAATATGTTTACTAGTGTGTTATCTTTTGTTTTAAAAAATGGAAAATATTGATTTTTCTGGCTGTTACTTATAAGAGAAAATGTAGATATTTCTATCATAGGAAACTACAAAAAAAATAGTGTATTATGTGGTGCAATGTCCAGGGTAATGTCAACTTTGACATTTTGAAGTTGAACGTTTTTTGACCAAATTAACTGTATCCTCTGAGGCAAAAAATCTTCTGTTTCCTGAAGAAAAAGTACTTTACTGTACACAAGACTTTGGAAATAATGCTTCTTACCACACAGTGATTTTACAGGATCTGCATAAAGTAAAACAACTGTTTAATAAGATTACCCCGTATGTCTTCTGAGCAAATAAATAGAGTCTATCAAATTAAGATAGCAGGTAACAGGTTCAAAACAAGCTAGAGGTTGCTTTTCCTAAAATGGGATGGTTGAACAGCAGAATTGTGTCAATGGGATATTGCAGATACTAAAATCAGCTGGTCAGATGATATAAGAAGAGGAATACAGCAAGCATTATTAAGAATAAAATCATCAGCTTTGATCAGGCATGCCCCTTCTTAAATTCCTACTCCACTTTCAAGTAATGACTCCCATTAACACACATTAATGTTTTTGGAGACTACTGCTTCTGTCTTGGCCACTCCATTGTCAGGAGTGATTTCAAATAACTGTCTTCCTGCTGTCAGAGAGTGCTGTGGGAGCTTTACATTACCTCCCATCTTGTACTGTTTCAGTGTGCCTGAGAAGAATAAAGAAACTGCAGTTGCAGGGACTTTGGAAGTGCTACTAAAGCTGTGAGACAAGCCTTTAAGATATTCTGATTAAGAATTACTCTGCAATAGCCTAGAATGGCATATGCTTATACTACTTCAATCATGTATCAGACACAGTTCGATCATCATGACAGCATACCTAGGCTATTAAGTTCCTCTCCATTAAGTCCAATTCAGGCTTTTTAGCAGAACCATGGAAAAAGAGACTACACAGAAACTTCTTTTGACTTTGTCAGCTGGGAAGGAATGAGAAGTCTGCATCATTTTCAGTATTTCCAATAAGAAGATGCAATTTCAGTTCTCAAGATATCTTAGCAAGCATCTGTCAGGGTTTGAGAATACCAGTTGTCGCAGAGCCGTGAGGCATATGGTTCATAAGACAGTGTGTTGATGTGCTGTGAAGAGCATCCTCTTGGGCACAGGAAGTAATGTCTCCCACCCTTACTCAGTGCTGCTGTTAATTGCAGTCATGGCTGGGAAGGAAGGGCACTGCCAGATACCTCTGCTTAGATGCTTTATGTGACACTGTGGTACCTTGGGACACTGTGGAAATGGTGAAAAGTGGAATAATCCTATAATAAAATCGGACGTAGTAGATTATATTCATATCGGTGATGAAACTACAGAAATTCCATTAATAAAGATTTCATTATAATGTGAACAAAGTTTATGAGCTTTAGACATCGATACAAAAGGCATGAGAAAGCTGACTGTGAAAGAGAAAAGGACACAAGGAAAGGAAATTTTCAGAAAAAGTCAAACTTTGTGGTTACACTGTCATTTTACCTGTTTCCATAGCAAAGGTCATCTGGTAATATGGATGTCTAACATCCTACTGGATGCATATGAAGCTAACATATTCTAAATCTCTGACCCAAGCACGTTGTTTTTTTAGAGCTGTAAGCATTCTTTACTCTGTGTGTTAAACTTTGTGTATCAGTATTTTCTGCTGTACTGACATTGAAATGTGAGGTTAGTTGCAACAGAACCTGTTAGGCCAAAACAGCCTGACATCTTTCCCCTTAAGGCATCCCAGCCCAGTTACCAGAACTTTATAAAACAATTAAAAGAAAAAAGAAAATCTATCAAACTGAATAAGGCATTCAGTAACTGAGAAAATTTTTGTCTAGGTGCATCACCATCGGGTAAGATAGTATCTGCTCTAATGTTGTTGAGAGGGCTTCCTGATGCTCTCATCTAGGGATACAAGTTCATGGTTTTTTAAAGGTGTCCTGAGCATAAGAATGTCCAGTATTCAAATTAAAAATATTAACTGCATGCTGTGATTTTATAATAAACCACAAATATGCAAAACTACTCCTTAAAACAAAGCATAGACTCCCCCAGAGGAAGTGTGTGGATTAACAATAAGATTTGTTCTGTTACTGGTTTTAGAAATTGCTCCAACTAGAGGGTGCTGACTAAGCAAGATAGTGGCATATATATTTCTTTCTGAAAATAAGAAAGGAAGAGCAAAATATCCCCTGAGTTTCTTCTTTAAAGAAATCATTGCTAATAATTATCTCCATAGTAAGTGCTTTATAATTTAAAGTCACTTCAAACAACTTGGATTATTCACCCACACCAGAATTTATGGTACCTGATGTTTTATCTCTGACTAAAACCTGTCTTTTACATGTCCTATTGGGTGAGGAAATAAAAAATGGAACTGATCTTGTTTAAAATACATATATATTAAGCCTACTTATTCCTGCATCTGCCTGAGATTACCAGATCTATAAAAACAAGATCTGACCTGTTCAATACAATGTCCTGCATTAGGACAGGAAAAGACAACAGACAAGATTGTACCCAGCAATTAAATTTAAAAACAAAATAATTAATGAATATAGAAAATGGCAAAGCACCAAGAATTTGTTTCTCCACAGATAGTTCTGTTCTTTGTTTGCCTGGAGCAACTCTTTCATATAAAGTGTTCAACTGCCGATTTGCATTTCTGCTGCTCTGCTCTGTGTACCACTTTAGCGTAGCTGGGTTTCAAATATCTGACTAAATTGTATTGGTAGAGGAAGGATTTAGCTAACTGTGGACACTCCTTTCCTGGTGACGTTCTGCATGGTGTCTGCAGGAGAAGGATGGAATACCTACCAGAGGCCTGCCAAACTCCTGCAGCAGATGCTTGCTCTAGGGAGTCAATTCCTCATTCTTCTGCTTGTTATTAGCTTCCAATTTCCTGATGGTCAGTCTTCTGAGTGTAGCTATAAATTGCTTGCTTTCTAGACGTGCACTAATTTCTTTCTCCTTTTTGCAGCTTGACAGAGATGTATAGCTTTTCCTTAGTTTATCTTGGGCTGTAATCTCCTCTGTGGTTTTGCATCTCCAGTTCTGGTCACTGTCTGATATCTTATAATGGGTTCTGTCAAAGTTCCATCTTTGTCTATCATCTGAGTCATTAATTCAATATAAGTAATAAATTAATCAAAGGATTCTGCCTGCATATGTAGTCTCTATTAAACATGTATTTTATAATAGCCTTATATTTCTGTGGAGATGTTAGAATCTTTAACCTTACTAGATACAATTTCATAACTAAGTCTCTCATCCTAACAAATCTATTAGCATTTTTATTTTCACATAACTTTCTGAAAGCTATATGCTGAAATTCTCTTTCTCAAATAGTTCCTTTGCTCCTATACAGATGTCAGAGCTTTGCCCGAATATTTTCAAGACTGCAACAATGTCTGTTCCAACTCCTTGGGAATTCCATTTCCTCCCCGTCACTCTAGAGTAAGACAAGGATAACATTGTCCTTTCTATGACTACACTCTCTTGGAATACTAGTGAATGGTCTTGGGTTCTTGAAGAAAGAGCTTAACTGGATTCACAGTAAAAGGCAAACGTTGGAGTTCCTGCAAAATCAAAAATTTAATTGCAGATGGACTGCTTTTAGGGGCTCAATAGATTTGTCTTCAGCAATTTTACATGCACTATAAGGGGATGTATATAATCTCCCTATTATTTTTGTAATATGCAATTTATGGCCATCAGCATCCTCTTAAGTCTAGTCCTTCACAGTCAGTGGGAATTTGGTTGGAAAATAGTTTCCCAGTTGCTTTATGCACAACCACCAAGTCAAAAAGTGATGTTTGCTGCACTGTGGCAAGGCTTTTATTTCTGCTAGGTATAACTGATTCTGCATCACACCTAAGTCTTCCAGCACTGTGAAGACTGCTGGACATTTGTAGCTGTACAGACTGACTGTGACAGCACACAGTCTACCTAGTGGGAAGAGATTAAGAAAACATTTGATTTTTCCCATGGTAAAGAGATTAACACAATATAGTGCATAAATACTGCATTACAAACACATTAATAATCTCATTTACAAGTAATAGAAAACAATGTAATTTGCATTTCGTACATTTATTTAGCAGCAGCATCATTAAATAACTTGTGTGTTTTCCACAGAGAAGTTTGAAGCTCAGTAGTCTTTGGAAAGGAGTGTGAGCCCTTTTAGCATGGTATCTGTTTCTCTATATCCATACTTTGGGTTTGGCTCAAGTGAGTATAGACTGCTTTCACACTGAGTCTTACAGCTCCTTGACAGAACGGATGCACTTTATGAGCACCGTTAAAAATATTTGGCTGCCCCTTTTTCACGGTTTGGTTGTTTTCCAGAGCTGTTTATGCAGAGTTGCTGTTTCTGTCAGATGAAATATACAGGCACGTTACCTTGTCTGACAGAAACAGTAAGCATCAAGGATTTCCTGAGAAGAAACATCAATATGCAGTATGTGAAGTTTCACATTTCCCAACACTACTAATTACATTATCACCTTAACATCAGCTTCTAATAATAGCTATTACTAAAATGTGTACTCCTGTTTATCTTCTTTAAAGGGAACTCATCTGACAGACTTCACAGCTCTTTTATCTCAGCCATTGCCTTAAAGTGACTCAGAGCCTGTTCCAGATGAATCAATAGCAATAATGCAATTTATTTCAACGGTGGGAAGGTTAGAACCACAGCAAGAGGAAAAATGTCCTCCTCATACATATAGTATGAAAGGAGTTGATATTTGTATTTTTAAATTGTGTTCTTGGGGTCTTTTTAACTTTTGTTTTATTTTATTTTCAGGTTGAAATTAGGTGCGACATGCAACCTGACTACAAAGATAAACAGGGCAGCTGTCAGGAAAAGTGAAGTTTATTGCTCTGGAAAGAAAAGATTCCATGTTATACCTAATCTTAGTTATCTATTCAGATCCTTTTTTTAAATTGTAGCTGATGTGTATCTTGTTTGTTTCTGAGAGGGAAAGGATGTAGTACCCAATGAGAGGGTAGCAATATAACATAAATGAAAAAAAGAAACTTTTCTGTACATGAATATGAAAGAGAAAACTTGTCCTGCTTTCAGAGGTATGTTTTTTATGTATATGGATTTTTTATATATGTATGTTCAGCAAAATAGATAGTGAATTCAGGAAGTGACTGAAGAAAAATGCAGCCAAATGCAGCAGAGTGTTTCCAGGATACTTTGAAGGTACCAAACGTTCATGCAGTATATACATACAGTACATAGCAAGTGGCACAAGTGTTCAACAAACAGCCTGAATGAAGTAATCTGTGCTGAAAAATCTAGATAAGATCCCAAAATATTATCTGTAGGAATAAATTGAAAATGATGGACACTGAACACATTGAGGAAGAACATCAACATTTAAGACTAACTTACACATTAGCATAAATTGCAAAAATGTCCATCTCACAGTTTAATTAATTGGAAAAACAGATAACTAATGGTATAGCAAGTAAAAAGTTTTATTAAAACCTACTGTTAATATAAATAAAATAAGCCAGAAACAACTGCAAAATTAGCAGGGAAAGAAACTGGATGTATCGACGCTGAGGGCTACACTAGAATCTGACCTAAGGCATCTAAGGCATGGCAGCACATAAAGCTCTGCATGAATGGGATGGAGCAAATAAAATGTAAATGCAG
Source organism: Phalacrocorax aristotelis (assembly GCF_949628215.1). Lineage (NCBI taxonomy): Eukaryota > Metazoa > Chordata > Aves > Suliformes > Phalacrocoracidae > Phalacrocorax > Phalacrocorax aristotelis. The sequence continues at coordinate 87,626,841 of NC_134277.1, forward strand.
TTTTGGGGTCTTGCTGGAAGAATATGGCAAGAGCTACTGAAGTAGGACTGAGGTAGCAGGAAAATCACTGGAGCACACACCCATGAAAGCCCAAGGAAGCAATAGATAAGCCATAAATAATTTACAGTTTTTGAAAACACTTCAGTGATCAAAGAAGGAGGAGAGTAGAGAGAACCTCTTTAGGTATAGCCAGCCCCAGTTTATTACTGAACTCTAAGAAAGTAGTTCAGAAGAATTTGAGAGGTGAAAACAACAGACTACTTATTTTCCCTGACATTATTGAGAATTAGAGTGAAGAATGTGAATTGAGAGCTTGGATGACAACTGCCAAGTATACATAAACCGGGACTGTAATAAAGATTCTGAATTCGGTTAGCAGTCAATCATATTTGGAAAGCCCTTAAACTTTGAAATTCTGCACTAGATGCAGAATAAAAGAATGTAATTTCTCATGCAATTTTTCACCCTCTGCTCCGTTCCTTAAGTACCAACAGAACTGACACCAAACTGCTCAATGCCTCTGAATGATCACTTCATATCACAGCTTTTCCTTCTTCACCTGATAGAAATCTTGTTAAATAACCAGCTGTGACCTGGTAATTTCTTTGTGTTTATCAAACACTAGTTATTATGTTCTAATGCTTTACAGTGCGCAGTTTGCAAACTACAGAAGGCTGTCACGCACAAATTTAAAAAATGTAAAGGTTTGCAATACCCATGTTTCCTAATTCTTCCTAAATGAGCATCTATCATGTCATACAGATCAATGCCTTTCAGCATAACAATCATTTTAAAGCTCTGCTGCCAGCAGAGCTGTTTCTTCCGTATTAGCCGTAATTGCATAACAACAGGGATTTCACATCCTGTGGCATATAATGTGGATTTTCTTAACAAAATTTATAGACTGTATTGATACAGGCATGTCAGCTATAAGTATAACACGCAAAAACATGGGAACGATTAGAAACATAATAACATTTCAGGTGTACTCTTGGAAAGGAGAGAAACTGAAGCTACCACACTGTGCTGCAGAAGCATATTGCCATAGCAATTTCTGTAGCTTCTTCATAAAAAGAAGATTGTTCAGGTCTATCAGTTATGCCACAGATTAAGGAACATGTGAAGCTTTCCACACAGTGTAATACTGCTTTTCCTAACACCTACTTAGACTGCACTAGGATTTCAGAGAGGTTATTAGAATTTATTAGTCCTGTTGGAAAATAAAAAACTGAAAAAATTATCTTGAAAGTAATGAAGTATCTATGCTTACTTTTCACAACCTGTTTGTTATTACTGTAGTTTAACTGCCCTTGTCTAATAGTTAAGGATAGCATAAATATACGAAATATAACCATTTTCATATGAGTGGCTCAGTAGGATAGAACATATATACCCTGTTGTTTATCTACCGTTGAACAAATTAATTAAATACGGTTGCATGTTTGACGTTTAGGAGAAACAAAGTTCAGTTTCTCAAAACAGCCAAGAAAAATAATTATATTTAAATTTATCAACCCATTTGGAAAACAAGCAGGAGTTTCTTTAGCAGTAGTGGTTTTGGTTTTAGAGTCTTTTGCCATTTTTAATATTTTTAATTTCCTGAAACTAAATCTTGTAGTCAACGGTTCTGAAAGAGGTTAGACTGATTAGAAGCTCTCATACTACTCTCATAGGATTACTATTTTAGTACACGGGCAGAATACTGAAGGTAAACCTCCTGAAACATTTTGTAAGAACAAAATGGAAAAAACAGTCTTGGGCCCATTACAATAAAAAATTGTCATTGAGAAGGAGGGGGTTTAGATGACTTGGGTTTTCATGGGAGTGCAAAGCAAGATTTATGTCTCTTAGTCGGGCAGGACACAAAGCTACCTAAAGTACCCAAGGAGATAAGCTGAGTATATGAAATGTTTTATATTGCTCTTAAGACTTATTTCTATATAAATGTTCTTAGTGATTAATATTTCCATTGATTCAAGTTGTCTGTTATATTCCAACTATTTTCATGAATACTGCCCAGATTTGCTAAGGCTTGCAGTTTTGGGCACTAAAGATTCGTTGTTGTGCCAGGTGGTATAACAGAGGGTAGAAATAGATGCTGGAGATTGTATCACCAATTTTCCGCTCCATTACCAGCTACACATTGTTTTTGTTTTTTTTTTAATGTATCACAAAACAGGACTGTCTGTTCTATGGGGAGAGAAGGTGGAAAAGATCAAACAGGGTGGAGCATGCAAGGACTCCTGTTTTAGGAAAGCCCTGATCTATTTTATGAAGACATACCCAAATGCAGCCTTACAGACTCATGTTCTGCCTTGTCCTCTCTGGAACATCTGTTCATACTTGCTTATTAGAAAGTTTGAGATGTGGGAGGAATGAACAGTCTTCTACAGAATAAATCAGGGATATGTTAAAGAGCCTTTCATTGCCAAGAGATTACTGGAATTTGGAAGAGATTGTGTTGAAAAGCCTGGTAGGCTTCGGTCCATGTCCCGTCTCAGGCTGAAGCGCTTGAAATAGCCCTGAGATTTCCTATGCCAAACCTACTGTGCACAATCCATGTGGCTGAACAGCACGTATCTGCAGCCTATGGCTGAATCATAATGCTGTCCTTGTCTAGCCGTGGTTAGTACAACTTCCTCTAAACTGCACAACGCTTGTTGCAATCTCTGTGTAGGCTATTACACTCACAAGTTGTACAACAACATTGCAGCAGGCTTCTGTTGGCTACAGGATCACCTAAGTGAAATGACAAGGAAGATTGCATCTGAATACCCATTTGACAAATGTCTTAATCATAAAATGTAATAAAAATTATCACTTCCTCCTGTGCTGCTTATACTTGAAAAATGGTGGCCTTGTCACATCAACATAGGCAAGCTGCAAAGTAATTAATGGTGACTTACAGTCACCCACCAAAATTATCATTACCACTCACGGTCCCACAGTTTCTGATTAAAGCAGTGCAGTATTTTTTCATACCGTTAAAATTAAGACTACATTGTACTGTGAATAAACTCATGACAAATGCATCAGTAGTCTCTGATACACAGGGATAGTTTCTAAGGCATTCTCTCAGATTTAGTGTAGATATTAGTGTCACATTTGTTAAGTGGCTGTGGAACCAGTTAAAAAACTTAAGTGCAAAACAAAGGGTGGGGGAAGAAACTAATGTGAAACATTCAACATCGAATCCAATAAAAGACAGTTTCTGCAATCTATCTTGAAGTTATTGTAGAATTTAACAGTTTTAAGCAATCTGGATTTTCAAATATACAACTTAATGCATTTTGAATTTTCCTTGTTGATAAATCTGAATTGCTGGAATTTGCATATGTCTTTATGTAAATATGCTGAGAAATACTGAAATCATATGAGTTTCTAAAATAACATGCCAAGTAAAAAGTCTTGACAAGAAGGTTTTCTCGTGTTACTGCAAAAACGTTTTCTCTCTCTTATTTTCCATGTATAGCGATCACATTAATCAAGGTTTGCTTATGACAGGTCTTGCTGAGGATAAGTGCCTACCCATAACATAATACCAACTATGAAAATGTAATATGAGACTATTGCTGTTTCTCTAGTGGTCAGATATTACAGCTAGTTGTCATTGATGCAAGTTACTTCTGGAGACTGGCACCTTTACCCTGTGCCTAAGACTGTTGTAGTGTCGTGACAAAAGCAAATACACACCTAACACATCCAATGCGTGATATCAATGCAATTTTTTAGTTACAGAGATAAGGGAAGTTGTAGCATCTTTAAAATAAAAAGAAACATATTTTTCAATAGCTGAGTATTGTATACTTTGTCTTGTAGGTCAACAATATAAGCAAGATTAAATTACTAAGTATTATTCTGTTTCTGATAAAACCGTTAAATGCTCCTTAGCAAAAGAAAACGTCCTACACTGTTTCAAGTGGCATGAAACCATACATATGTATCTAACAGAAGCAGCTATGCCAGTATATAGTCAAGGTGCCCTACATTCTAAGAAGTTATTGGAGATGTTGTTTACCCCTACAATTGATAACTCTTAACACGATAACTTCTCTTCATTTAAATAATGATTTGTAAACAGGCTCGCAGCTTGAAAAACGATGAGTATTTAGGTCTGCAAATACTCCTGGAACCCACAATCATTTGGAAAAATAAAGCTTTATTTATGGATGCTTTTTAAAAAGCCAAGTTTTCATCTCAAAGATGATGAAAATATGACTATTTTTTACTCCCCTCTCCCGTCACTCATTCATACAGGCTTTGTTTTCTCTGTATTACCTGAAGAAGCCTTTCAGTTTTATTCTTCTATATTTTTGGAGACAAAGCTATGAATTGCTGCTCCTCACAATTTCAGTAGATTTACAGTCACTTTTCAGAAATCTGTTAAGATCAACTGGGGTAAACCAGAAGAAGTGAGAAGGAAATAGACTCTCATATGGGGTTTAAGCCTTCACAAAAGGAAGGAAATCACAGGTTATTAGTAGTGACAATGGCAATACGCTGTTTTTGATATAAGAAATAAGGAACATGCATGATTAAGAAAACATTGATGGTTGCAGCATGACTGCTGCCTTATTCTTTCCTTCCAATTTTTGTTGTTCCTGTCACAAAGAAATTATAAATAAGAAATTGATGGTAACAGTAGGAATGTGCTGCTAAAACTTTATTTTTAATGCAACTTATATACTCTTTTTTTGTATTTTTGTTTGTGGGGGTTTGCTGTTGGAGTTTTATTTTGTTACATGGTTTACCTTTCCATTGAGCAATAGCAAAATGCTGGGTCTTAACAGGACAGCTTCCCCATGAGGAAAATTGCTCATGTAAAATGTCAAAATATTTTATTTCACATACAACAAACCTGAGAGCGGTGGTCAAGCAAACAGCAATTAATTCTCTCCTCCTCTTTGTTCCTCATTTGAATGTCAGTGCAGATGTCCTGTCTGAGGAAACAAAAGTCATCCCATGAAAGAAACTTAGTCAAAAACAAGCAAAAACTTCTGAAAGTATTTCTTTTCCTGTTTCAAAGTTTCCTTTCTCTCTAGGGGCTTCTCAGTCATTCTGCATTTAAGTTATGGATTTCCTAATTGCATGAGTATCTTTGAACAATAAAAGTTGCCCAAACAAAGATGATCCAATAAAGGAGAGTTACTTGATTTTGGGCATTATGTAGAGTAATGTAGGCTTTGGAAAACTATTTAAGCGCTTCAAACAATGTAACTCAGAGGTTGCAGTTTTTTGCTAAATACTGGGGGAGGTAGTTAACAAGTCTGTGTAAGGTTCTAAAAAATCACAGGCCAAGTCCACAATAACTAGAAACAAAGACTGCTCACAGATAAGTATGAAAGCATGGTGCTACTTCCTGAAAAAAAAATGAAAAGTATCTTCTATCACTATTTGTCATTTACTTCTGCAAGTTTATTCATTCTCTGTCATTCAAAGGGGGCCTTGTAGCTATCTCCACTATGCAGCAGAAGGCTGTCTGACAGAGCAACTGGAAAACATGAAAGACTGATAACTTTATTTTAAGTGATTTGAAAGAATGTGGTAACCCAACTATTCCATACAGATGACAGGAAAGAAATAATTCCGTGAAAACTTATGTCCTTCCAGAATGGTCTTGGTAACTTTTAAGGACCACATAATTAATAAAGATCTTGACACTACTTTGTCAGTTTGATTTATGTAGATTCAAGAAACAGATACATTTATTCTTGGAGGTTAATCTTAATTTCAAGTATTGATCTTCTTACCCAAGGACGTGGCTGTTTTTTTAAAGTAAAACATTGCCTTGAAAAGTCTCCTAAACTATTTTTTTTCTGCTTGGAGTCAGTTACATTTTTTTTTACTTAAAATATCTCTTAATTTTTAATGCTAAGTGTAACCTAGTAAGAAATGGAAGATGTAATTTTACTAAATCAGAGACTGTATACCCCTTAATTTAGCAAAGTTTGTTTAAAAAAAACTACCACCCAGTCAAATTTCTATTGAAAAACTTCTCATAAGAATAATTAGAAGTTATTTGGTCATCTCTTATTAGCACAGACTTTTAAAAACTAGGATGCAAAGGTCATCCTTTGTACACTCAGAATTTGTACTCTGGAAGGAACCTGACTGACCATGGCATTTTCTGACTCTCCAGAATGATAGACTAACAGTGCTCCTGTGGTCCATGAAACATCATGGTAAATCCCTGAAAAGCAAGGCAAAGCATGAGGATATGATTGTCTGAAGTCTGAACAATAAATAAGGGGATAAAGGAAAAAATGCTGTAGCCTTCTGTTTTCCAGCACTGAAGAGTCTTGCCATGAATCTCCAGCCATACAATTCTTTTCCTACAGTCAGCCTGACCTTTGGCTGCACAAAGGCTGTGTTTGCAATGACACCATTGGGAATGTATTGCTTTAGCTATTAAATGTGTCGACTTCTGAGTTTATTTACTGTTTTCTCAGTTCTTTCTGGTAAAATACAGGGTGCAGACTAGGGCAAGTCTCAATAAACTTGAAGAATGAGTGAAGCTTAGTATAATAAGCCTTGACTGAAATACTTCTGATCTCATTATCTTTTGTTGTAAAGTTATTGTTTACAGGACTTCTGTTTATCTTGAATTTTGAGCTCTGATGTTAGTTGAAAATGCTGGTTTAGGTTTTCTGGGAGTGTCTGATCCCCTAGAAGGGCCACGTAAGTTCTGCTAGTTCCTAACAGTGTTTCTGTTACAGATCTGATCAGTGGTCTACATTTTATAATATCCAACCTATCCATGGTTCTTTGCCCCAGACCTTTAATAGGAACCTCTGGCAAAAGTGATTTTTTTTCTACATTCCTTCTTCACTACATCGGTGGGAGATGTCAAGGGAACTGAGATGAAAATGCTGAGACAAACTAAGATGTCAGAACTTATTACTTTTTTGTGTATATGTGTAGAAGAGGTACAAAAAACATCCAGATGTTACAGTCAATTTTCCTTTGAAGGTAATTTTAAATTTCTTAGGGATTTTACTTGAAGGTACAAGTAGCATTCCTATTTTAATGGAAAGCTCAACAAGGTGGGCTTTTTTGCCTCATAATAATGAAAAGGGAATGTTTGTTACAAAATCTGATTAATACCTAACCAGCTGTTATATTGGTTTATAGTTTGTGACCATACTTACCTAATATGAGATTTTGTTTACCTGCATGTATTATTAAAATCCCACATCAACATAGAAGTTTAATAACTATTTCTTCATGAAGCTTATGCCTGTTAAAAATTGTTATGTGCCACTCACATGAAGACACAAGGAAATAATAATGTTTCTGCTTTATATATTGCTTGTTAGCTTTTAAAATTTTAGTGGAAGTTAGTGTTCTAAAAGACTTTTGTCCTTTTAAGGGACTGTGTTTGACTTGCTTACCACCAGAAGAAACAAAATGATGATGAATAGTGGTTTTATTCTGCTTACAGTCAATAATTTTTTTTTTAATAGTGCTACTCTCTCACGCTGTTTCAGTGCTACTTAGTGTCTTAGAGCAAGGTCTTCAAGCCTCTTCATTTCTTCTCAGCTCTGCTACCTGCAGATTCTTCCTAGGTTCTATTATGCTTTTTCAGTTCCAGGATAACACGGTAGTGATGAAAGCCATCTTTGCAAGGCCTTGCTTTGCTTTGCTATATGGCTTAACAGGAGTCAACTCAGTAGAGCATTAAAAGATTTTAAGAACACTTCCTTTAGTCAACAGCTGTTCTTGTTTTGCAGAGGGTCTGATTTGGTCCAACAGATGGACATTTATGGTATCTTACACTTGTGCTCTTTGGGGTCCTGATTTATCACAGTAACACATTGAAACCGCTGAAGTTAAACAGGCATAACACTGTAGTGACATAGTGATGAATTAGGTTTTTATTGTAGTTGTGCAGACCAGTCCGGACAACTACAGAGATAATAAAGTATGTTGTTCTCAGAATTTAGGAATCAATCTAAAGTATTGTTCTACAAGCTATAACATTCTCAGCTTGATTCATCAGTTATATTGATTTTTTTTACATCATAAAATAATTCAGTCTCAACAGTTTAAGCAACATTTCTTGGTTTTTGGGTTTTTTTTAATTGCTTTTAGTTATTAAGTATAGATTTCTAAAGGACACTGCCACAACTCTTCTATTGTGCACCTTCCTGCAGTCAGAAAATCTGGGGATCTCACCTAGAATAAAGAGAGGGGAGAGAGAGAAAGAATGAGCTATGTTACCATTTCTTACATGTGGTCAGTTTTCAACTCTAGCAAAAATGAAGAAATACAAACTTTCTGAAAACACTGAGGGGCAGAGTTGTTAATCTTACACAAAGTATTTAACATCAGGTTGAATCTAATGCCTCTGGGTTTTGACAAAGGACACAGTACAGATTGCTTCACTATGCAAGGCAGCATCACTGATCATCTAATAATCTGTTTAGATTACAAATGCGGTGAGTGGAACTCATGTCATTAGTAGTGAAAATAATAGTAAAACTTGAAATATTTATGATGGATTTATAAATTTGTGCCTCAATCTGTGAAGAAGTTAAGTGCACATGGAAACTTACCTTACAAATGTGAAGAGAAGAAACAAAAGTTTTCTTTTAGCACCAGCCGAAATCAATAGGGTAACTATAACCTGTTTCCCATATACATGCATAGAATATATCTGCAAAGAAAATAATAGTGTTATAGTAGAATTTGGAGTGCCTGTGCTGGTCTAGTTGAGCTAACATAGATAATAGCAATACTGTTGATTTACTGAGAAGACTCAGAGAGATGTTACTACATCCATAAATCTAGGCCTCTTGCTTCTTTGCCCCATCATGTATCTGATGCCACAGCAGAACCGTATGGTGATATTCCCATCAGAACGGCACCCATCCTTGTATTACAAGATTACTTTTCCAAAGCATTGTACGACTTAAGGGTCTTGATGTGAGAAAATATCTTGCTGGCATTCCTGGACTAAGTGGGAGGAAAGTGGTGGTAGTCCACTGTCACACCTAGCTTTCTGTTTGCATAAAGTAAGGTATAGCACACTTTGTTATGCCTCTTAGAATATCCAAGGATGTCCTGTATTTACAGAAATGAAAAAAGCTAGTCTTTTAAGGCTCATTGTCATGCAAATAGAGAAAGAACAAGACACCAGTCTTACTTCAAATGCAGGAAAGCTGAAGGCATAAAAATTTGTCTCCTCATAGGGATATTTCTTATCATACTGCTAACCAGAGCATGAAATAAAATCCGTCAACAGCCATTTTGCTTCTTTGCATCGAAGAGGATTTTGTACAACTGGAAAAGGGAGCTGGAAGTACAGGTCTGTGGTTCTGCTGTGTCTGTCACATTAGATTGCCTTTAAAGTACCCAGTGATACATGTAAAAAGCAGAGAGTATCCTGTATGTTTGTGAGAAAATGTAAAGGGTGCGCAGGTGATTTCTCTGTATCTGGAATGATTATATTTTATGTGAACAAGATGAAAATCAGCAAGCTGCTCTGAATGATTCGCCTAAAAACCAAAAACAAAATTAAAAAAAACACAGAAAAACAGGAGGAGATTAGTCTGCTTTGCATTGTCAAACTGTGTTAAGCAACTCAGAACTGACAGTCATGAAGGGAAGGTATTCCACTTCCTTAAGATACTGAGCTTCAATTGATTTTTGCTTAAGGCTGTGAGGATTCGACAATTAAGTCAGTTAGTTCATGTCTCAAAAAAGACAAATGTCAAAAAGACATTTGCAGCACGTTCCGGGGGACTTGAAGGACATTAGGTGATCTGTCCTGGGTTCTGATTTCTCACCTAACATAAATTTACTATCTTGGGACTTGGTCACTCAGTATGTGAGGCCTTCCTTAGGACTTCATTGTAATGCAGAGCTAAGGAAGATGCTTCTAGCAGTCCAAAGGTGGAATAAAAAGTTCTGAGCCCTCATCTTCTTCTACAGTCATCTTTGTACTTCTTTTATATACCACATTAGTGGCTATTTTTGAATAGTTAAGTGGCTGCATGCGCTCCCTTCCTATTCCTTCTTTATTCCTTATATTTCAGGAGTATTGGTTCCACATGGATGAGGAATAAGAGAATTTTTTGCAGCATTTCTTACATGGATCTTGTCAGGATCTACTTACAGATCTCTTTTAAAGCAAAAACTTAATAAAATGCTGTTGTTCTGGAGCTCTGTTTCCATTTCTGGTAATTTTCAGTGTCTTACCTTTCTACCTGTTTTGCTGCCATTCCTGGCTTTATTTTGGATTTCGCTGTTTTCTTCTAAAACAAAGGTTTATGCAATCATGTTCTGTCTGTCTGTTTGCATGTGCTGTAACAAAAGATTGCTGAGTCATGTCTAGTGTTTTTCTCTTTTTAGTTCACACAAAATAATCAGCCCACAGACCTCCAGATCCGAGTGTACATTTCCCCTGGCACCACCAGCCTCTTTCCTATGAAGTAACCGGGGTATTTTTTCAGGAAAATGCAGCAGTTTATGCATGTGCCATAGCACAGTTGCTAATATAAATAGGAGTGATCAATATTCTTAACACCTTAAATAGCAAAATAAGGAAACTTTTTTTTCTCCACCAGAAAAATACTTTTACTATACTGTTTTTTTAACTCTACTGTAAATAGCAGGAATTACAAGCCTCTGTGTTAAACTAGGTGTGCAGTTGCATGAAGTAGCAATGGGAAAAAGTTCAGCTCAGACTATAACAGTTTTCCTACTCTTTATACGATGCTAGAGATGTTTGTCTTCCTTTATCTACAGAAAGAATTTTACAAATAAAAATCGCTACTTTGGTGCTGAATTTTCAGTTTGGCCACTGAATGGTTTTATCAGTTCAGCATTAAGTAAAAATGCTGTATCTTGCATGAGTTTTTACTGTTTCTATCCACTGTATGTCACCTTTCTCACCAGTGCCTTAGGGATTATATGAATGATGTATAAATAGACTGTTTGAAAATATTTTCTTTTGTGTTGAAGAAAGGACTCAGTGTGGGACCCGTGAATTCAATATTTTTTCCCCTCTGAACTTGCAGTTCAAGCAGTTCTGCTTTGTCTTCAGCATTAAGGTCAGACTTCTGCTTCTACTTTTGTACTTGCAATAGATACAGAACTCCTGAAACACACCCATGAAATTAATCTTCTAAACTGAAGTAGTATTGCCAAACAGTCTGGCTTCAGCCAAATAAGCTATCCAGGGTACAACTGGAAGTTCAAATGGGGAATCTAATGAGGCAGTGGAGACATCTGACTAATGCCATGCTACTTGGAGAACAATGCCAAAGGTGCTAAGTAACTTAACTCAATTAAGACAAATTATTTATTATTTAATTAGATTAATTGGTCTTTTATTAAGTTTTTTTATTACCTTTAGTATAATTAAGTATTATAAGTGTTTGGCTAAGTCACTTTTTATTTACAACAGACGGGGGGGAATGAAGAGATTACTTGTAAATTCAGGACATTTTTACTGGGTTTAGCAATATTTTTAGAAAATCTTTTATTATCTACACAATATATTTTAAAAATTATGAGAATTCTTTTAAAGCACAAATTGTTATTAAGTTAATGTGATCAGCAAAATAGCAAATAGTTAATAGTAATTTATAATAGCAAATAGCAAATATTCTACAACTTAAAAATTAATCCGGGTTTAAAACTTGCTGTAAAAATGCACTTAAAATTGCAAAGAAGAGAAAGAAGGTCTATCTGTAAATAATTTATTAGCAGAGAAAAATATTCAGTTTTGAAAATGGTCACATTTTTTAGTATATATGAATAAGTATGCTCATGTATGGTTTATGAATATTTCTGCTCTGTTAAGATTTCCAGATCTACAACCGAGTGTGCATGCCACATTGTGACTTCCACTGAAGCCAGCTAGCATCCCCTGGGATAAACTCCTCTTAGCAACATTTTTTTCTTCATGTTAAATGAAATGCATTTATATGTGCAATGCCATAAATGAACTTGACTTGTTTGAGAAAGATGGTATAAGGTATAATGCATCCTAATGCTGTCCCTGATTTCTTTTGAAGTTGATAGAAAAGCATCATTATCTAGAAATTTATAAAAGGTAAAAGAGCCATCAGGTGGTTTTTTTTTCAATGTTTTAAATCAAGATATTGTAAGAATATATAAATGTGGAATATTTTTTTATGGCATTACATGCAGAAATATTTCTCATTCTGTAAGAAACAGTCTTACAAAATAGACCTGTTAATCTTGACATGCAGTATCTACATCTATATATAAAATTAATTGAAAATTCAGTAAACACATCGAAGGCACAAGATAAAAGTGGAAGTTTCAGAAGAAATGGGAATTATACACACTACTGAACACAATAAATCAACAATATGGAAATTGTCCAGTATAAAAATAAACTCTTTTTCAAGTACCCTGAATGCAAGTAAGCTATATAATATATAACAGAGAGATAATTGGATTGCACTGCAGTCCAGCTTACAAAAATAAATCTTGTAAATTTTTAAGAGTGATGTTATCCATTCCCCATAAGTTTTGGAAATGATGACACACCTGTATTTCCAAGTATCAGCTGAAAGAAACAACTGCAGTCTCAAGAACATAGTGTAAAAGAAAGCTCCCTTTTGTTTTCACTTTCTAACTACTTTTCTTCTTAAAGGAAGTCAGGGAACATTCATAGCCTTGTAGAGGAGGGAGGAAGTAAGGGTATAAAGATACATATACAGAATATATCTGTAAGGGTATAAGGACAATAACCAAGAAGTCTGCCTAACTTACTGTTTTGTGGCTAAAACTAGAAGCCTAGAGAAGATGATGAAAGAATGTAAACATACAGTGATGCATCCTAAGGATTTTCCAGGCTGAAAAGATTAAAGATTTGGAGATTTCATCCATTTCATCCATAAATGATATCTTTGTTTTTACTCATATAAATATTAGCAGTTTTTACAGTGCACTCTCATTCTATAAATTTATCTAATTGATTAATTAACTCATGGCATCTTGCAGCAAAGAATTCTAAAACTACCTCCGTCTGATTTTTTTGAAACTGTCACCTCCTACCTTTAATAGATGTTGTCGTTACCTGTACTGGAGGAGAGTGAAACGTATTTCCTAATTGCCTTTTCCATGCTACTCATGAGTTTACAAATCTCTGTCCTCTTCTCTTTCCACTCTTATTTGTCTCTCTTTCAGGATTTAGAAACAAACAAGCAAACCCACAACACTATGTATAGAAGAAGTATTTGATAGGGAATTCATTCTAGACCTTTGATCATCCTTGCCACTCTTCTCTGAACCATTTCCAGTATTATCTGCTTTCTGAGGAGAAAAGACAAGAACACTACAAGGTCTTCAAGATAGGAGAGAGACATGGACATACACAGTGGCAAAATACTGATCTTTTCACTCCTAATAAAGTGCTTTGACTGATCTCACAACAAGGAGACAGCATAAACTACTCTGAAGCTCATTATGACTTCCAAGGTACTTCTTGTGCCTGGTGTTAAATGAGCCTATCATGTTGAGTTGCTAATTATAAATTTTTTATAGGAGTGGAAACTGGTTCAATTTCTCTCTCTCTATAGTGACATATCATGTTGTTCGTATTGAAAACTTGAGTCCTATTCATTTCAGATGCCAAATTTCATGCCTAAATTGTAGCTCTGCAAGTTTCTCAGTCTAGCAATGTATTCTCAGACCAATTGTAATCTATAACTTCAAGTGACGCAGATATTTCACACTCTCAAATTGTAGCTGGTGGCAGCAGGGCCAGTCACACTTGGAACCAGTTGGTACAAAATGGTTTCAAAAGAGCCATGCTAAACACCAGGTGAATGTTCATGGTTTCAAGAATAGCTGAATACACTTAAGGTAATTTCTTTGGTAATTCCCCATGATCCCCCTCAAAATGTCAGCCCATCTCCTCTGAGAGTCAAAATAGGACAAGTTTTGTGTTAACAGCTGTGCTTTGTCAAAAACGGCAAGTTTGGGAGCTCTGAGGTTGGGCTACTTTTTGCTCAGTTACACTGGAACAGCAATACGTAGCCTTACCCTTAGAGAAGGTGCACAGTCACCTCACATTTGTGCAGCAGTACATTGTAAGCAAAACAGTATTTGTGACTACAGCCGTATTTTGTGAGAAAGGCTAGCTCTGCTTCAATGGCACATTATACAGTATTAGACAAAAATGAATATGTTATATCATCTAAGTATATAAAACATGCACAAGGGGCAGAGAACATATGGCAAACTTCTCTGTTACCTAAACGCCTGAGTTCTTAGCTGTGCCAGATTCGATGTGGCTTAGAATAACTCAGTAATGAGCTTCCTTATGCACACATTCACACACACAAACCAGTGACATCCCACAGTACTGATATTTTCTGTTACTACACATGCTCAGGAAGCCTTTTTTCTAGCATTGCTACAGCATTGCTACTCCTCTACTATATTTCTAAAGGTTTTTTTCTCCTGGTGTCAGAAAATAAACCAACTTTTCATTTAACAATTATAAAATTATATATTATTTTAGTTGGTACATGATTTTTTTCTTATTTTAGATTGCTAGATTTATTTGTATTTAATAATATTTAAATTCTTTAAGCCTGAGGCATTAATTAGGATTAATCTCCTTGCTCTGTCTTATAAAGCCATGTCCAAAGATGAACTGTTCTTAGGAGAATCTGTGACAGAGCGGTCCCAGGGACAATTATTTACTACATCCATCATTTATGTCTGACTCACTGTAGGTATCTCAAGGGGCATTGACTGATGCACTGAAGACTGAAGTCACCAGCTTCACAGTTTTGCTATCTGTACGTGTTGTCCTTAAATCATAACTAAGTATTTCATTCCCTTGCTGCTCATGACTTCCTATGGCACAGACTTGTCTTGTTCTCATTCACATCTCAATAAGGTTGTTTTCTGATTATACTTTAAGTTGTAAAAGTGATTCTTTTTTCCTACTTATACAGTCTTTCTGTAGGCCTCCTAACCTAATAATCTGAAGACAGCCATATCTTCTCTGCCGATACATTATTTATAAACTAATAATATTGTTGTTTGTACATAGTAACAGATGGTGTGGCCTTCCTCACCTAAAATTTAACATTTATTTATGTTTGTTTTCAATAAAGTTTTATTACTTTGTTTCTGCAAGGCAGAGGATGTTTTTGAATTTCTGTTTTAGAGCTGCAAAGGGAATATTTTTAAGTTGGAGCACTTTTTATAGCACTCTTTTTCACATCAGCCATCATCCCTCCTCCAACTCCCCTCTGTCCTTTCTTTTCTGTCCTTCATCACCTGAGAAGAGGGACTCTCCCCCAAAGTCCGATTTCACAGTCCCACACGTCCCATTCCATTCACCAGATCAGAAGAAGGTGGAAAACCCCAAATCTCTGCTGCTGCTACTGGTGTTGATTCCCCACCCCCAACCCCAAATTAAGGAAATCCACCTTTCATATTGGCTTATCTTTTTTGAAGCCACAACTATAATATTAATATGAGCCATTAAGTGAGCCAGACTGCAAGAAATTCAGAAATGAAATTGAGCAGAGGAAAGGGTCATGCTTTAGAGCAACTGAAAAATTTAGCATTGCTTTATGGACAAATTAGAGAGAGTTTTGTTGCTGTTGTGTTTTTTTACTCGCCTAGAAAGCAATAGATTTTTCTTTTCTTCTTTTTTTTTTTCTCATGCACTTTTTATTGGCTATTCCTCCAGGTCATAATAAATCAATTTGTTCCTTTAGACACATATCAGGAGGATGTTTTAAGGCATAATCTTGAGAGTGTTAAGAAGAAGACCTGGATTCTACAGGCAATGATGCCTTGCTTAAACCAAAGCTAGAAAAGGATATCAGTTGAATCCATATTTGATACATTAATTTACAAAATTATTCACAACATAATATCATTAAAATTTGGAAAGTCTTTATTTTGGAAGTTTTGTGACTGTCAGTCATAATTGCTTCTGCTTCCAATCTTACGCATAACATATGCCAAAAATTTTTACCACCCTGAGTTTCCTACTTTTAAGATGTTTTCTCTTTGCTTAAACTTAGCTGTGGTGGTGCAAATGGGAAGAATAAGAAAAGATGTAAGAAAAAAGATTGCCATTTTCTTCCTCCCACAGCCTAGTGCTTTGCCCTGTGAGCTCTCCATACTTCATACTGTCTAGACTGCTGAAAAGTAATACTAGTCTTTCAAAAAAGAGACTTGTTTGCCGTTATTTGTCCTGTGCTTTCTTTTTCCATCTGTTTGGGTGTGAAGTACAGGCATCAAGCTATAAGACTGCAGATTATATTCTGGCATTTGAATGCAAGCTTTCAGTTTTTCAGTTTAAATTGAAAATGTATGCAGAACTTCATTTATTACCCAAAAATGGTTCATCTGATGGCAACTTCTGTCCAAAAGTAGATGGCCATAACAACCAAAGTCTGTCTCTCCAGATCTGTTATTCCTGTTTGTTCACGTAAGTCTTTGATTATCAGTGTGGTTCTTTTAACTTGATTTTTACTTGTTTACAAGAAAACCAGCGTTCATGAAAGTAATAAAATGCATTTTGTTCTTCATATTGAGAGTATGGTTTAGTCTTCTTACATTTCTGAATTGAGGCAAGATGACCATTTTAAACATGCCAAACAATATTTTTTGTTCAGCCTTCATTTTCTGATAGATTATTTGCCCGCCCATACAATTCAGATGAGTCAAAAAAGAGTGAGAAGTTTTTTGTTTCTATAAGCTATTACACAGTGGAAGATACTGGTTTTGTAATGTCAGTTCTGATACTGTAATGGTTACTCTGTGAATTAGCTTTTCCTACAAATTTTACATTTGCATTTATCTCAGTGTTTAGGTCCTGCTGAAGATTTAAAAAAACCCATAAATATTCTAGATACCATGTGTGGTGTCTACAAATCTGGCAAGTCATAAATGCACTAAGAAGGCTTTGAATAGCAGTTACCTTTTGAAAATGAATCCTTCATTTGCATCCTTCCCTCTTTAAAAATGTATGTTGAGTGCTATTTTATAGCTCTTCCTGTCCTTCAAATTAATACATTTGAATCTGGTAAATCAAAGGTAACACAAAATTCATAGTGGACTAGGTGAAAAAATAACAGCACTTCTCCTAGATCAGTAATGGTCTAAAAGTAACAATTAGTATGCAAAATAAAGCCAGCCAAGAAAACCCTTCAATGGGAAGGATTTAACTAAATATTTGCAAAGTCATAGCTATCAACTGGAAGGTTCCCAGATATAGAATAAATATTTACTTATAGAATCTGCCACTCCTGACTTCTTAATGTTATCCTCATTGCATAATTTATTTTATTTGATGTAATTCTGTTGGGTAATTGCTGTGCTCCTGATGCAGGCATATATAAAGGTATCTATATTTATAGTGATTAATATTAGTATACCAATGATTAATGTAGGTTAAATTATGCTTTTAAGTTTATAGCAGCCACAACAGAAATTACTGTAGTCCTAGGATATTAACGACTCAGAAGACAGAGCTTTGAAAAATAGTTTCATAGCTACTGAGTATGAAGTGTACAGTCATTATGTAAATTACTTCCCTTAGCAAATAAAAGTTTAGGGATTTACATAATTGAGATATATCTGCAGTTATGGATCAGCAACTGTATAGCACCCTGTCAGTGTGATGGGATGAGACTAATATGCTTAAGTATAACCTGGAACAAATTTGGGTCTATTCAACTTATCATTATACTTTTCAATTTTCTAGTCAAAACTACCGATAAATTTTTTTGAGGAGGAGGAGGAAAAAAAAGAAAAATATTTCTGCTGTTGATCCAGGACACATCTTAGCTGTACTGTGTGATGTATCCAGCCTTTTTGATAGGCTTTGGACAGTCAGTTGACCTTTTTCTGCTAATACCTCCCAAACTTAATGTACTTCAGAAATGATGGCTTTTTGCTTGCTTTAGCTATACTTATTCTTATGAACACAGTGTTTATTATCCTTCTCACCGTAATGTCAAATTGAAAGGCAAACATTTGATGTGCTATTGCCATCTCCTTTCAATATATCAAAGGCTTAAACTATGAACCCTGTATATACTTAAGGTTCCAAAGCATATGAAGTGAAGTTGGATATCACTGTTCTTTGTCAAGCTAATACCAGCCAGAAAGCAGACAATAAGGTCACTTCAGGTAAGATCAGTACGATTGATCTTTCTTTATTGCTTTGGGTGGGCTCAGTGAGGGCACTAAGAGAAAGAAACGCAGCTGACCAGTGGCTGTTATAACCTATGGAACAGGCAAAATGTTGTGGATCATGAGCAGAGCGATAACAGTTTTGTCTAGAAATGGAAATTCAATTCTCAACTTAGAGTTAATGAGACCATTATCGTGTTCTCCATAGTTCTGAACACTTAGAGGCTGTTGTGCTGAATTCTAACTGATTTGTATCATTATGTTCTGTAGATGATGGAAATTAGCATAAATCGCCTGATATGTGCCATTTGAAATGCAGTGCAGAGCGATGCTGAGGATATTGTCTTTCCACTTTGCAAAGCATTAGTATATAATGACTTTGTATCCCTTGTGCTAATATTCCATGTATGTAAATGTTAAATGCTGCCAACAAAAATTATAAAGTAGAAAAGTTTGTTTGCTTTATGTTATATTCATCCTGGTAATGAGGGATAAATTGTGTTGGGCAGCAAAACCACTGCTGGTTAAGGAGGCACAAAATGCATGAACAGAAAGTATAGTTCATACAGTTCCATATGCTGGCTAAACTCAGCGTAGGGAATTTAGCGGTAACGTATTTTTCTAAGAAGTGATTTTTTTGATGAAAAGGAATCTAACGTCAACATTTTTCTCTCAGGCTTTGGGAGTAAGGCAAGGAATCATAAGCTGGCATAAAGTTCTTTATGGGTAACTGCTTGTTACTAAAGTTTCTCTTGGAGATAGCTTGAAAAAATCCTTGGGGGAAAAAAAATGTCATCCATAATAGTGTGCCAAGTGGTCCACCTGCTAGTTTACTTTAACCAGATTAAGGAGAAAAAAAGTTAATATTGTTTTCACATATACTTAGGAAGTTTGTAATGGTTTAAAAAAAATGGTGAAGTGGGTTGAATGCTCTGAAGAACAGTAATTGTGCAGTTATATTGGGTTGCTTTAACGTTGACTACATTTGGACTGGTGCTACATAAAGCAAAGTACAGTCAGTGAATCTTTTCGTGTAATAATAGAGAAATTTGAACACTCCTGACATTTTAGATTCATCCTTTTTCATCAACCTGCTAAGATCCCCTTTAAAATATTTCATTCATCATCAAGACTCCTTTATTTTAAGCTCCTTTGCCTTACCCTCCCAACTTAAAGAAAGGAAAAGATAGGAGAAAAACAGTTTTGCCTCCACTCCTTAAAACTCTGAATATCTCCTCTGTGCACACAAGTATGTATTTAATTGTAGAGGCTTATCACAAATTTCTACAAACTACTAGATGCTCACCCACCTATAATTTCTAGCAGATGTCCCAACCGTCTTCCTCCAGAGTTACCTCTACCTTAAAAAACTGTGAACATGAATCACTGCAAAAAGTCTTTTCTGTTTTCTCAAAACCTTTTGAAACAAAGATTCTTGCCTTCAAATTGCATATGAAAGCAAACTGTTTATACTTGAAACCTCAGGAAAAAAATGATAACGCTTTCTGCATCAAAACATTAGTTAAAAATATTTTCCCTTTCATCTAGCTCTCCTGCTAACACTAAGAAATGCACACAATAATATATAAGTTATTGAATACATATTTTTCAAATTTATTATCAATGTGAAAAAATCTTTATTGATTAGCACTACTGAAGAATCCCATATTTCCATAGCTTTCTGTATTTCCCCTTTAATTTCCGAATGGTTTTAAAGGTGTATATTTGTTATAATATAAAAATTCTTCAATACAAAGTCTGATTTACTTGATATCTGTGGCCTTGACTGCCTAAAACTGCAGCTGTAATCTACTACAAAGTTAATTTTTAAGGCAGTGCTATATATTTTAAAAGAGACAAAAAATCATCTGTGGAACATACTAACAGTTTAGTCCCCTTGAACCCATTTGGAAGACACAATATACCCAACACTCAGTTTATGAAATCATTTTAGTTGTTTCTAATAGCGAGACAATGTGATCTTGCTCCTTCTATTCTTTATTAATAGATAGCACTTGTTCTTTATACTCTTTATACACAGGTAGCACTTCTGAAGATGTGAGGTGAATGTTCTTGGATAAAAATATAGGAAATGGTGCTACCAAGATGATCAGGGGACTGAAGCATCTCTCTTACGAGGAAAGGCTGAGAAACATTTGCAAATATGTGTTTTAAACCACTCCAGGTTTTTACTTTTATAATTCTACTTTACAAACTGTAGCTAAAGTGCTGTGGTTTCTGTTATTTGTTCAGCCTGGAGAAGAGAGGACTGAGGGACAATTTCGTAAATACCTATAAATATCTAAAGGGTGGGTGTCAAGAGGATGGGGCTGGACTCTCTTCAGTGGTGCCCAACGACAGGACCAGGGGCAATGGGCACAAGTTGGAACACAGGAAGTTCCACTCAATATGAGGAAAAACGTCTTTCCTGTGCGGGTGCCAGAGCAGCGGCACAGGCTACCCAGGGAGGCTGTGGAGTCTCCTTCCCTGGAGACATTCAACACCCCCCTGGACACGTTCCTGTGCTCCCTGCTCTGGGTGTCCCTCTCAAGCAGGGGGGTTGGACAAGATGGTCTCCAGCGGTCCCTTCCAACCCCTGCCATTCTGTGATTCTGTGATTCTGTGAAATACGCAGCACCTTTGTCTATAAGACTTCATGCTTTATGGTCACAACAATATTACTCAACAGTGTCTGATATGAATTTCTTTCTTTGTTACCTCGTGGAAATGTATATACTTGTTCTTCAGTTTTGATAGCTGTATTTTCTCCAGGGTCTCAGACACATGGTTCATTTTCCTGGTTCCGTTTTTTATTTTAAATTTTGATTTGATGGCTTTTTCATTTTCTTCCTATTTCAGAATAGTCTGATAGTCTCAGTAAGGTCTCAGACCCTCAGAAACAAACAAACAAAGATAAAATATTTTTTTTTAAAAAACAAACAAAATGCAAAAGTCCAATGAAATGAAGCTTCTTTACTTTTTATCTGACTATAATGAATGTTTTAGCAGCTACAAGTAAAAGGTACTGTTGAAAATACCGTATAAATCTCTATAAATTGTTCCATATACAAGTGATACTTTTGATAGCCTCCCTAAACATTATATGTTTTTCCAAACGTTATTTACATTACATTTTTTTTGAGGAGTCAGCAGGCATGTGGATAAGAAAAATATTTTATAACCTACTTGAGTCTACCAATTTTTTTAACAATGTCTCTCACCAAAGAAACTTGACAGCTGAAGCATGAGAGGGAAGGATTAAAATATAGAATTAAATCAATTTAAAAATTGGTTTAAGTGATTAGAAATAGAAAGAAGAAGCAAAGGTCAGTTCCCATCATGAAGGAAGTCCCTTAAATATCTATCTGTAGGGACCTGTGCCACTGAACAGAAAAGCTCATAAAAAAGACTGAACAGTGAGATGATAAGTTTTTTTGACAATACCAAGTTATTCAGGATCATAAAGAAAGGCTGACTGTCAAGAACTGCAGAAAGACTTTACAAGACTGAGCATTAAAGTGGGAGGTGAAATTTACTGCACATAGATGCAAAAGACCTTACAGTGGGCAAAAACAATCCCAGCTTCACATATAAAACAACAGGTACTAACTTAGCAGTTATTACAGACACTTGCTCGAAAATTCAGCTCAGCGCTGTCCCTTCTGGTCACTTGATGAGAATTAGCCATAGTCATAAAAGCAAATCAAATTCCAAAAGTTAGTGGGAAAGAAAAAGAAAATAAAAACAAGAAGAAAGCCATATTATTGTACAAATCCATGATCCACCTGCATTTTTGCATGTTGAATGAAGTTTCTTAGTTTGTCCACTCAATTGAAAATGGATATATTAGAACTGGAGAAGGTTCTAGGCAAGTTAAGAGGTATGACTGAAGGTGGGTGTGTAAAGAAGAATTGAAAAAAAAATATCAGATTGACTAAGAAGGGTCTACACATTCCCAGAAAACGGGAACTAGAAAACCATGAGTGAGATAGCATGGATCTATTATCTGGTGTTACTTACCATAAAGGCACAAAGGCGATATCAAATAAGCTAGGAGGAAAGTATAAAATGTCTGCTCCCATGCTCTACTTATTATAATTAATAAGAAAAATTATATAATTAGTGTAATTATTACTATGTCTAAGAGTCCTAGCTATGGATCAGTGTACATCTAAGTGTATGAAAACAGAAAAATAACTTCCTTCTTTTGTAATATGGTAATCTTCTCTCTGTATTTCTAGATGGTAAATACTCCATGTCCCCATCATGTTAAATTATTAGTCTTCATTTTATTGTGAAAATAGTTTTCTTTAAAATGTTTTTAAAATTTCTTCCTCAAGATTTACAAACAGTTCCTACAGATTTGGTTTCCTTTAATGTCTGAACTGACTTTAAAGATATGTTTTAAAGCCCTGAAGCAAATGTAAATGAAATTTATAACCAACATAGCAAGGATGATTGATTTCAGTTGAAACTGCAGTCATGTTTATCCAATAAGTGTATGGTAATTCTACAGTATCATACTGAATCCATAACAAGTTGTTGATTTGAAAGCAATTTATGCATTTGAAAGCTAATTGCCTACACATATTGCACAGCTACAACACCAGTTAGCAAGACACTGATAAGAAATTCTTTGATATATCAGGTGATAATACGTAGTGTTCAGGAATTTCTTTTGCCTTCATCCATGCTGTTCTAGGCTAGCAACTTTCAAGGCATGTTTTAGCACTTGCGTGTCTCATCTGGCCTTTGAGGAGTAACACATGACAGGAGACAAGCTACTGGCATATGGCTGTCGTTTACCAGGTGTGAGCTAGTTGCACTACACTATTGTTTTATAAGCACCAGTACATGCTAGAATCTGTCATTCCTTCTTCAGGATTCTAAATTAAAGAGAAATTGAACAAAAGATGTAGTTTAAATACTTTGCAACATCAGAATGTATGGAATTCAAGTGGTGTCAAGCTTAAATATCCACCTAAGGGAACAGGAAGTATGCAGACATCTTTTTATTCCGTTACGTGATGCTCTTCAAAACCACCAAATGTGATTTCTTTTTAAGTTTGAGTTTATTTAGGCCACAATATGCCACCATAACAGTTTGATACTTCAAGTGCTGGGTGAGGAGAGACACATTCCTTGAGTTCAGCTGTGTTATGTCCTTTTAATGGAATCTGGGAAGTATTTTGAAATGCAAGGATAGGCTTAAACATCTTCCCTCAATAGAATATTTTCTACCTTCTTAAAGTGGTGTTAAGTGGCAGGTATTGCTATTACTTTTAAGGACTTGTGCAGTTGAAATGGAAGGGGCCTGCAAAAGGGACTGAGGTGCATATTACTTCCCATCCCAGGTGATACATTACACTGCTCAATAATGAGTGAGAATTTGCACAGAGTAGGGGAAGTGATTTGCTAATAGTGGCTTTTAACAAGACGGAGGAGGAGAGAGTTTTTTATGCCAAAAAACCACACATAGAAAATAAGCAAAAAGTCAAGAATGCAGTTATAAAAATAAAAAGGGAAATTTGCTGATAGTACCTGTGGCTCCATGCTAATTGGAAAGTTGTTTCTAATTGTGAGGAAAGATGGGTATCCTTGCTGACAGCTTCCTATTGTGTTCATGGGACTAGAACTTGGTACATCCTTAATCCATAAACAAGATTGCCTTGAATCCACTTCCCTTTTAATGTTTCCTAATGCTTGCCTGTCCCCAGATTTGTAGTTGCCTCATATGGTAATAACCTAATTTGTTGATTAATAACACAATACAAATGTTCTGTGAAATAAACACACTTTACAGTTTAATCAGACTCTTCTTTTTTATTCTCCTGTTTTTAGGGTTCAGGTGGAATTTTATTTTTTTTAGCTCTTTTTTAGCAGTGATTTTGAACTTCATTACTAAAATAAGGAACTTTTTCCCTGATGGTGCTTCTAAGCCTTAGGAATGGCTGCTGAATGCCACTGGGAGCTCTAAGAGGTCAGATCTACAGTTTCTCCCAGCACTTTGTAGGATCACATCATCTTTATGGTTCTCAAAATGTGGGTTTGCATAACATGCTCTTAATATTCTGTGAGACAAGGATTTAGAACTTCTCAATACTTCTCCGACACAGCCAAGCTCAAAATGAATGGCCTGCTTCTGCAAAGTGTTCTCATCTTGCTGTCCATTAACATTCATCAGAGATCAGGGCAGTCTGTATGTCTCTAAAGGTACTTGGTTCTTCACAGATGAGTAATGTACTTCAGAACCAGAGTTTTACAGTTCTTGCATATTTGGATCTACTGTGCACCTTCCCGGAGGACATTAATCTAAAATTATTCCTTTCTCTTCTGTATTTTCAAAACCATTGACAAATACTCACCCCATTTTTATAAAGAAACCAATAAAAAAAAAATTGCAAATGTATTTTCTCATTTTAAGGCAAACACTTTAAAATTTATTTGCTTTTATTTAGTGTGTATGCTGTATTTTTCTTCTTATAGTCACTGATTATCTTCAGAAATATCCGCTGGGCTGGCTGAGTTCTGCTCCCAGTACCCAGCCATGACATCAAAATGAACTATTTATTCCAGAAGCCCAAAACGATATGAGACTAGTAACCCCCATTTTTTTCCAAATATAATCAGACATAAATCCGTATTAAAAAAAAAATCCTAAAGCCAGATGTGTTTTTGCTATCTTAGCAGAATAAGAATTTACTTTAAAAAAATACCTTAATGCCTCCAAAACTGTAAATTTGAAAGTTATCTGATCAAACATCTGTCTTCATTCATTTTACTGGCATACAGGGAAAAAATTAAAGAAATAAAAACAAAACTACTAAAAGCAGTAGTTGTGGATACCTATAGATAACTGGAATGGCAGCCTTAATTGTTCTCTGGATTTCTTTTTTTTGCTTTTTTCCAAAAAAAAAAAATAGTGTAGGGCATTATAAAAGGCATGGAAAACCATTTTTTATTTGTTTAAGGGAAAAAAGTCTCATCATAACATTTGCCTTTTTACATCACATATGAACACCAAAAGCTTGGGATGATTTTGGAAGTTTAACTTGATGGACTGCACCATGCCATCTCAGATGAAAATGTCTGAGGAGTGTGGGATAAAGTACCAGCATTTCCACTACCCATGTATATATCTATGTTTATATACATATGGTAACATTTGTAGCAACCAAGGTAAAAGTCAACTGTATTTGAAAAAGGGAGGAAAGATAAAAGCAAAGAAATCTCTTCCCAAAGATCTTCATAAAACATGAAGAATTTTGCCACACATTAAGGGGACTCATTAAATTACCCTGGATAAAAGCTGACATATACCATTTCAGTTAGCAATGAAAGGTCAAACATAGACACTTTGGATCATATTTTGATGCTGAAGTGGTTTTTTTTGGGTGGGGGTGGGGCAGTGGGGGGTGGAGGCCTTATCCACTTCAGCAGCATATCCAACAAGAGGTATGAAATGCCAGCCCCAGTGACTGAGGTCAGGCACATTAGAAGATGGCCAGTGTCACCTTTCCTGGCTGATGATCTGCCTCATTTTCCAGGATACAAAAAGTCTTGACCTCGCTTACTTACAGTGAAGAAAAAATTGAAAGCTGTGAAAGAGAACCACACGTCTTTTTAAGTGGCAAAATGATGACATAAACAGGAAAATCACCGTTAGTGGTAGGTCAGACATATTGGGCAGCTCTTGTTCAGCTTTCAACCACTAGAGGCTGGCTCTGATGACACCTTTCCAGCTGAGAATCATCATGAGGATGGGACAGTCCTTTGCACAGAGTGTGCCAGTCCACTTGCCTTCTCCCCACCCACTGCAAGGGATTTGGCACAAGAAGAAAGCATGTCAGAGGGAGAACAGTTAAGCTTCAGCAATTGCCTGGACATGTTTGGAAAAACAGCTACACCTTCACTGCAGCTACACTGCTCCGCATCTGGAGAGCTCGATGCACTCCCTCAATACACAGTCTCTAACTTGGCCTTTTGTAACTTAAGCAGTTTGGAGCCAGTGAAGAATTTGTCCCTTTTTCTCTTGTTCTATAAGAAGTAAACATATGTTTTAAAGAGATGAAATAAGCACATTTGGACAATCAAGTCTATATGATTAGGTATTTTTACAATAACTGAATATTATATGTTTCTATCAGTCTGTGTCCAAATTCAGACATGGAATGATCTTTTAGTTTGAACATTTTTCAGAAATTCTGTTCAATAATAAACGTCTTCTGTAGTTTCTTATTTCTTACTTCGCTATATCCTTTTACTGACATGTTTAGAAAGACATGGCAAAATATCAACAGCAAGGCATAGGGAAAGAGTCCATTGAACCATAGATCAAGTAGTTGTCAAGAATATTTATTAATTTATAATCTTTAAGCAAAATTTGTTTTCTTATGTTGACTGTGAAATAGGTTATATTCTTGTATGTTTGTTCGTTCTGTTTTTCCCTTCTAGTGCTTTCTTTTCAAAAACAATATGATAAACAAAGACACTGTTGCTTAGCAACTTTAAATATTTCCTTTTTAAACTCAATGTTTATAGTTTGAAATGTGATGTATACTGTGTGCTAAGTTATTGGAAAATAATTAGCTTCCTCTTTCTTGGACTGATTTCTCCGAAATACGTTTTATGGGTTATTGTATCTACTATTTACCCAAGGAGAAGGAATTTGTCTAAACAACATTCATGTATAGAGATTTTGTTAAAAAGGCAATTTATTATCCTACATATCAATTAATTTTTCACTAATTAACATTTAAGTAAAATTTATTTTCCTTGATGTGTATAGAACAATCTTAAATCAGTAGACTTCTCTAGTTGAAATGTACTTCATGCAGTGATTCTAGCTTGTATCTCTCTAATGAGTATCCAATGATATAACCTGTTCATGCTGAGTAGTTACACTTAGAAATTTTTCCTTTTTGTGTGTGAAATAATAGGCTAGACTCTTAGTCATTTATCAGTTCAGTGATATTGAAGTCAGCAGCCATTCATTTTCTTCTAACAGAAGATGCCCCAACAGTTTTTGCCTGCTAATAAAATCAGCCTGTTACTAGCAGCTAGTAAGGATATATGACCATTAATACAAGTAGGGCTATGCGGTTATTATTTTGACTATTTATCTTTCTTAGAAGCTTCTTGCATATATTATGAAACTGTTCCTTGCCAAAGAAAGACTATATGCAGGTGAGTATATCTGTCTATCTTCAGGAACTAGAAGCCATTACTTTATTTAATTAGTATAGTCTATGTTTGTTAGAACTTAAAAACCAGCCACACCTAAATGGTCATTTTTAAATCCTTCCTGGAAACAGGTTTGGGTAGTAAGATTGTAAAATACAAACCAGCAGACACAGACTTTTACTCCTCACTAGTAAGTCACACTTATCACTTCCGGGTTTTTTTTAAAAATCTTTTGCATTCCCTTTTTAGGGAGAATGAGGTTTCTGCATTTTGGTGGATCTGTAGGTAATTATCATGAACAGAACTGATACTTTCAGTGGAAGGAGAAAGTTATGGAAGATTGCTGCATTGTGACAAACAGGATTTTCAGTATAAGAAAGTAAGAATGGATGAAGGAAACAAGGAAATGCTTATTTAGGGCTCATGTTAAACCTGGCTGCTGTCATATTATGGTATCGATATTAAAGAAAGGGAAAGGACAGTAGTTCATTATTATATAATAGTAAGCAACTTCTATATAAGTGTTAATTACTGTATTTTGGGCATTTATAAACAAAGCAAGTGTTTCCCAAATAGCAAGAAGTTGGCAGTAATTTAACAGGCAAAGACGAAAAATATTTCTTCTAATTATTAAGTATCTTGAAAGACAGTTCAGACAGATTGAGTTGTTGGGCCATTCTTTACTGAACTTCTCTGAAGAAAAGCAGATCTTCAGTTAACTGCCTGGTAAAAAAGCAAATTCCAGCAGATTATCCTTGCTCAACACCAGCAGTTTAACCCGTGCATCATGGCATTGCACATTCCCAATGTTAGAATCACTGATTACATTTTCCTCAAAAACATTTTTTTTTAAGTGAAGAGGGAGAGATAGCTTTGTTCATTTTTAATAAGAATTGGTATTTTTTACCAATATATTTTTGCTTTCATTTCCTTCTGGCTTCAAAGGGTAGACCAATTTCTAAATAAGACAGGAGAAGCGAAAATGTTGTTAGTACTTTTTGTAATCAAAAATTGCAGGCATGAGATAGCTATGGATTGGAAATACTTCCCCTTTTAGCCACAAATTGTCTCTTAAAATTTGGTGACAATTAATGCCTAACAGTTGTACAATTCTGTGTGCAGTCATCCACTTCTTAGTGATGCTAGAATCTATCAAAGGGAATAAAATTGTGGAAGCTAACATTCTTGATTTGGAAAACAAATTATGAAGTTGCAGAAAGCTGAACTGCAATATCCTCCATGCCTTGTTAAGTTGCCTAACATAAAAATGTTAAGCAGAAGCCCAATTAGGAATTTAAAAAAAAAACAAAATTAAAAAAAAATATTTATTTTACATTCAACTTACAGAGTTTGTCTCAAGCACGTACTTGAAAAAAAATCAAATCATGGTATTCTCTCAGTTAACAGCTAGATTTGATCAAATATCAATAACACAACAAAATATTATTATCAGAGGTAGCAGCTGGGATCATCATTTCCAGTGCTAATGACAAACTATACAAACATTTTGAAGCTTAGGGTATTTTTACCCAGAAAGTCTTTCAGTAACTTTTTCAAAACCAGCACTTTCTCTTTTCTTTGTTTTTTCCTCATCTTTTTTCATTTATTTTCCTTTTTTTTTTTTTTTTCTGAAAAGTCAATGTAGGATGAATAGAAATTCTGCAGTACGTTTATTTCATATCAAACTCTCTACAGTCTGATGTCTGTTTGCAATATAATTATGTACGCCTTGCCATTAGCTCTCTGTAGATATTTTGCATAGGTCAAGAAAAGCCATTTGCCTACAAGACAAAGACGCTTGTGATTCAGGAGAAGATCTCAAAAAATGCCTATAGCTATGATGAGAATTAATCTTGCAGTCTCTCTTAAGCCATATCTATCACGAACATCATAATTAACCATTTAGGTGTGATTGCCTAGCAGCCACTGCCATCCTTGTAGTTCTGCTTCACAACTTTTCATGAGCCTGAACCGGTTGCTGGCTGCACACCTGCATGGACCTTTCTCCACCTGGGCACATTTTGCTCAGTTCAGGTGTTCTCCCTAGAGAACATTTTACGTGCATTCTTATTCTTCAGCTTAGCTGCACTAATATTTCTTGTCTTCTACCTGAAAGAAAAAAACAGAGAATGCAAAAATAATTTTCTGTATAGGTTATTATTCTCACAATGCAAGAGAACCTGAAATGTTATGTCAACATTTTTTCTTGAGAAATGCAGAATGAGATATGAATTTGGTATGACAAGTTACTGTAGCAGAGGAAGGGCAGCTCATGCAGCTTTTGCTGATGGAGGAAGACATGAAGGATGACTTTACATGTTCATACATAAACTTCCTGATTTAGGAACTTCTATGAGTAAACAATTGACTTCTTTTCAAAACTTAACTTTGTAATGTCATGACCTGAAATTTGGTAACCTCACTAATGTACTTCTATTGGTGTTGTAGAGAGGGTGAATTTCTGTTTTAAAGGCCCTCCAAGACATTTTGCCATCAGTTCCCAAGATTTTGGAGTAGTGACCGGACGCCCATGAGGACTAGTTCGTCATTGTGGAGTGGCTGCATGTTAGGCATTTGGCATCATCAGCTCCCGTTCCCACTGATTTCAATAAGTTCTGGCTCAAACCTTGATAGTTGAAACACAGATCACATTGCTGTTGGGCTAACCCTTATACAAATACATTGTAAGGGACATGTGTCAGACCACTCTGCTCTATCATAATGAAAAAAACCACTGTACACCTGAACTTTCTCCAGTGTGAGAAGCCCCCACTTCTGGAGCACAGCACCCCTGCTCCAACAAATTTCAGAAAGACGTTGGCAGTTGGTAAGGCTGCGGTCATGATCCAGGAGGCGAATGGATATAAGGCACTCCATACTGGACTGGAGGACATGCTATGCCAATGGCCCCATATCCCTTAAGCGACCCGCTCATACAACAGGACAGCAGGAGACCATGCAGTGTCGGAAGGCAGAAAGAAACCACAAGGTGGACCACCTCAACTTCCATGCTGGCGTCCACTTTACCAGGGGAGTCCTGGCCCGTTGACTGGGACCTCCAGCTAAGACACAAGAAATTGAGACTGGGAAAAGTGTAGGGTACACATGGCTGTCTAAGTGCTGGTGATCTTTCTCTTGCTACCCAAATGAGTGATTGGAGGTTTGTGGTGGCTGGCAAAAAATTAAGTAAAGTGACATTCCCTGACTCTTTTGTCCATGACATACAGTCCCATTATTTCCTCCCCACTTTTGCCTGGATTTTTTTGCTTGTCTTTCTTCTGACTGAGTTCATATTTACTTGCAGTGAGGTAAAGTTTGCCTACAAAATGCTGAGTATTGCACAAAAGAAAAATTATAGACAGTGAATTTTCATTCATAATGATTGCTTTTCATATATGCAGGTTACCTTACAAAATTTTTAAAACTGAGATTTTTTTTCTCCAAGAGATTCTAGAGAAATGGCACATTTTAAATTACTATTTTTCTCCTTGTTGTTTTAAATGTAGAACTGGTTTGCACAATTTCCAGATAAATACTTTTACAAACTGGAGCTCAAGCATGATAAAAACAGGCTTCAGGAAAGAGTTTAGAGATATGTTTTCTCCTGGTTGTTTTGTGTCTTTCTGCCTGTCTCCCCCAGCCCACCCATCTTGAAATGTTTTCCTTTCTGTATTCAAAACAACTTCACATTTTAAAATACCAGTTTATATTTCTAGGGTTAAAATTCCACTTTTTCTTCACATTAAACTTTAATTTCAAATTATCTGTTTACAAAATGTTCGGTGTTTTTAAATCACATTTTATTTCACGAGTATTTTTGAAATCTGAGGTTTGTGAAATGACAAAAACATTGCTTAAATAATAACAGAACCACTGTATTTCACAACCGTAGAGATAAAATTCTACGACAGAAGACAGAACAACAGGCAATGAGAAAAGAAGCACACATTTACCACAGCATGAAAATAATATGTGATTAAAATCAACAGTGAGTATTCCACCAGAAATAACAGGATATAAATATCTGAATAATTATGTATCCTTTCTTTATGTGTATTAATTTCTTTTCTTTAGTTTCCAATGACGATACGGTAATAATGCTAAAAGAAACAAATTGTAGCAGAAGAAAGGGTTTACAGGCCATCTAAAACATATAGCTCCCAGAAAGGAAGCAGATGCAGCAATTGAGTGAACATTTGTGCTTACTCTACTTGAACATTTGTTCAGTAAATATTTGCATCCATATTAGAAGGGACTGAATACTTACCTTTAGATTCAGATCATAGGTGATAATCTTCTAAAAACAGGAAATCTCAAAATACCAACAAATAAAGAAGATAAAAATAAAGGCTTCTGATGGACAGGATAACTAACAGAAAAAGAACAAAACTTTACGCATTCACAATCTGGGAAAAATCAAATTTCTGAGATAGTGATTTAAGAAAACTATTATTTTAAAACCAAACTTAAAGTTGTTCTTCAAATGATAAAATATTTTCTTAAAATATTTTTTCCTCCACAGCAAAATTTTCTGCAAATACTCAAAAGTCTATCCTGAAGTACATTTGTTATTCTATCTCAGTTCATTTTTATTTAAATCTTCTATACTTTTAGATCTCTTGCTTTGAAAATCCTGGAAAATGGTTTTATGACTTCTGAAGTAGTAGTAGTCTTTCTGCTAATTATTACTATTGGGTATAAAGTTGCCTGTCCCAAAAAGGGAGAAAATTAAATACAGAGAAATTTATCCAGTTTACTTCTGTTCCTGTTTTACTGAAGTCAACAGTTGTTAGGATGAGCTTATCTATAAGATTTAAAAGATAAAATAATGTTTAATGTGATTATTTTATATGGTTTTATTTCACGTTCTTCACTCTTTGTTCCTCCTCTCCCCTCCTTTTCTACTAGTTTTATGGGTTTTCCCTTCATTCACTTATGGTACCAAAACCTAGTTTTAGTCATGGAATGATTAGGAAGAGATCATTTAACTGTGTTGTAAAATGAAATACTTTGCTTACTCAGGTCCGTAGTGTCTGGTGTAAGATCTATCATCTGGATTGTGTTTCAGCATTTATTACTGACCTTCACAACTAGTCACATATATAAATTGTGCCTTTAAGTGAGTAAATCTTCAGTGTTCTGCTATCTTGCCGCAGCTTCCCATCACCTGTCCTGAATAGATTAGCATTTTCTTTTCTTTTCTGGCTCTGTCCTTCCCTCTAAAGCACCAGCTCACGCACCTTGTAGTTCCTACCATTAGCTTTGTGGTCTTTAAATGACCAACCTCAGAAATTTATTTTCTCTATTCTATATCCACAAATTCTCTGTCCTATAATCCCCAAAAAATCAGCCCTAGAACACCTGCAGAGGTGAGTTTACCTCTCTCAAGATAGGTTTTAATAAGCGACCATAGGAAGGGAGTGGTTATTTGCATATCCAAAGAAAGAATTCACAGGAACTGTTTGGTACAGATTTTTTGATATGAGACGGTCTGTATGTGTGTGGGACTTCTTTCCACTATGGGATCTTTAATGGATAGTAAAATGAGATTTGCAAAATAACAAAAAAAACTTTGTAGCTTTTAACCACAGCACCAACAACGTGTCTTTTATTGAGTTGACTACGTATCAAACCATACCAGAAACGGTTTACACAGTATAGGCACTCAGTATTTCTCACCACCTGGACATCCTGGTCCTGAAAAACTGCAGATCTCTGAAGGCAACAGCTCTTGCATTTAAAACTCATTTGGTGCTTAAGACATCTTCTGCTTATTGAAATTTTCTCTTTAAAATTCTTCAATGCAAACCATTATTGCTTCTTCATTGGCCTAGGTTTGCTTGTTGCTTCTTTAGCAAAGTGATGGAAAATATTGCATCGATAAACCCTGTGTAGCTCCCAGTAAAATTCCAGTTCCTTAGAATATTCTGCTGAAGTTTCTCATCTTTCCTTTTATTTCAATCATTAGATGAAATAGAGTCCATCTGTAGTTAATACTTTAAATTTGTGAGAGATAAAATTCTAGAAAATAAAAATATAAAGGTTTTTCCAAGTTTGCCACCTTCCCTAACAGTTTCAAATGAGCATTCATTATGAAAAAATTCAGAAATGGCCAAAGAGAAAACTGGAAGCAAATAGTAATGCCACAGCCATTTTGTAGTGTCTGTTCTAGTCCTTGTTTAATCTCATACTTTGAAAAAGAAAAAAATCCAACTTGAAATTTTGAATGCAAAATAATCTTCAAAATAAAGGTTTTCTTCTGAAAGTGGACATTAACGTGCTGCAACCATTTTGAATCTTTTTTTTTTTCAAAATTAGAGACTTGTAAGCTATTTCAAGTAAATCTCTATTTTCTGACTAAAAACACCGTTCCAAATCTAAAAAAAAAAAAAAAAAAAAGCAGCATTTTTAATGTAACAATCTTTATTCTTTATTTCATCTTCCTGCAGTATCTCTACTTATGGGATACATGTTCTGCCTTTCTTCTGGCAAGCTTCTTCTTGCATCTATCTGGTAGAGTTCATGGATGTTTTTTTCCCTGTCCCTCTCTTGCTTCCTTCATAATGTCATTAATGTGTCTATGAACTACTTCAGTGTCTTCTGAATTCTGAAAAGATAAAGCTGTAACTATTATGCTTTCATTTTAGATTTTATTTTTTTCAGGTGGTACTGTGGAGTACCACACACTGTGGCGTGTTAAGTGTCACAGCAGATAAGCTAAGTTGTAAATGGAATTTTTTCTTACCCATATATTTATCTTGCAGCATTTCCTTTTTCATTGGGTCCTGTAAAAACATACATTTAATTCTTCCCATTCACTCATCAGTGCTAGTTCATCATTGAGATGGATCAGAAGTCTGCTCCTAGAAAAGAAAAATGCATGTCATATGTTTCATGAAAAAGTAAGCTCCTTGAGTTTAGATCCTTTTTATTGCAGCTGAAGGGAAAGATGTTTGCTCTGAACAAAAAGGAAAAATAATGATGAAGTCTTTATGAGAAAATGAAACACCTACTGGGAATTAAATGACAGTCAGTAGAAAGGCTTCTTCTGTGAAGCTGTTGTATCTCCTCCCAAGGGGCTGAAATCGTCTTATTTGGCTTCCAGGAGGTACCACACAGAATTATTTCTGCCCTAAGAGAAAAATTCCCATTAATTTGAAATGATTTAATGTTGAATTTTTCGTACCCTCAATGATAAAAGCTAGAACAATTCTCCCTGCAGGCTAACAAAATATGCAAGTATCACTTCTATGTGGTTTCCAAATGCGTGCCTGTGTCTGTGCGTGTGGTATGTACAGAACAGAACAGAACAGAAGCTACAATAAACTATGGGTTCAGATTTTTAAGTGCTGGTAGCTGTCATCGTCATACAGGTTTTAATTATTGGAAAACCTGAGCTGATATTTTAAGATCATTTCACCCACTCTAACTAGACAAACCAGGAAACTTCCTAATGAAAAAAATAATTAGGAAATTATTTCATAATATAATTATGCATACATACATAATATAATATAATTATATTTCCTGTATTTCATAATATAATTTATGAAATTATATGAAAATATATTCAAAGCTGGTGAAGAGTCTAGCGAATAAGTCTTATGAGGAGTGGCTGAGGGAACTGTGGTTGTTTAGCCTGGAGAAGAGGAGGCTGAGGGGAGACCTTCTCACTCTCTACAACTACCTGAAAGGAGGCTGTAGCAAGGTGAGTGAGAGTTGGTCTTTTCTCCCAAGTTACTAGTGACAGGACGAGAGGAAATGGCCTCATGCTGCATCAGGGGAGGTTTAGATTGGATATTAGGAAAAAGTTTTTCACCGAAAGGGTGGTCAGGCACTGGAACAGGCTGCCCAGAGAGGTGGTGGAGTCACCATCCATGGAGGTATTTAAAAGACGTGTAGACAGACATGGCACTTCAGGGCATGGTTTAGAAGGCACGATGGTGTTGGGTTGGTGGTTCGATGTGATGATCCTAGAGGTCTTTCCAACCTTACCAATTCTATGATTCTATGATTCTATGAAAGGTAGAAGAAATTTCAGTAGCTGAATGGCACAATTTTCTAAGGCAATACAGTGAAAAACAACTGAGTGCCCAGAAAGCTCTGCTAATATTTGATCTAGCAATTATGTGTTCCTCACTTTCTCTAAGATTTGAGGACGCTATTTTGCTTTCAAACATAAAGCCATACAGAAGGATTTGATAGTCTACAGACCCTTCCTCTGACTGTCTCTGATGATATTCTAAACTGTATGGGTCATGGCTATAGGCATCTGATACTAGGCATCTTTCTGTACCATCTATCCAGTGTGGAGAGATAAGGGCTAAATAATATTTATGAGTTAGGAACAAACACCCATTAGACAATACTTATTCAATTCTAAAGGTATGAGGAGACTAGATATTCCCTTTCTCTTTCCACAAAAGACAAGATTAGTCTTCTTTCACAGTATGCAGTAATACCCATGTTAGGACATCATCATTAAAACCTGGGTGTCTTCCCTTCCTCCCCTTCTCTAAAGTTTTGGCTAGAAGGCCTTTCAGTCCAATTTGACCAGCCATGATTATGATGCATTCCATGTAAACCATGTGCAGCACAGTAACAGGAGAGAATTTCATTTCTCAAAGTAAGTTACTCATTATTAGTAGAACTGCTGCAAGAAATGGTGCAAGCTGGCTGGCTCTTAGTAAGCTGACAAGCTGTTTGCCTAGTTTGGTGTTTTCCCCCAATTTTTCACCACTGCTGCTTGTAGCCTTCAATGTCAGTGATACTTGCAGCAATAGTCATTTTTCAGCAGTTGCCAGTTTGGTTTCATTAAACTGACAACTCAGTACCATTTTCTAATAAACAAAGAACAAGTGAATGGTGGTCACTATAAACTGCAGCTTGTCCCATCTAGCATTCATCAAAATCAGGAAAGACTAAATGCATTAATTTCTCCCTTCTCAAATTTGCTTGCTATTTCAGACAGTTTCTGCAATACACTATTGTCACTTGCAGGTCTGCACAGCATTCAGAAGCAGTTAACTGAATTTGTACTCAGTATAATTTGATTCTTACTGTGGCAACATAAATCACATGGAATTTCTTCGGTTACCTGATTGGATGAAAGTAACTTGGATTCTCTTGTGAAAATGTTGTCTTTAGGTGCATAATTACTTTTCCTTCCTTCCTTTTAAAATTTGCTGGTTTAGGATCATTTTTCTTAGTAAGTTCATTTCATAGGATATTTTCAGGACACAACAAAGCTGTTCGAATTTTATCTAAAGCAACATGAAAGCAAAATATTTTAGCAAAAATTTCTCAAGGATGTTGATAAAATACACAGTGTGTATTAAAGAATTAGGAAAAGATTAAAAAAATATAGTTCCCCAAAGTCTCTCTGTGTGTGTATACATGTGTGTGTATGTGAGCACATATGTGTGTATGTTTTCAAAAAAGTTGGAAAATATTTGAATGATAGCCAGAGAATAGATAATAATTGTTCTTTGTGTATCACTGTAGTACTCTGTGTGATTAATTAATTTGTTTCTGGTGTTTTTCTAGGAGGAGACCAAATGTGTCCATAAAACATGAGATTTAGGAATCATTCCTCTCATGTGAATGTTCAAATACTAGGGTTTTTTGTTCAGACTTACAGCCAGATTGCTGATCTGTTCTGTCAAGTCTTTACTCTTTTAAGACTTTTGATCATAACATCATAAAATTCCACCTCAATAAGGATTTGAGAGATTATTACTCCTTAGGATCATACGATAATTTGGTTTGTAAGGGACCTCCAGTGGCCATCTAATCCATCCTGCTATTTTATTTTACATTGTACAGAAGTAGTCCTTACTGATAACTGACTAATATTCTGGCAATTTTAAAATGATATTTTTGTAGAATATACAAATTAATGAAAAATTAAAGTCTTAAATTTGTATTTAAAATGTTAACATTTTAAGGAGTGATGCAAAATAAGGGGAAGTAAAGCAAAGAGTGTTGCATTTAGTTGCCTAAAATACTAATCTGTGTAAGTATCCTTAAGGGACCCTATTAATGAATCAGTACTGTATTCTGATGCATACTGTACAGTTGCACAAAACACGATCCCTGCCCACGGGGCTTTTTAAGCCATATAGTCTACATACAAAAGAGACAAAGGTACACAATAATACATACAACTTTAATAATCAACAGGACCAATCCTTTCACACATCATCAAACTAATGATTATCATGGGTTTTATACAAAAAAATCACAGCAAAGTAGTGTATTAAAATAAGGTTTCTAAGAAGATGGACGGTGGAGAAGTTTCTAAATATTTATATGGAACTACTGTGATGGGTTGACCTGCCCGAGCTGCCAGACCCCACCCAGCCGCTCCCTCTCTGCCCCTCCTCAGGACAAGGGAGAAAATAAGGTGCAAAAGCTCCTGGCTCGAGATACAGACAGGGAGGTCACTGACCAGTTACTGCCATGGGCAAGACAGACTAGACTTGGGGAGAATTCACTTTATTTGCTGTCAATTAAAATAGGGTTGGACGGTGAAAAACAAAGAGAAAACCTAAAACACCTTCCCCCAACCAAGCACCCTTTCTTCCCAGGCTTAGTTTCACTCCATCATTCCCAACTCCTCTACCTCCTCCCGCAAGCAGAGCGGCGGTCGGGGAACGGGGGGCTGCGGCCAGCCCCCAGCAGCCCATCTCTGCCGCTCCTTCCTCCTCACCCTTCCCCCTGCTAGAGCCCGGGGCCTTCCCGGGGGCTGCAGGGAAACACCCGCCCCGCCGGGGAATCTGTGCCGGGGCGCCGGGAGCGCCTCCTCCCCTCCCGCCGCTCTCCTCCCCTCGGGGCTGGCGGGGCTCCTTCTCACCCCCTTCCCCTCAGCCCTGGCTGCCGGGCAGCCCTTTGCCCCCGTCCCTGCCTCCCTCCGTGCCCCGGCTGTGCCCGCCCGGGGCTGAGGGGCTCAGCCGGGCCCTGCGGTGGCGCCCTCGGAGCCGGCTGGAACCGGCCGTGTCCGGCATGGAGCCGCCCCGGCTG
The DNA here is from genome assembly GCF_949628215.1 of Phalacrocorax aristotelis. Taxonomy (NCBI): domain Eukaryota; kingdom Metazoa; phylum Chordata; class Aves; order Suliformes; family Phalacrocoracidae; genus Phalacrocorax; species Phalacrocorax aristotelis. Next base: position 87,665,199 of record NC_134277.1, read on the forward strand.
CTCCTCACAGGGGCCGCCCCGGCTGCCCTCCCACTCCTACTGTCAAAACCTTGCCACATAGACCCAATACAGTTTCTCAAAGATGCAAGAACGTAATAGCAAAGGCATGAAACTTTAAAACAAACAAACAAATAAACAAACCAGAACCCAACCCATCTAGAGGTTGAATATTGGCTTCATAGGATAATTGGAGTCCGAAGTCACACTCTTCATACAAAAGTAAAGGCAATATATGGCATAGGAGAGATGAAGGATAGTGAAAGTAAAGATAAGCAGTTTATCTGAGTATAGTGCAAAATAGCAAGACTGTGGCCGAGGACAGAGAGGGATGACAAGTCTAAAAGCTGACTGGGAAAACGGTCTTTGTTGCAACATTCTAAATAAATTAGAAGAAGAAAAAGATTGAAATTGTCAAGGCCATGTCATAGAAAATCAGATGCAAAATGAGACTCTGAATGAGTTCTAGCTATGTATTTGAAGACAAAAGGTCATGGCTTATATATTATGTAGAAAAACTTGGCAAGCATTAATGATAGTTGGGCAGTAATAGCCCAGAGTGAGTCTAAGAAGGGAGTCCTAAGCTAATGTGGGTAACTGACAAGCAGTCTGGTGAAAATGTCTTCACTGGCAGGAGGCAGGAGAACAGCTGTTTAACCTATCAGGTAGCCAGTAGAGATGGCTAGCTACCCATAAAGAGATGTGAAAACAGAGAGAGACAAGCCTGGAGTAACTAGGTTAATATCTAAGCTGTCCTTGTGATGCAGGTGTATAAGGGAATGAAGAGGAGACTAATAGCAGGGAAATTCACCTGAGAGTGAGTGAAAAGAGAGATACACAGCAGCATGGAAGTCATGGAAGTCATTTGAGGACATATTTTCAAGAACGTTACCTACTTAGTGTTTGGAGAACGTAAATGCAAGAGTAAGAAGGAATGAGTGTGGCTGCCAGCATTTACTTACTAATTGGTGAAAGTTCAAAACCTTGATATAAAAGTCCAGACCTTGAAGAAAAGCTGGTGTATACCTTTTTGTTCAGGATGTTGAAAACAGCTGGTAAATAAACCATCACCAGTCATGACCTGTATTATCTTCTGTCTCAATCATCCTTTATCCCTGAAGACTCCGTATGTTTTTGAAGAAAGTTTAGTTGTTGGCTTTCATATCTTTTACTAGTTGTTCAGTAAAATAACTTTCTGGCCTGCTTTGTTGCATTATCACTTTTGACTTCCTAGATTTTTTGATTCTTTCTATGGCATTTATTTGAATATTATTCCATATTTTTGAAGGATACAATACCACTTTTAGTAACCCTTTTTACCATGGTGTTTAGCTGTGCTAACATTATTCTGATCTCTAAAATCCTGATAGTTTGTACACATATTCTTTGTGTTTCCTCAGGTGGTCCTCAAGTAACCTCCATGCTGTCTGCAAAGACTTAAATCTCTTATCTTTTTCTTTTACTTTCTTTTCAAAAAGATTGTTCGTTTTTTTGTTGGTCACCTTTTTAAAATTGACTGTAGCTGTGGTAAATGTCTGCTTTTGTTGCTCCTGAAAGAATAGTGAATTAGAAAAATCAGTCACTGTTGCTGCATTGGTATCAAGCACCAGCATTTAGAACCACATTCTTTGTGCTGGTGAGCACCAAATTAAAAATTACCCCTTCTCTTGTGAGTATCCTGTGATCTTTCCCTAGTTCAAGTAAGGTAAGTGAAGTCTACCATTCGTATTTCCTAATCTCAAAGCATCTCTGAACTCTTTTGCATGTTACTGTCATTGTTGCCTTTCTGGTCTGGGAGGCATAATATTATCTCAAAATTGCATTCTTTTCATCTAGGTCTGGACTTCTAATTAACAGGGACTTCATATAACTTGTTGATAAATTTTGCTTCTTAACAAAGAAGTGGGCTGCTATGGTGAAAGTTAGCTCCATCCCAGGCAGACCCAATGCAACCATGTTCTTATTAGAAAACTTAAATGTTACCTTTCTGCCTCCCTACTGGCTATATGATTAGGTCTAGAACATGTCTTGTAAGGCTGATACAGATTTTTTGGCCTCCAATTTTAAACCTGACAAACCTGAGTTTTGTTGAGAACCTCTCTCCTCCCTGTACCCTAGGCATCTATGCAGCCTGTAACCATCAACTCATCATGACTTCTAAAGCCTGTTCAGACACCTTGGAAGGTCTGCCACTTCTGTATTTTTTATGGAAATCACTGTGTAGTCCTTTCTCAAGCGATGAATGGTTTGAGTAATACAACAAGCTACTTCTTCCGTTTGGTTGTAATCCCTTCTTTCAGGGGTGTGTCTTTAATACATAATCTTGGGCTGGACACAGCACTGGAATAATTTTTACTTGAACAAGAGAGCATCCTTCAAGATTAAAGTGGGCTTCTTGAATAAATGATTGTTCAGTGATGTCTACAAACCTGTCGTTAATAAACATTTCCATTTCTGTGAACTCCTTCAAGTCAGTAACCTTGGTCTTAAGGCACAGATGTTTACCTCAAAGAGTCATGACCGGCCTACACCATTTACAAGTACATAGCATTCCCTTTCCCCCACCAATAACACATATGACACTTAATTCAGTTAACTTGGAAATCCATTCTCTTGAATGGTTCCTAACTGCCCATTTTACCTATTTCAAATTTTCTGTGATTACTTTAGGTAGCCTAAAGTAGCCAATTGATCTAGCTGACTTTTCTTGCTAAATTTGTCCCTCAAGTTAGGGAAGGAAAGGTTTTTGGACTTCATTCTTCTACCATTGCTCCGTTTGCCCTACATTAAAAACCCCTTTCACCTCATTAAGTTCCAGGCTTTGTTTATTGCTGATCTTCACCTGACCAAGAAGGTTTTGGTTTGCTTCAATGTTATGTTTATGGCAATATATGTGGCCAATATGTGGTTGGGTCCACACATCAGCCAGATTCTTTCATGACTGTTTTACCCACCCCTACATCGTTTTGAATTTACAACAGCTTGGATCTTTTTCAGTGTTCTTTAGTGACAGGTCAAGTCCTCAGGAAAAATGGTGATCATAATTCTCAAGATCCTGACAGTTTACAACTTGCTTCTGCAGCTTCTCTGTGCAAGGCAGGCTATTGCGTGTACAACCTCTCCTGATCTAAGTTTATATTAAAAAATTTGGTAGCGTTTCAGTCTGGTATCTTACATCTTTAATGAGTGGTTTTGCTTGAAGTTAGAGAATTTAATTTGCTAGCTCAACATTTTTTTTTAGACTAGATTAGATCCTTCTTTGATAAGGAAGCTTTAAAGAAATTAATGAGACTGTGAATTTTGTTTTTGTCCCTAGCTTCATTTTGCAAGGAAACACACTTTACAAAATTAACCAAGAGTTATCCTGAGAAATAAACAGGACATCCCTTGGGACAGAAAGTCCTACATTCCCCCAGTTTCAGTTACATTATGGAATAAGGTGGACTACATTTATTTAGAACAATAATGGACTATGAACAATACAGTAGAATCATCTATCTGATCTCTGCCTCCTCCCATCTGACTCAGAAACTTCATGAAGATTTCTGCCCCGCTGTCATCCCAAGGGGGCCAAACTGGAGCACTTGCATAAGTATTCTGTGAAGTCAGTCTATCCAGCTAGACGAACCGAGTCTTTTGTCTTGGGGAATCTTCTGCTTTGACATCAGGTGAAAACTAAGTCAATAATCTACTTTGATGAGGTGATCCCAGGAGAATTCCTTGGTTTTTGTATTTTAGTTGCCTAATATGTGCCATATGTCTGTGTTCTGCACAGTCAGCCACAAGCATTTAGAGACCAATTCACCTGAGTATTTAAATACACAAGAAAATGTCATTAAAGACACTTGGCTAAAAATCTTCAAAACCCATGAAATCCTTCTAACTGCACAATCTTGACAGACATACATACTCATTTTGAAGTGTACATTGCCCCTGCCTCGAGACAGCAAGGTCATGTGGTCCTCTTGAGATTGTATTTTCTCTGCTTCCTGTCTGTGATTTTCTGTATTGCTAGGATTTTTACCATTTTAATAATTTTATTTTTACTATTGTAACAAGCCTGTTGGATAGTATGGTATTGTAGCATTTTTAATAGTTTTTATTCAAAGAGGAAATCATGCACATTTGATATTTTCAAGTTTCCGAAGATTATTCTTTTCTGGGACATCAAGTCTCTAAACCCTTTTCCTCTCTGAGTAAATCTTATTACATTGTGTCCTCCCATTTTGGATGGGAACCAAAGCAAATAAAATGAAATAGCAACATGACAATAACATCTGGTCCTTTCATTTTACCGGTGCAAATGTGGCTCTGTGTATATAGTTATCTTAGATTTACACCACTGTACCAGGATGTATGAACTGAAACTCTCAGGAGAGATTACCTTGAGGTGAGAAACTTCTTTTTTAATAAGGAAGACTTTTTATGATAGTGGCTGCTTGAGAAAGAGTAAGTTGTCTCAGCAATTCAGGTACAATGGAAAAATTTGCTACAGATCCTGACTTTTTGTCATTGTTTTTCGTTTTTTTTTTTTCATTTGCTTGAACAGTTCACATGCTGCTGTTTTCAGGAGCATGGCAGAATAAATTAGGTCTACACTTTCCTTATTTTAAAAAGCCATGTTTTACAATTAAAAGAAAATGCTGAACTAATTTAAGGACCATAATGTTTCTTGTCCTCAACCTGCAACAGTCATGTCTGTCAGTTGTGGCTAGTGCCCTCAGCAGACTGCTGACTGACAACCTTTTGTACATGAATAGGCTTTAATGATCTACAGACCTTTCTTGAGCAAAACTACCAGAAAGAAAACTGAGAAAGCTGATCTTTCTTACCTGATACATTAAAAAATACTGTAGAAGAGCAACAGCGCTTATCATGAATTTGTTATGGTTCAATGAAAATATTACCTAAATGAAGAAGACTAGATGACCCCTTCAGGGCCCTTCCAACTGAATTTTGTGATTGTAAGAGGAAGAAAAAAGACACAGTACTTATTTCCAGGAAGTGACTTAAAAAGGAGTTTTTCCTTCCTCTTACCATTAAACCTAAAATAAGTACGTGCAGGTCTCTGGATCTCTGCTTTGGGTGATTGCCATAGGACTGAAGGGCTTGAGGAAGATTTCGTATTGTTTCTCTTTTGGAAAGTGAAACCTTCCTTCTCCTTTTTATTGTCCAGGAGAAAAATTCCTTAAAGACAAAGAAACAGAATATCTGTAATTCACAAATAAATATAAATAATAATATAATTTAAAATATATAATTCAAAATCCAGTAATAAATATATATAGCTATAGAGATACTTTAATTGGATTATGAATATAGCTTTTATATTTATAAAAGCCCTTCACAAATCTGTAACACCAACAGTTTGAAAAAAGCAGAAAAGTACTCTCTAAAACGCACAGGTTCTTTGCCTAAAATAGACTTAATCTCTTGAATTCTGTAAAAATGTCTGCATTTACTTGAATTTTACAGAATCCCAGAACTGTTGAGCTTCGAAGGGACCAATGGTCTTGTGAGATCTCCATGCTTCAGCATAATAAACACTAAGTAAGACAAGGCCCTGAGCAACCTGGTCAACTTTAAAGTTAACCCTGCTTAGAGCAGGAGTTTCAACTACATCATCTTCAGGGGTCATTTCCAAACTTATTCATTATATGCTTCTATAAACTTTGTGTCAAGTCCATTTCTATTGAAAAGATTAAGTGCAATGTTGATGATGATATGAAAACTTCTAGTTCCCTCTGACCATAGTGCTTTAAGGGTATTTTATTTTTATTTTTTAAAATTACCTTCTTTTGAAAAAGAAACCACAGAAATTTGAAAAGAACCAAAGAAATTTGAAAAATAAACCACATTTATTGCTGCAAGTGAGAATTCAGATTGATTCTAGAAAAACTGCTACAAAGGCAGTTTAGTTTTACATTTTCATTGCCAGTAATTTCTTGTGAGCAGAATTTTTTTACTTTATTACATTAAGATTAAGAAAAGAAATATTAGTGTTTGAAATAATTCCAGATCTCAGGATAGCTGTTAGAAGAAGATAAAGCAAAACCCTCCAATGATAAAGGCAGTCTCCAAATTAAGAAAAAAAAGTCTGTTTCTTAATCAAGTACTATTTAAAATTTTCAGAGCCTGCAGAATAGATTTCTAATCAAATTAAGGGAGCATATTTTGCCTATTTGCATGAGAAAATTTCCAGAGAAGTTAAAAAGCCAGTTGAACCATAGGAGTGTATGACCCTAAATATTTTTTTAGGTGTTGTTTCTAAATCTTTTGTGTCTCTCCAAAGTGTTTGTATTCATACTGTGAATTCAGTGCGCTTGGAAGCGTATTGACCCCACAGTTGTTTCAGTTGTTCACATTACAGATTCAGATGCTATGATGGTACTTGAGATAGATGTGTACATTTTGTGAATACAAATGTTTTTAAATAAAGTTTTCTCACATACTTTCATTTCAGCAGTTTTATAGTTACAGCTTATATTCATATATTTCAGCCATAGTATGTTTTTAAACAACAGTGTTTGTGAAACTGAGTTTTATTTTAAAATATACATTCATTAAAAGTTACACATCCATGCATAATTTACATTATAGGTATAGTCTCAGTAACAAGATACCATGTCTAATGTCAAATACCACAACTAGATATCGCTAATTCAGGCTTTGTCTTAAATTTGCAGATTATTTCTGAACAGCGTTTCACTAATATTGTGGTTAAGCTTGGTGTCTTAACTGTCTGTCTGTGGACTCTCGCTATTTTAGCAGGTATGCTTTTTTTATGAAGCACGAAATTTTGCAATGAGAAGAAAAGGAACAGAAGAGTCTGAGGAATGGAAACAGATACCCTTCTGTGATTAATGCAGGAGTATCTTCATTGAAAAAGAGTACTATAAGCCCTAGAGCTGGAGTTCCTGACTTCTTCAGCTCAATACTGAAAGGTTCAAATGATCAGACAATGTGGTCCTCTTTATGGTAAAAACTCTGAATAGAGTAAAACTCTGAACACACAGTTTTTCTCTAAACTAGGGGAAAAACACTTGCAGGAATGTACCTTGGACTTGCAGGTATGAAGCAGTTGCCTTTCAAAAGTCACAAATTCTTGTGAAAAATTCATTCCTTCTCATACTATGACAGGGAATGTCTTTGCCAGAAGTAAGCTATGGTAATAGAGCTTTCTGGAACAATGCAATTTACTTACTGATAGGGAAATTAGGGATTTTCTTATATGGAGATGATGAGAGAACTCCTCATAGACCTGCATCACTGGAGAAACTTCATAGAACTTACTTTTACCTTCAGAATTAAAGACAGATTTTGTCTTTTTGTCTTTCAGGCTAGTTCATAAAAGAATCACGGAAATATGCCAGAACAGTAGTGGAAAACTTTCACATCCACAGACATAAATGAATACACTGAGGCATAACGGAGACAGTTCTGAGGTGGAAAGATGATCCTGTCATAGGTGAAAGAAAGTAGAATCTAAGGAGGAAGTAGTACTGTCTGTCAGAAGAAAATCATGTAAAGAATAATGAAAGCTTAAAAAGACCTTCAGTTTAGCCGGCAGGAAATCTTTTTCACCAGAAGGGTAATGCAGTACCAAAAGAGTTTACCTAAAGAGGTTGTGGATTGTCTGTCCTTGGTTGTTTTTAAGACTGAGCTAGACAATGCCATGTCTGACCTGATGCGGTGTTGGTGTAGTCCCTTTTTGAGTTGGAGAATGAACTTAATGACCTCCAAAATTCCCCTCAAGCTACTATTTCTATGACTTATTGGAAAATAATAATGTGGCTTATTTAAAGAAAGGGCAGATATAGGAGCTGGAGGGGAGTGAATGATAAAACAGTATGAAGAAAAGAAATTGTAAGATTGGTAGGGTACACCAGAGATTTAAAAATTTGCCTTCTCATTCCCTAACCCTTCACCAAAATGAAATTGTTCTGATTCTAGGTGTGGCTAAAATCCTTTAGCTGTCTTTCAGAATAGATAAAACCAGCTTGTGCTCCCGTATGGCTAGAACTAAACTCTCAACCTCATCAGAAAATTCATTTAACAAATGGACTAAAAATGGTAGAAACGTATTCAGGGGAAAAAAAATGCTGAAGATCATAAAATAGTCTTGGGTAGCAGAATTTATATCATTTCAATCCCACCAGATGTTCAAGTGTGCAATATAACAATAGGAATATGCCTAGCCAACAGTTTCTACTTGCTGTAGGACTGGGGTTTATACCAAGACTTCTCTTTGGAAAGCCTTTAATCCTTGTTTAACAACCCTTTTACATCAGGATTGGACCGTTGCTGTGCCTCTTCTTGTGGAGGAAAATAAACACAGTAGGGTTTACTACTGTTGAGTGTGAGGGGACAGGCTGATGTTTACACTGCCAACCAGCTAGACAGAAAATTCTTTGCAAGAACAGTATTGGAAAATGCCCTGGTTCTGTCCATTGTAAAGTAGTTGTTACATTATATCAAGTTTTCTATTCAGCAAACCTTAAACTAAATGAATAGTACTAATCTGTTACTAATAGGTTAAAAATAAAAATTTTTATATGGTACTCCTGGAAGCACTAGAGACCAAACATCTAAAATTAATCAACATTATAACTTTTATGGCTTTTTATGGTAGTAATAAAATTGGAATTACCTAATAAAATGCTACTTTAGAGAAATAAATAAAATTAACTGAAATTGTTTTGGACAATTAATTCTACTCTAATTTTAATTGGAGAGATTATAATATTTTTTCCAAATATTTGGGAAAACTTATTTTAGGGAATATGTTGAAATATTAAAAGACTGTATTTAAGTATCCTTAAGTGTACATTTTAATTAAATATTTGAGCACTTTATAAACTAAGATCTAAACACTAAGTCACTAATCTAGGCTGATTATGACTTCAACCTTTCATACAGATATTTGAAACAAAACTTTCAAGCTTGGGCTTGGAATATAGCAAATTTGTCATAGTAGCTTAGTTTTCCTCATACAAAACATCATATATTTATCCTTATGTATTGCAGAATGTTTAGTTGGGATATGTATAGTATCTATAGTCATTATCATCTGTTAGTGAAATTTAACAACCTCAGATCATGAACATGGTAAGTAATTGGTCTTTTGGGGGCATGAAGTATATAAAAAAAGGAATAGAAATATAGAATAGACCATTCTCTAATAGACTACAACAGAACATAGACACAGTTAAATAGATTGAAGTGTAGTGAAGTAGGAAATAAAAGACATCAAAGAAAGGAGGGAGATGTCATAATTATCTGTTATGCAATGCTGCTAACTTGTCCCTGATAACTTTACCATGTGTGAAAGTAACAGAACAGAATTTACCAGCCTTCCAGCCTTTTTTCTTCTTTCAAACTACATTCCATAAAGATAAATGAGTAGGAAAGAATCCAAAGAAGAGGGCTCAGAGATTTGGCATATATGCTATACAACAGATTAAACATGTCTATCAATATGTGAAAAATTGTTTTAAAGAAAATGGTAGTAGTTTACTCCAATTTGTGCATGTTCCTGTATATGTGCACAAACTAAGATGTTACAGAAAGCTCTGCAGAAGGGAAAACACAACAGTGAGCTGTCTCTGGAGGATTTTTTAGAACAGATGAGATAAATATCTATGTACTGTTCACCAGCTCATCATAGGTTTTTATTTGTGTAGCCTTGAAGACTAAATAGGAAGAAGAATTTATTTTTATGAACCAAACACAAGTTATATCTAAGCATTATCACTACTGTTTAGAATTTTAGTTTTATAGTAGATTTTTTTCTTATTTAGTTGCTCTGTGTCTTCAATGTAGTGAAGCCTTAAAAGCTACTACTTTTAAGACATTTCAACCTATGCTTTTGAACAAAGTTCATAAAAACAGTAATGAAAAATATAATAATGTAAAATAACTGGTCACTATATTAAATCTGTTCAACACTCTCTTGAAAGCTAAGGAGGGCAGTATGTGTGTGTGTATGACTGAGATTTCATCACTGTGTGTTTGTACTTACTTTCAAATCGAGAAAACTGAACAAACCAGTATTATGCAAACTCTCTTTATGCTTGGCCTTCCTTGTGCTACAGATTTTTTCTTAAATGTTCTAAAAAGGGCACTTGTCAGTGTGATTGTTCACATTTTTCTCCTTATTTTATGCAACTAACAAATGCTAGTCATTAAGCTCACTTCTCAAGTGGCATACTTCAGATTGTGACTTCCACAAATTGGATGGGGATGTTGGATGTGGAATGAATAGTGAGAGTGTGAGAGCTATTCATTCTAATGAAGAAATTTTAAAGTCTTATGGATGACTTCCCTTACTAACATCCTGCTCACACTTAAACTTTTACTAAAATATTTTTTTTTTATATTGACTAGTAGTAGACAACATCAAAATGGAAAACACTTTTTCCTCACTGTACCATTAATTTAACAGGTGCATAAGTTTTGTTCTACTAATCACTTCTCCATATGTTATTGTGACTTCAAATTACTAAACCAATGATAAACAATGCTATTCACACTATGATATTTGTCTCATCTCTATGGGAGAAGTAAGTTTCTCCATGCATATGATGAATTATAGAGAATTAAGACTAAAAGCTGGACATAAAAGGTTTTTACATGTTCAGTCATCAATGCAGTATGCACAAGCTCACTTTTTAAAAAATGCACGTCACAGAATCACAGAATATCTCAAGTTGGAAGGGATTCCTGAGGATGATCAAGTCCAATTCATATGATTCTATGTATATATAGATTTAGTCTAGTTATGATAAAACTACAAATTCCCATTTCTTAATGACAGAATTAAGTCTGAGAGCATTACTAAATGTCATCAGCGTGTGGCAAAAAGAATTCAAAGTGTCAAATACTTGTAAATCCTATAAAACATGTATCTATCGTACAACCAGGATTTGCATTTCTCTTTGATGTATGAAACCTCATTTAGAAAATGAATACTGTCATGAGTAGATTTTCCAATTGTCTGTTGAGAACATCAGCTTTGACTGAGAATGGAGTTGCTTCAAAATACTTATAGTAAAATACGAAAAAATCAAATCATTCTTGTCACATCACTATGGAGCGAGGATTTAAATTCAAATTTAAAAAATACATCAGGATTAATGGCCATGACAGTAATACCTGGCATAAATGAAAAAAGCAGCTGGAGAGCTTGTTGTAGTTTTTCTGTAGCATGTAAACAGAAGCATCTGCCTTTTACAGAAAAACACTGTCCCAGATAGACTTCAACACATACCAGATTTCATGCTAAGTTTAGAATAGAGAAATGTTACAACTTTTTTAACATTAAACTATTAGCTTATTAAAGTGATTTATAATTTTTAATAGCAGCTATTTACTTCAACAACTAAAACATCAGTGTGTTATCAATATTATTCTCAAACTAGGTCTAAAACACATCACTATACCAGCTACAGTGAAGAAAATTAACTCTATCCCAGCTAAAACGTGACATATATGGCTCTTATATTAAAATATAAGTATATGATAATACATATATATAAATATGCAGAATCTGTCTTCCTGTTTTGTCAGTAGGGGCTAGTTAAATAGGTAAATGCTACATAACCCAGAGTAGTTATGAACAAATTTTAAGCTAAATGAGATACTCAGTCTTCTGAATAAATATTTCTTTTAATATGTTGCTTACTTAGAAACATCTAACCCAGCACATTGGGGGAAAAAATTGTTATTAGCAGAAAGCAAATCTTTCTTAAACCTTATGAAGTTTACCGTTATGGCAGATTACTGCAACTTCTCAAAAAACCTCAGTAATTTTCAACCCTACTTTCCTTCAGTTGTAGGAACAGAACAAGGCACAAAGCTGTCATGACAAGAATATGGCCTTCACCATGTTGTTCACACAGAATTATAAGAAAACAAGGAACCAAGAAAAGTATTTTTCATAGCCTTGAAAATTGTACAAGTAGAAGCTACTTCTAGTAGCAGGCACATATAAACCTCCTGTAAAAAATTAAAGGAGGGTCAAAGCATCTGCTGAAAGTATGTTTTGTAAAGATTTATATAAATTATTAAGGTATATTATTAATATAATATATATTATTATATATAATAAATATCTATTTCAAGGTCTAGAATTAAAGGTATTAGCCCATCATAATCTTAACTGTTACTTCCTGGTCTATTTTTTTTCTAAAACAAATGACAAGAACTTAGATGTTTGATAATGTCTGTGTTGTGGGATAAATATTATGTAAAAAAAAGAAATGGCAAAAATTTCACGAGACTATCTTTTCTATGTAATTATACCTACACTAAGTGTATATTCACATTGGTTAATCATTGGACTCCAGTCTGCCAGCGCATCTCTAATTATTCAGCTACATTCCATTCTATTGCTGATGTACATAGATTTCATGCAGAATCAAGGAACAAATGGATTTGTGTGGAACAGAATTGTAAATTAGTGTAAAATTAGTGACATTTCTCAAAAATATTTTAATTAACTTGCTTACCCAATAGAGCATTTTAAATGATCAAAGAAATATTTATCATTAGATAACTTAGGCAACTAGCTTTAGTTACAAAACCCTCTGGTTTTTCTTATGCATTGTGAAGTAGTACTTCGTGATTATACAGCAAATTAAACTCAGGTGGAAGCTACATTCCTGATTTTCAATTGGACTAGTACCCATTAACTATATCACCATTTACTATTATGAGTTCCTGTCATCAGAAGTGTCTGAATGATTGTAAACTACAATTTTATTTCCATAAATGAAAGTTTCCAAAAGAAGATTCAGTGAGATAAAAAAAACACAGGAAGTATACTGTATGCTACTGTAAAGGTATGTTCACAGTTTGACAAGGGGAATATCCTGAATAGTTGATAGGTACTGTCTGGAAATAGAGCAAGGCAATAGTAATATATTAGGGAACAGAATGACTGGTTAGAGGTGCATGCAGCCCAGTTGGCTTGAGACCAACTCTCATAGTGACACTACACAACCAGTAGTAGAACAGTATTTGTCCCAGGATTATGGGGTAAACCAGTATGACTGAGTCAAACCTGGAAATCAGTTGCACCCCTGGAGCAGTGTGGCATCATCCACACATAGCATTATCTCAGCCTCTCATACCTGGTAGCTAAGGACAGTTTCCCCTCTGCTCAGCTCCTTGAGACATATGTTTTACAACTACCTTAACATTTTGGTGACTTGTAAGTTGAGGACACTGGACACCATGATTTCCATGTTGATTTAGAAACAAAGTGTTTAAAAGACGATAGCAAATTTGGACATAAGTGAAAATTAGGGGTCAATGATGAGGAAAGGTGAAACTGGACAAATCTTGATACCCCTGCAAGTGAATGAGGTCAAACTATTTAGGAAGAGGGAATAATGGAAATGTATTTGTCTTGATGTGTGCAAGTCAGTGGGTTGCATAAGTCAGTCTACGAAAAGCTAGATATGAAACAAAACAAATATGCACACTGCTCACTCAAATCCTTTTTAATAGGTGTCATAAGGAGACATAATATTTCTTGTGGATAGAACATAACAGTTCTAGCATTCCAAAAACAAGGTGATTTTGCATGTAATTACCTTAAGATAACAAAGGAATAACAACAGTACTGGGATAAAGTAGACAAAGTAAAACAGGCTTTTTTCCATAATAAATATAAGTTGCATTTTAATAAGGGGTAATATTCTACCTCAGATCAAAACATTGGCTATATATTAAGCATTTCATAGCACTTGTACACATTGAAGAAATAGAAAATACCTACCTCAACGATGTGTTCAAAGATGTCTACCTTCTTTATTAACATATTAGGTTACCCTTTAAAATATTTGCTGTAGGATATTTCAGATCCTGACAGAAATAATTCTACTATAACCACAGAATCCCAGAATCCCAGGTTGGAAGGGACCTCAGGGATCATCTAGTCCAACCTTTCTAGGAAGAGCACAGTCTAGACAAGATGGCCCAGCACCCTGTCCAGACAAATCTTAAAAGTGTCCAACGTGGCCGAGTCAACCACTTCCCTGGGGAGATTATTCCAATGGTGACTGTCCTCACTGTGAAAAATTTTCCCCTTGTGTCCAATTGGAATCTGCCCAAGAGCAACTTGCGTCCATTCCCCCTTGTCCTCTCCATGTGACTCCTTGTAAAAAGGGAGTCTCCATCTTCTTTGTAGCCACCTCTGAAGTACTGGTACATTGTAATGAGATCCTCTCTGAGCCTCCTTTTCTCAAGGCTGAACAAACCCAGTTCTCCCAGCCTATCCTCATATGGCAGGCTTCCCAGTCCTTTGATCATCTTGGTGGCCCTTCTCCGGACCCCTTCCAGCCTGTCCACGTCTTTTTTGTACAGCGGGAACCAGAACTGTACACAGTACTCTAGGTGTGGCCTGACAAGCGCTGAGTAGAGTGGGATGATGTCTTCTTTATCTCTGCTAGTGACGCCCTTTTTTGATGCAACCCAGCATCCTGTTGGCCTTCTTGGCTGCAGCAGCACACTGTTCGCTCATGTTGAGCTTTCTGTCCATCAGGACCCCCACGTCCCTTTCCACAGAGCTGCTCTCCAGCCAGGTGGATCCCAGTCTGTGCTGCACTCCCGGATTATGCTCTCCCAGGTGCAAGACCTTACACTTGTCCTTGTTGAACTTAATAAGGTTCTTGCTGGGCCACTCCTCCAGCCTATCCAGATCTTCCTGCAGAGCAGCTGTCCCTTCTGGAGTGTCTACTTCCCCACTCAAGTTGGTGTCATCTGCAAACTTGGTCAGGCTACGCTTGATCCCATTATCCAGATCACTTATAAAGATGGTGAATAACATTGGGCCCAATATTGATCCCTGGGGGACTCCAGTAGTGACAGGTTGCCACTTGGAAAAAGAGCTATTTACCACCACCCTTTGGGTGCGGCCTGTCAGCCAGTTCCCCAGCCGCTGCACAGACCACTTGTCTAGGCCATAACGCATTAATTTCTCCAGGACGAGGCTGTGGGGGACCGTATCAAAAGCCGTGGAGAAGTCCAGGTAGACAATGTCCACCACTCACCCCATGTCAACCAGGCAAGTCACTTTGTCATAGAAGGCCACCAGGTTTGTCAAGCACAATCTGCCCTTAGTGAAGCCATATTGGCTTTTCCCAATCGCGTGCTTCATTTGACTTGTGATGGCCCGCAGGAGGATTCGTTCCATAACTTTCCCAGGGGTTGAAGTAAGGCTAATGGGCCTATAGTTACCCAGATCCTCCCTCAAGCCCTTCTTGTAGATAGGGGTAACATTTGCCTTCCTCCAGTCCTCTGGGACATCCCCCATCCTCCATGACTTCTCGAAGATTGTGGAGAGTGTCCTTGCAATTACGTCAGCCAGCTCTCTCCACACCCTCGGATGGATGGCATCAGGGCCCATCGATTTGTGGGGGTCAAGCTCCTGTATTAATTCACATCCTTCACTGATGGTGGGTCGGTGTTTGGATCAATCAGGAATTTCATTCCCAAAGCCTGGTACCCAACAGTGCTGGTAAAGACAGAGGTGAAGAAAGTGTTGAGGACCTCTGCCTTTTCAGCATCATTGGTGATTGACTCTCCTTTTCTGTTTAACAGTAGGCCTATGTTTTCCTTCTTTTTCTGCTTGTGGTTGACATACCTGAAGAATCCTTTCTTGTTATTTTTGACATCTACGGCCAGTTTCAATTTGGGTTGGGCTTCTGCTTTTCTAACTGCATCTCTGCATGCTCTTTCAGTGCCCTTGTAGCTCTCAATGGATAATCGTCCACTTCTCCATCTCTGGTACGCTTCCCTTTTGGATTTGAGTAGGCCCAGGAGGTCATGGTTGAGCCACGGAGGCCTCTTGCTCCTCTTACTTCCCTTTCCTTTGTAGGGGATAAACTGGTTTTGTGCTTCCAGTAGAGAGTTCTTGAAAACTCCCAGCACTCACTAGCTCCTTTGTCTTCCAGGGAAGCCTCCCATCGAATCCCTCCTTACTGATTCCTGCATGAACTGAAGTTTGCTCTTCTAAAATCCAGAACTCTTGTCTTAGTACTGACCTTCAGCACACTCAGCAGGATCCCAAACTCCACAATATTGTGGTCACTGCAGCCAAGGCTATCATACTGTACTATAAGTATTCTGATACTCTCCTGCACAGACACAAAAAGTAAATTACTAACAGTAACTTTTTTCTGTGATGGACATTAGTGTCTGCATTACATGAAAGACTTTGTAAGAGCCAAAACTTGCAGAATTTACCTAAAGACATGAAATGGAACGTAGGGAAAAGCTGTTGAAAATGTGGGTTCTTCTAGCAGTACAGTTGGATGAATACAGGATTGGCATCCTCACCTAGGATGTATGGAAATGGGGCAGGGCAAAAGACTGTCCCACAGTTTAAGCCGAATTCTCCCATTAGCTAAGTAAATGCATGAAAGGAAGTGTGTTTGTGATACCCCTGACCAGATAACACTGTTATTATCCTCTTTACTACATTACTGATCCCAATAAAATGTAAGAGCTTCTGCATGAAGTTGTTACAGATATAATTATTCTTCAGTAACATAACAGGCATCCTAAATAATTCAGCTTTTTAAAGAACTTTATATGATTTTTTATATCTGTAATACTCTAATGGTATGAGGAGATGCAGCAATGTGTTACTGCCATCATCAAAGCAGTAGTCTCTCAGTTAAAGCATTAAAGTTGTATTGAAAACATTGGCTGTTACATGCTGAGTGATTTGCGTTCAAAAAGGTGAGGTTTACCATATATATCAAGCTAATATGAAATTAAATAGGAAAAAAGCATCCCTCAAATCACAATTTGCAATACACAAACAGAGATTTGGGGATATTACCTTAGTCATTAGCAAAATGAAGAACAAGTTTTCATAATACAGCTCTATTTCTTTAATCAGTACATGTGATGTATAATTTTTATTTGACAAACAAAAATACAAGCACTGCTCACGGAGGTCATGCCAAAACAGACAGATCCAAAGCCAGATGGTTATCTAAATGCTTACTTTAGTCACCTATCACAGGTCTTGGCTGCGTGTGATAAATAGAGTCCAGAAATGTTCTTACTATTCTTGAAACGGTTCCACTTCCTCCGTTGGGAGCATACAGGGGTGGCTTGATTTGCTTTCTGAAAATCTCATCAGGATTTCAAGGAAAATTAGGAAAGTTCCTTTCAGGATTCCACTGATGACTTCTCTCCGCTGAGTACTGGTTCTTTATTATTATTTAACATCTTACCATTTAGTCACTTGTTTTTAATCTGTGCAAGATCTTCATCTTTATCCCATAGTTACTGAGTTTTCCTAAGGGCCTTCGGCTCTGAGGAGACTTGGCTTTCTCTTTGGATTAGTTATACAAGAGTATAATAGCCAGATCACCCTTTCTCATGGCTTTTTTGTCCCTTTCAGAGAAGTCCCATAGGTTTGTGGAGGAGGACTTCCTTTTGCCAATGCCATGCTCACTCTTTCTCCCTCCCAGTAGGTTGTTTTTACCTAGATGTCCATTACTTCTTTTTCTGATGTTTTCTGCTTATTTGTCCAATACAGGCTTGCAGGCATGTAGTTGCCAAGATTTCCTTTGGAATACATTAAAAATATAGCATCATTTTTGCCACACTCCAAGACAGCTTTAAGTAAGATTTAACATTCTTCATTAATAATTTGGTTATTTCACCCAAATTGTTCCTTCAAATTCTTGGATGAATACCACTCAGCACTGGCCATGTATTTCTTCCTTTTTAATCTCTTTACTCCCTAACTTCTCCCAAGCAATCATTTCAAGTTTAGATAGATCCTATGAACTGATTTTGGCATTAGAATCTCCACTGCATTTTCCACAGTGGTCATTATGGCTAAGAATGGATTTAGCTTCTCTGCAATTCTTTTTTGTGTCCTGATTATCCATTCTCCCTGCAGACTCTCAGGGAACCTTTCTGATCTTTGATGTGTTTGGAGGAGGGTCTGTTATTTTTTATTCCTTTTGTTTAGACATTCCTCAAACTTTTAACCTTCATTTATTTATTTATTATGCCCTTTCTGCAAGATGAGCTTCCCTACTTTCTTCATTTGGAAGCAGTTTCAGGTTTTTGAAGGAGGTCTTGCTTCCAGTAACTTCCCTTACCCTACTGCTTAGCCTTTTCATGTTCCTTTCATCCTGTCTTAAGCCTTTCCACCTGCAGACATTTAAGGGTCTTAGCTGGCCGTTGCATCTTTTTGACAATTTCCTCATTTTTATGCAGTGTCCCTCTTTCAAGATAGAGTTCATTTACATACATTACAATTGCTGTTACGGTTGAGGAGGCTCTCTAACATATCAAAGTTCATCCTGCATTCTACTCAGGACCAACTGAAAGACTGCATGTTTTCTCGTGAAGCCTCCAGCCAGTTGCTAGTTGTTGATAGTGCATAAAAATGTAGTCTCTGCATTAGAGCTGATATGACATTTCTCTAGTCTAGATGGAGGCAAGTCCCCCATGACTGTTGTATTTCCTGCCTGTAATCTTGGTGAGCAGATCACAATCATTGTCACCATCCTGTGGGATCAGAAAAATAGATAAAAAAATACTCTTCCTATCTGAAACCTAGAAATTCAATCTGTTCAGATTCTGTAACCCTCTGAGGTAAGTAGTTTTTCATTACACTGAACTTCAGCATTAGTCCTGTATATTTTGTAACCCAGTTTCAGTCTCCCACTGATCAGACAAATATTCAGCATCTTATTATATGTGTCTTTATTTAGTGCTAGACTAAGTAGATCATCCACACAATTTCCTAAACTCACAACTTTGATGCAGAAGCATACGTACTGCTGCTTTGGTTCTTGTCTTTGCATCCTGTATGAAAAGCACTCTGTCATTCCTAATTCCTCTGCTTGAGTACCGAGTGTGCATGTCTTCTTCCATAACTCAACATTTTGTTATTTATTTCAGACATGAGAAACCTGGTTCTCCTATCACTGAGCTAAAATCCATTTCTTCTGTATGTGTGCTCTTTTATCCACTGTGGCCCTGGTTTTTGATGACTCAGTGATCTTAGTCCTTGTACGTTCTAAGCCAGAGACTAAGATTCCTCATCTCCCTCAGTCCTGCAGACTAGGAACATTTCACTAACATAGGTGCACTGGATGTCATGTTTCTTCTCTTCCTTTTCTCTGTCAGCAGTACCCATGTAAACTGTGCCGGCTTCTCTCCAGAACTTTCTAGGGTGGTTCCAGATTCCTTATGAGATCAGACACTTCCACAATCAGCACAGGATTGTGTGCTTTGAGAATAAATTTCTCAGGGGTGTTCCTAAACTTACTGTGAGTGAACCTTTCCAGTTCAGCTACTCTGCTCTCAAGAGCTAGAACATCCTCTGAGGACTACAAGTGGCCTGTATTACACATATATGTATGCTATATTTTCAGGAGGAGGGGCTAGCAATAAAATGAATAATCCCTGCTTTTTTTCCTGAAATTATTTCTCCATTTCTTCTTTCAGAGTAGAGAAGACAGTGGGGTTTTAAAGTTGATTTTCTGTCTGGATGAGTTTACATACTGGTATATAGTGAATCATAAGATACAATCTGGTTATCATTTAGCTGCAGCACCAAATAAAATTTATACTAGCACACTCACTATATTATACATTTTCTAATTGAAATTAGAAATCTGATTACATAGATTTCTTGTGCACTTAGCACATTCGTTCATACTAACCTATATAAGTAGGTTGCATCGGTCACATTGTCTATTATTTGTTTACATCAAATGCAGCATGCAAATAATGTTCTCAGTTAAGCTTTTTTTTTTTTAACTATCTACAGCTCCAGTTAGGTTTGTCTGAATTGCAAATATCACTTCAATTTTTCATAATTGACACCATTATGAACATTATTCAGCATTAGTTTGCTTTTATGCCAATAAGTTAGAACTAAGCATTGAAAAAATGCATCTCTTCAGCCTTAACTATGACATCTGCTATTACTATAACTCATAGCTTGGTAAATCTGCATGCATGTATGTATTACCATAAGACATAAATGAGTTCTTAGATTTGGGAGCTCAGGGGCCAAATGTAGTCTCCAGAAGTGCAAAGGGTTTTTTTCCCTTGCTATCCCATCTCTCCATGCTTTATTTTTTATTCTCTGAAGGTCCCAAATGCTACCTATCACTATCCAATGGGCATATTTAGTTCTAGTCTGTTCACAGCAGTCAGAAGGGCACTCATAACATTGTAGCATCTCGCTCACCCTGGAGAGAAATTCTTATTCAAGATAATATCAGGCCTATCCAAACCTCCTTGTCAAGGTCAATTCTCAATAAATAACAAAGGGTAGAATCAGTCTGCAGAAAATACTTTCCTGCACTGGATGCAAATCACGGCTAAGATAATTTTTGTGTTAAATCATATAAATGTTAACTTAAACATGTAATTAAAATGTATTGAAGAGAACTTTCATAAGGCAAGCAACTAACAAACTATTTCTGTTATTATCAGTTCACTTTTTAACATGGTTTATTAGCTATCAAGCAAGACTGTCTTACAACTAGAGAACGCAGTTACTGTCAGCGGTAGAGGGCCCCTGATGGGGTGAACACATTAAAACACCAATCTGGCTATTGCTTCCCAATATTGAAGTAAAATATAGATTCTAGACTCCCTTAGAATGATTTAGTGAAGCCTTATGGGTAGAAGCAGTAAAAAGACAGAGAAATCTGATATCCTACTCTGCTGTGAAATTTTTGGTGAAAGAAAGACTGAAAGAAACTTAGAAAAGGTATATTCTTATTTTCACGTGAAATAACCGGTGAATATTTTCTTTTACTAGCAAACTAGGCTCCATTAAAATGTGCTTTGACAGTATATATGAATGCAAGCATATACCTGGATAAAGCGTTATACTCCAAAATTGGAAATAACTTCAGTAGATGATGTTGTTCTTCCCAAATTTCCATCACTGCGTTCACAGATCTGATTCTTCTTTCCATCACTGAACCTTAATTCAAGAGTCAACAAAATGCTAGTTGTCCTGCTTGCATCTACACTATATCTTCTAACCAAGTATGGAATGTCCCCCAGAAGCCAAACTGAAACTTTTTTTCTAAATGCAGTATAGATTTCTGGATGATAACTGTCATGAGCCAAACCAAGGTATCAGCTATCAGTCTCAATTTACTAGCTGAGAGGTGATGAGGAACAAATGAAATTCCTCTTGACTGTAAGTGATCATATCAGGCTACTGCTTCCTTTCTAGTACAAAATCAAACAGATTGTTGACAAAACACAGTGTAGGTGAACTCATTTGAGTTTATGATGAAAAAGAGTAGGAGTACACATGCCACTAGAGATGACAGAGACTGATGGAAAGTGTAACCACTCCATTTCAATGCACAGTCCAGTAGGCAGTAAATTTTGTTTTATTGGTAATATTGATAGAGAAAACCTGCTTTCTGGCAGGACATGAATATTATAGCTGCATAAGAATTTCTTTGTTTTGAGCGACACCTGGAATTGAACAAGATTAGCCCAGGAAGATACAGCTAGTCACCCAGAAGTAAACACAGATTAGGAGGTTTGTTGGGCCCCAGGCTTAGTTAATACTCAAAGGTGTACCCGACAGCGATACAGCAATTGGATAAACACCAGTCCACAGGACACGAAGGGGTGACCTCAAAAAAGAAAAAAAGGAAATTTTTTGTTAGATTTCATTTTTCTTCTGTGTAATTTCAATGTCACAGGTGTGAATACTTGGCTGGCTTGTACATAATGTCAAAGCTCACTTTTAAATAAAGATGAAACTGATTATTTCATTTTTTGCCCTTTCAGGAAGAAAAAGACAGCTTGTCATGAAAAATAAAAACAGTTGCCATTCTTGCTTTGACAGTGAAAAAACATGCAGTAATTTCTTTTTATTTTTTTTATTTCCTTCCAGTTAGCAGTTGCTTACTGTTTAAGTGAGATGAGAGGGAACACTTACATAAAAAATAAACTACTGATCAAGGCTGGTAGCATAAATTCTTAGCTTTTTTACTTTCTCTACCATAGCTGTGATTGTGTTCTTTTAAAATTCCTTGTCTTTATATCCATCAAAACTAAACTGAGTGCATCCTTGGATGGGGTTTGGGGGTTGTATTGTTTTGTTTTGTTATCAATAGTACTTACTCAGAGCAGTTTTGTTTCTGATAGAACTAAGCATCTACACAAATTCAAAACAGTCAGTCCACTGTTCCTACTAGTACATTAGCAATTTCCAAGTTGTTTCGCCAAAAGCATGTTGGCCTGTGAAGAGAAATTTGAAGCTCATTTTAGATGTTTTTTCAAACTGGAGCAGACAGCACCTTGTTGTTCACCTGATGGCACATTCTGGTATATTGTCCTACATACAGTAGTTTTCCAAATTCTTCTAAAAAAGCAGAATCACCCTAATCATAGCTGAATATTGCATTGTTTATTTAAGCACCTGAAAAGAAGTGTTTCTTTATAACCTAGGAATCTGTGGGCTTGATTCATGTCTGCATCGCTCATGTTTGGTCATTTAGCTGAAGGTAGAATATCAAACAAATGATTCAATAGCTTAGGTGATAATGATTGTATCCCACGATCGATCATCTTAGGCTTCTCTCTATTCTTCTACATTTATATTATCTGGTTATTACCAGAGCTTCTTACTGATATACAAAAATTACACAAGTTCTGTATTCATCTTATCTCAGTAACTTGGCTGCAGTAACCAGTATCTCAGTAACTCAGTAACTTGGCTGCTCAGTAACTGACAGAAACTGAAGGTAAGCTTTTGAAGTAAAATAAGAATTTGAATGCTACTCCAGGAAAAGAACCTGGAACGGTTTGACAGAGCCTTTTTTTAACATAATATGTGTTCAGAGGCTTCATACTGCAGGTTAGAAAATACTTTCTGGTGTTTTGGTCAGGTTTTGAGGTTCTAAGAACCTCCAATACCGCAGCTACGTTTTGACCTAAATGCATATATAAACAAACACTAAGGAACTTGCAAATCACAACAGAAGTTTTGTGATCTCTTATAGGAGCAAACACAATGCAACATAATAAAAATAGTGGAATATAAGTTCTCTGAAGTTACACTTACAATTATACAAGAGAACACAGAATTTTATGTCGCACATTATAAAATATGCATTAAAATATATCCTTGGCTTATGGAAGACAAGCAAGTTCAATTAATTTGAATTAGAATGCCAAATTGTAGCAGAAGGCATTTGACTAGAAAGGAGGGATTCATTTTCTGACCTCCCTCCCAGAGGAAGCTGGTTTTGTTTTGTGTTCTGTTTAAATACAGGAAAAAGAAAGCTGGAAGCTTACCTTTATCTTGAGCAGCAGCAGGATGTTTTGGAATATGGACAAAATCGTTGAGAATTATGGAAATTATATTAAAATATGTAACATACTTTGAAAGAAAGATAATTTCTCATCCTCCTAGCAAAGCCAGAAGTATCTGTTCATAATGCACTCACACACACATACCCCTTGTTTTTACACATTAAGTCAATCTCTTAGGCAATTGATCTTAAATATGTAGGTGACAACAGTTTATGTTCATACACATAATATATTTCAAAAACTGAAGGTTTTGTGGGGTCTTTCTTTTTGTTTTGCAGTTCTCAAAACATTGGGTGTGGGAAATGCAGTAGAGATTTCCTACCTGAGTTTGCTGCTGATATAACAGACTCTCAAAATGATTCTCACTTAAAATAGAAAGACTAAACCTACGCTGTGAAAGGTGATACATTTAGATATTGCCGTACATGAACATGTTATCCTTATAAAACTGTTATAAATGTTCCAGGTTATGTCCAAAATACAATAAAGGCGGTCGATATGCATTGATCCTGCTGATCTGTGACTACAGAGGAATAAAATCTAATCCATAATTAGATTTTTACAGAGATGGTATTTTCAAGCAGTTAATATAATATTTTAGTCTGGGCTTTTTTTTCTACCTACTTGGCAGCAGATCAAGGGTGATTTAAAGTAAACCAGTCCAAGCAGAACAGACCAGATCCCGTATAGGCTGATGCAGAACTATAGCAACTATGGATGGATATTTAGAAATTGCTCTTAAACCAAGCAAAAGTATTTAGAAAAATAATCTTTTAGACACAGAATTATTTGACCTGTACTGCTCTGACTTAAAGGAAGCACAGACAAGAATAACAAATTAAGTCTTCCTTCATTGTGAATATCTCAAAGTTGATTGTATAATAAATGGTAACAGTAAAAGTTTTCCTTTCCCTCTTTTTTGAGAATTTCTTCACTCAGGTTATGTTTTGCTCCAGAAAAATTCCCTTGGTCTATTTACAGAGTTAGTACAACTTGGGGTAAAAAAAATCCTTATTTGTATGAAACAAGCACAAACGAAGATTCAGGAAATATCTATATCCATTAAATTTGTGTACTACCATAAGGAAGGAATGCTTTCTCCCCTCTCCTCCACAAGAGCCTTTCTTATTTACAGCACCTGTAACAACATGAATAAGGCGCGTCACGCCGGACAGTAAGAGAGCACTTTGCTTTCCTCTCCTATTTTGTGTAGTCATATTAATGAAGTTTTTGTCTGGCCTTTCAAGAGCAAAATGAGAGTGGGAGATCTGAGCTGCCAAATATTTGATATTAATAAAGTAGGGTGTTATTTTATTAGCCTTGATATATTTCTCCAGGGTCATTTCAGATACATATAAGAAGACATGCATAAACAGTTTCTGCTGTGCTTTAACAGGGCTTAGGATTGTTTTGTATTCATGTCCAAAAATCTGATTTCTAGGGTATTCTTCTATCTCAACTGCTTTTTAAAAATTAGCTCTGCTGTCCTGCATAACACAACCAATTCCTTGTTTTATGGAACTTTCTCTTCTTAGATTAACTACACAGAATCTATTCCTCTGCTGAAGAAGAGTTCTTAAGGTTAGGAGGAGCCTATTAATTATTGTTCCTTTTCCAGCTTAATATATTCTGAAAGTTTTCAAAGACATAGTGTTTTCTCATTTACGGCCCTTAATTTTATATGAAAATATATTGTATTTTTGCTTCAGAGCTGATACTTATTGGAAGAAGTTTTTTTTTTTTCTGGAAAATTCTTTAACAAAATTTGAAATATTGTGACTGTACTATGTATAGAAACTTCATAGATTGTGTGAGCTTACTGTCAAGCCTCTAATACCATACTAATATCATAAGCTCCTGGAGCTCCTGGTGGATTGATAGAACACAGCACGAAATCTAGTTTTTCTTTCATTTTTTTCTCAGTTCAATCCTTCTGTCTTTTTTGTTTTTTATTTAGCATCTGCAAATGTCTGTACCTCCGTTCTTAGTTTTCTCACTGTGGTGGTTGAAGTTATAAATGTGTGTGTCAAGACTTACTTTAAAGTTTAATAACATGATGACCACCTAAAACTTTCATCTGTGTTGTGGTCTAACCCCAGTAGGCAGCTAAGCCCCACACAGCTGCTCAAAATCCAAAACACAGCACCATACATGGTACTATAAAGAAAATTAACTGCATCCCAACCAGATGCAGTACAAGCTGGTTTTGGTGCTCTTCCCTGACACCAAAAGCTGTCAGAGAAGTTAGTTAGTGCACCTGTTCCAGAGGTACAGAGTGTTTCACAGAGGACACTGGGACAGGTTCAAATGCACAAAGATTTATTAGTGTGGTCTGTAGCTGATGGCAAACAGCTGTTCTAATGGTGAAAATTGCTTTGGGGGATAAAAAAAGAGAGAAGAGAGAAAGAGGAGTAGAGGAAGGAAAGGGAAAACTCTTCCCAGTGGCCAGTAATGAAAAGAAGCCACAGGGATCCCCAGACAAACATCCTTCCCTGTGCATCTTCTCTGATGTAACAGGTGATTCCCCCTGTAATACTTTTCCTATAATGACTAACACGGTTTCCATCAGGGCCTGCTCAATCTCCCAGCTGGTTGCTCCTGCTTATGAAACTGTCAGAGCTGACTAGATTGGGGCAGGTACTGCGCACTGCTTGGCTCCTAACCTCTCTGGATGTATATTATTGTCCCCACTAATGTAACCAAGGGGTAGCTCGGGGCAGCAGGGAGAACGGGAAAAGAAGGGTCATTCTTACACTGATGACAACTGCTTCCCATGAGAAGCTGCAGGAGCAACACTATTGAGTTTGTGGGAGCAAGGCTATGGGAATAACACCACCAAAATATGAGAAAAAATATGGTGTTTTTTACACTGTCACAGAAGCTACGGAAAATGCTATCACAGCAGCTTGGATGAAGAGGTGCAGACCTAGCAGGTTGTAGAGTGGGGAAACTGATGTCCCTTAGCAATAGAAAAGGCTAAGTCACCTAAGGAACTATGAAACAACAGGCTGGTACCAACTGAAGAATGAAACACTCTTTCTTAGGTGGAGGGGAGGATGAGGACAGAAAGGAGAGGTGAGATCCCCTACTAATCTACTGTGTAAAACAATGACATTTTCTGGTTTGGGTGTTGGTTTGTTGTTTGGGGTTTTTTTTGTTTCCCTGCCTAGTAGAAAGTTAAGGAATTGTTTGGGACTGCTGCATGCTTTAAACAGAAATGAATAAAATTCTAAATGCCTACTGAATTTGTACAAACCAATTGATTGAAAGGTTGAGAGTCGTTTTGTGAAACAAAGTTTGAAATACTCATTTGAAATGTGGAGACTTTTTTTGTAGAGAGTTTGACATTGAATTGCATCTGCCTAGGGTGCTGCAGGCAATTATGGTTCAATCACCTAATATTATCTTTCTTCAAGGACGGTATCTTCCATAATCTACCAAGCACAAGGTAAAACAAAATATTATAGAAATGCATGTAAACAAAAAGAGAAAATAAGGTATAAAATATATGAACTAAAAACACCTGGAAGAAATACAGTTTATATTTACTGTTTATATTTAATTTTATATATTAAATATTATATTTTAATAAATCAAAATTCAGTTTTCTCATTGCAACGTGCCTAATACATTTTCTATTGAAAAATCATAGCAATATTTTTTCTGTCACATTCACTGTTAAGATTAATCTTATAAAACATTATGAATCTAACATTTTTTTTAGAAAATATATTCTAAGCTTTACAAAGTGTCACAGAGACATCATGAGATTTTATGGAACCAGGAATTTGTAGTTCATTTCTCTTTCTTCATAATTAAACTGTTATCTTCTTTTATTGGTGCCAGCATGCTTTATTGACAGAGAAGTCATGTTATTTGCTTTTACTTAAGGTGTCAAACTGCAAGATCTTTAACTTGATTTGCAGCTCTTCTGCAGATATGTACATAATACCCTGTGATCCAGGTCGCTGCCCCTGAGTCACCAAAGGTGGAATTTTATATGACTAAGTAAAAGAAGATCGCTTACTTCACAATATTGTGGCTCTTTGAGATACTTTGTCCGTATACATGACATAGGGGAATCTCTGATTTTATACAGTTAGCCAAAAAATCCTCAAACATTAGAGACAATCCTGTTTTTTTCAGTTTTGAACAGCAGCTGTGATAACATTTAGAAGGTTGTCACAGTGTGAATTGGAAAAGGTATATAAGTGAAGTTCCTTTAATATGAGGGGTCAAAGTTGAAATAAGAAGTTACAGTGCCTATGGCTTTTGGGGGGCATGTACCTTTATAACGGAAAACAGTTGGACTGTGGTGAGTGCTTTCATTTTCAACATTCAGTGCTTGACAACACTACTGCTATGCTCATACTGGTTTTCCAGAGATTTAACCTCTAGCTCTTAACAGGTAATGGCATCTTTAATGTCCTTCATAATGATTATAAGAAGCGCTTGCTACCTTGTCTTCCATGATCCTGTACTAAGCAGAAGCAGTCTGGATATGCAAAGGACAGAAACATTCCTTTTACAACTGCTTTATGCAGTAAATAAGAATGATGATAATTGTCAGCTGCCATAGATAGTGAAGCTTGTCATGGTAGGGATTACAGATGCGTACCACGATTCATACAATCACAAGGTAGTTCAAGCTTGAAGGGATCTCAGGATGTCATCCGTCTGACCTCTAACTCAAAGCAGGGTCATCTATGAGGTCAGGCCAAGTTGCTCAGAGATTTATCCAGTCAGGTCTTAAAAGCCTCCTGGAGACTTCACAACCTCTCTGGGCAACCAGTTCGAGTGCTTACCTGTCATCATGGCAATGACGGTCAAGTTTCTCCCCCTTTCAGATATGAAGATAAACTGAAACTAAAGCCATGAGTTTAAGCCAAAAACACTGTCATTGTCTACATTTTTCTACTGAGCCATTACAAAATACATTATTTTTCCAAGCCCAAACTCTACTTTTTAGATCATTTCACTTTTTCATATGTTCCCATTTCCTTAAAGTTTTTAAAAAAAATCTGCAAAAATTAATTTTACAAAATTATTGTGTCCATTATTGCACAAAAGTAGTTCTTGAAGTATGTATGTTATCTGGGATTTAATGTCTAAGTTTTCATGCTTGTGGGCTTACTTTGTTTGTCTCATGCTCCGTGTATTTCTGTTGTTAGATGCCATAGGATTTCAGCATACTGCAGTACTGAGAAGTGTACCCACTGTTCGTATTTTTTATTTTAAAAAGTCAACAGTTTGTGTTATTGCTTTCTAATTTTTAGAAAGTGGACAATTACAGAGAACCACAGCCGCCCCATTTGAATGTCGTGTCACGTGTTATGTCCTTCTAGCTGTATTCTTAGCTGTACTCACAAATACTCAGCTGATAATGGTTTTTGGCTACTAGAATAATGCAGTTAGAAAAAAATCACTGCCGTCTTTTAAAAATGTGTATTTTAATCATTTGCAGCATGTTTCAAAAGTAATATAGGCTTGCAGCTGTAGCATTTGAAGGTATTATAAACTTCCATCGATAAAATGCAAGACATAGTCCTTTTGACTTATGTCATTTAAGGAAAGAAAGACAGAAGTGAGATTTTTGTCTAAAAAGTTTATCTGTCTGTATATCCTTTTTTCAGCATTTGCTACATCAAAAAAAGTGATACATTTAGTACCTAATTAACATTAAGAAAAATTACTTCATTATACTGCAGATTTGGAAAGGTTCTATAGGATGGACATTACATGATACGACTGGAGTAATCCCTGGTTATCACCTTTAGATGGATACAACGAGTCAGTAATATAGCATAGATTTAATACCCTATTACTTCTAATTAGGTCTGCTTCACTTGCTTCACTTTCCTTTGCATCCTTGTCCTATAACTTGTCTTGTCCTTGATAGATGTAGGTGTCTAGAGACGAAATATGGTCATTGCCAGATATACTCCTGCTTTCATCAACTGAAAGTTCTTTAAATGTTTTATAGCTCATTCCTCACCTCCTCTGCTGTACAGACTGCTGTATTAAAATGATACAGTAATGGTAATATCTGTTTAGGTACAGCATGTAATACATCAGCTTAGTAACTCCTTTGCCATCAAATAATGCTTATCTAGGACCATAAAGATAGAGGTTTTATTTTGCTCTGCAAGTCTGTGACCTCTCTACCAATTATCCCAGGCTCAAGATCAGCCAGGCAGCAAGAGAAACAGCATGAGGCAATGGCTCTGTGCTAAAGAGAAGCCTAAACATTTCCCCAAAAAAACAATGGGCTTCATCTTTACCAGGCAGGGGGGCAGTATCATCAGCAAAGGATGAATGGCTACCTACTGCAGGATAACCAGGGTTTCAGAAGCATCCAAAGCTTTGCTGCTGCTCCAAAAACTTACCATTGTTTAACAGCTGTCACAAGGCAGCTAATGACTTCAGGGAATGCATCATATTACCTGTCTCTGAGACAGCAATGTACATATCTATCATTCTATATATAGCTCAAAAGATACACATATTTAATTGTGGGGTTTTTTTCACTACTGTTATTCACTAATGGAAGTATTAAAAATGGAAAAAAAGAGCTATAGTTCCAATGAATATGATCTGAGAAAGACTAGATGCACAAGGTTACTGAATTAAAGGCGATGAAAACCTAAATAGCACTTGTAGATGTAAAATAGATGTATAGAATGTACCCACAAAGTTCACTGAAGTCACTGAAAATCAGAATATAAATAAAAATTATAGTGTACTAGTGTAAATTATATAACAGATATGTGTTATAATTTTTGCTACTCACACCCATGCAAGTTTGTGAAGGTCTTGTAATGGTGAACACAGACAGTAAATCAAGTGATAATGGAGTTAAAGCTGAATGTATTTCAGATTTATCTTTCTTACCTTTCTACTACATACACACAGAAATCAGGGAAAGTCACTCTTTTCTTATGGAACTTATTTTTCAGTCTCTTCTTGCAGTATGTGGATACAACTGTAAATTGCTCCTTTTTTACAAATAACTTAGAAAAAGCTAGGGGAGCTTACCAGTTAACAACAGCCTCTTTTCTGAGATTGGGTGGGGTGGTTTTTTGTTTGTTTTTGGTATTGGGTTTGGGTTTTTTAAGACTCTCTGGCACATGGGACACTTCAGCTGCATCTTCTATATTTAGGTAAATGAGAAGGTGCTTTCTTGGTTGCCCTTTGCCTGTATTTGCACATATAGGCTACACTACATAGTTTTTCTATATTGGTTGCTTTTTATCAGACAGGTTTTTTGGTTTTGTTTTCTTTTCTTTTCTTTTTACAAAGTGCATACGTATCCTTACTGATAAGGAAATAGGGACTGATTTATTAGATGACTTGTCCAAATTTCCAGAGTAAATTTACTGAGACTCTAGAACTCCAGTTTCCTTACTTCTGTGTGCACACTGTCCTGCAGAAAAACTGTTCGATATTACTTGGAATCCCAAGCATTACTCCCATATACGCCTCAAATGCAGAGACATGATTCTGCACACAGCATTTCACAGGTCTCCAGCATCTAGAAACTGCACTGGTGGAGACCTATTTCACATCTTGGAAGGGGGAAATAGGAATTCACTCTGTGTCAATCAACTGTGCCTATCAGATTGTTCCCTGAGCAGGTGCATAAAAGCTATAATGTCTTTTAAAAAGTATAACATCATTAAAACTGTGTTTTCTGCACTGTGAGTTTCAAGTCATTAATTAGTGTCAGTTCAGACCTTTGCTCTGCCAGGGTAAATGGAATTGGATTTTCTAGCTAACAAGTGCTAAAACTCCAAGTCTTGTCTTCCTCATTCAACAGTGTGAGACAAATTTCCAAAACTCAGCTCCTTCTGCTTGAGAGTTCGAGGCTCTATCTTCAACTTATAAAACTGAAATAAGGCTTCTTCACTTTGCAGAAGCATTGTGAAAATGACCTCCATAATGCTTACAAAACATGTACCATGAAAATGATCAACACGTAATCAGTCAAATAGAGGTACGATTTTTTGCTCTTTGTGAGACAAAACCTTCTCCAATTAGAATTTATTATGTGTTGATGGTAGCTGTTTTTCTGAACTCAGACTAAATATTTTGAAACTTTCCTCATATTTTATTGTCTTTCCATGACAAACTGTGTAGCTGAGTTAACGCACAATAGATGTGAAAAAGAAAGGCAAAAATGAAAAAGTTGTTAGCTTCTTTAGGAAACATTAGAGGAAAAAGTCTTGCTACTGTTATGATTAAATGAGGCCAAATTTTGACAAAGGAATCATATTTCTGCGTGTACAGTGAGGGTATAAGGAAGGCATTGCACCTTTAAGCAGGGCACAGCAAGATCTGACCCTAAATGGTTATTTGAAGAAGTGATTTGGCTGCTTCCTCACCACCATGGAGAAGGCTGTGGCCATTGCATGGAAGATAAGAGATTTAAAGTAGCTCCTTACTTACTTATAGCAAGTATGAAGTCATCTGTGTACAGATAGGGCAGATTAAGGATTTAAGTCATTATCTGATCCCTTTAGCAGAGTGCTCACTGGCTCAAGTTTAAAGTTTGTGGACAGGCATAACTGAGTTTGTTACTGAGAAAAAAATAAGATTACCACCTATCAGGGACTTGATCCAAGGTCCTGATACACGTTTTATGTCTTCCCATTTCTTCACCTGAGCTTTTGTTTACAAAGTGCTCGGGTTGGAATTTTCAAGTCAGTTAAGAAAAAAGAATTGGTAATCTAGGTAATACTGTGTTTATAAAGAGATGGGAGGTAAATTCAGTTAGAAAAACCTTCCTTAGCTTCCCTCTCCATCATGTGTATAGACTAAACATCTGAGTATTGGAATTTTGAAATACTTGATCCATAAATGAGAGAGAACATGCTGAAATCAAGAATGGAAGACGGAAGTAAATGGAGGAATGGAAGAAGGAATCCTGCATACTAATAATCATGTTTGCATGGCTTACAATGATTAGTCACAGGAAAAGCAGTTAATAGTTATTACATCTCAGAGTTTTGAAATACAAAACAGCAATGAAAGTCATTCTAAGATGACTATATGAGATTTTTATATAAAGCTGTATGAGGTGTCATGGAGGATGCGTAACATGTCCAATACTTGACTCAAAGGTAACAAAAGAACTTAGCCAAGAGTATGATAATACTTTGCCATGCAAACAGAAAAGTAGAGTGGAACTTCATCCTAGACAGAAGAGTATTTTGCAACTGAAAGCAAATAAATAGTAAATAGTGGCTGCTGAAAGCCGCTGGAAGAACAGTCCAGTTGGTGCCAAAGGCACCTTCTGGTGGAAAATACTGTTGCCATGTTTGTCACATGTTTGAAGCAAAGCGATGTGAAAGTGCAGTGTTTATTTTTCCACTTATGCCTTACCTCTGGCGTTTCCTGACTATGTTATAAAATCAAAACAGGGAATAGAGCCTAAGGGCAATGAAAACTCTTGTTGCTGCTCTCTAAGCCTTGATGCATATGTTTCTGAAATACAGAAGTTTACAAGATGAATTTTCATTTATGCAATGGCTGAAGGAGTTTCACCACCTTCCAGCAGGTG
This sequence comes from Phalacrocorax aristotelis, assembly GCF_949628215.1. Lineage (NCBI taxonomy): Eukaryota > Metazoa > Chordata > Aves > Suliformes > Phalacrocoracidae > Phalacrocorax > Phalacrocorax aristotelis. The sequence goes on from NC_134277.1 coordinate 87,698,104, forward strand.
GTGAACTAGGGGTCTCTATGTATTTGGGTATGAGAGAAACAGAAAACTGAGGACTTCTCTTAAATCACTGAGTCATATAAACCTTGCCTTAGGGGAAAAGAGGTGTTGAAATTTAGATCAAAATGTAGCTGCAACTTCATTATTTCAAAAAGGGCCAAAAGCTCATTTTACTGTATAACTGGAGCTACTAAACATCTGTAGATGAGACTGCATGCATCCGTTATTATAAAACAACCTATGCTCTATAAGGCCTGATCCTTGGGTATAGATAGAGCAAATTAGTTGTATTAAAGATGTTTAATCTGCTAATTTTGAGTTTGAACAGAACAATATTACTTGTTTAATTCACCTTCATGTTTAAAGTGAAAACAACTGCAAGAAATGAAATATTGCTTAAAATATTCAGGCCAGCAGCATATGCCTCAAGAGATAAGACTTTCACTGTTAGTTTAATTAAGAGACCAAAAAGCAAGCTTCAAGTGTTATTTACAGGTTCTTGACATATTCACTAATGAATCATAGGATGCTGTAAAGGTTATTCTGCCTATTACAAAAGAAGTGCACAATAATTGTTTTTAACCAACTTATTTTCTTCACAAAGTTTAATCCTGTTCATGATAGATCAATGTGCTCAAAATGGGAAAAAGGGGGTTTTTTTTTGCTCTTTCAGCTAGCTAGCCAGCTTTATATGTGAGATAGGCTACAGTAAGTATGTTATGTTCATTGTTGTACATTAAGGAGTTAAGAATGCCACCAGCACAATTTTGACTACTCTGTAGTTTCCAGAACACTTAATTTATTTTTAGGAATACACAAAAGTTTGGTGCCGCTGCCAGCACACCAGACAATGAAGGATTTCCAAAATCCAATACATTCTTTGCTTTAGTACAATCAATCTTTATTCTTTCTGCATGCATATTTATCAACCTGATTGGTAATTTTTTTTTCTGTTTCTTTTTCCATTAAGATCTTTCTTATGCACAAACACACACTCTTTCTTCAGTATTTAACTGTTGCATTAGACAATCTCTTAGCTAAAACAAAACAAGAAACAATTCTTCTTTTCCAAATAATTTTGATTTTTCGATTTTTAGAGATGATAGTGTATCCTGTCTCTGATGTAAGGGGTGCTAGGCAATGTATAACAGCATCTGTATTAGCATTATGCCAGTTTTTTAAGTAATAGCTCTAAATACAACATGCCTGACATAACAATGTGTTGCTCATCTTCTTCTGTCTTCTAAAGAACAGGTATCAGCTTACTTCAGCTGTGGCTTGCTACAGAAGGACAGATTTTGAGATACAGTATTTGGAGTTCCTGTTTTTATTTAGAGAGCTGTCTAGATTAGATAGCCAGCATTGGAGAACTATTGACTTGCCCCTGTAAGCAAAGAAATTAAGTGCACCAGAAGGTCAAAGATTCTGTATTTTTCATTTTGGAACATCTTTATTGTTTCTCCCTTATTGAAGGGAGGTGGAAGACCTAATTTTATAATAAATCATGATTTAACATTTTTATTGTTCGTCTTAAAAATGAAAAAATAAAATCTTGGCTCTCTTCATATCACCAGGAATTAAAGGTTAAAGCAGTGTCTAAAAAAAAAGTGACTGACCATACTGGACATTGAAGGGAGAAATAGCAATCTTGGCTAATCTGAGCTATACACACTCAGAGAAAAGGAAGAAAAGCTAACATTCAAAAGCTACTCCAAGGGTGACTGTGAATAGCAAATTAGATACAGCTTGTGGTAAAGTGTGGCTGGAAAAAGGCCGTACCTCTCCCTGCTGAGGTCCTTAGATACATTTCTATGTCTTCTTCAGTTTCACTGCATTTTATGCACAGATCCAGATTTATCACTCTCAGGCAGCCAGCAAAGGCACAGGGAAAAAAATGGAGGAAATTACATTTCCCTCAGCAGCAGGTGGTTTCCCTCTGGCAAGAGACTTTCTGAGGACCTTAAATGAGCCCATTTAATTTCCAGCCATGTTCTAAAAGCTGTGTTTAGTTTTGGAGGAGACTGTCTTGAACTCGGACACTCATTCTGATGTATTTGTGTCAGGTTGTGCCCTGAAAGGATCAATTACAGTAAAAATGAGTGGATTGTGTCCTCTCCATCTGCCCCATAGCCTCTTCCACCAGCTATAAGCTTGTCCATATCAGGAGCTTTACCATATCTGCAAGGCCCTCTGTTCCCTACAATCAAGACAGAGCAGTGAAAAGCTCCTTTCACAAGCCAAAAAGAACTAGCTTTAAAGCCAGGAGACCAGTTTTTTTGAGACCATGTACCTCTGACAAGTATCAGAAATACTCCTATCATTCCTTTGTGTGTGTCAGCTGATAAATATTTGATAAAGAAGGAATGCATTGAGGAATGAGCTAAAACAGCACAGATTCAGTAACTTGGTGTCTGCAGGTCTCCCAAAATATTCTGCGTAAATTAAGGTATTGTTTTCTACCCATATGCTCCCTTGCCACATGCACTCATCAGTCTGGACCAAATTACTTCTGCTTATGGACAAAAAAGTGAATGTACAGCTTTTGTTAGAAACCTTCAACAAGCTATGCTCCAGAGTGCCTTAGGAACAGTGAAGGGGTTTGAAGACCTACTTTATGTAGGTCCTGAGAAACAAGAGAAAAAGCCCCAGCACCTCTTTTGATTTCTCTGTTATTCAGATCCCACTATCCATTGTTTATAAATAATTGTGATCACATCTGACATACCTGACTTCACTGCTAAATTTCACTCCTAACTGAAATGAAGGATGGAACTAAAAATTTTTGTTAGTTTAAGAGTAAAACCAACTACTATCTAAATGAAAAATAAGTTTTATTTGAAACAAATAAACAAAAACCAAATTATTCTTAAAGATCCTTATATTACCAGAAGATATTCTTTATTATCCTTATATTATCAGAATGTTATGATATCATAGCAGTAACTGAAACATGGTGGGACAACTCAAACGACTGGTGCATCACGATGGATGGTTATAGGCTCTTTCGTAAAGACAGGCAGGGTAGAAGAGGTGGCAGAATTGCACTCTACATTAAGGAAAAACTCGAATGTATCGAAGTCAACTATGGTGATTGCAACTGCTCTATCAAATGCCTCTGGGTTAAAGTCAGATGGGTCGTCTCCAAGCAACCCTCACAGTGGGCTTCTGCTAACAACCTCCTAACCACGATGACAAAGCCAATGAAGCAATACTTGGGGCACTAAAGCAAGCTTCTGGCCAACAGAACCTGGTCTTTACTGGTGACTTCAACAACCCAGACATTTTCTGGAAGAACAGTACAGCAGCTCGCATGTCATCCACCAAGTTCCTGGTATGCGTGAAGGACTGTTTCCTGATACTAATGTTAGATGTGCCAACCAGGAGTGAGGAACTGCTGGACTTGCTATTCACAAACTGAGAAAACTTGATTTGTAATGTCTTGGTTAGAGACAGCCTTGGCTGCAGTGACCACAATATTGTGGAGTTTGGGATCCTGCTGACCATGCTGAAGGTCAGTACTAAGACAAGGGTTCTGGATTTTAGAAGAGCAAACTTCAGCTTGCTCAGAGCTCAGTTGGGAGGGATTCTGTGGGATGCTTCCATGGAAGACAAAGGAGCTAGTGAGTGCTGGGAGTTCTTCAAGAACTCTCTATTGGAATCCATTTATCCCCTACAAAAGAAAGGGAAGTAAGAGGAGCAAGAGGCCTCCATGGCTCAACCATGACCTCCTGGGCCTACTCAAATCCAAAAGGGAAGCGTACCAGAGATGGAGAAGTGGACGATTATCCATTGAGAGCTACAAGGGCACTGAAAGAGCATGCAGAGATGCAGTTAGAAAAGCAGAAGCCCAACCCAAATTGAAACTGGCCGTAGATGTCAAAAATAACAAGAAAGGATTCTTCAGGTATGTCAACCACAAGCAGAAAAAGAAGGAAAACATAGGCCTACTGTTAAACAGAAAAGGAGAGTCAATCACCAATGATGCTGAAAAGGCAGAGGTCCTCAACACTTTCTTCACCTCTGTCTTTACCAGCACTGTTGGGTACCAGGCTTTGGGAATGAAATTCCTGATTGATCCAAACACCGACCCACCATCAGTGAAGGATGTGAATTAATACAGGAGCTTGACCCCCACAAATCGATGGGCCCTGATGCCATCCATCCGAGGGTGTGGAGAGAGCTGGCTGACGTAATTGCAAGGACACTCTCCACAATCTTCGAGAAGTCATGGAGGATGGGGGATGTCCCAGAGGACTGGAGGAAGGCAAACGTTACCCCTATCTACAAGAAGGGCTTGAGGGAGGATCTGGGTAACTATAGGCCCATTAGCTTTACTTCAACCCCTGGGAAAGTTATGGAACGAATCCTCCTGCGGGCCATCACAAGTCAAATGAAGCACACGATTGGGAAAAGCCAATATGGCTTCACTAAGGGCAGATTGTGCTTGACAAACCTGGTGGCCTTCTATGACAAAGTGACTTGCCTGGTTGACATGGGGTGAGTGGTGGACATTGTCTACCTGGACTTCTCCACGGCTTTTGATACGGTCCCCCACAGCCTCGTCCTGGAGAAATTAATGCGTTATGGCCTAGACAAGTGGTCTGTGCAGCGGCTGGGGAACTGGCTGACAGGCCGCACCCAAAGGGTGGTGGTAAATAGCTCTTTTTCCAAGTGGCAACCTGTCACTACTGGAGTCCCCCAGGGATCAATATTGGGCCCAATGTTATTCACCATCTTTATAAGTGATCTGGATAATGGGATCAAGCGTAGCCTGACCAAGTTTGCAGATGACACCAACTTGAGTGGGGAAGTAGACACTCCAGGAGGGACAGCTGCTCTGCAGGAAGATCTGGATAGGCTGGAGGAGTGGCCCAGCAAGAACCTTATTAAGTTCAACAAGGACAAGTGTAAGGTCTTGCACCTGGGAGAGCATAATCCGGGAGTGCAGCACAGACTGGGATCCACCTGGCTGGAGAGCAGCTCTGTGGAAAGGGACGTGGGGGTCCTGATGGACAGAAAGCTCAACATGAGCGAACAGTGTGCTGCTGCAGCCAAGAAGGCCAACAGGATGCTGGGTTGCATCAAAAAAGGGCATCACTAGCAGAGATAAAGAAGACATCATCCAGCTCTACTCAGCACTTGTCAGGCCACACCTAGAGTACTGTGTACAGTTCTGGTTCCCGCTGTACAAAAAAGACGTGGACAGGCTGGAAGGGGTCCGGAGAAGGGCCACCAAGATGATCAAAGGACTGGGAAGCCTGCCATATGAGGATAGGCTGGGAGAACTGGGTTTGTTCAGCCTTGAGAAAAGGAGGCTCAGAGAGGATCTCATTACAATGTACCAGTACTTCAGAGGTGGCTACAAAGAAGATGGAGACTCCCTTTTTACAAGGAGTCACATGGAGAGGACAAGGGGGAATGGACGCAAGTTGCTCTTGGGCAGATTCCAATTGGACACAAGGGGAAAATTTTTCACAGTGAGGACAGTCACCATTGGAATAATCTCCCCAGGGAAGTGGTTGACTCGGCCACGTTGGACACTTTTAAGATTTGTCTGGACAGGGTGCTGGGCCATCTTGTCTAGACTGTGCTCTTCCTAGAAAGGTTGGACTAGATGATCCCTGAGGTCCCTTCCAACCTGGGATTCTGGGATTCTGTGGTCCTGTGATCCTGTGATCCTACTGTTTCACACAGACGTATTTTCAACACCTTTTGGGTAGTCGTTCCTATGTCTTCCACATCTTTCCCTCTCTTCATTTGACAAAGAATTAGAAGGAAATGCATTCTTGAATCCTACGGCAAATAGACAGGAAAGCATAATAACTCAAATGGGGGATGTGTCATTTCCTTCCGATACAATACATTTTAACAATTTTTCAGTGCTTTCCATGACCACTGAGAAAGTAGATGTGAAGCAGTAGTTTGAATAATGCATAGGACTTTCTGAATAGAAAACTATAACCCTCATGGTAGATTTGGATATTTCTCTAACCATTCTCATTAAAAAATCAATCCTCCACCTGGATTTAAAATAAAAACCTAAATGAAGCAATTATTGTTTCCTGAGCCCCAAAAGAGCAAGAAGCTTACTTTGTAAACTAATATAAAGTCAGTAATTTAAATACCTTGTCAAGTGGGTGAAACGTGATTTGAATTCTTCCACAGTGTGCTTATTACAGGTATGTAAATTACAGCCTAGGGAAAAAAAAAAAGTAAATCTCAATAGTAGAGTTCTCAGAATTACAAGGGAGAGATGTAGCATGCTAAAAGTTTCTCATGGTATCAGTAGTTAAGACAGGTCTTGGTAATGTAGACCCAGTCAGATGAATCTTCACTTAAAGGAAGGACAATATTTATTTATTTGCTCTTTTGTACTTCTACTATTAACACATAATTCTGACAATTATTTGAAAGCTAAGAAAGAATTCCTCTGTCAAGAAAGAATAGAAGAATCTGAAGAATGCTAACAGTATAGCTGTGGTGACCACATGGAAATCCACTAGGCAACCCATTGGTTTTTAAATGAAATTTTCATCAATCAATTGTAAGACATGACATTGCTTTTCTTCTGGAAGAAGTCTTCTCCATACGTCAGAATCCAAAGAAAGATAGAGGAAATAATATGGGGAAAATAATAAACAAGATGGCTGAAATAATATAAGTAATCAACAATGTTATAGAGAAACACATAAAAAGGAGGATTTTAATTTTACTCTCAATGCTAAAAATTCCACTAGCATTGTACTACTGAAAAATGTACTGTCCTAAAACCCGGAAAATATAGCAGCGTCTAGCTGTGAATGTTCTTTTATTGAATAGTGAAATCTACAGATTTCACCAACCCAGAGGAAAATCAGATTACCCAGAAGCAACAGAAATGGAAATTAAAAGGCTCATCCTTTCTTGTCATTAAATGACACTTGCTATGCTCTGTAGTGGTAGCAAGTAGCAGTTCCTCTCTTCCTCAGAGTTAATGTAACAAATTCTTTATTTTGTAAAAGTTGATTTGATAGTACAAATTGCCTCTGATTGAGGGAACCTATGTGAAGAAAATATTCCCAGGATGCCAAAGACTGCCAGCTGTTGTTCTTACCTCAAGATACAAACAGGCCCAGATATCCAGGCAGATGTTCAGTAGAATGAGAGCTATGGACCTTACTATTCAAAAAGCATTTTTTTTTTAACTTTACACGGCATGGATACATTTTTCACAAGAATTTTTCACTGTGTTTAAAATGAATCATCAAGATAACACGCTTTAAAAAGAAACATTAATGCAATATTATGTACAGTCTTGGACAGCTGGCAGTCGGTAATTTCAAAGATTTTAGAGAAGCAGAGGGCAATATTTTTAAATTCAAATGTTGCTACAGAGAAAACAGAAGTTTCCTGGAAACTTTTATGTTTTCTTTGGAATTTCCTTCAGTGCCAACCCCACTGCCATGTCCTCATAATAGTCGGGTCTATTTTGATTTGGTGAGAGTATAATATCTTGTTTTTCTTCTGGAGTCATCAAAACTGCATGAGAGTTGTTTAGAAGTTGCTCCCTTGCCTAGTAGGGAAAACCATACTTTGTTTCATATTCTTATGCACAATCTAGGGGTGCCTTCTTTATTATAGAAGCATTTAATAGAGTTCAGACTTCTCTCTTAGCATTTCATAACTCCATGGTTTCGTAAGATTCACCCTAGTTTGAATCTTATTTCCTTTCATACCGTCATGCTGCTCTTGGTGTGTAAAGGGGAGAAACAACTTATTAAAAGCTTTGCCTGTGTTTCCACCGCTGAGCCAAGGATTTCATAGTCTTTAGGCAGAGAGACAGTTTAGCAAAGAAAGCTATTCCTCTGTATTGGGTCTGGCTGGGACGGAGAAAACTTCCCATAGCAACCCTCACAGTACTGTGCTTTGTATTTGTAACTAGAACGATGTTGATAACACACCAAGGTTTTGGCTACTGATGAACTGAGCAAAGGGGTATTCCATACCATATGACATCATGCTTAGTAGTAAAACTAAGAGAAAGGAGGAAGAGGAGGACATTCATTTATTAAGGCATTTGTCATCCAAAACAATGACTATATGTACTGAGGCCTTACTTTCCAGGGAGTGGCTGGACATCACCTGCTAATGGGAAGTAGAGAATAAATCTTTTTGCTTTTCTTTTCTTCCACACTTGGCCTTTGCTTTTCTTTATTAAGCTGACTTTATCTTGGCCCATGAGTTTTTCATTTTATTTTCTGCCCCTCTCCACTCCTGAGGAGGAGGAGTGAGAGATCAGCTTGGTGGGCACCTGGCAGCCAGCCAAGGTCAACCCACCACATTCTCCCATGTCAATCTATTTTATCCTCTAATGTATTGTAGGAGGTGGAGTAGGCTAGTTACACAGCTATATTGTAAGCAAGTGTAGGGTACAGCAGAAGGGCCTTTCACTCTGAAGACTTCCAAGAGTTTCTGAACATGTTCAGTGCATCATCAGGCAAAGGTACCTGCCAGCTCCACCAACAAAAGCCATTTAGGCATATCAGCCATCCAGGTTCTCGTAATTTTGGAGACAGCACAGCACATTTAATAGCATGGTGGCATTCATTCTGGACTCCTGGTAGGTTATGATGAAAAAATATCAGTTCATTTGTAACTAGTCCAGGTGCATGGGAACTTCATAGATGGCCTTCTTAAATATCTATCTTGGCCTGCAGTGTTGCAAAAATTTGAAGTTTGAGAGCATCCTTTATAAAAGCTTGTGATACATCCCTCTCTGGTTTCAACTAGTGTCTTTTCCTCCATGACAAGAGAGACATCTGTTGCTTTGACTTTGGAAATGGAACTAATATTTGGAACTAATATTCCTATTACACTTGACTGAAGCTCTGCCACTCAGTGGCATGGGAGTAGAATTAGGCCTGCTGTATGTTAACAGTTCTTGTACTTTGTGGTATTTACTCTAATTTAAGTAACTAAGAGCATGTTTATTAGAGGCACACTGAAATCCAGTTGATTCAATGGTGTAGCTTCAGAGCAAACTAGGTAAATATATATCTTTGCATAACTACATTCAGTGGCATGATTCAGTTTCCGTTAGACTGAAAGTAAGAATAAATTAGACAAAATTACAGACATTTGGGTCCTAAATTACTGTTTCTATGCAAGGATTTGTCATTGCTTAAGTCATATAAAAGTTAAACCAGGTCATTTTTCTTCAGTGTCTCTACCTAGACAAGGCTTAAATGATTGGTTTTGGCAAGCATGTCATCACATGATAAAACTCATGTTGTGATTGGGTTGGATGTAAGCATTTATCTTCTGCTGACAGCTTCAGACAAAGGGAAGATAAGTGAAGCTATTGTAATTGTAAAGTGACCTTTCTGCTTTAAGGATATTGACAGCTATCCTCTTACTTCCATACAGAATGTTTGCCATCATGATAATTAGGTTTTTGTTAGTCTATTGTTGGTTTTTATACTTACAGAGCTCTCTCTTGAAATGTTTGTAGATTTCATCTGGTTTTCTCAAGATAACATTTACCATGCACCTGACAAAATGTCAGCAAATAATAGTACATGTTTTCTTAAAAGGACTTTTGCTTTTTTCATGTTCATATCAAACCATAATTTTGCTGACCAGAAAATAAAATGTGCTCTTTGTTTTTTAGTTTTAAGAAATATTTTTTTCATGTATATCTCTTTGGGATCAATTTGGTTAGAATGTGGAAGAGTAAACCAAATGCAAATATTCTTGTATAAAATAAGGTGGCATAAAATTTCTTTTGAATACAAGAAAATTAAACTGTATTTGCAACTCAGTTTTCACAAACTGCTTAAACACTTAGGCAGCTATAGGATGGAAAAATTTATTTAGTGATTTTAAAAATAGAGCTTATCTTAATGCAAGCTCATTGTGGGGACTGTTATTCATTTTGCCAGCGACAAAGTGCCAAAAAGGGCTAGACAGAAAGGAGTGACTTGAATTTTATCTGGCAACCAGTCAGGTAACTAAGAAAGCCTTATTACATTTTTGTTGTTCAAGTACACATGAATAAATCTGTCTTTCTGACTGCTATTCATACTTTAGATGGGATCTCTGGCATGGTGCTGGCACTGGGCGTAGTTATGGTCTGAGTTTCCATCTTCTTGGTCAGTACCACTGAATAAATGCAAGGATTATCCTGATTTACTGCAGCTGTAAACTATCAGAAATTTACCATCCTTCTTTCCCCAGGGGAAGGAGAAATTTTGACTTAACAGTTTGGCTTAAGTCATAAACTAGATGTTAATGTAACTCCTCTTTGACAATGCCACCCTGTGGTAGTCAAGCTGATTCACTGCTGCCCAGAAATAGAACTCGGCAAATAATTCATGGGGCTTCTCCCTCAGCTTCTGTGACTAGCCTGCTGTTTCCCAGAATGAATTCATTATCTATATGTTTGACAACTACCTTTTAAGTAACTGGTATTTGGATTGTTCATGTATGGTTGCATGATGACAACTTGTGAATAAAAAGACAAATCCCATGCCTGAGAAGAAATGCTATAGTGGGTGAGGAGGTAATTTCCCTATAAATATGGCCTTCCTTGTATTGTTAGACCACCACTACTTCAACACTAACATAAATTATCAACGTACATCTATGTTTTAATATGAGGCCATTTCAATCTCTCAACTGAGAGATGCTCTCCTATTCTGCTGTGAGTAAAGTGAATTTAATAACAAAAGATTTTCAGAGGCACAGATACCTCACTCAAAACCCATTGAACCTCAGATAAGGAACTTTGAGGTAAGGTGAGCTCTTCTACATTTGTACTTTGACTTTTATCTTTACATACTGTGTGTATGATATATGTTAGAATCTAAAAAAAAAATTGTGAAAACACTCTAAGATGTGTCTTCAAGAAAATCTTCCTGAAGCTATTCCAACAGTTTCTAGCTCTCCAAGTTAGTTACAGATGTGGAAACATAACTGTCTCTGTATATATGTCTATAAAATGGCTTACATTCTACAGTTTATGATGAAAAAAACATCCTACATGCTATAATGGTACTGACAGTAAAGTTCACTGAAAAAAGCTCTTTCCATATTTCTGCATAAAATATCCTTATTTATATGTGATATGCCATAGCAGAACTGTTGTTTACAACAATCTCCCTTTTATAAATCCCAGGAATAAGAGGCATTTATTTTCTCAATAATTGGTAATCATTGATCCTTTGCATAATACATGTAGTCTTTCCTTCCTTTTATATATGTAGACTTCAAAGTGCTTAATTTCTTCAATAATTTTATTACTTTTTGTATACTTTCAGTATGTTTGATGCCTTCTGTATTAGTAATATTTGACAATTGGCTACTATAGAGATAGAAAGGGGAAGGTTACTAGATTTATTGAGAATATTGTGTGCCAGCAATGATGGGCTTAATGTGTGATAAGGACCATGTGCAAATACACCCTCTACCCAAAAGCATCACTCTGTTCATGCAGATGGAGCCTTTCAGACCCCAGGTCACACGAATCATACACTGTCAGCTGCTCTTACTTAATTTACCTTAGGAAGGAGCTGTCTTCTGTCAATGAGAGTGCTTGCCAAGGAAAGAAAGCAGCATATATAAAGAAAACTTGATTCTTTTACTTTCGTATCTCTAAAGGTCTCTCTGCAATTGGAATTCTGACTGAAATTCTGCAACTGTGGAGAGCCACATAGGTGCTTACAGATAATTTTATGTAGCAGTGTTCATTTTTTATTATTTGAATCATCCTCATAGATTCCATTTGCTGTTATTGGAGGCAGACAGATAGGAAAATATAGATGCATATAAAATCTTTATGGACAGCAGACCATATACAGTAAACTTCATTAAATAATCTACGCTTTACCTGGAAATATTGATAATCAGTCCAAATTGTTTTATATTTTGATCTTTCAAATGTAGCAAAGAAAAATAATATCCCCATTTGTTTTTATAAAAAGTCGTTATTAGGGGAAGATTAGTCAGAGATACTAGGACAGAAAATAGATCATATTTCTGGCAAATGCTGTAGTAATATGTACCTTAAGCTCTCCAGGTACAATCATGATATTTTAAAGTTTATTTTTCCACTTAGAAAAAAAAACCAAACCAACTAGCATGGATTTTTTCCCTTTGATAAAGTGATCTGGAGACCTATGGCAGGGACACAGGCAAACTCATAAAACTTAGATCTGGATCTGGATGCACACTTCTTCAAAGACTGTAAGGATCTAACACTTGAAGTTAGGTTCAACCTTTGCTTCAGTTTCATATGCATATTCTAACTACCTGCCTTTTATGAAGAGCAGACAGGATTAATTTGGCCTTGTACTGTCAATATATCACTGCCTGTAGTCAAAAGTTAAGTAGTTCATGCCTAATATTATAAAAGAATATGGCATATGCTGTGATGTTTGTGCTTGCTACATGTGTTTGTTCAAAGAGCCTGCCATTACTTTGGGTAATTTCTCAATTCTTATGGTAGCAAAAGTGAGTGAGGAATTAAAAAAGAAGTATATAAGTTGCCTAAAAGTCTTATCCAACTTCTCTTTAAATCTACACTTTGGACCTGTCAACACCCAAAGCTGCGATTTAATGTATAACAGGAATACAGAATTATCCATGCAGAAAACACAAAGAAATGTGAGTCTAAAGGTGAGCTTCGGAGTACTTACTTATTCTAGATAGCAGTCTCTATAAAATGATTTTTTCTCTGATGCCAGTAATTTTAACAATAAAACTGAAAGGATAACAAATTGGTCTTTAAAGGTGACAATGTGGTGATTGAAATGAGTGATGTTGCTACACATATAAAGCAGCAAGAGCCTTTCCTCTGTCTTTAGTGGTATATAAATCAATCAGTCTTGCAGAGCCAGCTTGAGAATTTTTTTCTCATGATTAGAAGATCCTTTATATATAAACATTCTTGTAAAAATAAAAGACATTAGCTGACTAACATCTTAGCACAGCCACAAAAAATATTGCTTTCTCACCTGTTGTGATATATTTAAACAATAAAAGTGAAATTGGTTATTCCCAGTTAATAAAAAATACTCCTTCAAGAATGTAAAACTGAAAACAAACTCAATATATTAACTTTTAAATTACTGTCTGGAGACTGCACTTTATGATTGTGGGAGGAGTTCAGCAAAACACGTCTGCAGATATTTTTTCTTGGAGAGCAATCAGATTTGGTGATATCCAAGCATTCTGCAAGATCACTATGGATTTGCCTGATGTAATGAAACAGCTGCTAATAACATTCAATGTAAATAAAATTAATCTATAAGGAAATAGTCTAGATTTTTCTCTCTCAGAAGTATTCTTTGCAAAATAATATTCTTGGAGTGGAAACTGTGTTTTATAGAGAAAAATTGCATTGAAAGAAAAAGTCAGGTGTTTTTTAGTCCCAGAAACAGAATGAGGTTTTATGGTCCATTCACTGCAAGAACTGTTTCCCTGAAGGTATTAATTCCAAGAACAGTCATTCAGTTTTGATGGGCAAGTTGATAAGAACAGGAGGGAAAGCATTTCACTGATCTATTAGTACAGGTGAGCAACCTGTCATTTTAAAAAATAAATTTTAGAAATGTAACCAGATAGCTATGTCCCACAAAAGACACAGCAAGCCATGCCCAGTGAAACTTATTAGAGAAATATCTGCCAGAACTAGAAGCATCTATATTCAGAATCATAAAGATATCTTAGTATATACAGAAGAAAGAGAAGGAAATCTCAGGGATGGAGTCTGAAAAGCAAACCATTTGGAGCAGTAAATATAGAGGTTAGCTCAAACCAATTTTCAGGTGGAATCAGTTCTTGAATTTTTCACATAGTTGGCTCTGGAACTCCATCCTCTTTCTCAGATGCAAAATGACAAGGTAACAAGTATTTGGACTTTTAAGCTTGTGAACTCTGATACAGCAACAAATTCTTCTGCTTATCTTGCATCTCTTTTCTTTCAGCCTGATTGCACTGATCTTCCAAAGCATTGCTTAGGATACTGAAGTAAGTATTAAACGATTGCCTACAGTTTTCTCCTTATTACTTTCCACTTTGGCTTATCAGTCCTCTTCATGTTCTTTACTTCCCAGTGATACTGTCCAGAGACTGTCCAGCAGTTTCAGTGGGCTAAAGATGTGGGAGTTAATGCTGTACAGACCTGTAGTTTGGCTTTCCATGTTTCCTTTTGATTCCCATAGTCCCTGATGCAAGATTGATTTTTTCTTTTAATGCACACACTTTCTCAAGTACTAGATCTAGTCAGATTATCTTCTTTACTGTTGTGTTAGCTGATAAAGTGTACCAGTGATAGTAAAATAATACATTTCTGCCTCAGCCAATCTTTACTTTTTCATCTGCTTGTTCACTTAGAGACTTTTACATCTCTTCTATGGGGTTTAGCTTTAACTCCAAGCATTTACTTATAAGGTGTTGCAAGAGAACAGAAGGTCAAAAAGAGAAAAGAGGAAGAATTCACAAGAAAGAAAACCAGAAAAACTAGGTATAAGGGCTTGTGAAGACCTTGTCTGTGTAAAGATGACTTCCCCCTATAATGTTGAGGGCAATTTCTTTCCTAAATGCTTCTTCCATTTTACTTTTGTACCTTTGCCCTGATCCAAACTTCCATCTCTTTTTTCCAAAGTCCGTTACTTAATCTTCTCATTTCTCCATTAATCATTTGGCTCCAGCAACATCCGATGCTGCCAGGAATTTAAACATTTCCTGTGTTGGCTATGATTCTTAGCCTTGTTGACAGGTCTAAAATATAGCCTCTTGCAGCCTATATAAAGATGAGAAGTGTAATGATGTTTGAACAACAGCGTGATCTGGAGTTGTGAGCTTTAAGCTCTGGAAAATCTGGTCGCCTTGAAACTTGGATGTTAGTATAAGGGCATGATGCTGGGTGCATGGAGCAAGAGACTAGCTACCTCTGTACTGGTGAATTCAAGCACACAGAGAAATGTCTGTGGGCATGAATTTGGCCTGTGCTAGCTACTGCCTTTCCAAAGAATTCCCAAGCATGGTTTGATAATTAAAATGCTATCACAGGATAAAATCACAGAATCATTCACGTTGGAAGGTGTCACAGAGAAAAACTATTAATTTTGCATAGTTTAAACCAATAACAGGTTTGAACTGGTTTATTAGTTTGCTAATGACATGTAATTAACCAGCAATCAATGAACTATACATGCAGGATGAATATTGTTAATATGGCAGATAAAGCAGAACACATTTACAAAATGTTAATAAATCCATACAAATTTCTAAATATGTCTCTGTAACTAATCTCAAGGAGTTCTAATCACAAACATACACACCGTGTTACACACACAACCCCTCCCTAACAGCACATGTAGGTTACAACTACCCCCATGCCCTGTCTGGGAGTGCAGGCTCCCCTACTTTCACCCACATCCTGCAGGAGTTGTGGGTGCTCTCACGCTGTGGAGCTCCGTGCTGCTCCCTGCAGCTGGTGAGGCTGCACACATGAGCTCATGTACACCCCAGGAGGTGTGGGTTCCTGCTTATGGTAACCTCTACTATTGCCCCCTGGCCAGAGAGCAAGCAGATCATGGCATCTGACCAGACTGTTCTGTCTGGCTGACGCAGAGGTGTAATACCAGTGGGATGACTTCTAGCAGTGTCAGACCAGGTTTTTACTGCTGCTGTGTCTACTCCAAGGTCTCTACCCACATATTACAAATTGTCATGCTTCTTTTATACTTCTCAGTCTGACTCCTGCTTCATTTCAAAAGTCCCTCTGTAATTCCTTGGTTGTTCTTTTTCCAGACGATGTCTGTCTTCCCCTTTTATGTGATCAGTTGGGGGCTGATAGTTGTCTATTTAGCACAATGAGCTGTGTGCAAATGCTCTCTAGTTTTACATATTCAACCTGGCACACACATTAAATAGCCTCATGTTCTTACCCTAACAGATGCTGTTGGATAAATGGCCTGGATAGGCCAATTGCCAAGGGTAGACTGTGAAAACACCCCACAAAAGAGATCTCGTGAAGCCATCTAGTCCAACCTCATGCTCAAAACAGGTTTAACATGCAACTCAGATCAGTTTGCTTAGGGTTTTGTCCAGTTGGATCTTCGAAACCTACAGAGATGGAGATTATATACGTTCTCTTGGGGCAACCGGCTCAAGGTCTTAATTATACTGAGCAATTTTTTCCTTATATCTGCTTGGAACCTGCTCTGTCATAATTTAAGGCCATTGTCTCTTGCTCTACAGCCATGCACATCAGTAAAGAACTTGGGTCTGTCTTGTCAACAACTTTCTTGTAGGAGTTGGAAAGCTACTGGCAGGTCCCCTCAAAACCATCTCTTCTCCAGGTTGTACAAGCCCAGTTCCCTCATCTTTTCCTCACAGGACACATGCTCCAGCCCCCAAACATCTTGAGGGTCCTCCAATGGACTCACACAAGTTTATCAATGTTTTTTCTTGTACTGGAGGGCTCAGGACATGGTAGGACACATGTGTAGGACATGGTCTTGTAAGAGTTAAGTAAAGGTGAGTGATCACTTCCCAGCGACATTACTTCCCAATAATACAATGCAGGATGCTGTTGGCCTTCTTTGCTGCCAGAGCACACTGCTGACTCATGTTTTGCCTGCTGTCCATCAGGACAGCTAGGGCCTTTTCAGTGGATCTGAACCCTAGTCAACCCATCACTACACTGTACCAATGGAGGGAGTATGTCTGTTCCTAGTGTAGAACTCTGCATTTGGCCATCTTCAATTTCAAAACGTTCTTGTCAGATCATTTGTTTATCCTATGTAGGCCCATCTGAGTGGCAGCCCTGTCCTTGAGTGTACTGACTGCACATCCAGTTTGTTGTCCACATTCTGGGGATCTTTCCTGTTTGCTGCTATAGATGGTACTATGCCACTTCAGTGTCCTCATTCTCCCACTGTCCTCCAACAGTGCCACAGTAGGCATAACAACTTCACATGTCCATCCAATGTGATGAGAAGACACCATAGAGCAGTAGATGTCTGAGCGATACACCAAAGGGTTTGGTTCCTGCAAAGGCTAAAGGAGGTACAAAAAGTTATCTAGCCTGAACATGAACAGCAAAAAGGGAGCAACATGATTTTCAGGAGCTGGAGTGTCCTAAGGCACAGTGGCAGCAGCTGTGGGCTGTGTGCTGGGGTACTGAAAGCTCATCAAGGACTACAGGCCTAGGGAGGGTGGGGGCAGGCTGTTTTTCTTAAAAAAAGGAAGGTGTGATAACAGTAGATAGTGGCAGAACATGGCAGGCATTTCGTACTAGACAACTGTACTTTTGAACAGTCACAAAAACCTGTTGCATATGCTCTGTGTCAGGATCTGTGTCAGCTAATTTTCAGTCTGATCAAGGCTGACTTGTTTTGGGAACCAGGAAGTTAAAATCACATAGAAGAAGCTGTTCCCTGCTGGTGGCACCAGTGACAGAGGATGTTCCTGCATATATTTAACTTACCATAGTAAATGTAGAGACTGTATACCTTCTTTTTCCTACTTCCCTTTCCTGCAACCACACTGCAGTAGCTCAAGACACATGTTTTCTCAAACATTCTCTTAAACTGATTGTCAATGGAGACTGAATTCTGATTTACATGTGTGCAAACCATTGAGATCCAGTGGGAAATTACACTGAAAGATAAAATCATAAACTGAATTTTTGTTTGGAAATAAGTAAAGTACAACATAATTCCTTTTACAGTATGAATAATACAGCACTGAGACTGCTTGGTTCCTCAGAATACTTTGTTTATATATTATAAGGAACTGAGTTCAGTAAACAGAAAATACAGTTTTCTTGCAAAGAATGACAGTTCCATGCAAGTCCAGTGATCAAAAATTCCTCAGGGGAAAGAATTTCTATTCCCTTTGTGTGGAAAATGAGAAAAAGGATAAGACATATATCACCCACTCACACCTTCTCTAGGGATACTTGAAGAGGCAATCTAGCAATCAGAGCCGATGAGCAGTGGATTTTCCACTTCACAGGACAAGCCAAAGTTTTGCATTTTATCCCTTTTTGAAATGAAAAGTAGAAGTACAACCACATTTTCCATTTGAAAATTTCCAGGCAGTTCTAATACCTGCATATGAACTTAGACACTAGGAGGGTAATGGATGCCCAGAAAGGCTCTGTCTCTTATTTAGGAGCTCAATTTTTGGCAGCCAGGCTTCTATTCCAAAGGACTAGCTGCTCATTGCTGCTCTCCCATGAGGCATGTGTTGCTGCATGTTGCACAGATGATAAGAAACAGTGCTGACTAAGACAACTTTTCTCAGAGACATGACACAGAGGACACACCGTAAGAAATGACACAACTAATCAATTTACTGCAAATGACACAGAGGTGGTCTTACAGCAAAAATTAGGATCTTCAATACAGGAGCAAAGGTGAGCAAACTCTGGTTAGCCCTTCTTTTTTCCCTCCAGAAAACAAATACTTGGTACAACTTTAAAGTGGGTTCTAGTCCTCCCAGCAGGACCATACAGTCTGGAGGGCTCCTATCTGGGCTGAATCTTATTAGATGCCCCTAAGCCTCTTGAGTAACATTGGTAGTTATTGAGTTTGAGCCTTGCTTGCTTAATTGTGATTATTTTCTATAGTATTTCCTGTACTAACTAGCATGACTGATATTGTGAAGAGCTGGGCAGAAGAAGAAACTCTGATTTGCAGTAACCATGTCTGCTAGTCAGTAAAGATTTTGGAACTGCTCAGAAGGCTTGACTATATTAAGATGAAATATGCTACTACATGTGCCTTTGCGTAGAGGGAATAGTCTAGATGAATGTAATGTCTTGTTATTTTATGTTAGTGGAAACTTGGTATGAATGGGACATTAATAAGGCACAGACATAGCTGACAATATAAGATAGCACCAAGAAATTTCGAGGTACTGTAGTCATTTCCAGAGAAGGCCTGTTAATACCTGCTATCTTTTGTTCAGGAATTCCTACCAAGTGTTAAAATCATTTACCTACTCCAGCTGTAGCCTGTGACCTTTTCTGTCAAGCTTGTTATATAAAGACAAGGCCCACCTTTTAGAGACAGTTTGGGTGGTAAATTAGATAATGCAATGTATGGACTGTTTCAGGGGGTAAATGTACCTTCCTTCCTTTGAGGACTGATAGTAGGCACTAATGCCTGTAAAAGGAAAAAGAGAGGGTGCTGAAAACAAATGTGAATTTCATTATTTCCTCCACATTATGATGATGAGTGTCATTGTGCAGATGTTAATCTAGAGCAGGCGATGTCTGTCTCAGACCAGTGAGCCTTGTCATCAGAGGTCAGATAGAAGCTTGCAGCTGGGGAGGGTCAAGCTGGTGAATAAGAAGGAAAAGCTTGCTGAGACCATAATCCCTTCACTCATGTCAAAACAGATTTGAGCTATTGTTCAGCCTGTGGAACCTCTATTACCTTTAGAAGTCATTCTCTTTGAAAGCATTCAGAAGCCTATGGATGGGAAACTTGAAATGAGCACAGTTTAAAAGAACTCACCTGTGTCACTTCAAGGAGAGAACAGCCTGTGCCCTACAGTTATGAACATAAAATGCAGGCACAGTGAAAGTCCACTGTTTTATGAGTTTCGGTGTTAGAATAATGACAATCATATGGTTTTGTTCATTTTTTCTAATTGTTATAGTTTAACATGTAAACAAAGGTAATTACTTGCCTTAATCTTGGTCAGAGGGGTAAAGTTCCTTTAGTTATTGATGGAGGCAGCACTTGTAAATGAGATATAAGCTGCCAAGCATAACCGTAATGCATAGCTGTAAAGCTTTTCTAAGCGAGACAAGAAACCCAGAAGAAAATTAGAATCGGTTGCAGGATGAGTAAAGCCCACATAAGGGATTAAAAAAAAGACAAAAGACTGGAAAGTATCAGTGTAGTATGAAGAGAGCTCAAAAGTTATGTGAAAGGAAGAAGAGATGCAACATGAGAAATAGCTACTAAAGCTGGCCATGCATGAGCTCATGATTTCTGGGAAGCTAAATATTAACTTTGTAAATAAAGATAGAGAGGGATTAGAGAACACAGGAGTTTGGAGACCAATCTGTCTTCTTCAAACTGAAGGACAGTAAGGCCTAAGCAGGGTTTTTCATACTTTCTGAAATCATTGTTATGTTGAGGTAATTTTCAGCATTTAGTCAATATAAATTATTAGTAAGTACATGAGCATCAGTCAACATAGTGAATGTAAATAACATTACATGATTTGATAGAAACCACAAAATATCTAGATGTATTGTTCATAAAGTAAAGGGGTATATGGACCCTTTCAAGGAATCCAAATAAATGCTTTGTTTAAGCTTACAAGAAAACTAGGCTCATATGTTGTGTCTCAGACCAGGGCCATAATTCTCATCTGTCTGACTTAAACAAGCTTCTAGGTAGAAGGAGAAGAGAGAATAAGAGGTTTTACTCTTTGGCACTAATGATCCTAGGAGACTCCATCTCATAGAAATAGATGGAGATACAGGAAAAAAAAAAAAAAACAGAGCAAAGGCAGGTTATTGCTTTTGTTCTTAAGTGTAATTAATTGTCTCTGCTTTCAGCTTGTTTGGGGAAGAAAAGAAAAAGGCAAAAAAAAAGGATTTATCAAGAGATTTTGACTGTATCACTGCCTGGTTGGCAGGAAATGCTTTTACTCCCCTCTTCTTTTCTTTTGCAATCTCTTCCTTTACACTGGTTTTGGCTGGGATAGAGTTAATTTTCTTCCTATTAGCTGGTGTAGTGCTGTGTTTCGGATTTAGGATGAGAATAATGCTGATAACACACTAATGTTTTGGTTGTTGCTAAGCAGTGCTTACATTAGTCAAGGACTTTTTAGCTTCCCATGCCCTGCCAGATGCACAAGAAGCTGGGAGGGAACACAGCCAAGACAGCTGGTCCAAAGTGGCCAAAGGGATAGCCCATACCATGATGTCATGCTCATATATAAACTGGGGGCCATTGGCTGGGGGGCAGCGATCGCTGCTCAGAGGTGGGCTGGGCACCTTTCAGTGGGCAGTGAGCAGTTGCATCACTTGTTTTTCCTGGGTTTTGTTTCTCTCTCTCTCTCTCTCTCTCTCCCCCTTGTTGTTTTCCATTTCATTACAATAATAACAACAGCAACAACAATAATAATTATTATTATTATTTAAATCATTAAACTGCTCTTATCTCAGCCCATGAGTTTTCTTACTTTTGCCCTTCCGATCCTTTCCCCCATCCCACTGCAGGGGTTGGTGGGGAGAGGCGAGGGGGAGAGGTGAACAAGCAGCTGTGTTATGTTTAGCTGCATGTCAGGTTAAACCACAGCAATCCCCCTCCCAAGACACCCTATATCACCTCACAGGAAGAACAAAGTTAAAATCTAATTGCAATGCCAAAAACATTTTATAAGAAATCTGCTAGATCTGGGCAACCACGGAAACTCCTAGCATCTATGAGGGCTGCGAGTAGGATTTCTAGGTTGCAAAAGGAGTGTAGAAAAGAACACAAAACTAAACAAACAAACAAAAAATAAGGGAAGGATCCACCATCAAAAAGGCAAAAAGCAGAGGTAGCTGGCTTAAATATCGAATTTTCTTAAGAGTCAAATGTGGGGTTTTTTCAATATCAGTAAGAATAAATGGTCCACCTGAAAACCTAATGATTTTAGAATCTCACAATAGACTGTTGGAAATTAAATTGGAAGGTTCCTGCTGTCTTACTGGTGGTAGTTTCATATAAGGATCTCTTTGAAAGCATTACTGTGGGAAATATGGGATTTTCTGCTTGTGATGAACAAGAGAGATTTAAATCACCTTTGTGGTGCTGGAATTTTGCATTTGCCAGTACACCAGCAACAGACTCGGGATTACCTTCCTCATCATTTAAATGGCATTGCCATGTTATTTCATTTGTCTGTTACCATAGTTTTGACATCCTTTATTAGACTAATCAGGTCAAATGCCAGCACGTATAGATCAATTATTAGACTAATCAGGTCAAATGCCAGCACGTATAGATCAACTTTGACAGATTTGGACTTAATTGCCACTTATAAGCCACTGAAGTCTGCAGAGGCCCTTGCAGAAAGTAGGAACTACTTATGTGTCAGCTATTACAAGGGATCCTTAGAAACTGCTATTGTCAGAGATAATCTTCAGTGGTGGGAAAACTGACATAGACCCCAATACAAATGCCTTCTTCTGGCATGATCCTGCAAGGCTCACTTTGGGATTTGTGTTGTGTCAGTCAACATACTGTCACTAGTATTCCATACATTGCTATCTTCATTATCTAGAATTGCAGATAATGTGGTTTCCTTGGAAACATTTCCTGCAAAAAAGGTGTATGCTTAAATTTGACTGTCAATGAATCAGCACAACCTCAGTGGAAGGGCTAACAGAATTGAATGCACATGGCACAAACCCGTTTGTCTGGGAGTAACATATTCCTGGTGCAGAGTTAAGTTGAGACAGCTGGTCTACCTTCTGCAACTGAAAGGTTGAAGAAGAATTAGAAAAAACACCAGGTGCTGCATGGAACAAACAAACAAAATGCCTTGGTTTCTGTTATGGAAACTTCCATAAACCACATTGATTACAGAAGTTGAGAAGGAAAGAGAGAGGCAGAAGGACAGAGAAACTGTAACATTGCCTGAAATAAAATAATCTCAGTTTTTCCATTTGGTGTGGACAGACTGGTAACATCTTGCCATGTGTTGCAAGAAATGCAGCCAAAGAAGGATCAAAGCTACCTTTTGAAACTTCAGATTTCAAAGGGCATCTGAGCCCTGTGACTGAGTTCATATTAAACAAGACAGCTGCCTACCAGGCCTAAAAGAATTTGACTTATACTAGTAGCAGTCACAATTTTCACTAAATTATTTGAGACTCAGCTTGAGGAAACTAACAGTCTTAAGTCCCATCAAATAAATGCCCACAGTATACCAATAAAAACATGTAATATTTTTTGTGACGCTTGTGTATTCCTAGAATCAGATTAAGAATTCAGTTTCAAATAAGATGAATGCAACCGAGCTGTGCTTTGTATGGGATGAAATAATGATTCTAAATATTTAACCAGTCTACAACTATTTGGGAGCTGTAAGTTCAGGCAGGTCTCAAAAAAATCAGTCCCGGTCATGACACATATTGAGAACTACTGGAAATGCTAATACCTCCCTGAGAAGCTGCAACGGCTCAGCTGAAGAAGGCTTTTTTATACTAATGGCAGAAGTGAAAACGCAGTTATCAAATACCTTAGTTTGGTGAAGAAAGGCAAGTAGCAATGTCAACCCACTGATTTTGTAAAAAGATTTTAAAGTAAGGAAAGGAGCACCTCAGAATTTGTCTAGGGGAACAGATATTATTAAGGGAACAAAACCACAGCAAGGGACTAAACTTGAAGAGAGAAGTCAGTTAATGGTAAAAATTATTAAGGACAAAGGATCATGCCTTCTTCTATCAAGCAGAAAGACCCTGTGTTATTACTGACAAACTCTTCCATCTGGTGTATATGCCCACTTGAAAAATAGAAGGCAGTTGGAGAGGCAAACCCCTTGGTCTCAGCAAGTCTTCTTCTGAACAAAGTGAAAAGTTCTCTTCTACCTTTTTAGTCTTTTTTTGTTATAGCAAGCTTCCTTGCCACCCTGTGTTTCAAGACTTCAAATTCAATATGATTTCCTATCTATAATGGGGCAGAGGGGGAGGTGGCATTTTGTTTGTTCAAAGTCCCACCAGTTCACAATACTGAATTAACAGCATAAAATTAATTTGTCTATTTATTGGTCAAGCCTTCTTGGAAAAAATCAATCACACTCAACTAAAGAATATTTTATTTTAATGTAGTGAACTTTAAAATTATATAAGGAAAGGCAAAATATTCTCTAGAATATACAAAGGTTTAACTCGTTCCTAGTGAAACGATCTCAGCCCCGCATTGCGTTGTAGAACCTTTATGGGCCTGTACTGTAACTCAAGTGCAGCACGATACATACTAAAGTGGCGGCATTAGTGGTTGGTAGTTTGAACTCACCAAAATTGTACTATTTTTTCATTGAAATGGTAAGGATTAACCTACAGGAGTAGCAAGCTTGGAAAGCTTCACCCCAAGCCCAAGAAAGTAGAATATTTTTACTGGGGCAACAAAGGAAGGCTCTGACCTTACATATCAAATTATTGCTTACAATGTATGTAATGAATTTAGATGCATGCTTGGAACTGCTAATGGTACTAGCACTCAGGTAACATTGCAAATAATAAATATTGCTGTGGAAAATACATTGGTTCCTAGCCCCAAATTGATGACTACTCATGTTAAGTAGTATCTCCATGCCTTCCAAGCAGGTCAGAAGTTTCTCAATAACTTAATAAACAGCAGATAGTGCTTGAGATGGTTCAGTGTAATAAACCAAATTACAGTATCAGTGCTAACTGCCAACAAACATTACAAACTTTGGTGGCTATACTTATTTGGATACTGGAGCTGAAAAACACTCCTGGATTCCCTAGGTTTTAAAAATTACAATCTTCAGCTCTGTCTCCCAGTTCTGTATTTAGTGCAGGATGGGAGCTAAAACAAATGCAGATTCAAACTTCATCCATCCTGAAAAAAATAAGGCTGTATGGTATTTTTATACTACATAGTTCAGTGTGTAGTGAACCACAAATTCAGAAATATCTACAGAATGGTGCTATTTATGAAAGAATAAATCTAAAGTCTTGTTTTCTTACAGTGTACTCCTTGTTCAAAGACATTTGCTTTGAAGGTCTATGGTACTTTTCATTAAGGGCACTGAGTTAACACATGGTTATATCACTCTAAGACAGTATTTTTTGTCATTTTATCTTATTGTTGACAACTCTAAAATCCATTTGCTTTGATAAGAAACATCACAAAAGAATGTTCAGCAAATCAACACTGTCCAGATTCCAGCCATTTAATTATATATACTTTCCTCTGTACCTCATGATGATAGACTGTCATCCATAAGATGAAGTATAGAGAAAACTGAAAGACTTATTTTTTATTTGTCTGACAAAGATACATTTCTCTGATAGCGTTGCTTTTATTCTAGAAGCATATGATCTCAGCCTGGAAGATTGACAGCATGCTTCTCCTGGTTTCATTCATCAGTCTGAAGCTTTTTCATGGCCTTGGCATCTGTCTTCTTGTGAAAGACAACTATATGTCTAAAAGGCCAGCAGAAGTGCAACTTTTTTGTTTCAATGAACTCCCACAAGAGTAAGAAAGATTTAACAACAATGTTTTAAGCACATTCACTTTGAGCGTGGAGGGAAGGGGAGGAGTGTTTTGTCTGTTAAGATTTGGAAGCCTTTAAAGCTTGATAGTAATAAGCGTATGTCTCTTTTCAACACATAGTAACAAAAATTACACAGGTTCAAATACAGCAAGATAGGGTCCATAAGCATGTGCTATGCTGAGTTCTGTTACAAGAGCAGAGCCCAGAAAGAAAAGTCTGTAGAAAGAAAAAGCTCTGCAGAGAGAAAGGGACTCACATTGCGTGCTGTGGTGGGTGAGGCTAGCTGACAGTCAGCCCACGGTGGATCTGGAATGTGTGATTAGGGATGCAGAGAAAAATGCCTGAACTTCACCACTGGCA
This sequence comes from Phalacrocorax aristotelis, assembly GCF_949628215.1. NCBI lineage: Eukaryota > Metazoa > Chordata > Aves > Suliformes > Phalacrocoracidae > Phalacrocorax > Phalacrocorax aristotelis. Next base: position 87,723,712 of record NC_134277.1, read on the forward strand.
CCTTTCTACCTCTCCACCGTGTTGATACTAGCGATGTTTTTTTCCTGAGTGTACAGAAGGGCTTGACATCAGGATACAACTTCAGTGAGAAAAACTCACTAAACTCAGCTTATATACTGTGGGTTTGCAAAGACTCAACTAGAGCTTGCAGGCTTTTCTGGCAATTAAAGCAAACTAAGTCCACCAGAAGTTCACGCTACAGCAGCTACAGCAGCACCACAAGGTTTACAAATGGAACTGAAGAAAAAACAACAATCTGAAAGCGTTTCTGTACCAGTTTCTGTAGTAACAGCTCACCAACATCATGGTGCTCTCAAAGACTGGAGCCAATATAATAAAAGATTCAGGTGATGCATGTTTCAGGCTCATTGCTGTTAGCATTCAAGGACATTTTTAACTTATTGCTGAAGCTGAAGAATTAATTTTTCAAGCATGCTAAAGTGACACAAGTATTCAAGCTGTTACATCATGCATAACTCTGCTTTCAAGTTTCAGTGACATCTGCTTCACCCTTTTAAAAAAAAAAGGAATTAAAATATCTCCCACCTTGCTTACACAATAGCTGTGAAATAACATTGGAGATAGATTTTGCTCCTGAGGCTGTTGGAAAAGAAGCCTACAGAAGTCTTAATTTATATCCAGAGTACATTTCTATGATAAACTCAAGTTTGTGTTCTTATCTTAATTTTTACCATTCACAAACCACCTAAACCACAAAACATTGGGCAAATATTTACTCTTTAAGTGAATTATGTACTTGATTGTGTACTGTGTAAGGCAGGAGGAATTTTTCTTTCCCATTTTCTGGTAGTTAAGGTTGGAAGAGTACAGGGGTCCTTTTCTGGATATTACTCCAGTTGTATTATATTGGATGACTTCTCAGAAGAGATGAGGAGACAGTTTGAGAACAGGGAAGAGCCTTGGTTTCCACCTACCTATTCCACCTACCTGTTCACCCATTATGTAGTGATAATGAAAATGTTAGAAATGGCTGCAATAAGTGCAACAGAAATGTGCTTCACTGAGCTACTGGTAGTATGTGGAGTCTCAACAGCACTTGCAGCAGATTTTTAACTACTTCATCAGAGCTCTACTTTTTCAGGCCAATTTAGTGACAAACCCACAGCCATATATTTTGTTCTGTGCTGGGGCTACAGCTGGAATACATTCACTTATTTCAAATGGGATCCATGCTGTTGCAAGATTGCCTGATCTGGAAGCCAGGAGAACGAAATAAGCATAGAAGAGGCAGGGCAGAGAAACAAGGTAGGAAAGTAAAATAGTTATTCTGAAACCTTTTAAAGTATCTCAAAGTGAAGACTTAGTGCAAATTTGTGAAGCTGCTGAGAGAAGATAATGGCCAATTCCCAGCTTCAACACAATGGGAATTGTTTGAACATGGAACTCTGTGAGTCACTCACCGCTGTGCCCAGCTGGCAACTTAGGGTGGCTAGAACAAATTTCAGGCAGAATTCAGTCTTGCCTTCTTTTACGTAACTTTTCACTCACTTCTGCCCACACAGTGTGCTATTTAAACAGCAGTGTAAAATACGGCTGCATGAATCATATACACACTATTCCCAATTAGTGGGGAAATGTGAGGGTCCCTGAAACAGATCTTATCAATACTAACTGCTAGTATAAAGTAGAGATTCAGAATTGGCTTCTGCTTAACCATCATGCAAATTCCCTTGTGGAAGCAGGAGAGAAGACGTACATAACACATACACACTAAAAAATAAAAAGAGAGCAGAGACTAGCTTTGTGCTAGGCCTGTCTTCACCTAAAGATCTGCCTGGTTAGACAGGTAATGGCATGTGAGACATAAGACAGGAGTGCTAGCACCACACGTCTAGAAATCATGCTAGTTACCCTGCACAGCAAGTCATAACATCAGCTAAAATTAACTAAAGATTTTTCAATATAATAATGTTGGATTCAAAATCTTCCTTGGTTTTGAGCCTTCAGAATTCATACTCTTGAGTAACTCTTCTGTGACTCTGAAATTTGCCTTGCTTTTAGTTCAGAACGATTCATCATTAAAAAATAAAGTCATGTCATGAGTCGTAATGTGCAAGTTCACAGTGTAAATGTTGTTTTACAGACCACAGGAGAATTTCAGGGTGATGACCCAAAGAGAGAATATAACACCAGCTTGTTCTCTATCTCCTTTGTGAATAGATGCCACTCAGTATTACTCATTTATGTTTTTTCCATGTTTATTCAGGTTAAAGAGCAAGAACAGTATAAAAAGATTCATCTTACAGTTGAGTCCAGATTGTAATAAAATGTTCCAAATGTTGGCTGCTACACAAAATCCATCTGATTCTGTCATATTTTCTCTGAGGAGTTGAGAAGTACCTGTCCTTGTAGCTCTTTTTTTGCTCTGATACCTTCACAGGGCCAAGGGTTAAGATTGTGATCATATGGTAAGAACAAGGTAGACAGATAGAAACAAACTTTGTCCTATGTATGCATACAGAAAATCTCTAGGGAATGCAAACCACTGCTGCTATGTCAAGTGTGGACCTCCCTGAACTACATGACAATGTACTTCTTTTCTTGACTACATGACAGCATAGTTCTTTCCTTGACTTTGCACCTACAAGGTATTATGAATGAGTATCTTGCTTCTCCAGAGGCAATATGGGAAGAGGAGGAATAATACACGAAGTCAGTTGTTAACACAATTATCTGAAACTTTTTTGTGTGCAAAAATTATTACACAATGGAAACCGTAATATTTGTTTTTTATTCAGCCACACAGCTATAAATCCATTAAATCCCACTGAATAGTATAACATCTCTCTAAATTTAGACATAGTAGTACCAGAAGGTGTGCAGATGATAACCTATCTTCAAAGGAAAATTCAAATGGCTGTCTGTGTCGGGACTTTATACCTGACTATAAGAATTGTGAGACTGGTGTCATAAATCAATGTTCCTGATTGTGGTTTCTTTCTGATAGTAAATATACATTCCAAAGAGTGCTTTCATGAACTGCATGAGAAAACTCGTCCGTGCTCTTATGAGTAGTGAAAGCCATGGGTACTGTCCAGACACTATACCTATGCACTTTAGGTCCAAATCCTATTACAGGGAGATATTTTTAATTTTAGTGGCATTGTATGTGCAAAATATAAAGAAAAGTTCTACAGCTGTGAATCAAGTATTTTATTTGGTTGGTTGATTGGTCTTTTTTTTTTTTTCCATCTCTGTGCTTTCCCATGTTTCAAAACTCCATGCTTGGACTCATTCTTTTACAGGACATGTTCTTGTTTCTTTAATATTGGGAGCTTCTTTTCTCTTTTTTAATTCTTATGCAATTTAGTTGCTTTTTTTATTCCCCCCGCCTCAGACTTCTTATTCTTCTGTTCTTGATTCTTTCTTTTCTTCAGTGTCTCCTTTATTGGAATATATAATTCATGTTATAATTATTTTATTGACAATTATAATCAATTAATTATGTTATTTAGCTTTAGTTATGGTGTTTAATATTTGTTTTATTGTATAATTATTTTTCTTTTCTCAGATGGTCTCTGCCCTGAACAAGGATAAACACCTTTGACATCTTTCAATTTGTATCCAAAACTCAGAGAACACAGTCAAAATTTTTCTCTGAAAACTTTTTTTTACATTAATCTTTTTCTTTAACCTTTACTATGGCTTGGCAATGTATTGTTTCCCTGGTTTTGTTTTTCTTAAAAATGTACCATCACATTCTAGAACTGTGGCAAAAAGTGAGGCAGGAAGGAAGTGGAAAAAGATCTTATTAGAAATGTTACAGTGAAGCTAAGAGGGTCCATGACTGTTACATTTGTTGTCATAAAACTTGTTCAACTTGTTCACTTTTAGAAGCAAGTAATTCTTCCTTGATCCTTTATCATTGCCGTATGATAAACACCTACTCTCATTTTTCTTTTTTTTATTGTTTTAAAATAGTTTGCTGAGGTGGAACTTCAGAAGAAATAATCAGCAGTGGTCAGGCAACTCACAGTTCAGGTTGCCTCCTCTTGCCCTTTCTGTTTGCTTTAGGATTTGTTTTTTCTGGTGGATTTGGTTTTTTTTCCTTCTTCCTTTCTTTTCCTATTTCACTTAAAATTTGCATGTCACTAAGGAGTGTGAGTGAGCACAAAAGAAGAGTTATTTTCCAGTTTCAAGTTTTCCCTTGTTCTCCAGATTTCTTCCGCAGCTTCCTTCTTTACAAATGGTAAATATAGAAAGAAAAATGTTAAAAAAGGAAAAGAAAAATAAAGCATAAACACCAAAACACAACTTCTTTAGCTTTTTCATCTGAACTAATCTAAATGAAGCATGTTTGAATATGAAACAACATTTTAAAAATTAAAAATATTGAATGGTGACTTTTTGAACCAAGAGGGATAATATTTTTACAAATAATTGGCTTCCTCACCAAGATATGCAGCTCACTTTTAGCAGAGAAATTTTCTGGATAAAAGAGTTGTAATATTTTAACAGTTCACCTTAAGTTTTATTTATAACAAAGGCCAAAATGAGACCAAAAATTGTACCTGGTATTATTTTCTATATTTCTTTAGAATTTCAAAGGCCCAGGAAACACAGATGATGTTTTCATACAATCATAAAGTTTTGGCTGTTGTCTATTATCATTGCTGATCTTGCACACCACTCATTGATGGAAAATTGTAGTAGCTGATCTAGGAACAGCTAAATATACATTGATAGTAATCTGACTTTTTCTGTGTTATAATTGTCATATGCTGAATTACATAATGTAAAAATATTCAAATTCTCTTAAAGTAAAGATAGATTTCAAATGTATTAGAAATATGTCTAATGTAAAGGTTGGAGAGTAGTTATGTCAACTTTAAAGCACTAGTTTTCCACTTTATTTTGGCTCTATTTGCCTGAGAAACTTGGTGCTATGCACTGCAAATAGTTACTGACATCATGAAGATCCAGTCAGATTATAAGGTATTTGATGGCTGCACTTAACATTGATTGACCAAAATATATTAAATTCCATTTTAGGCAGGTAATTTGGAGGTAGTGGACCAAATAGAATATTCTTGCTCTAGATAAAATGGTGGCATGATTAATTTTTCTAAACCCTTAATAAGTCAATGGAAGATTAGACTACAACCTACCATTTCCTGGTAGTTCATCCCATACCTTTGCCACTAACCTGACTGCCATCATGTAGGGCTATAGTCTTTTTCTGTTTTTTCCTTTTGTCTTTTTTTCAGGAGGCTGCTGAAGCTCTGAACTTGTAGAAACTGACACGGTAGTCTTATAAAATTGTTTAATTTTACTAGCTTTTATGATTCAGATAACAATCTCTAAAGCAGCAAAAATCTGGGAGGGTTCTTGAGAAAGTACATGACATTGAGAAAAAAAATTATTCTTGAAAATCAAACATAAATATGGGATTGTACTTGTGCACATAAGAAAGCATCTTTATAAAGGTTCAGGAAAGATTTTACTCTTTTCTGCTCAACAATGCTATTATTTTTTTTCCTTTTCATCATGTAACCAGCTTTAAAAAGACACTGAATGTTGTTACTGACGAGCTTTTCCAGCATTGATATTAAAATCATCTCCCCAGTTCAAATAAGCAGAGTTCATATTAGTGTTCGAGAGTCAAAGAAATAGACAAGACACACATTTTTGCAGTGATCCAAGTAAGTTTGCAGTGATTATATAACTAAAAAGCTGTGAATATTATTAATATTAATGATATTAATGGTTTTCAAGAGATAGTAATGCAATCAGCAGTGCACCATTTTTAGTTTGCATTGCAGTTTTAAAAGTGCCTTTGGATAACAATCTGATGCTGAACTGACAGTCTCTGTTAGGACTAGAGGAAAGATTTCAAGGACTTTTCAACATCTTTCTTTGCACCCTGCCTATAATTACCCTCTTTTCCACCTCTCTTCTATTGCTTTCACTTGTAACTTTTCAGTCTTAGCCAAGAAGGTGAATTATGAGCTCAGTTGGCTCAAGTCACTATAGTCATTACAACAGAAACTTTCAACACCACAGAACAAATAGTATTTCATTATAATTAGGATTTGTCAATACTACAAACACAAACTGTGGAGAATTTGATTAAAGTACTGTTGTGTCCTGACCTGGTTGTGAGGTGATTCTAATTTGCAATGTAGCAGTTGGCCTTCTTTTATCTTTTTCCCTTTATAGCCGTCTCTAACCCATTAATGATAATGGAATCTGATTCTTTCAATTTATTTTGGTGAGGAGGTTGGAGGTGTACACCATGGAGAGCTGCTGAATTACTGTCACATGACCCAAAAATATCAGCAAGAACATAGTATAGTAAATTTCATTTTCAATATTCAATTTTAATCCATAATGTTACACTATATGGCCAGATAAAGAGCTAGTTTATTAATATTTTTGTTCTCTTCTTATCAAGGTTTCTTACCCTGTTTGATGTCTGTGCTAGCAAATTCAGCTGTTTCTCAGTGATTTCTGTGAAGTCCTTTACCAGATTTGCTTATCTCTGTTTTCATTTTCCTGATCTTAAGGTACTTCATTTCCATATAATATTTTGCCTTATTTACTTCCAGGGAAAAATAAACAACAACAGACTCTATGGAAACAGGAAAGTGGTTTATGTCTCAGACAACACAAACTGATATGTTACTTCTGGATTAAAAAAAAAAAAACAAAAAAACCCAAACAAACAAACAAACAATGAAACAACAAAAAAACCACACACACACACACCATTTTGTTTCTATCTTAACTTTAAAGCAGGGTCAGTTTCTGGCCTGCTGTGGCTATGGATACTCATAAAGGTAGGGATTATTTAAAGTAAATCATTGTCTCTGGTTAACTCAATAATTATGATGACTCTATTCACAACCCTCAGCATTATGTGTGGTTGCATCTGTTTAAGGTAGCAGCACATCAAGCCCAGACCACCAAGAAAATGTGGGAATCTTATGGAACATCTTGTTAACAGCTTTCTTCAAGTGTTCAGCATTCAGAGTGAAAGTCCCTAATGAGTGGTGTCCCACAAGGGTCCGTATTGGGACCAAAACTATTTAATATCTTCATCAGTTACATAGATAGTGGGATTGAGTACAGCCTCAGCAAGTTTGCAGATGACGTTAAGCTCAGTGGTGCAGCTGATATGCTTGAAGAAAGGGATGCCATCCAGAGAGACCTTGGCAGTCTTGAGGAGTGGACACTTGTGAATCTCATGCAGTTCAACAGGCTAAGTGCAAGGTCTTGCACCTGGGTCAGGGCAATCCCAAACATCACTACAGTCTGGGGAATGAATGGACTGAGAGCAGCCCTTTGGAGAAGGACTTGGAGATACTGGTGGATGAAAAAGTGGACATGAACCAACAATGGTCGCTTGCAGCCCAGAAGGCCAACCAAACCCTGGGCTGCATCAAAAGAAGTGTGGCCAGCAAGTCAAGGGAGGTGATCCTGCCCCTCTACTCTGCTCTGGTGAGACCCCACCTGGAGTGCTGTGTCCAGCTCTGAGGCCACCAGAACAACAAAGACATGGACCTGTTAGAGCAGGTCCAGAGGAGGGCCACGAAAATGATCAGAAGGCCGGCACATCTCGTCAGTGAGGAAAGGCTGAGAGAGTTCAAGTTGTTCAGCCCGGAATAGAGAAGGCTCCAGGGAGATGCTGTTGCAGCCTTTCAATATGCAATGGAGACTTATAAGAAAGATGGAGAAAGATTCCATTACTCTATTAAAGAAATGGAAGTACACAACAGGCAAATTCTAGAGAAACTGTGGGAATAAATGAGTAAATGGGAACTACAATCAAAGGTAAAGCCATTCAGAAAAGATATAAGAAAAAATTGTCAAAATTGTCAAAAATTACATTTTGGAAAAAAAATCATTGTTTCTATGCTGTCCTGGTTTAACCCCAGCCAGCAACCAAGCACCACCCAGCTGCTTGCTCATTCCCCCCCATGGGATGGGGGAGACAATCAGAAGAGTAAATGTGAGAAAACTTATGGTTTGAGATAAAGACAGTTTAATAGGCAAAGCAAAAGCTGCGCATACAAGCAAAGCAAAACAAGGAATTCATTCACTACTTTCCTTGGGCAGGCAGGTGTTCAGCCGTCTCCAGAAAAGCAGGGATCCATCAAGTGTAGCAGTTGCTTGGGAAAACAAACGCCATCACTCCAAACGTCCTCCCCCTTCCTTCTTCTTCCCCCATCTTTATATGCTGAGCATGACGTCACATGGTGTGGGATATCCCTCTGGTCAGTTGGGGTCAGCTGTCCCAGCTGTTCCCCCTCCCAGCTTCTTGTGCACCCCTAGCCTGCTCGCTGGTGGGGTGGGGTGAGGAGGAGGAAAGGCCTTGACACTGTAAGCGCTGATCAGCAGTAACTAAAACATCTCCACATTATCAACACTGTTTTCAGCACAAATCCAAAACACAGCCCCATACTGGCTACTGTGAAGAAAATTAACTCTATCCCAGCCAAAACCAGCACATACATGCACTCAGTGCATATTACATTCTGAGGCTGCAGTCCAATCAAGTGGAAGAAGGTGAAAAACATGTTGTGTTATAAAGGATGCATTTTAGAAGCAAGTACAGTTTTAGAATTAAATTGTAACCCTCAGGTAAAGAGGTTGTAGTTTTTATCCTTGTTTTTGTTACAAATGTAAACTGAGCTCTTAAAAAAAAAAAAAAAAGAAAAAGTAATGCAAGCTTATTAACTGTCATGAGAACTCCTTCCACACAAAAAAGAGGGACTTGAAGCCCCTTTTGTAATCTTAGGAAACTCATTTGACTTCTGTGGATGAAATCCTGGCCTCATTCATTGAGGTCAAACTGCTGTTGAGTTTAGGATTTCTTTTGCAGTGTCCAACTTCTGCATCTGCATGCTAGAGATAAAACTAATTCTACACATCAAAGGAATGGTAAGAGGCTTAATTCATTAATTGTTCTAAATTGCTTTGAGGTCTTCAGATAAACGCTGTGGACTTGTTATTAATTTATTCAATTTATGAAAGTCAGTAGTAACAGTTCACACCAGGTATAGCATGCAGTTGCAAAAATTAACATTGTTAATTATTCGTCAGAGCACCAAGTTTTCCCCTGCTTCTCCAATGGGGTTTGGCTGCCTGTGATCAAGGCCAGCTCTGATCTGGTGCAGCTGCGGGACCCAGGGTTGGAGTGCTGGGGAAAGAGCTTGGAGACAAAAGGCTGTGAGAATCTTTTTTGGCATTCTGCTCCTCTTTGCACAAGATGTATTTTTAAGCGAAGATACTTCGCCTTGTCTTTGCCAGGTCTATCTTACAGCTTTGCTTGTGGTCACCCATATGTTTTGTTGATCCTGGCTTGTGAACTCGACTTTCCAGCTTGACATTGGATCTGCCTTGTGGCTATGGGCTAGCCTGGTGACCTGAACTGTCAGCAGAACCCATCACTGGACCTTCTCTTTTAATTTGAGTACCATGGGACTTTGCCCTTTATCTTTGAGGGTGCTGCCCCTCCTGCCCTGCTGTCACTCAGGTACAGGCTTTCCTTCTCTTCTGGAGTAGCTGGTTCCTGCTGCTCTGTGACCCTATGTGCAAAAGAGTCATAGCACGTACTACGGACTGCTCATCCCCGCCTCTGAAAATAAACACACAGTCGTCATGTGTGCTAATAAAAGACAATCTATTGTGGGGAATCTAATAATAATACCTTTGGTTTTTTCTAAAAAAAAATCCACCAGGTTGTTACAAAATCTGGAGCAAGAAAGGAACAACTTCTTAAGATAGTCATTACAAAAATTATCTCCTTTCTTCTGCTTGAGAAATAGAATTTTATTGCATAACGGGAAGGAAAAAGATTGCAGCTCCATAGCAACTCTATCTTTGAAGTGTCCAGGTTGTTGAGTGGATGATGGAACCCTAATACTGTGGGCTCTCTTCTGAATGCTTTTAAAGACAGAAGCTTAAACCAACCATTAGATCCAAGGAGACATGAACTTAGTGAATGTCTATGGCTCCACCCTGCTCTTGTTTTTAAAAAGTGTTAGTAGTTTAATAACTACAGTGTGCAAGAAGTACTTCCACTGAACTTCAATAAATTGAACTACTATTTTTTTAAAAAAGAGTGATCGTCCAAACTACCTTGCTGTACTGCAATTCACCATTTGATATTATGGCTATGAGGAAGTTTTTTGTGTAATTTAGCTTAGTCAATGAAATGGAAAGTCTCTACAAGAGTCAGAGAATTTAGCACTTTGAAATATTAGCCAAATTATCTATCAAGATGTTGTTTTACATGGGCAGAAATGGAAACATGAGGAATTGACCAGATGGACCAGAACAGATGAATGACAAAAAGAAACAACTTTGCTAATGCTTTCTGTGAATTTTCAGAAACTTCTCCCTAGGGACTCTATTTGCTGGGAGTTCTGCATCTTTGTGGATCATGAAAGAGTTGCCAATGTCAGTGTAATATAACATATATCCGTGATATTAAGAGGGCCAGATCTTCTAGCATCCATACAAGATTTTCTGCTATATTGGGTTTTTTTGGGGACCATACAGCTGGAAGCCTATTTTCCAGAAATGCCCAGTAGAGATACGATTCTGCAGTGGCTGATTTGGAAAGAGGTTAGAGGTTGACTTTAAGAAGTAATGAGATTCAAGACTAATATAGCAAACTGGTGCAACCCAGAGTGTTACCAGAAGAGAGTAAAGTAGTTGAAAACAAAGTTACATATTCGTCATATAACACAGATGAGCAAATGATACTTTTCTTCCTCATAGTAACAAAGTGCGTTGTATATGAACTGGACCTCAGACATCTTCCTGTGAAGTTCACTGGGGCAGCAGACCTAGATATCAAAGTTTTTCATTAAAGATTGAACACCAACTCATGTCTTTGTTTCACTTCAGGTGCCTGAATGTACTGCATCCCTAAGAAAGAATGCTTTGAAGATCCTTCTATTGGCAACACCAGTAAGGTAACATTAAAGTGTATTAAGTAACTTATTCCTTTCTCCAGTGATAGGAATCTCAACAGATCAAACGAGATTATAATACTAATGAAATTGAAATTCTGCATATTCTTTGTAGAAGGGACTACAAGCAGGATCAACAGCCAGTATTCATGCTTGCTAGCTCTTCTGTGAACATGCTACCTGTGAAATAGCTTGATCTCAACGACAGTCCATTATTCCTATTACATATTTCCTAGAAAGTTTATAACACAGTGTAGTTAAACCGCTAAAACATTACAGATATTAAGATTTTTTTTTATCTCAATCCTCACCTCTTAAACTGCATGAAGAATAATGCTGTTCATAGCTTAAGGTAGAGTCTTTATATTGTCCCTTACTCCAGCACTTCCCAGAAGACACATCAGCAGCTGCCAACTTCTGCAAGCTTCCTGCAGAATGTGGCAAAGAATCTTTTTAGTATACTGATTAACTCACTGCAAAGGTATAGTGCCTTAATTGTACATTTTAAAGGACTCCACGTGAATGCAAAGTACCTTGAATTTGTAGCTCACTTGATAAATGGTCATAGCAGAAGAAACTAAAGGTGCTTAAAATGCTGCAAGATGTTCTTATGTAACTGAAAAAAAAAAAAAAACCAGTATAGTGATCATTTAAACAGAAAGTATGAGTGAAACTCCAGTTTTGGTTTTGGTTTTGATTTTTTTTGAATTTTGTTTTTAGTTATCAAATTGTTTTACAGGTTTTAACAGTAATCATTGCAGGTGATAATTGCCAGATAATTGCCAATATACACAAGAATTCAGCTCAGTTATTTGTACTCTGATATCACATATACAGCAAATTTAAGGTATTTTGCATGTAGCTACCATTGCTTTCTCTTCTGACCACACAGACCATGATCATTCTAGGTACTGAGCACCTCCTGAAGGTCCAGACTTTCCTAGCTTGATTTGGCTTTAGACCTCAGACTTTTCTGGAAGAGCGTGACACTTTAGAAGAATCAGTTCTGTGAGTTGTCTTATAACTGCACTGTCCCTTACCTGAAATACACAAGCAGGAAATATTTCTTTCTTACTTTGCAGCCAAAGCTCTCAATTTTTGTAGTTTTCTCAGTTAGATTTTTACTTTGTAGTATGGTAATGATTTTTGTCCCTGTATATCTTAGGTGCACTACTTTCCTGAGTATTACAATAAATCATATGAAATGGGAGTATTTTTGGAGAGAAACACTTTTCTTATTAATGGGCAGAGCAGCTGAAATGCCGGAGCTGCTTGCAAGAAGCAACCTTTCACAGCTTTGTTTTTGTGTCATTTGCAGCAGGTCAGACCTGCAATGATGAGCTGATAAAGTCATTATTTTGTTGTTGCTCTTCAACTCCATTTATCCAAGTCATGCTCCAACATGTGCCAGCTTCAAGGGTTTCTCTCTGCTGCACTGTCAGTCAGGTTTATTATCCCTTTGCACTGAAGCTGTCATCTCATGGCTGAAACACAGGGGCTGCCCATCCTACAATATCAAGGAGAATGTGCTTTTTCCTTAAATGTCAGTGAAAAGAATTGGACTTTTTAGCTACTTAGTGTTTTGTAGACTTTACAGAACTCTAACTTCCATACCTCATGTTCAGCTTAGTTGATGATTTCTCTGTTGATAATTGATGCAGAGCCACGGGGTGGACAATGAGGGGTTTTTTCTGAGCTGAAATAAGTAATGAGGAAATATTCTGGCAAAAAGTCAATTACTTCATAATCCATTAGGGAAGATAGAAAAATGTATCTGTCATTTTCACATACTGTGCAATATATTGCATGCAGGTTTGAACATTATTATTTCTCATTCAGAAATTTGAATGTGGATGTACAAAGTGTACCCTTCCCACTCCCCAGTTATTCACAATTTAATTCAGGAAAATCATTTAAATGACACATCATGTTGGGAAAAAAAGTGCTCCAATTAAGTAATTGTCAGAGTGTCATGAAGTTAGATCCACAGACAATTGATTTTATTAGCTGAATTTCCAGAATAATATCTGTTAGTATCATCCAAAGTCTTTGAACATTAAAAGAATGTTCGTAATGAGGCTGACTATATGAAAGCTTTAATATAAATACAACTGTTGGAGAATTGTAAGCCCCACAGAGGAACGCATACACCATGATAAGAGAGAAATTCTTGTAATTAGGTTTACCAGTGCATGTAAGAATGAGGTCAAATGTTGCCATTGAGCTCTTTCTGTATGTATAGCAGTAAACTTCATTCTTATAAGTAATGTACAAAGACTTATCAAACCAGCTGTATCATGCTAATAAAAAGGACTGATACTTACATAAAGAACTATGTCATTACTCATATTACACTACGACACAGTAGCCCACTATAAGCAAAATACCCTTACCACAATTCCTCTCACAGGAGCAGGTAACTTCTCAAACTGTATCAACTACTAATGAAGTCATAGTTGACTCCTACTGCAACAGTTAAATCTTAGCAAACTTGGTTTTTTCTGTGCAGCAGTGGGCAGATCTTAACCCCCTCTACTGGGTTTTGTGGTTTCTAACCTGGGAATATGAGGCAGGTCTCAACCAGGGAGCATGTCTGTAATATACTTTTAAAAGATAAGCTTGCATAATAGATTTAATAAAAAATACACGTAGACCTTATTTTAATCACCGAACCAAAATAATTTTCCTTGGAAAGTATAATCACAAAAAGCTACCAACATTCATTAAACCCTACCAAATCACACAAATGTATACATAAAACTGGTAGCCAATCATGAAAGGAGCCATTTGGCAATGCAACGAATTTGTGTCATAGATGTTATGCCAGCTTTAAAAATGTCCTTTTTGTAAGACTTTATTCTCTGTTGTTTGCGCAGATACTTTCATAAGCATACCGTGTACAGTATTGATGGGATGTACACTGTATTTCAGAAAGAAGTCGTTTTACTGGAAATGAAATACATGACTTTAAGAGCTTTACAAATACTGTAAAATTTCATACAGTTTAAATACGTCACAACAAATTTCTATAACAGGTTGTAGTTTTTGATGTGCACTGGAATTTTTATTATAAATTGAGTGATGGGTACATGAAAGGGAATGTAACTTGTCTTCAGTTCTTTCTAATAACTGACAAAAAAATTAAAGTAAAATGAAATGCACAGCTAGCATACACTGATGATGAAGAAAGTAAATCTTTGAAAAATTACTATGCTGTAGTTGGTATTTTAACTAACAACTTTTGCAGTTTTTTTTTTTAAATAACATTCATATGATTACAAGAAGGTCCACGGAGAACACAGAATATCCTTGTTTATAGTCTCTAAACTGTAGTCCAGGAATAGTATTGCATAAATGTTTTGGGTTTTTTTGCAAATACTCATTTTCTTTGCAAAACTCATGTACCATGTCTTTCAGTGAAAACTGACTCTTCATGCTGCCCATGAACACACAGTTCAGTGGAAATCCATGTCATGTCATCAGAGGCTATTATTTTCTGCACTGGTAGCAGTTTGATATTAGAATCTTTCTCAGCCAGAACAGGTAAGTCTCCGATGTGGCATGAATTTTGTCTTAACAGTGGAAGAACCAAGCTCACAGGAACAGTGGCTGCCTCTCCTTCTGCCTTCCTCGCTATATGGAAAGTAGGCATTGCATGTGATCCCAAAAGATCAGTATTTACTAACAGGTGAATCCTTTGCTAGAACAAAAACAGTGCTAGCTAACTCTGAAGGTGGTACATTTTTGAAATTTTTTTCATGGACTTTTTTGTTTCTACCCTTTTTTCTAGAATTAGTCTGGTGTGAAACAGAAGAGGAGGAGGTGTTATTCAGATACGAGCCCAACACCCATGTCAAACTAGTACTTAAACTCTGCAGCTGGTCAGATGAGATGAACTACCAGGCAAAAAAAGTAGGTGCATATGGTCTGCATGCTATAGAGTGAGAACCCTGTACCTAGATATCTTAGTACAGATTATGATAGCAGGAAAAGGAAAAAGAGAGTACAGCTTGGGAGTGCTAAGGCTAGACTACATTGAGACTATTCAATCACAGATCTCTTAGCATGTAACATGGACCTCATTTATGCCCACTTACTGATTTTTACCAATGAAACAAATGATGATAGCCAGTATATGGCTAGAAGCAGCCACATATATACTGGAACTAATTAAGCAAAGTATTTGGGAGGGGACAAGGAAAGAAGAGAAATCAATGTCACAGAATCACAGAATGACAGAATGGTAGGGGTTGGAAGGGACCTCTGGAGACCATCTTGTCCAAAACCCCTGCTTGAGCAAGGACACCCAGAGCAGGGGGCACAGGAACGTGTCCAGGTGGGTGTTGAATGTCTCCAGGGAAGGAGACTCCACAGCCTCCCTGGGTAGCCTGTGCCACTGCTCTGGCACCCGCACAGGAAAGATGTTTTTCCTCATATTGAGTGGAACTTCCTGTGTTCCAACTTGTGCCCATTGCCCCTGGTCCTGTCGTTGGGTACCACTGAAGAGAGTCCAGCCCCATCCTCTTGACACCCACCCTTTAGATATTTATAGGTATTGATGAAATCCCCCCTCAGTCTTCTCTTCTCCAGGCTGTCCAAATAACAGAAACCACAGCACTTTAGCTAGAGTTTGTAAAGTAGAATTATAAAAGTAAAAACCTGGAGTGGTTTAAAACACATATTTGCAAATGTTTCTTCAGCTAGAATTGAACAGAATAGCAAAGTTACTGGGTCTGTCAGTAGAATTTTGCTGATTGCACGAGTTCAGCTGAATTTAGATAAACTGCTTTTGGTTTGGTGTTCAGGATTTGTTTGGTTGGTAGTGCTTCCTACTGTATGGTGTTGATCTCTTTCCCTGAGATTCTCTTAATTTGTAGTGAACACATTTGAAAACAGTGAGAAAGCCACATTCGAACATCACTTGTACAATTACTGAGTAGAGTCATATCTGTCTATCCTGATGCTATCATTTTAATGTTACAGTGTTCTGTCCTTTTGAAGATCAGAGCAAGAGTCTGCAAAGAACAAGGAAGTGATTGCTGATGTGGGAAGATGAGCTGAAGGAGAAAGAAGGGATCACTCCAGATCAGACAGTCTGAAAGAAGAAACTGGTTGAGCTAGAGGAACTGCATTGGCAATACCTTTTCAGATATGAAGAGATGGGAAGGGGAAAGATGAGTAGTCAGAACCATTGTCAGGGAAGAGGGGGAGTGAAACTGTGTGCAAAAGACTCAAAGTTGAAATACAGTGTGGAAAAGGCAAAGATGTAGGAATGGTTTTGATAAGCCAGGTTGAAGACGACCTCAAATCTATAGAAGAGGAAAAGACAAAAGAAATATTGAGAGAAGAAGAAATGGTATCTTAGAAGAAGGAGCAAAGAAACATTGCTATGATCACTCATGTGATGAACTCCATGTTTTGTGCTGTTTGTTCTCAGCTGTGAGTTTCTGGAAGACTGGCTCAGACTGAGGCTCCTGAAGGATAGGGACAGTCCCTGGGGAGCAAATTATTTTTCATTGGGAGCAAAAGTTTTAAGGCCTACAGCATGCACCAGTGAAAGAAAAAGGATCTTCCTCAGAGGGGCAGCAAGTAGCCTGATAGCCCTCAGAGATGACTGGCTGACCAATCTGGAATATGCTGAGTTTGCTACAGTTTGGAAAATTATTAAGTTGCCTAAAACCGCACCTGGAACCAAAGATATCCTAAAGAGAGATAGCTGTAAACACTTCTTTATTTCTCTTCAGTCTGAAGTTTCTATATTTAAAAAATTAATTATTTTGTATAATAAAAGCAGATCTGAGTTTAACCTCTCTAGTCTTCATTGGGGGCTCACTACAGGGTACCTATGTCAAAGGTCTGATGAATCAGGTTACAATATTTTTTTGAAAGACACTGAACTTACAGAAATGGAGGGCAAATGTCTGTGGAAAGAGGGGAGATACAGTGGAATAGAAAAGGTATGGTTTTTGGAGACCTATAATCTCACCTGGAGATGCTGCTTTAGATTATACGTTGAGTTGAAATAGTGTGGATCCTTACATACAGTGACTTTGATTGAGTCCTCAGTTGGATTATTCTGGTTTTACATTATTTTAACCTATGCTCACCTGTTACTATGCTGAACTGATGTGAACAGTTTTCTTTCAGTAGGAGCTACCAAATGTAGTTGCCTAAGACAAAGCTGTTCACTGTATACATTGGGGTTTGATCCCCTGGTTCATCTGTCAGCAGTATCCATTGCTGACACAGCAGTAGATAGTTATGTGTCACAGTGCCATCTCAGCTTTTTGCCTCTCTTTGGTCTCAGGGTTACTGTTGTAACACTTCACATAATTCTTTATGTGGTGGTTTGCTTTTAAAAAATGATGGCTGTTACAACTCAGAAACATTTATCCTAACATGTTTCCTCTGTTCACATATTTATTACACCTAATGTAGGGCAAGGTAAAATAATGTTTTTCTAACTGTGAATTTATGAGCAAAAATGGTTACAGGATTAATGGAAAGAATGTACATAAATTTCTGTATGCACTGATGGCATTATATTTCCCAGAATGTATGTGCATTGCATGTTGTTTGCTGCTTTGCTTGGCTAGATTCCTCCCAGCCATTTCTTCAATCCTTTAAAATCCAAGCCATTAAAGTACCATCACATGCACAGGGAGACATTTCTGAAAAACTTTCACATAGTTACTGTTGCTAGGTAAATCACTCCCTTGACATCCATGTATTTAGATATGCTTCTCACTTTCTTTGTCTCAGAACTGACACAGTGACATGAATTTGGGGGCAGGGGTAGGGAGAGATGCATGCAGCCAAAGCAATGACTTAACTGTAAGAATAAAATAATTTCTTTAAAGTATTTAATTTCCTTAAGGTATTTTAAATATGTTTTACTTTTATCTGGACAGAAATTATTCATACATTGACTGGATATTTACCAAGTGCAAGGCGAAAGAACAGCCGTTACAGCTAAAAAGATATTTAAGCATAGATCAGTTCAGGTACTACCTAATTGTTGAGAGATTACACTCTCCAAACGGAACTTGTCTTTAAGTTTTTCACGCCTAGTGTACTTTTACGCGATACTTACATGTGTTCTATGCACTTATGTTTATGCACATCTGTATTTAGGCCAGTTTCAGATGATGGAAACAGTGCAGCAAATTATTTTGTCCATGTCCTGAACATGAATGCTCCAGTTTCAAAACTGAGACATGAGCACTGATTTGCACTGTTAGGGTTTATGGGATGAATATTTAAGGTAAGCTAAGGAACAAGAATGACAAAACATTGTTTGAAAAATCCATGGGTTGTGAATGAGAGAGAGAAACCTCTTTTTCATAAAAGGAATACTAGATTGAGCTGGCCTTTGGTATTCTACAACAGTCATCTAGACATTATCCTCATAGCCTTGGAATTAAACAGGCTTGCAGCAGCACATTGGTTTTAATACCAACTTTCTGTACAAGGTTGAAATCCACCCTTTGTGAATGTTCAATGTACTTTTAACTGTACTGGTGATATTTCTAATGGGTAAGTTACCATTCATAGAAAGGAATATATGTCATACAGCTTTTATAGAAATTTCTTGGCCAATCCTTTTAAAAAAGTACATGAAAACCTCAGGATTTGGCTCTTAGTAACATGACTGTTATGTAAATAGTAGTGAAAAAAATCTTTTCTGGAACTAATAGATAAAATAAAGGTAAAGTTCTCGACCAGCTCATCATTTGAATAAGAATTTAATGAAAACATGACAAGACAGTTCATGTGATGTCAATCTTCTTTCTTCAAAACCTTTCTAAATTTTACCCTGAAACATTTGGTCAACTTCTTCCTTTTCTGTAAGCCAAAAATATTAACTTCAGAAGCAAGAATACATGTTGAGAAACTTGGGATGTTTGATTTGCTGAGTCAAAAATAGTATTAATAAATAAGATGCTTTATGTCACTGTGTCACTGACCAATTAGCCCCTACAATGGAAGAAGGCGAGGAGGAGATGGGCAAGGAGGGCTGCCCACGAAGCTCAGAGAATAATGCAGGGTGTGAGTGACCACAGCTGTTGCCCAGAAGCTGACTCTATCCCAACACAGAACACCAGAAGGAGGCCTTTCTTTTAGATATGCAGCTATCAACAGTTCAGTGGATCAACTGGAGGTGTAAATGTTTCTCCTTGAGTTCATTAAAGGACAGCGAATGTCTCCCTGAGTTAGCCAGCATGGGGGAAGTGAATACAGGGCTCAGCCCAACACAGACTATAAAAACTAAACAGCTAACAAAAGTATTTCAAAAAGAGCAAC
Source organism: Phalacrocorax aristotelis (assembly GCF_949628215.1). NCBI lineage: Eukaryota > Metazoa > Chordata > Aves > Suliformes > Phalacrocoracidae > Phalacrocorax > Phalacrocorax aristotelis. Next base: position 87,742,959 of record NC_134277.1, read on the forward strand.
AGGCATGAGCTAGCTTCAACGCATGTTTTCCTTCCCAGTGACTGGAGACACCCAGCATCATGATGGTCAGCATGTTATAGAGACCGGTAATGGGGACCACATTGGTATTGTGATCGAACTGTGTACTGCAATTTTTATTTTTTGCTAAGTGTAACTTACACTTGTATTATGTTTTCAGTATATTTTGTATATCTGTCCTGGTTTTGGCTTGGATAGAGTTCATTTTCTTCATAGTAGCTAGTACGGGGGCCATGTTTTGCATTTGTGCTGAACACAGTGTTGATAATACAGGGATGTTTTCATTATTGCTAATCAGTGCTCACACTAGTCAAGGACCTTTTCAGCTTCCCATGTGCCAGGTGCCCAAGAAGTTGGGAGCGGGCACAGCCAGGACAGCTGACCCCAACTGACCCAAGGGATATTCCACACCATATGACGTCATGCTCAGCATATAAAGCTGGGGGAAGAAGAAGGAAGGGGAGAAAATGTTCGTAGTTATGCCATTTGTCTTCCCAAGTATGCTTGATGGATCCCTGCTTTTCTGGAGATGGCTGAACACCTGCTTGCTGATGGGATGTATTAAACTGTTTTTATCCCAACCCATGAGTTTTCTCACATTTACTCTTCTGATTCTCTCCCCCATCCCACTGCGGTGGGGAGTGAGCGAGCGGCTGGGTGGTGCTTGGTTGCTGGCTGGGGCTAAACCACAACAATATCTCTGCTAAATCAGAAATCCCATGTAACACCAACTGTCTTCAAAGAAGTAAACTTGATAATAAACATTGCACCCTCCACTTATGGAATGTCTGAAAGAACCTTGGTCAGAGAGTGTGGGACTCTGACACGCTGTTTTCCTGCCTGTTAAGCATTTGATTTCTCTCTGTTAATGTTTCACTTGCAAATGTTTAATTTTTAGTTACATCAGTAATAGCATAACTAGTAGTAACATAACTGAGTACTTTTTATGCATCACACCCATATGTGTGTGCAATATAGCTAACTCTATAAATTAAAAATTCTAAATAAACATAAGCGACATACTTCAGTATTTTTCTTCATCATGTCTCAAGGTGACATTTTCAAGGAATCAAAGCACTGCTGCCATATTTACTCTTTTTTTCTGCTTTCTCATTGTCTACATTTATCTTCACAAGCTGCCCATTTGCAACATAAAATTAGGTAACTTTTCAATGTTGTCACCTGGATCATTATTTTTCCACTTTTATTTCTCTGAAAGAAGTAGTATCTCAATTTGGGGATATTAATTTCTTTTAGCCTTACTGATTAAAGACAATGTAGCTTTCCCAGTCTGAGTCTTTTAATTCAGGGGGTTTATTCAGTGCCAAAAGAAAAGCTTAAATTAAACTAGGGTATAAAAAACCCCAACTGAATAACTTAAATGCCCATTAATTTCAAAGTGGTTTGAAAAGTGCTACTGACTAACTTATATGGGACATGAAATATTTATTGATATTTAAAAGTAACTAGAAGGGAAAAAGATGCTCTACAGTTAACCCTTCAGCATTTTCTGCAATACATGGTATCATATTACAAATAAGAAAGCATTCTTCTGAATAAAAATAGAAAAACAAAAAAAAATATTTGTCCCTAAAGTACCGTCTGAAGCTTGTAAATCTTTCTAAGATCTTGAAACATCCACAAACTTATCAGCAACAGATGCATGGTCTCTTCCCTCCCCATCTCCCATCCTACCCTTTTCGAAAGCCTTTGGCTTGCTGTTACTGAACGACAATCAATTTTGTGTTTGAATGGAGCTAGGGGTAAGATCTTGATAACCCTGTACATGCGCAGGGAGGAAGCAGCCCTGGAAAGCTCCCATGGGCCCCTGCTGCTTCAGTGCTGTGTGGGCAAGCAGGGAGAAGTTGGGGTCACAGCTGGGCAATACCAGGCAATAGGCCTCTGTGGCATGTCCAGGAAGAAGTCAGTGGTCATTCACCACGAGCACCAGAGTTGCTACTTGTCATAGGTACGCCTGGGCTCATGAGGAACCAGCCATAAGCTCCACTGGTTTGGAATTTTTTTCACTGTGTATGTTCTTAATGCATTAGTAGTAAAGCATGTAACATCCAGTTATATTCTTCACTGAGGAATGCCAGTTGTGATTTAAGGTAATTTGAGAACAGCATGATATTTTCTTTGGGTTTGCCAACTTTGTAAAGCAAAAAATGTTACCACTTGTTCCAACAAGCAATAAAAAGTCAGTCTTCACCTTTGGCAAACAAGAATCACAAAGACAGGGGTCTCGAGAGTTTGAAAATCTTGTGTTATTATTTATACAGGGGATTAATAACCTTTAAAATGGACCTTAATTTAGGTGACAGGACCCTAGAGTATTTAATTCCTTTGCCGAACACTTTCAGATGTTCTTAATAGCAGCAAGCTAGAGAAAGAAATATAGTGGTATCATACAAGTTGTCCGCTTAGTATTTGTGGCTACTTAACAGACTTCATTAGGAGCAGAAATAATAGCTTTATACTGCAGTAAGCCCAGTTAAGTTTACACAACAAGAAACAGAAGAGGAAATAGAATGGAATATAAAATAAACTCATGCCTGCAGAGACTTCAAATTCTCCATCATTCAAGAACTTTGGGAAGAGGTTGTGTAGCAGTATCTGTCAGGAATTTTGTAGGCTCAGCCGACCCTGCTTTAGGGTAAGGGAATGACATACAAGACCTCGTTTACTACAGTGTTTCACCAAACAGTCAGCTCTCAGGACCTGTAATACAGATTTTCCAACAGCAGACCAGAAGCAACATGAAAAGGCAAAGGCTGGGTTAATTTGAATGACATGTACCAAATGACAAAAGGTAACAGCATTTGGCTTTTAAAAAGTGGCGTAGCATTAATCCTTCAGAATGCTTTTGAATCTATATAGCACCTTTCATATCAGAGCACTTTGCGCATTATCCAGTGCATCACTGGAAAGAAGTTTCTTCTGAATTGGCCTGTGGCAAAGATAGCAAAAGCATCTACATACAATTGAAACCCTGTGCTGTTCAACTTTTTTTTTTAATTATTATTATTTTAGAATCTTCCAGTATGCACTGTCCATGGAACTGAAAGCATCTGCCTTACAGGCATGAAATAAATAAACACTTCTTGTATATTGATGTTCAGATTCAAGGATATTATACAGTATTTGTTACTGCTGTAGGAGTCCCCATCACAAGTTGTTTGCAGCTATGCTCGACATAAAAAAGATGGTTTTTTCTTTACTTTAAACCATATATAGTTTAAAAAGAAAACCAGAAAACATAAAGCAACAAAGACATTCATGAATGCTCTAAAAATGGGCAATCATGAGACACCAGCTGCGTACCTCTGTGGAGTATTTCTGTAGCAAAACTGAGTTTTAAGGACAGTTTTCACTGTGGTTGCCAATTTGGTTGTCCATTTATTTATGAGTTTACAAAGAGCTTGCCACAAACCCAGGAACAGAATGTCAGCAAAAGCAAGGGTACTGCTTAGAAAGAAAATTGTTAAATTGGCAGTAACGGTTCTGCATTGCTGAAGTGGAAGAAAGAATCAGCATCCTAGTAGTGTGAAAGAAACGCTGGGTAGAATACACCGTGAGAAGAAAAACAGTTAAGTTTGACACATTTGACAATACCAGTCTTTATGATTTCTGCTCGAACAGGATAATTTTCATTGTATATGAAAGGGAATTTCTTGAGATCGGAAAAGGAAGATGGTAGTACAGAAGCCATAAACTGCTGAAAATATTCTCCATAAAACCATTTGCTGGAATAGGGAATCAAGTTTGAATTTTAAATACATTTTAAGAGAATGAACAGGTTCCATCAGAAATCTCATTCTCAGGGTGCATGGTTTCACTGTGGTATTTCCACTAACCTTGGATTTTAGATCCGTTTCAGAAAGCTTTACTCTTTTTCTCCCTGAGACATTATGCATCTGATTATTTCTTTAGTCTGTTCTTGTGTAGGATCTGCCCTACATATATCCTTTACCTTCATAACTTTCAGTTTATGTCCCCAAGAAAATTCTTGTTACTTTTTCAGTCTGTAAGATCTCAACCTTGATTGTGTTCTGGGCAATAAGAAACTAGACTAGAGGAAGGAATAACAATTCTTACCATGCAAAACAGCTCTGCCATTATCCATAGAGAAAAATAAAAGGATAGTATTTATGGAATATTTTATTTTCCCAGCTTCCCAAAATTCCTCAAATTCTTCTCCACCCAGTTCCACAGTTTCCCAGTAAATGCTGAATGCATGTGTAACTGCCTAATGAAAAGGATCCATGTAGGGTTTTTGGTTTGGAGGTTTTTCAGGGGGAAGGACTAATTCCCTGGACAATGGAGTAAAATCATCTGTTTCTTTCACAGTTTACTACCTATATTTACCTTTTCAAAGCACTGTAAAGTCAATTGATAGTTTTCCATACTTTTGTAGGAAAAGCTATTGCTGTTATTCCAGCCTTACACAAACAAAGATAAATGGTGACTAATCAGTTGGATTTACACCACTGATAGTTTTTGTGTCTTTCTGCATTTTATTAGAAAAGCAGTGACTTAGATTCTCTTCTAAAAATCCGTTTTAGTTAAAATAAGCTTTGCCCAGGATGAATGAAAGAATTCTTGTTGACCTTAGTTGAGTTTGTCATCACACTGAGTATATGAAATAAAATCTAGCATATTTCCATACAGGTGCCCTTAACCCACTGCCTACAATTGCAACACAAGTAGCAGATAATGTATACATATCTGGAAATAATGACCATTTATATAGTGATTTACACTATCTTGGAAAGTTTGATTTGGGATTAGGAATCTGGTTGTATAATCCTGTTTCATAAAAGGGATTGAAAATAGCAGTTTTGGCAGAAGTTTCAGAGGATATTAGTTCTGTTTCCTCCAGCCTTCTATTTGAGGTGTTTGTGAAGTTGTTTCAAGCTAGCCTGTTTGTCTTAGATGTCACAGGTTGGTTTTTTTTTTCATTTTCCCACAGAAACTATATTCATCCCTTAATCTGCACACATACTTTTATTTTAATAATTCCAATTTTAAAAATGTCATATTAATCATTAGCAAGATCTTTTTCCCACTTGTGCCTCAGCTAAATTTCCACAGAATAGTGTTATTTTCTTGTAAATTCAGATAATTTCTTTGGGAGATTTCGTGGGGTATTTTTCATTAGTCAGCTGGATTTTTACTGTTCTTTCTTGGTATTATTCTGACAAAAACTCTCTCAAAATCACTTAGAAAGCACTTAGAAACCTTGGCAAACTTCTCTTCAGTGTCATGTGGTACTCTTAATTAAAAACTTACGGTAAGTGATTATCTTTGAATGTTTAGTAGTAATAATCATGGCAAATGTTACCATTCCACTAATTGCTTGGGTTTGTATCTGTTTGTCTTGTGATGTATAAAATGTATTATTCCAGGTGCCTCTTTGAAAGGCTGAGGATTTCCTAAGGCCAAGTATTAAAATAGTACAGGACATATCACATTGCTTTCTTTACCTTGGGCAAAAAAAATAGACCATAGTGAGGTCCTTGACATTTATCAGATACTGCATTTTCACATGCCAGGTTCAAACGAGCTGGATATTCTTCAACGATGTTTAAGAATGACAGAACTGTGAAGAGATTTTACTACTCTACAGCCCCATCTTCTAGTAAGTACTCTCTTTGATTAAAGCTAGTGGGAGTTTTGAGTGAGCAAGTGTTGAAGGGTCAAGTTCACAGTGTTAACAAAACATTGAAGAGAGAAGAATGAAAGTACTTAATGACACAAACACTTCTGTGAAAACTCTGCCATCATTGCGCTCTTGAGTGAAAAATATTCTCAGTCAGCTGTCAGGCTTTTTGTAAGTGCACATGGGCTGGGAAGGGCCAAAGACTGCCCTTGATTTCTGTGCTCTCTGGTGGAGTCTGGCCACAGTCAGGTCAGTGTTTCCTTTAGCAACATGCTTGACTTAGAATCATAGAATTGAGGTCATTGAGTCCAGTCATAAACCTAATATTTTCAAGTCTACAGTAAACCATGTCCCGAAGCACCACATCCAAAAGTCTTTTAAATACCTCCAGGGGATGGTGACTCAACAGCTTCCCTGGGCAGCCTGTTCCAATGCTTGACAACTCTTTTGGTGAAGACATTTTTCCTAATATCCAGTCTAAACCTGCCCTGATGCAGCTTGAGGCCATTTCCTCTTGTCCTATCACTTGCTACTTGGGAGAAGAGACCGACACCCACCTCACTACAACCTCCTTTCAGGTAGTTGTAGAGAGAGAGAAGGTCTCCCCTCGGCCTCCTTTTCTCCAGGCTAAACAACCACAGTTCCCTCAGCCACTCCTCATAAGACTTGTGCTCTAGACCCTTCACCAGCTTCGTTGGTCTTTTTTGGACATGCTCCAGCACCTCAGTGTCTTTCTTATAGTGAGGGGCCCAAAATTGGACACAGTATTCAAGGTGCGGCCTCACCAGTGTCAAGTGCAGGGGCACGATCACTTCCCCGCTCCTGCTGGCCACACTATTCCTGATACAAGCCAGGATGCTGTTGGCCTTCTCGGCTACCTGAACACACTGTCGGCTCATGTTCAGCCAGCTGTCTACTCTGGGGAAGGAGGAGCTGGGCCATTACCTCATCCGTATCTTTTAAAACAGTGGATTTACCAAGGAGCAGAGCCTATACATGTTTTCTGAAGTCTACAATTTTAAGTTAAATCTGGTTAATTATGAGTTAAATCAAGGTAAAACTCCTGAATTAATTTTTCCTTGCTGACTATTAACAGCAAATCTGAGTATGAAGATTGTAGTCTTATCCTGGAAGATCTGGAGCTGTGCAAACAGAACAACCTACATGCCTTCCTCATGGGCTACTCTGCAGAGGTGCCAGAGGACAAATATTGTGAACTTGCTAGTACTGGAAGGCTTTCTCATTTTCTCTTCCTCAGGGTTTGACTTTATTTCATGTCATGATGAATATTTTCATATAAAAAGATAAGAACAGACATGGGCTAAAAAGTTTTGAGAAGGATGACAATACAGTCATTCATCGATCTCTATTTTAGCAGTCCACCAAAACTGCCACCCTTATTTTAGTGTGTATCTGAGGTTTAGATAAGAGGCAAGGGAGCAAAACTAGTTCCTGACAACTCAAGGTGATGTTGGTTAGATGTAGAGAACTGTTACAAAATGAAGATAAGGATGCCATTATCTGCACTAATATTTTTTGGTCATGCAGCATAGATGATTTGCATTTTGCACAGACCCATTTTTAGTAGGAAACTGAAACGGTAGCAGGGTACTGGATTGTACTCATCAAAAGACCAGAGTAATTCACAGCCTCATGTTTTCTTTTGAGTAGGAAAAAAAAGCAGTACAGTCAGAAGGCTGGGATAAAATAAGTGCTGTTACTATATACATCCTTGCCATAGTTGGCGAAGTTCAGCTTCCAGGAAAGTGAAAATTCTGTCAGTTTTAGCAATGTTCATGCTGTCGTAGCTATGCCTTCTGCAATATTTTACTGTGCTGTGGATCAGTTGTATTGAACACACTCATTTTTGTTTATTTACACTAATCAGCCTCACTTAACATTTAAAGTAGAATAGTTCAAGCATGCTCATAAAAGTACAGCTTTGCTGCTGAAGCAGTTATTGCTGTCTCATAAATTTTCACTTAACTGGCTGTACTTTCTGAAATGTATTCTCTGCAATGGCCTTGTTACTGCCGCAATATAATTTTGGTTTTAAGTTGATGCATATTTTAAAAATTGCCCTGATATTATGTCTCATGATAATGACAGAACATCCCCTTGTACTCTGCCATGCCTGCCTTAATGTAAGCCAGGAGTGGGCAGAGGCCAGTCTGCTCAGTTTTGTTCATTCAGTGGAGAACCATAAAATATGCTCTGTGAAGAGCTGGTTGCCCATGTCATGCGCGAAGGCTGAATCTCTTACCAGGCTTTCTAGGTACACTGAGTATCTTTCCTGACTATATCCTGATCTATGTATCCAGAGCAGTTTTGTGAGCTGTTTGTAGGGTAGACAGTTTTTCTAATTATATATTTCATCTCTTTGAAGTCAAAGTCAAAGTATTTTTTTTACCCTTTGTGCTTCAGGATATTCTTCATTAGTGTAATCTATTAATCTGTTAAATTGTTTTGGGTTTTGTTTTTCTGTGATTTTCAAGATCTGCTTATTTCATTTTTTTAGCAATAAGGAAGAAAACAATTAAAACCAACAGATTGAATGTAAATAACTGCCCGCAAATGAAAAAAAAAAAAAAGAAGAAGAAGAAAAGAAAAAAGTGGTTGCACTCCTTAGATTGCTAGAAATTCTTTCTGTATAAAACATCAAGATTTTGTGAGGGTGCAGCAAGCTTCCTAGCAGTGGAAAAAAAAAAAAAAAAAATCCCAAAGTTAACATTTCAGGACTTTGTGTTCTCTCATCTTTTTGCCATACTATAAAATTTTAAAAAATAGGGATGCTGTTTCAAATATTCATAGGGTAAAATGTTTTACAGTTGATTTATTATATAAGTTTTCAAGGTACTTCTGAGGAACTTGTATGGGTGCTTTCAACATTAGGGCCGAATTACTGCCTGATGAGAAACCCTTTCTTTAATGGAAACCTCAATGGAGCTTTAACTGAAAGCTTTTCTTTACTTCATATGAAACTGTGACAAAGATCTTTCCATAAAGTGTGATGTAATCTGCCTGCAGTACTTTGTCCTTCAATCATAACACTTTGATGACTATTTGGTTCTTTCCATGATTTTTCTGCAGAGCTCTATTTCATAAAAAATAGACTTTCACTGCTGTGAATTTTTAGAAATGCTTTCTAGTCTTTCCTCAAAGTTTTAATATTTTGGCAAGGGTGGCTTTGACAGTTGTGACAGTTTTGAGAATAGCATCTATGGAAAAGGTGTAGCACTGATTCCAAAACAATTACTCCAATAATCCCAATAATATGTAAAATTATATATATAGATTTAAGTAGGTAACTGATAATATTGACATCCATTGTCCTATTCAGAAGACTTAAATTCTGCACGAGCTTGGAAGACTTGTTAGACTGTCACTTAAAGAAATTGTTGAAGAGTTGAGAATGTCCTAGTATATAGCAAGGTCTATATCAAGGTTAAGAATTGCTGAAGTGTTCTTTACTATTTTCTGTCACTGTACTGTTAGAGATTGTTTGCTTTCTGTATTGTTAGAAGTGCTAAATGTGTGTTAACCTTTCTGTCACGTAGCATCTGATAGCCTACCTGATGTCACCCTAGCCATATTCCCCAGCTACCAGTCACAAAGAATTAAAAATATCAGAAAATTTGAAATTAAAAAACAAACCAAACCAACAACAAAAAATATCCCTCCTATTATTTGGAAGGGCTTTTTCACTGTTGTGTTCTTTTGATCAGCAAAATGTCTGAAGCATTTGGCAGAGGTTTGGAAGTTTTAAGTTTAATAAATATTCTCCTCTTTCTTAAATTAAAGAATAAAATTTACTAGGCATAGCGAGACACGAAATCTTCACAGAAGAAAAATACTGTTACGTTTAGAAAGCAAACAACTCTTGAGCTGTAATATTGCATCATTCAAAGGTTCTTTGAGATCATTCACTAGAAAGACTGTTGTCTACTCACAAACTGCAGAGTCAGCAGGTCAGTTCTATTTGTTTTAACTGATTTAGAAATTGTAGGCCTTTGCACAGGAAGCTGCCATTGGAAGTTATTGTTGCCACACTTGCTAGGTGCAGTAAGCCTTCTCCGGCTAATTCTGGCTAGCTAATTAATGAAACACCTTTTGATTCATTTGATAGATACTTACAAAAATTATCAGTATGGTGTAACATAGCCTGTGAACCATTCTCGGTTTCATCCTAAACTTCTTACATTTCATATATTTAAGAAAATGTGAAGGCATTTAATCAATACGGATTTATGTTGAGCTTAGTAAGTGTCTATACTCTAGACAGCAGAGGTAAGCTAACTCTTTCCTTTAAGAGCTTATTATTTTACACCTGTATCCTATAAAAATATGCATGTATCTTTACCTTTAAAGAAAGACCTTTAAAGAATGACCTTTGAAATAATCCCATAGAGATCAAGAACAGTAGAGAGCCTAGGAGGAAAAGAACTAGTCAGATACACATCATTTTTGTTTTTACTTAAAATCAACTATATTAGTTAACTGTGTGTTTGCCATTTCTTATTGTTCCTAAGTATTTAAGCATTTTTCACTTCAGCATCTCTTGTGAATCAAAATGTGAATAAATGCATGATGATTTCCTATCACAATACACTGGTCATTAACTTCAGCATTTTGTTCACTGTTTTGCTCAGGCTTTTAAACATATTAGCTTCTATGGTTTTTTCATACAGTTCAGTATGTAAATGGGAACTCTTATGACATCAAACTAGGCCTTTACTTCTTTTATAATAGTCATTTGATTTTCTGGGTAAGCTACTATTTCCCTAATTTTGTCAGAATCCCATAAATGGGGATTCCCACTAAGGCGTCAGGTCCAAATACATTGTTTAAGTCAATCACGTTAATGCAATAGTGTTTGTTTGAAAAAGCTTCTCTCTGTAACTGAAGACAGCAGTGGAAAATGGTCCAGATTGGTGGGTGTGAGAGAGGCAGTCTGAGAGGGAATAGTATTCCTGGGCCTTACCCTTTTTGTTGCTGGCTGTTAAGAGACTATATTGCAGGGGAGAAAGAATCTTTATTTTCAATGATAGTGAAAGTACTGTCAAAACAAGGGTAGCAATTGGCCTTTACATTTTCTATCACCTGAAGAAATGGAAACAGTACAGAAAATATTGAGTGATTTTTGAATTTGTGAGCACTTTGGGACAATACATATCATGTCAGGCAAAAATCTGTTCACTTGACTAGATCCATCAATATAGATGAGCACCAAGCTGAAAACAGAACTTCTCAAGCCCTTTTCTTCCCTGCCATCTAAGTTTCCTGGACAGTCAAAAGCATGCTTGTACTGTACAGCATGATGCAGCTCAGAGATCCTGAAGCAAGCACCAAAAAGCTAGCTCTAGGGTTGGAAGCAGTGCAACTTCAGCAGCTTGGACTGAATTAACTATTCTATTTTTGGACCTAAGCTCCTTTCTCTATGCAGCCCTGCACTGTCTAAGTAAATATGGATCTGGTTTATGATACTGGAATGCATTGCAGAAACATACTTGAAGCGTCACCAGAAAAGTTCCTTTAGATGATGCTATACATATGTATAACTGGACACACTCATGACCTGCCTTGATGGCACCAAGCAACTGTCACTTAACTGCAGCCAAGGACTTCTCATGCTGGGCTGCGCTGCCTCTTATGTCCAGCCCCATGGTATTCTACTGAATACTACCTGTGAAGTTAGGCAACAACACTGCAGAAGTCACCGCTTCTAGTCTAAGCAGCTTAAGCACCTCTGAGATCTGGCTTAAGCAACGTATAGCATTCAGTACACAGGAAAGGATTATACACAACCTGCACCATTTTCTGTCACTCTGCATAAGTCAGAATGATGTGTTCAACGCCAACATGGGTGGAAGCCAGTTTTGTTTATATTTTTATTTCTCTATAACCAACTAGGACACTGAAATCTTCAGACTTTGTCAGTGATGCCTTGTGTCATTTCAGATTACTTCCTTGACAGCCTGAGTGAAATTTCCTTCTAGTAAGTCTGCAACTTTGTGTTGTTTGTCCTAATCAATATATGTCCAATTAACAGTTCTGATACAGAAGTACATTAAATTGTTTTTATCTGAATTTTCTCCTGATTCAGTTCAAGTAATCTCAATTTACCACTTCAGCCTATATCTTCTTCTCTCCTCCATCTTTCTCCTGTTGCAGCCCTGAAAATGCAGGCCATCTGTTCTTTGCTATTATATCGCAATTTACAATTTTACCTAAAGCTGGTTTGTTTGTTGGTTGGTTTGTTTCCCCTTGATGCAAACATTTCACATTCAACATTTGGGGCTGTGAAAGAGGTGGAAGTCAGTCATTGCTTCTTGCGGTGTTCAATGTTTGAATGTTTCATCTAATCCAGCAGGAAAAGCACCCACTCTAATCTGTATGCTTATTTATAGTATAAATAGAATTTTCATTACCATAACCAGAAGTATTGTTTTTATTCTAATATCATGAGGTAACATCAACAAAATCCCATGTAATACTGTCAGTACTGCCCCACTGCAGTGTTAAAGCAATCCTAACAGCAGCAACTAATGGGCATTTTTCAGGCTGGATACATACTGCATTCCCTAGGCATCAGTTACCATTTAAGGCTTGTATCATTTCTCTGTCCAGTTTAATCATTGCATACACAACTCATCTCCCTTGATTTACAGAGTTTTGACTCTGCACAGTTCACTTTTATGTTCTCCAGGAAATCTAGGGGAGGATGGTATTATCTCTACCCCCAACCCAAATAAGATCTCAGTCTGTTCAATCAGAGATGAAGATAATTTACCTTAAATCACATTTTATTACTTCTAGTACTCTATTCTCAAATGATTTCTAAATGATTCTGCCAGGGAACTAACTTAAGTAATAATATTTTAAAAAATTAAAATTGTTGTCTATTTATTTATTCAGAAAAGGAAGCTGATGATGAAAGCAGGTGAGTACAGTTCAGTCTGAGACGGCCCCTGTTACCAGATCTATTTTCTAGCTTGAAGGACAAATTATATTCTTTTATTTTGTCTAATAGGCAAGTTGCAAATCTCTTGGTATAGTATTGCACGATTTATTTTATTGTAAATAACTGCTAACATGATTTAACAAAGAAATAAAAAGTTACCTCTGTTCTCTCCTCTATTAAATTATTTTCTCACATCCTTAAATAATAATGCACTTGTCCAAAACAAAAACATTTTCTAAAATTTACTTTTTCCCATGTGTGTAATGAATTACTAACTTTTGCTATCGTGATAAGACTTAGTGTATTTGCTTCATTGATATTAGGATATACAATGCAACAATCATTAATTCAGTACTGTTTGGGATAAAATGGCATCCTTTCTGTTTCAATCATATAACTGTCTTAAGTATTCCAATGTTAACTACATTAAATACGTTGGCTTGCATTTCAGCTTCAGTCTTTTATTGACAGTTATAAGACACAGCTGCTAATATAACAGTAGCATACAGGTTAATCTTTTCATATTTATTTCCTAACATTATGATAAAATAAAAACTTTATTTAGAACTGAATAAGCTGCCCAGAGCACAGGTGCTTCGTGCTTCAGTTTACTACCCATCTGCTCTTTGGCAATAGAGGTATAAGCCTTATATGGGGCATACTCAGAAGTGTGCTCTCAACACAGTGCATTGAGAATTTTGTATTCAACTTGCTGAAACTTGAATTGGAAATTACAGCCATCAGCTTACCTCACTAAGGTGAGAATACCCTCTTCCACAAGGCAGAAGAGGTATTTTTGAAACTCAGGCATGCTAGTCTCTATGTCCTTCTCAATGAAGATGGTAGATTCAAAGGAAAGAAGATGTATCATATACTTTGTTCTGTCATCACAAAATAAAAGTGCTGTATTTCTGTCTGTCCTCATACCAATTTTGAAGTCTCCCAAAAATATTATTGAGAATTGCACGAGTACTAATTGTCTTTGTGACAACTCTATATCATTGCCCTGTAACAAGGTCTGAGCTCTATAAGAGCCTATGTTCTCCAAATTGTTGGGTCAGAGTAAAATAAACCTAAGAATAATTATGATTTAAATGTAAGAACAAAATTTTAGAAGAAAAGGACAGAGTAGTAGATCAATAGATTAAGTGAGAATAGAAAGGACTGATTCCACTTAAAAAAAAAAAAAAATTGGAGGGTGATGGAAAACCAGGAAAATCTGGAGTGTAACAGATGGCCCTGAAATGCAGGGTGGAAATTCACTGGAGCAAAGAATTGGATTGATAAGACATAAAAAAGACCAAAGGCAGTAGATAGCCATGGAAAAGTGAGTAAGTTCTAGTGGTAAACGCCAAAAGTGAGCAGTAGGCCAGCAGAAGAAGCCACAGAAGTGAAGTTTGAATCATGCATATTATCATTAAATATTGTCTGTTGTATTAAATGGCTGAAAAGAAGACTGTGAAGAGTTGTTTCGATGATGTCAGAGTTGAGGTGCAGCATCCCAGCTGCACAGATCAAGAGTTTTATTCTTACAAGCATATTATCTAGCCCTTGAAAGATACTGCACACACTATTGACATGTTTTAGTTACCTGTTAAAAGGGCAGCCTAGACCTGTGGAGGAACTGCATATATGAGCAGAGAGCCTCTATGAGATGAGTGCTATTAACAATTTACTAGTAGCTTACAACTAGTTGCATATGACTTTTGTATGGTTCAGTTCTGTGTTTCAAGAAACTGTACTGTCCTGAATTCACTTCGTACAGAGAAGGTGTCTGAAGGACATAAATTAGTGAAGCTGTTTATTTCTTGCCAAGCTTCCAGCTATGAAGGAGGGCTCCATTATGTGCTCTGCACCGGGTTTTGCTGGAGCAATTTATTCATATCCATGAGTATATGAATACCTTCAGTCTGTGTTTTGTTCTTGCCATTATCTGATTACTTCAGGGTCTTTTTCTGGTTACATTTTTCTCAAGCTTTTCAACCACAGATGTTTAAGGGTAGTTAGGTGCTTAATTGCTGTGGAAGATCTGCGAAATACCATTGTAATAGGTATTAAATACAGTCTTTCTCAGTTTGGGATTATTCAGCACTGACTTCTTCTGTGGAGAAAGGTAAGCAGTCTGGGTCAGATTACTAGATATATTTAAACACAAGACTTCAGGAAAGACACTGTGCTAACTGAAGATATAGACGTTTTGTATCCCTCCCTGCTATGATACTCAGGATCAAAAGGAAATGTATCAGCTTTCCTGCTCTTGCTTTTATAAATGCAGCTGTAAAAGTTTGATTTGCTTTTGTTATTTAATGGCTATGCAAGACTTGTGATCATACAAGCATTGTACATTTTTAGGAAAGAAAAGAGCATTTTGGTTTTATATTCTGTCTTTTACCCTTGGAAATAGTGAGTTGTCCCTTACTGACATCTGCCTTTGATTCTCACTCATCCTAATGCACAGACAACCTGTTGGAATTGTACATTAATAGTACAGGATGTACAGAAAGATGTCACCAGGGTTTTCACAGATAATAAGCTTTTTAAAATATCTGTCTGATTTCAAATATAAACCTGAAAAAGTATTAATGACCTTGCTCCTAACCTAGAATAAAGTGAGACATTCATTTGTTGCAAATTGGTACAGCTTCTTTGACTGTTTGGCACTAACCTGATTTACACATAAAAAGAGTCTGGCCCAGTGACGGTAAATGTATTTCCTGCACTGTTTTAGCTGTTTGTTCTTATTTCATCCCTAATCCCATGTTTGGATGACATGAAAAAGAAATTCAGAAATATTGTACACATGACTTGGAGAAGATTTGTTTACATTGGCTTGCAGATTCCCTCCTCTCCCATGGGTGAATTATAACTCCTACTGAATTTTGACTTCCACTAAAGTCTTTGAAAAGAAGGGCAGGATATCTTTCAGAATTTAGCTTGCAAATAAATGGGAGGGTTGCTTGCTGGCAAAGGAATAATAACATAGCTTATTCTGAAGATGTTCGTTCCATTTTAATTCAAACGTCTACCCACATACCAAGGAATTTTCAATAGTCTTTTGCTTACCATGAATCCACGCAGAAGTTTGAAGGCTGTGTATTTTTCTGTAACAGGCAAGTAACAAGTGTCTCGTTCCGTGTGGTGAGGATCTGTGCATTCATACCATTAACAGTCTATTTTATTATGGTAACAACGCCAGTCTGCAGTTCTTACTATGAAAAGAGATGGGTCATGTTCCCTTGAATGTTTCCCTGTATTTACAAGGCCTCCTACAATGTAGTTGACTAACACAACATTGAACACTTAATACTAAAGGCAGTGCCTGGCCAGCAGTAGGTGCTGCTGTGAGAATGGCCCAGAGGCACCAAGTGCTTCTCTGGGACTATGGAGTGAGCTGCAGCTAGCAGGGAGTGAAGCCATTCCTCCTCTGTGTTCTCTGTGTTGCAGTTTTGGTTTGCTGCTTTTTTTTTTTTTTTCTTTTTTTGGTGGGGGAGGGAGGAAGAGACCAAGAGGATGGTTAGTAATTTTTCAGAAATGACAAGAACAATTTTCACTTCTGGAGGAATATATAGGGAAAGACAGAAATGTTTGGGAAGGTGAAGCAACAGCTGAGCCTGCTTGTGTATTGGTAATGCAAGTGCCATTTTTCATTTTGGTTTTTTCATCTGTGGTAAGACCAAGAATGGAGAAAAGTAACATGGGCTAAAATGTACCAAGAAAGAACATTAACTCTGAAATGTGGCAGGATGATCCAGGATCTCCGAAATAGTTGTGGTCTCCAGCCCACTTGGTTAAAGAACAGGGACATTATGAAGAAAGGGAAGTCACCTGTTTCTGACCAGATGTGGGTTCTCTCTCCTGCCACTTCTCTATCTCACAGACACTTTTAATTAGGACTATATTCCACTGATACAGATGGATTTTGTGAGTCATCTATGTTGTTTCTGACATCACATAGGAATACAGCAAGGTTTTTCAAGCAGTGTAACTAATTTACATAATAACTGCCCATAATTTCATCTCCTTTTGGTATAAATTTAGTAATATTTAAATCTCTTCACCTTTGGAAGCAAGCTGTGTTAGGTGTCCCATCCCCATCAGCTTATGGACAGAAATTACTTCTGGGTACTTCTTTGCAAAGCTCTTCATCAGTGAGGTGACTAAAAACTAGGATGGCCTCCAGCTAATGGCACTATATCATGACTATGAACTCTATGAACTTTTCCTAACAGTTAAACCTTTTTGTTGAGTGTTTTGGACTTCAGTGACATACTTTATGTCTTATTATCTGATTTATGCAAGTAGTAGACCACACACAGTGGAACGATGCATTTGTAGGAAGTGAAGGATGAAAAGAGCTATGTGAATTTTCCTTCTGCTAGCACACTAATTCTTGCCTCAATTCTAAATCATAAAGTGTAACAGTGAAAGACATTAAACATGGAAAACAATGACCCAGCAACAAAGTAGTTGCTTCTCTGTTTTCAATCAAGGTATTTTTCTAAAACATTTGTTGGAACTAAATCAGAAATTAAGGATTTGATAATGAAATAAACAGATGAAGTTCTGTTCCCTGCAGGCTGCAGGAGACTAGATTAATCTGGATCACAGTGAGCACTTTGAGTGTTAAAGGCTGTCAATGAAATTGAAAATTAATTATACGTATTCTCATGCTAGTAATTAGAAAGATTGAAAAGGTTTTGTTACATCTCCAGAACGTGTAGCAATTTACATTTATAGGTCATAGGATATCATTTGTCATGCTTACTGGATGCCAAAAGAGATTTTAGTGGGAATACTGATTCTGTGTTTTGACATTTGTTTTGGAAGAGGGAAAGAGAAGAGGTCACTTGTTTGATTGTATTTATTTGCAGTCACCAGCCACCTAAACAGACTGATCGAACTTGGCTCTTTTGCATGGTAACTTTCACTGCTGTCTCCATATGTCAAGACCCTGAGTTGGCCTAAGTTTTAGATGGGTCTGAGTAGACTCTTATCTTTAAACCAAAAGCTGTAAAAACAATTTGTATTTGAATATAATCTAAAAATCCCAAAGTTTTGCAAATATACTAACCAGAATTAATTGGAACAGGAATAAGGCCAGTTCTTTTCTTTGAGGCTTGCTCTTAGTCAAACACACCTCCTTTTTTTTAAAAAAAAATTTCAACAAACTCTGTAAATTCTCCTCTAACTCTTCAGATAAGGTTTCTTTTTTTTTCATCACCTCTATAATTTGGTTGTTTCTGCTGCCTGAGAGGAGCAGGCAGCAGAAAGACTCTGTTGCACTCCAGACACAGAGCTTGCTGAACACTGATTCCTGGGTGCCCCTGTCCTGCAGTTAAGGAAGTATATTTTGTCTTTTATGTGAACGTACTCAACTGCAAGAGAAGATGCAGTCTCCCAAGTTGATCTGCACGTTTCCCACCCTTTTAGCCACCACTTTGCTGCTTCTTCTGGTTAAACTAAGTGAGAGTGCTAGCAAGGAGGAGTTCTTATGTTTTTAATGGACTGATAGATGAATCACATACCCTGAATACCCCTTGACTTTGTACTGTCGTTTAGCAACCTGCATTCCCTCTATAATAAAATATTTTTGCTGTTGACATGTTTCAGATCCCAGTGCCTAAAAATTAGGTTCCTAAAACCACCTTTATCTTCCAAAATAAGGTATAACATTATTTAAGGTTTATTTTTTTGACAATGTCATCGAATATTGGTCTCAATTTTTAGTTTCCTAACTAAATTGCATGTCCTGATATCAGTTTTCACATAACCATTGGATTAAAACTCTAATCTCAACAAAATAAAAGTAAAAATAATAAAATATCTTTCCCAATCTAGTAAGAAATAACAGAAAATCTTTTGGCCAAGTACATTTTTAGCACTCAGGTAAATTTTCAGACAACTCACATTGCAGCATTCTTTATGTATTTTTGTATGATTTTTTTCCCCCAAACTCGTACGTTCAAGATTAAAAAAAACCAGAAGTCTTTTGTCCCATATTATTTTATTATTATAATACAGTACTTTGGAAAGCTATGTATTTATGACTCTGTTCTGTAACCAAAGCATAAGACTATTCCACCCATGTAGCAGAAGCACACTTCTAGGTTAAGGAAATCTACTCAGACATAAATACACCAAGATAATGTAACCCATGGTGATACTTATGGGTATATTTTCAGCAAAGCATAAACACTGAACTGTGGAAGGATTTGCTTGTGGTTTTGCCTATGGCAAAAACTATATGGTAGATGAGTGAGAGCTTTAGGCTCAAGTCCTAGACTTATATTTCTTATGTTCTTTAACTTCACCTACCCAGAATCACAGAATAATAGAATATCTCATGTGATCTTCTGGGGTTTCCAGACAGAAATAGAGGAGACAGAAAGCTCTTGATTTCATAAAGAAGTATGTAAAGTGATGTCACCTTCTTGGAAGAAAATACTTAATACTTGCTTAAACATAGTTATGTTACAGTTACATAGCTAATCTATGTATGTACTAACTATACCTTTGTGTAGTATGTTACTATACTTACAAAGTTAAACTTAGTTAGTTAGTTAAACTTAGTTATACTTACAAAGTTAAACTTAGTTAGGACTTCCAGGACTTCCAGTGATGCACTCCTTCAAAAGTACGTTATTGTCACCAAACATAAAACAACTCACACTTCTGGAGAATGGAAGCTATTTTTATGCCTCTTTTGCACAGGGTTCTATAGAACATATGTTTTTTAAACAAGGCAGGAGAAGTCACAGAAGCTGGATTAACATCTCCTACACCTACTTGTTTTTACAAAGAAATCAATGGGCATTTCAATGAATTTATGTTTAGGCAGACAGGTGAGGAAATATAAAGTTAAAAATCAGCAGGGAACCCATTAATACACAGACAATGGTAAAAAATAATTCAGCTTTCTCTCTGATAGCTCATCAAACACAGAATTTGTCTTATGAAACTGCAATCATCCCTTAGACTGTGTTCTGCAGCTTTCTTCTCATAAGACAATCTCTTTCTATGGCATCATTTTACATGTACAGAACCTACAAAACCTTGTTATGCCACGCCAAAAGCTTTGATATGGCTATTGTACATCTCTTGCCTGACATTTCCAATATGGAAATTACCATTTAGAAAGGTTGTTAGTGCATTGATCAAATAAACCTGTGCTTTCAGATTAGTGGACATGATTCTTTATAACTTGCAGGGTGATTGCATCCAGAGGTACCTGTCAGAATCACATTTCCTTGGCCACTGGACAGACATACCATAAAAGGCAATCTTTCTTAGAATGAGTGTGTATAAAATGTGAAAACACAGCATAGGTTGGCAAGAACAAGGTAACAGTAAAAGCAAGCAAATTACTATGTCATTACTGAGGTCCCAACTTACTTTGCTTAGATGTTGTCAGGCTGCAGCACACTGTGTTCTTGCTCTATGCTACCACACAGAGAAATTTTTAAGTACAAACACCATTCCTGTTCATAATGGGCATAAATACAAGATTTTTCTATATTAGCAACAAAAGGAGGGCTAAGGACAATCTCCATCCTTTACTGGATGCGGGGGAAAACACAGTGACAAAGGCTGAGGAAAAAACTGAGGTACTTAATGCCTTCTTTGTCTCGGCCTTTAATAGTAAGACCAGTTGTTCTTAGGGTACTCAGCCCCCTGAGCTGGAAGTCAGAGATAAGGAGCAGAATGAAGTCCCCATAATCCAGGGGGAAATGGCTAGCAACTTGCTACACCACTGAGACACACACAAGTCTATGGGGCTGGATGAGATCCCCACAAGGGTACTGAGGGAGCTGGCAGAAGTGCTCACCAAGACACTTTCAATCCTTTATCAGCAGTCCTGGCTAACCAAGGACGTCCCAGTTGACTGGAGGTTAGCCAATGTGATGCCCAACTTCAAGTACGGCTAGAAGGAGGATCCAGGAAACTACAGGCCTGTCTGCCTGACCTCGGTTCCAGGGAATGTTACAGAGCAGATCATCCTGAGTGCCCTCACATAGCATGTAGAGGACAACAAAGGGATCAAGCCCAAACAACATCGGTTTATGTAAGGCAGGTCCTGCTGGACTAACCTGATCTCCTATGTCCAGGTGACCCACCTAGTGGATGAGGGAAAGGCTGTGGATGTTGTCTATCAGGACTTCAGTAAAGCCTTTGACAGCATTTACCACAGCATTCTCCTGGAGAAACTGGCTGCTCGTGGCTTGAAAGGGCATACTCTTTGCTGAGTGAAAAATTGGCTGGATGGCCAGGCCCAAAGAGTTGTGGTGAATGGAGTTAAATCCAGTTGGTGGCTGGTCACAAGTGATATTCCCCAGGGCTCAGTATTGAGGCCAGTTCTGTTTAATATCTTTATCAATGATCTGGATGAGTGGATTGAGTGCACCCTCAGTAAGTTTCAGAGGACACCAAGTTGGGCAGGGGTGTCAATCTGCCTGAGGGAAGGAAGGCTCTACAGAGGAATCTGGACAGGCTGGATCAATGGGCCAAGGGCAGCTGTATGGGGTTCAACAAGGCTCTGTGTCGGGTCCTGCACTTGGGTCACAACAACCCCATGCAACGCTACAGGCCTGGGGAAGAGTGTCTGGAAAGATGCACAGCAGAGAAGGACCTGGGGGTGTTGTTCAACAGCAGGCTGAATATGGGCCAGCAGTGTGCCCAGGTGGCCGAGAAGGCCAACAGCATCCTGGCTTGTATCAGGAATAGTGTGGCCAGCAGGAGCAGGGAGGTGATCGTGCCCCTGCACTTGACACTGGTGAGGCCGCACCTTGAATACTGTGTCCAATTTTGGGCCCCTCACTATAAGAAAGACACTGAGGTGCTGGAGCATGTCCAAAAAAGACCAACGAAGCTAGTGAAGGGTCTAGAACACAAGTCTTATGAGGAGTGGCTGAGGGAACTGTGGTTGTTTAGCCTGGAGAAAAGGAGGCTGAAGGAAGACCTTCTCTCTCTCTACAACTACCTGAAAGGAGGTTGTAGTGAGGTGGGTGTCGGTCTCTTCTCCCAAGTAGCAAGTGATAGGACAAGAGGAAATGGCCTCAAGCTGCATCAGGGCAGGTTTAGACTGGATATTAGGAAAAATGTCTTCACCAAAAGAGTTGTCAAGCATTGGAACAGGCTGCCCAGGGAAGCTGTTGAGTCACCATCCCCTGGAGGTATTTAAAAGACGTTTGGATGTGGTGCTTAGTGGTAGACTTGACAGTGCTAGATTAATGGCCGGACTCGATGATTTTAAAGGTCTTTTCCAACCTAAACGATTCTATGATTCTGTGATTTTGCAACCCTTTTCAGAAGGATTCAAACTTTAGTTTTAGCATAAGCACAACAGGAAAATAAGGAGTTAAGCTTCTGCGGGGTGTTTGGTTTTGTTTGGGGTTTTTTGTGACTTGAAATTGTAAGAATTTTGTTTTACATTAGATTCAGTTTTGGCTCTTTAAAGTGCTTAAACTGCTCTAAATTAATCTAAAAAATAAAAGCATCCACACCACTAGGGAAACCCTGTCAGAGGCATCAGACTTGTGCATATACTTCAAAAGCAATCAGCCTACTTCTTAAAACCACTTCCAAGATCTCCTCTTATGACCAAACCACTATTTTTTTTTCCCCAGGAATTCCTTACAAGAAGCTTTTCTTCTTTCAAGTACAGTTTTCTGTTCACAAAGATTAAAAATGCACTATATTGATAACAAGTTCAGATCTTCTGACTATGTTGTTTAGGCAAGCCCAGGTCCAGTCACTTCTTAGTCTCTTGTGTCAGTAGTGACCATGGTTGAATGAGTTTGTGATCTCAGACCAGTTACCAATGAAATGTGTCATTTTCATGTAAAAAACAACTGTATTTTCACTTGTCCACGTAACTGCCTTAGACAAGTAAAGCTCTGAATGAAATTGTCAGGTGGAACTTTCTACTTAAAAGTGTTTTGATACCTTAGATCTGTCCTGTACCCCACAAAATATTTATTAACAACCTTATTGAAGAATTTCAGTAGAAAACATAGAAAAGTGCCAACTTGCAATATTTTTTGTCTATAAAACTCTTCTTAGATAGAAATACTATTTATTTAAGCAGATGAAATATTGTTTCTGTATAGATTGTATTGTAGATAAAACATTGACATGTATGCTTGACCACTGGAAAAAGCTGCAACACAGTAAGGTTTACCACATTTTCCCACAAACATCTGACTGACACGAAATGGTTGAAGGCATTTGTCTTAAATCATTAAAAAGGCACAGCTGTAATACAATTAATGCATATTCTTATCTTTGTAAGTATATTAAATTGTGGTGTACTGGGTAATCTCTATTGTTAATGATAATTCAACATATTTCTAAGGTTAGCTACGCCAGATTAGTGATCAAACTATGCTTCCCACTCTGAGCGGTCTGAGAAAATATATTTTTCTGTTTCTATTCTGTTCACAGTGAATTCATTTCTATAAATATATATAACATTAAATCACTGTCTTTGTCAAAGACTTTTTATAAAACTTGAACAGAGCACTTGAAGAGAGGTCTTCTAGGAGGCTCTTCTGGGTACTTACCAATCTAATCTTATGTTTAAAGATCTGGTTTTGGAATCCTGCTAGAATTCTGTATACCTTGGATGTAATGATGTTTAAATTAATTTCAGTTCTTCTGGTTTAGGAACATCACTGCTTGCTTGATGATCACTGCAAACTTGAAATTTATTATTAATTTGGACCAAATATGATGAATATGAAATAAACTAAAACAAACAAGCAAGCAACCAAACAAAAAGGTCATCTTTTTGTTTTCTAGAAAAACCATCCCAAAATTTGTAGGAACTTTCTCATTGCTTGTCTGACCTAAAAGTCCTAACCCTCACATATTTTCATATTAAAAAATGAGCATCAGATTGACTTGTCTATCTCAGTTTGGATCCTAAAAGATTCTGTTATAAATTCTCAGGACAGATCGGACATTTTAAATGCAATATTAGAAGCTGAATAACAGAAAAACAATAGTGGGAATCAAGACATTTTTGCAACAGAGTTATCTAGTTGCCTTTTGTGTTCTAACTGATAATTAACCATCTCTTATGTGAAGGAATAAAACCACTCAACTTAAGAGTGGTTCAAATTCTGTTACGCACTCTGCATTTTAGTAAACAATATTTTCATGCTAGCCAAACAGAATCAAATGGTTTATGGAGGCTATTGTTCATCTTATTGAAACACTGTTGTGTAAGGGATCTCAAAGGGAAAAAATGTAATATTTAAGTCAAGTTGCTGAAAATTTACTGTAATTCTATTTTTCAGTTTCATAAAAAAGGACATTCACAATTTCTAAGGGCTTTGACCAATAGACTAGGCTATTACTTAAATCAATAGGTTTTAAAAAAAGGCTGGGGTTATTATGCAATATCTTGATTTATATACTTGGAACTCAGTATACATTTTAAAAAACACAGCCAAAAGTAAGAACTGCTGCTCTTTACAGGTAATTTCACTGTAAGGTTGTTTTAAAAGAAGAAAGGATTCTTGGTTCATTAATGTAGTAATTACAGCTTTTCTCTTTATGGAAACACAAAATTTTGGGAAAAGAAAGCAAATAAAATGAAATTTCATGATACTTTAAGGGACTCATTCCAATTGTATAACCTTAATACCCTTTCAATTTATTTTTGTTTCCCTTTAGAAGTCAAAGCATATAGATACTACAGTAAAATTAATATTTCGCTACGGCAGGCAGCTAAACAGCTTTGTTTACATTGGTTTCAGTGAAGTTCAGAACTGTGTAAGCATCACTGTGAGTACTGTGGAGATACAGGCTGAATGCTCAGAAGCTGCCTTATGAGGTTTTCCCAGAGCTGAGTTAAATTCCTTCTGACTAAGTGTTAACCACGTGAACTGTGACACCCTAGTCAGTAGGACTATTTGATCCAAGACTAGTATGTGCATAGCACTTTGAGAGAGCTCTGCACTGTCTAGGGTCTACCAATATGTGAGTAAAACAGTAGCTGTGGTTCACCTCTCTCCTGTAATACTAATAATATCTTCTAGATAAACATCTTGCTATTACTGAAATCCTAATTAAAGTCCATTGTTATGGTTTCTACTATTGTCTATTTTGTACTTATGTATTTGTACATAACTAGGTTTATTAGGTTTACTTTTTACGATTTCTTAGAAATGTTAACTATAGCTTACTGACATGCATAGAGTCAGAAACTGCTGTAAAGGAGCAGCAACAAAATGCTTCCTGCTGGCATGCTGTGGTGGAGTAATCAGAACAAACACCAAGGAGATAAATTATTTTACTCTTGAACAGACTTGACAGTGAAATTGTATAACCTTTGATTTTTTTCTTCCTTAAAATAAAGGAAATAAGGCTCCTTGAGTGTCTGTTGTGATTACAGTATTTAAGATGCTTTTGGAATATCATTTGTAACATATTTTTGTATTTTCAGGTTTATAGCTTCTGTATGTAAGGGACTGGTCTCTGGAACTAAAGTTGGGACATTTAGAGAAAAGGGTTTGCACATGTCCATTGAATTAAAAAGCTTCGTCAGCTCCATTAAAAAAAAAAGCATACTGCACGAACTAAACTGTACTTAATTGGTTAATTTTGTGAGTGCTCTGAAGTGAAAGCACAGTATCAGTCTTAAACGGTATTATTAAACTAGATGGTCTTTCTATTACATGAATTGTGAATATTTATAATAAATAAACCCTCCAAGCTTGACTCATAGTCAAAGGCAAAAATATATCATAACTATTTTAGGCATAACCAGAACTTCTCTTTTATTTTTTTAAAAGGCAGACTGAATTACTCCGTCTTTAGTGACACAGTTTAATATCTTTTAAAAATTTGAAACAGTAAAATTAATACCTTGAATTAATTTTTTTAAATCACTGTATTATTTCAAGTAAAAATGATCACTTCAGATAGCTATGAAAAGAAGAATGTCATCATATTATCATGTCATCACATGCTAATTTTGTCAACCTGATTCAAATCTACTCCCTCTGTAATGCCAATCCTGCTTTCCTAAGGAAGCTTAATTTAAAAGGCTGACCATTAGTTCTGTATTCTTACACCTTGGAAGTAATATATTCTGTGATTTTTCTGCATACAGTTAGCACTTTTCCTCTACCAGTGATAAAAATCAAATTTAGATCATATATATCCAAGTAGGTGTTAAAAAAAGGCTTAGGAACCTGAGTATCTGTTGTAAAAGTGTACGGTTTTCTTCAGTAATGTCACAACTGACACATTTTGGAATTTTTATGTACCCATAACTACGGAATAATTTTTGTTATTCACATAAATATCCAAGCACATTTTTAAACCTCCTAATCACCTGTTTCATTTTATATTTCTTTTTATTTTATTAATTTTTGCCAGGGCTTAATTGTATGCCTAGCTTTTTTCTTATGGGAGAAGCTGTAGAAGCAATCATGATAGGGAAAATAATACATGGCCAAATTGAAGTAAATCTCTATGAGGTAATATTCACCTTTATGTCTGAACTAACACTACTTCATCCTCCAAGGGAATATTGGAGACTGAAGGTAACCCTTTCATACTCAGCCTACTATAGTATGTTATACTTTTTGTTTTAAGGACTTGTTCTTTTTCATTTTGACCCTTCTTTTTACTGATAATTGATCACTCCTTTTATATAATTTGTGCAAGACCATGCAAAAATACGACAGCAAATAGCAACAAAAAATCTATCAGTAAATGAAAAGAGCTACCAAAAAACAATCTGCAACAAAGAGGTTGGTTTGGGAATAAACCTGAAAACAAGAATCCTCTTAAATTAGAGTTCTGTGCTCACTCACATATTTTAGACCTACAGCACAGCAGAAAGATACCAGTAACGTGGGAAATCCGAATTTTGGATTTGTGCCTCAGTTTTGTTTCTTGCATGTGTTGGAGGTGAAAGTACTCACTTTTCTAGGAAGGTACAAAACCATTGGAAATCAATGAAAAGACTTAGACTTCAATGAAGCTGAGTTCTTATGAGCGTCGTGCTCATCACTTGGATTGTAGTGAGCTGTCATGCCAGTTGACTCTCACAGTCTCATTGTCAGTATTCTGGCTCCATTTCCCCACACTGCTTCTTTTCTTGTTCTCTATTCACATAAGAGACATCTCCCACTGTAAAAGTGTAATGCACACTCTTTTTTTCATCCCTTTGGTAATGCTGTGGATATTCCTAGCGTGAAACAAATAAGCAAATAGCGTTATCTTTGAGCAAAATCTTAAAAGGCCTTGCTCTTTTTTTCAGCTGCCCTGGATAGCTTGTTTTGCAGATTGTCCCATATCACATTTCTGAAAAATGTCAGAGAAGACTAAAGATGTTCAACACAAACGCAATTTCCATAGTAAAATTGTAAGGCTACAATGAAGCTGGTTTATTCACTGGAAATTTCTAGTATGTGCATCTTGTGCTTTTTCCTGCTTCCTTTACCCTTTGCTTTGCATGACATTGTCAATAGCTCGATATATGTATCCAAACAAATTCCTTCCAGAAATTGTTTGGTATCTTTTTGCCCTTGCTGCTTATTCCCCCCCTTGATTTCAGTGATGTCATGAAACACCGTCCATTGCCATGGCAACAATCAGCGGTGTGTGGCGTGAGCTGCGATGATTACAGGTCTGCACTGCTCTACTGTTTTTTTCCAGTCAGTTCACAGAGACATCTTTTGTTTCACAGTATATTCCAAGTTGTGTTATTAACATGCTTAACCAATTTTGTGCTTATATAAATGCCTGTCACTGTATAAAATACATTCCCCAAAGGGCTTCCCATACACCCTTTTGTGCATGTGCAGACACACTACTCTGTCTAGCATTTACACCTTTGAGTGACATTACCCTATATGTGTGGAGAAGAGCATATAGAAGGGTTAATTTCTGGTGTGAAATAGCACTTAAATCAATTCTTCTTCCCAGGCCTAGAGGCAAACAGGCCCAAGGAGAAAGAATGGGGCAAGTTGTGAGTACTTATTAAATGAGGGGAAGAGTACTGTGCAGGAGACTTTCCCTTAACAAACACTGTCAGAGAAATCCTCCTCTTTTTTTTTTCATTTTCTTTTTAAGAACAAAGGTTAGGCTGTGATTTACAACCCACATCTATGTTCTGAAAAGATATAGTCTCCTGATGACATGTCTGCCTGTGGAAGAACTCTGATCCAGCTGCTGGAGACACACACCCGTAGATTGGGCTTTCTCACATGGTATGTAGCAAACATTTATTTTTAAGCTTATTTAGTTACAGTTTGCATCTGGAGGGAAGGTGGACCGAAAAGCTCATTCTGCTTAATTTTGGGGTCATCAGTGTCTCATACCAAGATGTAGCTGTGAGCAATCATGCACAATTTATTAACATGAAATAAGCTCAGCTAGCATTTATCTGCACTTTTGCATTGGGTTAGCAAATTCTTTTGTCAAATTGTTCCCAAATGCTTTCCAAGCACAGTAAAAAAACCCATAAAGTTTTCTGCTTGCCAAGTATTTACCTAAATCTCCCTCTCCAAACTTTATGACTATGCTATTGTATGTAGTATCTTTTGGAAAGTTATGGAAAAAAAAAGAGAATACAAATTTTCCATCGATTCCTTGTCCTCCAATAAGTGAATAACTGAATTTCCCTTTCCATCCCACAATCCACCCTAAATCCTCATAAAACCATTGAAGAAAACCTGCAGAGATGAAAAACAAGATGAGTGGGAAGAAGTGTTCTGCTGCCTGGTGCAGAAGTGGAATACTCCTGTACCTTGGCAACACTGGCAGGGAAAGTATCTGTGCATGACTTTGTATAAATCCTTCCTGTTTTCAGAACCATGGGACTCTCAAATAATGTTTAGTTTAGCAAATCATGTGGTGCAGAAGAATGGATGCATACAGCAAAAGAGTTGGCATGTTCTTGGAGGACACTTTCCAATTTTTGTTGTAGCCAAAAGGTTACAAAAAGTGAGAGTTTCCTCACTTAAAACCAAAGTACATCAAATGGGGACATGAGATTCACTTCACAAATGTTTTCCTCATGTGAACTGAAATTTGACCCTGAATGGAAAGCTGCCAAGGGATGTTACAACTTTAGTTGCTAGTGCCTTACTTTAAAGGAAAGCCATTTTGTTTGTTGTTTTCTAATAATAAAAAAAACATGTGTTATATGCTCACGTTCTTTGGACAACATTTGAACAGCCCTGAACTGTGCTTCGTTGTAGGGTTTGCTCCCATGTTTAGATTACAGGCTACCAAGGGAACTTCAAATATTTCAGGGATTTTCTTGTCTCCAAAGAGAAGCTTTAAATATATTTGAAAAATATAATGAAATAATATAGTTAATATTGTATAAACATTCCTAGCATAGTATCTTAAAATAATAATTGAAGAAAATGCTTTGCATTCATTTCTTAATTCACCCTTCACTCTCAGAATGGGAGCCTTAGGGAATGAAACTTACCTTTATTAAAATAAAGCAAGTCAGCCAAACAATTCCTCTATATGTTCTTTCCCCTTCAAAAAATGTACAAGAAGTGGTCATAAATATGTAATGAAATCTGTCAATTAATTTGGCCAGTTTGTATTACTGTTTTAAAAATTAGCCACAAAAGGGAGAATTTATTGCACCTCTGCTGGAATCAAAGATACTCTTTGGTACGCTGTGATCTTTCTTTATCTTCCTGAGAAAACAGCTTATGTTGAGATCATTGTACATTTTAAATTATATAATAGAGTTTGTATATATGTGTGTGAATATATATAAAGATTATTCTTGATTTAACCACTGGCTCTCATTTTCTTCTACAGACTTTTGTTTCTTGACAGTATGGAGATGAACTGCTATGAGAATTAGAGGTTTAGAAATAACTTTTTAATGTCCAAAGGACATGAACTTTTCAAACACTGGTTTCATTTTTCTTTGGTAAGGAATGTGAACTGGTTTGTTTATTTCCACTAATTTCTAACGGTCCTAGGCATGGGCAAATGTTGTCTGCTCCTGGACTGCAGGTGAAGGCTGCTTTCTGTCATTTATTTCCATCTGTTCCTTTTCTAAGGCTAGAAATAAAAAAGGAAGACCATCCCTACATATCCTGTGCTAAACTGTCCTCTCTCTTCTAAATTTCTGTTATTGCTGAGTCTCGACAGTATATCAATGTGAATCGTGTGCTTGCATATAGAGAGAGAACAACAGTATTTGTGCATGAGTGTTAGCCATTAATTCATTTGGGATTTTGACATAAAATTGTAACTAGTAACGTATCTAAGAATGTTGATGCCCTAACACATCAATTAACTATACAAAAGAATGAAATCATAGAACCATCACTGATTATTTCCCTGTCTAAATGTTTGGGATTTAATCAATGAAATGAGACTATACCAAACCGCAGATACTGATGTAAATTAATGTGGTTCTTTCCACTGAATAGACATTCTGGGGATGTGCTTCTCCTTGTCGTTTCCAGCATGTCCCCTGTGGAAGGAAAGCAGCAAGTGTGAGTTAGCTAAATTAGTTTGTTAGACCTTTGCAGGCCTCACTAGTTGATAAACATTTGCAGCTAATGGTTGGTCAGTCAGCACAATTTAACTAACAAAGGAGTGCATTATTTGTGAAAGGTTGCACTGTCTGGTGCCTCAGTGTCTGAAAGGTTTAAGTTGCTGTTTTTATTTACCATATCCTGTGTATCTGACAGAGTTTTGGTGAAGAACTGTCACGTAACCTAAAGGTACAGAAGCTCTGTGCCCCGTGCGGGCAGAGCTGGTTTTGGCAGAGTCTGGGTCTGCTGCTCTGCGCTCTCTCCCGCAGCTACAGGAATAAACTGCTTCTGTTTTTACTGCATCTCAGTTGCAATTCCAGTTGTTTCTGCAACAACCCCTTGCCATCAAGGAACTAAAAATATCTAAATAATTGTCTGAGCACAGGCTGATAGTGAGTTGAACTAGCAGGAAGGGGTAGCTTCCAAACACTGGGTAACATCTCTCCACTCAGGCCATTGATGTGAAGATTGGGTAAATATCTGATGTCATTCATGCACCTGTACTGATGCAAGTGCTCACAAGAGAGCAGAGAAGGCTTTGTGCCTGTGCTCTTTTTCTTCATTCTCTTAATATAATTTCAAGGAATTGATCGTCCACTGGGAAAAGAGCATCTAGGAAATTTTCCACGTGTGTTATGGCTGCAGTTACCTGGATTTCTAAGTGAGGATCAAATTGCTGTAGCCTATTAGCATAATTAATACACAAATAATACTAGATATTTTGCATTTTAACAGGCACTTTGACAAATAGGACAAATGAACCAATAGATATCTTTTGTTGAAAGGGTGTCTGTCTCAGTAATAGTAGTGGCAAGACAGTTTTTGTATTCTGGTTAAAAAGAATACTGCTCTCTCTTGGCATGGAGCAATTTATTATGTAAATATCACAGTGCTCCTAGTCCCTACTAAATTCCACTTAAGATCTGCTGAAGGTCTACTGGTCTATATTGTAGCAACACTGAAATATCTAAGCATTATTAATATACCAGCTACTTGCTCTTGGGAGGGGGAGATATTGTGCCGATGGTTTAAAAGATTTTTCTTTCCCTGTCAGAGCTAGTTGAATCCACAGGAGAGAAAGATTTGAAATGTATCATCTGTTCCTCTAATACTGATGCTTTATCTCTTTCAAATGAGGAAAAATGTTTAATGCAAATGGCTGTCTGCATGAAAGATACTATTATATGGCACGCTTGGGATTTCCTCAGAGACCTGTATACTCTAACTGGGTGCCTCAGGTGATGTTAACTTTTTGACGAAAGTATTGAAATTTTCTCTTGAAGAACAAAGGGTATTGTTTCAGCAGATTTGTGTATTTCACTGGGGCTTTTTTATATTTAATTTGCCACGTTCCTCTTTGTAATAAAAAATTTTTGCATTGATTTTTTTGTTTGATTTTATATTTTCTTTCTAGCTTTTTTATTCTGTTTACAAAAGCTGTCTTTCATTTAACTCAAGTAACTGATCACTGCTAATAAACATTCCTCTTACAAAGAAGTATTGAAATAACCTCTAATCTTGGTTAAAATGACCGAGGTAAAATAAATAAAAATGCGTATAAATTTCTACTTTCAGATATTTAGCCTTTTACTTTTATTTCCTAGGACTTCATCCAGGTAGTACTCCACAGTTATGGAAATGGTGTGTCTTGAAGACACCCAGCAGACACATCTTATGCAAAATTGCAATTATGATGCATCATAAATAAATCTTCTATCCATACTTTGACTTCAGGATCCCTTTCAACTTGTTATTTCTCACATTAGTCAAAGTAATTTGAGTGAGTTTATAAAAAAGATAAAGCCATACTGCAGGTTACACCAATAACCAGATAGTAAGCAATTCTAGCTATCCTTGTTTTGAAATCTGTTCAGTAATTTCCTCTCTGCTGTGAAAGCATTAAGAAAAATATTTTTTCCTTAATTATAATCTCGTTCAGCAAGGAACAACATATTTTTTATCTGTAGAATGCATATTCTTATTTTTAATACTTTACGTGGATTTTCAACCACCAGGTGTTAAGTAGCCTTAGATCCTAATGCAAACAAAGCTCAAGATGTAGGTTAGAAATTAGACCATTTTCCCATGGATAAGGAAAGAGGTAATCAGCTTTATGGGTTAAGGGAGGAACATGAATCTAAGTAAAAGTGGTATTTCCACTAGCTGGAGTTTGCATATATTTTTATTCTTCTCATTATTATCAAGAAAAACAAACAAACACCAAACAAACTGAAAAAGGAATCAATTAAAATTCATAGTGATTGAAAATATTTTTCTGGAATTATTTTATGTGGATAATTGAAATTTGGTGATATAAAGCCTTTCTTTAAGGAAAATAATTAATTTTAAAAAACAACAAATAGTTAAGTAGTATGATTTGAGTTAAACATGCATGAAAAAATATTTTGCTGGGCTGATCTGGAACACAGCATCTCAAGTTAGTTCAGCATAATTTGATTCTACTGTTTTATCTCAATTCTTTCTGCATGGAAGCTATGGGCACTCAGATTAATTCTATGCCCAGGTCCTCATGCTATGTTAAGAATACATGATCTTGCTATGAGGGACAGTTAGGAGCACTGGGTTCTTGAAATCCATGTCAGGACAGAAAAAAAAAGTTTATTTAAAGAATTTTGTTCTAGTTCAGAAAACTGTTTGTTCAGAAACATTTTGTTTTAATATTGGAAATGTTGGAATATTAATTTATATGGAAAAGATCTTTTTGTACACCTTTGCAGAGGCATATTCCTGAAATACATATTAAAATTTTAACTTTTTCTCCCTGATTTTGAAATTTGCCTTTTTGTTCAGTATTACTTATTTCCAGTCAGTTGTGATGCAAAAATAAGGCAGGATTTATGACTTTTTTTTGTCCTCACAGTAAAGTACCCCAGGGAAGGCAAAGCTTCTACTTATCTAAGCAGGAGAGTAACTTGTCTGTTATGTTTTGCAGCTCTACACTCTTGTTACAATACTAAGAATTTACCTTTAGTGAATATCACTTTGAACTAAAATTGACATTATATGGTAGATCCAATCCTATTAAAGCAAGGAAAAACAAAAACTGTTTCAGCTTTACATGGTTTAAGCTCTCCCGTTAACAAATAGAACAAATCAGTGTAAGAGATACAGCAGATGTGACCAAGAAATGGTACAATGGAAGAGCTTTCTGCTTTTGATGTGTGACAATCTTCACTACCTTCTTTTTTAGGATGGACTATAAATGTAAAAATACTTGAAAACAAATTTAAAAGGCATGTTTAGAAGCCTAGTTATAATAATTTAAAAGACAAAGAGTAATAGATAACTCCATAATTAAGCAAAAGTAAACAGATAAAAGTCTGGGGTGTAAAGGTGTCCAGGTATTTACATTCTAGCATTCTATAAACTCAGAATGATAAAATTATATTAGATGTTTTTAAAGCCTTTTAGAAAGAAATAATCAGGATCAGGATTTGACTTTCAGGGGAAAAAACCAAACCAAACCAAACACCAAACAACCTTTTAACATGTTTAAGGACTTATTATAATTACATTTTTGATCCACAGGCTAAACACACTTTGTTGTAGTTGTTACCTTCATTAGGACTTGACAACTGGCCACAAAAAAGATCAGAGGGCTGGAATGTCAATCCTACGAAGAAAGGCAGAGTTGGGGTTCTTCAGTCTGGAGAAGAGAAGGCTCTAGAGAGACCTTATTGTAGCCTTTCAGTATATAAAGGGGGCTTATAAGAAAGGTGTAGAGAGACTTTTTACCAGGGGCTATAGTTACAGGACAAGGGGCAGTGGTTTTAAACTGAAAGAGTATAGATTTAGATTGGACATAGGGAAGAAATTCTTTATGATGAGGGTGGTGAGGCACTGGAACACGTGGATGCCTCACCTCTGGAAGCGTTCAAGGTCAGGTTGGATGGAGCTCTGAACAACCTGGTCTTGCAAAAGATGAGCCTGCCCATGGCAGGAGGGTTGGACTAGATGAGCTTTAAAGACCCTTTCCAACCCAGACCATTCTATGATTCTATGATATTATGACTTCAATTTTTTTTCCAGTGAAGCTTGAGAACAAGAGACAAACTCTAATAAATGCGAAGTTTCTTTTGAATGTTCCAGCTGTTATAGATAAAGAAAGGATTCACCAAAATCCATGCACTGGAATCCAGTGAATATTTACTGGAAGACACAAGATTCTTGGATTTCAACTCTTTAGTTGTTTCACTGAGGTTTTGTTTTTAAAGGGACCCCCATTTAGCCTCTTCTACCTTCCATTTTTGCATGCACAGGCTTCTACAGCATTGTATGATGCTACGCTCTGAGTAAACTGAGTAAATAAAACTCTTCTGCCATTTCTTAAAACATTTTGTTCTTTAATATGATTGAGAAGAAAAGAAACTTAAGAGTGAGTGGCTGGTGGCTGGACTAGCTATGTTTCACTCACACTAAAACCAATAAACTAGAACTGGGGTTCAGGTTTTGTATTGGGTTTATATGTCAAGATTTCAGTGGAGGGGTGCCGGATGCAGGGGTGCATGGCCATGCTGAAGCAGATGGATATGCTCCAAAGGAAACCAGAGACCATGGAAAGTAAATGCAGGAGCAGGCTCCTGACAGGAGCTGCAGTCCATGTAGAGGACCCCACACAGAAGCAGGTTTTCTGGCAGGAATTGTGGCCCATGGGGACCTATGCTGCAGGCATTCCATTCTTGAAGGACTGCATCCTATGGAAAGGACCCATACTGGAGCAGTTCATGAAGAAGTGCAGCCCGTGGGAAGGACCCACACTGGAGAAGTTTGTGAAGGACTGCATCCCATGGGAAGGACCCCATGCGGGAGCAGGGGAACCACATCAAGGAGGGGGAGGAGGGGCTAGAAGAGTCAGGAGTGGAGCTGAGCTTGTGAAGATGGGTTTGGGAGGAAGGTGTTTTTAGATTTTTTTTTTCTTTCTCACTACCCTACTCTATTTTTAACTGGCAATAAATTAATCTTCTCCAAATCCAGTCTGTTTTGCCCATGACAGTAATTGGTGAGTGATCTCTGTCCTTATCTTAACCCATGAGCTTTTAAATTTATTTTCTCTCCCTGTTCTTCTGAGGAGGGGGTTGAGAGAGCAGCTTGGTGGGCATCTGGCAGACAGCCAAGGTTAACCCATCACAGATTTACACAGGAGAAAAGAGGTGCATAACTATTGCCTACCTAAAGTGTGTGTCTGGCATGTATTTTGCATTTGTTTTGTCCATATTGGTACTTCTTTCTGCAGATCTAGTTATGCTGGAAAAGGGTTATGGTCCATCTTTGCAGTCTTTTACCAGACTGTTTTAGAGTAATGTTTATTTTAGTATTGGCTTTGTTTTTTCAAAAATCCTTACTCTTTCCATTAAAAACCTCATAAATTATTTTCATTAGTTACAGGTTTGTAAGCTTCAATAATGCAGTAGGTATGACAGAAGAAGCCCCTTCTTAAGTGATGAAAAATTAATAAATTGCTTGATCACTGGATTGAAATATTGCAAATTCTTGGATAGTTTTTGTTCTGGGTTTCAGTCTTCATTTTTATTTTAGTACTCTCTATTCCCACCTAGACATTAATGTGTTTGGAAATCATTATTGTTTCCATCTTACCAGAGAAGATTTGAAACTTTGGTTCTGCAACAGCTCACACTCCCACATCCAGCTATTCTCTACTGAAGAATCTGTTCTGCTGCCTCATACCCTCCTTAGTCCTTCCTGCGTATCATTCCACATCTGCTCCACAATCCCAGGGTGATGGGTTCTGCATCTCCTGATCTTTTCCTTCTCCTCCTAATATTCTCCACTCACTTCTGGATGGACCAGAGGACAGAAAAGCAACATCCCCCTCCCCTTCCCCCAAGCCTCTGCACTGCAGGGAGGGCAGGAGAAGCACTTCCCCAGGGTGGAGGTGAGGGGAGAGAATAGGAGAGCTGCTGGGCTCATTACAGCCTCCTTTCTCAGCTTGTAAGAGCAGCACTGGGCTGCTAAGCTGGAGTTCATTCTGCTGGTCAGCTTGAGTGGACTGGGACTGAAAGTTAGCCTAAGGAGCTGCCTTCCTCCTCCCCAGTAATTATCGATGATTTGCTCACAGTTCCCGCAGAAATGCAGACTTTCTTTTCAAGAATGTTTCAAGAATGTTTGTTCACATTAACAGAAGGTACCTTACATTAGACATAAGGAAGAAGTGCATAGTTTTTTCTAGGTAATAAATCCCTTCAGGGATGTTTTCTCATAAGAAAAAAATACCAGTTGCATATTAAGATACCAAAACACAGGAAGTAAACAGAACTTTCTTTTTAATATTCAGTGCTGATGGCAACACTGTTGTCAATCTGTTTCAACGCTCAGTCACGTTATATGAAGTGATCACTGAGTCAGAAAAGTTGTCGTGTACTAAAATACTGGACCGTTAGCTGTTTGTCTCTAGTTTTTCATTCTTAACTGGTGCCCACCACAACAGACAAGATTATGAAAGAGTTGGAGTAAAGGCCAGCTCTGCTATACAAATTGCTATTCCTGCTTACCTCCTGCCTTTTGCTATCAAAAGCTAGAAGCTATAAATGCATTAACTGAAGGCCAGATCCTGGGGACATGTAATGAGGTTGATATACTGAAAAGGGACTTTGAGATGTTTGGAGAGCAATAATAAAGGGCCAGTTAATTCAGAAAGCCAACTATTGAAATACTTTCATAAGGAAAAGAAATTTAACTTAGATGAGCCATTTTTAATAAAAATTTTGCTTGCAGGAAGAAAATTGTATGAACTAATGGAAGCTCAGTACGAATTTAATCCTCAGACTGAAAGGGAGGAAAATATAAGAACTTGTGGCTTGTCCTATTAGGAGAGACAGTTAATGTGGCCATTCCGGAAACATATCCACAACATGCTAATCATTGGCCATCTGTCAGAAGAAAGAATAACACCTACTTCTTATTAGAAAAAGAAGGGGGAAAAAAGGGAAAATTATATTTTTCTTTTGTGTGTTAACATTGCATTATCTCTAAGGATTTCAAAGTTATTCTGAGAAAACTCAAGCTCCCAGGACTATAAGGATTCAGACTGGCAAAGCTGATTGAAGATTTATGGAGGAAAAGCACGGAAGTCATAAATTTAATTAAAAAATGAATAAATATTGCAACCACAGGCAATGACTTCTCTTTTGAGACCATACAAGTATTATTTTTCTCCCTTGATGCATAACTTGATATTTGCATTTTTATCTCTTGATTTGGAAGTACTAGGAATGTGATACACAATTGGACAGTTCGGTGATGACCTCAGACCCCAGAGAAATTAATATCTCTGAAGTATTTCTTTGATGTGTCTTTCTAAAACAGTTGGGGTCCCATCAACTCTACTGCACATTATCTTCCTACATGGGTGTTGGTGGTCACCAGAAGATGCTTCTCCTGATACCTATGATATCAAACCACTCTACACCACAGGGATTCTTTGGATTCATGGGAAAAGCATACTGGGGGGTGGGGTATTTGTAGAGATATTCAAATAACCCAGATTTGCTTAACACACCCCTGTGTGACAGATGGCTTAATATTAAGCACTAATCTTGAAAATCACCCTTAAATCAAGAGAGCTAAGGTAAAATAGAAGTGAAGGTATTAATTTACCACATCCAGAATTACTATCAAATTTAGAAATACACATTAAGATAAAAGTGAGGCAATTTAAAATAAAAAGCTCTTTATTCACTTTAAGCCAAAATTATGTTTAGAATGTCTTTTTCTTGATTCACCAGGATTTTCTTTTACAGCACTGCAGGCTGTACACCTCAGATAATAGCATTCATTGCTGAAGCATACTGGTTTTACAAACTATTTCTGGCTTCTTCTCAGGGTCATCCAGAGGTTCTACTCAAATTTGGAGTTTCACCATCAAAACACACTCCAGCCACCAGTAAAACCCTTCATTGTCTTCCTCTGCTGACAGAGAAGTTTCATATACTGTTTCTTTCAGCAGCACACTGCCCAACTCCCATAATCTTCTCCAGCCAGTTATTCCCACATGTGGCACCACCTCTGGTTTTTCCCGGCTCTCGCTGGTTGGGACTGCGTACAGCAGATGTCACCCCCTTTGAAAGATGGTAGATCTGGAGTGGTGGAGTTTGCAAGGGTAATTTTCAATGTTTGATGTAGCATGGGAAGCAACGATTCCTTATGATTTTGGTGCTGTGCTTTTATCATGTAGCTGCCATTCTGTGAATCCTGATTAGAGATCAAGAGAGAATTTTTGGCCTAGGTCAGACTGGCAGGCCAACCACAAAGGATTTTGTTCATCACTGTAGCAAGTAGCTGTCTTTTCAGCATTGTCTAACAGCCTTTACTAAAACTGTCCTCAGCCTTGACCTCCTGTTTCTAGATTTGCATCTGTTTCATATTCTTAGAACTATAAGGACAGATCCAACTGAATTTTTTGTGCTCTTTTTGTTGCAAAATTGAAACCACAACCTAATTTAGCAAGTCAAAGGAATGTAGAATATTGATGAGGATCTTGATCTGTATTTTTCTCTTCTTGTGACCTGTACGCTTATGGATTATGACCTATTGCTATAGTTCCTAAATGTGTTTTAAGGTAATAAGACCCCTTTGGTAGCCTATGTTGCATGCAGATGGCTTTTTGTGTCTTCCCATGAGCTAAACTTCTACACCATTGTTGCTTGCAACAGTTGAGAGTGGGTTTGACAATCCAGGAGTTTTACTCCACTTATAAAGGTGAATTAATGTAACTGAGGTTTGTACGTGGCACTCTTCCCAGGACAGACAGACAACATCTGTCATTTATGCTAGGAGCTGGTTTGAGTCTGGAGCATGGGCTATCATTTTTGATGGTAGTTAATATTTGCCTAGGCACTATAGACTGAAGGTTTAATATTGTGTACAATACTATCAACATGAAAGGACGTATTTTGAAATAATATTTGGGAAGTCTGCTGAGTCTGGACTAAATAAAAACAAATGAGGAGAGGAAAAGATTCAGATTGCTTTAATTTGGACCATGTATTTGTTTTGGAAAAATGTGAGGAGAATATATGTGCAATAAATCATTTTATTTTACATATTATATCTTTCAGTTATAAAGGCTCATATATTAATAGCTACTTAGCTTTTCACTAACAAAGAGATTATATGAAAGTCTCTGAACACTGAAGAAGAGCATTAAAAAATGGAAGGCAACTGTGCAGTGTGACCTACTAGTATAATATTGCAGTTTAATATTGCAGTGATAAATATGAACTCATTGCCTCAAGACTATGAAGGGTTCTGATTTATTTCAGCACAAAGACTTTGCACTTATTTAATCATTTACATCTATGCATGTTGGTTTGAACAAGAGCAGATTACAACCATAGCATCTAACTACTCCTTTATGTTGAATTTATAGTTGCACAACACTTGCAATAAAGCTGAAAAGAAGTAGAGACTGAGGCAGAGGAAGAGAAACCATACGTGGAAGGGTACGGTACAGGGAAAGGGGTGGAGGCTGATGCAGGGGCATAGGGCTGGATAAGGTGACAGGAAGAAAGAGCTTACATTTGCTGTATAAGGAGAGAAGGGACATTAATTTGGCCTAGGTTTTGTTTAGTAATAAGTCCACATGTGAATATGTGTCATTAAGAAATAACATGAAGTATATGCAAAGAGGTGCAGCTGAACTGGACAGACTATTCCAACACTCCTGTTTCTTGATTTTTCAGTTCTATCCTCTGCTACCTCAAACACACCCAAAAATCTATAGAAAAGGAATATGTGTCATTTCTTTTTAGCATGGTAGTAGTGCCAATAACATGCTGAGGAATTCAAAGAGGCAATGAGAACAGGAAGCACAGTATCTGTAGCTCCTTGCTACAGATGATTGGAGAAAGGTGAGGCATGATGCTAAGGCTGAAGTTTTTGATACACACCATGACTGCTTCATGAAGTTAACAAAAAGAGAAATCCAGCATAGCTGTACACAGTTTTCAAAAGAGGAACCACAAGAAAATGAGGAAACTAGCAGGATCACTAAAAGAAGAAAAATATTTGAAAGCAGCATGGAAACCATATTGGAGGCATAGAACAAAAGCATACCACTTGTCAATAAAGATTTGAGAAATTACAAAGAGAAATAGCTAAACAGCAATGTAATGGAAGTTAATAGATTAAGAAGGAAGTTTTCCAAAATAATTAATTTGTGTCCAAGAAAATATCATAAACTCCAATAAGTACATCACAAAAACATCTGAAGAACAACTTGGAAAGGTTCAAAAACTGATACTACACATTTTTTCATATACAACAGAAAGAGGAAGCTTTCCAGAGAATCTGCAGACATAACAGAACAATATAAAAAGAGTGTCCTAAGTAGACGAAGGTTATAATATTGATTTTTCTTTTTCCTTTCCCACCCATGTTAACTATGGAGGCTTTCAAAGTATAGAAGGAGGGACCCTTCTTTTCAGAGTATATGTTAGGGGCTTTGTCTAAAATTGAAGTATTGGCAGAAAAGGTTATGGATCAAGGAGGCGACGTGAGCAATAACAAATCACCAGGAACAGATGGCTTCTGCCCTAGAGTTCTGAGGGAACTCGAGTGTGAAATAGCCAAACTACAAACTGCGGTGTGTAGAAAACTGACTCAGTGTCAGAGGACCGGAAAGTGGTTAAAACAATGCCAATTTTTAAAAAAGGACTCCAGGGGAACTATGGATAAATGAAGACTGGAATTAAGGGACATATGGATAAATACGGGACGTCACAAACCTACTGGAGTTCTCTGAAAAGATTAACATGCGTTTAGATAAAGGAGATCTGACGACCCTTCCTTTGGATTTGCAGAGTGCTTTCATCGTGTAACTCACCAAAGTTTTTAAGAAAACTAAACAAGGAAAGTACTTTTAAGGATAAAGACTACTCATAAAATAGGAAACAGAAGATGGGAGTAAATAAATAACCGTCCTTGCAGTGGAAGACAGTTGACTGCAGAAGCTCCATAGATATCTATGCTGGATTCTTTGGAGCTCAACATACATGCATTCTGGAAAAAGGAGGTGAATACTGAAATGACAGAAGCTGCTGATTCTGTTAAGCTATTCAGGGAAGTAAAGATGGTGTCCAGCTGTGAAAAACTGCAGAAAGTGAATGACTGAAAGCTGAACTGACAGCTGAAAGGCAGAGTAGACAACTGTAAGTTAAGTCAAAATCCCTGCCTGAACTACTTTCCTTCCAAGAACCAAATCCTATCCTGCAGCAGGAACAATGCAGCATAGGTTGGAAAATCACCTCCCTGATTCTCTGCCTCACAGATTCTCAAATTTTATACTTCATATATGTACTGTAGTTATCTTGAAACAGCTGTAAAATAAATAGACCTGGTCCCTATTTACGTGGTAGAAAAAGAGCAAACCTTAAAGGATGAACAAGCACTTAAACCAAAGCCTGCCTGTGAAAACGTGTGGATGATATGGTCTTTTCCTCCCAGTCCTTCACTCATGGAAGTTGCAAGCATGACTCTTTTGTGACTGTGTTAGGATCCATCCATGATCAGTATACTTTTATGATGGTCAAAATGCAAATCTCTGAAAGATTATTCTTTTCTTTTTTTTTTCTTCTTTACATCTAAAGAAGAGAGTAAAATGACAGACAGGGCTAAGTTACTTGATTTTCATATATGGAAGCTCTTAATTGCTCTGTGGTGTGGTTAAAGGCAGGAAGAATACACTGTTGAATTACTTTGTTTTACCGATTGGTTACCTTATGGATAACTTTCCATACCCTTTTTAAAGCAGCATGGGAACTGATGATGTAAGACATTGATGCCAAATACACTGCTTAGGTGAAAACATTACACCAACCTGAGAATTTTATTCTAGCTGCCATGCATTTACTCAAAACCACTACAGTGTCAAATATTCATTTGTATTCTGACATGATCTTTTCCCTATCTTAACTTTAAAATGAAAGAGAGTCCTTAGGTACAAGCATATTGATAGAGAGAGTTGAAGATACAGTCCTTGGTCAGAGCCACTTTCACTTATGTTTTTCTTCTGTGTTATTATTAATCTTCATGAGCTCCACAGTTAAGTGTCTGTTCTAAAATTGGATGATCTTTTTGTTGGCTGTTGGCAAAAGACATCATGTGTGTCCATGAGGATATGTGTATGTGGCTATAGAAAGTATTTAATACATGACAAGCACATCCTAATTTCCAGATTTGATTGCATTTTATGGGAATTAATAGTCCATTTAGTATTACAAAATTAGTGGCTGATACAACAGAACAGTTTTCCAGACAGAGGACTTGTGGTATGAGTAAACCTTATTTCTTAAATATTAATTTCAGCCAAGTTCTTTGGTGCACTGCACTGCTTGATTCAATATGCAGTTTAAAGACATTTTGTTGGTCAGTGAAGAAGGTTGAAGAACTGTCAGTCATGTTAAGTTGCCCAATTTTCATTACTCTCTTAAAATTGTTTTGATGGAAAATAATGGTGCAAATAAATCTCTGTCCTAATGCTCCTATGTGTTTATGGAAAAAGTGCAGGATTAAACTTAGTCGGATTATCAGGAGCTATTAACTGTGGAGAAAATACTCTGAGTATTCTGACCTTTTGTATTTCTCCATCTTCACATTTTTATAGCTCATTAGTTGTAGGACTCAAAAGGCATGCTACTTCAACAGATATATCTGCATTACTGTAACATGTGGCAGGTGTTTGAAGTCTCATAATGGTCTATGTAGATTTTGACTGTAATCAAGCGATGAGACCAAGTGTCATATACAGTAAGCACATATGCATACAATGATGCAGTCATACATTTTGGTTTAGTCCTGTGACAACAGCAGTGGAATTTAAGTTGCAAATGAGATTTAAGTATTAAATTAAAATTTGACCTACACTTGTAATCATGG
The DNA here is from genome assembly GCF_949628215.1 of Phalacrocorax aristotelis. Taxonomy (NCBI): domain Eukaryota; kingdom Metazoa; phylum Chordata; class Aves; order Suliformes; family Phalacrocoracidae; genus Phalacrocorax; species Phalacrocorax aristotelis. Next base: position 87,786,049 of record NC_134277.1, read on the forward strand.
CATAGTTGTATCAGGGCTGTGCTTGTGTCCATGTCCAGTACACTTAAGTCATTAACTCCTCAGTTAATAACTTCCCAGTTATTCATCTGCATAAATGAGGCAATGGACTAATATGGGACAGTGGACCAACTTCAGACCAAGTGATTGCCTGAATTGCTAGCCACCTGCATAATTATGTTCTTGAATAGTTGTTGCAGCCCCTGTGACTGCCCTGGAGATGCCCCAGGCAGATCCTACTGTACCCAGACCAACTGGTATGTTTCAATGTGTAGATTAACATCCTGGGTGGAGAACTTGGCCGCCCCAGAGAGACACATCCCATCCAGAAACTCCCAGAGAGTTGCTGATGCAGCAATTACCATTGCACACAGGTAAGAAACTTGTAAACAGTGCGTGAGAATTGCTCTGCAAGTGCCAGAATGGTTATGTAAAACGTCTCTGTGCAGTAAAGTAGGATATGTTTTGTGCATCATTTAAGTAAATCATTGGCAATAGATCATGCATGTGGAGAAGTCTCACAGAATTGTGGGCCAGGTGGATAAGGGTTAAGCAGCGCAATAGTTCAGGGAGCCTCACATTATCCAGCTGAAAGCACCATAAAATTCCTCACACTAGACCCTGCAATGTGTTCATGAGATGAGTTTTTTCCAGTCAGAAAAAGGTTGTGAAAAACCAATGTCCGTCATTAAAGTATTGTTGTTCCTTCCTTCAACAGAAAACTACTAATTCTATTACTTCTTTAATGGTAATTACTTGCATTCTATATTATGAAGTACACTTTAAATAGTAGTACGACAGCTTCAACAATAACCAAATTTAGTTATCACAGATTTAAGATGGAATTTTTGCAATAACTATAATAAAAGTAGCATTACTGTTACATTTTAATAGTACCCACATTTAACAGTAACGATATCCCCTGTCAACAGAGTATTCCATACTTTCTCTTCTGGTTTAAGAAAAAATCTCTTTCAAAGATTTAAATCCGTAACTGTGTAATATACTAACATTATACAGATAAATGTGCAAGACAATTTTAACTGAAAAAAAGCAGTGTATCAGCTTGTATCACCCCCAGTGATAATCAGGCTAGAAATAATGCTGAACAGAACAAATACAGCTTTTCCTTGATTGATCTTTAGTATTTCTGATTAACTCAAAATTGACTTTTCTTTTATGCCAGTCTAGCACGGTGAAACAGAGGTGTAACTGGCAATGTGCCATGTTACTCAGAATTGAAATCTTGTTTATAAAAAAGGAAGAATCAAATCCAGGAGATTAGGCAAGATGTTGCATTTAGCTTATTTTATGATTATTAAACTAGTGCTAATTAAAACCGATCTTGTTGGGAGAGAAGGATGTGATAATGTTTTCACTTTTAAAAAGAAGAGCTGAAAGTAATGGCATAAAAAGGCTTTCTGATGTTACTTTTCCTTTAAAATTCAATTAATGATGCTATTAGAAGTCAAGTTAAAACAAGTAAAGAGGTTAGTCTTCATGCAACATTTAGCAACCTTTCCAGAGGTTGTTGTGAAAACAAGAAGACTACATTAGTTCTAAAGACTGGTTCATGGGAATAGAAATCCTATCAGGGCCCTGAGTTCATGACACTTAAAAGGTTGGAAGGTATTAAGAGGAAATATCTTGTATTCTTGCCCTGTTTTAACCCTTTCCTGATCATTAGTACATGCCTACTCTGCCTTCTGTTTTCTCGTGCGGATGAATACCTGATATGTCTCTAATACATCCTCAGAGCCCTCCCTGAGAATACGGTTAATAAAACGGGAAAATTAAATTAAGGGGGGGGGGGGGGAGGAAGCGGCATTCAAGACAACAGATTTGGGGGGAGAGGGCAAAGGGAGGCACAGAATGAAATGAAGACCAAAGGGCTGAAAAGTGGAAGAATGAGTAATCCAAAAGATAACCCGAAAAAACGACAACCCCCCAGCAGCACCCCCTGCTCCCTGAAAAGAGTCCAAGGAGCTGGCTGATGGGCACAGCTGGAAGGAAGGTTCTGAGATGGAGGAACTGTTGGTCTGACCCATTTTTATGTAGCTTGCTGAAGTGTATTATGAGTTTATATTGTTCAGCACTCTCTGTTATCTTTGTGTAACTCAAAATAGCTCCCAGTGGGAGAGTACTTACATTGACAAAGACAGAGTGTCTGTGTTGACAGATTTGGCAGTGGGGCTGCCGGCTGAATGGGCTATGACGACAAAGGTGATTTTAGTTGTCCATGTCAGAACAGGATCTTCTTTCTTAGAAAAGAGATTAATGATGTACAGAACTCTGAAGGTAAGGTAGACGTGAAGATGTTTTTCTTGGTTATCCAGGTACCCGCTACAAGTGGTTGATATGCCTAGTGACATAGCTTTGGGCTTTTTTTGATTGTCTGGGTTTTTACAGAACAGTAAGTAGAGGTTTTTCCGTCACTCAGAGAGGTCAGTTCATTTTAACTTACTTCTATGAAGAATGTGTGAAATATCCAAGATAGTGTAAAAAGGATGGAGCCAGATATTCCACTGGTGTTAATAAGCCTTCCTTTAATTTACACCACTGAGGTCTTTGATCTTACAATATCTTTAGGTAGCTACAAACTGTCCTTTTTTAAAGATGACACTTCTTTATATTAAAATACTCAGACAGCAAAGATATTCATATGGATTTGTTTCATTTGCTGAACACATGCAATAAGGAGGTTGGTTTGTCACAAAATTAAGTACATTTTTTTAAACATTACTTTTCTTTGTTTCTTGTATTCAGTTTTTTTTCTACAGTAAGTCTATTCAATACCAGAAAGCTTATATAATTGCAAGGGAGTATAATAATGAGACACTCAGGACTGAAAACATTGCAAGCTTAGCTGCTTTACTGGTAGAGTAGGGTACAAAATCTTCAAACTGAATTTATTTTCAGTAGTCATTCTGTTCAGTTTCTTCATCTCTGTTTCTTGTGTTGTCAACCACAAGGAAAAAAAAGCTGCTTTCAGTTACAGAGGCACATGCTGTTGCATATAATGGAAGTGCAAATGCTAAACATATGATAGCTAGTTCAGCAGCAGGTCCAAATACTATTCTTCCATGATTCAGGTGAAATAGGACATCCAGTTAATTCATAGCAAGTAGTTCAGGGGTTTTTTTCCATACAGATCATTACATTCTTTTGATATTGGGATCAAACAAACCTGAGGTTGGAGAATCAAAAAGATTACTAAAGAACTACACTGAAACAAATTCTTGCACAATAATAGGGTGTACAGAATAAAAACTCAACTAACATATTAGTTAAAAAAAATTGGAGTTAATAGCGGTACTAAAACATTTTTTCTGGAAATTTTCAACAGCATTAATTTCAAAGCTGTATCAAAACAATGTTGTAGAACTCTGCTATTGGCCCAGCTTCTATGCATACCTAGCAAGAGTAGGTTGTTTGGGTTGGGTTGTTTTAGGGTTTTTTGGCGGATTAGGACTTATTTATGGAATATTGGAACTTTTCTGAAATATATTCATGAAGATGGCAATGAAAGATCTTTGTCACTGACTCCCTGCAGCTGGGATATCATCAGCAATATGTTTAGCTTGTCCTTTTTCCCCACAATAGGATTATTCCATATAATATTTTCCAATGTATCGGTCTTGCCTGAGTTTCTTCAAGTAATGGGCCTTCCACCATTCTACAGTCTAACAGAAATGGCTGTGGCAAAGATTTCTTTAATCTCAAAATCTAGCTAATAATAGTTAACATTTGGACCAGTCACTTTATTCAAGACTTATATAATTTGCAATCATATTCTTTTTTATTTTAATTAATGTGCAACAATACTTTAAAATGCAGTCCTACCTTCTATTCTATTTTTATTAGTCTCTAATGCGAAGGGAACTGCAGATAAGGTACAATCAGCTCACTTGAACAAGGTCATAGGCAGGGTTGAAAATAACAATTACACATGAGAGACCTGGGAGCTTGATTCTGCACTGTTGGAACCATTCAGCATTTTGCTTTCCATCAAGCACGAGATTTGTATTTACTGTCAAGAAGCAGAATGTAAAGAGTTGCTGGAAAAATTTAAAATAGAATTTAAAAGTAGAATAAAGTGTCACTTAATGTACTAAATCTGTGCCACAACCAGTGAAGATTTTTCATGGGCTGTGATTTCTTCTTACTATGTATAGGAAGGGTGAAATTCTCTTCTCTTGCAGATTTGAATCTGTCTCTCATGGTGCTTGCAGGTTTCACAGCAGTTTCGATGAGCTGAGTTGTCCCACAATGACCCCTTCTTGGATTTTTCAGTATTACTATCTCCCCCAACCATGTTTCCTTTCCTTTTCTTTCTCTTTATGACTAGTTGTCTTGTTTTATTAATTTTAACCATAATTCAAACCTTTCTGGCTCCTATTGTATTTTATTCATTTGATAAACCCACAATAAAAAAAATAATCTGTTCAGTCTCTGTTAGAGGCTCTTCCATCTCAGTCCACTGTTCTATATCATTACACTTCATACTGAACTGTCAGACAAATATCTCTATTTTCATGATATAATGATACAGTGATACAATGACACAAATTGGTCTCAGTCAAATTGGTAAGGTGATACCCTCTAATATTTAAAAAAAAAATTGAATAGTCTGATGCATTGCTTTCATTTAGTACTGTCGTCTGTAGTCTGTTGAAGGAGAAATTATTTACCCATCAATTAATCTATAAAACTGTGCATTCACTTACTCAGAGTTTAATTTCTTCCCTCTGTCCTGATTCTCTCAAATCACTTATACTTAATTTTATTGCCATAATCATTTTCATAAGAAGTCATCTAGTTGTAATATGTCATAATAAAATTACCAGAAACCAGAATATTTCAGGAGAAGGACACAATAAATTTACTCTCTATTAAGTACTAAAAGCTGTCTTTCTTTTGGTAAAGACTGATGCAGCAGTTATTTTCCCCTGTCATTTAGACTCCAGTCCTAATATTCTTTCAGATTCCTCTGTCACCAATATTCTTATACAAGCCAATATATTTCTGCATTTTAATAAAACCGTACCCCTTGCCCTAATTTAATTGTATTATTTTCTAGGAATTTCTTCTACAATCTGTGGGAAAAAAAGTGGGGGGTTTTTTGTTTGTTTGTTTTTGGTTTGGTTTGGTTTTTTCTGGATGCTTTATACAATGAACATCGGGAAGAAACATTGGCCTTTCAGCATGTAGTTATGTTTGTCTTTCATCATGTAGCTGGAATTTAAATGTCTTTTAAATGTCTTTTCTGTCCTTCAGTTTTATTATGAGGAGTCATTTAGGTACTGTTTCTCTTCCACAATTAATGGAGTTTTACTGGATTTTGGTAGACAGTATGTCCTTTGAAATGTTAATATAGTTCAATGTTTATTATAGTATTTTTAATATAACTTTAAAATGTATATAGGAAATTTACTTATTTACATTCTTGCAAAGGAGGTACTCACCTCCTATTCCTATTGTTTCTTGTAATAATGCTGATCGGTTGAAAACTCCTTTGGTTTTTCAATATGTTCCTATCTACATAAAGTAATTTGCAATATGTTTCTGAAAACTGTACTTTCCAGAGTGGTGACATATCTTATGTAATTCTTTGGAGCAGACTGAATTGGCTACATAAAAATTTATTCCATGTTTCTAAACGTTTTTGTTTAAACCACATTTGAATTTCACATACGGAGGATCATTGTGTTAGATCTATCGGGGAAAATAAAGCTGTTAAACTGAAAAGTCTATTTTTATGATGAAAAGATGGAATCTGATGCATAATGAAGGAAAGATGTGTGCAAGAAATTTACTCTGTTTACTGAGTCAACATAGCGACAGGGTGGGAATTAGCTTATTTCAATGTAATTTTAATTTAATTGTTCCTTTCAGTGGAATCAAATTCCTGAAATAATGTGATGCATCTGTGAAAAAGGCAAATCCAATCCTAAGATGCTCCAGGCGAAACATTTCCAAGAGAGGTAAGGAAGGATTGGTGCCATTGTATAAGGTCCTACTCAGAACTCATCTGGAAAACTGCAAAGTTCTAGGCAGCCATATTCAAGAAAATTTACCAAAATTGGAAGAGGTACACAGAAGGGCAACGAGGAACGTCAAGGGAACGGAGAGCCTGTACTTGGAGAGGATTCTCATAGAAGAGCATGGCTTGCTTGTATGAACAGTATAAAGGTTGAAGAGGGATATGATTACTGTCTTGGAATACATCATAGGGGAAGCTCGCTCTTAGAAAAGAGAGAGCTGTTAAAGCTAAATATCAGTGTTGGCACAAACACAAATGGGAATGGCCTGGCTATAATTAAAATTAGCACAGATATAGTGCAAGATGCCTGACCATCAGAATAAAGAAGTTCTGAAAAATCTCTCAGATCAGAGAAAAAGGGGGGGAAAATCTATTTTTAAGAGGGTGTTTAGTCAGTATTATGAAGGGATTTAGCTGGATGTATGTGATTGCAGAGTCTTTGCTTGACTGCTAAATATGCTTGCCGGTATCATCATGGCATCATACAAAAAACTGAAAATGCTAAAATAATTGTCAGTTACAATATGGTATTTTGACTGACTCTTTTTGAGCTACTCTGATTTTGAATTATTGTCTTTTACTTACAACCGAGGTATTTTGTGCCAGTTTTGACTCTGAAGAAACCTGAGAATACCTTTCACTTGTTTTCAATGATCAACATTTTTTTTAAACTCTCATTCTAGTTGTACTGTATAAGATGTGCTAGTTTACCACCACTTGCCCTTGAAGGTTTTTGTTCCTTTCTGCCCATATGCTGAACTAAGGAGAAGAATATAAAATTTCAGAACAGGTGTGGAATTTTCTCAAGTGGACACACAGATTACCATTTTTGAAGAACAATGCTATGCTCAGTTTTAATCTCAGATTCATTGCATATTGAAATCCAGAAGGTGCAGAACCAAGCAGCAGCCAAAGGGCAGGTTCCTGAAAAAAATTATTGCATTTCCAATAGTGATAGGTATCCATCATTTTACACTGAAATCAGGATTAGATTTTGGATACTGTCATTTTGTAGTGAGTAGCTGCTGGTTTAAATCTATATACTAAAAGACAAACCATGTGAGGTTTGAGATCTACTTGCAAGGTTTCCTCTATTGCTAACAATTTTCCATTGCATAATGAAACTGTCAGTAAAGTGGCAAGTGAGTAGGAAGGATCCATATATTTAACAAATAGTGTTAAGATTTTGATTTTTAATAATTTCCAGTGCACTTTTTTCATTGACTAATAAAAAACACTTTTAGAAGAGAAATGCAGATTAATTAATTCACTTTTGAAGTGAATATCATAATCCATGGAATTATTATCTTCAGAATTATTTAGAGACTTGCATTAGCCATTACACTGAATGTATCTGGTTCAAACTGAACATCCCAGGCCTTTCACATAGGCACCACCAGAACAGGAGTAGGGGGAGGTCAGCCTTCTGTTGTGTCTTTTGCATGCTGCAAAATACCAAGGAAACAGGGATTCCAGAGGCCAAACATACTGTTGATGTAAGTATCAGATATGAAGATTAAGTCTATCAAATATATTTTCAGCTCTTCCATATAGCCCAGTGCCTGAGCTCAGTCAAATATAGAAATGCTTCATCAATCAACATCTTGCTTTTGTAAAATAGTTGAGGCATGCTCTGAAACTTCAGCAGAGAGAATAGAGATAACTGACTGAAATATCATACCACAAATAATCTCTGAGAAGTACAAATGCACAGGATAGGTAAAAGCCCATTTAAAGCTCCCCTACAAAAGAATACAACATAAATGCTTTCAAGAAACTGCATTTTGTCTGGTACCAGCCACTCAATTCTGAGTGGATGTATGCCACAGAACAGGAATCAGTTACTGTAAACTCCACCAACTACCATTATATCTTTCCAGTACCACTCAAATTCTGTTAAATTAAATTACATCTTAATTCAAAATAGTATCTCTAAAGTATTAGTTGCTATCTCTGACCAACTACGCATTTCTGATCCACCAGTAGTGCCGTGTAACTTGACAATATTGGATGACTCATTTGCAGCCTGGGCCCTTAAGGTTACCCCTCAGTCTGCTGGCTTCTGTCAGGTAGTTTATTTGTCAAAATTGAATAATTTCTGTCTGACCTACTTAAATGTTTCCAAATCATGTCTGTAAAGCACCATGCCTTCAAACTAGTTCATTAACTTTATGTGCAGCAGTCACACAGATGTGATAGCAGCATTTGTGATGAACAGAGGTGCCCAAAACATGGGTGAAAAAATTATATTCATTTTAAGTTTAAGTATTATTCCTATTAACAAGAAAAATCAGATCATGAAATAGTTACTGTCTGTTTCTCATATATCACAGCTAAGATTTAAGTATACAGATAGAACTTACACCTTTGTAAATATTATTGAGCACTCTAACTGAAAATATAACATGCGTATATGCCTCTGTGTGTGTGTGTGTGTATGCATATAAAATGTTGTTATTTCAAAACAGCAATTCTAAAAATAGCACTTAAGTTCCTGAAATCTGAATTAATCTTATGTCTTTCAAAATTGTGCCACTGTGTATTTTTTTTGCTTTGCAGGGGGCTTGTCATTAAAGGCAGTTGCCAGGGATTCAGTATTTTTAAAAGAACTTTCAGGCTAAATATCAACTTAGGATACTTTCTGGAGATATTAATTTCTGAAAATGTGATCATGGCTGACAAAACAGAACAATGTTCAAATCAGTAACACATTCTAACATAGTGCACCCTTTCATAAAACCATGGACGGAGGTGCATGAGCTATTTGAGAAGAGGAGGACAAAAAGTATTATCATTTAATTAAATGAAAAATTTGTTTTGTCAGATATTTACAAACAGAAATGTTTGGAATACTTTGCCAAACATTTTTTAATGTTTGTTCACAAGAATTTGAGAATGAAATCAGTCTTCAATGGGCAGAGTAGATTTGTAGAGTGTAGGGATAAATGATAACATGCCAGAATCACTCCTCTCTTATCCCTTTAGGTTCCAGGTGAAAGTTCTTACAGGTCCTGTTTCCTACCTAATTTCTAAACTGGTACTTCTTCTATCCGCATCTTGCCATTCAGTGCTGATGATTTTGCTTCTTTCACCCACATCACCCAACCACAGATCACAGTTTTATCTGTAACGCTCCAATCCCCTTTCACAGATTCCCATTATATTAAGCCAGTTCCTTTCCCAGCCTCTTCATCCTGCTAAGAACCTTCCTTTCCCTCTCAGAGACATTATCTTGTTATTCCTTCTTTCTAGAATTCCTTCCTATGTCTCCTGAATTTATGCTCCTGGACAAAAATAAATTAATTAACTAAGGTCAAAGTTTTTAAATCACAGAACTTTAACATGTACCTAAATGCATATTTTAAAAGCCATACTTGTTCCCCAGACAGATTAGAGAGCCGTAAATCTGTACATGCCCCTGTGAAATCACTATTTTTTCCATTTAATCTATCTTCAATATTTGCAGTAGCAGTAATGCCCCAGAATAAAACTCCGCATATATATTTATCATAGTTTTCTTTCAGTTATCAAGTGGCATGTCTTTTTTTAATTTTTGTTTTTACTTCTTGCTTTAAATCAGATGAATTAAAATATTTGTAATGCTCATTCATTGGAACTGAAAAGAGAGAGCAATTACAAATGCAGCGTAAAGCCACCTCTAAAAATCATATAAAATCAGACTTTGGTATGCGTCATAAATTATGGTTACTCTGAGGATAGCTGTAATTAATCTACCTCTAAATTAAATTGCAGTTAAATCACTCCAATCTTAACTTTTTCAAAAACTTCGTTACATCATCCCCGCTCAAAAAATATTTGCCACAGATTTTCTTAGTGTGAACTCACTTCTTCAATCAGTATAAAAAGTAGCATGCATGTAACATTGTGGGTTTGATCCTGACCTTTTCCTAAGAAAATTTAGAGAGAACACTGTCCACATGCAGGCATATGACAGGGAAAGCCTAAATAGTATCAAGCAGCCATCCAGTCAATCACGTTGTCTACAGTGCTGCTTCAGAGGAACACTTAGGAACTTCACAACCAATTATTATGCAATAAACTTTCCTAAGATGAAAACGCTTGGGGGGGGGGGGGGGGGTCGGCTACAGATTTTTTCTTCTGTTAAAGCCATAAGCAAAATAATGCCAGAAAATTTTGTGTTGTTTGTTGCACTGAAATATATTGCACACATTACTTGCCTAAGAAATGGCCATTCAACAATGTCAACTGATATCAAACTTCTTTGTTTTCAGTGTCATCCTGTATTTCAGCTGACAAATTATTCTTAATGTGTGAACTTTAGAAAGCTGAACTTCGTGAAATGGGAGCAGTTTTCCTTTAAGCTACATGAAAAAGTCACTTCCCTCCTCTCAGCATGCTGGACAGATATACCGTAACATAGAAATGAGATCTAGGCCTTAAAAACAATTCTGCGTCTACATGATTCTCAAAAACTGAAATAAGTGGCAAGCACCTTGATGACAAGCAGCATGAAAGAGACCTTTCAAAGAAAATTTCAGCTAACAAAGGCGAGACTTTTAAAAAGGCAGAATAAATTTGAAATGCAAGTGAGATGCAATAAATTATGTCCTTCATAAATAAATATTTTTTTAAATGGTCTGATAGCAAATTATAAACTTTTTTCTTTGATAGATCTTTAAATTAAGTTCCTAAATAATATTTGTGACTCACTCTTCAGGAAAAAATAACATGTACAAAGGTCAATGGCAAATTCTATTCACTTTAACAGGGTCAGAATTACAAGTTTATTCACAACTTTTTGATAAGCATTTGCTAATTATGTTTCACTGACATGTTTAATCAACACAGCTTCCTAGATGGGAGCCCATTTACCTGATAACTTGATTTTAATCTGACAATATCTTGTATCTTGGAATATTTCTATGAAATAAGATTGAGGTATAATTGCATGCTTTTAATGTATGAAGTAGCACAGATCTTAATACATCTTTAAGATTGCAAACATCTTAAACTCATTCAGTATTAGTATAATTTTTCTGACAAAATTTCATCAGAATTTTGCTAATCCTGAAATTGTTAAACCTTAAAATTATCTGTATCATCTGTTCTCACCTTAACAAACACATATCTTTTTTTGCCTAACTTTCTAATTCAACTTATCTCCAAGAAATTGCACTGTACTGCAGTCTAAGAATAAATTGCATCATAATATATTAAAAATAAGTCCCTGCTACAATAATGCACTGGAACCTTAACTGTCTTTTTATTATAATAGCAAATAAAACCCTATTTTAGCTATTACAGAACGCAAATATTTTGTACAACTTTCCAATACTTGCTTCATAGTAATCATGCTACATGAAAATAGCAGTACATCATGCTATTTACTGAAAACATCGAGAAAAGCCAGCTGGTCAATTAGAGAAAAATGCCATCAATCTTTCAGTATAAAAAATACTTTATTCAGGCAAGAATCTCTAACTTGGAACATGCTAATAAGCCTTCCAAAATGTAGAGGAATAAAAAAGTAATTATGTGTAAATACTATTTTCTGAAAGACTTTTTCCTAGGCATGTTCTTTGAAATTGTTTTGCCTGGTTATTCCAAAGAGAAGCAAAGCCATTCCTATCTCTATGCAGCTGGTTCAACCATAAGGCTAGAAACTGATTTGTCTGATTTTTACAGCAATTTTTTTCATTGTTTGCTAGAAAAAGGAAATCTGCTACCCTATTTGGTACTTGGATATTCCTCTACATTGTAATGAAGCCTTGTCGTGATCAGGATGAGCAATGGTCTGTACTTAAAACATCGTGACTGACCTCTCAGCCACACTGTTAAAGACCATGCAAAGATTAAAGTTTTCAAGTGGAATTCAGCTGCTGTGTATGTGTTATTCCAACTGATGCAGGTATGGTGACAGATGCACCTCTGCAGCTCTGATTTACATTTCAGTTCAGCGTTAACTGAAAAGCATACATAAATTTGTCCTTATAAACTGAAGAGAAGAAAAAGGAACAGGGATGAGAGCGTCAGACTGACATCTATTTGCAGTGAAACCAAAGGATTGAAGTCCACCATTCTTGAAGTGAAAGATTAATACATCCATTTCTTCCACCTGTATTTTTTGCCTGAACCTCTCTAAGGAGAACTTAAAGAGTGAAATGATACTAAGTCCATGATCCTAAAGAATAAAAGAAATACTTTTTGTCATGTCACAGCATTCTCCTGGAAAAACTGGTTGCTCATGGCTTGGATGGGTGCAATCTTTGTTGGGTAAAAAACCTGCTGGACGACTGGGCCCAAATTGATGCAGTGAATGGAGTTATATCCAATTGGTGGCCGGTCACAAGTGGTGCTCCACAGGGCTCAGTACTGGGGCCAGTTCTGTTTAATATCTTTATCAATGATCTGGATGAGTGGATTGAGTGCACCCTCAGTAAGTTTCAGAGGACACCAAGTTGGGCAGGGGTGTCAATCTGCCTGAGGGAAGGAAGGCTCTACAGAGGAATCTGGACAGGCTGGATCAATGGGCCAAGGGCAGCTGTATGGGGTTCAACAAGGCTCTGTGTCAGGTCCTGCACTTGGGTCACAACAACCCCATGCAACGCTACAGGCCTGGGGAAGAGTGTCTGGAAAGATGCACAGCAGAGAAGGACCTGGGGGTGTTGTTCAACAGCAGGCTGAATATGGGCCAGCAGTGTGCCCAGGTGGCCAAGGCAGCCAACAGCATCCTGGCTTGTATCAGGACTAGTGTGGCCAGCAGGAGTGGGGAAGTGATCGTGCCCCTGCACTTGACACTGGTGAGGCCGCACCTTGCATACCGTGTCCAATTTTGGGCCCCTCACTATAAGAAAGACACTGAGGTGCTGGAGCATGTCCAAAAAAGACCAACGAAGCTGGTGAAGGGTCTAGAGCACAAGTCTTATGAGGAGTGGCTGAGGGAACTGTGGTTGTTTAGCCTGGAGAAAAGGAGGCTGAAGGAAGACCTTCTTGCTCTCTACAACTACCTGAAAGGAGGTTGTAGTGAGGTGGGTGTCAGTCTCTTCCTCCAAGTAGCAAGTGATAGGACAAGAGGAAATGGCCTCAAGCTGCATCAGGGGAGGTTTAGACTGGATATTAGGAAAAACGTCTTCACCAAAAGAGTTGTCAAGCATTGGAACAGGCTGCCCAGGGAAGTTGTTGAGTCACCATCCCTGGAGGTATTTAAAAGACGTTTGGATGTGGTGCTTCGGGACATGGTTTAGTGCTGAACTGACAGTGTTAGGCTTACAGTTGGACTCGATCTTAAAGGTCTTTTCTAATCTATACAATTCTGTGTGTGTATTCTATGTGTATTTTCTGGCTGCAACCTCTGTTTAGCTCTTGTTGGGATGATAAGGTGCTGTTGCTTCTGCTGCTTCTGCAGCTGAGCAATGTTATCACCATCTAAATTGTGTTTCTGGTATCTGCAATGAATCTAAGTCATTTTTCAACTAGGTGGAAAGCTTTGTTGCTCTATAGGAAGTGTCCATCCTACTGAGGGTGCATATGCAAAAGACATATGCTTCACTGTCTGTAACCCTCCAGGTCCTACTGGGGTTTGGCGGCATCCTCTTCCCACTCCCATGAAGGATGGAGCTGAGTGCAGCTCACTATTGCAGGTAACAGCACTTATGCTCTGACAGTTGGTATGTTGGCCAGCTCTCTGCAAGGTGGAGAAGCCTGCAGGACTTGCTACATGCCAGTGTACTGAAATAGCATTTCATCGCTTCAAGAGCTTGTATGAACTGTGCATGGAAGCTGCTGCAGCTTTCCCTGCAGGTTTGGGCTTTCCAGCACCGCTGAGCCCAGCTTGGCTCCACTCTCGTGTCCACCCACAGCTCACAGCATACCCCACACCCAGCTTGGCAGAGGCATCTCAAGCACTGGGGTAGCTAAACTGTCTGGCCCAAAAACTAAAACAAATAAATCTGCTATGTTTCCTAGTTTTCTCTCCTTGCTTGGAAAGTGTTTTTGACTACTCCTCGCTCTCTTTCTCTCTTCCATCCAGTCTTCTGGCAGACAGCGTGTCCTTTTTTTCATACCTATAGTTTACCCTTTTAAAACCAGTCCTCCCAGTGTCATGTTCTTTCCCGAATTTTGGCCCTTGTCTCAGGGCACATATTCTGCAGAGGCCAGGATCCTGGAACAAACCATGAATTCCTTTCCTAACAGAAAGAGTCAAAGCTACCGTTGATATCACTTTTCACTTATAATGCCTTTTGGAGCTGGGATTTAGCCCTGCCTGTCTTCTCAACCCAAAATATTAACACTGGGACTGATGAACCATATGCTGAGTTTGATGAAACATTCATCAATTTTAGATTCTACTTGTTTAAAAAAGAAAAAGAAAAAAGATAAGGAACAACACAACAATCTTTCCTTCTAAAATTATTCAAATCATCAAAACAAAATTTATCAACAGCTAAGATACAACCACCAATTTTCCAGACCCTGGTCACATTTCTGATCTTGGCTATGGTGACTGTAGCACTCTAGCATTGGGAAGGTGAGCTTCTGTACAGTCTTGTCAATGTGGCAGGCCTCAGCATAGTAAACTTTACTAGTAGAGAGGCAGAAGGAGGTTTTTACTTATCTTGGGCATATCCCCTTGAAAGAAATTTTATTTCTGGTAAATCAGTGTTACCTGTGGCACTCTGGATTGAAATGAAAGTGTTTTCCCAGTCTTATCAGAAATTTATTATCACAGCAATTTCTGAAGTAGTATCATATCCACACAAGACTGGAGACACAGATATTGTCTTGAATATCAAATACATATTTTTTTTAAAATCATAATCTAGGTTTTTATGTGGCATGCTCTGATAATGGTCTTTGGGTCCCAAATAATTTAGGGCATGTAGTTGAACCTCTACAAATTCTCAATTCACATGAAGCAATTAAAAGAAATTATTAATAGAGGAAATCTGATGAGATTTCTTTTTTTTTTTTTTTTTTTAGAATATAGCCATTCAGAAAGTGGCAGCAAAATCAGTCAGACTGAACAGAACTTAAAGATCAGGATGCCTGCGACAGAAAAAAAACCAGCTAAACTTCACAGTGTAATTTCCTTTCACTTCATTTCTTATTTGGACTCTGTAATTCAGAATAAATGAAATTTAGATTACAGTAGCAAAATCTCTGCCCTTCGCAAGAAAATCAGTGAAAAGCTATGAGATTTAAAAGAAATAAAGGTAGAGCATCAGTTAACAGAAGATACATATGCTTACAAAAATTTTAATAGAGTCAGGATTGCAAGACAATGGCCAGGGAGAGAAAACATGAACTATGAGGTAGTTTCAGGATGCACACAATTTTGCTGAGCTATTAATATGATCTACCTTCTCTGTTTTTGCCACTTCAGCCACATTTTTCACCATGAAATCACTTCATCACTTTGCACAAATATGGCTGCAGCCGGTGAGAATCAGTAGAATAGAATGCTCTTTAATGTTAATTGGTCAAAAATTAAGTATGTAAATCACCATGGCTTCTGTTCCTTCAAGGATAAAGCAGAATATAAGTTACCTGTTTTCCAATTTTGTGTGCCAGTGAGCTGATATTTTGTTTCACTTAATCAACAATTTGTTTCTTGATTATGAACCTTTGAGAAAGGCTAAGAATGTGTGTGAAACAAATGGATTATCTTGGAAAGAAAGATGCATTCTGCTTTGGAGAAGAAAATAAAGAGATCAAAACAAAAAAAGCTGAATTGAACTAGCTCTGCAATTATTTGACATTGCAGGATAGGCACCTGAGTATCATGTACAGAGTAAACTCACTTCTCAAGCATATAGTGCCCATACTTCCCACTCTCCCTTCCTTTCTGTTCAGTTTTTACATAGACAATAAAACCTACTGTACTCATGACTGTGCCACTGCTGGAGACTTAGGTCTGGGATCTCCCTTCAGTCCCAACTTTATCATCATTTTCAGCGTGGCATTCTTAGACTTATCCCAAAGTTGGGAGTTAGGAACCTAACCCTTAAGGTTTATTAGACAGTTTTCTCCCTCCTTCCTCTCGTCCCTCTGTCTTACCCCTCTCTCCCACACACACACTCACACAGTAAGTGGGAATGATCCCTTTACAATGGCCCATATGTAAAATCAGTGGTTTGGTACTTGCTTTGCTGAATTGTAATTTTCCTCACCCCGTTACTATCTTTTAGCTGAGGCTTCTGAGCATCCTATGGAATCCTTCTCCAGATGTTTCTGTTGTTGAGTGTAGGACTAGTTATTGAGTAATGCTTTATGCTCACAAGTGAAAACTTCCCAAGAAGCCTGCCAGTGGCTAATGCACATTGCGGCAGTGTTAGCAGTGCAATATGTAAACGTCAGTCAGCTCAGAAGTTTCTGGTTGGTTTAAACTGGGGACTGCAAAGGTAGTTCTGCTAAGAAACCACCAAGTCTTTGCAAAACTTTCAAACTTTACTGGCAATGTTCAGTTTCTTGAGCCCACCCATGTGACACCAATGTGTTCAAAATTAGGTCATTAACACAATTACAAATAAAAGCCAAAGAAGTTACCTTGAATAAGACTCAACCTTATTTTGTGGTAATTCAGGATTTAATTAACAGATTTTCTGACACAGTAAAATCAGCAGAAAATAAACTCATCAGGGTCAGCCCCTGTGAGAAAACTATTAACCTTTGCTTAAATGCACACCAATTCTGGACTTAAGGTGGTAAACAATAGTTACAAGTGATTGCTGTGAGCATTAAAAAGTGGAAGTCTAGCAGTCATTCTTTACATTTAGAACAAGTAAATTCCATTGTAAGTTCATTCAGTACTAATTGTGGGAGCAGTTACTCAGGCTTCAGTGATGTGGAAATGAAAGAGAACAGTTTATGAAAAGTTACATTTCATTTATTTTGGAACCAGAAGGAAAATATGAAGGAAGAAATTACTGAAATTTTAGAATTAATAGATTTTTTTTGATATTTCGGTTTTGGGTGCTGTAATTTTTGCCAGGATTTATGACCAACTGATCACAAACCATAGAGACACAAGCAGCTGAAATTGAATATTTCTCTGGCATGTTATACATGTGCAGTCCAGTGCAAACATTGGTACAGTAAACTGACACATTCAGTGTTTCTTTTTTTGTTGGTTTTTTAGAATCTGTGTCAACATTCCCCTTCGGTTAAGCCCTATCATTGTTATTTTCAGTTCATGCTTTCATGAGTACTACGAAAAAGAAAATGTTAAATGTTTGTTTCCTCAAATAGAAACATTTACTGCCCTAATTATTTAAGTGGCTAAATTAAATGTTAAATAAATGTGTATCATTATATCTTGGGATTTGTCAAAGGACATTGGTTGTGTTTGGTGTGCTTGTCTGGAAGGACGTCAGAATGTTTTGGGAAAAGTGTGTCTATTGTCATTCCAGTGAAAAAAAGTGCTACTAGGAAAAGGTTAACCTGTAAAGACAAAGAGATCTGATGAAATTTTAGAAATGTAGTACTCTTCTCATTAGTACAAGCAGAGAACATTTTGTTGACAAACAAACATTTTGTTGTCCTGAAGTGTCTATTCCAGTTGAAATCAGAGCTGTGAATTGCTCTACTGGAAATCATAGACACTGTGAATTCCCCATACACTGACTGAAGTAATTTATTAAGCATTTAGCAATGACCTTGGCTCAAACAATCCAGACTTCTTAAGGATGAGAGTTTAAATTTATGAAAGCTGTCCTAGTTAGCAAAACTAGAGGGATCATCCCATTTAAAAGCTGTCATAGGCACCATTCCCCAAATTTGCTGTTTAGGAGAGTGCCTCATGGTGTAGCTTGATGAATTAAAGGCTATATTTTATCATCAGCAGTTTTCAGTTATTGTCTTCAGGAGCCATATACAAATTTTGTTGAATATCATGGCGAGTTTTTTTTCCACTGAAATAGCATCACTGTTTGTTCCAGCCAGATTTTGGACATGATTAATTGTTTTCTCAAAAGTTATTAATCCAAAGTGGTTCTGAGATGATTCTGATACATCCAGGAATCAGAAGTCCTATTTACAGGAAGCAAAAGAAAATTTCATCCTGGAGCATGGTAGGCTTGAGAAAATAGGAAGATTAGATGGGTAGCCAGACATTATTGCAGAGTGAGGAGAAAATCAGAAAATCCTCAGATTCCTTTTGAAGCATTTAGTCTGCTAATAGCTCACGATCAAACTCTTCACTGAAAATTTCAGTGTCTTCTAACTTTAGGCGAGATAGAAATAACACAAGATCTTAATGCAATACTCTCAGTTCTGGTTAAAATAAAAAAGTGTAAAAGTGATCATTTTTCATTATTTAAAAAAAATCCTCTTCAGTTTTCAAGTCTAAACTTTTCCTCTTTATTCTCTAAGTATATAAGTGAACACATCTGTAAATCCTTACTCATTAAGACTGACAATTAGAACTGAAAATCACCCGCACAATGAGCATATTTTCTTCTTGGCAAAGAGTACAGATTAACTAATTATGTCATGACACATGACAGTGCGACTGCACCTAAGATTATATGAGTAGCTGCCTGTTCAGAATGCAGATAACCAAAAGGATTTTTAGCTTGCCCCACTGACTGTCAGGGGGTGATTAACTCAAGTGATTTACGAGTGGAATGGTATTTCACCATTCATGGAGAGTCAAAGACAATATGTACTGTGTGATGTCATTTTTTATCTACTTAAGCACTTGAAAATGGATGCATTTAGAAGAACAATTCAGAAACTTGCTTTTATCTGCTTTTATCTTTCATAAAACCTTCCTGTCCCAAGGGCAGGATATACACTGGGGTTTTTTATATGGTACTAACATAAGATTTTTTTTTTTTTCCCAATCAATTCAACCATTTGGACTTCTCAGACTGGGATTCAATAAAGCTCTAAAAATATTCCCAAACAGATTCCACTAAATCGTATATATGTTCAGTTATGCCTGTTAGTCCCAGTCATCTGTTAGATATGAATGAATACATTTTAATAGAAAAAATATCTTTAAACCTAGAAAGACATTATAGGATTTCTTCTGGAAAATAAAATTTACTCTGACAGCTATTTCCTAAATCATCAATGAGAAAAAATAATTTACGATTAGAATGCTGAGCTCTTATAGTTGGCATTGTTCCTCTGACACACAGAAAGGCCCCTGAGATTAATTATCTACTGTAAAATATCACTGTGTTTCTTTGTGCTTCTTTTGCTCCTTAAATAACTGGGTTTAAAGAGATAAGAACTCACTAGAATTTTTTTTTACGTATCTAGACAGCTCCATGTAGTATTCTTCAGTTAATTTGGTAGCTTGTCTTTAGAAATTCACTTGTAAGTACTACTTCTTTAAGATTACTGGAGTGTACGGTTTTTTATTAACAGTGTGAACCTATGGATTCTCACCATAACCCAAATTACCATAACTGTATTATCCCCTTACAGCATAAGACAGCAAAGCATGTGCCATTCATGTGGAGTCCAAATTATTCTATCAGACATTCACATTTGAAATATCTGAACTTCAGTTCACTGTATTTCATATTATCTTTTGAATTCATCATTCTTGCTAGGTGTTTCCTCCATCTATTTTTTTTTTTTTTTAGTTATTGAGTTATTCTACATAAATTATTAATAAAGTAGTTTTGCTATGGAAATTCAAACAAAAGGCGTACCAGGGAAGATAACAAGAGTGTCTGGCTTTGGGAATTGGCAATGGGAATGGAAATCTTTTCATTGCTAAAATACTGATGTAAATTATGTGCAGCATAGTCAGGAAAATGTTTTGATTCAGAATTGTCCTGGATGTGAAAGGTTGCTGGATCTGTGGAAAACCTCATTTTCTTCAAAGTAATTCTGCCTAATCGTAGGACAAACACTGCATTTTGTGGTCAAGTTCATCCCTGGGATTAAAGAGAAGAGAGAAAGAAAGAGGGAAAGATTTTTCTGAGTCCTCTGCTGAAAGCTACTCTGTTGAACCTAGGGATACAACACTATATGTAACAGCATGATATAGTAATAAGCTTATTAAGTAGCTCAGAATATGCTACTATTAATATTTATTCTTTCAAATTTTTTTCTGCTCTATAATAAGATTCTGCAGTATAAACAAAGTCTTCCTGCAATTCTTTGGTTCTATCTGGAAAAGAAATGTAGCGATCTCCTGGGGTTTTCTTTGGATTTAAAGAAAGCCCTAAGGTTTCCTTTGAAGGGGCGTTCCTGGAGACTGGTTGGTATTCAGTGAATTTCAGAGTGTGGGGTTTAAACTGACAGAGACAATCTTGTAAGAAGGGGAGCTGTTAGCTCGCATCCTTTCCCTGCATAGATCATAGTCCAATAGGTGACTGATTGAATGTTTTTACTTTAGATGTTTCATAAATTGCAACCATAGTTAGACCGGCAGGTTTAGGTACCCAGTTAATATCAGTAGAGCATTCCATTCATTTCCATATGTGCTTAAGTTCTATATTCTAATTCTATTAGTTTATTTTTGTATTCTGATAGTAATTGACTCTAAGACACAAGTCAAAAATACTGTTGTATTTCTCTTAATGACTATCTATATCACCAGTGTATCCAAAAAGTATAATATTATTTACACTTTTCTGAGAATCATTAAAGAACAAGTTCTGAAAAAAATTGTTTGTTAAAAATGTTATACCTTGCATATTTGGAGTACTCATGTATGCAGAAGGATTTCTTTCAGTCTTAAAAGAAGTGCAGGCCCAAATCTTTAGCCTTGATAAGGTAGATATTTCACTGTCTTATCAGTGCCTCAAAGCAAGTAATTCACAGTTTCCAAGGAATAATCCCATGGGTCTTCGGTAGCACAGTAAATATTTACTCTTCTCTTAAGGAACTATGTTGCACTGGCTAAGCAGGGAAGGTTGCCTTGTGGAGGGACAGTGATAATGAGGGTGCAGGAGGAAATGGTGCAGTTAAGATACTCAGAAGTGCTTGATAAAGAGGGTGAGTAACAAGGTTGTGCTGTACTGACTGTAAGACAAAAACAAAAAAGGTGAAAGGATATGGAGGAGGATACTCAGCTATTGGTAGCCCCTCTAAAACAATTAGGTTCGGAGTCCGTAAGTGAGGAGGAGTGTAAACACGCTCAAGTGACTTACAGCTGGGGTGTCAAAAAACACATATGTCATACTATTTGTTGTTTGATCTTATGTGTTGGACAAGTAAACCCGTATTTAGGTAACATAGGCCTGGGAAAGATTTAGGGGCAGCGTACCGAACACTCTTGAGATTCCTGCCCTGCTGTAGGAAAGATCAAAGCATAGTGGTAAATTATGCCTGCGTGAGTCCCTGAAATATGGACAAAACCAGCAGGTTCGGTGTTGCCCTAGCAAGGACCAAGCTCTTCAGTGCCTGCATCCGTGCCTGTGTGCCTCTGCCCAGGCGCTGCTTCAGGGCTCCCCCGGTTGGCAAGGTAATGAAAATAAATTTACTCTTTGCTTTTCAACCATGGTTTTGTAATTGTTCCTGTGCCCTGCCTGTGCTGGCTCACACATGTGGCATAGTCAGCAGGATCCAGAAACACCCAGGCCACAGCTGGCAAAAAAGTTGGGGACCGGGGAGGCCACAATGGTGACTCCCCATATTCCAGGATGGCCCAATACTGAGCACTGGACCCCATGGCCACTTTCTTGGCTACACCGGCTCCACCAGAAGCTTATCCTGAAATAGATGCTGGGCAAGTGGTTCCCCCCCCCCAGACAATTGAAACAGCTGTGCACAGGTTGCCACAGAAAGTGCCGTCGGATTCTTCTCGCAAGTTAGCAGGAGATTGGGATGGTTATTACTTACCAGTCTTAGAGCTCTTGACCACAAAGTTACTGCATTACAGAGTAAAATGAGAGAATTGGAAAAGGAAGCTGGGACTTTACAAGAGGCAAAGGAGATCACACAAGAAGTAATTACTACTTAAGCAGAGTGGTGCCCGACAGGTTTGATCGGAACATGCTAGATTGAATCTATAGCTGATATTGCTGTTTAGCTACTAATGGGCAGGCTTCTGTGCTTGCCATGGGGCTTGCTTGCCTTACTGTATGTTAGAATCTAGTGCTTGTTAACATCTGCTTTTTGCTTTCACTGCTTGCTGTATTGGTGTATGGCTTATCATCTGACTCTGCTGTGCCTGGGAACATTTTGGTAACAACAGTGGCTCATGTGTGCATTACAGGATCTATCCGGACAGGGTAGCAGTAAAAAGAAGTATCAAAATGTAGCTTTTGAGAGGAGTCCCTGCCTCACTAAAACCCTTGATTATACCAGCAGTGACAAATGCAACAAGTAATGGAGGCATCCTAGCAAACACCTTGAGGGAAATTGGGGCTGTAATTTCAGGACCGTCTGTTTGGGTGGTGAATAAAGGAAAGACAGCAAAACCAAAAGGAGTTACAGCACCAGGAAACAAATGCAGCATGGTCTTGTACAAGCCGATGTCTCACGATCAGAAATATATAGGGAAATCACTAGTTGTATGGGACCTTTAAGCAAGACTAAGGTAAGCATTGTTGGTGCTACAAGGAAAAGAACTTTGAGGCCGTTTTTACAGCCTATGGAGCTGACTGTTGGGAATACTAAATTAACACATTAATTCCTCTATATGCCAGAATGTCCTTTACCATTACTTAGACCGGATTTACACTGTAAATTAAATGCACAATTAACCTTCTCTGAAGATTCTGTCCAGTTACATATTCCTGCAGAGAACACATGGAGAGCCCAGATATGCCTGCTAACTGAGAAGGAACCTGCAGAAGAAGGAAGTATTCCAGGTGAAGTATTACACAAAGAAATACCCATGGTGTGGTCATCAGGAATGCTGGGATGAGCCAAGAATGTGGCTCCAATAAAGACTGAACTAAAACCGGAAGCCCAACTGGTAAGAAAGAAACAATGCCTTATTAAATTGGAAGCCTGGAAGTCATTAGAACTGGTGATAAATTTCTTTTTAGAACATGGACAGTTAAGGGAATGTCAGTCAGAATATAATACTCCTATTTTGCCTGTAAAGAAGCCTCATTCTCAGGAATATAGATTAGTACAAGATTTATGAGAAATTAACGTGAGAACTCTACACGTACACCCTGTGGTCACAAACCCATATAACCTCCTCACCCCAATTCCTGACAGTAATACTTATTTTACGGTGTTGGACTTGAAAGATGGTTTCTTTTGTGTGCCTGTGGATGAACAGAGTCAGACCATTTTTGCCTTTGAATGGGAAAACCCAACTACAGGACAGAAGATGCAGCTCTGTTGGACTGTCCTTCCTCAAGGGT
The DNA here is from genome assembly GCF_949628215.1 of Phalacrocorax aristotelis. Classification (NCBI taxonomy): domain Eukaryota; kingdom Metazoa; phylum Chordata; class Aves; order Suliformes; family Phalacrocoracidae; genus Phalacrocorax; species Phalacrocorax aristotelis. The sequence goes on from NC_134277.1 coordinate 87,809,356, forward strand.
TTAAAAATAGCCCCACATTGTTTGGTAATGCATTGGCGTAGGACTTAGAGCAATGGCACAATGCATATAATGCCTTACACTGTTACAGTATGTAAAAGACTTATTGATTGGTTCAGATACCTATGAAGAGTGTTTGGAAGCCACAATCAGCTTGCTCAGTTTTCTGGGTTCAGCAGGTTACTGACTTTCTAAAAGGAAAGCCCAGACAAGAAAAGAAAGGATCCAATATATGGGATTTGAAGTCACAAAAGGACAGAGAAAATGAAGAGCTGAAAGAAAGGAGTCCATTTGCAGAATTGCTGTACCAACCTCAAAGAAACTATTAAGAGGAATTTTAGGTGGTGTCAACTATGGATTCATAATTTCAGCATTATACACAGGTAAAAAGGGCTCCAAGGCCCGATCAAGATATATTGACCTCCACCTCAACTGGGGAAGTTAGGCTTCCATTGACCAGAGACCCCAGATGAACTGTGCTTAGGAAAAAGGACTTGCCTATGTAGAGATTAAGCGCCTATTTTCCCCATGAGGATAGTTATAGAACCTCCTCAGAAAGCATTGTTAATCTAACTATGCCAAGATGATAGTCATATAATCTGTAAATTTAATCTTACAATTTATCCAGTCATTTGGGAGAATCCACAATAGCAGCAGTTTGACTGCATGACTGCACATCTTGCACTGCAAATCCCCCTAAACTGGGGAATCTTAGTTCTAGATTTAAATCAAACCCTTGAAAACTTGATAGCTAGTAATTCAGCAATGTTTGATTTCCCAGTAACAGAGGGTAAAGTAATAGCGTCCAGGTGTTATTACATGGTCATGGGTTTTGTGCATATATAAACTTAGTTGATAAGGATTGTTGCGTTCACACCCCAAACACTACTGAAAATCTAGATGATCAGTTAGACCAAATAAAACGAGTGGCAAAGTCAAGCCAGGACCCTGAAGCCAGGGCTTCAATAAAAATTGGATAGTTAAACAAAATATTACATAAACTTGGATTCTTCCTTACTGGATGTTTGCAAATCTTGTTACAATGTTGTAATTATGCTTGTGATTGTTTCTATATTATCTGGATGTATTAAAAGTATGATAGTAAGACAAGTTATGATAAATTACATACTGCTTATGAAAAGGTGTGAGACTTCTGAGACTCATGAAAAAGGTCTCATAGTCTCAAAGGTGGGAAAAATTATATCCTGCAGAAAATGAAATTTTCCTCTAAGTAATAACAATGGACCATGTGAGCTTTGCAAAACAGAATTGGGTGGACAGAGGAGGGAACTGAGAGATAGCGAAGCATTTGTTTTATGACTCTATCTTTGAAGAAGAACTAAGAGACTGATAAAAGGGAACATCCCACTTCAGAAGATGCTGAAAACTGAGTCATAAAGTATGAAGTCAAGGAGGGCAACTAATTGGGATGTTTATGCACGTTGATGAGAACTAAACCTAAGTGTCCTTTAGGTGAATTATCCTCTTTATAATACTAAAAATCATACCTATAAGTCAGAAAGCCCCCTACTCAGATAAGCCCCTTACTTTCTGAGCATGCGTGGCAAATTTAAAGGGAGCTGTACCTTTAAGGTGAAGTGAGAAAGAAACTAACCAATGACTAGCCAGGGGCCATGAATATTAGCTGTTACTGGCACATCTAACTGTATAAATACGTTGTAGTTTCTTGGCGTGGTGTGCTAGCTTTGTGAATTTACCACCTAGGACCCACCTTTGCGCAAATATGAAATGAATAAAATACCTCCTCTCTGTGTGTATTTTGGCATTTTGCATACCAGGTGAACGAACCCACTGTCAGGAAAATAATTTCACTAATTATAAACATCTGTGATATGAAGATCTCAGTGGCCTTCAGTTCCATATAAAGGCGGATTATTTCAGGTAATAAGCTAATTAATACACTCAGATTATTCATGAATAATGTATGAGAAGAAGAATAGAAAGCATTAATGTCTTTGAAGAGCTTTCCTGCTGTAGCCAAATATCTTTTTAAAGGATCAGTTACTGTAGCTCTCCAGTAAGGGCCAGAGCTAGTAAATTACAATAGTGAACAACCTGATCAAGATATGTTTGATGGAAATTCAACATCTTCTTGATGTGCAACACTGAATTACAGAAATAGACTAACTGCATATAAACTTAAACTCCAACACTGGTGTACAACCAGAGGCTTTTTTATACTGCACTTTTTATGTTTTCCTCCTTAGAGTCTCAGGGGGCTTTCGGATGACCAGGAACAGCTTACTGCAGAGTTCATCTTGCATCTCGCCAGTGCTAAGTGAGCCTCATCTACTGTATCTCAGGAAAGAGCAACGTGAAAAATACATGCTGTGATTTCTCGTTTTACCATAGTGCATAACTTATGCCCTCTTTGTTGTTTCTAGTTTCCTTTATTGACAGTTTTAATTTCAGTGCATTTCCTTCCAAAATGAAAATCATATTTTATATTCATTACGTGCTAGAGGTATGGCAATTTAGAGGCATGGAAGAAACATCTGGTAAATAAAGAGAAGATCAACTAAGAAACTAGTATTACCCCTACATAGCAAGCAAGTAACATGGACAGAAGTTGCCTGGTTTTCCATCTGAAAAGATAGAAACAGATTTCTATCTGAAAATAACATATCAGAAGGTAAGAACAGCTTTTATCCAGCTCACAGATGCCAACATTTGTTACACAGCAAAGACTGAGTTTTTCCTCTGCAGTCAGGCTTGACTTTCTCCAACTTTTCCTTGGACAGGTAACAAAAAAAAAAAAAAGAGAATAGTTTTCTCTTTTTCACTGTAACTTTAGTGTCTTTTGAAGAAAGTGTTTTGAGACTCCTGTGCCCAGTTCATCCTCAAGTTCGGTGGAAGTTGTACAGTTTTCTGATACTTTTACAAAAGTTTAACAAAGATGCAGCTATGAGCTATATCACTGCAAGCACCAATCCTCTTTAACTTTTCATTTAACTCTATTTGAATTCTGTATCAGTTCAGAGAAATCCTGAGTGTTTGCATTTTTTTCTAAAATTGTCGATTCAGTGTAATTATAGGTATGTGCTTACTCCTTATCATATGGGGTCTCTCACCAGAGCTGGAACAACTAGATTTTTCTGAATCAGCATCTTCTTCTCAAAGGTAAAGGCCGAAAACACAGAATAATTCATGTTGAAAGGGACTTCAGGAGGTCATGTATTCCAGCCTCTGTTTATGAAAGTCATAGAGTAAGGCTGCAAACCAAACCTCCTGTATTCTGAGGACAGTTTGACCTAAATCCTGTGTTGGGGTTTCAGCGTTGTTCTTGGCATTTTGAGAGTTCCACACCCATTTTAGGAAAACTCACAAATTAAAGTTGTTTAATGTCTTTTCTTCAATATCATCTGATTTATAGTCACGTTTAATGGTGGTTTTTAAAAGTGTAGAATCAGCTGGTTATTTCTTGCTGAACAAAGACAAAGAATGTTCAGAAATTCATGTCTTTTAGGAAGTTTCTCAGGTATCTAGGTTCTTTTTTGATGAAATCTGATGATTATTCACTAGATGAAAAATGAGAGTGTTACTATACACCTCTGGTTTTGTACCCAGTTTTCTCCAACGTTTGAAAATTCTCCAAACTGCTCATTTTAAAAAATTCATTAATATTTTCTTTGGATAATGGACTAACATATTTCAAACTATTACATGTTTTTTAATTCCTACAAATAATATAAAAATATACTAAAAAAATTTAAATTACCCACATTAAAATTAGATTAGAATAACAAAGAAAATAAATTCATTCTCTACTGTGCACATATCTGCAAACATACCTTCCTAAAACACAGTCAAAAATTTCAGAGAAATTCAGAAGATATTTCATGAAAATGAAAATTAATTTAGATGTATACAAAGTTGTGCAACTAAAATTCATATTTTTCAAAAATTCATTTCATAATCTATCATATTACACAGCTTCTCATTTGTTAATATATTTTATAGTCTTCAAATGGGGGAGGGATAGCTGCTGATTAATTTCCAGAGCTTCTCTGACTTCTTTTCACAGGCTTCCTCCTTCCAGATAGACTATAAGCCAAACCTGGCCTTATTCAGAATTGCTCCCTCTCCACCCACCCTCAAAGTCCAGCAGGTCACCAGGAGCTTCTGGTAAAAAAAGCAAAATTTCATCATAATGCCTAGCCTATGAAAGAAGTCAAGGACCTCCTCAAACTCTGGTGAGAAAGGGTAGTGGAAGCTACATTTCAAATTTAAATACAGGAAAGCTTCCAGAGGGAGACAGTGGGAACAATGCAAGAATTTAGCTAAAGAAGGGATTGAAAGCATAGGAGAAGAGAAGATAATTTAAAATCTCACAGCTAACCTATTTCATTACCTCTGCTATTCTGGTCTCTGTGGAGCATCTCTGTAAAGGCTGTGATAAGCATTTGATGGATCTGTGTAGGATGCGTGGGGTTTTGACAGAAAAAAAAAAGTTTGATCAATTATGCAAAATTTTTTTGGTATTAAATTACAGGATAGGTAAAAAGGGATTGTGGAAATGGAGCCTTGAGCTATAAGAATATTAGTGCACCAAACAGTGGCCTTGTATGTCACTAGGCTCCCTATGAGTTTACCTACACTGAAACTCTCGGTAAAGCACATTATTTTCAAGTGAGAATATCTGCAGCAGCACACTTTATCTTAGAGCTCAGTGATGTATTGACATAGCAGTGATGTTGCAAGCCAGTAAAGCTTTGCACTGCTACTCTTCCCTCAGGTAGCCAGAAGCTGTTCCAGACATGTTTTGCAAACTGAGACAGTACTCATCAACAGTTATTTCCACTTTGCTCTGCATTGTCTGAACCCTTTCTAAATTCTGTCTTACTTTGCTGAAATAATGACCCTTAAGCATAGGACACCTTAAAAGTAACTCACATGTCGCTTTTAACTTTTCCTGATTCATATGTACTTTGGCAGCCCAGTACAGAATGTCTTTGCCTAATGCACATCTATGATCAGAACAACATGTATACATTCTTATGAAATAATCTGATTAATTCACACATTCCATGCTTATTTATTAAAATAAGACATTATTTCAATCTGGTTTACCATATTAACTGTAGCACTTCTAATTACATGTACCTGAATATTAGCATTTGCATGATGTGTGACCAAAGGAATGATGTATGGGTCACTTCATCTGAAATGCATAAAACCATAGCCACACAAATCTTTGAGTTTAAAATGAATGGCAGTTCGCTCTTTTCCTATACACATTTTCTAAATAAGAAAGAGAAGGATAGGGCTTTCCACTGGAGACCAGGGAGAAAAACTGGAGGCAAAGAGGACCTACCCCTGGTGAGGATCAGGTCAGAGAATACTTAGGCAAACTGAACAAATACAAGTCCATGAGCCCTGATGGGGTGCACCCATGAGTGCTGAGGGAGCTGGCTGAAGTAATTACAAGGTCACTCCACAATCTTTGGAAGACATGCCTGAAGATTGGAGGAAAGCAAATGTCATCTTCAAGAAGGGCAAGAAGGACCCAGGGAACTACAGGCTTGTCAACCTCACTTTCATCTTTGGAAAGGTGATGGTACAACTAATCTTGAAAACCATTTCCAGGCACATGAAACACAAGAAGGTCATCAAGAGTAGTCAGCATGGATTTACCAATGAGAAGTCATGCTTTACCACCTTGATAACCTTCTACGATAAAAAGACCAGCTTGGTAGAAAAGCAGTGGCTACCATCTACCTAGACTTCAGTAAGGCTTTCAATGCTGTCTGCCATAAGATTCTCATAAAGAAACTAATGAAGCATGGGCCAGATGAGTAGACAATGACATGGACTGAAGGCTGTCTGCATTACTGAGACCAGAGGGTGATAATAAGTGGAACAATGGAGGCCGTCACTAGTGGTGTTACCAAGGGGTCAACACTGGGTCCAATCCTGTTCAACATATTCATGAATGATATGGAAGCTGGGGCAGAGTGGTCCCTCAGCAAATTTGCAGATGACACTGGTTCTCTACCTTATATTACAATAATTTTTATTAAATAGCATGCATGCAGACAATTTCTTCTGATCCAAATGCTGTTTTTATATTGTGTACATTACCAGAATATTTCATTTCCCTACAGTGATAATTAGTACAAGTTATGAGGTAAACATCGTCTTATGTTGAGTAAACAGTTCTTGGAGAAAACATCTGTTCATGCAATCATAAATAAATGAGGTAGATGTTTGATACTGAGCTTTCTTTTTCTTTCTTTCTTCCTCCTACCCCCCACTACTGGGTTCCAGAAATGACATCAATTAGCAGTTAAGATCTTTATGCTTTTCCATTCCACTAAACAGTGATATTTCTGAGTGTACTATAGAGAAGTAGTGATATAGACATCAACTGGAAGATCAACTGATTCCTTGATGACAACTGCTTTTTACTCTATCACACGACTTACACTGTGTTTTAAAGATACAAGGTTATTTTCTCCTATCTATTACTGTCCTGAAAAATCTGATAGTGCTCCAGTGGACAACAAAGGTTAAAATTTTTAGAGGTGTTTTACTTTTTGAATGGTTGGCAGTGAGGCTCAGGGTACGTGTGTTCCTCTACCCCACCTCCAGATCTATAATGTTCTCACTCCCTAAGGACTCCTTTCTTCTGCTCCAGCTATATATCTAGACCCATGGAAACTTAGAGGTGTAGAGAGGCTGACAGAAGGACAGCAGGTCCTTGGCAAGGCAAGGCCTGGAGAGAATAAATATGATCTCAGCCTGTGGTGCAGTGGTGATTAGCAGAAAACATTTCTTCAAAATGCAATGTTAGAATTGGAAGGGAATATTTTGGCTTGAGTGAAAATTCACTTAAAAATGCATTCTTTCTCCCCACCTCACCCTGATCATTTCTGAAGTACCTTCTAGGTCTCCAGTGGAAGATATAATAGGAATATGCTCCTATAGGGCCAAGAGCAAAATACCATTTGGAATTCTACCTGGGAATATATTTGAGAAATTAATTGTGTCCTGGGCAATTTCTTTATTTATTAACTTATTTTTAGACAAAATATGAAGGAGATATATACGGTGCTAATTGTGTGAAATGTGTTCCATAAGGAGTATTTCAGGAAATGCACAAAATTAAGGAAAGTTACAATTGAAAATCTAGACTAGTGTTTCCTGGCCTTTCGCATGGAGACAAAATTGCTTACAACGTCCTTTGAAGTTGTTAACTTCACTGCAAATTAGGATGCGAAACAGACTATTATGACCATAGGATATGTTTACACTTCAGTTTTCCTTCATGTTTTAAATCAAGCCAGTGGGCTGAATTGGTCATTGCTAAATTGCATACATTTCCACACAAGTTAATGATGATGGTCATTGAAATTACATGACAGAAGTCTCTTTATATTGTTCTACAGTTGTCCACTTGTATACCTTGTTAGGTCATTATACCAGAAATTATCATAGAAAATGGATACTCTGGAAACTTTATCTTACCATGCTTTCTGAGATAATTTTGCCTTTTGCTTCTTATGTCATTTCTTCTGTTCCTCCTGTGCAAACCATAACAGTCTCCTCTGAGAGAGCACCAGACAAGCCTGGATATGAACATCCCACTGCTATTATGGCTGGAGGTCAGATGCTACCTGGCCTATGGGATGCTAACCGGGTGGTCAGCTGGTATGCCCTACAGAGTACTAGGTCCATGGTGTGGCCTATGGCTGAGGCAAATCTCTGCATGGTGAAGTGGAAATGTTAAACCTGAGAGGTTAGTTTTGACAATTGCATTGGTCTCTGTGGTGCGTGGGAGAGGTAGGATCTGTCATTCTGGAATGTCACTCCCTATGGCCGCATATTGCGCTCTATGTGGCTTTTTTTGGTTGTAACACCATGAGGACTGTAAGATGCCAGTAATGGTAAGAGTGCTGGGTGCATGCACCCATGGCAGGGCACTTCTAGATTTCTTAGATTTCTTCTAAGGGCCACTTTTTGTTAATTTTCTCCAGAAGCAGTCACAGAATTCTTTTGCCAGGTTTCCTCTGAGCTAGTAAGGAACGTGATATGTTAGGTTGCTCTGACAAGGACTGTCAAGCAGCCAGGGAAGGGAGGTGTGAAAAATTAGTGCACTGTCCCTGCAGTGTGGTCCCTTGTCCACATTATGGTGTTTGACCCCAAATTTCAGTACTTGTCCAGAAGGCAGATTGTCTTCTTTTGCCTCACAACACCTAGTGTATTTGTGGACAATGTGCTGCACTTTGATGCCTTTTCAGGTGAAGTTTTGGGTGACCTCATTACAATATAAGTACATTAGACAAATTTCCTGGCCACTGGTTGTTATCCTTGACCTTCATGCAACTACCTTTCATTTTCCTGAAAAAGCAATATTTCTGTCAGAAGCTACTCAACCATGTTTCTCCATGCGTTCCTACTGGGAAATTCTCCAGGCAGCAAATCTTCTTCCAGGATAATCAGACCAAAAATTCAATTTATTCCAGGTTATCCTTCTGTGCTCCTAGGACTAGGATTGCAACATCTTGTTTTTCTTGAGTAGCAGCTGTAAGGAGTAACAAAATGCTTTGCAGGAGCAAATACTGAAACAGTTGTTTCCCAGAATGAGGTTTTATAGCTTTTTGAAGCCTTGGGCTCACTAGGTTAAAAGAAATTTTGGACCAAAACATTGCAGGAATCAGGTATCAAAGGAGGAGTGTAGTTTACAGGCTGTTGGTCCATTATATTCTGTGGAGAGTAGTTCATAAACCAGGAAATCCTCTCATACATTATTTTTTTTAGCGTGACCAGAAAGTGGGGTGTTGTGCAACTTTCTTCCCTAGCATGTGACACATGAAATATAGGTCATCAGGTAATAAGGTACTCTAAGTAACTCAGGTACCATTGCTCAGTACACTTTCCAATGTCCCAGCTGAAGTTGGAAAATGGTAATCCAGATAACCAGGATTATAAAATCACTCAAAAGATACAGGACAATCAAAGAGAATATACTTCAGAGCAGATCCTTTTAATAACTGACAATACTTTTTTCAGAGATAGAGATTTCAAAAAGAACCATCAGGATTTCCCCAAAATTTTACCTAATTATTGCAATAAACCAACTTGAAACTTCACTGGTGCAGAATGAGCTAATTGGTACTGTAATTTGTGATAAATGGCAAATTTCCCATACCATGACATACAGTTAAAATATTAGTGGGATTTTGACAAAATAGTAAAATAAGGAAACACAATCGGCTAAGAGGATTGTCTAAACAATATTCTATTTAACGAATAACAGCATTCACTGAGATTTACATTTAAAGGATTTAGTCAGAATCACTGATATTTAACTGTCTGTTTCAAAGAATGATTCATGCAGTATTCTGTGGAGACAGTATGGGGGGTAGCCTTTTTCCTGGAAAAGAAAGGTCTTCACAACTCTTCAATGACAAAAGTAATTGGACAACACAGTGGAGACACTGGTGTGTGGCTGGCAATGGGTTTAAGTTTGACAAGGTGATCTATGGTGTCTCCATGAAATCAAACTCTCAGCAAATGTCTAATGATGTAATACAAAGCAATGTCCCCTGCAAGAGCCGCAAGCTGAGCATGTTCTTGGGGCTTCTACAACATATGAGACTGATAGGAATAATAATTAAAAAAAAACCTGTCTCAGTGGTTTTTATTGTGCTATTTTTATTTAGATGAACAGAGCCCTCTGTACCCACAGTTGTTACAGGGGGCCAGCTACTATAAAAAAAAAATTAAGACATTATTTGAAGCTATCATGCCTTTTAAGCCGAAGTGTTTCAAAACTGATCAGAACAAGAAAATATTGTAGCTGTTTTCAAACCTTGTTCTAAAAAGGCCATAGCACAGAGACGTACTGAAAATGCTGGTGCTGGCAGGAGGCTTTGGCAGTGGCATCAAGCAGATTTGGCACTACCTGTTTTGATGACATTCAGCCTTCTGCATGCTTAATGTCTGTATGAATGTGTGTGGAGAAGTACCTCTTTAAGGAGTCATGACTCCCCTGAGTCTCCCACATTCCCTGGGTGTTCCCATCTGAACCATTTCATATCCATATGGCAGAGAAGCAGCTTTCTTTCAGATAAGAGCGCAGAATATATTTGAAATTCTGGAAAGGGGGCTGTTTCAACCTGGTACAGACACTATCCCAGCTGTCAAGCAAAAACAATGACAAAACAATGCAGAATTTCGAAGAGTTTTGATACTCATCCAAAAACCATGGCAGCTGGGTTATCAGTAAAACACAGCAACAGAATTACCTTTTATAGTACTCTACTGTACTTGATGTAAGGCCCTGGTTATTTATTATGAGACAAACCCAGTACTTTGCCAGTAGCGAATACGTCCTTTGAAGTTTCTGTAGAAATAGAGACTTAGTCTGACAATGGTTGGCAAGTGGCTGTCTTATCTCATAATACCTGCAGTTAAGACTAAGAGGATTGCAATTTCCAGTTTCAGTGACATAATAGATGCTTCTTATAGGAAGAATGACTGTAGACTTCAGAAAACTCATCTAACATAACTAATAGTAAAATTACCATAAAATTAGAAATACCTGAACACTTAAGTGGAAATGTTCGAGAGTAATGTAAAATCTGTTTCCTTCACACCACAAAGTAGGTATGCATAGGACAAAAGTGAATTCTAGTACATACACCTATGTAAAAGGAAAAGTAAGTATCTGACACTGTTTTGGTTTGGTTTTCTTTTTTAAACTTTGAAGCAAGAAAGTCCTTAAGTGCCAGATATGCAGGATTTTCCACAGACCTTATTTGTTTTTACTCAAACTTACATCTCCTGAATTAATGTGGCGTTGTGAGAAGAACAGCCACAAGGTTTTCTGTTCAATTAACGGGTTTTCTTAGCATGTTTTAAAGCTCTAAACCCAATAAAACGATTCAAAACACTACATGCCATAGGTTGGGCAGCCCTCAGGATTCTCCTTATAGCAGTTGATGTTGTAATAGATGGCTTTATACACTGCCATCATTGACACATTTTTCCAGTGTGGTTTGGTTGCAAGAAGCTGGAGTCATTATAACTGAATAATCAGTTGTGCAAGAAACAACATGACATATTCCGCAGCCCAAATGGATCTATATGCAATATAGAAACTCCAATATTCAAAATCCATTATTTGAGAGTATTTATAATATTGTGAAATTCTTCATCCTGTCTTTCTGTATAACTGAATCTTTGCATTTCAAATTTATTGCAATGAATGGTTATGAGAAGTCTTTCTAGTGGGCAGAAATATTAATCATACTTGCAAACATGAAAGGCAGTTGGAACGAAACTGGGCTATTAATGAAGATTATTTTAAATCCAGTACACCTTTAAAAACATTAATTGCATAGATTTCCATAATATTACAGATCTCAGATGGTGGTTGTTAAGAAACAGTCACCTGAGCATTTGAATTATGTAACTGTTACTGCACAAAACAGTTAATTTTAAGTATAGTAACCAGAATAATGTTATAAATACATATACATGTGTTTAAAAAAATTCAGTGCAAGTGTTTCTTCCTCTGCAGCTATGTGTTTTAATCATTATAGTTGAATGCAATGAAATTTGTGAAGAAAGTACTACCATTTATTAGCTCAGCTGATGTTACTGGGAAAGACAGACGTATCTTATTATATGTTATTAGTCATACCAGTCTGAGATATCAGACATGCCACTAATTTTAAAGGCAGGGGTGGAGGGGGGTGGGGGGGTGGGGGTGGAGAAGAATAGGAAACTGGAGCACAGTTACCAAAGAATTCTAAATATTGGTTATAGAGATGTATTTTTAAGGGCTGCATCAAGTTTGGAAGAAATGAAAAATCTTTAAAAGTCAAGTATAATATGACTTCATGATTTTCCTTAGTGGTCTTCAAAGATGATGGTCTAGCTGAATTCAGGCTTATTCCTGGAGGCACTGTCTTTATCAAAGTTACCACTTAATTCATTCCACCTTTCAAATATGAAATTCGTAAACAAACTATGGAGTAAAGAAGATAAGTGCCGTCTTATCCAATGGCAGTGCATTATCCAGTTTATTCTGATAGGAAGGGGTTGGGAAAAGGCAGTAAAGTGAAAAGCATGGAAAACCTGCTAAGCCTGCTAAGAAGGAAGGTTAGCCAAGAATTAACTTGTTTCTTTACATGGGGAGTTCCTGAGGACATGAGTAATCCAGCTGAATTGTGCCAAAAGAAGTACAAAAGATGGGTGAAGATGATACTTCAGTAAAGGCCTGTTGGAGACTGCTCAATCTATCCTTCCTTCCTCCCTTCATATTAATTTTCTTGTAATTTAATTTCAAAAGAAAAATGAGGATCAAGTTCAAACAGTGTTGAAACATTAAATTTAAAATTGTTTTTATTTTTCATGTTTCCAAATACTTTGTACTCATTATTTTCCAGTGATATATATAATAAATCTATTTCTTGATTTTTCTATTTTTATTATTTCATGGAAAATTTGAGTGTAAAATCAAACAATTAAAAAAATAATATTGTCACTATGTATGTTTGCACTGCATTTAAAAAAGAATTTGCAGATTTTCATAGCACAGAATTTTTTTATCCATGGGTGTTTTTTATGGGCTTCCTTTACAAGTATTGTTTAGGTACTCCTGTTATAAGAAATAACACAAGCATAACTTGATGAGAAATAGCTAAGAAAAAATTATAATGTTTTAGCTGGTAAAATATTCTGTAAGAATGAGGTTTGTACTTTTTTTGGATCTCTCAGGGTCTAAATCTTTATGGTGGTGAATGCTAAAAGGATGTCTGAAATTAAAGCAATTATCAATATATAAATTCTAGAATTCCCAAAAGAAATAATTTTGTGTTAGCAGGACACTTTTTTTCTGAAGGGACTTAAAATTTGAACTGCTAATTGAAACAATGCAAATATATGTTGAGGTGAGACATAAGTCAGGATAATTTGACTTTTAATAGGTATATTCTTATATGTATACATATACAAATTATATACATATATGTGTTGATTATTAAGCTTCCATTTAGCTAATATTAACTTTTAAATGGTCATTATTCAAAAGAGCATGGATTAAAATTATTTTGGTATAGCAGCATAGAAAAATTACCATCTGAATCTAGTTTTAAGAAACATCATTTACAGAACACTCAATGCTGCTGTGAAAGTTTTAAATATGAATCAAGTTTAAAATCTTCTCATACTTTGTATGACAGTTGTTATATTAGAATGCATGGACCATGCTATACAGAATGAGTGTACGAATATACTTCTTTCTTTGTTTTCAGAAACTGCACGAAAGGGGCACATGTCCACGTTTCTTGTAAGTGCATGAACATTTAATGGAATTTACGCTGTACCATATTTATCAGCTGAAGTTTTTGTGCAGCAAGCTTCCTGTGTGATTTTGAGCTGTATACGTGCACTACTAAGAGAAATTCAACATACTGTGCTCAAAAAATGTTGCAGCTGACTAAATTTAGGATTCTGTTTCACAGCAGATAAGAAGGTATTCTTAGAAAGTGAGATAAAATCCTGTTCTCTCTGCCCTGTGTTCAGGAGATGAACTGGTTTAAGCCATCCAACCAAAACTACATGCAAAAGAAAACGCCAACAAGATTTTTTTCATAAAACAAAATCACTACACTACTTCGATCTTACAGGTACAAATGTTAGTATGATGGAGGGAAAGGCAATGTATAGGGCAGGGAATGGCAACATATGGGGAGGAAAAAGGAAAGACTGAGAGCATAAGTCCCAACTTAGATTGCTGTAAACTGCCACACAGTTCTTCCTTGAAACTTTATACATCAAATTTTGAAAAGACGTCTTTTGTCTCTATTACATTTTTTACATTAAAATGAAAGTGTAAAATATAAACTAACACAAAGGAGCCAAGAATAATCCCTTATCATGTATTAAAGAATTACTGTCCACTGCTTTTAAAAAATAAACTGATATGCCCACTACTCCTTTTCCAAAAAAAAAAAAAAAAACAACAACTCAAAAAAGCAGGATGTCAGCTGTAGTTAGCACACGGGAAATTAATTAAACTTATATGGATAGGAGTGAAAAGTTTTCTTTTAGTCAAAAAATTGTCACTGAAAGGTACAGATTCAGGTCAGCCAAACATTTTACATGTACTTTTTGAATGGATTTGGCAAGAAAGTGCAATAAAAAGAGGTAAAAGCCCTTTTGGAAATGCTTTAAAATTTAAAAATTTCATCCTGAACTGTTTATTATCCCATCTTAATTGCCTAATCTATTCAGAACAGTTACTCATTAACTTACACTTTTACTGCATGTTAACATATGTATCTGTATTAACTTACATCAGTATTCAGAGTGGTTATATAGATATTCAGGACAGTATAACAAGAATGCAAAAAAACCCAACCATTTTCAGAATTCTTTCTTACCAGAATAAAATGACATTTAAAAAAAAAAAGAAAGTGAATGTATCCCAAAAAACTATTTGTTTTCTTTCCTCTTTTCATTGAACTTTTTTTTGTAATTGCTTCTTTACACTGGTCTGTGTAACAAGTTTGACGTGTCTCTAGCACTCAGTTATTATCGTTCACAAAAAAATGTTCCAACAACAAGCCAAATATTTCTTGAAGTGTCTAATCAGAATATGGGTGGTAATAACAGAAAATGTCAAATATAATAAGTATTTTATATATACACTGTAAGAGATTTAATTTTAGAGACAATATTCTGTCTCTATTAAATTCCAAAATGAAATTCAAACTTCAGCTTTGACAACAGACCAGCTACAATGTCTTTTCAGGACATACTAATCATGTGTGACCCTTTGTATTACTTGTTAGACAATGTATGTAGACAGACAGAAAAACTGAATATCTTTAAAGGCATATTTTTCTTCTGGATGTGTTTTAAGTCTCAGCAAGCTCTGTTAAACTCTTCTGAATGGTATATATTAGGGATACTTTTGAACCAAAGGACTTCTTTTAAACATACTATAATAGCATACTGGAAGGTTTAGCTTTGAACACTTACAATAGAGAATTGGAAAGGTCCCTGTGTCAGGTTTTTGCTTAGGAGATTGTGCATACATTTCAGATGATTTTGCAGTCTAACAGAGGATGCTGTAGCAGTCCCTGCTCTTACAAAGTGAAAACGGAACGACACAGGTTCCCTTTTTTAAATTTTTTTTTTTTGGTTGTTCTGGGTGTTCCTGAAAACACTGGGAAGCACAATAAATAGCTTGTTACAGCCTGCCTTTGTGCCTTGATGGAATACCTGTCCTATGTGTACAGCCGTTGCTGTTGATTCCTATTTGACTCCAGTCTTCCTATGTTAGGGTGCAAGGATATGCCACTGCTTTTTAAGCCCAAGATCTACCAGTGCAGACTAAGTTTCCAGTACCTTTCTTGACAGACACACAAACCAGTTCTGTTACTCTTCTGATACTCTAGTTGTTTAGAAGTACAATCACCTTCCTTCCCTGCCACCATTACCCTGGTTTCAAGGTTCCTTGCGTACTTAGATTCTTAAAGAACAAACCAACAATTTTAAAAAAAAAAAAATATATATATATATATAAACCAAAGGAAGGAATTTCTTAGTCTCAGGCATATTAATCCTTAAGAGGACACAAAGCTGCTTTTGTAAGAAGAGACATAGTCACTACATCTCCATACAGAAAGTAAATCCACTGCTGTAGCTTAGAAAGAGTAATTTTACTTTGATGGACCTTATTCTTGTTTGTTCATTAATATGTCCATCCCTCAAAACAAAGGAATGTCCTCATTCTAAAATACAGATTATGTCACAATCGAAAGGTGTGATGAAAATCACAGATGTGTCTTGAAATATATCATTCTGACCTAACAGTAAGTCTCATTTCACTAGTCATTGCAGCACAGCCTTCATTCCCTGTTCCTGCGCAACTTCCAATGTTGCAGATTTATTCTATATTCCCTGATTAAAGTGTAATTAAAGATCATGTCATAGCCAGAGATGCTAAAAAAAAAAAGAAATAAAATTAAGTATTTTCCAGATAATAAATACAGACTCTTGGTGACTGAGAGTGAGAAATCATTTGTTCAAATAAATTGTTCTCTCATCATATAACGCATATTCTTTAAACTGTAATATGTGTGTTAGACCCCAGCCTGTAAAGATATTGTCATATTTTTGCTGATAAAGAATGCACTTTTTGCAGGCTAGAAATATTAGATTAGATTTTAGCATCAGAGTAAGAGTGTTTGTTCAAATATGATGAAACCCGTTGGTGAAATGTATATTACGGTACTGGTTTAGCTATATTTTTAAACAATCTAGTATTAAAATGTAAAAACTGAGATTATTACAGCTTTTTTTTTTTTTTCTTTAAATTCACTTTTTTCACTTACCTCTGTGGATGTTATGTGTCATGTATGTAATTTTGTGCTCAAGCAGACAGCAGGTGATAGAGAAACACAAAATGAAGATTAAAGCTCTTGCTGTCATCATTAAGTGCCAGGTTGTGCTCTACCTTTGGCGGATCATAAATACCTTTATTTTCCTTACTGTCCATAAGAACTACTGAAGGAGTGCTATGCAATTTGTTAATTTCAAATTGTTCTTACAAAGTAAAAAATTCCAGAATTAAATAATACTTGGTTTTTGTCTTGAATGAAAGCTTAAAATCTTCACTGAAAGTTAGAAAACTTGTTCATCTGGACATCAGTGGATATTATGCTACATTTTAGTCAGAATAAAGATCTAACCTGTAAGTTGTGGGGGCAAATATTAAGTTACTATACATCAGCACTGATCTTTGCATTCACTGAGAGAAATCCTGAGTCCATAGAAACTGTAATTTGTTTATACTAATTTGATGCCGATCCAAATTCCAACCTGAAACATGCCCTGAATGTGAATTCAATATCTGCAATGTGGAGGTTATGGTGTAAAGAAAATATGACAGAATTCAAGATACTTGCTAATACGAAAAGAATGAAACTTTAAGAAGCTTTCTTGCTTTAGGATGCTGCATCAGTCTGAAACGCATTATGTCTGATGATAAACTGATTGATTTCTAGGGGATTAAAGCTCCACTCATTGTTTATCTTTGACTTTGAAAGATATTGTAGTGGAAGGAAGATACATTGCCAAGTAGGTTAAATTTGTTAAGTATATTATCAAGTGCTTTACATTAAACAATAAACAGTCTACAGATGCATTAAAAAGAAACAAATCAAAAATATGTCAAAACTGAAAAGCAACCAAATAAAACAAAGCAGATCTCTTGAAAAAAAAAAAAAACCAACAAGGAATATGCGTTACTTGGGAAACAGTATTTTGACGAGGATAGGGATGTCAAAACCTTAGCTGAGCAGATGACAAAACTCAAGCCCTGTAAAACCATTCTGGCATACTGCACAACAGTTCTGAAGTCAGCATGTGCCAGTGCTGAGCTAACAGAAGTCGTCTTACTGTCATCCTCCCTCACTACTCTTTCATTTTGTTTTAGCAGCATGCCTCCCCCTCTCTTTTGCTGGTGAAGCAGGTGTATGGCTGGCAACCTGCATCAGGCTATTTCTCTGCTCCTGCTAAAGCTCTGCTTTTCCACAGTGAAGAATCTCACTCATCAGGCCAGACAGAGAGGAAAAGTTCATGCTCAAGAAAGCTAAACCCCTACATTGTTGTATCTTACTTATTAAAGTGTTTACTTAGAGGGAGAGCCTCAGCCTTGCTCCCTTCTGCCAGGCACCTTTTGTAATTGATCCAGTGAGTGATTTAAATTAGAGCTTGCCATGGGCTTTCCTGTGATCTTACTTGGGCCTAAGAAATTTCTCTTCATTAATTGATTTGATATAGAAGCAGGGTAGTAGCAGTCCCTTGGTTTATTCATAATTGGAGCCATTACAGCTTTTGCTTTGAATATAAATCCAAACCGTGAGGCCCAGGACCTTTACTGTGTAATGAGCTAGATTAAGAACAAGGTGAACCATGTAGAGATTGGAATACGATCTGAAACATTAAGTCTCTAGAAAAAAAACCTACTTTTGCTTCTGTTATTTTAATAATACTTTAGACCAAATAGATATTTTTGTTCAAAAATAACTTTCTTTTTTAGATAAAATCCCAGTTTGTGTGTCTGGTCAGTGTATTTATTACCCTTTATTATTGATTGAAGAAATAGAAAAAAAAATGTAGTAGTAAAATGTGAGAGACCTACAAGTTCCCAATTTAACTGTAGCAGAACCTCAGATAAATATATACATCTGCATATTTGTAATGCAGAAGCTTTTCTGGTAGACAGAATGAATGTTTCTGAGCTGTCCAGATGCTTCAAGTAAGATTATTGGTATTGCACATGTTTAAATTAACCACAGAAGAAGGTTAATTCTGGTAGTATCCCTGAGTGAAGATTTCCTTTTTCTTTAACTGCGGTTAGAGAATGAGGTATTCAATTTAGTCATTTATTCATTAGTAGAGTATAACAGATAAATGAAAGACAATTAATGTCTTCGGTGTTATGTAAATAATGAAAAGTCTATTTCCCATCCATAGCTATATTTTTAATGAGTAGACTAAGATAGTTTTCATTACATGAATACTACATTGTGCTGCCTGACTAAAACAATCTAATTTTTGTGGAAGAAGGCATTGTGTTTATTTCAATGAGATTGCAAAAGGTGATATGGAGACCTAGTTTTGTTTCACCTCAGTAGTATAATATGTCTTTGCAGTACAAATGTAGTGCAGAAAGCAAAGCTAGGCATTGTGCCAGATTTGTAAGCACTGCACAAAAGGTTCGTTGTCCTATTCTATCAGTTCTCACTCTAGGCAAAATTATTTTTTGACAAACACTGTATGTTACAGTTGAGTAGAAAAAATGGGAGGTTAAAGAGCAAAGTTTAATGTGACTGGTTTTCTTTGTTGTACAACTGCAGCAAGTCTGTGAAGCAGAGTGATCTCACTGAAATAAGTACACAATTAAGCAGTCTAGCGGAGAGAGGATATTGGGTCTATATTGCTATACATTTTAGGACATTGAGATGTCCTAAAAGGGGATCTCCAAATGAGGAAAGGATAAGGCACATGTTTTATTTATGGGACCCTTCTCACATCTTGATCTTGTATTCTACTGCATCTATGACAGTAGGATACAGCACAATCATCACAATTCAAGAGATCTTGAAATTTTGCTAAGTCTCACAGTTTTTAACGCTGTTCCTTATCCTCGATAAGACAGGGATAAGTCCCCTGAGCTCTGTGGAAGAAAGTTGTCATAGTTCACGTGGCTGCAGAGATGATCCTGGTTTTCTTCCTGTTCTTGATACCTTACAAGCAGAGATGATTACCATTTTTAGGCCCAGTATAATACAACCATCTTTTCTTTCTGACCTTAGCCACTCAGAGCATAAAATTATTTGTAAGTAATGTTTCATTCCAGGAGCACTTCAGAATTTCCTGAGCTGTAAAGATAGACAAATATTTGGAAAAATAAGCTCTGCTGTCTATTAACATTTCTGGGTTCTGCTTTCTCTTAATGTCTACAGACACTGTCTCTCATGCAAGTAATTTTCTGTAGTGAACGATGCCAATTTGTTGTGAAGCTGGACACCAGTGATAGGAGTTGATTCCATTTCATATCTCAGTTGGTTTATGCTTTGTTGCTAATGCAGCAGAAAGTATAATTTCTTTATTTCTTCCAACGGGCCACTTTCTTTCAAAAGGGCCAGCACTGTCTTGAAATAACTACGAGTGTGTTTTTCCCTTTGATTGAGTTTCTGACCACTTTCTAGAATGCTATACTCTTTGAATTCTTTCCATAATTGTTGTGTTTCCATAAGTTTCCAGTCACTAGATTCTCACTGTCACATGAATGAAAAGATACTTTTATTACCACATGGAGGTCGTGTGGTATTTGTGTTTAGTATCTACCTCAGTTCAAAACATCCCTCGTAGTGTGTGACTGCATCTGTGTGTGTGCTGAAGATTAGCTGTGAAAAACTAAGGTCTGAGGTTTGATTATCAAAGGTACAGTAAGCGCAGATACCAATGCCCCTGTGTATGTATTACTGGAAGTAAAACAGTGTTTCTGCTATCATTGGTTTTTTGCAGAACTGATAAGGATTTAAACTGGACAATATGGATGTCATTTGATCTGGGTGTTTGCTAGGCTTTTCTTTCTTTTTTATCTTTTTTTGTTGTTTTATTGCCAAAACTAAAGGAAACACCCTATCTCCAAACAGCTGAGGATATTTATGTGCAGGTGACATTTACATTCAGCCTCCCCCCCCCCCCATTTTGCCCCCAAGTTCTATGGTGAGTAGCTATGAAGCATCTGGTTATTTGGGAATTTTATGAATGTCTGACCTTGCTGAGTTTTTTCTTCCTGAAGTATTTCTTCTTGAAGTATTGGGAACATTCTGTTTTTCTGGAAAAACTTAATGTATGTTGTCCATGTCCCATCTTTTCTTGCCAGCCCAGCATGAGATACGAGATATGTAATGCAATAGAGTACCTGTTGAGTTCAATCTATCTCATGCATTTGTATGAAGCTCATTTATCTGAAATACTCATTTCAAGAAAATTCTTGCTTGAGACTAATAGAAATTATATTGTTCAAATCTTGCTTTACAGATTAATGTTAAGGATATTTTTCATCCAAATTTTCACTTTAGTAGTACTAGCCTACTAAACGCTCTGATTTTTCAATACTATGGTATTAGCTTTGCAAGTTGCTGGGCCCTGCTAAACAATTGATGTTTTTAATGAAATGGAATAGCCAATGAATCCTTTCCATTAATTTTCTGGGTTTTCCTGCACAGAAGAAGCCAAAAGCAGAAAAAAATCTGAGGTAGCTGTGTAATACCTGGCTAAACAGAGTGCTTTACATAACAGTTTTCAAATTTTCAATTTATATTATTTTCTTTCAGTATAGTGAAAGAAGGAATAACATTTTTTTCATTCAAATTAATGTTAATTTAGGTTGGATTTACTATTAATTTCTTCTGGCTGTCCCTGCGTAAAGACAGACAAACAAAGTAAAAAAGCAATATCAAAATGAAGAAGGGGTTGATTGTAATAAGGCATCTGAAAAGTTTTGTAGTCAATAGATTCTCTCTTTTAGCCCGAACACTGAATGTAATGAGGAAGCAGAGGGAGACGGAGGGGAGAAGAGAGTCGACACCTGCTGTCTCTCTCTGTAGGCAGCAATGGGTAGATGTCTAATCCAGCTTTTAACTATTGAGAATTTAAAACTGTGGCCACAACAACCTCAGTGCAGGCTAATTCTCCTCTCCAGGGCAGACACACTCACTTGCCCACCTTAACACAGGAGGTGGGTCAAGTGGGTTGTTCCCAGACTGAATTGTTTTGTGGACGTTCACTTGGTTCACTTTGGTAAAAATGTCACTCAGGGCCGGTGTTTAAAAGAGACTCCTCAGAGCCGCTCATTCTTTCCCAAGGTAGAAATCCTCTTGAAGTAAACTAGGCTTTGGGGTTATACAAAAGTATGTGCTTTAGGGTTATATAAAAGTATATATGATCATATATAAAAGTATATATGATCAACAGCTCTACAACAGCTTGTTCTTTAGGCAGTCTGTGTGCCATGATCACAGGGGTCTGAGAAAGCTCCACTTTGACAACTGGGTAATGTTTGCAAAATTTATTTCTTTCCTGGTTCTCACTGAGAGAACTGAAGCAAACTTTTATTTACTTCTTAGTTTTTACCAAGTCTTTGCTTAGGGTAGGCTTCACTATTCACTACAGGTTAACAACTCAGAACACATAAGTAGGAAATACATCTGGGTCCAGAAATAACTGACTATATTTCTTCTTCTCTGGTAGCAAAATATATACTTTGAGAACTATCAAAACACTGTTACTCTGGAGTGACAGTTAAGAGAAGGATAGCTGAAGTAGACCCAGAGGACATTTGCCAAGAAAATACACATCCTCCCTGGTTTGTAAATTCTGAGTTTCTTAAGTACTTGGCAAAACGTTTTTAAGTTAGAGCAAGGCAACATTCCAGCTGCAAAATAAAAACCTTAAAGAGGTTTGATTAATTTGCCATTCAGACCTGTACAATATAATGACGTTTTCTCTTGGCTGTTTGATTACAGAAAGAAGTAAAGCACTTCAGCATTAGACACATTAATATCCAACATGCTTATCCTGGTTGGAACTTAATACTTCCTTCCACATAGACAGTGATACAAACACTTTGTAGGTTGGAAGTGGCATCTTTGTCTTTGGGTGTCACACTGTAGCTAATGACAGCAAAAGCAAAGCTCTTTTGCCATGTCCAGATCACTGGGTAAAAGAGGCTGAGTCATCTCTGCAGACAGTCAGCAAGCAGAGGTCTCCCTCCATAAGAGCGCTCTCATTCCAAAAGATTTGTGCCACATTTTTTCACAGTAGACTGAAAAAAATTCGGGAAAATAATTAACTCAAGACAAATTAGGAGACTGTGGCCTATGCTGAGGCCTGTGACACCAATAAATTATAAATGGACTAATCAGGATATATTTAACATTAGCTATACTATAACTATTACACTAAAAAACTATTAAATGTTATAATTAACAGTACTATGTATTTATAGTGCTGTGATGGCATAGTCAGACACAATTTTACTTAAATGTGTGAGTAACATAGTCACTAAAGATGCAAATAAAGCTAGGTCTAGCTGCGCATAAAAGGCATCCAGACAACTAAAGCTGCCAGACAGATGACAAGATAAGCACAAGGGACATCCTTCCAAATACAAAAGGATGACTGAGAAGACAAAGAGAACAAGATAAACAGTGTGGGAGTAAAGGAGGGCCCTCTTCCTCTTTTGATGGGAGGACAGTAGCATAAACATATGAAGAACAAGAAAGGAGAACTGGGAACTGAAGGAACTGAAGGAAGACAAGCTCACTTCAGTTCTGACTTCTTTTGTTAACTAACCCTCAGGCCTGATCAGCAGGACCTCTGCATCTAAGAACCACCAAGGACTGTACCCATCAGTACTAACTATATGGCATCTGCTCTGTGGTATTATATACTGACAGCTATTTTAGAATGTGACTGTCAAAAGATGAAGTGTCTTGTATATGTATTCATTGTGATTAATATTAAAATCTGACCATTAACAAGTGTGTTACTAATGAACAAATTGAGCAAAAGTTTATTTTTTATAGTCTAAAGTTGTCCTGATTTGCCAGTCTTCTGAAAGTTTTATCATGATGTTTCTCTAGCTGATATATATGCACATATATGTATATATGTATCATATACATATACCTATGTATAATACATATACACACATACGTTCAGTAGCAATAAGGTATTGTGTCATTTTTCCATAATAAGGTAGTTTATGCATAAGATACAGAGCTGCTTGGTAATATTTTGTTTAAAGATAGCACCATTTACAAAGAAGAACTTGAACATTCTTGCAAGATAGGACTTTCAACATCTAATGCTTAAATCTTAGGGTGGACTTTAAACCACAACGGTGTTACAGCTCCTAACCTGGAAAACATAACTGAACAGTATTAATAACTTTTCTTAAAGGGCATCCAAAGTAGGCCTGATTATCTCTACCTATCCTTCATACCACTGTTAGAAAGAGAACACTTCCCTTCCTGAGTCACCCAGGATTCAGACCAGATATCTCATGTATCTAAGAAGTGTTCCACAATTTACTTTCATTTTTATTCAGGAGCTACTTAATGTAAATTGCAAAAGCAAGTTGCTTCATTACTAGATTACAGATGCAGGCTGTCATGACTATTATTCTGCCTGATGCCTTGAATCTTGAAAAGTCTTTCATGCCCTTTCCGGAGTAGTGGCACAGCTGCTATTGTGAAGCAGCCTGACCATTTGGAGCTCTCCAGAACCACAGGAAATTGTCTTGAGACATGTGAGCTCAAACCAATTCCAACTCAGGTGAGCATAAGCCCTTGGGCAAGTGCTATAGCACTTTTTCTTCCAGCATTTTAAAAAGGAGTTTTTGCAATGATATTTAGTGGGAAATCTGCATGTAAGCTTGTGCCAAACCTAGTCTGGTTCTATTTGCGGTCCAGGGTCACAGCTGACCTCCATTTGTTTTCCCATGTGGTTGAGAGAGGAGAGGAGATGGCAAACTATCCTAAGTGGGCAGTGTGCAGAATGAGGCAAAAAAAAATACCATGAACTTTCAAGGCAATCAAAAGCACTCCTGGGGAGTGGTGGTCTTGGATATCATGTCTAAAACATGAGTTATATGTGGGTTTCTTAACTCTCCCTAGGATGGAAGTGTTCAAGGATGAGGCTTTGAGCAACCTGGTCTAGTCGAAGGTGTCCCTGCCCATGGCAGAGAGGTTGGAGCTAGAAGATCTTTAAGGTTCTTTCCATCTCAAGCCATGCTATGATTCTATGATTATGGGGGTTTTTTTAATTGCTTTTGCTATAGAGAAAGAGGGATATGTGCCTTTGCCACAGAGTAGGCTAAGATTTACACACAGTTTTATCAATCCTTGATCCTGCAGACAGTTACACTTACACAGGTTGTTATCTACCTGTGTAAAGCTTCCTGAAAGTAAGACCTGAAAAGAATCAGCCTGAAGTAAATTAGATTATTTATAGAGGTAAATTCATTTTTAAGTTTTTTAAGAGCATGTAACATAGAATATCAGCATGATATGAAAACAACTCATTAGTCAAAGAGCAATCATAAAACTGAACCTCTGCTTTATACAGCTTTTAAATAAAACTGCATTGCCTAACGACTGTTTTCTAAAATATACATAGATTTTATATGTATTTCAGTATAAATATTTAAATCATTTGATGGATATCACCATCTGTTTGAGGCATGCTAGTTTTTCTATTCTGGCACCAACGACTGACACTGAAAAGTTACCTAGAAAAAATAGATCATTTAGATTTAGGGCATGAAGTATGTTAGAAGAATTTGAGAGGTCACAGCACTTCCTAAAATTACTCTCTACAATACAGAGAATTTCACATTGGGATCCAGGTCTCCACAATGATGGCATATTGCCCTGATTTATACTATGCTTGAGACAAGTGTAATATTACAATCACAGTTGCAGGCTTGGACATTTAGAAACAGAGTTTGACCTGTGATAGTTGTATTCTGGTGCCAAACCTTCAGAAGTTAGGGACTTATAAATCATATTTTGAGTTTCAGTTGAGTTGTTCATACACCTCTGTATCTTGACTTTCAATTACAAATAAAACTTCCAAGCTCATATTCTATAAAAGTTAAAAGATGTAGTAAAACCTCTCACAAAAACCACAGCCTGTGAAATCACCAAAACAAAGTGTTAAATACCTGATAGAGTAAAATGTTTAGCATCTTTAGCACTCATTATTTTAGTGAGAGGGTTAAGGGCACTCACTGATTCATGATATTGGACTAAAGACTTCAGACAATCGTATCATTTTTAGATAACCATAATATAACCCTAAATTTAAAGTCATCAGTTCCTTGGAAAAAAATTTGATCCTGATCTAACGAACATCTTACAAATGTATCTTTCCTTAGACTCACCATCAGTTTGGATTTCATTTGTATCTTTAAGGTTCGGCTTAGGCATATAGGTAATGATAGCAGACTGGGATCCATTATTATAAACGACAATACTGAATGAACGCATCAAAACTACTTTAAGGAGAGAACATATTAGACATGGCATTTAGGTTGACGCACATTTGTCCCTGATGTGCTGAAATGGGAGCTGCCTGGATAACTTTTAGCAGATTAAAAACAGGAAAGAAGATTTCCAGTGCTTTAATCAAAATCTCCATTGGCAAACTACAATGAATAATAAAAAGTGCAATAAATAAGTCTTTATCATTACTAGTAAGCACAAGCTTGGTTCAGAGCTGGCAGCACAGGGTCTTAAGGCTTGTCTGCCTGCCATGGCAGAAGCTGGATTTAGCCATGGCAGCAATTGCCTGGTGGCCATGTGCCTATTGTCTCCCAGCGCTGGCTTCACTCTGGGGGTGCCTATGCCAGAAGCCTGGGGGAAAGTAGCATACATGTAGTCAGTGGGGGACAAACAGTCCCTCTGGTGCAACTGTGCTGGGGGAAGCGTAGTATGTGGCTAACTAACTTTGCCTAGGAAACAGTAAGAAGGAGGGACACTGTGACAAGATGATATATGAAAATAGCTTCTAGTTGACTTTGAGGCTGAGGAGGAAGGGATCCCACCTATAAACATTGTATGTCCCATGGTGAAGAATTTGGGAGGATGACTGCTCACTGTGTCATCCATGGTGTCTCTCTTTGAGGAAGGTGGTCACTATTGATGCTAGTACCCACTAGGACATTGCAAGGGTAAGCACAATACCCAAGAAAAGGAGTAGATATTTCGAGGCTTTCCTGTGTAACTGTTTTAGGGATATTAGTCTAAATAAGGCTTTGTTGTATTAATTTGGACTACACGTTAGTAGTGCTGTTAAGTAGTGGCTTAATGATAAATAACTCTGAAATATTTTGATTAAACTATCCATATTTCAGTTAGTTTATCAAGGACTCTGTAGCTTCATATGTATGGCATGTTTCCTTTTGACTGTAACAGGATTATGAGTATAAGGAAATTATTTTCAGCCAGTTACTGGCTGAGTGAATACCATGGTCAGGGAAACTAGTGTTGAACTTCATCAGGTTTTGGTAAACTAACCAACAGAAGGAATTCAGGTAGGATATATTGGACATTCAAATGTTCACACCAGGATTCTCTCAGGAAGCTAGACTGAACTGCTGGAGTACATAATTTCACTGAAGAGAATGACAGGACTCAATAAAGGGTAGAAATGAGTAAACAAGGTGCTAAAGATCAGCTGACCTGAGAGTACTATGGTGAAACCAGCAGATGCACAAGAACTTGCCTCATAATCTCCTCTCCCTGGTACCCAAAATTTATCTCACCATTGTGGCTCTGCAAAATGAAGGAGCACCTAATAATGAGATTTCCCTAAAGACAAGGCATTCAAAATTACCATCTAAAGGCAACAATAGCAATATTAATAATCATTCTGCTAGAAGAGAAGACAACCCCCTGCCAGCCTGAAGTATCACCTCTGAGAAGAACACTGCCTTCTTAGTGTAAACCTTCAAGAAATGTAGCTTGGTCATGCCAAGTTTCCTAATGTTACATGTCAGTATTAGTGATCATGCAGCCTCACAGCAATCATTTGGCTTACTCCACTACACTGATCTTATATTGAGGTCTAATGGTGTTTTCTTCTGTTGTCTTTAAACTAAGAGTGTCAGTTTGAACACATCATTTACACATCAACTCAAAACAGCACAGGAACTGAACAGAAAGGATCTGAAATCTTGCTTTACAACCAAAAAAACATGGTTATTCAGCAGCACAGAAAGCTGGTGAAACAAATCATTAGAATTGGAAGGCTAGTAAAATAGAAATAGTTTCTTCAGGAAGCTCGAACAGCAAAAAAGGAAACCAATATTACACTGTAGATCAAGAATTCTTTGAAGTCACTCTCTGAAGTCGAGAAAGGTGAGAGGCAAATTTGTTGCATTTCTCTGGGTGAAGATAAAAGGAGAAAGAACATAAGAAATGTCCGTATCAAAAAGAAGCTGTAGATGAAATTTTTGATCAGGCAACAGCAGCAACCAAAGGAAGACAGCAATGAAGGACTAAGTACCTAATTATTTATTGGAAAACAGTATGTAGGGCACTGTCCTGCAAAATGTGTGGAGAGTGACTTTGGACAGGGTAAGTTAGAGAGGTTCAAATGTGCAGAGAATTGTAAAATTCATCCTAGAGCACCTAATATGTAATCGAGACCATCTCACAATTATTCCGGAAGAAATGGTTAGGGTGTGATATTTCAGAAATTTTACTCTCCCAAAGGAAACTGCATCAATGGAAAAAAGTGTAGATGATGAATTATAGATTTATTGCTTCAACTTCCCTTCTCAAATCATTGAGTAGTGAATTTATAAGCAATGGAATGACAACAGTAAAGAACATATAGTGTTTCTAATCATTGCAGTTCCTTTTTGACAATATAACTGGCCTAGAGATAAGGATGAAGCAATACTTGTGATATATTTTGATCTCAGTAAGCTTTCTGGCACTAGCCTACATGACATTTGTAACATTAAGAAGATCAGGTTAGATACAATGGCCATAAGCCAAATTCCCAGTTCAGTGTGTACTCTCAGAGTAGATAGTAATGGTTCACTGATGAGCTGAGATATTTCAGATGAATACCTGTAAGGATGTGGCTTGGGCCAAGTTCTAATCAATATTTTCATTAATGGCTTGAAAGAAAGAATCAAGAATATGTTTGTAACTTTTGCAGAAATTGCCAGTCTAAGCGGAGTCACTAGTTTAGAGAACAAGATGGGAATTCAAATTGCATGGGATATTCACAAGATCAACGTAAATAAAAAGCAACAAGTACTTTGCTAGTAAAGAGACATCAGACAATCTGTCAGAGACAGAACAGTCTGCTCTGCAGCAAGCAGTGAGCTCTGTGGATTTCTGTGCTTGGGGACCACCATGAATGCAAACAGCAAGAACATATCCCTGTCCACAACAGGAAGATTCTGCCAGTGACCCCAGTGCCAAACCCAACAGCAGTGATGGTGAGTCCCTTAGAAAAACCCAGGGCAGGAAGTCCAAATGAAAATCTTCTTTACTTATTCTTGACTCTGAGCTATCAAAAGCTCACCCCTCCAATACAAGACACTATTAAGTTCATTGGTTCCTGCTATGTCTTTCTGAGTTGTTAAAGCTCACTCTCTTTTTCCAGGGCTGGCTCCAGCAAGAGGGCTGTCTTTAGATTCTATCAGTTCCCCTTCCTCTGCAAAGGCAAGGTATGTTTGCTTTTATTGTTTGAGACCTTGAGGATGGCAAATTTCAAGGCAAAATGCTGTTTGGCTGAGACATATTCGTGCCCAAAAATAACCTTCCACTGTCTCAGTAGAGCCATGTTCGGGCCCTGGCCTCTGACTCTGAGCATAACTGTTGAACAGAAACCAGAAGTACTTGGATACCATTTGATAAGTTTCCAGCTTTCATAGTTTTTCCCTAGAAAGGGACTGCTTGTGTTGTTTAACACCACCACAGAAAGTTGCTGAGAGGGTTCAAAACTCAGTGGCCCTTAACTGGGAAGAAACAGTTCCAAGCTTTGCAAAATGACTTGAAGACAACTCCAGCCTTAGTAAAGAGAGTAAGTTACAGAGCCAACTCACTCACATGACTATCCTTCACTTTTTTAGTGGAGATAAAATAAACTTCTTCATTAACAGAATGGTTAAGAATCTAGCATTCAGCATCTACCAAACCCAGACTCCCAGAATAGCAGGAAGAGTGAGCAGAAAGTATCACACCTTTTGCAGGCACAAAGTATGGGGGGTTTTTTATGCCCAGCCTTTACAACTTTCATAATGGCATGAGTAAATAAAATGGCCACAGGGAAGTAAGAGCCTGGAGAAAGGCCCCAGACGACTTGAGTTTTCTGTGCATGAAACACTTCTCTTCTTAACCTCTGAAAAGTAAGATGAAATTAGTGGTTAGCCATAAATATTGTAGTGAGATCAATTTTACACATGATCCTGTTTGATTTTAGTGTCTGCTCTGCACTGAAGAGAGAACACCATAATGTAGCAGTTGTAACAACTGCTAAAGAGTGTGGGGGTTTTTTTGTTGCAAGGATCTTGGCCAACAAAGAAAATGGTTAATTTGGTTCAGGAGTAGAGCTGTGTAACTGCAGATTTGATTCAGTTCTTCACTCTGTTAATGATAACTCATCACCACAATTTTCAGAGGTTCTGTCCTTGGTACCATAAAACAGGCCACACTACCAATATAGATCCTCTAAATCCAACTGCAATAGCTGGCCCCTGGACCAGCTAGGGGAAAGATCATCACTAGATCATCAATAGTTTTATTAATACCTATTAGCTGGTATGGTCTGCTGGTTGCCACAGACCTATGCCTTCAGGTGCTAAAATTAAGTTCAGGGTAAGAGCCTTAAATTCTTTTTCCTGCATCAGCCATTTCCTTTTCCTTTCTTTCCTCCTCGTTTCATTTCATTGCTATTCTCACTGGATTATTAGAGATTTGTGAAGCTATTCCTCCTAACAAGAAACCTTATTTCTCCACAGAATTGAACTTGATACTCTACACATTTGGAAATTGTTCATTACTCTTTCTGCCTGTGAAGCCAGTATTTCTGGGGGCTATTTCTTCTGCTAGGAAGTAGGAGATTCATATGGTCATAATTAATCCCTCTTACATCGTTTCCTTTATGAATAAGATCTCTGTCACAATTTATCCCAGGTTCTATGTAAGGTGAAATAACTGACTTGGTACTAATCCAAGTGTCATGGAATCTGGACTTCTTTCATTTCTGAGCTTAAGTCATTGTGGGGTTTTTTCTGCATAGGCTCAATCTTCATTCTCATTGCAATAAATTTCTAACTTATTTTTTGAATATCTGATACTGAAAAGACTTGTACCAAAACTTTACTTGTGTGAGGTGAGAAAGCACCATAGAAATTGTTTTTTTCAGAACAGAAATAAGACATTGAGGTTTCTGTTATGCAGTTTGGACTGAGTAACTAGATTACAATTTATGTCCAATAGCATATTGTGTTAATTCAGCAGACAAGGTCAATAGGGCAGAACATAGCTTGGTAAAGAAGATCAGTGCATGTACCTGCTATGTAGGAAAGTTTTTCATTAAGGAGCACAAGCAAATTTCCTGAGATTTGCCTGAAATGCAGCAAGAAGAGGCTGTAAGAAAAGAATCCCATAAAGTCCAACCATCCAAAGACGGGTTAAGTATGTAATGTAGGCAACAACAGAGCAATAAGCTACAGCCTGTCAACTGCACTGGTCTCCTGGATTTTTTTTATATATATAAACTTCTGCTCTGGCAAACAGTCTGTAGTCTACTCTTCCTTTGTCAGCAAAGAGTTTATGCCTGATTACAAGTGTTAGATCGCAGGGATTACCTCTTACTGCAAAGGAGATAGCTGTTCTGAAAACCTCAGTGGCTGTTTGGATCTCTGCACAGTGAGAAACTGGATCAGGGACAGTGTTAAACTGCTTTATGCCCAAGTGGATCTTCCCTCATTGACCAAAATATATTCCACCAGAGCCAATATTATTGCAGGTGCCTTGCTGAGTCAAATCTCCATTAACATCTTTTCCAAAAAATGCTCCTTAAAAGAAAAAAAAAGAAAAAAAGAAAAAGGAAAAAAACCCTGCACACTGTGAATCCATACATGGACAAGCTTTGAAAGGAGAAAAGTAATTGAAAATGTTAAGTATATTTTATCCACAAACACATTAATTAGTTATCCTTCCTCACATCTTCTTCAAGATCTTGTTAGACACTCGGGACTCTGCTGAGATGAAACTGGGGAACGTGCAGACTGCATTGCCCCATAGACCCAAGTGTTAGATTAACAGGAGAAGAAAAGATGGGGAAAAAATTGCACTTGGACTTCTAGAAAGTATTAACAGAATTGTTGTTATACTGTGGAATAATCGGTTTGCTGTACTTGCTGATACCAAAACCTTGCCAAAATACTGTGCCTAGGTTGGTAAGAATGTAGAGACTGACAGTGGAGGGAATTAAAAAGACCCTAACAAGGACACATTTCCCTAGAAGACAAGCTTACTAAAAATGGTCAGCCAGTTGTTCTCTATGTCTGGGATGTTTGGTTTGTTTAGAGAGAAGACTGGTAAAATATAATTATCATAGGTGATCAGTTATTAAGAAAAGTTTTTCACCTGCAAAGCTAATTATAAACAGGAAAAAAAGTTTTCTTGGGGAGTTGATAAAATCTTTCTCACTGCAGATTTTTGTAAAAAGGAGGTAGCCAAGCAGTTTTCAGGATATGGGTCAGGTATATTTATTTTCCTTCATATAGCACAGATTGAGTGGACCTCCTGAGGTCCCTTTGAGGCAAGTGTGTTTAGAATTCTTTTAGATTTCTTCTTTCTTCTCAGCCTGTGTGAAAACCCTATGTTGTGCTACAGCCTGATCATCATGAAATAACTTGTTTTAAAGTTAATACTTGGCACTCTCTAGTATTGCAGGATCATTCAGATTATTAAAACTGTTACTCTCGATTTAGAGATGTTTCAATATTGTTTGCAAGGCAAAAAAATATCCTCAAACAAAGCAGTTCTTTTCTAGTTTCTTGCAGTCATTCCCTCATTTTACTATCACCAAATCAACAATAGTATAGATACTGTCTTTCTGCCTTTTAATATGAGGAAGGTAGATTCTTTCAATTTCCCTTTTTTTAAGATTGGCTTTGTTCTTTTTCAATACACTCAGCATGATATTTCCTCTGAATAGATAGAGGTGTTTTGTTTTGGGTTTTGTTGGTTTGTTTTTTTTTTCCTGCACAATGTGTCTCACTATATCAGACATCTATTTCAAACAAGTAACCTTTGAAATTAATTTTTTTTTCTTGTAGATCTTTCTAATCTTTCTTTTTAAATGGAGAGTTCAACAGCAAGGACAATCATTTCTATCGTTTGTTATTATTCTCACGGTCTCCTAAAATATCTTATCTATCCAAACATTTCTATTGTTTGGATTAAAATATTTCTCTATACAGGTTCTAAACTGATGATAATTTCTAGCAGCCAGAAGCTATGTTTAAACCTCAAAAATACTAAATAGTTTTAACTACTGACTTAGATCATTCCTTGTAATTTTCTAGTGATTGTTTAGTTACATAGAACTACTTAATTTGGGGAGAATTGCTTTGGATATGATTGCCCTTTTCTGCTGGAATAAGCAGAGAGTCTGGGAAAGAGGGAAAGCTGATCTAGGCTTGGAAGATGTCATTAGCAGAGTGTCTTGCAAAGCCCTCCTGTCCTGGGTTGCAGAGCTTACCTAATAGCCACCTCACTTACAAAATGAGAATAGGTTTCAGACTGAATAAAAACAGATCAATGAAGTCATGCATGAATCACAGAAGATCTGCATGAGGGGAGAGCTCCTCACAGCAAACCTTGTATATTCATTCATCTCTGTTAATGGGACTTCCTCTCAAATTGCTCATACCCATACAGCAAAATCTTCTCCTGACACCAATACTTACATGTATCTTCACTCACAGTCTTTCAATCTTTTGTCTCACAGAAGGATGTCTCTAGGATAAAGCTAAAGAGAACAGTGGTAATGATTTAGGATAACCGTCTTTCCTGCAGGAAACAGGATAATAAGAAAACAAAGCACAAGGGTTTGGATTAATTTTCAGCATTCCTGAAAGCAATACTATTTTCTTTTAGTATAGCATTTCTTTTTCTCTTAAATGTATGTCTCCATTTTCCTCAGATAAACATTTTAGTTTTTGTGAACGCAGCCTTAAAATAGTTGTTATTTAAAAACTCTCAGCACTCCACAAATCTCTTTGACCAAAGAAACCATTCTTGCCTGCCTTGTATTTAAATAAGAATTGATATAACATTTTGTGCAGTAAATGGAGGCAAAAGAACTCAGATATGATTAGGAAAAAATTAGACCATGCAAGGTTTCTAAAATGGCATGCTCATGCTACCAAACTCGTA
The DNA here is from genome assembly GCF_949628215.1 of Phalacrocorax aristotelis. NCBI lineage: Eukaryota > Metazoa > Chordata > Aves > Suliformes > Phalacrocoracidae > Phalacrocorax > Phalacrocorax aristotelis. Next base: position 87,842,895 of record NC_134277.1, read on the forward strand.
AGTTCATATTGTTCTGCACACAGACAATTTTTGAGTTACTATATTAAACTAGCTTCAAGAGGTTGGAAACTATTTCAAAGGCTTTTACATCTCAGGGTACTGAAATAACGCTCTGTTACGGGATGTGCTTCAAGATGCCATTGTGATCAGGCGGGCAAAGGCAATATCTCCAGGATTTTTGAAAATATATTTAGAGTTCGGCGGAAGAGGGGAAATCACAGAAAAGTTCTCTCAACTTCCAACTCTTTCTAGTGATCATTAAATGAACCTCTGAATGAGGACTTGCCTGGAATTTATTTACCTATTTGCACAACATGACAGTTGGAAACAAATGGCCATTTTAACTTTTCAGTTGTTCATTACAGACACCTCTGAAAGTTAACTTTGAATTATTAGCAGATAGAGTGTCAAGCCTCAAATAACTTGATGGTAGCATAACTTCCTTTGTCAAATATTCTTAAGGGAGTTTAATTTCTGTCCATAAAACAAAAAAGCAAACAGGAAATGCTTCATTCCTATTTCCAACAGTGTAATAACGAGCAACTGTCAGAAATGCAACAGTATTTATATGGATTGTGGCAACAGTTGCCATGGAGAAAAATATGCCATTTTCACAGAAGTCTTTGTTTTTCTCAAATAGAAGAGAAGTTAGTACATTGTCCTACCAAGATGTGGAGCTTAGCTTTAGGTAAATCTTCAGTGATAATTTAATTTATTATTTTATTTACAGTCCTTTGTTTTATCTTTATTGATCAGCTTTTGTTGCATCTGTCACTCAGTTTAGCTGGTATTTCTAGCAATGGAGTGGAGGGGGGAAGCCCCAGAGTCATTAGAAGCTGTTCTGTAGCTGGCTTAGTGATACATTTTGCTGGCATTCTGACAATTAACCACAAGAAATGGAGAAACTCTTCTGCATAAATTATAGTCTTACCGTACCTCTAAAAATTCATAAAAACATCTCAGTTCCCCCTTACGTGATCGATTACTGTCTCTGCTCACCATCACTTGTGTTTTGGAATAAGGCAGCCCTGTAAAACCAATATTTCCTCCACCATGGAGTAAACCAATATTTACTACACTCTGTAGGAAATTAACAATGTCTAAATAGCAAAGGACTGAATATATACAATGATATTTTTGGAGAACAAATCTATTCCAGAAATAAATTTTCACTTCAGTGGTGACAGAAAGCCTTTGTGCAGAGTTTTATAAAGTATGAGGTGTCTAGACACGTGTTCTGAGTTACAATGAGGTGTCTTATCTTCAGTGTGCTTATAGCCACTTCCAGATACTTAAGAAAATGAGGCTATCCTTAATAACACCCAGAGCAGCTAATTTTTTTTTCTCCGTTCAGTGAACTCTTGTGTTTATTAATTGTTAGGGTTCACTATATGTTAAATGCAAGGCAAGAAGAAGTCTTAATTTTTAGCCGTCAATTCCTAAATGCTGAAGTCAGGCTGCAGTTACTGGTCGAATTGTAATAATTATGGAGTAGCATAGCTTTGAACTCCTCAAGATTTACTATGACAGGGACAGTTTATTCTGTAATGAACTCCTATGAAAAGGAACATAATGAAAATGAGAGGCAGTGCTTGAGAGTGTTCTTTGCTCTTTTTAATATAATGACAGTTTTTTAAACCTTAATATTTTATATACATGCATGTGAAGACAATATTAGATCTTGTGGGTAGAGCTTAGGGTAAGTTTCAAATCTGAAGCTTGTTCTGCTGTCCTAGGACAAAAGCTGAAGACTGAAGCCCATTCACAGCTGCTGAAAACATTTGTATTTCAGTATAGTGTAGCTACTAGTTCATGTTTTACATAATTTGTGCAAGTTAGACTCTATGTTCAATTTCTGCCTCTCTGACTTCATTATTTTCCTAGGAATATATTTGATTACTTAGTTTCTCACTACTAAAGATACAGTACATCAAGATAATGGCAGGTACAAGCATAATTCATCACGTTCTCTCAGCTCATAATACATCTATCAGAATGTGATTTTTATCTGTACAGTTCTTCATTTCTTCTCTAAAAAGCACAGGACAGAGCCATAAACTTTACTTTCAGCAAGTGCTGAGGGAGAAGTCAAGATGTGGGAGAAGAAAGTCTTGCTTTTTTCTTTTTATTTTTGAATAGTTAAATCTGATTTAATCGTTTGATTTTTCTTTAAAACTGGCTACAGCTTAACTGTAGGGATATTTGATTAGTTTATGCAAATTTTCTGCCTGCTTTTATCTTCTTAGTGAGTTGATTACTTCCCCATTTATTGTAAAATTTTCTTTTTTTTTTTCCTCCTTGTTCTATTTTCCACCACTCTATGGTATACATTTCATCTTCTCTTGTTATTTATTATTTGCCAGGTTAACCCCAGATGGCAACTAAGCACCAGGCAGCTGCTCATTTGATCCCTGCTACCCAGTGGGATGGCGGAGAGAATTGGAAGAGTAAAAGTGAGAACATTTATGGGAGGAGAGGAGAGGAGAGGAGAGGAGAGGAGAGGAGAGGAGAGGAGAGGAGAGGAGAGGAGAGGAGAGGAGAGGAGAGGAGAGGAGAGGAGAGGAGAGGAGAGGAGGGGAGGGGAGAGGAGGGGAGGGGAGGGGAGGGGAGGGGAGGGGAGGGGAGGGGAGGGGAGGGGAGGAAAGGAAATTGTCATGAGAAGAAAAATTACTAAAAAACCCAATAAAACAGTGGTGCATATGAAAAACAATTGCTCACCACCAACCAAGCAATGCCCAGCCTGCTCCTGATCAGTGGCCCCATGGTCAGCTTTACCCCAGTTTATATACTGAGCATGGCACAGTATGGTATTAAATACCTCTTTGACCAGTTTGGGTCAGCAGTCCTGGCTGTGCCACCTCCCAGCTTCTTGTGTATCTCCAGCCTTCTCAGTCGGTAGAGCATGAGATGCTGAAAAGTCCTTGACTTAGTATAAGCACTACTTAGCAACAACTAAAACATCAGTGTGTTATCAGCATTATTCTCATACTCAATCTGAAACACAGTACTGTACCAGGTACTAGGAGGAAAATTAACTCTATCCTAGCTGAAACCAGAACAGTCAGAAAATTTGCAAATATCAGTTAAAGAGACTTGTACAAACAGGCAACCTAATGCTGTAGTTAAATGGAGTAATTGCAACTGAATTCATTTGGAGTGAAATCAATCATTCTGGCATCTTGAAAATCCTCAGTGTCTCACTTTTTCTTTCTAAAGATGAGAGGATATTCTTCTGTTTTCCCAGTTCCTGCAAATGCATTATTGCTTTTCATCAAATTTCATTTTTAGAAGAGTGTACATCTACATTTTACTTGTATCCACACAATAGGTTTTTATTGCCTCATACTAAAATTTTGCTCTTCATAGATTTGGTATTAATCCCTGAATTTTTCTCTTTGAATTAATAGATTATTACTCTAACTTCTGACTTCTTTAGCTGTCTGTGGTCAAAACAACAAAAACTGTGCATTTGTTATGTCAATGTATACGATCAGTATTTGATGATTAAATTTTATATTTGCTTACACCTTACTCATATTTTTGCTTAGGATTCTACACATTCATGGGTACTATAGTCCCTTGTGCTTCCATTTGTCGTGGTTCAGCCTCAGCTGGCAACAGAACACCACGCAGCCGCTCGCTCACACCCCCCCACCACCCCTGTGGGATGGGGAAGAGAATCGGATGAGCAAAAGAACTTGTGGGTTGAGATAAGCACAGTTTAATGATTACAATAAAATGATGATGATAAATGATTATGATAATAATGACAATAATGTTAATATAATAAAAGGGAAATGGAAGGAAAGGGAAAACAGGGAAAAAAACACAGAAAACACGGACGATACAGCTGCTCACCACCCGCCGACCGACGCTGCCCGTCCCCGAGCCGCAATTGCTCCCTCCCTCCCCCCGCCAGCCCCTCCCAGGTAGCATACTGGGCATGACGTTACATGATATGGAATATCCCTTTGGTCAGTTTGAATCCGCTCTCTTAGCTGTGCCCCCTCCCCTCCCAGCTTCTTGTGCCCCCAGCAGAGCATGGGAGGCTGGACATGTCCTTGACTAGTATAAGCGCTACCCAGCAGCAGCCCACACATCTGTGTGTTATCTCAACAGGGTTTTTTTCCATGCTAATTTCAAAGCACAGCACTATACCAGCTAGAGTGAAGAAAATTAACTCTATCCCAGCTGAAACCATGACACCATTTTTCACAGAGATACATTTTTTCCATAGCATAAAGTCAATCAGCATCTTTATTATGCTTTGCAAGAAAATTCCAAAGGAAGAATGTCCTCTGCTTTTTAGATATTTGGATGCTTGAAGTTAGTCTTTAATTATACTCTATGTGGAAAATGAGGTTCAGATCCACATCTGAGAAAAAAAGGACAAAAACTTGCTTGCTCTTAGATACGGAATACCTTCACAATGCATGTATTTAATACATAAAAATGCACTCTAAAATCAGAACTTAAATTTAATAGAGCCTGTTTGGTCTGCTAACAGTTAACATTCCCTAATTAACACAGCTTCAAGGGCTGGTTAGCCTGTGTGGTCATTAGTTTGAAACTTACATACTCAGTTAAAACTGAAGGAACTAGGCCAGGTGAGGGAGTGTGAACTGTCTCCATTGAAATTCTGGCACATTCATTTCATAAAGTATCAGCCATAGTGAACTTGCCACATAGCAATGCTTTGCTGTTGAGAAGGAGGATGTGATACATTTGGAAAGACAGATGAACCTTCCTGAGTGGCATTAGCATTGGTCTGTAATTCTATGCGAGCCTTTGAAAACAGAAAGCACTGAGAACTGGTAGGACAAACTTTGTGCTTACCTTTGCATGACTCAATGTGTTGCGCAGTGTGGAGGCAAATGTCTGTCCCAGCAAATACGAGATAGGCATATGGAAAGATCTGATTCCTTTTTTTCTGTATTTGAAACTTATTTTGTAGAGGCAGGAAGGATATAACACAGTTCAGAACAGTGGGCACTCAGACTTCAAACCTTAAACCCAAAAAGTTTTTGAGCAAGTGTATAAGGTCTACCTCCTCATTACAGCAACAACTGGGGTTTCCTGCACCCATTAAGTGTTTTGCGAAGCCAAGTGAAGAGAAAATCAAGTATGGAGTACAGTTTTCCTTCCTTTGCTGCTTAGGTAACTGTGAATTCTATATAACTGAAAACTACCAAGGGTTCTTAATAGCTGAGTGCCACTGCTTACTGAGGGCGACCTGTAACAATTTTGAAACAAAAATTACTTTTCAAATGTGCCATCTGAAGTTTTTTGCATGATACAGTAAAAACACAAGAATTAAATCCTTCCAGGAATAAAGTGAGCAGCCTGTTAGCATTATTGTAGATGGGAGCTTTCAGTTACTGCAGGAGTGGAGAGCTAATGAGCTAAACTGATAGTGAATACCTCCGACCTCCTTCCTTGCAAGGTCTCAGCTATGCTCGCACACCAAGGGAAGCAGGGCCAGGTCTTTTGTGTTGTTGCACAGCCTCAGTCTTCTGAGCCAGTTGCCCCTCCAGGCTGCGTTGCAGCACACCAGTGTGCTGTGCAGGCAGGGGTAGTACAGCACAGCAGCAGCCTGCATGCTCTGCCTGTCCTTTAGCACCCAATGCTGCCCATAGCCTGGCAGCAATGAGAAGCCCAGGGGAGCCAAGCAAATGGGTCTGCTGGCAACAGGCCCAGCAGTGAGCCAGTGGTCTGTTATTTGGGCAGGGGCCAGGGTAGGGTAGCACAGAGAGATCTGCTGTGTGCCTTCAATTTTAATTCAGAAAAATCACTGGCATGGATGTACTTGTCAAAGCATTGCCCTTCACAGTGTCCCTTAAAAAAAGATAGATTACTCTAGACGCAAAGACATGAAACACTACATCGTAATAAGTGTCCCATAACTCAGTGACCAGGATGAGAAAGAGCATATTGTTAACCATTTAAAAATATCAGATGGGATGTTTAACTTTCTCATCCCTCTCTCACAGTCTACCTAGAACTCTAGCACTCTTTTTGTCAAATGCACATATTAAAATCTCTCCTTAAAGCATCTGACATTAAGAACATTTTGCACAAAAGCAATTAACAGAATTAGGTGAGAGTGATTTTGATAAATGGTTTGTGTGAAAGCTGGATGCCATGAAAGCTGCTTGGAGCTTCAGTATTAATTCTACAAGAATAAAGGTTATTCTTTCTGAGATCTACCAGTGTGGTGGGTTTGACCTAGCTGACAGCCAAACACCCACCTAGCTGCTCATTCACTCCCAGTGGAACAGGGAGAGAAAACAGGAAGAACAGGAATAAGAAAGCTCATAGGTCAAGCTAAAGACGGGAAGATTGTTTACCAATTACCACTGTGGGCAAAACAGATTCGTCTCAGGGTAAATTGGTTTATTGCCAAATAAAATAAACATTTAATTACTAATTTGAGTAGTGAGAAACAAAAAGACACTTAAGCAACACCTTTCCTTCCCCCTTTCCCAGGCTCAACTTTGCTTATTCAGTCCTGATCCCCCTCCTGCCACCCTTGTCACTGCCACAGTTTATCCTCAGCCCCTTCAGTGAGGACATGGGCAAAGAAAAGGCGGGAACAGGGGTTAAGGTCAGCACACGGTAGTTTCTCTCCTTAAGCTGCCTGGGTATAACAGTTTCTGAGCCTTTATGCCATGGTCTTTATAAGTCAAATCTCTGTGAGATCTGTGTGTGTATATATATACATAAGCACTTACACATATTTTAAAGTTTTATAATTTAAAATTACTTTAAATGGGAACTACTTTTTTTTTCTTCCAGAAGCTGAATGGATAAGGTTAATTTGGTTTGTTCCATACAAATATATGTTTCAGTATTGTATAGCTACTGTTCTCCAGGATCCCTAAAGGAAAAGAATGACCTCTGTGTTTAGTTCATAGAAATCAGGGTACTTTTATGAAACACATTCATTTTCTACCAGCAGAGGATATGGTCAAAATGTTTATTTCACAAGGTTATCCTAGTAAGAGACTTAAATAAATTGATCTGACCCTAACATTGCCTATATACCCACCATATACATCAGCTTCTGAAAAAAGGATCTGCTATCCCTGTGAGATAAGTTAGATGCAGTTAGCTTATCTTTCTTACAGCTATCCTGTTTAAATTTTCTAATAACTAAACTCAACAATTAAATAGGATGTGTATTTAATTGGCACAAAAAAAAAGCTTAGGATAAGCTGGCATGAATTCTGTGCTTATGCTAAAGCAAAGGAGACTCGGGGGTTATGTGCAAATCCTGTTCTGCATCCTGCCTGCACATGAAATTCAAACTTTTTCTTGGTTTGGCTTTTCTATCTAGAGAAGTGCTCTGTATATTGGTAGATGACAAAAGCATTGCTTTGGAACTGACACCTGCTTCACCTTAGAAATGCAAATGGTTGTAAGAGCTTCTAGCTGTTCACAACAATCAACACCTCTTGTTGACTTCCTGGAAGATGAACATTGGTTGAAACAGTATTTTTAGTACTTCATAATTTTAATATTTCTTGTTATCTTTGCTTGCCAATGTTCTTTTTCTTCTTAGCACTGGCTTTTCTGCCTCTTTTTTTGTTTTCCTGCATCAGTTCCCGTTTCCTATCTTGTGATTTCTCTTCACAGCCTGGCATCTTGTTACTGAGCACCGCATTACCCCTTTCTCAAACTGTACCACAAGAGATTACTACAGAAGTGTACACAGCTAGTGGTTTTACCAACCAGTAGACCAGTTATGTATGAGGCCTGGAATACTTATATTTGTCACACGCAGAGCCTGAACAAATAAAAACTCAACTATAGAACATGAAGGAACAAGATCAAGTCACCCAAATCCCAGCCTCTTGCCTTATCTTCAGCACCACTCTACATACTAACACTTTTCTTTCACATCTTCTGCACATCTATGTCTTCCTCCTAAATATATAATTTTCTACTTGGTTTCCTCGCAAAAGTTTTTTTAGCCCTGTCCTTTACTTATTGTGGCCTGTCCTATCTTACTTCCTCTTCTACCCAAATCTTTTCTTCTTACTCCCAAATTCAAATTTCTTTGAGTCAGCTGGTTTCCTCACCACATCAGATACTAAAACAGCCTTTACTACCTGCAATGCCATGTACTGCTAAAAATGTGAAGTTTTAATTTTAGTGTATCTTATTTTCTAGTGTTCCACTAGTGACGACGCTGTTGGGCAGATTGCATGGACTTGTTTCTTTTTAAGGCTTTGTCTACAAAAGACTAGTTTAAACAACTTTTTTGTTATAATAAAACCAGACAAAAGCATAACTAATTCTCTGCCCCTGCCAGTGCAGCATAAGTTATTTTCTTTGTGAATGGAACTTTGTGACTTTTTTCCTCTTCTTTATTCAGTCATAAAATCACAGTCTGGAATGATTACTTGGCTGAGGACAGGGCGGGCCATTATGGTATTTTGTGAGAAAACTTCTGGATTTCTAAAGTACAGGAATATTCTTCCCACAACATTCCATATTTTTTTCCTCAAACCCCTACCACCATCAAATTTCATATAAATGTGTGCTGGTTTTGGCTGGGATAGAGTTAATTGTCTTCACGGTAGCTGGTAAAGTGCCGATGGCGCGCTGATGCTTTAGTTGCCGTTAAGTAGCAGCTCGGTGTCGCTCCGTAGCGCCTGTAGCAGCCAGGGGCCTTCCCAGCGCCCCGCGCTCTGCCACGTGGGCGGGAGGCCGGGAGGGGCGGGGCCACGGCCGGGGCAGCTGACCCCGACTGGCCAATGGGGTGTTCGTTCCACACCACGTGACGCCGTGACCAGTACGTTAACGGGGGCGGTTGGTGCGTGGGGGTGGTTGTAGCTCAGGGGCTGGTGGTGTTGGGTTGGTGGGTGGCTGCATTATGTGCGGTTTGTGTTGGTTGTTCGTTCCCCTTCCCTGTCCCAGGTTTTACCTCTCCCTCATTATTTTCCTTTTAATTGCATTGTTATTGTTTTTTTTTATTTTAATTATTAAACTGTTCTTGTCTCAACCCATGAGCTTTCTCACTTGTACCCTTTTGATTCTCTCCCCCATCTCTGGTGGGGGAGTGAGCGAGCGGCTGGGTGGGGCTGAGTTGCCGGCTAAACCACAACAAAATGTTAAAATCGGTTGCTAGATAACATGTAGGGATTACTTCTGAATATGTGCAGGAGACCCTTTAGGGGGCAAAATATCACCAGCACAGTCATTCAGTTAGAATGAGGAAAACAGTTATAGAATTATTTATGTCTGGTGTTTTGTTAGAACAACTTCAATTGATAAAGTTGTGATCAGTTTGGACCTAGCCTAGGTGAACTGACATGTAGGACCAGTTAGTATGACAAAAATAACACAGCGTAATGTATATTCTTAAAGATTTACTACAACAGGAGAGGAAATTTTTAGAAAGATATATACTACGAGGCCCTAGTGCCCACAGGGATTCCACATTTAAAAAGTAATAATATTGAAAAATATTTAAAATTCAAAGAGTAACAAGAAAAAATAACAACAAAATCCCTGAAAGTACTATAGAGTACCAATACTGTAAAGTATTGCTATTGCTATGACTAAACAGCTTTAAATTTGAGTAATGCAAGTAAGAAAAGTTTTATGTGTTCTGGACAATCAGTTAGAGAAAAAAAAATGGGACTTCCCAGAGAAAGTATTTTATTGAAGTTTGGGTGAAAACTAGAATGTGGTTTAAGTACATACTAGAAGTTAATGCTCCATTATTCAACCAGCAGACAGACAGTGTTGAGATCTAGTTTGTCATGCCACCAAGCCTCAAAATTAAGGACAGGCATTGTTTGTACCATAACATAGTCTATAATATAGCAAAACCCAATCACCAAAGCAAAACATAGATGGTAACATAGCAATAAATATTTACTGGAGGAGGTATCTCTTCAGCTGCTGTTGCTTAGACTGTCTGTCTGCAGAGTTGGGCCTGTTTGGCCATAGATACCTTACCTGGCTGCAGGATCTTTCTCATGGCAGAAATATCTGGTTGATTTTGTAATTAGTTAAATGCTTTCTAACTTTTAAAGCTGTGGCCAAAGTGTACAAATTCAAAGTCTGCCTTGTGAAAAAAACACTTGTGTAATTCTAACCAAGCTCAACACATTGAAACACAGTCTTTGGGGTGCAGGTGCAGAGCAGTGGTGCTCTGGTGACATTTAGCTCGATAGCTGCATGGAGTTTGCCAGCCAGAAATGCTGATGGCTGCATGTGCTTCTCTCATCCGGGGAACAGAAAGACCCAGAGCATTATGATGCAACATCACAGAAATATTAAGAAATAAGGTTATAATAAGCTTCCTGATTCTGAGCTGAAGTCATAGTTTGCTGTATAGCTGGGGTCAACCTTAGGCAGACAAAAGAAGGAACTGTATGGTTTATTTTTCTCTTGCACTTTGCTGTAATTATCTCAACAAATGTGACTTGCTATCAGTATCTGCACTCTTCCTTTGTGATAAGAGCGGTAAGTTCAATTAATGATCAGCAAGCCCTCACCAAGAAAAGCACTGTTTACTCAGGACAACAGCATTACAATGAAAATGAGATGTAAGTGTCTGTCTTGCTTAGGTGTGGTCTAGTCATATCCCAAAGGAAATATAAATTTAAATGTCTTCCCCGTGACTATTCACTCAACTCCTGCACAGGTTTTGGCCTGACACACAGCTCACGCTACACCTGATGTATGCTGGGAGCAGTGCCATTAAGTCTATGCAAGAGCAACACATAGGCAGGACAGGATGGACAGGGAGGTCGCTATGCACCTGCAACTTGCTGTCTCTGGTGGCCATTGTCTTTTGCATCCTTGCATATTAATTGCCCAAAGTTTCTTTAGTATCTGCTAATTTATGGAAATGGTACAGACCAAATTTCCAAACTGGAAGGTACAAACACATCAGCTCGCCCAAAGGGATTTTGAAGCAGATCCAAGAGCAGATGGACCGCTGAGGGTTTCGTGCTTTCCCTTGTGATATGGGGGGGACACCCACATGGTGAGGGAGAAGGAAAAATGAGCACTCCCACTCTTTATAAGGTAATGGCTTTGCTTATTGGCGCTTGAGTTACAAGTTAGAGAACTTGCGGGTCATGAATTACTGAAGTGATGAACGAGCGGGTTCACGTAGACTAGCTTGTACAAAGGAGATTAAGCCCATGTTTGATGTGTTTGTTTGTGTTCCTTCCTAGTAAGTTTATAAAATAAAGTTTAATTTACAGAGTATGTAATCCTGTAAATTTGAGAGATTTAAATGGACTATGACACTGTCACTAGTGCTTGTTATACCTGATATAGGCCCAGGCTAGTAATATGCAAATAGTATCTATTTTTTTTTCAGGACAGGGCTGCCAATTTTGTAAATCTTAAGTCCTATTTCCTTTTCTGCTTCTCTGACTAAATTTTACTGTTTCAGGTACTCCTTCTGGGGGAGAGAAGATTTGGACAGTGACACTTTCAAAGACGTTTCGCTTGCATGGTTTCACCATAAGGATGTAGTCTTAATGGCTCCTAACATTTTCCAAACTCTTAAGGAACATCCTTTAGTTCACTGGCTTCCTTTTGGACTTGCTGCTGACTGAATTCCTGGCTCCCTGTATATCATTTATAGAACTAACACAGTAGCCTTTTGCTATTCTATGATCCTATATCATCTGTCACATTGCGTATTGATCACTCAAGACCAGGAATATTGAAAAACAAGAATTAACTCAGGTTTCCTGTAAGCTGTACCAATTCAATTATTCTGTGTTTAAACAATTCACACGTAAAGAGAGCTTCTGTATTACGGTTCGCCATCCACCTCCTCTTACAAATGTCATTTTGCTAGTTTTTGTTATTGTAAACTTTCTGAATTCCTCTATTTATAAATGAAAACACCTCTTGCAATTTAACAGAAAAACAGCATTTCTTGTAACAGTCATTTCTGATGTAGTAGTTGGTTTCTGTTCTGTATATGGGGATTTTTATTTATGGAGTTTTGTTTAGGCAATGAATGCAAACCTCAGATAAAACTAGAAAATGCTGCTGTCAAATGCTTATTCAATGCTATTTCAGTACTGTGATAATAAATTAAAATTTATAATAGCACATATTGCATCCTACTGAGGATACCTAAGAGATCTAAAAATTACTATGAATTCAGCCATTCAGCCGCAAGAATCCTGTAAGGTATTACACACTTTAACAGGTGACAAATCCACCATGTTATATGGCAAATTGGAACCAGATCCAAATAGAATGTTTATTTTGTGGCTAAGCAATATGCTTTCTTTCACTGTACAGAGTAGAAACAATAGCTAATTTTGACTTGACTGTGTTTATATAATTTAAAGTAAGTTTAAAAACTGGGTTTTTTTTCAGGTACCACCGCTGTGAATAATGTTATCACAAACAGGATCGCATATTTATTTGGGCCTTAATAGTTGATTATACTACTAATTTCTTCTATCAAGCTATAGAACTGTATGATTCCATCTCCATTTATCTAGACAATATCCTTCGTTTTTCAGGCAATTACCTCTAAAGGAATAATGGAAAGGTTTTTCAGATAGAGAGGCAGCAAAACCTTGTCAAACCCCCAGATTTTATTGGCTCAGTTTACAGAAATATGATGTGTTGTGGAAGTTGAAGGAGGTATCTTAGAAAGGTGTGCTTCAGTCCAGGAAATACTGGATCCAATATAATTCTGGGGAATTGACCTAAATCTGTATTTTTTGTATTATTATTAATTTAATATTGTTTTGTTTTGTGGGATTTTTTTTGTCTGGGTTAAGTAGTGAAATGCCACAACCTACTGAGGCTTGAAAATGTGGGACTTGAAAATCAGCAGTAGTAGCTGGTATAGTAGTGACGTTTTCTATTGAGTTTATCACAAAAAAAAAGCCTACTTCTTATTTTTAAGCAACATTTTATTATCATTTTAGAGCATCTGAAATTTGACTTCAAGACTACCTTTTAGCAGTCTGTTTCCGTCCAGTGATTACTCCCAAACATGAGGTGAATATGTTATAACTTTCTTTAAAAATAAGGTAGAAGCTCCAATGTCCTTTATCAAGGATTTCTCTTTTTTTACATTCAAGGCAAAAGAACACAAAGAATATCTGCTTCACCTGAGGAAGATAAGCAGTTGATAGAAGTTTCTGACTGTACTGTAACTATGCAAATTGTTGTAAAGACGATGAGTCATTTCTTTCAGAAAGGATAGCTACAACTGCTAAGCAAATGCCCATGAAAGATTTAAGTCTCGGTAGACGCTATGGAAAATATCACATAGAAGATTTTTACTTTTTTTTTCTCAGAAAGAAAAGTTTGTCCTGTATTTACAAAACTCAAAACAGATCAAAAGACTGAATCACTTGTTCAGCCCTTTTGTTCTAAGAAGTGAGAGGTTTGTTTTAATATAGTGAAAGTCAGGAAGTTTAAATAACACCTTGTCATCAATACTAGTTAGAAAAACATGAAGCACATTCCCATTGCCAATGGAGTTGCTGAAAGATTTAGCTGCCAAATGCTAAAGAGGCTCTTCTAGGTGTGAGGACGCGAAGTCTTGCAAGAGTCCTACAACTTGGAAACATTTCATGGAGTACCATAAGACCTAAGATCAAGGCTCAGTTTGTTAACAGAACAGCTGAGGATAGAATATTTTTCTCAAAATGACTGTTATAGAATTACATATTTCCTTTCTTTCCTTAGCTGCAGGAATTTCATCAATTTAATGAAATCAAATACATAAAAATAAAAGGCAGAGGGAAGAACATGAAATAAAAACATTAACTCCAAAACCTTGAGTTCAGCCATGTTATAACCCACTCTAAACAGTTTCTTATCAGGAAAAAGGTAGCATAATCTTTTCTGTAGGTGGTGTTATCACCTACACTTATGATAGCATCCTCAGATATCAGATATTTATAGAACCCTAGCTGAAAAGACCCTAGAAGATACCCTTGTGAATACATTTTTCTTAGTTGGAAAATTAATGACCTGCTGTCCAATTATTTTTTAAATAATGTAGTGGGAGTGATCTCATATACTATTTTTGGTTTTCCCTTTACAAAGCAGAATCTCAAAGGACAGTCCACACAGCTAGTGTTATTAAGCCTGCAGTGATTTGTTAGCTATTCACAGATATGGGTTCTATGCCAGGCACTGTGAGCTGGTTACATCCATGCTGCTTATAAGGTTCAAGTTTTGAGTTCAGACCAGTCCTCAACCCATGCTAAATGTTTCCTTGCTTGGAGACAGACACTTCTCAAGCTGGTGAAAAACCCAAGAAGAAAGCACTGATAGAATTTATCCAAAGCAAATTCACGCTCAATCCCAAGGCCATATAATGCCATACTGAACTAATTTAAGTATGAAAAAAACAGACTGGAAAGAGTCCATCGAATTATTAGTGAAATGGCTAACATAAGATATACACAAAGAGACTGAGGGAATTGAGTTTATTTAGCATGGATGAGAGAAGACTTGGGGAGATCTAACTGCAGCCATCCATTGCATTAAGGAGGAGTTATGCAAAAGTGGGACCCAAAATAATCTCAGAGCTGCACAATGAAAGGAGAAGAGGCAACAGTCATAGGCTGCAATAAAGAAATTCCAGTTGGACAAAAGGAGAAGTTTCTTAACAAACAAATGTAGTGGTCAAGCCCAGGAACAAGTGGGCCATCCTAAGAGATTTTTCCAAACATGATTGGACAAGGTCCTGAGCAAACTAATCTAACTTAGAAGCTAGTCCTGCATTGCAAACTTGAGTGCTCCCTTCCAATTTAATTTTTTTCTGATTTCTATGAAGTATGCTCTGAACAAGAATGTGGCCAGTTCTGGACTCCCCAGTGGAAGACAGGTAGGGAGCTACTGGATATAGATCACTGAAAGGCCACAAAGGTGATGAAAGTACTGGAGCATCTTTCCAATGAGGAAAGGATGAGAGATCTGCGGCTGTTCAGCCTGAAGAAATGAAGGCTCAGGGGGGATCTCATCAATGCTTATAAATACCTGAAGGGAAGATACAAAGAAGATGGAGCCAGGCTCTTTTCAGTGGTACCCTGTGAAAGGGCCAGAAACAATGGGCACAAACTGAAACACAGGAGGCTCCATCTGAGCATCAGCAAACACTTTTTCACTGTGAGGGTGACCAAGAACTGGTGCAGGTTGCCCAGAAGGGTTGTGGTGTCTCCCTTCTTGGAGATATTCAAAAGCATTTGAACCCAGTCATGGGCAACTGGCTCTAGGTGACCCTGCTTGAGCAAGTGTGTTTGGCCAGATGACCTCCAGAGGTCCCTTCCAACCCCAGTCCTTCCATGATTCTGCAATATATGCTATGTTAAATAATCATCCTGGTACTGTGTTGATAATACAGATTAATCCTGTGAGTTTCTCTTCATTTTTCATTGTTACAGCCATAAATGAACTGAATGTCAATGGTATCCAATACCCAGTGACTGGTTTTGTCCAACTTATAATGCATGAAAGCTTTATTACATAGTTGTTGTTAATTATGTGACAATTAATGGTGTAAATTTTGGTGAAAACAGGAGTACTGAGTATTCACGAGTTTCATAGGTTTTAATAGAATTACTTTTTAAAAGCGGCATTTGTTTTAGTCATAGTAAGGCATTGTTCAAGATAACTGAGGAAATGTCTTGCGAGGTCCTTGAAAATATTATATAACCAAACTTTAAAAATAAATCAAAAAGCTCCTCCTTCCCTCTCTCTATCACAGCAACCTTTTCTCCTGTACTCACTGAAAATCCAAGAAAACAAATAATATATCTGAGCTTCAAACTGAGTTTTAAATTAAATGTACTTGGCAATCAAAATTTATTCCCAGTTTGAACTCTAATACACAGAGTTCTATCAAGATTAGGTAATAATTTAAAGAAATAAAACCCAGTAGTATCTTCTGGTCCCTGTGTCAGTGTCAGCAATGTAATTAAATAATTGAACTGTTCTACCTTACACTGGAAGCAATGTTTTCCCTGGAGTAATTAATGTTCACATGGAAGCAAAACCAAATGCAGACCAAGCAACTGTATATGACATGATTAAGATAGCCTTAGGCTTTATTTTTCTAATAGTGTTGGCTATATAAAGCAAAAGCCTAAGTAAACATCTAGGTCTGCTACTTAACAAGACTCTCAACTACAGTAGCTGTCTAGCTTTCTAGAACCTTTGCTGTCTGAAGATCTCTAAACTTTTCATAAATTCTTTCTTTGTTGGGTGGGCTTTTCCTCCTTTTTATAGTTCTGGATGAGCTAAACCAGAAGAATCAGCAGAGTTTTTCTGAGGAATTCATAGGTAATTCACCAACGTATACAACCGAACAAATTAATTTAACAAACAGGTTGACTGATAAGGTTTCTTTTTTTTTTTAAGGCTGATTTGAATTTTTTTAATAGGCTTAGTTTAGAATCATGTTCATTTATTAATTACATTTCTTAGAAGCATTTTTACTACAAATGAAGTTGAAGGACAAAGTACTTTCACATACATCACATTTACTACTACAGTGGCATACCACAGCCCTGTTCGGTGTACAGATTTCTGTTTTGTCCACATCATTTCCAGCAACAGTAGGAACAGGGATGAATCTGTATTGTGGGTCTTTTTTTTGTGACAAATAGAACAGATTCCTGTTTTTCTAAGAAATAGCAGGAATTAGGCAATGGCAGTCCAACAGGGCTGCAGTAGGTAAATGAGGAACATCACTAGCTGAGAACATCAGCACAGAATAAGACTCTGTGGTTGCTGAGATGACAAAAGAATTTGGGTATCCAAAGTTGTTAATATGCAAGTCCAAAATTTAGGGGGGTTTCCAGCCACTGCTGAATTGTTGCAAATCATGGGGACAAGAAAGTCCTTCCTGACGGCAATTACATTCATAATTCCTGGGTTCATGTGCCTATTCTGAAACCTTTTCTCACAAAAGGTTCTACAGTTTATGAACTTCACTGCATGTGTAGTGAACCACCCCAGGAGGACATGGCTGAACATCTCAGGATCTATATTACATTTAAGTATGAATGAATGACTAAGTGCAAAGGCTAAATATGTAAAAGATATGTAGTTTCTGAAGCAGAAAACAGTGTCAGTTATTCCCTTTTCTAAGTAAGAGCATAACACTTGGGTTAACAATTCATTTATGATTGGTGTCTGACCAAATATACTTCGGATATCTACACAAAGGCATACCTCCCATAAAACTGCTGGGAAATCTCTCTCCAGAACCAAACAACCAAAATAGGTTATACTTACATCAGTCTTGTAGGAAATAGGTCATGTAGGCTTGTATTCTCTCACTCAAGGGGAAGAACTGACTAAATCATCTGCAGCCACGAGTGGCATTAGTAATGTTAGACAGCATTAGTAACCAGTAGTGTAAAGCAGGAGACCTACTTGGGCCACCAATGTGTGCTTGCAGCCCAGAAGGCCACCTGTACAACTGTATCCTGGCCTGCATCAAAAGCAGTGTGGCCAGCAGGTCAAGGGAGGTGATTCTGCCCTTCTGCTCCACTCTGGTGAGACATTCAGTATTCCTGGAGAAGGACTGAGAGACTGATAAAAGGGAAAACTTCCGCCTCAGCTTAGTGATAAAGTACAAAGTCAGTATCCTTTAACCATTTTTCTTAAGAAGAACAATGTTGCCAGCTTGGTAAGAACTAAGTGTCCTTTGGGTGAACTATCTTCATTATAATACTAAAAATCACACCCATAGGTCAGAAAGCCCTCTGCTCAAATAAGCCCCTTGCTCTCTGAAAGTGTGTAGTAAATTTAAAAGGAGCTGTACCTTTAAGATGTTTAAGATGTGTAAGGTTGTTCTATGCCAGCTCAAGAGTTGGACTGGGATCCAAATACAGGGGCGTGTAGATTGATGAGCAGTTAATATTACACAGAATAAAACATGGGGTACCTAGACCTAAAAAACCTTGCAAAATTATATCAGGTGGTGCAAAGTAAAAGTGAGGACCCCTCTGCCTTATATGAGAGACTGTGTGAAACAGCAAGGAAGTGGACAAGTTTGGGTCCTGATGATGAGGCTAACAGAATGACTTTTACTACTTTGTGGGGCAGTCAGCACCAGACATAAGGAGAAAGCTGCAAAAGGTAGAAGACATGTCTGGAATGTCAATATCTCAGTTAATAGAAACTGCATATAAGGTATATAATAACAGGGAAGAATTGGAAAGGAAGGAAAAACAGAAAGAGAAATTGAAGGATAATAGGCAAAATGTTGCAATTTTATCAGCTGCCTTTGCTCAAGCACAATCTTCCTCTCGGGGAAGAGGTTTCCTGAGGGGGCAAAGCTCGGAAGGGGGCAAGGAGCAAAAGGAAATGGAATCCCTTTGGGGAGAGATCAGTGCATGATTTGCAAGGAAAAGGGACATTGGAAAAACAAATGCCCAAAGAGGCAGCCAGTTAATTGGACACCGCCATCTGCACCCGTTCCAGAGGCAGACTCACTTATGATTGGTATGGAAGATTTGGATTAATGGGAATCGGGGGTGAGAAATTAGATTCCCCAGTGAACCCCTGGTGTCAGTCAAGCTGGGGAATGAGACAGTTAAATTCCTAGTTGATACAGGGGCAACATATTCTGTACTAAATAGCTGTAAAGGGCCATGAGAAAATTCTCTGTCAGTGATTGGTGCCACGGGAAAATGAGAGGTCAGACCCCTTTTTTCCAACCAATTGTGAAATTGGGAATAAAATACTTACACATTAATTTTTGTACATGGCAGAATGTCCGTTACCTCTGATAGAAAGGGATTTATTAAATAAATTGAGAACACAAATAACCCTTGATCAGAACAAAGTTCAAGTACATATTCCACAAAATAATGCTTGGGAGGCACAAGTATCTATGTTACAGGCTTTATCAGATACAAGATGGTGGAAATAAGGAGAAAAAAATTGAAGCCTCCTCTGAAATCATGAATGCAGTAATCCCTTTTGTCAGGGCAACAAGAAACCTGGAAGAGCTAGATCAGCAGAAGATGTAAGAGTGGAATTGAAACTGGGAACAAAGCCAGTAAGACAAAAACAATATCCCATAAAATTGGAGGCACATATTAGACTGGAGCCTATAAATAATAACTTTTTAAAATATGGACTGTTATGAGAATGTCAATCAGAATATAATACCCCAATTTTGCCTGTAAAAAGCCACATTCACGGGAATACTGTTCAGTGCAAGATCTGAAAGCTACTAATCAAATAGCGCCTGATGTACACCCAGTGGTACCCAATCCTTACACTTTGTTAACAACAATAGTTGATTCAAATGTCTGTTTTACAGTATGGGACTTAAAGGATGCCTTCTTTTGCATTCCATTGGAAGAACAAAGTCAGAAGCTGTTTGCCTTTGAATGGGAAAGCCCTACAACAGGACACGAAATGCAGTTGTGCTGGACAGCGCTCCCCCAGGGATTCAGGAACAGCCCCACAATCTTTGGTAACGTACTGGCAAAAGAACTGGAGCAATGGCAAGGTAAGAAGACCACCACTACCTTGTTACAATATGTAGATGTATCTAACTGGGGGCAGACACAGCTGAAGAATGTAGAGAGACAACTATCAGACTGTTGAACTTTCTGGGGTCAGCAGGGTATAGGGTGTCACAAAAGAAAGGACAAATTAAGCAGAAAATGTTATTTTTCTTGGATTTGGATTATCCCAAGAAGAAAGAAAACTAGGAGTTGAAATAAAGCAGGTGATCTGTCGAATCACAGCCCCCCCCAAATGAAAGAGAGCACTCAGAGGATTTCTAGGAATGGCTGGATGGTATCCACTGTGGTTACCTACTTTCGTATTAATGGCCAAACCTTTGTATGAAGCTTATAAAGGACCAGGAGGGTTACTGGAATGGACTCCAGAATGCCAAAAAGGATTTGATGAAATAAAAATTGCTGTCATGAGTGCTCTTCCCCTTAGGTCTCCTGACTTCACCAAAACCTTTCAAACTTTATGTGCATGAGAGAGGACGTCAGGCACTGGGAGTGCATGCACAAACTTCAAGACACTGGAAAGGACCTGTAGCTTACTTTTCAAAACAATTGGACAGGGCAAGCTCTAGATGGCCAGGATGTCTGAAAGAAGTGGCAGCTGCTGTGTTGCTAATACAAGAGGCAAAAAAATTTACTTTGGGACAGAAAATTACTGTTTATGTGCCACATGCTGTTGCAGTGGTACTGGAGCACAAAGGACACCATTTATTATCCCCAAGCAGGATGATACAATACCAAGTAGTACTGCTCAAACAAGAAGATGTAGCAATGAAAGTGTACAGTACCCTGGATCTGGCATCATTATTACCCTTACATGAAAAAGAAACATTGGCACATGATAGTTTACAAACTATCAAACAGGTATAGTACAGTCATTCAGACCTGAAGGGTAGTCCTTTACAGAATCCCAACTGAAAGCTGTTTACTGATGGGAGCAGCTTCGTAGTGAAGGGAGAACGGAAGGCTGGATTTGCTGTTGTCACTCTAGAAGAGGAAATAGAGGCAAAACCACTGCCAGTAAACACATCTGCTCTGAAAGCTGAATAAATTGCTTTAACATGAATTCTGGAATTATCAGAGGGAAAGTGGGCTAATGTCTATACTGACTCGAAATATACTTTTGGAGTTATAAATGCCCATGGTGCAATTTGGAAAGAAAGAGGATTATTATCTTCACAAGGGAATCCTATAAAATATAGTAAAGAGATTACGAAATTACTTGAGGCAGTTAATAAACCTAAAGAAATAGCAGTGGTACATGGCAAAGCACATCAGTCTGGAAAAACTGATGTAATTAGAGGAAACACAAAAGCAGACAAGACTGCAAAAAGAATTGTTCTATCAACAGCTGTAGCAGCCTTTGTCCCAGAAAGAACTTTAAAAATTGACACTCCTAATTATACAGAAAAAGAAAATAAGTTGGCCTAATTATTAAAATGCATAAAGACTGCCAGAGTATGGTGGGTAACCCCAATTGGACAATGTGTTGTAATTCCACAAATAATGAAGGAGTTAATGGAGCGAACTCATAAGAGTACACATATGGGAACTGAAGCTTTAATTGAGGCAATAAAGAGATATGCTGTAGGAATCAATATGGTACTGATTGCTAAAAGTGTTACACAATGATGTGAAATCTGTATCAAAAATAATCCTAAGATTCAAAGGAGACCCCTCCCATAGAGGTGAAAAGAGGTTTTATGTGTGGGGAATACGGGCAAATTGAATTTTCTGAATTACCTAATTGTAATGGATGTAGATAGTTTTTGGTAGTGATTGATACTTTTTCAGGATGGCCTGAAGCTTTCCCATGTCACACCAATAAAGAAAAAGAGGTGGTAAAGATTTTTTAAAAGAAATTATATCAAGATTTTGGGTACCAGAAGGGTTCTCCTTGGATAGAGGACCTCATTTCATTGCAGAGATGTTTCAGGAAGTGTCAAGATTTTTAAAAGTTAGGTGAAATTTACATACTCCATGGAGGTCAGAATCTAGTGGAAAAGTGGAAAGGATGAATTTGACAGTAAAGAGGCAGATTGGAAAATTGTGTCAAGAAACGCAAATGAAGCGGATAGAGGTTTCGCCTTCAGCATTATTACAAATTAGAGTAACCCCTAAGGTTAGGGAAGGAGTTAGTCCATTTGAAATTTTGTATGGGAAACTTTACACTGTATATTTAACAGGGAAAGAAAACCCAATGTATCTTAAGGGCAATCAGATTTTGAGTTATTCTCTCTTGTCTTTGGCAAGAGTTCTCACTTCTCTCCATAGGTATGTCCAGCTAAGAGTTCCTGTGCCTTTGGGCTTACCTGTACTTTCATTTAAACCAGGAGATCAGGTGTATCTATGAACCTGGAAAGAGGAGCCACTGACAGAAAATTGGAAGGGACCTTATCTAGTACAAGGTAATAACAAACTGCTGTGAAACTTCAGGGAATCGATTCCTGGATTCACTACACATGAGTAAAGGTGACCCCTCCAGTGACATGGGAAGTTGAACAAGTTCAACCTTTGAAGCTAAAAATTCGTAGAGACAAATGAATTGTGCTTGGACTAATATTGAATTGTACACAAGCAGAAATTTTCTTGTACTGTTTTGAAGGAATAATATTAATACTATTTCTATGGTATTTACACAGGTATACTACTTTTCTAAAACCTGATAATGACAGGAGAATGAGGGTTGGGTTTTATCATTTATCTGAGTCAGGCAACCAAAGGGAACCAGGAAAGACACTCTGATGCATGGAATCGTACTACTCACTTAGAAGTAATGGAAGGTGTTATAAAAATAGCCGATCAGACTGATTGTTGGGTTCATACTCACTTTCCTGAACATTTGGAAACAGGAATACCCTTATTTGGAATTCTGGTTCCAGCTAACGTCACCTGGGGGTTTTGGAGAAATACCACTTTTAGTATCAGCAAGGAATTGGAAGACCAAACATGGGATATCACAGAATCACAGAATCACGGGTTGGAAGGGACCTCAGGGATCATCTAGTCCAACCTTTCTAGGAAGAGCATAGTCTAGGCAAGATGGCCCAACACCCTTGGTACATATATATGTACCAAGTGAGTTGAGAGACCCAAGTGTTTATGTTCATAGAAGTAACTGTTCTCTGAATGGGTTAAGCCTGGGTTGCAATCAAGAGAGCACCCACATTGGAAACTGATTAAATGGCAAACTACTAATATAACAGATGCTACCGCTTCTAGAGAAAGCGGGAAAGGTGCCCCTTGGCCAGTCCCAGAAGGAAGAGGATGGTACTGGCTATGTGGGAATAAAGCAAGAACAGCACTCCTGTTGGACTGGTAGGGAACCTGCAATATAGGGGCTCTAGTTCCCCATTTTTCAGTATATAATCGACTCGGAAAAAGGAGGACCTTTAAGAGAAGACAGAAGAGGGATAACCCATTAGTAGCAAGGCCTACTAAATTTTATTCTTTTGCCAGATGGTTTATTCCTTGGCTAGGAGTAAGTGAATTACAGAAGGCCATAGTAAAAATCTCCACACTTATAGAATGGATAGGAACTGAAACCTCTGATGCTATTATTGCTTTACAAAAAGAGGTCTCAGAAACTGCCAAAATAAGCGCTCAGAACAGGATGGCCCTGGACGTGTTGCTAGCCTCTCAAGACAGAGTATGCACAGTAATTAATACAGCTGCTGTGTGTACATAGTTCAGAGAATCATAATTTCTACTGATTAAAACGAAATTTGGAAACAAACCAAAATTTTACATGAAGTCCAAAGGATGACATCTCTTGGATTTGAAGAAACATGGAAATGGTTGACTTCCTGGTTCCCAGATCTAAATTTGTGGGTTGAGAAACTAATTGCAGCAATAGCTGGAGTAGCTTTGATTTTTGTGTGCATTTATGTAATGATTCAATGTACTTGGAAGTGTTGCTCAGTATTGGAAAGACAAATGTATGAGAAAATCATATGAGACCAATTGAAGGATACATCGTTATCTTTGAATAAGTCTCGAAGGGGGGAATTGTTGAAGAAATATAGCTAACATTGTATTAGGCCAAGGTGTTCCTCTTACACGTTAAAACTAAAGGACACTAAACTGCCTTTAATTAGAAGAAAAGACATTCAGTATCCCTGGAGAAGGACTGAGAGACTGATAAAAGGGAAAACTTCCGCCTCAGCTTAGTGATAAAGTACAAAGTCAGTATCCTTTAACCATTTTTCTTAAGAAGAACAATGTTGCCAGCTTGGTAAGAACTAAGTGTCCTTTGGGTGAACTGTCTTCATTATAATACTAAAAATCACACCCATAGGTCAGAAAGCCCTCTGCTCAAATAAGCCCCTTGCTCTCTGAAAGTGTGTAGTAAATTTAAAAGGAGCTGTACCTTTAAGATGAAGTGAGAAAGAAACTAACGAATGACTAGCTGGGGGGGGGCGGGGCGGGGGGAGTGCATTTTACATGTTACTAACACATTTAATTCTATAAATACCTACTGTGGTTTTGATCTGGTGTGCTTCATTTGTGGGAATCAACGGATCACCCAGGCTTGCACAATCCTGAGATAAATAAGCAATGTCTCTCCTGAGTGTGTGATTATCGACTCATTGCACACCAAGGTGACAAATCTGCTTTTTGGACAACACAAGCAGCCTGAGTGGAATCATGGTTTTCACAGTGTTGACGCCCAATACTGCAGTTTTAGCCCTGATTCCAATTAAACCTCTGTCTTAGTAAATTTGAACACATCTCACTTATCAGAAGAGCCCAACAGTTAGTCCTTAAAATGTTTGAATGGTAAACTAAAAGGTAAGGTTTCAGGTTTTGAAAATTTGAACTACTTTCTATTATCATCATAGGAAAAGAAAGGGCCATCTCTGGATATATTAAATCAGGACATGACTCAAGTACTTTTCTATTTGCAATAACAAAAACTTATGCTTAAACAGTCAGGCTGCTTCATGTCTTGCTGCCAGCTCAGCAGTAAAAATGGAATCAAATTAAGTCTTTCCACTCATTTGGTTTTTCTTGTTTAACAGTTGTCAAGTATTGCCAACCACAATTCCTTGGCTGGTGCCAGGATTTCTTAACTCCCTAAATAGGAAGATACTGGTACATGATGTCCAGCATAGCTGTGGGTGTGAGAGTGATCATTCTTGTTTATCTATAGACTTCAATATTTTAGGAAACTATCTGCCTTCCTGTGAAAATGACGTGAATTTAGTGTTCCGCACTCTGGTTATGTCTATTTCCCTTTTATTCATTTGTGACTGGGGTATTAAAGCACTGAATGGATTCTTCATTTCATTTTTATATGAGAATATAAATACACACCACAATTGTGTCTCATGGATCCACAGTTCAGTGAAATGGTGAAGTGCTATACTTTTTATGTGACACTCAATTTTGTAAGCTAAGCAGTATTGTACAGTGGTCTGATGGTGTGCTTGATTTGAAAGATAATTGCAAATACTCCTGAGACTTTTAATAATTGTGATTTATTACTGGGCAGTTTATATATGAATTTATTAAAAATTATTCTGAAGTCACACGGATTCCTGCATGTGACAGAAGGATTCATAAAGACTGTTTTGTGACATGATGAAATGACAGCTTTCACTTTAGTGTGTATAAATCGCTATAAATATCCTGTGACACCTTTGCTTTGTTGTCAAAGGTTTTCCATCTGAAAATATGTCCAGTTCTTCCCTTCTCCTCAGTAAGCCAAGCAGAATATTTTGGTTTCTGAGGAAAGCAACAGGGAACTGCCATCTCAGTTTGTTGCTTTAAACACCTTCCTTTTGCTCCACTGACACTAATACATATTAAAAAAAAGCCAATAATCAAGGTGGCGAACACAAAATGCGAAAGTATTTATAGAGGGTTTCCAGAGTTGTCATCAACATAGAAGTGGTAAGACTGCTCTAGAATTGAGCAGGGTGGAAGGTGACTTAGGAATGGGTTGAGATTAATGAGATACAAAGTGACTAAGCAGGTAAAGAGCCTAACTGAGCTGAAAATGGCTGGGGAAATGTAGGCTCCATGTTGTTCCCATCCTTCATATAAGTATTCAGAAAAAGGCTGTTAAAAAGAGCGTGAGAAAAACCGAATGGCTCAGGAACACCACAGCCTCATTCCATGTTTCAGGGGAAACTTCAGTGCTCTGTTTCTGGTTGTGTTAATCTCTCTCCAGGTGGATAGATCTCACTTTTGGTTCCTCCAGCATGTTTCTGACCAAGCATCCCAGAAAAGTACAATAGTATCTGCAAGTGAATCTTTTTTGCAAAGGTTTGAATTTTGTCTATATAGAGATGTTAAGCAGTTTTTCATTTCGGGGAAGATAATGTCTGACACTGTAATGGGGATATACATTTAACTGAGGTAAGCATGTTTCAAATGATTGGTACAAAAGATGGAAACTTCTTCACACACACCAGTGGTTGGGATTAAGACATAACCTTTGTTTACTTTTCGCTTCAATCTCTCGCCCCTTTAAACTGTGCAATAGTTTCACCCAAGTAAAGGCCATGAAATGACACTACACCAGAATGGGAGTGTGTCAGAAACTCTCTGCCACAGTGTTGTATAGGCCAGGTGCTCTGCAGACAGGGGCACAGTCAGGGCCTGTCCCACCACTGGGGTCAGGGAGCAGGGCAAGCTGGGGGAGGGCATCGTGGGCAGCTCCAGCCCCACACATCGGGCACAACTCTGAGGAAGGGTCAACAGCATATGAGAAGTTAGACAGGGCTAGAAGTGCTCTCCCCAAGGAGAGGAAGGGGCAGCCCTCAGCTGCACTGCCTCTGAGCTGGCCCTGAGCTCCAGCAGCCAAACCCACAGGAGGCAGGGTGAGCCCAGGGCCCTGACACTTCCCGCAGTACTACACAACATTGTGGCAAAGGCAACGGGACCTGGGTCTGGATGCTCACTGCATCAAAATAATGTCAGCAAACTCCTGTTGCTGCTGATAGTGCTGCCACTTCCCTGTAGAAAAAGTGAAGAATGCCAATCTGCATTCTGTTTTGAGCAAACTAATTATTTTCTACGTATTTTTTCACCCATTTTCGTTTCAAAATCCTTTTTTTCCCAAGTGCTTATTTAACTTCTGTTCTTTGTTTGTTACTGTTTACAATGAACTTTTGAACTTGTGTCTATAAATTGTATAGGCTAATGAATGTCTTTCATTTCCTTGGAATGTTTTCAAATATTATTTTGTGTAATCCTCAATATTGAGCTTACTTCTGCTATGCTAATATTTGCCAGACTGAAAATAATAATAAAAAAATTTAGGATGGTTGATATAATATTTTTACAGCCTCTATAATCTTTAAATTCTGATTTTTTGTAAATGAATAATATTGACAGGTGGAAGGAGGAGAAAGAGGGCTAGACTTTCAATTGTATTGTAAAAAATCCTCTTTTATCTATCAGAGGTATTATTTCCTATAACAGACTGGGGGTTTTCTGTATTATCTTTTCTCTTAGCAAAGTACATATCTGTCCCCTGTCAAAGCACATACAAACTCATTAGAATATGAGGAATTAGGCTCTCCTGCTTCACCAGTAATATTACAGGCTGAATTGAAACAACTATGAAAATTATGAAGTTCAGTAATAAGGACAGGGACATAGAGCCTTAAAATAAACTATGAGTTGTGATTATAGTAACTGATTTAATTATAAACTTGAGCTGGGCCAATGACTGTGGCTTTGGTGGCTCTGGGGGAGCAGGGCATGTTTCTTCTTTAGGTTGGTATGCTTTTGGTGCAAGCCATAAATAGAATACTCCACTGGATTCAAGTTAATTTAGCTTTTCAGCATTCAATTAGGTCTTCGTTTGTAAATGTAATGGCACCCAAAAGATCTGGTAAATTGTTACTACAAAATTTCAGACACAATGATAAATATGCCATCTTTGTTCAGGCCAGAAATGGGATTTTAGGTTTTCTGGTTTGAAATGTGTTAACCAAAACTATAGAAAACAGAGATGGGAGAATTGTGCTACAGGAAATCCAGCATTTCTTGTATTTAGTCTGGAGCTATAATTATACTGTAATACAAATTATGTCCCTTATCTATGTCCAAGATGTTAAGGTAGCCATCAGTGGATGATAGTCTGTGTTACATAAGTAATTAAAGGTTAATACATATTTGTACATGATACTTCCATTTATATATTCTTTCTATTTTTTTTCGGCTTTGTCAGGAAAATTGGGCCATAAAATTATTTCCTCTTTGTTTTACATAAAAAGAAACAAAGTGTTCTTTTCATTGAACTCATTACACTTCTTTTGGCCTGAAATACTTTCCTTTTGGCCAATACCAGCTTTTTTACTGACATTCCAGGCAAGCTTTTAAACATAGTTTTTTGTTTCTATTTTAGCTGCTTCTTCTATCATTCAAAAACATTTAAATGGACTTAATCTTATGTTGGTAGCTCTAGGATTTCATTTCCTATTTACTTTTTTGGACATGGTTTTGCCAACCGCTTTGCAGAGAAGCTGGTTTGTTGCTAAAGCTTCACTCCATCCCTACTTATAGATTGCAAAGAGACAGACTTACTTACAAAGAACACCCCCATCACAAATGTCTTTGAAGATGGCTTAGCAAGAAGAGGAAGAGAAGGTGTGAGAGAGGATGTAAATGTGTAGCTGTATAATTAAGAAGTCATATAGGAGATTAGAAACTGATTAGGAAAGGCAAGGGAGAATACAGAGCAGTACAATTTGGGTAAAACATATTGTCTAGCTATTCCTCTCCTTATTAGTATTCAACATATGATGACCCAGAGAAAATGCTGTCTCCCTGATGAGCTGTTAACACTAGCCAGTATTACCAATGAACAGATAATAACTTCCCTCTAATGCTGGGGGGGAATTAAATTCCAGTATGAGACAGTATGTATATGTATGTATGAGTATATAGATATTAAAATAGGTGCATATATTAATATACATAGTAGTAAAGATAATATAATCTGTACTATCAGTATAGTATATATGTGATAGTACTTGTATATATACACACATATGTACATGCAAAACCCTATATTAACATAAATATATAATATTTGTAACATACGTTTGTGTATATGTAAAGAAATACACACATTTCTGCTTTGAAAGTATTGCTAGCAACAGAGTTATTTTCAATTGGCAGGTATCAGAATCGCTGAGGACATCACCTGTCCAAAACGCTATTCCCATTGAAACTTTGTGCATGATCTGCCTCTGGTACACCAGCAGCTTGTTGCTGAAACATAAATGACTAAATCTAAATGTGGAAGGGGGGGGAGAAATGAACAACCTTCAATTGCTCCTTTTCCCCCAGTGCCAGATAGTCCTTTCAGTACCAGTTTAGAGATCTCCATTTGCTTTACCTGATTTTTCAGTCTGAAAATTAAGGTTTCTACTGCTCATTATTCAGAATTTAGGAATTATGGAGATACCCAGGAGACTTCATAGCCAAAGCCACCTGTTAGTCAAAGCAGGAGTGAAATATTCCTTTGTATGCTTAATGTTCAAGATTGGTATTTAGACTTATTCATCCTTCTGTAGCCACCTGAAGTTTCTACAACAGATTTTAGTCAAATGATTACTGTCAAACATTTAAACATTAATTTGACTTGACTAGTCAATGGACTTCAGACTGAGGAGGTTCTTCTGGTGAAGGTACTCTACAAGCTTCCCTGCCATATCTCCTACATATGATTTCACATATAAGCACAAATATAGGAATTTCTGAATCTGAAATTACCCCTCCCCCAAAAAAGGTAAAAAACAGGAGTTACACCTTTCTTGCAGTCTCTCATTTCTGCTAGGGAAGTCCTTAATCCAGTAAGCTGTTTCTTGAGCCTGCTAATCACTACCCTGCCTCCTTGAGCTCCTCCAATTGCTTCTCAAGGAGTCTTGGAAATCAGAGGTGCAGGCAAGAAAACCCTGAGGAGTGATACGTAGGGATCTGTGTAGGGCAGGCTATAGCAGTATGTGACCTTGCAAGAAGAAAAAGTCAAATTTCACCCTGCTCCCTGCAGTTAGGCTGTGGTACCACATGGAGCTGGTCAAAAAAGGTGAAAGTGAGACTTGGATGTAGAATGGGCAGGGCATTGGTTGAATTTTGAGGAGAGTAAGGACTGAGTGAAACTCCTAAAAGGTTTAATAATGTTATGCACTTGTAGAGAAAAAGGTAATGGATGACCCTTCTTCTTGGGAGGAGGAATTTAGTGACCACATTGGTTGTATTGGTTGGAGGGAAGGTTTCACAGAAGCATTGAAATATCATATGTTCCCTTCTCCCTGCATGACAAGCTGAAAGACTTAAACACAGCCTTGACTTCAAAAATGTTGACAAAGTAACAAAGGGGTTTTTGCTACTTCATATATGTTTAAAAAACCAGACAGGATTTTCCAATAAAGTTGCTTCTTTCATTCAGTTTGGAGCTGTGCAGGTCTGTTAGTTGCATATTGGGGGATTGTAGAAGTGTGCAGGCAATATTATACAAGCGTGTGGACCTGAAGAACCTATGACAATAATTTGGATAATATATTTGAGGTTTTCAGACATGAACAGAGACTGTTTTCCCTGTTTCTCAGCTACTCTGTAACTTACAGCAGAAGTAAGACACTCTTGCTTCTGAGTTTATAAATGAAGCGAGTTTTAACTGTCTGTAAAGCAAGAATTGCTGGCATAAAAGCTGTTAAGTTTTTGAGGAATAACACTCTGGGGAGCCATTAAAAAGAATCCTGGAATGTCATAGAATAAGTAAACATCATGATGGAGCATGCTGCAGTTGCTGTTTTTCAGAAGAAAATGCTTTCATCTAAGTTTCCAGCACCACTTCCTGACACATACTGCATGCTCTCTTGGGTCTCTGGTTCAATCCATTTTCTCCAGTACAGTTCAGGCTGGGAGGGCTTGAAGCTGGTGTGATTACAGTGATGTGGTTAAGTCAATTGAAGCATATGAAAGTTTACAGAATTTCTGTCTTGTTTAAATAAAGCTTTATTTTGTGAAAGAAGTGGATGATCAGGATTTACAGGCAAAGTTGGGAAGGCAGAGAAGGAAGAGAAATAAGACTGGATATAGATTTAATTGTAACTGTCAAGCTTTGAAGACCTCACTTACAAATCGTCTACTTGTTTTGTACTTCAAGTGCAAAGAAAGGATTTACAGATCTACTCATTTTAATTTAGGGTTTATTGGGATGATTTGTAAATTAATCATAGGAATTACATATAGAAGGTAGGATTTATAAGCCTAGGGGAAGATTATAAAGTATGATGTAGGATTAGTAAATCTATCGTACATATATAAATATATTTCCAGATTTCTAAAGCTATTAAATATGTTAGCTAAATCATATGTTTAAGCTAATGATGTCTAAATCAAACTGAGTAAAATACATATTTTTTTTAACCTAGTGGCAGCATGAGACAAGTTGGTACAAAGTCTAAAAAGGAACATAAATGCATACAATTTATAGAACCAAGTCAATATATAGAACATTTTACCAGTGTAAGGAAGAAGAAGGGGTAATACTGAAATAGAGACTTTCCAAAACTGGTTTCAACTTTTAGAAACATGTCCAGATGAAGCAAAGCAGCAGCCCAAAACAATGTATTCAGTGGTCACATGCACGATGCTGAGGAGAAGTTGGGACAGGGTAACTGAATAAAGCCAGGGAAGCATGTATACATTGTTTTGACTAAGCCAATTACAATAGCAAATTCTGGTGACAGTGCAGTGATTAGAAACAACAAGGAAGTTACACTACTAGTCTGAAAACAAACTTGCCACCCACAGTAACTTTGGGTTCTCTTCCCTTTTCTTCCACCCCCTTAAATCCTAGAGCAATGGAAGAATGGCTTGGTGAGCAACTGGCACTGAGCCGTTTAAGCCTAAAGAACTGATTTCATCTTCCAGATGGGCAAAATAGCCCGTAAAGATAGCGTGAGCAATTTAAGAATTTTATTAGCACAGCTTTCAAGAACAAAAACCTTACAAAAAGACAAAAATAAGACCCTGCAGTCATTCAGTAGAAGGTACCACGAAGTAGCAGTTACACTCAGACTTAAAATGCAAAAACAACTGGCAGCATTATCAGAACATTCTGAGCAATTTGACTCGCAGTGAGAAAGTGTTTGAAATTTTCCTTGGCTGGCACTCAGATTACGTTTGCCAACTTGTAGCAAGTTGCTCAGATTTGTTCTGTGTTGTAAACACCCTACAGAATTTATTTTTATTCTGTTACAAAATCTATTTTAATTCTGTTTCTAAATAATCACTATATATGAGAAGGGAAGAAAAGTCAAAGCAAAACTGAGATGGAAAGACCTGTAAAGGAAGAAAGCAAATGAGAGAGAGGCCTTCATTATGTAGAAAGCTAATGGTAGAAAATTCATAATTCCCTGCAATTCAATGAAAGGGATTGTCAGTTTAGGCTCCTACATGCAAACAAGTGTCACCAAAGTTTTAGCACTAAATGAATTAGTCAGGTGTTCAGTTTCATCCATATTTCATTAACAAAAACATCTCAGGAATAATTAAAGTTTCCCTTTTTTTTATGATGACTTTTGCACCAGTTCTATTTTTTCTTATTTATCTTAATACCTAATTACAGTGTCATTATCTGCCTGGGTAAACAGACTGTGATGTAAAGAATGACTGCACCAGGTCTCTCTAAGTCCTGTGACTAAGGCAGGGCCGGTTTTTAATATTCTTTATTCCTTGCTAAAGCTTACTTATGAAAGTGTTAGCTTTGGCTCAGAAAGTCCCTGGCTCACAGAGTTAGTCTTCAGCAATTTCTGCTCTGAGGGAATGTTGTACTGTGTGTTTATCTTAGGTTTAGGTCTTTTTCCTTGTCATCTGTTTTTGATGACTGATGGAGACAGACTATTTGGCTAGACAAATGCTTGGTCTGACCTGGGATAGCTACTCTTATCTATTTTTTAAGATAAAAGATCACTGTTAGCTGTTCGTTTGCATTAGCCCTGACCAGACTATTTCACCACTGTGGCACAATACGAAAAATTATGTGTAAAATGAACAGCTGACAGATTTACCTCTACATACCTCTGTCTGTTGACTCTTCTTAGCCCTCGAGGCTGAGAGGTCATGAGATGAATTCAGCTCCCTCTTTGCATCAAGGCAATGTCTTAGTAAATTCCAGTAATGGACTCAATCAGTTATTCTGCAAATGCCTTCAATGGTCACAGAGTAAATGGAGGAATAGCTTCTCCTTTAAATCACTGACAATGTTTAAGATTCAAGGAAAGGTAGGACTTGATTTTGAGGTTCCAGAATGAACTTGCAGAGATGAAGTTAAGGGAAAATGTTGTTACTTACTAAAAAAGAAGTTCTGACTCCAGATAATTGGAATAGAAGACTTTGGATGACAATTTTGTAACTGAACTTTGTATTTATTCCTTCTTTAATATACAAAGGCATGAGGAAAAATGCAAGCAAAGCAAGAACAATGAAGCCACAAAAATTGCTTGAAACTGAAACCCAAAACAGGATAGTGATAGCATTTAAGCATAAACAAAGATGAAAAGTTAGAATTGTGATACCTGGCAGGTATTTACCTTCCCTCATTTTCCCACAGAGCTCTTTCTGTAGTGCAGTTGTTTTTAAGAAGTAGCATGTTATCACCTCCCAGTCATCTGGAATGTTAAATCCTGCTTTATATTGCCATTTGCAAGAAACAAGCCTGCAGCTTAAATATTTTCCTGTAGCTCCAAGTACCTTAAATAATTTCCATCACATATGCATATTGCAACTGCCAAGTGCAGGAACACCATCAGTTCACAACTCCCATCTGGTACTAACCTTACTGCCTATTTCACCTATGCTGTCCCACTCTCTTCTTTTTGTGCTTTCATGATATACTACTCCTCCCCTATAAAAGACAACTGAAGAACGTTTCTTGTTTTGCATCTTCTTTTCTTAGGATTGCAGAATTGTAGAACCATAAAATTATTTAGGTTGGAAGGCATTCTCAGAGGGCAGTCTCATCCAACTCACTGCTCAAAGCAAACCGCATTAGATTACGTTGCTCAGGGATATGTCTAGTTTCTACAATCTCCCTGGACAACCTGTTCCTTCATTCTACTCCTCTTTGTGGAAAAAAAAAAAATCCTTGTATCTAATCAGAATTTTCCATGTTCCAACCTGTGCTTGTTTCCTGCTGTCCTGTCACTGTCTGAGAAGAGTCTGGCTTCATTTTTTCTGTACCCTCACAAGTAGCTTCAGACAGTAATAAGGGCTCTCCTTAGTCTCCCAGCTGAAAAAAACACTATTCTCTCAGCCTGTCCTCATACATCCTGTTCTCCAAACCCCAACATCTTGGTGGGCCCCACTGGGCTCATGTTAGGATGTCAGTATCTTATACTGGTGAGCCTAAATCTGGACACAGAACTCCAGATCTAGTCTGATAAGTGCTGAACACAGTGGAGGCATCATTTCCCTGGACCTGCTGGCTACACATTTAGTAATACAGCCCAGGATGCAGTTGGTCTTTTTGCTACAAGAGTACACTGCTGACTCATGTTCAACTTGTTATCCATCACAACCTCCAGATCCTTTTCTGCAGAGCTGCTTGCTAGTTGGTCCCCAGCTTGTACTGTTGCATGGGATTACTCTGGATGGAAGACTGCATTTGCTTTCACTGAACTTCATGAGATTTCTATCAGGCCATTTCTCCAGCCTGTCAAGGTCTCTGTGTCCTTCAACATATTGACCACACTTTGCTGTCATCCACAAATTTGCTGACAGTGCACCCTGTCCCATCATTCAGGTTGTAACAGAGCCATTAAACAGTGTTGGTCCCAGGATTGATCCAGAAGATGCCACTAGTTTGGTGACAAGGACACTATGTGAAACCACGTCAAAGGCTTACCTAAATAAAGTCAAAGTATCTAATGCCCACTAGCATCCTTTTATTAGTCACACTAGGTATCTTATCATAAAAAACCATGAGGTTGTTCAAGCATGGTTTGCCTTTTGCAGATCTGTGCTTGCTTCTGCTAGTGACCCTCTTGTCCTTCATGTATTTGGAGATGGCTTCTAAGAGGACTTGCTCCATAATCTTCCCAGGGACTGCGGTGAGGTTGATCAGCCTGCTAACTGGATCCTCCTTCTTGCCTATCTTGAAGACGGGTATGACACCTGCCTTTTTCCAGTCATTAAGAACTTCTCCCAACAGTCATGACCTTTAGAAGATGATAGAGATCACCCTTGCAATGTTACCAGCCAGCTCTTTCAGCACTGTGGGATGCATTATATCTGGTCCCAATGACTTGCACATTACTAACTGGCTTAAGTGATCCTGGACTCTTTCTCTGCTGTGGGTTCTGCTTCAGTCCTATAGATTCTGCTGGTGGGTTCGGGAACTCAGGAAGCCTGATTAAATATGGTAAATATATCACTGGTAAATATTACCACTGAAAGCTGAAGCAAAGAAGGCATTTTTCATATCCCTTGTCACTAGGTCCCCTGCTCCACTGAACAATTGACCCACTTCTTAGCCTTTCTTTAAACTACCAATGTACTTACAAAAACATTTCTTATTGTCCTTCACCTCCCTCATTGTTTTAAACTACAGCTGAGCTCTGGTTTTCCTAGCTGCATTCCTACACATGCAGGCAATGCCTTTCTATTCCTTTTAAGCAGTCTGACCCTTATTCCACCTTCTGTGTATCTCCTTTTTGTGTCTGAGGTCACTCAGATGCTTCCTGTTCACCCATGCTGGCCTTCTGCTGTACTTGCTAAATTTTGTGCACACTGGAGTGAACCCTTCTTGCGCTCTAAGGAGGCTGACCTCAAAGCCTCCTCTGAAGCCAGCTTTCATGGGCCCTTTGACCTCCAGGTGAATTTCCCAGGGTATCTTGCCAAGCAGGTCTGTGAAGAAGTGAACACCTGCTCTTCTCAGGTCTAAGGTTGTAATTCAGCTGTATGTGTGGCTCACTTCTCTCAGGATCTTAAACTTCACAGTCACTGCAGTCAAGACTGCCCTCAACCTTAAAATCTTCAACCAGTTATTCATTGTTTGGGTGTAAATGGTCTGAAAAAACATTTGCCTTAACCATTTCACCGATCACCTCTATCAAGAAATTGTCTTCTGTACATTCCAGAAATCATAGAATCAAAGAATGGTTTAGGTTGGAAGGGACCTTTAGAAGTCATCTAGTCCAACCCCACTGCAGTGAGCAGGGACATCTTCAACTAGACCAGGTTGCTCAGAGCCAACCTTGAACTTGAATGTTTCTACGGATGGGGCCTCCACAACCTCTCTGGGCAGCCTGTTCCAGTGTTTCACCACCCTCACTGTAAAACATTTTTTCCTTCTATCCAGTCTAAATCTGCACTCCTTTAGTTTAAAACCATTACACCTTGTCCTGTCTGAAACAGGCCTTGCTAAAGAGGGTCACCTCCATCCTTCCTATAAGTCCCCCTTTAAGTACTGAAAGGCCACAATAAGGTCTCCCCGCAGCCTTGTCTTCTCCAGGCTGAACAACCCCAGCTCTCTCAGCCTGTCCTCGTAGGAGAGGTGCTCCAGCCCTCGGATCATTTTTATGGCCCTCCTCTGGACCTGCTGCAACAGGTCCACATCATTTTTGTGTTGAGGACTCCAGAGCTGGGCGCAGCACTCTGGGTGGGGTCCCACCAGAGCGGAGTAGAGGGGCCGAATCACCTCCCTTGACCTGCTGGCCATGCTGCTTTTTTTTTTTTTTTTTGCAGGCCAGGGTACGGTTGGCCTTCTTAGCTGCAAGCACACATTGTTGGCTCTTGTCCAGCACTTTGTCCACCAGTAACCCCGCATCCTTCTCCACAGGGCTGCTCTCAATCCCTTCATCCCCTAGCCTGATTAATATCGGGGGTTACCCTGACCCAAGTGCAGGACCTTGCACTTGGCCTTGCTGAACCTCATGAGGTTCTCACAGGCCCACCTCTCCAGCTTGTCCAGGTCTCTTTGGATGACATCCCATCTGTCTGGTGTGTCAACTGCACCGCACAGGTTGGTGTCACCTGCAAACTTGCTGAGGGTAGGCACGATCCCACTGTCTATGTCATTGATGAAGATATTAAACAGGTGCTGGTCCCAGTGTGGACCCTTGAGGGACAGCACTTGTCACCGGTCTCCATCTGGACATCGAGCCATTGACCGCTACCCTCTGGGTTTGATGATCCAACCAATTCCTTATCCACTGCACAGTCCACCCATCAAATCCGTATCTCCCCAGTTTACATAGAAATCTTCTAGATCTCTTGTGCCCTGCTGTATCATTCTTCCAGAAGAAGATATTGGGGTGATTAAAGTAACACATGAATACCAAGACCTGTGATTGTGAGGCTTTCTCCACCTGCTTTAGAAAAGGCCTCACCTACCTTTTCTTCTTGGTCAGGAGGTCTGTAGCACACAACATTATCTTTCCTGGTCTGTTGTCTGCACTTTATCCACAGTCTACCTACTGGTTCTTCACCTGTCCCAATAAAAGCTCCATGCATGCAAGCCACTCCTTTGAGTAGAGCACACCACCTCTTCCTTGCCTTCCCACCTTATCGTGCCTGAAGAACCCGTATTCCTACGTTGTAGCACTCCAGTCATGAGAGCTATCCCATGCCTTCATAATCCCAATGAAGTCAAAACTCTACAACTGTACACACACTTCTACTTCATCTTGCTTGTTCCCAGTGCTGTGTACAGGCATTTATTATGAGCCTCAAATCGCACTGCTTTCACAGTGGGAGTGGGAGTGCCTTCTCTCTCATGCTGTCTCCCAGACATATCTGCTCTGCCCTTTGTGTCCTCTCTTCTTTTCAAGTTATGGTAACCCTCGCCCAACAAATCTACATTAATGCCTTCCTCTCTAGGTTAGCAAGCACATTTGCAAAGATACTCTTGCTCCCCCTTGATCAGATCTACCCCGTCCCGGCTCAGCAGTCCTCACTCTTGAAACAAGGTCCCATTGTCACAACAAGCCAAAGCCCTACCAGCAACACAAGCCCTTCAGCAGGTCTTGATCTGATGGATGACCCCACTTCTGCTCAAGCCTTTTCTTCTCACTGGCAGGATTGGCTCCCCTTCATCACTCTTTCATCTCACCCCCAGAGCTCTGTAATCAGTCTTGGTATGTTCCAGGCTACTTGTTGCAACATCATTGCTGCCGACATGGAAGAGCAGCAAGGGGAAAGAGTCCAAAGACTGGCCATCCCAAATCCTGGCTCCAGCAAGCAACAAACCTCCTGAGCAATCAGGTCATGTCAGAAGATATATCCCTCCACAGCAGGGAATCTCCTATCAGTCATCTTTTTCTTTTCATATGGGCACTAGGCTGGCTCAGCTGGCTCTGATACATCTGCTGATGGGTCTTATTTGTCCTCACTGGTACCTGTTCTGAAGTTTCAGATCCATAGGTGAAGCAGGAACCAGAAGTCATAAAATCCCATCTTTCTCCATCTTGACAGTCTATCTCTGCTACTTGCTTGAACATGGCCTCTGTCTGTCCCTCCTTTATTTCTTTATATAGCCCAGGCCCTCATCTCTGCCAATTTTCTGTGAATCACAGAATCACAGGTTGGAAGGGACCTCAGGGATCATCTAGTCCAACCTTTCTAGGAAGAGCACAGTCTAGGCAAGATGGTGCAGCACCCTGTCCAGATGACTCTTGAAAGTGTCCAATGTGGCCAAGTCAACCACTTCCCTGGGGAGATTATTCCAATCGTTTACTGTCCTCACTGCAAAAAATTTCTCTCTCGTGTCCAATCAGAATCTCCCCAAGAGCAACTTGTGTCCATTCCCCCTTGTCCTCTCCATGTGACTCCTCCTAAAAACCCAATTTCCTCTTCATTCTCCCTGATGACACACAGCTCCTTCAACAAGTGATTCAGTGCCTCTGTCAAAGCACACCTCCCACATGAGGGGTCCCCAGCACCAGGCATTCCCCACATCTGGACAGTGGTATCCTTCCCATGGAGCTCTGTCAGCAAAGAGGCATCCAAAACATCAGTGGCATTTGTGCCAGCTAGTATGAGAAAGTGTACCCACAGCATGCTGCATCCATCATTGGGCAGTTTTCAAGCAGCTTCACACAGTCTTGAGTGGATTTTCTGTGTCCTTCCACACCCCTGCTGTGCCATTAGAACTGCCATACCTCTGGTGTGCTCAAGAAGCTGGAATAGTAGCAACAGTTCCCTTCTCTCTGCTGCTGTATATTCTGTTTTGCCCTTGATTCTTGAGTATATAGTGTATGGACCTGAAAGCAAAGAGGAAACATATGTCAAGAGCATGGGTTAGAAGAAAGGTTTTCAACATAGGAGATGAGAATTTTAAAACGTGATAAGTGAAGTAATAATCCATTAACACTCCTCAGTCATTCCAGCTAAGGTCTTTAACATTGTATCTAAAAAAATATGC
The DNA here is from genome assembly GCF_949628215.1 of Phalacrocorax aristotelis. Taxonomy (NCBI): domain Eukaryota; kingdom Metazoa; phylum Chordata; class Aves; order Suliformes; family Phalacrocoracidae; genus Phalacrocorax; species Phalacrocorax aristotelis. Next base: position 87,881,796 of record NC_134277.1, read on the forward strand.
CATGTACTACATTAAGTGTTACAGCTAATTTCACTATTTTAGTGGCTTCTGTTTTGATGTGAGTAGATGCCTTTGAAATTCTTTATGAAGCTTACTAGAACTGATCAATTTAAATAGCCATATCATTGTTGTGCTCAACTTTACATCTGTCAACATAGCACTGGAAACAGACTAAGGGAACCAAGGTTCCAGACCTTAATTACTCGCAAATGTATTTGTATTGATTTATTGGACACATTGTTTGTGAGCTCTCATTGCAAGGATTACACTGTTTGTGATCTTTTTACCTTTTTCCTGACACGTGCAAATCAAATACCTATTTGAAAGGCAAGAAAGCATGTTTACACTACTGTTGCAATCTGACAAAGCAAACCTGTTATCCTCTCAATGGATAAATTAAACCAATGATAAACCTTGGAAATAAGACATGAAAGGGAAATGACAGTTATTTGAAGTAATGTAGAACATGAAATGTAGGAATGAAAACCTAAAAGTAAACAGCATGAAATACAGCATATGAACATGTGTCAAATCTTTACAGCTTTGTGTTTGGATTAGTTATTCTATTGTTTAAGCAGGTACTTCAAAGAGAGTGGAAAGCTTCGTGTGTGTGTGTCTTGGTTTTTACCTCCTGACAACGACAGTTCTTTCATCTGAACTATGGGGAGAAGCAGTCCTGTAGGGCACTAGTAGTAAATTCATTAACAATAACAAAAGAAGTGAAACTAAGAAGGTAGAGGAAAGAGCAAATGACCTAGCCAGCACAATCATACCCATCTCTCCTTAACAGATTCTTGTCAATCCCCTTCTTAAAATTTCCCAGTGACAGCCATTCTACACCTTTCACAGACAATTTACCAATGTCTAAGTTCACTTAACTTTAGAGGGTTTTTTATGTTTAATAGAAATCCTATTTCCTCATGCAGTTAAAGATCCATACTACTTTCTATATTTTCTTTACAGTGAAACTGGGGGGCAGTTTATTTCCTTCTTCTGTGTGGCAATAAAGAACATTCAAAAATCATCATTGTGCAGAACGGGAAAATAAAATAGAAAGGAGTTTACTAATTCAGAATTTCAGTGTTAGGTCCCTTTGTTACCTTTCAAACTGTAACTCAGAGAAGTTTATTCTGTGGTAGTTTTTTACTCAAGTAATTTTTGAGAACTCTCAGTTGGGAAACCTTTTCTTGGTATGTTAATTTTGCTTGGTTTACAGTAACTTTAGTAAAAGTATCTTTAAAAATAGGCTGCTGGTTATTATTCAATATTTCGTACTCATTGTTTTTGCTGACTCTACTGGATCTGGCTGGGATAGAGTTAATTTTAGTCATAACAGACTGTATGGTGCCGTGTTTGGATTTGTGACTAAAACAGCATTGATAACACAGCAGTGTTTTGCCTAATGATGAGTAGTACTTACGCAGATCGAGGTTTTCCCTTTTTCCCACTCTGTCCCCCTAGCGAGTGGGCTGGGGGTGTGCAAAAATTTGGGAGGGGACACAGCTGAGACAGCTGGCCCAAACTTACTAAAGGGGTACTCCATACCAGATGATATTGTGCTCAGCAGAAATATCTAGGGGAAAGAAGGAGGAGCAGGGGACTTTGGAGTTACGGTGTTTGTCTTCCCAAGCAACCATTACGTGTGACAAAGCTCTGCTTTCCTGGAGATGGCTGAACATCTGCCTGCCAATGGGAAGTAATGAATAAATTCCTTATTTTGCTTTGCTTGCGTGTGAGGTTTGCTTCACCTATTAAACTGTTTTTAGCTCAGTCCACAAGTTTTCTTGCTTTTGTTCTTCCTGTTCTCTTCCCCATCACACCGAGCAGGGACTGAACAACAACTGAGCTGGTGCTCAGCTGCTGCCCAGGGTCAGCCCACCACACTGACAGCATGTATCAGAAGATATATTGCCAACCACAAGAATTTCTGTCTAGGTTTTTACCCCACAGGAACTATAAAACCAGGGTCTTAGTTACTTTTAATGGCACTTTATGATTTGCTCTTTTCCCATTATTTTTTTCCCCACCCTTCAAGTGATATTTTTGAGCAATTTTTGACTAAAAAAAGTCATATAATACACTTCTGCTGTGCCAAGTGCCATCATAGTAGCTAGTGAAAATAGGCAACAAATATGCATCCAAATGAAGCCATATAATTACTAATAAAGACACGCATCTGACATTGCGGGGAGACTTCCCCCAAAACAATCACCCCACTGACTCTGCAGCATAGCATTCTGGCAGAGCCTAAGATTCCACCTCCCTGTTGGAGATAAACTCTCCAAGGTCATTGATCAGGGCTCCCTGTGCCAAAACTTCACTGAAGATATGCCTCTGCCTTGGGAAGAAAGCATGTGGCTATTTGGTGAGTAATCAGCACACAGTGCAGCATTTCAACTTCTCACTTAAGTTTTCAGACCACTTTCCTCATGTGCCTTCCTTTATATTCATCTACACTGAGTATCAGCTGACATTGTATTGCCTTTCAATTTCCCTCTTGCAATTTTATAAGCATCCCTCACATTTCATGTCCTGAATATCCTGGTATCATTAGCAGATTTTCTTACCTCACTGCTTGCTCTCTTCATGGGTGTTTGGAATTATACTGACTAGCACAGCTCCCTGCAGAACTCAGCTGCTGACTGCCCTCCATTCTGAGGGCTGAATATTTAATTTCATTTTCTGGCTTTTACCCTATAAATAATTGTTGGACATGTTGGTACTTTTTCTCTTACTCCTTTCATGAATTTATTTTCTTCAAAAGTCTTTTAGGAAGGATTTTGTCAAAGCTTTTTTCTGAAAGCCCTTTGAATTAAGAATCAAGCACTATCTGGATAATAGACACCTAATATGGAATGTCCTACAATTAGTAGTTACATTATGAGGTAAGAAAATAGACCAGGATTTAAGAGCAGCAACAAGCCATTTTAAAATACCAGTAATTAGGAACATATACTTGGCAGACTCCTGCTGTACAAACTTGTCCCTCAAGTACTAAGTTTCATAGTTTTACTTAGTGTCTAAAACCACATATTCAGTACAGATATTAGTTTTATGGCATGTTGTGATCTTTCCCCCCTCCCTTCACTCTCTACATTGTAAAGACCATAAACTACTTGCCTCTCTCCTACCATTAGGCGACTGACACCTTATCAGCTCTCAAAAATGGCTTTTTGAGAAACAGAAGTCACCCCCACAAAATCTTTTCCACTTCACAGGTACCAGCTGCCTCATCTTTCCAAAATAGTCTGATACATATCAAATTAAATTTCAATCAGTTCTTCCAAATTTGCTTTTAGTTTTTAAGTTTGTTTCTTCTGTTCACTGCCCTGAAGAGGATTTGCTGACTGTAACTTTTTCTGATTTTCTCTAGCTATGGCAGTGGATATAATAAGTGTTACTGTCGCTTGTGAACTTTGTCTTGCCTGTATCCTTATATTGTCATTGCAGCAGCAACACTACAATTATAAAGAGGTTATCAGTTTATATTTGCTCAGCCAGAAGAAAACAGGGCCACGTTGTTTCTTTCTTTCATTCAAAGATTACATGCAGGATTACACAATGCAAAATTTTCTGAACTTCATTAATTCTGGAGAACATTATGTAGAGAAATCTTCATTTTACCTTTCATTCCCTTTCTTTCTATACAGATTTTTAGTCAGGTCTATGCTGCTGTTTTGCATAATAAACAATTCATGTGATAATAAATGTACAAGAAAAAATGTATGGCTTGTTTTGTATGTACCTTTGGTAAAAAGCTTATTTTCTAACATATTTTAACAATAAATATCAATATGCTACCATATTTTCCCTTTGACACACCACCAGAATAAAAATGCATTAGGAAAAAAATTGGATAACGACTGATGCTCTTTACAAACCTAAAATTCTCGGTTAAACCAATATGAGGTTTGGATAGCCAAGAACTGTAAGAATTACAAGCATTCAGTGTTTCCAAAGGCATATTCTAGCTTATCTTAGCGTTTGGTGAAACTAACAGCAGTTTCACTGCTCTGATTGGCCTTGAGTTATGACCATGACTCCCAATATCCTAAATTTTGACTTAATTTTTAAAAAACGGCAGAGCCAGAGAAATGGCTTCTCAGCCATACCTTACACTGTACTTCTCACATCTTCCACGTGATTAAAAGTGAATGGAATTCTCTTTTATTCCTGTACACAACTGTAAGATATGAGGTGGACTCTGGATATAACATGATAAATTCTTGTGGGATTTTAAAATGTATGATTTTTCACATTTATTTTGCATTTATTTGGGTTTCACATTTATTTTGCAGTAAGCTATTTCCTTTAGGAATGCCTATTTGCTCTATACAAGTTACTGAACAGGACTTAGAACTTCATATGTATTTTAAAACATTCTTAAAAGAGGGATAAATAATTTGGGGTTTTGTCAGAAAAAAAAATACCAGCTACATACAATTTAATACTTCATCTAGTTTCCCATTAATGTGGTGTTCATCAAAAATCAGCAAGAGAAATCCACCTCTGCAGAGAAAGTATTGAATCTAATCACTACATAATGTACACTGCATGTCAGCTTCTAGACAGTGTTCTCAGCTAACTTTTGGGGTAAGAGAGGCATAGCATAAAAAAAAGGAATAGCTCAAATCTTCAGTGCTTAACTCTTAATATATGCGAGTGTTTTTTCTTAGGAAGAAGTGGGCGTGAACAGCATATGCTTTTATACACACATTTGTTACATTTTCAGTTCTGGGACAAAGTGTTATATGGATCAGGCAGTGCTTTGTTTCAAGAGTGTTGAAGACTCACAGCTGAAGCAGACTTTCTAAAAGCTCAGCAAAATTTCAATTAAATACAGTCATTTTTCCAGTAGCCAGCAGCCACTAAGACCATCATGTCCGATTTTTCAAAATAACTTAGCACCTGATATAGTAGACTATTCGGCAGCCTGACCGTTCATTTGGATACGTAAACAAGACATCAACCATTTGAAAAACCTGCTCCTTCATATACACAAGTTCTTTCTCTTGGGGCTCAGAAATAAAGACAGGCCTGACTTTGAATTTTACTACATCAAACAATATAAGTTTCTTCTGAATCAAGGGAATTCAGCTCCAGCACTTGAGAGTTAACATCAGATTTCATTCCCATTGCAGAGACAGGACTGATCTTTTCCAGTTTCCCTGTCCTGTGAGCCATCAAGAGACACATCAAGAATTACTTGTCTGCATAGCATGTTGTGTATTGCAGCATTCACTTCATGCAAGAAGCTTTGAGCAGTGACTATAATGGCTTGGTATGTACAAGGCTTCAAAATTATTGATGTCACACACAGAATACCAGGTTTTAAGTGTGGCTCATCTCGTTACCCAATTTGTCACATCCTTGCACAGAATTAAGACCAGCATACTTGTCATATTACCTCATACCTCCATTGATATTTAAAAAATGACTTTGCAAACATAAAACCACCCATGCAATGTTGATAATTTTTAAATGCCTAACTATCTTGCTAATGTCTGCACTAAATTCACAGCAACAGACTATAAATTTTGTCCTCCATACTTAAACACTGCACATACAACCATAAAATCATTACTATTCCCCCATTTTAAAATAGATTACAAAAATATATGATCGGAAAGTCATAAATAGGATTTAGCATTTTCACTCTTCTTTATGCTTACTATGTGTTTTCCTTATATTTCTACTTGTTTGAGGGTCTGTGTAAGGTGAGAAGCCTTGAAATATTAATATAGTTATAATTGCAAACTTTTAATAATCTAACAGGATGTAAGATAAAAGCCACTTGAAGCTTTTTATAGCCTGAGGAACTATGTTGATTCCTTTCTGTACTCATTTCTTAGAGTATTAAAAATGCATTATTGGGAGTGCTCTGATAACTGCTTACATGTCTATTTATTCAACTCTGCAATTGTTTATGTTAGAATTATGGACTTGGTTTTCTATTCAGACAGTTAGTTAGTTCTCTTGCTTGCTGAGTCTTGAAGCTATTTTAGTTCAAATTATATTAGAGAATCACGTACAAAAGAATTCTTTGTTCACAGCCTATCCAACAAAATAGAGAGGGCTTCAGAGGCATCTATAGCTCCAGGGCCCAGTAAATTAGGTTTTGCCTATCCAACAAAATAGAGAGGGCTTCAGAGGCATCTATAGCTCCAGGGCCCAGTAAATTAGGTTTTGACTAGAAAAATAAAAAGAATGAAATTGTCATATGTAAGAGGGTGGATTGGATATGCTGCCTTCCACTCAGAGAAAGGAAACTGTATTCTCTTATAAATTGAAAGTGTGTTTACTTTACATACTTTTTCAGAAAATCACATATTATTAGATAACAGGATCTTTATCTAACAAGATAAAGAAGCCTGTTCCATATTCTTTCTGTGGTCCAGATTACATTTTCCTATGACAAAAAAGAAAGAAGGAAGTCAGACTAGAAACATTGATGAATTTTACATTCACCTGGTGCCTACACATTTTTGTACCAGCCATGAAAGATGTGAAGGAGTATGGCTCCAGAGCACATAAATTTTGCCACACCCTTATTGGTGTACAGCTGTACAGTCAGAAAACAGTATGTATTTGCAGAGGGTGTTTCAGAATAGAATTGTTCTCTTCTTTCTCTGCTTCTCACAGAATCACAGAAGGGTAGGGGTTGGAAGGGACCTCTGGAGACCATCTCGTCCAACCCCCCTGCTTGAGCAGGGACACCCAGAGCAGGGGGCACAGGAACGCGTGCGTCCAGGTGGGTTTTGAATGTCTCCAGGGAAGGAGACTCCACAGCCTCCCTGGGCAGCCTGTGCCCCTGCTCTGGCACCCTCACAGGAAAGACCTTTTTTCTCATGTTTAGGTGGAACTTCGTGTGTTCCAACTTGTGCCCAATGCCCCTTGTCCTGTCATTGGGCACTATTGAAAAGAGCCTAGTCCCATCATCCTGACACCCACCCTTTAGATATTTATAGGTATCAATGAAATCCCCCCTCAGTCTTCTCTTCTCCAGGCTGAACAAACCCAAGTCTCTCAGCCTTTCCTCATAAGGGAGATGCTCCAGTCCCCTGATTATCTTCGTAGCTCTCTGCTAGACTTGCTCAAGCATCTCCCTGTCCTTCTTAAACTGGGGAGCCCAGAACTGGAGACAGTACTCCAAATGTGGTCTCACTAGGGCAGAGTAGAGGGGGAGGATAACCTCTCTCGATCTGCTGGCCACACTCCTTTTAATGCAGCCCAGGATACCATTGGCTTTCTTGGCCACAAGGGCACAGTGCTGGCTCATGGTCAACTTGTTGTCCACCAGCACTCCCAGGTCTTTCTCAGCAGAGCCACTTTCCAGCAGGGCAGCCCCAGCCTGTACTGGTGCATGGGGTTGTTCCTCCCCAGATGGAGGACCTTGCACTTGCTCTTGTAAAGTTTCTGCCCTTTTTCAAAAGGCTGAAAATTAATTTGAGGTGTATGCTTCTATTGAAGCAACCTCTGAAAGATAACTTTGGAAGGTCTAAGCCATTGAAATCCTGGTATCATCAAACTGTGCTGTTCGACCCTTATACTTTTAATGATCATATTATCAAACTGATAACCTTTTATATATTATTCACAGAGTAGAATGAATTTTGGGTTTTTTTCCTGTATATGTCTTATTAGCTATGCCATTTTCCTTAATATTTATGTTTAGCTAGGTGATGCAAAGAAATTGGTGGAAAGTAATAAAATTAGCTTTGTGTACAGTTTTGATATTTTACATGTAACAGTATTCTGTTTTAATACCAGCTGTATCAGTGGATTATTTTTTATTAAGGTGATTAACCCACAATATTATAGTGAGACAGGATGTGATTTTAGTCATGTCTCTGTAGGGCTGTGCTGTTTGCAAACTCTTCTACATTGTTTTAGAGACACCTCATTCTAAGTTGCATTTTCCATTTGGTCAGTGTTAACCTGCATGCAGATTGTACACATGCTAACCTTTAGTCCCAGTTAATACTGTTTCAATTTGTACTTTCTTTCATTCACACTACTTAGGCATGAGGATCCATTTTTAGTTTTGTTTGAGAGCATTCTGTTTTGATCACTTCGAAATTCTTTAAAAGATCAGATCTCTGCATCTGATTTATATACTTGCAAAAAAATCAGGAGAAATTATGTCTTACTGGAAACACTGAAAAAATGAATGGTATATTGGAAATATATCAGGTGCTATTTTTGATTCATCTGTATTATATCCATGCATCTTTAAACCAGTATAAATTACTTATTTAAAATTTTATATACCTGTTGAATTCGTTAATGTAATAAGCTAAAACCTCATTCTTTAATGCTTCATGTGGTGTTACTTTGGACCAGTAGGGAATTGTTTCTAATTTAAGAACCTTTGTTGGAAGAGATCAATCAGATTTATAGATAGCTTTTCATTACAGCAGTGAAGTATTGGATATTTTTCTAGAATGACAGGGGCCAATGTTTTTTTCCTTAAAAAGTTTAATGCCTTTTTTTGCTTCAATCTTCACAGATAGAAGGACATTCACAACCCAATATTTTAAACAATCAGTAGTGACAAGGGAATAGAAACAATGACAGAACAGGGAAAGAATAGGTTAATAAGCAATTGGATAAATCAGTCAGATTTCAGGGTTTACTGTAAGGTATTTAAGAGTCAGTCAAATGTTTTTACTGTTTAACTTCAGAAGTTACAGGAAGATAGGCCTGATCTCGGAGGCACGGGGGCTGCCACACATCACCTCTATTTCAAACAGAGGAAATGAAGATGAAAAGCCAAGACCATTTAGCTTCAAACTTCGAAAGATATTAGCACTAATTAAGTAAGTGGGGTGTGCGTATGTAAAACATGAGAATATAACAAATATCAGGCATTAATTTGCTGAGACTCATTGATCTTCTTTGCCAGAATAACTGGCTTACTAAATGGAAGGAATGGCAAATATGATATAGCTTCATTTCAGTAATATTTTGATGGGACCAAAGCATCTGAAATCCTATAAGCAAACTAGGAAAATATATTTTAGAAGAATCTGTTATGAATTACATGAACTACTAGTAAGAAAAATTGCTAAGTAATTATCAAACATTCATTCTCAATGGCTGGGCCATAAGTATATCTACAGGCTCCAAGTACCATGACCAGCCTCATCTGGGGACTCCATCCAGGTACATTCTCACCCAGTGACCTGAGAGCTGCATATAATATCTGAGCCTCTGCCTTGGTCCGTGCCTGACCCTCCAGAGTATGAATGATGTGCTGTGCCACCTGCCTTAATGTTCTGGCTTGACTTTGGGCCTGTCTTGTAACTACAGATATGTCTGCTGGTTGCTGGACTGTGGCTGAAACCAGTTACTATCATCAGACCTGCTCTGCTCACCATGCTCAAGTACTGTGGGACTGTACCCATTTTTCGTGAAGTATCTGTCTCTCCCTGCCCTGCTGTCACCTTTGTCTTTCCTTGCAGAGCAACCTCATGCTGACTGCTCCCTGATGGTCAGTGCAGAGATCATCTCAAGTGGGACTTGTCCTCAGTCCATTTCCACTCTCCACAGCACTGAAAACATGCCAAAGGTAGATGTGGTAGAAGTTATGAATACTAAGGAGATCCAAATTAGACAGAATGAAATCTAAAAAGAATAATTAGATTATGGTCTGATCTACTAGTTAGGGTCAAGAAAGGCAAGTGCCTCACTGGATCCAATGAACAGTGCTTCTCCCCTTCCAAATAAAAGAATTAGCAAACTTATAAACCTCAGAGGAAGAACAGGAAAAAGCTGAAGGCACCGCAGAGCATCAGCTTGAAGAGTTTTAGAGCACTGTCTGTGCCTTTTAACTGAGTCCTTTCTAACGAAAAATTAAAATGAATATAGATTTAATATACTAAATAAAGATAGTGTATTTTATGAAGGAAAATAACCTAGCTTTTTAGACCTGGACTACCTGTAAATCTTCTGAGATGAGCAGAAAGAGGCTATAGAGTCCTCTTAAGATAGCGGCTTCTGTGAAGAGTTTTGAGTGTCCATGTGGATAATGGCTTCTCTGCTCAGCCCTGAACAGTTTCAAAGTAAGTATAGACTATGAAGGAAAAGAAAATGTCTTTCAGTTGATAGCCAGAATGTAGCATGAAATCATCTTGGATCTTTTTTTGGCGAAGTACCATTTTCTGATCATTCTCCTAGATACAACTAGAGTCAGGCACTTTACAGTGGTGCATGGTGGGAGAACACAAGACCACAGACACAGCCAGAAACTAGAGAGGGTCCAGTCTGGTATAAGAAAACAAAGTTTCAGGGACTGGAACAAGTTGCCCAGAGAAGCTATGTAGTCTCCACTGTTGAATGTTTTCAAGACCCAACTGGAAAGGCCATGAGTAGCCTGGTCTGATATCACAGCTGACCCTGCTTTGAGCAGGGGGTTGGACTAGAAAACTTCTGAGGCCTTTTCCAACCTGAGTTATCTTATGACCACGTGACCAGCAGCTTTTCATATCATTAGCTAGGAGGGCTTTCCTCATGCCCCTCTCTGGTCTGTTTTTTAATGTACTTGATAATTTAACCAAGTATGGATTACAGCCTGACATTTTCATTGAAGTGAAAATTCCCAAATTTTTACAGATTGTGAGCAAAAATGCTATGCACACACATATTGTTTTGGACCTAAACCAGACTGAATGAGTGAGACAGCACTCATCTTACTTTGTATTCTAAATGACACCTTTCTGTGCCTAATTTAGTGTCTGTTGATGCCTGAATTGTATGTGTTGGTCTGCTGCTTTCTAGCTCTCAAGCCATTGCATAGCTGAGTTACAGTACACCTGTGAGAGAATTTGTTTTGTTAAAAAAAGGGAAGTTAATATAGCCTTTTCTGTTTGGGCTTTCTCATTCATACTCATGTTAACTTTACTACTCTCTCATCTTTCTTTTTGCTCATTGCTGCTAAGAAACTACTTTCTATATCAAAAGATAAAATATACTCTCTCTTTACATGGCTTCCTACTTTCCCAAAGCTTCTTTTGACCTAAATGGAATTTTGGCCAAAAAAAAATACATATTGGAAATGTTTCATATCTGGGCAGAGGGAGAAATAGGTTTGGTGGGAGAAGGAAATAATCTACATTTCCTTCTTAACCCTAACAAAGATCTTTCTAATATGATGCCATAGAGAATTATCAGAGTTAAATTAAATAATACCTTAAAAATTAATTGATGCTCTATAGACTGTTATGACTGGGATTCCACAGTTGCAGAGTTCTGTAGAGACACCCTCATGACATCAAGAACCAAGAGCATATAGTAATACAAACTACATACAGTAAATATAGTGAGTTCACTTCTTGTTTCTCTAACACTAGATGAAGGACAGTTCTGTGATCCCTTGCTTCCTGGGCTGCCTCCCCTACATGTTGGTGATCTGAACGAAAAGGATTTAGAAAGAACAAGTGGCAACATTTTCACATTCCTCCTATTTGTGGTGAAAGTTTGATCAAACCTGCCAAAAAATAAAACTTGACATGGAAATGTATGGGTTGTTTATGACCTAATCATAACCATTCAGAGCTGGCCATTTCAGTAACTGAAATGAAACTGTCTCATCTGATCAGAGAGAACAGATGATTTAGTGAGGTGTAATTGTCCGGTTTTTCTTTTTACTGTGATGTCTTATGCTTACATTTTGTTATCAAAGTATTAATTACAAGTAAATATAGGTAGCCAAAAAAACTAAAAGTAAATGAGATTTCAAATGCATCTCTGCTTACACTTCATGATTCATGCAGACTTAGCCTCACTTTTAGAAAAATACAAATAGTCACTGGCTGAATATTTTTATTTGAATCTTTTTAGCTTTTTAGGATTTTTAGTAGAAGTTTGACTGTTACTATCTAATGTTTTCTTTCTTTTCTTGCATAAATTTTATTTCTCAAAAGAACTAAGCAATGTATATATTTACACCTTCCTTACATATGGCTGTAGATTTTCCTAAAATGTCAAAGATAAAATGCTTTTGAAAAGCATATCTCAAAAGATGAAATAAAGCTAAATAGTTCTCTGGAATCTAAATGTCTGTACTGCATGTAATAACTTGTCCTGGGAGTCGTAAGCTAACCCTTGATATAGTCTCAATGTGCAGGAAAGCTTCACTATCCAGTGTCTGACCCTTGTGAAAATTTGTTATTCCTTGCTACAATTGCCAGTTTGTACTAGCAGTTTCCAGGATGTCTATGCAGAAATAATCTCCTAACCACATTCTGGTGTCATTAGTCTCAGAGTATCATGCTTAAGGTGTGACTCTATATCTATAAAACTTTGTCATGGCTGCAAGGTAACCATTATGATTTAGAAGCACACACACTTCTGAATATAACGTTTGGTGACTTACATGCTTTCATTATTAAATGTTTGGAAGACTGTGATTGAAAAGATGGGTAGGTTTGACATATTTCTGAACCTACATCAGATGTAATGAGCTTGACTTTCAGATTTATAAATAAGATTTCTTCATCTTATTCTTCAGATTTATTCTTTACAAATTTAACCATTGCCACCACATGGATTTGCAGATATTTCAACCCACCTGATCTTTTTGGCAGAGGGGAAACCTGTACAGTGGAATGCTTCTTAAGATATTTCGAAAAAAAGTTTTGATTGGAGACTCGGATATATTGTAGGAACTCACCAAAGCCAAGCATCTAATTTTTCTCTTCCTGAAGGCAACTGATAAGTCTACATTTCAAATTAAAGTGATGGCAACCAAGTAACACTACAAGTTATGCAGCACTATATTTTCATATTTTCCATTAGAGAATTTCAAAGATAAATAAGACATTCATCTGATATTCTTGAATTAGTTATTTAAAAACATTTAAAGTTACATAGCATTGGAAGTCTATTATGAAACAGAAAAAACCCTCAGCAACAAATTCAGGAAACATACTGCACAGTTGGTCCCATGCCTACATAAATATTTGCAGGATAAACAAACAATGGTGAAAACAATTGTAGATTACTCACATGAGAAAACTGGGAGCTGAATAATTTTTCACACAAAATATGTTTAACTGAAAACTCTTCAGAGTAATTAAAATGTGTAATTATAGTGAGGTGTGGCAAGATAGTCTTTAAAATGCCCAAACAAGCATCTAGTTGAAGGAACACTAAACAATATACAGCATAGAATGCCATTATACATTAATATACCATGCTGTTGTTCTTTATGGCTAACATTTATTATCTATGTATTGCAGAATTATTAAGAAACTGAATTGCTTTTAAGTACTGAAAAGTTCCTGGTCCTAATAATCCACTTAAATGAATCACATTCCTCTTGTGATAAGAAATTATCTGATATATTTGTAAAGGTTTTTCATTATTTCAACAAAAATTACTGAAAACATCAAGTTATATTTAATTATTTGTATTAATTTATTAATAATTAATTGTTGATTTTTACATTTAAATGTTACAATCTACAGCAAAGCCACTGGTTTATAAACCTGAACCGAAATGTGCATACAACAAAGCATCATTGAAATCAAATGCAAAAAGAACATATTTCTTAGAAAGCTATATCCCTTTCTTGTGCTCTTTATGTGATGTTACCATTTACTGTCCTCCACTACATGCCTGACATACTGGTACAAATCTAACTGTTCTATAAGCATAATTATAATATTATATTATTTCAAATAAAAAATGTCTTTAAGAAGAGCTCAGAGAAATTTAGAAAAATTCAGTATATATTATTTTTATAGTTTAGCTGGCATCCATATTGTAAATGCACTTCAAAAGCACTGCAAATATCTAATTGCTGAGTTTCTTTTGAAAACACAAATATATTGTCAAATAATCCTTGCAATGTTTAAAGTTTCCCTACAAGAATTAGCGTTTCTAAAATAATGTGTACCTTTATAAGTATATGCTTACTGAGGACTAAGCAGTCTAACATCTTTCAACAGAAAGCTGAACATTGTAATTTTTAAGAAAAGGTAAAACCTAAAAGAAACAGTAAAAAGATCATGTAGTAAATTTAAAAGAAAAGTAACTATAAGTTAAAAATCCTCACACATTTCTACTTCTGCACTTTAGGGCACGTACTGTAATTTTCCACAGTATTATTACACCTTTGTGTAGTCACCTACACGGATACTAAATTTATGGAAACGCTCATCATTCTGATGAGGTGGTATTTTTTGCTGCTGTGTTGACCAAGTTATTTTTATCTTCCTCTGTATCATCATGTGTCATCCGTTTCGCAGCCTCATCAGAGCATATTCACCTAAAAAAAAGTTATCTGCCGTTCTACTGACATGGGGATTGCTGGTGCACTTGATTGTTCCTGCCATCCTCCTCTTTTTATGATCTTTTACACTAAGGATCTTAATTTCTAAGGCACTGAAGTGCTTTGTGATGCAGGGTGTGTCAGTCAGTATGGCCCCTTCTAGATGAGATATTTATTAAATGACTGTCTGTAATCGCAGCTGGGTGGATTTTCTGGGTCAGGAGGTCTTCCTAAAATTAAATGTGATTACACAAGGTGGGAAGTAGCAAAGGATATTTAATTACTAAGTCACATAGGCTATTGTTCATGAAGGATGCATCATGAATAGGACAGTGGAGCACATTGCTTTTATCCTCTCCTTTCAGTAAGCAAGGACATCTGCATCATTCCTCTGTAGGCTGTTTATCCCATCAGTGGGGATTGTTCCTGTGAGCATAGTACAAGTGAGACTTTTACCTGTTATTTTAAACAAGACTAGGGTCTAAAATACATTGCCGTACTTCATGTTAAAACAGGTATTTTCATCCTTCTTAAGCATTTTTTTTTTTTGAAACCCAGTCTGATATTCTATGTGTATTAAAAGATATCCTCTTCTGCTGACTATTTTTGTCATTCAGGGTATCGCCACTTTGCTGGAGCTGCAGTCAGACGACTGCCTAGGTCTTGGCCTGGGGTTAAGCTAGCTGAACGGGCATGGAAAACTACTGGACAAGAGAAGCTACTGGAGCTAATCAGATGGAAGTATGGGGATCCAACAAAAGTTACAGAAGTGCCATGACGGTATAGCTGGATTTCACTAGTGGTTCAGGAATAGATATGCAAGAAACAGCCAAATTTCACAGAAGGTGAGTATGGGGGACCTTTGGGGAGGGGAATCTTGCAAGGCCTAGGAAACCTAGGAAATCATGTCAGCAATACCATGTGTGGCTGAGATCATCTGGTGGATGGTATCAGAAATACCAAATTAGGGTACAGCTGTACCAGAATGGGGACTAATGGAGTGAAAAGTAATTAGGGACAGGTTGTTTATTTGGTAAGGGACAGTGGTGAAATGGAATAACCTAGAAGAGGAAAAAGGGAATAAAAATCAGCAGCTGGGGATGTGGTTGGGACTGTCTAGGTGCACCAGTCAGGCTGTCTTAGTCTGTGATTACCGTAGCTGAAGCAGGAGTGCAAAACAGAACTGTTGGACTGACCATACAAAATGTGGTGAACCTGCCTCTCTCCTTAGGTGGACCAAGGGGATCCAGATTCCTTCACTTGCCAGCAGGGGAATGTCCAGGCAAGCCTAGTGTCACCTTGCCAGCACCCCTTCTGGGTCTTGTGGCACTAGCACCTTCCTCACAGCTTCCCAGCACACTTCTAGTCTGACTATAAGAAACACGTGATTAAAAGGCTGGAGCAAGATACAGGCAAGAGGTGCTATCCTATGGCCTTGTGGCTGTTTCAGATGGATGCACTGTTATAGACGAAACTATATTAAAACTGAATCAGCCCCTGGAGACCCCCAAACAGGAGGAAAGGAAAATTACATTGAAATTATACATGAAAACCAGTCTTCTAGTTCTGTTCTGGTACTTTGCAGTCCAAGCACAATGAAAACTGTTTAGACTTCACACAGAAGTTTTTAAAGCCTTCAGCAGCATCACTGAGTTTCAGACTGTTTGGTCTAGGATGATACCCTGGAGAAGTATCATTGTAGGATAGCTCTGTTTAACACTCTTTCCAAGACCTCCTCTACAACCACTGCCCAAAAAAGGCTACTGATTCCGTCTCCGTTTTGGTCTGATTCTGTACAGCTAGTAGTAGATGCAAGGGAAGTCCTGTTAGCACATTTGCACTGATGCCTTTACTTTCAGGAAGGCTCCTTGGAAGCACTGGTGGATTTTACAGTAGTCTACTCATTGAGCAAATCCATAGATTTGAATATGAACCCTAACATTTCATATTCCATGCAATCTCCTCCTCTTCTGCCTAATGGATATATTAACAGGAAACGCCAAGAAGCATTTCTCCCTTGATAGTCTGCTAAAGGTTTTTCCAAATGTCAAGGTGGCCTGGCTGACTAGAGAAGATATATGATGGCACACCAAAAAAAGACATTTTAGAGGGGAAAAATGCATTTAAAATACCTTGACCAGAATTTTGAAGATGAAGTTAAAACAAACAAGAATTAGGCCACCCAGCCAGGAGGATGACATCAATAAGTTATTCTTTAAAGAACTAAGGGATGCCTCTAAGTCATCTGCCCTTGTGCTTATGGGGGACATCAACTTGCCAGATGTCAACTGGGAATACCATACAGCTGGGACAAAGAGGTCCAGAATATTCCTAAACCATCTGGATGATAACTTCTTGGTACAGGTACTAAGGCAACTGAACAGGAAAGGTGCCTTCCTCAGTTTGTTGCTTATTCACACAGAGGCCCTCGTGGATTAAGTGGAGATTGGTGGCCATCTTGGCCACAGTAACCATGAAGCAGTCAAGTTTAAAATCTATGGTGATAGGAGGAAAACTTCCAGGAAGACCTCAACTCTGGATATGAGGAGAGCAGACTTCAGGTTGCTCAGAGAACTGCTTAGTAAGGTCTCCTGGACAAAAAGATTTCAAAGGTGCTGGCATCCATCAGTACTGGTGGATCATCACTTTTTAAGTACCACCTCCTAAGAGTGCAGAAGCAGGCAATCCCAAAGTGTAGGAAGTCAAGCAGGTGAGGCAGAAGGCCAGCTTGGCTGACCAGAGATATTCTTCTAGAAATAAGGAGAAAAAAGGAAGTATACAGCCAGTGGAAGCCAGGTCAGGCAACATGGGAGAGCGAGAAGGTGTCCCCTCAGCCTCCTCTTCTCCAGGCTAAACAACCACAGTTCCCTTAACCTCTCCTCACAAGACCTGCTCTCCAGACCCTTCACCAGCTTTGCTGCCCTCTCTGGACATGCTCCAGCACCTTAATGTCCTTCTTGTACTGAGGAGCCCAAAACTGAACACAGTATTCGAGGTGCAGCCTCACCAGTGCCGAGTACAGGGGCACGATTGCTTCCCTACTCCTGCTGGTCACACTATTCCTGATACAAGCCAGGATGCTGTTGGCCACCTTGGCCACCTGGGCACACTGCTGGCTCATGTTCTTCAGGCTGTCAACCAGCACCCCCAGGTCCTTCTCCGCAGGGCAGCTCTCCAGCCACTCTTCCCCAAGCCTGTAGCATTGCATGGGGTTATTGTGATCCAAGTGCAGGACCTGGCACTTGGCCTTGTTAAACCTCAGCCCATTGATCTAGCCTGTTCATATCCCTCTCCAGAGCCTTCCTATCCTCAAGCAGATCCACACTCCCACCCAACTTAGTGTCATCTGCAAACTCAATCCCCTCATCCAGATCATTGATAAAGATATTAAACAAGACTGTCCCCAAAACTGAGCCCTGGGGAACCCCACCTGTGACAGGCTGCCAACTGGAGTTAACTCCATTCACCACAAGTCTCTGGGCTCAGCCATCCAGCCAGTTTTTTATCCAACAAAGAGTACACCCATCCAAGCCATGAGCCGCCGGTTTCTCTAGGAGGATGCTGTGAGAGACAGTGTCAGAGGCAGCCAAAGCTAATAGAATTGAAGCTTACCAGTACTGCAAGGGACAATAACAAGAGCTTTTTTAAATATGTTAATGGAAAAAGGCAGGCCAGAAATAGCATCAGCTCATTGCTTGATGAGAATGGTCACCTTACAAACAGGGACATAGCCGAGGTAGAGACATTTAATGCATTATTCGCCTTGGTCTTCAACACTGATGGTGGCGTCTGGGACCCCCAGAGCCCCGGGCTAGAGAACTATGACTGTGGGAATAAATAAACTCCCAATCAACCCCAAACTAGTGCAGGACTTGCTGTTCCAGCTGGATCCCTGTAAGTCGATGGGGCCTTATGGGATTCATCAGATGCTACTTAAAGAACTGGCTGATGTCATAACAAGACCTCTCTCAATGATTTTTCAAAGCTCTTGGGAATCTGAAGAGGTCCCCATTGACTGGAAGCTGGCAAATGTTGTCCCAGTCTTCAAGAGGGCAACAGGGATGACCCTGGTAACTGCAGGCCCATCAGTCTCTTCCTGTGCCTGGCAAAATTATGGAGAAGATTATTCTGGAGTTATTGAAAAACATCTGAAAGACAATGCAATCATTGGCCCTAGGCAGCACAGGTTCATGAGGGGAAAGTCCTGCGTAACAAACTTAATTTCTTTCTATGACAAGGTTACCCACCTAGCTGACCAAAAAAAGCCAGTCAATGTAATGTTTTTGGATTTCAGTAAAGCTTTCAATACTGTCTCTCACAGTATCCTCCTGGAAAAAATGTCCAGCATACGGCTGGATATACATGTAATGTAATGGGTGAGCAATTGGCTGATGGGTCGGGCTCAAAGGGTCATAGTAAACAGGGTTACATCGGGCTGGCGGCCTGTCACTAGTGGGGTTCCATAGGGATCCATCTTGGGGCCAGTACTCTTTAATCTCCATAAATGACTTGGATGCAGGACTGGAAGGAATACCAATCAAGTTTGCTGATGACAGAAAATTGGGAGGAGCTGTTGACTCTCCTGAGGGGAGAGAGGCCCTGCAGAGAGATCTAGACAAAGTACAGAGCTGGGCAATCACCAACTGTATGAAGTTTAACAAGGGCAAGTGCCAGATTTTGCACCTGGGGCACGGCAACCCTGGATGCACATACAGACTGGGGAATGAGAGGCTGGAGAGCAGCTCTGCGGAGAGGGACCAGGGGGTTCTGGTCAATGGCAAGCCAACAGTGTTCCTTGGCAGCCAAGAGGACCAAACATGTCCTGGGGTGCATCAAGCACTGCATTGCTAGCTGGTCGAGGGAGGTGATTGTCCAGCTCTACTCTGCACTGGTGCGGCCTCACCTCGAGTGCAGTTTTGGACACCACAGTATATTAAGGATATAAAGCTACTACAGGGTGTCCAGAGGAGGGCCACACAGTTGGTGGAAGGTTTAGAGGGGAAACCTTATGAGGAGTGGCTAAAGCAACTTGGTTTGTTCCGCCTAGAGAAGAGGAGACTAAGGGGAGGCCTCATCACAGTCTACAGCTTCCTAACAAGGGGAAGAGGAAGGGCAGATGCTGATCTCTTCTCTCTGGCAACCAATGATAGGACCCAAGGGAAAGGCAGGAAGATGTGCCAGGGGAGGTTAAGGTTGGATATAAGGAAAAGGTTCTTTGCCCAGAGAGTGCTGGAGCACTGGAACAGGCTCCCTGGGGAGGTAGTCACGGAGCCAAGCCTGACGATATTCAAGAAGCACTTGGACAACGCCCTCAGATACATGGTGTGAATTTTGGGGTTGTCCTATGCAGGGACAGGAGTTGGACTTGATGATCCTTGTGGGTGTCTTCCAACTCAGGACATTCTATGATTCTGTGATTCTAGTCTTATAGAAGTGTGTTGAAAACAGAAGCTTACAAATTCTAAAATTTATAAAAGGTTCAGTCCACTAAACTAGAGTCTAGGCAAACACTTAAAAAATTTGTCTCATTTGTCCACTAATGAAAGCAAACATCAAGGTAAATTAGATTTTTGTGTGTGTTTTTCCAGCATAATGGCCAGATGCAGCATGGCTTCTTTTAATCTGACTACCCTGAAACCATTGTAAGTAACATAGTTAGACACAAGCAGGACTAATGTAGCTGGTGTCTAGCCTGAGGTCAGTGGAGCACAGCTGTCCTTCTCCAGGGCCAGGTGTCAAAACAGCAAAACATTTTGTGAACAGGTAAAGGTAAAATGCAATAATCTGTTCTCAGGTAGCAACATCAGGGACAGGGACAAGACATGATTTCTTTTTCGCTTAAACATAATTCCCTGCCTGAATTTCAGTGCTGACACTAAATACCTTTTCCACAGAGTCCTTTATTGTTGCCTGCATCTGAAATGAATACATTCAGTTTTCAGCAGTTTTATTCAGTCTCATGATGAACTGGATAACATACTATCAGTTAGTTAAGTTCAGAAATAAGGTATGATTCTCTGAGCAATTACTGAATTTCTGCCCAAGCAAACTGACTTTAGCTAACATTGTGCATGTCTTCCCAGAGTTAGCTGTGCTTCAGACAAAGACTATTCACATATACCCTCTATGGCTTTGTTGCCTCCCATCCCATACATACTAACGCAGAGTTTAAATACTATTGGATTTATCTTCACACAATACATCTGGTAGAATGTGCACAAATACAGAGCATATACAGTGCATGTAACACACAGACAATTCTGTCAAACATTGGTTGATGCCTTTGCTGCATATACTGGAGAAAACTGTTATAGAGGTTCAATCAGTGCACGAAAACATTTATTTGCATCTATTCTTTTACATTTATTTTTTCACCCCTACACATTTACTTAAGATTTATCATGAGAAGTTTAGAAAATAGTTGAAATTCCTATGCATCTGGTATATTTTGACAGGGGTTCTTTGCAACAGCATGAAACAATAAAGCAGAACACAGTGAAACCAATTCTGCTACCTCCACCATATGCAAAACCTGAAACATTTACAAATGCTGTTCTAACTACATGACCAAGGGACGTGCATATATTTTTAGTATTACTGCCTGAATCAGAATGCAATCATTCACAGTACTAATCAATCTGCTTCAATACTTCCTCATGTTTCTAGGCTCTCATATCAAGAACCTTTCTCATAATGCAACAAAATTTAAGCCTTATAGGAAAGTAAAATGCAAATTCTGTATCCTTCATTTGTAAAGACTTTCTTTACTTGGAAGACAGGTGCAAAATACCCACATATCAGTCCTTAGAGCTAGATAAAAACTTCAGTTATGCTTATCACTTTTTGGTTGGTTTTGTTTGGCTGCTTGCTGAATAATGGATTGCCCCTTTTCTTTTTATTCTTAGCTTATTTTTTAAGAAACATATTTATGTCATCTTTTCCAAGGAAAAACTTGTGTCAGACACTCTTCCAGGACTGATGTGCCAAGTCTTCTTCTGCTGCTGGAAAACTATATATATGTGTAAATCTGTTTGTTTTTTTCAAGTATTCTTTGGCTGTCTCAGTGAACAAACTGTAAAATACAGATTTATCTTCCTCTTCCATGTCCATTCCTATATATGTTATCTCAAAGGGGGTTATTTCTCTTATGGGGAACACTTGTCTCAAAGGAGCAAAAGGATCTTTATGCAGGAGTTAGCAGGGCTCGTTGAAGAGCTTTAAACTAGATTTGAAGAGGAAAAGGGATAAAACCAGGCTTGCTAGAGGTAAGTCCGGGGATGGCATGCCAGTGTTTGAGGGACAATGTGCTAAGCAAAGTCCCGCAGTCTGCTATCTCAGTGGAGGTAGGGGATGGAGATCCATGCAGCAGCAAAAATGCAAGGGTTATTGATATGTTAGAAACCGTGGAAGCACCTGAGAATGGTCGTGTATGAATTAGGGCTTTTACCCAAAAAAAGGTGGTGGGATCAATAGCCCAGCTGAAGAGCATCTACACTAATGCACACAGCCTGGACAACAAACAGAAGTTGGGAGCCATTGTGCAGCTGAAAAACTATGATATAGTTGCAATTGTGAAAACATGGTGGGATGACTCATGCAACTGCAGTGAAGGACTATAAACTTTTCAGAAGGGATAAGCAAAGAAGGAGAGGCAGTGGGGTAGCCCTGTATCTTAGGGAGGATTTTGGCTGTCTAGAGCTTGATGATGGTGATGAAAAGGTTGAGCGTTTATGGGTAAGAATCAGGGGGAAGGCCAACAAGGCAGACGGCACTCTGTTATAGACCACCCAACCAGGATGAAGAGGCAGATAAAATATTCTGTAAGAACCTGGGAGAAGTCTCACAATCATTAGCTCTTGTTCTTATGAGGGACTTGAACTTACCAGGTGTCTCCTGGAAATACAATACAGCGGAGAGGAAACAGCCTAGGAGGTTCCTGGTGTGTGTAGAAGATAACTTCCTGACACATCTGGAGAGTGAGCCAACTAGGGAAGGCACCCTGCTGCACCTGTTATTTGCAGAGAAGAACTTGTGGGTGATGTGGTGGTTTGAGACCATCTTGGGCATAGCGATCATGAAATGGTAGAGCTTTTCATTCTTGGAGAAGAAGGGTGTCAGCAGTATTGCTAGCTTGGACCTCTGGAGGGCAGGCTTTGGACTGTTTAGGGGCCTGGTTGACAAAGTCCTGAAGGGCAAAGGAGTCCAGGAAGGCTGGACATGTTTCAAGAAGGAAGTCTTAAAGGCACAGGAGCAGGCCGCCTCCATGTGCCAAAAGACAAGCTGGTGGGGAAGAAGACTGTCCTGGTGGACTAGAAAGCTTTGGCTGGAACTCAGGAAAAAAAAAAGAGAGTTTACGACCTTTGGAAGAAGGGGCAGGCCACTCAGGAGGACTACAAAGGTGTAGCAAGGTTATGCAGGGAGAAAATTAGAAGGACCAAAGCCCAACTAGAACTTAATCTGGCATAACTCTTCACTGGGGATTGTTTGTGAGCAGAGGTGTAGAATTTCAAAGATATTTTCCTTTATTGCTGATAACTTGATTGTATGGTACTTTCCTACAAGTAAATAGTCTCCAGAAGTTAATCCTTCCTAATCAGGATGATTTCAAGTTATCTAAAGCAATTATGTGTCCTGTTGGAATCAAGAAATTATCCCCGCTGAATCTCTTCTTAAGATTTTCTAAGAGAACTTTAACAAGGAAATATTAGAAGATCTAGAGAGTACTGCCTCCATATCACATGGAAGAATTAGTCAGAAAAAAAGGTTACTTAAGAAAAAAAGAATAAAAAAGCTTGATGCTTCAACTTCTTCACACAGCATGCAGTTGCCAATTAACATTCCCATTCTTATCCACTATTGTCAATAGATTTTTCAAATCTACTTTCAGTAGGTTTTCAAGTTTTCGATTGTATTAGACAAGTAGAATAGATTTTTTCCACCATGCATATACTGAATTAATTTAATTAAAATTTTTATAATTCATCTGCTCTAATCCCTTTAATTTTTGTCATCTCTTCTGAATTGTCAATTTATTGATATAAAGTTTTATGATGAACTATGTCAATCCATAAGTTTCCACATTTTTCTTTCTCCTCTTTGATAAATCAAGGTACTTCTGTGCAAATGTCTATGAAACCTAATCTCCAGAATGGTGATACTAGCTAATATCTCAAACTCAAAAGATCTGCACTAAGAACCCTGAAATATCCCTTGTTTTGCCATCAGAAGTAATATTCACATGAAATATTCCTGAAAAAATTAAGAAAGGAATGGATAGCCAAGGAAACAATAGTTCTTTCAAAAATTGTTTGCACTTCTAATGAAACCTTCCATTTTTCAAATGTAATGAAGAAAGTTCAGACCTTTTACTAGTTATAAATATAATTAATGTACAAAATACAGAGCAATGTGTAAAATTGCATCATAATTCACAAGTTTTTAACTTGACCACCCACAGGCATTTTGAAGGAGGTGCCAGATGCTTTTTATAGATCTTCATGTTTAAAGCAAATAGAGGTTTCTAAGGAGCATAGTACAAAATTGGCAATAAAAAGTCTAGGTGAAAATCTAGGATTTTTTCTTGATAAAAGAGATTTGATAAAAAAAAGATTTGTTTCTTGATTCAGAAATATGAATACAGAGGGTATGGAGAGAGAACAACAACATGGGAGGAATTTCAATTGACAAAAAAGATGGGGAATTGTCCATAAAACTGAATGTTGTTTCTCTTGACTCTATTTGTGCTAAAAGGAACCATAAATGTAGTTCTCTAACTGTTTTATCTAAGATGGGTTGAAAAGGGCAATTAACTGAAGGGCTTGCATCCTAAAATTAGATAAAGTCACTATGGCTTTGACAACTTCCTCCAGTCAAAGCCACCTGCATGGAAAACTGAAGTGGCAAGAGCTAATAAAGATCACATCTTTAAAAAGTGTGTTCTAATATTTATATGAGTTATGTCAATATAGTCACTTAACATTCAGGATGATTATTCTCATATAGCATCCCACCAGGATCCTTTGTTGCTCTGCCCTCAAATATAGCAATTACATTCTTCCTTGCATTATTTTCCTGCTTTTTCCTTTGTGGTAACTGAGTGGGTGGGAAAACTGATATTTCTTTGCCATGGATCTTAGAACAGAAGTCCAAATGCAGGGAAGCAGATGTAAGGTAGCATTATCATTTAGAGGCCAAAGGATGTAGCAGTGTAAAAACTGAGATTATTTATCAATGTGATGAAGAATTTGGAGGATGGATCTTGCTTAACTTCATATATCAAGTCTAAGCTACTTTAAAGATAAATGAATCATTGTTTGAAGTGTCCTGCCTCTCCCCATGAGATGTAAAGGCAGTCTTAAGCACCAGGAAAGACTGGGTGCTTAAGTGAAAGTCAGCAAGATGTATCCAATTCTAAAGCAGTGAATGTAATCCACTGATTCTATGCTCTTTACTTGGCTTCATTGCATTTTAAGTTACCAAACCGAACAGTGTTTGTGTACTACATTACAATGTTCTGATCATTATGGTTGCTATGGAAACTTAGCTCAAGTTTTATCAATATAAACTCACGTAATTGAATTGTGATTAAGCACAGTAGGAGAAAGAAGCGCTCATACCACATCCTCATTCTTCAGAGCAAATTACAAGATCATGAGTCCAGGCATGCAGGAACAGGACCTCAAGGTACTCCCACTGCTCCCATCAAGGTGCATCTGAACAGGAGTAAAGGCCACAGAGGCAATGGCTGTAAATGTCAGTACATGCTGCCAGTAAAGTACTGTGATAACTTCTTTTGCCTACCACACTTCACTGCAGGATAGAAATGGAGCTTCTGGAGCCTTGCAATGGCAGTGAGGGCCTGGATATAGCTGCAGAGTTATCCATTGTTCCATCTCACAGCTACAGCCTTACCCCTAAATGTAATGTTGATTTAATGTAACTTGTGAGATCTAATTTTCATAATTAGCTCTAATTATCAAATAACTAGGTACATAAATTCAGTGTGGAAAAAGAAAAGAAATGTTAAACATTTATAGTATTTTCTCTCTGTGGAAAGGCACAAGTTTTCAAGCCAGCGCTAGAAGAATTCTGTGCAATAATTAATGATTTAGAACAGAATAGAAGAAGAAAAGAGTCAGATCTCAAATGATTAAAAAGGTTTGGGGCCTGCAGCAGTAGAGTACATTATAAAGGTTTTCAGGGCAGCTAGGTAAAGACAAGAAACTGTGCAGTATTTGCCATGGGAAGATAATGTTGACAAGTACAAAGCGATGCATACTGCAAGCGTTAAGATTAACCGCTTCTGCATACTGCCGGGTACCTGTCATTGCTCAGGCACAGCTATTCAGGAAAAAGAACTGGGTGCCAGTCACACAGCTCTGCTGCAGGACCGTGTTCAGTTCTGGTCATCTTAATTAAAAAGGGAAACAGCACCTAAGGAGTAGGCTTAGTAAGAGTCAATGTGAATCACAAGAAGCAGTGAAAAAGCACAGAAGCAGCTTTTCTGAAATGTCTGTTTATTTTAGTGAAGAATAAAAACGCATTATAGTATCAAGCACAACAACGATTACCAGAGAGAAGAAAAGGCAGAAAACGGTAAATCCCTTTGCCATCTCTTCTAGGAGACAAAAAAGGGCGGCTAATTTGGTGCTACTCTGTCATTCACTGAAAGAACTCCTTGCCACAAAATATCACCAGGAGAAAGTTGTAAGTTGAAAGTGGAAGGCAATTTGCTGCTTACATGCTTGGTGAGTACTTCTGTAGTTAAATTCTAGGCAGAATCTTAAAGTAGAAAGGTCTGTAAACTGACTTTTCAGGACCAAATGACCAAAAGTGCTTCTATCATGGGCCAGTTTTTCCAGGCTTTCTTCTGGATTATTTCACGCTGTCAAATATCAAACACAACATTACCAGATTATGGTTAGCAGTGTAGTTAATTGATTATGGTCACCAACCATTTCACTGATTAATTAACTCCTTTATTTCTATAATGATCTCATATTACAATAATCCCTATGATACCGTAATTGCATATTAAATGAATCTTCAACAAATGTGCAAAGAAGAAAATTCCATGAGTTGTAACTGTTGACCAAGTTTTACCATGGAAAAAATACTATGAATTTATTCAAAAATATGGAAAAAGGTGATATAAATTACATAATAGGACTATCAAGCATAGCTCTGTGGGGAACAGTAAGTTTGTGAAGTGTTTTGGTTTTTTTATCTTTTTCTTTTTGACAAAGATCAGAACAACACTGAACTAACTTTGCTCCTTAACATAGATTCAACCTGATGTAGTACTGGAATTCAGTTTCTGAGAAACACAGATAATAACATGCAGTTGTCTCATAAGGATGCTGTGAGAATTAATAAGTGCATAAAAAGCTTACTGCAAAAAGCTATTTTTTTAAAAGGCATTTTAAATGAGACAAAATACTGCTGCAAACTCATCAATAGCACATTATCAATCTGTAAAACAAATTTCCAAGGAAAGCAAGAGGAATTTAGGAATTTTGTGTTAGAATCCAGAACAAGAACAAAGGGAATTAAGCAAATTCCTTTTTTAGTTTTTTCTTGAGGGCAGTGAGTTTTTATGGATTGGAGTAAAATGGCTCTATATTCTCTTTCCCTTCCTGAAATAATTTGATCTGGCCAGCAAATGCTTTGACAGGCTTTACAGCTGATTTGTATGAACATGCTAACTGTCCAGTTGTCAGACAAACCTCTTGTACTCAGAATGTGATCTTTCACTCAAGGGAACACTAATTTGAACCTTCAAATTCTATGCACTATTTTATTTTCACAAAGCTTGTAGGAACTTAATATCTTTGAGTCCTCAGCTGCATTTTCAAATTTGGTTGAAATTGGAAACTAGGTTTGAAAGTTGTTGGGGTGACTGACTGATAAACAGATAAATGAACATGGACAACATGATTGCATAAAACTTTTCTTCTTAGGAAACCAGGATAAAAATAAACTCACATTATTATAGCACCCAATAGACTTTCAGAGTTGCTAAGAAAGTTTCCGTAATTACAGTACTATACCCTTAAGGCTGTTTGAAGGTGTATAATGGTTATAACTGTTATTCTTGTCTGACTACCTGTTAAATTGCTGCATGTCACTCATTCCTAATGGTTGTTTAACAATTATAATCGTTGAATATGTGCTACCAACTGACTTTAGCTGGAAAAAACAAAAGGAAAGACAAAACAAAAATCTCAATATTAATTTAGGGTTGTCTTACTGAGGTCTGTAAACAACACCCATTAATTCTGCTGGGAATATGAGCCCTTATAAGCTCAATCAAAAAGAACTGAACTCTTACAGAAAAGCTCTCTTAGGACAACCATAGAATCATTTAGGTTGGAAAAGACCTTTAAGATCATTGAAACCAACTGCAAACCTAACACTGCCAAGTCCACCACTAAACCATGTCCCTAAGCACCACATCTACAAGTCTTTTAAATACCTCCGGGGGTGGTGACTCAAACACTTCCCTGGGCAGCCGGTTCCAATGCCTGACAACCCTTTTGATGAAGAAGTTTGTTATGGTTTTGGTTGGGATAGAATTAATTTTCTTCGCTGTAGCTGGTATAGTGCTGTGTTTTGGATACGGTATGAGAATAATGTTGATAACACAAGTTGTTGCTGGGTAGTGCTTATACTAGTCAAAGACTTTTCCAGCTTCCCATGCTCTGCCAGGTACACAAGAAGCCGGGAGGGGAGGGGGCACAGCTAAGACAGAGAATTCAAACTGGGCAAAGGGATAGTCCATGTCATATATCATACTCAGTATATTAACTGTGGGGACTTGGCCTGGGGAAGAAGCAGTTGCGGCTTGGGGACTGGCAGCATTGGTCAGCAGGTGGTGAGCAGTTGCTTCACTTGGTTTCTTTGCCTGGGTTTCATCTCTTTTTCTCCCTCTCTCATTATTTTCCTATTATTATTATTATTATTATTGCTATTATTGTTATTACTACTAGTACTACTACTATTACTACTTTAATTATGAAACTGTTCTTTTCTTAACCCACAAGTTTTCTTACTTTTGCTAAACAACCCCAGTTCCGTCGGTCACACCTCATAAGACTTGTGCTCTAGACCATTCACTGGCTTTGTTGCTTTTCAATTACAAGTAACTTGTAATTATTTTATCATGCTGCCTTTTGAGAATCAAGCAAATACTTGATTCTGAAGTACACCAGGAAAAGCTGAGGCCTTTTTGATCATTCGCTAGAATGCAAAAAGCCATTAAAGTAAACTATTCTCTTCAAATGAATGTCTATTCATACTTTGAAGTGGGTGATTTCAACGACTTCAAATTTTAAAATTTGTCTTTGCTGCATTCCAGTTGTTATTTTCAATAAACAGGTTGGCACTTATCTAGAGGCAGAAGAACATTTGCCTGTAAAAATAACCCCTTCCAATTAAATTATCAAGGTTATAATGTATGCAGCATTCAACAAAAGCAAGTTACCTTTCCAGAAATTTCCAAATACTTGTCCAATTAGATTACTTACTATGTGAAAAGAAAGGCCTGTGACAACTCACCCAAATATGGATTTGCCTAGTGTTTGTTTTTGTCAGAGGAAAGAAGCCCCTGCTGGAAGTTTGAAGCTAAGCTGAGGTGATGCATACTCCATTGCTGGCATTAACATTACAATTCAGGTACGATTTGGGCCGATATCACTGCAGCCTAACCCTGAACTAGGTGTTTTTGATTAAGTCCTGAGTAATGATATTTGAGTTTTCTATCTCATATTTTTCAGTAGCATGGCCATAAGCTACAAAAGGGTCAGATCTTATTCTTCTTTATGCTTATGGAAAGACTTCTATTGTCACCAATAGAAGTCACATATGCCTGAGTCTTATGACCTGTTTTGTCTTGTCTTGCAACTGTCAAGCACAGAACAGCTCAGCTGTGAGGACAGAAGTGAGGGGGGAAAAGGGAATATTTTAGTTAATCAAGTACTCCATTTAGTTAAAAAAACTTTCACCATTCTTACTTATTAATTTCCTTTGTGATTGTTTTTTTTCATCTCTTTATTCCTGGTGTGTGTCCATTAGTTTTTTAAAAAAAAAAGTCTACCTGTGGATGAAAAGCCTGGTATAGTGGCATTGCAACTGTGCCCTAGAATAATGTAGGATTCAATTGTTCTGCCCTTATCACCCTGTGGTGCTTTAGTCTCTCGTAACAAGCAGCAAACTGGAATAGCGAACAAAGTTTTTTACATCACTGGAGAAGGTTTATTGTACCATGATGATCCTCTCTGGGCAAAATCTAAAAATGATGCAATATAGGCCAGCTGACCTTATGTCTGAAGCTGGTCCTTAATATTCATTACATTAGCTTTTCTGATTACAGAGGCATGACGTGTATTCCTGCATTTAACTCAGTTCAGCTGGAGTTTTTGAATGAGTTTGCTACTAAGTATAAATAAGAGGCAAGATGCCAAACTTGAGGTAGATGCATTTTTCATGACAGGGCTTGGGGGTGGCAGGGAAGTGTCTTTTCTTATATATCTATTTCATCTCTTGCTTGTATGCATCCATTTGCTCCAATGGCATCTCAGTGTTTTGTTTCTCTTAAAAGACCTTGGAGGTGAGATTTTCTTTTTGACGAAGGGCTATTCAGAGCTTAGTGTTTTCATATCTTAAACCATTCCTTTCTGAAAATATATACCCTTTCCCTCACATGCCAGAAAGAAGACAATAAAACTGCCATAGCAGAATAGACTGCAAGGTAAGTAACTGTTTTCTAGCTCTTTAAGACAACTTGTAAAAAGAAAATGGGCAGTTTTTTATAACCATAGTTGAAAGACTTGATGTACTTATCTTGAAACCTGGAGGAATTTTTATATCATCAGTAAGTTCTGACCTATTGATCTGCCTTCCATCTGGTGACACCATTTATACTCATGCAGGGCACAATCAATAGTATAGAAAAAACATATTTTTCCTGTATTACAGTGATATTTTAAGTGACAGTATAGTCAAGGGAGAAGGCTTCAATAATAATAAAAAAATTTTAAATAAGAAATACAGTCTGGGGTTTAATAGCTTGGCCGTATTGATTTTTACCAGGGTTATTTGCCATATTTTACCATCAGAGTTGTCACCTCTGCAAAAGCCATTTTTTTCCAATTAACTATATTCAGTTGGATAAGCAAATAAGCATACTGAGGGATTAGTATGCTTTCCTGAACTACGACCCAAACTTTCCTACCCCAGGGTCTTGGTAGTTTCTGCCCCGTATCCTCTGGCTCTTTGGGATCCTTTAAGCTAAACATTTTTCAAAAATACAAAGTGTCCCAGTTTTTTCCCCAGCCTAAGCAGTGCAGAAAACGAAATATGTTTCTGGAGGTTGTGTTAAGAGGAGGGAATGCAAGTGGATATTCTTGTCTGGTTCTCCAGCAGAAAGCGTTTAGACAAGCATAGGCCTAGATGCTGGTCTTAGGCAACAACCACTATTTAATACTACAGAAGAACATAAAAAAAAGGACAATGTCTCAGCTAGTTGGACCTTGAAGAAAAGTTCTTCCTCACTCCAAAACCAGCAACTGATGTTCCACAGAGTCTGTCTCATATGGTGAGGCTTACCTGAAAGCACTGCTCACGTAAATGAGATCTTGACTATATCTTCATAGCTCTGACTGACTATATCAATCCAGTATACACTGGAAAATAAAAAAGGACAGATACGCTTCCTTACATTGTTATTGCCAAATTCACATATTTGGGGGCAGGAGACCAGAGTGTGGTAGAAATCCAGGCAGAAAATGCTAACTGGCCTTCAATATAGGGAAACTCAAAGAAATTGGCTTGGGCTACATGATTAGCAGCTGATCAAATCTATTTTAGAAAGTGAAAACCGTAGCCTCTGGGGAGGCGAGGGGAACTCTATACATATATGTCCACACCACAAAGAAGACTGAGCCGCTATGCCCAGGAGTCAGGCTGCCAGCAGACTTGGACATGTTGAGAAGTTAAACTGGTGTCATGCTCCCCCAGATCTGCAGTGCTGGCCAGAACTGAACTGGAGGGCCCCGATTATTGTGGGTGAGAAGTCACTCATTCATTCCCTGGGAAAAGGGAAACATTGTGCCCATCTTTAAAAAGGGTAGCAAGGAGGACCTGGGGAACTACCAACCAGTCAGCCTCACCTCTGTACCTGGGAAGATCACAGAACAGATCCTCCTAGAAGCTGTGAACATGGAGGACAGGGACGTGATTCGAGGCAGCCAGCATGGCTTCACCAAGAGCAAGTCCTGCCTGACCAAGCCGGTAATGTACTATGATGGAATGACTACATCAGTGGACTACATCAGGGAAGAGCAATGGATGTCATCTATCTGGACTTCTGTAAGGGCTTTGACACAGCCCCCACAGCATCCTTCTCTCTAAATAGGGGAGATGCAGATTTGATGGGTGGACTGTGCAGTGGATAAGGAATTGGTTGGATCATCAAACCCAGAGGGTAGCGGTCAATGGCTCGATGTCCAGATGGAGACCGGTGACAAGTGCTGTCCCTCAAGGGTCCACACTGGGACCAGCACCTGTTTAATATCTTCATCAATGACATAGACAGTGGGATCGTGCCTACCCTCAGCAAGTTTGCAGGTGACACCAACCTGTGCGGTGCAGTTGACACACCAGACAGATGGGATGTCATCCAAAGAGACCTGGACAAGCTGGAGAGGTGGGCCTGTGAGAACCTCATGAGGTTCAGCAAGGCCAAGTGCAAGGTCCTGCACTTGGGTCAGGGTAACCCCTGATATTAATCAGGCTAGGGGATGAAGGGATTGAGAGCAGCCCTGTGGAGAAGGATGCGGGGTTACTGGTGGACAAAGTGCTGGACAAGAGCCAACAATGTGTGCTTGCAGCTAAGAAGGCCAACCGTACCCTGGCCTGCAAAAAAAAAAAAAAAAAGCAGCATGGCCAGCAGGTCAAGGGAGGTGATTCGGCCCCTCTACTCCGCTCTGGTGGGACCCCACCCAGAGTGCTGCGCCCAGCTCTGGAGTCCTCAACACAAAAATGATGTGGACCTGTTGCAGCAGGTCCAGAGGAGGGCCATAAAAATGATCCGAGGGCTGGAGCACCTCTCCTACGAGGACAGGCTGAGAGAGCTGGGGTTGTTCAGCCTAGAGAAGACAAGGCTGCGGGGAAACCTTATTGTGGCCTTTCAGTACTTAAAGGGGGACTTATAGGAAGGATGGAGGTGACCCTCTTTAGCAAGGCCTGTTTCAGACAGGACAAGGTGTAATGGTTTTAAACTAAAGGAGTGCAGATTTAGACTGGATAGAAGGAAAAAATGTTTTACAGTGAGGGTGGTGAAACACTGGAACAGGTTGCCCAGAGAGGTTGTGGAGGCCCCATCCGTAGAAACATTCAAGTTCAAGGTTGGCTCTGAGCAACCTGGTCTAGTTGAAGATGTCCCTGCTCACTGCAGTGGGGTTGGACTAGATGACTTCTAAAGGTCCATTCCAACCTAAACCATTCTATGATTCTGTGTCTGTGAGTGTTGTGGGAAAGAAATCCTAGAATAGAACTTATTACTCACCTTCTGTAGCTTATTAAATAAAATTAGCATTAGGTGTCACTCAGTGGTGTGGTTCTGTACTCGTGTCCATCCAGTTCAGATTCCCTCCGGGGCAGCGTAACAGGAAGAATAGCACAGTTGTCATTTTGGGCCATTGGATTTCCTGAATGCCATCTGAACACTGGTGATGTCTTCTCTGGGGCTACCTGCATTCATAGATGGCCAATATAGAATCATAGAGTCATTAAGGTTGGAAAAGACGTCTAGGTTTATCAAGTCCAACCGTCAACCCAATGCCACCATGACTCCTAAAACATGCCTTCAAGTGCCATGTCTACAGGTCTTTTAAATACCTGCAGGGGTGGCAACTCTACCACCTCTCTGAGCAGCCTGTTCCAATGCCTGACCACTCTTTCAGTAATGACATTTTTCCTAATATCCAACCTAAACCTCCCCTGATGCAGCTTGAAGCCAATTCCTCTCATTCTATCGCTAGTGACCCAGCAGAAGAGACCCACCTTACTACAGCCTCCATTCGGGTAGTTGTAGAGAGCAATAAGGTCTCTCCTCAGCCTCCTCTTCAAGAAGAAGAGGGAAGGAAGAATAAAACATAATTCAAAAGAACAAAGAAAATCTTTCTTTTTTTCTGCAGTGGATTTCTACTTTCATAGACACTCTCATTAAGATCTTTTATGTTGATCCCCTATGTAGCTGGCTTTATGAACAAATATCAAGAGATAATAATAACATTGCCTGCATGAAATGCCTATGGAGATGACATGAAATGCAGGAACTCTACTTTTTTCTTGTAATTATAGTCCAGAGTATACACATGTGCTTTTAACCATTTGTTGAACGAGTTTGCAGCTCTCTGCTGAGGCACAGTGGCTTCACGCAACTCCAGAGAGGCTGTGCCTGTCAGTGCAGTGCCCTGTCTCAGCCATCATTTTCTTCATTTTAAGAGCAAAGTCAGAGAAACTGCCAAGGAGTTAATCTTGCAGAAAGTAGCTTGACTCCCTCTGAGCCCTGAAGCAATCAGCATCAAGTGGTGAAATCCACCCCACCCAAACCACCCCACCCCCCGCCCAAAAAGGCAGGAGATAAGTCAGGTACAAAATGTATGCCTTAAAAGTTAGGAAAAGGATTGTAACAGGACATCTGATATTGTTCTAACAGCTGTGCTTTGGGAATAGTAAATTCCCTGGAAACTGCACAGATAGAAAAGCTGAAAGATTATTCATCTGAAACCAGTGAATGAAGAAAAGCACAGCTGGAAGAGTAGAAAAAAAGTGTTCACTCTGCAACAGCAATGAATTTATTAACTCTTCAAAAGGAAGATAACAGATGCCGTCACTATTGTATTTGGACTTGTGCACTGCACAACAAAAGGTAAGGGAGATGAGGCAGCTGAAAGATTTGCAGGGGCCTACATTAGTAAACACAACTAGTTTTGATACAGTGGAAACCCAAGGCTTAAGCCATTGGGGATATTTCCTGTAAAATGGTACAAAAACTAGACACTCCTTATTCCAACATTGTTTGTTTCTGTTTTGTTTTACTGGGCTTGTTTTAGTCCTTTTGTTATTAACGAAGAGATGGAGTGACATGGATAACAGCAAAACAAAGAACGGCTTTTGCCTGAACAAAAGGGAACCTCAGATGTAAGTGCAATTTTACGTGAAAGATAGACAAAGGGAAAACACTGATTTACCATGTGTGGTAAATATTTTAAAGTAACCGAACAATGCTTTTCTTCCTACAGATGTATGAATAATGTCTTTGTGCATTACTTCAATCATTAAGCCAGAAATCTTCAGTGTCATTCAAGTGGGTGTCTGAACATATTTTCAGTTCAGAACTAGAAATCATAATTTTAGTATACTTCAACCACACAGCCTAACTCTATGATCTTAGAGGTCTTCTCCAACCTAAATGATTCTATGATTCTACCATGCTAAGATTTATTATTTCTATTTTGAAGACTTTTACTCCCTGGGACCAGGTAGAATCTGGGTGTGAAGACTCATTATTGTATTTTCGACTTCATTGGGGATCTGCTTAAATCTGTTGTGAACTGAATTCACAATAACTATGACTAAGTTTATGCATTCTGATGATAGATATAAATGGCATTTATCATGGCTTTAAAAAGCTCATTCCTGCATAAAGACAGCATCTCTTATAATGCTTCTCTCTGAAGCAATAGTTTAGGGAGGGAGATGGGGACAGGATAACTATATGTACAGTGAACACACTAACCAATAGCAATGTGGTCCCATTTCATTATTGTCCTTCTGCATGTTTGATAATTTCCTTTTGTTCTGGTTCAGTGTGAGCTTAAGCAGAGCAGTGTAGCAGGCAAGATGCAGTGTGCTTCTACAGTTCTTTCTTAAATTCTGGCACCATTTTTTTGCCTCTGACACTTCCATGTCATTGGATCATGCTTGTTTGAGAAAAGTTATACTCCAAATATTTTTTCATGGATAGCTGTCAACCTCTCCTGTTGGGAGGGTTTTTGTTTTGGTTTGGTTTTTTTTTAAGTATACCTATTAAATCAATTTGTTGTTCAGGAGGTGTTGAAAAATTTTATAGTTGTAGAAGAGTGGTAGATAGAACAATACCTTTTAATCCATTGCTGCCTAACATTAAAAGGTTTTTGACCAGTGGCGTTCGGCTAGATCTCATGTAAACTGCATAGACAAGACAACTGAAAGACAAGATAATCTACGACAGCTTCACTAAGCTAGATTTTAACAGCAGCCTGTAGGCATCTGAATCTTCACTCAGGAAGAGAGATGTGATTGACTATGTTTATTGTCCTCCCAAAAAGGCACTGCACAGTGCTAGGTTTTAGGTTTAACTTAACATAACAATCAGGGAAGTGTTTGGAAAATAATCTTGTGACTCTGCCTTAGTGAAGGAGAGACCCAAGAACTTTACTGAACGTAGTCTTCATATATGAAAAACCTATAGCCACTTCCTAGCCCATCTCTTACTGTCTTCTCCAATGACAGACACCTACACTTCAGCAGCTATTTAAATAATCTACCATATCGCACCAGTATGGGGAATGTTCACATATGAAATCAGCAAATGTGAAGCAGGCTTTTCTTTGATGAATAACTTCTTGGGCAGTTAATGAGACAAAAATCTTACTTCCAGCTGAGTGAGATGGCAGTTGTGTTGCAAAGCCTACCAAGAGCAGAGGGACTGGCCCCTCTAGACCCACAGTGTACTAGGGTTTTCACTTGTGGGGGTGCTTCAGGCTGAAGGGGTCAGTCAAGGTACTACAGGCATTCAGCATGAAAGTTAACCTCATCTTCTTTTTCCTGTATGGGTGATCTTCCTGGAAGACTACAGCTCTCAAGATGCAAGTTAGGGGAAGACGGGAAAAGGATAGAGAGCTTTACTAAATTAGGACTCTCAGGATATTAGGTCAATATAGATACAAGCTTTTACAAATAGCACATATTTATCATAGATTTGCCTAGCAGTTTGTTTTCGCTTTAGAACTCTTTCAACATATAATACATATAAATAAAATACTTTATCTTATACACCTTGGAAATAAACCTGGTTTCATGCTTGGTACTTAACAGTTTTGAATACCTTTTATTAGTACTTACTGGACCTTACCTGTCCAAGCCTTAGCAAGAATTTTCTACGATTTTCCTTATTCTGAAAGAATTCAAGGCGATTCTAGGATATGTGTGAAACATTAACCCCAGCTGAATTGTGTATTGCGCTGATATTGACTTGAGAGAGATTGTTATGAATTAAGCCAGTATAACTTTCACTCAAATACAGCCCAGAAAAACTACTGCAAAGATTTATGTGGTCAGGGAAGTGTGATATCTTACAACATACCTACTTACCACATTAAAGGAAACCATTTGAGTTTTTTCTCATAAATTTGTCATGCTACAAACTTTCCTGTATGCCATATTTCTTTTCTGTCTTATTTTTCACACTGGTGTGGATTCAGAGATGCAAATGACTGGAATATTGGAAATATCCACACAGATAGTGCTTTAAGAGAGCTGAGTTATTTTTAAATACCAAGAGGTATGTACAGGAGTATACCAGTAAAAAACTGGCTACAAACTATCTTGGTCAGTGTATATAGGAAAGGAAGCTGCAGTCACAAGACTATCTGTTTTATTATTATATATTTTTCTTGTATTTGTTCTTTGCAAAGTTGCACAGAACCAAACAAGTCCAACTCTGAGTTCTCCATACTGAATACAAAATCCATCTGGTAAAATATTCCAGGACCATATTAGGAAAAAACAAAAACCTCTTGGGAATACATTACTTCACCTGACAAAGATGTTGACAGTGGCTTCAAAATATTAAAGGAGAGTTTGAAACCTGAAAGGAAATTTCAAGATTAAATATCTAGACACTGTCAGTTTTTTAGGTTTAGACCAATGTGCAGGAATTGGTTCAAGTGGTATCATTAGAAGTCACTGTGTAATGAATAAACATAGGACACTTGGATTCCAAACTCCTGAAGCTACTATTTCAAAAGGTCTACTGCTGATGGATTTTAAAAAGAGAAATCACATATAAATGAGAAAAGTTTTTAGGAAAAGGTTAAAGAGATTAATCATTCCGAGTGGCACAGTAAGTATCTAATATCACCGTACAGCTTCTCAAAGTAGAGGAATACAACCCACTAGCAAACACTTGAGAAAACCCAACAGGCTAGAGGTATCATTAGAAAGGGAAATCCTTTAAAAACCTTAAACTGTGTTGAAATTTGGATAATAGAAGGTATAATAGGCACTAAGAGGTCAGTCTTATGTAAAAACACAAAATGGCAGCACCAAAAAAAAGTTCGAGAAACTATCTGCAGATATCACAAAACTAAAGAAAAAATCCATTTTCAAACATATGAGGAAGAAGTCTTCTAGGAAGTCTGTAGCATGAGGAAATGAATCAAAGGATGAAAAGAGCACGCAGAGGAAAGGAGCCCATAGCAGAAAAGAAAAATTACTTGTTTATATCTCTGCTTAACATGGATAAGTTCAGGAAGATTTCTGAGCTGAACCTTGTTTTTTAGCTATAGACACATTAAAGGATATGCCAAAGTGTCAGCAGAAGTTATTGAAGGAATAGATAAACTTAACAATAAAAAATTTGCAAGACTGGTTGATATTTTTCTTTGAGCTCTAGGGACACTTGAAGGTGAAACAAGTAGATCACAAACCTCTCGCTCTTCATTTAAAAAATACATCAGTTATAACTTTGCAACATGAATTAAACTATCAGTATCTAATTTAGAGGAATTTCCTGAAATGTAATGTAAAAACACTAGAGGTCATCAGGATTTATCATTCCCAACATAATCAGCTTTTTTTTCATGTCTTTCAGTTTGATGAGTTTGTCAATTTCACAAATGACACTTACTGAATTCAGACTTTCTGTCAAATTCAGAAGACGCCATGAAAAAAAGCCTGAGCTAGGGAAAATATCTGAAATTTTAAAAGAGAAGTTTAAAGTATAGAACTGCAATATAATTCATTTTAAGTCCTCTAATTTAATTTTCTCCAAAAAGGTTAGTACGTATTGGATGACTTTTTGATTGGTCTCAGATATTAAAGAAAATTATTAAGTTACTCAATGGCTTTAGAAATAAAGGGTGCCCTAGTACTTTTGCAGATTTAAAATTTGAATGTCAAACATTAATTCTTATAGTATGTATATACAGTTATATTAGTTGACCACTGTTATTGGCAAAATCTTCTGAGTATGGGCTTATTTAAGCTGCTCAGAGCTTCTGTAACTATATTTTCTTATAATTGCCTCATTATTATTGTAGGCATCGTAAGTAAGAAACACATCTGAATATTGATGTCCTCATTAGAGCGGTCAAGACTGGGGTCAGCCTCAACTGCACTGATCATGCCCTGGTGGAATTCATAATCTTGAAGGATATGGACCAGCTGAAGAGTAGAGTCAGAACCCTGAATTTTAGGAGAGAGAATTTTCAGTTGTTTAAGGAGTTAGTGGACGGGACCCCCTGGGAAACTGCCCTCCAGGGATAAAAAAGCTGAACAGGACTGGCAGATATTTGAGAATATTTTTCACAGAATCACACAGAATCACAGGTTGGAAGGGACCTCAGGGATCATCTAGTCCAACCTTTCTAGGAAGAGCACAGTCTAGAAAAGATGGCCCCGCACCCTGTCGAGATGACTCTTGAAAGTGTCCAATGTGGCCAAGTCAACCACTTCCCTGGGGACATTATTCCAATGGTTGACTGTTCTCACTGTGAAAAATTTTCCTCTCATGTCCAATCAGAATCTCCCCAAGAGCAACTTGTGTTGCAGCAGGATCCTGAACTCCACAATATTGTGATCACTGCAGCCAAGGCTGTCACTAACCAAGATACTACAAAGTAGGTTTTCTCGGTTTGTGAATAGCAAGTCCATCAGCGCCTCCTTCCTGGTTGGCACATCTAACATTTGTATGAGGCCTCTATGCGTTCCAGGAACTTGGTGCATGACTCCCTGTCAGGTCAGAAGATGGGTGCCTCAGTACCCTTCTACAGAGAGTCACCCACCACAAGCACTCGTCGTTTCTTTTTACGACGTCCTCTGTATGTTGCTGGGCACTTTGCAGACCTTGCTCATGGGTATCCTCAGTCATTAAGGCTTCATATCTGTTTCTGATTGTGATGGTGGAGGGTGCAGGCTGATGTGGAGTCCTGCTTCTGTGAGTCACCAGAGTCCATGGTGCCTCATTCTTGGTGGTGTCTGCCACAGGAACATGATTTTGAAGCCACCTGTCTATCTCTGCCTCAGCTCCTCTAATCCTGTGCAGCCTCTTAACCATTTTCTGCAGTTCGGCCACCTGATGTAACAGGTCATCAACCTGTGCACACCACGTGCAGATACTTACCTTTTTGTCAGGAGAGGGGTTTGGGCATTTCCTGCAACCCACTGCCTGTACTGATGTTTCCTTTGATTTTTCTTAGAGCACAAGAACTCTCAATTGCCATGTGTAAGAAATCAGAAAAGGAAGGGAGGACATCAGCATAGCTGAGTAAGGACCTCCTGCTCAAACAAGTGTAAGAAGGAAATGTACAGACAGTGGAACCAAGGACAGGTTTCATTAGAAGAATATGGGGACGCTGCCCAGATGTGTAGGGATGGGATCAGGAAAGATATGGCACAGCTGGAACTGAATTTGGAAAGGGATGCGAAGAATAATAAGAAGGATTGCTATAGGTACATTGTCCAGAAAAGGGAGATTAAAAAAACAAAATGTACCTGCCCTGGTAAATAAGACAGAAGAACTGGTGACAACCAATGTGGAGAAGACTGAGGTACTCAACGATTTTTTTTGCCCCTGTTTTCAATGGTAATCTCTCTTCCCATATCTCTCAAGCTCCTGAACCTCAAGGCAGGGACAGGGGGAATAAATTCTCTTTCATCGTGAGAGATCAGGTTCGAGACCACCTGAGAAGCCTGAACATACGTAAGTCCATGTGACCTGATGAGATATATCTTGAAGTCTTGAGGGAATTAGCTGACTAATCAGGTGGCCTTCTGTGATGGAGTGACTCCATCAGTGGGCAAGGGAAGAGCTACACATATAGCCTACCCAGACTTCCGTAAGGCCTTTGATATGGCCCTCTACAACATTCTTGTGCTAAATTGGAGAGATATGGATTTGATGAATGGACTGTTAGATGGGTGGCAATGTCCAAAGAGTCACAGTTGTCAGCTTAATGTCCAAGTGGAAACCAGCAATGAGTGGTGTCCCTCAAGAGTCCGAACTGGGACGAATGCTATTTAATATCTTCACCAATGACATAGATAATGGGATTGAGTGCACCCTCCACAAGTCTGAAGATGACACCAAGCTGAGTGGTGCAGTTGATGTGCTCCAGGGAAGGGACGCCATCCAGAGAGACCTTGACAGGCTTGAGAAGTGGACCCATGCAAACCTCATAAAGTTCAACAAGTCCAAGTGCAAGGTGTTGCACCTGAGTCAGGGCAATCCCCAATATCAGTACAGTCTGGGGTTGAATGGATTGAGAGCAGCCCTGCGGAGAAGGACTTTATGATACTGGAAAAGTTGGATAAGATCCAGCAATATGCACTTGCAGCTCTGAAAGCCAATCACATCCTGGGCTGCATCAAAAGAAGCGTGGCCAGTAGGCCAAAGAAGGTGATTCTTCCCCTCTACTCTGCTCTTATGAGACCCCATCTGTAGTACTGCATCTAGTTCTAGGGTCCCTGGTACAAGAAAGTCATGGACTTGTTCGAGCTGGTCCAGAGAAGGGCCACAAAAATAATCAGAGGGATGGAACACCT
Organism: Phalacrocorax aristotelis; assembly: GCF_949628215.1. Lineage (NCBI taxonomy): Eukaryota > Metazoa > Chordata > Aves > Suliformes > Phalacrocoracidae > Phalacrocorax > Phalacrocorax aristotelis. Next base: position 87,922,942 of record NC_134277.1, read on the forward strand.
CTCCTATGGAAGAAAGGCTGAGAGAGTTGGGAGTTGTTCAGCCTGAAGAAGGCTCAGATAAGATCTTATTGCAGCCTTTCAGTATATAAGTGGGGCTTATAAGAAAGATGGAGAGAGAATTTTTATGAAGGCTTGTAGTGATAGGACAATGGACAATAGTTTTAAATCGAAAGAGGACATTATGAAGAAATTTTTTAAAATGAGGGTGGTGACACACTGGAAGATGTTGCCCAGAGAAGTTGTGGGTGCCCCATTGTTGGAAGTGTTCAATGTCGGGTTGGATGGGGCTTTGAGAAACCTCATCTAACAGAAGATGTCCCTGCCCATGGCAGGGTATTTGGACTAGATGGTCTTTAAGGCTCCCTTTCAACTCAAACCGTTCCATGATTCTATGATTCTGTGATCCATAAAGTGATGATTGTGTTAGTTTGTAATACAACGTTTTGATTCTTTAGGATGAAACACAAAGTAGCATTGTAAATAATGAGATTTTCCAAAATGCTCACTTTTGTATAATCTTTCTTAGATTTATCAATGACTAATTTTCATTGAGCATTTCTAAAAATCTGCTTGTCATATTTTATTGGAGCTAAAAATTACAAAAAATAAGATAGCTAAATGCATATCAAACATGCAGAGGACAACTAGATTAAAAAAACAAGCACTAGCTAGAAAAATATGCTTTGAAATAATAGGAATGTTAAAAAGAGTTTTAAAGAATAAAGCCGATGAACTTTATCTAACATATGTAAAAAGTACTGACACTTTCTAATGTGGAGCCTGTATATTTAACCATGTAAATGATCCATTTATTTCTTCTTCCTTTTCTTAAATTGGTGTCCTCTCAGGTAAAATAATTTTGCTTATATGAGCTTGAAAAGTAGACCAATTTGCAGAAATCTTCTGCAGAATGTAATTGCCATCTAGTATTCCAGGCAGCTTTGCCCATCTATGGGGTGAAAGAAATAGATAAGGGGGAAACATAAAAGACAAGCGATGAGAAAGAAGTGGAATTACAGACTGCTGGGAAGAAAAACTACTGCTATCAGTCCTGCCAGTTCATGAGAAACTGTTCTGCAATTCATGAATGTGACAAAACACATTCTCCTTACAAAACAATAAAACACAAAGAAGACAGATAAATAGGGACAGAAGGAAAGGTGCCCTGCACCTAGCTGCAGAACTGTGAATAGTGTTTCCACTTAGGTAGGTACTTTGTGTGTTTACAAAACAAGGGCATGAAGAATGCAGAAATAAGAGGGAAACCCACATTTTGACGATTGAAAAAATGAATCCCACAAAAACGAATAGGTAAACAAAAATTTTTGAACTGATAAACTTCTGATAAGTAGGGAATGCTTGAAGCCTTGCATTTGAGAAGTTATGAGAAAAAACTGTTTACTTTTTTCTTGTAATCTAGGCTTCTTTATAGCTGATAGAAGCTGAGATTCTTTTATGTGTTTTCTATTGTGATTTTGCTTTTTTCGTAAGAGTAGAGTTTCTGTGATCCTTTGTTTATTACTCTTTTTTTGTCTGATTACTCCAAAGTAACCAGGTGTCTTTTTTTTCCCTTTTTGTATTCCCATGTCTTTAAATGAATTGGATGGGAAATTGCTTTTTCTCCTCTCTGTTGGAAATGCAAGGGTGTTGTTTTGCTCCTGGAAGCAAAGAAAAGAAACTTCATGGATCAGACTGAGTAGAGTTTTTATGATTCTACACATTTTAAAATCAAGTCCAATAACATATGCTGTTGATTACTCATTCAAATGCAAGCCTAGTACTTTCAACTTTATCAACTTTGGTCTTTCTTTCACAGATTTTGACATTCCTTCTTCTTCCATGAGATTCTTAGTTCATTTTAAAACGCAGCTGCAGGATTTCTACCACTGAATCACATTCTGAAGTTTCAGATTAACATGAGGAAGTAGGAGAATCTCTGATGGAAGAGATGTGTCCAGTTCTGGGCTCCCCAGTTTAAGAAGGACAGGGAGCTGCTTGAGCAAGTCCAGCAGAGAGCTACCAAGACAATCGGGGGACTGGAGCATCTCCTTTATGAGGAAAGGCTGAGAGACTTGGGTTTGTTCAGCCTGGAGAAGAGAAGACTGAGGGGGGATTTCATTGATACCTATAAATATCTAAAGGGTGGGTGTCAGGATGATGGGACTAGGCTCTTTTCAACAGTGCCCAATGACAGGACAAGGGGCATTGGGCACAAGTTGCAACACACGAAGTTCCACCTAAACATGAGAAAAAAGGTCTTTCCTGTGCGGGTGCCAGAGCAGGGGCACAGGCTGCCCAGGGAGGCTGTGGAGTCTCCTTCCCTGGAGTCATTCAAAACCCACCTGGACGTGTTCCTGTGCCCCCTGCTCTATGTGTGCCTGCTCAAGCAGGGGGTTGGACAAGATGATCTCCAGAGGTCCCTTCCAACCCCTACTGTTCTGTGACTTTTGTATTTCTGTGAGATCTTAAATCAAACGGTTACCCCACATGACATTGTAGAAAGTCTTATGCTAGCATATTTGTCTGCACAGTAAGACCTTTTTAGAGCACAACAGTATCACTGGTTCCAGAGAAAAAAGTCTGTGTGTTCTTGGGCATTAACAGTTCCATTACAAGCCCTTTCATCTTCTCTTTTTCTCAGCTAACAAATTCATTCTCCTTCTTGTATCTGTATGCAGAACAAATAAGGGTGATATCTCAAAGGAATTACAGTAACAGATTAAAAATAATGTGCAGGATCACAATTATGTTGTACTTGTCCAAAGTGAATGAAATAGAATTAATTTCAGATTTATAATCACAAGGAGTGAGGCTAATGAAAGGCCCTAATTACATCCCTTTAACGTGCTAAGCATAAAATAAGTAAGTATGGATAATGTAATATGATTCTGACAAAGATCAGGAGCATAGGTTTTCAGGAAAAGTTCTAGGCAATGGACAAGAGCCTATACCTTTAAAATTAGCACAGATGTCTGGGATATCAGATTTTCTTTTTGGTCTCTGGAGGTGACACTTCCCAAAATTTCATTTTATATCCCTGTAGTAAGACCAGGAAGAAATAACTGTCTAAACCCCTTTTTGTTGAATGTGCTTTGGAGCATCTTTTTCGATGATACTTTGACTCCTTTCACATCCCACTATGTTCATTCTTTACAAATATTTAGCAAAATATTATTTTCTTAGGAATACCTCCAAGTACTGATTGTAATTGTGTATCTCGACTTACTCTGGAAAAGTAAATTTTGATTTACATAAGTGTCACCACAAGAAAATTGTAAAAAGAACTAGGTGTCCATGCAGGAAATAGAAATACAGAATTAGACTAAGGGATGGAAAACCAGTCCGTCTTAAAATTATAACATTGCATATTTACAAATAACATCAAACAAAAGCATTCAAAGTACTGAAGAAATTATGTCAATCACAACCTTAGTGATTAGCAAATGGAAGAGGAAAATTAGCTTGTTCTTTAACTGTTATTTCTGAAACATGATTGAAACAACTTTACATCAAGGTCCATAGAGGCCTGTCAGCTTGCAATACCATTCTGTCAGCCATGCCTGTACTGTTACCTGTACTCTACCTGTACTGGTATTTTAATAGCTAGTATCTAAAATACTGTTCCGTAATATATTGTCATATTCAGAACTTAAAAATCCTCTCTGTGAAGATTATCTTCTGAGCATACCTAATTCTAGTAACCAGTTAGTGACAATTTAACATAGAAAAAATGTCTCTGAAGAAGTTTTTTTACCCTGTGAGCACTCTTTATGCTACCATGTTAAGGAGTTTTCCTCTTTAAGTGTTTGATTCATACAATAACACTGCTTGGGATCTTTACAAATATATTTCTGAAATCAAACAATTTCTTTAACAGCCATTCAGGTTTGCACCAAAGCTTCCAATGCCTGTTATCCTTCTATGTGCGGTATTCCCCTGAACTAGCAGATGCAGTGATGAGCAGCAGGCATTTTGGTCATGTCCTGTGGCCTGCTTATCTCTAGGTGCTGCGTCAAAAGCATGTTCTAAATGGCATGAGTGTTGCCTAATGGAAGAAAAGGTCTTTTAAAAAGTACATGTTTTCAAGTTGTTTAGCCAGTGCTGTATTTTGCTCTATTTTACAAACAGAAGATAGAAGATTAAGTTACTTTTTTTTTTTCCCTCCAAAGTAAGGCTAAAGCTGGTGAAACTTGGCAGGGATATGTGGAAGGAAAGCAACAGCAACTCTGTTTACGTTTTATTCTCTGCAAAACCACAGAGTCTCACAACCAACTTGCAGCTGTGTCAGGCATTAGCCAGTCTGCAAAAATTACAGCAGGATAGGAAAAGATTGAAGCTGAAAGATTAGCTGCTGTATGATACGTCTCAGGTGAAAACTTCCCAGGGTGCAAACCATGTCTTTGAGCAGCATTAACAACATCTGCACATTTTCTGCCCATCATTGAGAAGAACCTGTGTTTGTGTAGCTCCCAAAGGAAAAGCAGCTTTTCTAGGTGGCCAGAAGTAGAGACCAACTGAATATATCTTAACTCTCAAGTAGCAAAGCACAGAAGCATGGGTTTATTTCCCCACATATCCCTACCATGTTGGGGAAGCCACGTTCCTCGGGTTTGATCAGAACAAAGAGTGTGCCCGAGTGATTTGTTGAACTGATGCTTCTGCGTTCATTGAAAGCCCACTAAGTAAATGAAAAATGTTGCATTAGCATTAATAATCTTCAGAAACGGAAATCCTATGATCTGCAGAGCATAAGCCTGATTTCACAGTCAATTGCCTCATTGCATTTTTTGAGCTGAACAAATGTAATGAGATTAGCAACCCCCTTTCATGAATATTTCTCATTTCACAATATAAATGGATATATATTGCTTATAGATTTGTTCCTCTCTGTTCCTTACCATCAACTAGTAATTCCATCAGATGTGTGGTGTTCTCTGATAATCCCCTGAAACTAGCTGGACTCAACTAAGCATTATGACTTGGAAAAGGTAACAACTTTGAGTCAGTACTTCCAAGAATAAAGTTGAAAAGACGGATATTTTTATTACTGCGGCACAGCAAACACACTGATTAGATTGTGACATTCCGAATGAAGAAATTATGAAATGGAGGTAAGCAAGTGCTGACATGACAAAATTCTGTGAATTATTTCATTGATCAACATCTTGAAAACCAGATTTGGCAGCATCTATAGAGTGAAGAAACAGAGAGATTCACAAAAAATACAGCTCTTGAAGAGAAAAGCTTCCTTTCCTGAACATGAAAAGATCTGAGTGAGAAAGTAAATCAAACTCTTCAGAAAATGAAAACCTCATTAAGAAATGAAAGCTGGCAGCGAGAGAAAATGGCAAGCCAGGTTGCTCATCTTATCCATGTTGTGTCTTTAGTTAGATCAGAGGACTGGCTTGCTTTGAATAGCATGCCCTGAACAGTCAAAAATCTGTGGACACATGCTCTGTGTCACTTGGGACTTACCCAGCAGAGTAAGGAAGCTGAGGTGACAGATCTCCACTTCCAGCCTCATGCTGCACCATGCGGCAGAGGCACAAGAGGCGATGCCCTAGAGGAGACAACTAAAAGGTTTGTTTAATTCCATAAACCCTGAAGTATTCTTAAATGAAAGCTACAACAGGAAAGTGGGAAAGCAGCCTGCAGTCCTGGTACTGGGCAAGCTGAGGATCTCCCATTCCTGCTTATCTACAGTTATACTACTTGTAGTAGATTATTTTGTGCCAGCGGAGTGTTGCAGAGGTATCCCACTGAAGCAGTAAATCTAGCCCAGCATATTCCATTATAGAAGGAACTGCTGAGCCTGACATTTACATGACCTGTAAATGATATTGGTCTTCCTTATTTCACAGTAGACTAACCATGTTGGATGTCACCTCAGGGTGAAATGGGTATACTTGGAGATATATATATATATATATATATATATATGGTTTTGTGAAGTAACTGTAGTACCAAACATTTTGGTAGGAGAAATCTGCTTGTAGCAATTCTGATTCTTCAAAGAAGCAAAATTAACATTGAATAAATTCACATTTTTTTTGACAAAGGATCATGGGATTCAACAAATTATCTTGGCCTATCCTACACATAGGGAACATAGTGCTATTTAGGTGCTTGAACATAGTGATCTAGCTGCTTTTACGTGCCTAGAGGTATCTGAGAAATGTATATGAGATGGACAGGGATAAGCATAGGGCCTGTTTTTCTTCTGGAGTGGCAACTGGAAGCTGAACAGGATACCCTGTGCTAAAATGGCACAGAAACCTACCTTCAGGTACTCTAACAACTCCCCTATTGCTCATGGGAGAAAACAGGAGAGAAAAAAACCAAAACAGTTCAGCACACCCAACTGCATATACTGCCTGTTATAAAACTTCTCGGTGCGAGCACTAGCACCAATCGCATGCCAAGTGATTATTCTGAAAGAAAGTCATTAGGGATTTAATGTGGCACCAGTATTGAGATTATAAAACATATGCAGTGCCCTCCTTGCTGCTCAGTGGAGCCATCCAGTCTGGCCCCTGAAATGCACAACATGGTTTTGTTTGGCCAGGGGTGGCTGTGGGTGTCGCAGTGTGGGGAGGGAGGGAAGGGAGTGCATGTTGCCCAAATGCCCTGAGCAGATCTGGGCTGTCAGTGATTTTCTTTCCATCCCTCCCACATTGCTCTCGCCTGTTCATCTGCTTGTCAGCCTCAGCTCCCTCCTCCCCTGTTCCCCTCCATCCTCCTCACCATGGGGTGTATATCAAGGTGATGGCAAGGGTTCTGGCTTCAAGGTCCAGTGAAAAATCTTTCATGGAAAGGACAGACTAGCTTGTCATTTGTAATTTTGTCTGAAAGGACATTCCATATTTCAACAGGTTAGCCTCTCCTGTCGCATGAGAGACTGGGACACCACTTGCATAAGATAACAGGTTCTTTCTAAACTGCTTGCAGGATATTTACAACCAGTCATGCACAGTGATTAACCACACTTTTTTCTACATTTCCTCACCCTGATTTTTTTAACTTAATTTTTCACCCATTTTTATTTGTGCTGCTCATTCTTCCTTCTTCCTTCTGCCTTTATCCTGTTTTAGGAGACTTTTTTCTGCTTTAGAAAGTTGATAACAGAAGAAAATATTGTTTAATTCTTTAAATGGACTCTATCCTTAAGTGCTCTACAGAAGAGTATTGTGAAATGCAAAAGCAAGAGGTGACTTATAGATACAGCAGGCAAGCAGGAGTCACAAGTCTCAGTACACAGTGGCTTTTGCACATTTTTTCATTTGGATGTGTAAGACAAGGACAAGGCAAACATATACAGAATGAAAGGCTTCAGATTGCTAGGTTGAATGCAAGGTTGGTATTCTGATTTATACAGCTATCTTATGCAAGTTGGTAGATGAGCATCCACAGTGACAAAAGTGTGATTTATGGCAATCTCAGCTGAACGGTAGCAGAATTTGTGCCAAAGATTATTTTTAAAAAGGAAAACGAAGAGAAAAATTACTCCCTTCCCAGATGTGGAGCTTATTTTTGATTCTTTCTACTTTTCAAATACTGGAGTTATCCAGGAATAACTACAGTCATTGACAAACTTTATGTGTAAAATAATTATGCAATACATATTATCAAAGACTATGCAGCTATACATACACAGAACATATTTAAAGGAGATAAACATGGTTCTTGTTTTGTCCATTAAGCTTAAGTGTATGAAAATATCTTTGACGAACTGAACTGATTTGAAAACCTTGTTTTAAAAATTGAAAAATACAACTCAAAATTGAAAAAGCTGAAAAATAAAACACACAATTCTTCTGCCTCTGTATCATATTCCAAGCAAGTTGAACAATTTATTTCCTATCTCATCTCTTTTATTCTCTGCCTGGCATAGTTTTCTTTTAATTGCATGATCAATTTCACTCCCTGTTTTATATTATCATTATTTAAAATTATTTTATTAGGTCTCTGTTTTCACTGTATGCATGCTATGTTCTCTAGTTTTCATGTACATTTACTTAGAATATGACTCTTGCAAAATATTGTAATATTCTGTATTCTATTGTATGTTTGTTTTATCATACACTTATTTATTAGTTATATAAATTACTATATGGTGGCAGATTTTTGTCAGCTGAATTCTCTCTGACCATCCATTAGAGGCAAGATCTTTCTTGTTAAAGCTATAATTAATTACATAAAATTTCCTTTCATATCCTTCAGTTCTGCTAAAAATATTTTTTAGGTTGCTAGATAATTAACTTTTACCCCTCCTTAGGTACAGGCTAGAGTTCTCAAGGACCCACTGCAATAATGTATCATAGAATGTGCATCCTACAGGAGAACGACATTACTGTTTAGCCTCTCATACTTCAGATGAGTCAATTACAAAATTTCAGTGATGACAACATTGCTAGCTTTTTTTACTTGAAGAGTGGCAAAATAATGAAGTGTTCCTTCCACTTCAATGCTTTCAGATAAGTTCGTTGTGAGCACTAGATTCATGCTGGATGCAGACTGAAAACTGATGAATTCAGAAAGCTTGTGAGGGAAGAGCAAAACATGTTGGGACTCTGTCAGAAACCGTGGAACAAAGCAGGGGACAATTAAGTCAATGGATTGATATGAGTATATACAGAGCAGCAGGAAGAGAAAGGAGTTGGAGGAATCAGAAAGCAGCAGAAGGGAAATTTTAGGAGGGAAGCACTGGCAAAGGAAATAAAAATGCAGGGAGAAAGGCACCCGAGTACACTGTTACGGCTGGCAGATTACATAGATTAATGAGTGCATACCAAGTCTAACTAATGTTATTTTCGGTAGCTAAAATTAGGTACCTCTAGCCGTTGAAAAAACAGAATTTTGTAAATATTTGAGACTGAGTTTCAATAAACATAGAGGTAAACAGCCTCAACTAAGTAAAAAATTGAAATAAAAATAAGGAAAGAAAATGTAATTTTTAATGTACTGTTTAAAACTTGTTTTTAGCCTGAGATCACAATTTATAATGGGCAGTCTATTTCATGCTCTTGTACATTGCAGTACAATGCACGCTGATGTCCTAAATGTATGTACAATGTCCTAAATAAATAATGTTGACAAATAAAAATAAGCCAAGACAGGAAGCAGATCTACGATCTCCATAACAGACCCCTATAGCTATACCATATTTATGGAAAGACATAAATGAAAGTAGAGTCAAAGGGACATTTTAGTTAAATGGTTGATTGTAAAGAATTTAAGGCTTGAACGAAACAATCCTTTATTGATGAGACATGGTGAAAATGTCCCAAAAGTTAACGTGTGCAGTTTGACATAGAGGATTGAGTAATGGGGAAAATGGAGGGATTGTAAGTAATTTTAATTTCCCAAACATAGACCTAGAAAAATGAATTACCAGTAGCAGAAGATATCGCATATTATTTCCTTGATATGATTAAAAAAAACCCATATTTCTTTATCAAGTAATAAAGTCATAAAAACAAAATTTTATGCTAGTTTTATTTTTTGTGAGAGAAAATCTTGTGAAAGAAATAAGAAAGTTCAGCTTAGCAAGTCAGGAGTTCAATTCAGTTGGAATTTTATAAAAACAAACTTTGATAAATACTGGAAAATTTCTAGCAAGGTTGTCTGGAATGATGAGTTCAAGAATTTGAACTAGAAGAGGACACAGAGTCCTGTTGTGTCCAAAGTACGAGCATCACTTGGTTCTTGAATTTCAGGAAGAAAACTCCACAACAGACCAAAATGCTGACAGGGCTACAGACTTCCTAGGATGATGAAGCACTTCTTACAGAGATGAAGAGTAAAAATAGAGCATGCAAACATGGAAATAGGAATGTAGCAGTTTTCTACATCTTGGCAGTTTAAAGATGTAGAAAAGACCAACAACCTATTGTGGACCTAGAGCTTACTAAGAAAATGAAAACATGACACTAATGTTTCAGTATAGCATACTATAGCTACATGCTAAAGCAAGAAGTGAACAAAAAGGGTGAAAGCAGTGTACTTGCAGACTGACACAAGATTAAAGATAAAAATAATGAAGTACAGCCAAATATTAAAAGATTTTAATGCAATCAAGTAAGAAAAGTGAGGATAGAATAATGGAGACAACAATATATGGCATGGAAAAAATTTCTAGATTGCTCAGGATAACAAAAGGAGGGGCTGAGAGGTCAACATGTGAAACCATAGATATAAATACCTAAACACTACAGAATAGGGGAAACAATCCTAACCACCACCATCACCTTTTTGTGGGACTGTGTATTTATTCTAGAAATTGTTGCTCACATTTTTCAGTGACTTGGTTATTTTTCTCTGGTGTTGTACTTTGTTCTAGAGAAGTGATCCACATTGTACAATAAAAGCATTTCATATTCATATGACATCATAAAACTGTAATATTGGAAATCTTTGGAGTATTAGGCATATAACTTTTCTTACAAGATACTGAGAAGCCAATTAAAATAAATATTTCTAATTATTCCCTACCGTTACCAACAAAACATTTATAAGAGCACCAGTTCTTTTGCAGTTATAAAATAAAGCTGTACAGTTTTACAAGCGTGACTTATGAACTACAAAAAATTTGTCACCTGTCTAAAACTTTGGCATGTACCTAAGCCCAGCCTGAGATTTTAAGCAGAATCAGAAAGAGACACTTCTGTAATCAGCCCCGCCCTAATACATCAGCAGCTGTGCAATGAAATAATTTCAGAGAGTTTCACAGAAAGCAGGAGTACACAGAAACCTATGAAGAATCTTCTAATAATCTCAAGATCTCTAATCAATATCCACAACTATAACGGCCACAGGAAAAGACTGAAAAGACTGAGAACTGTCAAGGCTCAGGTTCCTGGATTAGCGAATGATTATTCAAACAGAATTTCAAACTAATCAATAAAGCAAAACACGTAGCATTGTACAAAAGACAAAAGAAGTAAAAAGAAAGGGGATGCTCCCTGTGATTTGATCTGCAAGAAAAAAAGTCTTCCTGATTTCAAGTATGGTCATCACTCTAACCCTAAACATGTGAGCAGGGCTCAACAGCAAGGTTACCTGATAAATCAGTGCTACTGAGAGCACTAGTGAACATTAGTCTCCAGTCTGCCACTGTGTTCAATTAAGAAAAAACTTCAGGAAAGAAAAGAAACTCAAACAAAATCAAATTATGCATGGAAAGAGAAAGAAAAAAAAAAAGGCCCCATTTGGCAGCATGTAAAATTCCTGAAGCATACTAATACAGCTATCCACATACAGCATATACAAAGAACAATCCGCCTCCTTTCAAAGCCTTTTGAAGAGACCAATATATCAGAGACCCAGAGACTCCATTTCAAACCTCAAAAATTCTCATGTTCTGTCATCTTTTCAAGAAATTTGTCATCTTCTATCTTAAAAAATTTAAGATTATTTGTTCTTGTTCCTCTGTTTTGGAAGATTATTCTTGAGAATAAACCTTTGGGTGATGATGATAATAATAATGATAATAATAACAACAACAATAATAACAATAACAATAATAGTAATAGTATATTTTATATTTATTCTTATGTCAAAATTTGCATTTCTGTAGCAATATTCTTCTCTTGAAATTTATTTTTATATTTATTATACAGTCAACATCCCCCTCAGACTCTGTTCTGCTAAGCTAAAGAAGCCAACCACTTTTAATCTCATTTCTTTAGACAGATAGTCCTCTACTTCAATTAATCTAGTAAACCACAGCCTGTCTTCAGATCAAATTTCTGTTTCTGGAAAAAGGCTAACCTAAGCTTTATATGTTATTCCAGAGGAGGTCCTGCCCATGTCTCGAAGAAGAGTTCTGCTAATTCTACATCTCCATCAGATGACAGAGTTTTCTGTCCAAACTCTCTGCTTCTCTGCTTTGCCAGACAAATCTTAGAACAGTAGTAGCTCTTCCCACACCTGTGTCATGCTGGCAGCTTAGATGCCTTCTCCAGTCGACCATGCACAGAGATTTCTCTTATCCTCTGTCATTTCCATTTGGACAGCTGACCAGTCTACAGCAGTTGTTTCTGTCTCCCTCAGTGCCTGACTTTTCATTGTTCAATATCATTCTAAACCTACTGGTCCATGGTTCAGTCCTCCACAACAGTGACAATACTCTTCATATTTCCTCTTTCCACAGTTAAATGGACCCATGCCTATTCTTCTCCTGGTGGCCACTGCTAAACAGAACTAGTGTTGTCAAAAGGCAATCCCCCTCCTTTCTGACAACTGTTAAAATCTCCCCTTGGCTTTTTTTTTTACCTACCTCACAAGCCTTTAGCAATCTCTGTCATCCACACTTCATTTTATAATTGTACAGGGGTCATGTAGTGGATGCTTAACCTACATCTAGATGAGTGATGTTCTCTGGATTAGATTCCTTCTCTGAGAAACTGGAAAAAGAAAAGAAAAAAGAAAAGAAAAAAGAAAAGAAAAGAAAAGAAAAGAAAAGAAAAGAAAAGAAAAGAAAAGAAAAGAAAAGAAAAGAAAAGAAAAGAAAAGAAAAGAAAAGAAAAGAAAAGAAAAGAAAAGAAAAGAAAAGAAAAGAAAAGAAAAGAAAAGAAAAGAAAAGAAAAGAAAAGAAAAGAAAAGAAAAGGAAAAGGTAAAGAAAAGAAAAGAAAAATTGTTCTGTCATGATCTGCCTTTACTAAAAACATGCTGATAACTGGAATAACTGCATTTCCTTCTTTGTCCCTACTCACTCTTTCCAGATCTTTTCTAAGACAATGTCCAATACTGAGGGATACAATCAGCAAGATTGTTGGTGGATAATTTCCCACATTTTCTGGAAAATAATCAAGCTGTTAAACAACTTCAGCAACAAGTTCTGAAACAGATTTTCTTCCATGGGGAAAAAAAACCAAAACACACAAACAGAACCCACCACAATCAAGATTGGTTTTGTTATTCTTTAATCCACTTGATAAAAAGAGTTAAAGAAAACCTGGTCATACGCTGAACTTATAAAAATGGTATCCATTACAGAACAGCATGGATATGGTCTGCATGTTCAGGGATTAAAGATTTTATTAGCTCTTGATTCCTGCATATTTTTTGATTAGCCAGTTTTAAGGCTAATGTTCACACAAATCTTGTTGGGGAATGCAAGAAAGTTCATTTAAGCTTGTCATTTTGACTGTGCAGACTACAATTGCATAAAAAGAGTCCACCTGAATCTGAAGGAAAAATTACCTTCTCAGAAGATCTTTACTTAAAAAGAAACAAAAAAGTTTGCTAAAAAAGGGAGTGCATTGTCAGGGATATTCTAAGATGCAAGGAAGAGGAACTGAGAGCAACTAAGAAAACTCAGACAAGGAAAACAGCCTTACTATTACTTTTTCTGCAAAGTTCACATTCAAAGAAAGAGAAAGAGAAGTGAAAATAAAAGTTCATTGCTATTTTCACAATCCATCATTAGCTGGCTGCAGATACCTGTATCTACTAAAAGCAGTGGCAAAACGCCTGTTTGTTTGAAAGGGAAGAGAATTTCAAAGTCCCGTTTAAAAAACCTACCTGGGTAGTTAAGGCATTTGACGAGCCTGGACAGAAAAAAAGAAAAAAAAAAAACCCAGAAAACCAACAAAACTTTGTTCTGCTTGGGTGCACCTACCAAATGTCACACTCTAGGATATAATGGAATACAGATGCAGATACCCAAGTTACTTGGAGTATTGGAATTAACACAGGAAAATCAGACCATTGCTTTCCTGAGATAATTTACCCTCTGTTGTCTAGTACCGACATTCAGGGCATGAGAGATTTAGATGTCACCACCCTGCTGAAGTGCGCTTTCCCTTTTCTACAGTCCTCCACATCATATTTATGAAACTACATATTATGTCTCAGTTGTTGCAAGGAATCTTGATTCTCAGCTACTATTTGTGTTGGAAAATCTCCCTCTGTGAAACATCAGCTAAACCAGATGCCTGACAGCTTGGACTGAGAGGTCAGAAACAAAGTAATAGCTTGAAAATCACGGCATCCTCATAAAACTGGCACTGCAGATAGCAACAGGAAGCTTGAAACAGGTGAGAACTCAGCTAACCATGTGATTTTCAAGCACATACTCTGTGATGTGCTGTAAACAGCAGGTACAAGTCTGAAAAATGCATACAGGTTAGTGGCTGTGCTGAGAAGAACTCAAGGTATTTTCTAAGCAGTCGCCCAGTTTGAGGTAGGTTACGTATTTTGTACAGCTACAAACGTTGATCGGGGAGGCACACAATGCTAGTAATTTCCTCTTCCTGTATGTCTTCAAGTTAATGAGACAGGCTACACCTCCCTGTTATTTTTTTTAACTCCATAGCATGCCTTAAGAAAAATACATTTTGGACAGAGGAAACAAAAAGATACAGAAAGAATGTGGACCAATTTTCCCCTGCTCATTGAAGTATCCGTGTTGTGTGATACCATGGATCAGCTGCAGATAAAGTAGTGTACATTTGTGTAGCTCTTTCTGTTCCCTCATTGTTTTTTAGAGATACTCATTGCTGCTATCCTATGAAAAACACATGCCAAAAAAAAACCATAAAAGAACAGGAATGATTCCACGACACAAGAAAACAACTTTTTAAAGCCACCACTTTTTCAAGACAGTGCACTTTTCTAAACTGCATTGTGGGAAGATGATTTGGGAGTTGAATGTGTCTGACATTTAAGTTTATGATGCATGCATCAAAAGTGAAAAAGGTTGCCCCAGGTTGCCCCAAACTTAAGGTAGGTTCTTTAATACTTAAGAGCACAGCAAGTCTAGCATGATTCCATGACTCTTAGTGAAAACCCAAAACACAGAACACTTACCTACCTCTGAGTTTTAATCTCTGAAAGGTTCATGTAGATCTAGCATGAAGTAGATTCTTCTCCTGCAAAAAATGTAGACAATTAGACAGGAAACATTACAATTAAATTATTGTGATGTAACCTTATGCACAAGCATCCAACTGCCAGTGAGAACACGTGCACTGAAAATAGAACCCATGGTCTCTAGATTCAAAGACTCATACACTGTTAGCTGTCATACTTGAGCTAAAAGTGAATCTGTTGGTTGTACGAAAGCTTCATCATTTACCTTTATTACTGCATTGCAGAACAAGAGTGTAATGACCATCATATTCTTAAAAATAAATTTCTTACAGAAATACATTTCGTACATCAAAGTTAATGATAGACTCCATAAATTACAACATGACTCTGAAATAAAAGATGAAGATAAATGTACGTTAACATAAATATAAACAAAAAACTTGAGAATCACTTCTTATAATTTACTCAGAGATGTGACGACTTATAATACATGGTATGGTCTCTAAATGTAGCAATAAATCAAAAGCTTAATACTAGGAGAAGTGTGATTTATTTTTTTCTTAATTTGTTTTTATCGCGCTCCTTTCACTTCTGAAATATACAGTAAGCCAAAAGCTGCTCTGGAGCCTGAAGGACTGCAAAAATACCATTCTGTGCTTGTGAATGATTGTCTGAATCTGAATTCCCAAAATTTGTGGAAGCAAAGATCAGTAAAAAGGCCATCTGAATACACATATCTTCCTGACTATATAACCCTGAAATCTATGGAACCAAGGGAGTATAGTAACTTCCCAATGTAAGAGTGATGAACAATATGAGTCCCTGTCCTGAATGATAAGATTTTTGTTTTGGATGATGTCCATTTAAGCTGTATTTCCTCATGAGTGATCTGTCAGTATAAAACAATTGCTACATGCATAATTTTACTACAGTTGGCATTTTCAAATCCTCCATAATTTGTAACATAAAACTTGGAACACTTTCCAGAGAATCATCATCATTCAGAATGTTTTGCTCTCTGCTGTCAATTTAAATCAAAACCAAAATTCCGCTTACTCTTACCTCTGCCTTTACTTCCCATTCTGGTTTCTACTTTCTTATGTGTTATTTCCTGCTGTATGCTGTACTTAATGAGTGTAAACTGTGAGTTTTGAATTGGACTACAATTTAATCCTTTAGTTCTTAATATCCTGATATTTTCAGGCAGTAGGTACTTTGTAACTGAACAAAGTAGGGAGGGTTCAGAATTTATATGACTCTGGCACAAAATGCAGAATGTGATTGCCTGAGGAAAAGAGGGGACATTAAAGATTACACACTGTCAGCTAATCATGGCTAGCTGTTGATGAAGTATCTAGCTGTGCTTTACAGTATGCAAAAATATTTTGGAAGATGTATAAAAATGCCAGAAAACCAGCAAAACTTTCAGAACCATTACATATATGTAGGCATTTTCTTTTTTCACTAGAAAGTACAAATTCATTCAAAGTCACTAACAAAAAAATTGAATTCCTAAGTAGTATCCCTAAGAGTAAGTTCCACATTAAGCGAAATCCATATTGCAATATGAATATTTTAAGGAATATAGAAATTCAGAGTACCACCTTTTGGTGAAAAATAGTACTAACTTATTTCCTGCTGAGTGGTAGATGCCATGCATTGGTGAAGAGCTGGAATCAGTCATGGTTCCTGACAATTTGCCAGGCTACATAATGTGAAGTAGAATTACAAGAAATCCTAGTTATTTATGATTTAATAATCTCAGGTTGATAATATGTAGTGCTGATTTAGCAAACTACAGTTCAAGTACTTTGCAAACATTATCTAATTTGTTTATAAGTATGTCTCTCTGTTTTGGGTTTTTATTTATGCCATACTTTGTTTTGGATAAATGTGTTAAATTACAATTAGCTACCCCAATAAGCAACACAGTAAAAAAAGAGAAGCAGTAGAATGTAAGAGGATTTAATGTAGCACAGAGCCCATTCCAACATTAACAACTATTATGTCAAAACTGAGGTTTTCAAAGCTGCAGTACTGCAGGCCAGACTGTATCATTAAGGCACATCTGTGGAGATGGTAGAGAGAGGCTACTGAAGGCGCTGAGAGAGACATTTTTCCCTAAAAGAGGTGTAACACATACGTATCTTACCCAGCCACCAAAGTCAGATGCAAGATTTCTGTAATAAAGTTGTCCTTATAATGGATATAAATTAATTACAAGAAGAAAAGGAAAAAGAGGTATATATTGGCACCCATTTTAAAGCAATTTGCTTCTTTATCATAATGTAATTCTGATTTAAATTTACCCTGTAAATGTCTGCAACAGGGATAGGCAGATTCTGACACCCAGGTGACCAGATAGCCTTTGGAGCAAACAAAGCTTGCTAAAGCTTTCTTTTTTTTGTTGGTTTTTGTTTTTGGTTTTAACATGAAAGTTCTCCAAAAATGCATATACCTAATCCTGCCCGGCTAAACATTTAGAGTTATGACTCAGGTCTCGGTCTGAGCAAACAAGAACTCAGAAAGAACGTGGCATATAAGGTTTCTGCGGGCATGCTTAAAAAATAGCTAGTGCATCCCAAAGTGTTCAGATGCCTCAGAAACTGCTCCGAGTAAAGAGGTTGCTGCTTCAGACCCTGCGTGACATCAAAATTGTCTGAAAGCATTTTTTCAGTTGGTGTCCTGGTGGTTTGGATCACCTTTGAGCAATCCCCCATCTCTGCCTGAATGATATATGCAGTATATGTATGTGTGTGTATATATATGTATATATAGGTATACAGTCCATATATATATGGAGATATATAAATATTGTGTGTATATGTATGCTTACCACTGACCAATGGATACTGCTCCTGGGGCCTACTTGATTAGCACACAGTCACTAACCTGTTAGTGCTGGAGTCTTTTACAGACCTAGCCATCTCCTTCTAACAACCTTTGAGGGCCAAGACCTCAAGGGGGTCAGCTCCATCTGATGGTGGGGCTCCAAACGCTTAGCTGTCAAAAGAAAAAAAAAGAAAGACAGAACACATCTAAAATACTTCACCATGTATACATGCTGCAATAAGAAGTGCATTATGTCAAGCTTGGATTACAAAGTCATTTTCTCTATTTGATAGGATACAGTATCACTGGGATTCGCTGAAATGACTAAAAGTGTCTTTTGAGGAACGGAAGGCACTAAGCACAGCTGCAGTATATTTCATTCCATTTTTTGAGCAAGGAGTGCATCTTTCTTATGCTGGCACTGACACAAAAGTCAGTCTTTATTGCTGCTTAGAAAAAAGGATTCATAAGAATCTAGTTGCCACTTGGACGCATCTTTCTATGACTGTCAGGATCTTTAAGATAAATGTGTGACTTATGACAGCCAATTAGGCAAAAGAACCAGCCTACATGCATATATCTATCAGTATATTTATATCTTGGTATATAGTAGGCAGTTTAATGCACATATATTGCTGGAGATGTTTTGTATTTACTCTTTGTTGCTAAATTGTGACCTATAAAAATTCAACTTTTTCTATACGTTCTCAATTCACTTACTAAGACATAACAGGGATCTATTTAATCTTATGAGGTCAATGAACATTTCAGTGCATTTTCAGTACATTTGACAACTGGAATAAAAATAGGTATCTGAAGTTTTTTATGAATCAATTCATGGAGGGTCTAATACTTGTGACAATCAGAGGGCTTAACAACTTCTTTCCGTGTTCAAACAAATATTTTCTCTTACAAATAAGAGCAGAGCAGCATGGGAATAAGCATTTCAAATTTATTTAGACCAACCAGCACCCCAGATCTAGCAGTGGTCAATATCACATCTTTCAGATAGAAATTTTACATCTCTGCTAGGGATAAATAAAGGAATGCTAGAATTAAGATGAAAAGGATGAATACTGCAAACAATAACTGACCATATTGGGCCATTTCATTTGGATAGTAATCTGAACAAAAGATTTGTTGGCAAAATAAAAAGCAGGTCATAAAAATATCAAGAGGGAAAAACCCATGAGTCTTCAACTATGCCAAGCAGCTGGGTTGAACAGTTTCATAAAACAACCACATTCTATTCTGAAAACTGTTGAGTTTTCTCACCCCACTTCTTACTGGAAAGATTGTTCAAAGTCTCATTTTATTAAAGAATACCTTCTTAGTTCCAGCCTAAACTTACTTGTGCACAGCATAGAGCTATTATTTTTTATACCAATATTATCCTTCAGCGTCAGAAACTCCCCCGCAGTTTTCGCTCTAGAAGTGGAGAAGGAAGTGAAGGTCTCTCACACAGGGATGAAGTGTGTGTCATTCAGTCTTTGTTTACTGAGACTATTAAACCACATTCTGTTAGTCACTGTTTGCAGAAAACTCTGCCCTTTCTCTGAGCAGTCTCTTTACTCCTTTTAATACAAATTCTGTTTTCTTGAATGTGGGTGATCACAGTATATGTAGTACCCTTCACAATAATTTTCTAGGGCCCCACATTAATACTTCTTGCTCTCCTGCAAATTCTTCTGATATGTTTAATTGTATTTCTTTTCTCTGGGCCACATCGCACTGATAACTTATAACCCATCTTGATGAACTCAAACTTTTCTCTTCCACTGTCACTTCCTTTTCATGAAACTTTCATTTGTAGAAGATTCTTTTATCAGTCCTTACTAGCAAGACCTTCTTGTTCTTGCATTTCATGACAATTTCTATTTGTCTCTCTAGTCTTAATTGCTTTTTCTTTGACAATATATTCCAAGTTTTGCACACTGCAGAGGTCAAAGTAATTTATCTGCAGCTGCCCAGATAACTTTTTCCTTCTGAATAGTTAGTGCTTCATGAACTATTTTTGATGACATAAAACATTGGACTTTTAGTAGAAGTCATTGCTGCCAGACTAATTTGTGCACTCTCCTATGTTTCTGTAGTCAGAAATCTAAAAACTGGAGGTAATCCGTCCCACCAGGTAGTCCACTCATTACACTGAAGAGGTACCTGGTGAGGAGGTACCGACCTGCTAAATTTTTCCAGTCATTTCATATGTCTCAGGTTCTACCATCATTATAATAGCCATCTTACTCCTGATACATATTCAGCAATGTCCCATTTTCTGCAAACAGAAGCAGAGTGCTAATTCAGGCTGCGAGCCACACCTGTAGTTATTCTGACCCCTTCATCACTGATCAGGATGATCTCGGCTTTGGTTAATTATCATCTGCTTTCTTACCTTTCTGATCTCCCTGGTAAGATTCCTTGATAATGAGTCTTTTCTCTTTTTTCATCCTTACAGGTTTCCAGTTTTTTCTTAGTATCGTGCTTCAGCTGTCTAGTTATCCAGCTAAATCTAGAGGTCTCCCCTACAGCATTTCCCTTGTGCTTGGCAACAAACTCCAAGTATTCTTGTATGTTTCCTTCCCATCATTCCAGAGCCTTTGACACACGAATCTTTTCAGTATGACCTTTCTGAATTCCTTTATATACCTCAAATCCATGATTTTGAGCTAGAAACCATTATTTAGCTGCCTGTTTGTTTATCCTTCCTTTTAATTTAAGCTGAACAAGCTCCAAGGTATTGGATTGTGTACTTAGTACTTAGCAACCTTCTGGAATAGCTTTATTTCTTGATGTTGTATCAGTCTTTAATGACAAAATCTCTCAGCTGTCCCAAACAGAAATGACAGCACTATTCTTACTAATAATTTTTTTCTGCTATCCGTATCTAGGAAATTAAAAATCTAGTAAGTACACAAATATAAATACTCATAGTATTAGAATTTATAGGATATTTTTATGCTGTTGCAGTGGTACTAATTTTTTGCAATAGTTTCCCAAAATTAATTTGACTAATACATTCATTCAGGGCCTCTGCTCCTTTTAAAACCTAGCTCACTCATGCTTGAGCCATTTCAGTGGGAATATTTGTCCTCAATAATAGGAATTACTAGATTTTTCTTAGTTTCCACCAAAATCCCTTTTTCCCCGATTTTTTCACCTCATATCCACCTTTCTTATTCTGTCTGACAGGGAATTCATTTTTCCATTCTCTGATTTTGCTTTGGCTTCAGGACTGTCAGTTCTTTAACAGCAAAATCTTACCCAGATTTGTGACGTTTGCAACAGGCTTTTATATTTCCCAAGGATTTCACTTCTAGTTTTCTCTGTCTTTTTGAATCACTCACCTTTTTGGGGGATTCCTGACACTGCCTGCCTCCATTTTCTTCTTCCTCTCCATTGCTGGAGTCTGCTTTCTCCTTGTCCTTGTCGCCCCCTCTCCTACCTGGCTCTCTTTTTACTTCTCCAGCACAGCAAAGCTTGTTCCTCAGGGAACAAAAAGGCTTGTTCTTCCTTATCTCAGGAATTAGCCAGGCTGGGCCAAGGAAGAATCATGAGCTATTGGTTTGAGTGTGCATTCAGCAGTGAAGAGAAGGAACTATAGGAAGTTGCCACTGGAGTGGAATAAAGACCATATATGGCAGAGTCCCAAAAAGCAGCTGCTCTTTACTTCTGCTTGGCTCCTGTCAGTCCGTTGTCATTAGTTGTCTTGTTTAATTAAGAATTTATGCAATTATGGGCCTAAGAGTGCTTGCCTGAGTCAGGCAAGGCTCCTGCTGAGTTTTTAAAGTGACTTTTCTCCAAGTTTTTCCTTTCTAGACCTCAAGATCAAGTGCAAGAGAAATAATAGTTTGTTTCCCTGTCTTTTGTATCTGGACTGGTTCCCACACCATCTGTAATAAGAGATTTTAAACAACTTGTTTGTGGTCTAGGGTTCCCTACAGAAGCAATGTGCTGAGAACGTTACTGAATCAGTTCTGTTTCAGAAAGGGATGAGGCCATTATCTAGCTAGTCCTAGCAAACTTCCAGTGTGAGGCATTACTTCAGAGTTTCCGGAAGTCTTATATATAACTCAAGAGTTTGGGCATCAGCAAACATTGTACCTTAGGTTCATGAGATATAATATTAAGTTTTATATTTATGCAATACCACAAAGATAAACAACAATCTTCACTTTTTATGAGAAGCTCCTTTTGGTCCAGATTTGACCCTTACTCACTCTGTGTAGTCTCCTGCATAATGGAGTAATTTCCTGACTAAACTTCCCAGAGCCTGGGCCTTTGAGTGACACTGGACATGACACAGGAAACTAAGATTATTTAGAAATGTCAAGCCCAGCGATGTAGCAGCAAGTGCCTTCAGTTTTTTCAATTTTGTTAACTGTAGTATTGAATCAGCTTTACACTGAGAAAATAACGGACCTATTTCTGATGACTGTAATAACTGAGGCTCATGAGGTCTATCCCACTTGGGAGCTTAAGCACTGTAAAGTCAATGAAAGTTTATAAAATGTTCTGATAACTGTTAATAACATCTACTGAGGGTAAAATTGTACAAAAGAGGGAGAAAAGAGAGGAAAAATAATTTAAGAATGAATTGTATTAGCCTGTGGATATCATAAAAGGACTGCACTGAAAACCACTTTTGGTAAAAAAAAGCAGTGTGGAAATGAAGGAACCAAAACTGGTGTGTTGAAGACATAGCCTGTTCAACATCGGCCCTTAATCACTGACTTTTTAATGGTCTTTAAAAAGGCAGTTTGAAAGGAACAGGTGGACACAGAATCTAACCATGAGGAAAGCCAATAACTATTTTTTTTCACTCCAGAGACTTTGGCCTTTGTTTGTGAGCTCTAAACTCGCCTCCCTAAGGATGTTAACATCATAAAGTTAGCAAAAACCCCTTCCTGATTAATGTGAGGCCTTCCTTCTCTATTCTCTTCCCAGGGTCCAGGGGAAGGACTTTGGTGATAAGAACCTACTGTTATTGAGCTCCAACCTTGGATGTTAAAAACCATAAAAAAAAAAAATATCCTATTTCTCCTCTGTTACCAGATTTCACTTTCCCCTTAAAAAAAACCAAATTACCATATTTCAAAGAAATGAAAAACAGAAATAGCTTATTTTTCCCCCTATGACGTATGTACCTAAGACAACTTATTAGATTTTAACTAGTAGATTCTTACATAAAAAAGTTCTTTGATGTTTTTTGGTTTAAGGTTTCAGTTTTGTAATCAGGTTTGATTCTTTTTTTTTCCTTTTTTTTTTCTTTTTTTAAAGATCATTATTCCTTATTTTAACATGTATTTCCTAGTTCCTGTGTAATGGCAACTAAGTACAAGTATCTCTACTTAAAATATATTTACCATCCGACACACAGTTATAATGGAATAGCCATATCAATATTGATAATTCACTAGTCTTATTTATCCTTTTGGAATAAAGGCGGTTGTATAGAAGCTCAAGTATATCTGATCAATCCAATGTGACTCCCGGTCTGCTAAATCATGCCACTGAATAAACCAGCCTTCATGGGCTGTGGCAGAAGGTCTGAGGAGCTAGCAGAGACTTGGCTGAGAAATAAGAGGACATCAGACTACGGAGACAAAGGACACTGTTCACACTGCAGCAGCTGTTGTCCAACCTACATTTGTCCATTCCTGGAAAAGTTTTTGCCCTTGCTTTCCCTGCCAGAATACAGCTGCTGCTGACTAATGAATGCTGCTCAGAATAACGACATTTTGCTTTAAGTGAACCACAGACACTATGCTTCCCCCATGACTGCTGATGGAGAATGTAACTGAAATATAAATTCTCTTTAAATAGCCCTATGATAGCTTAAAATATATTCTAATTTGATAAATGGGTGGGGGGCTTATGGAGAACTATGCATTGTATACCTACCTTTATATAAATAGTGCAAAACTGTGAGGGTCTTAGTAATAGTGTCCAAATAATAATTTCTATGTGTTAAAGGAGATTTCCAATTTTTCAGTGTAAAAGGTTACCACGATATATGAAAAATGCCTCTTACTTTCATATGTAGTGATATTGCAGCACAAATACAACCCAAAGTGACATTATTATGAAATCGTATGATCTTGTTGACGCTTAGGTAATTTCTCCATGAATTAATTACAAATCTCTCCTCAGACATGTTCCCCACTGCCTACTGAATACGTGATTCAGGTTATTTCACCTTCCTTTTGCATTATCATGCACTTCCCACGGTCTTGCCACAGGCTTTTTTCTTACCACGTTCAGCCATTTATTATGTTTTATTTTAGACAGAAATCATTCCAGGGCATCTGACTCAACTTAAGAACTTAATTATATTTTAGCAGGCAAAGCTTAAGAGTTTTGAGTCAGACGCATCACTGGGTAATTTTTACATCACCCAATATGACATCACATATCAGTTTATATTAATACACAGTTTTCTTTATTATATGAATATATGGCTTGTATCATCCTTGGATGACAAAACTATTTAAATCCTGTATTAACAAGGATTTAAATAAACATATCTGCTTTATGATAGCTTGCTTTATGGTTGAAAGGAGGTCAGTTGGCTGGTTGTTCATCTGTCAGTCATCACAGTGAAACAGCACTGATATTTACTGATTATCGAACCTTCAACAAGCTAGAAATACAGTATTTCCTTACCAGCTGACACTATGGTATATTTAGTTGCTAGTACATTTGTATTCTGAAACTAATGTTATGAGGCAATTTGGTTTCGTATTCCTGAAAGCATGTATTACTGTAAAACAGAAGTACTAACTGGCCATGAAACATTCATTTCTTAATGTTTTAAAATCATTGTGGAAGTTGTTCAACTGAAATGATTTCACCTTTTTTTCAGCTTCTAATGTTCAAAGCATACAATATTCTTCAGTTGCAAGAACTAAACTCCTTATTAAATGCTTTATATTAGCTCTGAGTTCATTATTTTCGACCTACTGTTCTTCCATACCTGATACTTACAAGTTATGATAGAGTTAAATGATTTATGTCAACTAAAAATAAGGAAAAATCATTCTCTGCAGTATGACCAACGACTCTCATCCCTGAAGTTTATTGTTAGTATTATCTCCTATATATAAAATTCTTCAGCCAGGCTTTGGTTCCTAACAATGCTTAGCCAATTTGAATTAATTTTTCATTATATTCTGAAAAAAAGGTTGTGCAAAGTAATCTCCAAAGAGCATTGAGGTTTACATAAATGGAAGCTAAGGTGATATTTCAGTTCAAATGAAACAACATATTGATTTTCCACACAAATTCTGATCTTTGATTCAGCAGTGCACTCGCATGATGGTGCTATAGGAATATATTCATTCATGGATAGGGATCCTCAGACTTCTATCCATCTGGCTGAAATGAATGTTATAATGGACAAAGCATCATGGTACAGGAAAAAGGTAAAGCGGCAACCAACTGATTAAACACAGAAGGGATTTATGCAGTGTTTGAAACATAATTCAGATTATGTTTTCAGGAAGTTGCTACAAAGGCCATCTTAGTCTGGAAAAGGTCCAGAAGGAGCTGACAGAAACCATTCACCTAGAAAAATTCTTCTGTAATAGCTACTGGTTTTGTTCTTAGTCTTTGTTTTAGGTTTAAAAGCAGGAAAGAGGAGATTTGCAGTTAGCAGGAGAGGGCCTGTCTTGTTCAGGTAAGTTTTCTATGCAAAAAGTAGCATTCATAAATAAAAAGGATGTTTTTACTTTGCTAAGGAAAAGTGTTGATATTTTGATTTTCTCCATTTTCAAGAACTTTGAAGCACTGCTGTTCCCATAAAAATGGGAACTCTCCTTTGTTTATACCTATAATGCACAGGCATGTGCAGGCATGCACAAACAAGCACACACCCACTTGTTTATGCCTATTAGTTTATGAATAATTTCAGATAGATTTAAGATAAATCAGGAATAGTCATATTCTAAGCACTTTTGGGACTGGTAGTACAAATGGGACCCTCTGACAAACACGGGAATTATGGACTACAAGAAAATGGGAGGAAAGCATTGGAGAGGCTCTTTGCTTAGTCTGAACGAGGCTAGGGAAAACAACCAGAGTTATCCTGTGCCATTTGTTGGGAAAGGCCTGGAAGGCAGAATATTGGTACGAGGTCTTTTTTAAGAGTCATGGAATGTGAGATCTACACAAATGAGAAGGGAATAAATAACTAATAATGAGTGGACTGGGCAGGTAAAGTCCACTTGTAAGCCCTATGCTAAAGCGTCATGGTAGAACTGTCAAGGATGATAGAAGTAGTGACCCTTTGGTGTGCTGTCATGTGCATTTACTCTCACTGAAGAGTCTGACCAGACAATGCAAGAAGGTCTTCCTCCACCTCTTTTCACTAGTGAGGAATTTCCAGGTGGATGATGGACAAAAGCGGTGGGGAGACGAAAGTGCATATGAGGTTTCATTGCCTTTTGGAGGATTGACCTTGTTACCATGAGAATTCCTTGTGGCTTAATAAAGGTGCTAGCACACATCAGTTACTCAACAAGAAAAAATTACAGGCTGATCATTCCCAGTGTGTGTATGAAAAAATTATGGCAGCTTCAACAGCAGAATACTATCTGATGGTTTAGCGCATTGCCTCATTAAAGACCCTTGAATTTTAACTTCCTCCTTTCTCCCCCACCCCCCCAGAATACTATTTTTTAACACTGTAGTCAAAATTGTGCATAAAAAGAAGAAAAATCAAAGTTTGAACAATTTTTTTTTTTTGTCTGGATTATGAGAACACATGGTTCCACCTTTTTTTTCCACCATCATTTTATTATAATTTTTTTTTCCTAACAGATATGGGAGAAGATATGCAGATTTAGAATTGAAAGAAAATTTAGTGTAATGCAGTTTCAAGATACAATGACAATTACCCAATTTCTCTTCAGTCATTAAAGAATAAAAGAATTTCAGTGATCATAAAGTAGGACAAGGAAATGAAATTTGACCTAGCAGAATATATAGAAGCATCACTTAAGAACAAAAGACATTTTAGTAGATCACATAAAAAAGAGAGACAGAGCGCTACAGAGAGGAAGGAGAGATCAAATACATATGGAGGTATTTGGATGTTTAGACGACACTGATTTTTTTTTGAACAATTGTTACTCATTCCTCTCTAGGTGAGTGGCAGTCAGCCAGAAGCATCCCACAAGCCACGTCTGGTCCAGAAGCTACTTTTGAACTACGCTGATACGTCAAAAATAGAAAATGCTGCAGGCTCCGAAAATTAATTTTGATTCATAAGTAATGCAATACTTTATCACATTTTTGCTTAGGTTTTTGACTGTAAATAAACATTTTAAAAATCAGATTGAGGTCACAGAGTGATAGGTTTATTCAGTTAGGAAAGGAAGGAAAACATTTTAAAAAATCAGATTGAGGTCACAGAGTGAGAAGTTTATTCAGTTAGGAAGGTTCGTAGGGAAACCACCTACTCCCAACCTCCTTCTCAAAGCAGCGTCAATGTTCAGTACAGCCCAGGCTGCTTTGGGCTTTGTCCAACCAGGTCTTTAAAACCTCCTTAAAGCTATTTGAGACATCTGTGACATGAACACCAGTAAAAGTGCTGTGCAAACTCTGTGGACATTTCCTTCTGGATTGAGCCAGAAAAAGGTTACCTCAGAGCTACTTCAGCAAGAAAGTTCCTCAGGAGTTTTCCAGGGGATATCATTGTAGCAGAACTGCAATGACATTTTTCCAGTCTGGGAAATGTGAACAGGTTACCTGGTCCTACTGTCTGTATTTGTTTATGAACCAGTGATGAACACACTGGTAGGGTGGGAGAAACATTCTGTTAGACACCTACCATTTTTCTTTGATCTCTAGAGTCTTCAGTGGGGCTCCTTTTTGGAATTACAGAAATACCCATAGCTTCTATTTTAGCAAAACATACTTCCTGCACTGACACCAGTCCATAGTCCACTGGTAAGTATATTGTTAAGTTGTTTTGTTGCCACAACCATAGGCTACAGTTTTAGGGAAGCAGCCCTTACTTAAGGAAATTAACAAAAATAAAATTGCCTGCTTGCTCTTCATTCATAAATAGCGGACAGATGCTTGTTTTGGTACTACTTGGCTTTGATGCTTTTAAGAAGTGCTGTGTTACATTGTGAAAATTCAGGAAGCAGTTTGATTAAATGAAAAGGAATTCATAATACATTCATTCTACAGATAGAGTTACATTATTTCTTCTTAAAATACATTCCACCTTGCTAACGTATGTCAGAATTAGGATCTATAAAAAATTAAAATTGGTAAGAAAGATCTCTTTGTGGCATGTATGGCATCACCTATAAAAGCACAGTAAAGTACAATCATTTAAGTGATTTTTCATCTCTGTGGGACATGAGATTATGTCTTCATGAAGAATAAAAGTTTAACCTAGGCTAAGGCAGTTCATAATATCAGTAAATTGTTACTCCTAACATGATGTGAACATGTTCCAATTATCGGTTTTTTGTTTTTCCATCTTTCCAAAAATAAGATTATTATTGTTTTTAGCAAATGAAAAAAAAAAATTGCTTATGTAAAAGAGAACTAATACAAGGCAATGGTTGAATTGTTTCAATGATTTCCCTGTATTATATGGAAATTCTTGAGATGTGTTTAATTGCAAGGCCTCACATATCAAAAATACATAGTTTTAGTATTTTTTCTCCTGTATGAATCTTAAATCTATTTCTTCTACATTAAACTCACTGAGACCATGAGACTGTAGCCTAATGTTTGTGCTTACAGGAGAGCAGCAAGTAATATGTGGAAGGCAAGCGAGAACTAGAACTGAGGAAAACCTGACCATTTTCACCCTATGGATTCATACTTCCTATTTTCTGGGGTTTTTTAAACCTGGTAAGTTCCAATTTTAGTTTTTTACTATGCCACAGCATCATTATGAATTGTAGTTGCTAAGTCAGGGGTCTAAATCTAGAGACATAAATATCAATTTAGGTACTTGCTTTTAAATTTTCTTGATCTAGTTTATGTTAGAGAAGGTTACACTTTTGAAGAGAGAATTCTTGTGATCGACTTCTGCAGTTCCTGTCCTTTAGCTGCTGAGATGGACATTCAACAAACTGCATCAAGAAAAACTGCACTGATACTTTATGCTTGTAACAGTGAAATGGTAATTCTATTTTCAGCTCAAGTGGAGCCTTATAACTGGATATTTTATTCAAGAGCTTCTCAATCTTTTTCCTCCTACATCTCAGTATATGTAATCACACTTTCCACGGCTTTCCATGACCCTACAGTAAACTCTTTGCAGCAACTCATCCTCAGATTCAGAAGTGTTCCGAGATACTTTCTGTATGTTCTCCAGAGACACAAAAGTAACACCCATGACCTCAACAAAAATACTGTTCTCTGCTCTGGTCATAGAACTAAGTAACTCATAAATTGAGTTCTTCTGATCTACACAAAAATTAGCAGGCTAGATGAGTTAGAGGAAATGTTGAAATATTTCAAGACTTTATCTCTTGAAAAAGCAGAGGGAGAAGCGTGAAGATCAAGCAGATGGAGATTGTCAAAAGCCTTTATTAATGTTTGATTTTATGTATCACACTATATGAGGCACTGATACACTCAATCTTTTTACGGCTCCAGATATACATTAGATAGGATCTGTGTTGTCTGGAATGGCTGATAAACATAAAACACCTTTTGTAATTGCAAGAAAAGAAGTAGTAAGAGTTATTACACAGGAAGAAGATTTATAATGCTGCCACAGGGCACATTACAAACAAACAGGAAAACAAATGAACATTAAAGGCCAGGAGACGATGACTTTATTGTTCTTCAAGGTCTGCCCTCACCATATGGTCTATCTAACAATCTATGATTGTTTTTACCTTTCCCAATTTTTTATTGTCCCTTTGTGTTACACATATAAAATGTTAGGAAAATTAACCACTGGCACATTCTGATAAGATGGTTTTCAAACATAAAATGAAAAACCTTTCAGCATTTTTCCCTTTGAAAATAATACTAGCTTCATTTTGTGTCTAGATTTAAAACCCTTATTTGTTTTCTAGGAGCTGCCAAATGGTGTCCAAAATGATACCTGACTGTATCTTAAAACACAAAAATGTCTGCTCTAATGCAATCAGAAGCAAGTCCTGCCACTGCATTGAAAATCAGGCAGACAAGAGGGGGAAAAGGCCCTACAGCAGAGGTGACAGCAGCTCTTGCACAGGCTGCATACTCCCTACTGTTTGACTACGTCCAGAGCACACATGGCCCATATTTCCCAGCCCTCTGCTGCCCTCTCCTAGCTCATTTACCTTCTTCCAGTTACAGCCAGAGCACCCACGTGACCTGTGCGGTCCAGGTCTCTGAGATGTGGGGGACATTGACCTATTGTTTAGAGTGTTGGACACTCCCCAGTAGTTTTGGGGTGCTCTGTCCCCTGCTTTGAGCCCTGCTAGTTGCTTCCTGCTTTTCTTCCTGGCTACTGTTACTGTCTGCCAGTAGATGAGACTGGGCAGCCCTGGCTCCAAAAGCGGAGGAGGAGATGTACTTTCCAGGACCTCTGAGGGAGGGGTTCAGAAACTTTTAACTTGCCTAACTGAGGTGTGTCCTTAGAACCACCTCCCTCTTCCCCCTTTCTTACACAGGTGCAGGGTGAAGGATTTCCAGGTCCCTATCTTGCCATTGAAACAATAGGAGAATGCCATCCCCCCAGTAATGAGCATGTTTTCCTAAGTCTTCCTTCCTGGTGCGTTGGATGTAGGTGTACATTTGGGCACGCTTGTGTGGCCACGGGCATGTGGTGGGAAGAAACAATTTTGGCCCCCATGATTTTAAGAGACCTTCATCACCCACAGGACAAAAGAGGTTTCTAAAATGCACATGCATGCACCCGCTAAGCTGATGGACAATTTCCACCCTTCCTTGGCTCACCCTTTTCCTCTGCCTTGTGATAGTGATAGCTTCCGACAGAGCAGAAAGAAGAGTAGCAGACAACGTAGCCACTACAAACAACAGCCCAGAGCACTGCCACCACTGCGCCTCCCAAAAGCAGAGCAGTGACTAGCCAGTGACTAGATTCCCCTGCATATTCTTTGAGTGTGTGAGTAAGAAATGCTAGAAATTAAACCTAGCCCATTTTACTCTCAGTCAATGCCTGCGGGAGCATTACACTCTATAAAGCTAAGTTCTGTGAATTTGAAATACATATTACATATTCAACCTTCAGTAATATAAAGGTTCCTTATGTTCTCCTCGGCATGGGAAAAGCTTCATGAAGTAGGGGCTGGAGTTTGATAGAGAGCTGCTTTGATGTTCTCCTGAAATGGTAAGGAATTTCTCTGCACAAGAGCAACTGCACTTATGAATCAGGTACATCAGAGGTGAATCCAATAGAAAAAGAAGGCTGTAAAACGTCTTGAGACTAAAGGTTCAGTAAAAAAATATTGTTGGCTACAAGCAGGCACTGTAGTGCTATGGGAGTTTCACTTGTGCATCTCAGGACAAGAAGGTTTGATGAGTTCTCTCTTCTGACTAAATCCCAGAAGAATGGGAGGTCAGATGGACTCTCAAAGCCTTCTCAGGTAAAATGTGGCAATATTTCACAGCCTGAGGCATGTAATACAGACATTACTTCATTGCTTACTGTTTGCATGTATGACAGCGCAAACTTAAGATCTTTTATTTTCCTTGCATATTATTTTACATCTATTTTTTTCAGAGCAAATAGTAATCTTTTCTCCAAAACTAATAAAAAATATTATTAATTACAAATGACCAAGATACTGTACCTTGCCAGATGTAATTTATTATGTAAACACTGAGGCTATTTAAGATTTTCAGCATAAGGGGACCCACCCTTGTCCAGCAATACTGAATTCTGAAGTATTAATTATGGTAACTCTTACAGGCTGTAGTGACGGCTTTTAACGAAGGAACAAGCTGATCTTCTGTAGATGCATCAGTTGCCAGACTGAGTCAACTTTCAAGCCACAGTGCACTGATGAGTCCGCTTATGTGCCTGTGTAAGTAATCAAAACAAAAACAGTCAGAAACACTTGTAAATGGAAACGGCAGCATTGTTCGTACCTATAAATTCCTGCTCATGTAGTGACTCAGTTGGTATCTGTAAGGTGTTTCTAGGTCTTGTCAAATGCTAGCTAGTATAATTGACTAGTATTAGCACTGTTTGCGAAACAGAGTTAATGAACTAGTTGTAGGGTTATAAAACAGACTTTATAAAAACAAGTGAGAAAAAAAAGGCATTAATGCTCTCCTAGACAAGGTTATTGTATTAATCTTAAAATATTTAACTGATGAACTCCAACAATTCCAGTGACTCTGCATGCTATGTAAATAAGATGTACACCTGATTTACAAAAAGCTAACCAACTCTGTATTTTTTAGCTATATATCCCCTTCTGTTAAATTTGTATCCATCTCATCTACTTCTGTGTAGGCATCACCTGTTCCAAAAGAATGTCAGGTTACACATGACTCTTAAGCCAGAATCATATTTTCACCCAGTCTTATAGAGCAGTGAAGAGGAAGAATAAGCAGGGATTGATTTAACTAATGAATTCTTCGGTTACTTCAACCAAAAGAATAATTCAGGAGTGAAGACTAAATCAGATTGTAAAAGATGAATACGAAATAACATAGGCAAGCATGTGGAAACAACAGACCAAGGCATAAACCCCATGAAACCAACGAGACATATCACAATAACAAATGCACAGCATGCTAGCAGAAGAGTATAAGAAAATCCTGGCTTATTATCCAACAGAGAAGGAAACCATGAACAGCTAAGAAAACCCATGTATTTCATGCCCTTTTTGAATCTTGCCTCCCCCAAATCCCCCGTCTGTCAGCATCGGCTTCCACAACTGATTACTTCACACCAATGGGATAAGATCTCAGCCTAGAGCAAGGGGAAAACAGGTATGAATACATTTGGTAAGATAACTGTTTGGAGATCACCTGGCCCTGACAAATTTCATTCTTAACTATTTATGGAACTGGCTGAAAAAGACACATTCATTAGCAGGTATTTTTGAAAATTCATAGGGACAAGAGGCAGCCTAACTGCAGGCTAACCCTAAGAATGGTAAAAGGAAGTTAGCTGGAGGATTTAATGGGGATTTTACAGGTTTTTCAGCTTCATTGTGGACCCTGGGTAACCCTGATACAAGTAACTAAACCATTTTCAAGCAGAGAAGAGACTGAAAGATTACAGCATTAATAGCAGCTAATGTGGATTTGTAAAAAATTAAAGGTGTCAAATCAATACAATTTTTTTCTGCAGTGGGGTAACGAGACTTGTGGATAAAAGGGAAACACAGAAACACATTTCGTGTAATGACAATAATAAAACTTCCAATGATGTTCTGCATGATACACTGATAAGCAGGTTAGGGAGACATGATCTAGACAAAATTTATTGCAGGACTATCTGGATAAAATCTTCTACAGCGTGGGAGTAAATCGTGTTGAAAAACGGTAATCAGAAGGGTAGGCATCAATGAATTACCACCCACAGTAGAAGAGGTCTGCTCAGAATCTGGTTTTACTTAAATCTTGCCATTAATGAATTTGATCCTAAAGTAAAATGCAAGCTTATGGAATACACAGATGATGGAAAAGCAGGTGAGGCTGCAAGGATGTTGAAACATAACATTAGAATTCAAAATGACTTTGACAAATTGCAGAAATGATCTGACAAAACAGTAAATTCAGTACTGAGAAATGCTGTGTGCAGTTCTGCAAGTAAAAGGTGAAAAGCAGCCTGCTAGAAATCAGTCCTATGGGAAGAGATAAACAATGTGTGCATAAAAGGTTACTCTCAGAGGATCATTTCTGAAAGACAGCACACTTCTAAGCCATCCATGTGTCCACAGTGTGCACTTCTTATCCAGTCTTGTTCTCCATATACCAGGAAAGGAGGAGAAAATTTAATATCAACTATGTACATTGAATATTTTAGGAAAGGTAAGATCTAATTTTGGGTAATTAATGGCTTCAGATACACTTGGGAAAGGATGAGATCTACTCCATGGAAGACAATACAGAAAACAACAGTTATCTGGACAATAATGGTTCTTTATTAGACTTTTGAACCTGAGCAAGAGATACATACCCTTTAAAATATTCCTTCCAGAAGCAACTGTTCCTTCCCTGTGTTTTTCAATGTGGAGCTGCAGTAGACTGGTGGATATCTTGACCTCTAGATTGGCTGGCTGTCTCAGCACGTGGGGATGGACTTTAGAGGGCAGTTACCTTAATCTATGGACTCTTAGGCATCTACAATGAACAAAACCATCACCAATTTCTAGGAATATATGTTCTTTTTTTGTGTTGCACTATATAAGATGCAATACTGGTCCTTTCCACAGGAATTTTTAAGGTTTGTAGGTTGTAAAAATCTGTGCCATTTCGTTCAGAAACCATGTATTTTCCTATATCTAGGAAAGGTTCTGCTTTTCTTATTTAATTCTTGGAACGGACAAAATGACTTTAAATCACACCTCCCCACTCTTTGACTGCTTTGAGCTCTAGATCAAAGAAGTCCATCAAATCCATAGTTCACTCAAAATTCTGATTGCCTCAAGGTGAGGGAACAGGTCTGGCTTGTGTCACATGGAGACACAACAGGGAAGGGTAACGTGCCTCTGGGAAGGAGTTGGGGTCTACGGAATATCTTGACAAGCTTTCTACTGTAGGTAAAAATTTTTTAGTCAATCAAAATTGGGACAAAATTGTTCAGTTGCTTTGTTTTTTTTTCCTTCACATAACAATTTGTCTTCATCAAGTATCCTCTTTCTGTAGGAGAAAATAATTATGAAAACTGAGCTTTTCAATAATTTCAGATTCGCAGCTGAAGAACATCATGTGAAATGAAGTCTCATGTGCAACTTCTCCTCACATAAGGCACTACAGCAGTGAAATTGCCAAGAAACAGCTCAAGAAGATACTTGGGGAAATGTAGAGTGTTGCAACTAAAATATTCTGGCTCTCAGGTTTTTGCTGAGTACTAGGAGTTCTGTGCAGAATACGCAGACTCTCTCAGTTGCTGTTGTGGAAAAGGTGTCAAAGCCGCCTTAAAAGATCTGAAGATTACTGGGTATTTTAAAAGCCCACAGAACCAGAGCTGTTCTTGAGTCTTCATTTTAATTATGATATAATACAAGTGGCTACTTATTTGTTGTTACCAGAGGTGCTTTTCTTTTAATATCAGTGTATTTCTTCTACCTGTAAAATACTGTGCAAAAATCAAAGTAATTTTCTGTGGCTGTTGCTCTCTTCAGAGACTGCAAAAAGCACATTGTATTGCTTAGAAGAACGTTGGGTGATGTTATCCTCAGAATCTTTTTAATAAATGACTCTAACAAAAGACGATTGGCTTTATTTTTTGGTTGTAGATCAGTTTTCTTAAGCAGAAATATTAGTAAGTACTGTAAAGATATGTGGAAGGTAAAAGCTGCGTGAAATGTAAAGGGTATGTAGGTACCTGTAATGTAAGGACATTTCTTGAGAATATTGTTGGAAAACAAAAAGAAGAGACAGAAAAAGTAATAAACCCCACCTAGATACACATACCGAAGGAACAAGGGATAACAGAGACAGTATCAAAGATCAGATCTCTCAGGTCATAGAGTGAGGGAACACAACTGAACAAATCACTCAAGGCCTTGGAGAAGTCCCACCAGCTTTTTGTAACTGATAGGGTGCAGAGGGGGAACAAGAGTGTCACAGGTCTCATGGGAAAAAGCAAACTTATTCTCAGAGTCTTTAAGGGGCTTATAGGAATGGGTGAAATGTACTACAGGATATTTAGGGGAAAGAACTAGAGGCAGGGAAAGGGTCAATACCCTTGTCCAGCTGAGCTCCACACCTGATCACGGCAGGCTGTCCTACCTTCCTGAGCCCTGTTCCTCACTCTTTTCTGTGTGACCTTGCTCTCTGTCTGGAGATGTGTGGAGATGACTCACTAGCACTCTTCAAGCTGGACTGGCTGGCAAGCTGGAAGAGACCTAATTCTGGACAGACGCAAGGTCAGACATGGAGATGGGTTAAAGGGGACCACGGGTTTGGACACGGATCCTGGGCAGGCTTATCTGATCTAGGGACCCAGGAACTTCGGAGTGACTGTAAAGGTGAGTGAAGGTGTATGAATGTCTACTAGTAAACTGATCATCTAGTGAGGGGAAATGGGACTGCACTGTGTTGTTCATTTCTGTGTGAGTGCCGTTGGTGTTTATGTGGGTGCACACCTTATCCATCTATGTGGCCTGCTCTGTGTGTACTGTGCCTGTGTCTATTGGGAATGCATGCTAAGCCTTGCTAACAAATGATCCTACTAACAGGAAAACCAGAAAACAGACTGGGTAGGAGAAATCTCTTGGGCTTTAAACTCCACTGAATTTGGCAACCCTTCATACATACCCCAAAATTCCTCAAGTAATAGCTCTGTCATAACATCTGTTCAAGAATGATGGGGAGGAGGGGGAAGAGGCAGCAGTTTTGAATTGCCAGATGTATAATCGTCTTGTATTCTCACCCTTTAATTATACACCATCTTTCCATTAAGCCACTGAAGATTAGGTGCAGACAGTGGACTAAATGCTTCAGGGGAAGCAAAGAGCTAAATCTAAATGTATTGCTCAGTAGTCATAGTTTCCTACATCTGCTTAAGGAAAACGGGAATGTGATGATGGACAGAGAAGGAAAACAGGGTCCCTAAGAATAAGAATGCAAGTCCCTATAGTCTTTTAGGATAAGAGTCAATAGAGTACTGGAAATGAAATTTGACCTGAAAGTAGCAACAGGTCTGTACAGAGCTCAATAGCAACAAGGAAAGAAATCTGAAGGATGACAGAGCTGGCTGTGGTAGACAATAACAGTGAAGAGAAAGCAAGTGATGGTAGACCTACAGGGACAGGAAATCAAGGGCAAAGGAGGCACCTGTGATACAGTAAGTAGAAGAGCCTTCCCCATTGCTCTGGAAGGCTAATGAAGCTCCACCCTCTGTGCTGGTGTGAAAGAGTAGTCAGTTACAGTTACCATAATGGTCAGGAGCACATAATTTTGGCCATTGTCCACAACAAAATACAGCAATTTGCAGTATATAGTTGGCAACCTCACCTCTTCCAGTAACAGCATGTTTCTTTGCTGATTACTCATAAGAGGGAAAGCTGAGACTACCTGACAAACCAGTGGAAGAAGAGAAGCCTCCCAGCATAACAGCCATAGCCAGTGCAGTCTGCCTTTCACTGCAGTTTGTGTTGTGGTGGCTGTTTGTATTTGCCCACTCTGGCTCTGGCGTATACTGGCTATCATCAGGGATTTTTTGTATCTTGCTTGTACATGTTGTCCCTCATCCAAAGATCTCAGTCTAGTCCATTAGCATGTGTGATATCCCCATTTTGTAAGTGAAAAAGTAGAAACCAGTTGTATTGAAGTTATGGACGTGTCCTGACTCAGTGAAGGCCCATAACTGAGGGTCCTGACCCTCAGTCATCTGTTTTAATGACTGCCTCATATATATATTAAATGGAACACACTAATGGTCTGTTATCCCCACCACTGTAACAACTTTGAGATTGTTATTAGATTTGTTAAAGTTGCAGAACACTTTTCTTACAATAGACTAATGCAATATTATACCTGAAGGACAAGTCACTAAACAACTGCTAATGAAGTAGCCTTTACCTATCAAAGTATTTTTCTTCACCATAATATACTGACCATTACTTCTACACATGAAACCTAAGTGAAAGATAAGATTTACTTATTGTTTGAAATAATGCTTGCATTTTAATACTTATAAACACACATTGCATTCCATAAAGAGGCATTCTTTTCCTTTTGAGCTCTGCATACAAAAACAAAAGCTGTAGCTTTTAAAAAAGGCTCTTTTTTAGCCACTATGGATTACTAAAATGACATGGCAGCAAGATGAGATCACTCACATTTTGGCCTTGTGGATTAACAGGTTTTTTGTTTTAAAAGAAACAGAGACCTAGCCCTGCAAAATCAAAGTCCATTTTAAACTTAAAATGAATACTAAAGGTATGAAGATGAGAGTCTACACTGTCACATAATTGCTTGATGCAGTATTGCGTTAAATTGTCAACCACCTTGGCAGTCACTCACTGGAATAAACAATAGGAAAAAAGAATCCAAAGATGGATAGTTGCCCACCAATTTTTTTCTGCAGAATACGTTCAGAATTCCAAAGGCATGGTACTATTCCCTGTCACTTTATAACAGCTGAAAAATCTCCCAGGCATCACAAAATAACATAAACATAACCAAAGGTCACTGAATCTATGATGATTTTCTAAATTGATATCCTGGAGTAAAAAAGGAAAAGATTTGCCATCTGAACTCTGTATATGACAACAGTAACTTATATTAGGGACACAGCTGACATGGGAAATGTCAAAGATTTTTTGTAACTCAGTTAAAAGGTTTTACCACTTGAAAAGTATTCTGGCTGTTGAGCTGATGAGTGCTGTCACAGCATACTTTTAACATCTTTCCAAAAGGACTGATGCTGGGACTATGCTATTTTCAAACACCTACAGTTGTTCTTGCTGTGTATGGCCACAGCAGAAGTTGTGGGAATTCCAAAATCCAGCCAAAATCACTTGCTAAATAAATTAAACACATCTTTAATAAGGTCTCAGTTTAAAAGAAAAAAAAGGAAATATTTACATTAGGATTTAGAAACATCTTATTTCCCTCTTAGTACTTCGTATTACTTAACAGTTTATTACTTCCATTTTTTTTTTTCTTACATGAAAGGAAAGAGAATACTAAACTCAGTTATTTTCTCCTTTTTAATTTAAGCAGGTGGTGCTGATAAAAACATATATTTCTGTTTTTCACTAAGTTAAAAATACACAAGGAGGTCAGATGTGCAGTAATACAGAGATTTAAATAACAGGATTAGACAAAAATAAGCAGTTACTTTTTCTGCTGAAAAAGCATAGAGGAAGAAATTCATGTTTTCCTTCAACAGCTGTTATTCTGAAACCAAAAGAGCAAGAGCAGAACAGGAAGACACATCCTGCCCCATGTACTCCACATAATTTCTTGAGGTATTTAAAAGAAGGGCTACAATCACATGGAAGGATAGTGACAGCCTTCGACAGAGGTACGAAGCTGGACAATTTATAATTGTTTAAAGGTTGTTTTGCTCATTTTTTCATTATTTCCATTCTTCCAACATCATTGTGAAAATCTGATTTCCCAGGTAGAAAACCGTGGTGTTGAAAACTCTCATGAGGAAAATTCAGTATTGCACCTATCCATTGCATACTCATCCGCTGTACTCTGACGTAGATGACCATTTAAACTGCAGCAATCGATGCTCCTTCATTGCTGAAAATTATTCTGCCAAAAAGAGTTAGTTAGTTCATGGAAGTGGGATTATGACTGAAAACTCTACAGGACGGTGACAAACACATCTCCCTCTATTACAAATCATGTATAGGACTAGAGATACCCAATTATGCAGGAGAACTGGTAAACATAAAAGCAGTAAGACTGGTTAACATGCATGAACCAGATGACCTGGTACACTCCAATGTTGTTTTGAGAAAAATTCTTGGGCCTGACCAAGAGGAATATCAGGTCAAAGCAGGAGACAATCAGGCATCTGCTTCACAACTCTTATGAACTACAAAAGACCTCAGCTGAGGAAAGAGAGGGAATGAAGTAGTGTTGGTTCTTGTCCCACTTGGCTGAAATGCCCTTTGTTCCAAGAGGGAATATCTACATCACTCACTGCTACAGTGCCAAGATAGGAGAAGTGGGGTTCAGTTTTCTGAGATCTGCTGAGGTTTCAGGACTCTATGTCCATATGACATCTATATCAGCACTGAAATTCACAGTAGCTGTTGGGCCTCAGTATGTACAGGGCCTGCTAGAGGACCTTGGGTCTCTGTTGCAAACAGTGCTCTCTGGACAGCACCCATCCATGGCTTCAGCCTTGGTGCAGCCGGTGGGGGAGCTGCTTGAAATGCACCAGGGGCATACTAGAGAAACTCCAGGTATGGGTGCAAGGAATATTACAAATTGTCCTCCTGTACACTAAAACGTTAATGTACATGCTGCAGAAGAAAACTAAGCAAAAGCTTTGAGGAGCAGGACGATTCTTGTAAGGAGTCCTTGCTATTCATCGTATACCCATGGGGCTCCAGTGGTTTGGGGTTTCACAATGGTTGCTAGTGTAACTATCACATGAAACTGAGAAAAAGGATATGAATAGGTGTCAGATGAGATGCTAGTCTCCTGAGCACTGGGAAAACAAACGAACAGTCTCCAGGAACTTAATGCCATGCTGGCTGGAAAAAGCAGAATTGTGTGACTTTTGGAGCGTGATGTTCATGGAGTTAACAGCCAAGTAAATTTAGTTTCATCTTTCCTGATACTGACTAAAAAGAATAGAGAATAGATTACAAAATGACCCAGCACTCCATAATTGCAAGATATGCCAAGTCATTCATTTTGCTTTCAGGGTAGGTAATATCTCAGTCTTATGCAATACGATGTCTAACTAGATGCTCGGTCTACTGGTTCCTTGAACTCTGACAGTCTTTTACACTGTGGAAAAACATTAAGTAAAACTCACACATAATTGGATTACATAAAAAGATAATCAGTATAACAAGGTCTCACTAACTGTTATTCAAACAGCATCATTTTCTGAATCTGTGGCAAGATTTTTACTTGGCCTTTTGCAGGATGGTCTTTATCGTTGAGATGGAGTTATTCAATGAACAAGTGCAGTGGAAAGGAAAAAGAATCCAAAAAGTACAATACAGTTTTGTAAGTGTTATACCTTGACCCTGAACACTTTTGCAGCTCTAAATGTATTAAGGGATACATTCTGAGAACGGCTTGGCGTTACAATTGACACTAATAGGGATAAATGTGTTTTGAACTATTAAAACTAGATTGTAACTTGCAGCTGAGTTGACATCATACTGCTTATTAGGCTGGGTCACATGAAGATAGATTGAGATTACTTTCTTGCACGGGATTAGGGTTTAGAAATTGTCTCAGAACATTCAGCCCCTATATATATTCAGCCTGGCTATACTTCAAGGGGAATGAAAGGAGGACAAAGTCTGTTTCTAGCCCTTCTGCCTCCTCTCCCCTTACTGACAGAAAGACCTTTCAGCTCTGGGGAAGAGGTTGGGCTGCAGAAGGTGGATCACATGACGCTGGGTTAAAAACTGGCTGGGTGGCCGAGCCCAGAGAGTAGTAGTGAATGGAGTCAAATCCAGTTGGTGGCCAGTCACGAGTGGTGCTCCCCAGGGCTCAGTGTTGGGGCCGGTCCTGTTCAGTATCTTCATCGATGATCTGAATGAGGGGATTGAGTGCACCCTCGGTAAGTTTGCAGATGACACCAAGTTGGGTGGAAGTCCTGATCTGGTGGAGGACAGGAAGGGCCTACAGAGGGACCTGGACAGGCTGGATCGTTGGGCTGGAGCCAACGGTATGAGATTCAACAAGGCCAAGTGCCGGGTCCTGCACTTGGGTCACAACAACCCCATGCAACACTACAGGCCTGGGGAGGAGTGGCTGGAGAGATGCCCTGCAGAGAAGGACCTGGGGGTGCTGGTCAACAGCTGGCTGAACATGAGCCAGCAGTGTGCCCAGGTGGCCAAGAAGGCCAACAGCATCCTGGCTTGTATCAGGAATAGTGTGGCTAGCAGGAGTAGGGAGGTGATTGTGCCCCTGTACTTGGCACAGGTGAGGCCCCACCTCGAGTACTCTGTTCAGTTTTGGTCCCCTCAGTACAAGAAGGACATTGAGGTGCTGGAGTGTGTCCAGAGAAGGGCAAGGAAGCTGGTGAAGGGTGTAGAGAACAAGTCTTAAGAGGAGCGGCTGAGGGAGCTGGGGTTGTTTAGGCTGGAGGAGGCCAAGGGGAGACCTTATCGCTCTCTACAACTACCTGAAAGGAGGTTGTAGTGAGCTGTGGTCAGACTCTTCCCCCTAGTAAAAAGCGATAGGACGAGAGGAAATGGCCTCAAGCTGTGCCAGGGGAAGTTTAGGCTGGATATTAGGAAAAACTTCTTCACCGAAAGAGTTGTCAGGCATTGGAACAGGCTGCCCAGGGCGGTGGTTGAGTCTCCATCCCTGGAGGTATTTAAAAGAAGGGTAGACGTGGTGCTTGAGGATATGGTTTAGTGGTGGACTTGGCAGTGATAGGTTAGCGGTTGGACTCGATGATCTTAAGGGTCTTTTCCAACCTTAACAATTCTATGATTCTATGCTGTGGTGGATCTAGGATGCTATGACACCCAGTAATTTTATTACTAAGTACACCTTGAGGTTGAACAGTAAGATGGTGACTCTAGGTATCTACTGGGTAATACACTATGTTCAGTCCAGAATTAGACGGCTGTCTCAGTCTGGGAATCACAAACCCATTGTCCTGCATTTAACAGACATTATGTCCTTCCTCCAGATGCAGATGATGAGCTGCTTTTTTGTTTCTCTCTCCCTGTGAAAGGGTGGCTGCTTGTCTCTCCTTACTCCGCAGTACTTTGGAAGTTAGAACATTTGTCATGAAATGAGAGAGCCGAGTTCCATGTCTGATTAGGCGTTTCAGATTGGAAGAGCAGTCTGCTTCCCAGGATAGGGCCCTAATCATCAAACCATGGGCTAGGCTACTGTGCAGGCAGTTTTATTTCTCCAGTTGCTGATT
This sequence comes from Phalacrocorax aristotelis, assembly GCF_949628215.1. Taxonomy (NCBI): domain Eukaryota; kingdom Metazoa; phylum Chordata; class Aves; order Suliformes; family Phalacrocoracidae; genus Phalacrocorax; species Phalacrocorax aristotelis. Next base: position 87,965,298 of record NC_134277.1, read on the forward strand.
TTTCCAGCCTCAGGCGGCCAGGTCAGGCCTGACGCTGCTGTCACAAGTTTGGACAAAGACAGGGGAATCAACTTTTCTTTCATTAGATGAGGAAAAGATTCAGATGGACAAGCTCTTAATTACTACAGATTCGTTTAACTGTTATGGCTTCTAGAATCACTGAAGTGGGCTTCTCTGAAAACTAATTTTCTCTTCTGTTCCTCCGGTGCACCTTTGAGTAGACGAAAACAAGCGTGCTTATCGTGAGGCTAGAGATAGCTGATGCATGAGCTGGCCTCAAGGCAGCGTGCACAAAATTCTGCATTTAATCCTTCCCAGGTAAACAGCAAAGGTAAAATGAAGACAAGTTGTATAAGGAAACAAAACAAAACAAAAGAAACCGCAGGCGGAAGAAAACAAGCCTTGCTGGCGCTGGGCACAACACTGCAATGAAGGGAAGAGGTGGCCTCTGGCCTTGGCGTGACGCGAAGCGCGGGTACCCTCACCTCAAACGCCCGGTGAGGCGAGGCTCCTGCTTACGGGCGGGTTTGGGGCAGCTGCGAACACGCCAAGCGAAAGGTGGCAGCAGCGAGTCGCTCTGCAGCCCGGCGGCGGCGGTCCCTATCGCTACCGCGTCGGCTGAATCCGCCTGCAGGTACGTCTTTCATACCCACGGCTGTTAATAAACCGCCTGCTGTGATTTATTCAGCGGCGGTTTGGTCGCGAAAGGGGCGAGGGGAGATCACCCGCCAGGATGACGGCAGGGAAGCCAAGGCTCACCCGCGCCTGCTCCCCGCGGAGCCGCTCCCGCCCGGCCCCCGGGCGGGTCCCGTCCCCGCCGCGCGGGTGTCGCGGCCGTGGGCGCGGGGGGACACGCCGCCGGCTGCAGCGATGCCCCCGCGGCTCCGCCGGGTAAATGGCTTTCCCGGCGGCCGCGCTGGTACTGGGGTCCCTGCGAGCGTGAACTGGCAGGGACTGCCCTAGGCAGCGGCACCGCCACCAACAAAAAAAATCGGTGTTTCTCCTCAGATACCAAAACTCCGCGCAGCAAGTTAAAAGGCCCAATGGAATGGCAACTTCCAGGTGAGTTTCTCAGCAAAGGGTTAAAGCGTGCATAGGAGTAAACACGACTTCCATATTCCTTACCCTCTTTGCTCGCAAGACTTCTGACAACATGGTAGGTTCTCCACCTAGGTTTCCTAAGGACGGGGAGAGAGAACCGAGGGTGGAACGAGCAGGGGAATGAGCTCTTGCGTTCCCTCTTCCTCTTGCCATTTTGGCTGCCAGACCGCAAGTTTCGGGCACCCAAGCTGAGGCGGGGGCACCCGCTGTCACTGCCGGGGGGCTGCCCCTCTGTCCCCGCCGCGGGGCGCGCCCCGACACCTGCGCCTCCCCTCTCCCCAGCACACCAAAGCCCCCCACCCCGCCTGCCCCCAACTCCCGGCCGGGCGGGCGGGGCTGGGGGCACACGGGGACGCGCCCCTCTGCGGAGGGAGGCCGGGGGACCCGGCCCCGCCCGGCGGCGGCGGCGCCTCAGCGGGAGCGGGGCCGCCGTCCCTCCCTGCCTCCCTCCCTCCCCTCGGCAGCGCCGGCTGCTCGGCCGCGGCGGGCGCGCTCCTGCCGGGGAGGGGACGGGGGAGGGCGGGGCGGAGGCAGGGCGGGAGGGCGGGAGCGCGGCGGCGGCAGATGCTGCGGCGGCGGCGGCGGCTGTGGCTGTGTCTCCTTCGGCCACATCCCGCGGCCGGTGCGCCCGCCAGGCGCGCTGCGCTACGGCGGCGCCGCGCAGCCTGCCCCAGCCGCCGCCGCCGCCGTGCTGCTGCTGCTGCTGCTCCTGCTCCTGCTGCTCCTGCTGCAGCGGCCCCGCACCTCGCCCGAGCGGCGGGGCGGTGGATGCCGAGCTCCGCCTCGCCCCGGCAGCCAGCGGGCAGCTGTCCTGCGGCGGAGCCCCTCCGACCCGGATCGGCGCGCTTCCACGGACGCGGGGACACAGGGGCGCACACGCACGCCGGCACACACGCACGCCCGGGGGGGGGCAAGCCGAAGATGCTGCATCTGGGCAAGGTCAGGACCTTGCGGTGAAGCCCGGGGCCGTAGCTGCCCCCCCCCCCCGCCCCCATCCCTGCCTAGCGGACTGAGGATTTGCTGTTGGGTTTTGGTATATGTTTGGGAGAAAGCAGGCTGAATCGGCGCCGATCGGTGAGTACGACAGGCACCGCAATGGTGCCAGGTCCCCGGCCCCCCCCCCCCCCCCCCCCCCTTCCCGCTTGCGTGATGATATTTCTTCTCGGTGCGGGCTCCTGCACTGCTCCCCTCGGCGAGGCAGCCGGGCTGGGTTGGGCTGCTGGGGAGCTGCGTTTGTGCCTTCGGCGGAGAGGTGACAAAGTGCGTTATTTTCCCTTGTTTCTTCCTCCCGCGCCTCCCCCCCCCCCCCCCCCCCCCCTTTCTTTCTACGTTAGTCGTTGCTTATGTAGGGCATCCGCGGCACCGTGTCTCCCGACGCCGTGCACTAATGTACTCGTTACGGCGGTGAAGTCATGGGCCGGGGAGGAGGAGGAGGTGGTGGAAGAAGAAGGGGCCCGGGGACCCGCGGGCGGGGGCAGCGCACGGCCCTGCGCGGAGCCCCCGCGGGAGGTGCCCGGGCCCGGGGGCGGCTCCGGGCGGCGGCGGGGGTCTGGGGGTGTGTGTGAGTGTGTGTCAGCGTGTGTGTGAGGCTCTGTGTGTGTGTGTGTGAGTGTGTGTGTGCGGCGGGGGGGTGTGTGTTTGGTGCCTCCTTTGAAGCCACCGTCTGCGAAATCCTGCGCTCGAGGAGCGGGCGGGGGGGGGGGGGTGGAGGCGGGGAGGGGAGCCGCGATGTGCGCTGTGATGTTTTCGTTGATCTATATTTAATGGCTGAAAGGAAAGATGCTTTTCTTTCCTTTAGCCTTACCTTACTGTTAGTCTGGTGTGTAATGTGCTTGCATCGATCGGTCAAAGCGTAGCTTCAGCTGAATCAAGTCACCACAGAGGAGGTGCAGCGGCACGGGCAGAACATGTAATGCACAGATTCATCTGGCCGGGGATCTTGGAGAAGAGTGGGAAGGAAAAAAAAAAAGCCCTCTTCAGGGATCGTTTTAGAAACCACGTTAGATTTCCCCCGGAGGGATTGGAAGCACGAATACATGGAAGACTGGGATACGGCATCTTGTGCAGAGACATTTTCTCTCTCCTAGTTTTAGTGTTATGGTGTGCTTTGTTCGGATTCAGGGTGTCATGATTAACCCTGTGCATTATAGAAAAATATCCAAAACTTGCAGACAGTATTTAGAAGCGAATAGGCCCCTTTAATCCACACCCAGCTGTTAACTTTGCCGGCTGTAGTTGCTGCTATTCGTGCCCCTTGAAACATGTATGCCTTTTTATTGGCACTAACAAGATGAAGTAAAAACTTCACATTGCAGGTTTATTTTCACAGTATCTATAGGTAGTCTGTATGTAAAGTGAAAACAGTGAATCGGCCTGAGCTGCTGTTCGCAGCAAACCTCTCCGTAGGGTACATCAAGACTTTTGTACCTCAAGATAGCGAGAGGACTACCCAGAATTATTTGGAGTTTATGTAAGTCTGTTGTGGGCTTTCGCAAATTCAAGAGAGGGAAAAACACCTTTGTCATCCTGTATTTAAGAATGTATTCGTCCTGTCTTAAAAAGTGAACTGATTATCTAAGTCACGTAGGCTGCGTTGATGTTTTTCAAACAGCCTAGTGAGTTGGTCAGTGTGTAAATGAGATGGCGTGAGGGGGTGAGGTGCAGGTCTCCAGGGAAAGCTGCTGCATATCCCACTTGTGGGCCTCTGAGACTCAAACAGCTTTAGGGCTTTCTCCAGCCCTATTTACCTTTACACAGCTTAAGTGGGGAGGAGCCCCAACCCTAAACCCAAACTACCTGGGAGGACCGAGATGCATACGCAAAGCGCGGACATTCTGTGATGCTCAGCTACCCTTGCAAGACTAATTCTGAGCCAAGTTGCTGTCTCTTTTTTCAGTCTGTGAATGACTTGACCCTTTGGGAGCCTTGACTGTTTATCAGCCTGCATCCTCCAAAGCTGCAGAAAACTTGTGATAGATCATCTTCATTAGTAAGGAGTTGATTAATGGCTTGGGACTGCATTGAATGTGGTTATGTTGAATGTTGTAGTACCGAAACAGGAGATCGCATCTTGATCACGTTGTTCAGAGCTGGTTTTTGCAGTCTGTTATATAAGAGAGGTTCTGAAGAAAGGAGTAGTGGGGCTGTGCTGTGTATATGTACAAAAGGAAACACCCCTCAAAGCTGCTGGTAGGAAGCAGAGTATTTATTTTTGAATGCTGGTTGGATGACTTTTTGTGGATTGCAAGAAAGATGCTTTTGAGAGGGAACTCCAGCTACAGTGCTGGAGTTCGGTTTGCCAGGTACCTTAACGGACGTTAAAAGCAATAAATAGCTCATCAGTGACACAAGCTTGTGACTTTTGCTGTGGTTTTTTGAATAATGCTACTAAAATAATTTCATCCTCACATGATGAACTCTGACAGACAGCTGCACAAATTAGAAAGAGTAGCAATAAAAAAAAAGGTATTTGCATACTTTTGATTTGCATAACTTTGCTGATGGATGGTACCAATTTAATGGCTGTGGTTGTGTGATAAGTATTTGTTTCTCAAGACACGTGTAAAATCAACTTATGCTACAAAGTAGGTGCCAGAGCAGCTTATTTTAAGGGTTTTAAGAAATGTGTTTTTAGGTGGGGCTGTAGATTGGCATGTAAATGGAGCAGATAACAGAATCAGCAGAGCTCACGAATGTTAAATTTTGCACTAAATTTCAGATACATATTCTATTTCATGGTTCAGTGTGATACGATTTTTTAGAGCTTATCACTTGTGGAAATTCCAGCATGTCTTTGTTAGGATTTCAAACATACGTTTCAACAATTCCTAGAAGAAACTGTTTTCAGAAGTATCAGCACAATAAGGAAAATACATTATTACAGTACTCTTTACTTAAATAAGGACCTGTGGTTTTGATTCTTATTGATTGCACTTGTAAGCCATGAAGAGTTTGATATTTCAAGTTACAGCTGAGGTTTGACAAAAATGAAATTGATTGTTTCTCTCCTTTGAAGGTAAGATCTTATTACAGGAAGAGTTTTGGATGCTTATTTAACTGCATATTATTAAATTTACTTGTCTGATTATTAATAACATACAAGTAAACAATAACCCTTAATGGAGGCAGCATTTTTAAATATGCTGCATTTATTTTTTAAATGACAGAATGACTCTCAAATAGGACTACACCACATTTGCTCTAATAAGAGATCGCTTTTTTTCCTGACAAAAGTCATTACACCTGCAAAAACATTATTTTTCTGACCTTCTTTCCTTTTTTTCTTTTTTTTTTTGATGGGGGCATGATGGGAAATGTTATTTCTCTTATGTCAGTAGGAGGTCTCCATGCGGGACAGGTGGGCAATCCTCTGCTCACGCGCTGCAGAACCACACAACCCTTTGGTTAATGGCTCTTCGGTAGTTAGGCTCACTTGGAAAGAAGTCTGAAGGCAGCATGACACACTGAAACAATTTCTTCTATCCCCTTGGGATGTGCTAACTTGGTGTCATGAATGGGTTGTAAAAGCAGATTGCCTGACCAGATTCTCTGGCAGTGTCCTGGACAGAATTTAAATTCAATAGCATTGAAAAGGAAATATGGCATCTGATTATATGTAAACTGCTAGCCACGTTAATAGATTTTTTTTTTCTTGTGTTAGTTGCCAGTTTAGTGTAAAACCAAGAAATTGAGAAACACCTCATTATCTAGGAGAACAAGTATTTAATATTTGTTTAAATTGCTCTTGGCACACTAACTTCTAGTGCATCCTACTGGCTCTTAATCTTCCTGTTCTACTTTACAAAATTCAATTATAGTAATAAGCAATAACTTCAAGAGACATAAAGCATGGAAGAGTATGTATTATCTTGTAAAATAGGCCACTGCCTATTTTATTGAAGTTTCTGGAAAAAACATCAGGATTCTAATGAAACTTTAAAACTTAGTACTTCTCAGACCTACCATAAAGGTGGTAACTTTTTAAAATTCATGTATAAAATAACTGTGTTTGATGTTACCATCATGTTACCATTGTGATAAAACTATTTTATGATGGTTTATTGCATTAGCCATAATAGCTCTACTGTATAACAAACCATTATTTTCCACTTCTGTTCATTCAGTTTGAGAAGCCACAAATACGCACAGTCCACTTTGAGTACTAACATCCAAATCAAGAACATCTGAGAGCCAAAAGGGATTTTCATGAAAGGTTCTCTAGGGGAAGATTTTGCATTTTTCCCCCATGTTTCTTCTACCTCCTTCCCCACCCCCCACTCTTTCTTATTTTTCTTGCCAAGTTTGCAATTGATTTCTTCATCTCCCAGAAATCTTCACAGTACAGCAATTTCCTTTTGGTCAAGAAAATTACTCTTGGAAACTGACAGTAAAACTTAAATTTGGCTGCTTAGTGTAACTTAAATGTATTATTTTTTCAGCCGTAGGTACATTTTTCTGTCCTAACACATTCATTATTGATCAATTAAGTAACACCAAAATATCCCTTTAAGGCTGAATTTTTGAAGGGAGCCAAATGAAATGAGGCAGGTAGTGTGAATTGGGATTCTGATGGGGATTGTTTTAAACGCACTGAATGAGACTTAACTCTTATGTATTCATTTATATCAGCTTAATTTGTTTTAAATTACTAAGATGTTTGGGGAAATGATTAGAAATAAGTTTCAGTGTGGTGGTGGAAAATTGCTGTACCTTTTAGTACTACTAGGATTATTAAAATTTGTAACCTCCATCCTGTAAAGGCACAGGCCTTCCAGTACAACCAGCAAGCAGTTTGGAAGGGTGACTGGCAAGGGTTTCAGGGGTAACTCAAGGCTCCAGACAATAAATTTTGAGGAGTGTGTTATATTTTAATTCCTGCTTCCTGTGAGAGAACTTTTAGAATTTTTGTAGTGCTAGATATCTGAAAAGCAAGAAAATCTGCACTGGGTGTTGAAAACAGAATGTGTGAACCTTACAATTATATTTTTTGTAGTTTTCCACCAAAATACTGCAACTCATGAGTGTGTGTATTTCCGGTGTGCTAGCTAATCTACAGATCATTTATTTTTTAAAAAAATATTTACATTATTTTAGATTTATCTGAGTGAAGAGTCTAACTTGTATAAATGAGTGCAGTTCTCTGGGAATGACATACACGATTATGTGAATCAAGTCCTGGCATTCTGGTATTTTCTCCTAATGTTGTGCTTGGCTGGCTAATAATCAGGTTTCTTTGAAAGCAGGTTTTTGTTTTGCTTGTTTCAAAATAATCATTCTTCTTGCCAAGATGTTGATGCTTGCTGTACCTGTTTAGCATATGAGAGGGCAAAAATCTTTTCATGCTCATTTTTTGGCATGAAAAATGGCATGACATTGGATATGGAGGTTCATATTCAGTGAAAAGCAAAGTGAGAAGGCAGAAGGCAAGGTCAGAGAACAGTTATCTAAGGAAACAACAGCTTAAAGGTTTTCAACAATGGAAATGGCTCAAGGTCAGACATGGAAAGCCTGCTTGGGCAAATCTTGTTGTTGTCTTCTACACGAGTATTTTTAGAGAAATTGAGTTGTTCTAATAAGCAGATACCTGAAGGCGTTCTTAATGCCCGTCTCTTTCTCACTTATATTTCTGACAAAAACTCAACTTCAGGACAGCTTCTGAACATGCCTAATGGCATTGTCTCATTTCTGAATGGCATGGTATCTCTGAAAGTGAGATTTTGTGTTATCTAGAAGCTGAAGTCTCACGGAAGGTTGAGTTGGGCTCCTAAATGGTGTAGATGCTAAATACAGAGTGGATAACCTAGTGAATTCTTACAAATCAAAATCTAGGTCAGTCTAGGAGCATTTTGACAAATTGCCAAATATGACTAATCAATTTGATAAACTTTCTGAATATTTCTGATGAAGTACCTGTATCCTTGATCACCACATGATGGTAACCTGAACCTTCAGTTCAGTGGCTAACCTTGTCTGACCTAGTGTGCTTAGAAATGCAGTAAATAGAACAGAAAAGCTTTGGGTATTTTAAAAAAGTTTGTGTTTTAATGAAGGAGCTTGGCAGTAATTGATGAAGGGCATCACTCTTGCTATTCTTACTGCAAATCGTTTTGAAGCTTAAGTTACAAGAATGATGTGACTTTATATATGGATTTCCGCTGCAGTGCTGATGTATGTCATCTTGTGGTAGCGGGGAAAACTTGGAAATGTGATAACCATCTCTTCTACATAAGTGTCAAAAATATAGAAGGCCTAATGCATTCTCAAAATTATCATTACAATCAAAAAACCAGAAGACACTTGCATTTGATTTCTTTGTCGTTAAACCACAGCCGTAGCATTTATGCCCAACAGAAGGATTTTGAGTAATAGGGTTGTAAATCCTGCTTTGGGATCCCAAACAAATTCCCAAATGCCTCTCAGGTACGTCTACGTGATTTTTTGAAGGTAAAGTTTGGTTCAGACTGGGAAAAATAGCATTTGTAATGTGGCGCAGACCTCACTACAGATTAACTACTACATGTGCTTTTATTTTACTAATGACATACAGCATCCTATAGTTGAATGCATATGAGGTATGCAACACCATTTCCTCCTTTTCTCCTCTATAAATATGATGGTCCCTTAAAGATTTTTTAGGTTCGCAAGTCTGTTATTTTTGGTTAAAAGTGTTTCTGACAAGCTTGGCAGTTTATTGCACTTATTTTTCACTTCCGACTTCTATTGTCTTTACCAAGAACAAGTGAAGTATTGCACAAAGCCTCAAGGGTCTTGGTGGACTCTGACTTTAATCTCTTCAAAGAAGGATGGGCAGGTTGAGCTTAGTTAGAACCATGCATGTATAGTCAAAGGGTAAATTTAGAATCGCAGGTTTTAAGAACTGGCATTAGAAACGGAGTCATGATACCAAGAAATCTTTTTCATACAAATGAGAGCATTGAACAGAAGCCATAGTATATCTGAGAAGCCTAATGCAGTATTCTGTTAAGCAATTGTTTAATACTCTCAGGTAAATAGGTCTTCTTAATGTGTCATTACATTTTTTTTTCCAATAAAAACAAATTCCAAAGCATGCATTTCTGGTCAAATTAGGGAAGTTTGTTAGCCTCTGAGTGTTTCCGCTGGGATCCCGCGCACTTAATTCTCAATGCTGACTGTCATAATGAGCACTCAAAGGATGAATAATACTCCTCATTTCAGAAAGAAACAAACATTTCCTTATATTCTATGTCACCTTATGTAGCAGAGGACTGTGCAGCAATTGCTGTATGTGGATGAAACGCAAAGGTATGGTGTAAAACTTCACCTTTACATCTCTTTTTTGCCTTTTTGAGGTTGAGTTTTGATCAGTTGTCTTAAACGTTCCCTCTCTGTAAATATATTTTAATTAAAAGTAGCCAAGATTAATCAGCTTTGTAATTCTTGCTCTCCCCCAGTCTGTTTGAAGACATGAATTTTTGGAGTGGGTAATAAATATTTCTCCTATTTCATGTGTATTAGTATAAAAAGACAAACTAAGAAGAGAAAATGCCTCTTTTTGAGTGGTAAAAACAAAATTCTGGTCTTTGACCATGTTTTATGCCTTCAATTTAGTTTGGAATGGCTAGAACTTTGCACAGTTAGATAAAGTAAACCTATTTAGTTTGATTGCCAAAGTAAGATTTTTTGGGTGTTTTTTAGCAAGTGCAACATTAATATTTGAGGAATATGCTAATACCAGCTAAGTGCCACATAAACTTAACCTACTTTTAGGACATCTTGGATTTTTGAGGTCTGGCGTCTCTGTCTGACGTCCTGAACATGCTGATGTCCTTCAGTTGGAAAGGGTGCTGGGCAGAGTCACTTCAGAGAACCTGATTTTCCTGTTTGTGTGCAAACTACATAATGACGTTTATTCAAACTGGGACTGGCGGGCCAGGGGTTTCCTCTACCACATTGCTCTGCCCACTGGAGTCCTCCAGCTGACATTGCTGATGGATCATTCTGAGACTCTCAGCATGGTCTCCCCTCTAAAAATATCCAGTGAGGAGCTACTTGGCTTTTGATCAGTGGTGATGACAGTATTTCAGGTCCCCAAATCACAGATTGCTGGTAATCTATTGACAGAAGAGACTTGGAGCGATGATGTTTGACAAAGAGCCAAAGACTCTGCAGTATATATTGCTTTTGTGGTTTGTTTGTTGTTGGTTTTTTTTTTAATGTGTATCTAGTGTTCAAAGCAGAGAAAGAGATCTGAGGTACTGTTAATAGCAAACTGAAAAAGCCTGGAGGAGGAAGGTAGGGACAGGCAAACACGCTGGAAGACATAGTTGCTGTATTGTCAATGAATAGGAAGGATGCTAATTCACTGTCTTAACACAGGTGAATGAGCCAGTCTGATGATTTCTGGTAAATACTTTTACAAATACATTTTCAAGAGTGTTTTCTTTGCAAAAGCATACCAGTTCTTACAGGACATCTTGCACAGGTACAGTAAGGAAAACACAGTTTGAACATGGTTGGTTGAGGGCAACGGTATGAGGTTCAACAAGGCCAAGTGCCGGGTCCTGCACTTGGGTCACAACAACCCCATGCAACACTACAGGCTTGGGGAGGAGTGGCTGGAGAGCTGCCTGGAGGAAAAGGACCTGGGGGTGCTGGTCAACAGCTGGCTGAACATGAGCCAGCAGTGTGCCCAGGTGGCCAAGAAGGCCAACAGCATCCTGGCTTGTATCAGGAATAGTGTGGCTAGCAGGAGCAGGGAAGCGATCAATCATGTCCCTGTACTTGGCACAGGTGAGGCCCCACCTCGAATGCATGTGTTCAGTTTTGGTCCCCTCAGTACAAGAAGGACATTGAGGTGCTGGAGCGTGTCCAGAGAAGGGCAAGGAAGCTGGTGAAGGGTCTGGAGAGGAGGTCTTACGAGGAGAGGTTGAGGGACTGGGGTAATCTGAGTAGTGGTTTTTATTGTTTAGAACTCGTACCTTTTGCCGTACTGGGTTAAATGATTATTTTCCAGATTTGATCAATATGAGTTCTAGGTGGGGGAAAAATGGTGGAGGAGTGGGAAAGAGACGGAAAAAAAATCATACTGCCAGTTTGTTTAGCTAACTTATCTTAAAGTGGTATCCTTCCTGACCTGTAGAGCAGTATTGTTTACCTGATGCCATAGTTTGCTTGTCAATAAATGGTATTGCTCTCTAGAAAGTCGTATAGACCTCTAAAACAAGTAATGAAGTTTAGGGAAATATGTTGTCTTGGGAATGAAGCAATTATTTCTCACCCTTATGCTGGTTTTAAATTCACTTTTTCATAATGTATTTAGCATGCCTCCAGTAAAATATTGGGACTCTAATAATGAACCAAAGAATCCTGATTTTTGAAGGGTATATGTTCTCATTATAATGTTTAAGTATCCGTGTTTTTCAAATACTTTTCTAATAAATCTTTATTTAAATATAGTCCTTTGGTTCTTCTTTGGATTTAATAACTACATAGTGTTGGCAGGTGGCCAAAAACTAAGGGATTTTTTGTCACATGGTTTTATTTAGGAGTGTCTAATTTGTAGTGCTCTGCAATATAGTGATATTTTTTGCTTAACAAAAGAGAATGAGTGGTTGGTATGAAAAAGCTAAGCTGGCCAGGAGGAATGGGACAAGTGGAAGAGTGAAGCAGTCCCTAGAACTGAAGTCAGAGGGAGAAGGGGAAGGAAAAGGCAGGCTGCTCTTGAGGTTACAAAGTTAAAAGTACTTCCCTAACTGTTCTACCTGTTGATCCACTTTCTGAAATGTATTAGTCCTATATAGTGGACTATAAGGATCCAGGTTAATCCTTATTATATATAATCTCTTGAACTGTTTGTCTCTAGAGAAGTAGGTGCCAGGTTTCCTCCCCTGCGCATGTTCAAGGTGATATTGGTTTGTGCTGTTTTTGGTTCCACTCTTCTTTCATGCTTACCTGCCTATCCAGCAAAACCATGTACTGGTAAATGTCTTGTACATGTTAGGATGCTGTCATCCTGCAAAGAAGCTGTACTGGCGTTCACACTGAAAATTGGGTTGAGTTTGTTGTCTTCAGGTCTGGAATAAGCTATTAGACTTGAGGTTCAACTTTTTCTATTCATCTGAGGATAGAACTGCAAGCTTTGGATACTGACAACACATTTAGAAATACCCATTATTCTGTATGTTTGTTGAATGCACATATTGTTGTTTGAATAAAAGTCATAAAATAAAAATGAGAGAAAATTTGAACTGTGTAAATTTCTTTTCTTGTTGCTAGGAAGTGTGGTAGCCACCTGATACTCAGGTTAGGTAAAGTTCTTTACTTTTTTTAAAGGAAAAATATTTGTTTTCTTACAGTGAAACAACAAGACTACAGTACTTAATAACTGTAGTTATGGTACAACTAAATTAAGTAGATGGTATAAAACAGACAGACATACTTCAGGGTCTGTATCAAGGCGGGGGAACATTTGTAAAGGCAGAAATGTCTATGTAGGAGCGTGGTATGGGCTTTCAGTGGCTGTTCCCATTCAGAAGGGAAATCAACCTCAGCAATAAGTGGTAGCCACAGCACCTCGGGTTGCCTGTATAATTCATAAAGAACCTTGCCTGTTGGCATAGTTCGAGTTGAGACATATGTTTGGTTTTGGGTCAGCTAAAGGAGGCAACATCACTGCAATAAATCCTCTACTCCTTCAATGGAGCTTGAGGATAGCTAAAATAATTTTAGTTTTGTATTCCATTCCCTTCAATGTGCAACTTAGAGTAGTTTATGTGAAAGGGTTAGAACCTTGTGGTTCATTTCACAATACCAGGTTTTAGATATAGAGTGTATTTCTGAAGCACAGCTATACATCTGCATTTCACAGGAAAAAATTGGAGAAAGGAAGCTTTTTCTTCTTTGCACATGAATCATTTTAGAGCTTCTTCAAAAAGGTGACTTTTGAATGAATTTATAGAACATTGTGTAATGTTTTTGATGTATTAATCTTCATCTTTGTCGTATGTGTAGAAAAGACAAATAAAAATGGGATTACAATTTAAGGTCTGAGCATTTCTATGGACAAAACTTCTGAAGTTTGAATATATATGCAGAGTTTTTATTAATACCTAAATATGGCATTCAAATATTAGCCAAAATACAACAGGCGTATAAAGCCGTGCTGCATCTCTCTTAATTATTTTTTCCTGTCAGACAGGCTTCCTCTTTTCTAAAGACCTTGTGTTTGGTTGAATTGAAACAATCATTAATGGCTTAAATAGAATATAATAAAAATTTTTGTTGCCTTGTGAATTCTGTTGCTGCATATTTTTTTAAAAATTATTTTAAGCATCTGGGATCTCTCCTGCTCTCTGACAGAATGTGAGAGCTATTGCTTGTTAACAAGTGTACATGCGTTATATATTGCACACCTCTGCAGTTTATGACACTACTTTAGAGCTGAAATAATTTTATGGTGCAAAAAGGTATTGTCAAGGGACTGAAGCTGCTGCCTCTAGATGCAGGCTAGCTTGTGGTGGAAGCCCCAGGAATTCCTTCAGTCATTCTGTTTGCAGCTCTGATTTCAAGCTTTCTTATCATTCTCTTATATGAAACCAAACTTCTTAATGTTTGGGTGGAAGTGTAGTCACCTCTTATTGATGCTGTATTTCAGTAGGCTAACTCTGTTATGAAACTGGACCTCAGACCTGAGTTACAACAGGAGCTTGAAGCTCGTTGTAAATATCCCAGTGTTTCCCACCTTGAAATATGGAGTGAGCTCAACACCTCTGTGTTAATCCGTGACCTTTTACAAGCAATAACAAACACAAGAACCACAGTCAGGACTATCTTCAACATTGTCTTCCTGTGCAGGGTGGCATGTAACCAACTCCCTCCCAGGGCTTGTTTAGAAAATTGTGTGCTATAGGTTCTTTAGCTGTACCGTATATGAAAGACCATATGCAAGAATGCAGATGGAGTAACAGGCTGTAATGTTAATTTATCAATCATCTAAGCAATCAAACATAGTGGTGGCTCTTTATTTTGTACTACATCAGTGTTTTGACAACTGAACTTAGATCACAACCCTGTTGAACTGGTGCTGTCCAAAACATACTCGCAGATGGTCCTTGTGCTGAAAAGTTCAGAAACCTAGCTAATGCAGTGGCTGAAGGGGAAACAAGTCTAGGGTGGCTGAAAACAGGTCAGGTACAAGCATGAAACTAGGATCCTTGTTGCTTATGTACTCTGTCTCTTAGAGCATGTAGCCCTTTCCACGTTGCTTAGGCAAGTACTTGTCTTGTTATACTCCTCTCAGTGTATGGATGGCATAAAACTAACTTTTGTTTGACTTCATCTGATGTTTTCCCAAGCAGGTAACTACATGTTTTGTGTGATGCAAGAGGCTTTTTTTCCAAAACAGAGAATGTCATTACTGAGCTTGTGTCCCTTCCTTAAAAAAAGTTCTAAAAAGTTCAAGTATGAGCGAATACCCTGCTGCTAGTCCCTTACTACAGCATTAATACTGCTGTATTAGCACAGAGTGTATAAGGAATGGTATTAAACGCATTTGTGAGCAAAAGTCTGTTGCTGTTGTTTCATCATGGACTAAGAGAGAGAACTGGGCAGCCAGCTCCTGTTCAAGCCTTGCTGTGGTACCAATAATAACTTCTTTCCAGTCCTTTCCTTTATTCCTTCAAGCAAAAAGAAGCAGTCTCAGACCAGGAAGAGGAGGGACAGATGTTTGAATCCATAGGTTGCCTTCTTCAAATAGGGGTCAAGTTGGTGTTGAAGTAATTAAAAATTCTTTCAGCAAAATAATTAGCAAAGGTAAACCCTAGAATATTTGGGCAATCTCTCAGCAATTTTCTCTCACTTTCACAAAACGATTCTAATTTTTGTTTGTTTTAAAAATATCTCAGATATTTCACTGTTAGACTGTCTTTATCTCAACCCACAAGTTTTCTCACTTTTACTCTTCCGATTCTCCAGAGTGTGGGGGAGTGAGCGAGCAGCTGTGTGGTGCTGAGCTGTCGGCTGGGGTTAAACCACGACAGCATGTCTTTGTTTTTCTTATCCATTGTTCCTCTAGGTTGTCAGATTACAATCGGCAAGACTTTTGTGTAGTTAACAAACCACTTACACCTCTAAAGGGTAAATACAATCTGAATGACAATGATATTTCCTACAGATAAAATCTGAAGAGAAATTTCAGTTTAAAAACTATAGTTTCTAGGAGGTAAGTTTGTTTACCAGTACATGTGGATATAGCAGAGTACATTAGCCATGGTAGAGGCTCTTCTTTCACTTCTGCATATGTAGAGGTAATTTTTTTTTTTTTTATTGTGTGCTCAAGAGAATGGATAGTCTTTGATTCTTTTTTCTTTTCTTTTTTTCCCCTTCTTCTTCCAATTGACTGTTCCACAGTTGAGCACTCTTCCCTGACATCACTCAAGTGTGCTCTCAGGAGCTTTGCTGTAGGCTTCATTACCTGTGTTTTCAGCTACTAGCTGGTTTGTTTTGGATACTGCTTTTTGCTGAGTTAAAGCACAGGCTGTTGTTAGTGACAGAGAACCAGAGCTCACTCCTCATGGCTGTAGTAATATGAAATTCTGTGGCATCTCATTATCAGGCAAGTATCAAGCTGTTTCAGGATGGTTCCAGTAGAGCTTTTCATTTTATTTCAGTGTGGTCTCTGTTACAGGTGTAAGAATGTATCTAATGAAATGCTAATAAACAGCTGATTTGGATTTCAATATTAGCTTGTAGGCAACAGTATATTTGCTCACTGAAAAGTGGAGGAGTTTGTACTGATGCGTTTTATCATGGCATCTGCCCATCACCTACATTAAGTCTCCTACAATAATGCAAAAGTAGGATTTTTAAAGTATCTAATAATTATCTTCAAAAGGTCATGGTGATCAGGGGAGGTTCCTGAGGCCTGGAGGAACATGAATGTCATTCCTGCCTTTAAAAAGGATGATCTGGGGAACTACAGGCCAGTCAGCCTCACGTCAGTCCCTGGGAAAGGTGATGGAGCAAATCCTTCTGGAAATAATTTCCAAACATACGAAGGACAAGAAGGTGATTGGGAGTAGTCAACATCAATTTATGAAGGAGAAGTCATGCTTTACCAGCCTGATAGCCTTCTATGATGAGATGACTATGGTGGATGAAGGGAGAGCCGTGAGTGTCATTTATTGCGACTTTTTGGAGACTTTTGCTGGTCTCCCATAACATCTTCATATACAAGCTCTTGAAGTATGGATTAGATAAATGGACAGCGACATGGACTGAAAGCTGGCTGAACTAATGGACTCAAAGGGCTGTGGTCCAGCATGAAGTCCAGCTGGAGGCCAGTCACTAATGGTGTTCCCCAGCGGTTGATACTGCATCCTGTATTGTTTAACATCTTCATTTGTGATCTGGGTGATGGGACAGAGTTACACTCAGCAAGTTTGCAGGTGATACAAGACTGAGAGGAGTGGCTGATGTGCCAGAGGATTGTGCTGCCATTCAGAGAGATGTTAGCAGGTTGGAGAAAAGAGCTGACAGGAACCTTGTGAAGTTCAACCAAGGCAAAATGCCAAGTTCTGCACCTGGGTTGGAATAACCTCTTGTACCACAATATGCTAGGGCCAACTGGCTGGAAAGCAGCTTTGCAGAGAATGATCTGGGGTTCCTGCTGGGCAAGTTGAACGTGAGCCAGCAGTGTGCTCTTGTGGCAAAGAAGGCCAAGCAGCCTCCTGGGCTGCATTAGGAAAATCATCACCATGAAGTGGAGGGAAGTGACTCTTCCCTTCTACAAAGCACTGGTGAGACCACATCTGAAGAGCTGTGTGCAGTTCTGCTGCATTTCTAGATAATTCATAACTCTTCTTTCACTTCTGCATATGTATTGTCTCAAAGAAGTTCAGGTATTAGTGGGCTGTAGTATCAGTTTAACTGCTACTTAATGTAGAATGAGGAACAAGGCTTTAAACAGGGAGTAGAAGCTGTCTGGGAGCAGGGAAGGGTCTTGGGTATGGGCCTGATGTGTTCCCACTGAACTTGTTCTCAACACACTAGGCAACTGGTTTCTCTGCAGATGGGAGTCTGTGTGCGGTCTTCAGACGGAACAGTGGCTGTGTTAATGAAACCAAGGATGTCAGTTGCATTGTGGCTTGTCCAGTGTGCAGGAGAAGTTTCTTGGCAGGCAGATGGCAAATGAATGTTCTGATGCTGCCTGAGAACTTAGATATAATAAAGGAGCTCAAAGCTTTGCAGGGTTTCTAGTGGGGTCTGTATACCTTCAGGAAGGGTGTCTGTGTAGCACCATTCAGCCTTGCCTGAGACCAACTCTTCTACATTCAAAAGCTAGTCTCCTGAAATTCAAAACTCACAGTAGCTAGAGCCTGGATCCCTGAGGAGCCATCATCAAGATATTTAAAGAGTTTCATTACAGTCTTCTCCAAAGCAGATGCTGTATGACTTTGTTAGCACTTGGTCTTCATTTCATTTTACCAGTCACTGATATGGCAATCTAATTCCAGTAAAGTGATGTGTATGTCTCAAATTACTCTGATACTGGAACTGGAGAAGTATATGTAGCATGCTCCTTTTTTTCTGTTGCTCCTGGGATACTCTGGACACTCACTCTCTGATACATGTGGTTTTTATTTGCTTTCTCAGCAAAAACAAGGAGAGATGTTTGCAACAAAAGACCAGTAGTCTCAGAGTCAGAAAGCTTTGGATTAACGGACTGCAATTTCAAACTATCCTAGAAATAAACACTTCACAGCTGGAATTTACTTTTTTGTGATATTATTGATGATAGGAAATGCCTCTTTAAAATTCAGATTGTAAAATGTTTTTTATTTTTTTCTTTCATAATGAAAAATCTTAAATGAGCTGTTGTTTCTTGCTTTGGTTGGAGGAAGTTGCTTAAATCTGCACAACTGCTTGAAAGACCTTGTATTTTTGGACTTATGGGGTGATGATAGCAGAAGGTGAATGCTTAATGTTTGAGCACGTTTGTCTTGGACCTGGAGACCATGATCTACTGAGATCTGAACTGGTGGTTCCTCATTATATAATATAGGAGGTTGCATCCTAACACCAGCTTGATCAAAAAGTCAGAAGGCATAGTTTTGTTTTAGAAAGTAATTTTTTTCCCTTCAAACTTTGTATGGGCAGGCTTTGTGGGGAAGGGAGAAGTGGCTGGACAAATGGTGACAGATTGGGTGATTAACACTGCTTTATTCAGAGAGCATGAATAAAATTTAAATTCCAATTTATAAAAAAAAATTGTGTGACACTAAAGGTTAGGAATATTATTTTACAGCGTTACATAGATGGGTAATGTATTGTTTTGCTAGCTGTCTTTGGGTTTGGTTTATTTTCTCATAAACTAAGTGAAACATTAATTTTTATAAAGCTCCAGAGTTACGTGGTGAAAATTAGATTCCCTGTCTTTTAACAGGATAGTATTAATTGTGATGTGTTTTTCTAGTTTTTGTTCCTATAGACTCAGAAGTCCTGAGTGAATTGGATGAGATGAACAATCGGATCATGCAGAATGAAACCAGAATTGACCCTCTAATGTTTTGGTTTTGTATTCTCGTGTGAGCCTTTTTGTGCCAGTCTCCATTGGTTACAGGCTGGAGTTTTGGATTGTAAGCTCTCCCTAATTTTATGATAATTATAATTATCTATCTTCTAAGTTGTTTCTCTGTGGGAGCAAAACCTCTAGAGGGTGCCAAAAAACTGGGTTTGGTTAGAGAAGCTGTTAGGTCCTGTACTACTAATGTCAGAAATGCAGGTCAAAGTTCAGTTCCTGAAAGTTCTTCCTGCTCATGGTAACTCAGGTGCCCTAGAAATGCCCGCTCCTTTAACTTTGGTTCTGAAATCTTTCTACTGCGATGACAGTAATTTTTGTTGGACTTTTTTAATACTAGGCACTAACTGGATGATTGACAGGACTGGTTTTGGATATTTTTTTAAAAACATACTTAATCTTTATTCATAATTTCTCCAGACAGGAAGAATACATGATGTTTCTGTTGTCACACAGAGCGTACACTAAGATAAATACTGTTTCTTTGACCAAGGCTTCCTGTAACAGCATATAGGTTCCTATAACAAATTATGGATTTTCCATTCCTTTATAACCCTTAATCTTGCCCAACATTATGACCTGCACTGTTGCCAGGTTTTCAAAAGCCCAAGCTACTTCTAGGCACATGCAGCATTTAAACAAAAAAAAGGCAGGGAGGGGAGATGTTCGTTAGTGGAGACAGCTCCAGAACAGGTTCTCTAAATAGTTACTCCTAATTGACTTCTTGACATGTAACCACATTTAAAGAGAAATTAACCAGATTTTTAAAAGAAATACTGTTTAATAACAATTAAGCATGTACAGCATGACGAACTATTGCCAGCTGGACTATATATAAAGCAGTGTCTCTGCCAATCAGTAGCAGCTGGTGGTGAACAGGACGCTACCAGAAGCACTAGGTTTGGAGGGCTAGTAATTGCTGCTGCTGCACCTTGTCAGAAGACAAAATTTGCTTTGTTTCTTGTCTTCCTCCATATAGATGTGCCAAAAATACCTGGATACGTTCATGTATTTGTAGTTTGAAGTATTCCTAGAAATTATTCTGAACTGCAGTCTTGTACACGACCACAACAGACTTAGTTGTAGACAGATGTGTGCCTTTAAAAATAAGGTGGTGTATCAAAGTTGGAGTGGCCAACCCAGATTAAAAATTGGGTAAGAAGGTCCTTAAGGTATTTGGAAACTTCTGCTATAGCACATTATTGTTTGGGGCTTTTGTATATGACCTAGGACTATTGTCCCACACCCCCTCAAGGTATGGGAATTCTTTGTATCTTTATATTCTGCTCGACGCAATCAAATCCTGTTTATATTTACTCTCAAAATTCTGTTGACATCAGTGGGACTATTTACATAGTAAAACCAGTGAGATTTGCCCCAAATTAAATAAATGCCTGATGAATGTAATAATTTATATGTATTAACAGAGCATTTATAGTGGTTCACGATCAAGATCAATATTTAGTCTATAGAAATTGTATTGTGTATAAATGACATGATGTGCCTAAAGAGGACTTTAAGAACATTGCAAAATTAAGTGCCTGAAAAAAACTTGTCTTTAAAATGTTAGTGTATATTCTTAACTGGTGATGCGTATTTTGAAACATGGTGGAAATGGTGAGAGAAGGCTAGCTGAAGAAAAAAGGTTGTCCCAGTAAATATAGAGTTGTTAGTATGGCAAGACTAATGGAATCAATTTGTTTTACAAAAAGTTAAGATAATTTTATTTATGCAGCTAGTCCTGAGAGCACAGAGAAAATCTGATGTCATTTCTAGGAAGGAGCAAAAGTTTGGAGATTAGGAAAAAGGGAGGAGGGATGAATCTGTTCCAAACAAAATCACATGATATGCACTGGATTAAAAATTAGTTGAATGATCTCAAATAACTGTGAGTTTAAGGATCCTTACCCTACAGTGCAATCAGCTGAGACATTGCAAGTGTAGTGAGAAGGGTCTTACTGGAGTGCATCATGATCTGGAAAACACACCTGCAGAAGATGATAAAGAGGCATAAGCTATATTCCTTTGCCAGCTGAAGGGGGTAAATTGATTGCAATATGCTAGTATCTCACAGGAAAGTGATTTCTGGTGGAGGGCTTCTTAATTTTGTAGCAAATAAAACAATGAGAGTTGGAGGCTAAGAGTAAACAGACTTATTTTTTCGAAATTAGTGTAGACTTCTAATACTGGTTGTAGTTCATCATGGAAATAAAACTATCAAATGACATTAGTCTTCATGTATTTACTTGAAGGCTATATATATTTTTTTAAAAAAATACATAAATAGATCGGTAAACTATTCTATTGTGGCTGTCAGACCAAATGATAGTATTTTGTGGCCTTACATCCATGAATTCATTACTGAACTGAGGCATTTCAGAGGTTATTTGAATTGCTCTCAGTTGCTCACTAGTGTTTAGTGTATTAGTTGTATATTCTGTCCTTTCTTTTAATGCAACACTTAAGCTAATTTATTTCTACTTACGTTACCACTGGTTACATTAGTGATGGTATTACTTATATTACCACTGTTTCTGGGATGATTCCAAGAGAATCATATAGATACAGTAAACCCTGTTTTTATTTCTTGCATTTCTTGACGCTGGAATGTAAGAAACTCATCAAACAAAATCTCATGTGTGACCCTAAGGACCTCGTTCTTTCTCCACCCAAAATTCCAGAACTGTCTGAATTATGTCTTGATTCTAAATATTCCTCAAAACTAGCGCCAGAAGGGAAATCACAGCATTTAATTGCCTTTTCTGGCTGTTTCTAGGTTTTTGCTTCTGTCCACTTCTTAGGGGTATAAGGAAGACTTTGGATTAAATAAGAGCCTTGCTAATATACAATAAAAGGTACTCAAGTATGCATTCGCTGGTGTGCTGTTTTGGTCTTTCGTTTGTCCATTCGTTTTGAGATCTGCCTTAGAATACTAATGGTCATAGATGTCTCTTCCAAATTTTAGCTAATTTACTTATTGCCTAATGAATGTGGTAAGAGTTTATTTGGGAAGAAGACTAAAGAAGCGTAAGTGGTAACGAAACTTGCTGAAGCTGGAGTTAGTTTTTTTTTTCTACTAGAGTTGTTCACTAAGCTATAGAGGTGAATTTCTTCATAGTGTGTGTGTGATGGCACCAAATAAGACAGAGGAACATAGGAAGACAGAACTTGGTCTCAAATTATGTTTTTCTTCTGTAATAAATGTTTGTGATGACTTTGTAAAATAATTCAACTACTTTAGTGAGGTAGCCCTAAAACGATGCCGTTGTGTTCAGCTACCGGTGTGAGCACCTCTGCACCTTAGCTTAAGGATTACTGTATATAATGCTTTCTTGTCACGATAACTTCAGAACTTGTTTCTAAACCTGGCTGTACAGTCAGTATGGGCTTAGTGAGTATTTTGGTACTTGGCAATACCTGCATATCCAAATACTTAAAATGATACATGCCATTTAGTTTCTTACTGGTAACATAAATAACTAACATTATGAGGCTTAAGCTCTTCCATGCATCAGTACAGTGTAGGCTTGGACAACTGTGTAGAACATGGGTTTCGAACAGCTTTAAAGTGTGGTGATACTTGGTTTGCAATTTAAGAGTGAACTTGTCTCTTCTGCAGCTACGACCACTTATCTGATTGGCACGTCTGAAACTTAATTTAGGCTTCTCAGGTGTGCTAATTAAACTTTATTAATTTTAAATGTCTTAACTATGTTATGAAGAGCAAGAGGGCACTTGTTTATGTTTTAAAGAGGAAAAAAAAAGGGATTGATGTTTCTAGTTTGTTCTTCTCCAAATGTATTACTTAAGAAATAGAGATCACTTCCTAATGTTGCAGTAAAAACTATAGACAACTTTTATAAAATCCAGCTGTTACAGTCTAGTGAGTAGCTTTTGTTTTTTTAACAACCTAGGCACCTACAAGTTAAACTTTCATTCTTGGGTTTTAAGGTTTCTCTTTTCTAAGCCTTGATGTGTCTCGTATACCACTGGATTTTTATTTCTTGAGGATAAATAATTAAATTTAGGGTAATTTGTATAAATTTTGGTACACAGACATAGAGTTATTAGCAATAAAAAGTGATAGCTCTCTCTTTATCATGAATTTCTGCCATATCATCTAGTGTTAAATCCTACTCTTGGTAGCGCTGATTAATCGGTAATATTCTGTATCTACCTCTAGTCCATGTCTCACTGTTTCTATCCAGCTGTAATTATTTGGTTGTTTGTCAAGAGTGAGTCTTGTTACTTTTTTATTTTTTATTGGCAGGGAGGGGGTACTTAAACAGCTGGTCCTACTGTCAGATACCTGCATCATGATGTCATTTAACTCTGTGTGAGGAAGAACAATCTAAATCTCCAAGAACGTGAAGAAGGTCCTGGAATTATAAACTCTATTCGGTGTGTACATGGAAATGCTTGTGAGGTTTTTGTGAGTTTGGGTTTTTTTTTTGTATGCTTTGGGTTTTGGGTGGGGTTTTTTTGTTTTTTTTAAGCGTTTTGGCATGGCGATTGAAATAAAAGATTTTGAATTATGACTATAGTAGTGATCTCAGTTTATACTATATTTTTTAGTATTTATAGTATTTAATTAGTAATGACACTAAGATTTTTATAGTATAATAAAATATATATACAGTGTTTATAGTTTCTTACCACACTTCAGGTGGAGACATTTTATTTTTACAAAATTCCCCACAAACGTTTCCTTTGACAAGGTAATTTCTTGTGATTTACTTTAGTAAATACCTTGTCAAAGGAAGCATTTGTGGGAATTTAGTAAAATTTCAGTGGTTAGAAATATTTCTTGGGAAATTATAGTACCTGTTATGAATAATGGGGGGCTTGTCAGCACCATAATTTTTGCATTTTATTGCTTCCTAAGTAAAGGAAGCACATGGGTCCTTTGAGTGTCTGTGTCCAGCTCGTTCCAAGACAGCATGCATTAGTCTTTTAAATCCTAGTTTCCCCAAAAATATAATGGCAATTGGTGATTGTGTTTTCTCTGAAGAGTAATGACCAATGTAACCTAAGCACCTTCAAATGATGCAGAAATGATTTCTTATATGGTGATACGAAGTTTAGAACCATGTAATTCTTGTAAGAGTGTAATGACCAAAACTGTCACTTTTTTGTGGTTTTTAATCATTTACACTTATAAATTGAAATGGATCAGATAATAATGAGACTTCAGTATTTTTCCCTCAATTATAGTAGTGACAGCTCTTTAGTGAACTAGGAGTTCAGAAGTAGAGAATCTCATAACTAATTGAGAGAGAAATGCACGTGCAAGTAGAAAATTATTTTCATGCTTATTTTTATACTCAGTGTTTTAACAGCTGCATATTTCAATTATGACTGGCTAATTAGAAGCCTGACTTAAAGGCAGTACTACTTCTGGGGTTTTAAAAAGTACATTGGGCTATTTATCACAAGAATAAAGTTCTGAGTCAGTTTTTACTCTGGACTTCATGTTGCAAGCAGTATTTCAGTGCACAAGTGCTTCATATTTGCCTGGAGAGATGTGGCATTGCCTTCAGTTGTATTTTGGATGTTTTTTTGGCCTTTTTTCATAGGATCCTTTTTTTTTCAGGGGATGCTAACATGGTCCTGTTTGAATTGTCAAGCTGTTGGCCTCTTAAAAGAGACTCTATTTCTGTCGATTTTTTTGGTAGTAGTGTGTGCAACCAAGTGTTTGTTTCAGAGAATTTGGAAGAAACTATGACTATGGTCTCCTTCTGCTTGCTTCAGGCAGAAGTGGAGCCTCAAAGTCTAGAAGGAATTTCCGTTGTTCTCTGAAGGGCTCTGTGCTGGTGGACCTTGAGCAGCTACCTGCTAGTCAAAGAGATAAGCTGCCTCTTGCACTATTCTCTGAGGTTTTTGGGTAAAGCATCAAAGCTTCTCAAAGCAGTGGATAAATCATGAAGTCATTTAAATGATGTGTAGCTTTCCTGAGCTAGTTTGGGCTTTGCCAAGAGAGACATGGTTTTTATTCTGCAGTTAGGCTGCGTGGTCTGGATAAGTAGTGTCTTCTGAAAGGTGCAAGGACCAGCTTTGCAGCACGGTCCAGGTCTGGAACTGTCACTCTTGCAGGGGAACTGCTGTGTTGAAGATAAGGCTTTCAGAAAAGGGAACTGAAGATGCTTTCTCAATTTATACAAATCATGCTTGAAAGAGCAATTGCAATGTCAGGTGAAATAAATAGCATTATGTAAGGGGTCTTGAAACATCCCCAAGCTGAAGTAATCAGGACAAGATTCAGTCCAGTTTGCTGACAGTTTGCTTTCTGCATCCTTCCTTATGGTAAATCTATTAAAATTCACTCTGACTATAACAGAGGAGTTAGTGGAATTAGTGATTAATTGCTAGTGTTGTAAGACTAGCTTTACCTCAGAGTGAAATGGTATGTCTCACAATTTCATACAAATAAAATAGTCATCTTCAAAAAATACCCTTGTGAGGGTGTGAGTTTGGTTTTGGTTTTTTTAATGTGAAATATATTGACTTACGGAAAGCATGAAACAGTATTTTGTCAGCATTCAAAAATGTAGCAGAAAGTTCCGCAAAAAGCACATTAGACACTATAAAAAGCAGTTTGCATTCTGTTCAAGGTTGTTTAAATAACCCAGTTGTTAGTTCTAAAAAAACACCCATTAATACTTGGCTACTAGTGGAGTTCAGACTAGTTCAGAAGGGCATTTTAGCTTTATTAGGGTGCAGGTTTTGGGGTGGTTTTTGTGTGGTCTTTGTTTTGTTTGGGTTTATTTGTTTGTTTATTTTAGCTTAGTCTATGAAAAACTGTTTCTGCCTTCATAATAATTAATTTTTATGTTCTTGGTGTCCAAAGACCTAATTCCACATAGGCACTTGCTGTGTGCAAAGAGTCATCACATCTTATGGTTTCTTTTTTGTTAAAGACTTGTTAAGACCATCTTTTCTTTGAATGGATTAAGAATGGGCAATAACTCACAAAAAAGCTACAGAAATGCTCAAGAGGAGAACAAAAGAACAAAGCCAGATTCAAACATGATTTGAAATGACGTTGGTAGAACTTTATTTTCACTTTTAGAATCCTGCTTATACAAATGTGCACAGATAGCCATTGACTTCAAGGGGGCAACTTGATAAACATGGACAGAATCAGGTCCACAAGCATCCTTTTTCACTAAGCACAAAATTCAGTCTCTCCCAGCTGTTTCCAAGGTTTTCATTGTCATCTTTTGAACCTGGTTTTGATGTGGATAATTAAAAGATTCATTGCTTATAGGGAAGAATAAATGTTTTACAGTGTTTTTATTGTGCGTGGCCAGATGTCACATTATCACGCTGCATTATTTTTCTTTGAGATTAGTAGTGCTTTGTCTGTCTCCCAGATGTATGCTGAACACCTGCTAGTTTAATATCCGTCTAGGGCATTGTTATAGGGAGTCTCTCCACTATGTGTGTGCTGTGAGGATATGTCCTGTAAAATGGCTTTGCTGTTTTGGCATTTAGAGGATATATGTATTGATCCATGGAAGTGCAGGAAAAGTTCTTAGCTCCCTCTCTCTCTGGCAGTGAGAGGGCTTTTCCATGTTCTCAAGCCCAGGTTTACAGTGGATGCGAGTGAGTGTGGAAGCCTTTTTGTGGTGTGGCCGAAACCTCCGTGCCAAAGCAGACATCATTATGGAGAGTAACAGATCTGTCTCTTCCACCTCCTAGTCCTGTCAGAGGAAAAGAGAGGTGCAGATTTCTTTTGCTATTCCTTTACCCTGTATGTGGCGTTTCTGGCATCCATTTAGCTCATGAATAACTCTGCCGCTTGTTTCAGATGCTCTTCGCAGGGTCTTGCCAACAGCAGAGCTGTGAAATAAGCGTGGCTCATGCGAGGTGTCGTGGCTCCCCACTGGGCTCTCAGTGGCAGCGCTGAGTGATAATAACATGGGCTTTTTGTTTTCACTCTGCTGTGGTTTAACAAGCCTGTGTGTAACAGTGGAGATTAATTCAGCTTTTCGTCTGCCGACTTGGGACAGCATTACAGCACTTTGCATTAGGAAGCTTAGGTTTACTATTATAATGATGTAGTAGGATTTATTATTATTATTATTATTTAGGAATAATTTGGCACAGGAAGGCTGTCAGGCTGCTTGGCTTGCTTTGGGAGGCTCTACCCCTTGATAATTAGCAAAGTAAAATACAAGTTTAGGAACCATTTTGTGCTGATCGGTATATGTGTTTTGTCGATTCCTACCAGGCGAAAGTCTGCTTATGGTGGTGGTGCTAGTGACAATCCGAAACTGAGTAGGGTTTGATGATAAAAAGCGAGTCCTGTAAATCAGCCACATTTGCTTAATTTAAACATTCTTAAGGATGTTGCTTTTCTAAGCAGTGAGGTATGTGTGCTGTTGCTGGTCTGTGGGAAAGGAAAACTAGTTACCATCCTTCTCAAGTCCATTACTGAGAAAGGGTGCAGCCTTTTTTGCCTCTCCTCGTAGAAACTCCATCTGTTGCTTCTCCACCCTGGGCATCATGATGGGCTCTGTGGTCTCTTCTGTGTGTGGAATCACCAGAACTGCTGCTGCTGGTATCGAAGAGGTCTTCCTCTTCCAGCTTCCCACACTTGTTGTTAAAGTTTCAAGACATGTTGCATCCATGTCCTATCTCATGGCTTTTTCTTGCAGCATATTTCCCTCCTCAGTAGGAGGAAGGGTACAAAAGAAAAAAGTCTCTGCAGGTTTTTTGCTGCTGTTAGTGGATTTCTCATGTATGATGGCTTCCTCATTTTTAATGTGCTTTTGAAGTGCTCTGTGGCGATTGACCAAAAATAATCATCATCTTGTATTTCAAGATCTGGTCTGTTTCAGACCATCTCAAGAAGATCTTTGGGTTTTTTTATCCCTCATGAACCAGGATCTGGTCAGCCCTGTTCTTCTGAAGTTCCTCAACTATAAAGAGCAAGAAAGTTGCATGAAAAGGATTTTGTTTCCCGCTGTGGTCTGCATTGTACTGGTAATGTTGCTGTTACAGCACTTCTCTCTTACTGCTCATATTCTGGGGCCCGATCACAGCATGATCTCCTGTCATCAGAAACAAAAATTTTTCTGCTTGGTATAAAGTTATGGAAGAAAATGCATAGATCTCCCATTCTGCAGCACTGCCTCAAGGTGGAATCTTATCGTCAGTGATTTGCTGAGGTCTGTGAGATCTGCTGAGCTATGATGCTCCTGCAGTATAATTAGTTCAGGTTTATTTTAATGCTGTAGTCTCATGTCCAGAGCCCAGATGACCTGCCTTTGCAATTAAATGAGAAAGATGGGGTGTAAGATCCTTGTGCAGATCTGAGAGGTATGGACAGATCTACTTACCTC
Organism: Phalacrocorax aristotelis; assembly: GCF_949628215.1. NCBI lineage: Eukaryota > Metazoa > Chordata > Aves > Suliformes > Phalacrocoracidae > Phalacrocorax > Phalacrocorax aristotelis. Next base: position 87,993,303 of record NC_134277.1, read on the forward strand.
CTTCCATAAAATGCTTTCAAAATTGCTGTGGAAATGCAGTGTAGAAGTTAGGTGTTTGCTCTCGCTGATGAAGCTGGCATTTGTATTTGCTATAGTGTAGTTTATTGGGTTTGTTAATTAGTTTTAATATGTGATTGGGGCTGCTTCTGGTACCTACAAGTAGACAGGGACTGAAGTTGCCAAAAATCAGTTGTCATTGCAGCTGCTTCCACTTTATGAAGAGATGGAGTGTGTTTTTTCAGTCTCAGATGAGTGTATCTGTGATGCAGGAACAACACTTGCAGATAAATGCCAACTATTTGTCATTTGCATCCAGTTCAGACACTGTTCAGAAGTCAGTTAAAATTAGTCAAAATTAGTTCTGAAATGTTAAATTGAAATGCGTCCTTTCATTTAATGTCATATTTGTCTGGAAGTTTGAGGAAGAATGTGAAGTTGCACGTTACTACAGTGTTTTAATAAGCTTCTGCAGCTAATTTTTGGAAAATATAAATTACCCCATCTGCTTGCTGTTATTTAGAAGTGTGTGATTTCTCAGGTGCCTAGGTGACAGAGCCAAGCTATTTTGGTGTGCACAGAGAAAACTCTTGTTCAAATGTCAATATAAATTTTCAAGTATACCTTTAAATAAATTCACTCATTCTCAACCTTCAACCTTTTATAAATTGAAATGATCTTTACCAGATATTAACTTATATTTTAGTAAGCTTAAGTATCACAAGTGCTGCAACGGAATGGAAATGTGGAGTTTCTGAAATTTTGATAAAATAGAAAAGTTAAATTAAATGAAACATTTTGTTTCAATAGTAGAGGCATTGCATTTTATGTATTATATACTTCTTAACGTGGGGAAAAAATCCTTTTGAAACATTGTTCTATTTTGTGCCTCTTTTCAACAGAACATTTCACTGAGATCCGGATTTTCCCACAGTCTAAAAATTAAATCCTGCTTTAGTGGATTGGAAAACTATTTTTGGCCAAGCAGAGGAACTGTGTTGTAAATATGGTATTTTTTGAAACTTTCTGAGAAGGTGAAGCAAAGGGCTGTAAGGATGAGTATTGATCAAAGCAGCAAGCCCATCAGTGGTCCATCAATGCAGTCAGGCACCTTAGCTGGAGTCAGCAAGCAAAGGCCAGCTCTGTGTTTCTGTGTTTTGCTGGGCTTTTTCCTAATGTGAGGAGCTTGGGTTTCTGCTGTAGCTGTGAAATATGCCCTTTTCATATGTTCAGCAGAAAGTCTGTAGATTACATGAATCGTAACTCCCTAATATTTTGAAGGCTGTACGAGGGCTGTGTGAAACTCAGGCTCTCTGCTGGGCCTGTTGGCTGAGATGCATTTCACTGTAAGTGTGGAAGGTGTCCTTAAATTAATTATTTTTTTATTGTCACGTTGAAGGATGCAGATATTTGGTGTAAACTGGATTCTTTGTGTTTTTATAGCATTGCGAACAAAATAGGAATGTGCCTTAACCATAGAGAAAGTGCCTTTTGTCTTCCTCCCCCGCTAAGTCCAAGTGGTCTGTGCTCTCTTCAGGACATGACAAAGTGAGCTTTTCACTGAGCGGGTGGTCCCATCTCTGAGTTACCCATCTGGTGTGTTAGATTACTGCCAGGTTTTGGAAGTACTCTGGCCTCTGTGACAGGCTTTCTATTTGCGTGTCCTGTTCCACTGCAAGTGGTGCTCAAGTCTAAGATGGAAGCATCTTGCTCGCTGGGGAACACCAGGTTCTTGGTGATGATGGAAGTTGCCTCTGCTTGTAATCCTGCAATTCTGGCGCACCCAAAGTAAATCACAGCTGCTGTGAATATGCTGCTACCTACAGCAAAACCAGACGTGGTTGACTCTCTGTTTATGCGTGTAGGATGAAAGTAGTGAGGAAAACCCGTGGAGTTAAAGGAATGTGACTGCGTTGACCATGTAGCTCTGAGGTGACCAGAGCTTTGATATGCATCTCCCTAGACCTTCCTCTCTTAGGAGGTCCTCAGAGAAGACTGGGTGACTTTTACATTAAGAAAGCATCACATTTTACTGGGAAAAAAAGACACTTCCTTGGTTTAAAAATCTAAGTGATGGGCATAAGACAGGAATAAAAGAAGTAACTTTTGTTCAAGTGCATCCTGGCAGGGAGACCTCTTATTGCTGGGCTTAGCTGTTGTGGCAGCAAACTGCAGAGTCCTAACTGAATTTGGGGAAGTTTTTTGACATTTTACAGTCCCAGAAGTAGTACTGTTTGCGATAAGATCTTCAGTGTAGGGACTGATGGGTTATTACTAAATGTTAACTAATAGTGCTGGATTAGCTCAGGTGAGATTTTAGGAGGCTGAGTAAGGAACAAACTTTTAAAAATCTCTTGTAAAATGATATATTTAATTTTGTTCTTACTGGGTGTTTTGGTTGCTTTTCTTTTTCTTTTGCTGCATTCTTTCCATTTTCTTCAATTTTTGTGTGTCTTTCCCTCTTCCTTATTTCCTGTTTGCAATTGTCCATTTCTTTATATGGCACCGGTTTATAGAAAGTAAAGAGTGGCCGATTATGATATTCAGCATCTGTAAATAATCTTTCATTGTTCAAACGAAGACAGAGCTAATGGAGGAGTGATTGTGTATATACTGCCTAATGATCTCAGGCACTTCAGTTTAATTGTGGGTGTTGCTGTTTACTCTGTAAATGTTTTTTAAAAAATCAGAAAAATTACCTCATACATTATGGGGATAAAGTGGTCTGCATATTGACATGGCCATATAATGTTCAGATGTTTAAAATAAAGCATAAAAATACTACAATGTCTTTTGAAACGGCCAGCTTCATCAGCTAGTGTGTACACTGATTGTATGCCGTTTCCATTGTAAACTTTGGAGAAAATGCTGCTTATTTGCCAATGATTTCGGTGTCCAGTGGGATCTCGAGGTAGATAAACCTGTGGAATACTGTGATACCAGGGTCATCAAGACTCTTGACATTTTTGCTGTGTACTTAACCCCAGTGTGCACTTCTTAAATTGAAATTTACACAATCATGACTAAAGGAAAACCACAACATAATTAGTGAGAATGATGTTGTGGTATTTTAGAATGAATGTAAGTCATAAAGCAAATATAAAATCCTGTGCATTACTTGGTATCTGGCATGCTCTGTGTACAAAATGTTTTCTCCTTTCTCTTTATTCATTAAAAAGAAAAAGAAGAAACTGTATATTTCTTTATACCTGTCCAGAAACTTATATGTGGTTTTAGATTATAGTGAAGGATTGTGTCTATTTTGGTTTTATGTTGTTGAGGCAGTACTGAAACAGGCTGACAGCTTCTTTGGTTTTTTTTTTTTCTTTAAATGAGTGTTAAATGGTAGTACACTAGAAAGCCTTCTTCCTATCCCCAGACCCTCTCCCCCCCCTTAAACTCACCAAATGAATACTACTGGAAAGACCAGACAACCTGAACTTCGCTGAAAAATATTAGGTAAACTGCTCTTCCGAGGCAGAGAAGGGGGTAGAGAGGTATTATAGGTCAAGATTCTTTTTATCTAGTGTAGAGGATAAGCCACACTACAAGTAAGATACTTGGCTGAAAAATTCAGATATGTTTAAGGTTGATAAGAATACTTGTTACTGCTTATGTTGTCCTGTAGTATTAAATTCAAAGTTTATAGGACTAATGAATTCAGGCTGTTGCTTCCAATTATGTTTTGACAAGGTTTGTGTGACCTCCTCTTCCCTTTGTGAGTTACGAGCGAAATTATTGGAGATCATAGAGAATGAATAGACTTTAGAACTAAAATTCAGGGATTTTATTTCTCTAAATCTAAACTAATAGAAGTGTATGCAGTTTTATGGGAATGTTTGAATAGAACATGCTATGCATATTTTAGTTGATTTATGGCCAAATATGCACACACCTAGGGAAAAAAAAGGAGCTTATCCTGTCTATCAAGATTGTACATGCTTCTTAAAAAAAGAAAGGGTAAAACCCCAGCACCCCGCCCCCCAAATTATTTACTTTCCTTAATAAACTATGGTGTTTCTTGAGCGTGTTGGGCTTTACTTTGTATATTATTCATACTGTCACTGTGCCTAGGGCTTCGCTAAAGCTAATGAATAAATGCATCAGCTAGCTGCACAAGAAACCAGTTCAGCTAGAAGGCTGATTCTAAATTACATCAAGGAATGCTTGGAAAAGAATCAAGCAAACCGAAATATCGACATAGTTAGGATTGTAAATTTGCAGATGGTGATAAAACTTTTAATGTAAAGCTGCTGCTTCCTCCAGTGTAATGCGCTGCCCTGCATTTGGCCCTTTATTCCCTTAATGCAAGATGAGAAGCAAAAGCAGCAAAATAAGTAGGCTGCAAGCAGTGGATGCAGTAGGAGTCAGCTTTGTGTGTACGGGATTGTGGAAGCCTCTACTTTCTTGTGCCTGGCTGATATATTTATGGAACAAAATAATGGACATTAAAATGCTGTTAAGTCCTATCTCCACTTATAAATAAGTTAATCAGCCTTTTTTATATGAGGCATAGTAACTGGTGATAAATGCGTGTAAAAAATTAGATTTGGAGAGCAAAAAGATTACCAGGCTTTAAAAACTGTAAGTACAAGGAAATGTTTCCTTAGACAGGATTAAAACAGAAAATATGTCCTTATACTTCAGGGTGTCTGCTAAGTACAAAGGGATTAGGAAGAAAATTCTGTAAAAGGCTATTTGTTGCATGCTTACCCACAATGGATTTTATTTTTCAGAAGATATTCTCCCATAGTCTCCTGTACCAGCTATGGACTGAGAGGAGCTGGAATAAATCAGTGGGGTCTAATCCCTCCTATTGCATGTGTAGGGGATTGCAGTAGCAGTCTTAAAGGTGACTGGTTAGGAATGTACGGGTGCGGAAGCACCGGGAGGAGTAAGTTACATGAAAGGGGCTATAGCAATGGATGGGTCTAAATGCCATTTTTCCCGAGACCCATGTCGAGAGGCAAAGGACAGTGGTTAAGCCCTGATGACCCTTGGGATGGCAAGGCTGATCACTGGCAGCTCCTGAAGGCTGCAAAAGGCCCACCCAGAGCTGCCTGTGGTTGCCATCCCAGCAGGAGGAGGGCTTATCCTGGGAGCCCCTTGGCTCCTAGGTCACCACATGGAGCCCTGGATGGGCGCCAGTGCAACACTGGTCCTGCAGCCTCCTTACTGGGCAGGCTGCTCAGACCTACGCGTCATGGGGTGGGTGAATGTTTGGGTGTGGAAGTGAGAGCGTGAGTGAGTGAAGACAGCTTTGTTTTAAAACAAAATCACCTTCCTCTCCTATAAGATTTGCTACAGTAACACTGTGATAATGCAGCAACATTTCCTACATACAGACAGCAATTGGCATCTGCTCACCAGTGAACCATTGCATGCCTTTCTCTTGACATAACTAAAGCTTATTGGGAGTCTTATGTGGTCTCTGTGGGGTGTTGCATACGTTCTCCACAAATATCCCATCTGTGAGCAGTTAAGGACTGGAAAAACCTTTAAACCAAACCAAAACAAAAAAAACATAAACAGAAAAACTTAATCACCAACATGTTGTTAAGCTTCTTCAGTGCCTTGGTCCTGGAGTGCTGCTTGTGTGAGTGGTGCTGCTTGGTGGGCTTGGATGGGGTGTGAGGAGGTAGGGGGCCTTATTGGTGTGTGTCTTCCTGCAGGAGACCCTTATGCAATAACAAAAGTTGTTCATGGTTTTGTTTTAAGTGAAGAAAGGAGATGGTTTCGCTGTATCTTACTTGTATGTTTTGAAAAAAGCTTTGGCTGACTCCGTTCTTTTTGTTTGAATAGCTGCATGCTTCTTTAAAAATGGAAGCTGGAGATAAATGATAAACAATCTTATGTGTTTCAGAGTCATCTGTGGTCTACTGAATGTGTAATAGTTAATTTCTTACTCTGTTGTTTCCATCTCATGCCGCGGGCTGGGTGAATTAACAGGAAAAAACATCAGTGGTTTGACTTGCATCCCCTTCCATGGTACTCTCTGTGAAACAAGCCACTTTTCACACGTGGAGAATCTTTGTCTCTGTCACTGCTCACTGTTGGGCTCTAGGTCTTTTAAAACTTTTTTTATATTTTCTTAATTTATTCTTTAACTTGGGCTTTTGTCAGGTTTTCTCATCTACATGTTCCAGCACACTTAAAGATGCTTTGTTCTGCCGAAACAAGGTTTAGTTGGTTGTTCGTACCATGGACACGTGGTAGCAGAAGTTTCATAGGTCTGCGCAGAGGTGGTGACAGTGCCACGGTTCCACTCCATTTTTGTTCCCTTAAGAGGTTGTAAAGACTTTCCAGCCCTAGAGTGAGGAATTGTACATGCCTTTCTATCGTGCAGCTCACAGGTGAAAGATGTGGTATATGCACTGTTCCCCAAAACTGCCGAAGTGTGTACTATGACATGCATGTTGGCATAGTGAAGTGTGGGAGACTGGACACATAGTATTAGAAAAGCTGATCCACTGGGATGCCTGTGTAAGCCTTGTCTGTCCTGAGGCAGAATATTGTTTTGCATCACAGATCAGTCTAGATTAGTAGAATTTACTGAAGCAAATAGTAGTGGAAAAATTTTCTGTTGTGTACATGAATTATGAGCTGATTTGATATAAGGCAATTAACTTGAAAATTCAATTCCAGATAATTCCCTAAAAGTGTTAAATGAGTTTTCACCAGCGGTAAACTGATGATTTATTTGCCTGAGTCTGGTCATCTGTTCTAGCTGCAGGGGTGTAGACTTGAAATTTTCTTAAGTAGGAGAGGGATATTTTTAAGTGATTCCATTGGTATGTCTTAATGATGCTGAACAAATTGAGTTGTCTGAAAGATACTGTGGATAATCCATCCAATAATGCATTTATTATGAAGATATAAAGATTACAAGGTAAATGAGTAATTAGCACATTAGCAGCCTTACACAGTCTAAGCTTTTTCTTACTTTCCTTGTTTGTTCTTTCAGGTATTGCTGTTTTCTTGCCACAAATTAGTATCACATTTTCTTTAATTTTTTTTAAAAATACTGTTTTCTACAACATATGAGAAAGTTACTTGATCAGGATAATTATTCATTATTCCACCATGATTCTGAAAGAAGCTGTGTGTTATTTTGATTAGATTCTGAAAGGATATGGGGGGAGACAAAGCAGAACTAGTCTTAAGTCTATCTGTAATTTTTCATTTGAACAGAAAAGTTTAGTGTTTGTTTGGTTTCCTGCTAGTTGTTACTATACTATGAGAACTCACATTCCAGAGTTAGACTAACTTTAAATAAATAGGTAAAGTGAATGGCTAGTGACCTCTGGTAAACCTGTAGGAGTATTAATAAATGAGATCATCTTTAAAACCATACCCTGAAAACAAAACATATAACCTCAGTATTGGTTGCATTTACTGCTGTTTCTTGGTTTGTCTTTTTTTGACTTGCTTTGATTGACTGAAAGCTTTTCTAGGAGACTGGCCAATCTGCTGGTGGCATTCAGGGATGGCACAGAATTACATATCTAGTTCCTTGTTGTTGTGAAGGCTGAAATGTGTTTGTTTCAAAAGTATACCAGGAAAGCTCAACCCCATTGACTGATCACTTTTTGTTGATGACCACACTAGTGACATACTTGCCACTACTAGTCGAATAAGACCAGCATCCCTATTAACTTGCGTGATGAAAAAGTTGGATTTTTTTTTTTAGTCACTTGCTGCATCTTAGTTTCTCTTGCTGAAAAATGAGCTTCCTTTAGCACAAATCAATATTTTGCATCTCAAAAGACAGGAATATTCTTTTAATACAATTACTGCAAAAACATTTCCATAATAATTTAAGATTAAGATTTTGCTGTTTGTGAATCCTGTTTCTATTTTTCTTCGAGGTTCTATTGCAGGATAAAGATGCTAAGCTTTTAATATTTTTATGTCTGCAAAATCATCATCCTTGTGTAATATAAGTATGTTTAATAAATCAATTTGATAACAAAGATCAAAACCAGTGACTAGGATACTAGTGCAAAGAATAAGGAGTCCTATGTTGCTTTGTGAGCACAGTTTTTCTCCTGAAATGCTTACGTAGCAGAAATTTTAAATTCACAAGCTCATCTTGAAATATGTATACAAACAACTATAAAATATGACCATCAAATAATTATAAAATATGGCTGTCAATAGAAAAAACATTTAGCATGCATATGGTATTGAAACAATATTGATTTATGCTTTATAACCCACAGCTACTGATGAAAGCACTGACAAAGGCTTGCGTGCTCACAGGTTTAGAAAAAAGTCAACTTTGAAAGCAAAATTAGGAGCTTTTTGGTTTTCAGCAGTTGAGAAACTTTACATTTTAGGTAGAAAACCACATTGTCCAAGTACATGTTTATAAAGTACTTTATTTTTCTTTGGAAAACTGCTATATACTATACAGCTTAGTTTAGAAAGTTACTGACTCAAGAGTTTCACAATTCTGCTTGCTCCCTCTAAAAAGAAGAGTGTGTGCTTTTAGACTGTCGTTCATTTAGTGCAACTAAACTCAAATAACTTTAAGCTCCCAGTCTGTTTAGATGGCATAACGGTATTTTATCTGGGGGAGAGGAGGTGTGGTGGACACAGATGACCTTGGATGGTGAAGGAGAAATGCTGAGGAGAATGCAGAGTGTAGTCAATGCAGGAAGGGATGACTTCTGTAAGCAAATGTCTGGCTCTCTGCACTGAATAATACTGAGAAAAGTCTGAAGATGAGAAAAATGGCTTACTGCGTGGTGATGCTTAACAAATTATGTCCAAAATGAGCTCCAGATCTTGTGGCAACATCCTGCACAGCCAGAGTTCAGCTTTCTACTTGATATGGCTGACAGTGTGTTAAGTTTTGAATTTAATAAATCTAGTTTGACTAAACATTTTTTTCTTTATTGCAATTACTTTTGCTAGAGGTGTAACATTTAAGCCCAGATGCATCAAAATGTTGACAATCATAAAATACTTTTGGATTTTGGAGAATATTTCTCCACAAATACGAATGTAGTTCTTGGCCTTGCTTTGGCCAGACAAGAATCACAGGTTGGAAGGGACCTCAGGGATCATCTAGTCCAACCTTTCTAGGAAGAGCACAGTCAAGACAAGATGGCCCAGCACCCTGTCCAGACAAATCTTGAAAGTGTCCAACGTGGCCGAGTCAACCCCTTCCCTGGGGAGATTATTCCAATGATTGACTGTCCTCACTGTGAAAAATTTCCCTCTGGTGTCCAATCAGAATCTCCCCAAGAGCAACTTGTGTCCATTCCCTCTTGTCCTCTCCATGTGACTCCTTGTAAAACGGGAGTCTCCATCTTCTTTGTAGCTACCCCTTAAGTACTGGTACATGGTGATGAGATCCCCTCTGAGCCTTCTTTTCTCAAGGCTGAACAAACCCAGCTCTCCCAGCCTATCCTTGTATGGCAGGCTTCCCAGTCCTTTGATCATATTCTTGGTGGCCCTTCTCTGGACCCCTTCCAGCCTGTCCACATCCTTTTTGCATAGCAGGGACCAGAACTGTACACAGTACTCCAGGTGTGGCCTGACAAACGCTGAGTAGAGCAGGATGATGACTCCTTTATCTCTGCTAGTAATGCCCTTTTTGATGCAACCCAGCATCCTGTTGGCCTTCTTGGCTGCAGCAGCACACTGTTCGCTCATGTTGAGCTTTCTGTCCATCAGGACCGCCACGTCCCTTTCCACAGAGCTGCTCTCCAGCCAGGTGGATCCCAGTCTGTGCTGCACTCCCGGATTATGTTCTCCCAGGTGCAAGACCTTACACTTGTCCTTGTTGAACTTAATAAGGTTCTTGCTGGCCCACTCCTCCAGCCTATCAAGATCTTCCTGCAGAGCAGCTGTCCCTCCTGGAGTGTCTACTTCCCCACTCAACTTGATGTCATCTACAAACTTCATTAGGCTACACTTGATGTCGTTATCCAGATCACTTATAAAGATGGTGAATAACATTGGGCCCAATATTGATCCCTGGGGGACTCCACTAGTGACAGGTTGCCACTTGGAAAAAGAGCTATTTACCACCACCCTTTGGGTGCGGCCTGTCAGCCAGTTCCCCACCCACTGTACAGATCACTCTCCTAGGCCATAACGCATCAATTTCTCCAGGAGGAGTCTGTGGGGGACAGTATCAAAAGCCTTGGATAAATCCAGGTAGACAATGTCCTACACCTGCCCCATGTCAACCAGGCAAGTCACTTTATCATAGAAGGCCACCAGGTCTGTCAAGAACAATCTGCCCTAATGAAACCGTGTTGGCTTTTCCCAATCACGTGCTTCATTTGACTTGTGATGGCCCCCAGGAGGATTCGTTCCATAACTTTCCCAGGGATTGAAGTAAGGCTGATGGGGCTATAGTTACCCGGATCCTCCCTTGAGCCCTTCTTGTAGATAGGGGTAACATTTGCCTTCCTCCAGTCCTCTGGGACATCCCCTGTTCTCCACGACTTCTTGAAGATTATGGAGGATGGTCTTGCAATGATGGCAGCCAGCTCTCTCAACACCCTCGGGTGGATGGCGTCAGGGCCCATTGATTTGTGGGGGTCAAGCTGCTGTAGTAATTCATGTACTAACTCTTCCTTCACTGATGGTGGGTCGGTGTTTGGATCAACAGGGAATTTCATTCCCAAAGCCTGGGATCCAGCAGTGCTGGTAAAGACAGAGGTGAAGAAGGTGTTGAGGACCTCTGCCTTTTCAGCATCGTTGGTGACTGACTCTCCTTTTCCATTTGACAGTGGGCCTATGTTTTTCCTTCTTTCTCTGCTTATGGTTGACATACCTGAAGAACCCTTTCATGTTATTAGAACAGCTTTGGCCTTTTTAATTGGGGCAGAGTTTTATGTCAAATACTACTTGAAATAGATAGTGTCTTTTTGATATTTAGAGTGTATAAATCCTATATGTTCATGACACTTGTGTGTTTATGGACATATGCATTGATATCTATAAGTCTTACTCTTGCTTGTGATTCTTCCATACTCTGTCTTCTTTATTTTGTACGCCCTAGGGAATTACTGCTCAAGACTGAGCAGTAGCTGCATGTTGCACAGGTACTGCCTTGCTAACGACGTTTTCTGGATCTGGTGCTTTTATTCATTCACTGGGTTCTCGGCTGCTGAGTTTGGGTATTCCAGGTGGCCGTCGGAGTTGGATCATTCTCAATTGTTAGGTGAATTGTAAGTTGAATTGTTAGGTGAAACTTTTCAGTTTTTTCTTTGTTAGTGTTTTACCTTTCTTGTAGACTAAATACTTTAAGTGATGTTATGAAGCTCTGAATATCTGATGTGTTTGCTGAGGTGGAAAGCTCTAGTAGCATCTCTGTTACTACATGGTATCAGATTTTTTCCATTTGTTCTTTAATGCTGTGTTGCAAAACATTGAGCTCTGTTTGGGCTCTTTTAATGCTATGGATGTCACGGGCTTTAATAATCTCTCAAACCGTTTTGCACATAATCTTTTTTCTGACACTGGAAATCTGGCAAATTTTAGGTCATTTCAGTTTAAAACAATCCAAATATTGGTAAATTACTGGAAATACAGTTGGTATTTAAAAGAAAGCAATTATCTTTTCCTTTTACTGTCCAAAATAAACAACAAATGCTAAGAATCTTATTCTGATTTCTCCATTTGACTGTTTTGAAATAATGTAAAGGTCTTAACTCTGCAAAATGCTTGTATTTAAAAATGTTGTGATACTTTTGAATGGAAAGGCATGGCTGTTTCTATGAATGACATGTTACGTGAAGCAGCATAGCCTTCATGCTATTCAGCTTTGCTGACTTAGTTCATGCAGACTAATTAGAGTCATTGAGCCTGGCTTCAGTGGGGCTTTGAACTGTTTCTTAACTGGGCAGAGCGCCCCAATTAGCGAGATGCTGAATGTATGGTATATCAACATGGTTGATTAAATAATGTACTTGCCTAGTGCTGAAGACACTTTAGAGCCTATCAAAAAGCTGTCCTTTACAGTAGTCCTATTACACTATTATTTATTGTGGGGTGATTGTTTGACACTTACTCTGCTCTTGAATTCCCCACTGATCCATTACAGAGCCTCTGCCCAAGATGAGGAATCTGGGAGATGAAGGCACAAGAGATTTATGCAGACATGGTCATATCCCAAATAACAGGATTTAAATCCATGAACCAGTCAGCACTAGTGGAGATGGAGAAGTGGTTGCTACAGCTCTGTTATGTCCCTATTTGAACAACTTAGATGTTTAAAAACAAAAAACACAAGCACCCCACCCCCCAACCAAAATGATGATAGGTGAAGCATCAATTTGCCCTCTAAAAGGGACATGCTAGGAGCTGTTCTGTCTTAAAAGCCAAATATCTTCTTGAGCCTTGTGGATGCTAAGTGAGAGGGAGTCTGCTGTTACCACACTGAGTCTGCTAAAAAGTGTTACACTTCTTGGTGAGTGCCAGAATTTAGGATGAAGTAAAAAGATGTAGTATGCATGCTGTTAATTGCAGGCATCATTGTACTGGTGTTCTGCTGCTTCAAGTACAAAATTTTTAGAAGGAACCACTGTTGTGTAGGGCGTGCCTGTCCCTGTGTGGCAGGCAAACGTAGAGTGATTTGTAGAGAATGGTACAGACCAACTGTACTTGCAATAAATGTTTTTCTTAGTGAAAACCAAGGCTGACAGAAATTGCTTAGCCTTGGCAGACTAGTCTAGCTGGCTGCGAAGAGCATTGCTGGACTGAATCTTGGATAGAAACATCAAGTTTGTATTTGCATTGTGGAAGTATATGAATACTAAGAGGGTGGTTGTGCTGCTAAGTTGGGGGTAATGGGACACAAAGAGTTCAGAGTTGTATGTTCTAATTTCTTTGAAAGTAAGTGACCATAAAAAAGTTACAAAAAACCAAAAAAGCCTGCTTTGAATTGACAGGGTAAAATCTTTGCTTCTTAAAATCATTTTTGTCGATATTTATGGTAAAGTATTGGGCTTGTATTTCTCCTAGCTTAGGAGATTTCTGTGAACTTCGGTACCATAATCAGATTTTAGCTGTGGAAATATTTGGTTTTACAAATTGTTCAATGAATATTTACGTAAAATGGATAGAGCTTTTCTTTTTAGGGTAATAGTTACATTAATCTCTGTTTTGTCAGGTTTGTTATAGCAGTATCCAAGTGTGGTGCTATATTTCTTACAGTTGCTCCTTCAAAAGCACTGAAAGGTATCAGGTCACTTTGAGGGGTTTGAGTGATTTGCTTTTGGTCTGTGTATGGGAGGATAAAACCGCAGCTGCCCACCCGCCCTTCCAGAGGCAGCCTTGTTGCTTTTAGGCTTGCGTCTCTCTGGTTTAGAGGTACTCCTGTATATGTTAAAGGATGACTGGGTCTTCATGGCTTTCATGCAAACCAGAGCATTAAGTATGTTGTGGGCAATGGGTTGAGTTCCCAACCTGGTCAGGGAGACCTGTCTGAAGCAGCCATCTGCCAGGTAATTCCAGAAATGCTGCTCTGCATTTTTGAAGCATGATTTTGTGAAACATTTACATTCATAGGATCGTTTAGGTTGGAAAAGAACTTTAAGATCATCGAGTCCAACTGCAAACCTTACGCTGCCAGGTCCATCATTAAACCATGTCCACCACTAAGCACCACATCCAAACGTCTTTTAAACACCTCCAGGGATGGTGACTCAACCACTTCCCTGGGCAGCTTGTTCTAATGCTTGACAACCCTTTCAGTGAAGAAATGTTGCTAATATCCAATTTAAACCTCCCCGGGTGCAACTTGAGGCCACTTCCTCTCATCTTAATCTTGGCAATACATGGGCAAGCCCAGTTGTTCAGTCTCACTTGGCAGAGCAGAGAGGTATATGTTGCTGTGATACAATATGTGTGTATGTCTGTCTTCAAGTATATGAGACTTATTAACCCTTTTACAAGCTTCTGTAGCAGCTGTGTAACAACTGCACCCAGAAGAGAGAGAATCATGAAACCAGTGTCTTTATTTTCCAGTCTCTCTACTGACAAATATGAGCAGGATAGATCTTTTTGATGTCTCCACTAGAGGACATGATTCGTTGGGTTCAATATTGTTTTCTCTGAAATACTCTTTTAAAGAAAATGTAGAGCTAAATGTCCACTATATTTTGTAGTTGGATCACATGGGTAAGCTTGCTTAACATTTTAAAGTTATTCCTGAAAACCAGCCTGAAACTGGTGGTAGTGGAGTGGAGATTTTTTTGGAAGAGCGCATTGGCTCAGTGAGCAGGTGTTTTCTTGATTTGGCCATTGGAGTAGTTCCCTGTAAATGGGAAGATGCCTTCTCTTAGGATCTGGTTCTGCAAAGTAAGCCAGATGGGTCTCTGTGCTACTGTGTTGAGGGGCAGGGGGAATTAATAGTGTTAATGAATTCACAGTAGTTCTTAGTAGTTCATTAGTAGCAGTCTCAAGAAGTAAGCTGTATTTTAAACGTTTTTCTGTGATAAAGATGATCCTCTTACAAGGCGTAGACACAATTTCATTGTAGTGGTAAGTGTTAATGCTTAATTGGTACTATATAAAGAATAAGTTACAAAAGAATGCCCTGTAGTAGACTTTAGACAACCATCAGTACAATTTCTTAAATAAACATTTTTTTTAAATACAGGTGGCATAATGTCAGAGGTGCTATGTAAAACTCTTTAATTGCTAATTCTTTTTTATTTTAAACTTAATACTTATGTTTAAAATTAATCTCATGATTTAAAAATTATCATGAATTTAAAGATGGAAATAACTTCAGAGGATACAAAATGAGTAGCTTTTTAATGATGAATTTTAGCTTTCAAAGAAATATAAGAATTTTATACACACATCATTAATTCAGCAATTGGTGGCTATAAGCTATTTTTACTGGCAGATTTAGACTAAAAGATGATGTTTTTTTAAACTTTGAGGTATATGTAAGAATTCCCTTCTTCATCTGTGGGTGCTAAGTTGTATTTAAGAGAAAAAAAGCCTTTCACTTTTGTTTTCATTCTCTGCTGTTACAGAATTATTGTTCCTTTCCTGCCATCTCTCTGTTCCCTCTGTCTGTGAAACAGTGGGTTGTGTTAACATTAGAGCCTTTGTGTTTGGATAAATAGCTGGTTTATTTTGTAAATGGAAGAGAGACTGATAGTCTGTGTAGCTTATTTGCTGTTCTTAAAGAGAAGGATGATATTTTGCATTGGTTGTGACTGTGTTTCACTGCTTCTTTCTGAAGGGTTGTATCTCTTGAGCCAGTTTTTTTTTCCACATTCTTGTACATGGCACAAATGACATTTTCTTTCTCTTTTTGGCCAGAATCCTCTTAATGTCAATATATTGATTCCTTAACGGAGAAAGAGATTTAGTTTAGCTGTTATTCGGAAGTACAACATGAAGACAGGAGAGCAAATGGAAAGACTGTGGAAATTAAAAGTTTGTATTACACAAAGGATGTGCAGCAGGCTGCATGCTCTCTTGTGTCCTTACTAGCTCTGGGAGGCAAGTCTCTGTCCAGACCTCCACGGCTGTGCAGCTTTACTCAGAGATGTTTTTTCAACTTTTCATCAGTTTATGAGTCTGTTAAACAGAGAAGTGCACACAGTTCTAGTGAAAATGAATGAGAATCGGACATCCAGAGTACTCAGTGATACAAAGTCCCACCCTTTGTTTCATATTGTGATGCTTACCTCTTCCTAAGTGTAAGACATGCTGATCTCGCATGAGAAGGGGTTTTGCAGGAATTACAGAGCTCTTTGTTGAGCATGCCCTGAGGAGTCGGAAATACTGCTGGCTTCACAGGCTGTGCTGCATGCGGGTGTTGTTCAAAGGTCCCTTCCTTCAGAAATGGTGGCCCCGACTTGGTCAGAAATACCGTAGTTGCTGTACATCTGTTGAATGTGTCCAGGTACAATGACATTACTAGATGCTGACAGGAAAGCTGATGGTCTGTGGTTCAGTTGTTCTAGCTTAGTATTTGCAGTCATGGTGTGAGGAATGAGCAGTTGGGATGAGCGCCTTAAGTATGTGGGATGAGGCAACCTTTGGTACCTGTTCTCTGATGGACTCCTTCATAACTCAGTTTCCGTTGCTTTTGACTTCTTGAGATTTTTTTTTAGCTAGCCATAAATGGTAATTTGTGTACAGAAAAAATCCTGCTGACTGCAACTGCTTTGTATTTCTGCTGAGACCTTGCTGGAGCTTATAGTCAGCATTTTTACTATAGTGAAATTAATGTTTTATTGCTGCTTAATGTACAGGAAGTAAATCCTGTGGCAGAGTTGCTTGTAGCTTGCCACTTCTTAAAATTGTTTTATTTTCTTCAGCTTGCTCTGTCATTCCCTGTAGAGAATGGTGCTTGTTCTCTGCTGTTGTAAGTGAATTGTGAGACTCCCCACCCTGAGCCATATTTCCTTCACATTTGTTTTCCAGCAAATGTTTTAGGTTGCCTGGCATCTTCCCCAGACCAATTAACATTAAAATCTGTCAAGAACAGTTCAAGCAAAAGAACCTAGCCTCTAACATGTCAGACTACAGCAAGCAATTGCATTTTTGACAAAATATGAGACAAGCATTTCTGCTGTTTAAATTATTATTCTATTTAGCTGATATCTTCTTCTTCCGCACTGTTTACTGTCTGTCTGGCAAATGTATTCCCTAAACATAGGCAATACTCAAGTACAATCTCTATTCCAAACATTTTAGAGCCTGTAACCTCCCCAATCAAATACCTGTCAGAGCCAGAATCAAATCTCTACAATCTCATTTTCCTCAGTCTCCTGAACAGTAGAATTACTCCTCCATCACTGTAGAAAAAGCAAGGAGGGCTGCTCCTGGGAAGGCAGGGGTTTTTATGCCTGTGATTTCTCCGGTTGTCCCTAATCATCAAGTTGAGCTGTTCTCCACTGCTTCAGGCGTGGTTATGGAAACTGAACTAAGAAAGTCACTCACATGCTTCCCTGCTGTATTTGAATGTCGTTAAGCCGTGAAGATAAGGATAAATTTTCATTCATTTTTTTGCAATAGCAATTGATTTTGTGGTAGCACCTAGAAAGTCTAGTCAAGGACAGTGTTGCAAGCATGTAAGTAAAAGTGCAGCCTCTCTCCAAGAAATGATGTCAGACTTCTCATCAGAGTGTGCAAAAGATGAGCAAACTTGTTTCAGGTTCAGTAGGCTAAAAGACGATCTTGCAGTGTGCCCTGGCAGCAGTGAAAGCTAACAGGATCTTGGGCTGTATTAGGCAGTACACGGATGGAAGTGTTTCTTTTCCCTTTTTTCTTGGCACTCATCAGACCACACCCGGCATATTTGTTGAGGTTTGGACACCACCGTACCTCCTCCCTCCAGCTCAGTAAACAAAAGTCATTGATTGACTGGAATGTATTCAGTGGAGGGCCACCAAAGCAGTTGAAGGCTGAAGCGTACCTCCTATGAGGAGAAGCTGAGGGAAAGGAGCTTGTTCAGCCTGGAGAAGATGCTTCCAGGCAGGGGAGAACCTAATAGCAGCCTTCCAATACAGATAAGAATGCAACTGAGAAAACAGAGCTAGGCTCTTCACTGAGGTGCTTGGTCGGAAGATGAGAAACAATGTATGTAAATGAAGATAAGGGGCTCAGATTTAACAGGAAATACCCATTCACTGTGAGAATAACTAAGCATTGGAAGAGTTTGCCTAGCAAGGTTGTGGAGTCTCTGTCCTCGAGGTTTTCAAGTCCTGCCTGGCAAAGCCCTGAGCAACCTGGTCTGAATTCAGTGTTGACTCTGCTTTCAGGAGGTTGGAGTAGATGACCACCAAAGTCCTTTCCAACATGATTTATACAATGATTCCATGAACCAAAGAAGATCCTGGGAAGCAGAATGTTTACTGTCAAAGGTCATGGTTTATAGAAGATAAGCTTACTTCCTTGTAGCTGATTGAGAAAAAGATGTCAAATAGTTTTCAAGAGGCCACATTTCAGGTTTCTGAGAGATTCATCCCGTGATCACCAGACTTATGCAGTAATCCGAAAGTACAGTAGTGATGAAGAAAGTACAGAAAATGGAAAAAGGTTTCAGAATATGGGACAGCTTCCCTGTGAGGGGTGGTGGGTGGCTGTGATCTACAGCCTAGAGAAGGGACAACTGAATAAATGTGAGATAAATCCCAGGAAGCATGGAGGATATGAACTGGGAGCTCTTAACTCTCTTTCGTTAGCAGGCAAACATGGAAATCAAATGCAGTAACCAAGGAACAGGTTGAAAATACAAGAAAATTATTCTCCCCTAATAAAGATATTTGGGTAGAACTGCTTGCTGCAGCTGTCAATCTATAAATAAATAATACTCATATATTAAAAAATATTTGAAAAAATAACAGAAAATTATTAAAATAGAAAATAGAAAATCAATTGAGAGCTGTTAAAAAGGATTCTACCACAGACTTTGGAAGAGTATATGAGAGAAAAGATGTTTTTGACTAGTTCTGGAGACAGGAGAGGACACTCTACCTGACTATTAGAACTTCCATGGCCTGGTTCAAGGATCAGTCTATTACCTGAATGTGAACTGTGTTTGCCAAAATTGCAAACCTTGAAATGACATGCTGTCACAGTCTGACAACTGATCGATGGTTGATTAATACTGATGATCTGAGAGCCTGGAATGATCATAAAGGCATGAAATCAAAAAGACATTTTTTACTGGAAGAGGCCACCAAGGCAGGTTCCACCTTGCTACTAGTTTTGTTGACATTCAACAGTAGTTCAGTGTTCCTTCTGGCAATAAAATGTTTTATCATTGGATCTTTCCTACAGAATTAGCATCCTGTTGTAAGCTTATTTTTCTCTGGTTAAGAAAATAGAAGTCCTTTGAAGATGTCAGTAGGCATATCATATATGTAGAGGTATTTATCTCAGTAACTTTATGATACTTCGATGTAATCAGGTCAGAAGGAAAATTTATTTCAGACTGCAAAGAAATTGCACTTGAACTACTTTGTCCTTCCGAGAACACATCAAGCACGAGTGATTTTTTGCATACAAAGTATTCAGTGGTCAATCACTTTCAATAATATTCAAGATCCAATCTCTTACTGGACAACCTGAATAGGCAACTGAAGCCAAGAAAACGAGCTTTTTAAATTAACAAATTTTGTCTGATGTGGTCGGTGGCAGTATGTAATAGTCTATAGAAAATATCCAGTACAGAATCAAGGGCATGTAATTTAAAATAATGTGCTTTGAATGCTGCAAGTGAGCATAGGGTATGAGGGTATTGTAACAAATTTATTCACTGTAACTTTTTCTCAATGCGTGTGGGATTTTTAATCATCACAACATGTTTCAAAAACTGTGGATAGAGAACTGCTATAACAGCTTCTTCATATTTGAATAAATTTATGTTAATAGCAAATATGTGATGACTGCCTGAGATGTAGGAGCAGACCTCCAGAAATACTAATGAACTTCCAGAGCTTTATGTACTTTTTTCCACTGCCGATTCCATGTATATTATATCTGCTCTGGGGGTATATCATCCAGCAGCCACCTTTGGAAAGCGTGTGGGTGGGACGCAGAGGACAATGAAAGGGAAGTGTGGGCCTGACTACATCTGCCAGGAACATTTTTATAAAATGAAAACTTGAAAACTTAAAAAAGGAACTATATGCCATAAGAAGTTTTCCAAACAAATATAGGCTGTGTTTTGGCATGCTCTTTGTTGGTGTTTGACACATGGTTCTCCTCTTCCCTTCAGTGCTGAAACAAATGTTAGTAGTCACCATATTATGCCTGTGGCTGGAAGACGGTTGTCTCCCACATGCTGCATCCTTTGTATTGATCTATAAGTTTATGCTTATATGCCTACTATTTAACTGACGGCTTTATTTTACTTGGTGGTCTTTGTCCACTCAAACACCCAGAGACCATGTTTTAGAAAGCTTGGCAGTATTACGAAGATTCCTATCCCTAGAAAACCTAATTAATCAAAAGAATTTCCAGTTTTCAGCATTGGCATTGGCTGACAAATAAATATAGAGGTTTTAAACTATCCTCAAAGCTATTGCTATTACC
Source organism: Phalacrocorax aristotelis (assembly GCF_949628215.1). Lineage (NCBI taxonomy): Eukaryota > Metazoa > Chordata > Aves > Suliformes > Phalacrocoracidae > Phalacrocorax > Phalacrocorax aristotelis. The sequence goes on from NC_134277.1 coordinate 88,013,334, forward strand.
ATCTTTAGGTGGCATGACAAAAAGCAACATTAAATTGTATTTTAAGCAAAAGAGGTAACACTTGGAAGAAACAAGTGCCTATGCACATGTACTGTAAAGCCAAAGATGTGATGCAGTTAAGCAAATACACTCCTTTGTTCAGCTGGTTTTGGTCTTACATACTTAATCATCCATTTAAAAAAAACATAAATCTAGTCAATGACAAAAGATTATGTCTATTACTGGATCGCAGAGGTTCATAACTAATGGAATTTGATTTTTATATATACTTAAGAGCACCTAAATACAGTTATTCCATTGTGCTCACTTTATGCTTTCTACTTGAAAACACTTGGCAGTGAAATGAAAGGTTGAAATGTAAATGGTACATTGTGGTAGCTTTTATGAAAAAAAAAATAATAAATTGTATAAACATGTTGTTTCCCAAAGCTGTAAGCTCAAAGATTTGTTTTCAGCTGTGAATAATCAACTGGCAAACACTCTACTCATTTCTATTTTTAGCATCCTTTATGCAACTGCATTGTATAGAAAATGTGTTTAAGACTGTAGATGACTTATCTGCCTCTATACTGGAGGTCTCCATACCATATATGGTTTTCTGTTTTAGTGCCAATTTCTGTGCACTAAATCATTCTTGGTGGTCTCTGACATCCACTTGTAATATGTGGTTCAACTCAGATAGATGATCATTGTTTTATTTGTATGCATTAATTAGAATTGCTTTTATTAAATTAAAAAAACACACACACAAAAAAACCCAAATGGCAAAAATAAGAGTTTAATAAATAGCCTGAAATGGCATAATGGGAATTTGTGGGAATGCTCTGAAACCATTTGGAGAAAGAAAATGAAGTATTCTGAACAATGTCATCTTTCACATATGAAGTCTGTTCCTGTTGAAAGATCAAATGCGTATTTTAAAATATTTCTGGGGATAATAGTCTCAGCGATGGAGTTGATGAGCTGTTTATGACTGACAGCTAATGTCAGATGAAGATGTGCTTAGTGACTAATTCTTATGAACCAGTTCATATTTCGTACATGTGGTAAATGGCAAAATAGCTACTGAACTCTTGAATGTTGCTGGTACGTTAACAGGTTGATTTAGACAACAGGTGACATTTGAATGTATCTTCCACTAAAATGTCTTCACTATAATTTATTAGTGAGGATCAAAAATGACATCACTGTGTACAGGAAGATTACTTCTAACTGAAGCAAATATGGTTGTGTATTAAGTTAGGATAAAGTAGCCCTAAATAACACAAGTGCTGCTCTAGGATGTGGGGAAAGGCACAGTGAAGCAATTGCTTATGGAAGATGTTAATAAGTCAGTGCAATAATTCTGTGTGTGCTGATCGTCAAATATGTGACAAGTTTCAATAACATAGCTGAAGTCACAATTATGCTGGAAGAAAATTTTCATTTTGGAAGCCTGTGACTTTTTTTAAAAAAACAAAAAAACACTGATTTCTGAAAAGGTGTCAATGAGAAGATAAATAGTAGGTACTGGGGCACTCAAATACTTTTTGTGTTTAGAAATTAATTGCTAGAGGACTCTGAGAAAATCTGTTTGTGTTCAAAACTAATGTACTGTTTTGCAAGATGATCGTAGTACTTGCAGCTGCCTGGTTGTATCCATTTCACAGGGATATAGGATTATAATTGTATGATGCTGGGAACTGGTTCTCCGAGCCTTTCTGCAGGGCAAAGCAAAGATGAGATGTTTTGAAGCCCATTGGTCTTGTGGGTTGTTTTTCTCTAGCATAGTGGATGTGTCAGTCACAAGGAGAGGAGGACCCTGTGTGCTACTCGCATGCCTCCACCGGAACTTCTATCTGTTGCCGGGTGTGTTCAGTGGTGTTTTGCAAAAGGAACCCTAAAACATTTGCAGATGAAGGTGGTGGAGGTTGAACGTCTTTCCTAGGTCAGATTCCTTCACTTTTATTGCCCCTTCAAGTGTGGTTTAGGATATGTACAACCATAAGCTGAAAAAAAATCGTTAAAAATACATTCAGTACTAAAAATGGTTGTATGTCATCCTGTAACTTTCTGGCACTTCAAAGCCATGCGCATGACAATATTCACGGTTGACCTCGTATGGAAGTTGTTGTCATATCAGGGCTTCAATTTATTTTTCAGCTTCCTCCTCGATGTCAAATATGACTTTGAAAACAGTGACTTATAGAGGCTATTGCAGAAACATCGTTAAAGGAATACTTCAAGACTGCACGATCCTCAGTTTGTCAAACTGGAAATTAATCTGTTTTTCTGTAACTCTTTTCTTGATCTTGGTGGCTGCTTTTCTGTTGTAGTGATAAGATACATTCTGATAGGACTAAACCACTACTAAGCAGCAGCAGCAGCACACACCTCTAGCTATACCACACAAGAATCTTTTGTTTCTAATACCAAGGAACAATATATATAGTTATATTTGTTAGTTCCCTTCACTTACCTGTAGTTTGCATACAATGAGTTTCCCTCTTCCTGTCTTTGTTTCTCTTGGTGGTTTTCCCCGATGTTTCTTTTTTTTCCTAGTTTGTTAAATCAAGTTTGAGAAAATGGTTTCATTAACTGAGACTTTAAAAACAATCAATCAGTGGTGTTGCTGGCATGAGAAGGACTTGCAGAAACAAACCTCTAAATACTACTACAGAGAAAAATCTTGGAAATTCATATTCATAACGTAATTCACTCCTTGTTATCTGCTTTCCCTCACTGAACATTTGGCAAAATTCTTGTTCTTTTGTCAGCAGTTACTTCTGTTGATCCGTTGTTTCTAGTATCTGGATAATGATGATCAGGCATTTCCTTACGTCTTGCATTTTTATATATGTAACGCATACTGTGTGGGACTTGTGCCTTCATCAGAAATTCCTAGTCTGAGCTGCCAGTTACCGCACAGGTAGGGTAAAAGGTGTTCTGTGGTTTATCAGGTTAGGTTTTTTTGGTCTGTTTGACAGATGGCATGGCGGTACAATAAGCAGAGGGAAGAGATTGCATAGCCAGCAAAACAGTCACACCTTTCCGAGCCAACACCTAGTTTCAGGAATCCTCCAGCAATTACTGGGGTTTTTTTTTGAGCTGACTCAGACTTTTCAGCACCCAATGAAAGCTGCACAGTGACTGTGGAACTGTTGCTTTTTTTTCCTTTAGAGCCATTACAGAGCAATTTGTTCTGGTAATACCAGTGTGTAAAACAGTTAAAAGGAGTTTTCTCCACTGGAAAAGAGACAATTTTTCTGTGAAAGAATGGAAGAGTTTAAATTTCATAGCTGCAACATGAATATATAATTAATCTTTCCCTGTTGCCACTATAATAGAAAGTAAATGGTAAAACAATATGAAATGTATTTGTGGAGAAAAAGGAGTGCTGCAAAACTGGCACGCTGAGCATTTTTGAAGAATTTCCATTTAACTTAGTAACCTGTTTGGTGAACAAGAGGGTTATTGCTAATAAGGAGATACTCCAGAAAAAAAAAAATCTCAAATAATGAATTATCAAATATTTCAGTCCAATAAAATTGAGTTTCCTGAATGGTTTGCTTTTTCCTCAACTTAAACTAGGGTACATTTTTGAGAAAGTGCAGATATGCACGATGGCTCCGTGCCATTCTACTGGTGGAGACATTTTTAGGGAAAAATGCCCTAGGAGCATCCCATTCTTCTGTGTTTCTTTGTTCTGGGAAATATTCTTCTCCAGAAAAGGAGTGCATGCACAGACTGCATGTTTTTTATTGGACGGACCATTAGGGTGGCGCTCGGCACATTTCTTCTGGCTGGCAATCTGTGTTTGAGGTGAGGGTAGGAGTCAGTACATGCTAAGGGAAAGAAGTGCAGAACTAAAGGGGTAACCACCTGGTTTTAGAATAATTTTTTTTGTAAATGTTAGGCTTAAGCATTGGAGCACATAAGGACCAAGAAACAACAGGTTGATCTGTCATGAGATGTAAACAGATTGTATTTCTCTGCATTTATCTATTCTGAAAACAGATATACAACTCTGAAATTGCTCAGCTTCGTGGTTAAGATCGTATTTAATGGAATGTGAGCTCCAAAGTTTAGACAGATTTATTTACTTTCTCTTTAGGAAAAATGAAGGCTTGTCTTCTATGTGAATACACCAGTTTTGTATGCATACATTCAATTTATTTGTCCCAATAAGATATTGTTGGAACTCTGACTACCGAGACAAAAATACATAATTTTCGTCTTATTTTACTATTTTGTTTAAGTATCCACTTCTTTTCCTGTTGTAAGGAAGAAAAAATTCAAGCAAACAATTGAAGCAAAATCTGTTAATGGAGAGAGTCAAGGTCCAGAACCGTCAAGGGGTTCTGGAGCATGGTGCTGAAGTGCCAGTGGCTCGGTGCGGCTGTCCCTAACTGTGTGCCCTAAGGGAAGAGATCTCTTGAAGTAGTTTGAGCAGGTTCAAGCATAATATAATGCAGACATCTTTGTTTTCTGCCTGCTTTACATAGATAAATATCCTCTGGATGATTTCCAGTGGGATCAGGGTTTTACCCCCCTCATTACTCTCTCTCTCTCTCTCTCTCTTTTTTTTTTTTTTCTTTTTTCTTTTCTTCCCCCCCCCCCCCGAAATGTACATTATTATATCTTATTTTTTATAAAGATTTCCTTCTTTACTTAAAAATAATTATTCACTGTAGCATCCCTGGTAAGTATTGCCTGGGTGAATTAGAGAGTAAGAATTCTTACACCTTGTTAGAGCTGGGATTGAGGAACAGACAGAACTGGGGATGAGAAGAGAAAAACAAACGGCTGCAATTCACAACTCTTTTAAGTTCACCACAATATTTCTCACCATTTTCCACGCTCCTCCTTCATTAAATATACAAATGTATTGTGCATGTCTGTTGCCAGAAATAAAAATACACAAAGGAACATTGGGGATGCAAATAGTACCTAAATTCTAGAGCTTGCCCTTTCTCCTGGGATATTCGGCAGCATGGCCAGGAGACAACTGTCGACGCTATTTATGTTATTCTCTTCAACCTTTTTACCAAGAATAATATCAACAGAGAGGGCTGTCACTACTGCTCTCTCCTAGCAATTCAGGGAGTGAGAGCAGCCTAGGGGACAGCTGACGCAGAGACTTGTCTCCTGTAGCTGGTTTCGCAGCAATGGCATTAAGAAGGCTGCTAGATCCACACTGTAGTGATGGACTTATGTTAAAGAATCATAATTTGTATTTAGGGTGTCATCTTAAAATAAAACGAGGAGGTTCCAGTCTGCCTCAAATTACGCCTAAGGAAAAGGTTCTTCATTGCTCCTTGAGGAGAAAAATTGATTTAAATAGGAATCTAAGCAGCCTGGGCTTCAGTTATTTTCATTATATGCAATAGTATATGATTATCTTCATATTGTTTTCTCATTCTCTTATGCAGGCTTTTTAATCAGCTGCAACAGTAAAGTAAGATAAAGCTTGTAAATTAAATGGGGAGAAACTATAGGTTTTAGACAACAGTATTTAAGAGACTGTGGGCGAGGGGAAGCAGTATTGCAGTTTTCTCAACTTCTGTATGGCTATTTTCTGTACTGTTTAAAATTGATAGTACTTCTGCTGTTTCTTCTGAATTAAGCTTATTCTGTGAATAAAATCCTCCTTGCCCAAATGAATTTATTTTTATTATGTCAGTGTCATTACCAAAAAGGAGATCTCAGATGGAAAAAGCTGAGCTGGAAACCCGGCTTGCCTATAATGAACAAGATGTCATGTCCTGCTCGTCAGCTGCACTTGAGAAGATACTGGGGGGAGAAAAGCAGGGGAGGTGAAGCGAGAAGAAATGGGGATTAAACACTTGACCCATATCTAGGAGTCCATCGACTGCATCTTGTTCCTTTTATTTCTTTTCTGTTCATTTTGGTGAAGAAGGTGCTCAGGTACCGTCGATGCTACTGCAAGCTTTCACGTTCTCGGTTGAGTTTGTTCTCCAGCTCTTTCTGATGCCTGTGTCTCTCCTGGGAACTGTCTTGATTATTTGAACTTGGTGTAGGGGTATTTGTGGTCTTTATTTTGGAAGTGCTTCAAGATTTAATTTGTCACCTCTTTTGTAAGCTCCTACTTATAATATTTTATTGGCATACAAATGATTATCTTTGGAGAGTGAAATTTCACGTAGTGTACTCTTTGGCAGTGATATGATTTGGTTGAAGGGTATTTATAGCTATTTATAGGTTAACATCTGTCTGTTTAGTGAGTTTGGAAGAACTCGCTGTTCTCAGAGTGGACCTTCTGCCGCTGGAAGTGAAAAAGATGGGTACGTCTCCAGTTACGGATAATAAGAACTGGAAGTGTGTAGGGGGACAGTTCTTTGATGGGTTAAAATACATTAAAATTGAGATTATTTCTAAAATAAGTGATAAGTGACTCATCTTTGGGGGTGCTACTTGATGCTGTGCAAAATATTTCCATTAACAAATACTAATTTGGGTTTTTTTTGTCTATGTTGCTGCCATGTACAGAATTGGGGAGGGGGGCAAAAGAGCAATGAACTTGCCTTTCACTGCTGAAAATTGAACTTTCTCCTTGATGACATAGTGGTGTAAATTACCTAAGACTGTGCATGTTTTGCAGAACAGCCTTCTACCTCCACAATCAATCAGAAAAAAAACTTGTACTGGAAAATTGTTTAAACCTGTCTTTATAGTTGTATTTGGACTACTATTCAGCAGATCAAGGAAGACCTAGAGTGTTAATATTCGCCACTCTCATTTTCTGCTTGTAGTTACGGCCAGAGTAGTTCAAGTGTGAGTGCATGAGCAGGTTGAATAAGCAGAAGTAAATTTAACTGACTTCAGTGGTGCTGTTTCACAATGGATACTCGCATTGTGTATAAAATAACATGTTTTTATTCATTAAAACAGTTAAGAGTAAAAAGAAATTACTCGTTCTTACAGAGAATGGTCAGTTTGTTTTAAGAATTCAATCTGTGATGCAAAGGTCAAAAATATTGTTTTTGCAGGTAGGAGATCTGTTAGGGATTAAAGGCTACTTATGTGGCAGGCTGATACACTAACGTTACTAATTTCCTAAAATACAGGAAGGCATTAGTCTTCCTAAGCTAACATATAGTTTACTTGACCTCTTAAATCTTTAATTCTGTAAAGTGAACTCCAAAGGATGGCAGATACTGCACTCCACCTAAAAATCCTGATACTGAGGTAAAGGTGATTCCTGAAGGTTAATTTTCAATATGTTCTTAGTATTTGGTACTCATTTCACCATTCATTCAGAATGATAAAAAGTCATGTTAAAGAAGTTAGGATGCGTGGTTAAGAACATACCTTTTGAGTGCAGTGAATGCATTAAAAAAGCATCTCTACTGTTTATATACACTGCACCCCTATATTACATTTGACTGCATCAATGCAGTGTGCATTCCTCCTTTCCCTGTTAGAGTTCTGTTGGGCAGCACCCTGGGATCAGTGCTCATGCTAGCTGAGGATGGAAAAATGGGTGGTGGTGGTTGATGGTGCTGTTTGGTTTCTTTGGCCAACAGACAAGGAGAGGAAACACAAAGGAGACAGATGCTACTGTGCTGGTTATTCTTCCACTTTGAAGGGAGAGTAGGAAATGGGAGCGCTGTTGGGAGAGCAGAGGGCTGTGTCGTCTTCATGAATACAGAAAGCAGAAGCTAAACAATCATGGTTAAAAGTGTACAGTGTTGCACTGAACCTCATGTAGTTCGTGGGTCAAAAAGCACACACTACATGCGAAGCCAAGAATTTGCTAGTCTAATTGAAGCTGTAGCAGTCTAGTCAGGAAGTGTCACTTTAATTGGACTGATAATAGCAGTTTATCTTGGACTCAAAACCCCATTATTATAAGCATATTGTTATAAACATTAACAGTATGCTTAAAGTTGTTACTCATAAACGTCCTTGTATTGACACCTTTTATGTCATATTCAACCATGCAACATCCCTCTGGGTCCTGAAGTCAGTGGTGTTAGTCTTCTTCAAGGGCAGCGGGGCAGGGGAGTGTTGGCATCCTTGGCTGTTCTCTGGGGGTGGTGTGATACTGTCTGTGTGAGGGGGAAGCTTCCCCCTCTGTCTCGGGTATCTTTGGGGCTGGTTTTATATATTTGCAGTCTGTTCAGCCACTCTTTCTTTTCTAAATGGCTCACAGGGTAATTGCACAAGGACTACTTAATTTCACATAGACCTTTATCACAGTATGGTTAAAGCACATCATGGCAAAGTCAGCATTAAGCTGTAGCAAACGAAGCTCCTGTTAAGCTGTAGAAAATAGGTCATTGCAGAGTCCGTGTTCAGCTATAGGAAATAACCCTCCTGACCCTTATCAATATTTGCAGTTACAGACCTGTGACCTTTTAAAGCATTTTGTGGTGAAGCCCTGGGGCCTGGGTTGTGAAGCTGCCCATGGGCTGCTGATGCCCATTGCCAGGGTTGTGGCTGCAAAGAGGAAGGGCACAGCGTGGCATGGTGTGAGCACCGTGTGAGCTGAGGAGAGGAGGTGCTTGGGGTGAGGATGCCGATGGCAGGTGCGAAGAAGATTGGACTTCACATCAGTGATGGAAGCAGCCGTTCAAAAAGTCACTTTTTTTGCTTTAAGCTTATGAACTGACCAGGCCAATTTGGGTACACAAGAGCAAATCAAAGTTTGAAGTTCATGTTGCCATTTTTGGCATTTTAAATCTTTGATTGCGCTTTAAGCCTGTAACTTTAAAAGGGCATTGATTTTCATTAGAAGGCTTTGTAATCTATTTCAGAACTGCTCTCTTACAAAAAAAAAAAAAAAAAATCTGTGTTGTTAAGGAGTTATACCGATTTCCTATTTTGGCCTCTTTCCAGTCTTATAAATTGGGACTTAATCAAGGCCACTGAACTGAAATAGATTTTATAGAGAGTAACAACCCATTAATAAGATCTTTTGCTTAAATAAGTCTTTAATTGCAACTCTGTACAAATGTGGTGGAGGGAAGATTTTGTGGGTTCTTAGTGGTATTACTTAATATTGACTAATATTTCTTCTTTGAGAGAAATATATGAAGAACTGTATTCTAAATTTTTTAAAGGAAGTAAACCTAAATCTGGATCTAAGCTTTATTTCCCTAGCCAGGTGTAGTTCAGGCATTAACAGACTTCTTTTTCAAATGTCTGTCAACTTAACCTTGTGTAGCAAAATTGATTAAGCAGTTTAGAGCTCTGAATTGTTAGAATAATCTACTTCAAGAAATTTTCAAGTCTTGTGAAAACCCTGTTAAAGCTTTCTGTCATCAGCGTCTCCCACCCCTCCATCAGTTCTACTGCTGGGGAAAAAAAGTGCCCAGCTGAAATCTGAAAGTGAGACAGTGTCCTTAATCAAACATGTCTTAAATAAAGGTTACTCTAAGTAGACTGTATTGATTCCCTGCCCCCCCAAACACTACAGTTATCTTTCTTTCAGTCTCCGTATCTCATTGAAATACCTGGAGCAGTTTTTGCCTGATAACTCTTATACAAGATGTCTTTAAAAAATCTGCATAAGTCTCTGTATCAGCTATACTCTTTTCATTTTCAGATTTTATTTGGAAAGGGCCCAGTTGAAAACATTTCTACTTCAACATCTCCCTTTCAACAAGCCTGTGAAAATGAGGGACTGAGAGGTGTCATTGTATGTTGCTGCAGAGCTGCCTGATAGAGTGATTTATCTCTGTGTCATGGTTTTAGCTGGGACAGAGTTAATTTTCTTCACTGTAGCTGGCATAGTGCTGTGGTTTGGACTTAGTGTGAAAATAAAGTTGATAACACACCAATGTTTTAGTTGTTGCTGGGTAGTGCTTGTACTAGTCAAGGACTTTTCATAGAATCATAGAACCGTTAAGGTTGGAAAAGGCCCTTAAGATCATCGAGTCCAACCGCTAACCTATCACTGCCAAGTCCACCACTAAACCATATCCTCAAGCACCATGTCTACCCTTCTTTTAAATACCTCCAGGGATGGAGACTCCACCACCTCCCTGGGCAGCCTGTTCCAATGCCTGACAACACTTTCAATGATGAAGTTTTTCCTAATATCCAGCCTAAACTTCCACTGGTGCAGCTTGAGGCCATTTCCTCTTGTCCTTTTCCAGCTTGCCATGCTCTGCCGGGCGCACAAGGCAGCGGGAGGGGAGGGGGCACAGCTGAGAGGGTGGATTCAAATCATCCATAGGGGTATTCCAAATAATGTAACATCTTCCCCAGTATGTTAACTGGGGGGAGCTGGCTGGGGGAGCTGGCAGCATTCACAGCTTGGGGACCGGCAGCATTGGTTGGCGGTTGGTGAGTGGTTGTATCGCTTGTGGGTTTTTTTACCCCTTTTCCTTTTTATTATATTACCATTATTATTATGATGATCATAATCATTATCATTACTATTTTATTTTAATTATTAAACTGTTCTTATCTCAACCCACAAGTTTTTTTTGCTTTTGCTCTTCCGATTCTCTCCCCCATCCCACAGGGGTGGGGGGAGGGAGCGAGCGGCTGCGTGGTGTTTAGTTGCTGACTGGGGCTGAACCATGACACTCTGATTGATTAACGTAAGCACTACTCAATGTTGTATCATTGCTAATCCTTGTATAATGAGGTGGTTGTGCTGCTGTTGTTCCTATGCCTCTGTCCTCCCTGACAAGGGTTGTCCTTTTTCATTGTAAGCCCAGGGTGCATTTGGGGGGCTCTTGAGCTTACAGTGATCAGATCAGACTACTGGTTCCAGGCTTGAGACCTATAAAGTGGTGTTGCTGTCTTTAATCCGTTTGAGCAGCCATTACAAATACTTTTGGAACTATGCTCGCTTCTGAGGTGGGCATATAATTGATGTGACATTTCTCAAGGAAATGCAGCATTTTCTTGATAATGAGCCATTTCTGCTATTGATGTGTCACTTGGTGAGCACAGCAGTGACAAGGCTTTCAGGGGTAGTTTTTAGTCTGCAAGCTGGGGTACATCTTGGGACATCACAGTCAGTGCATGTTGATGCTTCCAATCCGAAAGTAGAGAAGTAGATCACTTAAGCCTATGTCGATAATAGCTAGACTACCAGTTAACTGTGCCAGCCAACAGCAAGATCTCCTGAGGCCTGCTTATCTGACTAAGTGGTGCTCCAGGCTTGTGTTGCAGCAGCCACGGAGCTGTTAGTCGTGAGTGGCCAGTGCAAGCTCAGGCTCTGCCTTCTACATGTTGGAAAGATTCACATACAGCTGAAGCTTAAATACAGAAATCCTGGCAAGGAGTTTGGCTTGCTTCAGCTGAGTATTTGGACTAGCCAACAGGTTTGACAACCAACACCTGGGTGTCTTTTCCCATGGAACTTTACAGTTTTTAAAGTGTGAAAAGCTCTAATACGTTGCAGCAGAAATTTAGTTCATATGACCTATAGATCTCTGACCTATTTTCTGACCAAGAACACAGTTACTTCTTTGGAAGTAACTCAAGTGTTATTAAGGTGCTGAGCCTGATTAGCTCTCGGTTTGCTTTATCATTCTGACTTGGAAGTACTACTCTTTAAAAAGAGGATAGGATCTTTACTTAATTGGTTCACCATTTAATGACAAATCATCCAGTAAATTAATAACTTTCAAGTTTATGTTCCAAATTAGACTTACCTAAGGAGTATTTGCATTACTTTATGCAAGTGGAATAATTACCTTAGCTAAAAAGTACTCAGCAGGTTTTCAGTTTAGATAAATTTTCCATTTAAACGAACAGAAAAGGCACAGTGAGAAAATCTTAAGTATTCTTTAAATCTAAAAATTCAATCTCAAGGTCTTAATTGAAATCTTAAAAAAAATTTGTATGTACTCCCCTCCCCCAAGGTATGTAAAAATGGCCTTATGTAGCACATGGACAGAATCAAGTCCATTTTCCTCCTCTTTGCTAAGAATCTTGAAAAATTGAGATTACCCTGACTCTTCTGAGGGAGGCTGTGCCCTCTCAGTCAGTTTGTTCTAGTACTGTACCTTTGTAAAGCTTGTAAACATCAAGAAAAAAACAAATCTAAATGTATCTTAGGAGGTTTTTTTGGCTCTGTATGCAAGTGTAGCTCTGGAACATGTATTTGCAACCAGTCACGTAGTCAAGGGAAGAAAAATTAGGGGTCACTAACAGAAAGCTAGAAATGATATCTATTTTTCAGAGGTTAAACCCCAGAACTGATTAAGGTGATGGATAGTATTGGGGATGGACAGAGGGGTTGCAGCTCAGATGCTTCAGCTAAAAGAAGAAAAAAACCCACAAAACAATGAAAAGTTTTAGATGAAATCATGTGTTAATTGTGAGAGTTAATGAATATCTGTAAATTAATTTTCCAACTTGAAAATTCTTTCTCAGTCAGAACCTCACACTTGGTATCAGAATGACTCTTAATTGCCTTTAAAAGATGGTATTTTAAGAAACTCAGAGTCTCTGCCTACTTTACATATGTCTTTATTAGGCATAAAACCTACACTTGACAGGTTAGTCTTATGTGAATAATTTTTTTTCCAGCTTGTTTCTCTATAGGATCAGAAACTCCTCATGTTTCCAAAACCAAAACCAAATGTAAACATCATTTTATCAAAACATGTGACAGTGCTTGTTCCTGAATTATTGGTGTTATTGGTGCAGCCTTTTTTTTCAATCTTCTTCCTTTCCTTTCTTCTTCTGCTGCACCTCTCCACCATGCCCCAAGTATGAGGCTGACACAGGTTATCCACCATCTAGCTTCTGCTATGTGACAGTGGATTGTCTTCCTAGTTAAAAAACAAACCAAAGGCAAAATTAAACAAACAAAAAAACCCACAGGAGTTTCAGAATTTAGTGTCCTGATGTTAGGAGGAAGAAAAGAGAGGGAAGAGGAGACAGGGAAAAAATATACTCCTGGCACAAAAGATATTCTGTATGTAATTATTTATTGGTTTATTTTTACATTGAGTAGAAACAGTGATTTATTTTTGGCATGAGAGAAACTCAAAATATTTCATTGTAGGCTTGCAGCACAAACATTTGTGAAAACCACTATTAAGTTTGGGTGTACGTATCAGAAGACATCACTTAGCCTTAGGCATGACCTTCCTTTCAGTGGGAGCTCATTGAAATTGGTAGTTCTTACCAACCTTCCCTAAGACTTCTCAGCTGGTAGATGGATCACTTTGCATGTTTGTTTTTTCAAGGGTCAGCATGCTTGCTCTACTGAAATGGCTTTTACAGAGAGGCATTGAACAACATGCATGTGTCGCTACCTTTAGAAGATGGTTCTTTTTAGTATAGAGTTTCTAAGGGGGCTTGAGTGTAACTATCAACACCTGTTTGAGCTAAAAAGGCTTCTAAGGATAAGCCTAAACTGAAGAACCTTTGTGATGTGATTGTAGCAGGGGAACCTTGCTGGGAAGTCTACCATAGACTGAAATGTAATTTCATATTCCTTTGTGGAATGAGTTATGCTGGTAAAATGGCAACTCTGCCTGTGTAACTGCTGCTACGGTAGGGGGAGTTTGTCGTTTCAGTTCTGTCAGCCAGTGGAAATAACTGTGGTGGTAAGAGACATCAGAATGAACATACTCTGTTTTGATTTAGGAGCTGCCCACGTATATCATGGTAGTGAAACAGGATTTGGTTTGGGGTGAAGAACTTGATGCATATGGTCTCCTGCAATGATGCATATCTAGCAAGATATTCAGCTGAGGTTAGTGTGGAAGCTGATGGCAGAGCATTGACCTGTTCGTGCGTGCTTTCACAGAGACCTCACTCAAGCAATGTGGGTTTTGTTTACCCAAAAAGAATAATAAATACCATTACATTTTACTTGTTACAGTTTGGCCACTGGACCCTCTTCAGTTAATAGCAGCAGTAATGTCAGACCCTCTACAGTCAAATTTCAAATATTTTGGTGCTATCAGTACTGACATAGGGATCACCTCTAAAAAGTTACTAAGACAGGGCATATAAGATGAGGAGGATGGATTCTCTTCCACTACCACCCAGAGGAGAACCCCAAGTTATCTGTAGCAAGTTTATTAAGGAGATCAAGAAAGCTTATGAGTGTGGAATTTAATGATAAAGACACTGTTTTGAAGTGTCTTTAATCTGAAATCATAAATTACTTTGCACTGATACTGCCTTTAAATAGGAAAAGTTATATAATGTTTGACAGAAGGGGTATTTAATCCTAAATTGGCTTTTTAAGGAACTATTAAATTGCTGAAAAACACTGACATGGCAAATTATAAATTCTTCTATAATGGGAAAAGATGGAAGAGGAATGAAACAGGATGGGAGCTTGGAAAGGTGAAGGTCAAGGCTGATGGTTTGAACTAGGTAGCAAAATTAGGAAGGAGTTCTCTGAGAAGTTGCCCTAGCAGGGAGTTTGGTCATGTTCACTGAATGCATACCCCGTGGTTACTTTTGCAGCCTGACGGAAGGAGCGGAAGGCTGGCTGGCACTTGCCCTGAATGCGAATGCCTCCAAGGTTGAGAACTCCTGGGGGATGATGAGCAATATGGAAACTACAGCATCATTTTGTTATGCATCTGTATCGCAGATCTCTTCAGTCCTTGGCTCAATTTAGAGCAGCCTTGCAGCTGCTGCTGCTTATGCGTCAGTGACAGTTCCTTGATAGCTGTGCCAACTGCAGAGCTGCTTGAGTACAGCACCCTCATCTCTTCTGATGGCACGAGCAGTTAGGATGAAGACCATTTTTTTGGATCGCTGTCAGTATACTTTGTCCTTATATACAAGAAATTAATATGATTAAGTGTGCAACTAGAAAATAAATAAATTACCTGAAAGCTGTGTAGGAGTTTATACAATTTTAAATATCTAGTTCAGTAGAATGGAATAAATAATTGATATATTTTAAAAAGTTAATCTTACCATCTTCTTCTATATAACTATAATCAGATTTTTCTTTGTCTTCAGGTTTGGTTAAGAAATACAACGTGGGATTTTTCACTTAGAAACACCTTTTGTGTTTCTAAATTTTTCTTGGAATATGTCATGATGAATTACACTTTCTGGCAAAATGTGGTGCTGTCTTATCTGTGCTATGGTCTTAATATGTAAATAGCATAGTCCCACTGAAACTAGTACATGTTTGCTCTGTAAAAGCGGGGTAGGTCTTGGATAGGTCACCTGGCTCCAACAGCTTAATGAAACCTGGCTCCTGGAGTCAAGCCTGTAAACACCACTGCTGCCTGTATTTGATTCTCTCCACCACCCCACAGGTGTTAAAGAAATTAGCCTCAGGCCTCAAGTAAGCTTTTAATGTGAAAAGTGAACGTCTTTGAAAGTGCTGTACTTTGGTGGCTTTCCATTGCAGAGGTAAGATAGCTATTGCTTCCCATCTGGTTATCAGTGCTGATGGTACCTGACATCAAGTGATGCCACGCAAAATGTGATCCCCTTGCACTTCCAGACAGGGGTTACTTGAGATCTGAGTCACTACAGCTCCAGAGGCAATTTTTGAACATTTACCCTCAGGATTCTGTTTCCTAGAAGGTGAGTGTAATACAGTCCTTTCCTTTCAATATCCTACCTTGTAATGTTATTTTTTTAATCCTTATTGCATAGAGCCATCTCTAGGGTATCTGATGTGGTCAGTGCTGACAGCCAAACCGACAACAGCAGTTTAAGGAGGTGATGGTAGCTGTAAGGGAAAATGGGAAGCAGACCAGTGATGGTGGGGAATGGAGTTTGCTGGAAATGTTGAAATGGGGTTGTCTTTTCTGGGAGGTGAGAGGGAATGGAGGAGAAGAGGAAATTTCAGCAGTGTACACAGCTGTAATTTTCATGATCCCATTCTGTTGAAGCCAGACTGAGCCATACTGAGTACAGTACTAAAACGTAGTTTGTAATTGTCAGTATAATAAATATGGTGTTTGATAGACTCCTGACAGATGAAGTCTGTACATTTCTACCTGATGACATAGGTCTGTGTGAGACTGAGCCTTCAGACCAGGTCTGTGGATTTTATACAGGTATAAGAATTTGTCTACGTGTATCAGCTTATAATATCCGAGATTTGCATCAGCCAAAAAAAAAAAAGGTATTGCAAACACAGGTAGATATTTAGACATTAGACTATTCTACTGAGTTTCTAGTACTGCACATGTAAACATATTCAAATGAGGTTGAGTGGACATGAACTTGGAAAGGCTAGTTAGTTATCTTTGCTTGTGTGCAGTTGCTACTCACTAATATATCAAGGTGTAGAACACAGAGTGTATTATTTCTGTAAATATGTGAGGATTATCTTTTAACAGTTGCATTGTAATTTCCAACTTAGTTTGGCTTCACTTTTGTGTATAATTCATATTTCACTAGATGTACTGAATATGAAACTTTTCAGTATCCCACCTTGTAATGTTATTTACATTTCTTCATTTCATTTAAACTTCTTCATTTAAAGGTTAGATACAGATCTGTAATTATGGCCTAGCTAATGATGCTCCAGATTATTGAAAATTTTCTGATTTGGCTAAGGAACATACCCTTTCAAATTCCTCATATCAGAGAGGATGAGTAAGAGGTTCCTGGCAACTTCAGTTTTTCTCTGTTCAGTCAAATAGCTTGTTATCTCTTAGTGCAACATTTAGTAGATAGAAGCATTTACAAATACAAGCTTTTGTAAACAAAATAGGTGGCAGAGATGGGAAGGGAGAAGAGCTGAACTGGAAATAGCTTGTTTCTGTACTAGGCTGGATATCAAGTTCTATGTTGAACACAAACATCTGAAAGGGTTGGACAATGTACGTTTACTACATAACTAACACACCAAACAATGAATGGCTTTTTCAGGAACATATGATGGAAAAAGTAGGCGGTAGTTTGACAACAAAAATAAAGTTAGCAGCAATGATAATAAACCCACCAATGCTAAAGAGTAATCCCTCTTTATTTGGACACATACTATCTGTCACTGCCTTCCTGGGAAAAATCATAGTGAGATAACACTGCCCTAAGCTAGTAGTCATTCTGAGAGTCTTTTCCATGCTAGTAGCCTCTTCTGATACCAATTTCTGCAAGCTAAAGTCAGTTATTAGGATTAGAAGACCTTTGACTATTGTTTTCCTGAGTCTAAGGATCTTAGTTCACAAGCTGAAGTGGTCCAGGATGGATTTTTTAATAGTGAAAGGCTAACCATAACAAGAAATGTTTAGTGGGAGTGTCCTGAAAATGTGTTAAATCTTCATTGTGTTTCTGTGATGATGTAATTATTTCCTTCTGGTTTCAAATTCAGTCTTCGGCCGTTTAAAATTTACCAAAATTAGTCTTATTTAAAAAACCCCAAAACACAAACCAGCCTACCAAGACCATATACAGTATCATATCTGTATAAAACTGCTTGAAATAATTGAGGAAGGAAGGATGAAGTCCATCTTTTTTATCTCAAACGGTGAGAAATTCAATTGCACTGTATTCTGCTCTGCCAACAAAAGTAGTTTGAGTAAATTGAAGAGGGTCATAAAACGTGAGGAATGTGACAGATTGATGAGTAGGTTGAAAATGTTTATCCTGTAGAATATGGAGGCTTGGGCATGAAGACCATCATCAATCTGTAAAGCAAATGAGATAACTTGAGAAAAATGTGAGCTGAATGTGGCATAATTTAGTCATAAGAAGTAATTTATGAAGGGTTCTCATTTTTTTTTCCATGAAATCATTATGTTTGTGTTGGGCTGAATAAATGACTTTCATATCTTGTTGTCAAAGATAGTTGTTGTAACCATTCACTAAAAAAATGTGGCTTCTCTCTCCTCATTCCTTTCTACTGCCTGAGTATTATTTCAGGATACAATGAGTGATATTTTCTGTGGAAATTTATCTGTTGTGAGTTTTTTCTGAGAGACCCAGAAACAGGAGATAAGAGGGCCTGGGGACAAGGTGGGGGCAAAATAAACAGGTGAGAAAAATTTTCCAGAACCAGATGTGATAATCCTTAACAATTTTTGTTGTTGCTGTTGTTGTTTGCTGCACTCTGTTCCATGGGGGTATTCCAGAGTTTTGGAAGGAGGCTAACCTCCTTATTGTTAAGGACAGTAATTTTACAGAAGCCCAGAGAAGAATTTTAGCAGTCCTGTGTGCCTGTGGAATGCACCCTTCCTCCTGCCTAGCGAAAAATAGTGAAGCAAACTCCTCAGCATTATCTGTTCATGTAGTGACTAGGGATGTCACATCAGTAACTGTTAGCTTGGAGGCATGGCTATATTATTTGTAGCTACTCAAACATTTGTCTAAATTGGCTCTATCAACTAAATGCAAGAAGCTAATTTTAATTGACTGCATTTAATGTGGTGTCACCTGAAGGTGTCTATATTGCTAAACTTGAACATAAGCAAAATGACTTATGTAGCCCAAAATGAACTTCAGTGTGTTTCTCTTCTGCTCCGCTTAGCAATTAAAGAGCAAATCTCTCAAGATTAGCCAGGTGCAATATGCTGCTACTCACTTCTCTGTGTAGCATCAGGTATTGGCTGGTGCTGGAGGCTGAATGCCAGATTTCACAGAGCAGCAACGTGATCTGCTATGACAAATCCTGTGAGTTCTTTTGGGGAAGTGGAAAGCTGCTCTGCTTTGAACGCTGGTGCATTCTTCACAGATTGTGTTTGTGGGTTTAGTGACATGTCTATTTTTCTACATCCTGCTTCATAGTAGTAGCGTTTCCCACTCCAGCTGTTGGTCTAGAAAATTTTTCAGTTTTATGTTACCTTACATGTCAGCATGAATGCAGTTAGAAGGGTATAAGTATTTACAAGGAAAGGAGCAAGGGCAAGGAGAAGCAGAGATACAAACCAGTGAGGAATGGATATGCGAGGCTACCAAGTTTGCATGCCTAGAGGCAGTCTATTTAATGGGTGAAAATGAAGCAGGACTTGCTGGACTGTAACAGAAGCTGAGAAGCTAAGCAAGTGCTATGAACTTAATCTCTGCTTCACCCCTCCACAGTTATTGCCTGAAAACCACTGAGGTAATTCCTGGCATGTTTTGAAAAGCCTGTCATGTGACATTACAAGTGTCTCCTGGCTATGTAGTCCACAAGTGGGAAAGGCAACCCCAGGCACTAGAACATGCTGGGGGCCGCCCAGCTGGAAAGGAGCTTTGCAGAAAAGCACCTGGCGTTCTGGTGGACACCATGCTGAACATGAGCCCTTGTGGCAAAGAAGGCCACCAGTGTCCTGGGCTGCCTTAGGAGGAGTGTTACCAGCCTGTCACGGGAGATAGTTCTTACCAGTGGTGAGGCCACACCTGGAGTGCTGTGTCTAGTTCTGGGCTCCTCCGTACAGGAGAGGCATGGGCATACTGGAGAGAGTCGAATGAAAGGCCACAAAGATGATGAAGAGACTGGCGTATCTCTCCTATGAGGAAGGGCTGGGAGAGCTGGGACTGCTCAGGGGGGATGTCATCCATGTATATAAATATCTGAAGGGAGGGTGCAAAGAAGATGGAGTCAGGCTTTTCTCAGTGGTGCCCAGTGGCAGGACCAGAGGCAAAATGAGCACAAACTGAAACACATGAAGTTCCCTCTGAACATCAGGAAACACTTTTTCACTGTGAGGGGGACCGAGCACTAGCACAGGTTGCTCAGGTAAGCTGTGGAGTCTCCCTCCTTAGAGATATTCAGAAGCCATCTGGACACAGTCCTGGGCAGCCTGCTCTAGGTAGCCCTGCTTGAGCAGGGGGTTGGACCAGATGATCTCCAGAGGTCCCTTCCAACCCCAATCCCTCTGTGATTGTGTCCCTTCTGAGTAGCTAAAAGTTCACCTGAACTGTATTATTTATTTATTCATTGAGTTTTTTGTTTTGTTTTGGTTTTTTTTTGGGGGGGGGGAAGAGCTGATTGAATTGGTGGCACTACTCCTTCTTTATTAGTTTTCTTGAAATCTGTCATTTTAGAACTTTACCATGGTAACAGAATTAATAAAAATATCACATCATAGTCCAAAAAGAGAACTGTTGTATTGCAGCATTTCCATGGTGGAGCAAAAATAAAATTTCCCTTATGAAAAGGAGGGACCAGACCAAACAGATCAGGAGCAGTGGGGACAAATGGTGCACTATCAGTCAAATCAGTAATGAATAACAAAAGGCAAAAAAGAGGGTGTTAGACCAGGCAGTGCTGAAGGCTTTCTGGCTCTGAAAAAAAGTAATAGGGACTCCACTTTTAGAAGGATTACTTTGCAGACCTTTCAGTATGAGTGTTTTCAGGGCAGTCCTTCAGTGTTTTCAGAACTCTGAAAGAGGGAGCAAAGGATGTTAAAAGAATTGGGGATGATGAAGATAATTTCATTCTTTATTTCTATCAAATATCAATTCAAGGAACTTGGAAGCATAAAGGCAGCTTGGAGAATAATTACAAGATGACAGAAATGAATCTGTATTAAAGATAAAACTTCCCAGACTTTTCTTTTATATGAGGAAGATTCAAATTTGAAGTACAGGTTGCTGATATAGCCAACCCCATTTTCTTCTCCTCTTATTTAATCTCCTGTTGCACTGTGGACTTCTTAGTTTCAAAACTTTGCTCCCTACCCCACTGCTGACAAGTTCAAATAAAATGAATGCTAAATAAGACACCTGTTTATGAGGGCAAAATTTTGTATTCCGTATCTTCAATCAGTGCTTCTATCAATTTTTTGCGATAGTGGGATGAATATTATTCATGCTTGTCTAGTTTTAATTGCAGGATGACATCCTCAAACATTAGCAGGAAAATCTTCTCCCCTCCTTTCCTCCCCCTGCCCCAGCTGAAACCAATTGTGTATTCGGCTCTAAAAACGCAGAGTAATTGTAAGTTAGAAAATTATTCATTCTTAATTGTTATGAGTAGGTACACACAGATGTTGGATATGTACCATAGGGAGTATCTGTGGTTTCACTGTGTCAGCAGCATAATGATCTATAAAACAAGACAGTCTTTATTCCAAATAGTGAGTGTATGGGGATTTTGGTTTTCTTTTTTAAGACTACATGTACTTACGTGAAAAATGAAAGCGCAACATTAGCAGTGCAAGGATGATACAGAAAGCAGTAAGCATCAGAACAAGGTCTCTGGATCTTTGTTATCCTTACCTGAGATGTAACACTATGAAAACCTCACAGTTGTGATTAGCTGGCATTTACACACACAAAAAAAAAGTATTAAAATTGTCAACAGAAAATAAATTATGTCAGAGGTCACCCAGGGAGAGAGTTTGGGTTAAGGTAAAGGGTGGGGGAAGGGGAGCAGGCAAAACTGATTTTTTAGATGGTGTGGCAGCTCCTCTAGAATGAGATCCTTGGAGAAGTGGGTGGGGTGTTGGGATTCACGTTTGGTTTTTTGCACGTTGAAAGGTTTCTGAAAGATTCAAGTTGGCTTGTGTGATGGTTTCAGCCATCTACCCATCCTCTGACTGAACCTCAGAAGCCAAATGTAACGGGGGATAATCTAGGACCTTTCCATTTTTGATTAAAATTAAGGAACAGACTAGCCCACAAGGACAAATATCTTGATCTGGATATGATCTGTTCTAAATACTGAGAATTGCCTGTGACTCAACAGGTACAAGACAAGTACAATGACTTGTACTTCAGAGAATTCCTTGGCATGTTGCCTGGCACCTCACAGATGGTTTTCTTAGAATTTATGGTAAAAAGAAACAAAAATGCTAGTAGGAACCCCTTTTTTTCCGTAAAACAACCAATGAACCAAATATTTCCCCCAGTCTTTCTGAGACAGACATTTCCTATTTGTTGTTGCATTGGTGAACTTGAATCCAGCTAAACAGAGTAGGTCACTGTCATTTCTCAGAAGTAGTAAAATGCGAATTACATTATTATTCAGAGTGCAGTCTAAATCAGTAAATACTTGAAACACGTGCACTGAATCGGGGATCTCTGCTTAAAAAAGACCCAGTACTGGTTGCACAAATTTCCTTCTGTTTGATGGTAGAATATAATGCTTTTCCATAATCTGCTTTCTCTGGTGCAGAAATTGTTTTAATATATGATTGTGTGGGTAAATAATCCCAAAATTCTTGTTCTCAGCATAATGTATTTTTGTCTTCATTCAAGTGGTAGGTAACGATGAAACCAGAACACATTTATTTACTGTTTCTATCGTCTAAGTGCAGATTTAGATGTATGATCTATGTTTGCTTTAAAACACAAAGAAGCTCAAAAGTAGTGGCAAGAAACCCCCTGAACCAAAAACCTCCAAAATGCCTACATTTTAGTCTCTCATTTATCCTTAATCTCTTCTAATCAGCAGTTCGGATCTCCCCCAAGACTGTGCCTTCGTGGGATTGCACAGCATATTGCACATGTAGAGATAGAATAAAATAGATTTAAATGTAGTCATTTAGCTTTATTTTCTCCTGTTGATTTTTTTAGGGCTATGTGAAACTATGTTTTCAGTTTTATTGCTAAGCTGTAACCAAAATAATCTGAAATATTGTAATTCTGATAATAATGATCACTAAAAAAGAGGGAACTTTGTTTACTATGTTTTTTATTAAACCAAAATTTATTTGATACGTCTTAGGGGAAAAAACAACTTCAGCTTGAGTAATAGTGTCATACTTTACTAAGATGCATTTATGTTGCCCAGGAATTGATAGTTCTGCTTAAGAAGAATTGGATACTTACATTCTAATTCCTCCAAGGGCACAGCAGACACCCAGATTCCTGTAGCTTTGGGTAGCTTGGTCCTCATTTTGAGGGTTTTCCCAAAATGTAAATTATTCTAAAAATCTGTAAATGAAGCAAAAAGTCTGGCACATTCTGCAGCCTAGATTTTTTTCCATCTTTTTTTTTTCTTTTTTTTTTAAACTCCCCTGCTTTTTTGTAGTGCAGTAACAGGGTAAGAAAACTGGAAAAACCTTTTGCAGGAGGCAGTTTCAGGAAACAGGGAGCTCAACCCAGTTCATGTAGTTGTCATTCCCTGAAAAACTGAGAAAAATTCTGATTTAGACATTATTATATCTTTAAAGCAAGATGTCCACTGATGAATAAACATCCTTGTTAAATTGCTGCTGTCGATGAGCATCTTTGTTAAAAGCTTGAAATGGTTTCAGAATATCAATCTAGCTATTCTTGAGGTCTGCCTCTTAATCTAGCAGATAGAGAGTATTTCTGTCTTGTTTATCTGTTCCCATATACTTATGGAGATCAAGATTTTCTATAACCTACTAGGTTATTGATAATTGATTTAAAAAGTAATGCTTTTTTCATTCTGGAAGTGTTCCTGAGGCTCTCTTTCAGTGCATGTTCTTTGTCCTATGGATATCAGAACTCAACATATTCACCATGTGTTTGGCATTGGGTTTATCAACTGTCCTTTCACTGTCATTTCAGTTCATAGGTGTTGTCTTTGCTCTTTCCCATTAAACAGAAAGTTTCACATCTCTGTATATTTGACAGTTTTATACCCATTTCGTGTGTATCATGATGTCTTTCTAGATCCATTTTTGTGACTTTTCAATGGACATGAAGGATGTGCCTGTAGAGTAGAACACCAACATTACTACTGCTTTCAGACGAGGAAAATTGTCCTTCTATATACTGTTCCTTATTTAATATAAAATGTTACCTTGATAGACACATAATTACTCTAATTATTTTATCAATAGAGCATTTACAGGAGGTATTCTTTTTATTCAGCCTACTTAGTATCTTAAGAACAGTTCTCAGTAGTTCTCAGTAGTTTCACTTGCACAGTAAAATTAAATCTGTTATTCAGGGAAAAAATCAAAGTTGCATTTTAACTTGTGCATATCAACTTATACAGCTATTTTTGGTTTTTATAGATTGATCTATTATATAGAACAGGTATGCTGCACTGAGATTGCTTTGCATTACAATTGCAGCTAGGGATTTAGATCTACATTCAGGATTACCTCAGGGTGTGAAGGCAAGCAGCCTTTACTATGAGAATGTGTGAGACTATCTGTCCTGTTTTTTGGAAAGAATGATGTGTAACTTCAGTCCCCAATGTTACTAATTTTAAGTATGTAAGTGCTTCTGTAAATCTGGCACGCACCCCCTTCTCTTTAATGTAGCTTAGTCCTGCACGTATGTGACTGCTTACATCGGTAAGGTTTAAATCAATACAATTTTTAGTAAAAGTAGTAACACCTGAGTTTTGTATTGTTTCATTTGTAAACTGGGATTGATTCACAAATAGAAGTTATCACTATTCACATTTGATAAGTTTGAAAAGTAATCCCCTCTTTGTAAGGGGTTTAGGTCTAAGTGTAACAAAATTGAAATTGTTTTGAAAAGTCCATGTATCAGTGCTCTGGAGGACATTCAAATATTAGACGACACTGAAAACACTGAAGTAAAATTGTGGATGTAATGGATGTAAACTGTAATCCAGGAATTTAAACTGACAGAGTTCCATACCTGGGTCACTGTCTATATTCTGAATTGCTGTGTTAAAAAAAAAAAAAACAAACAAAGGGGCTTTTAAAGAAAGCTATATTTCCCGTTTTATGTAGCTCTAAATGAGACAGCTAACACAGTCATTATATAATTTTGAAGGACAATCTATTTCTGCAGATCAGGGCCTATACCTATTCATAATTGGATGCATAATATAATTACAAATAATGAAATCTCAGATTTCTTTTTTTCTTCAGAGAATTTGTAGACTCTTAGATATGTATGTTCTTATTCCAGGTCATCAGTTTTGAATTGTGTTTCTGCTTGTATCTTAGCTTTCCTGAACAACCTTTTTAAATCAAAGGAACCCTCATTTCGACAAATGATCACAGCAGAAGGCAATGGTATTAAGGTCCTGGAGAATCTTACTGCATATTCCATTTTAATGGCTAGCCAAAGCTATGGCTGAAGCGTGTATTTTGAGCATGTATTTTCCTGTACACCTTATGGAGAAAATGGTGACAGTATGTATTCCCCTAATATTACTCCCTTAAATTTTGTGGTTGGAATCAGAGATTACTGTAGTCACGTTGCTGCTGATTTGTAGTCTACACTGAAATCTCTGCATCTCCCAAACAAGCCAGGAGTGCCCTTTTTCCTTCGCTTTTTTTCATAAAGAATGTGTAAGTTTTTTCAGGCATTGATCATTCAGTGACCTTTCTTTCTTATGGCAGTAGAAACATTGCCAGCAATTAGTTAATGTGAGGAGATCACTAATACAGCCTGACATTTGACCTTGCTAGAAATAAATGAGGGAAGAGAGTAATAAATGCAATAACAAATGTTTTCATAGTGATGGGATTTTTAAAAATGTTTGTTCTAGTCTTCTTGTAGACAAGTATTTTGTTTGTCCTTGTGAATAAATTGCTTAAAGTACATGATCTAATACTTTCAGATTTTTATTTTTTACTGGTTGCAATGGATAACCTAATGAAAACTTTTTTTTTTTTAAGGGAGGATTTAGCTCTTCAGGTGTGTTCTTATTTTTGTTTTGCTTTTCATTTAGGTGCGCAATTTAGTAGATAGCTACTAATGTATTTTCAGCAAAGTAGATGAGCCAGTGTATTTTGGACTATTTGGATCCTGTTTGAGACACGTGATTTTGTTCTCGTATATGACTGGCAGCAATGAAGCATTCAGGTAACTCAAGGAGTAACAGGCCTGTGCTGGTTAAAGGGCTGTCCTCTTCTCAAACTGCATGCATAGTTAAGTTTCCTTTCTCCCCTAAGTGTTTTTTGGTATCAGATATTATCAGTTCCGGTGGTTCCAAGTCTGAGACACAGCTCTTTAAATTGATGATTTCCAAGCGTTTCCCCTGTCTCCACAGTTTGGCTTTGACTGGTTACTTTCCAGCCTTTGGTCTGTTTAGGCTGCTGGTGGAGGCTTTTGGTGAGCTGAATATTAAACACTGTTTTTCAAGCTCGTTCATACCGTGGTAGCTGACACAGCAGCATCCATGTGGTAAAGCATTATTAAAGTCTATATCTTCCAACTTTCCTTACATTTGGCATTTTTAAAACTTTCCATAAAATCATCCTGTGATAGTGACAGATTAGTTTTTTCCACAAGAACTTCTAAACAAGGCATTATGCTTGGTCACCAAAAGATGAGTAACTTAAATACAAAAGGATAAAACAAATACTGTTTGAAACCAACTAAAATAATTCTAAAGAACTTTCATATAGAAAACTTATAGAGTCACTTTCTTGTCTAAGAAAAATAACTATCATCATACAACTGTCACTGCAAAGAACGAATCCAGCTTCATTTACATGGTTCAGGAAAATTTTATTTCTGGTGCAAAAGAGATTTACCATGAGAACAGCCAGGCAGTGGATTGGGTTGGGCAGCCTCCGTCCCTGGGGGTTTTCAAGGCCCAGATGGATAAAGTCCTGAGCAACCTAGGCTGATCTCATAGCTGACCCTCCTTTGAGCAGGAGGTTGGCTTGGATGACTTTCTGAGGCCCCTTCCAACCTCATTTAGCCTTTGATTCTATGAAATTCAGATGAGGTCCCCTGCTGCTTCTGAAAATGAAGTGGTTGTGTTGTAACACATGCAGCTCTCTCTTAATCAGTTGTACCTTCTACAAAGATAGCTGAAGTGGGAGCAGGACACAAGACAAAGGAACATGGAAAAGTGAAAGAAAAAAAGACGTAGTGTTTAGCGTGGGAAGACTTTCATCCCTGAATGTTTTGATTTTTCTAGCTGTCTTTTTGGGGCCACCAAACTTTCCTGACTTCAAATGTTGCTGTTAGTTAGGCAAATATGGGGAATTTATTGATTCTCATTTTGTAAAAGGATAGGTTAGCTGATCAGAGGCCAAGGTGTGTCTTTGCAGTCCTCAGGTGAAAAAGTGTGTGCTGTACTTCAAACAAATAGGAATTGAGATATATCTGGAGGAAGGTGATAGTTTTCTAGATATTAAGAAGAGATGTACTGAGCTCAAAGAGCTTGCTGCAGAATGCTGTCCAGAAAACCAAGACAGGAGGAGAGGCATGGAAAAACAATAAACTCACTCTCTACTTGATATGCATAGAGTTACTTTCTGAGATCTTTAAATACCTAATTGCTAATTGCTAAAAAACCAATTCTTGTTTAGTTTTGCCCATGTGCAATGTTCATGGTTTACTTTTATTAGCCACCCAGTCTAACACTAAGCATTTCTGCTGTGAACAGGAAAGCGGTTGGAGCCCAATCTATAGAATATTTAGAATAGTGTGAAACTCTACTTAAGTTCCTTTGGCAATATGCATAACAGTTCTTTAAAACAAATGGCTTTCACATCCTTTTATTTAAATGTCTAAGACAATCTGCATATACAGTGAAGAGTTCCCAGGGGTTTCGTTCTGGGTTTTTGCTTTTTGTTTTTCTTGATCACTGTTCCCTTATTTTCAGTGCAGTTGTTACTAACCTTAGTGTAGTGTCTATGTTAGCCCTGGTCTAGTAGGATGTAAATAGTGACAGGAAGGAAAATAGACACCTTTATCTCCTTCCTGCCCCCCCCCCCCCCGCCCAACAGCTTTGGGAGCATGGCAAGAATTTTGTGAGTAGGAGGGGCGGCCTCAGAAGGAATCCCCATAACCCGAAAGAGCTGTCCTGTTTTCTTTTCTCCTGACGGTGTGGGAGATGCCAGCTGCTACTGTGCATGGGGTGTTACATAGCCCCTTGACTTGCTCTGTCTGCTCTGGTGCTTCTACACTTTGTGAATGTAAAGGTAATTCTGTGTTTGCCAACAGACTGCTTTGTATTTCTGAATCGGTGAAGCTACCATAGAAGTTCTTAGTTATTAGAAGATAAATAAAAAGTGCCATAGACATCTTGACATCTAGTCTGAGTCGTCGCTCAGGCTTCACTTTTGCCACTCGGTATTAGTCTGTAGCTGTACTTCTTAAGGACCTTCATATTTTTAGCACAATATAAACCTGCCAGAGTCTTTTCAGAATATTTTTCTACCTGCAACAGTGAGATCCATCAAGTAGGCTAAGATACTTTTGCAACTGTGTGTTACACTTAGCTTTTCAAGGTAATGAGCTGTCTTGTCTATTTGTTAGATATGTCTGGTATGATGTCTAACATGCTGTCC
This sequence comes from Phalacrocorax aristotelis, assembly GCF_949628215.1. Taxonomy (NCBI): domain Eukaryota; kingdom Metazoa; phylum Chordata; class Aves; order Suliformes; family Phalacrocoracidae; genus Phalacrocorax; species Phalacrocorax aristotelis. Next base: position 88,041,326 of record NC_134277.1, read on the forward strand.
TTCACAAGTGAAGAGAAAATAAGGTTTTAAAATTTGCAATTTGAATAAAGTCTTTGATTAGATGAGAAAATATTTGATGTTTGAGAGTTTTCTATTGAGAGTTTTGAGAGTTCTCTATTTGAGAACTAAAATGCCACTGGTTGGGAAAAAAAAACCCAAAACAATCGTGCTTACATTGTTCTAAAAGCTGAATCTTTCCACCTAGTACCTTGTTTCTCAGAAGCCTTGGCTGGACTTCCCTAGCAGTTGTGTGAAAAGACTTTTAAGTTTCTTGCAAAGCAAGAGAACGATTTTTTGAAAATTCTTTTCTTAAAGTACATTAATGAGAGAGATTGACTTTGAGTTGGTGGAATTCCAAGTCATGTAATGAGCATTATCTTTGGTGAGTTGAGAACTATTTTAACTTCTTAAATACTTGAGGTGAATGAGTAAAGTCTGTGTTTAGAAATTAATTGGCTGCTTCTGTGGGTAAGTGCTGGATAACGGCATAAAAATACCTGCACTCTTCTTCATTCCATTACAACAATTCCTTGCGGGTAGTGAACGCGGCCCTGACATGCAAAGGTGTGAAGCTACAGCTTAGCAGCCATCTCATCCTTCTTTTCTCCCTTCTCATTTGTCTCTGAAAATATTATGGACCCATGCTTTAGAGCCCCTGAAAAAGCAAGCACGTGAAGGTGCTGTTGGAGTAACACACATGCCTCTGGGCAATACACTTTCTCTTTTCTTTTTTCCCTTTAGAAAAGAAAGCCAAAAACCAAACAAAAAGCATGGACAGAAACCAAGTACATGGGAACAACCAATACCTTGGTCTGGAATGGGGTGGGTTGGGAACTGAGCAGAGGATGAAGTACCTTTGGTACCTGGCAAATCTGAACTTGGAAACCTTGTAAACAACATTTTGATCCTAGATCGATAGACTGACTTGCTGGAAGAAACAATAGATTGGATATGTATAAACTGTTAAATACATAATATAGTGCAACTGCCCCTTTTTACCACCTACTTGGTTCTAAATGTTGGATATTTCATAGCAGTGAATCACATGACTTTAAATATCTTTCAAAGTATGAGTTTTGTCACTAAATTCTCTGGTCTCTATACTCTTACGTTTTTAACTGAATTATTCACAGGCTACTAATTTCAATGTTTTTAGGTTATTTCCTTGTTACTCTGTGCTGTGTTTTACTTCTTCATATGCATTGCTTACACTCTTTTAGCTGATGACCGTGCCTTTCAGAATATGAAGTTGCATGATAAAAGACACATTTCCACATGCATGAAGGAACAGAGAGGTGTGATGGCAGGCGGGGGAACCCCAATATCTCATTCAGAGGAACGATCCCCTGCCCTAGCCCCTCCCAGGGCTGTCCCAGGAGGGATATTAGCCCCATGGCCTAGGGTTGGCTCCCATCGCCGTTAGGCAATGGGAGCGGCTCTCTGGAGCACCCATCGGGGTGTGTGTGTGAGGGGTATGGGGCACATTATGGGTTGCAAGGGAAGGGCATTTCAGGGTTGTTCTAGCCAGCGAGTAGGTTAAGTGCCTTGGGAGCCAGGTATGTGTGTGCTGAGCACCTGAAGGCGTTGGCTGCTGGAGTGACCACATCCAGGACAACCGCCAGAGAGGCAGTAGGGCTGGGGGGGGGGGAAGGTTGGGGGTGTCTGTGTGTGAGGCCACTGGAGACGAAAGACTTCAGAGGCAAGTTAACTGGGGAGATTAAGTATGTCAGGCCACTTACTGGAGGTATGTGCAGTGTGTGTTTCTCGCTAGTGGACCTTCATCCTGATCTGCTAGAGGGGGGAACAGGGTGAGGCTGCTGGCGATGTTCGTGTTTCCCGTTGACAGTTTACACTGCTGAGCAAGAAGTGAGGTAGACCTGCTGCTGTCTGTACATGTCAGTGTGGTGTTTTCACAACCATATGATTTTGATGCAGGTTCACCTGGTAGCTACTTGACCTTTCTCTACAGGGCTTCCTTCTCTTCTGCTGTTGATGTGGAATCCGGCAGTTGTCCGTATGGGACCTGGTCCCATCCCTTTTTCCTCCTGACACCATGTTGGATTCTAACTCCATTTTCGTTGTGCTTGCACTCCATCACACAAGTTGCAAGTTTAATAACTGCGGTCGATTGCCTAGGTGTTGGGAATAAAGGCAGATCAGATTGATGGGAATTGCATTCAAAATATCCTTCTCTTGTGATAGTTACCCTATAGAACTGTCCTCGCTATTGTGTTCTGAGCAATCATATATTTGCTTTTTAAAATTTATCTAGACCGTGTTTCTCCAGCTTATTTTGTGGTGATGTGAGATGGTAGAGGGATTATTTTTATTCTGTTCTGATAACACAGAGCATCTTTCACTGTAGTTATAACCATGCTGATTTCTAAGTGGAAAGTAAAAAGGATTTTTGGGTTGCTGTATTCTACTCTGCTCCAAAATATTGCAGCTTCAGGTCATTAGCTCATTTAGTGAGCTCGAAATACATTTTTTTTTGTCCCTAGTCCTGTCCTTCTGAAGTGCAGTGCGGAATTTGCAGAAGAGATATACATTCATATGAAAATTAGTTCAGGCAAACTGTCTATCAGAAGACCAGTTTCTTAAAATGTAACCATATCAGAAATACGTTTGTTACTTGCCCGTTATGTGAAACATTAGAATCAAAGTTACTGGTTATCACACTGAAGATATTCAAGACAGTAGAGCTGATTGTAATTGAAAACATATTTATATTAAATGGCAAACACGCTCATTTTTATTATAAAAAAGCATTCATTAGAAAAAAGTAATTCATTTCTTTTGAATTGAATGCAATGTTAGTTTAATTTTCAGAACATTGCCTGGGGCAATGGTTTGACATTTTCTTGAAACTGATCTGATTAGTTCTCAGAATTATGCCAAGAAATGTCATTTACTATGGAAAATACCTTTTTAAGCAGTGAACCTCAAAAAAAAAAAATTATTTTTCTTTTTCTTCACAAATTGCTTTGTGCATTTCAGTGGCAAGGGCAACAGTTAGCTCTAATTGCGTATTGAGCCTGCTTTTATATGATTATGGAATCAATTCTGAATCTTAACAGAAAAATGATATGGATTGAACCAAGTCCATTGTGCTATTTTTGTGAAGGTGACCTTAAAGAATAAGTGTAAAGGCTTTTAAGTTTAAAATTTCAATACTCTTCTGCTGTAATTCTTATGACATGAAGCTCAGAGTTGCCCATGTAGTGTCTCCCTTAAATGAAACAGGCTTTTTCATCTGAATTGGTGGCGAAGGTGTACACTCAGTATGGGTTTTGATGAGTGAAAACATTTAATAAAGTTACATAATATCATTTACAGGACCTGCTAATGTAAGTATTTTGCCTGTACCGTCGTTCAGTACCGTGAAGATTTCAGTGGTCTTACTGGATCTTACTGGACAGTAAAACGCTATTTTGAAGTATGATATTCAAATCGGTATGGTTAAACAGCTGGTAGGATTCCCAGAGCTTAAAAACAAACTTTGATTGTCAGATTTTGTATGGTGCAAAACTTAAGTTTCTGCCAAGAGCAACGTTTTCACATCTGAATCAAGATTTGTGGCTGTTGTATACAACAAGGGCAGCAGAACGCGCTGTCTGGAGGATGGTAATTTTCAGCACTGTAGTGGTCTTAATCGTCCAGACGATTTTGTCTTCTTCATTAAGAATGCATCTATTTTAAAAACTTAACACTGTTAATGATATTTATTATTTAAATCCTCTCCTATATCTTCACTTTTTAATTTAAAAAAAAAAAAAAGCTGGGGATTACTTAAGTAAAACAGTGTACTGTCTCTTTTAATGCAGCTTGCTTTCTAATTAGAGGTTTTTTTCCATCACAATAAATTTGATATATCTCATCACGTTCATTTATCTGTATTTGCTTGCAATGTTTAATGTTGTCATTGTAAACAAAGCACTATTTTCAGAGGACTTCAGGCTGTCCATTAAAAAGAGAAGAGAAGAGAAAGCCAGTTGTTTTTATTCCCCCAGGTTCTGGAAAATGTAATGTGCACTTCCAATTAAAAAAAGTATTCCTATTGAAGAAAAATTCTTTGCAGAGGAAAGAAGTTGCATTTTACTGGTATGCATAGTGCAGGATGCAGCACAGAGCATGGTCTCTGCTAGAAATGAGGGGAGCTCTTTTAAAATTGTTAAAACAACTGTGGACTTACTGTGAAGTGAATTCAACCTTGCACTACGCTTGTTGCTAACATTGATTTAAATGTTCATATGTTAATGCATATGTAAGTAGTTGGATGTGCAAATTGATGTATTTAAAATTCATTCTGACCCCTGTTATCTGAAATGTCTGTGGAATTGTCACTTTAAAAAAAAAGGAAGTATTTTTAGCATTCAGACACTTTGTGACAGAGGTCAGTATCTTTTTCATCCTTCTCTTTAATTCCCAGGTTTACAGATAGGGGAACAGAGAGGAGAAGAGAAAAAACGATTCACCCAAGGTGAACTAAGAAGGGCAGTGATAGGACCCAGGCCTCTGTAGACACAGTCATACGACCTTTCTTATTGCTAATCAAATTCCCTCTCAGGCAATGTTAGTTTTAATTAAATACAACTAGTCCTATCTCTAAGCTTCATTAAGGTGTCATTAAGAAACTAGGGAGATGAGGAAAAGATGTCAGAGTTCCTTCAGCAGGACTTTAAATTCTGTTTATAAAACATAATGTAATTTCATATTCCAGTTTATTTAATTGTTAAGGACAGTGGTTTCTATTGAACCCTTCTGAAACATAAAATTGCTAGTTGTCTTCTAAAGGAGCTTTCCAAATTAAAAAAAAAAAAAAAAGAAAAAAAACAACCAAAAAATTGAATGACTCACGCCCCCTTAAACATGTTCTGGGGCTGAATACAACAAAACTTTTAATTGTGGAGAAAAAATTGCTTAAATACAGTACTTGATAGCCTGGAAAATCATACATGTTGACTGGCATGTAGCTAGATGGAAACTAGCATTTGGGAAAATTTAATGAGTTTTTAGATGCTTTCTTTTCATGCTAAAATATAATTTCATCCTGAAATACTCAAGTGATGGATTTGGCTTTATTTGATATTGTGCTTTTGTTTGGCTTCTTTTTAAAATTTGTTTGTTGTTTAAACATAATGAAGTCTACAGTTTCAGCTTTCATCCACTAGCAGAGGTCTAAAGACAGTTCAGAGAATGGTACGACCCTGTGGGGGTGCATCTCTTAAAGGAAGAAGAGGAGAAAATGTAATGTTGCGAGGCTGTTTAAAAATTAAGCAGTTGAAAACTGTTGACTTTTTCTTAGAAGTGAATCTGCTGCACCATATGTGAGCATTTTAAAGGAGTCTTTTTAATTACACAGTGTTTTAAAATTTGCAACATATGCTTGTTTGTTGGGATGACTAATTGCTGTCCACTAGGTTTTCACAACACTCAACTAGAGCTGCACTCCAACATTGTGGCTTTTTTGTTTTTTAAGTAATAGTAATGGAAAACTACAAGTACTAGGAGGTAATGCAAGGTGGGGACTGAGCTGGCATTTTGCCCTGAAGTTCATGTAGTTCAAATTGCCTGCAGTCCCTGTGAAATTTATGAAGGAACTAAAGTTAATGCTGTCTCCTTAATTTCTTTCGAAATTACTTTTGCAGCTGACTTTAATCATCTGAGAGATGAAGGACAGAGGATGTGCCTTGGAAGTGCATTGGTTTGTTTCTTTGGTTTGGTTTGTTTTTCTCTGGAGGCCAAGCACAGCAAGTGCTACCTTTGTTAGGTGATCTCACCAGCAGAGTGATAAGATGCCTTACCCATGGCCAGTTCCTTCCCTGTTTGTTCCTAGAGGGGATAAAACAGCTTTCATCCGCTTCTGTTCACTGCTTGCACTATCTGCAGAGCCTTTTGTTTTAAGGCATTTCTTTTATGTCTTTGGTAATCTGGGGTCTAAGCAATTGGCCTTGTTAGTGTCCAGCGCCATTAAATTGAGCCAGGGACTAAGGAAAGGCTAGAAGTTCAAATCCAAGCATGGCTGTGATAAACTGTACGTGTTTCCATTTACTGTTGGCACAATTTAAAAACAAAACAAAACAAAAAAAATCCCACAAAACAGCCACAAACGAAAACACTTTTTCTAACATATGCTTCAGCACTGTGCTTTAGGAAGAGATGACTCAAGGAACTGCATCTTCTTTTCTTGCTCTTCACTTTTCTTTGTTGTCTTGGCGTTTTCCCTCTCTGCTTGCTGAATTTGCAAGTTGGCTTTATTTAAGCAGCATCTTACCCCTCTTGGTTTTATTACTCATTCTAAAGATAGGATATGCATTTGTTACATATACAGTAAAACTTAATGAAGTGATATGAAACACTGGATGCAATGATTTAACGCTCCCCAACAATGACACCTGCACACAAAACGTGCTCTGTTTGCGCTGCGAGCATCAGCCATGTTTTGAGCAGACTTGAGTTGTGTTTAAGATACAAGCTGCACTGTGGTTCCTGGATGGAGCCCCAGGGCTGTCTTGTTCTGGTCAGAAACTGTGCAAAAATTAGAAATCTGTGTAATTTTAAAAGTGCAAAAATTATTTTGGATTCTCTCCATGTTTTTCAGAATTTAGGCTGATTTGGGTTCAGTATTCTGCATGAAGCAGATTCACATTAAGGTTCCCACAAACTGTAGGGAGTTACTACTGCAGGTAAAGGGTGAGCTCTTACTTAGGCTTCCATTTAGTTTCATTTGAGCTGATCCCTTCAGGAAGAGATTTCATCAGCTTCACTGCCCTATAGGAAGAAACGTGAAGTCCAAGTCATAGGCTGAAAACTGGGCTATGGTGTGATTAGCGAATGAGTTGGAAAATTCTAGTGACCCAGTCTGCCGTAGGAAATTCATAATCTGAAAGCCTGGGATGCCAGCTCTCTTTTGTCTAAAAACTGTTTCTTCCAAACAGTGTGAAATCTATTCATCCACATGAGTTTAGCATCTAGAGCAAAAGGCATGCCACGGGAGAAAGGCTTAATAGGTATGGGTCTTAACTCTCTCATTTGATGGCATTTTTGCTACTGAAAGCCATTTATTTTCCATTACTGGACACATAAGTATAAGTCATAGCTATGAAATATTATTCTTCATCTATGGTTAGGTTTTACTCTCTGTCTTAATGTATTTCCATTTCTGATGGGAAACTTTGTAAAGATAAGCAACTTGGGAGAAGTTTAAGATTTCTTAATGCTGCAGCAGTGAACAAAGACTTGTTATCAAATGTATTCCACTGATACAATAACTTTGAAAATAGATTTAGTATTTAATGTGAATATTTCTTCAAATAGTAAATGTTCTAAGTTAGTATTTGACCTTATGCAAAAGTATGAAAATTATAATAAAGGCTCCATGTTAGATGACTGATAATTCTGCCCCCTTTCATGCATGTAGTCTGACTGACTTTGTCGGTGCTTCTCATCTAAGTCCTCTACAATTATAGCTGAACAGCACCAAACTGTTGGTATTACGTATTTCAAATCTTTTGCCTACATGTGTTATTTAAAAAAAACCCAAACAAAGCAAACCCTACTCTTTTCCCCCCTTTATTTAAAGCTCCCATATGTTTGCTGAAGTAATCACAGTTCCTGTTTCCAAAAAGCATAAACAGATAAAGAAACTAATGTAGAAGCATTTCATCGGTATGGTGTTAGCTGTTCAAGCTGGATTTGAAAGCTGGTCTCTTGGGATCTCTGCAAGAAACCACTGCTATACTGCAAGTATACAAATGTATGCTTTATTTTTATTGTATATTTCTTCATAATTAAATATAAAAGGGGATACTAATTATGTTCCAGGTCTAATATAAGGTAATAAATTGAGCAAACTAATTGCCTAGTGAATGGAAGTATCCCATCTTATTTAATCATCTAAATGGGTGAATTTTATTGTAGTTCAAGTACAGTTGCTGTAATTCTTTGTATGCGTATACTTAAATTAAAATGCCATGTGTTATAATTTGCTGGTGGTACGAGCTGGGGAAAAAAAAAAATGCCTTAAGGTTTCCAAAACCTGACCTATGAGTCTAGTGATCATTTCGAGAAGTTCTATATAAAATTGCTTGGTCTTTTTGTCATGCATTTTCCATTTAAGTCAGTGGAAGTTGTATGGCTAAAATCACACTGAATTCATTGCAAATCTAGGGCATGCTTAAGGGGCACTTCATCTGAGCAAAGAAATCATTGCTTTGACTGTGGCTATGTTAAGTGAGAGATGGAAGTGAATAGCTTTTAGTTTATTGCTCATTTGAAAGCTGGAGGGAAAAATGGCCTTTGTCTACCTGCCAAGCTCTTCTCCTCCCCTGCCCAGACTTCCTAAAAATGCTCATTTGAAATCTGGCAGGAGTTACCTTTGATTTCTTTCAGTAGCTTTTCCAATTTTACTTTTTTTATAGCACTTCATTTTTTTTTTCTTTTGTACCTGTAGTAAATTTGATCTATTTTTAAAATGTAATAAGTAAAAACTAATGCTGTTTGAAACGGGCCTCAAAGAAAAAGCCACTTAATGATAATTTGATACTTATTTCAAAGTCTGATCACTAAGATGCACTCTTGAGTTGCTGAGTCTGTCTCTGTTGATATATGAACCTGTTAGGTTTCTTTAGGTAAATTTAAAAAGTCCTACCTTTTTGTGTGTGCTATAATGACATCTTATTGCAGATGCAGTCTAAGTGTGTGTCATAATGTTGAAAAACAGTAATTGCAGCTTGTAACAAATTTGTGATCTGTAAATCTGTGGATATGACACCTTATTGTTATGTAATTAAATGAAGACAGTGAAATTATGAAGTATGTTGGTACCTTCAACAGTAGTGCTTTTAGTGCATTAAATAGCTGCATTTGCTCTGAGACCAGCATAAAGAGCAGAAAATAGTTGTTGTTTTCATGGCAGAACAGTAAATAACACAAGATTTTCTTAATAGAAGTAATCATGGGTTTATTGTGGTTTTGCATTCTACTTCTTATTTCCTATTTAATTAGGAATTTTTTGAGCTCCTGACATTACCAAGTAATACCAAGTATTACCAAGATGTCAAGTAGGCAACTCTTGGAGACCTTCTGGAGAGATGTTTTTATGGCAGAAGAGGGAAAAAATTATTTTTTTTTCTCAAAACTATATTATGATAAAGCACTTTTCATACTGAGGAGTTCCAATTAAGTGTATAGCTAACTAAATGTGAACTCTTGCAAAATTCTGCAACTCATTGCAAAACCAAATAAAAATGCTTTCTGAGCAGTGCATCCTGCTAGATGGTGTGGTGAGCATGCCCATTTATACTTTGCCCAGGCAAGACAAGTGTTACTCCCATAGAGTGTTTAATAGCTTTTATGTTTGAGGTTGAGAGACTACTGTTACCAGCAGTAGAGGCAAGAAACAGTTTTCGAAGAGTAGAAAAAGAAGCCAGTTTAGATGAATTCAATCTCTGTTACGGTTTGAACTGGGTTCAGATTTTATTAGTGGGTGTGAAACTGAGAAGGAGGCATTGATGATAGTATTAACTACGTGTTTAAGGGAATAGACTCTACAAAAGTTAAACTTTGGGGTGGCTTTAGTAATGAGTTCCCAAGTGATGCTTACTCTTTGTTGCACTGGTCTTATTTGCTGGATTGTGAGAAAATCAAGTAAAGCATACCTGATACTTAAAGCTCTTTGCTAATTTAAATATATTCTGATAATTGCAGTAGTTAGATATTTTAAGCTGGTTACCTTGAAGCACTATGCTCAATTTCCTTTTGTTTTGTTTTCTACAAAGCATACAAGCAGACAATTATTGCCATCTCACAGATATGTTCTTATCCTTCTCCTGTTCTCCTTCCTCTAGGAGTAGTGAAGAAATGCATACTTTCGTTTGGTGGAGTAGAATTGGTATAATATGCATGGTAGTCTCTGGTTAAAAATAAATCAGTAAAATTGATACCGGTCTGGAGATTGGTGTAACATTATTTACCTATGGGTTGTGTGTCTGTCATCTTTGGGCAGAATCCTCCTTCTGATGACGTTACAGAGAGTCCTGTAAATCAGTGTCCTGTAAAAACTTCTCCCATTCTTTTTCCTTTGAGGGTCCTCTCAGCTGAGTTCTGATGCCGTTTTAGCTATTGCAGTCTTACATCTATCTCCATTTAAATTAAAACAACACCTAATAAACACTTAAATTCCAAGGATATAAAATAAATAAGATGTACTCTTGTGACTGCTGATTTTCTTTCATTAAAATTCTGACCAGAGAAATAGAAAGCTGTAGCAAAATAATGATTTCTGCTTGATAAAGATGCTACTACAGATAATGATGCTGTCAGATGAATGTCATTAGAGTATGAGACATTTTTCAAAAACAAAAGTCAGACCTCAGCTGATGTGCATATTGAGCCAATAAGTTCGTTTTTCATGAGTGTGGAAGGTGCTTGTATTTCCAGTAAGGGTAAGCATGTTAAGATGATGGTTACTTAGAAGAGTTAATTTCTCTTTTTGCCTTCATGATTGAAGAGCATGGACTGAAGTTGTGTGGTTACGAGACCCAGGAGTTCCCATTCGTATGTATCTCTGTGCAATTCAACCTTGTGCTGACAATACATACATGATGGGAGAATTTGGATATGTATGTAGGCTGAGAGTCGTGCTCAAAATGCAGTATAAATGTAGCAAAATACTTACCTGTCACGACAGTATGTGTCCGTGTTTCCACCCTGACATCTTCTGCTGGCAGCCAAGCTTGGAGGAAACGGAATGGTGGTACATGATTGGCAGTTTTCATGAAGGTCAGGGGTCTGATTAAAAGCTGGCAGCTTGTAGTTTGTATATCTCTGTGATGATATTTCACAATTAATATCCATTACAAAGTACTGTTTGAAATAATATGGTACAGAACTGACAGTCTTGGTTGAAAAAAATATTTGATTAATTCTGATAATTTCATAATCTGATAAATTTGAGTTAAGGGGGCAAAAAAGCTTTCTTCATAATGTGATTTAAATACCTTTAAGGCCCTGCCCACAGTATAGGTAAGACATTTTTAGGTAAGAGTTGTCTTCCTAGCAAAACAGCTTTATTTTATATTAGTTCACTTAAATGTTTTTGGAGATATCTTTCATGCAGTTTCAAGTAAACTGCAAAAACAGAATGTTAAGAGTTTTCCAGGTCACCATGCAAGAATGATGTATGTACAAATTATTTTACAGGACTCTAGATTGCAGCATCATTGATCTCAGTTTCAAAAGAATTATGATTGACAAGGTACAGCAGATGTTTGATTTCCGTGAGCTTTTGTTGGATGGTATCGCTATACAAAATTAAGTTTTGAAAGGGTACCCTGAGCTTGTTTTTTAAATCGCTTTGTCTCCTTTTAAACACAAGTCACAAATAATTGCTGTAATCATCTTGGCTTATTCAAAACAAGAAAAAGATAAAACTAGTTTAGCATCCAGTTTAGCTATTTCTGTCTTTGGTGTGGTTTTGGGGGGGATCTAAGGGTGTTTGGGGTTTCTTTGTGGTGGGTGGTTTTGTTGTTGTTGTTGGGGTTTGTTTTGTGGTTTTGTTGTTTGTTTTTTTTAAATGGTGGCATTGTAGTTTTACAAAAAAACATATGTTTTTCTGTGGAGGCAATATTTAATTTAGGCAAACCAGTTTTCTGGAAGTGGCCATGCTGCTAACCCATTTCAGTTTATGATGTAAACTGTAAGTAGATAATTGCATCTTTGGGAGACATTTCATAAGAGTTAATATTTCATAAGGTGATGTGTATTGGATAGGTTTAGAAGATGACAGTCGCCACACTGTGTATACCTCTCAGTAGAATAAATTTGAGGTGTTAATGCTTCCTATTAAGAGAGAAAATGAAGATACTGGCCACATTACCTACATCTTGAAAGATCAGGACCTGAATAGCATCTGGCCAGTGAACGTAGCTGCAGGATGTCATAGCCTGTAGTCAGAAGGAAACCCGGTGAAGGGAAGCCATGTAATTTGTTCTGATTGTAGCCAAGTTTGCACTTGAATTCATTTCTGCCAGCAGCAAATCCCAGAGATATGTATCATCTGCCAAGAATTCCCCCTCCTGGCTGCGGAAAATACAATGCTTGGAACCCGTCAAACACTTTTTTTGGTTGGGTTAGAGAAGGGTAGACAGTCAGTCTTCGAAAAGACATTGCATCCAGGTAATTTGCAATTGTATTGACTGCCCAGCACTGGGTATTTCATATAGAACATGTACTGCCAGCTGTCACAGAGCAGCAACACAGCATAAAATACATGTTGTATTTTTACCCCCCACATGTACCTTGTTATAGATAGCATGATACAGTTTTTACAGCAAAGTCCTAGGCTAGAACATCAGAAGTCACATTTCACTGACTTTTGTGTGTATTAAAAAGGCAAACAAAAAAACCCATCCCTGACTTGCAGGTATCATGTAGTCTTTTCACATTTTGCCATTTAAAAAAAAATTTGTATAGGTCTAGGTTGAACAAATTCATTTTCCTGTCAACATTTTATCAGCCCAAACAACAAACCTCTGTCAAAACATTCTTATCAGCCATGAATAGTATGAAGTTCAGGGCCCTCCAAGAGTACTCACCAAGAATGATGCTTGATTTTTCATCTACTGCCTTCCTTCCCAAAGTAAAGGAGACAGATTTGACTTTAGTGAGCAGAGCAAAAAATGTCAGGTGTAAAAGCAGTCCATGCAAGCTTTCAACAGCAGTAAATCAGTTATCTTGATGTTTCTTAAGCCTTTGTTATGTTTGGGCAATACTTTTTATTGTATATTTGGCTGTATTTTATCAATATTTAAAACATTTCTAAATGTGAAATTGTAGACACTAATATGTGGATATATGTTTGGACTACTTTTCTTTAAATATCCTCTGTAGTAACCAAACTGGTAGTATATTTGGAAGTGATAACTGCTTTGCTAAGTTGACTTTAAATAGTATTACTATTTCTTTATTTGAAATAGAAATGTTATCTTCCTGAATAGCACTTGAGTAATTTATTAAGTGGCAGATATAATTTAGATTAAAAACCAGCATATCTGGCGCTTCCATAGTTAAGGAGGCTCTGAATAGTTCATGACAAGCAGAACTTAAATTCCGTATTTTATGATAAAACATTCAAAGATCTTTATCAGTGTTGTGCTCTTGCAGTAAATAGGACACATTTGAATTAAGTATCTGAACTTTATCCTATGTTGAGCTTAGATTGGCTTGTAAATTTTTTTGGCTGTTGTTATACAGCACCCTACCCTTCTTTTGGGAAAACTTGCAAAATTCCCTCTCTTGATGGTTAGGGCTTCTGTGTGGAGCTGGGTAGATCTTATCTAGGTAAAAGCATTACATCCTCATTGGAAGGTATCAGTGCTGTTGAGAGAGAAAAAGTTTTCCTTCTGCAGAGCCGGCAAGGTTTGGTCCCGCAGAAACTGGGAAGTGACCTTGCAGCACGTTGCCTAGCTAGTAGGAAGAAAAGTGTCCTGGGCCTCATAAGAAAAACCAGGTACAACGTGAATTCTCTTGCTTTGAGATTTTCCTCAGACAAGCCAGAGTAAGTTGCTTTCTTTTGCCTGTCTGCTTGTTTTCTTTCCTCCTCAAGATTGCCTGGCGGAAAAGCCCTCATCAAGGCACTCCTTGCAACTCCTGGCCCGCCTAAGCTTATACTCTGTATTCCAAAACCCTGTGTCTTGCTTTTGCTCCCCGTGCTTATGCCTTCAAGGTCATAATCCGTTGTGTTCCTGTTCCTCTAAGACACAATCTAGTGCATAACCTCAGTGATTATGTTGGCAGGGCAGATGTAATATTAAACTGATGTTCTCCTGAGCAAGTGTAGAGGAAGATACCAAAAATGTAAAGTCATAAAGTTATTCAGGCACAACTTGGAATACATGAATGTATGCAAGGTGGGATGAATGACTGTTGATTTAGTGTTATGATGTGGATTTTTTGTGGTCAAAGTCTTCGCTGTCTTTTTATTGATCATTTACTTCTGGGACAAGGGTAGTCACCAAACAAAGAATATATTTGAGCTACCTTTGCTTTTGCATGTGATTAATGCGTGCTCGGAATAACTTGCAATGAAGTGCTTCAACATGTATCCATACCCAGTATTATTTCTAGAGCCTGTGTTAAAATAGCCTTAAACTTACTGATATGTAAAAGAAATTATGAGCAGATAGTGAAAATGAAGACAAAACAGTACAAAAATTAACTGATATTGAGTAAGGACTATAAAATATGCATTTTATTTGTACTGGATATTGTTTTCAGAATCATAACAGAAGTCTGAATGACCTGTTTGAATTACAACATAGCCTCAAGGTCAGGCCCCAATATTCTTTCAAAAGAAGCAGTGTAGTGTAAATCAACAATCAGAATGGCTTGTGTAGTATTAATGCTGTGAGAAAAGTAAAGGACTTTTGAGTATAGGAGTGTCAAACTTAGAAAGGCATCTGCATGAGTGAATATTTTCAGTGTACCTTAAAGCTGGGGAAAGGTTTCCCCTTAAACAGCGGAAGGTCTTGCTGGGAGCCAAAAGTTTTACCCTTAGAAGTAGAAATGAGACTCCTCACTCCATTTTCGGAACAGTGGTACATATTTCTGTGGTAATTTTTCTTTGGGAAAATGTTTTTGAGAGGGAATCTCAACTGCTGTAAAACTTTTTTACACCTGCTACCTTTGCATGAAGGTGATAAATAAGTTTATCACTGAGTTTACTTTTAAGAGCACCAGTGACAAAACTACTTGTGACAACTTTCTTCTTTCGTAAGGTATTAAGTTTATTGACCATGAGCAACTGGCATCCTGGTTTTTAGCTGTTCATTTCATGTTTGGGTTTTATATTTATATTTATATTTATATTTATATTTATATTTATATTTATATTTATATTTATGTAAGAATATATATATAATGTGCATCTAAAGCATTCAGCAGTCTTATTTATGGAGAACTGCTTGTTTCCAGACTGGGAAAAGAATGGTGATTTTCCTAAGGGAAAGAAATCCTTCCGTTCTCTTAATTGACTGTCTTGAAAAGGGCTGGCAAAATTCAGTGTTCTTCTACATGTGATTCAGCTCGGAATGCCTGCCTTTTCCTCCCATGTAAGTTGAGGAGGTGTACTATAGTATATTTTCGAGCATAATTTTGTTGTGAAGTGCTAGCTGGTGATCTACTGCTACCACTCCTTCCTGTTTCTCTTCTGCATCTTCATTTGTTTCACCCTCATGTAAGGCATCTTAGAAGGAAAACCATTCTTTCTGTCTGGTATTTCTTAGCGGTGATACTGCATATTCCTTTCCCTGTCCTTTTTCTCTATAATTTTTCTGACTGTCCAGACAGTTCTTTGTGGCTTGCTGTTATGGATTGATTTATGTTTTAAAATTTTATTTTCTTATCTTTGGCTTCACTGATATCTCCAGAAGTTCTTGTGCTGCGGATGGTAGCGTTCTACACGTGGCAGAATGTGAAATAATGGTGTGCTGGGCTGGTGAAGGGTATTTCTTCCGTCCACTGTCAATGTGTTTTCTTTATCTTCCTATCTTTAGTAGTTGTCTTACACTTGATACTTTTGCACTGCCATTGCATTCCCTGTGATGCAGGGAAAATGAGGTTTGAAGTGCTGTTGATGTCATCGTCCATAGACGTTTCACGGACTAGCAAGGTGAGCTGTCCTGTAGAATCCTGTGTCACTAAGCTGACTGTGTTTTAGACTATCCATGGGAGAAAGTTTAGACCTTGTGAGGGATCTGTTTCCTGGAATATCAAATAAACAAAATTCATAAATCCCATTCAGTTTGGAAATCATAGCTCTTGAACCATTCACCCTTTTGCTTTTCTCTATCTTTTCTCCCAGAAAGTAACCAGGGGTGAGGGTGGGCACGTGTGGGTTGTTTTGTGGGTTTTTTTTTTGTTGTTGTTGTTTTTTTTTAAAAAAAAAAGAGGCTGAAAACCCACGGTATGGTCCTTTCTTTTTGAATCTGAAATACCTGAAGCATCCTTCCCTTAGATGACCCCAGATCTAGTATCAGCATCGTGAGATACCCTCAGACCCTAAGTAGACCCTCTAGGTGCACTGCATCTTTTTGTCTCCTTTATGTCCTGGAAAGCAATAAATGTTCTTCTGTTTCCCTTTTTTTGTTACCTTTTTTTTTTTTTTTTTCTTGGCAATTCAAGGGCTTGTGTATTCATCAAATTAGAAAACTCTGTTCTTCTGTTGATGCTTTCTCAGTGCTGTTCTATGACCATACTGCTCAGTATGGCATTAATTTTGCACTTGGTTCGAGATAGCTGTAGCTAGTCCTAAAAGACTGCATTCTAGATTCAGCTTATTCAGACATAAACTACTTCCATTGGACTACTGGAAAGACCAAATAATGGGAGGTGACAGAAACCCATCACAAGCAATCGCTAGCTTTGTAAGGTGATGAAAATCTTACTCATCTGCTACATATATGCCAAGAAGAGCAGGAACAGCTGCCTTCTTTCCATACCTTGTCTCAACAAAAACAAAGGAGCCAGAATGTGAGAGAGGGTTTCAGAAAGTGTCTTTTTCTAAAGCATAGACTGTTTAATTTCCAATTTTAAGAAAAAATGGCTAGAGGAGACAAAGGTTGGAGTGCTTGTCTGCTACCTAAAGGTATTGATCCAACCCAGAAATTGTTGTGGGTTGAGGGGTATAAGTTCAGGGCTTTGTGACTTTTTTCTTTTCCTCCTAAGGGATGCTAGGAACAAGGAGGCAAGACCCAGGGGTATCCTCTTCTCTTAGAGGGCTCTCAAAGCCAAAGGTTGGAGAGCTAAAGTCAAAACTAATTAGGTTGTCAGAATTAGTCTGCACTTGAGAATGTGTGGGTGTTTATACATTCATTCATTAATTCATACATACATATAAACATTAAATGTAAAACTAGGAAAAATACTAGCCCCTGTGAAAAGCTGCCAGTCCATAATTTGGGTTTCTTGTGTTGCCAGGGTCATAGCTGAGAGAAGGATCAGGGTCATGTTGTCACAGAATCATAGAGTGGTTTGGGTTGGAAGGGACCTTAAAGATCATCTAATTCCAACCCCCACTGCCATGGGCAGGGACACCTTTCACTAGACCAGGTTGCTCAAAGCCCCATCCAGCCTGGCCTTGAACATGTCTAGGGAGGGGGCATCCGCAACTTCTCTGGGTAACTTGTTCCAGTCTCTCACCACCCCCATTGTAAAGAACTTCCTCCTTACAGCCAATCTAAATCTATCTCAGTTTAAAACCCTTGTCGCTTGTCATTTCACTACAGGCCCCAGTAGAAAGTCTCTCTCCCTCTTTCTTATAAGCCTCCTTTATATAAGGTCTCCCCGGGGCCTTCTCTTCTTGAGGCTGAACAACCCCAGTTCTCTCAGCCTGTCTTCATAGGGAAGGTGTACACTCTAGCATTGTTTGACAAGTTTTGCATACGCAATGATTTTGGAGAATTTTTTTTTTTCCTCAAATAGTGAATGAATTAGGCTGATCAACTATACCAAGTTGAATTTCCTCTTTAAAATAATTATAGCTACAAAACCTACAATCCCGCATAATGTAAATATACATTTATTTAAATTAAAGTATTTTTTATATTTTTAAAAATAAAAATACACTTGACAAATGATCAATTGGAGTAATATCAGTGGGAGTTATTTTTTTAAAAAAGTAATTATTTGAAGTAAGTACATATTTGTAAAGAACTGCAGAGCTAATTTAACTTTTTAATTTGTATTGTTAACAGAAAAGCCTGGAAGGAGAAAACAAATACTTAATAGTATACTGGAGGTATTTTTTCTTAAGTATATAAGCCAATGACTTGCTTCTAATTTATTGATGATATTAAGCATAATAGCTATGGCTATGGTAAAAATGAAATCAGTGTGAATTATCTTCACTGGTGGAAAAGTGAAACAGGGTCAAAACATTACGCTCTAAGTCACAATAAAATCTCTTTCTCTGAGGAAGCCATCCTGGTGGTATTGCTGAATATAACCATGGAGTTTAGTAGTTGAAAAATGACTGTTAGCAGACAAAGTACTGCAAGAAAATAATAGGAAGCCAAGTGAAGCCGGAACATTAAGTGGTGCCGGTTGCACATTGTGGATGTTGGCTGTGCTGGGCTTTGCACTAGGCTCCTGCTGTAACAGCATTTATAGAGCTGAGAGCTTTTCCCTCTGGTCAAAACAGAAGGAAAAAAAAGTGTATTTGAGATTTTCTTTTTCTCCCCAAACAATTGTTAACAGTAGGTACTCCAACTTTCAAAATCCTCAAAGTTACTCAAACTTTGTGGAAGTAATGTCAAAGAGGGGCCTCTGTTTCCTGCCAAAACGGCTTGGTGGGTCAAAATACTGCAGATTCAATGTATAACTGAAGCGGGAAGGGCGGGGGAGGGATTGCTGCCAAATTCTAATCGGACTGGGATCATAAACTGCTTTGGAACAATTGCCCTCCTTTCTTCACATTTGTTTTTTTACAGTGATGCTTTTATGAATTAATGGTGCATCTGTGATTCTTTTATCTTATTAGTACTGCATATGCATACTGTAAATGTCAGCTTAGGTGACAAAGCCAGGGGAACAGTATGTTTTTGGTTGCTTGCCTTTTGCCACTGTATCCTGTCTAAAGGGAGACAAAAGAAAGGACAAAAGAAAGTGCATCTGCCCAGCTTGTTTATATTTTCATGTTCTGTAAATATATGCTAGGTGAAAAGCCAAAATCGTGGTTCTCATTCAAAAGAATTGTCTTTGAGCGAGAGTTTCCTAAGATGCCTCCATTTATTTTGCATTGAAGTGCATGTCCTACAACAGTTATTCTTTTTGTGGAAGCTTGAAAAAGACATGGTGACATTTAAACCAATAGAATATATGAAATTTAAAGAATGTTGCTCTTAATACTGTTACACTGTTTTTTTTTTTTCTTTTTTCTTTTTTTCTCCTCTTTTGAAAGGGATGAATGTGCCCTTCTGTACACGCTTCCATTTCAGGATTGAGCTTTTGAATTCAAGATCTGGATTTTAAATTCTGTTCTGCTTTCAGTAGTGCTGTTGTAAATCTGGAGCTTTTTCATTAGAACTAACGATTTTAACTCAACATCCTCTGTCACAGAGTGCTGCTTTTGTTATATTACCAGTCAGAAACTGATGCAAAGTAGCCACATTAGTTAGGAACCTTATTGACTCACCTATGTAGAGTTAGTTTAAAAAATGTTGCTAGCAATACCTTCCATTAATCACTTTATTTAGGTTATCGGTGTGTTTTCCCTTCAATTACTGATAGCCATCCTTCTGGGACATGTACATCACCCTTCCTTCTACTTTATGTCAGCATGGAGATGAGTTTCTTCATCTGTGTTGAGCCTGTCTATTAAAAGACAAATATAAACTGGAAGTAAACTTTCAGCATGTCCACTAACATCTTAATTTTACTGGAATGAGACACCGTTGTAACACTGTCCGTGTAGTCCAGTGCATAACTATATTTTAACAGACTATGAACTGTATACCTTGTACAGGCTCTGATGGCAGGTGTTACCAGCTGGCACAGCAGTACAGAGCCTAAAAATGGGTTCCATGAGAAAGGAAACCTGATTTCTGGAGTAAATTTTCTTTTGTTTTTAAACGCTGCTCTGGTGCTGGTTTCTGTTGTTGTCAAATTCCCTGGAGAAAAAACGTGGCTGTGTCTTGATCGTTTGTGTAATATCCAAGTGACAGACAGCTTTAAGAACCCAGTTTGGCTACTCTTGTGGTAAGAATTATTTGATGGTCCGGTGTAGCTACATGTTTCCTCACACTGGTGCAGAAATTTACATAAAGCGAATTATTCTTAAGATACACTAAAATCTGAGGATGTTTGCTTTTTGTTTGTTAGAATTCTGTGGAAGACCTTAAGGTATGCTTTTGGATTTGCAGAAAAGACACATTGTGCTAATTCACATGTAAGTTTTGGGTTCATCATTTGCCTCAGTTGGATGCAATAGATATGACCAATCCTGTGAAGGTCCAAAGTTTCTTTTTGCCTTTTTCTCTTGTCCCGTGTCCCCCCGTCTCCCTCCTCAGTTTTCACTTGAGATGTATTCTGTTTGGGTACTGGATTTTCAGTGGCTTGTTTTGAACTTAGGGCAGGAGTATTCAAGAATATTTTTCATTCTTCATTTGTGCCTCATAGTGTAGATTTCAACATTCTTTTAAAATACAGTTTCTACAATTCCATCTACCCTGAGCTGTTGCAGAAAAACTCTACTAAAGTTTATTCTGCAAGCGAATGGTAAAAATCAGTGCCTAGTGTAAGTGCTCTTTTCACATCAGCTTAAGAATATTATTACTTCATCTGTCTGTAGTGTCATAGCCTTGTGTTGCTTGGAGGTGATCCTCACCATGGCCATGTAGACATAAAAGCTTGACCAGTGCTCAAGTAATTCTCTTGACATCAACATACTTCAGCTTGTCAGATGCCTGCCTCGCTGTGCCTTGAGTTACAGCATTGGAAAGCCTTTTTTGTAAACATGTATTAAATCAGCAGTCTAAGCCACCCTCAGAAATGGAGGTTGATAGGTACCTGTTCTGTTGTGAATGAGAATATGTGCCCGCAGCCCATCATCTCAGCTCTGCTCCATCAGATGGGTGGGCTCCTGCTGGCACGGTGACCAGTCTGTCACAACAGGTACGGAGATCACGGGAATTAGAGAGAACGAAATACTGCCGGTATCTCTTCCTCGTGAGCATATGAAGTAAGCAGAAAGGCAAAAGGAAAATGGAAAAGAAGATTGTGTGCCCCTCAGCAGAGGTTAGGGATTTATTATTTTAATTTGGGAAAAAATTAAATTGCAAGTGTATGTGTACTTGAGACATGCAGCTCAAATTACTTGGTCAAGGTCTTGAATTCAGCATTATTAAGAAAGCCGTTCTGTATGTAGCATTACCATGTGCTAACATTCTTATCTTTTACCTGTCATTTCATAAGATTTTTATCCTCTAGCAGAACTCGTATAGGCTGTTACGCACCAAGTACAGGATTTCTAGTCTCATGGAATAAATTCTCAGACAGTTTTGTAAAAGCTGAAACACAAATTTATTCAAACTAGCTTAGTGAAGCAAGTTTTGGGGTTTCTGCTGGAAACAGAACATCTTGTACATCAGACAACCAAATTATGTAGCTGATTATTTGAGAATTTGCATAGAAATAAGAAATTATGCAGAAATCAAAACCTAATGTTCACTGGAGTTTGGACAAGAGCACTAAAGAGACTTGGAGTTGCACAGACTAGAAAATGAAAGCAAAATCTGTGATTTATTCTGCTTCTATTGAAATTACATCCAAAGAAAGATTTCCTTTTTTTTTTTTCTTTTTTCCCCCCCTCCACTCTCTCCTTTTGCATATGCCTCTGAAAGGGAGCATTGGTATCCACTGTATGTGAGACATTGCCCTTTAAATATCAGTGATAGTACGGAGTATATTGAGAGCCACATAACTGGTCGATTTTGAAGTCTGTTTTTTAATGCATTTTTATCTTCCTGAAATGTTTGTTTCTGCACGTATAAGCAGTGCTCAAGTTGATTTTAAGATAAGTAGGATTCCATCTCTATTTTTGTTGAAACACAGATCATGGAAGGATTTTATGCTAAAGGAGGAAAGCAGGCTGTTAGCCTAGAAAAGTATCTGTACTTATATAAAACATGGATAGTGTATATTCTCTTGTTCACTTGTAGACAAAGGACAAAGGTAAGAGACTAGTGCCAGAGAAATTTTAAAGCCACCCACAGGCAGAGAACCAACCGCATTATGTATAACATCAGTGAAATATTTTAGAAAAAATTATTGAAGTCAAACTAGCAATTATTTTGTAAATTTGCTTGTGCCATTCCTAACCAAATGGACAGCATGATACTTGCCTTTGAGTTTCATAGGAGAAAAAATGAGACAGGCTCTCTGAATTAATTTTAACCATGCTGAAATGTGTTTCTTGGGATAAGTACAAAATGTGCAAATCTTTCTGTTTTTAGAAATAATTTTTACGTCTTGCTGCCACTGGATGGATGTGACTATGCTTTTATGGATGTTAGATGATCTTACAGATGTTAGATGAGCTTATGGATAAAGACAGACAATGTAGAAGAAGGTACAAAGGTGAAGGGAGAGGCATTAACTGCTGAAGTAAAAATGATCACGAGAATTCTGTGGGAAGGTGTGTAGGAAGGTCAAATGTACGTGGGCCTTTGAATAAGGTAAACAAAAACTGAGTGTGAGACAGGTGTAACAAAGTAACTTAAGCCATTTAGAAAGGGGATGCATATCCTCCATACTTCAGAAGTATTCTGAGATAAATATGGAGGGATGAGAAAGGTAAACACCAGATCTGGAAAAAGGAAGATATGATAGGCAGGCCTATGTTTAAGCTCTCTTTTGTTGAAATGAAAAGCAAACAACAGATTACAGTGATGCCATGAAGCAGATCTAAAAGGCAGCCCCAACTCCTTACACTTTCAGGGACCTGTGACAGTGTAATTGAACTTGCTATGGTGAAGGTCTAAATAGGCTGGGACATCCCCTTGGGTGGAAAACTTAAAAGGATGTATGAGCTGAAAGCCTTTGAGGATCTTCCTTGTTCTCTAGGTTGAGCCTGAGAAGGTTGTGAAGCATCTGACAAATGACTAAGTAAAACAAACCAGCTTAACTCTTTCTGTTAAGGACAACTCTGTACTTTAAATGTTTGTGTAATCTTTGCTGAGGAGGAAAATATATCAGATTTGAGGGCAAGGCACAGTGCAGGAGCTGACAGCCAAGACAAGGGAGATCATGAAAGGGCATCGTGCAATTAATTAGGGACTATTAGCCTACAAGGTGATAATGGACTTCTTCATAAAGGAAGCTACCTCTTACATTCATACAGCTAAATCATGAGAAAGTAAAAATATAGCTGCAGTTGACAAGCACGGGCTTGTAACAGACAGAATGTGGGATCACTGTGGAATACAGAATTACCATTTAAAGATCAAAAGCAGAAAGAAATGTGTTTATATGAAAAAGGGAGGAAGGAGAAACAAAAAAACCAAACAAGCTCTATAAATACAAACCATGAACTAATAATAAAGAAGTGTTTCTAAATGGAGGAAATTATTGTTGTAAAGTGTGAAATGAAGAATCAGCGAATCTTAGTTCATCCCAGCTATAGGACAGAGGTATAATTTTGTGGGAATTTAAAAAAAAAAAAAGACAAAAGCAGAAAGCATTTCTCTCCCAGCCAAGCCTCTTTACTAGTAAGGTATGTACAAGGTATCTTGGAAAATGGAATTTTGCAGAAATTACATGACTCATCTATATCCCCAGGGTGTGAAAGAGGGTGGAGAAAGAAGATGATTTCTTTATATCAGTCTTAGTGATGGAGAAAAGGGAAATACCAGAATTGCACTAAACAAGCCAGAAGAGTGATTTCCTATAGATAGGTGAAATATTATCATTATATATTGTATTTCACCAGATCTACCTCGCAACTGTATAAAAGTGCTAAATGTTTCAGAAACTTTTAATCGAAGCACTGGACTTTGCAATTGTGTTTTGTTTTTTTTTTCATTGAGAAGATACTTGGAGATTAAATATTCCCTGAAGATGAATGCATCAAAACTAGCATGAGGTTCTCGCTGCATAGTGAACGATAATGGGGATGTCTACCCAACATACGACAGCTCAGCATTTCCCTAAGAAAAAACTGAGCATAATGAACATTTTGGAATCAAAGCAAATCCAAAAGCTTTTGTGGAAGTGGATCTTGTTCACTGTTGGAGGGACACAGACAAATCCCTGTTCTTCAGTGGTTTTCTCCAACTTGAGTGTGTGTGGATCCTTTGCAGTGAAAGGATGTGAGCCAATATGCTAAGATCATCTTCTATGGCTTCCCATTCCTTCTCTGATTTGTCTTTCAGTCTCTTAACCAAGAGACTAGAAATTGTTTTCAGATGCTGATCTCCTCAACAGGATCCTCCTTCAGCTCTGTCTTCAGTAGGAAGGCGCTTTTCTGGGTCTCTGTGTGTCAGCTCTGCTGGAAGTCTTCTTATTGGTCTAATCGGTCCTGCTCTCTGCCTGGTCTCATTAGCTGCTTTCAAAATGACTGGCTGCTGTCAGCAGTAATTTCGTTATTTCTCTCTGTCTTGTGTTAATCTCCTGACCACACTAAGTGCAAGTCACCTCATGGCAGTAATAAGTATGGCCGTTTACCATTTACCATAAGTAAATGGTTTGCTTAGTGTATGGTTTCCAAGCAGATTGATAGACTTCCCGGGTGGACTCCTTTACAGTTCTACAGTCTCTGGACTGATTGATTTTTACCAAAAATTGACTTTGTAAGCACTTCCTTTAGGTTCTTGAAGTACAATTTCAGCATACAGAAGGATATAGATTTCTGTCCAATAATGTTTTTGTCTTACTATCTGATGAAGACATTAGATTATAACTGTTGATATCCTAGACTTCATTAGCTGTTCTCCTGATCTTTGCTAATTACATACTAGTTCTTTTCAACTGAGCTATGTATTGTTTTTCTTCATCTCTAATAACACTGATTGCCTGACATGCTTCCCTTGGATATAGTTGCTGTTATTCATGTTGGAGATTAGCTTTATTCTTGTGACTGTGAACACCAATGTTTTCTGGATCATTATGTGCTATGAAATATAATGCACACTTTAAAGTCGGTGCAGAAAAATGAGGTTTGAGGTTCAGAAAATATTTGTACAAACCTTAACTCAGCACGTAACAGATCCCTTCTTTACCTGGACTGGAAAAATTGTGGCTGTGTACAGGTACACATTTACTAACAAAGGGCTTTTTTTAAAAAAAAAAAGTGTATGAAGGTTTTCTAAGCTTGTGTGATGCTTTGTCAGTTCAAAGAAACAGAGAATTCACAATTTAAAATAAAAGCATATAATAAGATTTACAGTGAAACCTGATATCTGGGGAAGAACCTTTCTTTAGAAGACTTTTGAACAATTTGCAGTACTTTGTGGTATTTATTTTTTTCTAAGGTAGCTGCTTCGTGTTAGTTTTGGAGGTCAGTATTAGAGAAGACATTCCAGAATCACTCATCTTTTTTCCATTATACCAATTTTTATGTGTGCTTTGCTGAGGTTCTCTTTTCAGAGTAGTCTGCCCAACCAGCTGATCTCAAGGCTTGTAGTTGTAAAGGATAAGGAAGCACTGTCAATACTAATAAGCAAATAATGAGCATGGTAAAATGCCTGGTTTTTGTTTTCTCTTTTTCTTACCGAAGTCACCAAAAAAAGGAAGTGTTTCGAAGCAGCACATTGTGGTGCTGCTTTGCAAGTTGTATTCAATTAAGAAAAATAATACTTCACATCTGTTAATGCATTACAAAACATTTACATAGGCTTTTGTAAAGCTTAGCTCTGTAAGAAGGCTTCATTGCATGTACTCATCTTTGTTATGTACAATCTTTGTTATGCGTCTTGGTGTACCTGTTTTCAGACTTCAAACTGTTCATGACTGAAAAATTTAGTTCCAGAAGAGAGAATTCATATAGTACCAATTCCATATCTCTGTAAATCATTGCAGTATCACCTCTTCTCAATATTTTTTTTCCCCAAGGTGTCTGCACTGTGGGCAGGAGGAGACTTTTATAGGAAATGGAATAATTCAAAGCTCTGATAATGGAGTGGTCTTTTATTTTCAGTCCAGCAGTTTGGATCTAGCTGACCATCATTTATCAGTTGGCAAATACTGATGAAAGTCTGTGTAGGACAATACAGAGCAGGCAGCAGATTGTGCACCACTGTTGATCCTGATGTCCCTCTCACAATCTTGTGCAAGAGACCACAGGTTCACCGAGTGTAGATAGAGCTTTTTTCTTGCTCAGTGAACATGGCTCCTTCCTTCGTACTGGGTACGGGTGTCACGATCCACTGTTGGGTTGC
Organism: Phalacrocorax aristotelis; assembly: GCF_949628215.1. Classification (NCBI taxonomy): domain Eukaryota; kingdom Metazoa; phylum Chordata; class Aves; order Suliformes; family Phalacrocoracidae; genus Phalacrocorax; species Phalacrocorax aristotelis. Next base: position 88,067,257 of record NC_134277.1, read on the forward strand.
ACGAACCCCCTTGCTTTCTAACCAACCTCAGATAATTCTGGGTGGCAAGGGGCAGCTGGGCTTAACTTCTGAGTGATGTTCAATTGGATGTGTTATCGTGACCAGGTTTGTTGTATTCTCGGGAACAGAATTAAGACTCAGAACGGAGTCAAGTGCCAAGTCACTTTATTTGGTCACCAACAAGTACGCAAGAGAAAAGGAGAGAAAGAGGAAAAAAAAAAAAGAGAGAGGGAGAGAGTTCCAATAGCTACCACCACGGATCTGCGGCGTCCCGTCAGTCCGATGTCTCGTCAGTCCGGTGGGGGAACGTTCCAGCTGGTCTCCGTTGGTTCTGCCTTTTATAGCATTGTCCCGTTACGTAGTCAGTGAGCTGGTTTGCATAGTCACACCTCCCACTCGGCAGTGGGGCCCATGCGCAATATCATCACTAGAGGGTACTCAACGGTTCCAGAGGGTTCCAGGGGGTCCAAGACCCCCTCCCATCTGTTGTAAGATGACCCTGGGGCCAGGCGCATGTGCAGAGGACTAGGCCTATGCGCTCCGAGACAACAAGATATAGATATATATGTTCCTGCTGGGTAGAACTTCCTCAGCTGCTGTCGTGGTGAAGCCTTGGTAGTCAAGCCGTTCTGCTGACAATGTTGAGACAAGTTTCTAGTCCCTTACAATGGGCTATCTCAGATAGGCAGAAGCTTTGTAATGCAGCTAGAGTTTTGAAGAGAAATGATGAGGAGTCTGGTTTTCTGTTGTGTAAGTTACGTGTGCTCAATTACCTTCGTGCTCAGAGAATTATTATTTTTAGTATATAAATTCTTCATGTAAACAGTCAAGCAAAATCTCAGTTCTGAGGAAACCTTTGACATTACAACTATCAGATTAAATCTGCATTCTCCATAACATGGTATAATCAGTGTGTTATTTGTATTCTGTGTACGTATAACTTTGCTTACCCTGAATGTGCAATATAAAAGTAGAATTTTAAGTAATATGAATATCATTTACATTTCTTTTTGTTGCAGGTTTTTGTTTTGGACCTTAGTTTCAAGGTATCCAGTCCTAATTTCAAAAATTATTCTGATTTTTTAAAAAATTACATATATCACCCCGCAATGTGTGTCTGAACACAAAAATAAAATATTGAACAGAAAGTTATGTCAAGGATTTGTTGTACAGAAACAGCTCAGTTCACATCCACCAGCTCAAATAGAGCTTAATAATGTGCGATTGTTCCAGTTGGTGTGCTTCTCTAATGTGACAGACTAATGGCATCCTGCCTTGTAACTCCTGAGCACCAGCCCTTCTGAAGAAGGCAACTTTGATTCACTTAGCATGTGCTCTGGTCTTGCTCCATTGCTTCCTGCGAGTAATTCTGCGTATTTTGCTGGACACTTCTGCAATTCTTGGGGCATGGAGTGCTTGGGAATCTTTTTTGCTTCCTTTTTGTGTATTTGCAAGACCTAGCATTTTTAGTAGGTCATGGTTCTTGTCCTGTGTGCTGGCTACATTATATGCCTAAACAGGCAAGGGAAAAAAAACATTTTTTTTTAACGAAATGAGAGACTGAAAGTCTTACGTGGTGCTTTTTAAGTTATAGAGGTTTAGTAAAATAGCTTAGCATGTGAAACACAATTTTGAAACAGTATTTGTCCAAGTATTCTTGAATTTACAAATGTTCTGTTTAAGCAATACAGTTTGTATAAAAAGGAATTCTAAATTAGTAATTTAGCAAAGTGTTTGATTGTGTGGGATGTTTCAAAAATTATATTCAAATTCCCTGTCAGACCCTTTAAAAAAGGAGGGATAGAAATCTGAATTTCCTTTCGTAGAAATTGTTTTGTCTCCTTGCTCACAATAGATCAATTTATCAGTAGCATAGTCCTGAAGCTGTCAACATGCTTGCCAGTATCAAGGTTGCTTGGTCTGTCTTTTCATATTCATGTTGCTCAATGTGACTTCTGCTCTGCTCATTTTTTTTTGTCCATTTGGTTAGTAAGATTTGGTTTTGAGCCTTTTCAGCTTTCCATAGTTCATTGCTTAGATCTCATGTAACTTGCAGTCACTGAGGGGTTGCAGTGCTCCTTTGGTTATGCACAAAGTCCATTCCATATCTGCACAGCATGGAGTGAAAATAAATGCCTTGTTTCCCTAGCGAGCTCTGGTGTAATAAATTTTCTCTGATTTAGGCGTGCGCTGGGAAAACAATGTTTTTCCATGAAAACTATGTATATTTTCTCTGTATTAAGATCTTTATATGGCATTTCTCTCTTGTTTCACTGTGTTCTGGGAATGGAGGGCTCAATTTAGTTACCCTGACATAGGTGCCTAATGCCGTTTGAGTCGTCCCTAGTATTTCTGGTTCTGGCATAGCAGATAGGATACAGGACCTACAAGAGATTCCTCCCGGAGTGCCACCTGGAGTCCAGGCAGGATTACCCAAAGGCCTCTCAAATGGCAGTAGACACCCATGGTTAGATTTAGTGCAGTTATTTTTGAACTGGGTGTTACAAGAAGTCAACATGAAAAAAATTAAGAACGGCTGTATTGGATCAGACTGAGGGTCCATTTAGCCCACTCTCCTGTCCCTAACAGTGGTCAAAGACAGATTATCAGAAAGGAAGATCTGAACAAGGCAAGTGCACAGTACATATCTTTTCAGCACACTATCAGCCTCCGGGACTTTTCAGAAACTGTGGCTCTGTGGGTTTGTTTAGTAATCTCGGTGCGTTTTTCCTCACACGAAACCACGTGCTTGTTTAACAAGTGCAGGATCATTTCACAAGGACTTCAACAGCTCAGTGATGTACAAAGAGCCCTTCCTTTTGTCTGCTTGGAATTGACCACTCACTCGGTTCATCTGCTGTCCTTGCTTGTTCTAATCCCCTGTTCGCCCTGCCTGCATCACCCAGGATTTTAGAGTTTTCTCATTCTACCCCTCAGCCCTGTCTTTTCTGAACCAAAGAGATCTGGCATGCATCATTGTTCCCTGTGTGGGGACCATTCTGTGCCTCTGGTTGTCTCTGTTGCCCTTCTCTGCCTTTCCAATTCGGCTGTACATTTTTAACGCAGGGGAACCAGAGCTGCTCACACAATTCAAGATGCAGATCAACAGTTGCTGGTTATTGCCCAGTCATTCAGTCTTGTAAGGTCGTCTGCAGTTCTCCCTAATTAGCCATTTTCTGTAATACATTCAGTTTAGTATCATTAGCAACTTTCATTACCTCCTGTGATCCAGAAGAGGGAATGAGCGGTATGAATATGTTAAACACCCCAGCTCGCAACCCAGCTATCTCTGGGAATCTGTCAGTCCTTTCTATAGGAAGAGGTTGTTCTCTCTTTACTTTTGTTTGTTCTCTCTTGTGTAATTAGTCACTCACGAAGGGACCTTCCATCCTATGTGATATCTCTCTAGTTTACCCGAAAGCTTTCAACGAAGGACTTTAGAAGGGCTTTGGCAGAGGCTGCCACAGCATCCTTGTCTCCAGGTTGGGACTTGACATCCCAGATGAGTGGTCTACTAGATGGATGAAAAACTGTCTGGGTCGTCAGACCAGGGGTGTGTCTTGTGCCCTTGTCTTGTTTAATTCTTCATCAGTGACATGGAGGAGGAGATGCGTGGCACTCTTGTCAAGTCTGTGGATGACAACAAATTGTGAGGTGCAGTCAGAGCGCTCAGAGGCCTGGCTGCCATACAGAAGAGCCTACACAGGCTTGAAAAGAGGGCTGACAGCGACTTTGTGAAACTCTCAAGGGCAAATAACTTAGCCTTGAGCCTGGGATGGACAAACTCCCACCATTGGTACATCCTGGGCACTCGCTGGCTGGGGAACAGCTCTGCTGAAACAGATCTGAAGGTTGTGGTAGACAGCAACCTGCACATGAGCTGGCAGGATGCCTTGGCAGCATTAATAGGGGCTACCTTTATAGGAGCACTCATTAGACTGTGCCTAGACTACCATGCACAGGATTGGGGGACATCCCAATACAGCAAAGACATTGATAAACTGGGGCAAATGCAGCAGAGGGCCTCCAGGCTGGTCAGTGGCGAGAGCACTTGCTCTGTGAGGAGAGGCTGAGAAATGGGGCTTGTTCAGCCTGGAAAAAGAGATGGCTTAGGGGAACCTAGCAGCTGCTGCCTTTTACCTGTGAGGAAGTTATCAAGAAGATGGAGGCAGGCTCTTTCACTGAGATGTACAGCTGGAGGTTGAGTAAATTGAGAGGAGATATTTTGACTTGACTTAAAGGGGAAAAAGTTCATGAAGCAGTGGAAGAGACCTTCATGTCTGGATGTTTCAAGAGCCAACTGGACAAAGCCCTGAACAACCTGGTCTGAAGGTTGATCATCTCGCTGAAGCAGATCATCCTGATCTGCTTTGATCAGGATGTTGGATAAGAAAACGTGCTGAGGTCCCTTCTGATGTGAATTATTAAGTCTGTATGATCATTGTTCATATTATACTTGCACATTTATTAACATCCACCTTCTTACTTGCATGTTTATTAATATCCAACTTCTTAGCTAAAACCAAAATAATGTTTTTTAAAAATAATTATATTATGGAGAATAGATTTGTTCATATTGTCATTCAGCACTCATTTGATTGAGTTCTTACATTTTAATACACAGACATAACTAAAGAACAGGTAAAAAAAGTCATTTTTGTAAGGGACTTAATGTCATTTTTGTAAGGGATTCTAGTTAGGAATAAATCCTCCTCCCCTGTGCTTGGAGGAGTATTATATCATCTTCATTTCAAAAGGAAAAAAACCAATCAACTCCATCATAAATGCTGCATACTTTGCATAATTATTTTTGTACTGAATTTGCATGCACATATATTTCTGCTGAAAACTAATGTATGAAAAAATCTCCCATGATACTTAATTCTGTGTATGAAACAGAAAAGGTATAGGGAAAGCTTGGATGTTTTCATGTCAGGGACAATTTCTAGTACTGGATATTTATACTCATTTTTCCAGAAGAAGTTTTGAATAACCTTGTGATTATATAGCATTTCCCTGATGAGCTTGTTTGTTGGTATATTTACTCTGCATCTCAGATGTAATTCATCTCACCTAATTTTAGCTACCTGAAAAGGTAGTAATTGAGTTTAAAATAGTTGCCTAGGCACCCGCTACAGGTAATAGAGATGATTCCTCCTCTCCCCAAACATGAGTCATCCTGTCTGCCTTAGCAGCTTGTCTTGTGACAGAATTAATCACTCTGCAGAAGCACCTGTTTTATCCTAACTAGGAGGAGACTATGGGCAGCTAGCTCTTACAGGACAACTAGTTCTATATGCTTGTTTTGCAAATCTCTGCATCCAGACTCATTCTGTATTATGTTTCTCTTCCCGAACATCATTGAAACACCTTGGAGAAACAGAGGTGAGCCCAACTGAAAAAAAGTTTATCTTAAACTCCTTAAATCCACCTTGGGGCTGTTGGTAGCTGATGCAGATTTTCATTTCTGTGGAGCATTTGGACTGTATCCCAGCTGGAGCCCAAAGTGCAGATATGTACCTGGTGGGATGACTCATTGGAAACATGAAGTCGAAAACACAGGTGTCTCTATTTCTAGAGATACAGACTGGGTTGTTTGCAGGGGGTGTGGATTGATGGTGCCTGGTTTGGGGTTGGGTTTCATGCGTGTGTATATGTGTGGTTTTTCTTAATCTTCCCCTTCGCTGGATATAACCCAGGAAACATTACTTCCCTTCTTACTTCAGTACTGGAGTCTAGCAGCAACCTCAGAGTTGTCAACAAAAGACAGTGAAGCAACATTTCGCCTTGGGCCACATGCTAAATTTGTGCAGGAAGTGCTCATACTTCTATTAAGCTTACTTCTGACTTATGTTTTCTAACGACTGGTAAGAAACGTAGGCTTATCTATATATGATGTCTCTACTTCATGGGCCAGAGATATATTTAAGTAGGGTGGGTATCACTGGGAGGCTCTGTGGAAACTGTAGAAGTGATGCATGTGAGACAAGTCTCTGAACGTGTTCTGGAATTTCCTTTTCTTTTGCTTCTTTCTCTTGATTAGTATCTAGACCCAACAGATTGACATTGGATACAGGCCTCTTTTCTTCTTGGCAATATGTGAGTGCTTTTCAGGATAGGTCAGATATATGAGTTTGTATCCACTTCAGATTAAATCAGATGAAATCTGAAGTATTACTTCTTTCTTTTCTTTCAGAAAGTAATTGAAAGCAAGTTCTTTCTTCTAGCGGCAGAATGGAGCATACTTCATAGAAAACTCATGTAATTCATAAGCACCTGTAAAAGCCCAGCTTGAACTCATGGGTTAAAGGAGATAGCAATAATGCCTAGCATCCAAAGACTGCCTGTAGCTGAACAATGAATGTAACACTGGATCAGCTCAATATAGAGAATTTATCTGATGATTTAAGGTATAGGACAGAAAAGAGCCATCTGTGCTGTTAAAATTTATCTTTGGTGGGCAACCGCGTAATAAATGTTAAGTCCAGAGGATTCATTAGAATAACTGTTCTTTTGGAGTTGTATATTCAAATACCTTTAGCAAATTCTAACACTGTTATTAAAGTAAATGGATAATCATGAACACAGGAAATGAATAGTTATTTCTAGCCTCGTACTGTGTTTGTGTCTAGTATTTTCACTTGGTAAATCTTGCAGATGTTTGCAGATCATAAAACACTTATTTGATGCCTATTTTAAAGGGTTTTAAATGATGCTTTTATGTTTTTAAAGAGCTGTGGAGGGTTTGGGGGTTTCCTTGCCTTTTTTTTTGTGGACTTTTTTGTTTTGTTTGCTTTTGAAAGTGAACAGTGTGGGAGGGAAGCAGTCGTCATTAATATTAGGAAGTGGCCACGAAGAGATGATGAAGCTTGAACTGCTTCAGCTTTTAGTCACTGTAAAGTGTATGAGGGGGCTTCAGAACTGTGAATATCCATTGCTCCTCCTAGCTGCCTTTTTTTGCAGCCTAGTAAACTTCCAGCTGAGTTTCTTTTTCCTGTGCATGTTTGGACTAACAAGCCTGAAGTCTCTTATCAAATAACAGTATCAAATAACTTATGAATAATGGGTCTGAATAATTTATTTTGTAGTCAGGAAATAATTGCGTAAGTTAAATTCTGTGCCCGTTTGATTGAGTACCTTGAATTCAGTAGAGATCCGCGTATGATGTTGTTATATTTTAACCTTGTCTTTTCTTAATTTGTACAGTCCTTAGGCCAGTGGATCCTCAGCTGCCACTGAAGGCTCTAGATGCTCCTGTAATACAAATAATAATTTTGCTGCTATGCCCTGTAGAACGTAAACCCTGCCAGAGCTTCCACTTTTTTGAGAGACTTTTTTATAATGCAAACAGCAAAAGATACTTTCCAGAAATACAATTCTTGGAAATGCCTGAACTGTTTAAGACTGGGGTGTGTATGTGCTTAATTATGAGACAGCTGCTTGGATGGAGTATTTCAGCCCAAACTGAGCTTGTGAAAAGTGTAAGAGGCTCAAAATAGGACCTTAAAATGAGAAGTGCTAAGCACTGCTAGCTCTGCCTGTAACTAAAAGAGAAAGCTAGAAAGAAAATTGTGAAACTTTCTCACCAGCTTTACATTTTGAAATAAGTGAATTCCACCAGAGCCATTTTTGAAAACTACTTCCAGCAAACTTAACTCCCTGCTGTTGCTGACTGCTTTCCTAGAAGCTGTGATGTCTCAGGTCTGCGCTGTGCACCTTTCCCCTCTGCACCTGCTTGGCTTCAGGAGGCAGTGCCTCTCACCTTGGCTGAGGGTGGGAGAGGGAAGAGGGGGCAGAGGGAGGATTGGCACCTTCTTTCTTGGCTTCCTGCCCAAGTCCTTGGCCTCCTCCCCAGAATCATTGGATGTATCCCTGGCAGTACATCCCTGAATGCTTAACTTGTGCAAACAGTTTTTTAAGATAGAGAAACAGGATTTTCTGTTATGATGTGTAATTTGACATAAATACAGTTTAGGTTCTGTAGATCTAAGTAGATCAGAGCATCCTGTAAATACATTAATATAGTGTGTATGTAGTTGGTTAAAACTAGGTAACGTAGACAGCCGAAACAGACATTGGAAAACTTCTGTAACTTTAAGCAATTATGTGCATATCTTTGCATGTGCAGTGAAATATATCTGCTTTGGGTGGATGTTGCTGCTGTTCCAGCCACTTAACAGTGCAAAGGAATTAAATGGCGTTTTAACTCAACATCACAATGAAAATGGGGGACAGCAGTTGTTATACTGTTCCAGTTTACCCTGTATTATATTCAACAATAGGCAGTGAGGCAATTTTAAGGACTAAAACACTTCAGTAATTTGGCATTAATTTTGTTGAAGAGTTAGACGATAGTTCTTGTTTGAAAATTAAATTTCTGAAAAGGAGTGGTTAAAAGAAGTCGATCTGCATGGAGACTGGGATTGACTACTACAGAAGTAGTCAGTCCATGAAAGTGTGTTTTAAAAAACAGAAAGGAGTAGTGTATCTTTGTAGGGCTACAATACATGGGAGAAGTAGATGCTAGAGGATATGCACCAAATTGAATATATTGATTTCTTTTCTGTTACCACTAATAACTTTGATTTAGGAAAATAGGGTTACAGAGTGTTTAATAAAATTCTAGAACAGACAAGTCACAGGCAATTTTCAGTTCTGTGCAACTAGCAGGTTTAAATACAAGTTACTGAGGGGAGTGCTGACTTGGTGCTTATGCCTAGTTGCCACTACAACTTCATTATTGTTTCTGTTATCTTAGCATATCCTTTAATAATAATGGCCTGTTGTTTAGGAACCAGATTCTGCACTGGCATATGTTCTTGGTAAGTTCTGTCAAAGTAAATGGCCCCTAGGAGAAGACAATGATTTTAGAGTATTGCAAAAGCAAACCCTAGGTTTAGGCTTTTTAAGAACATTATTGCAAATTCACTTGCCTGGAATTCTTGTAGGTGCAGTAAAAAAGTAATCATTATTAGATTGAAGGCCAGTGTAATGTTGCTATGTTAGTGGAGCTATTTATCCTTATCACTGGAAAAAGGGTCTAGTATCTCCTTTCTAGGAAACTTTGTGGCTTTCCAGGCAACATATCCCTGACATTGAAGGAAGAGATTTGATTGAACTTTGGACAGTGCAGTGGGGACCGTTCCTTTAGGTGAGTTACTATGGCATTTCACTGTTTTAAGAATCACATTCTATAGTCTGTTGGTGCCAGGTGAGGTTACTTTTCACCTCTGGTCTTGTAGGTGAAATGGCTGTGGGTGAGCAAGACGTGACGTACGTTCTTCACAAACACAGTTCAAACCATCAGTCTGAGTCTCCCTCACACTTAAGTCTATTCAGCTTGTGTCTGGAGAAATGTTGTATGTTTTCTTCTTAAGCAACAGCAGAATCCTTATGATAGACTACTTTCCATCTTCTGTCACTTAGCAGCAAGAATATTTGATTGAACATTTTCTGCACTTCCGACCTTGCAAGTTGCGACTACCACTTACAGTTACTAACTTCTCTCTGCTTTTTCTATATGCTGATCTAAGCGTCCCTGTCGATATTTGAGATGCTTTATGCTGTGTTGCACTCTTTGGTCACTCTCTAGTCTTTCTAGACTACTGCTGAACAGGAAAAAAACATTTCAGAAAAATTAGTTTCTTAAAACAAAGTTTCAGAGTCCCTTATCTGGAAGGATCAAAGGATGAGGAATTCCTAGCTGGTGGTGAAGGTGGGCAGGGGTTCTTAAATGACAGTTGGCTCTGAGGGCGCTATGCAAAGGTTTAGGTGTGCCTGTATTTCCACCCCCCCTCAGTTTTTGCTATCATTTAACAGATTATTCAACTTGGTATGTTGAAAACAGGAAGAAGAAAGACTTAATATAGCCATTCCATTACAAGTCTTGCAAGTGATGTGTTCCTGTCCGATATATTTTAAGAATATCCTCAACATGTGTATAAAGATAACACTGTAAATTGAGACCTTTTTAAAGTGACAGAGTGAAGACTGAAACTATTAGACTGATTACAGTCTTACACAACTTAAACATATTTTTTTTTCTTTTCTGTCAGTTAGCTATCTCCTGGGTAAATGCATTTTTTGGCCAGAAAGAAACTAAAATAGATATTACATACTGCATAGGGACCCTGGGTACGGTTGAATAATTATGTGAGTGTTTGAATACGTATGTGAGGGGATTAGTAATTTCCAAACTTTTCAGACAGACTAACTGAAAAGAATATGCAAATGATTGTTCTCTCTATATCACCAGACAAAACATACAGCGTCTTATTTTATGTACTTTACTGTAAACTGCTCAGTTAATTCCACAACATCTGGCCATAGGTTTTCAACCAAACAGATTTAGAAGAGTCTTATAATGATTATCATTGTTGATTTAAGTATATTCCAGTTAAATCCAAACTTGCAATCTTCATTTGTGTATGTAAAGTATATTTTGTAAAAAATTATGCATTAATGCAAGGACTTCTGCTTTCTGGCAGGCAGAGATCCAGAAACAGTTTTCTACGCTGCTGGCTTTTTTTAATGTTTGTGTTTCTAATGCACTTTATTAGTTGATGGTTCAGCAGCAATTTCTTTCAACATTTATTTCTATGAAAATCCAGATTCCATGCTTAGGAGCACACAAAATATTCCTCTGCATGCAGTTTAGAAAAATAGGTAGGATTGTACAATTTAATGGAGAAAACAAAACAGAAATTCCATCAGTACATACTGTCATATACCTCAAAAAAGTTTGACTCTTAGGAGAGCTGGATTCAACTTTCATCTACTTTAGATTTCCATTGTGCCTTAGGTGAGATACTTGGCCTCTTTGTGTCTCTGCACTCTGTAAAAAGGGAATAGTAGCATTTTCTTTTCTCAAGAGTACTGGGATGGCTGATATAGTAACACTCCTTATACACTTCCACTTTAAAATAATGAGGTAGGACATACACATTACCTAAAGAAAGTTTTCCAGCATCTCAGATGCACAGAGCGTCAGGAATGCCATTGAATTTTGTGGTTAAACTAGGCAGATCCTTACAAATCTGCCATCTCATATTAAAGGTGTATTTTTTTGTTCTTTTTTTTTTTTGGTAACAGAAGTTTATTTTTCATGTTTACTTAGCCGAGAAGTTTCTATTTTCTCATTTGTATTTCTGTAAACTTGTCATTTCAGCTATACATTTGCCTTTTCATGTGACCAATTTAGGAGTTACAGTTTTATGAGCAATCATGCACACAAAGAAAACTACGGCATTGGTACAAAGTCCATGTATATGCTAAAGCAGAACTGTATGGACAAAATTACTTTGTCTTCTCTCAAACTTCATAGCATTATACTTATTGCTTTCATATGAACATATCATGTGTCTTCTGATCTAAAAGCTGTGGTTTTTCTTCTAATAAAATAATTTTTAATAGAAAAAGAAAATTTATATAAATGTATATAGACAAAGAAAATTTATTTTTCTTACAGACTTTAACTAAAACATTTTCACTTGCCAGTGCTCAGGTATGACTATTTATTAACCTGCTGATTAGGTGAGAGAGAGAGAGAGAGAGAGAAGGTGAACTAGACTTACAACAAGCGTAGAAAAAGAGCTGTACAGGTATGATTTTAGAATTAGTATATTGGGAGCAACGAAGCCCTCAGTTTAAAAAGTATTTATGATCAAAACCTTTTGTCAGGAAAGCAGGTACTAGCCTGCTTGTGTTCTAATTTTTCCACTGATGATGAAACTGGGAGAGTCAAAATATCTATCATATGGAGCTCAACCCTAGAAGATCATGTGGAAAGAACATTTCTTAAGCAAGCTGAAAGTGGTCAGTAACAAGGCTAATTATTTGAAGGAGGAATAGAGATTACCTAAATGACATGACTTGGGAGTGGCAAACAACTGAGTACCATGAGAAAGCAGAAAGCTGGTGTGGGCATCCAGCAGAATCAAGTTCCAGCGTAAGAAGAAGTGTTTTTGCACTTTGGCAGTATAAATGTAGAAACATAACAAGCAGATTAGAAAAAGCTTAAGAAACAAGAAAAGGCCTAAAAGTTAATGAAAACTTTCTAATGTCTGGAGCAAGAAGCTTGGCAGCAAGTCTGTAGGGATAGCAGTGAACAGGGGCAGTAGAGATTGTTGCCATTTACAACCAAATAACAGTACGGAGACTTAAATGGATTTGGATACCAAAACACTTTTATCACATATATATGCAGTTTTAAGAATTACGTGACTTCTCAGTTCCATGGGAAAAAAAGACTTGGTCCAGGAGAAAAATCTGGGCAGGTTAGTGTAGTGGTTCCTTACACACCTTCCCTTTTCCATGGGGAAAGAGCACAGTCCAGGAGAGAAGTCAGGTGGGACAGCACAGTGTTTCCAGCTGGGCTGTGTGCACACCTGCTGTGGGGTCGTGGGGGCCCAGCGTGCGCTCTGGTGCTCTCGGGTCCTCTGAGTGGTGATGAGATGGTCCCAAATTCTGGTGCAGGGTCATGAGGTTCTCACCTCTCTCCTTTGTACTCTGGTTTCCCACAATATTAAGAATCCTTAGTTACAGGATTGGGCAGGGAATATGGCGTTGGTCGTTAGTCCTTTGAGAAGGTGCTCTTTTCTGATTTGTGGTTGCTGCTGTTGCTGCTCACAATCTGCTTGTTCCAGATACTTTTGGACATGTTTGCATGTTTTGACGATCAACAGGCTGTTTGCATAGCTTGGCTATTTGTTTTCTTCAGCACATAAAAACTATTATGTTCTTTGGGACAGGTGGTTGACTATATTTCATCTGCTTTTGCCACAGTGAAGAGCTGGTTAACATGTACTGGCTCGTGCTAACAGCTATCCTCTCTGGGTAATACTCACGCTGACTGCTACAGAGCGTGAAGAAAAACTAATGGGGTTTTTAAATTTTTCTTGGCCATGAAGTATGTTTGGGGAGCTTACCATACTGCAACCATTCTTTGTGGGGATGTCTTAGGGTCTCAAAATATTGTAAAGAGTTTAGGAAGCCAAAAAAACCAAAATAATGGATGATTAAAAATTCATGTGGATAAATATAAAATGATGCACTTATGGAGAAGAAGGAGAGTACAACATCCCAACTTCACTTCTAAAATGATGGATTCTCAGCTCATTTTACCACACAGGAATCTGATGTAGGATTGGGTACTTTTTGTGGGCTTGGGCTGTATTCATAAGCCTGTATCAAAAGGAGTGAGGAGATGAGCAGCCAGAGTTCCCATTAGGAGTACTGCTCAGGACTCTGCCTGTCCACCAGACAGCTCTGTCAATATCACACAGCAGGATGCTGTGTGTGGAGAGAGAAAAGCCTGGCAGTCTCCCTATCTGCAGACACACCTCAGCTCTTCAGAACATGCTAAGGAAATGTTTGATTTTCGTCCTTGTCTTGGGCTGGGGAAGGTGGATCCAGCCATTTAAAAAAGAAGATATCCTTACCCCAGCAGGTCTCTACTTCAGCATGTAGTGAAAAATGGAGGACACCTCATGTTCTTCTGCCAGCCCTCTATTAGAGGGATACAGCCATGAAAGGAGTCCCAGAGTGACGGCTGCATTGGTTCCCTAGAGCAGCCCTAACCGCTAGATATCATCTGTGCCTCTGAAGGTTAGTCTGGACGTACACAGCACACAGTGTTATATGGGGTTTGGAAGTATATATTCTGCTGTCTGGCTCTAATAGGAGCTAGACATGAGGCAAAGAGGATCTGTGCAATTCAGTATGATATATATAAGTAAGCTCCTTAACTGTAGGAATTAGTGAGGAAGTAGATTAGTTCTGAGATTACACCAATACCAGAACTGTCTATCCTACGTCAGGTTCAGAGCCATGGGGAACATTAAGAGTAGTCAGCATGAATCAGCCTGCAATTTAAATTTAAAGTAGTAGTAAAAAACAGTCTCTTTTGGCACAGAACGTAAGTGGATTACTTGCCTTGCTTTTGCCTTGCTATTTCTGTTCTTTGTAATGAAGATGTGTCCTCAGGTGTTGCTGCCATTGACCCCATCTCTTGCGCTACAGACTGGTTTATTACTGTTGGTGGTGTTGGGAGGGAATTACTTAGTCATGGTGTGTGGTGGGTTGACCCTGGCCAGCAGCTAAGCCCCCACCCACTTGCTTGTTAACCCCCCACAGCAGGATGGGGGAGGTAATTGGAAAAGTGATGGAAAAAAAAACCCCTAGTGTGTCAAGGTAAAGACAATTTAATAAGTGAAAGAAAAAGGGGGAAAAAAGTAACAAGTGATGCAAAAGCACACATTCACTACCAGCAGACTAATGCCCAGCCAGGCCGCAGGCAACAGCTACTTTGAAGAAACCGTCCCCCAGCTTTATTGCTAAGCATGATGTTATATGGTGTGGGGTACCCCTTTTGTCAGCTGGGGTCAGCTGCCCCAGCTGTGTCCCCTCCCAGCCTCGCTGCAGGGCAGAGTGAGAAACAGAGAAGGCCTCGATGCTGTGCAAGCACCTTTCAGCAGTAGCTGAAGCACTGTTTTTGTCACAAATCTGAACCTAAGCACCACCATGTGAGCTTCTATAAAGAAAATTAACTCCATTGCAACCATACCCAGAACATGTTGTCACTTAAATTTTCAAGTCACTCCCAGTCAATAAATGACCAATGAATGAAAAAAAACCATACAAAGGAACGCTCCATATTATGTTAGAATCACCTACTCTTATGGCATCTAGGTCATACAGGATTTTAAGAATTCACTGTAGGAGTGTTTCTGGCTTTTGTTTGTAGATGTGCATTTTGCTCTGTATGCTTGAGGATATTGGCATTGTCACTGAAGTAAGAACTCCCGTTCCCTTGGTAACGCCGGCAAACAATATTCTCTTATTGGTTTCCATGAATGGAACAATTTTTCTCGATTTATGAATAGACTTTTCAGCAAAACTGAAATAAATTATTGTAAATCCTCCTGCTGAGATCCCTAAAATATTGGCAGGAGTATGAATTTTTATGTTGGCTTCTCTTTGTGATGGTGTTGCTGACTCCAGCTGTGAAATATTTCCATAAGAATTTTAGGAGGTTGCTCAGTTATCAGATGGTAGATGCTAGCTGGTTAGGGTAAATTCTTACAGATTAGGTAGTTGGTTTCAGTACCAGTGAAGTAGGAACGTGTTTCCAGCCAGCATGTGGTTTATCTGTCCTGGCTAATCGCTTATTCAGTTGCTATAATATACTGACAGAGAAGGGGGCTGGGGGCAGTTACCTGACACAGCGCTGTCTCTGTGATTTGAGCCTCATCTTTAAATATTCGTGTCCTAGCACTGGTGCTGACTCAAGTTTGAGAGAAAAAAAAGCAAGGGATGTACAATTAGGCCATCTTTCTCTTTCCTTTTTTTCAAAGTCCTTTGGGCTAAACGCTGTAGCTTTTCTCTCTTAAACACTACTTCTGAGTTATCCTGCTAAAATCATTGGGAATCTTTGAAGATTTTTTTTGCTTGAGTGTAAGAAGGAAGGCCGTATAGTAATTCAAAGTACCTGAGATTTTAACTAATTTTTTTTTCCAGAGAAAAGGCAAAACTGCCTTGTTTTATGACATATTACTTGAGCAAAATACTACTTAGTATGATCATACTGAACTAAAAAGTTTGGAAGCGTTGCAGATGGCTTAAGCTCTAGGGAAGACTTTAGGTTTCATACAGCGTCCAGTGTTCTGACACTGGTTAATGTAGATAGTGATAGGAGAATATTTCTTGCAGCCTGCAGAATTGACTACTGTGTACATACGACCCTTCTCTTTGCTTCGTCTTTGGAGAATAGGAAAATAGAGATGTTTTGATCAGACTCAGGCCAGGAGTGGAGAGTCCCCAGAGGAAGACACTTTTTTCCTGTTCAGCTGTAGTCTTTAGATTGTTGTAGCAAATGTCTTTTTGAGTCAGGCATCTGTAGAAGAGAAGGGAAAAGAAAGTTTCATATACACTGGTTATGTATATGCCAAAATTTGTGGTTTCCATTTTAGGTATTGCATATTTATTTGTACGACTTTAGGGTAGGATAAGTCAAGGAAAGTGTTGGGGCATGTTTGCCAATAGAGCTTCTCTTCAGTCGCAGTTTAGAATAGGGCTGTCTTTATCCTTTACAGCGACAGGTACTTTCATACCTTATATTACACTTATGCAAGGAGCAGTATTAAAAAAAAAAAAAAAGGGACATGTTATGGTTTACTGAACCTGAACTTTTACTTTACCTAAAATTTAAAAGCAGAGGATTCTTTCTTATCCATTTAGAGGCCCTAAATACCTACATAGTATGGTTAAAATAACTGAGAATGCAACAGTTCAAATCACAAAAGAAGACAAGAGGGAGCTTGCCTAGTTTAGTAAACAGGCAACTGGATGGCTCTACAAAGAACAATCCCAGAAAGCAAACGAGGCCTTGCTCTTTGAAAGCCCCTGTGAATGGTTAGCTAGTATAAGAGTGCTGACTTGATCCCTCATATCCCTGACCCCTAATTGAGCTTAAGCTTTTGCAAAGGTCTTTAAGATATAATGTCTCCTTTAACTAATCTGTTTTCCCATCTAGTAATTTAAACATAGGCAATATATGCTTTAGGATGTTGTGATAACTACTTAGGCAATCAGAAGGAATTTTCCTCTTTGAGGTATTTGGCAGGGTCTGGCAGATTTTCTTATCTTCCTGTTGACTCAAGAGATTATCAACCTATTTTTAAGAATACTTACCCAGCCACAAATTGTATCAAACTGTCAGCTAAGATAGGACAGTAAAGGAAATCTACAATTTCAATGGTTATGTGTGCAGGAGAAGGGAGGGACCACCTTTACAGACTTCCTACCATTTCACTGTTGCACAGGTGAAGGATTCCGCTTCACGGCAGAAACGTTTAACACAGCATTTCTAGGTATGTATTCTGCTGCCTAGAGCCAATCTGTCTCAGCCTTCAGACACCTCCATGGTTTGACATTACTAAAGGAATGCAATAGGTCGTCTTTCTGCTGATACTGATGCCTTGCATGTCTAAATTCTCAAGCAGTGCCAATTTCCGCTTCTTCCAGTTGGGACTTCGTTCCAAAACCCTACTGTAAACATCTTGGTTAGTCTAATAATCAGATGTATGTGATAGTGTTTGAATTGGCTTTACAATATGTAATAATGAAAATATTTTTTTTCCTCCATATTTGCACCAAATATGACTTGTGTGGTAATTTGCAAGAACTGCCAGGGCTACTGTATATTGTTCTGGCTCCTAACTTACACTCACTGAATTCTTAGCTTATCAGAATGACTTGGTGAACACCATGAAAGCTGGTGGTTTTCATGTTCATAGATACAGTGCCAAACCTTTTTTTTTTTTTTTTCCCCCACTTACCACAGTTGTTAGAAGCTAGTGTGATGGAGCTGTTCACAAGTGTAGGCTTTCAAACAACAACTCTTGTTCATATATGCAGGGAGAAATAGAGAAATTTATGGCAATCATGCAATTATTATATTCAAGAACATAGGAGTATTTTATGTGTTTATTTCTTAATTAAAAACTGCTAGAAACAGCATCAGCATTAGTCCTTGCTTAATATGAGTTCCTGAAATTATAAACAGTAAATTTAAGTGTTGCCATAAACATGCAGTTTTAGGTTAAAAAGAATGTATTCAAGTATTCTCATTTGACATTGTCCCCATAATTTTGAAACAATAGCAAAAAAGAGGCATTTTAATAGGAACAATTGAAATGCATATTTTTAAATGCTAGTCATACAGTAATCTCTATAAAGCATATCTAAGGTAGAGAAAGGGAAACAAAAAATATTTCTAGATGCATAACTGGATATTGGATTATTTTAAATTACTGGTTCTTATCTGAAACTACTTCAGTGTCATTCATGGCTCTCCAGATTAGCTCAGCAACAAGCCAAATTTGATTGCTGTGCAGTAAGACAGCACGACTTACACTTTTATAATGAATGCTCTCACTGATTAATGGTTCATTGTACAGAGAAAACCCACTGGGGAGCACATATTCCTAACCGCAATATCTCTTTAATTAAAGAAACATATTTGGATTTTCTGATTCCACTGATTTGATGCAGTTGCCAATGTAGTGGGTAACTTGGCAGCTTTTACTGTAGATTTCCAGTCATTGTGCAGCTGTTTGGTTTTGGTTTTTTTTGTTTGTTTGTTTTGCTTTGTTTAACCTTATCTACACTTTCTATGCTTGGAAGGGTAGAATCAATCTAACACTTAAAAATGAAAGTCTCCCCCTTTAAGCAATATTCCCTTTTTCTTTAAGCATAGGTTATAAAAGAACCTATTAAAACAATGCAGTTTAAGTTGGAAAAGGAGTGAAATGCTCGGTTTACAGCTGATGCGGCTGCTTTTTAAATTCTGGGGTTTTTTAGTGTTCTACATGGATGCAGTGAATGAAGCATACCATTTCTGATGTGGAGGTGAAGGAGAATAAGATCATTGAAAGGTAGATGCAGCCACTCTA
The DNA here is from genome assembly GCF_949628215.1 of Phalacrocorax aristotelis. NCBI lineage: Eukaryota > Metazoa > Chordata > Aves > Suliformes > Phalacrocoracidae > Phalacrocorax > Phalacrocorax aristotelis. The sequence continues at coordinate 88,085,709 of NC_134277.1, forward strand.
TCTGAGAAAGACTGGCAATATGTCATTGGTGGGCTTTGTCACCAAAATGCTTTTACCAGTGACATCTTCATGGCTACACCTCATTAGCTCCCTACTTAGTAAATCCATGCCCAGTATGATTAAAATTTATATGACAGTGTGTGCAAAATTTAACTTTGAAGTGAAACCACAGCATCTGACATGACCATTTTCATGTGCATTTATAAATCATACAAATACTTTGTTTTACCTGAGAATTTATGTATAGCGTAGACTGTACCTCTGTGCCTCAGTTCAGCCTGAAAAGACTTGCAATTTCATTCTGGGACTAGCTAAGTTGGTTGTATTACCTCAGAGAAGGCCTGAAGTCCTGCTGCAAGGAATGGTGTCCGCCATCCAGTATTCACTGCCATCCTAAGGATCAGAGAAGGAATGTGGTCTTACAATCTTTTATTTCCCAGCTCTGAATGTCATGTTATTACTGTTGCTAGACATTTGTGGGATCTAGTAATCCAATTTGTATCCTTTTTTTTTTTCACATGATGCATCTGTAAGAAAGGAATTAGATATATAAACCGCCTCATCATTCATTTACATTTGAATAGAATTTCATGGGACCAAGAAAGGGCTACCAGCACAAGGTCCCTGTTCCAGAAGAGTCCAAAGAACTCACTGGAAAAAGCAAAGCTGCAGATGTTCAAAAGAAATGCAAGAAAAACTGAAAAATCATTTTGAACTTCATTGAGAGCTTGGTTTGAGTAAGCATTTAAAAGTTAATGAAACCTCTTACTTTTTTTAGTGTGTGTAGAGGGCAAGACTTCTGAGGAGCAGCTGAGGTCATTTGGTTTGGTCTGCCTGGAGAAGAGAAGGCTGAGGGATGACCTCATCACAGGCTACACCTTCCTCAAGAGGGGCAGTGGTGGCAGAGGTTCTGATCTCCTCCCTCTGACCAGCAACAGGACATGAGGAAATGGAATGAAGCTGCATCAGGGGAAGTTCAGATGGGACATTAGGAAAAGGTTCTTCACCAAGAGGGTGGTCCGTCACTGGAACAGGCTCCCCAGGGAAGCAGCCATGGCACCAAGCCTGTCAGAGTTCAAGAAGCGTCTGGACAATGCTCTTAGTCATAAGGTTTAGTTTTAGGTAGTCCTGCAAGGAGCAGGGAGTTTGACTCCGTGATCCTTATGGGTCCCTTCCAACTTGAGATGTTATGTGATTCTAAAGTAGCTTTAAAAAAGAGGTCCACCCCCGTTCCCTTTTCTCCCTTTCCTGGTTATGTTTAATGAGCTGATACCATAAATACAATTTAGCAGTGAAGATCAGCAAATTGTTTGAAAAAGTGCAATTATTTTGAATGTGTGATATTTCTATTTCAGCTCTTTGAAAAAGACCATCTTGATATAATCTACCCTTTTATTGCCTTTTTTTTTTCTATGTTGTTTTTTAACCCCTTAGCTAGAAAAATGAAAGTAATGTAGTCTTGGTTTTACTGATGGTCAGTCTCTCCGAGACTTACAACTTTGTCATATTAAGGTTCCAGGCATTGCAAAAATGTTTGTTTAGAAACTGCTTTTTCATTGGAATTCTGTGAATTTTACATAGTGATAGATTTGGGGCTTTTATTCCCTTTGTGCTGGAATGGCAATGTGTGCTTTTCCGTCAAGATGGTGCCTTAATGAGAGAAGATACAAATGAACTGTCAGAGCCATAGCTTGAGTTCAGAGAGAAGTGGGGTTTAACTCTCTCAGAAATAGCTTATTTCTTACTTACCTTTTCACTCAGGAATGAAACCACTGACCATCTCTGGCCTGTTTATCTTAGGAGTGATGCTTCTAGTTGGACTCAGGTCAGATTATAAGTTTTTGACAAGTAGCTACATGACAAAAGCGATTTTTAAACCTGTTTTTCCAAATAAATAAGGTTTATGTAGTGGCTTTCTTAATGATGTTAAATAATTTTTAATTCTGTCAACTGATTTTATTCATATTTTACAAAGGCATAAAGGCCAAAGAGTTTAAAAACAAAACCAACAACAAAAACAAAACAAGAAAAACAATTTTTGTTGAAATCAGTTGCTATACTGAATGAGGTGGATGCCTGGCAGTTGGATATGGATTATGGAGCTATAAGTAGATAGCAAAGAATAAAAGTGTTGATGAAGTTATTTTCATGGGGAGTTAAAGTAACCAGCGTACCCACATAAGCTATTGAGTTTCTTTTGATTCAGTTACCCACTGAGCAGTATTTGCCCATCTCTGTTGTACTCCAGACAATAAACTGGAATTCAATTACATAGTTTGGCTTTATTTTCATTGCATTTATCATACTATTTTTCCATAGCTATAGAGATTGTTGTTGGTCTTTTTATGTTGTCCAATTTTTTAAATACTTCTACCACTGTACTTAATAGTGATTTAACAGGAATCTTAATCTGATGAGATTTCATATGGCTTTCATTGGCTCATGGTGACCATGGTAGTTGTCAGCTATAGACTATAGTTGTATAGTGTACACAGCTGTAGGTTGTATCTATCCAGGAATCTATGTTGTCACAAGATGAAAAAAACCAAAGCAAAACAAAAAACCCAAGCCCTTTCTGCTGCCCACCTTTCTCATCGAAGTCAAACCACCTTATGGGGTGTGGTGGCAGACCTGCCCCAGCTGCCAGACCCCACCCAGCCGCTCCCTCTCTGCCCCTCCTCAGGACAGGGGAGAAATAAGGTGCAAAAGCTCCTGGCTCAAGATAATGACAGGGAGGTCACTGACCAGTTACTGCCATGGGCAAGACAGACTAGACTTGGGGAGAATTCACTTTATTTACTCTCAATTAAAATGAGTTGGACGGAGAGAAAACCTAAAACACCTTCCCCCAACCAAGCCCCCTTTCTTCCCAGGCTTAGTTTCACCCCATCATTCCCAACTCCTCTACCTCCTCCCGCAAGCAGAGCGACGGACGGGGAACGGGGGGCTGCGGCCAGCCCCCAGCAGCCCATCTCTGCCGCTCCTTCCTCCTCACCCTTCCCCCTGCTAGAGCCCGGGGCCTTCCCAGGGGCCGCAGGGAAACAGCCGTCCCGCCGGGGAATCTGTGCCGGGGCGCCGACAGCACCTCCTCCTCTCCCGCCGCTCTTCTCCCTTCGGGGCTGGCGGGGCTCCTTCTCACCCCCTTCCCCTCAGCCCTGGCTGCCGGGCAGCCCTTTGCCCCCCGTCCCTGCCTCCCTCCGTGCCCCGGCTGTGCCCGCCCGTGGCTGAGGGCCTCAGCCGGGCCCTGCGGTGGGGCCCTTGGAGCCGGCTGGAACCGGCTGTGTCCGGCGCGGGGGAGCTCCTCACAGGGACCGACCCGGGTGCCGCCAGCCGGGCACCTGCACGCGGTACATGGTGGGAGGACGGTTTTCTTTGGATTTATAGGGTTGGGGTTTCTTTATATTAAAGTGAGGGAAAATTTTTAGATGCTCTTAGAAGGACAGCAGCAGCAGCAACAACATCATCAACAAAAAAAGGGGTCAAACTCCTGATAGAATTTTGCCGGCGCTGTGGAGTACGGGAATTCATGAATTATTTATGTCTGACTTGACAGTGTGTTCCCAAAGGGCTGGTAGTATTTTTCCTGTTCATCTATCTATGATCGTCTAAGATTTTAATTTGATTCTCTCAGGAGCGTGTATATGCTCTGACTTACAGGATCTCATTTGTATTTTTGTGACTCTGATACGAAATATCGTTGCTGTTGTGGAAATTAAATGCAGCAGATTTACTTTGTGTTGTAGTTATTCAGCTATGGTGTACTCTGTTAAGCTGTTTAATTTTCGTTTTTCTTCTCATACTTGCTTGCTCTACTTTTCGTCTTGTTTTTGGTGTTAAGCTCCCATGAGTGTGGGTTAAAAGGCTATCAGCCAGCCTGTTTTATGAGGAAAAAATGAAAAGAATTGGGGTAGCTTTTCTAAACAAGAGAAGCCAGAGCAGAAGGAAAGATACAGTGGTCATCATCATGTGGGATAATGCTTTTTTCAAGAGGACTGATGGAATAATTCTTTTTTCTAATTTTATTTTTTATTTTTTGGTCTCCATGCTGGATCGTAGAGGAAACACTGAGCTTAAGTATATTATATTAAATACTAAAGCAATTTTTCTACTGGTAGGGCTGCTGGAGCCCTGGAACAGAGGAAGCACCATGGGAGGCTGCAGTGAGGGAAGCTGTGAAGGACTGGTTAAGCGTATTAAATATCCAGAATGACTTAGGAAAAAAAATATGCCTTTTCTAGAGATTTGGTAGTGGTCTGGGGCCTTGGAGGCCCATTTCAGACTTACTTTCTTTAATTCTACAGTGTCCCGTTAAAGCTGAGAACGTCCACTTTCTTATACTGAAGACAGAGCTAAATTAAAAGGTATACCTACTCTGAGCAGGTGGACTAGTGCAAAAGCAGGCCTTTGCTGGGCTGGTATTTGCTGTTGAAACGGTATTTCTGATTCATGTATGGTTTTTTTAATATAACTACCTTTGGAACAGTGGCTTCTGTGCTGCTTGCGAAAACTCATTGTATGTTTCCTCTCTATATGGTATTTCTCATATGAATTTGTATAATGAAAAAATATTAAAATAAATAATGTTAACAGCTCATCTGGATAACATCATTCTGTAGATTCAATAACACTAGCTTATGAAGTGCAACTGGCTGCAATCTTTACCCCTCAAACTGTAGTAATACACTGAGCTAATAAGATAGGTGTTAGAAATTATATTCTCTGTCCAGAAGAAATATTTTAATAGGTGCACAAAACATCACGTTTAACGTCAGGGACATTTCTTGTGATTTTTCTGTTTCTAGATGAAGAGAATACACAGTGTGCCTTTTTTTTTCTCTTCCTTTTTTTTTTTTCTCTTAAGAGCTATATTTTTATAAAACTCAAAATTCTGGAAACATGCAGTGGTTGTAGAATATTAGCTACTGTCTGTCCAGATTTTGAGCCTATATGAAGCAAGTATATTTTATTGCAGCAGTTGGTTGTGTAATTGGATTCCCCCCCCCCCGGGGGGAATCTTGCAAAACTGTGGATTACTAAAGCATTTTTTTAAGTGTTCTTTGGTGGAAACAAAGTGTTCACAAAAACGTGCAGCTTAAATATTGGAATTTACAGAAGTTGAATACAGTCCCAGAACAAGTTCAGAATAGCAGCAGGCAGTTGCTGCCTGTATCACGCAGATGATGTTGTTTTGAACACACAGTCACTGGTGTTGTCTTATCAGTAGTGTCTTTTCAGCCACTGAGCAGTTTCCCCATTGACCGTGTGGCCTTGCTGTCCCTCTCAAATACCCTTTAAATATTTTGGAGTGTTTGTGCTAGGGCAGGCCTTTTGTGTAGCAGGTAAATTTTTTTCCAGCAGCTCAGGCAGGCTCATTTCCCCCCATATTCCTGAAAAACTAACAGCCACTGAAACCTACCATGCCTCATTTGGATTTGCTCTTAGGGAGTGTCATAGGCCCAAACCAGTCTTTGAGCCAGGGAATATCACTTAATTAGATATATTGCCAATTAATGTAAGCTTTAAATTACTGGTTTTGGTATCGAAAAATAAAGAGGACAACCGATTAGATGAACACAGAGAAGGCATCTCCCCCCATCCTGGTGTCACATCCCCTCGCTTTGTGTTAGGCTTGGTCCCTTCGGTGAGTTGATGGTGAGGTCCTCCGACACCCCTGCAGCACTCCACACCTGCAAACAAGCACCCGACCAAAACCCTGCCATTTTTACCCAATACAGAGAGATGCAATATGGAAATGAGGGTCACCTTTACTGCGGCCAGAGGCCTTCCAGGTGGTGTTTGTGTCTTACCAGTCAGGCCCAGTAACTGTGTGCTGTGGTTGGGAGCTGGGGCTGGGGGGGAGCAGGTAAGTCATTAATTTTCAGGTGAAGAGGAAAATTTAAATGGACCTCAAATGACAGTTACTTGCAGAGATGGGAGCAGGACCAAGGAGTTCTTGTCTCCTAGTCTTGTGTAGTTTGCTGCGTTTTATCTCTTTGGGCTAGTGTTTATGGAAAGGCGGATTCAGCAGAGCCTCCCTGCCAGGGGTCAGGCAGCCCTGGAGGAGCATGAGGGCGAGCTCAGCAGACAAAGGGGCTTTTTCCAGGAAGCTTCTCCGCAACTGCAGAGAAAGCAGTCCTGCAGCAGGGGAGCTGCTCTCAGCCAGTGTGTCTGAAACTATTTAGCAGGCGCCTCGTTCCCAGCTCTGGTGCTTCTTCCCAACCCAGGGCAGTCTTGGGGAGGCAGTTCTTTGTGCTGCATGCTGCTGTAGTTCCACGTGTCTCCCTGGTGAGCCGCCCCGAACGGGAAGCATTGCTTCCCACCGCCCGGAGTGTGTCTGCAGGGGTGGTAGGACCACTTCACATGGCCTTACTCGTGTTCCTGAATCCTGTGATCTCTTTCGCTCCTGTGCACAATTCTTAGCTGGACTTTACAGGCTGTGCGGTTGATAGCAAGGAGCATCGGACACCAGTGTTTTCTCCAAATATAGCTCTACAAAATGAACTATTTAGGCTGCTTGAATTTTTTCAGGTAAATTGCAATACCAAAAAAAAAAAAAAGAAAGGACTTTGCTTTCCATTATGATAATGCAATTAATAATTTAGTAAAAAATTAATTCTATTATTTGAAAGTAAGCTAAAAGAATAAGCATTTATACCTGTGTGTGTACATGTCTTTTTTTGTGGGCCTTTACAAGAGAGTAGCAACTTTAATTGTATGCCACAAACCAGGTACCTTGCTATAATAGAAGCTGGTTCTTCCCCGCCCCCTCCCCCCCCCCAAAAAAAAAAAAAAAAAAAGGAAAATAATTTGAAAGTCCTTTTAGATTGATGTGTTGGAGTCATATGCAAGTTTTGTACAGTGTACTTGTGATAGAAGGAGACAGGTATATCATCTGAGTTTTTAAAGATTAACTTCAAATAGTGTATGTACCTGGAGCAAGGACTAATGTCCTCCAGAGCCAGTTATTTACCACTTTCAATAATATGCTTACAAAAAGTGAGCCATATGAAAATATGTAGCTTCTTTAATTAAAATTATATATGATCTCGTGCTTCAATATATAATCTGATCTGGCCTGAAATTTAGGGAGACTTCTTTTATGAGAAATAATCTACATTTTCATGGTTTTGCTTTGCATGTGTATGCCAGTGTTCTGAGCTTCAGGAAGCTTTTGGAAAAGGCTGCCCAGCTGGGCTGAATGAGAGTTCTTGGGTAGCACTGTGGCTTCAGAGCCAAAGCTTTATAGAATATCATCTCCCCTTTTAAAGCCCTAATTTCCATGGCAAACTCTTGTGGGGATGCTTGCTCTGTGTATTGAGTTTTATATTTGTTTTTACCATCTACCCTTTCCCACTCTTTTCAGACTTATTTCTTTAGAAGGAGTTCTATTTTATAAAAACATGGGCTTTGAAAAACAGAACAGAGCCAAGGCAGGAATTTTGCCACTGATGTGCATGGCGGGTGCCGTGCACGTGTGACCCCTGTGATGACAGCCCTCTGAGTGTCTCCACTGCTCTTTCGGAGGGCCATCCAGCTGGCAGCCTGTGGGCCAGTTCTCTTCCACAGAAGAATTCTGGCCAGCTCCCACATGAACGTGATCTTACCTTAACTCACCTGTGCATAACCATGCAAGCAGCCTCTCTGCTCCTTTACTTCTGGAAAGTGGCACAGCTTGCCTGCAGAGATGTGCCTGCTGTGACATTTAAACAGAGATGCTACGCTATAGCTTAGCATTCAGAAAGATAAATCTTTCTGCAGACCACCACCATTTTCCTCTGTAAAAAAGAAGACTAGGAATTTTTTCACATGCTAAGGATCTTTCTTTTTTGTAACAGGTCTCAAAAATGGCATAACAACTACTGTGCTGTTTTTCTTTCTCAAAAATACTCTGACAAAATGTTGTCAAAACCACCTTCTAGACTAGAAGAAAGGCAAAGTTGGTTATGTAGGCTTAAAATATAATACGTGTTAAATAATCATGCACATTAGAAAATCAACACTAGATGTTTTATATTTCTCTCATGTATCATTTGTTGGTTTTCTGTTTGCAAAGCATTTCATGATTCATTACTTTCATGATATTGTAATTTCATGTTGGATGCTGCCACTGGAATACTATACAAAAATCACAGCTATAAATGATTTGAATCCTCTCCAAATGTACGGTGGTGAATATTTTGGAGTAGGACTGAGAGATTTTTTAATATTTTGTTTTATTAATTAATTTAACACTAGTTTTAGTTTTACATAAGTGATATATTAATTCTGTATTACAGAACAGAAGCATGTTCTATAACTTCTTCCTTAAATTAGTATCATTATTCTTATCTGCATGTGATTTCTGATATGTATCAGGTTTCTAATAACAAAATTGTTCTGTTTTTCTGTAAACTGCAGAAACTATGCCTGTTCCAGACCAGCCCTCGTCTTCTGACAAGACAAGTTCCCTTAGTCCTGTGTTGAACACATCCAATGGTGATGGCTCTGAAACTGAGACAACCTCTGCCATTCTAGCTTCAGTTAAAGAACAGGTATGCAAGTGCCACATCCGCAGGCTGCAAACCAGTAATATGATTTAGTGGGTTTTTTTGCAAAGTTTTCATAGGTGGTATCTTGAATAATTTCGTTCACACATGCTTATTGCGAAGAACATTAAGTGTTTCTTCATGTCTTAGTACACTTCCATGTGCTGTCCTACAAGAAATTTAATATAATTTGAATTGTTCATTTTATTCTCCACTTTCACTCTTTACTGTGGATGGTTTTTTTTCAGGGGGCTCTGCTTTTTTGTCGATCTGCATGTGGAGTTACAGCATATAGGCACGGCGTATAAGAAATACATACAAATGAGTAGTTGTGGAGAAGATGTGTTATCCTAGACTTTTTACTTAAAAGGATTTATAAGAATCCTAGGATCTTAAAATTTAACATATACATGGTTTGGGGGTTTTTTTGTGTGTGTGTAGAACTTGATGTGAGATTATTTTAGGGCAAAACTGTGTAGGGACAGAGGCTTTCAGCCTTGGATGATTAAACCAAATGTGTTAGAAATTTTTGAAAGAATGGTCTTTAGTGTGATTCTCTGCTCAATTCTAATAAGTCAGGGTTGGATGTTTTAATATAAATTTTTGTGAGCTGAGTGTCCGAGGTTTTGCTTAGTGCCTCTTTGTACATTAGGAGGTGGTTAATAACCCACTTCATGAAAACACTTGGTCTCCGTCACTACCTCATTTGGCTCAACAGCAGCAACAGGTATCCCAAAGAGAGACATTAAAAGATAGCTGCTTTTAGTCAGCTTTCTCCTTGCTGAAGGTGTCTAAATTGGCTCTCCAATTATAAAGTAGTGGTCTTTCCCTGCCTAAGATAGTCGCTGCTTCTTTAGTAAAATTAATGCATGAATTCAGCTTATAATATCTAACACCATTGGAGCAATAGCTGTTGAGTCATTGGGCTTTTATAAAAATTGTGACCTTGCTCTTCTTTTTTTTTTTTTTTTTTTTTTTAATATGTACTAGTTCTGTCTTTTGGGTGTTAAAGGTTAGTGATATTTTCTGGTTCTGAAAAGAGCAGTGCAAGAAAGAAAGGTTGCAACATGAAGTTTTGTCTTAAGATTAATGGCATGTTGTTGTATTGGAATTACCCATGGTTTAGATGTTGTACGTGTATTCTCTTGTAGAACAATAGCATTACTTGGGCAAGTACCAGTTTTTCAGCCTGTGTTACTGTATTATTTTGAAGAATACCTGTCAGCTTTTTACTCTCTGATGTTGAAAAAATGTACAGGGAAGTTACATACGTAGAAGATGCGCTGCACCTGCCTGTTAGAGTGTGAAACACAGTATTGAATAGTGCAAAGGTCGTCTTTGTTGTTGGGTTTTGTGATGATATTGCTAGTTTATACCTGGTCACGTATTTTGCAGCTGAACTTCCCACCCCCATGAATCAGTGAATTGAGTACTAGAGGGAATCGGTGCTGAATCCACTAGATGAAAAGGGTTTTAAGTGGTAAAATATTAGCAAAGTTATTTCTGATTCCTGTGAACCACAGCAAAATGGAGTCTGTAGTCAAGGAGTTCTGCATTCCCTTATCACCAAGAACAGTCTAGCCAGCTAACCTAAGATACTGCTGACTAACAAGATAATCTCTTGAATTATTGTGATACAGGGTACTAAAATTTCACAGGTATTCCGTTAAGTAAACTACTTTCTTGACAGGTGATTTCTACTCAGACCTGTCTTGAAGCTGGAAGGCTGCACTAAGCTCAAAAATGAGACTTTTTTTTTTTTTTAATCTGAATGCATTCCTCAGAGTATATGGTGATTTCAGTCAATTCGGCTTAATGGCACACATTTATGTTCGGCCACACTCACTGCTGGGAAAGCCTTGTAACTCCAATATTCATTCTTTATTTTGTAGTAAAGATTTAAAAGAAAAAAAAACCCAAAACCCAACAAACCAAAGCTGCTTTTGAGCTTTTTCTATTGCCCACAATATTATGTGTTCTGACAGACTGCCATTATTTAATGTTCTGTTGTGAGAATTCTAGGTAAGGCCACCATCCTGTGCTTCAGGCAGATGAAATGCATTACAGTGATTCTGCATTAGTGAAGTAAATGAAGTAAATTTCTGACTGTCCAGATGGGTAGCCCTCTGCTTTTTAGAAGGAGGAATGAATTACTTTACTGCTTGGTATGTGATTTTGCTGTATGTGTCCTTTGACTGTAGCTGTAAATATACCCAGGGTTTTAGAAACATGAACACAGACAATTCAGAAGTACTGCTAATAAAGAAAAAGATGATTGAGTTCATAATTAAGGCATGTTTTGATGAATTACATATGTTACATTTTCTTAATTTGTGCTGATGCTTAACTCTTTCAAAAGTTTCCTTTTCTAATTATCTTGGAACACTTGTGGCAACTTCACATGTTCTCATGAATAACTAGAACAGAGTCTGAGTGACTGCAACAGAGTAAACTGCAGGATTTATGTTATTGCTCATTCTAACAGGTCCTTGCAGTCTTTGAATAGGGCAGGATATGTGAAAGAAGGCACAGAGCAGAAGTCATAGATGTTATATTTATTTGCTCTACTTAAATTTCCTATGTGAAACATAAATGATTTATTCAGAAAATCTGAAGCTTTGCTGTGCTTAGTTTGAAGAACACATCCCTGTGCTGTCCCATTCTGAGGAACAGATTTATTGGGTGTAAAAAATTTATGTGGTCTAAAAAAGTTGTGCTTGATACGTCAAAGGTAAAGTGACATTCATGCTGGTCATGACTGGATTAGAAGATTTAGCCACATGCTTTTCAAGGTGAGGATTTCTGTCAAGATAGAAATTGAAGGCTGTATTTTTTTGTTGGTGAGTTAGGTTGATTTTAGTAATTCAAAATCCTGAACTCCTTGCTTTAATGTATAAGCCATTTCACGTGTGTTTTACCTCTGGACAAGTGTGCTGAATCATTCTTCATTTCAGACCTCTGAGATCCAATTAAGAAGTGATGGATAAAGAATACGAATCCATGTTTTTTTCCCCATGCTGCTAACCTTCTTAAGGTCAGCAGGCACTGCTAGAGGGGAGGTCAGAATCATACACTGTATGTCTAAGAAATCATGGGATGCCAGGCAGTGAACTTCAGCTTAGGTGTTCTCAAACTGTCCTCATGAGAGGAAGGGTTAATAACTTCTGTGAAAGTGTGTGGGGTTTTTTCTTTTTCTTTTTTTTTTGGTTTTGTTTTTAGACAGTCAGAATCAAGTTCTTTAAAGAGAAATTGTCAAGTAGTGTTAAACCACTAGACAGATAGTTTTCCGTGCTGTATAAAATGTGGTTAAATATCTGTGTATGAAGAAGAATTTTTTTCTTTCTTATGTACTGGCAAACATATTTGGCCCCATGCTTCATAGGTTTTAGAAAACATAAGGCAATTTCTGTTTCTGCTTTGTCATCTGCTTTTGTATCTGTAGCTACGGGAAAAATTCTTCAACAGACAGTGAGAGATCAGGGCTCTATGATTTGTGAGAACATATGGGATAGATACAACTATTTCTTCTGCAAAAAGCATGATACATTTGTGATTGGGAATTTCCACTTATGCAAGTGACTTCTGATCTCACTCAGTGTTATAAAATCCCTGGGAAGAGAGCTATTGATAATGCAGTTTTGAAGGTAGAAATAGCTGCTGGAGAACCTTTTTAGTAAATAGGTAGTAGAGCTATGTTTTTCCTGGAAGTCTCCAGACTTATGTGGTTCACAGTACTTTGGTTCTTGGCATACATAAACTGCTCCCTTGGAAGCCGAGGAGGGATATAGTGACAATGACCTAGCACAGGCTTGTTTTGGCAGATCTTTTTTTAACAAAAACACTCGGAGAACATGAGACAAAAGAATTTCCTAAGAGGAGGTCCATCTTGAAACACCGACAACTATATCCAACTGAGAAATAGTATTGTACATTTGTTTTAGTTTCTTTGTGGCTCTAGTTTCCTTTAGTGTCTTAGTAGTAGCCTGTTTCACAGAACAGATCTTTCACTTTCAGCGAACTTATGCAAAGAAACAGTTGTGTAATGTTTAATATTTCACTTGAATCCTTTTTAAATCTTCCTATTTCAAATAAAGATACTTGTTTCCAGATGCCCGTCTTCCTTTCCTCTCCAGAAAGAGCTTAAGCTCTAAGAATTTTTGAATATTTCTCACACTGTTTGAATAAATGATTGATTAATACATCCTTTAAATCATAATGCTGATTCCAGAGGAAAAAGAAGTCTTTGAGGTGGTTGCTTGTAGTTTTTGGTGGGGTTCTTTGTTTTTTGTTAAAACGAGAATGATAGTGTCATCTTTAGGGTCAAAAACATCCCTGCTTTATAAGACTTATATTTTTTTCTAAAGTAACTTCTGTTATTTTTAAATATTTACCACTTTTTCCATTAGAAAGCTACTCGTTTGCCAATGTGGTTAAAACTAGACTAAAAAACACATATGGGGTAGTAATGACTAAGCATTGTAATGCATGTCAGTATTAAGTAAGGATAATATACATGACCTAAGTGAAACTGTATGTTAGGTGTTAGTACTGTTTGGAAACGGTTTGTATGCCATGTACATCTTATATATGTAAATATAAGTAAAACTGCAGATAGAAATGGCTGTAGAATTTGAAAGATTTAATTTTTTTTCTTGGCTCTGCCAGATTGTTTTTCCCATGTCTTTATATCGTGATTGACGTTTTAGAACAAAATCACATATCCAGATGGATGTTTCAATTCCGACTATTTTTTTAAGGTTTTAAGGCCAGAAGAAACTTGTGACCAGCAGGTCACGGCACTTCATACCGTCATCCAACTGTTGGGCCCCAGGTCTGATCATGGAATGACTTTTGCAGCTGTTTTCCCTAATATATTGCATGCATGTGGTAATATAGGATATTCACCAAAATCAAAGGTCATTCTTGCCTTATAGGAACCAGTAGTTACTCTAGTAACCTTAAGATCAGTAGCTAGAGTAGGTTCAATTATGATATATTAATCTCTTGCTTCCCCATAAGCATCAGTCTCTATCTCTGCCTTTAAAAGTCTTAGCAGCTGTATGTCAGACCCATGCTAATCATAATCAATATATATTTTGTCATCATCTCTCTACGTAGCATGTCAATATATTCACTTCCTTAGTAATAGAACTCCCTTGCTTCCAGTGAGGTTTTAAAATATTCCAGAGGGAAATTCCTCTTCCTTTTTGACATCTTTTATTTTCATTAATATATTGATTTTAGATAAGAACTAGACTTTGGCAGTATGGTATGTTTTGAGTATCACAAGTCTGTACAGTGGATACTGTGCATATAAGTGGCTGGATGGACCAACATACTATTGAAATACAAAGCTTTGTGAGCACAGCTAGTGCTTCCCAGGCACATCCTCAAGGTGATGGGGATTGCTTTTGAGATGTACAATTCCACTACTGGAAATGGGGAGTTGAGTGGAGAAGTTTTGAAGAATGTCATCGTGGTGGCTGGTGAAGGAGGAGATAATTTAATGTCCTTACTATATGCCCTGCTCTATAAGATTCTCAGGTTCTTGATTTAGTCTGGGACTGGTTTCACATAGCTCTTTGAAACACCTGTTGAGTGTATTCATGTTGTGCTTTTTGGGGCACAGCAGTTTTCAAGGCTGGAGACCTAGACAAGTATTTCCTGTTCAGAACCCTGTATCCTGTAAGTCATGCCAAAGAGGCAGTAGCTGTAGTAGATGCAGTATGAAGAAACTAAAAATTCTTCCTGGATAAAGGGATCTGGTGATAATTCCAAAAAACATATTTTTGGGATTGTTTGAAATGACCTGGGAGTGGAAGGGCTTCTGTGAAGATTTAGTTTGATGGGAGAGTACTAGAGAGTATATCCTCTCAGCAAAACCGTATTTGAAGAGAGGGAAGAAAATGCCAAATATCAGAATAAAATTAGAGTTAAATATAATGCTATTTTGACTTAATGTTAAAAAATTAGTAGTTCAAAGCCAAGAATTTTAGAGAAACTGAGTAGAATTCCACTTAATGACAGCTCAGTCTAATGCTAATTTAAAGCACTACTAAAGACCATCATAAGTAAAGGCAAAATACCCTTTCTTATCATTCAGCCAGTATTTGAACACACTTCTGCTGATCCACAAGCACTTATGCCTTAACTTACTTTTTTTTTTTTGCCATTAGTGGAAGAATTTCAATCTTGCAATAAAGATACCCTAAGAAAGTAGTAATATTGATCTCAATTTCAATAGAATTTAAATTTTAGTATATTAAATTTCTAACTTTCTACCATACTACATTTGTAACATTTTAACATTGTTGATTTCTTTTTCTCTGGTATCATTTATTGGAGCTTTTTAAAATGTAAAATATTTTCACATCTAAACCCAAGTCTTTTAACGAGCATAGTGGAATAGATTCTCGACCTCACCCTAAAGTCACTTGAGAGGGAGATGTAGATGAACTTGAGATAGAAGTAGCTAGTCAAGTTGTGCTTTCTCCTGTACTGACGTGGCTGCCTCTGTTGTACTGACAAAAGTGGGCTTAAGCAGCCATGTGGGGAATGCTGCTGGGGAGCAGAGTGAGTTGGAAATAAACACCCGAAAGGATAAGGCGGCAGCTTTCTATTACAGAAGGTTGAGTGTGGTGTTTTCCTTTTTGGCGAAGGGCGGTTGGATCAATTTGCCAACGTGTTTTCAAGGATTGGACTTTCTAGCACAGATGCTGTAAAAATGTACTTGAAACCATGGGTTTAGTCAACCTTTTTGTAGTATTTAGAATTGATTCAGCACGTCCAGCATAACATCACTACTTGGAAGTGCGATTTTTGGAACTGAGGTTTTGGGTGTGTCTCCCCAGCTCTGCCCCACTTCCTTGTTTAAAAGGAAGTCACAGTCACAGTTTCTGTATACTTCATGTTCCTGAGACTTATTTATCTCACCTGGTTCCAGTATTTTTCTCTTTCTATGCTTGAATTAAGCAATATCCAACAATAGTAATTTTCATTTGCATACAAAATATAAGAAGCTGTGAGGCCTATGGCTTTCAAAAACTGCACACCTCTTCTACCAAGAAAAAAAAGTGCTGCCAAAAGACCAAGCAGTGAACACTTCAGCTAGCGATTGTTTTTATTTCTTCTGTCTTCTCTTCTGTGGAAATTAAAGAAAAACACTAAAAGCACTCTCCAGATTCCACAGTGACCCTTCCTCTTTATCTTGTCTTGCCAGTACTTTTCATGCAGCTTGCTCTAAAACTTCAGTTTTGAAAGGGATTTTTGAAGGAGATTTAATTTTCGTCATTGTTCTAGCAATTTTTGTTCCTTTTCTGTCATTTTGAAAACTTGAATACTTCTATTGTGTTTCCCCATCTGTTTCTGTGTGTTTTCTCATGTGTTGGCATTTTCTACTCCTGATGCATTTACTGCTAAATGTAATTGTATCTTTGCTATACATGTTACGTTTTGATAAACTATGTTACAATTCTGTTTATCCTCAAACAAGAAAACTAGAACCCAGGAAATGCTAAGCTAAGTTTAAACTTAAATCTACACCTGAGAGTTAAGGTGCATTACTACCCTAATGAGCTTAACTTGTGTAGTTATAATAACACTAAACCAGTTTAAAATCACACAATAAATTGATTTTAACAATGTGTGGTGTGTACTTTTTTTCTCCTCTGAGGTGAAAATGAAGTATTTATCTCTGAAATTTCTGGTGACAGAAACTTTATTCTGTAGTTGCCTCTGACGAGAACCTTTCCAATGTGAAGAGATAAAAGGCCAGCAAAAGACATAAACCTTTAAAAAAATTTGAAGATTCTTAGTAAAGTTCCACACAAATCAGTTGCTTAATTCATAATTCTTTCCCTCAAAGGTTAACAGTGCCTTTTTGGTAGATCACTCACTTTGTTTTGGAGAGAGGCTTTAACCTATAACACGTATAAGAGTGGAGCCAGACTTTTTTGCATGGGTTCCTTGCTACTCTTTATTCATACATTTTCTTTTTTTATGCAAACAGCAAACCCAAGTCCTGAGGCCCAAAGAGGTTTTTTTCTCCTTTTTATTTTGTATAAGATTTCATTGGAAGTTTTTTTGGGGTGGGTTGGTTGGTTGGTTTGGCTGATTTGTTGGGTTTTTTTGTTTGGGTTTCTTTTTTTTATTTATTTTGAGGGGTAGATATGATGAGATGATAGTGGCTTAATTTTTGAAATCTCTTTTCTAGGATGTTATCTTTCTTTGTTGTTGAGACCTTGTCATAGTGCAGTACTCTTTGACCATGTTATTTTAGATATTCCACATGTGGAGGCCTTAATGTATAGTACAAAGTTTAATTAATCTGAAGTTACTTGCAGCTACAGGGGATTTTGATTTAGCACAGTGACACAACAATGCACTTAAATCACAGTTTAAATAGAAATTATACTTAGTGGAGTATAACAATTGCAATATACAATTGACACAATATAAAAGTGAATCTCATTATCTTCAATATGCTTACCATCATGACACTGAGCATCCCCCAGTCGCCACAGAGGAATATGTGTGTGTTGAACTCAGCTGAAGCCCACAGCTTTCTTCAGAGCTCTTCTGCTTATTGTTTGGTTTTTATATTGGGCTTAACAACATATACAGTCCTCATGCAGGTCTGGTTGACCTGTTTATAGCCGTGGTCTCTCCAGTGCCAAGTTGGTGGCCCATCTCTTCCCTTCATGTCTGTACTGTGCTATTCTACATTCACTTCTGAAGGCTGCCGCTGTCACGCCAGACCTGTTAGTGGCATTTAATACCTCGCTCTTCACAGAATGGCTGCTTGATATTTCTATGTAGATAAACTATGGTCTTAACAAATTAGCCATAGGCACCTGCTCGATTACAAAAATGACTCTTACAGCTAAACCAAGAAAAACAAAGCTGCAGGCAGGTCAAGAAAAGTTTGGCCAGAGACAGCCTGGCAAGGCTCAGTCCTGAGGTCTTGCAAATTTGGTATGAAGCTGAGCCATTACTTGGTTCATTAAGTGCTACATAGAATTCTTAGAAAGCTAGCCGGCAAGCCCCACGATGGATGGAGCTGGATAGAGGGAGCTGTCCTATGTGCCTGGAGCTCAAGGCTAGCAACCGCTGGGGAGTGGGGCTTCTCTGGCAGGAGGTGTATCCCAGCTGGGCCCACCTGCCTCCAGTCTCTGCTGTTGCACTGCGACTGTCAGCCACTAATTGTCAGTGGAATCACAGCAGGCAAAGTCACTTGCTGAAGGAGTGACTGGGCTCTAGAAAAGTATGAAACAATAAGCTAAACACCTATTACAGTTACATGAGTAAAAGATACTCTTGATTAGAGTTATAGGATCATAATTTCTAAGCAGATCCAGTTCATATAGAAGTTATTTTAACCAGAAGCACCCCTAAAACTAGTTTTGTTTAGCTTTGGGTCTTCGTTCCTTTCATTCTGGGACAGGCAGTTATGCAAATGTTTGAAATACTTTGCTGATGTAGTCAGTTTGTCTAAAACAAAGGCACCCTTGGGTTTCCTTTGACATTGAGATGAGTTTGGCTTCCTTTTCAACAGTTGTCATCAATCATGTCATTCTCCCCTGAGCCTTCAGGTCATGCAGCCTTTATTTATCTCTTCAGAGCATTACTCCATTGTGGGTGTGTAAGTGGGTATGTGGGGGGCTTTGAGGGTCGGGGTATCTTTGATCAGTCACAACCCTTTGTCCCCTTATTTTTCATAATTCAGTATGAAATCTTATTTTCTCATGTGCAGAAATTTACCTTTTTGGGTAAATTTAACATGTGACACCAGCTCTTTTAAGTGAAGAACCACCACTGGTCATTTACTTGACAGCATAGAAAGCAATATTTCTATTAGTATTCCCTCAATTTCTTCGGTCTGGGTCATCGTATAGCAAATAGCTGCTTGTAGTCTGTTTCCTTAGTTGTGAACCACACTCCTCAGATTTCATCTCTGTTCCTTCAGTTGCCACATTTTTCCTCAAGTCCTTGTAAAGCGTTATTCTTCACATTTTTCAGACAGTCCCATCTCTTAGGCATAACTAGCACCTGCCTGTGTTGAGCTTTCTTTCCTTGCGTAACTAGCGCCCTCCAGTATAATGATCTGATTCATCTGGAATGACATTTTGCTGGTTAGTGAGGTATTCTATCACTCTAAGGTGCAGTTCATGTTGCAGTGTTATCCCATAGTCACAATCATCCATCTACCCCAACAGTGACACGGTGCAATTATGTGCCTGGCTGTATAATTAAGACTTAAATCGAGCCCTTGGTATACCATTACCAGCCTCTTAATCTAAAAAGTCTTTTAGTTTATGTTCACATTGCTAAGCATTTTCCAACAAATTTTTTTCAGTGAAAAATAAAAAGGTGGGGGGGAAGCAGAATGGAATTTTTTTCTAACCTTTACCTGCTCAATTCTATGGATTTCAGAGTTTCCAGAGTCTTGATGTAAATAGGTATATTTAAGAATTGTA
Source organism: Phalacrocorax aristotelis (assembly GCF_949628215.1). Lineage (NCBI taxonomy): Eukaryota > Metazoa > Chordata > Aves > Suliformes > Phalacrocoracidae > Phalacrocorax > Phalacrocorax aristotelis. Next base: position 88,104,709 of record NC_134277.1, read on the forward strand.
CTGTATGCTGCCTTGAAACTGGTAAATGTTATTTTCCACCTCCTGTCTGATTCCAGCATAGCAACATGTCTTGGTAAAATCCTGTTTATACTTTTAGTGTATAGTTATTTACTGAAGTACATCTGTGCTTCAGGTGTTACAATGGGTACCCCTGGAAAACAATATTTTCCTTTTTCAAAGTAGTTGAAGATTTTTTTTCCCCCTTTAATATTGTCTTTCCTGTATGTAGTTACACACATCTTTGTTCCTGTCATTGTCAATGTAGGACATTATCTGAAGCTTTTGTTGACAGGGCACTTGAGGGTAAGTGCATCTGATACTATAAATAGGCTTGATTCTTCATATTAAGTCAGCAGATTCACATGAAAATTCTCAGTTTCGTACTGGGTTTGATGAAATGGAAGGTTTATTGCATTCTTCTGTCAACCAGTAGCATAAAAATTTTTGATTAATTGATATCTTCAAAACTTTTGACATTCCAGGATTGAATAATTTTGAATTAACACAGGATTACTAATTTTGTTTGGAGTGGAAAAAGGACCTTTTAAATGATCTCTTTTTTATTGCTTTATTTTTTAAAACTTCTATTTTTATTTCACAAAGCAGAGGTTGCACATGAAAACCTGTTCCAGCACAGTTTATGCTGTTTCCTTTGTCACAGAAAATAGAGGGTACTGTTCATCTTAGTATATGTTTTCAGTAACCTGTGTTGTGAAAACAGATGATTCTTTGGATTAGGTTGTTCTTTGTTAGTTTACCACAAATTATGGGAGGGTCCAACCAACCAGTTTGCATTCCTGCCACAACGTAAGGCAGCCTTCTGGTACAGCTCCAAGATGCTGTTCTGCTAGCTAAAGGTTTCCAGGCATGGGAAAACCTGCAGTAGGTTGTGTTTTCTGTATGGCTGCAACTGCAGGAAGGGGGTTAGGTGCAGCTCTGGCTGCAGCGTGTGCATGGGCACCTTTCTGAAACCTTTGACCGCAATGTATGCTGCTGCATCTGTAAAATAACCAATATTTTATGCCTGCTTTTTTAAAGCCTTACTTAAATAATGAATAAATTCTTGAGATTAAATTAACAATGTAATTTCATCCTACGTCCTTTATGTGTGCACAACAAACGTATTACAAAACCAGGTGTGACACTAGGTAAGTACTTCTGTCTCTGAAGGTAGGACTGAATGTACCACTGTGATGCATATTGGGATTGAAAAGCATTGTAAAAGGCGTACATAACAGTGCCTTTTCCCCACTGCCATCTATAAAGATTTGTAAGCACCCCACAGCTTACATGCAGCACCAGCATCCCCTTTAGAGGTTTTTCATGCTGAAGCTGGATGATGGACTGTAGAAAATGGACAGTTGTCCCTAATAAATTTGATAGCCGCTCAAACTGATGTTTGATGCAGTGCCTGTTCGCTGATACTGAATCAGCATTGCTGCTGGTGCTGTACTTCTATGTGCCAGATTCACTGTCAGACAGAGAAATACAAATTCATTGATAGCATATGCCACAGTGATGCCTACCTAAGTGCCAAAGAGCTAAGTTAGTGACTCAAATAAATATACGTATTTCTTTAGTAATAGGTGAATATTAAAGGCTGGTGATAAGTCCACTGAGTGCTTTTCATTTAATTTTGGAAAGTGAACTAGAGTTTATTCCACAAATGTCAAAAAAACTAAACATACAAATTAAAAAAGTACATTCTGCATGAGTGGTATGTGGCTGATATGCAGCTGTATTCCCTTTTTTTGGCTTGTCCAATACTTAGAATCTTGCTAGATTGTTTCTATGTGAGAGAGAGAGAATTGCCACTGGCAGGTACTTTTAGTGCACTTTGGTTTGGGAAGGTCATACCTCGTTGTGTTTCCTTTACACATTGGGAATAAAAGGATTGAAAGAAATCTGTCTGGTTGTCATCAGTTTAGTCTGAACAGAAACCAATGTGTTCCCTCCCCATTTCATCTATGATGAGGTTCATGGGAAGCTTACTCTTCTCAGTTTTCCCTACCATATACTGTTTAGCTTTTGATTTTCTTGTGTTGACAACTGTGTCTACTCCCTCTCAGTTTATCTGTGCTCATGCAAAGAGCTACTTCATGGTTTCTGACTCTAAATTTGGATGGTATATAACATCCCTTGATATTTTTTTTGTTGCCTTGTATTTAACGAGGTAGGCTGTTATTCTGTAGTTACCATGCAAGATTTATAGGCATAGGTAGTATCTTTTATGAGGCCAACTGTTGAAGGGAAAAAAAGGTGCAAGCTTTTCTGTGGGTCTAACTTAAGCACCTGAACGTTTGCCCTTTTAATTTTTTTCACTGTTAGTTCTTTTAATAGCATATAATCCTTATTACAAGCCTTCCCTGATGTGAAGATGTCATAGGATAATGTTTTTCTGGTTCATTTGGTAGAATATTTTAAAAAATACATTATTTTCTAATGACTCTTGTATTGTTAACATACATGAGCACTACTGCTGTACCTGTGCTGTTTGCATGGTTCGTGTACGTACGAATACAGTTAACGGCTCCTTTTAGTATCACAGTGCATATGCGTGCATACAGAGAAGTAAAGTATTTTAATAAAAGCATATTAATTTATAACTCCTGTTCAGTATTTTAGATATTTGTGAAGATTTCTATTTTGTCAGACTTTGGTTTGAATGTTTTTTTTCAGTTGTCTTTTTGATCCCTAATTTGCATTAGTAATGAGCATTACTTGGGAGAAATAAGTGTAGAGGTTCTTCTGCTTATCAGTGATGGTGGTAGGTGAGGGATGAATGGGCTGACTTAAGAAAACTGGGAACCCTCAGGTTAACATTGAAAAGGATTGTATTAACATTGACAAAGATGAACAAGTTACTTAAAATAATTTTGATTTTAGTTTGAATATTCTTGATATATTCTTCCCTAGTTGAGTGTATTTATTCTTAGCATTTGTTTTCTTAGTAGATATTGAAGGAGTCATCAAATTATGGAGACAATGTGTCTTTGCAGTTGTGGTCTAATACTGCCTTTTTTCGCTGGAGTTCAAGATTAATTGGTTTAGATAATACAATACCGTGCAAATTTTAAAATGTTTCTATTAATTACTGAAAAGCAGAGTACAAGACAGCTTACTTAATTCCATTAACTTTAATAAGTGAATTAAAAAGATCATCATCAGCTGTATTCTTTTTTTTATGGCATATTAGCTATTTTATAGTAGGGAAAAACTCATCTGTTTTCGTTTCTTTTTCTGCTAAGCTTCCTGAGACTTTGCAGAAATCTGTCATCTGCATTCCCTGCTGGATGACAGTGGAGAAAAATCCTGCACCATTCCTTCAAAGAATATAGAATTTGATTTCTAAACTTACGTATAATCTGATGTAGAAGTCAAATGTAATTCTGCTGTAGAGTGCTTCATATGGTAACTTCAATTTCTCCTTCATTTTTTCTGGAGATGGCCAATTGAAATCAGGAAGGCCAAAGCCTATTTGGAGCTGCACCAGGGAGCATAAAGTAAGAGGAAGGGGATTCTGCAAGTATGTCCCTGAGGGAACGCAGGGATATGTGGGTCCATGGATGAATGCTGCAGGCAATCTAATGGTGGACAACACAGAAAAGGCAGAAATTTCCCAGTTTTTTTTTTTTTAGCTGTTCCCAGACAAGGGACAGTAACATGGTAGAGCCACAGGTTAGGCACTGTTTAGAGAAAGTGGGTGGATTAGGCTTCTTGGGGCTCTATGCCGAGATTGACAAGAGCTTGTTCAGGTGGTAGAGTTACAAGGCAGCTATTGTCCAAGAAGAAACATGGTAATTGAGGAAAGTCCTGAGAACTAGGAGGCTAACATTATACCAGTCTTTATGAAAGATAACGAGGATGGTCCAGGCATCTACAGGCTGTGTCAGATCATGGAACGTGTTGTCTTGGCTTCTAGATACGTGAAGGGAAAGAGGGTAAATAGGAAGAGTCAACACAGATTTCTGAAGTGCAGTTAGTGTTTTGCTAATCTGATTGCCTTCTGGGATGAAATGTCTGACAATGTGAATGAGGGGAACACATGTGATATGGTGTAACTAACTTTTTTAAGACTTCTGATACCTTCTTCCATGCTGTTGCCAACAGTAAGCTGAGGAAGCATGGGCTGGCTATTGAGTGGGCTGAAAATACTGACAGGATAGTAATACATAGCTTGACCAGTTAGCAGAGAGTAAGAAACGAAATATCTTAAGAGTTGATCCTGGTATTCATGCTTTAATTCTTCAGTGACTTGGATGACAGGATTGAACAGAATGCATCTTCAGCAAATTTGGAAATGATGTCAAATCAGGGTAATGCTTGGAAAGCCGAAGTAGAGCTTCAGTCTTAAAGTATCTTGAGACCTTGAACAAACTAAGGACTGGGCCAACAGGAAACTCGGGTATTTAAAAAAGAGCAGGCTAAAATTCTGCATCTGAGGCAGAGTAATACCACGCATCAGTCCAGGCCAGGAAGCACCTGGCTGAGTCACAGCCCTGCTGAAAAGGACCTGCAATCATTAAGAAGGTCAAGCTGAGTGTGAGCCAGTGCTGCGCTTCCAGTGCAGACAAAACTAACTATGTACTGGGCTACATTAGAAGGGAGGAGGAACATGACTAGCGGACTGAAGGAAGCTGTTACCACCCTTACTTGGAGCTGGTAAAGCTGGTTCTTGGACACCTGTGTGTAATTTTGGTAACCCTCAATAGGGAGGGGATGTTGAGAAACTGGAAATAGTCCAGTAGGGGGGATACTAAACTGGTCAGAGGCCTAGACCACATGATGTGATGGGAGAGGTTACAGAGCTGGGATTTTCAGGGAGCTGGGTCTGGTGATGAGGAGGCTAAGGGGGTCTTCATAGATAAGCCCATAATAACTTCAAAGGAAATGGCAAAGATGATGGCACCAAACTTTTCTCGGTAGTGGCATACAGTTTAGCAAGGGACAAGAGCCATAAATCACAGCTTGGGGAGTTCAGACTAGACACGGGAAAACTTTTTCATTAAGAGGATATTGTAGTAATGGAAGAGGTGACCAGAAAGGCTGCCAACTACACAAATCCTCATCTGGTGTTGAAATGATCATATTTTTAGTGCGAGGTGGGACTAGCTGACTTCCAGCCAGAATTTCTGTGGTTGTATGATGATTCTATAGTAATTCAATGATAATGCACAATTTTGATCAAATTATAATTTACACCTTTGTACGTAGACCATGTAAAATATATTTTGAGGGAAGATAATGTGGCTTAAAAATTCCCCCAATTTCATTACATAGCTTTTAATGCTTTAAAAAATAAGATTAGAGACTGAGGAGAGCTAGTTATTAAAGACCAATCTCATTACTTCTCAATGTTTGTATGAAGTGGTAAGGACTGAAATAATAGGCCAGCCAACAGGATTGGTGGATGAAGGGGAAAACTAGCTAACGCAGAATGGGATACTTGAAGATTTTGGTAAGATTTACTTTTTTCCTCCCTGGAGATATTATCTGTCTTTATTTTTACATAAAGATTTCACTTTCTAAGAAGATTTTAGAGACCAAGCTATTACATCCCAATCTCTACCAGACCTTAATATTTTCAAGAGAGCAACATATGGAAATAAATAAATAAATAAATAATGTTTTCTTGATGTTAGTAATAAAAAAGTGTAAAGGTAGCCTCACATTTAGATTTAATATCCTTTTTGTTAACCGTTATATGACTGATCCATTCTCTTCACAATCCCTTAGCTCTCTATGTTATTTTACATTGTTTTAATTGGGAATTTTAGACAGGTTTCATGTATATATACACAAGTGGAGCCGGTATGGGTCCCTTAAGGGCGGTAGGGTGCTTTTTTTTTTCTTCTTTTTTTTTTTTTTTTGGTGTCAGTTGCTTGTATCAGATTGAATACCTGGAGAAGAGTAAAATAGGTACAAAAACTATGTTGCACACTTTGATATGGCGAAGATTCCTGTCTTGTGAGGGCTGAACCTTCCCTTCAGAGCTTTCAGAACTAATTCATAGACACTTTGCATCTCCCCATGTGACTTGCACCTCAGGTCACAGAAGATGGAGCCAGGCAAGTCAATTGTGCCTTCAGCAGGAAAATTAATCACCTCATAGTCTGTGTATAGCATATAAATAAATAGATCGGAGATCAGGGGAAGATATTCCCAATAAAGAAAACCAAGTGACCCTTCATGCTACTGCAATAAGCTAGCTGTCTTTGACTGCTTGATCTCAGTGGCACAGAGAACAGTCAACACATTTTGAATGCATGATCAGGTCTGCAGGAGACTATTCTTCGGGTTAATCCTTGGATTCAGCAAGGTATTTCCTGGTGTTTGTCAGCTCTCTCTAGAGCTAAGGGAGAAACACAAAGTAATCGTTGCAGTAATGGGTTTTAGGATATAGTACGTTGATTGTTATCTCTATAATACTGAAGTGGTTGCCATGAAAATAAATGATTGTTCAACTCAGAGATGGTTATTGTTCTTACAGGGGTTATTTAGAGGAAATGCCAGTGTCAAAATTCCAGATGAGGACTTCATGCAACAATAGTGGGATTGTGGCCTGTTTCTGTCTGCATTATCTGACTGTTTATACAGCAGCCATATACCAACAGCTGTTCCCTCCCTCCTTTCTTCCAGGTTAAATCCTAAGAAATGCTTGATGCATTAAAGGAAATCCATGCTTCAACAGCTTTTGGTGGGCATCTTGTAGTTTATACTGAGACGTTGTTCAACAGTATTGTTTCAGCATTTGTGCTGCTTTTAATGGATATTTTCTTTCAATTCTATGCTGTACCCTATTGACTCCAATGTATTTAAGCAGTGCCCAGAAGGGGGATATAATAATAATGAAGTTTTCTGCAAAGCCTGCTGCAGCCTACGTTGTCTAATGAACTATGTACCAGTGTTTTCTACAGCAGTCTGTTTACAGTTAAAGTTTCATTTCTCCAATTCCTTCTGTTGCATCAGTGTTGGTAAAACTGAAGTATGTTCTGCATTTTCATATTCTTGTAAAGCCTTATTGTCTTCAGTGAGTTTATGAAGTTTTTCCTGTTTATTTTTGTGATAGTTTTCTTGGTTACCACACAAATGAATATGCTTTCCGTCTGAGATACTGCCTAGATTTGGATTACAGATGTCATCTGATGTTGTGTTATTTTTTCAGTAGGTTGTGCTATTCTGAACATATTTTAAAATAGTTGAATAAAGACAAAATCCTTCCTTTAATAACCTCCAAGTATCAGGGTTAGGTTTTTCAATCTTGTTAGTTATGATGTGTTGGTTATTGCTGCACTTGTTAATTTTAGCCCTAATGAAGCCATAGTTCTGCAGTGCAAGAACTGCCACCCAGTTACCATGTTTGTGTCTTAATTTTTTTTCTTAAGTGAGATTTGTTTTATTGCAGGAGGAACATGTGTATTGTATAAAAAGCTCACTTCTTTATGTTAGCATTTTTTTGCCCAACACAGTAAAATCCTTTCCTGTTGCTGGGTCCTGTGGATGCTGCCATGCAATTTTGGAATTAGAGTACCTTAATCTTCAGTACCTTTGACACTTTCCAATAAGTTAACACAATCTCTAGGAGTAAATTCTTCTAAAGAAGACTTGTTTATCTGCATACCCTGTGTAATGGAACAACATAGATAATACAGATGTAGCATGCTCTCAGTGGCTTGGCAGCCATTCAGTATCTGCGAAGGCTAATACTGAGCTTGTGTTAATATGCAAAGTAAGACCAGAGCTGGCTTCATGTGATCAGATGAATTCACCACGTTTTCGAGCACTTGCAGTTCCAGAAGTAAAGAAATGAAGGACATGAATTGCTTCTAGATCCCAGTGGGTGTTGAATGGCTGGTGGAAGCTTGGTGCTGCACCTGAATGAATAAAACCCAGTCAGTCTGAACTGTCTCTTCTTGACCTCTCATCCTTCCACAGTTCCTTAGGTGCAAGACTTTGTCTTGTTATATTTCTACCTTCTGGGTTTTAACTCCATAAAACCTACCTTTTCTACGTGCTCCAAAGTTGCTGTGGTGCCTTTGTTGGACCCAAGCTGCATTCAGCCTTCTGAGCTGTGAAAGATACTAAAGGTTTCCAGCTACAGGGATGTTAGAAAAAGAAACGGGACAAAAAGAAATGATACGAAAGGAGGTCATAAAGCATATGTAGGCGTCTGGTTATGGCAAATGTGAAATGATCTTACCTCTTGGGCAGAAAAGAGTTATTTGGTTCTTTGTCTGAGCTCCCTGTCACAGCCTTGGCTATACCTGTGTATCTCGGAAGTCCTTTCTTCTGTATTTACTTACCACAGAGGATGTGCAGAATAGACAGAAAGAGATTGTCAAATCTGTAGCTGTGAAATAAACAGCTGTATTCCCTTGAATAGCTAGAAGTTAAATTTTCAACCTGTTTCTGTGTAAATATAATCCGGAAAGGGATCTAATCCTGCAGATCCTTGAGCATGACTAACTATACTCACCTGAGTATCATATTACAACTAATGAAGATATTAATATGAGTTATTTGCAAGACAGAGGGCTTAGAGATTTGAGTTGAATCCTGGTTTTAATTCTGAGTCAGCTTTGAAGACTGGGATTCAAATGAAGTTGAAGTTAATAACATAAAATGAACTCTTATATGAAAGTATAAAAGCAATTTTAACATTAAAATTTCAAAATGTAAATTATGTAATATCCAAATCCTCTAACTCTACATAATTTTTCTTTTTTTTCCTACTGCTGAAACATACTTTCCTGTATGAAAAGGAAGTAGGCCGTTGTATTTACATAATCTTATACATACATACAGCAAATGACCCGTTTGTAAGTATTTTTACTGATAACATGTTATGTATCTTCAAGTATGTAGAATGTTGTTTGGCTTTCAGAGCAGTTTTGTCTAGTTTTTCACACATTTCATACTTATGGTGGGTCTCAAGGTTAAGACACCTGTATGTGTTAGGCTGGCAGAGGATTTGGAGCTATCTTTATCTTTGTAATTTTAAAAGACTGTAAAATGCCAGTAGACTCTGAAAAGGCTGGTCTGCTGCCAAAAAAACCCCAAAACCTAAAAAGAGAAATTAATGTCTCAACAGAATTTTGTTGTTTGTTTGTGTTTTTTTTTCCCCCCCCAATGGCTAGAAAAAAAGTATCTGAAAGCTAGAGAGAAATATCTGAAAGCAAATGATCAGTTAAGCATTCAGATTAATAATTTTTAAATGGAAATATGTTATAATTCATTCTACTTGAGGAAGGTATTAAAATACCTCTGTCTCAGTAGAAAGCTATATAGCGTATAATTGATGATTTAGAGAAAGTGGTGTGATGGGTAGGCTTAGCTAATATTTTGAGGACTACTTGTCACTGAGTTACAAGGTTAGTTTTCCTGTCTTATGATATAGTAAAATGTAATTAAGCTCTGCGCAATCCTGTGCTCTATATCACGCAGTTCCAAATAGAATTGTGCAAATTTATTTTTCCAAAATAGAAAGTACTACTTTTATTTTCCAAAAATGCTCTAGATGAAACATTTTGGTCTTAATGAAATACTTCCCCCGCCTTGTCTTTCAAGGTAACACCTTGATCCTGACTAACCAGCATTTCCCGACAAGAAAGTATTTCAGTGGAATATTTTAAAGTGAGTCTAATGATGAGTAAAGCTAAGATTTTAATGTTATCTAAGCACTTTGCAGAAGCAATTCTTAGACCACTTACACAACCCAATTCCAATATAAGAAAGTGTAATATATATACAGTGAAGATTATAAATATTACCAACGTACTGATATAAAAATAGTTATGGTTGTTTATTTAACCTGAAGATGAAATTGTTTTCAAGGACCTTATTCATTAAATGCATTTCAAAATTCGATGCATTTAGTGAAAACTGCAAGGTTATTTTATCCCTTGTAGCATAGTACTGTTGTGGAAGAGTGAGCAAAATCCCTTTTGTTCTCATGCATCTGCCGTCTGATTTTTCTCTGAGTTCTGAATGTTTGTGTTCTGTCTTTACTTTCTCCTTTACAAGCTCATTGAATTTTATTAGTTATCACTGCAAACGAAATGAAATAAAAGGAGTCGCACAGCTGCAGTGATATGAGTCTGAACTGCATCATCATCCTTACTTGCAGTAATACGCAAACAGGAAAAAATGGGCTTGATTATAGATGTTGGGAACTTTGCCAGAACCAATATACAAGTGATTTCCTCAAAATGGAACCATTTTGAACTAGGAATCTTAAAACCAAAACCTGGAAAAAATCAAGAAAAGATATTTTCTTTATTCACAGACGCTGAGCATTCCTTGTCCTCTGCAGTCAAGGAGGGGTGTAGGCTCCCACGGTCTTCTACAAATGGACCAGCGTGCAGAAAGCTTCATTGATATTTAAGTTGTCTTGCCATAAAAGAAGTGTATCTTAATGCATTTTAGCTGAGCAGGTGTAATTGTGGCAGAAATAGCTGTGGTTGAAAATTTATATTGGATATCACAATAAAACCATTTATTTTTTTTATACATAGGAGCATATAATTTAAGGTTCCCGAATGAGCCCTTTTGTGCTCTGCAGTTAAGTCATTCCACAGTATTACAGCAGGCATAAAGACTGGAGTGGAGTGACATCTGTCCAGCAGGGTTGTACCTGTTCAGCTGCTGCTTGTAATTCATATTTAGTGTGGGCCACTACTAACATTTTCTTTTAGAAGAAGGAAGCTGTCCATCTGAGATTCTTCAGTCTGTTTGTTTAGTAAGTAGTATTTCTGGGGTCCCTACTTCATAGGTTCACAAAAACTGTGCCTGAAGCTGATTTGCCCTGAGATTTTTAGCAGTGGTGCAGGCTGACTTAAGCAATACAGATCGAGGTAGTGTTGTAAACAGTCTTCTGAGAATGGAATTACTTGTGAGAGCTCAAGAGACAGCGTGTGCTTTCACATGCACAGCATGTCTGTACTGACTTGTGTACCAGTCTTATTACTGCAACGGAGTCACAAAGTCACAGCGTAGGTTAGGCTTTGGACACAGCTGATAAGAGACATGAAACAGCAGGTATATTAAAGGAAGTCATGGGACTGGGTATCTGCCATTAAGTACAGTCACCTTCAGCTTATATAGCCATGAAGGACTCTGTAGCCTGTGTAGGCACAAAAGGACAGCAGGTACTTTTAGTGCAGAACCATCCTAGGCTGAAGGTAATGAAAGACTGTTTAGCAGTAGAACAGGTGAAGGGATATGCTGCTCAGAACCATACATCATATTTTGCTTTCATTCCAAAAATGTTTTAAAGTTTTATAAACAATTTTTGTCTGTCAGAAGGACATCATGAAGTCTTTAAAACATAAAAATCATACTTCTAACATTTCCTGGGGTGTTGTGTCTGAGACGTATTAAAAAATGATTAGTCTTAAAAGTATTTCAGTTGTATTTGTAAGTTTAGGAATTTTCTTCCTTAGCTGTGGGTTTTCTTGTACTGCAAAATCATAAGTATTCAAACTCCTCTTGTTGGGCTATGACAGCATAACACACCTTTAGGGACAGTAAAATAATACATTAGTAATGTACTGGTTGTACTTCTACCAATAAGCCCCTTTGCCAGTCTTATGCTCACTAAAACAAATGTACTTGTTTTAATCTGATAAAATTAAAAATCAGGAAAACAATTTTATGGCCATACGCATGCACTTATTATGTGAAGTGTGGCAACAATACCAGGAGCAGGCATTAGGAAGTAAAAGAATTGAGTTCAGTCCCTGTTGCTTCCTTCTTTCAACACCATTTCTATAGGTTTTGGACAAAGCAGAACTATAATACAGTTTTTGAATATGTATTTTGTATTTTTGCGTTATATTCCCCAGAACACTATTAAGGATCAAATCTGACGTGATTATTTATGATTTTTTTTTTTTTTTGTAAAGAAAAGAATCTGTAACAATTTATTGGTTGCTTTTGGGTCTTTAATTCCCAAGGTAATGGAATTAATGTTTTGTTTCTTTAGTACTTTAAAAAATACCAAACAACAACTGGAGCAGCTGTTTATTCTTTCCCCCTCTTGCTTCTGTTAATGGCAGTTTTTGAAACTAAAGAGGAAGTTTCAAGGAAAAATACCTGCCATCCAAATCTTGTCAGTGTTTTTTATGGATTATTTTGGTTTTGCGTGTATTTATACTTCCTCTGCCTAGTACCAGTTTCAGTGAAACAAGCAAAGACAGTAATAAATAAAAGAGGCATTTTGAAATAACATCTAAATATTTTATCTCTGCTCTTAGTAAAACATTAGAATTCAAACCATATTTTCCTGATTTAATTGTCATTTTTTATGTTCTTGCCTGATGTGCCTGTGTATCCTCCAAGTAAACCTGTCAATAGTTTTTAAAAATGCTTTCCTCCTACCTGCAAATTTTAAGAGGGTGAAAGCTTTTGGTTGCTAAAATCATTCCTCGTTTGTTTGTTTTGTTAGAATAATAAGTTATTGCACTGTAGGAAAAAGGTTGTTGTATTCACTTGCTTGGAGAGTAGGGTGAATTTGTTCCTACATGGATATATAAATACAAAATGGAGGTTTACACAGGTAATATGCTTTTGTCTCAAGAGGAGAAAAAATATTGCTGTGCCCTTTCTTCTTTTAATGTGGCATTTTACTCTTTGTTTCAATTCTTTGAGTAAGTTATGGCTGATTCTTCAATTCCTGTGTGAATACCTGGGGCAGTCCTCAACTCTGCTAGCTAAATCCTTTATCTCTGCCTGTTGCTGGTACGCTGTATGACAGTAAATGGTTTGGCACTGGGAACAGCACATACCTGACTGCCTCGTACAAGCTACCTGGGAAGAGGAAGCAAGACGGTGCACACGTGCTGCTGACTTGCTGTTACACTAAGCGTTGCGTTTCCTTTTCTTGCAATATAATGTATAGCACCATCGCTTCTTTGGCTGAGCTGTAAGGAACAGCCGCTACATGACTGGGGAGATGAATATGCGGCTGCCTTTCTGGAGGGTACGGAGCACTGAAATGTTTTGAGACTTGAACTTCTTAGTATTATTAAGTGTTAAAATAACGCTCAGGGGTCTGCGTGGTTTGTTTCAAAGTTCACACATACTAGTTTTGTGCATACTAGTATATTTTCTGTCATGAGTCACATATGGTAACAGCTGGTTTCATCTTTTGTTGCAAGAAACGCTCTTCTGTCAACGTTACGCTGCATCAAGCAGAACGATGTAGAGAGAATGTGAAAAGTGGAACTCTACAGTATTTCTTCAAACTGAATTGGCAAAGTGTCAGTGTTTTCAATGGCACTGATAGGTTATATAATAGCTCATACAGAGAGAAAGGTCTGCTTCTGACTCCTACAAGGCTGTTCCCTGTAGGAAAGGGAACCAAGACAGCGTCTTGCCTTGTGTTGCCATAGCGGTACCTACAGAAGCAAGACTGTAAGGAGTTATTTTCCTGTATTGTGAGGGAGAGAGTCAGCTTCCCACAGACATGATTTGCAGTACCAGTCATGTGACTGTTCCTTGTTAGGTCAACAACAATCCTTGTATTTTATTTTGGATTGCTTTTACTTAATCATTCAGGTTTTGGACTTAGGAATTTACGTTTTGACGCTTCCACATAAGCAAAGGCATGTCTCTTTTGATGAAAACAGTCATTTTTGTTCCAACTACCAGAGAGCAAAGAAGGCTGAGCTTCCAGGAAATGTGACAGAAAACGAGTGAAGGCTTCCATTTTTACCTGCCTTTTGAAGTAGGTAGGGACAAAGTCTGTGGAAACTTTGCCGTGTCCCTTTAGGAGTAATAAAAGTAGGATTTCGTAATATTCTTGAGAATTCTTCAGAATGAATTTTGGTTTACAGGAGAAATAACTCTGCAGGGTTTGTTACAGAATCTTAAAGTAAGAAATAGTCTATAATATCTAAAATTAGCTAATTTTTCTAAAATATTAGAATTCCTAGAATAACTGTCTGTATTTATGATGATTTGTATACCAAATAAGCAGGTACTATATATTCAGTCTGTTCATGTGTGTGTTTTAACTTTGTTAAAATTATATATTTGAAGCAGAGGTTGAGTATTATTGACATAAAAGTAAACCACTTTTGACATCATTTAACAGCCACAATACAGGTAGATTGTACAAATGTAAATACAGTAAAAAGTTTGATTTCTCTAGATTAAACATAAAGGATAAAATTAGCGTTTATTTCAGTTAACACTATGAGTAGTTAATGACAAAACATTTGTCAGAAATAACATTTTTTCCTTTTAGGTATTTTACTATGAAATTATTTTACAAAGCTCAGAATGAGAAATAATTCCTAGTTTAGTTTCAAATAAGCCTAACCAAACCCTTATCTCAGTTAAAGAATTAAGCATTTCTATGGGTACTACATATTTTTTGAATGCCACTTATTTCAATGGAAAAATAAAATAAGGCAAGATTACAGTAATCGCTTGTGGAAGTTTTCTCAGAATGTTCTGGGAAAGAAAGATAAAACAGCCACTGAAGCCACTGGTATTTTAAGTTGTTTTAAAGTTTCTCTGTTACTTCCTAGTGCTTTTAAGAAACATGATCTTCAGCGTAGTGGGTGAATACTCCCCCCTTCCCCTGCCCCCACCTCGTTTTTATCATTGACCTAAATCTTTGTACCATTAGAACACTGGAAGTGGCACCACTGCTTATAAAAGGCAGTAAATGATACTCCTTATGCTGGTAGTCAAATTGATACCCCAGTCTTGTAAATGCAGAATCCGTGACGCAGAGTGTTGCACCCAGAAGCAGTGAGCAGGGGTGTGTACGTGAAAGTTGTTTTGGCTTTTAGGGGGCAGAAGAATGAGGCATTATTGCTTCCACTCCTTTCTTATAGAATTTGTTAATTTTAGTAGTATTCGTTTTTGGGGGATGCAAATGGTATCTCTGTGTGTGCGCTGGGTTTTTTTGTTTCTTAAACTTAATATTGACCTACCAAATTCATGTTTGGGTGTGTAAATAAATGATCTAACAACCAGTAGTGATGGGATATCTTGAAACCAGCCACGTGAAGCATCTAGCAATCACATAAAGTCAATGTTCACATTTGAATGTTTTGGGGAATCCAGTCTTTTTTAATAGTAGTAGTAGCAGTATGTGGCCACAGGGAAGATTGACCTCAAACTCTTAAGTGATTGACAGATTTTTTTACACTATTCAGGGAATTATTTAAGACATAATGTAAAGGCAATCTCTCAACTGTTGTTCCTGCTCAATTACTTTGTTTTCTTTCCTTTAGCAGTTTAAAAAGTTCAAAAGGTACTTCTGGTCTTTGCGTTTCACAACCTATGTGTTTTAAGTTGGTGTTTTTATAATGCCCAAAATTCCCTTTGAACTTGTATCTGCAAAGGTGTTCTTTCTCATTCAGTCTGTTCCACTTTGTTTTGAGTTACAATTGCAAGAGAAGTCTTTTAAGTCTGTGTAAGAAATAAATTAAACCATCACTCAATAGCAAACATTCATTGCCCCTACTAGAAAATTTGATTTAGAGTGTAATTTGCAATTAAACTAATATTTAACTTGCTGTCAAAGCTAAATTTAAATAACAGTCTTATTAGAAATGCTGACAGGCCAGCAGAGGTACAGTTTTTAATTTACTTTTCTGGATGCTGCTGTGCTTGTGCAGAAATCTGAAAACCTGAATACGGTGGCACAAATGGCAGAATTTTACCTGGGCAGAAAAAAAAATTAGCATGACACCTGCTCAGGATAGGGTAGAAAATAATAAGCAAGCTGAAATGAGTACCAGTAGTTTTTGCCAATGCCATTAATTTCCTTTGGTTTTGTTTTCATGGGGAAATGATAGACCTCAGCCTGTCCAACTTCAAGAAGCACAATGAAGGGTGGCAGGCTTTATGGGTGTCACTAAAATCAAAATACTCAAATTCTTGTTAAAATCAAAGTCAGCTTGATTTAGCTTAAAAGCAATTTGTGTTGTGTTAGGTGGTGTTTTACCTCAGTGACCCAAGTACCTGGAAGGGTGGTGCTTGGTAATAGTAGTAGGGAGTATAGGATTCTTGCAGAGGCAAGGGAATGTCCAAGCTGTACTGAACACTCCAGTTGTTTTTAAACATATTCCAGCTCTGTGCTAGTAAATGAATAAAAGAGCTGTCACCAGACACACACCCTGTGGTGCAGTACTCTGTAACTGCTAAAATAGCCCTCTAAAGGGGCATACACAAATAACTTTGAGGGACCCTAGTGCAGCATTAAGTTACATTGAAAGCTGATCTGAAATGATACCCATTATTCTTAATTAATGCGTTGATCCTGTGTGTACTAACCCCTGTAAACACTAAAAGTTCAGAACAGATGTTTAGTGCAGTTCTCTGCTTAATTCATTCCTGTCTGAAAAGCCATGTCATATTAAATTTCAAATAAAATATACTTTATATAATCTGGATCTTTGCTGTATAGTCTGCTTACCGTATGGGCAGGTTTCAGATTTTTCAGATGTCCTTATTCATGAGAATCTTTTTCAGATGACCATATTAACTCAAGGAAATAGCCACTTGCAAATACAAAAGCCAAATCAGTGTCTTTCAACACCCGTAGTTGCTCTCTGTTACTGTAACTCATGAAAAAAAGAAATTGTTCTTTACTCTGTCAGTAAAGACCTATGCATTTTCACCTAGGTGCATTCTCTGCTTTTTCTGCTTTTATACCCCCTCTTTAGTAAACATATTTTGTAGGATGCTGTTTTCCATAATACAGTCGGCTTCCTGTTACCTGATATGCGATGGGGCTATCCTGTGTCAGGGTACCCTTGGAAATGCAGCTGTCCCCTGGGATACCTGTAGAAATAGACACCAGGGAGCTTGAGCGCGCGCACACACATGTCCTGGGTACAGCTGCACAGGAGCAGGATAGCCCGTGTATAGCACAGTCTATGCTGAACAAGGCATCAGGAATGGGCTGGCTAATTCTGACGTGACTCCTATGTAACTTCTGCATGTTAAGCTCTACAGTGCTCTGGGAGCCAGAGTTTATTTGCTCACACATGGCTTTTCAACTTAATTGGTCCCCTGTACATGCAACAAGACTGTTCTGATAAATCTCCATGGACGTGAACTTTGGGTTCATGATTCAAATACCTACCTTGTTAATTAAGGCTCGGCTTGGTTATAAGCCACCTTGTTGGCTCTATTTCAATGTTGACCATAGTGGAGCAGAGCTAGGCTTTGTAGAGGGGCCCTCAAGAGAGTTTACACCTTGTTCCTAGTTATCAGGTGTCTCTGTTAAGAGCTGACTTAATGCAGCATGCTGATGAACAGTTAAACCTGCCTACAGAAAACTGAGATTAGTCATTAGGATGCTTATTCTCTTTGCAGTTGTTCTTAACTGCATGCTGCATTAAGCATGCTCGTATCTGCAAAAAGAATACAGCTGCAAATCTCACCTGTGTGTCTAGTTGTTCACGATGTACCTCTGGGAAGCAAAGGAAGATTTGCATGTCTGTAACTGATAGATACAAAGCTCAGATGGTGCTTAAACTGTTTTTGAAAGACTGTGGAGGGCAGTGCTAATAAGGAAATGTCATGTTGAAATGCAGTTTTCATTACATAGCTCATAGACTTTTAAATGATTCTAACTTCCTCAAGTGCTTTTCAGGGTGGTGAAATTATTCCAGGCTCTGTTTCAACTTGAGGTCATTAATTTTTAAGTTTAAAAAAAAAACAAAACCAAAAACAAACCCACAAACAAAAAACCCAGAACAAAAACCAAACCAAATAACAAAACCCCACACAACACCAAGCCTTTCTTAATTTCAAATTACAGAAAAGAGATTATTTTTTCTGCAGTAAAAAGGTAAAGCTTTTGTTTAAACCTTCCTTGTTTTGTAGACCATTTAGGCCTTCTGAGCAGTAATCATCACATAAAGAAAACTGGTGCAATAACTCTGGGCTTTTCCTTGTAAAACACTGTATTTTATGAGGTACTAAGTTTATAACTATTACATTGATTTGTATGTAAAGGAAAGATTGCTGAAATAGTTTTTGTGAAAAGCAGGCGAACCTAAAATTCCAGTACAAAATTGAACTATTGAGTTGTGGTTCCGTAAAGTTTGACCTGTTTCATTCACAAGTACTTGTTGTAAAAGAAGTTACACTCAAGTCGTTAGACTTGTAATTGATACAAATTTATTTTACTCGTTGATACCTGGTTTTCTAGGGACACGTGGTAGAAAGGCAAAAGTTATTATTAGTGAAATTATATTCATTGGGTGTTTACAAAGTTGTTTCTTTTAGACTGTTGAAAGTTTGCTATATAAAATTGTCATCGTAGACTATCATGACATCATCTTGTGATGATAGAACTATACTATCATCATAATTAAATAGTATCCCACATATTAGAAGGCTTTTCTGAATGAAATAAAGTCATCTCAGCACTTAACCTCTTTCAAGGATTTAAAACACAACCCATGGACTCTCACATTTTGGGTCAAATCAGAAGAGTTGGGCTCTTTCCCATACTCAGGTTTACTTCATTTTAAACAATATTTCATTACTTTTTTTTTTTTTTTGGCAAGGGGAATGCTGTATGGATAGTATCTCTATTTTTGATTAAGTCAGAATAAAGCAAAAAAACCCAAACAAATGTACACAGAAGTTTTCTCTCAAATTATTTTTTTACAGTTCAGACATAGGTGGCCTTTTCCTTAGAGATCGTTAGCAGTGAGGTGAAAGGTAAATGAGGTCCTTAAGTGGAATGCTGGGTAAGAAAGAATGCTGTGGTGGATGGGTTTGTGTATATGATGGGAGGGATTGTGTAGGCTGAAAACAGTGTAAGCATAAGAGGTTATTTTCTTTATATAGAGTGAGCTGGGTGTTTCAGTTATCAGTTCAGTGTGGCTTTCTAGTAAAAACATGAAGGTTTGGAAGCAGTCTTTGGAGAAGGGGAATGGTGCTGGCTATTCAGGTAACTTGAATGCCAGATTTCCGGGTACATGAGTAATTGCATTTGGTTTGCAAAGACAATAGATAGCATTGACCAAATTTATGCTTTAACCATGTACCTTGTCATTAATGTAAGATGTAATGCAAGTATTTCTTTCAGGAGGCCATGAGCACACAGGGCAGATATGAGGGGTTGCAGCCAGGGGTTGTGGCAGTGCTCTCACCATGATTTGGCCAAGAATATAACAAGGGCTTCTCCCCTCAACCCTGCACTGCTGAGGGAGTGGCTGAAGCTGGAATTTTTCAGCCTGACTGCTTAATGAGACGGGTGAGTGAAATCACAGTTTTGCTTTCAGCCTTAACAGCTTAGGCATCTGTGGGGAAAAATAATTTTAAGCATATAACTCTTAAATTTAAGCTGATTAACTACCCTGCTCTACTCCCTAATCTCTCATCCCTTTCAACATATAGGTCATAACTTTTAACTTTTCCCTCGCCCATAACATTTTTCAGGCATTTTAGAAGCTGATAATACTCTAAACATTGTCCTTTTTCTCTTCTGTGCCTCTTTTTTCCTGTGTGTGTATATCACAACAGTGTATTATGTGGACAGCAAAAACTAGTTTGTCATTTAGCTTAGTTTAAATGTTAAATGATGCCAAAATTTAGAATTTATGAATCTCTCTGACCATTTCTTCCATTTTAGTAAGTCCACAGAGGATTATAATTGTCATATGGCAACAAAGTAAAAGGGAAAGGGAGACACTGAAGTCTTAGTCACATGGGAAAACAGGGAGTAGAGCCTAAATGCAACTCTGAACACAGTTACATCCCACTGGTTTGTAGGCCACATTTCTTTGTTGAATGCTCATTCCTTATAGTACCTGTACGATGTTAACGTGTAAAATGTGTAGTAATTAGAACATGATGAAAGCCTTTGCTTAAGCCTCCAAACCCAATAAACAAACCAATAAACAAACAAACAAAAAAGGAAAATTGATAATTTTTAACAGTCTCCCTTCCTCCCTCTTTTCCCCCCTTCTTCCTTCCCTCCCTTCACCACCCCCTTCCCAAATTTCAATCACTAACACAAGCATTTTGAATATTAGTAAGCATGGAAATTTCAGAAGACGGAAGCACAAAGGGTTCTCAGATGCCCGAGAATGCTTTATCTAGAGATTTAGAAAGGGCAAAGGCTTATTCTGCTCTGTGATAGTACATCTCCTAGTTCTGGGGACGCCTGTCTCAGGTACTGGTCACGCCTGTTTTCCACACTTCGTCCCAGGGTGCCCCTCAGGACGAGGCTCATGCTCTGCTCACGAAGGAGCAGATGTGGATTTCAGGACCACCTGCATCCACAGTGTGACAGGGCTGTGTTTCCTCAAATGTGGAAGGACAAAGGAGGAGCTCACCTTTCTGGCTACACTGACAAGGAACCTATGCCTTTGGAGGACAGGGCTATCAGATCCAAGTCCCTTGAAGCAGAAATGAGAAGGGCTCAAAGACACTGAGAGGTCTGAGACACTCGTTTCCCCTACCCTCTGATGAGCACAAAACGAAGAATTGTACCCACCCTTTACCTTCCCCATTAACTTCCAATCCACGACCCAGCTATCCTTCTGGATTTGGACATCAAACAACTCTCAGTATGGTTGGGTGAAGCCCCTCATGTCCCACATGTGGGTCAAGATCTCCCTCTCGTAATAATTGGCTTGATCCTCCTTCACTGCTAGTATTTCCTCTCTGTTCCAAATCCTGCCTCTGGGCACAGAGGCCTGGGAGACCTTGCTGGTTCACCTTCAGGCTGAGGCAGAGAAGGCATCAGGTACCTCAATGTATATCTATATCTGCTGTCACTAAATCACCCACCCTATTCAGCCATGGTCCCACATTTTCCTTGTTCCACTTTTTACTAGTAATGTAGTGGTCTTTTTGTTGTACCTAATTTCTGTTGCAAATCTTATTTCTAGTTCAGCTTTGGCCTTTCCTAATACCATTCTTGTATGCCCAGGCATTATTTTCAAACCCCTTCTTTGTAGCTTGTGTCTGCTTCCATCTCCTGACAGAGGAGGGAGTTTTATTCCACAAGTATTTAGCTTTAGTTATGTGAACGCTCACTGCATGTGTGTGAAAACTGGGAAACTGCATATAAACTAGAAGCAGTTCCAGCTTACACTTCCACATGTGCAAAGAAGACTTTTAGATGGGCTTTCTTTCATCAGTTTCTACGTAACGGTTACTATGTGAAAAAAACAGTATTAAATGCTTCTATACGAAAGATGCTATATGCGCAATGTGAAATGTTTGCGTTCTGTTCTCATTTACCCTCAGCATCACTGGAGTGACTGTAATTTAGCCCAGTTTATTTATAGATGCAGTACAACAAAGCTGCATTTGACTAGTGCTTTTAGCATTCCAGTCAGTAATAAAATTATTCAGAATCATAGCTCTATTCTTTTTGGAGCTTAATACTGACAATTATCTTGGAGAAAAATATGGCTTTCTTTGGATTCTGTTTTCAAAAGTCATATGTGTGTTTTGTATTGATGGACAGGAAAGTTGAGGTCTTGAGGGCAAATGAATTTTTTAAATAGAAGTTCTTCAGTTAAAAATCTCATGGACTAAAATGCTTTAGGTATTGACACAGATTTGGAAATTTTACATAAAATAAAGGTATTTCAGAAGGGGACCTACATTAGCAAACTGAGAAACGTGTATAGAAAATGTTGAAAGATTTTTTTTTTTTACCATTTGCATCTACCTACCTCACAAGGCTTTTATATATTGTATGATCACTGAATCTTAAATTATACTCTACTAAAAAGGAAAAGCCCTGAAAAATATCAGTTACGTTCATTTGTAGTTGTTTTGTATAGCAACTTCTCATACCTAGTGTGTCTCTACCTGCCATTGTAGTAACACATTTATCTTAAAGAATCACCAGTTACTCTGTTCCAAATATTTATTATTATGATCTAAGTGATGTTTAATTAGTCCTTGTGGTATTCAAGATGATCGTAATTATAATCCATATGATGATCAAATGTTTCCTTTTAACAGTGTCTTGTTACTACCCACTCACAACAGAGCCAGTATGTTGTTTGTTTTGAAATACAGATGACAATAAGTGATACTGAATATTCCAGAATTCAGAGTTTTAGGGGAGTTATGTAGTAATGTAGTAATGTAGTAATTTAGAAGAGTTCTTCAGGGAATCAAATCAAGACCATTACATAGGGCAAGATATGTGCCTTATTTAAATACATGAAGTCTCAGCTATTTCTCTTTTTTCTAAAATTAGGTCAGCCATATTGTGATATGAAAAGGTACCCATATAGGGCACCCATATAACCTTAACAGCCCTATCACCAACACCCACACAACCTTAAATGCTTTATCACAGCTGCTTTCCAAATGCACACTTCCATTTCACTGAAATCTTCAAGGCAGACTATATTTGAATGCAGGAATAATTCTATTTTTGTATAGTGAAGCTTATGTCAGACTTACAAGTTGGTCATTACATAACTGAAAACATTTTGGTAAGTCACCATCAGCCATAGATCTTAGAAGGCATTCTGGTTTATGCTTTTAAAGACAGATTTTGAAACCTGACTGCAGTTTTTAACCTACAGATAGCAGGGGTAGGTATTTGAGAATGCAGTTACTGGTAATTGGATATCGAAGCACCAGCTCTGTGTGCTAAATCAAGCTTAGCTGTCAGGAAGTTAAAAATTTAGCTTAAAATATTAAAGTCACATTTATGCCAAAATCCCCCTGTATGTTGACTAGAAGCTCTGATGCGACGTTCTGTCCAGACCGCAGTGTTGATGGGGTGACACCTTCCAGCACTGCTTGGGACGCACGACCAGAGCACTGCAGCAATCGAACAGACATTGTGAAGTAAAGGGCAAAGAGCTTGTCCCATTGTGCCTCTCAAATGTCACACAGGTGTTAATTCAAGTAAAAGGGAGACCTGAAGAGCAGCAGCGTGGTACCGAATGGTTGCAAAATCCTGAGTGTCGCTGCTGATAACCCTGAGCAGCTACACTGCTGAGCAGCCAGGTGGATGTCACAGTCTATTTTTATAAATAAAAGCTGCTAACTTCATCCATAGACCAGTATGGGTGAGCAGGTATAAACACACAGTAAGTATTTTACGTGGAGACGGCTTGGGGGAGTGGGCTTAAAAGCAAAGAAGTGTGTAGGTAGATCCTTGGTATTGATATTCCCTTAGGATTTACTCGTATTAATATTAGAGCTGCAGTGCATATGCCAATATTCTTGAAGTGCAAGTATCAGCTATAAGTCAGCTGTAGAATACCTTAAATTCAGTTGGTAATTGATTCATCTGAACTCTGTCATATTGTGGAGAAATGAGACCTCTTCAGTTCTGTGCTGTCAAGCTCTGTGCCATTAAAAAAGCTGAGGAAGCTATTCCTATTTTTGAAGTCAAAAAAAGATGCCAGATTTATTTTCCTGATGGATTTTAAAGTTTGTTCATTGCTATTGGTAATTGTTAGATTGTGAGAACGCAGAGTGCAGCTCCGGCCTCACAGATTCCCTTTTAAATTCCTGATGCATGAAGTATAATGTTGGCTTGTAAATTTGGCATTTCTGTCTTAACATATCCACATTCGTATTTTAGATCTGGTTTACATATTTCTGCTCAAACTTGATGTTTAGTCTACATATAGACGAGGCTTGGATGAGGGGTTATTTGCTTTTATTCTTTACGTTTTCTTCATATGCTTTGCTAATGAGGAAACACAACTGTTATCCATAATAGTCAGAAATAGCTTTGATATTCAAAGTCATGTAACTATATGAATACAAGCAAAATGAAATATTCACGTAACTGAGAACATACTGTTTTGCAAAAACTGATGGAAAACATGGGATTCTCAAACTTGGTTTCTAAAGTCCTGAGCCTCTGTGTAAGCACTAAAATATTTGCATCAAGAAAAGGGTTTTGGTTTTGGTTAGTGAACCCTGTGATAGTACTGATGTCATTGGATACTGCGAGTGCTCTATATTTTAAAGTCACCTTACATACTTGGTGAATGAGTAAGGATCTACAAGCCTAAATTAAGGCATCAAACTCTGAAAAGTCTGGATTAAGGTAATATTGATTTCTTTCATACGTTGTGCTTCTTGTGTAGCTACAGGCATGTTTTGATAAAACATGCTCTTCGAATCCCTCATGGGCCTCTGCTCCTTTCAGATTCAGTAGCCAAATGAATAGCTCTTGCAGGGTATTTCCTAGCTCCTAGTTTCTGATTCCCTGCCTGGTCGCTGAGTCATCTGGTAAGGAGATCAGCTGTTACCGAAAGGGGCTACAACTATACTGTATATATTGATTTTCTAGTATACATATTGAAGGGTGGTAAAAACTGACAAAAACATGCGAGTGATTTTAAAAGAAACCCACCCATGCAAGTCGTTATTTTGACAGTAATTACATACAGATTTCAGTTATCAAAATATCTCCACAGCGATACGTTGCAAATTAGACCAGGAGTAAACTACATAAAACCAGCAGACATTTTTGAAAATATTCATAGAGGAGTTAATTTTGTTGTTAAAGAGATATGACGTAAAGTTTTGTGTAGAAGGTATTAAATTTCATGTCTTGATCCAGTCATTTAAATCTGGTGAAGAACACTATCCCTCCATAAAGATGTTATATAGTGGTTCGTGGAGTATACTAAGTAAATGCTTCTGCTGCCTTACCGTGGTTGGTAGCTTGATCTTGGATCTCTGCAACTATGTTTCGACCCTGCGTGGGAAGAAAGGGTATAAAATGTGTGTCACAGAGTGGCATTGAGTAATTGGAGTAAAATAGGATTAGAGAGTAAATCCTACCTTTATAGAACTGACTGACAGACTTCATAGTATGGGGAAGTAAGGTAAGGGGTAATGAAGGGAAAGTGTTATTCTCCTATATTGCGTTTCTCCTCAATGGTCAAGATTTTTGATTTTTTTTATTTTAATATGGATTCATTTATCTCATTAGTTAACTCCTTCCACCAAAGAGGACTTAGTTTTGTGGCCAAAAAGGGAGGCCCGTATTCTCAGCCACAATGGTGGAATGACCATTGCATCTGTGTTACTCCTAAAATATCCTGTCATAAAAAACTGAGACATCAGTACCTAAGGATGCTGAGAGGTAGAATGCTCATTCTTTTCCTTTGTTTGCACGTGATAAATTTCCTTCGTATGAAGAGCTTCAAAATGGAGGTTATGTGAGGTAAAGAGTGGATATAATATGTGTGTAGACATAATAGAGTGTCCGGTGGTGGTGATACTAGATATTTTTGTAGGGAATATTTTTAAGAGAGTTGTCCTACCTGTCTTTGTGTTAAAGATGTAAAATGGTTTCATATTATCTGGTTTCTGGAAGTTCTAATGTTCATCTTGGCTGTAATGAAAACACTGGGGTTATTTAGGATTTTCTATTTTAAAAGGATGTGCGTTTAACTGACTTTGGAAATTAAATCATATATATATATATATAGTCTTTTTATTTTGGTTAGTGTTGTAATCTTGTTGCTTTGTTAATGAATTTGTTTAGAAGCTACACTGAATACCCACTCAATATTAATTAAGTTTCATTTTATCAACTAACGTTAGTAGTGCTGTACTTAAGACCACACTAGGGTTGATATGATATCACATTCTGGCCTCAAGTTATCTAGCTGTGTAGGGTTTATTGTAGCAGAATGTTTGTGTTTTGTTTTGCTGCCTAGGAGTGATTTTTGACTTACTTGTACATCTCAGATTGATCAGAAATTGTTTTGATCAGTTCTCCCTAGTTAAATTAATATCCTTACTATTTTTCTGAAGATTCAGAATTTCTGCCGCTAAGCTGTGATACGAATAGTTTTGAAGCTTGGCTGAGAAAGTAATTTCCATTGCTTCTGTCACTTACATTAGAAATAGTTTCTCAGTGTCCTAGGTTGGAAAAGACACAACTCTCTTAACTTAGGGAATTTGCATAGGAGTGTCTTCTTTATCCTTCTGGTTTTCTATGTTGTGGTTTTTGTTGTTGTTGTTGTTGTTGTTTGCCTGTAAGGATGTAATCATGGTGAATACTACTTTCCTGAGAGGTTTTTTAATTTAAGGAAGTATACCAGACACTTCAGCCTTTTGGCTCCTTAAGCAGATGCAGAAAATATCTCTGATTTCAGAAAGTTGTTGCCTCTTCCTTTAGGTTGATAACTTTTGATGATTAAGATTATGATAGATTCGTATTTCATGATAAGCTAACATAATTTGCTGAACTTAAATTGCAGTATCAGCCCGAGAAAAAATAGTAGGCATTCTCTATATAACGACTGGGGGTCTCAGGCCCAAGAGCATGGCGTGACAGGTGTGAGGCGGGTCAAGGCTTACCACATGGGCTGAGGTGGCTTTGCCTTTTGTTAACACTGGTTAGTCCAGCAGGTGCTCTTGCATTCTGTGGCAGAGTCACATGCCGGTGCAACCATCCCCTCCTATAAACTGAAGCTGCCTCCTTCCATGTGGGGTGCCAGTACAGGAAACAGATACGGTTTATTGTTCCTTTAATCTGTCAGTTTGAATCCCATGCAACAGAGTTTAGTAGCTGTCAGTGGCTTATCTTTCCACTCCTTCTACCCAACATTTACAGAGTACAATTACATGTCTGAAGCAGGGAGAGGCCAATCTTTACTGTTTAAGCTGGGTATACTACCAAATATTTCGACAAATAATCCAGATAAGGTTTTCTTTCTGCTTTTGGAGTATGTGGGTACCCTAAGAGTTTGTGTGTCATCTGAATCTTCTCTTCAATAGAACATACTAAAAGGCAATGGAAAGAAAGAATGGTTTTGTCCCATAAGCTTCCTGAATGCCTTTCAGTACAGGTCCCGTTTCTTGTGTACCAGCGCAAGGTAAGCACACTAAAAGCAACTGTTTCAGTGTATGTATTGGACTGGCTGAATTGCTATACTAATTTACATGCCAGAATATGAGTCACATTCACTTCTGCTACTACGCAATTCAAATACGTGTCCAGAATAGTCAATCATGAAAGGGCTCAAAGTTAGGGCAGAATGTAACAAGATTAGGTTGGTTACTTACCAGCCAAAAATCAATAAACGAGAATCTAATTATCACTTGAACTCTGTCCTTGTCAAATCAGTTGTGAATTGAAAAGGCCAATATCCTAAGGTACAGCGTAATAAATAAAATAAACTTTGAAACCTGTTTCACAAAGGAAATACGATTTTCTTTCTACTTGAATAACTCAGACATGCAATGTACATCCCCATACTTTGTGTACCTTGTAAACTAATGAACCAAAGTTACATGTTAATTCTCAGTGTCAACATTTATGCTTAATAAACCAACGCTTTTATTTTCTCTTGATGATACTAATGAAGAAAGGTGGATCCACAAAAAAAACCCCAAAACAAACAAATGAAACCCAACAATAAAAACCTACCCAAGACAAACAAATAAACCCCCCAAAAACCAAACAACCAAAAAACAACACCCACAACCTGGTTTTGATTGACTTTCAGAGATTCATTATGTATAGTATAGACTTAGTGAAAATCTAAAGTGCTCACTTCATTTCCAGGATTGTATGGGAGAATATGCATTTATTGTAACTAAAGAAAGGGGGGATTTCTTTTAGAGTGTTTCAACTTGTCATGACAAGAGCAAGTCAAGGTAATTGGAATAGACAATCTTTTCAAGGTTACAAATACTGTTTCTTGAACCCACACTTCAGTTCCTTAAATTTTCTTGCTTCCTTATGTAGTTGAAGCTACTCGTGGTTTTTTGTTTTTTTTTTTAGTATAGCTAGCGTTTATTTTGGAATTTTTTGTTTGTACGTAAGAACAATCTATGAAGGAAATTCAAATGCTCGGGGTTTTTTAGGCAATAGGAAGCAACCTTCTAAAACTGCATGTCTAAGATCACAAAATAGACAAGAGAAGGAATAGAAATTGAATTTTTTTGCTTGTCTATTCAAACCTTGTGTAAGATTTCTTAGCTAGAATTAAAATGGAGTTCTGTTTTAGAGAGAGAACAAATTAAGAGTTAAAGAAGAACAAGAGAATAACCCAAGATTTTTCTCTGTTATTTTTATGCTTGGTGCTGTTTCCCTCTTTGGCAGCTCTCTGCATCTTGCTTAGGACTGATTTCCTTCATGATCTCTCTCCTTGTCATGATTCTGTAGTAATAATCCTAATAGCTTTACATTTTTAATGGTACTATTTTTGGTTCCAGAACTATTGAAAAGGGAGTGCCCCATTCTTGCTGGGTAGCTGCTTCCCACAAATGATCTTCCCTTTTATCTGACTGTGCTAGAAGGCAGCTGACAAGCTTCAAACAGAAATTCAGAGGAAGCTTCTAGAGAGTGGGACACTTGATTGGTTTATAGGTGCCTGTGTTCAGCATAACTGTGGCACATTTCTTCTGTTAGAAGATTCATAGAAACATAGAATGTCCTGAGTTGGAAGGGACCCACAAGGATCATCAAGTCCAACTCCTGTCCCTGCATAGGACAACCCCAAAATTCACACCAAGTCTCTGAGGGCGTTGTTCAAGTGCTTCCTGAATAGCGTCAGGCTTGGTGCCTTGACTACCTG
Organism: Phalacrocorax aristotelis; assembly: GCF_949628215.1. NCBI lineage: Eukaryota > Metazoa > Chordata > Aves > Suliformes > Phalacrocoracidae > Phalacrocorax > Phalacrocorax aristotelis. Next base: position 88,133,238 of record NC_134277.1, read on the forward strand.
CCAGTGCTCCAGCACCCTCTGGGTGAAGAACCTTTTCCTAATACCCAGCCTAAACCTCCCCTCGCACATCTTCCTGCCATTCCCTTGGGTCCTATCATCGGTCACCAGAGAGAAGAGATCAGTGCCTGCCCCTCTTCCCCTTGTGAGGAAGCTACAGACTGCGATGAGGTCTCCCCTCAGTCTCCTCTTCTCCAGGCTGAACAGACCAAGTGACTTTAGGATTGCTCTTGACCATTCTGTGTCTTAAAAAGAGACCAGCCAACAAATTAACAAAAAAAGAGTTGCTCTAGCTACACAGTGTGTGGACAGAACCATTGATTGTATAGGGCTCTATATATTTTCTCAGTTATTGCCCAGTAGTAGGTCAATGAAACACTTTGTGAAAGTCAAAATTACGTTTAACCCCTATAATTAAAAAAAAAACCAACACGTTCTGTGGACATATCTGAAGTCTTCCAACAGAGTTGCTTACTGCATTCTTCCTATTTCGTAGCCCATATAAATTGCATTGTACTGAGGTATGAGGGAACGCAGATTGATTTTGTACGTGACATGGAGGTGAAGGAGAATAGAAACATAAGTGCCAACCATCATCCATAGAGTTTGGAGTTAGTTAATGTATTAGCAAATAATGATAAAGATAAACATAACATTTGTATCTCCCTTAAGCTTATTTTATTCTATAATGGGTACAGAATTTACATAACTGTAGGACTGGAGCCTGGAAAAGTGTGGCAAAAACAACAAACTTGAGAAGTCTGCTTCATCTGTTCCATTTAAATTAAAACACTTAGTGTGAAGAAACAGTGAGTGAGTTTTTTTAGGGACCATTGTTTTTTGCCTCTTCTCATTTGAAAGATGTGTTGTAATGCTCACACTTCAGTGATCTGATGTTACCCTTACAACATTTTCTTTTTAGAGAGGTTGTACCATTCTGTTCTCAGAAATGCAAAAGACTATGCTTTTAGGTGGTGAAGATTTATCCCCCCCTCTCCCCCATGCCTCACATAGGTAGAATTTGTTGAGATTTGTTATAAATAAGAAATCTTTAATTTTGTCAGAGCTGTTTCTTACTTCACTCTTCTTTAGGTAGCTTGCTGTATCATTCTTGGTTTTTCATACTGTTTTTCATAGCCTTTGGTTCTCTTCTGGTCTTTTATAAGCATCAACCAGTTTAGGTTTTGGAGATGCTTAATAGAGATTATTGTCTAGTCTAGGTCTGCTGGTCATTGTTTTCTTCCATCTTTCAACAGTATTACTCCTGATCAGGTGAATTAATACTTTTTGAACTTGGCTTAGGTGTTTTTACACACATTTTACACATCTTCCTTAGGCGTTTTGCATACCTCAACCGCAGCATATCTTCCTGAATCTCACTCCACCAAACTTAATTGCTACTTGAATACTACCCTGAACTTCTCTGAGCATCAGCTGACACCGTTGTTCAAGGTGTTGCAATTCCTGTTCCTGTGTTAAGCTCACATAATTTGCCTGAAGTAGTCGTCTTAGGTACTAAATATCTTCCTGAACACTTAGATAGTGTGTAATATATATTTGCCCCTTGCAGGTTTAAGTGCTTCAAATGAAATGCAGATTATACACATTGAGGCAAGCTGTTCACGTGTGGCCTATAAACTACAATGAGCATCGTAAATAGAGACACTGTGAGAAGTTACCAAAGCCTTTTATGTGCAAAGATTATTGCAAAAACTGACACAGAAGCAAGGTGAGAAATGAGGTGTGTTAATTTTAATAAAGATACAAGGAACGTGTGTCATCTACGAATGTTAACACATTCAGGAGAGAGCTGAATACAATTGAAAATGATGAAGTAGACTGATAGAACAAGGTAATAAAAATGCTTCAGAATAGAGAAAATGATAGCTTTTCAGATCAGCTCTAAGCAAGATGTCAAATCAAAGTGGGAGGCGAAATATCTCAGGATCACAGATTTATTAAAATCTACTTATGTAATCTTGAAAAATCTTAATTCTCTAAATATGCAAATAAATTTGGTAGGTGACTTTATAGATGGCTTAAATTTCAGCTTTAGAAGAGAAGGTCTTGATAAAATGAGTCAAAAAAAGAAAGCAAACGTGATTTCAAGCCCCATATGTATAATCATAAAGTGGCTTCAATGTGATAAAATGTATTAAAACTTTCAGAAATCCTGCATTAAAACAGCTGTCAATTTTTGGTGTCAGCTTAGCAGGGCTTCTAGAAACTGCTACCAATTGAGTCCCATAGTTAAGAAAAGAGTTGGCGTAAGCCAGGAGTAGCTGGTTTCTATATTCACTATACCAGATTAAAAGCAAAAAATGTCTGGTTGTATCCTACACACTGTTGAGTGGTAACTCCTGCTGGAGGGTCTTGTTGTGTTAAGAAAAAAAAGGATCACTTTTTAGATCTTTGCAAAATTAAATGGATGGGAAGCTTCTTTCCCTTTCATGACTTGATGCAATAGTAAGTCAACAGGGATAAGAATGGTGGAGTTTTTCCCAATTTCATACTGAGAATAAGCAGTAAAATCAAGAGCCTGTATTTTAATTGTGTGGCCAAATCACAAAAGAAAATGGCTTTACTTTTATTATGATGCGGGTTTCTTTTAATCTGGAGAAGTACAAACTTTGATTTTTAAGTCTCAAAGAATGTGGTTCGGTACCAATTTTAAAAGTTCAAATTGATTTTTGTGATAAAAAAATAAAGATTACTACTGTTGGGTAAGCTAACTCAAGTATGTCCGCAGCTGCCTTACCTTCCCAGCTCCTTGGTCTGTGACTTCAAGTGGCTGATCTGAACTCCTCGTAAGTATCATTTCGGGGAAAGTGTAGGCTGGATAATATGAGTATAAACCCAGGTTGAAGTAAGAGTCCAGATCAAAATCACAAGCAGCTTTCGAAAGCAAGCTGCAGACTCAGACAGGTTCAGCTTTCTGTAGTACATACTACATTTTCTTGAGAAGAACTGGAAATGGCTGTTAACAATTCGGTTCCTAATAGCTTAGGTTTGTGAAATGAGACTTTGGATTCTGTATTTTATTTGTTGTTATGCTTTTTATGTGGGGCTTTCTTTTTTTTTGCCTGGCTTCCTCCCCATTTCTTCCCAGAGGTACCAGAGATACCACTAGATACCAGAGATGGTATCTAGAGAAATTGTACACTGTTCTGGTGTTTTTAACTGGATGATTTAAGCTTGGCGTCTGATACAGCTATCAGGGGAATGGGCTGCTTTGAGAACATAGCTAGTTTTCTGTTTGCTGTTTTCTATTTCCCTTGCAAGGACATCTCTGAAATTTTTGGTGATATAGGGGAAGTTATATTGTTTATTAATAACAAATAGCATGTATGGCTATGTAGACATGTTCTGTGGTTATTTACACTTATGCTGAATATGATTGGTTTACAGTATTTTATAAACCTTCCTTTAGTAGCATAAGGAGCAGCTACTTAGATACCCAGCTAGCTTTCTTAAATATTTTGCTTATAGAGTTTACATCACGTCCACTACATAGTATGAAGATAATTCAAATGATGCATTAAGATACAAGATGATTCACCAGCAGTGGGCTACAGATGGTCTATTATTGAATTACAAAGTAACAGTGGGAAGGCAGGGACAATAATTATGGTATTTACCTGCACAGGGGCCAGCAAGATGTTCATAGCTAGTCGTGTGTGAGGCAGCCTTACTGTTTTGCACACCAAACAGTTGGGTTTTTTTGTTCACTTACTGGTAATCGGGAGGCAGCTGAGAAAAAGAAGCCCTTTTCAGGATGGGTTAGCATAGACCAAGAGCTCATTAAGGGCTTTCTCCAAACTTTACTTCTATACCAAGGATTCCAGACAGTGTACAAATAGTTACAGCCAAAGCTAACATTATGCACAAAAGCTCATAGCCGTGTACGTAGCATCTCACCATACAATGTGAGCAATTTCGTGCAGAAAAAAATATAAAATACCCGCTTTGCTACAGTTTAGCTCAGTATCTAAGAGACCAAAGACATTTTTGTCGTTTTTATCATTCTTGGTACATTCTCATGTTGTATGCTTTTGTATTTTTAATCTAACTGCAGTACAGATAAGCACTTCACAAACACGTTCATCATAAGAACGATGAAATGAGTATGCAGCAATGTATAGGTGTTACAACAGAAAGTGTAATTATTCATGCCCAATTTACAATTGAGTAGGAAAAGAACTATTTTTGTCAAAGGATAACATTTTGGCAATTAGCTAGGAAGATAGTCTATCACATCATTTAAAATGTATTTTGATGACTGTGACTTATAATTTTAATCCTTTTTATCTCAAAATTTAGGTAGAAATGAAGTACACAAACTCATTTTCTCTTTAGCGGTCTGACTACCTGTTTGAAAAGCATCTGTGGGAGAACAGACTCCCCAAGGCGCTTTTCAGGATGTCTTCTATGTTAGAAAACAGCAGAAAGCCTGATCACTCAGTAGTTTTTATTGGCTGACTGCTTCTGCTTATGCAGTCCTGTTTCTCTTGGTGGATGGAATTTTGTCTCAGATTCCCTCAAGTTTGCTCACGTGGCAGAATTACGCAGTCCCGTTCAATGTTAACAGGTGCACCCAAATTTTCTCTCTTCAAATAATTCATTGTGTTTTGAAATTCTTTTTGTAAACAACATCTGACAGTACAAGGCTGCTTGTATTCTTTCTGTTATTTGCTTAGAAATGTCACTCAATCACATATTTGATTTTGTAGTTTAAGTATGAATTTAGTATTAAGTGCATGCCCCAAATTCTGCTTTGTGAATAATGTGTTGAGCCAAACAGATGCGTATAGTATGTGCTTATGTATTTTATTTCATTGGAGCCACAGTAACTACTATTCTACCCTAGATTAAAGCCTTTTGTTTTACTTTATTGTCTCAAAAATCACAATTTAAGGCATGAAGGCTTGGAGAGGATGATCAACTGGATGGCATGTTAGCTGTGGCTAATGACTTTAAACGGAAGAAGCTTTTTAAAATGGTAGAAAATGACTGATGTAGAATATAGCATATTTGTCTCACTTTTTTTTCTCATAGTCAAAATGCTCCCCCCAAGCTGCTGCAGATGGTTAAAGTCTTTTTTCAAACTTTTTTTGTCTTGTGTTTCCACAGCATTAGGCTTGATTAGTTCTGTTGAATTGCTTTAGGGAACCCAACATCAACACTCACTTGCAATATCCAAGTAAGATAATGCAGTATGATAGCTTGCTCTCAAAAGAAGGTCATTATTTTTTCTTTAGCCCTTCACGTAGGAATTCTATAGCCAGACCTATTACCAATAATGCCAACAGCTCCTTTTAGTAAGAAGGAGGCTGCTGTTTGCAAAGGTTTAATACTGTAAGCTTTCACGGTGTATTTAGTTTGTATCTCTTTTTCTGTATTAACATAATCCATACAGTCATACAGAATTGGATACTGTTTCTATTGTTCATTTAAAGATTAATCTGTCATTTCACATTGTTTCATTCAGTTTGTTACACAGAATCATTAAAAAATGGAGCTAGAGGAGACCTGTGAGGTCATCTCATTCATCCCTATGGTCCAAAGGCAGAAGTAACTCTACAACTAATTATTATTGCCATTAAGTAAAATGTCACTTTTCAGTTCAAACTTTCACTGCCACACATGTTTGATTAGCTCGATTGTGACCAATTTGCATGTTCTTTCTCATACATAACACTGTCAGCAGTACTGCAGTTTTAAGTTATTCTGCCTCAACTGTGTTGCCAACTAGTGCAGTGACTGATAGAGACATCCTGTCTCTTTCTATAATCCGGTAAATTATTAGGGGGACACAGAATTCCTATAAGCGTTATTATTTTTAATACTTAGCCAAACCTAAGCTTTTCAGTTCTGTAGTAGCAGTACTACTACTAACAGTAGCAGTACCAAAAACAATAATAATACTAATAATACTAATATGTATTCATAATTGCATATAATAACCATTTTTTCAGTGGTGCTCTGTTCCCAAACCTTCATGAAATCTTAAAAAAAAACCCCATACCTTCTTGGCCCCCCCTAATTTTGCAAACTTAGTCAAGGCAAACAAAACAATTCTGAATTTAGCAAATGCAGGAAGGAAAACAAGGAGGGGTTATTGCCAATAAGAAAAGGGTGGTATTTTTAAGATAATTGAATTCTTTAAAAAGCAATGCTTTCAAAAAGAGAGAATGGGAGGCATGATAATCAGTACAAAAAACCCCCAAAACCAAAACTCAAAAAAACCAAGAGGGAGAATAGGAAGTTTGGTATACGTCGAAAGATACATGATCGTGAGAATCTCAGATCAAATGAGGCAAAAAATGTGGAAGCAAGCTTTTTTTGGCATCTTGAAGTGTTCATATTTTCAAAAAGGTTGGTATTAGTAACAGCGTAAGAAGCTCATGAGTGGGGCTGCTGAGCAAATTATATGCGCTACTTAAGCAGCGAGTTCGTACATCGATTTAGGAAGGAATCTCCCTGAAGAGTAGAACAGTTGTCTTGTCTTGTCTTGTCTTAGGTCGTACTATCAGAGAGAACCTAAAAAGATGAAGGAAGAGTTAGTAGCACTGTTGGTGAAAGGACAAGGAAAGAGCTGCTCAGTCTTGTTTTCAGTTGTGTCTTTAAGTAATCACACTTCAAATGTCGTGTGAAAGCATTAATGGGAAGCTTGTGAACGTACAAGACGTTATTCTCTTGGATATCATAAAAAGGGGTTTGGCATTTACTGGATTCTGCCCCCACCGCTGTTTCTCCTTCCGTCATTAATAACATTTTGTTTCAGACATCCAGTGTCAGTGGTGCAAAGTCTCATCCTAGAGATCACTGTTACTGTACTTCAGCTGTCTGTACGCTCATTACTAGTGGCATACTGTCATACCCCAGTCTCCAGAAGTCTTAAGGCTTCTTTATATCGGCTTTATGCAAGTGCTCAGTGTTTCTATGTTACTGTCATCTGTTCCCATCTATGTTTTATTTTTGGTGCTTATCATATCTAGTAATGAAAATTTCAACTTGAAAGGGTTTCTTTATGTTTATGGGGAACAATATCTGATATTTGTAATGTTTATAAGCATAAAAACAACTAGAAGTTGATTTTTTTTTATCTTAAGCTTTACATTCCATCACAGTACATACATATCACCTGCCAAGATTATACATGTAGCTGTGCAGTGCCCCTTCTGATATGCTGCTCTTTCTAGTTGTGATTTGGTTTATGCAGATTGCCAATAAGATTGCAGGAAAAGGAGCTTACACTTGGCATTTCTTTTATAAATTGCAGTCATTGATGGACTCCATATGTCTTCTGTATTTAGACTTTTCTGTAATGTCAGGTTATTCTTTGTCATACTTCCATTATCTGCACATTTACTTGAACACCTTTTTACTTTCCGATGTAGAAAACACTGCTGGTGGCATAAGCCTGTAAATTTTCCAGATGATATTCTGAGGTTGGAAGGCACCTCATGAAGCCTCCTACTCAAACAGACATTTGTCCTTCATGTCCCAGGAACTTGCTCCAAGAGGACTGGCGCTGTGATTTTCTGTTGGGCTGAAGTGAGGCTGACTGGCTTTGCCGTGACAGCAGCCAGCTCCTTCAGCGGCCTTGGTTGCAGTGCAACAAGTCTTACACACTTGCAAAAGTAAAGTTCTCCCAAGTAATCCCTTACCTGATCATCAGTCACTGCTGTTAATTCCTCTCCTCCTTGAACCCTGCTTCTCAGCACAGAGGCCCAGGAGCCTCAGCAGAATCCACTGGCACTTAGTTACCCACCCCATTCAACCACAGTCCCGCGTTTTCTTTGTTTAACCTTTTAATTTAACAGTGGAGAATCTTCTTGCTATCCAGTTGCTAGCTGGGAGCTCTGCAAGTTGCTACCCAGGGAAAGGAGGAGGGAGTGGAAAGGGAGCTAAAGAACCGTGAGAGCAGCAGTCACTATTCAGGAGTAAAGGGGAGAGGCTTTGCTTGCTAGCAGAACTGCAAGTAGGTGCCGTGAGAGAGAACGCAAAGGAGGCATGAAAAAGGATGTGAAAGTAGTGGCCACAGCGGGAGAAAGAGAGAGGGCAGCTTCTTGATAAGGGCTAAACCAAGGGCAGAACCAGCTCATCAGGCCTGTGGAAAGGGACCCTCTCAGCAAGTAGGTCTTTTCCTCCCCATCTTACTAGCGAGAGAAGAGCTTCCATCCTATTTCCCACACTGTATCCAACTCTCAGAAGGTATCGTTTCTCTCCACTGTGAGTGGCTATGCTTCTCCCACCTTATGACGGATCATCAGCATGCAAAGGGTCATACCTGTGGTCTGAAGAGGCCTCACAGAGGAGCAACTTCCATTCTAGAAAGTGTTTCTGCACAGAAAGCAGTGTCCAAGTGCTGTGGTGCACTGAGCACTAAGCAGAGACCAAAGGGAGCTGTTGATTGCCCTTCCCAACTCATGATGATCCACTGATATATTTTGGCCTGTGTCAGCCACTTGCCTCACATTGTCCCCATACCCCCAAGGATAAACGTGTAAGGAAGTAATACTTCAGTGATGGATGGTGTGGACTTTTCAGATCCTCCCATGTGGCAAGCCAAGCTGTTCGAGTCCAAACAACGTGTACTGCTCAGGGATGTGCGCCAAATAATCTGGAGCATTCAGTGATATGCTCCTATGTGAAGCCCTTTTTTTTTTATAGACTAAAGTCTGCCTTGCTGACCTCAGCATCTGATTATTGTTCCTGGTTTTCAAGAAACTTGGCATAATCTTTTTTTGTTTAATGAAGCATTCTACTCATACTAGACTGCAGTCATGTGTTAGAAACTTGCTGGTGCTTTCGCCAGGCTGAGATACTGCCCAAGACACTCGCAGTCCTCGCAGAGAGGTTAAGATTCATAAGCAGTTGAAAGTAAAAAGGGATAATAAATTATAGTAGCAAAAACGAAGTTTAGCAAGGTGCGATTGCAACAGAAGAAAGGGCAGGTGTAAAGAAAAGAAAGGTTTTCAGACCAGAAATGTGTGTGACTGAAGAAGCAGCAACTGAGCTGAAGAAAGAGCTGAGGACTGTCAGTCACTGGCAGTGACTTTGTATGGTGGAGGAACCTCCTCATGTTTTGCAGTGGTTTAAGAACTTTTAGTGGTGCTGAAGTTGCATATGATGGTGTCAGGTCTATGTGAGTTTGGACCTGATGATCCCCATCAGTGTTGTAGAGCACTTTGGTGCAGTGTTTCTAGTTTAGTTTTCTAAAACCTAATTTGTTCACAAAACTGCTCTGAGAACTGAGCAAGCATGTAGGAAATGCAGTGAAGCAAATCAGAGGATTTGGTTTGAGTCTGCATTGTTTGTCCGAATGGCATTACTAATGTATTCACAGTATCTCTTAAAAAAGAAAAAAAAAAGGCATAAAACCACATTTTGCTTGTATGCTTGTATTCTACCAACAGAATGGAGAAATTACCATTTGTTGTAAATAAAAAACCAACAAACATAAACCACCACTGTTTAATTAAGCTTTCCAGGTATTATTTTTCTTAAATACATATTCAAGTGTTTGACTTCCAACACCCCGCTTTGGGTATTTTCTTTACTCTTGCATTCACTGTATTGTTTCCAGCAATCTAAGTTGTTTAATGGGTTTACACAGCTTTAAAATGCATTTGAATCACAGGCTCAGATCATAATATGCATGGCTAAAAATCTACATTTACATAAATTTGTCTCTTTTTCTTTACAGTTTACTGTACAAATATGAAGTATTTCTTTGAAAGCCAAAAGGTTACTTCATTTATACATGACATCGTTGTTCTGTCATTTGAATTTCTCCAGTCATTTAGGAAAACAGTGTCAGCTATGTATAAGCTAGTCATCAAGAGCCAAAAGAGTGTTTTATAATTAGAGAGTAGTTCAAACTTGTTGAGCCACAGCCAGTTTTCACTCGGTGACTTCTTGACTTCGTATTCTAAGGTAGCTTGTTTTGTATTACGCTAGAATGAATACTGCTCTAAAATAAAGGGTGAAGGAAAAAATGGTGTTAAACCAACTTTCTGGCCTTCATAACTTTACTCTCCCCCAATATAATTTATGTGATATTTTTCTTTTGAACAAACTAATTAATTGTTTGCAAAGCACTTTTCAGACAAGTGTTAAAAATGCTTAATATTATTATTACTACATGTATTTGTAATTCTCTAATTTAATTGATCTCTATTTTACTACAGCTCATAATGACAATCAATTAAATACTTCTGCAGCCTTCATTGATCTTCTTTCATCCCACACTACTTGTTTTCTGTTTTTCATCTCGGAACCCTTCAGAAGATTGGTATAAACCTAAAATTGCTCAAACGTATTTTAGCTTCCTGCTCCTTTTCTCAAGCTAGGCACAGAATTTGAAGATTTTTACAGATTTTATTTCAGATACAGAAGTTCAGAATAAGCACACTTACTCCAGGGCCGTACAGCTTAAAGAATGAGGACCCTAATTGATTGAAGTGAAATACACCAGAATTGCAGTATTTTATCAGTATGTTTGAGAAGAGTGCAAAAAACACCTTAGGTGTTTTGTTCTTTTCAGTGGTAAAAGTGAAGTGAAATAGTCCTAATAATTTTTATTCATCACACAGGGACTAACTGGTCAGTTCTATATTTTGGCTGCAACACCCTACAGCAGAAATAAATTTCTAAGAAATATTTTGCATCTCTTAATATTTTAACTCTATTTCATGGGATTCTTGTTCATAGAGTTGTTCAGGTGATTTGCCCCATTGACCATAACGCTTCTGAAATCTCTTCCCTGTGATACTTCTTCCATACTGATGTTTATACAACTTGTTTTCCAAGATCTGTTCTACCTTTGGTATTTGTGATGCCACGTACTACTTGTCAAAGTAATTAACTTGAACCTGGATTACTTTTACTTTTCATGGCAGATTCCCCTTGGATCAGGGATGTGTTTTGTATCAACTACGGTGTAATTGGGACTTTCCATTTTAATAAACATTCTTTTTTCTGGTACTTATTCTTGTGAATAATTTGGAACAGTAAAAACATGCGTGATGGGATACATCAGAATTTCATGGCACAAAAAAGAGCAGCATCTTGTGAAACTGGCTAAGAGCAAAAACGGCAAAGGCCTATTAAGATCAGTGAAGAACACAAAAGAAATGCAAAGGCTTGAAATATCAGTGAGTGAGGTAGGTTTTAAGGTTTCTTTCATGTATGATCATCTTCCAGAGTTACAAGTAGCTCAGAAAATCACAATTAAAAAACCCGTCCTGCCACAGCAAATGCTGACTGGCAAAAGGAATTAGTATGCCCAGAGCTCTCAGATCATAAGTATGGAGAGGTTACTTTTTCATCTTGAGTTAATGATTCAGAGATCCCTTCTGCATCTGACCTGTTAAATAAAGGTTAATGAAGTGATCTGTATAAAATACTGGATTATTAATTATTGCATTGAGATGGATTAAAATCTAAATCAATAAGAATGATAGGTGTTGTTTCTAAATAGCCAATTTCGTAGCAGTGAAAACCATTTTAAGACACATTATCTGGAATAAAGTATTTAAACAAGAAAAGGAAATAATAATTGGGAAACAATTTTTTAAGGTGATGAGGAAATAATGCTGGTTAGAAATAAACTGGGATAGGAAAGAACAGCAGCAAGAAAAATGCAATCTGAAGGCAGTTTGAAAATATGTATACATTTGTGTGTATGTGTATACATCCAAATAGATAAAAAGTTCAAGCTAGTGGATCTAAATACAATCAGAAGGAATCTGAGAAATTTAGAAAACTGAATAGGTGGTAAGAACTATAAACAGAAATGTAATAAGATAAGGCAACAAAAAAGTGGTTTTTGAAGGATAATAGGAGTTGATATTACACAGCCTCTTCACAGTCAAAAAGTTACTTCAATTAACAAGCTTTTTAAATTGTTGTGATTATTAGTTCTAGTACTACTACACAATTCAAAGGGGAAGTAGAATCACTGGTATTTAATCAGGAATTTTAGAAGGAAGATGATTGTACTTTTTTTTTTGTTTAATTCAAATTGCATTGATAAAGGTGACAGCAATGGTAGAACAGGCTTTTCTAATCCACTTGATTTGATATTACCTGTCTACTGATAAATCTAAATGGCATGCATCAAATAAATTAAAAGCCAGGTATTTGATAAATTTCAAAGTTATTAGGGAAAAGCTTATCAAATGCATTGATGTCTAGTGGATAGCAAGTAACTTTGGCTTTTCTTTTTGTAAGTGTTCCACTTTTTTTAGTCGTGTCCCAGATGACAAAATAAACTATTTGGAGGTACCTTAAGGATGAACACTACAATTGAAAAGGACTTGCTGTTGGTAAAGGAGCAGTCGTGACTGGTAAATTTACAGACAGGTTTATCTGTATTATCTCAGAAGGGACAAAGAACAAGCCATCTGTCATAGATATCTGTATCAATATATAGATGTATCTTTGTATATTGTATATACAGAGGCTTCAGGCTATACTTAAAAATAGTCAGCTTTGTTGTGGAAATGGTTGTAAGTCATGATGGGACAGTTCCTAGTGTGACTCTGAGGCCAAGAGAGGTTATTTAGTTGGAGCGGAGTGGTTGTTTTTAACAGTCTTTTGTTTTAATTCAACTCCTGCAGAAGTATACTAACTAGTTCTTCAAGAAACATGCTGGTAAATTTAAGAGTGTTTAGAGAATGAGAATGACCAAAGGTCTAGAAAACTTTCTCTGTGGTGAAAGATTCAAGAAGGAATTAAAGGTATCTGTCTAGGAAGAAGATATCTGAAAACAGGGTTATTCTGCAGTTCGCCAGAAGTGAATCACCCAAACTGTGGAGATTGAAGCTATGAAAGTTCAGACTCAAGTAGCAAATTGTTAATGTTAAAGGTAAATAAGGTTTGGTAAACCATAGTAGGAATTATTACAGATATACCATCAAGATTATTCTACTCTGTGTAGTGTATTTTAAAATGAAAATTCTTTGTTTGGATAAACCTTCTAAGTTCTTTTATTTTGGAAGCCAAAGTGGATATAGTTACTTGTTACAAAATATTTTCTCCAGTCCAACACACTTGAGAAGTAATAGTAATAAAATCTCAAATGTCATTTTTCAAAATAATTTTTATTACACAGCAATCCTTCATAATACAAAAGGATTAGGTTTACTGATTTACAGCAGTGCAGTTTGTACTTAATATAAGCAATGGTACACCAAGCTAATGCAAAGATCCACCTGTCTCAGTATCCTGTCTTCAAAAACAGTCATAAGCACATGCCTAGAAGAAGGAATACAAGAGAGTAAGTATGTACTGATACATCCCCAGGATGCTTTTTACTTCCTGGACCAGAAGCGATGCATTTTGAAGTTTCCTCCCTTAAACTCATGACATTTTTATCAGCTACCGTATCCTAAGGTCTTCCACAGCTTCACTGTGTCTTGTCAGGAGAACCACTGCCTTATTTTGAATCAGCCACAGCTCTTCATTTGGTCTTGTACTGGAAGAGAATTCCTTATCTACTCTTCTATAGCCATATTTCCCTTTTAGACATTCTATTTTTCTGTCTTGCTTATTTGCTCTTCAAATAGTTGTTCTACATTTTTAAGCTTCCCATTACTCATCTCATGTTATGGTCTCTCATATTTTGAAAGAAGAGGGGACCAGATCTGAATTGTAATGAAGATGACCAGGTAAGTTTCCTTACTGCTTGCCAGTGAGAAAAACCTGACCATCCTCTTGGAAATATATTCTGAGAAGTTATAGCAACCTCAAACTAAAAGAAGACATTCTCTTCTGGGGCCAGAATCTTCCTCTTATGGGGAAGATTGACTTTTGTACCCACAGTAGTTTCTCAAAACAGCTGAAGGCCCAGAATCTCAGAAAATAAGTTCTGATGCATTCCACGCTGACAACAGATACTTATGGTAAGGAGGATTTCATAGAATTTTGTTTCCAATTAATATTTAAATAATCTAAGCTTAATTCTTTCCCAGTACAATGATGTTGCTGAAACCACTGTGGTGGTGGATGACCAAAGGAATTTACAAAAAGCCAATATCAGCCAAAGACTCTTGATTTGGATGTTAGCAGGAAAAAAGTTGTGTGTTGAAAGCATGGGTACTGTTTTCTGTCATTTGTTGTCTTTGCCAGCGTACATGGTTGTATGAGAGAAGCATTCCATTACCAATTTTTTCCCATTTCGGATAAATCATAAGGTTCCTCACTGTGACAACACATTTGGATTCAAAAGGAAGTGAGCACCTACCATCTATCATAATGGTTTTGTAATGATTCACACTGGGCTTCTAAACTGTCTTGTGAATTTTAGGTATCAGAAATAAGGGAATATGTGTTGAAATTATAGGATAAGTACAAAATACACTGACTGCACCGAAGAGTGTATTGAAAGTCTCCTGTCTATATTGTAGTAAAATCATGTTTGAGACTACTTGGCATTTGGTTCAAACATTTTTCTTGACAAAATTATTTTTGTGAGCGGTTAAGAAAACGAGAATGAAGAACACTAGTAAAGAAGCGTTTTGGTCATCTTGAAACTTTATTAGCAGTGACATAAGAGTGGCAGAGTCTCTCTGAGTTTGAAGTGCCAGTCTTGTGCTGGGGTAGATAACCAGGCTGTTACACAAAAAATGTTGAGACAGGTTCACCTGTGTGAAGATTTACTAGCAGGGATCTGTGACTGATGGCACATACTGACTCTAATGGTGAAAGTTAGTTTTGGGGAAAAATGGAGAAAAGAAAAGAGGACTGGAGAGGGAATGAGAGAGAAAGGGCAAACTCCCCCAGTGACCACTGGGAGGAGAAGCGCCAGGGGGCCCCCAGGCGAGCATCCTTCCCTGTGTGTGCTCTCCAGCGCAGCAGGTGTTTTCCCCCATAGTATCTTCCCCAGAGTAACTGTGCAGTTTTCTTCAGGACACACTCAGACTCCCAGCTGATTTGTTCCTGCATATGATGCTGTTAATGCTGAATGGAGCAAGCTTAGATAAGCAGAAGGTGCTGTACATTGCTTGGCTATTAAGCTCTTTGCATGCATATATTGCTCGCCCAACTGTAAATCAGGAGCTACAACGAAGAGCTAGGAAAAGAGGGGGAGAAAGGAGTGACCAGTGGCAGTCGCTGCCCTTCAGAACCACCACAAGGACACTGCTGGGGTTTGCAGGTGCAAGGCCAAGGGAATAACGGCACGAGCAATTGCATGAGAACAGCGGAGGAAAATACTGCCCGAGAGGCTCTAGAAAACACTCGCACATCTTGGGTGAAGGGATGCAGAGTCACAGCTATAGGGCTCTTAGACATACAAAAGGCAAGGCACCAAAAGCACTGTGTGAAAATACCTCTTGGTCTTTGTCATGAATAGATGTTTAATGTATCTCTAGTTGTCTGTAAAGATATTTTTCCCCTTCTGAAGCATAATTATGATGTTTTACAGTCATTTGATGCACTTGCTGCTACTTGTCATTGAGTAACGTTATGTTACTCATTAGTACTCATTAGCTGCATTAGTACTCAGTCATGAGGTTACACAGTCTCTTGGTTTGAGCCTGGTAAGCGTTATGATTTTTTCTTTAATATATTTTTTTTTCCAATTTGGACGTCGCTATTTGTTTCCGTATCCTTGTTCCACTTGACATCCTCCTTTCACTTCTTCCAAAACAGTTGTCCTTACTAAAAATGAAGTGAATTACTCGTTTAGTTTTTAAGCCATCTGTTAATTGGCTTTAATTTTGTCCCCAGCCTTACTATGTAGAACCTTGCTTGTTCATTTCTGTATTTAATAGTTATATCCATATTTAGCTATTTTAAAGTAAAAATGAACTATGGCTTAATGGTTACCAACCGAAGGAAGTAAACACTTTTGGAGGATGTAAAAAACCATAGAAAAAGAGTTTTAAAACTTAGTGACTTAATTTTGTTTTGATTTAAATCAAAGAACCATGAAAAAGAAGACGCAGCAGCCTTTGTATACCACAATCGATATTTATGCATAAAGGTGTTTGAAAGGTGCAGAATGCCTAAGAGGGAACATTAAAAAGGACAATTTAAATAAATCTTTAGAACTTCAAATAAACATTAGTTTGTTTTTAGATTTTACAAGCTGAATTGGCAATCTTGGCTGAAACAGAAGTGAAAATTTTATCTTTTTATTCCACAGCAAATGGTAGAGAAGTGATAAGCCTCATGTGTAGGGTTTTTTATGTGTGTGTATGTGTGGATACTCAGTACAGGGTTTTTTTGCTTTCTACATGCATAATCCACAAACTGCTGCAGGGATTCAACCAAATCCAAGCATGCCTGTACAAGACAAATCAATAAATAAACATTGTTTGGTTTTGAGCCAGCGCGTATATTAGGAATTTTACATTTCGAATGTGATAAATTATGAGAGCAACAATGAGTCTTATTAAGAATGACATTTTAATTCTGATTTTTACACAAAATTGTCTGATTGCCAGGGTGTTTCTATCCATACAAAAAGATTGTGAAGCTTTGAAAAGGCAGAAAATCAAGGATGTGATTTTCCTCTTCTTAAAAATGTTTGCTGTATTTTGGTAATCTTACCCCTCATATGATTCCAAAAAAAAACCCCCAAAATTAATAGACTCTGGACAAGATGTTTTTCATCTTATACATATTTTAGAGTGGACTTGGTTTTGTTTGTTTGTTTGTTTGTTTTATGGGGATTCAGATATTTCAAATTGCTCAATAGAAGAAAAAATATAACAAGGAAAGGAATATAATCTACACCTCAGATATGGAAGCTGGTTTTTTAACACTTTTCACACTTCTACTGAACTGAGGACTGATGTTTGCCGTTGAAATCAGAGGACAAGATTGTTCCTTTAATCAGGCTGTCCCTGGTGGAGATTTGATTTCATGTTTTGCCCTAGATCATAAACTTGGTGAGCGCAGCTGTTTATTTGCAATGTACCAACGCAGAAAGAACTCGAAGAGAACTGTTTGAAGAAAACACTATGCTGTTGATTTTAAGCTTGTGTCATCATATAAAATTGGCAAAGAAGGTATATCGCGTGAGCGTGTGTGTGTGTGAGAGAAAAGGTGGCACTAGATATGCATACATATGAGTTTGTCCCTGAAAAAAAGACAAGCAATGGAAAGAATGCATTGCTGTTATAGTCACTTTCCAAACAGGCAGATAAAGAATAATACCAAAAGGCCTGTTCTTCCTGCAAATGCCACACTTCATTATCTTCAGGCTAGTTGCCCAGGATAGATTAATTTGATTTAGATATTTAAAGGTCATTGGAAAATAATATAATACTTCCATTCTTAAGAATTAGATACTATTAGGAGGTTCTTGTAGTTTTTTTCTCATATTATAAAATATAATGATCAACAAATGTAAATATAGGTGTTATAAAATCGAGCTTTAACCTATTCAGTCTTTGGATTGTGTGATGACTTCCTCATTTAAACCATTCCATTATACCTTGGTAGTAAGAAATTCATTCAAGTAGATAATTATAAGAGTAATAGGAAAATCTGGCAGGAAGCAAAAGCAGAAAAAAGAACAGTGGTTTCAAACACTGAGCAGTTGGCACAAAAAGATAATTTGTGACAGCTAAATACAGAATAAGGACACAGGCAAGCAACTCTTGTTCACTGTGTTCCACAAATGATCTCATAAGTACAACAGCTTAGCAGGAGCTTCTTGGTACACACAGCGGGGTCTAGCTGGTACAAAGAATATGCTGCCCATGAGGCCGTGCGAGGGCACTGTCAGCCTCTTCCACTTCACTGCAAGATGTCCTGAGCGAACCCCAAGATGGGACCCCGACTTACAGTGTATTGCAGTACTGGATGCTGGATACCATCCTCTTGAGCAGAATGACAGAGCTGGAAAAGAGTCTTTTCTTGTTTTTAAGTAGATAAGAAGTAGTTCAGAGATGGGAGTGTGCAAAGGGAACAATGCAATGAAAAACGAGGTAGAGAGAGAGGTAGGAGAATAACGTGTGAGGGGAGAATAAGCAAGCTTTGCCACGTGGTCTGGGACTCCCGTCCAGTGATGCCAATGAATGTCCTGTCCTGACCCCGTACTAATCAAAGCTGTCAGAATTCTTTGGCAGAGGTAGAGACAGAGACAGGGCAGCACAAAAGGCCAGAAGTGGCTTCCTCTTTTGCAGGGAAA
Organism: Phalacrocorax aristotelis; assembly: GCF_949628215.1. Lineage (NCBI taxonomy): Eukaryota > Metazoa > Chordata > Aves > Suliformes > Phalacrocoracidae > Phalacrocorax > Phalacrocorax aristotelis. Next base: position 88,151,389 of record NC_134277.1, read on the forward strand.
TACCCTCTCAGAAAAGGGAACCAGACATCATGACAGTATCACCTAAGCCATAAGTGCAGTTTCAGTCTCAGACGCAGAAAACTGAACAATCAATAAAGTCAAAGGCTACAGTGGACTTAAAAAATTACCGGCTGTGATATGATAAATCAAGTCAAGTATGATAAACAGAGCTCATCTGGGAGAGCATGTAGAATTTAATATACCAAAAATGGGTTCCGTAAGCAGTCGTAGGAAAATACTTCAGAAAAATAGACCCTGAAAGAATAGAAGTGAAGTGAGGAAAACTCAGTAACATCTGAAAGATCCCTATTAGAAGGTAAAGAGATATTTAAAAGTGTTGAGTAATCCGTACTTGGAAGTCATACTGAAAACCTAAATTATCTGAGAAAGGAACAGAAATAATTGTGGCTTAGTAGAATTAAGAATCCACTGAGAATATGAAAATGCAAAGAAATAAGGAAAGGAGCTGAACACTATGGTTTAGTATTAATGTTGTAGAATAAGCATAAAGAATGAAATAGAGAACTAGTAAATTGATGACAGCAACCATGAAAGGTAGATCTTCTAATTGCAAGGAGAGGCCGAGAAAAAGATAAGCTAGTCACTGCAAAAACAGGCCTAAATGTGTATTATTAAGGTCGAAGGTGTGCTGTGAGGTGGTTTGTTATTTACAGAGGATAAATATGGATTTATTGCAAGTAAATATTGGTTTTGAGAGACAAGGGGCTAAAATCACAGAAGAAACAGTCACACAATTTAAGAGAAAAAAGAGAACTATAGTAGCTCATAATGGTGACCAGATCTGTTGCTGTGGTTTGACTCTCCGTATGAGCTCTCTCTTCTCTGTGAGATCAGTAGTCTCGCTCCTATCTGCTGTCCGTGCTCCTACTTACCCCACCTTCTCTGCCTGTATGCAGTTTAATGCTAGTGTGCTTCTCTGTCTGGTGGTATGCATGTCAAGGTATGCTTCTTGCCCTGAAAATATTGCTAGAAAATAGCTAAAAATTGTTGGCAGTCATGTATAATTGTAGGGAAACACAGCTCAGGAGAAGAGTTGCAAAAATCTCAGGCACTGAGAAGTGATCTGAGTATGGGTCCCTCTCATTTTCTTTTCCATTCTAACACTAACTCAAATCACCTTGGCTGCTTAAAAAGTGCATGTGGATAAAATGTGTCCAAGGGCTCGGTTATCTGTTGAGAACGTGGACCAATTTACTTACTACCTGAAACTATACAGTGCTTTCAAACAGTGCAGGAAACAAGTACAGAAGTTCTGTGCAGAGACCTGAGATGCAGAACAGTGAGAACAGATATAGCCTTAGTTAAATTACCTGCGAAGGATCTAATGTTATAAAAAACCCTGCTCAACTCTCACTTGATGTTAGGAAGTTTAATTAAATATCTGATACAATGCATAAGGTTTCTTAGATGGCACAATAATTGCCTGAAGGGAGAGAAAAATGAAGAAACAATATCCGAAAGCCCATATTATGTGAAAATTTTTGAAATCTTTTTAAAGATCTGGCAGAATAACACCTAGTGAAACAGTTTGCTAAAGGATATCCAGCATGAATTCAGGCAGAAGAGGTCATGCTGAACTAATCTGTTTGAGTTCTTCGAAGATATTAGTGGTAAGAAAGACGAGGAAAATTTAGAGGATGTAGCATCCTTACATTTCGAAAAGAATTTGACAGGCTTTCACATTAGAGATAAGTGCCTACAGAAAGAACTCTGGAGTAGGAGGTAAATGAAGATGCTGGTAGAAAGTTATTTGAAGGCAAGGAAATGGGAACTTTGTGAATTTCAGAGAAGTTGAATGACATTCGCCTGGCCATGCTGTTTTATGAAACTTGGACAATAGAACCAAATACGATATTATTAAGTTTTCAAATGGTTGAAGAAAGAGAGCAGAAGTAACTCAGGGTTATTAAATCGGTTGCTCAAAACTTGAGCCATTAGGATTAAGATTTGTCAGGTAGCTATTTATGTTCACACTCAGATAATCTGTTACATGATCACACCACACTTTTCCACAGCATTTTCCTTCTTTAATGTATAAAGTGTTTAGTATTCACTTGGCTATTCAGTAATTTGCTTTACCTTCATTCAGCCTTGGGTCCTATTAATTATTACCACTTGGCTTGTGGTTTGAGGTAGATTTTAAAAATTTCCTCATTGGCTTTTCCATGACAGTTTCCAATAGCACACGCTAATACTACAGTGGAAGAATGTAAGTTCTGCCTTTCAGTGATGGGGAACTGAGACACTGAGCAATTACAGTCAAAGGTGTCTACTTGCTTTGTATTACCAGCCTGAGGTTCCTAGAACGTGACCTTTTATTGTACTTAATTTATATAGCATTTTATATATTCAAAGCAAAACTTCCATTTACTTAGGATGAAGCAGTAAGTGAGGAACACACAACTTGTGATGACTCCCTCTGAAAAGTTCTAAATTTGTTTGAATTAATCTAGTACAGCATTTGACTGCCTGAACTATCTAGCTGTCCGTGTATTCATGCGTTAAAATTAAAGGCAAGACTGTAAATTATAACTTCCTCAACAAATAAGGAAGAAAATAGTATCACTGACTGCAGAACTTGGGTATCCCCAGGGTATGCCTAACCTATTCTTTGAAATAGGCAGACTTTCCTTGATAAAAAAGAACTATTATAATTCATTGAACATTTTTTGGTGATAATTCCTAATTTTGAATGAGTTTCTTTACAGTCTTGGTAATAGCATTTTGATGTATCTTTCCCCTATTTGCAGATGGAAAAGTTTTCCAAAGGTAAATGAGAAAGTACCTTTCAGTATGTGGCAACATGCTGACGCCTATAGAGCTGGAAGCATCGCATCCCCTGCGCAAGCTTCTCTCACTGAAGCTAAGGAGGCAACTGACGGCAATTGCATTCTGTGCATAGATCAACACTGAGGAGATAGGTATTTCGTACATATTTCCTTGCAGAGGGATGAAATACTGATGATGATCAGGAGTGTATGGAGTCTTCCTAGGCCTGCATGGGATTCTGTGATTAGAGTGCGCAGGCACAAGTCACGTAAACATTATGCTTTGCTGTGCCAAACTCTGGTTATCTTCTGGTGTTAGGCAGGGCCGGTTCCTAAGCGGGACAAGATGCCTCTTTCTGATTCTGTGAGCTGCTGAATTGGATGCAGCTCATCTTTTCTCTTTGCACAGCCTTGTGGCTTGCCATCACTAGTTTATTCCTTTACTGCTGCTGTCTTTCTTCAGAAGTTTGTTTTCTGCAGGTAGCAGAGCTTATAGAAGGCAGAATACGAGATGATGTTGGTCTTTGCCGATGTCTCTTGCTGACGTATTCCTCCCATTCTGCTCTAAGCACTTCAGAATTTTCTCTGATGATTTTGGTTCATACTCAAATGTAGCTGATAGAGATGTGTAAAATTTTTCTCAAAAATCTTGATTTATTTATTCAGGTATCTTGTGGAGACATAAAAAATTTAGGTGAAAAACATAGGATTTATTTCTTTATGGAAAATTCCCCTTTAAAATAACAATCTGTTAACTGTATCAGTAGTCGATGCTAAAACTGGTAAGGAGGGGTACTTCCTTACCATTTCTCCTGTCAGATTTTTTTGAAAATGTTCCTTGAATCTGATACCTATCACGCCTAATTTGTATCTAACGCTATTATTTTGCAGGGGGGAAAACACTTTTGTGTTGCAGGGGTGACTGAGCACTGGTTCAGAGAGGTTGTGGAGTCTCCCACCTTGGAGTTATTAAAAAATCGTGGTCCTGGGCAACCGGCTCAAGGTGGCCCTGCTTGAGCAGGGGGGTTGGACCAGATGACCTCGAGAGTTCCCTGCCAACCTCAACCTTTCTGTGATTCTGTGGAAAGGTATGAAAATTAGTTCAGCTGCTGCTGCTTCCTGAAATGGGATGTAACCCTTCTGTTTCAAAAGCTAATATAGTGCAGTTTTCAAAGTGCATAATATTAAAGTCTCTAAAGTTAGAAAGAGCCATACAATCACTGGTGAGAACATGCTTTTTTGCGTGTTGAGGAGAGAGGAAATGGTAACTTTAGTTTTCACAACGTCAGTGACATATTTTCTGATTACTATTTCTCCTGGTTTTCCTGCATACTTTGTATAAATGGTCCCATGGTAATGTGATGCAACCGCTTTCAGTTTCTACAATAAGAAGAATGCTACTGTTTCTTATTTCCAAAGAAAAACTGTTGGATATTGCATCATCATCTTCGTCCACTCTAAAGTCCAGGCCTGGCTAGAAGGCAGCAGTATTTTTAGTGTTATGCTGGTTAGTAACTGTTCTGCTTAACTCTATTGTAATGTTGTACCTTCCTTGTCATTGTCCCTTCCAATAAGTCTGTAGACATTGTCTCCTTTGAGTGCAACATGTGGAAGAAGACGGCTCTCTCTCATGTCTTTAAATTGAATCTGGCAAACTCAGACTCCGAGATTAGTTGAAGCCCATTGGAACTCATTAATAAAAATGGTGTATTAGTCTGCTGTTACGATGTCAGCACAGTATGAGCAAGAGATAAAAATGTGTAACCCAAAGTGGGGTTTTTTGTTTGTTTTTTAGAAGCTTGATTTCATCTAACTGTTGGTTGTGGTTAACATTGGGTTTAGCAGTATAAATAAAGAGTTCATTCTTCTTCAAGCATCATACATTGTCATACATACCTGTTCCTTGACTATCATCTAACTCATATCCTTTGTTGCAAAACCTTTATCTGTCCAACTTAAGCTGTGTTCCTGTCTTTGCAATGAGTTCTGTCATGAGAGTGATTATTCCCTGCAAAATATTATTTTACTGCAATATATAACGGTCTAAGCAGGGCATGATTTTTTACACTTATGTGGCATATATATCTCCTGGTTTATTTAACGCAGGAAATGAATTAATAAATAAAGGAATTGAAAGCCATAAAACATTATTTTCTGAAAAGAAAGGAGATTCTGTATAAAACATAAAACTACTCAGAAATATGTTAGAATTATTATTAAGATAGTTTACATAATGGGTTCCTTTGCTTCGAGGCATGTTTGCTATGGATTTTTCTCTGGGGAAACTCAGGTTTAACATTCTGAAAATTACAAATTGGCAACCGAGTGCACGGACAGAGAGACAATGCGCATTTCTGCAACAGACATGAATCTAAGGTGTCAGTTGTAGGTGTCTGAAAAAAAGAAAACCAGATGTGGGGCCATGTTGTGAGGAAGCATTAGCAACTTGAAAGCCTTGAAGATTCTGTAGTTACTGGATCTACAATATCTGTTGTGCTTTCTTCTTTATAGTACTATAAAAAGCTTAAAGTGACGTCACGTCTGGGTCCTTGAAGTTGAGTCATTAAGAGATCATCTTGAGGGCTTGGACAGTTTGACCCTTTGTATGGTTTCTAATGTTGAGTTCTGTGCTATCACAAGAGTAACGCTAGTATTTATCTGAAGTTATAGTGATGAAATCTATGAATGAAAATTGTCAGTCACATCACCATTTTGATGAGTCAGGCTTGACTGAAGGTTTTTTTCAATCAAAAGGTAGTGCTGTTTAGTGTTTTTGTTGTAACCATCCAGCTTGAGTGATTACAAATCTGTTTCAAGAATTAGCTGTGTAGGAAGTTTTAGGGTACAGGTTTGGGGATTTGGTTTGGCGTGTTGGTTTTGTTTTTCACAAAATGGACAAAACAGGAAAAGGGAAGGAAGGGAAGCAGGGAGGGAGGGAGAGAGGGAAAGAAAAAGAAAAGAGGGAGGGAGGGAGGGAGGAACTGGAACAATCAGAAGCCATGGGCCAGTCACTGGTCTTCAGTTACGATTTTGGAGTGCTTTCATTCAGATGGTATTTAATTGACTCTTTCACACTCTCTTCAGATCTTAAAAAAACGATTTTTACCTTATTGAAAAAGATGCATCTAAAAACAATCATCCCCTTCCTTTGTCGTTTTTCCTCCGTAAAAACAGGAAGATATCTTTGCAGATTTCAGACTGCATCTCTGTGCATTGACTCATGTGAAATGAATGTCATATCCTATATTCATTCTCACAATTTACTCAGGTTGTTAAAGTTCTGGAATTCATTGCTAGTCCTCTAGTTCTTCATATTATCACAGGACAAAAAGAATGACCTCTATGGGTGATTTCATTTTATTGTTGTTTTCTACATGGGTTGATGATGGCAGCCCATGGGGCTGAGACACTAAAGCTTAAACAGTAAAGCAGTCTTCAAGGATGAAGCAGTAAAAAGTGAGGGGATTTTTTTCTTTCTTTATAAATAACTAAAATGGTTAGACTTGATGAGTTTTAGCAATGAAACTGGTGAGCTGGAAAACTTCAGTCAGCTGAGAGGGCCGCTTTTTCCAGTCAGTTTTTCGAGGATGCTTGATGGAATATGTCTGGTTAAAGAGAAGCTGAGAGAGTAGAAGGAAGATTTTATTATGTCACCTTTGTGTTACAAAAGAAACTCTTCTTGAAGTTTAGAAGACAATTTGTCTCTAGGGAGCCTTTGGAAAATAGGAGGATTTTTTTTTTTAATAGAGAAAGTCTTTAGGAATATCGGAAAGGAAGCTAGCTTTTTCAGCAGTTCCACTTTTGATTTTAGAAAATTATTAACTCAATAACTGCCTGAGGCAGGAAACCAAATTGTTTTGCGGTATTCCAGAAAAGTGTAATTACAATATTTATTTGGAAATATGTTTGTTAGGAAAGAATTTGCTTGAATTTTATTACTTTCCCTGCAAATGGAGAACCAAAACTAAGGTTGATATGATCAAGTAAAACTGATACTGACCCCATGCTTTAAAAAGATGAAGAAATAAAAGGGGTTATGACTAGACAATATTCAGTTGGCTTCAGCATCATTTCATGATACACACAGAAATGGGGAAGACTGACAATATCTCAAAGTCAGTTAAAAAAACCCCACAATAGTACAGAACCCCACAACTGGACAAAAGTCGAACATTGTCCTTTTTCCATTCATAGAAAATAAGACATTTCAAGGCTAAAATGGCTATTCTTCCTCACCTGATAAACTGGCTGTCAAAACCTTCATTTGTGTAGGACTCGCAGTCATAGACCTTGGAGACAAAAGGGAATCATAGACTGGTTTGGGTTGGAAGGGACCTCTAAAGATCATCTAATCCAACCCCCCTGCCATGGGCAGGGACATCTTTCACTAGACCAGGTTGCTCAAAAGCCCCGTCCAGCCTGTCCTTGAACACTTCCAGGGATGGGGCATCCACAACTTCTCTGGGCAACCTGTTCCAATGTCTCACCACCGTCATGGTAAAAAATTTCTTCCTTATATCTAATCTAAATCTACCCTCTCTCAGTTTAAAACCTTTGCCCCATGTCCTGTCACTACAGGCCTTGTTAAAGTTTCTCTGTCTTTCTTATAAGCCTCCTTTATACACTGAAGTGGAAGTGGACTTCTGGGCCAAGTAGGAGGTGGGTGGACGACAATGGCTCTGAAGAGTGGAACCCTCCCAGACATAAGTGGTTGTTAAAATTAAAATTAGTGGACATTGATGTACAATCCAAATGTGCAACAAGTCATTCAGAAGTAAGAAGTAAAACCAGTATTTCAAACTTTCATGCCCATGGTAGTCAACAGAATAAAAGTTGTATGAATGAGGATAAGCCCCTGAACTGTGTGTATTACACCGTTTTCTATTATTGCTTCAGCTGAACTAAAGACTCCAGCTTGTAATCGCACACCAGTGCCCTAGCAGAGGCCCTGGTCAGCTTCCCCAAAAGATAAGCTTTGTTTAGTTCCGTGTCATTGCAACCCTTCTTTATTTGAGCATTGAAGAGAAGTACATTCAATAAAATTATATCCATGTAACCTTATTTTCAAAACTTTCACTTTTTGTTGGAAGCAGCAAGAACACGGCTAGCATTTAAATAAGGAGAGATTTCTGTTTACTTCAACCTGCATAGATGTTTAAATAACTGAGTTTTGTTTGAATGGGAAAACTTTGTCAGCTGCTAAATATCAAGAAGACTGAAATTCAGCAATTTCTTTTTCAGTAGTCAGGAAGAAATGGTTTGTTGCAGCGATTTTGCATGCATAGGGTTGTTCTTGCGACCAAGACCAGTATTCCAAAAGTTTGTCAAAATTTACCTAACTGCCTGCCTTGTCATAGGCCTTGTGTGATGGGAATCAATTTAATGTGTTTTATTTTAGGAACGGTGACGTGTTTTTATCAGGTTTTTCAAATGTATGGAGTTTATTGGCAAAAAGTGAGAAATGTACCAGCAAGCCAGGAAATCTGAGAGTTTCCCTGCTGAGCTTAATATAAGAGCAGTTCTCACTCCACAGGGATGCTTCATTTTCTGCTAGCTGATGTCCACATGGTGGGCTTTTTTTCATTTACTAAAGAAGATATTTTGAAAATCTGCTTCAGAGGCAATTAACAATTGAAGGAAAGCTTCTGAGCTCAGTGTAGAAGTAAAACATTTACTTAAGTGCTTTCTTGAATGTGAGCCTTATGTGCTGGCCCCGGAAACACAGATTCTAATTTTACGCCTGCAGGAGCTAGTATTGCAGGTGGAGGTTGCCATAATGTCTAAAAATAAGTTAATGGTATTATAAATAAGCCACATCTCTTACAGGAATAAGGAGTGAAGACAGGGCTGCTTTGGACCACCCACTGCAATACTGGGTAATCTTACATGAAAAGTCACTGCAAGGGTCTTACAATTTAGTAGTTTCAGGCTGTGATGGAGCATTTCTATGACACTTCTCAGGTTATGAACAGCCTAACTGCCTCTGTAATGCATCAATTACCTGTCATTCACAAGGAATTATCTTCCTGATCAGTAAGAATTCACTTAAAATACTATGTAATGGTGTTCTTTTTCCTGGGGAGTTTATTTAATTGGAGTATCTTGTAAATCTGGAATAGGGAATTTCTTCCTTAAATGCCTTTTTAAGTACCTATAGTGTTACATAATAGCAATTAAAAGTTTCACAGCGTTATCTGGCCTCGAGCCATAGACTTGACTAGCCCTTACTTGCAGTAGTATTCCCCCATGGTTATATTTTAATTTCTGTAAATTAAAAAAAAAAAAAATAAATCTACTTTTCTTTCTCTGCTTCCCTAAAAAGGTTTCTGTGTCGGGTGGGAGGAGTGTTTCCTTCCTGATACGAGAAAGCTACAAGATGTAAAGTCCCTTCATATCTTCATGTAGGAAGTCTTTCACAGATCCATTTCAGTTAGCATTACTCAGGTGGTACTTGTGATTATAAAATATGTATTTTTCAAACACAGATCTAGTGATTTTTATCTTACACAGGATCTCCTACATTGCAGGAGCATGGCAGTAATTAACTTGAAGGGGGATAAAATTAGTGAATGGTGTTTTCAATGACACCTTTCCTAACTGGATTTAAAAAAAAATTATATCATAAAAGGTATTTCAGAAACTTGTGGAAACGCTGCCATGCATGTTGATTTCCAAATACATGTGATCCACTTTTAAAGAGGTGGAGTTAAAAATGTCGTGCTTGAAATGTCTTCTGGTCTGTTGTGAAGCAGTTTCTCATCTCCTGACAGGCCACACCATTGCCTGAAATCCCTTTGGGCTCCCAGTAATGGCAACAGATAATATTCTTGGTCTGTTAATCATTGAGATGCCAATTCAGAATACAATTAGAAGCACTTTAACATACCCTTAAATCCCAATAAAGGCAACTGAAACTAACTATGTGTTTAAATGCTTTGCTGCAGTGAAGACTAAAGCAATAGGGCAGGTTGTCTGAATGCTTGAAAAGTTTCTCTGATCTGAACAAAGCATTGGAAAAGTAACTTAAATTCTTCCCTTCTCTTCAGTTCCACTATGAGGTTCAGCAATACACACCCAAATTCAAAAGTGGCCAGGATTTATTTCCCTTTATTTCCCTATTAGTCTAGAACATGGAGGCTGGTTTCCCGGCTAGCAGCTTGTGGTTTTCTTCTAATAAATAGATAGTGCACCTCTTGGCATCTTCTAGCAAGGATAACTGATAACTTTTCTGGTGCAAGAAATGGTCAAAGTGTTGCTGGTCCAAACAAGTTTTCCCTTCAGTGATAATGCATCTGGACAGTGTGTCATCTTTCTGGATTTTTGTGGGGCAGTGCAGATGCACTAGCAAAGTAAACTGACCACAGCTAGGGGTAATAAAATCTGGTAGGGGGGTTCTTACTCCATTTTCAGTTTTGGAGAAGTTGCAGTGCTTTAGCTGCGGCAGCTGACATGGTGAAATCATTTTTGACCATGTGTAAAAATACACTATTGCCTTTTTTCTTTCTTTTGGTGGAAAGAGTGAAATAATACACAAGATAATATATAATAGAGGAAGCTACTATACCAGGCTTGGATTCAGCATTTCCTGAGTTATTTAGGTCTTGTTACCTATCAAGAAAATGGCAAACGTAATACTTTCTCACCTAATACGTGGTGAAGGATTTTAATGATTTAAGAGTTTCAATATCCCAAACTGCAACCTAACACTGAATTAGAAGCCTTTTAAACAGAACCCCTTGTATAGAATAGATTGTACATCAGCAGTAGTAAATACCAACCATCTTTTCCAAAGGAGAATGAAGTAGAAGGCATTTCACTGAAAAATATTTTTCCAGTGCTGAAATTGAGCTAAGATTCCTACTCCTCCCTCTTAGCTTGGAAGATAATGCTAAAAGAGCAGTAATTATTTGTGATTATTCTTCCCCCCCTGCCCCTCAGTTGCAGTCCCTGTCTTGGTCTCCAATCGGAAGCCATCGGTCTCGCAGCAGCTCACTTAGTGAGCATAGGGATGCCATCTCCTGAGTGGCTGGTATGATTTCCTGCAGCAGCAGGGGCTAATTTGAGCTAATGTATTTGATGCAATTTAAGACTCTTTGATCTGATCAAAATACGGCACAAGTAAAACTTCTTCGCTTTCTGATCACTTGCAAGTGGAGTGTCCTTGCAGTTCTCTACCTGAGTGCTTCAAATGTAATGAATGAATATTAATGAAAACTTTTAGTGCATTTAGATCATGGAATGTTTGATCATTACATTATAAATTTGAAAAACTTCAGTTAGGACAATGAGAGAGAATTCTGTGCTGAAACTTCATCCTAAATTTATGTATATTAGGTTCATTTCTTACTACGTTAGAAGGTCATTAGGTTTCACAGAACATGTATTCTGCAGTAGAACTGTGTTTTTGTAAAGGATTGACTGAGAAGTGTTCCGCCTAAATTAAAATTAGTTTTATTGCAATTGTTAACGTTCAGCTGCAGTTGCTTTTGAAAGAGAAAAATAACTGTGATGAATTTATAACCATGTTAAAAAGGTGGTTGATAATTTATATGGTAAATGAAATCTAGCTTCTCACAAAAGGAAATGAAAATGCTGACTTTGTGCCAATTCCTACCATTTTTATTCACAGTGTTTTATACCTTATTCCACATTAAAGCTGCAGCAGGGAGACTTGGACTACTTGCCTAGAAAAGCAATTACATTTATAAATGAAGATGACAGAGTCTGTTCTTAAACAAACATGAATAATCCTTCCACCTGTTCAGAAAGCTAAACATACAGGTGCCATCTTATCCTGGCATAAGCGTTTGTTAAAACACCAACACCCCCCCCCCCCCCTTTTCATTCACCGTTTAAAAGGGCTGGATTCAGCTGCAGTTATTTCCATATTTCTTGTTCTTTATTCCTGGATTTAATTCATCAGTAAGTAATAGGTATTACAACAATTTAGGATGAACTTTCTAATTTTTGCCTGAACAGATCAGTAAAATAGTCTTTTCAAATAAGATAAGCCTTTGCAATTACTGTTGCAATTAAAGTTTCATGAAATCAGCAGGACTTCTTTGGATACTTTTCAGTGCAGACATTTTGTTCCAACCAAAAATAATATCTGTATTTGAAACAGTAAAAGAAACTAGGTAAACTCACACTAGGTTACATTCTTGGTGAAGTGGTACTTCATGTGTATCCTGTTTCTGGTTTGGCAATATCTGTCAGACTTCCATATCCTATTAATGGAATTATTTTCAATGTCTTTCATTGATTCATCTCTTGATTTAACTGTTGATGAAGATTTTCCTATTATGCGAGGACGATCCAAAGCAAAGCACTTATTATTCCAACTGTATATTTTATTTTCTGTTTGTTTTTTTTTTTTCTAAAAGGAAAGAGAAAGATTAAATTGCTAGGTTTAACCCCTCATATTTTTGTAGTTCTGCGCTGTGACAAAGAAGTAGTGAGCCAAATTTCCCAGAGTTTCACAGAACATTATATCTTTCCTCCATATTGTAATTATATTGTCTTTAGATAACAAGGTTGTCTTGCCTGGATTCAGTTGGCCAAATTCATACTGGAGCAACTTCTGAAAAATAAAAATTATTAAATTATTGTTAACTGATACTGTTGCTGACCCATAAAGATCCCAAGGTTCTGCAAAAGGATGTTATGAGCACAAGAAAGTGACAGCTAAGGCACAGCTTGCAGTGTAAAAGATCCAGACATAATTACTGTATAGGTAGAGCCATAGTTGGGAAATGGCATTCCCCAATCTCATTAGAAGCTGTGTTGGGGAAATAGTTTTGCCAGGTTCCTTAAGACTTCAACCTGTTTCCCTCAAAGCTTAAGATCTGCCAAGCCCAAATCTGAAATTCACTGCTAGGTACTGACCCTGCTTTGGCTATACCATCTGCACTGAGCACCTCTGCAAAGGTGGCCGTGCCCAAGAGGTGGACAACATCACAAACGAGCGGGCAATCTGCCGTAGCCACTTGGGTTGATCCTGCTTGGATTACCCCTTCAGGGCACTGACATCTGGAAGCCAATGAGCTTTTTCAAGGCAACTCACTACCCCTTGCCACTGTTCCCCTTATTCATCTTTGAGTTCAGACATGACAGTAATGTCTGCTAGTAGCAGGAGAAAAATACTTTAAATGCAATTACTCTTGAGTTCAGAAGAGGGAGATAGAGTCCCTTAAGCAAATAACTTCTTGCCTGGGTTAGAGTGGACTAAATTCAGCTGTTCTTAAAAGAGCATAAACCAGGGCTGTTTTTGAAAGAACATATGTTGGGTAGTTTGTGTAAGGTCACCAGTCTGCCAAGCTGGGCTGGACACCCACTGAATTGCGTCTCATAACCTGAATATCACTGTGTTTTTACTGTGCCAGGGAATTATGGAGAACATGTTGACCTTAAGCATCTTCCTTTGTAGCACTATCAAGGCTATTGAAGCTGATTGCATCTAGCAGCCAAACCAGACTCTGAACTCCATCCCCAGCTGTAGCTGGTTTAACTGCTTTTGCCCCCCTGAGCAAGTACGCTGCGGATGTGCGTGCAAAACCGCAAAGTGGGTGTCCAGGATCTGTCACTGCTGGCCAACCTTTCCGCTGTCTGGTATGATACAGCATGTTCTTTGTGACCCTTGTCTTGAGGGTTGTCTGCCAGGGCCTAGATGGCCTCTGTGTGCTGGAGCCTCCCCTGTAGCAGCTGCAGTCTCCGTCTGAGCATCTGCTGTTGACTCCACTGAGAAGGTATGTTTACAGAGCTGCCCATGCAGAAATGTGCCTTGTAGTCCTATGTCTCTGGATGGGAAAAACCTCAACCCAGTGCCCACCCCATTATCTGCATTTAGCTCTGGATTCTGCATGTCCCATTAGGCGGTCTTCCTAGGCAGTCCATTAGGCTTCTCCTCAGAAAATATTCCCCACCAGAGGTTCTAATCAGCTGTTGTATCCTTGTGCCTATTAACTTGGCTCAACAGCCAAGGTGCTGTGGGAGCAGTCTTCCCCTTTCTGCCAGCCATTCTCTTCAAATTAAAAACACTAGACAGTTGTTTTTCCTGCCGTTGACTCATCCTGTATTGCACAAGATTTAGTCTTGTTTTGGCTAAGCAGGCCAGAAGCAGACTCTACAGGGGTAGAGTCTTACTCTTAGAGGTTACACCCTGTAATCCAGTAAGCATGATTTTGGCATTAGCAGTAAAAGGCCACAGGCTTGGTGCTGACTGGACAGTCCAGGGTCTGACATGTCTGGCCCTGCCTTGGCAGGAGCTGGTTTTAGCCATGGCATCAGTTGTCTGGTGGCTACGTGCCTGTGGCTTCCCTGAGTTGGCTTGGCTCTGGGAGTGCCTGTTGCAGGGAGCTGGCACCCCTACCTAGTCACTGGCGGGCAAACAGCCCTTCTGGGGTCATGGGGCTGGGGCAGTGTGCAGCTCCCAGACTTTGCCTGGGAAGCAGGGAGAAGAAGGCAAGCTATGGTGAAAAACTGTATAATAGCCCCAAGCAGATCCCAAGACTTAGGAAGAAGATACCCCCGCTGTGAACATTGTACTGCTCTCAGCAAGTACCTCAGGACTCTCAGAACTTGTGTGTTTCTCCCGCCATTCATGTTGAAGAAGAACGAAACTGTCAGCCTTAGGACACAGAGGAACATCGAAAGGGTGAGCACAGCCCTGGAGAAAAGCAGTAGGTTTTCTTTAGACCGTTATGACTATTAAAAGAGTTGAACAGACTAATGGTATTTAGAGTGTAACTCCCCTGCTATAGCATGTCCAGCTGCAGCAGCTGGAGACGTAGATGGTGGCATCGAGCTGAGATAGAGAAGGGCTGGCACTAGAGCAGATTCCTAATGCAACCTCGTTTTGCCTGTTAGGACCCTTCTGAACTGGAGGGGAGTGGACTTTGAGCCTGGTTGATACCCACCAATCCTCCCAGTTGTATCAAATCAAATACTGCAACATAGCCTTCAGAAGTGGTATTTTTGCCTTGGCACTTTGGGCTCCCGTTTTTTTGGATATGTTAAGAGATTCAAGACTATCTGCAACATGCTGAATGGCAGCATCCAAGCTGTATTTGGATGGTAACAAAAAATTCCACTACAGATTTTAAACAATATGGCAATCTGTTGATTTGTAACAAAATAGGTTTTAAATATACCACAAAAGTTCTAGTTTTTCTCATAGATAGCAAATGGGTTCTGCCATGTATCTCTTCTCCTAGCTTTAGCCTACACAATTGGCCCAAATTTTTACTGTTTGAAGTTTGCCTGAGCATTTATTTAGAATAACATTTCAGCTTTTTTAAATTGGTGGAACTAGTTATTGAAGTCCTTGGTCTCATAGCTATCATGATAATATCACAACTGGAACTCTTTCTCTCCTTCCTTCCTCCTACCTCTATGTCCTTTGCTGTCTTGAGGGTAAATTGCAGTGATTAGTAGCTGCAGCTTCTCTAAATTAAAGCAGTTCCAGCAGGAATGCGATCTGTATGCCAGCGTTCCTGTGGTAGTTTGTTTTCTTTTCTCAGATACCATTTCAAGTGACCTGTATCATAGGTTGGTTAAGGTGACATGACATATCATCTATTCAGGAGGAAACTGTGCTTCATTAAGTTAGCATCTTTGTTGATTATGAACTCCATTTACTATTTTAGTAATTATTTCCCAAGAGCTACTTCACCATTGCTTGGAATTTTTCCTGAATTAATCTACTGAAAAAAGCTGTTCTAATTGCTTTAACATTTCAACAATCTATGCAATGGATCCACTTTAAAACTTTTTTCAGATTTGTAATTATTGCCACTTCAACCAATGTTCTCTATTTTGTGCATTTACAATGAGGAAATGCCATTGTACTGATAATAGTGTTAACCCTTACAGCATGTTTGAACTGTAAGCAACTATATAGATGAAAAAATTAGTTGTTAAAACATTTTAACCTAGGGTCGTCTACTTAGATGCAAAAGTTTTCCCTGAATTAAAATGTACCTGATCAAAAGGGCATACTTTTTATATTTTAGTGTGACAAAAATAATGAACAATATTTTTGTAGCTCATCTTCTTTTAAGTGACTAACTTCCTGTATCTTTTACTATTTTCATTGTCAAAAATTTAAATGACTTCAATGGATGTTACTCCTTTCTGAGGCAGCATTGAAACTCTTGTAAGAGTAGTCTCTGCTACTTCTCGCTGAGGCATTCCTCCAATTCCCATGTAATCCGGTGAGGGCTCCACTTTGGCAGAGTCGTCAGGTGGGAGAACAGTCAGTTCAAGCATTTAGTAATTTTTTTGTTTGTTTGCTCGTTTTTAGCAGCCAGATTAGTCACTACAGATTGACTGGTATTTGCTGTTAAGTTGACCTTCTCTCTGCAAACATGCAGGACTGCTGTCTAAAAATCTGTCTTACAGTCTAGCTTTATAACCAGATTTTATTTATACTGCAGTATGCCACTGTTGTGAAGTAAAATATGCATTGACCTTTTTAGTAAAGTCAATAGGGAATTTGTTGTATGTAAGACTGTCCCAAGACAAAGGCAGGTTTATTGTGTGTGGCAATAACAACTATTTCAGCCAAGTAATCAGAAATAGGAAGAGAAATGTGAATCTTTATGTTGCCAACTTGACCACATAATACAGACATATGATAATCAGCAGAAGAATTGAAAGTAAAGTTTTCTGTTATGTTAGATAATTTATTTTAATGTGAAATAGATCTGTTAATAATTGTAAATAACTTTGTTCTCATCTTCTGTCCACATAACACTGATTGCCTGAAATTCTGTCTACTAAAATGCAAGCAAATAAACAATTGCTCCTTACCAGGAGAAAAACTGAGAGAAATTGCATTACTCTTCCATCCTTCCATTTCCTAGCAACGGTGTCTTCAAGTTATATTCTGTCCATCCCAATGCAAATAAACGTAAGCTTCATTCTTGTCCTAGCCTAATTCGGTTTTAATCTTTCTTTTTTTTTTTTTTATTTTAATTGATTGTTGAAAATTTCAGCAGATACGTCACTGGGTCCTGACGAATCTAACTTTCGCAAAAGATTTGGAGTGAGTTTTACGAGAGCGAAAAATAATTGTGCTGTTTTAAGTATACCAGGTAATATATTCTTCTTTGATTTTTACTGTAACAGTGAAGTACCAGCAGTTTTCAATAGGATTTTCAACCCTTTCTTTACTGTACAACACAAATTTAGGCTGTTTCTCACTAAATTTTTGTATGTGTAGTGTTGGTCATTACTGTTAATGTTTTACAGATCATAACTTGGATTTCTCCAACACTTTGTAATATGTTGGATTCCTATAAGGTTAAAGGTCTGTTCTGTTAAGCTAATTTAGTGTGAGAAAAAAAATTATTTTGTACTCTTAGATATAACGTAAGATATAAGTGGCAAGCTGGCTCGTTGTACACCATTCTTTTCAAAGGGTCTTGGTTGGAGTAAGGAGCACCTGTACTTGGAGATGTTTCATCTAGTGCATATTTGGTGGGTGGGCAGGCATGATTTATCAGGAGAATGCCTGTAATATGAATGTGTCAGGCTTGTGGTGCTGAGAAGAGTGAGGAGGGAAACCGTGAAGAGCAGAAGTGCTTTGGTCTAAAAGGTACTTTAAAGGTTTCTGGTTAACATTATTCTAAATACTGGCTTTCGTACTCTTTTACCATGGTAAGGACAAAATATTTCACATAAAAGATCCCAGGCAGAAGTTGTCTAAATATTTTCCAAAAGTTTCATTCATAGATAGCATGCTTTTCTCTTTTGGTACAGTCAGATCTTCAAAATGGTGCCTCATGGGCACGGCTGCTGGATTCATTACTCAACACCTGAACGACTTAACTTTGTATTCTTGCTTTCAAATTCAAAATCAAACTGTTCTTAAATTATACATAGTGAATAACTGCTTAACAGTCACAAATATAAAGGGAGAAACTAATAAGAAAAGTAAAACCCTGCTATGGGCGAGATGTCTTAAGCTTCAAGAACAGGAGTTAGGCAGTTCTGGGGAAACTAGTCATTTAGAAAAACTTAAGCCATTGAAATGTCTCTTACTACAGATAAGCCCCAACACGTGTTTGCTGCATTATAACTTGTCTGATGACAGCTTTTCACATATTTTTCTGAATATCCATCATCATTACAGCCTGGACAGAATTTTGCTGTGGTGTGCCACTGTTATTTCTCCAAATGCACTGCTATCGCATCAAATAAAGGACTTGTGCATCGTGGTGGACACCAAGTTGACCACAAGCCAGCAATGTGCCCTTGTGGCAAAGACAGCAAATGGAATCCGGGGCTGCATTAGGCAAAGCGTTGCGAGCAGGTTGCAGGGGTGATCACTCCCCTCTGCTCAGCACTGGTGAGGCCACACCAGTTCTGGGCTCCCCAGTGCAAGACAGACACACTGGAGAGAGTCTGGAGAAAGGCCACCAAGGCATTTAAGGAGCTGGAGCATCTCTAACACAAATAGAGGTTGGGAGAGCTGGGATTGCTCAGCCTGGAGAAGAGAAGGCTCAGGGAGGATGTCATCCAATACCTGAAGGGAGGGTGCAAAGAAGGTGGAGCCAGGCACTTTTCATTGGTGCCCAGTGGCAGGACCAGAGGCAATGAGCGCAAACTGAAACACATGAAGTTCCCTCTGAACATCAGGAAACACTTTTGTTACTGTATGGGTGACCGAGCACTGGCACAGGTTGCCCAGAGAGGCTGTGGAGTCTCCATCCTTGGAGATATTCAAAAGCCATCTGGACACAGCCCTGGGTAACTGGCTGTATGTAGTCCTGCTTGAGCAGGGGGTTGGACCCGATGACCTCCAGAGGTCCCATCAATCCTCAACCATTCTGCGATCATGTGGAGATGCCTGCTGTGCATGGTTAGGGCCTATGTCTGGTGTATCCAGGCATCTTAGCATCTTGCAGTGGGATAAATATTTATCCCTTTTTTACAATAGGCACAATTTAGGCAGCTGACATTCTAGGCTCACAAGCAAAATCATAAAGCACACTGTGAACTAACAAGCAGTCATGATCTCTTGCGAATTCCCAACAGGAAAAAAAGGCTGACTGATGAAACCATTTGAAGCCGGCCCTTTCATTGGCCCACCTGTTCTGGTAGTGTCCTTTCACTGGAGGTAGAGAGTAATTTTCTTGTTACAGAGGGAATTACTGTGAGAACTCAAAAGGTGTCCTGCAAGATAGCATGCTGTCTCAAGATAGCTATTTTAGTCACTTGACAGAGTGGTGTAATCAAAAGATTATGCAGTAACAGCAAGACTGTGATGCATGTGCAGTGCCACCACTTACTTTATGCTCTTGATAAACGATTGAGCAGGACAGCCTACGGGGCCAGTGTGCACAGTGCAGCAGGATGCCCAGATCTAGGGATGTGGATTGAGGACAGAACGCCTGAGCTTTCATGCTTGCAGTGACACGCTTCTTTTTGCAGGTGTGGCTATTGCTTCTCTTCTCCTAGTTGTAAAATGGAGTATTTTCTTCCCACCGTGTTGTAAGGATTAATTAGTTGACGTGTAGACAGAGTTTCAAAGAAGGGAGTTAATAGGACAGTGTTAAATCTAAGACAGGAGAGAGCACAGTCTGTTTGTTTTTTTAATCTGAGCAATCTCACTGATGTCAGAGAGCCAAATTCCTTTTCTAATCTAGGAAGTGAAATCCTGGGAGGTGAAAAACCTCTGAAGATTGCGTTTGAAAATTTGATTTAAAATCTACCTGACCATGATTTCTGAACCGTGGCGTGATGAATTAAATCACAGTAAGGCAGCTGGATATGTGACTTGATTTTCTGTTCTGAGTGCTCAGCAGCTCTCACTAAAGTCAGAAGGAAATGTGCAAAGTTTTTTGGTTTGGGTTTTGTTTTGTTTGTTTGTTTCAGTTGAGGTCACTTAAACAGCTGCTTCAAGTATGGATTTAAGAAGCTAACTTTGGTTATATTGGCTTCACCGAATATTAAAAAAATCTAAGATGGGCTCTCATTATATAGGGAAATCATAATGTGCTTTCTCTGAAGACTTCATCCATAAATAAATTCTTGTAAGCAGGACTTAATATTGAATGAACACAGTCTACAGCTACAGCAGGTGTTTGAAAGGCAAAGAGTGGCACCAATAGGCATAATACAAAGTTTATTGAAATCAGTTGAATGAAAAAGTATATCTTTTTTTTAAGTTCTGTATTTTAGCTAGAGGTTTACAAGTGCATATATGCATTAATTAATTTTAAATATCTAACAACATTAAAATGCTTTTAATCATGACAACATGCTTCTGAAAAGTCAGGTTTATAAATATAGAGTGAAAGAGGACTTCATTAGAACGATTAAATAGCTTTAGTATGTAGGGCTTGACTATGGTGTCTATGCAGGGCTTGTGCAAATAACAAGAATCTCGGGGGTGGACTCTTAACGCTGCAAGAGACATTTTATCTTCAAAGCCCATCAACAGGAACCCCATGGATACAGAAGCTGTCTGTTCAATGCCCAGGTCTCCTGTGACTACAGAAGTCATGCACACTGGGGTGCATATACTGTTGGGATTGCGCAGGAAGTGCAGCCTTATGTGCCGCTTTCCCAGCCCCTGCGGAGGAAGTGGGGAAAGGAGAAGCCTGCCTTCCTGACTGCTGGGCCCCCCCATTAACCTCCAGATTGTTTTGTTGCAGCTGTGCTGAAATGTATTCCATACACCAGCTGTCAGCCTAATGTATCTTGAAATGGGCTGCTGTAATAAACCATTATCAAAGCACTTGAGGAGAATGTGAGCCTTGACCTTATCTGGATAATTATCTAATAGAGTGCACAGAGTGATCCCTTTAATTGGTGTTGTCATCCTTTGCAGTCATGGTAGAATGTGCTGGCTTGGGCAGTTGCCCGTTCCTAGGGTGTCCTCATACTTTTAATATCAACGTCTCCGTCATAGTTCTATAGCTTTTGCTATAGATGAGAATCACACAGGATGGGTAAATGGATTTTATTGGGAACATTTTTAAATTTCTGTTATTTAAATTGTTAGCTAAATCGACTCCAGTCAGTTCTTGCCGATTACTAATCTTTTAGACTGTGTTACGTAAGAAATCCCTGAACAATAGAACAAGCTTAGGTGATGGTCGGCAGACTGTCAAAATGCAGGTCCGCTTGGTCAGGACAAATTTTTTACCCTTCACGACCCACCGTCATCATGCAAGGCAAGAGGCTCAGCTATTCTAGGACGAAAATTTACACATTTTGCTTACCACACCAAAGCAAATCTTTTTTGCAAAGAACGGATTAGTAGGGTTCAGCAGCACATCTGTGACAATTTGTTACCTCTGGTTTGGTGAATGGGGGCAAAGAAAAGGACCCAAACAATTTCTCATTGAGTTATTTAAGAGCTTTGAACAATTTTGGGTTTTGATGCACAAAGAAGGCATTTTCTGAGGATCTATATGTGCAGATGGGGGAGTTAGTTTTTAAGTCATTCTTTACTGCTGTCATGTCTGCTTTCCATTGCAAGTTCATCTGAAGATGGTGGCACTCTCTAAGTAGCAAATTACACTGCCGGTTCCTATTACTCACAATTTTTGGACCATGAAAAAACTCTGTCAATGTTCTTGTGGTCTGTTTTCTGACAGTAAATGGGACAAGTTTTTACTGAATAATTATGCTCTAGCCTGTGCTCTTGGACTCTTGGCCTTGTATGCCTCTCAAAATCAGATGCTCAAGAAGGAAACGGATCAATATTCTCATTAAAGCTATTTATGATTTTTTTCATGCTCTAAGCAATTTTTTCTTAAATATTATGAAAATTCTCCGATCATTCCTTTATGCTGGCAAATTTATGTCAACTTAAGTTACTTATAGTTGGTTACTGTATTTTCCTAATGAATAATTTAATCCACTGTATTAATACACTGAAATATTAGCAGTTTTTCGCTTGCACCCAATGAGAGGGAGGTTTCAGATGTGAATAGCAACTCATATTTCAGACTCTGAGAAGAATGGAAAGTGAATGCACAGCAGATTTTAAAAAATATTTGTTGATTTCAAAGGCCTTCAGGTTTTTTTCGCATGCATATCAGTGAAAATACAACACAGAGATTATAGTTATTTCAACAAAATAAAGATTGAAAATACAGCGAACAAACCCATTCTACCAATGCTGTAAAAATAAAGTAACTGTATGACTGACTAATGATGTAGGTCAGTTCAGCTGCTCTCCATATTCGTTGTGACAGTTATTGAAATAGCGGGAGGCAGAGTGGTTACTGATACATTATACTGTATTTAGAGTTTTAGATGCTATGGCATCAAAAGCAAGACCATTGGGAGCACTTAAAAGGATGTTGATGATACGGAGGCTGAATTTTGTCCTGAGAGAAGAGATAATGATGGATTTTGGTGCTGGGACACAATTGACAAGGGAGTAGGTACTAGATGCTTATGTGATTTTTATTTTTTGTTTTTGATGGAGTGCATAAGGAGAAATACATTAAAAAAATGGGTGTACAGATGTTACTGTAACAGAGATCATTTAGCCGCACCTGAATCATAATCCTAGACTTAGCTGTTACATTGATTAGGCAATCAGGGTTGAACATTGTCACACTAAGTACTGGGCAGACAGAAAGCAGAAAAGAGTTCCTGCCCAATCCTGAACGGCTTACTGGCCACACAGTTAAAGCATATGTAGCATGAGGGGCGCACCAAACAGGAGTAATAGAAGAAATAGTGTGAAAGTTCCGTGATCCTATTTTATTTGAGTGGGGAAGTAGTTGGATGGAGACAAACACTGAGAGGGAGAGGTGACGGCTGAAAAGTGTGGGGTACAGGGAAGGAACAGGGAGTCAGGGCAGGCCTGGTCTGGCTACTATTGCATTTACCATTTAGCTTGGTTTTTCATGCAATTTTCCCTGGGGAAAAAGAGGGGAGGGAGTTACAAGAACTGTAGTGATTGTTACTGGACTATATTTTTATCTAATGGAAAATATTAATTTTTTAACACAGCACTTATACAGGAATAAATTAATTTGAGAAATGGACTCTCTTTTTTAGCATAGGCCACAATTTCAGGAGTATTAAATAATATATGCCATTACCAGCAGAACTGGTATGTTCTCAGAACTACTTCTTGTGTGGAAATAAATACTGTAGCTTAGAAACAGATCCACAGACCCCTGAAATTAGTGCAAATCTTCTCACTTGAGATCGAGGCTGATGCCTAGGCAGACAGATTTCTCATTCCTGCAGATCTGTGTCTCCTTGATAAGTAATCCAATAGGGTTGAAAGGTTGTTTGGGAATAGTGTAAATAAAGGGCATGTAGCAAGACCTTTCAGCTGATGTTTGTAGTTAAAAGTGAGAAAAGGGTAGGTTTACTGATGATTAAGTTTGTAGTTGCACTGTGCCTGCAACTTAATAGCAGTTATCAGCAGTCAAGATGGATTGTGAATAGTATATACTATTAAGATTATTTTAAAAGACCGGGTTCTTGAGTGTAACACTCTCTTTATGACTATCTGTCTGAGAATTGCCTTCATTTTTGCAGAAGTAAGGAAAAACACTTCATCTGTACTGTCGTGTAACAAATATGGGTTGCAGCTTTACTAAGATCTGTATTTCATGGTCACGGCTCTAGCCCTAGCGTAGGCAGCTGTGCTAATGGAGCTTGAAACTTTTGGACAAGGTGTGAGTCCAATTCCATGGTGCGCACAGAGTGCTGTACCCCAAAAGTAAAATCAAACTTGATTGTTCTTCTGTATCAGTTATTAGTTATGCTGCCTTAATCTTGCAGCTCTTCGGATCTTCATGAGCCTTCTGTTGCAAGATAAAAGCAAGATTTAATTTGACATTGACTTGACTTTCAGATAACTCAATTTTTAGCAGCAAGTAGGTAAGATTTTACAATGCACTTGAATAAAATTGGTACCCTGAGCTAATTTTCATTAGAGGATTAAACTATAAGCATTTTATGAAGTTATTTTTTATAAAGTTATTTTTATCAGGTTATTTTTAATTGACAGAAGAAAAAAAACTAGAGGAACTCAAAATAGAGGAAAGCACCATTATTCAGAAGCTTCCAACCAGGAAATTATTTGCCTACTTTGAATATAAAACCCAAAATACTCTGTATAATACAGAGAACATACTGTATTAAATTTATTTTTTTTTTCTGGGCCCTCTAATAAAAATTTCACCTGAAACATACTTCAATTTCTTGAGTCACTATTCTCTATAATATGAGGATTTTGAATGTGAAGAGGAAAGGTGTTAAATCATCTTTTTCTTTCCTGCTTCATCTGTGAAAAATGGCAGAATTCGCACTGCTGATCTGGGTTTATTCCATAAGAGAGTGAAAATCTACCTGTGTGCCATAGGGCAGTGGAGGAGCTGTTGAAGAATAAACCAGCAAAAGCCTTGTGATTTAAAGATAACTTTTTTTTTACCCTTGAAAAAAGGCCGTTGTTTTTCGTATGTATCATGGCCAAAGGTAACCAGATATTTTGTAGTGGTATTTTTTCTGATGTATTGAGTTACATAAGCTGTTTTTATCTTACCTTTTACCCTGGTGTGATAAAAATCACCTCCCTTCCATATCTCATCTTACGTTTAGTCCAAGTGGTCCATGTACTGTCCTGGGAGGATGGGAGGATGAAAAAGAAATAGCTTCCTTTCTGAAAAATTAGTGTGACCTAACTAGCCTCAGATGGCGAAGGAAAAGGGAGCGGAGTTGTTCAGGAGGGAGATCTGCCATGGCCGAGTGACAAGGATGACACTAGGAAGCTCCGTGCTTCTTGTCGGGAGGAGAGAGAAAGGAAGCAGCGCTGGAGCTCAAAAAACAAACAGCGATGCTGGAAAAAGACTAGGAAGGAAACTGATTTACCAAGGGAAGGGAAACAACTTCAGTTGCTTTAACGTTGAATTGGAATAGTTTTGTGCTTGTTTATATTCTGACAAGGAGAATCTGAATTGTTTTATTCTAACAATAGTAGATGGCAGCCCCAGTCAAATATCTTATTTAGAGAGCAGCCATCACCTCATGGAAAACACATGGTATATGTACAGATGTTAAAAACTGGGCCCAGTGAGTGAGACAGTGGTGAGCTAGTTTAAAAGTGAGATGAAATTATAATAGCTATTATAAATAATAACTTGCTATTGGTTGCTAAATAGTTATTTTCCATTCAAAGCATATGGTATATCCCTGTTTTGCTTCAGTCACAGCACTTCTTTTGTATTCAAGCTTAATATACTGTTAACGGGTCATACAAATCTATTGAATTAAAAGATATTGTGTACAACAATTTGTTTTAATTATGAAATATCATGTGTTCTATTTAACTGTGGGTTTAATGAATGGCTATTTAATTAAGGGCTTTAAATCAGGTAATCAGTTTGCATCACTGGGCCACAGGTAATCAGCTGATAACATGCAGTTGAACAGTCAAAAGGAGCAACAGGCAAACCTTTCCCTGCTAGTGTTTACTGGCTAATTAAATAATCTGGACTCCAGGGTACGTATAAAACAGGGAATAGATGGTGGGTACGAAGGATGCCAGAGGAGGGTACTTGGCAGGGCTCGATGAAGCCATGAAAATGTTGGTAGAGGCTTGTCATTCAATTCACTGTGTATGCTATGCCACATTTGGAAACAGAATGTCTTATACCTCTGCCTGTCTTTGGCGTATACATTACAACTCTAATAATGGGACGTTAAAGGTATTTATTGTTGCCTATGATATAAAAGAACACAATTTAAGATTTTGTGAAAATCCTTCCCCCCCCTTTTTTTTTCTGGTTTCTTTTTCTAGTTCTATCACATCTTAAATAATTTCTGGTTGAATGAAATTAATTACACATTTCCATGGAAAACCTACTGTTTACGTTGGTACCTTTCAGAACACATGCAAGAATTGAATATACTCACATCCTAAGGGTGGTGATACACCTTCTAAAGGTGTATATGTGAGGTAAAAAGGCTTTTCTGTCTGCTTAGTCCTCCTACCCGCTTGTATTTATGATTATAAACAACTGTCTTCATACGATGTCTCTGCTGTCATCCATTCAGATTTTGATTTACTAGATTGTAAGAGTAAAGGGGGGCATTCTGATAACCTGTGATGCGTTTTGTAGGCCATAAGATTTCAGCCAAAAATCCTAGTATTTGTCTCAAAAGCGGTGGATGACCTATTGAATCATTTTAGAAGGACAGTCAATCTGAAAATAGGAAGTAAAGCATAATCCAGTACAATGCTGGGAAGTTACTCTAATATTTTATTTCCTTTATTGTTAAAGGATTACATCTTATTTCTCATTTTGTTTTGCTTTGCTTCAGCTGAGTCTAGATGAACTAAAGAAACTGTCAACTAAAGAGCTTTTCCTTCTCATGTAGACTCTATTATATACCATAACTGAAGCAGTTCATACTGTTTCTTCCAAGTAATAATTTAAAATAGGTCATTCCTAAAGGTTACAACTCAAAAGAATTTTTCGGGAAATGCCTGTAGTTTGTAAAAGGTATTCTAGTGCAGCTGAGAGACCAAAACCAATCATGAGCCTGAAATTAATATGGGGTAGTGTCATGGGTTTGGTTATTAGTTTTGCCTTTAAGGCTTTTAGGTTTCATAAAATGAATTGAAATCTGGTTCACACCACATGCACAGGAACCAATGATTTTTTTTTTTCTGTTTAGGTTATGGCAAGTACAGGTTTTGCATTTGGACTTCAGGAACAGATTTCTTCTCCCCCCCTTCATAATACATCTAAGTTATCATGACAGTTCATGTGTGCAAGACATGCTACATTATAAATAAGTGCAATAACACTGCATATATTAAAGTTCTTTTACTGTGCTCCTTTCTTCATGGCCTATTAATAAAGCATTTCTTTTGCCTTTCATTTTGGTGGGGCAGAGGATGATGATTTTTTTCTGTGTAGGAGTTTTGGAAGGGGGGATTAGAAGGTTTTGTTTTGCTGTTCTTCTAGGTACAACTTCAGAATATGTATTTCTTCATATCAGCTGAACAATGCCTGCACAAAACACCACATCTTTACAGTATGCGGACTGAAGAAATAGATTTTCAACTTCTATAGCTATTTTAGGTTGGGTCTTGTGTCTTGACTTTCTGCTCAGATTACAATTTTAATTTTAACACATTCAATGGCTATTTGAGTGAATTAGAAAAATGGGAAGAAACGAAGATGAGTTGGAGTCTTGAGTTTAGGTAAATCACTCTTAGATGTAATTTAAAAACAACTGTGATTTTAATTCTGCTTAATAAGAGCTCAGCAGCATCTGTAGTAGAAAAAAAATGTATCAGTGATCATTGCACCTTTCACTATCTTAATGGACTACATTTTACAGTAAGGACTACCTATAGATGGCACCAAGAGTAAATATTACAGGAGTTGCACAGGAAAAGTCATAGCTTTAGAATCCAACATATTTGTGATTATATAGAAGCAGTACTCAATGACTTTCTGAATATTTTTACAGTGTGACAGTATTTTCATTATTTTTAATTGGAAATAATTTAAATCCTTCATCTGACTTCAGCTGAATACAGAAATTGGGGACTGGATTCAGGAGATATTTGGCCTAATGGCCTTTGGCTTAATTTTTATCCTTCTAGCCTGTTGGTCTTCTGACAGTTCTGGAGAGTGTACCTTCTCCCAGCAGCGAGCAACAACATTTCAAGGCTCTCAGCTCCTGTGTATGCAGCTGCAGAAGATGTGGGGTTATAACATTGTCCCAGATGTTATTCCTTTCCCCCAGTTGCATCCTTCTTCTCCTGGTGCACTAGCAAAACCTTTCTGGAGGAAAACAAAGGGGTGCTGAGTTATGTCAGGGATGTGCCTGCCACCATAACGTTTCTTTATGGCTTTCTTAACCCCTCTGTGCAGTGAAATGCTCTGAGACCTGCTGGGAAGCAGCATCAGCCTTTGAGGCAGCGTGGCCCTTGGTGTCTGTGATTAGAACATGCATCACTGTATTTTTGCTGTCAGTCTTTTTGTCCAAATCGGCTTAGCGCCCCCAGTCACACAGCTTGCAATGCCAATTGGAAGCATCAGCATCATTATTAATGTTATGTTATTTTCTATCTTCAGCTCCAAATATAATAACCAAGCAAAAAACTGTCAGTAGGAACTTCACAAAGGAGTCTGTCCCAGCACTATTCACCTTCATAAGTCAAAGTAACATGACATTACGTTCATTGTAAAGAGAAGTCAGGCTGAGACTAGGGCAGGACTCTGGAGATTAGTATGGAGATGGAAAGCCCATACTGCAAGTCTTCCTGTTATGTCTCAGGTAAGGTGGAAAACAACAGTATTAAGGCAATATAATGTGTGAAATAGAAAGAACTGAAATTTTGCAAGGTAACCGGTAACTATTTTCATTTTTAAAATTATATTTAAATATTAAGTTGTGAAATAATAAGCACAGTAAAATGGCACAAAAATGAGTGGGTGAAAAAATGTTAAAAGACTGAAAAAGTTTGCACAACGTTGTTGGAAGCCTTCAAAAGAATGAAAAGATCTTTGTCTGAAGGTACCAGTATATTCTGAAAATAATCTTTCAGCTATCCTTCTGCTAAAAGGTGTGAATGAAGCTGTTTTTCCATTGCAAATGTTAGTATTGCTATCCCGTGTGTAGCAACAGCGCTAAGTGAATGATGCAAGAGGTACATAATAATGAAATTATGTCCCTCTTTCCCCCCCCCCCCAATGGATTAGGTTCCTAATAGTCTTTTTGGTGTGATATGAGCTGATAAAGGCCCGAGCTCCCTATTCAGCACAGGAATTATCACTGCTTCATTCATTCTTATGAAAATGCTTTTTACTATGTGGAAATCAGGAGAATTTAGAAGTACACGAGTACGTGCTTGTGAGAATAATTCACAGAACTCATTAGATTTTTGCAGTTTCCTTAGTCCTTTGCTACAACCTCAGTCTTTACTTTCATTCATAACTTGAAAAGAAAACATTGTGCAAAACATGTAACATGGTGAATGGCCATTTGCCGAAACCCTGGTACCTGGAACTCACCTGCTCAGACAGATTTGTGTGTATAGATTGCACACCGGAGGTTCAAAGAGCCTCTGAAATAAAAAAGAGGACAAGGTTGAGGTAGAAATATTTATATTTATTTTGTGCATGGCAAATTTTTGACATTGCACATCTACTGTAGTTTTTCCAATCACTTCATCTCTTCTAGCAGCATTGATCCTGTAAATATGGAGAAACTGGATTTTAGTGTTTGTTTTTCAGAGAGTGAGCGAGCTGTCACGGTTATTGAGGTCAGGCCATGAGAGGGAAAGGAGCGAAGAAAGGAAAGCTTCATTTTTTCGGGAAATATTGCATTTAGAGTACATTTCTGTCTTGATGTTGGCTTGAATATTGTTTTCATGACACAGATACTTTCCTTTCTTACTCTTTATTTCATATGATTGGACTTAAAGCAACAAAGTTTTCCATGCAAGAGAGATATACACAAGTGGTTTTTAATTCTTTGCCATCCTTCTCTCCAAAAATAAGTCTCAATACCTACCATCGGGGTGACTTAATATTCTAGGAAAGCTTTGTTCCTTTATCAAACAGCAGATCTTCTGGTTTGCTGGTTTTAAAAACCTTCCATGAAACAGGTTTAAAATGCATAAAATAAGTTTAAAATGCAGTGTACGGCAGTGCCATTTTGGTTGAGTGCTTATGCAAAACCTACAATACCTAAGGCAATTACAGGGCTAAAGCCACGTAACTTTCTTTTAAAAATTAAATGTTTTGTCTCCAGACAGACACAGCCTGACATGGCATGTGTCATACTCTCATAGTACTATTCTTTATATCTCAGGCATTTTGAAAATAATAAATGTACTGTGCCATAATTATTTTGATAGCCTTTAATGAAGTTGAAAACATAGGCTGCTACTTTAATGGTATTATTGCCTTTACTTTTCTTAACTGACATTTTATAATTTAATTAAAAATTCCTTGTCATTGAAAGAATTAAAGTTTTAATTGTTTTAATGTAACTGTGAGGGGATGTGTAACGCTTTCTAGCCATGCTATCCAACTGCTGAACATGTGACTGGCATTAGTAATACCAACTAGTGAAACGATGAAGCTGTATGTTAACCTCCTCCTAATTCCTACAGTAGGCACTGGCACCACGGGCATTTTGTGTTTGGAGAGTAAAGAATTATTTTGGATAACGGAGTAAAAAGTGAGTTCTCCTTATCTTCTACACAACAGTTTAGTCCTAACTTGTCTCGTACTGCAAGATTTTTACATAAAGTACTATATACTGCAACTGTATTTTTCATATATTTAGTTATAAATATACAAAATAATGGTAGAATTGAAATGAAGTGTCACTGTTCAGTCTTGTACTTTAAAATTTCTTGTGTATATTCCATGTATGCTTTTTAATTATGCTTCAAGCTGATATACAGCTTTTTATTGTTACTTTTATCTTCATATAATTTTAAATATTTATATTCCAGTGTTTTCTGTAGCTCAGAAGTGTGACTCTCGCCTGTTTCAGTTTTCAACAAAGAAGTATTATTTTTTTAATATATAGGGGTGGTCTGGGTTTATGAACTTCCTCCCATTTCTAAAGTGTATTTTTCTAGAAAAGAATCAGTGTATTTTGATCTATAGTCAGATAAATAATACTCATATATTTTTTCTAAATCTACAGTTGCATGCATATTATAAGGCCATGTAATATTGTTAACTTTTAAACAGAGCTCCTTACTGACGCTTAACCTCTCGATATGGCCAGCATCTACTTTATGACTTTAATCATAGTAAGTTTATTAAATTAAAAATGTCTTCACCTAGAGAAAAATATGACTTGTCTTACATATGGCACACAGTATTTTACATTATTTTTTTTCTCTTAGATATTTGTCTTAGCTAAATCAAAACATCTTTGTTAATAAAAGAAATTATTAAGGTATTCGAGACTTCTATCTCCAGTGATATAGCAGCAGATGAGAAGACGTATGGGCCACAAACATGAATGCTTTGAATCTTTTCCTTATTTTTTCCTTAATTAGGCACTCAGTAGAATGCTTGGGGTTTGTTTGTTTTATGCAGAATCCTGAACTGAAAAATTACCTGGCATTTTGGGTGCAATAGGATGTAATAGGTTTGTGAAGTAGTTATCTTAATTAAAAAGAGGAAATATTGCATAGTAGCTCTCGAGTTTTTTGTGTGAACTTAATACAGTTTTAGATTTAAGAGAAGGAAAAGCATAGTTTAGCATGCAGGAAAATAATTAAAGAGACACTCTCATAGAAACAGCAAAAGCTGTGAGAGAAAGGAGAAAGAAACTGGGAAAAGGCAAAATCAGAAAAACAGCTTCAAAACGTTAGGTTGCAGAGAATCAGGAAAAACAAAGCAAGCAAATGCTTTCTGCAGCTAGCCTTGTGCTCGGCACTAAACGCTGCCTACCTCTTTGGTTCAATAACAGTAGCAGCTGTCATCAAGAGACAAAAGCCCCAGAAAAGGCCTTGCTCTTCCTGAATGACTGAGATTTCCTGGTTCATGTTCTTCTCCATAATGTTCCACGGTCTTTGGTGTCAGGTTCCCAAAATGTTTCAAAGGCCATGATGGACCCAAAAAAAGGATGTTGCTTGTGAATTGGTGAACAGTTTAAGAAATATAGGTGACATCTAAGACAGTGTTTCCAAGTCATCATCCTGTTCAGTGAAAGTCTACCCACGAGCAGGGCAACAAGCACACCTCCACGAGCACTTGCTCTTGATTCTCCGCAGTAACACTAACAGCGAATATCCCACAGGCCATGGGAGCTGGGGAAATAGTCTCCCTGGGCTCTACATTCTCCTTAGTCATTGCTTTCAATTACGTTCCCACAAGCTAAGTAATTTGTTTTAGGCTTATGAAGTAGTGTGAATTAATCTCCAGACTGACTTTATTCCACTACTTATTGCCAAACAGCTGGCAAAAGACTTTTCTTTTAACTGAACCATTCCTCATTTTCTCATTGTCTTCAGTAACATGAAGGAGCAAAAACATGGACATGAGTATCAATTATGATTATCACTTATTTACACATGCTTGAAATTCTAGATGCTTCAGAATTCTGCTTGTTTTACCCAGTATGAGAAAAAACTTTTCATTAAAAACCCACAACTTTTTGATAATCCTTTTCGTACATCTGCTGTATTAATGCAGTCTCTAAGATCGTGGTATTTTGAGGTGGTTGTCATATATTACATGCTAGAAAGCTGTACTACCTACAGTTAAAAGTAGTATAATATTCTGTAAAGTTCTAAGCTGCATTAATCTCTAGGTCTCCTTTGTGTAAAGATTGCTTTTCAAGTATGGAAAAAGTGATTTAAATGGGTGCAACACTTTCTGCTCGTATATTTGTTCCTGGGATGCATGTGGCAGCTGTGCATACATACCAGTATTGAATAAATATTTACCTGTTTCAACCTTTGAAAATATGCAAGTATAACTTCTTTCCATGATCATTTATTCTGAGTTTAAAAGTTTATTTGCATTGATTTTTATTGTTAAAATTAGTAAAGGCCAAATTGCATGCTGTCAAAGCCATGTGGGTCTATTAGAATCAGTTCTTCTTTTGTTCTGCAAAGCAGCTCCAGCCAACATGTATGGGATATGCCTGTATGTGAGTGAGAGCAGAATTGCTCTCCCTTGGTCACAGGGAACAAAACCCAGTCACAGAATCACAGAACTGTAGGGGTTGGAAGGGACCTCTGGAGATCATCTTGTCCAACCCCCCTGCTTGAGCAGGCACACCCAGAGCAGGGGGCACAGGAATGCGGCCAGGTGGGTTTTGAATGTCTCCAGGGAAGGAGACTCTACAGCCTCCCTGGGCAGCCTGTGCCCCTGCTCTGGCACCCGCACAGGAAAGAAGTTTTTTCTCATATTGAGGTGGAACTTCCTGTGTTCCAACTTGTGCCCATTGCCCCTGGTGCTGTCATGGGGCACCACTAAAAAGAGTCTGGCCCCATCCTCTTGACACCCACCCTTCAGATATGTATAAGGATGTCCCCTGGTCATCCTCATAGCTCTCTGCTGGACTTTCCAGTAGTTCTCTTTCTTGAACTGGGGAGCCCAAAACTGGACACAGTACTCCAGATGTGGTCTCACTAGGGCAGAGTAGAGGGGGAGGATAACCTCTCTTGATCTGCTGGCCACACTCCTTTTAATGCAGCCCAGGATACCATTGGCCTTCTTGGCCACAAGGGCACAGTGCTGGCTCATGGTCAGCTTGTTGTCCACCAGCACTCCCAGCTCCTTCTTAACAGAGACGCTTTCCAGCAGGTCAACCCCCTACCTGTGCTCGTGCATGGGGTTGTTCCTCCCCAGGTGCAGGACCTTGCACTTGCTCTTGTTGAATTTCATGAGGTTCTCCCGGCCCAGCTCTCCAGCCTGTCCAGGTCTCGCTGGATGGCAGCACAGCCTTCTGGTGTATCAGCCTCTCCTCCCAGTTTTGTATCATCAGCGAACTTGCTGAGGTTACACTGTATCCCATCATCCTGGTCACTGATGAATATTTTGAGCAGGACTGGACCCAGCACAGACCCCTGGGGAACACCACTAGTGACAGGCCTCCATACAGATTCTGCACTGTTGATCACAATCCTCTGAGCTCTGCCGTTGAGCCAGTTCTCAGTCCACCTCACTGTCTACTCATCCAACCCACACTTCCTTAGCTTGCCTGTGAGGATGTGATGGGAGACAGTCAAGACAGACAACATCCACTGCTCTCCCTTCGTCGACCCAGCCAGTCACGCCATCACAGAAGGCTATCAGGTTGGTCAAGCATGATCTTCCCTTGGTGAACCCATGCTGACTGTTTCTGGTAACCTTCTTTTCCTCTACATGCCTGGAGACGACCTCCAGGATGAGCTGCTCCATCACCTTTCCAGGGACAGAGGTGAGGCTGACTGGCCTATAGTTTCCCGGGTCCTCCTCCTTGCCCTTTTTGAAGACTGGAGTGACATTTGCTTTCCTCTAGTCCTCAGACACCTCTCCCATCTTCCATGACCTTTCAAACGTGATCGAGAGTGGCTTAGGGACAGCAGCTGCCAGCTCCCTCAGCACTTGCGAGTGATCCCATCAGGACCCACAGAGTTGTGAGGATCCAGTTTGCCTAAATGACTGTTAACCCGATCCTCCTCAATGAAGGGGATCCTTCCCAACCAAGGAGAAGTCTTCCTTTCTCCAGATTTTCCCTCTCACCTCTGGGGGCTGGGATGCCTGAGGGCCAGCCTTAGCAGCAAAGACTGAAGCAAAGAAGGCATTCAGTAACTCCGCCTTCTCTGCATCCTGCATCACTGGGGCACCCACCTCATTCAGCAGTGGGCCCACAGTTTCCTCAGTCTGTCTTTTACTATTGATGTATTTGTAGAAGCCCTTGTTGTTATCCTTGACGTTCCTTGCCAAATTTAGTTCCAAGTAAGCTTTGGCCTTCCTCATTGCATCTCTGCATACCCTGGCAATGTTCCTATGTTCCTCCCAAGTGGGCAGTCCCATTTCCCACACACTGTAAACCTCCTTCTTTCATTTGAGTTTTTCTAGAAGCTCTTTGCTCATCCATGCGGGTCTCCTGGCTCCTTTGCTTGACTTCTTCCTCATAGGATGGCATTGATCTTGAGCTCGGAGGAAGTGGTCCTTAAACCCCCCTGCTTTCTAGAGCCCTAGCCCATGGGATTCCTCCAAGCAGGTCTTTGAGTCTCAGAGTGGAAGAAAACCAGCATGTGCCAGTTTAGCTTTTTTTTTTAGTTTAGAATTGTGCAGTAAGCATCTTCCTCATCATGAAGGAAATGTTATTTTAAAAGTAATTTCCCCAAATTCATGCAGAATATCTCTCAAGGTTCTTTTAGGGAGGTGTAATTCCTTTTCTTCATGCAGAAAGCCCCTGTTCTCTTTCATACCCTCAGTTGTAGAGTCCATAATGTCCTAGTTGAAAGAAAGTCCATCTGCCACTAGCAAAGCGTAGAAGGCAGCTTCATTTATAGTAGTTGGGCCCTATCAACCGTTCTGTGAACTCACCCAAAAGCCAACCCTTTTCCTCTGGAGGCCAGGGAAAGGAGAGCATTTTTCCCTGAGATATGGCTGTTGTCAGGTATTCTACAGACGTTTCAAGAGGCATGAGTTAGGGAAGATTTTATCCATTCTTTTTATAAATGTATACAGCCAGAAGAGGTTCTCGTTAGGAGGTTAGCTTTCTTACTCTAGTAAGACATCCTGGGAAATGTGTTGCTACTGTTCCGTGCCCACTCCCAGCAGCTATTTTGAATGTAAGTCAGTTTGAGCTCTTATGTGGGTCAACATAACATAACTTTGCATCTTCCAGTTTATAGAGGTAATGTGGTGTCAAATACAAAAATAAAAGTTCTTAGACTGAACAGTCTCTTAGTTACCGTTAGGTAGATTCTACTAATGTTTTCTACACAGTGTATCAGCTTAGTTTACTGGTAGCTATAAACATGTCACATGAGTGCAGCTACTCAAAAAGCTTGGGAACAGATTTTGAATTTAACACTCATAGGCAAGGTGTAAAGGCTGACAGACAGCTTGGCATGGGTCAGGGCAAAAGCAGAAACTCTTGCAAAATGTGTTGCCAAAAAAAGAAGGGAGGCAATAAATTTGTGTCTCTGCATGGGAAAAGGCAACGACCAAAATCTCTTGAAATTTGTTAAGGGGGAGGAGAAAATAGCGTGGTGGAGCACTCTGTGCACAGGAAAATAATCATCCACTAGGGCAAAGTTACTCATGGCTGACTGGGCAGGTAAAGGTGGGGTGAAGGATATTGTAGGCAGTGATATGTATTGGCACCTTTCAAAAACAAGAGATGCTGTAGGACCACACCCCGCTTGGGGAGGACACTGCCTTGCCCATGCTGGAGGCACCCTCTCCCTCCTCCCGGTGCAGCCCCAGGCCTGCTGCTCCCTGATGGTCACTGGGGCCAGCACTGGGTGCCCCAGGCAGAGCTGAAATGGAGCCCCTGGGCCCATGGGCAGGGGTGTGGGCGTGGGTCCCTAGTGGGCAGTCAAGGTCTGGCACTGCAGCCTGTTGGTGTTGCATGGGGAATAAATGACAGGTCTGGCTTCCAGGCTGTATTGAGGTGGTCAGGTGTTTTGGGGGCATGGGGTTTTGGGGATGATAATTGTCCTGTGCCATATGTTGAAGTGCGAAGAGACAATTAGAAAGCAAGTTGGATATAAAAAATTATACTACTGTTTTTCATGCTTACTACACTATGAGCAACTGGCATCATAGTCTCCAATAGCATGTACAGAAAAGGCAGTAGGTGTTCTTTCTCCCCAAAACGTTGGGTTTGGTTGAGGGACAGGCAGAGAGATAACATGCCAGCAGAGAGAATACTGTGCTTGCAGAGGGTTGCTGAGATTTTTGTGTTGTTTCTTAAGGGAACCAGACTTAGCCTAAAGAGAGGGAGGTGAGAAAAGTGAAAGGGAAGGAAAATGTAAAGGGAGGGATTGAGGAGAGAGGAGGAAAAAGATGGAGCTGCAGAGTGAAGACAGTGTGGAAAGCATGTTATCTAAACGTAGCATTAGTAAGATATTAGAGTGAATGCATGATTGACTGGAGGATGTTAGCAGAAGTTTAAGTCACTTAATCAGGCTGTTAATCACTGGCTAATTTGCTTTCTCTCAGGCATGTGTAACAGTGTTTCTGGGTTTTGCAGCAAATATTAAAAAAAAAAAAAAGTTCTACAGGTAGAATTTGAGGCCTTGAATATTTGCTATGTTAGTGAGGATCTTCCGTATCTTCCTGTTCTACAAAATCATTATATCCTTAATAAAACTTAGGAAACAGGTGCACTGTGTCCTTTTTGGAGGAAAAAAACCAACCACCCTCTACCTGATTAAAAGCCTAAACCAAAATCCCGGTAGCCGAGCAGTCATGATTGTCCCAAAGAACTCTCTGAAATAGATTTATTTTGTACCTGGTATGATTGCTGTAGCAAGTGAAGGTTAATGTGCCTGTCACCCCAAAATGAATGGTGGGTGCAGTCATTTATGAGCGCTTCTCTCTTTTCTGTTAGTATCAATGGCTCAAAAACCGTTCTGAACATCCAATTCTCTTCCTGCTTTTTACCTGTTCTTTTCTCCCTCAGCCTCCACGACTCCCTCTGATCAGGTTAACTTGTTTTCATTTGTGGCAATCATTCATCAATTTTTTCTGAGAACTTCCACAGCCGATACAGCAATCCATTAAATCTATATAACAGGTTAATCTCAACTAATAATTACTCATTAATCTTGCTGGAAATGCACATTTTCTTCAGCCCATTGGCAAGTCACAAGCCTGAGAAAAAAGTGAAGTGTTTAATCTGTTTTGTAAAGTTTGTTAATGACAAATTCTGGCTGACAGATTGAAAAATTAGGTCCACTGTGATGGGGTGCATTCAGTTTAAAAAAGTGATTAACTATATGCCAAGCTGTCAAAGAAATTTTGCATGAAAAAAGAGACGTTGTTAACGTTATGTCTGTGCCCAATGATTTCATAATGTCCATTTTAAATATACATGGGAAAAAACCATCAGCAGCATACAGCCATTTTCGAAAAGTGGAGTTTTGAAACTATCAAAAGAGAAGCCTGAAACAGCTTTTTTACTCTCTCACACCCTCCTCCAATTTCTCCCCCCAGTATCTTTGACTTTAAAAACACTTCTATTTTCCCTGTAAGATGTTAGTCACATCTGCCACTAATTGAACTGAACACAGACTTTGGCTTTCCTGAAGAGTTCCTCCTCATTCTTGCCCTCCCATCAAATCGTGGCTGTGTCCTGGTAGACGCTGTTTTCCAGTGCAGCCGGATTCGCTGACACAGGTAGGTCATAGCCTAGGATGATTTAAAAGTCCCACACTTGCTAAATAATTCAACCTATTTTATGGCTATTTGCTTAATATCCCATTTCTGCAGAGTTGGTAAAGTGTCTGGCAAAAGGTCAAATGGGTTGCGCAGCTTCTCTCTGTTGAACTTCTGCTGCTTCATGGTGCTGCTCTCAGTATATCTTCACTTCTGATTGATTTGCTTAATGAAAAAATTGATGCAAAAAAGTCTTTTCTAATGAAAAGCGTGTTTGTCAATATTTTCCACTCCCTCTATGGATTTTTGTTACATTTTTGTTTTGATTACTAGCTCCTGACCTGTTTGTATTCTGGTTTGCTTGAAAACCCAAGTCTCTGTTCTATGTACAAAATATCACATCTGTTCTCATCTTGTATATCGCACCATGCTCTTGGGTGAAAGGCATAATGTTTATTTCCAGATCTTTTTGGGAGCAGATAGCATCCTTATGTTACCAGACCAGTAGAGTATTTTTGTATTCAGAGAGAGAGGAAAAATAACCTGTTGTGAGCAGCAAGTCTTTATTCCTGGTCAGAGGTGACTTCCCAGATAAAAGGAGATATTTCTTCTTTGCCTTGTGACACAAAGTCAGACTTAAAAAGCCTTCTAACTTGTTCAAAGTGACTCGGAGTCTGAAGAAGTGACAGTGCGTAAGACTGTGCATGACACACAATGCTGCTGTGTGCTTGTTCTGCAGATTCAAAGCACCCCTTTGGTTCTTGAACTCTTTTTAGTTTGATAGAAAACCCATCATAATGTTTGACTATTACAAAGCGTCAGCATCACAGATGTTGAACTTTACCTGACGTTTGTATACATCATACAAGATGTAGCGAGTGAAATTGGGTTACAGACGTTGTTCTGTGTTGTGGTGATGAATCATTTCTGTTACTGTTCACCACACCAGCAATGGAGTGCACAGCGGTAAAAGCACATTTTCACATTCCATTTGTTAGTTCCAATATAGATTTAATCTTTTTCTGATATAGCATTTTTCCCTTGGACTTACTTTGCTATTAAGCAGAGTGACTGTGAGGTTTCCTTTATTCAAAGAATAATTTTTAACTAAGAAGAATCCTATGTTTGAGGGGAAAATAGTACTCATTACCCAGTCCTCCAAGATTTTATACAACCGAGCACATCCTCTCGTTAATTTCGTTTTCCATGGTTCCATATTGCCAGTGTGACAGGTAAATTGTTGAGGTGAGACATAATAAGAACGCACTTGTGACAGAAGCACCTGCCTTTTATTTCTTACTGTTGTGCAAAATACTGGTGTCTTAGAACAGCAGATCTTACTACAGGGTTTTCTCTGCTAAAGTAGAAGATCATTCCTCACACAGGTACTGTGCACCCCTTCTTTCTCAGTTCTTCAGTGTAATATTGCTGGCTGGAAAAAAAGGTCTTTCACTGCCTATGATGCAATTTTTCTTTTTCTATTCCTCTAATAGTTTCAGCTAGCATTATGTGTCAGAAGGATTTGAAGTGAAACTTTGAACTCTGAATCGTCATGGCTGATCCAATTTTGGCTGATCAGGAAATACTATTAGCAACTTTTTGATGTGAAAGGGAAGTGAGTTGGTAGTCTCCCTTCTTACCCTCATGCACTGTATTCAGCATCGCAGGATATCTAGCGGATCTTTCTGATGCAGCAAACAGGCCACTGATCTATTCTGGGAGACTTAACCAGCAGTCATGTCTATCAGTGCACCAGTTTTCTTCTGGTTTAACTAGAAGTTCAAGATGAAATATTGTTAACAAATTACAGACTGCAAACTTGCTTATAACAATACAGCCATAAATGCACATAGATGGTAGAAATAGAATATTCCATTGGGGGAAAATTTCTCCAATTTCTCCTATTTTCACTGTGTAGGTCAACAACCAAGACTTGAAAATGAGGGGAAAAATTTCCCTAGTGTTGTGGCTTCTGTGCCCCTTTTCATGCTTGCATTACAGCTTTTAAATAGTGTAGAGCATTGAGCTTTGCCTATGAGAGGCAATTGGTATGGGTTTCTTGAGATTAAGTTTATCTGTCAGGCCCTGTGGTTTTGATGGTGACTAAATCAACAACAGATAAAACTACGCAGATTACACTGTTTGGAATAGCCTACTTTTTTGCCCCTTTTTTTTACCCATCTCACCTCTCTTTCTTTAATACAGCACTCAGAGCAGCTTTCTGTAACAAGGCTTTGCACAGAACAGGTGATGTTGCAGACATCCATGTTCTCTCCGTGAATCTGGGATTATCTTCAGCATGCCTGTTTAGGTACAGTTTCCACTGACATTATCAGGGTTTATCCAGGATAGATTTGTTTCTATTTTGTTAGCATTTATAGACGGATGAGAAGGTGAGTGCGTGAATGGTCCCTTTTGGACAGGGAGAAAGGAAAACGGGAGTTACAAAAAAGTAATTCTAACTTCAGATG
This sequence comes from Phalacrocorax aristotelis, assembly GCF_949628215.1. Lineage (NCBI taxonomy): Eukaryota > Metazoa > Chordata > Aves > Suliformes > Phalacrocoracidae > Phalacrocorax > Phalacrocorax aristotelis. The sequence goes on from NC_134277.1 coordinate 88,191,457, forward strand.
GGAAAGGAAAATAGGAGATACAAGTCTCCAAGGCTTGGGGCACAAAATATAATTCCATTTACTTTCTATTAAAATTTCAAAATACGGACAGCAGCAGAAATAACTACTCTTTGATGACCTAAAAATCATGGGTGGTCAAAAATTAAGTGGCAGCCATGTCAATTACCAAGAATAAAGCTAAAACTGTACGTGTGATATAAAGCGATTCTAACATCTGTGCCTTTACCAGCCTACCCATAGCTCTGTCATTGTCAGATACCTGCAGGTTTCGCTGTAGCACGTACTTGCAATTTCCACTACGTACAACCCTTCTTCAAGGATTGGCTGGTCATTTCCATCAGTATGAGAGGTATTTACGAACCCTATAAAAAGGGCTGCTCGTCAGTCTAGGAATGATAAAACATATTGCCTCCAGATTACCAATTCTGAAAATGAAGCTGGCTGAAGGCAGTACGGGAAGTGTTTTCATATTGCAAATGGACACGCTAGTATACCTATCTCATAGCAAAATCATAAGCTATTTCATACTGCTTTTAAAACAATCAGCACAAAAAAGAAATCTAAAAGAATGCTCGGGTATCAGAAGCGTGGGCTCCACAGGAGGAAAACAGCTGAAAGGAGAGAAGCTGTTATCTGGATAAATGCAGATTTTGGCAAAAGGCAAAATCCATTTTCTTTTTTCAGAATTCAGCTGTATTTTTGATGCTTGACTTGGTCATGCATGCTGCCCCAGGAGATGACGCTTCCAGGTTTGATTGTTGTGAAGTATAACCTTACTTTTGAAACAGAAAAAATGACATACAATTAGTTAAACTGTACAGCTGTTAGAAATCTGGTAAGAAACTTCCGATTAATTTTTAAAATTGCAGGTCTTCATTTTCAAAAATTTTCTGAGCAGCATATCCAGAAAATCCTTTTGTAACTCAGAGAAACAACCACTAACCCAATCAGTTGGGATTTAAGTACAGTACTTCCATAAGCGTTAGGTCTCCATGATAATTCTAGTTGACCTAAACCTGTTCCTACTGGAATCAGAGTGAGTTTTACTTCTGGCGGGCAGGAAGTGCCGAAACCTCAAATTGTTTTGTTTTCTACTGTCTGACTTAAAAGTGGCTCATGTTCTGCAAAATTCTTGCTGAGTGTTGAAAAACTTTCAGGATACTTACAAAGCTGATACAAAATAACAGGAAATGTCTTGGCAGCTCTTTTAACAAAGTTGGTTAGCAAATCTTCAAGTGCTTAGGCATCTTCTTTCTTAATGTTACTGAATTGGTTATTCCTACAGACAGTGTCATAGAATCATTAAGGCTGGAAAAGACCTCTAAGATCATTAAGTCCAGCCATCAACCCAACACCACCATGCTTCCTAAACTATGTCCCAAAATGCCATGTCTACACGTTTTTTGAACACCTCCAGGGATGGTGACTCTGGGCAGCCTGTTCCAACGCCTGACCACTCTTTCAGGAAAGACATTTTTCCTAATAGCCAACCTAAACGTCCGCTGTCACAGCTTGAGGCCATTTCCTCTCGTCCTCTCACAAGTTACTTGGCAGAAGAGACCAACCCCCGCCTCGCTACAACCTCCTTTCAGGTAGTTGTAGAGAGCAAGAAGGTCTCCTCTCAGCCTCCTCTTCTCCAGGCTAAACAACCACAGTTCCCTCAACCTCTCCTCATAAGACCTGCTCTCCAGACCCTTCACCAGCTTCATTGCCCTTCTCTGGACACGCTCCAGCACCTCAATGTCCTTCTTGTAGTGAGCGGCCCAAAACTGAACACAGTACTCGAGGTGCGGCCTCACCAGGGCCGAGTACAGGGGCACGATCACTTCCCTGCTCCTGCTGGCCACACTATTCCTGATACAAGCCAGGATGCTGTTGGCCTTCTTGGCCACCTGGGCACACTGCTGGCTCATATTCAGCCGGCTGTCAACCAGCACCCCCAGGTCCTTCTCTGCAGGGCAGCTCTCCAGCCACTCCTCCCAGGCCTGTAGGGTTGCATGGAGTTGTTGTGACCCAAGTGCAGGACCCAGCACTTGGCCTTGTTGAACCTCATACAATTGACCTCGGCCCATTGATCCAGCCTTTCCAGGTCCCTCTGCAGAGCCTTCCTACCCTCGAGCATATCAACACTCCCACCCATTTGGTGTCATCTGCAAGCTTACTGAGGGTGCACTCAGTGTAACAGAATAAGTCTTATAGTCTCTGTGGCCTGAATGTTTTTTAAAAGAATTCTGCTATTCATTAGTGTTGCAGAACATAAAGAGCAAAACTTGGTGGAGATAAGTGCTATACACTACTGTGTATTCAGACCCCAAGAAAGACTTTCTTCATTTATTATGCAAGAACAAAGTTGCATGTTTACACTGCTTGCCTGAGCTGAGTATGTCATGGAAGAGAAATGGTAGGGATCTGCAGAGCCACCATGCACAGTATCACACAAAACCCTTACTTGTTCTGAGAGTGGTCTTCCCCACAGTGTTACCAAATCAAGAGAGAAACATGAATAAAACACAATAAGAGACTGTGACACAGGCCTGAGCTTCTGAAAAACATCTGATGTTTTGCAGTACTTGCAGTGCTATTTCATGGTATCTTTAATGTCACAAACCAGAAAATGTTAGTAGAGAAAAGGGAAAGATTCCGGAGTGATCTCTGGCTGCAGATGCATAGATTGTCCAGCAGCGGAACAGCTAAATGTGCCCCAGAAAGGGTTTAGTGGGGGGGGGCGGGGAAAAGACCCCACGATACAGTGTAGAAACCACCACCAAATTGATGCAGTAAATACTTGTTGGACTTTAAATGAAATAATTTTATTTCTGCTTTGTATGTCAGTTTATCCTGTGCGTGCATCCTGTTGGCTCACTAGACACATTCAGGCAAGCACAGGCTAGCTCTTAATTCTGGCCTTCGTACAGCTGCCTTGAGATGTTTACAGATTTATCTCTTCTGAAAAACATAGATTTGAGTATTGATGGTTTTCATCTGAATTATAAAGAATCCACCTAGTCGCTACCCTGTTGATGTTTGGAGATGTTTTAAATGATTGTTGAAGAACCAGTGTAGGAAGGATGGGAGTGTGCATTTGTGTGGGTTAAAGTAGGGTTGGGGACGTTAGCATAAAAAATCTGAATTGTGGTTCAGACATAATTGCTCATGTGCTACATAAGCAATAGAAAAATCCTGCACCTAACCTCCTTTCTCAGTATACCAACCTAAAGGCAGTTTTCCTTGAGTAAGTATTACTGGAAAGCCTAAAATACATTATAGGATTTCCTCCCACTTCTCCTCGTCCAAACTCTTGAAGTTTGCACAGCTTCAGCATACAGTAAGTCAAACATCAACAGAGCACTTAAGGATTTGATCAATTTTAAGTGTATAGGAATTTTTGTGATTCAGAAAAAGCACATATTCTAATGACAGGAAGGGTATATGGGTTTGGAATGAAAATAGCTTTCTTCCCCTTTCATCAATCAGTTTTATGAGATAGAATCCTGTTATATAAAGATAGCAATCTGTACAAATGTCAAGTTATTGAACAACTCTTTCATAAATACGTGGCAATCCATTTTAATACCAATCATTGGTCTTCACAATGAGAGTGAAATCCCTTTGAATTTTATTGATAGGTTAAATTTCTCTATGAAATACACTGCATAATTGCGTGTGTGTAGTGCAGTGCTGCAATAGGTGCAATGCCTATATAGTACCTGTTTTCTTAATTTTTCAACAGATTTTTCCTGAGACGGTGATGAATATTAGCACATGGAAATGAAACAGGATAGCCATTCACAGCATTTTAGTGAAAGAGATCATGCTCAGACTGCCGTGTAATTAATTACCCCTTCAGATATTATTTCATGTGGAGTAGATTTTCTTCTATTAATTTGCTATTTATTTGTGACCTTTAATTTATCACAAACGGTCTTCTTTCTACATCATAGGCAGCAGTGGAGAACAGCAATAAATTGTTGCGTTTCTCTCCTTAAATGACACTTACAGCTTGGCAGAGTTACAAGGAAGCTAGTAGCTTTGCAATTCAGGAGCTAAAATAAAGGGCTTTACAATGTAATTTTCCATCCTTGGCCCCCTGAAAAATTTTTACTTCCTTGAAATATTAGAAATACAGTTAAATGTGGGGTTTTCCCCTTCCAGAAGTCTCTGGGAGAAGCAGCCAATTGCGACCTCTTTTTTATTATTATTGCATTGGCCTCAGCAGGTGTTTAAAAGAAGTTTCTAATGCTAAACCTCTGAACCTACTTAGCTGCTTTCTGTTTCTTCCCTGTGTCCCCTTTTGCGGGGGAAGTTGAGGGCAACCCCTGTGCTTAGGTCTGCCCCAGGGAGCGCGGGTAAACCCAGGGAAGGTTGGTAGAAGCCAAGGCAGCGGTTTTTTTCCCCTTCAGATCCTGAAATGTCACTCTTCCTTCCTCAGTGCATATACTGTGTCCTGTAAAATCAAGCAAAACTGACCTCAGCTTCACTGTGACACTTTGAGAGAAGACTATTGAAGTGTGCACTGGAATTTTATGACTTCCAATCGGTAATGGTACATCTTAATGACAGCGGAAGCTAGGAATGTGATTGTTGTGGTTCAGAAAAGGGGGGCGGCTCTTTGTAAGTAGAAAGGAGCCATTTCTTTAAGATCTGGATTGAATATGGAATTAAGTAAAGGCTAAAATGCAAACCTCTAGGCCAATCCTTCAGCCTTTAACCTAAACGTTGGCAGCAAATAACGAAGGTTGTGTGCTATGACATTTTTTAAAAATTGCGATGGGTATAATGATCACATTAGTTTCATTAAAAACATCGAGAAGGGAAGGACTCATTTTGGAGTCTAAGCTGATGTGGTTTATTCACATGAAGCTTTTTAATATGAACTCATATTTATGTGAAAGAAAGTTCCATGGTTTAACCCCAGCCGGCAACCAAGCATCATGCAGCAGCTCGCTCATTCCCCTCTGGTGGGATGGGGAAGAGAATTGGAAGAGTAAAAGTGAGAAAACTTGTGAGTTGAGACAAAGACAGTTTAACAGGTAAAGCAAAAGCTATGCACGCAAGCAAAGCAAAACAAGGAATTCATTCGCTTCTTCCCATGGGCAGGCAGGTGTTCGGCCATCCCCAGGAAAGCAGGGCTCCATCATGCGTAACGGTTACTTGGGAAGGCAAGCACCATCACTCCAAACATCCCCCCCTTCCTTCTTCCTCCAGCTTTATACGACGTCATATCCATCCCTGGAGGCATTTAAAAGAAGGGTAGACGTGGTGCTTGAGGATATGGTTTAGTGGTGGACTTGGCAGCGATAGGTTAGCGGTTGGACTCGATGATCTTAAGGGTCTTTTCCAACCTTAACGATTCTATGATTCTGTGATTCTATGATATGGTGTGGATTATCCCTTGGGTCAGTTGGGGTCAGCTGTCCTGGCTGTGCCCCCTCCCAGCTTCTTGTGCACCCGGCAGAGCTAGGGGAGCTGAAAAACTCCTTGACTGGTGTAAGTGCTACTTAGCAACAACTAAAACATCTCCACATTATCACCACTGTTTCCAGTACAAATCCAAAACATAGCCCCATACTAGCTACTGTGAACAAAATCAACTCCATCCTTGCTGAAACTAGGACAGAAAGGGAAGGCTATTTTTCCTGACAGGACCTTTGGACATAAAATAATTAAACAGTTGTTTCTTTCCAGTGGTCGGATCGCCAGGAGGTGAAAGACTGAAATGGGCAGAATGGGTACAGCACTGCAGCAAGAAATGCTCAGAATCAAGTTAGGTCTTCTTGACTTTTGCGGAATAATTGAATTACTTATTTGCACCTCTCCAAAGAACGACAGTAATGTTTTACAGGCATAATGACGTCTACAGGTGTCTTGCATGGGGTTGTAGGAATTTGTCATGAATATTGCTCGAGCCTCATTTCCACCTTTGGCATCTCAATCCTTGACCCCAGGCCCTGCAGGCTTCAGGGTGTATGTGCGGAGCTCCGCTGCAGCAATCCTGTACATAAAGGTGCTTCTTGTGTGTCAGGGCCTTGGAGTCATCCGTGCTGGAGGCCAGGCCAGGCATTTTCACAGAATCACAGAATGGCAGGGGTTGGAAGGGACCTCTGGAGATCATCTTGTCCAACCCCCCTGCTTGAGCAGGCACACCCAGAGCAGGGGGCACAGGAACGCGTCCAGGGGGGTTTTGAATGTCTCCAGGGAAGGAGACTCCACAGCCTCCCTGGGCAGCCTGTGCCCCTGCTCTGGCACCCGCACAGGAAAGAAGTTTTTTCTCATATTGAGGTGGAACTTCCTGTGTTCCAACTTGTGCCCATTGCCTCAGCTTTTAACCTTGCCATTTATTATTTTACATGCTTCTAAAAAATTGAGCATAGATTTTTACTTTCTAGATGCCTGTATATTTAAACGAGAAGTTTCATAGCTTCAGGTTGTACAGTCTGCAAAGCAGAAGTTTAAAAGAAAAATAAAAAAACCCTGTGCCCCGAAATACACTGCTTTGTATTATAGGAGACTGATAAGCTAAACAACGAGGGGTATAATTAATTCGGTGTGAAGCTATGTTATGTTGAGATTCTACAGCAGCTTATCGACTCGTTCTCTCAATTAGAAAACCTAAAGAAAAATACATATGTATGAAGATTGATCGGCACCCTGGGGGGAAAGAACAAAGCTGAAGACCCGCGGCGGGCGGGGGCAGCGGCCCCCCTCGGCCCGCGGCCCTTGCCGGTCAGGCCGCGTCCAAACCGCCGTCGTCGCTCCCGGTGAGGGTGAGGGCGAGGGCTGTTTCCCGCCCCCCGGTGGCGATGGCTGCGGCGCGGGGGGGCGGGGCAGGGGAGACGAGGTGTCGCATGAATGAGGGCCATGGGGTGGGGGGAGGGGGTGGCCGGGCCCGCTGTTGCCATGGAGACCTTTGTGCCCGTCGGCGCGCCCCTCCCCCGGCCCGGCCCGCGCTGCCCGCGCTGCCCTGCCCGCGCTGCCCCGCTGGGCCGGCGCCAGCTGCTGGTCCCGTCCCACCCCGCCCCGTCCCGCCGGGCCTCGGAGCGGCCGGGTGCCGGCGCGGCGCGGTGCGGTGCGGTGCCGCCGTCCCTCCCAGCGCCCAGAATGGCCGGCAGCCTGCGCCGGCCGGGGTTTTTCCGAGTTTCTGTAGAGTGGTAAAAGGAGAAAACCAGCAACCAAACAAAAATGAGTAGAGCTGCTTGAGGAGCTGCTGCTGCTGCTGTTGCGGAGGGGAGGGGAGGGAAGCTCGGCTCGGCTTTGAGGAGAGTTCCCACAGCGAACGCCGAAGTGGTTAAGGAGATTAATTTACAAGTGGGCGACAAAGGTAAAGAGTTGAAGACAGACCGTTTGTTTGGGGCTCCTTTGTAATTTATTTGTTGGACATGAGAGATTGCGTGAGAAAGGGTATAACTTGGTTTAAACGTCACTTCTGAACGGCTTATAAATATTTTGGACCTCAGAATGCCTTAAATCCGGGTGCGCGAGGGTGTAGAGGGGGCATAATTGCTGGATGTTGAAGCCCACGTGAAATGCAGTCGGACGTGTGGCTGGTGGGTTTTGGTCGGGTTTTGTCTTCATTGAAAAAGAGGGTTCTCGGCTCAAAAAAAAAAGATAACCGAATACTTTTAAAGCCTATTAAAGGTAAGAAAGTAAATGTTACTCTCTAGTGGAAACGCCTCGTTTCCGCGAAGTCCTTCATGTCCGTCTTCAGCGACGCTTTATTTGGCTGTGGTTATTTCTTGTTGCAACTTGTCTAAAGCAAAGTTTGAGAAAAACAGTAATTCCACTGAGATAAAATAATTTCACGGGCTAATCTTTCTGGTGCAAAACGTATTTTTGTAGGTGTGTGCTTTGAGCTTACAGACCTGTTGCTTTGTACTTTTCCCCTAGAAAAATAAATACTAGATGATCAACTGCAGTGATAGCTCTTTTCCAGTTTATAGTCTTAAATAGCGGAGAATGGGATTTGCATCGCTTATAATTATGTTTAACCTTTAAGTCTTTAGCAAGCTTTTTCAGGTAGATTTTTTTTTTGTGTGTAGATGGGTCAGCTAATTTGAAATTCATTACAGAAGATTAGTGAAAATAATGCATGGCTATGATCTCCCAGTTTTATCTGGTGCAGCTCAAGTGCCCGGGAAATGTGACTGACTCTTCAAGGGATTAAATAAATTAATTTCATGCGGAAGTCAGTTATGTGAAAAAGTCCCAACAGCCTTTGCTGACACAGATCTCTATGCTTGTTAAGGTAACAGTTTATTTACTGGTTTGACCTTTTGGCCGAATCCAAGCGAAATATCTAAAATGTAAAAACAACCCCCCGACTCAAGACACTGCAGGAATATGTTGTTATATAGTAATAGTTTTTACCAGGCGATTGCATTATTCAGATTAAATGAATATGCATGTATCCTCCCAAAGTCCATAACGAAAAAAAAGTATGGCTTTGAGGGAATTTTCTTCTGATATTGTCATAACTGCTAGTTTTTATTAGTTAAAATTGAAACAAAGGATTTTCTAGATCGAACTGGTTTAACTGCTCAGTCTTAAGCTAAGGCCTGGGCTTTTTTGTTTGTATTTTTTTTTTTTCCTTTTAACACATATTCCAGAGTATTCAGCATGAAAAAAATCTTACTTCAGATGTTTCAATCTTTAATAGACCAATAAAACTGCTTTAATTACTTCAAGATCAAGAACTAATTTCATTTCAAAAAAAGATTAGTAAAACTAATTCAGTGTTTGACGGGTGGTCAGTAGTTTAAATGCTTTGCACGGTTGATCCAGGCTTGTTCTTTGTTGATCCAGGCTTGTTCTTTGTTGATCCAACTACTCATTTCAACTTATTTGTACCACTAGACTGATTTTAATAAGACTGCTTAACTTGTTTTATGGTACTTCTGAGTTGACAGTGGTGTCTTAAAGCATGCTCGCTCCTGTGGGTTCTTCCAATAGCTATCTAATTGCATACAATTTAATTTTAGTGTCTTCTGGAGTCACGTGTCCAGAAACTTGTTACCTTCCTCTTCTCCCCTCTAAGACGCGCTGTGTAAAGACCTCGGTTAGTCTCAGCTGTGGGAAGAACAATAAAGTGACTCAGAAACAGCTGTGAAGGGACTCGTGGAGCCCTTGGTGACAGAGCAGTACCTGAAGTTGTTTTAGCAGTTAATTCCAGTCTCCTCCTCTAAAGTCCTCTGAGTCAGGTGTAGAAATAAAAATTCACTGAAGTCCCTAATAGAGTGTGCTCTCGGTGGAACCTCCTGCGGTTGATAAATATTTCAAGAAGCTGGAAGTTAGTGATACATTTCAAATGCAGTGCTAAGCCAAGATACTTCATGGTCCTTTGCATACACATTTGCATTATTCATTTGTGCTGTGCAGGTAGATAATGGGCCAAATTTATCTTTGGTGTTACTCCACTGATTTCTAAGTAACTGAACTAATTCAACCATACCTGTACATCTTGATTTTTGGAAGTTCAAGGCAAAGTTGGGATTACTTCAGTGATTTTATTATACAGGTAATAGTTGTTGATGTGTACTGACTAATGATGTTCAGTAGCTTGGGCATTCTTTCATTAAAATAGTTGTAAGCAAAAGATATAATTTATTTTTTCTTCTACTTTTTCAGAAAAAAAAAAAGTTCAGTCTTCTAGTTGCTGAATCCTAAAGTGACTAACAGAGAGGTACAATAAAATAGTTTTCTGTCATTGGTAAAAATTAATCCTAATAACCTACTGAAGTAGAAGGTCTTGACACACATTTTTGTAGCGTGATACTTACTTAAAGTAGAAACTCTCTCTCCATGCGTTAAGCAGCCTTCCAGACAATCGGCCTGTGACACTGTGTGCTACGTTTGTGTGTGTGCACACATACAAATACGTATGTATACAAACCGTACATGTATCTGTACTTTAAATATATTAGGGGTTTTCTTTAGCCTATGAGGAGAGGCAGAGGTAACAGAAAATGGTAGGCCCTCATCTAACAGCATGCACTAGATTTAAAATGCGGACACTGGACAGGCCGTTCAGATGGCAGAGTACATAATGCGTTTGATGGAAGCTACTATCCCTACATTTAAGTCTGGTATATTGAAGCAGTTACTGGCTTTTTGGGGGTGGATTCTTGATTTTATTTATTTATTTTAGTAGAGATTGATGTTGTAGGAAATAATTGGGATAAATTTAATGAGAGATTTAACATATTTCTTTCTGAGATCCAAAGAGATCCTTTCAGAAGACTCTTATCAGGGGGGTTCATGCTGTTATAAATGGTTTCTGCCAGAGGTTAAGACCTTTGTATGACATTCTTGGAACAGTCATTCCATTAATTGGCTTTTGAAAAAGATAACCTGACAGTTAAACCAGGAACTACGTCCTCCCAGCCGTGAACACATGCAACACATCTCTATCAATCTGGAGTGCTACAGAACTGTGCAGTTTTCAGAATCAGAAGAAAAAGTAGTTGGAAACACAACTACATGTCAGTTGAAGTAATCCTCTCCTTAACACACCCTGTGCCCAGTGCTTTCTAATGGCAGTGTGTGTGGCCGAGGTATTCAGCAAAGGTCCTTGATTTTGTGGCAGTGTGGTGGAGCAAATCAGAACTTGGGACTTGATAAGAAAAATGTCTATACATTGAGTATTATATTGTCTGGGAATTATCACAGTTGTGTATCATTTGTATTTAGATGAGTTCTAAAACTTTTATTCTCAGTGGACCGAAATGTGTTGAAGCCAAATAGTTTCAGCAGCTTTAGAAGTTGTCAGAGAAGCTAAGAGCTGGAAGGCTGTAAAAGTCGACTGAGACTGCAGTAAGCATTCATTGGCAGTTTCTGCTAAAACTATAGGCAGAGAAATAGTATCTGTTTGAACTGTTGAGTTATAACATTAAATCATTTGGTGATCAACAGGCACTCTGACAGGTGTCATCATGTTGGGTTTTTCTTGTGGCCTCAGTTTTCCTGGTAGTGATGAATATAGATAATTTTTGGTTGAAGGGAAAACTTGCATTCTTCTAAATAGTATTATCACTGAGCATGTGTGCACCATGTGCTAAGATATTTTGATGGAGTAATAAAGAAATTAATACTGATTATTACCATTCTCTTAGGGTTGTACAAGTGTTGTGTAAAGATACCTACATCTGGAGTGATAGCAAATAGTTCTTTAGGAAACTAACCTTTTTTTTTTTTTTTTTTTTGGTAGTACATACAGGCTCTCATTCTGGCATATGCACGGGCCTTTATTTCAGCTGAAACATGTACTCGTTCCTTGTTAGACTTGCACAAACAGTGGCTCAAAGATGATGTTGGCTGCCACGGTGAAAGGTAGACTGCATGTCTAGCCTGGAGGATGGCCCAGCAGACTGTGTAGAAGGTAACAGCATCTTTATTATGGTCTTGATTGTGCAGTTGCTCACTTCTGTTCTGTGAAACCACTGCACAGTTGGAATTGGTGGTAAATCTGAAGTCTGACATGGTTGTGTTAGCCTCTGCAGCTTGGGTTTCCACTCTTTGTTTTTTGGGTGAATTTATTGGTAACCTTAGTTCTTCAGTTACAGGCAGTTCTATTTTGATTTCTTACCTGAGCTGACTTGGTCCAATATGGAGTTTGTTCTTCTGTGCTTCCAACTCTTTCAGCTTTTCCTAAGTGTCAGAGTTTATGAATGTGCAAAAGGGACATGTCAAAACCTGATACAAACTCTCTTGCATAGAATATGAAGATGAGTCCATCATTGATAATATCAGAGGGATGCTGTTGGCTAAAGTGTAGATAACAAAAAAGTGAAGAGCTGATATCACACGCTTGTAGTTTTTTTGCTGTTGTTTTAATGGCTTATCTTCAGAAGGGTCAATATTTTGTCACTGGGCCCAGTCTAGCATGAACCTTCTAATGCTTTTGTCTTTTAGACTGTCAAAGCTGTTAGTTCTCACAAGCTGGCCTTTAAGCAAGAGAAAAGTCAGCCTGTTGCTAGAAACCTTTAATTTAGAAAACCTCAAAAATTATTCTCCTGTAAGAGATGATTAATTGTCAATAAATAAAGACAAAGAATTAAAACAAAAAGATCTGCTAGCAGAGGTTTTAAACAAAAAAAAAAACCCCAACAAACACTCTGGCAATTATTTCTTTTTTTTTTTTTTGTTTTATTTTCTTCAGGGTTGCAGTGCTACACATCTGCCCTGCCCTGATTTCAGATTAGATTTCTTTTGGCTCCACAGCTGAGTCTCCCAACTGGCTTTGGATGTGCTACAAATTTAATAGCCAAATCTCAGATTGAGGCTCAAGCATAGACATGGCTCAATGTCAGTTTTCTGTGAGGAGCAAGTTCTCATCTTTGTGCTTGTGCTATGCTCCTTTTCTTCATCTCACTCTGCACAGTGGCTCAGTTATTTTTCGGTGTCTGTCTTTCTCTGACATTCAAAGCCATTATCTGTGCACAGCCCTATACTCCTAGACTGTGGGTCCTTTATTTTACTCTAGTATTTTTTTTTTTCCTAATCAATGATATGCAGTAAAAACTGGAACAAGTTCTCAGATGGTTTAAAATGAGGTATCAAGATCTACTGAAATTAGTGGAACTTGGCTGACTTAGAGGAGGTAAGTCTGTGTTGGGTTGCTTTGTGGTACCCTTGTAGTTGTGGAAGACTTACCTGAGCTTCCAGAATTGATAGGGTTTGTGCTTTTTGCTGAAACCAAGTTGCACGACTGCTTTAAGTAACTTCATATATAGTCTACTAAACCACATATTGGCATACCCTATGGAGGAGGTGAAACGTCACCAGCTTTATCTACAGTCTAAATTTTGTTTGAAATCATTCACTCAGAATGATGTGATTAAAAAAGGAAAAAAACCCCTCCTATATAGACTGTGGTAGCCCTTGGGCTTTCATAAATAACTTCACAGCATCCTAATCATATTTGTTCCCTTCTAAACAGTCATAGGGTTAGACATTGCACTGGAAGGCATGTGCTCGACACTCATAATTTCTTTGTTTAATTTTAACCAAGCACAGATGCATAAAAAATCATTCCTAGTAAATGATATGGTGGTGCTAGGATTAGGTGAATAGCTTGCTTTCCCAAAACCATTAATTGAACAAACATATAGAAAAGAATTTAGAGCAGTTTTATTTTAATTGTTCTCATATAAGATTAACATTACATTACATATTACATGGGAGTAACCCCTACATTAATCGTATTTCCTTCTTCATAATTTTTTTCTGCCTCGGTTCACTTTAAGCCTGTGTGCTCTGATGCAGCAATGCTGTGTAATTTTAATGAGAAATAGTAGATCTTCTGTAAGACTGTATTCACTACCAAAATATGAAACGTAGTGAAATTGTAGTTATATGGGTGGGGAATTTTCTTCAATAACAAAATGGAGTATATAGATTTCTCATTCATTTTTTGTCATAGAACTTAGGCTTTAGTTATTTCTCACACCCCTTTTTAGAGGAGATCAGGATATACCTCCAATTTCCCATTACTACAGATAGCTGTATTCGCTGATATGCTGGCGATCCATGTTTTTTTGGTTTTTAAAGAGCATTGCTCTAATTTTGTTTCATAGGTGAAATAACTACTACTTCGTTAGCTTTTCAGCTATAATTTTGCTGTTGCTCTAGGTATCCTATGTACTCTATTTCTAATAAATACCTACCACAAAAATGTTTACATTTTTTTAGTGTACCTGTAAGCATCACTTTTTGAAGTGCCGCTGTCCCTCTTCAGTAAGCTTCTGCAGTTGTTTAAAAGCCCATGTATATATACATACAGTGCAGAATGACATAAACAATTGTATCAAAATTAGCCACATCAAAAGTAGCTCTGCATTTAAACAGGAACTTAATCTAGAACTTGCATCTATATACTCTCCCAGTGTTTATTGCACAACTTGCCTGGCTTTGAAGAATGACATTTTACACAGCAAACTGTTATTTTTACAGTACCTTTTACTTTGAAAATCAGACTTGCATTCATTTGTTGTGAGGAGCCACACTGTCCAGTTCAGCTGACCGAGTAGGCCAGAACTTTGTAGCTGTACCTCCATGCTGGAGACCTAAAGCTAAGTCATGACTTGAGGGAGAGAAGGGGAAGGAGGAAACAACGTACATGTTCTTAAAAGGTACTGCCGATACATTCTTTCATTTGGACATATAGCTCAGATACCGGTTCTTCCAACCAAAGGAAAAGGCTGTTCTTACTTTAACAGAGCAGTAAAAGTATATAGACAGCCTCAAGCAAAGATGAAGTTAGGAAGGGTTACAGATCCACCACATGTTGAATGAAACCGAAGCACCTTTCCAGTGCCCCTTTTATGCATCTCAGTATTAGGTTCCACCGAAATGGAATGGGTCAACAGACTGGTGAAAAGTTAAACTTTTTACTCTGGACTATGGCAACAGACTATTTGGAGGATTACCTGAACACATTCCTTAAAAGTTATGGGATTTCCTTTCATGGATAAGCTCTTGTGATCACACCTTCTTGAAACTTGCATCTTCAGGCTGCCTCCTCTAGCCCATCATGGCAGGATATTTTTTTTACATTTGTCAGTTTATTCATAGGTTAGTGATGACTTGCATACAAATGAGGTAGCATTTCTTCAGAGCACGTGCAATACACGTATGAATTTCTCTCTTTGCAGAAAATGCCACCTGTACTAATATGCTGGAAATACCAATAGTCTACTAAGTATATGAAATGATATTTATACCCTTGCCATCTGGAAAGACACAAGGCACCTCAGCCTTCTGAATGTGCTTGGTGATGTTTGAGAGAAACAGGAGGAATAACTTCAGCTATGGCTTCTTTGTCATCTGTTCTCCTGCAGGTGCACGCACTAAGACACAAATGGTAGCATTTTGTAGATTAAGACGTGTACTGTTTTAAATAGTACCAAAATTCTACATACTTTGGACTGTAAGCCATTGTTACTGTATGCAGACAAGTAGGTTACAGAAGAGTCACCCATCACTTGTGCTCACAACAGCAGAGGACAGCAGCCGTCAGCTTACAGTGCAACTGGAGGCCATTTCTGTTACTCCCTGGATGTTCAGGTACATGGCTAGTAAGTTTGTTTGTACGGTGCAGCATCTGAGCTAAAAAATTTTGACATCTGTGACTTGAGTTTGCACTTCTCCGCTTTTCTAGGAAGCACAAATTCCAGAAGCAACTTGAAAAGTTCGGTTAGTCTGCTAAGCAGCCAGCATTTCTGGGAGCCAGGTGAGATTACCTCACCGGGTAGATGTAGTCCTTGGAGTGCTGCTGGCTGATTCCAGCATAGCCTATATGAGTTATGGGTCAGTAAAAGCGTGGTAAAGATAGCAGGAGGGCATGCTGAAGAGGATGCTGTATGAACTTTTGCATTTGTTCTCAAGTAGTTTGGGTATGTGCAGCCCATGTTTTGGTTCAAAAATACAGAAGTGACAAGGAAACAGTCAGTTATCATAATCCATAATAAATGACAGCAAGTCAAGTAAGGGATGTGTGTCCAATATAGCATGCAAGCACAAACCTATCCTTAGGGCAGCAGTCAAAATCACGTTGGGGTTGTTTAAGAGTTCTCCTATTGAAAATGTTCCCATGGTGGCTCAGACCACTGTGGGTGTCTCAGGCGGTTGGGAAGGGTGTCTGTTCTGGCAGGCTGCAGGGTGCCCTTACTTCCATTGGGTCTCCTGACTCTGAGAGTCGTCTTCTGTGGCTTATGCAACTTTCAGAAACATAACATTTGCTTTGATAACTGTTGCTTTGGGAGTAACTGAGCGTGGCAATGCCACAGCTCTTCCTTCTAAACTTTTGCTCTGTGTTCGCTCCTGCCATCCGGTCCTGCTGTGGAAGAGGCTTGCTAAGTTCTCAAATGCTGCTCTGACTTAGGGGTGTCATTCTCTTATCTGATAGTATGTATTGAACCATATGGTATGTTTTTCATTAGGAATTACGTGAGCTCATCTAAAACCAGAACTAAACTCTTAAGTTCTCTTTTAGCTATTGAAGTGCTTAGAAATTGCACATATGGCTGTGGTAAATGCAATACTAGAGATAAGTGGACTTACTTCCTCCTAAACAGAAATGCACATGCAAATAGTGCCTGCATTCACCTGAGTGAGGCTTTATTTTGTCTATATATGCATGCAGAATAAAGTGTTTTTTCTATATTTCTGATTTGCAGACTTCTTTCAAAAAATGTGATTTTAAAAAATATTTTGGTTATTATTGAGTACTCAACATTGAATATTGACTTGATATTATTGAATCCCACTGTTGATTCAGTTGGCTGTTAGCAATCAGTGTTTTGAATGCTTAAAATCTCCTATGCCCTTATTTGACTGTCAGCATGCCAATGAGCCCGATCATTATTGTTTGCCTGCACTGTCCTTATTGCTTCAGGACACCTTTCTGTCATGACATAATATTTTTTTATATATTATGGAATTCATGTTCATTATGATTTTTGTCATTTACCTCATGCTGATCTCCACTGATGTTTTGAAACACACACGAGAAAGACACAGTATAACTGAAAAACAGTATTTTTTTTTTTCTTTTAAATTAGGTTGAAAACTGATTTTAAAAAAAAAAACCAGTTTGGCCCAGTTTACCAAAACCTCTGCAGGATTCATGGACAGCTTGTTGGCTGAAGCTCAATAGCAGGAGAAGCTGTAGTCGGATCAGTTCTGCCCTCTTCAGCAGGTGTAATTCCAGTTGATGGAAATTGCAATACATGGTTTCAGGGGACATGTGGATAATGTGTCCAGATGATAGCAACATCAGCAAAGTATAGAAAAAAACATGGGCAGATGTCTGCCTTATTCTGTCTACATGGTTACATGTACTTAAATTCACTCTAATGGAGTTTATCTACTGTCATGTTGTGGTTTGCTCTGTCACAGAGAAGGATTTTATGGGAGGCTGCTAAACAAAACAGTCCACCTGTTGTAGCAGCTGTATTTTGCAGTGTTTTAGCTGCAGATTTTTTTGAACTTTTTTTCCCCCCTTAAATCTTTCTTTCCAGCCATACTTGAGTGTTAGGTTTATCTACAGTGGGATGAATTGCTTTGTGGTTTTGACATATAGCAGGTTATTCTTGCAGTGAGACTGGATACTTCAGACCTTCACAAGCAGAAAGAAGATAAATTACACACTTTTCAAACTTCACCCTTAAAAAAAAATGCCTCTAGGTTTATTTAACAGAATGATTTTTATTTTTCGGATTGGCTTTCTACTGTGTGTGCCAGGAGTATAGTCAGTTCTGACATTACTGAAATAGAACATTGACTAAACTTGATCGATGGAATATTAAAATACATCAATAATTATTGAAAACATTTAGTCAGATTGTTAAATTATGAGTCATTGTTCTTCAGGTCCATTTATGTATGAATGAAAGTGGTGATGAATCCAGCTGTCATGTAATCAGGAAGTCCTGTTGTCAGTATGTGGATATGGATAGAGCATCCCATGTCTGTTATCTGCTCCAGTCTCTTCTCTCTTCGTTCCCACTACTAGAACTCTTCGAAATTCTAAATCATGTCTTGCAAATTTAGATTGTATTTTGTAAGATTAATTAAAAAATGTATCAAACTGTAATTTTGAAGCTGATGTGAGTATTTAAAGAAAAGGGGTTTTATCTGTTCTTCATTTAATGCAGCGTGAAATTAACATCTGAATCAAAGAGCAAAACTTTAGTAAATAAGATCCAGCATCTATTATGAGGCCTCATTATTCCATATACATAGGAATGTTTTCAAAGTGTAATTTTTTTCTTCATCCGAAGCTGTTCAATATGTTTCCCCCTGTTTTTCAACAAGGCATTGTGTGTCGATGTTTGTAATTAGATCGTTTGCATACAGTGGTTGTCATTAAAAAGTTAGCATTTTCAGTAGTTACAATAGACAACAGTAGTTATCCAAAGTTTCCCATTTCTACATATTTAAAATTATAATTTAGGTCCATAGTTCCCATCATGCTAACCATTATTTTCAGTGTTATTTCTCACATGACTGCTTCTCAGGCTTAAGTTTGTTTCACTGTAAATAATTTTGTAGTCTCCATTTGAGTGGGATTCTAACTGTAGAGTGTTTTTTTTAGGTAAAACATAGTTGAAAGTTATTTGCCTGAAGTCCTGTATCCAGAGCTGTGCATACTCCGTTGCTATGGAGATACCTGTCACCTTATTTTCCTGAGGAGCAGACAGATGAGCGTGGTACCAAACGTGCCCGAAGCAGTGGTGTGCATAAAACTGTCCGTAAACTCTCTGGCAGGTACAGAGCCTTTTTCACTGGATTGAGAGATGTGCTCTGTAGATTCAGGAAAGGAAACTAAAATCCTAAAAAAGGTTGGTATCCACTTCAGCACACCTCCAAGAGGTTATGCTCCCCTCGGTCCAGTACTGACAATAATCAAGCTGCCAAACTTTGTAACAGAATTAGGGTTGGTTTTCCAGACTGCCTGGGAAGACAGGAAGGACCTGTAGAGACTGTACCTTATGCTTATGGTAGTAATGGATCTGAAAGGGCTCCCTACTCTTCTCCTGTGTCAGACATGAACTGGAACAACAAAAGATAGAAACTGTTTGCAGTGTGGAGATATAAAGCTGCTTCAAGGGAAGGTAGCTGATTTATAGGGGTTAACTTTTCAAAATCCTTCTCTCTAAGTGGTATTACTCTGTTGTGGAGGGCTTTGCTCTTCCAAAAAGAGATGTGGAAGGTGGCTAGAGGCACTTTATATTCCGATGGTGGTGTTGAAGACATCCCAAACACTGTTGCAAGGTCTCTGCCCCCTTTTCATGAATGTATTCAAGGGAGGCAATGCTGTATTTCTTTCTGTCTGTCTCTCTCTTTCTGACTTTGCTCTGCAATGGACATGAGCCAGAGAAATGTCTCTCCCGGTCAATGCAGCCTCTTGTTTGAGGAAATGAAGTAGAGTAGAGTGACTACAGTCAATGCATCCCATTAAATTATTTCTTTCATTCTAATTCCCATGACTTTGCTTTTGGAAATGATACACACTTTGCCAGCCATGTAATGTCTTTTACCAAATAGAAATCAAGCCTTAGGAATGGGAAAGTAGCACAATAATAAGCAAGCTTCAGTAGAGGTGAAATTTGGCTTAAAATCCTGATTTTGGTACACTAAAGATGTACTCTTCCTTTTTAAGACAAAGAGGAAGTTACTTTATAAATTTCCAGCACTTGCTAAGTAATAAGTTTGATGTCATATTTTGCTTGTCAGGTGGTTGGATATTCTAAAATACACAAGGAACAGACAACAGAACAGGCCCAGAAAATTAAGCAGCCTTTCTTCTATTCTTAGAGTTTAGCATTGCAAATGTTGCTGGAACTTGTGTATTCTAGGCTGCTGAGACTCTC
Organism: Phalacrocorax aristotelis; assembly: GCF_949628215.1. Classification (NCBI taxonomy): domain Eukaryota; kingdom Metazoa; phylum Chordata; class Aves; order Suliformes; family Phalacrocoracidae; genus Phalacrocorax; species Phalacrocorax aristotelis. The sequence goes on from NC_134277.1 coordinate 88,210,824, forward strand.
CTGGAAAGTGTCTGAATCAAAGGAGCCAGGCTTATTCAGCAAAGAGGCTTCTCAGCACTATATCCAGTGTAGCTTCTCAGGTAGAGTAGGGCAAGTTAGCATTTCACACGGGACAGGCTATTCTTGGAATTGGAGAGTGTCTGTGAGCAGAGAGGAATGAACCTTGCAAGATAGGACAAGATGGCCCATCCGTGATCAGTTCAGAAAAAATAATATTCTCCCATATAACTTTTCATATAATTGGACATCCTATCCATTCCTACCCCTCAGGCAGGCAAGGGAAAAGTTATACCTCTCACAATGGCCAGAATGGGAAGACTCATAGAAATCCTCTTTTTTTACTGCAGAGTTGTTCTGGGAGGGAGAGTAATTTTAATGGTGCAGAAAGTTACCTAGTACTGTGTGCATGGCAGCTGTCTAGTCAAATTTTTCTGCTTCTCAGGTGACATGTATTTGCTTCCATAACCTTGGTTATGCTAGTTGCAGACAGGGGTATGCCCCTTAATCCCAGGCACCAGAACATGCTGGGGGCCACCTAGCTGGCAAGCAGCTTTGCAGAAAAGGATCTGGGTGTCCTGGTGGACACCAAGTTGACCATGAGCCAGAAAATGCCCTTGTGGCAAAGGCAGCCACCAGTATCCTGGGCTGCCTTAGGAGGAGTGTTACTAGCAGGTCAAGGGAGGTGATCCTTCCCCCTCCACTCTCAGCACTGGTGAGGCCACACCTGGAGCCACTGGGTCCAGTTCTGGGCTTCCTCAGTTCAAGACAGATATGGACATATTGGAGGGTTTCCAGCAAAGGGCCACTAAGATGATGAAAGGACTGGAGCATCTCTCCTGTGAGGAGAGGCTGAGATTGCTGAGACTGTTCAGCCTGGAGAAGAGAAGGCTCAGGGGCAATTTAATCAATGTATATAAGTACCCAAAAGGAGCGTGCAAAGAAGATGAAGTCAGGCTCTTTTCAGTGGTGCCCAGTGACAGGACCAGAGGCAATGGGCACAAACTGAAACACAGGAGGCTCCATCTGAACGTTAGGAAACACTTTTTCACTGTGAGGGTGACTGAGGACTGCCACAAGTTGCCCAGAGAAGTTGTGGAGTCTCCCTCCATAGAGGTATTCAAAAGCTGCCTGGACATGGCCCTAGACAACTGGCTTTAGGTGGCCCTGCTTGAGCAGGGGGGTTGAACCAGATGACCTCCAGAGGTCCCTTTCAACCTCAACCCTTCTGTGATCCTGTAAAGATACCTGCCATGCGTGGTTAGGACCTATGTGTGGTCCTGATACATTGCATCGTGGTTTGTGAGCAGGTTGGGGTTTGGAATTGGCCAGAGTAATCTTGTGTCTTTGATATGTTGTGCAAGCATAGATTGCAATTCCAGATTCTCGTTATTTCAGGATAGCCAAGATCGTTCAGAAGTGTCACATTTCATCTCCTTTCTGTCTCTGAGACATTCACCTGTGCAGATCATATGGCTGTGACAAAACAATCCCAACACATACATGGTCTCAAGATGCTGGAAAATCCAGTTAATACTTTGGTAGCACATGTCTGGTGTTGGTGACATGTGAAGTAAAAACGAGGTCCGCTTGTGCTGTTCCAGTTAGTGGTAAGTGCACATCTCTACCTCCCCTTAACCAAGGAGTGGCTAGAAATACAACTGCCACAGCATCACAGGCTGCCTACTCTTGGACCTGGGAGCAGAGGGGAGTCGAGCGCTTGCCGTCCATTGCAGATCTCCTTCCATTTACCTGCACAACTGGGCACTTGAATGGCTGTATCATTTGTGTTTGGACCACAGCGGCTCTCATCAGACACAAAGGGAGGTTTCCATGCTGTGTGGTGTTGCCTGTGCCTTCAATCCCTCCCAGACTGCGCCATCGGCTTCGCTTCCACACCTGATTTCTCAGAATGCCTTGTTCAGGGAGGAGAGGGGGAGCTTTGCTGAGGCCAGTGGTTCTCCTTGCCTCTCTGCCTGGCCAGTTTGGAGTGGTTCTCCTGGCGCTGCCATGGAAACGGTGCCTGCAGTCTCAAAAGAGGGAATGTGTGTGGCATTCAGCCGCTGCCAGATGTGGGGAGGAGAGAGCCTGCATCTTACCCAGTCCAAATCTCCACTGCAGGGAGAGACATCAGATTTAAGATTGGGGGTGGGGGGTGGGGGGGGGGTGGAGGAGAACAGATATGGCTCTAAACCACAGCTCAGAAACCATGACTGGAAATAATTTCAAACTCCCTTTCTGCCATCAAATTCCCTTAAAGCACTAAATTTTAAATTGAGCGTGTGCTGATTGTTTTTATTTACTATGCCTTTCCTTTGAGTTGTGACTCCTACCTGCTTGTTCTGCACGTGGGATTGGGGGCCTTAGTGATGTGCATTGTATGTGCCAGGTCTTGGACAAAATCTTTGGGGTTATCAACACTGCTGGGAGGTTCCTGCGATCATCACACTGGGATAGAGACAGTTTTGATCACTGTGCTTTGCTGTAATAAAGTCTTGAATTTCAGGTGACTTTCATATTAACGTCAATGAAATATACTGATTGCAGTTATGGAACAAGTTGATTCATTCCTTATTTTTCCTCTCCTTTCTCTTGTCTTTTTCTTTCGTCTGATTCAGTGAAAGTAACAATGATTCCTATGGCTCTCTTACAATTGTGTCATAGCAATAACTCTGATATCCCTCTTGAAAGGAACACCCCTGTAGAGATGCTTCTGTCCATTTTAATCTACTGACAGTTCTCTGAACAGTGTTTTGGTGGTAACTGACTGGTCTTTGAACTGAAATCTGTTCTGTAATTGTGGAAGCAGCACCACTGTTTTAGTGAGTCTTGGTAATTTTGTAGTGCAGCAAGTGTTGATTGTGTGTTTTATCTCCCAGAGTCAAAACCACAAATCCAGTCCAGTAGAGTATATTTAATTTTTTTGTTCAATTCACAGTTTTACTTAGAACGAGTAGTGCAAATCTGGGAGTCCTTTTGTTTGTTTATTTGAGGACTCAACAGCAAAACTGTTTTGTGTTTTATTGGAGAAATGTCCCAGATTCCCAATCTGGATGTTTTGTGGATTAAAATCTGTTTTTATGTAAAAAACCTGATTCATTATGTTTTCTAGTTTCTGCTTTGTGGCAATAAACATATGTTTCACTAATGAGAATGGCCATTGTTGGTTGGACAACTTGTCTCTACCAATGACCATGAGTATATGCTGAAGGAAGAGGCCAAGAACTTATGATACTGTCTCCTAGTACTGAAAAGCCACCTGTTTTCAGATTTCCACAACCCAGTGTGCTTAGTAACCACCAAAAACATGACTGTTACATATAGAGCTATCTTCTTTCACTTGTTTTCAAGTCTGGCTCTTATTTGCTTTGTTTGATATGTCCTACTTCTTGTTCTGGAAAAGCTAGTGAATGTGCCACGTGATTTTTGTAAACCTCTGCCAGGTCCTCCCTAAGCTGTCCCTTTTCCAGACTGAAGGTTCCTATCTTCATTATTCCTTGTACAGAATCTATTCCATACCTTCAGTTATCCTTGTAGCCCATTTTTCTAGGTTTTCAGTTCTGGCACATCGTTTCAGACATGGGAAGAGCTGAACTTCACACAATTTTCAAGATGTTGGCACACCATGAATTTATTCAGTGGCATAAGGCTGTTGGTGCTTGTTATCTTGTTAGAAAAGCTGATGATCAAATGCTAGTGAGATAATACTCCTGTGGCAGCCCACGGAGCTGTTCCTAAGATGACAGAGGCATTGACCAGCAGAGCTCCTGTAGGGAATGTGGCCATTTGGGTAAAGGACAGAGAGAAGGGCCTGGTACTCCTCGCTGGGCTGAGTAGGGTGGGGACCTCACCTGTGGGACTTGTTGCCTGATGGACCATGAAGCTGGCAGGCATAAGACCTGCAGGCAGAGCTCAGCAAGTTATGCTGCAGCAGGGTGAGTGAGCAGGAAACTAAAAGGATGTCAAACAGCGATGCTGCAGGGGGAAGGACCAAGGCCTCAGTGTGCAGACAAGAGAAGAACAGAGGCAAGCTTAAACAGGGAAGGAATAGCAATGCACAGAACAAGACACCCTGGAAGCTTGTGACCTCTGGCAGCAAGGCAGCAGCTCTCCCCTCATCAGGAAAAATTCAGCTGAAGAACAGCTATGGAGTCCTGGGAATAGACTGGGAAGATGAACACATTACCCTGGAAGAGAGAACCAGGCCAACAGCTGAAGTAGTCTAACTTCTCAGGGAAAAGAAGTATCGAGTATTAACAGCAGGAGACTCATTTTTGTGGTAAACAGAGGGTATGCATCTGATGACCTGACACAAAGTCATGTGATGTTTGCTGCATGCCTTCAGTCAAAATACAGCACAGAGAGTCAGCCAAGACTCCTCAAGGCCAAGGACTTGCTAGTCTTCCACGTGGGCACCAATGATACTGCAAAGTGTGATCTGGAAAAAAATTAACCAGGACTGCAGAGTCTTGGGTTTAAAGTAAAGGAGACAGACACTCAGGTTGTTTTCTCCTCAGTCTTGCCAGGGAATGATGTGGGCAGAAGCAGGCATATCATTTAGGTCAACACCTAGGTGTGTAGGTGGTGTCACTGACAGTCATTCTTCTTCCACGATCAAGGGACTATGATCTACCAAGCGAAGAGATCCACTTTTCAAAGAAGTGCAAGGATGCCTTTGCCAGTGGACTGGGGAACAACGAAGTGGACTTTAAATGAGGGTTAAGGCAGAGTGGAGACAGTCAAGGCTGGAGGGGACAAGGTGGAATCATATGTGGAGCAGAGCTGTAGGGGAGGCTACCACACTCCCCCAGAGACAAGGAGCAGATGGTACATCATCTCAAGTGCCTGTGCACCAACCCTAGTGCAATGGGGAAGAAAACAGAAGTGGAGTTCCTTGTACAGTCACAGAGTTACAATGTCATTGGGATTAGAGTAACTCAGTGGGAGAGCTTATGTCTGGAGTCCTACAATGGACAGTTAAAACCATAAGGAAAATGAGAAAGTGTAGAAGATAGGTAGAAGAGAAGAAGGGGTTGTGCTCTGTGTAAAAGAACTATTTTAATAAACAGAGGTCAGCTGTGGTCAAAATCAAAGCCAGTGAGAGAGGCCTCATGCTGTCTGCTACAGAACTGGACCAGGAAGAAGACGTGGATGAAGCCTTCTTCATTCACCTCCAAGAGGCCTCAGACCTGCAGGCCCTGGTTCTCAAAAGGGAATTCAACCATCTTGATATTTACTGGGAAAGCAACATGGTGGTGTACAAGCAATCTGGGAGATTTCCAGGGTACATTGAGGACAGCTTCCTTGTGCAGACTGTGGATGGACCACCTAGGAACAGTGCTCTTCTGGACTGAATGCTTGATAATAAAGGCCTGTTTGGAGATACGAATATCAACAGCAGCACTGGCTGCAGCAGCCATAGGAGTGTAGATGCCAAAGGGCTTGAGGAGGACCTGAACTTCAGAAGAGCAGATTTCAGCTCACTCAGGGAACTGTTAGGAGGGATCCAATGGCAGTCTGTCTTGGAGGGCAAAGAAGCTCAGGAATTTTGGGAGATTTCCCAATACAACTGCTTCTTGAAGCATAAGAGCAGTCTATCCCCCTAAGCAGGAAAAGGAGCAAGCATAAAAAGAAATCACTTGGAAAAAAACTGAGCTACTATGAAAGCTCAGATGAAAAAAGGAGCACTAGAGCAATGCAAAAGGGGGTAAACTCCCAAAGAGGAATACAGAAATACTGCTTTAGTGAGCAGAGATGGAATTAGGAAGGCAAAAGCTCAGCTGGTGCTCAAACTAGTGAGAGATAAGAAGAATAACATAAAACTTTCTGCAGGTACTTCTGTAGGAAGTGGAAGTACGAGAAAGACGTAGGCCTGCTGCTGAATAGGGTCATCAAGTTCATAAAAAATGGCACAGGAAAGGCTGAGGCACTCAGCCTGGCTTCACAGATAATGTCAGGGCCCGAAACTCTATGTCAAGAAGAAACGAGGAGGCAAATGGTGAACCACTGACAGCAGAGGAGGGTCAAGTGAGAGACCACCTGTACAAATTGGACAGGTACAACTCCTGTGTGACCTCATAGGATGCAATGGAGGGTGCTGAGAGAGTTGGCTGATAATCATCACTACTCCTTAATGTCTCTGAAGGGTCATGGAAGTAAGAGGAAATTCCATATATCTGGAAAAGAACAGATAATGTAGCCATCTACAAAAAGGGCAGAAAGGTAGATCCAGGAAACTACAGACCAGTCAGCCTTTTGTTTCTGGGAGAAAGTATCTAACTTGAGGAAGCATTTCCAGGCAGCTGAAGGGCATGTGAAGTTAGAATCGTTTTTGCTCCGTGAGGATCACCTTCTGCTTATCTACAGGGAATTTCATCTCCCACTTTGTGTCCTGTTTTTCAGGCTGTGAAAGCATCCTTCTAAAATTCTCTGTTGTCACCCTTCACCCTCACTGTCCTGCATAATTTTGTATTGTTGCCAAACGTGGTCACCCTGTTGTTCATTCCTTGTTTACAAGTCACTTATATATGTATTGAACAGTGTGGAACACGGAACCAGAACTTCACTGGTGGACATTCTCAACTGTGAAAATTTACCACTTATTTCTAGTCTGGACCTCCTATTTAAGAAAGTACTTATCCATACAGAAACACTCTGGATAGGTAGTTCATGTTTGGCAGTGTCCACTAATTATGTTCCATGTTATAGACTCCACTAATTTGCCTGATATGACTCTCTGGCTTACTGCTTTGTAGTCTTATAGATCTCCCCAGAAACTGGCATTGCATTCGATGTCTTCCTGTTCTCAGGTACTACATCTGTTTTAAGCTACGTATATTTTAGTACCTTCAGAACTCTTGAACGAATACCATCTGATCTTCCAACTTGTTACTGTTTGTTTTGTCAGTTTGTTTCACGACCTATTGTACAGTCAGTTCAATTTCAGGCAGATTCTCTGATAAGACTCCCTCAGTGAGTTCTTAGCATGGGAATTTCCCATGAAACGGCAAAAATCTTTCTGAAGCATTCATTTAGTTTCTCTTCAATGAACCCTTTTATATCCTCATCACCCAGTGGCTCTACAGACACTCCAGGCAGCTTCTTGCTCCTGATGCATTTGAAGAAAGATTTTTTTGTTTGCTTTGATGCCTTTGGCTATTTGTCCCTTAGAACCATATTGTGCTGTCTTGTGTTTTTATATTTAACCTGTCAGCATTTATGGTGCGTTTATTTTCTTCATTTGAAGATGATTTCAGCTTTCAGAAAGAGCATTTTTGTTTCTTTCTAACAACTTCCTTTGCCCTCCTGTTTAACTGTGCTAACTTTTTTGTTACATCTTAAGCTTTTCTTGATACAATGCATTGGCTCTGAGCTTCCAATATGGGGACATCGAATAGTTTCCATACTGCCTATGAGGACTTAACTCTTAGCTTTAAACAAAATCTTTTTTTTTTTTTGTTACATATTTTATCTTTCTATGTGGCTCATAACTGGCAGATTTTCTGCCTTCTGTAAGGATGTTAGATCTCAGCTGAGACTGACCACTTAGAGTAGCTTCTCAGCTGCAAGATGTCAAACCACCTTTTGTACATTACCTGAGACCAAGTGAAGAATCGAATCTTTTCTTGTGAGCGTCCTAAGCAGCTGTCTGTGATGGTGTCTGAAATTCAGTTAATGTGCCATGTTTTTCTGCTGTGTGATTTTTTTTTTTTTTTTTTTTTTTTTTGTCTGTACCAACTACAGGGGTAATCAAAGACAGAATCACAGAATGGCAGGGGTTGGAAGGGACCTCTGGAGATCATCTTGTCCAACCCCCCTGCTTGAGCAGGCACACCCAGAGCAGGGGGCACAGGAACGCGTCCAGGCGGGGTTTAAATGTCTCCAGGGAAGGAGGGTCCACAGCCTCCCTGGGCAGCCTGTGCCCCTGCTCTGGCACCCGCACAGGAAAGAAGTTTATTCTCATATTGAGGTGGAACTTCCTGTGTTCCAACTTGTGCCCATTGCCCCTGGTCCTGTTCTTGGGCACTGTTGAAAAGAGCCTAGTCCCATCCTCCTGACAGCCATGCTTTAGGTATTTGTAGGTATTGTTGAAACCCCCCCCTCAGTCTTCTCTTCTCCAGGCTGAACAAACCCAAGTCTCTCAGCCTTTCCTCATAAAGGAGATGCTCCAGTCCCCTGATCATCTTGGTAGCTCTCTGCTGGACTTGCTCAAGCAGCTCCCTGTCCTTCTTAAACTGGGGGGCCCAGAACTGGACACAGTACTCCAAATGTGGTCTCACTAGGACAGAGTAGAGGGGGAGGATAACCTCTCTTGGTCTGCTGGCCACACTCCATTTCATGCAGCCCAGAATATTGTTGGTCGTCTTGGACTCCCAGGACTATCACATTTTGTACTTCTATTTTAGAATATGTCTCTATCTTGATGGGCAGCCAGCACTGCTATCTCCGTACTGTGTTAACCCATATGTCAATGTGTAAAAGGTCTTTTTATTCAGTGAGATTATTTAATTTGATTCTAATATCTTTTCCTACCTTTGCCCATACTAAAAATGTTATCCTGAACTGCGTGTTTCTTACCTATTTGTTTTCAAACAGGTAATTTTTAGACTGTAATTTCATTATGAAAACCTTTCCACTTTGTTCAAAAGATGAGCTATTCATACCAGAAACTGGGAGAATGAGATCATAATGATACTTCTTAAAACTAACATTTTCATTACTAATTGCTTTTCTCTTTCATAAGGAACATATGAATCTGTTGGGAATTTCCTTAATCTGATGTACTTCTGCAGGGTGGCCAGAAAACAAATGAATTGCCTAATTATTTTACTAGTTCTCCTCTTCATAATAAAAGAGGAAAGATTCAAAAGCATAGTTTGGGCTATGAAAGTTAACTGCTACTGCCATAGAATCATCTGTGCAAGAAAATGTGCAAATCTCAAGGGTTTACAGTTCTTGAGTTCAAATTTTTTAGCCCATGCTGTTTGAAAGACTGCTTTTTTTTCCTTAATAATAGTAGAAATGGCCTCAATCTGCATCAGGGGATGTTTAGATTGGAGATTAGGAAAAAGGTTTTTGCTGGAAGAGTGGTCAGGCATTGGAACAGGCTGCCCAGAGAGGTGGTGGAGTCACCATCCCTGGAGGTGTTCAAAAACCGTGTAGACATGGGACTTCGGGACATAGTTTAGGAAGCATGGTGGTGTTGGGTTGACGGCTGGACTTGGTGATCCTAGAGATCTTTTCCAATCTTAATAATTCTATGATTCTATGTAATAACTGAAGTATTTGACCAATCAATGTACTGTCTGCTAGAATAATAAATTTTTTTGTTTACTAACTTCCCTGTATTTGTGCTGAATGTCCTTATGGTCTCATTGTAATCCTCTCTTTCTTTGAAAGTCCATCCACACTTGGTGTAGCAAACTGAGTCTTGCAAGTATACAGAATATCAAGCTTCTATGTTGTTAGTTGTAAGGCAAGAAAAAACAAAATCCTATAGGATCCATTTGAATCCCTTACTAACATGCTAATGACTAGTCCTTTAATAGTTAACTCATGGCAATATTCAGATCTAGTTTTCTAATTAATTCAGAGATTCAAGGATAATTTCCAATTATGGAGTCTGTTGTTGGATATGCTGCACTGACAGTCTATGTATGGATTGAGAAATCAGTCTTTCTTACAAGGCAAGGAAAATCAAAAGATAAAATTGTTTACCAGGATTATTTCTCCAATGGAAGCAGGAGAAGAGGAAGGGACTAGATGTCTCTAATCTCTTAGACCATTCTGGACAAGTGTAAAGGTAATGATTTTTAATGCTAGCTCTCCATCTGTACGCAATGCCTAGGGTGACGTGTATCTTAAACTGTGGAAGGGAGAACTACTTTAGAGATGTATAAATAGGGAACTGGAGAACCCCATGACTAAAATGTTGGAGGGGACCTTAGATCTGTAAACATGTAGATAGACTGCACAAAAAGTGTGGTGTGTTATTGGTATCCACATAGGTTGGTGTGAATACTGACACCTCTGTATCTGTTGCTAACATCTCGGTGTAATGCCCATCAGATCATGGATCAGATCAGATAAAAAAGGGAGGCTAGAAGCTGAACATGTTGTCAGAATCAAAACAGGTTTTCTCAGTGCTTCAATGTCTAGAACATTTTTAGAGGTTTCACTTTTTGAAACCACGTTGTTTCACTTCCGTAGCTTTTCACGTCTTTAAACCCTACCAATATTTTTTACATCATAATAAAGCATCTTCCAGCTGCAAGAGGAGTGTTGCTTTTTTCAGAACAAAATTATCCTACAGATATGTATTGGAAAAATCAAGGCAAAAGGCATCAGTCCACAGTTCTGTCTATTATATTAGGTTTGCTGAATATGCAAAGTCAGGCTCCAAAAACTGCTACTGTAAATGGAATTACCCTTTTCTACTTAGATGTAATAAATCTTTGTGCCTGGACAACTGAGAAGTAAATGAGAATTACAAACTTGGGCCAGTGTAATGCTGAAGAGTTAGGCTCTGTTACTAAAGTCCAGCTCAGTTTCTCTCACTGCCCTTAGAGAAGATCCACCATCTCTGAGGTTTTGTTTTGCTCCTACATTGAGCTTTACAGTAAACAACAGCCCTAAAACAAGGCAAAACTAGTGAGTTAGAAAGTCAATTTATCCTACATCCTCCTTAAATTGCTGCTGCAGAGGGTGGAGAAGCAAAAGTATGAGATTAGAAAGCTCTTAGTAGTTTTAGTCCTGTCCTAACACTCTGTGTTGGGTTTATGTGGCAAAGTTTTGGTAGCAGGGGGGATACAGGGGTGGCTTCTATAAGAAGCTGCCAGAAGCTTCCCCCATGTCTGACAGAGCCGGTGCCAGCTGGCTCCAAGATGGACCACTGCTGGCCAAGGCTGAGCCCATCAGCGACAGTGCCTGTAGGATAACAGATTTAAGAAGGGGGGGAGCGGCCAGAGAGAGGAGTGAGAATATGTGAGAGGAACAGCCCTGCAGACACCAAGGTCAGTAAAGGAGGGGAGGTGGTGCTCAGGGTGCCAGAGCAGAGATTCCCCTGCAGCCTGTGGTGATGACCATGGTGAGGGAGACTGTCCTCCGGCAGCCCATGATGGTCCATGGTGGAGCAGATACCCACCTGCAGCCCATGGAGGACCCCACACCAGAGCAGGTGGATGTGCCCAAAAGAGGCTGCTGTGACAGAAGTGGCAGAGACAATGTGTGATGAACTGACCCCTACCCCCATTCCCCATCCCCCTGTGCCGCTTGCGGAGAGGAGGTAGAGAAATTGGGAGTGAGGTTGAGCCAGGGAGGAAGGGGGGGTGGAGGGAAAGTGATTTACAATTTGGTTTTTATTTTCTCATTACCTTACTCTGATTTGATTGGTAATAAATTGAACTGATTTCCCCAGGTCAAATCTGTTTTGCCTGTGATGGTAATTGCTGAGTGATCTCTCCCTGCCCTTATTTTGACCCACAAGCCTTCTGTTATATTTTTCTCTGCCCTGTCCAGTTGAGGAGGGGAGTGATAGAGCGGCTTTAGGTGGGCACCTGGCATCCAACCAGGGTCAACCCACCACACAATCCAAGGCATTTACTTAGACTTTATTACTTTGGGGGCTGAAGTAGTTTGCATGTGAGGAAGTGGAGCAGCAGAGCAGTGATGGTGGATGATAAAACATTGGGAGTGTTGGCAAGGGATGCAATAACTAGTGAGAAGTAGAAGAAAGGAGTGAGCTAAAAGGCTAAAGCTGAATATAAAACAGAGAGGGAAAAAATGGGATAAAAAAGGATCAGGCAATTTATAACAGAAAAATGGAGATAATTTGAATAACTTTGGTGATTGTACTGGAGAAGAAATAACACAATTTCCCTCAGAACAGAAGTCCAGGCAATTGGGCAGTGTGCCTTCAAAGAGCAAGGCTTGCCTATAACTCACAGAGGAACAGGGCAGTGTGCCTGGAGAGCTGAAATATGCAATGAATGCAGTTGTGACCTGATTTGTATCAGGGTCCTAAAAATAGAAAATAAAATAGGGTCTGATTTCTATAAAAGTTGTTAAAGGCATGAAAGGGACTTCTTTGAAGTAATCTTACATGAAAAAGAAGGAATCATTTATTTTTAAACACCATAATCAACGAAACTATTTCTTTACCCCATTAATAATCCATATGCATAATAGCCCAGATGCCGTGCTAATCTCTCGTAAAGAAGCATGGGATTGCTGTAACCCTCAGATCAGGTGAGGGAATAAGCTAGAGAAATACAGGTTCAGGCTGATAAAATACTAGCACTTACATCAAGTCAGATGTGTCTTTATGTACACGCAATGATGGTCAGAGATTTGATAGCCACTGCTCTCTAATCCACAATACAGATTGGCATAAAGGCTTGGAAAATTTTCCAGAACTCATCAGTTCTGGGATTATGGAAGAACTAGGTTAAAAGAGACCTCTGGAGGTCTACCCCAAACAGGTCTAGCTTCACTGCTAGATCAGATGTACGGCTGGATTTCAAAATCTTCAAGAATGGGATTCTACAATCTACCTGGGCAACCTGTTCCAGTGTTTGACCACCGTTGCTGTGTTGCTTGGTTTTGGGGTTTGAGGGTTTTTCGTTTGTTTGTGAGTTTTTTCCTTATATCCAGGCAGAACTTACCTCATTGCAACTTGATACAGTTGCCTTTGTCTACTTGCTGTATACCTCTGACAAGGGCCATGTGATGTCTTCACTATACTCCCCCAGTAAGAAGTACAGGTCTGCAATTAGATCCTTCCTAGACCTTCTCTCCTCTATGCTAAACAAACCAAATTCCTTTAGCTTCTTCTTGTACAACATATGCTTCAATCCTCTAACTGTCTTTGTGGCCCTCTGGTGGACTTGCTTCAAAATCTTGTAATGTCTCTTCTCCTGGTGGCCAAAACCAGGCACTGTACTCAAAATGCAGCTTCAGGGGTACCAAATAAAAGGGAACTATTACTTCCTCCTTCTGCTAGCAGCTCTCTTGCTAGCGCAACGAAACAACTGGTTGGCCATCATCACTGCAGGACTGCTGAGTCACAACTTCTCGTCAACCAGACTCCCAGGTCCTTTTTGTGGAGATGCTGTACTGTTACATGGGATTCCATCCTCCATGCAGGACTTTTCATTTTTCTTTCTTGAACTTCATGACACTATCATTGGCCTGCACCTCCAACTTGTCGACGTTCCCCTGAATGCTAGTCCTGCCCTCCAATGTATGAATTGCCTCCTTCAGGTTGATGTTACCTGGAAATGTACCATTGCATATACGTGCAGTCATAGCTGTTAACAAGTGTGTTTTGTTTTGTTTTAAAAAACAAAACAAAACAAACAACAAACACTTAATTCTTTTTTAGCCTCCATTAAGATCCTGCAACAACATATCTACCGCTGAGTTTCTGCCGCCTCTCTGCTCATCTGACTATTACCTTGTTGTGAACTTTTTCCCTCATCCCCATGTTATTCAGTGAAAGGGAAGAATGAAACAATCCAGTGAAAAAGGATACGAACAGTACAAGTGAAAACACAGTCAAACAATGGTGAAACTAGACAAGCTGGAAGAATCAAATGGTACATTGTAAAGGCTAGTTTTGAAGTTCCTGAACAACACTGAGCGTCAGATGGATAGGGACATTGCTAGTGATGTTTTTATCCTGTTTCAAAACATCAAGACGCTCTGTTTTCCTTTAGTTACAGGGTGGACTGTCAGGCCTGGTTTGTGTCGATGCTGTCCCTAGATTTCAGTCAAGTTAAACTTCCCTAGATTTTGCTGTTTTCTTCAGGAAGTATGAGTGTCCTCAGCTGCTCATGTATGTCTGGTATGATAGGTTAAGAACAGTTTATTACCAACACCACTCTTAAGTAATGGCATTTACTTGACGTTTATAGATGTGCATTATATACAAGTATGCATGATGCCGTAGGATGTGCGTAGCAGTATACAAATATTACTTGTGACGTTAACTGAGGTGCAGTTTTACTTGTTTAATAGGTTACAACAAGAGTGTGCCAGTGTTGTACATTTCTACAGCTTATGTACTTTAGGAAGTTCTGTGGTCTCTAAGATATTCCTGTGAAAGACTTCAATCCAGGAGACGATTTATTTGTTTGTGTAGCTGTAATCAGGCTTTCTCTATTCATCTCACCAGGGATTCCCAGCCTTACCTCAGTGCTGTTATTTGTCTGTATTTGAAGATTCAAACGATCATCAGTGCACCAATTTGTTTTTATATAGCTTATTTACAGTCAAAAGCTGAACGTTTTTCCTCTTCTAATGTTATGACCTTAAGATTCTTGGGAATTCAATAAATCCACAAAGCTGTTCAGCCTAAATTTAGATATATTGGTTTTTTTGTATTAGCTGCTTTTTACTATCTCTACTGATTTTTCTGTGTCTTTTGCTCAGCATCAACACACATCTCTCTGTGAAAGGACTGAAGGATTGCTTTAAGATTGTAAAGGACAGTGTAAAGTGAGATCAAGTCTTAATATCAGCCAAATTTCTTTGGACCTGTTTTACCCCTCCCAATATCCAAATGGGTCAATACAGACCACCCAGCAGATACAAAGCATAAAATAACCAAATAACCTCTTACTTGGTGTGCTGTGAGTTCAGGAGTTCATAATCTGTCTGTAGGCTGTGAAGATTTCCATCAGGCTTATTCAGCTTCTGGACCACTGTGAAACGTATGACCTGACTCAAGTCTTATTTAATGCTTGAAGTTTTGGTGGCTGCAGAGGGTAGATAAAATATAAATCTTATACTACAGAGGCAAATGGTCCAAATGCCATCTATGGAATAATGAATATTTTTTACAAAAACCTCGTGGTAGTGGACAAATAAAATTTTTAAACATAAATTGCTTCAGGCCCTAGGAGATCTAAACACCTTTTATCACTTAGAATCATAGAAGGGACCCACAAGGATCATCAAGTCCAGCTCCTGTCCCTGCACAGGACAACCCCAAATTCACACCAAATCTCTGAGGGCGTTGTCCAAGTGCTTCTTGAATAGCGTCAGGCTTGGTGATGTGCCTGCCTCCCTGGGGAGCCTGTTCCAGTGCTCCAGCACCCTCTGGGTGAAGAACCTTTTCCTAATACCCAACCTAAACCTCCCCTGGCACATCTTCCTGCCATTCCCTTGGGTCCTGTCATCTGTCACCAGAGAGAAGAGATCAGCGCCTGCCCCTCCTCCTCCCCGTGTGAGGAAGCTGCAGACCTTGATGAGGTCTTCCCTCAGTCTCCTCTTCTCCAGGCTGAACAAACCAATGACTTTAGCCACTCCTCATACGGTTTCCCCTCTAAACCCTTCACCAACTTCGTGGCCCTCCTCTGGACACTCTCTAGTAGCTTCATATCATTAATGTACTGTGGTGCCCCAAACATTCAAAACATTTTCATAAAATTCTCATGAAGTTCCTCCCTTTTCAAGCTTCTCTCTAGAATGATTTTTCTGGATTACTCTCATCATGATCTCTAATCTTTCTGTTGATTTACCACTCCCTCACCCTTTATGGTACTAAATGCTAAGGACTGCCAGACTGGTCATTTCACTTTGCAGTGCCTTTGTGTGTGCTCTTGCTTTGGCATTATTGCTCTTTGTAGCATGGTCCATGAAGCTGCACTTGACATGGAATTACTTAAATTAATTTTGATGTTGCAGTGTAGTTTCTGCAGTTCTTCATTCTGCAATTGTCTTGACAACAGATTTGCATAATCAGTGGGTAAGAATTTGTTTTTAATTTTGATGTTCCGATTAGCTTGATGCAGATAAATAATGGAAAGTTGTGAAAATAACACAACATAGCATGAACTGGTGAAAATGATTGTAAACAGAACAAATAAGACAAATGATGGAGTTGGGTTCAGTGGTTATTTTTATCAAATGTAAGCAAATACTATTTCTAGTTTCTGTCTTCTTGCACTGTGACAGCTGCTTGAAATCTAAACATATGGATTTATTCAAATATTAGTCACTCTCACTGGTTCCCAAACAAAGAAAAGAAAGCTTATTTATTTGTTTTCTGCCTGGGATTCTTGATATGGAGGGATAGCAGACTCTACTGACTCTTACTTGAATTCTTGTTTTCTTCTTTCGTTCCAAAGGCAACCCTGTGGACCTGCACTTTTGTCATCACACGAGGGAATATTTAACACAGTTGTTTGTTAAATTTAATGTAGAGGATAATTCTGAGGTAATAATTGTTTGGCTCTACCCCTTCACATATCCCTCCCCCCACCTCTTCCATCTCCTTCCTTCTATCCCTAACTTCTGATGGTACCTGACAGAAGAAAATTAAGGGAGAAATAGCAGCAATTAATTCAAGCTAGTAATGAAGTTACTGTTCACATATTTTAGCCATTTTCATGCATTAGAAACCCAACGTTTTTTTCTTAAGTGATCCAGCACATCTTTGCTTCCTGCTTGAGGAGGAACATACACACAACTGTCCTTTTCCAGTCATGTCTGCAGGGCAGGACTTAAATAATGTGAGCAGTGAAACCAGAAAACTAATTTCTACACCTTATGAAGAGCAGAGTTCCCTCGGTAAGGGACCAATTATTGAGAGACAGAAAGAGGCTGCTTAAACTGATCATTTTAGGGCATTTGCTAGAGTGCCAATTTGTGTAGTGGGACTAAAAGAGATTAGTGGAGAGTGAGTCATGAAGCATGCTAGGAAATGAAAGAAAGATGGAATGCAGAAGAGAACAGAAAGGAGTAAGTAGGTAAGAAATATGAATGAAAGTGTCTGGAAGGTAGTCAACCAGAGTCATTAACTGAAGGAATACAAAGCATAGAAAATGTATGAGAAGATATACAATGTAGATAGCAGAAAAAAAAGAAAAAGGCAAAATACTATTTACTTTTAAAGTTTTTCAATAAAATAGGTTTGGGGGCATTTCTGTATTTACTTGACTTGGGATAGCATGGACAAAAGGGAGCTGGAGAGAGGTTGTTTGCACACCTACTAGAGTAAAAGGACTCAGTGAGCTGCAGTTGTCTGTCTGGGAGAAGACAAATGACAGTGTGGACAGTTGGAAGCATTAGCTCCCAAGTCCTTGATTCTTATGTTCTCTTAGTAATGTTATGAGGACAGCTGCGTCTCCTCACTAGGTGGGTTAAAAACGTGCCCTCTGCTAGGCCGTGGCAAAGAACATGTCTGACTTGCCTCACCTGGGATGGTGGGAACTGAAGCTGGCTGGATGAAAACGTATGCTAAGCATCAAAATGTGCATTGATAGCATTGTCATGATAGAATCAAGTAACTTTAAAAATGCAGTGGAACACAGTAGCTGTTAAAGCTTTTGCCTTTATTTTGAAAGTAATCTTTAATGCTCTGTTTGGTTTTGTTTGGAATTATATACTATCAAAATTTCTCAGTCCTTACATGCTTAGTAATCTTTCTGCTACAATCCTTTCTGCATTAAGGGTATTATTCTATGCAAACAAGGCCAGGATTTGAATAATAATTCTTGGAAAGTTGATGAACGGTCTCTTCAGCTTTTCAGACAATTGGTTCTACTAGGTGAGAGGCAAATGCTCTCTGTGAAGGAGGTGTATATGAAATAGGTGATTATTATTAGGTGATTTTTAATAGTCCTATTTACAAACATTGATGAAAAAGACATTTCTGAGTACTACAAAAAAGTTCAGAAAATATTATTAACTGTGATTACTAACTCACTATTAACATTCAGTGAACAGTGATGTTTAGCTCTTTACATCAGTCTGACTCTTGATAGTATTCTTGTACTTCAGATAGTTTTGGTTGTAATAATGAATAAGGAGTTAAGTAGGCTTTGTCAAATAGTCAGTGGCCATTTAAGTATACAGCGGCTATTTCATGCTGTACACAACCTGCATGGACTTACCCCCTTACTCGTAGTGCAGGACAGAAGTTATTCCATGCCAATAACAAGCGAAACAAAGAGGACTGTTCCATCTGAATTAGGTAAAACAACCACCAGCCATTTCTGTCTTCCATTTCAGTTATCGTTTGTCTTGTTTCAGAGATTTGAAAATTTTAATGCCTCCATTTACCCTTGGCTTCTTGGTCAGAAGTTTTAGGTAGCAGATAGGATGAAGACTTTTGAACCCTTCTCTCTACTTATACCACTTCGTCCTTTCTCTCAAATACAGAGTTCTTCCATGGCCCTTGCTGGTCCATAAGTTGTGACCCAAGCAATTTCCAGCGCTGTTTTTCTGCTGGGCAAGACATTGTTGGGGAGTTACTTAACGGACTCTCTCCCACGCCTCTGCATTACATGGAGGTCTTTTTTGAAAAAGGAGAGGGAGAAAGAGGTAATGGGTGCATTTGTGAGGACACAGGAATAGTTTAACAAGTGGATTCTCAAAATATTTCTCCTTCAACAAAGCAAAAAAAAACCCAGAGGCATGCAGCTGTTTCTGTTTACCTGTGAAAAAGACTTAATGTAACTATGACCAAAATGAAGGGGCAGCAACATTTGGCAAATTTACAACAAACATAATTCCCTAAAAGTGTTTCAATTTGATAAAACTACTGCTACGATATGTGGGAAATATAGCTCTTCAGGGAATAGAGGGATTTACTTGTATTGGTTTTGCTTCTTCATTTTTTTTAAATTAAAAAAAATAATCTCTTGTGTATAAAACCAAAAACTCTTTAGAAGTGCATTTGTAAGCTTTGTGGATAAATCTTATCTGGTGGAACTGGATTGGCTTCCTTGACAGAATAAAAAGAAATACATTAAATTAGCGGTAGGCTTTTTAACAAGGCTTTTGTCCATAACTACTTGAGTTTCTCTTCTGCGCATCATTAAATGTGGAAATTAAACTGTATTTAATCCATAAAAACACACCTTCAATTTAGTTTATTTCATACGTGTGTACTGTGATGATTGTCTCTGTGAGTACAAAAGCTTTTGTCACCACATGATCATCAGCAGAACTTTGCATCTTTTTTTAAGTAACACAAATTATTTTCATTTGTGATCACACTTAGATCAGCTTGTTAGGAACACTTTTGTATACTACTAAGACATGTATATGAACTATGAGTGATTTTTATGTAGGCCTAAACTGTTTAATGTATTTGGAAATTCCACTCCTGATAAACTGGCTCATTCCATGACATATATCATTAGAGTGAATGAAGGAACGAGTAGGTGTTACCACAAAAATGTGAACTGCAGATGTGTTTAAAAAGACACCCCCCCCCCCTTCTATAAGATATTATACTAATAGTTGTTTCACAAATTATAATTTTATGTACTGAAGTTCCTTCTTAATCACAAGAGAAGTCAAAACAAATGGTTTATTTTTTCAGGAACTGCAGTTTGAGAGACTGACTCGAGAACTTGAGGCAGAACGTCAGATTGTAGCTAGCCAGCTGGAGAGATGTAAGCTTGGATCAGAAACTGGAAGCATGAGCAGCATTAGGTAATGTACAAATTGTTTATTTCTTTGTAATGTAATGAGTTTTGTCACTGTTATGAATTACCACTGAGAACAAGAATGATCATCATCTTGTAAAAAAATTATACACCAGGGAGCGTAGGATTTCGGTACAGTTTGAAAATTTGCATTTTGATCTGCTTTTTAAAAAGAAAATTTCAAGAAGAGGCTTAATTCCATGCATTTGGTATCTGCTTTGTCCAGTAACAAAATAGTAGTCATATTTGGAATTCATTGATTTGCTGTAGACTAAATGGATTAAAAGCAAAACTCCTGTTTCCACTATCAATACAGCTGTAATTTTCAGCAAGAGCTTTTTACCATCATATTTGCAGCGATATATTGGTAAGTTGTGTGAACCTGTTTTATCATGATTTCATCATTCAAGGTATTAAAAGCTTTAGAGAGAATTACTTAAAGCTGCTGACCTGACATCAAAACATAATGATAAGATATGAGTAGCTGTCTTTTTTTAAACATTGGCTTTCTTTAATTTAAGAAATTGTTCTGGTACGTTATTTGGATGGTGGTGAGATTATTTAAGAATTTGTATCAAAAACAAGCTGATCTCTTAGTCAGTTTGGTGCGAGTAAAGATTTTGTAGTTTTGAGCTTCTTGATACTAGTTTCTTTGTTTTCTCAGGTGAACCTGATAAACAAAAGGTGATGGTATTTTTGAGTTTCAAGGATCAAGGAGAAAATATATGTCGCATAGACATATCTTCTGTTTTTATCGTTGGAAATATTAAGTGTAATACCTTTTGAATACATCAGATTAATGCCAAGCTTAGTGCCAAGTTTTATGTGATACTTGGAGAAAAACTGCAAAAAATATCTGGCAGTACTGCAAGCAACTCTTCTTCAGTTTAAGCATTTCAGACTACACTTCAATCAAATAAATGATTGTTTTCCATGATAAGTAGGAAGTAATTATTCAGTAGAATGCCAAAGATGCAACAAAAATACTGAATGTAACAGTTCAATGTAAATGACAGAAGTCAGAAGAATCTTCCACTAATTCAGCAAAGCTGTACATGAAATTGACTTAAATATAAACATTCTTAATAAATCAAGTGAGTAATAACTCCCTAAGATAAAATCTTAATTTATTCTATATAATCTTCCCCAGCAACTAGACTTATGTTAACATTAGAGAAACTATTTTACTTAGAATTATTTAAGCACAGAGTAAGTAATATTTGGCAATGCAGTACAGTACTATATTTGTACCTTTAGTGCACTCCCCCAGCACTTTAAATAAGTATGGTATGACTGCATTTCAGAAAAGCTTTCTGAACTATGTTTGAATAATACTATTATTTTAGGATTATTCCAGCCAGTGATATGGAGGTTGGGAAATTTCTTGTTTGGAAGGAAACGTTTTCTTGGTGAACTTCTTTCCTATTGGTAAAGTTATATTTTTGAGTCATCAGTGGTTTGAAGGTCACTCAGCTCTTTCTCAAGAGAATCCAGTTATTTGAGAAGTTTAATATTTTGACTGCTAATCTGTGTGGGGAATAAACTAGTACCTAGAATAACTGAGGAGATTTTGTGCAAATTTTTGACATCTGTAATTTGCCCCAGAAATGTTTTACATATGAGAGGTTAAAATTTCTAGTGTTTCAACTAAAAATATATTTTAAAAATACTTGAAATACTGTTGTCCAGAAGATAACATTGAAAGCTTACAATAAGATAGCTGTTCTTAGACTTGGCAAGTGATTTAAAAAGCAAATAAATAATAATCCTATATTAGTTTGTGTTGGGTCATTGTTTCTCCCGTATGTATTAAATGAGCTTTGATTTTCTGTTAGTCTTAAAAATACTAAATTGTTACGTGAGGGGTTAGAATTAACACGAATATTAAGTGAAGTTAAATATCAGACTGACTGCTGTACTGGCTCATCTAGATTTGAGAATATTCCTTTGACATAGTATAGTGAGACAAAGGCTTGGAAGATAAAGAATTATGTAGTGAAATAGTATGTGTTAAGAAAAAAAGTATCTGATTTCTGAAAGTCTTTTGGAGTCTGGAGGAGCAGAAAAGGCTTGCTTAAACATACTTTTTGTCATAGATATGACCCCCTGTGAAGCTAAGCTTTTTAGACATACCTGCTTTAAAACAAGGTAATTAATTTTGTGGCAAATAAGTTTCTTACCAATACAGAGTAATTTGAAGACCTTGCTATGTTAATTTTATTCAACTACTGAATAATTAAGTAATTGTTTTAAGCATGCTTTTCTGGCAGAACACAAACTAAAATCAGAACTTAGAGCTGTTATTACTAAGCTTTTGTAGGTAAAGAGCTTTTTAAAACAATCTTTAAATCAATTACATTTATTTTAAACACTGTCATTATTCAAAGTGAAATCCTACCTATAAGTCTGCAGTAGAAGTGAATATACATTCTTCAGTGATGTCACTGTTTTCTGATGACACCTAGGTTTATTATTCAGTTGTGTTTCCTTATCAAGGAATAATCAGACTGGACTGATTGTAATCAGCATATTTTAATATTGGGAAGTTTGATTCCCCCCCCCCCCTTAAAGTAATTCACTCAAAATATCTAAAAGGAATTTTCGTTATTAGTATTTTTTACCTATATCTGTTAGTACTCAAGTATCTAAAACTAGTACATGGAACAGCTATCCCTATTTGCAATTTTAGTCAGGCTAAAACAGCTTACAGTGGTGTTTTCTGCCGTATCTGGGTCTAATATCTTAAAACAACTGCAGATATGCACAAGAAGTACTTACAGCGTCCTTCATCGTGGAGATACCAGGCAAATCGATCTCAGCTCTACCTCCTTGGGATAGTAGTTTCACAGAGTCTTCCTAAATGTCTTAAGGTTGTGCCCTTGCAACCAGGTTTTTAGGAACATGCTAAAGGGCTCTTATGTCTAGCTTCAGTTTTGCTTTCTGTACTCATCTTGCACATTTGATGCTTGGCTGTAGGAGTTGTGTATCCAGCTGTACTGTGAAGCTCCATGTGGTAAAATTTTCAGTCCTTAAGGACTTTCTGTATAACCTTTCCTTGTCATGGAAATCAGGATCTAGAAAGTAGCGTGAGGTGAATTTGCACAACGCAACTCTGCACAAAATTATGCAGCCTAGATCCCTAACAGGAATCGCTGGTATAGCTTGATAGCTCAGATTGATCAAGCCTGGTGAGAGGCAGGTCTAAGTAGGCAGGAAGAATGGCATCTGTAGTTTCTGTGATACAAAGTGATATCTCTGTAGTGTAGTTTGCCTGTAGATGTTCCAGGTTGTTCAGAAGAGATTGGATTAGCTGGAACTGACGGCCCTATCCAAAGCTCTGATTGTGACAAGTCTTGCTTAACTGAAGGGACACAAACACTCATTCTTGCACAGCACCATTCGCTGACCTTGAAGAATCGATTTTGGGCATGTGAGGAAACACCATAGCTTTAATAGTGTTCATAATTTTTGTGCCTACCTATCTCACAGCTGGGCCCCATCAAAATACCCTAAATAAATTTTCTTTGTCAGCTCCTTGATCAGTAGTCATTTTTTGAGAGGGTTAGCGGACCATATTCACTAGGAATTGTACCAAAAGGACATGAGTGCCTTCTCTTCAGGAACAGGTTCTTGCCTGTGAATCAAAGGGGGAATCAATGGCTTCTGATAAAGCCAGGTAAAATGCGTAGACCATGAAGTAGGACAAAACTTAGGGAACTCTTCCATGCCACAGTGTTCCCCTGTTGGCAAACTCTGAGCTGTTCAATACTCAGCCTGCTGAGTATTAAAATTTCATCTTGCATTACATAAGGAGCCAAGTGATGTTCTATACTGCTCCATCCCTTTGGCTAGGTGCTTATTCCTCCTGGGCCAGATCCATCAGTCTGTCACTCCCTTTTGTACAGAGGGCAATTAGATGCCTGCATATCTTTGGGGTCTTCAGTCTCTGATAATTTTAAGCACATATTCATGTATTTCAAACTCCTGAATTTCCCATGACCATATCATGTAGTTCCTCAAAACAAAAGCTGATTAAAATGAGAGTGGTTTTTATTTTCCTTGCAGAGATTAAAACAAAATCTCTGAGGCACTTTGAAGACTCAGACACATTTTTTTCATGTTTTCTTTTGAAAGAATTCAGACAAAATAGTGCCACAGAATGGAAAGACTGAACAAGCAAGAAAATAGATTGCATGCATATACCTGTAACATACATGGAAGCTGTGTCTTTACACAAACAAATATGCTTTGGACTTCGTTGAAGAACTATACTTACTTATTAGTAAATCCTTAAAGCTGTAAAATCAGTTTCTGTTTCACATTCTTTATCCCAGTTTTGCATGAGCGACTTATGTTTCTTTACTTATTTTTTGATTAAGCCTTACTGTTTGAACTCAGAAACGTAGCTCAAGCATAGCCTACTCTTTCTCTTTGAACACATAGTTTGCAAATAGGTTAGGCAATAGAATTTTTCTCAACCAAATTTCAACCCCCCACTGAAATTAGTAGAAGTTATTCGCCATTTGCTATTGAGGGTCTTCTGAAAAGAATGGTATTTGTGCATGAGTGTCCTAAGAACATGCTAAAGTTTCTGTATTTTACAGTTAGCAAAATTGTAATCTAATTTACTGAATTGCTTTGGAAGTTTACCTGCTTTGTATATGTTTTCTTCAATGTAGTTCTCTCTCAGAGATGCATATGTTATTCACAGTTTATTACTGGGGAAGAAGATGTTTTACTTAGGAGGATACAATTTTTGCAAATTCCCTGAAAAAATGTCTAGCAAGTCGAACTGATAAACCCATAAGATCCTTCATTTCAAGGACACTGAAGAGGTAGGTGAAATGCACTGTGACATAGGTAGACAAGTTCCGCCATGTTGGTCAAGTAAATAAAATTGCAGTTTAAAAGTTTTCCTGTACAGCTGTGGGTGTTAGATCTAATTTAGGCTACTTATTGTAGAAATATATATAAAGCCTTTGTAGATATTTAATATTAGGAGCTGACAAATCCAGTAGCCCAACAGAGGTGAGGCTGCCACAGCCTAGTCCGGCACAGGCTGGAGAAATGGGCTGAGTGGAATGTTATGAAATTGAAATTTATAAACAAAAGCAAATGCAAATTCCTGCATCTAGGATGGATAACCCTATGTGACAACACAGCCAGGGGCTGTCTAGATAGAATACAACTTTACAAAAAAAACAAACCTGCAGGATCTCTTCAACAACAAACTGAACGTGAGTCAGCAGCGTGTCCTTGCAGCAAAGGTGGCCAGCTGCATCCTGGGCGGCGGTAGCACAAGTGTAGCCAGCAGATCAAGGCAAGTGATTCCTCCCTTCTATTTGAAACTCATGAGGCTACATCGTAAGTACCAGTTTTGGGCTCCCCAGTGTGAGAAAGACATGAGCATAATGGAGCAAGTTCAGTGCAGGGCTGCCAAGAATGTTGCACACTAGAGACCACACGATGTGTGGGAAGAGGCTGAGGGAACAAGGGGTTTTAGCTGTAAGAAGAGAAGGTTCAGGAGGGGTCTTTCTTCTGTCTATAACCAGGTAACGGGAGGATGTAGAGAAGACAGGGTGAGACTGTTCTCAGAGATGCATCGTGGTAGAAGGAGGGGTGACAGACCCAAGTTGGAACATGGAAAATTCTGACCAGATGTAAGGAAAACACTTCTTAACATGAGTTTGGTTAAACACTGGAGCTGGGTGCACTGAGAGGTTGTAGAGTTTCCATTCTTGGAGATACTAAACACATGACTTCCCCTTCCTATCTAAGTTTTTCTGTGCTTTTTATGATTATTTCTACATAAATACTAGGAAAATAGTTGTATTAAAATTCTACATTTTTTCCTACATGAAATTCTTCAAGTATTTAAGAAAAAACTCTAAACCAATGAATGTCTATTTTGCATTTCCCTGTGAACGTAGGTATTTAAAAAACAAAGTTGAAAAATATATGGTGTGGACTCTAGAGCAGAAATATGAGCCAAAAGAAAAATATATGTTTCTAGTATATTATGAGAGCAGAACAGTTGTTTGTATGCAAAGAGTTTGGTCAACAGTCATATTTAGAAAATAATGCAACTTTCAAGTAAACTTTGTATACCAACATTACTGGAAAACTGTTTTGCCTGCATTATGGTTCCTCATCAACTCAGCAAGTTATCAGTTAAATATCTTAAACTTCCCCACATTGCTTTAGTTACAGTGATGTCTCCAAGGGTTACTGGGAAGCTTATAAATTTAAAACAAAAATAAAAAAACCCTTTTGATTAAATGTAAATTAGAAACGTAACTTTTAAAAAGAAAAAATGCAAAAGAATTATTTCAGAGCAGAGGTAAAAAGAATCAATATTTTATCATTACTTATGAAAATGCCAGGTGTAATTTTTGTACTTGCTTTTTTAAACATAAGCCATGAGCATGATATTAATAGTCACTACACTCAAGAAATGCATTCAGATTTTTAAAAGTGATGTTCTTTAAGAAGATTGGCATTTCAGCGGTGAACAGAGAAGATTTCGACTGAACTTTTGACAGCAAATGCTGTAGCTTAAAAATTCATCTCATTCTGCAATGTGTGTTTGCTCAGTATTTCGGAAGCTGAAGAAGCTCAAAGTTTTGTCACACACTGTTGCTCATCTTCATTGTGGATTGTGTAAAGATTAACAAGTCACGCTTGGATAAACTTTTGTCAACTGAATTAATAAGTTCATTTGAAATAAAAAATGGCAATAACAGCAGGCAGGTTTTTGAAAATGTGAGTTTCTGAAAATGCTCCTCACAAGCTCTACAAGTCAGAATATGTATCATTTTATGAGGTTTTGTTGTTTGTTTTTTTTTTTCCCCATTATCTGATGATGTCTTTATGTTGCTATAAATGACCAGGTCAGGTGGAACCCATTAGAAAGATGCAGAGATTGCTCTACTCATTAAGAGCAACTAAATTTAGTATCGTGTTTTTAGCTTCGATAATTTTCCTCCTAGTAGCTGGTATAGTGCTGTGTTTTGGATTTAGCATGAAAGTAATGTTGATAACACACAGATGTTTTGGTTCTTGCTAAGCAGTGCTTACACTAGTCAAGGACTTCTCAGCTTCCCATGCCCTGCCAGCAAGGAGATGTGCAAGAAGCTGGGAGGGGGCACAGATAGGACAGCTGACCCCAACTGGCCAAAGGGATATTCCATACCATATGACATCATGCTCAGTATATAAACTGGGGGGAGTTGGCTGGTGGGCAGCAATCGCTGCTCGGGGGTGGGCTGGGCATTGGTCAGTAGGTGGTGAGCGGTTGCATCACTTGTTTTTCCCAGGTTTTGTTTCTCTATCTCTTGTTTTGTTGTTTTCCTTTTCACTACAAGTTGTTGTTATTGTTGTTATTATTTTATTCAATTACTAAGCTGTTCTTATCTCAACCCATGAGTTTTCTTACTTTGGCTCTTCTGATTCTCTCCCTCATCCTGCAGGGGTGGGGGGAGTGAGTGAGCGGCTGCGTGGTATTTAGTTGCTGACTGGGGCTAAACCACAACATCCTGGTATCAATACAGGTGGGGGATGAAGGGATTGAGAGCAGCTCTGTGGAAGAGGACTTGGGGGTACTGGGGATGAAAAACTGGACATGAGCCAACAATGTGCGCTCCCAGCCCAGAAGGCCAACCATATCCTGGGCTGTATCAAAAGCAGGGTGGCCAGCAGGTTGAGGGAGGTGATTCTGCCTCTCTATTCCGCTCTGGTGAGACCCCACCTGCAGTGCTGCGTCCAGCTCTGGAGCCCTCAGCACAGGAGGGACATGGACCTGATGGAGCGGGTCCAGAGGAGGGCCACAAAAATGATCTGAGGGCTGGAGCACCTCTCCTATGAAGACAGGCTGAGAGAGCTGGGGTTGTTCAGCCTGGAGAAGAGAAGGCTGCGGGGAGACCTTATTGTAGCCTTTCAGTACTTGAAGGGGGCCTATAGGAAGGATGGGGACGACCCCTTTAGCAAAGCCTGTTGTGACAGGACAAAGGGTAATGGTTTTAAACTAAAGGAGGGTAGATTTAGACTGGACATAAAGAAAAAAATTTTTACACTGTGAGTGGTGAAACACTGGAACAGGTTGCCAGAGAGGTTGCGGAGGCCCTATCCCTAGAAGGGTCAGGCTGGATGGGGCTCTGAGCAACCTGGTCAAGTTGAAGATTTCCCTGCTCACTGCAGCGGGGTTGGACTAGATGGCCTCTAAAGGTCCCTTCCAACCTAAACCATTCTACAATTCTATGATTCTATAAAAGCAAGCACTCAGCTGTGAAGACACATGGGTAAAGAGTGGGATATAAACTTTTTTCGTCTGAAGGATTGGGGGTGTGGTTTTTTTTTCTGATATTTTTCTGATTAAATGTTAAGTTTCTATTTTCTACTCTAATAAAAGTTGTGTGGGAAAATGGAAGTTGTGTAGGAGCCTTTCAGTTGTCTTTGAAAAAGATCTATGCACATCCATCCTGAAGCTCTGACTAGTTTGGGATCATATAACAACTCAGAACTGTTTAACAGGAGAACATTTTAGGGGCAGAGTATATCACAGGTGATTTCCTTCCTTAGTTTGTGAATATATGACAAAAATTACATTTTTTTCCTAAATATTTTAGTTTCTCTTTTGCAGTCAAGAACATCTTAAAAGGTTTTTTCATAGTGAAAAAGAGACTAAAAAGCCCCCCAGAACCATAATAAACATGCTTCTCTTTTACTCATCAAATTTTACCTTAGAGCTTTTTGTTTAACAGGAACTGCCAACAGCAGAAGAGATGTAAGTACAGCATATATAATTTCCCTCTTTCTCAAAAGTATTATGTAGGATCCATGCAAAGCAGTGTGGGTAAACATGAAGAACTATTTAGACGTAGATAAACTAAGTCAAACGAGAAATCAGAGGACAGAGACCTTTTTTTTTTTCTTTATTCAAACCTAATCAGCTTATAGCTGTGTCTGCATTAGCAGGAGTGCAGCACAATTCTTGGGGCTCAGAGAAGGAAAGACACAGTCCTGAGAACACAGTAGACATATTGTAAGTGTTTTGAGGGGATTTATAGCAGACTTTTTAGTTTCGTCCCATGGATTGGCCTGCCATTAGTTGTTGAAGCAAAGCTAGGCTCCTGCAGAGCGTCTTCCAGGTTAGTTTCTGAAAACAATTCAGTTGCTGTGCCACGGGACCTCTTCATGACGCAGACTAAAGCTTGGGAAGTGGAAAAGAGCAGGAGGTTTGTTTCAGAGATGTACTGTTACTTTGAAGGACAGTGCTAATGTTGGTGGAATCAATACTGAGCATCATTATCCCTTAGAATTCTTCAGTCTGGAGTGTGCAGAAGGAAAACGTTGCACTGGGCCTGTTGGTATTTATTTGTGTCACTTGATTCATGTCTATCCTGTGTCTTATTTGATGGCAGTTCCATTTTAAAAACCTGAATAGGTACAAAATTGATTTGGGGACAAATGTAGCTACGTTGATGAGGAATGTTTTGTCAGTGCTAAGTGTGGTACTCTGATATATTTCCAGATATTGTATAAAGCTTTTCATGTGTTACTGGGCTTGTCGTATATCCTGGTAAAAACATGTTGTAGGTTTCAAGGTAGTAGAGAGAAAGAAACTCAGACATTCTTTACTAGGAAGCCAGCTTCCATGTTTAATAATCATGTATCATTGGTTGTAATGCTCCTAAACCAGCATGGAAACAAAATGAGCCGGAAAAAAACCATTCAATTAGGCCAAAATGGTGGGAAAATGTGCATTTGTTATAACAATATTTTCTTTGAAGTCTTTGCATTATTTGAGTTCCTTGCTATCTCTAAAAGGCATAAATAAATAAAAAAATACCCTTAAACCCCCCTAAAACACCATCACCAACACCCCCCCCCCCCCCCCAAAAAAAAAAAAAACCAACAACCAACCAAAAAACCCCCAACAAAACAAAGCCAGAGAGATTTTCTTAGAAAAAGTTGAAGAGATGGTATTTTTGTTGCATGAAAAATCCTTAAGGAGTTAATTTAGGTAATCTTAGAAGAATTGAAATTGAAGCAGCCTTTGTCAGACATCAACTAAGAATGAACAATGTGGCTTGAATGCTTGGCCACTTTAATAAAGCGGGTTGTTTTATCTCATGTCAGTTTTCAGTCTATAGCTTAGGTAAGTCATTTAGGGATTCTCCTCCATACTATTGATCTTCTCCAGCAATCTACTTACCCACCACAAAAATCGTTGGTGACTTGCTAGGTGTTGGCTTGCTAGCTGACGGATGATGGTCACTGATAATGCATGCCTGCTAAGAAAGAGCTGAAAATCAGCACTTCTGAAAATCAGACTACTGATTTAGATGCTTAAACAAAGCATTTAGGCACTTCTGAAATCTTTGCTTAGAAAGAAGAGTTTTGTGAAATACAGTAAGTTGTCAAGAAGTGAAATGGACAGATTCTGCTTGTTGTGGCAACTGTTGCAATATACCAAATCTAATTTCCTATGCTGGTTTGACATCGGTAGTTGATGTCGCTCGCTTTATGTCTACTGCCACATGTAAGAGTGTTTGAGTAAGAGAATATGTTCTAGAAGTAAGAGATAGCAATCAGGGAAATACTGACGTTAGTGTCTAACACTCCTCGTACTTTCTATCTTTTGATCTTTCGGCTGTGAGATGTAGAGACCTGAAAGGTGATGAACTCTGTCTCCTATTAGACTTGGTCAATAAATTAGCTTGAGACTGCTACCAAAAAAGGAAGATTTGAAGAAAATGTTCATTGTAGGAAATAAATTGTGCTTGGAACAGTTGGTACAATTCCTATTAATAATGTGATCCTGTAATGATATTGTGCAGATTGACAGTTTATTGGATTAAGATATCAGACTTGTGATCTGATCATTCAGAGCAACCTGACGCAACGTTAAGTTTGAGCCTGTCTATCCACACTGTATGGAAGTCCAGTATTTAGGAGAACAGTTGAAGAAAAAATACTGAGAGAAGAAGTTGGTACAAAAGCAAGAAAATGTGATGAAGTAAAAGGTTATACAACTTTTTTGTACTTCTATTAATATAATATTTGTGGGGGCTTTGTGCTGGTTCTCCCCAATGAGGCACATCAAGAAAACAGATTAGTCCTGTTGATCCTCTACGGGGAACTAACGAGTTTCACAGTTTTGCAGCAGATAAGCTTCTGTTGCTGAAAGGCAAATTTCCAACAAATGTCCAAGCAGTCAGGTCTGGTGTAATTTTCTTTTTTACAGTACATCCATATCTTTTACAATAGTATTATGGGTCATATCATTCCCAGATAGATATGTCTCTAAAGGCAACAACTCCAACAAGACTTTAAAAACACCCCCTCCACAGATGCTCTCGCTCTTCTGCTGCTTGCCAATTATCCTCCTGAGATATCACCTCCATGAGAGCAGTAACACAGTAATATTCAGCATTGCCAAACTCATAACACTGGCATGTTTATGAAATTAAGGTATCAGATTTTATTTTAATCTCATCAGAGTTACTGCAGAGAAGTTATGACAATAAGGATATAGATATTTTTCTCTCTAGTGCCCTAAGAAAGCATCTTATAGGCTGACAGCCTTATCTGTGGCTGTCAGGTGTCACTTTGATTCTCTCTTAGTTAGCTCAAGTTTTTTATTTCTTCTGTTTCACTAATACCAGGAAAAAGGAAAAACAAAACCAGAAAAATGTAGAATGACGATAACAGAAAAAACAGCAGGTACTTTACATACCAACATTTACTGACATGTAAGCCAATAAAGACTGTGGTCTTTAACAGTGTATCCTCTATATTAGTGCACTTCTGGCATAATGCAAAGATATCTGAAAACTCTTTCCAATTATTGCATTCACAATTTAAATGTGTTATTGCAAGCTTGACACTTGAATGTTGCACTAATTTGAAATAAACATGGAAATACTGATCTTAGGAAATAAGTTGTTAATGTCAAACTTAGTTATATCTTACAGAGTGAGGTTCTGTGTTCAGGCTACTTCTGACAAGACATTTGTTGAAAAATTAGAGCAATACAATTTACCATTAAGGACGGATATGCACCGTAATAGATTGCCTAAGGAGGCTGTAAAAACTATCATTTGAAGCTCAAGGACATGTAGAATATCTATCAAGAATGGGACATGAGTGACAAGACTATTTCTCTACAGCCCTTCTAGCTCTCCTTTTTATGATACCTTGCTGGGCTCTGCTTTAATAATTTGACAGCGTTCTTTTTGTCCCCATCCTTACTTATCAGATGTTGAAATGTTTTTCGGCAAGTTTAGAGGAAGGCAAGATTGAGGATAATGCTGATGGAAGGTGCCTTACTGTTACAAAGTTCTTGAATTTAGAGTGTTTGCAGGAAATTTGGATAAAACTTGTCCAGGCAAGCTCATTTTTAGTGCTTACTGCTTATGGGTCAAAGGTACTAGGTACCATTTTTGTGATGTCTTAGAAGTAGCTAGTTTACAGGTGAGAACAAATTCTGTAACATGGTGACAGTATTTAATGGCCATGGGCAATTGACATCACACACTGAAACAGAAGTAAGGTACCCAAGGTGCTTCAAGGAGTCAGTTCTGAGGAATCATGGACAGAGGCTGTAGTAGCGTCTGTCATTAATGTTGCCTGCTGGTTTGTGTTAAACCAAGTTTTCAATTCTTCCATATTTTGCCCAGCTGCACTTTCCAGGTTGAATATTTCCTACTCAAGATGCACATACTGAGGTTTTGCAGGGAATTTCAACTGATCATCTTCATTGTTATTGTTATACATTTGCACCAAAAGGCCTTGCTATTATCAGAGGAACTAAACATTCCTTTGCGCAGAGTTACAGAGATAAACCCCCATTTTCCTATAATGCTTGTTGCTGTCTACCTAATTTGGTGTATGATGGGGCTCAGTATTGGAGCTGGGAGGGGTGTCTCTTCTGTGTTATCCCATCCTTCCTTCTGTGTTCTAAGTCCAGTGGCAAGAGGTCAAGCAGCAGACCTCCAGGTGCATTTAGTGTTCCAGTTACATACATGTATGGAGGGAAAATTTGGGGAGGAGGAACCTTTGTTCAAAATGCGGATGAGGCACCTGGAAGAATCCATATTCAGTCTATAAAGTGAAGATTTGTATTTAATAGTCGCACACCAGAATAAGAGGGTCTGGGAAATGAAGAGTGGGATGGAGCAGAATGAGGAAAATGAAACAGGGGCAGAGTCTAGAGAAGGGCAGGACAGAAGGGTAAGGCAGAGGAGTCAGGGAACAGTATTATGCCCTGTTTTAACAGTTGGAGGACCAAAGATGAAAGTTGAAAATACCCATTTATCCTGGCTACTCAATCAGAAATCTAGGACCGATTGCTGAAGAGATCTTACTGGCTTCATTTGCTGCTATGGGTAGTCATCACATCTGTAGGTCAGTTCCTGATCTGGTTAGTAGGATACCTGCGTATCTGGAACGCTGTACAGAGAAATGAGAAGCAGAGAGTACCTGGTAGGGATTCAAACAAATCTTTGCAACAACAGAATTAGGCAGCAAAAGTTGATACAATACCACTGGATTGCCTTCAGCTATTATAAGCAGAGAGCTAGTTGTTTTCCTGATGTACATTTTGCAAGTTATGAAAAGCCATTGGTTCTGTAGACAACATTGTCCCTCCACGGAAACATGGTTTATCCCCAGAGCAATTTAGAAATGAAATGGTCATGAAGCAGTAGTTGTGTAACAATGCATTTGTACAGAGAGTAAGTCAAAATGCAGCCACCTGAAGGCTTCCCAGAGCTCCAGACAAACTAGGTTTTTTTGTTCCACAGGTGCACCCCTATCAGTAAAACATTTTTGAGCATTCACCTGCAACATATGGATATTTATTTACAGATTATATACATGTACTACTGTGCTAATATATTATGAACCTTATAAAACATAAACAAAAACAAATTATAAAAGGATGAGAGAAAAATGAAATAAACACTGGGGTTTTTTAAATTTTCTTTTTTGTATTAATGGTACAAAAGTATTCCCTTCCTGCATGGTGCCTGGCATGCGTGCACGCCACTTTGGAGACCACTGGGATGGAAGGCTGCTAATCTCACAGTGGTAATAACTTTTCCACTGAGGTGTCTGATTGAAACGTGGTAGAAGCAAACATGCTGTAGGTCAGGCCCTGCAAGAAAGGAGTCAAAGACAGCATCATTGGCAAGATACCTTTGCTGGCTTGTCATGGTTTTAGCTGGGATATAGTTAAATTTCTTCGATCTAGCTGGTATAGTGCTGTGCTTTGAACTTAGCATGGAAAAAAAAATGTTGAGATAACCCACAGATGTTTGGGCTGTTGCTGGGTAGCGCTTATACTAGTCAAGGACTTTTCCAGCTCCCCACGCTCTGCTGGGTGCACAAGAAGCCGGGAGGGGAGGGGGCACACCTGAGAGAGCGGATTCAAACTGGCCAAAGGGATATTCCATATCATGTAACGTCATGCCCAGTATGTTAACTGGGGGGGGAGGGGGCTGGCCGGGGGAGGGAGGGAGCAAACGCAGCTTGGGGACGGGCAGCGTCGGTTGGCAGGTGGTGAGCGATTGTATCGTTCATGTTTCTGTGGTTTTTTTCCCTTTTTTTATCCCTTTCCCTTCCTTTTCCATTGTATTATATTAACATTATTGTCATTATTATCATAATCATCATTATTATTTTATTGTAATCATTAAACTGTGCTTATCTCAACCCACAAGTTCTTTTGCTCGTCCAATTCTCTTCCCTATCCCACATGGGTGTGGGGCGGGAGTGAGCGAGCGGCTGCGTGGTGTTCAGTTGCCAGCTGAGGCTGAACGACGACATGGCTGAAAGCAAGGAAGCTGCAGGGCCATGAGGGAAGGATAACACTGGCAGGTGGGAGTTTCCCCCTCATCTGGGCCATCTGAAGGCTGCAGTCTTCCTTTCATAGTGCTGGGCACCGTATAGAGAATGCAGCAACAACTGTCACACCAACGTTGTAGTTTTCTTCTATTCCCCCTTCTGTCACTGCCTTTTTTCCCCAGTCTCCCAGTGTAAAAGAGAGCCATCCTTCATTTTTGGCTCAGTTTATGGCTTTACTGAATAATACACGCACAGTGATCTTCACAATAAGTTAGTGTTGCACCTGGGATTTAACTCACGGCACTGATGTGGTTTTGCCTTCCAAAGGCAAGTAGTTGCCTGTGCTGGAATACCTTCTCTTCTGTAAGCTGAGGCATATATAGTTGGGATGGTGTAACGCAGTTAATCATTCCCTTTTACTTTTATATTGCGCAGTATGAAAGTTGTTTATTCTAAAACCCAGTGTGTAAGTAGTATTTTAATCTAAACTCATTTCAACCACTTCAACCTAATATAATAACAGCATTTCAACAACTTTGATCTGGAAGCATTAGTCTAGATTGAGTCACTTTTAGTCAAAATGCTACACTAGTAGATATAGAACATTACAAGAATTTTCATTATTACACTCATACAACTGATCCAATTATAATCAGTGCTTTGTAGTTCAGCTATCCAATTTTCCCCTTCTAGTTGATTAACAGAAAGCTCTGGCACATCTTTGGATGTTCATGGCCAAATAATTCGTCAATGAAATACAGTGTATGTAAATTGATAAATGTAGTTGTTAGGAGGAAATAGTCATTGCAAGTTGCTGATGAGAACAGAAGACTCTATTAATAATTTGAAGTAATCATTACCTCTGCTTTCTATCCTAGTCTGCTAAATGTATTACATCACAATATATTGCATTTTCCTTCCTAGGGGGTGTGTAAACATCAGGGCATAAGTGACTTCATGTATGAAAAACTTTTGCAAAAAGCTTTCTAATTTTCTCTGTCCGTCCGTGTTAGTTCTGTTGAAGAAACGAGCAAAAGAGATACAGCTTACCCATATGTAATGGTGTATATAATTCTGCTCTTGAAAAGGGAGGTGTAGCTTATGCAGTAAATTACAGAAGTCAGTCTGAAACAGCTTCCGTAGCAGCATTTACATTTCCCAGATTTTTCTTTTGATTTAAAAAAGTACTTGAAGTTAGATGTCAAAACAGTAGTACTTTTATTATGGGGTATTCTTCTTTCATTCACTTATCCCTTCCTTTCTTCTGAACTTCCCTCCCCCAAGTGTTTTCAGTTAGTGCTGTAATTAAGAAGGCAGTAGCATTTACTTTTGAAGTTGAAGACTTTTAAAAGCCTTCACCTTCCTTGAGTTTTTATTCTTGGCTCTAATCAGAAGCTACAGAAATAGCAAAAGGTTGAGGGTTACTGTCCTTACTACTATAAGACTCTGATTGTACTACAACTCAATTTTGTTCTGATTCTGAACTTGTTTTTAAATCCATGTTGCTACAGCCAACTTTACTGATAAAATAAAATAAAGTCTTAGTCTTAGCACCTATGAAAAGAAGAATTAACCAAAAGTCTTTTTCATGCCTTCTGCCTTAATTTTTACATAGGTTTTCCACTTAAATCACTTAGCTTTTGTCTTTAGTGATCCATTTTGCGGAGAAAGGAAGAAAATAAAAATAAAATAGATTAATGCCTCTAAATGTATTTATTTTAGTAGCCCAGGAATACACAACTGTTTCAAGATTAATCTCTGTTTCTGCAGTGAGGCGCTGATAATCAGTTGCTTTATTGCTTTGTAATGAATTTAGATGATAGTTTATATTCAGCTTAAAAAAAAGACCCAACAACAGAAAGGGATATTGATGTAGTTACAGTAAATGCCCTTGTTCATGTTATTAAGAGAATCTGTGACATGAACCTCCTGACATCAACGATGTGTAAATAAGCATGATTTTTATTTCTTGAAGAGTAAAAGTTAGACAGCCTTGTTATCATGCATAATATAACCCTTGTCAGGTTTTGGTCGTTTAAAGCATTTGCTGAAAATGTAGGCTATAGATGACTTTTGTTTTCTTCAAAATAATGCAGGATATACACAATGAAGAGATATAATTGTGGCTACTCATTTAGAAATATACTGCGGTTAATGTACAGCTTTCTGCATTAATGCTGACTTTAGTGAAAAACAGTACTACATTTACCTGAGTATTTTAACAGTAGCACATCATTTATTAAGAGTGCAACCAGCCTGCAGTACAAAATTTTTTATCTACTACGTTTTTTTTATTTTATCCTGTTATAATTTAAAGCTATATTAAGTGATGCTAAGCAGTAATAATGCTAAATAGTATTAAACTAATCCAATGATTAAGATAGGATTTTAAAGGTTTATTTTGCTTTTTTATTCAAATTGTTCACAGGAATAAGTTGTTTCAATGTTACTGTTTTGCTGCTCAGAGTTCAAGTGGCTTGAATTTAGCTTGTGATGTATAAGAGTAGGTATCTTTCATTAAAAAAACTACCAGACACATTTCCTGTCTAGTGTGCGGTGTAGGATGAAGTCTAACACAGAGCAGATTGGTAGCTGGATCAGGACTGGTTACACCAAGGCTGTAACCGAAATGACGTTGGGTCGAGCAGGACCTTTCTGCCCCAGTGCTGCATGAGCCACTCATGTTGACATATTCTTGCATTGCAAAGCCCCAGCAGACATCTGTGTGCTTTGGTTCTGAGCTGCCATTTGTTTCTGGCATCAACATAGCTGATGGTGTATACAAGGAGGAATTATAATTAATCTGTTGTACACTTTTATTTTGGTATAAACCATGACTGGATATTCTTAATATCGTTTTCTGGCCTTCTTGCAATCTAATATTTCTACTGCTTCCATATTTTTTCTTAACATTTCAGTTCTGATTTAGCTGCTTGTTGTATTTATAGCTGTTCCTTCTTTCCCTCCTCCTCTCTTTTATTGATACTAGAAAGGTATAGGCCTTTTGATGAGTAGTGATCTGTTCCATATGATTTGGTGGTTTTGCCACCCTGGAATGTCTGATGAGGTAAATAATTTATTTTATCGGAGTGACATCATATTCATGAGTTTCAAGACCCAAGGGCTCTGATGTCTTAATAACTGTAATCCTTACCAGTTAACCCTCTCTGAAAAATAATACGGGTCTAAAAGAACAGAGGACTTTTTCTCTGTTGATCATCTCTGGTTCTCAGCTGATCTAGGAATAAATATGTACCTTTCCAGTCTGTTGCCTTCAGTTAAATCAGAATCTCCTTCTTACTTTCTCTTTTGGCTTTTGGAGGTATCTCATTCTTAGATTCTGCGGGAATTATCAATCACTTTGTGTCCTTAAGCTTTATCATCACTTCATGACGTGAAAAATATGTACATAGTTCATCTGTGTTCTGCTAACATAGCACATTCGATAATGGGTCCCAGGTCAGAATCTGGGGCTGCAAGACTACAGGTAGTAAAGTTTGGAAAAGACGATAATGCTTTCATAGATGCTTGCAGTCTGAGTGAATTAGGTACTTCCGTGAAGGTCTGTCAGAAATATTATATGCTATTATTTCTTGGTAATAGCTATAAATAGAATACTATATGTGACCACATGCACTTATTGCAGCTGACATTTTATCTGTTCAATGAAATGTGCTTGCCTTCCTCCTTTCGCCTCCTTTGAATTGCTCAGTCTGAAAGTATTGCACCAATGTTGCTAAAGTTTGCAAGTAATCTATTTAAAAAATTAAATCATTAAATCTGTTTCAGCTCATGTTTGATTTTACTGCAGCCAAATCTCAAAGAGGAATACTGTGCAATGTGACTTGTAAGCAGGCAGCAGGCCTTTTAATGGAAGTTACAAGTCCTACAGCTGGTCTTTAATTCAGTGACCTCTCATTCATTTCAAAGGTATTGCTTGGGTAAAGAACTTAGAAAATGACCTTTGATTTTGCCTATTTAAATTGCTAGTGGAGCTGTTGTATAATCCTTACAGAAGAGAACTATGGAAGTAAAAATAAGGATACTAAACGTGGGGTTAATAGTGCATTCTGTAGATTTCCTTCTGTTTTGATTTTCACAAGCTTGGCAATATCTACTTTGACTTACTGTGTCATGGTTAGAGGTTAATCTCCAAAAAATGCCACCTTGCAGCACTGGTTTGACCACTGGTCCTTCTCGTAAGATGGAATTGCAAGAGAATGCAGAGGCTTTGAAAAGGCTGGTACAATGACAGCTAAATTTAAACAATCTGTGCTAGATTGCAAATTCTCTTATCTAGAACTTCAGACCTTTGATAATCTGTAGGAATAAGATTTTGAAGAGTTTTGAGGCAGAAATTCAAGGTCATTTTCTATCGGACCATTTTTTATCTCAGAAAGGTGAAATCTTAAGTGCTTTTCCTAACACAGTTTGTACAGATAAATATTGAAGTTTTAATTCTCTGTTGAATTGTCATGCTTCTATTCAAAAGGATGGGACCTAGATGCCATACCCCATGGAGACAAGTTGATTTCCTTCTTTCAGTTCTTTTGTTAGATGGTCCCACATGCAGAGGAATGGGGGAAAAAAAACCGAAACAAGAAGCTTTATTTGCATGGAGGAAGGGAAGATTTCAGGGACTAAATGAAGCATTCAGTTCTGCCAAGGCATCCATTCTCTTCTGTGGCATCAGTGCTCTGCCAAGATGGTCACACTGTGATACCTCTTTTATTTTTAAGTTGGACACTTTCTAAAACTAGGATCTTTTAGGTGTATGGGTTCGCAATATGATAGCATGAAGCCTGATGGGAAAGATTCACCATCAACTACTGCTCGGAAAAGCTTGGCCTGTTCAGAAGGCTTGCAGTGAAAGAAACGGGGAGTTAGGGAAGGAGAAATGAATGTAGAATAAAGTTTCTTTACTTATTTGACAGGACAGCATGTGCTGTCAGGGTGATTTTTCTTCTCTCTTCCACTGTCATCTTGATGGCCTTTTGGTAGCATCGGGGGCAAAGCTATTAACATTTAAAAATATTCAAATACATGAGGACAAACAGACTCTTATGGGAAATACAACATCCAAAATGGCATTGCCTACTTTTTGAACTCAGTTCAAATGCCGGTTTTGACTGCATTGGGTTTTTTAAATAGTTCTGATGTTTTAAAAAAGACATATAGGGAAAACCAAGATGAAACAAACTCACTTCATTATTAGAAGTTATAGCAACCATAGGGATTTCACAGTATTACTATAAGAGGAGAAATGTCTTACTGCTCAAATCAAATTTGTTTCACTGTTATAGCATATGAATTTTTTTGTTTTTCAGCTAAGTTCGTAAGGTATGAATAATTACTACAGGAAATATATTTTACAGAAATAGCTGCTTTTTTTATTTTCCTCTGAATCAAAATCATGCTTTTAATTAATGAAAATATCATGTGTTTCTTTAAAAGGGTTTTGTGAGTCCTTCCGTGATTTCCAGATTTTCTTTGAGATTTTGAACACGTAGTAACTAGAAAAAGCTAAAAGCTCAAGCATTCCAAATAATTCATAACTATTAAAGATAGTGCACAATTATGTTCACAGCTATAATATTTTGGATACTGTGAATTGCTCCACTTAAGAATTATTACTTTTAAGCTGTCTTCCTGATTAAAAAACACAATCTATTTTTTTTATATTTAAGGGATTGTAATAAAACATCTTCCATGTGGAACTCATTGTTTTTAATTACTGATACCTTGAGTGTAGACTTTTAGAATACTCTGTTCTTGAAATCTGCGTCATGTGGCAGTTTAGAGGGAAAATTGAGTTTCTAACCTGCAGAGTCTGAACACACTGAGAGTAACTGCAGGCTGCATGCTGATACAATACTCCAATTTGGGGAACAGAGTGGCCAGCTGCTGAAAGGTTTCTCTAGTGACTGGCTGTACTTACCCTGCAGAGTCATTCTGTCTCATTGCACTTGTCCACCAGTTGTCCAGACGTGGAGTTCTGGGTGTCTGGTTGTAGCTCCATCACTGTTCATTTAGCCATGTTTCTTTCAAGTTGAAACCAAGGTGTGCGGGGTCATAGCACACGCTCATATCTCACCGTAACTGGTAGTCTGCTTGCAGATGGTCTCTGGGTCCACAGACTGATATACCCTTTGTTTCTGCTGTTTTGTGAGCCTCTGCAGCTGTTCTTAAGGGTTAAACTGGTGTTTATCATCCTGAAAGTACTAAAATCTATCCTAACTTCAAAATCTGATAAGAACA
The DNA here is from genome assembly GCF_949628215.1 of Phalacrocorax aristotelis. Lineage (NCBI taxonomy): Eukaryota > Metazoa > Chordata > Aves > Suliformes > Phalacrocoracidae > Phalacrocorax > Phalacrocorax aristotelis. The sequence continues at coordinate 88,251,365 of NC_134277.1, forward strand.
CCAAGTCTTGGTTTTGATTCTTATTTCACTTATGAATTTTCCATTGTTTTAATCTGTGTTTTGCACTTGATACTTGTAGGTTATGCTTGTTCTTGTATAGTAAAGAAATATCAGTTAACAGTTACTGTACTGTAGCAAGGCACCGATCATTTCTCCCTTGTACATAGGATAACTGTGTAATAAAAAGTAAATGATATTATGGAAAGATCACTTTTCAGTGGAAGCTACTGACTCTAAACATGAGGCTTTGACAGGCATTTTTAGAGTACATTTAAAGGAGAAGAAATATATATCAAATGAAAAGGCCAGGAATTATTTAATGGGAACTGTTTAAGTGTTCTCTGAACTAATTAGACCTGAAAAGCCTTTCTGAATGCATTCCAGTGCTTTACCTGCAGAAAATGTATACTACTTCCCTGATAGTGTTGTCAATTTTTACCAAGTGTTGCAGTCAAGTGACAGTATATTTGTTCTCTCTGAGCTTTTTACAAGATGACTACACTTGCAGACTGTCTGTGAGAGTGGCAGTGACACAGAACTTACTTTTCAGTTTGCTTATGTCACTCTATAAATGTATAGGCAGGTTGTGCTTGAGATGAACATTACATTACTATACACTGGTATCCTTAATCTAATTTCCATTTCATTACCCTATCCAGAGCAATGTAAGTTACCTATGGTAGAGTTCTTTGTCTGCTGTGATGTTAGTATCAGTCAGGCATTCAGGGGCCAATGGTAATAAATGAACACTGTGAGTATCCTTGCCCCCACCTGCAAGATAAATTTGCAGAATGGTGCACTAATAATGCTCAGGTTTCTAGAAAACTTTCCATGTCTGTCCTGTGGACTAGCCTTCAGCTGGAAAATGTATGACACGAGACCAAATGTCAGTGTCCTGAGGGCACAGAGCCATTTTGTAGGTGTACCTGTTTCCAGTCCTGTCGCCTGGATGAATACTGAACACCCATTGTAGGTAGCCTTGCCTCCTGTCCCTTGTATGGCACTGTCACCTATATGGACCTTGGGCATACGTTATTGGTAGCTTGTCTCCTGGATGGACCTCTTGGACATGCACTATAGCTTGTCTTCTGTCCTGTCCCCAGCCCTATCTCCTGATGCTTGTGACTGAAGCCTCTAGATGGATCCTGGACCTGATTACTTCACTGTTTTGGAACTGCTGATAGACTGTTACCACCACCCTGCTCTGCCTGATTCCTTGGCTGAATTGATGAGCCTTGGCACAGCGCAGTGTGCAGCACGGAGCAGACCAAAGATGTGTCCCTGAATGTTTCTTCACAAGGGTCTTCCGTGGGGTTCAGCAATGCTGGAAAGTTCACTCTCCTTGAGGACTCTTGTGTGGTGATCTTGGGTCTGAGGGTGTGGGTATCCAAATGGGTGGAAAGCTTAGTGCTTTGTTCCCATGTGAAAATGAGCTCAGGATCTCTGTAACAGAGAGACATCTATTTTGCTACCCCCAAAGTCTGGTGGTTGTTTTGGATCTTTAAAGACCAGGGCTTTCATCTTCATTATGAGAATGCAGCACCTGGTCAGCTCACACATTGCAGTGTAGTATGAGAATCACTGCAGAGTACGTCCGAGCCCCTAAACCTCTCAAGAGCATTTTGGATGGCATGTGAATGCTTAGTGGGTATTTGGTGTACCTCTGGAACAATGTTTTCAGCTAAGTTTCCTCCTAAAAGAATCTAGTTTGCATGCAGTGCAGCTGTTCTGCAGACTGAACCACCATTCAGTAGGGCCATTACGTCATGGATTCAATCCAAATCGTGCTACTGCTTCAGCCTTAGGACATGAGTTCATATGATGCTTAGTTTGGTCTAACGACTGCCACTGAAAGGAGCAATAGCCCTCTCATGGTCACATCACTTTTTGTGTGCTCCTTCTGCTTCCTCTTCTGAGTCTGTCTTGTCACAGTAAATCATCCCTGCTTGGAAGGAAAGCTAACTCATGAAAACCTGTGAGCAAGCTGATGGGAGTCACTACAGAGTTGCACAATTGCTAAATTTAACTCAAGGGAAGAGGCAGAAAAGCAGGGAGAAAGCAGGTCCATCGCCTCTGGCCTATGCCTGCTGTTAGACTGAATTAAGTATAATATGAAACTACACCCTGAAGGAGAAGCATGTAAGTTTATTCAGAGGAGATTATCGCTGTTGCTGCTGGTTGAGAACTTACATAGCTGTGGGTTCACTGTTTAAAGTATGTGGTGGAATGCCTCAGATTTTTCAGGTTTGTTTTTTTTTTGCAGCAGATAATAAATATTTTCATGTTTTCAGGTGTCTCCTGGAGGTCTCTCCTGACAAATGGACAAGCAACTGGCTGTTGTCCTTGTTTCATTTGTTGACCTTCTGAGAAGAATGGAAGAATTTCAGAAAGTAATAGCAAACTGTTACATGTCAGTATGATACTCATAGGCAGATACAGTAACAAATGCACCACTAAGCTTATGCTTCTTTTATCGGCCTTTCCAAAATCTTTAGATTAGTTTTAATATGAGGTCAATTCTCTTACCAATTTTAATTTGTTTTTGTCTGTCTGTACTTAGAAGATGATAAAAAGAGAAACTGTACATTGTATTTTTCTACTTATACTTTACAAAACCCACATTATCTGCTTTCTTTCCAATCCATTTGTCTTTTTCTAAGGGGAAAAACCCTACTTAAAATATCGTATTCAAACAGTGCTCAGTCTATGATTGAATCTGAGCCTCCTGCTGGAACTACTCTCACCTCACTTCAAAATAAACATACTGAAAGGCAGGAGAGTATTATTTTCCCTAAATATACATTTTGTTAGAAATAAGGTTATCTAATTAGAGCATGTTAGTTCTGGAAATTGAGAAGTCTCAGTGCTGGTGTATAGGCAGATTAAAGTCAAAGTTCTAAAATCAAGTGTGCCCTTTGTATTCATGTACTGTAAGTTGTTCCTTTCTCCTTGTACAGTAGCAGTTGTCAGAGATTTTTCTGGACTGAATCCCTCTAGGCTCCTAAGGGTTTGTTCCCCCGCCCCCGCCCTGAGATTTCTCTGCAGTATGGCTGAGGTCTGCTTTCTGCTCTGAGCCTCTCTTCTCTGCATTTCTCCCTCTCTGCCTCATCCTGGAAGCCCTTACTCCTCCCTCAGTATAATTGCTCTAAATCTGAGTGCAGCAGCCAGGAAAGATAGCTAACCACATAAACTTTTAGAGAAAATAGCAGATAATGTTTATGCATTGTATTCAACAGTATAATGCATCCGATACACTGTTAGAGCATTCACGAAAGAAGCAGATACAAAGGAAGATCCTTGGGCCTTGGTTATATCCTGGAGTTGTTGAGGGCTTCTAGCTAGGACAGTCCAGGTTTAATACTAGGTTTATGTCAAATGACTGTAACTAAACGCTTGGACAATTTAATGTACTTGATTTTTATTATATCCATTATATTAAACACGCTTTAGGAAAGTGAAATCTGATAAACAAGTCTGGCCTCTGAAGCCTTGGCTGATCTGATATTTCCATGGTTACCATTCATGAAACTGAAATTATTTTTCTCCAAGGGAAAATATCCATGTGAATATGTCCAGCAAGGTTGTGACAGGTTATATTGAAGTATATTAGTTTGTCTGATGGAGCTTTACACAGGAATTACAAAGGCAGTACTTCTGAATAGTTCTTAAGGATTGTGCTAGAACAAGCCTTAGAGTCGTCATATTTTTGGATTACAGAAAAATTCCCCTTAGGTGATCATCATTTCCAGAGCATTTGCATACGTAGCATTTTACCACAAACTAAATTTTGCAGTCTCCAAGGAGGACCCACATCTATTTGTGACCAGTACCTCCTGCTCCTGGCCCCTGGTGCCATCATCATTCTGCCTAGGGTCCACAAAGAACCTGCCTGTCCCCATAGTGTCAGGTGACACTACTCTAGAGGCCTCTTCTGGTTGCCCTTCTGTGTTCCATCCCACTGAAAAAGCGGGATAAACATGGCAGAACAAATCAATAATAGTCCAAGAAGAAACTAACCCAAAGCACCTCTCTGTGCCTTTCTCCCTGTAGTGAGGAGCGGGCGCTGGAACCCAGCTGCTGTCACCGACTGGGCGGTGAACAACCCACGGCTGCTTTCCCATTTTCCACAATCGGGGCAATGGGAAGCATAGCTGGGCCTCTGAACCTGTCTGGATGATTCATCTTTTTTCCTGCCTTTGTGTGTGTATGTATACACCATTGACACAGAATGTTTGTGTCCCCAGACTGCTCCCTACTTCAATCCCAAAACTACTATACACCTTTCTGTAGCTTGCTTTGGAGTATTTGCTTTTTTATTCCCCCCTATACCCATTGAAAAAAAAGAGCTAAGTCTGAAAAATTAAGACTGAGCCAACTACAATTTTTCTATTCTTATTTTAGTCAGCACAGAATTATACATGTCCCTGCAGTACAATATAAATCATTATCATAATTAACATTATCCTTAGGTAGGCAACTTCAGTGCTTTAAATCTGCTCCTTTCCAGTTGTTTTGTTCTGAGCTTTGGCTGCCCCTCAATATGAAGCCATGTTATGAGATCCCAGGGTTTCTGGCTTCATTGTAGAGAACATCACTTCTCAATGTGTATATACAAATGTTAATGCTGTGCGTGTAAGTACGGCAGCCACCTAATTATTTTTATTGAAGCCATTCTATCATGACATGAATGAAAACAATTACTTTGTTAGTAAATCTAGGTGTATTCCAGAATATGTTGATGGTACCACCAAACAAATTTTTAAATTAAATAATGGTGAGACCACTGCTTCAGTTAAAAAAAAAAAGGTACATCCAAACCCTGACAGTTCATATTTCTTATCATCCTGTAGCTAAAATTGCAGCAAAATAGTATGGCATGTGAGAGGACTGACATCACTGAAGATGTAAGTGCTATGTAAAAGGAGTGAATATGGTGGGAAGCGATGGTATTTCTGTGATGTGTTCAGTTTGGCCGACACACCCGTTACAGGGAAGACCACAGGGGATGGGCATTCCCACAGGAGTAGGAACCAGCTTCTAAGTTTCTAAGACAGTTCCCAACCATGCAGTATTGAGGAAATCCTCTAATGTAGAACTAAATATGCCGAATGCCCAACAGTGTTGTGGGACCTGTGATGAGGGCCTACAGTCCAGGTGTCCTATTCTTGTTTTTCATGACTTCTAGACTCATATTTTCAAAAACTTCCACAGAGTTTCCAAGTGCAGAACAACTTTATGGGAAATTGTGTTCTCAACTACGTTAGCTGCTCAGTGCAGTGTCTGGTGTGGCTTATTTCCTCCTGAGGACTGATGCACCTGACATGCACCAACAGGCACTGAATCTCAGGCCCCTAGGAGGGTTCTAAAGGGACAGGGAAGAAAGGGTCAGTTATGTAGAGCTGTTACAGCTCTGCAAACCTTTTCCAAACAGAAAGAAGAGGAAGTGTGGGTGTAGATCTGCAAGGCTGCATTGTGGTCTTTTACTATAGTGGCCAGTATAAATCAGTTTCAGTGTAGTAGTTCAAGTAATGACAGCCTTCTCTGTTCTTGAAGGCAGAGCAAAATTGCTTTGAGACTACCAAATCCTCCATACTACATCTTTTTTTCATGGAAGAAAAATGCTCCTGACATATATACATTTTCTTTCTCTGCCATAATTTTTTTTCTTTAAAGCTGAAAAAACCAAAACTGCTACTCTTTCAAACCTAGCACCTTTAGATGTCACGGGATTGCAACTGCAGCTCAGGGTAAGTGTAGCATCTGGCTTATGTGGGATAAAAGGATATGGATTAATTACAGTTCAAATGGGAAGAGCAGATACTGTGAGAAAACCTGGTTTTAAATATAGGTAAATTTCATCTTTTAAAAACTTATGAGGCAGAATTGATGGATTTTTTCCTTTCTCTTTCTCACCTGAGCAAACAAGTCAGTCTCTGTTTTTCCTGAGCTCTTGCACCTCTGCACTGACAGCTACGGCCTCTCCAAAAGGGTGGGAGAACTCCTCTTTGCATCCTCTTGACAAATCGGGGGAGGGCAGATGCAGCCCCTGACCCTTTTCAGCAGGGTCTGTCTGCTCTGTGCGGAAACCGCAAGCTTCCAGATCTCTCCTACTTGTCTTCATCTGGCTCTCGTTGTGTTTTGTTACTGTCTTATAGGAAGTGAACAGAGCAAAAGTAGGAATGAGGAGGAGGCAGAGAAATGTAAATGGATGTTTAATGGTGAGAGGCTCAGGAATGCAATAGCAGGGCAAGGAGGCTAAGTGAGGAACAGGAGAAGGTACAGTAGGACTGGCTGAGCAAACACTGGAAACCAACGGTGTACCAAAACTTAAGAAAAAAGTAACTTGAGATTATAAAAGGAACTAGGATAGGTGGATGGGTGCCAAAGGAAGTGGGTAGACAGATTAGATTAAAGACAGAGAAAACCTGTTTCAGCACAAAATGATGAATGTTAGTCTCAAAATCTTGTTATCACTAAAAGGGAGCACACCAATAGATATATATAAACAGGAACTTCTTGTTAGCCAAATAAATATTTTAATTGTCTAGAAGTCCAAATTAACTAAATGAGAAAAACCTCATTTAAAATATCTGTAAAATTTGTATACAAGAGAAGCTTTGAAGTAGCTGCCCCTTCACTGTGCTGCTATGTGTATTCTTCCCATTTTCCTCTGGGTCCTGGGGCTGACAGCATCAGCCTTTCTGAAGAGGAAGGAGGGGACAAATAGAATGAATTTTCAGCAGCCTGAGGTCTTTGCTGGGGGAGGTTCATGGTGGGGGGTCCCTTTCTCCTCAGTCTTGGCTCTGTTTGGGGATATTTTTATGTAATGTCTTACCATGGCCTGCCTCCTTCTCACTGCTTCCCAGGCAAAGTCTGGGAGCCACACGCTGCCCTCCCCTGGCCCCATGACCCCGGAGGGGCTGTTTGTCCCACAGTGACTAGGTAGGGGTGCCAGCCCCCTGCCCCGGGCATTCCCAAAGTGAAGGCAGTGTAGGGAGGCAACAGGCACGTGGCCACCAGGTAGTTGCTGCCATGGCTAAAACCAGCTCCCACTGAGGCAGAGCCAGACACCTCCTGAGAGCCTGCACTGCCAGCTGCCCACCAAGCCTCTGGCCTTGTGCTAGTGACAGCAGAAATCATATTTATATAGCTGTGGGAGAAAGGCTGAAGGAAAAAATAAAGGTGCTGGAGTTATAATCAAAGTGGAAGAAAACGCTCCAAGTGAACCTACATGTTGCTATGCAGGAAGATGGGGTCTGACTCTCCCCACCCTAAGAAACGAATACCAGAGCCAGTTAAGTATATGGAGTACTTGTTGATTAAGAAGTCAGAGCTGGGGAGGAGGTAGGACTGAGAAGAACAGCTTGGCACTCTAAAGCAGAGGAAGTCAGGCTTAGAGAAAAGGCAGAGGAGTAGGAAAAAATGTCCTTCCAGAGAGGGAGCTGGAGTCCAGGATTGATCCTGCATGTACCCATTCCTTGCTGTCAGCAAGTGGCTCTTGGGAAAGAATGTCCGGTCTTGATACAGGCAGAGCAAACCAGCCTTTAAGTCTGTCAACTGCTCTTATTAATTCAGCAGATTGCACAGCCAATTTAGAATGCCCTGTGGGGCTGTTGATATGCATGGATCTCTGTATGATGCCATATTTATGGAGTCAATTGTGAAATAGGTAGCATCTGTGTTAAAGGTTACCCAAGGTAACAGTATTTTATATTTTATAAGGCACAATCCTTAATAACATGGTCAGGTGATATTTTTCTACAGATATTTATGTCATTCTGTAAACAGGACAGATAAGCTCTAAGAATGGTTCAAAATTGCTGTTCAGTTTAAGGTATTAAGAAATTAAATATAAAAATAAATGCGTTGTTTTATGTTAGATATTCTCAAAAATGAGTTCTAATATCTCTGAAAGCATGCAGACCTCTCCACTCCTGTTCACTTGCAGTAATAGATTTTGTTGTGTCCCATCAAGGCGCCTGTAAGTTACAATATAATGAAACGTGATATTTCATCTGTGCTTTTGCTGTATTTTGGATATACTTAAGAGAAGACAGTTGAATTTGGTATTCAGTCTGTGACAGTAGCCTCCTGCTGAAGAATTTATCAGGAAAAATAATAGATGGGGATGAAGCCAAAACATGCATTTGTAATGAGAGAAAAAAGTTTTGCGTCGAGGTTATAGTGCAGGGGTCCTGGTTCCACTGTATTAAATGACTGATAAAAGTAATAATAATTTTGTTTGATATCGGTACAGTAAAGCAAGTACTTAGATGCATTTTGATTATCTTTCAGAAAAGATTAATTTGTCAACCCAGTCATCAATTTAACTTATCAGTAAATTGAGCTCAAAAAGTACATCTCAGTACCCACACATGTTTTAGGTTCTTTGTGAAAATACCAAGTAATGTAAGTGTCACTGATGGAGAGGCTTCCTTAATTTTTTTTTTTTTTTAGAGAAAGGTCATTGCTGTGCTTTTTGGGAAGAAATCCCAGTCCATATACAGCTTTCTTTTGATGGTTTGATTAATCTCAAGGATGCTTATTGTGGCAGAGTAAGTGATTCAGGGATGGCTGCTCAAACTCAATACGTAACTCTCCAAAGAGGACACGTACCTTCCATATACTGTCTCTTCCTGTCTAGGTCTTCTTGCTCTGGGCATGGAAGGCAGAGCCAGGGTAATTCAGCTCTGAAATTGCAGAAAAAATGTTCCTATTGAGCTGTAACTGAAATGCCAAGAGTGGGTGAAGGGACCAAGAAAGGTAAAGGGGAGGCAGAAGGTTTAAATTATAACTCAGAATCTATTGTAGCAATGTTTGAATGCATTCCTTTTAGCTGACCCGCTGCCCAAGCGCTTGAATTGCTTGCATATTGGGGGCTGAGGGGCCACCTTGCCTAGGCGACTGCTGTGCCTTTGTTTTGAGCTAGCTGAGCCTCCTCATTTCTTCCCTGACCATAGGAACACCACTCTCGGTGAGGCTGGGCTTCTCTGTGCTACGTTTTGCTGTACGTGCTGTTATGTACCATGGCAGCGGAAGAGCCACAGACCGTTCTGTGATGGCAATGCTAGAAGCAGTTCACAAAATCATCTCAGCAGCTGTCTCCAGGGTTCTGCACCTGTGGCTCTGACTGGTTTTATGCATCCAGAGTAAGCTAAGAGATGTATCTAATGAGCTCAAATATCTTCCAGTGGAAAAGCATGAAGGACAATTAGTTGGCCCATATTTTCTCTTGTTTTCACCCTTTTTCTTCTGTCAACCCATGGTTCTAAGAACTTGTGCATTCCTACTGTCACTGGGAAATACAAGTTTTCATGCCTACGTCAAGTACCAGGGTTTGATGTATGGTGTTATTTTAAGTTGTGAACTAACAGAAGGAAGAGGAGAATATATTCTGTTATCTTGTATGGGGCAACGTTAAAATTGGCAACTTGGAAAGAATCAGAAAATGCAAATTTGTCAGCTTGTTCACTTGTCAAGTGCCAGTGTCAGGATAGGGGTTATAGTCTACAGTAAGTGTTAGATACTGCATGGCACTGAGCGTTCTTAGTCGATGCTTAGAACCATGCTGCCCCGAGATAACTCTTTATCTAACAAACTGTTTCTTTATTAAGAATTTAAAGTGCTCAGAGTATTTTGATTGAACGGAACAGTATTTTGGAGGCTGTCTTCATCTCTGTAGGTGTTACAGCCCATCACTTGTTTCCTTGTCAAAATAAGGGTATTTTCTCAGTAATGTTAAATTTCGCTCAGGATGGAGGAAATCTTTTACTGTTTTCTTGTGTATGTGACTCTGCTTTTGGTGTCATTCAGATCATGATTCTGTAATTCAGTGGTTATGTTCAATTGCTGTATTACTGGCCCAGTACTAAAATTTGATACCTAGAAGATTTCCTTTGTGAACAGGCTGATCAATGCATTGGCAGTCTGTTCCTGTCATGCGGGATCATCCGACACCACAAACAGTTGCGGGGAGCTGAGGTTCTTTTTTGCTCAGTGTCAAGCTGAAGGAGTATAAATTCTGCTTTTGAAATGACTGTTTGAGAGGTTTTACTTTGCTGCTCTGCCAGCATCCCTTACAAAGGCTACAGTGTTTGACTACAAAATAGTATTTCTTACCACTTAACAGGATGCTCTTGGATTCTCTTTCCAACTCGGCAGGGCTCTAACACGGTGCCAGGCCTTTATTTTCTGGGTATCCGGTCTGTACTCCCAGTTCCAGCATTACTGTCAGCCCCAGGGAGGGATGGCTGTGCCGGCAGGGCTGGGGAGCCGGGGCAGAGTGTGCTAACAAGCCTGGTAGAGCAGGGGACTCGCCAGCTGAGGCCCCATCCCGCAGGACCCAAGCAGGGCAGGTCTGGAGAGAGGAACGGGATTCAGAGAAGAGGTCACGTGAGGTTCAGTGAAGAGGCCAGACAAGTTTGTGGTGATGATGCAGGTCTGAGATAAAGCTGGGAACACGAGTCAGCGAGTCATGGTCCCGGTGGGCCCAGAGACACTAATCCGGAACTGAGGAGTTAGTCTGGGTCTGGGTCAGTGGGGTACGTGTCTGGGGATGGGCACGTGCAGTGCAGCTGCAGCATAGCTCAGATGAGGGTCAAGCATGACAGCCTCAGCTCAACAGCCATTCCTGCGCAAAGGGTAGGGCAGCCGCTGAGTCTTCTTCCAGCTTTCACTTGAAGAGCTCTTCAAGGCTGGCCAAGGCGTTTCAGAGCTGGCCTTTGCCGCACAAAGCCGGACTAGCGTGTGTTGTGGTCCTGACAGTCACTGGGAAGTGAGATCTCTGTGTCCTACATAATGGTGATTAGAAGATATGCTCTTTTTACTAATATCTAACCAAGTAAGAACATTCCTGATACAGCTCCAAAGACAATCTAGTGGCGTATCTTCTGTAGCACATGAAATGGGCAAGAACTGTTAAAAATTTTAAAACAAAAATATAGAAGTATATTTCTGATTGTCCGTACTGTTTATTCACAGATCTATGGCATTTAATCTCTGCTCTGTACCAACTCGGAGGCAGACGATACACGTCAATTAGTGATAAGGCAGACATGAAACTCTGTTCCAGAGACTGCCATTTTCTTTCAAGTACCTGTAGGCACAGTACCTTATTCCTGCCACAGAGCAAATCTAAAGGAAATAGTTCTAAGATCTTCAGGTCCCTGGATGTGCTTTTATCAACAAAGGGATATTTTTTCTTCTTACAGAAAATCACCATCCATAGACCACCCCTCCCGCTTCTGCCATGGGGAAGGCAGTAGGTAGGGAATGGTAGAAGGCAAGCCAGGTGGTCTCTGTGGGCTGCCTCTGTTAGTCACTTCCCTGACTCATGGAGGTCGAGTCAACCCATGAAAGCTCAGGTTAGGACACGAACTCCTCCTCCCATCTCCTTATTTACACTCCTCATACCTCCAACAAAGAAGTTTCTGTAAACCATTAATGGGACTTCAAACACTGAATTTACCAGATCTGGCACAGATGCTGACTTTAGTATTAGCACAAGTGAAATCATCCATTCTGTGGTCTGAAACAAAATACCAAAGGGATAAATGGAGGCTCCCTGCTTCTTCATTTTTAAGGACTAGCACTCCAAGTCCAACACCACAGTAGTAAATTTTGTGGAACAGCTAACACTGTGCAGGAAGATTTTTCAAGGAAACGTCTTGTGGGCATTTAGAGCAGAGCAAGTTGACTGCGATGCCTTGCACTGCCATGGGCAAGCTGCGCCTCCCGGGCCATTCCTTCTGCACACTATCACTGGGGAGGGCTTCCCGTTTCTATGACTGGGAAGCATGGGGTAGTTTTTCCCTGCTGGAGCAGGCTCATTTGCCCTGATGGGCTTATGCTCTTGGCTCTCATGCCTGAAGGTTTTTGGGGTCCTGGGCATACCTCAGTGGGTAGGTTTTTGGACGTGGAATGATTTGTCCTCAGGGAGTTGCTGACAAGTGTGACTTGCCTCCAGGATGTAACAGAATAGATATTTAGTGTCATGTTTTTGTGGACCTCATTACTCAAATCAAGGAAGTGTTTTATGTAAGGGCTGTGCAAAGCTTTCTGTACATAATGGGGACGTTCGGCAGGGAGTCTGCAGGGAACTGCTGGGGTATTTTTCCGCTTCGAAGTTTCTTTGGCGTTCACCCCAGCTAAAGGCACCAGCTGCTATTAAGGCTTGTTTTTTTCTTATTTTCTCTGCTTTCGTTTCTCTACAGTTAAATAATTACCTTAATGAGAGATTTCTAGTTATTCTGATAATGTCTTGGGACAATGTTGAACTTCTGTGATCAACGGGAACTCTGGCAGGTGTTGGGATCTATTTACTGTAACAGCAGTCCCTCTGTCAGGCAGAATGGTAACAAGAATCAGCCAAAAGCAGCAAGAACAATGACACAGCACAAAGCAGTTCAGTAAAAACCCAAACGCATTTAAATCGGAACTGTCTCTATGTTCAGTGAAGACCTACAATGGGTGTCTCAGGCATTTTTGTTTACGCTGTTTTATTTATTTATTTTTCTGACTAGATTAATGATGCACTGGAAAGGAGTGAGTAGGAAAAACTGGTGGTTATTTCATAGTAAAGAAAATAATTTCAAGATTTTTATATAGGGCAATTTACTTTGGTACTTAGGTTAATACATACTTGTCAGGAATAAAAGTTGGACTTTTTTTTTTCAGAGGCAAAACAGGGCATGAAGAAAATCTATTTGTAGCTGTAAAATTGTTGTTTAGGTACTTGTTCTGAGTGGTGCATGATTTGCATGCCAAGTTAAAACATCTTTGCTGCGTGTGTTTTTTTTTAACTGTTCCACTTAAGTACACTTGGAAAGGTTTATTTTGAAATGGTAAGTGCATTCAAGAAATACTGCCAAATTCCAGGATTATTACAGTTAATACAGAACATTTTCTTGACTTTAATTTGTGGAAATGGTGTTAGCAGTTTAAGAATTGTTACGGGATATGCAGCCTCAACTATTCATGGAAAAAATTCTACAAAATCTGAAAGTGTTAGGACACCCAAATGATTCGTAGAAGTAGTAGCTTATTGTCAAGGGTAATGGACCTGAAATGCATATACAGGATAAAGTCTTCCTGACAATAAGATTATACTACCCCAGTACTCCAACTTCTGTTTTATAAGAACCCACCAACCCGTCTTTCCATTTGCAGCTTCCTAGAGGAAAAGGCATTAAGCCACAAATTATGTGGTACCTGTTTTAAAATGATGCATTGGAACAGAACCTTGGTTTTGCTGAAGTTATCTTGCCGTTAGAAGATGTACGTTGTAGGAGGTTGTGACAAGATCTCGAGTGAGATGAATAAGCCTAGTCCTTTTCCTTAAAATGAGCTCCCCAAAGAAGACCAAAAAAGGCTTTTAAATGTAGAAGGGGGCGAAAGGGGGGGGGGGGGGGGGAGGAGAGAAAAAAGCTAGAATACTTATCTTTCAAATAGAGAAAACTCCAAAGTTACTAGGAAAAACAGCATAGAAATGAAAGTGGTTCCCACTGTGTCATGGTACAGTGAATTAGTCCTTCTGGCCTTGCTTTATGCCAGCTGGTGACCTTGAGTTGTAGGGAACTGTGAACATTTCCCCGCCCTGCCATGGCTTACTGCATTTCCCCTCCGTTCACCCTTGAAGTCCGGCTCCTCCAGGCTCCCTCTGGCTCCCCTTCTTTCCCCTCGCACCTCGCATCCTGCTATGGCCACCTGCCCCACTGGGCAATCCATCTTTCAGTGGTGTCCCTGCATGTCCTGGCAGGGAGGCACAGCCTCCAGCCCTCAGCTGCAGCCCCGCTACCTGGCCAGCCTGGCCCCTCCAGGCAGCAAAATGTAACCCCGAGAGTTCAAGCCTCGCAGAGGTATATGGTGATAGTTTTCCCCAACAGTCGTTGAATTGCTTAGCGTGCAGCTGCTTGTTGCTTTCCAGCAATTGCTAAATAACAGTTCAGGCCGAGGCAAAACAAAGCTGCCCTTGACTTCAGGAATAACAGGCTGCAGCCTTAATTATGCTTGAATTTAAAGGCCTACTGTTAGCAGTAGACAATCAAAGAGAAGAACACTTTAATACTACTCGTGATATGGGTTTGCTGGTAACTGGCACTTTATAAAGCTGCTATTTCTTCATTTGAGCAAGCTACCCTAGTTTTTGTGTAATTTCACACTGCTTCTCAGAGACAATAGACGGGGGAGGAAAATTCCTAATTCCGAGCATGGGATTAGGGACATTTTCCTCAGCAGCTCAGAGCAACTCTGACAGCTTTTCTCAGTGGCTGCTCTCTCCGTGGTGTTACACCACATCTGCTAACGAGGGTCTGTGCAGTACAGAAACTTGCTAATGCCGGGAAACGAGAAAAGGTGCCCTGTGCTAAATGGTTGCTCGAGTGACTTTTCAGAGCATCTCCCCAGACCAGGCAGGAGCAGGTTGAATGGCTGTCAGGACTCAGACTTGATGAGCTTTTCACTAAAATGCTGGCACTGACATGATGTATTGAATCTTTTGTACTCCTTCACAAGTTGAGTCAAATGAATTTGTCAAATATCTATGCAGTACATAATTGGTAGACATACTTCAAGTTGCATACCTTTTTAGCTTGGCTGTTTTTCCCCCCCTATTACTTTACAGTTTACCTGTGACTGTTAGTACCCCCATTTTTTCTCCACACTTTCAAATGGTTAGTTCAGCAGTGTTCTTTTAACTTTAGAAATCCTTAAATAAGTAGACAAAATTATTACCTATTGCTAAAAAAACTTCGTATTTGTATAGATTTTTAAAAAAAAATAACATACAAGCCCTTTAATCCTAAGTTTTTTCCACTATCCTGCTCCTTGCTAATACCCTCCACCACCCAAATGTTTGAAAAACAGAACTTAAAAGAAAGTGCTTAAAAGATTTGTTTGGATTCTGACACATGACACTATTTAAATGTTATTGCATATCAAAAGAAATTAAGCATTGGTAAATTGTTGAAGCAAAAAATTAATATTTACCACAGTATTAATTTTAAGCATCTGTTTTTAAAACTGCACTGCACACCTGGGCTCCCTGCATGTTTTCTTTGTTTCTGTTCTCACTTACAGGCTGCGTGTCTAGATCCTGAGAGTAATTGAACCATTTGATCAGTTTCATATATATTCTGAACAAGAAATTATTTAGCTATTCAAACTAATTTGTGATTTAGTGCCCTACTTTGTGTTGATGTTTGAAAAAAATACTTTTTATTTATTTTTCCCAACTCCTAACAAAATATGTTGTGATCCCTGTCAGTGGTATTTAAACTATAGATTTTCCAGGGCTACATAAGTTGTTATGAACCTTGATAACACTAGGAGGCAAATCAAAAAGTAGAACTGCATGGGCTTAATTTTCCATGAAAAGAAGGTTCAGCTGAACTCTGTAAATACACAAGAATGGCCAAAGAAAGGGGAACAAAGCCAAGTAGAAAACTGTAAGAAAAGTGTGTCTAAAATTTTACCTTTGAAATTTCCAGAAATGTTTTTCTTTGCTTGCTAAAGTAAGGCATTATGTGAGTAAAATCTTGGCCAAACAAGCAGAATAGAAAAAGAGAGTAAAACTCAGCGCCCTCTTTTCACATTTAGTTTACAGTGCCTTGCTGAAGATAAGGTAATGCCAGCTCGTTCAAAAACAAGAGAAAGGGTTTCTTGAGTTGAAGAGAAATCCCATATAGCTACATAGTTGAAACGAGTCTAGAAATGATATATTAAAAGGTTTTTTTGTTTCTTTTTTTTTTTTCAGCTATTTGATACTGTTAATTAGCTGTAAACTTTATGCTATATCTAGATCTTTTAAAGTTGGCCAAGTAGAAGCTAAGATGCCCATCTACTCTCTGAAGTAATAAATTGTATTTTAAAAATTTGAGCTCAGATTTTGTGACGTGATTTCTGAAACTAGACCAGGAAAAAACAGGATACAAAATATACAGAAGAAATTAACCTTTCCCCCACTGAACACATCAGTTTTGAAGCCCTTGGGCTTTGAACTTAATCGCTTGGATTTCTAGGCCACTTTTACCCAGTTTTCTCTCCTTGTCCTGCTTTATTAATAAAGCAGGTCTTTTCTTTTTCAAAAATGGCCACTTTGCCTTCTACGGTGACAGTATCCTCTGGAAGAGATAAGGCCATCGGCAAATAGTTCTTCATTTGAATGTTTACACTTTAGTGACCAAATTTGGAAAGGTGCAACAAACTTATTTGATGCTGCTCTTATTTGAACAAAAATTTATCCATGATAATGCCTCTTAAATACCCATTGTTAACTCTGTATTACCTTGCAGACTCGCTTAAGATTCAAAGATATTAAAGTCCCGTATGGAAATAAAAGCAAAAGTGAAGGCATAGTGTAATTCAAAGGAGAAAAAAATATTTACTGACTATTTGAATGAAAGGCCTGAAGCATATAAATTTGCTACTCTTTTTGCAACACTTCTAGCTTCACTTTCTTTGCATACCTTCTTTAACGTGATGATTAAAAAGAATTTTGCATTTATTTGGGAAAATGGACGTGTGATAATGCTGTTCCTTACAAAATGCACATTTTAGTTTTTGTGCTTCAGTGACCGAGCCTATATTTAGCATTATTGGTCATTTCATCAAGAGGGGGTCACACACAATAGCCACAGTACATGAAGTCTAGTCTGTAATGCACACGCGTAGTGGGGCCAAAGCACTCTGACCATGCAATAGGTCCAGAGCTCTTGGGAAACATTAGATTATTTTTTTGAGCAACCAGCTACTCTAAATGTCCAGGAAATCAGATTCATCATCTTAGACCAGGACTCTGAACCGTCTTTCAGAGGAAAAGACATCAGTGCTTACACACAAGGAGAGAAAAAGAAGCCCATTAAAAGTAACTAATGTGTGAGTATTTTGGCACCCCATGACAGTAGTCCAGAAAGTATGACCTGCTATTTTAATTCCAGTGCTGATGTTTTCTTGCATGCCAGTGGAGGTTCAGGGAGGCTTTTGTGTATAATTTGCACCATTTCACCTTTATGAAGAGTGAAGAATTTTTTTTTTTTTTTCAATCAGGTTGGCTGGTGTTTTACCATACCTGCACAAGATGAGCACTTCATCTTGTCACGTGTGTTGATATACCTTGGTTTTGCAGCAGGATCAGAACTTACATATGCAGAAAAAGAAAAGCATGAAGACAAAAACTAAAAAAGAGAAGAGAAAAAAAATTTTTTTTAGATAAAGAGATGAGCAAGTAAAATTACAAGGAAAAGATAGAAGTTGATCAGCTTTTAAAGAATTCTCTTTTTTTAAATATTTCAATTTTTATTATTCTTAAAATTTATTGCACCTTTAAGTCTGTGTAGATATCTGTCTAATTTTGCCAGTAGTAATTGTCATCAGTTTGGACATCTAGTCCACCTCATTGTCACCTAGTTGAAACTAGATGATTTTTAAAGGTCCCTTCCAACCCAAACCATTCTGTGATTCTATGACATTAGGAAAATACCTTTGTCTGAATACCAGCTTGACAGATGACAAGGGATGCAATTACGCATACTGTAGATTATCCGTATTGCTTGTAGTCATTTTTCTGACTTGAGAGAAAAAAAAGAGTTTGTTAACAACGGCTCGTTCAAAAGAACAAATGTTGGGATAGTAGCATATGCCTGTATTTCATGTTTGAAGAAATAGCTAGAATATTTATTGATGGCTACTCCAGTTGTGTGTTGGGGGTCAGCGGGAGAAAAGCTGAGAATGGCTACAGTGTAACAAAATGATGCTTCCTATAACCGTCTGTCTCTTTCAGTGTGACGGTGATATGATAAAATAAGTTTGAATAACTTCCAAAGTCACACAACTTGAGGCGCTTCCACAAAGAAGAGAAATAAAATGCGTATGTATGGAGAATGCCTTTAGTTTTGACAAACTTTTCTGTTGTTAAAGGTTAACTGCTGTTCATTTTACTTTTACAACCAGTGATTGACAAGAAACATTTCAGAAATGTAGGTGCAACCAAAGGACTTGAACTTAATCCTTTCTGTAATTCAGGAGCGAAAAAAGCAAGGCCTTGATTCAGGAAAAGAACTGATAGCATTTGTTTCAAGTTAAGCATATCTTTGAGTGCCACTTCTGGCACTCACTTATATTTTCCAGGTTCAACTGTGCAGTTACAATCAAGCAAAAGTTGAAACTCTTTCAGTCATCACTTTTGAGGCTACAGCTGACAGTCAAAATCGTGGTCTTCGGCCCACATGCCTCAAGGGGAATAGTCAGTTTACTTGCCGGTAGTGACTTCCAGAACTGTTATGGATTTAAGAATGAGGATTTTTAAATCCATTTTTTGATAAAATAATTCAAGAACACTTTCTGACTCTGGGTTCTCAAGAGAGGGGAATTGTAAAGTGTGAGTGTGGACCGTAATGGGAGCGATAGGTTTATATTGAGGAGAAAAAGGAAAATCTTGCATTTCTGAGAAACTAGCTATAGTAAATTTCATGCATGATTGTTTGACTTCAGTTTGTCATTATTCTCTGTACACAGAGGTTCCATTTCCATGCACAATATTTAGTTTTTGTGATTTTATTTACTGTGTAACCCCATTTTGTGGTTTTGCTGGCTTGTAAACGTCATTAATTGTGGACATTACAAAACTCAGTCATGTGTCAACAGGCACTCTGTCAAGGTAACAAATTAGCCACTGAAAATTGCATGGAAGTCTGTGGATTTCACTGAAGTTATAGCTATGTCTGACAGCACTGAATCTGGGACACTGTTCCAAAACACTGAAATATTGACATTAAATGTGTTGATGGCTATTGAGTCTATAGCCTTCAAGTAAATCCATCAGACAGGAAGTTATCTTGACCTCATTAGGAGCCCTATCCTGCATCTGTTAATCAAAACTTCATCACTGATGTGCGTGTGCTCAGCATGATGTCCCAGACTGGCAGGATTTTTATATGAAAAACACACCTTGTAGCATAACAAACGTTCCTTCTGAGGATCTGAAGGACACCCCATCAGAAACATACAAAACCGGTTAACCAGTGTGGACCCTTAAGCTATCTCATATTTTTAAACACTAAAGAGCACATGAGGAAAGTGCTTGAACATCTTTATTTACCTGTTACTTTATTAAATTTTCCCTTCCGTTGTCTTGTCAGTGTCTCAGTAAAAATTTTGCTCTTCTAGAGGACCTAAATGAGTGAAACATAAGTGAACAGTAGATACCTATTTTATATCTCAATTGAAATTCTGAAATAGTGGAATATTATATCAGGGAGTAGAGGAAAATACTGTGACAACAAGAATTATGACATTCTTTGAAGGAATTTTAAATTCTTGGAAACTTAAATCAATGTTCATGACTCTGTCTGTCTGAGTGAGAGAGAATTGTCTTCCATACATCTGCTGTTGGGTGTGCTGAACTGAAACTGTCTCAGTCAAGAGAACTGTTAAGAACTACCTGGGAAGCTTCATTTTTCCCAGCTTTTTAATGGTTCCAGAATGTGTATAATTCCTTTCTCCATAAGTGACTTTCATATTTCTAACCACTTGTGTTTACTGAAAATTATTCCTTCTTTTCTAGTCCAATTCTAGTTTGTACACAGATGCTGTGCTGCAGGGCACGCAATTAAGTATCAGAATATACACTAGGTGATTTATTCCTTCTATTAAAGTCAGAATTTTATGCCACTCTAAAAATTTGATTTAGTAGCAGCTCCTACTTCCCCAAATGTCAAATTTTATCCTGTTCTGTCAATGTATTTAGTTAGTGCTTGTGTACAATACTTGCATTTCAATGCATAAAGAGGTGCTACTGCAATTTTAGGATTGGCTATCTAAAATCTCCTTAAAAAATAAAAATGGTCAAAGAACAACACTAATGCCTTGTTTCACCCCCTGTAGACTTACTAATGCTCCATCTTAGAGGTCAAAGGGAGGAAACTCAATTCAAAAAAACTCCTTGAGTGCAGGGACCAGTGCTATTTAAACCTCTTAGTTAAATAAGTGGTGGAGGTAGAGGCTTCAGCGGTACCGTTCTGGTTGCCTCAGAAAGAAGGCAACCTTCCTCACCACCCTGAAGGGGCGTTGGGGTGCCAGTGCCATGCATAATTTTGTTGTCTTTCCAGTTAGATAATTGGACATGAGTGACTACATCTATATTTTTTTACTAAAAGCACAAGGCACGGACAGCAAACACGGAGAGTTCTTTGACTGCATTTTTGAAATAGTTCAAATGTTGCACTGGAATGTTTTTGCCAAAATGAGGAGTTATTATTGCCACAGTGACTCAGATCAAGTTTACACAGTCTCTAGTGTATTGTGAATAGTTAACCTTACAGATAAAAATGTCTGATATATACAGTAATGTGTACTATACTGTGGACATTGACTGTCATCTTTATTTAGCATCAATCTGGAGGGACACAAAAGCTAGCAATAGAAACCTTCTGCAACTTCAATAAATTAAGAAAAAATTAAGTGCACTGGTGATAAAAACCTGCCAATAATAGATCAACTAGCAGGACAGATGTCTGAAGAGTGGAGTGTCTCAATGCAGGACTGGAGAAAATGCTTAAAGCATCTGGTTTTGCTTCACTGGTTTCACAAGCTGGAATGACCTTTTCAATTTAACTTCAGTTTTGCAATTCCAAGTCTGTAGTTCAGTGTGGGCCTGGGTGAGTGCCTGGCTTTTCTTCCTCTTTCTTTCCTTTCTTTGCAGGGTGAGGGGGGATGTCTGCAGATGAAACGTGTTTTCATTATGGCAATAAGATATCTTTCCAATCATTGCTGACAAGATGTAGAAGGATAGAGACTTAGTTTGTGATTTCGTTTTGTGTGTAGCTGAGAGCACTGAGCCAGAGAAGTGCTTTTCTCAGTCATCCTAGAAGGCACGAGCACATTTTCTGCCTCACACAGGCCCACACATGTGCCTCATATACAGGTTGTGTCCACGCATGCCATTGTGCCTTCTGCCTAAATGAAATGGAAATGTAGAGTGAACATAAAAAATATGGGGAAGCAAAAAGAGGGATGATGTACAATAGAAAAAATATGTTGCAAAATTGTGGGGGAAAAAAAGATTATGGCTAATGTGAACAAGAACTAAGATTGCATGTACGAAGTACATTAGGTAAATGAAGAAAAATTAAAAAAATTAATAAATCAATCTTCTGATTAACATTTTCAAGGAAGTCTTGATAGAGTTATCAATTCCTGTTGGTTTTAGACAGTTACAGGCCTAATTACTTTAAGCCTCTTCTGAAGCTAGAGAATTTGATATATCATCTTAGATGCAGATGATTCATTCTCTCATGAGAAAACAATTAAAAATAGTTGTACAAATATGAAGTTCTTAATGTAAAACATGAATGCCTGAGAATGCAAATAAAATTCTAAAATAAATTATAATTAATAAATAATTATATGGTAGGAGGAAGGGATATAAAACAGAAGGCAGATTTGACTTCTGAGGAAAAATCTAGAAATTAAGAGTTTTAAGTCTAAGGAACCAAATATGTTGTTTACTAACAAATATATTGTTAGCAAATACTAAATACACAGCCCAACAAATACTTATTTGTTTTTTATCTACTCTTGATGGACACACATTAATTAGCTTAACTGGGTATTACCAAGTTTTCCATTTAGCTACAGGTTTGTGAAATACTACTGTCTTACTGTTTTAAGTGTTGTGTTTAGTAATAGAGTAGATAATTTTGAGGCAATTTTTATACTGTAATAAAATACTGCATCCTGATTTATGCCTGTATGTTCAGACACATCCTGTGAAAGTTTCTTAAATTTCACAAGTCACATCCAGCTGTTAGTTTTTATTATAGCAAAACATAGTCTAGTCTCCTACAGTATATTCTGTCAACAGTGAATGACTTCCACTTCTTACATTTTTGGTGTAAAACCAAAGCAGTAGTGTGAGTGAGAATTACATATAACTGTCAGTGTAGTGGAACATACTGTAGTGTAGAATGGAATTGTAAATAAGTTAACCATGTGGAAGGAGTGCTGCACAGCCTCTCCCTTCTGCTGCTGCTGTTTTCCGCGGAAACTCCTCCTGGAATTTGCTGTTGCACTTTTGAAATAGCTGCTGTACAATGCACATCATATAAGATGTTTGAGCTGATTTAAATACTTCAGTGAGGTTATGTATTTTGTATGTCAGCATGGAACTTAGATAAATGCCTTTATCCACCATGCCTTAACAAATCCTTCAAAAGACTTGCTGCCTTGTTAATCAACTGAGATTTGAGCCTGGATGGTTAATGTTCTGTAGTCACACAGTATAAGAAGTTGACATCTTTAAAGTGAGTGACTAGTGTTTAATTCAGGATACCTACAACTATGAGTACAGTCTTAAGAAATCACATAAACTCAGTGTATATTCCTAGAAATCTAAATGTATTTTTACAAATATATTAACAACTAAAAGAGTGCCAAGGAGAATCTCCATCTCTATTGGATGCAGGGCACAACAGTGCCACCAAGGATGAGGAGAAGGCTGAGGTACTTAATGCCGCCTTTGCCTCAGTCTTTAATAGTCAGACCAGTTATCCCCAGGGTATTCAGCCTCCTGAGCTGGAAGGCAGTGATGGGAGCGGAATAAACCCCCCATAATCCAGGAGGAAGCAGTTTACGACTTGCTGCTCCACCTGGGCACTCAGAAGTCTATGGGGCCAGATGACATCCACCGAAGAGTACTGAGGGAGCTGATGGAGGAGCTCGCCAAGGCACTCTCCATCATTTATCAGCAGTCCTGGTAAACAGAGGAGATCCCAGATGACTGGAGGCTTGCTGATGTGACACCCACCTACAATAAGGAGGCTCCAGGGAACTACAAGCCAGTCGGCTTGACCTCGGTACTGGAAAGGTTATGGAGCGATACATCTTGGGTGACCTCACCAGCAAGTGCAGGACAAGCAGGGCATCAGGCCCAGCCAGCAAGGCTTCATGAAAGGCAGGTCCTGCCTGACCAACCTGATCTGCTTCTATGACCAGGTGACCCACCTAGTGGATGAGGGAAAGGCTGTGGGTGTTATCTACCTGGACTTTAGCAAAGCCTTTGACACTGTCTCCGTAGCATCCTCTTAGAGAAGCTGGTGGCTCATGGCTTAGACAGGTGTACTCTTCACTGGGTAAAAAACTGGCTGGATGGCCGAACCCAGAGAGTTGTGGTACACGGGGCTAAATCCAGTTGAAGGTCAGTATTG
This sequence comes from Phalacrocorax aristotelis, assembly GCF_949628215.1. Classification (NCBI taxonomy): domain Eukaryota; kingdom Metazoa; phylum Chordata; class Aves; order Suliformes; family Phalacrocoracidae; genus Phalacrocorax; species Phalacrocorax aristotelis. The sequence goes on from NC_134277.1 coordinate 88,274,563, forward strand.
AGCAGTGTTCCCCAGGGCTCAGTGTTGGGGCCAGTCTTGTTTAACATCTTTATCAATGATCTGGTTGAGGGCACTGAGTGCACCCTCAGTAAGTTTGCAGAGGATCCAAGTTGGGCGGGGGTGTTGATCTGCTCAAGGGTAGGAAGGCTCTGCAGAGCGAACTGGACAGGCTGGATCGATGGGCCGAGGTCAACTGCAGGAGGTTTAACAAGGCCAAGTGCTGGGTCCTGCATTTGGTCACAAGAACCCCATGCAACGCTACAGGCTTAGGGAAGAGTGGCTGGAAAGCTGCTCACTGGAAAGTGGAGAAGGACCTGTGAGTGTTGGTTGACAGCCAGCTGAACATGCGCCAGCAGTGTGCCCAGGTGGCCAACAGCATACTGGCTTGTATCAGGAATAGTGTGGCCAGCAGGAGTAAGGAAGTGTTCATGTGGCACTGGTGAGGCTGCACCTTGAATGCTGTGTTCAGTTTTGGGCCTCTCACTACAAGAAGGACATTGAGTTGCTGAAGCATGTCCAGAGAAGGGCAACGAAGCTGGTGAAGGGTCTGGAGAGCAGGTCTTATGAGGAGAGGTTGAGGGAACTGTGGTTGTTTAGCCTGGAGAAGAGGAGGCTGAGAGGAGACCTTCTTGCTCTCTACAACTACCTGAAAGGAGGTTGTAGCGAGGCGGGGGTTGGTCTCTTCTGCCAAGTAACTTGTGAGAGGACGAGAGGAAATGGCCTCAAGCTGTGACAGCAGAGGTTTAGGTTGGCTATTAGGAAAAATGTCTTTCCTGAAAGAGTGGTCAGGCGTTGGAACAGGCTGCCCGGAGAGGCAGTGGATTCACCATCCCTGGAGGCATTTAAAAACCGTGCAGTCATTGCAGTTAGGGGTATGGTTTAGGAAGCATGGTGGTGTTGGGTTGATGGTTGGACTTGATCATCTTAGAGGTCTTTTCTAGCCTTAATGATGGTATGAGATGTCTCAGAACTAAATGCTTAATTAACATAAAATGCCTTGAAACTCTCTTATGTTTGCTAATTCTTCTTCATCTCAGCTTAACTTCCTAGGAGATTTAATTCACTTTTTAAAGATACATTTGTGCTAAGAAAGTAGTATTCTGATATTTATATATGAGAATGTAAAGGCAAATATGTAGTGCATAGGTCATTCAAAGTATAATCAATTGTCTTTTTGTGAATGTTCTTCTATCAGGGTGTCACATACCCATGTTGTTATACTTTTTTTTGAACACGGACATTTGGTCCGATGATGGGCATCTGTTAAAACTAAACGAAGCATTAAGGCCTATAGATGTCTGCCCAATAGTTATCATTAATAACTAGGTAATTTAGCAAATGAATGTGGGCTGTTGCAGTCTTCCATGCTTGTTTTCCTGATGAGAGTAGAACAAGGAGGAAAAGAAGGGATGGAGAACATTCATTTCTGTGTTGTGGATATCAGCTGACAACCCTTTTTAGTGATCTCTGTCACAGAAAGGGTGGACTTGGAATACAAATAAAGCTTGTAATCCTCTGACCCAGGAGGTTGTAGGATATATTGAAATTCTCCATCAAAGAATTAATATAACTTTAAACACTGCATAATTACTCACCTGTGTCAATTGGTGCCATACAAGTACTTGATCTTCAGTGAAGAAATATATGCCCAAAATATATGTAGTAAGCCTAGAGGAAGTGAATGTTTGCAGCTATAATTTGTATTTGTCAATGTAGCATCTGCAAAGAAGTCAAGACATTGAACCGTCATTAAAAATGTAAATGAATTCTTATCTTTTCCAAACACTTGATAGTGGATGAGCTGTGATAAGACTGGCTCTTTGCTACACAGTGCATAAATCTGCAAGCTGTGTCAATGTGAGATGGTTGTCGTAGGATCATTTAGGCTGATGCAAGCGGTAATGCAATTCCCCAAACCTGGACCTCTATTAAGCTGTATACTCTTTCTCATCAGAACTGTCTAGGTCTTTCATGTATTGCTAAACATAATTTCGTTCACTATAATTATTTCTGAGGTGGATGTTATCCCAAGGTTAACTGATGTCTAATAAACAGTAGAAGCATCTCACAAGATCCAGGATGGTGTGTGAATAGTAAAGGGTGAAGTTGCTACTCGTGAATTTCATAAGAAACATGGTTTATTAGAAATTGAAATGGAAGTGTTTTTAAAAGAAAGCTGTTTAATTATAGGTCCACTATAGATAATTATGTATGTGCCCCTTAGAGTTTTAGAAGAAACTGAAGTTTTATGTGATTACAATACCTCTTAATGACATGCAAAGTGTAACAGCTCCTGGCACAGTGGAGGATGACAGAAATTAGAATCTATTATGAGACCTTTCCTCTGCGTAGGTTAGAGCCTAATAATGTTATAAACACAGCTTTAGTTGCATCTAGGAAAGCATACCATTCTGGAGAGTCTTTTAACACCTTCTGTTTAATGGTTATTTCAGGGTTTCATTTCTTCACTGATCAGTCAGGTGATAGATCTGACTTATCAGACTTAGTTCAGCTACTCCTTCTGGACTAAATGTGTAAATCTATTATTTGCTGCATTCTGAATTACATATTGGTTTAGGTTTCACCTGGTATCACCTTGACAAACAATCTTTCTTTAGAGAAATGCTAGCTTCAGACTCTTTGAGTAGATCCTGAGCTTCTGCTTGGGCAGCCTCTTGCTATGGGTTTCTTGTATGTGAAGTGATCAGCTCACTTTCCAGATCCTCAGCAAAAAACAACTGTTCTTGGTGGTACCTTGACAGCTAATTTACATTTAAGGATGCGAGACTGCATTGGACTTACAGAGAGTTGAAGTCTTAGATAAACACAGGTTTTAAGAAGTGAGCTGTGATTTTGTCAAAATCAACATGTTTTTATGATTGTGATATGTCTTTTAATTGTCATCTTTCCTTCTGGTAAATGAAAAGGTCACCTCCATGTGATGCTTTGAGGTCTTCCTGGATAGTCAGAGGACTCTCTCAGCAATACTCTGAGCAGTCTTTTCATCTGAGAAAGTTGTTTTCTGTACAGGGTGTAGCAGTAAGTTGAGACAAACCATATTGGTTGAAAATGCTAATACATCTCTGTTATTAATTTAAATTCCTTTCTGCTCTCCAGGAAGGTGGAGCAGGTAAGAGGAAACAGCCCTTCAGCAATTTTCACCCTAATTGAGAAATGTTCCTGCTTGATTCAAGAGTATCTGACCAGCTGGATATACTTGTTGCATGGACACTCATGGACATTAGTTTGTTAGAAAACAGCCAGCTTGGAGATGAGTCAGTCCACTGGCTCAAATCAGTCCAGGGTCTCAGTTGTGTTTGTCCAATCCTGGCTCTTCCTGGTTGACCCAGAAAACTAATGACTGGAGTCCTGGGTGTGCACAGGGACAGAGCGCTGGTACCCAGCCACAATGCAGGTATAATTTCCTCTTTGATTCACAGTTATAATTTAAGGTCCACAGATTTGGTCACATATATTTTCCTGAAAATGCATATCCTGCACTGGCACTCTAAGGAAGTAGGATAAGACACCTGTAATGCAAAAACATTGAAAATACATAGATATGTTAAAATCATTGCCACATCCATGGCAAACACTTCTATCTGTCCTGGAGCGTGGAGGCACATGTTGCAGTAAAATGGGCCTCATTCACATTCCTGAAAATATTTTCAGTTTCCTCCTTTGAGGTTTTCTTCTTTGGCTTCCAGTTAACAACTTTGCCTGAGACAGGCTCAGATCTTTTTTCAAATGAGGCCCTAGGAGAAAATATGCCATGGGGCCACTATCAAAGAGGGCTGGTACCTAGCCGGTAGAAAGCTTGCTTTTATCCTTATCGCAGCTGTGGATAACATAAGCTCTTAAGCTTAAAGCTCATTCTTAAAGGTGGAGAGCCTGTGGAAACTTGTCTGTAAAAGGTTCCTGTCTGTGGAACTAGATGTTCTAGGAAAATGAACTGACTTCAAATAGTACATTACAATGGGTTAACACTGGAAATTAAAGAAAATATCATCCTTTTGTAACAGACTCTTTCATCTTGGAATTTCTAGGGGCTCATCTTATTGTTCACCTTCATTATAGCTGGAGAACTCACTTCAGAAGTGCAGAGAAAGGGGATAGGGATAAATAGTACAAAATGTACCACTGTCTATTAGCCTTATAATGGTGATGTGAAGGAAAGTGACAAAATTTTGATGGATTTTCCTTTTCTATAGATGTCTCCACAGCAACTGATTTCTTTTTAAGGAAACTTTTGTGGTTAACAGACAGTTAGGAAGAACTGATACTGCCTGGCTTCATTTGAGTCATGGCAGTGGAGGATGCAGAGACTCCAGAGCCTGCACGTGGCCACAGGGTTTACAGAATAGCCAAGGGCTATGTTGAATCCTGGAAGCCATGCTGGGTTTCTAAAATAGGAAATTTTGTAAATTTAAGGGGAGAAATGGGCTGCACTAAGGAAGTTTTGGAGGATAACATTCTGTGTCTTCTATTGCATGTGTTAATCATTTCAATAGCTAAGCCATTATTATTGGCCACTTCACGGACGATAAAAGTACTGCTGTCTTTAAACCTTTAAACTCAAAACTATTGACATTTTTATTTAGGAAGAGCAATATTCCCTCTGAGCTTATATAGGACAAAACCATCATTAACTGAACTTTACACATTGTGCAAGGCAGTCTTAGTTTAAGTACAAGGTGAGAAAACCATGAATGCATCTTAGCAAAGAGCAGTGAGGTAGTACCTGTTGTGAATAAAACAATTGTAAAAGAGATACTCCATTTTATTCTCCCAGTCAACAGTTCTGCCCTCAACCTGTTTATATTTCTCTTTATAAATAAATGTGATTAGTTTCTGAAAATGTCACATGAGTTAGGGGCTGTCCCCATTTTTTGTAATAAAAATAGGAAATAATATCAGTATGATTCCTAAGAAGATCCCCAACAATAAGATATAGCAGAAAAATGAGATTCAGTGAAAGCATTAAGTAATAGTAACTATCAGGCATTCCCATATTGCAGCCTGGAAGTCTTTTGGGATGGTACTGAAAAAAAATGACAGTATTAGATTACAGGTGATTTTTGCATTACCCTTTGGTACAATGTCCCACCCATAAAATGGGCCTTCATGAGTGAAGCTTTGAGAAGCCTTTTCTGAAGAGTTCTAGGGCACATTTCAGTATTGCCTCCTTTGGTTTTCAGGGGAGGAGAACCTGTTATCAGAAGTGCATCATCAGAGCATTATATATTTCTACCTGTTCACATTGCTGGACTGATGGTGTTGGAATGTTTTCCTTTCTAGTGTCTCAGTAACAAGAAAGATGTTTTTAGAGGATCATTATTATTTAGGTGCTATATATTCAACATTGTATGGGTGGTGAGCAACTTGGCAAATTCTACCATCTGGCATATTTTGTAAAGAAAGCGACAGAGTGACAGGACACTGATAATTCCATATTACCACCATCACTCACAATACTGACAATACGTTGCTGCACTGATGAGAGTAGAGGTGTCTCATCAAAAAGTAAGTAGAAAACTTAGTTCCAGGTTATTGTTGGTTCCATCAGATAAACTACCAGGTTAGATATCTTAACTAAAGCAATGCTAGACAAAAGCAATGTCAGAGACTGGTACTATTTAAAAAATTCGTAGTTAAATTGATTATATACTTGTGGAATGTCAATACTACATGAAACACTGTAGTAATTACCATTCTTCTTAATACCATGTCTGTCTGCAGAAAAGTGGTTAATTTATGACCCAAATTTTATTGAAACTGATGAACATAATGCTCTAGAAAGCTACAGAAGAAACTGTCATCCAGAAATGATACTTTATAGCTTGGATAATGTATTCAAATATTTTGATGGTTACATATTGTCATCAACTCCTTATAGTTAGTACAGGATGCTTGCTTTTGGTACTGTGACACCGATGCCATATTATGTGCAAGTTGTCCTTCTGCCTACTTGATATCAAAGAGTAGCTGAGGTTGGAAGGGACCTCTCAAGCGGGGCCACCTAGAGCCACCTGCCATAACAGTGTCCAGGCAGCTCTTGAGTATCTCCGAGGATGGTGACACCACAACCTCTCTGGGCAACCTGTGCCAGTGCTCGGTCACCCTTACAGTAATAAAAGTGTGTCCTGATGTTCACAGAGCACCTCCTGTGTTTCCATTTGTGCCCTTTGGCTCTTGTTGTGTTCCTGGGCACCACTGAAAAGAGCCTGGCTCCATCTTCTTTGCACCCTCCCTTCAGGTATTTACATACATGAATGAGATTCCCCCTGAGCCTTCTCTTCTCCAGGCTGCACAGTTACAGCTCTTGTATCTGGTGAATTCCTTACTACAAGGCTATGCCCTTTGGGTGCCACTTGTTAACTGAAACACTAATTTGCAAGGCAAATGGTGCTTGAATTATATGGTAAAATATTACAACCAGCATATAACATCTTAAAAACCTTTACTCATGGTTTCTTTTAAAATTATTTTAAACAGTTCTCCTAAACAACATTATTTATTTGAGTAGAAAAGCTGATTATGCATTCTTCTTAATGGTCACCTAGAAGTAAAATTTGCATGTTTAATGACATAATACTACAACTGCCACAGCTTATTTGTTTCTCTTGTCATGTTTGTGACTAGTCAATATAGTCTGATCAAGGACTAGTTGTCATTTTTATTATTGGACATTTGGTTCAATAATATTTGGGAAGTAGGCTCAGAATGGTATATTTCACGGGTGCTTGGTTCCATTGCAAATTTTCACGTTTTAAGTAGTTAAGGAAACTTTGGACTTAAGGATCCTTTTTTATTTTGGACATGTCAGGTCCAAACCTCAGCTGAGTAGGTACATGTATCCATTCAGCCTTAAGTACGAGTTTCTTCATGTAAAGGCAATCTTTACTTACATCCACATAGATAAAAAAGCTGGGATCTTGGAGGAAAAAAAGATGAATGACTGACTTTGTGCACCAATTGAATTGTTTGAATGTACCAATATTTATATACAATACAGGATTTCCTGGTATTAAGATAAAGAGTTTTGATCAGCTAAGTTTGGACTGTGTACTAAAGTTTTTGGGTTTGTTTCCATGCAGATCAGTAGCAGAGCATTCCTCTTCTACTCCTATGGTACCTGACATATCAATTGCTAGACAACTTTTGCAGCGACAGGCAGTATGTCTTAGTTTGATCAATGGTAGATTTTAAATTCTGTTAATCACGTTTGGGTGGTGGTGTTTTTTTCCTTTCTGTGTTTTGGCTTCTCTGTTTTCTCCTTTTCTTCCCTTACTACATACAGAGGGACTCCAGTACCAGAGTGCTTACCTGCATCGCATATGTCCAAATCTAAAGGCAGCAGAGGAGTCATAGCTACCCGTGCAGAAACAAAGCAGTAGTAAGCTGTGACAGAGTTGTATTATAAATTGCAATTCGTTACTTGGGTGTCACGCTACATCAGATAACTGATAATCTGATGCCTTTCCCATCCTGTACCTGCACCCTAGGTTACAAAGAACTGAGCTGCCAAATAGCTGCTGTAAAAAGAGCTAGATGTGGGTATTCAGTGGAAAGAATATGTTTCATTATTACCTTTCCACCCTGTACTCCATTTAATCACTTGTGACAATTGCCCTTTATGTCCTGCAGTTCTTCCCATTTTGCACGCAGTTTAAGTCCTGCATCTGAAATGGAATAACCCCATCCAACAGTGCGGGGCGGGGGCTGCTTGGGTAGAAAGCAGCTCAGGGGACCTGGTGGACAGCAAGTGGGACATGAGCCAGCAGGGACAGAATGAAAGGCAATGGACACAAACTGCAGCACGGGCAGTTCTGATTAGGTATTAGGACATTTTTTATTTTTACCACAAGAGTGATCAGGTTTGGGAACAGGTGCATGGTTTGCTTGTGGAATCTCTGCCCTCAGACATACTGAATCCTCAACCCTGAGCAACCTGATCTAATTGGACCTGCTCTGAGTGGAGAGTTGGGCTCAATGATCTCCAGAGGTCCTTTCCAAACTTAATGTCTCTATAGTTGCATGGTAAGCAAGGGAGAGCTCCCCAAAGGTAACAGAAGGTAGCTTATGAAGCACCTTCATTTAATTTTTGAAGTTGGAATAACGAATGATATTTTTTCTTTCCTGTATATCATTTTTGAACTAAATGAAGAAATCAGACCTAAATTAGATAAATTTTTCAGGAAGTGCTTTTGAATTTTGTGACTTGCAGGATTTGTATGTCCAATGGATTTGCTCTTGAAAACATTTTAACCAAGTTTTTAAGACAGACCAGTGACTGAATCAGGTTTTAGATTTACAACTAAGGACATCTGGGAGGCCTGAGGTGTAGGAAGAAAATACTCAAGTATTTTATGTACACAAGTTCTGTTTCTTTGGAGTGTCTTAAAAAGCAATTTAGACTGGATGATTTTATGGGTCTCAAAACTTTATATCCAAGCAAAAGCTTAGGTGAACAGGGCCATGGCAATAAGCATCTATTTTAAGAATATTAGGAGTGGTAATTCCCAAGAGAGACAGTATGTGGGTGTCTGTTGCACCATGATTTATTATATTTTTCCCATGGAAGGAAATACAATACTACCCTTGTTTGCATATCAAGGGGGTTGAAATCTAGAAAGAAGGAAAAGACAGGGCTCTGATTTTGATGGTTTATTGGCAAGTTTTGCCTTTTGGATTCTGCCAGAAGGAAGGACCCAACATTTGTGCCGTATTGATCAAATTGATTTTTGTTCCTCCAGTGTAACAAGGCAAGTAATTTGCTTATATATTCTTGTATATATAAATAAATTTTGTGTCTGTATATCTGTATATCATGTATGTATATGTATAACAAATATAAATGTAATGAAAAAGAATCTGAATCCCAGCAGAAATCTTCCCTGCAGGATTTACCTGCTTTTAGGCTTAGAATTTAACAGATAACATCCTAAATATTCTCTGTGACATTTTCCTTTTGTCTACTCCAAATGTGATCTTTTTTTCCAGGAAGTAAAACTACCCCAAAGTCAAGAAGAGAGAGGGTAAAAAAACCCTGCCACTGTATAAATGTCTCCTGTATGGCCAATAGGGAGGCATGAGCTTAATCTGTAGGAGTAGCCCCATTTACTGAAATATTCACAAGTTACCCTTTCACGTCCTGTAATTTGGACATTGCTGAACAGTGTCTTGTGGCATTCTTTTCTGCAGGGTTTTTTTTTAAATATGTGACAAATACACTGTGTGTGTACTACAGCTGAAAACAACCAAGAGATGGCAGCACTGCTTTTCATATTCTGTGTACACAGTCTGCACTAAGTGGTACATCTGTCAATAATACTATTGAACTTTTTCTTTCGTGCATAGTACACACTTTCACCACTCAGTGAATAGGTCTTTCTTAACAAAAGACCTATTAAAATTAGCAGCCTTGCTGCTAATGGAAATTGTCTTTTACCACTGCAAATTTGCATAACGCTGTATCATCTCTGCAGCAGGAAAAGCCTCGCAGACGTAGGAACTCCAGTGAATATTTAAATGCCACAGGGCTGCTTTGATCAGTGTGACTCACTACATAATTTACTTTGCTGCCCTGCAATTATTTCTATTCAATTTTTTACTCTAGAAAACACTTTTTTTCCTCACCAGGAAAGGTATTTTAGAATATAAGACACTGAACTGCCCATGTCTAGTGGTTTCCTTACCAGGGGTTTTAAATGCCTTCTACCGTTCTGAAATGAACATTAATCACTTTAATCCAAAGAAAACCCCAGGGGGTCATAGCCATCAAAGAATTATTAACATTGTCAAGAGATTGTTAGCATTTTTAATAATTGTCCATGGGCTGTATAAAATCACTTTGTTTCTTACACTGTAATGCTCATGTTGTATCACTATGCCTGAACAAAGACTCAAAAATTCTTAATTAACTAATTTTCTTTTCTTACTGTATTTTTAAGTGATATTTTTTAGCAAGTAATAGACATCTGGAAAGGATGACAGAGTGAAAATGAGGTAATTCAAACTACAAATGAAGTATTTGAATATTAAATGAAATAGGTTGTGATACAGCATGAGGTTTGATATTTTGCATATAAATGTGAGCATTTTTTGTCTTATATTTAAGGAAGTCAATAACATGTATATGGCCACAGTGTCAAAATTTCTTTTTACGGATTTGGTCATGTTGTAAAGCAGGAAAATTTAGCTTGATTCTCCTAGAATCAAAATCCATTTCTAGCAAACTGACTTTCAGATCACCTCTTACTGTCATTTCGCAAGAAAAACAACCAACCAATATGCTGCTTGATTTTGAGTTTTGGGGGTTGCTGTTAATTCTTTAGCACATTCACTTTTGCCAAGATGGACTACGTATGACTTCTCATTCTGAGTGACATTATGAGTATTGCGTATCCATGTACGCCTAAACGTTCAGAAAACAAGGCGAAAGTTCATGGGCCTGAGCCTTGTTTTTTCGTGTTATTTGACAAAACACCTTGCCGTGTCTTTGCTACGAAATAAGTATTGTAATGAGAAAAATATGTCTATTTCTGGCATTATTGATCTTTCAGTACTCACCTAACTTGGTCTTACAACACTGCTGCTGAGTAAAATAGACCATCATTATTTTAAAATAAGCACTTAGGCTTTTTTCTACACGGAAAATATATAATCCAAATGATTAGCCATATTCAGAATTAGGGTCTCGTTATTTCAACATTTCTCTTTGCGACTGCCGTGGAAGTGGCTGTCACCAGGCAGCTCCTACAGCCAAATTTCACCAAACTGCACACTGATAATTCTAAAGAGTGGAAAATGTTTCTTCAGATGCAGAAATGGTCACTCCAGGAAGTCTTCTTTACAGAGCTGAGATCGTTAGGAGATAACCAGGGGCTAGACGGGTGGTGAGAATGCAGCAGAACATTTCTGGGAGTCTCGCCCAAGCCCATGGAGATGCCACCGCAGGGGTGCTTGCAGATGCGCCTACTGTTGCCACTCAGACAGCGACTGGCCATCCTCTATGCAAGATCTGGGTCTCTGTGTGTGTGTGCCCAAAGCAAAACATCTTACTTAATAAGTTTTGGGTTGTTTTGCAAATAACTGTTCAATAGCATCTGTGCCTTACATCGTTACTGATACATTCATTGACACAAACTCTGAAGGGGCATGTTGCCCATGAGCTTCTTGAAGGCTTGGCTTTGCAGTGATGGCGGCACAAAGGTGGTGGATAAGGGCTGATTTCAAGCTTACAAGTTGCTGGACCAAGCAGGGCAGTTAGGGGGCACGGGGTTAGCCCCAGCCCCAGGCACCGGGCACCTCTCTGGGGATGGGGCAGGCCGAGACCAGGCTGGGACGTGGACCAGTGGGTGGACCGAGCTTGGCAGGACCCATGGCCGGGCAGGGCTGTGGGGAGATGGAGACCAGCCCTGCTGTGGGATACTGGGGCAGGGCCTGGCAGCCCCAGGGGGCTGCAGTGGGTTCGCGGGCCCTGGGGAGGGTGGGGGGAGCCCCAAGAGAGACTGGGCATGGACAGTCAGGGCCTGTTCTGGTCCTGACATGTCTGGGCAGCTCATAAATTGACCAACCATGATAACCGAAGACTTTATTAGCAGCATCTAGTGGAAAAAAAAAAAGCAGCTGCAAGCAGATACTACGGGCATTGCAATAAAATGTTAGTACACCTTAGACATATTTTCAAAAACTGAAGCAGAAACTGAAGGAAGAGCCTTTGTTATACAATCAGTATCGATAAGTGGCAACACTAAGGAAGGGTCACCATGGCTTAACACTGCTGTAGGTGTATGTGGAAAGTCCAGTAGAGTAAAATCACAGGGATTTCAGTAGGGAGGCCAACTGAAATGAGCAAGTCTTGTTTCCTTATTGACCACCACCTGAGTTTTCTCCACTCAAAAAGGCCAAAATGTGAAAAAAAGAATTGTTGGCAACTGGGCTGAAATGATGCTGGCTTTCCCTACAGTTTATTCTTGGTGTTTCCCTTCCCTCTTTTGTGAATGGGAGGGTGTCATCATTAATGAATTAGAAGCCTCAGGAGAATTTGAACTTTTTGTAGGACTTCACAGTTCAACAGACTTTCAAAGGTGAAGACAGGTGGGAGAACACTGGAAGGTGTTCACCTGAATGATAGTTAACAGACCTGTCTAGAGGCTAGGCCAGGGACAGAGACATCCATTCTGTTATTGGCTGAGTTTTAAATGTATTCAGACCCTACAGTAACAAGAGCTTTATGACAGTAATACTTTATTTTAACTTCACCACAAAGCCTAAAAGTTTTTCAGAGCTTCACTAACTTGAAAATGGCATCTCAGTTTCTTCATAAACTTCAAGAGTTCAAAGGATTTCACTATGAGTATGGGTCTTGATATAAACCAAATCAGACAAAATAATAATAATAGTTAAGGCCTCAGTTGTTATTTTAATTCATTATGTATTCATAGTAGGCTCATCCACTATTGCTAACTAAGCAGAAAATGCAGCCACTTTTAATAAGTAAGGAATGTATTTGAGCAACTTAATTGGCAAATGACTTGAAACCAAGACCTGAAAGCATAAAATTCATCAAACCAAGATTGGTAAAAGGTACAACAAAATAGTTTGTGTTCTCTGGTGGAAAAATAACTAGTGAAACAAAATCCTGAATAATCTTTAATGGGACTTGAAGTATGTCCAACAAACCAACAAAGTCTTTCACAACAGAGATGTGCAGTCATGCAATAAAGGAATTTAAATAGCATTGCAAAAAGTATTCCAAGTATAACAGTAAAAGTTAACTCAGGAATTTAATTCAGATTTGGATTAATAAGAAAGCATTCTTTTAACAGAAAGTCTGCAAACTTAATTGCAGATGAAGGAAAAGGAAATTCCAATAAGCAAATTCACATTGTAAATACTACAGTGTAAAGTTTTTAGGTTTTTAAGCTAAATTTCTTAGTCTCTTTATAGGCAGTAGGATTCAATTCTAACATTCATACTCCCCTCCTCCCCCCCCCAAAAAATGATAAACCACTACAAAATTATATTTGAGCAAAATATCTACCTTTTTCATTTTTCTCTGTCTGATATGAAGTGATGATGGATTGTCAAAAACAGCATATGAAAGCAGTCAGGAAAAGACATTTAAAGTAAAAGCTCTCCAGCCTTAAAAAACAAGTCTTTTGATTTTCCTAAGTATTCAGAGTAGTAGTTTGCAAATAAATTACAAAATACTAGTACAATTATGAAAAACCCTACTGTCTTTCCACATATAAACAAGCTGAATATAGAAGAAAATACTGTATATACTGTCAGTCTAGCAGTCTTGAAGAAAACAGTTGAAAATACATACTGCAGAGAACCTCTATATGGGGTATGCTTCCAAAGAAAGAAGCAATAGATTAAATAGATTTGGTTTTAAAGAAGTGTTTCAGATGGCAAAATCTTTCATTAATATGCTTAAGGAAATCTCAGATGAAAAAGAATGGGTCTTACTTAAGCTGCTATAGCATTAGAACAGGTTGGGACACCGGCAGTTGCTGCTACACTGATTCAGAAAGTACTGCCTCTATCATGCTGCTGGCGCCTGGAGGTGTTTTATCTGACACCAGGGAGTTTCTTGCAAAGGACACCTATTCATGGGAAACAGAATGAAGGAGAGTTGTGAAACCTCATCGGCATCCCACTGTGTGAGCTTCCCAAGTAGGATACAATTGAATTTTGGATGCTCACAACTCACTGGCAGGCTGCACTATTCAATCAAGTAGCAGACTTTAGGCAAAGTGAAATAACTTGAAGGATTAAGTATTGAGAGCTCTGTGTTTGGTATATGTATTGATATATATTTGAATTTAACTTCTAAATATATGTGGGCATATTGTAGGGTAGTGAGAAAAGAATCTTAAAAGGGACTAAAAGCAGCCAATACAGAAGTAGAGCTACACAGTTCACTGTTTAGTTGCCTTGGCATTAGGAAAAAGAATCAAGATATTTGGCCTGCAGACAACCCTTAAAAATTTGTATGATCTTGGGGAAACAGAAATCAAGTTAAGGTGTATTTCACAATCAAAAGACAGGCTCAAGTCCAGACTTCAACAACTCCTGCATTTTTAAAATGGAAAATGAAAACCTATTTTTCTAAGAAGTGTGCCTTCATCAAAGTAAACATAATAAAACTTCAGCAAAATTGGTAATGCAAACCTTTCATGTACAAGTAAAATAAATTGAATTCTAAATTAATGACCCTTTCTCAGTGGTCTGAATCATAGCATGACGTTTACACACAAGAAAAAGTGCTATATTCAAATATTAGGCCACATGACAAATCCATGTTGCTTGGTTTCCATTTTAGGAAGCATATTTACCCAGATTATGTGGGCTGCATACAAAAAGTAGTTTCACTGTGAGAAGCAAAAATCCTCCTTAACACTTTTCTCTGTCAGTAGCAATAACCTCAGGGTTGCAGTTGTCTAAATATCTACGTTGGTAATTTGTTATTTAGATTCTCTGGTTTTCTGTAGCTGGCTTAGCAGGTGACCTCAGATTTAAAATCTCTGGAGCAGGGACCATACATTTATATGTGAATGAACAGTGGGGATTTGATCTTGGCTGGAGCTGCAGGCTATGACTGCGATGTAAATGTCAAATCATAATAGAGTAAGCCCAGGCAATTTCTCTTAGAAATAAAACTTGCTGCTTTCAAATGTCACTAGGCTAAAGAAACTTCAACACAAACAAATGCTGATGTCAGTGGAAAATACATTTATCAACAATGTAGCTTCAATGTAAGTTATTTAATTGTAAGGCATATTAAAATTTTATTAATTCAGTTACGCTGCATTCTTCACTCTAGCAGGACCATGCCATTTGAGAGGAAAAAGCTTAATGGATGCCTATGGAATTGCCATACTTCCCTTCTCTCTCTCGGGCACTCTTTGCAATTTTTGGTCAGGCATAGTCTATAAATAAATAAACAAACAAAGAAACCCCATAGCAACATCTCTAAACATAATCTTGCATATTAAATCAACCATAGTGCACACTTTCTTTTTAGAGAGGACAAGTTCTCAAATGTCTTCTACATCATTGGTGTGATTTCTGGTTCATCTTCCCTGACTGCAAATTCAGAAAAAAGTTGTGTCACCTTTATGAGAAACGATAATAAGCTGGAAAGATTTTATCAGTTGTTTCAACTCCTTGGAGCTACTCACCCAGAATCTCTAATAGCTATGGTGCAGTTTAATTATAAAACATAAATCTGAGTAGTCCAGTCTCAGTGAGTGAATGGAAAGAACTCTATATGTAAGATCTT
The DNA here is from genome assembly GCF_949628215.1 of Phalacrocorax aristotelis. Lineage (NCBI taxonomy): Eukaryota > Metazoa > Chordata > Aves > Suliformes > Phalacrocoracidae > Phalacrocorax > Phalacrocorax aristotelis. Next base: position 88,289,858 of record NC_134277.1, read on the forward strand.
GTTCATTTTTCTTGTAGGCAGCCTTTTACTCCTGGAGTATACCTTTTATTTTTAGGCAATTTAATTTGTTGCTGTAGTTGGAAGAAGTCATCATCCTCTCTCTTGCAGCTCTAGGGCTTGTTTGCAGAACAAAATTAAGAATTGAAATGTGGATTATACTAGGACTATGAAGAGAAAATTATACATGAAATGAAGTATAGAAGTATATATTTGAGTCAATACATGGGAATAGTTTTGTTTTCTGGATCATAGAATCATAGAATCATTAAGGTTGGAAAAGACCTCTAAGATGATCAAGTCCAACCATCAGCCCAACACCACCATGCCTCCTAAACCATACCCCTAACTGCAATGTCTGCACGGTTTTTAAATGCCTCCAGGGATGGTGACTCCACCGCCTCTCTGGGCAGCCTGTTCCAACGCCTGACCACTCTTTCAGTAATGACATTTTTCCTAATAGCCAACCTAAACCTCCGCTGTCACAGCTTGAGGCCATTTCCTCTCTTCCTCTCACAAGTTACTTGGCAGAAGAGACCAACACCCACCTCCCTACAACCTCCTTTCAGGTAGTTGTAAAGAGCGATAAGGTCTCCCCATATGTATGTATACAGTCACTCTCCTCAGTGGTGTCCCATAAATGGTTAATGTTTGAGTTTCGTAGCAAATAACTGCATAAAAATTAGATACTGATAATTTGGAATCACAGGCACAAAGTCCATTTATCTAAGTTAAATAGCTGCCATGATTAAAGGGAAAGAATTGAGAGAAAAATATGGCAAGTCACGAAGTCTTACAGAGTACAAAAGAAAAAGATGTGCTATGATTTTCTTACCTTTAGGTAGACTTGCATATTTTGAAAAGTTTTGTCATGAATCAGTGAAAGAAAGTTGAGGCCTTTAGTCCTGAGCTGATGCATGCTGGGTTCAGGGGCTAATGTCCTACACCTGCTTTATTCTTCATGTTAAAATGGGTGAAGTTGGTTGCCTGCACACTTTCGTGGATTCCCCAGCAGCAGTACTTCAATAAGCATTGCTGTCGCTCCCTACAACCTTTGAAGTGGACAAGCTGGATCCTGAGGCAGGACTTCGTAGGTGTGTCTGCTGTTATAGTTTGTTCCATGCATGTTTGTGAGGAAAGGGAAAAGTTAACATGAGGAAGCACACCTCTGCCAAGTTAAGGCTTTTCTGTAGTTCTCTCTGCTTCTTCCTAGCTTACAAAAGGCTTTGTCTCAATAGCTTTGAATTAATTCTGTGTGGTGTGCGATGTCTTACGTCTGCTCTGATTCATCTATGAAGCTTTAGCAAAGAGGAAAAATAATTGTATGCAGGTTCTTGGTGTTCTATCTAGCAGCATTTTACTAGCATATATGTCACTGAATGTGACTTGTAGAATCATGATAGGCCTTGAAAATATGCAGTTACATGCTCATATGCGCATATATTACTTAGATGTAGCAGTCAGCATCAAGCTATGTAGATCTCAGTTGTATAATATAAAAGAGGTATTCATATATATATATAGCCATCACATATAGTTCATCTCCTTAGTGTAAGAAAAAAAGGTAGACCACTGTGTAAGAAATTTATCCACAAACAACTAATTCTGCAAAAATACTGTGTTATTTTTTAGTCTGAAACTCCTAAGCTATTTTTTCTCGTCACTTGGCTTTCGAATTGACAAAGCAGCTGCCAGGGGTTCTCCTGCACTGCATTCATCTTCAGTTTCACTAGGGGATGCAGGAAATGCTGACCTGCATAAGGCTGTGTTGGTTCAATAAGTTATGTTTGTGTTTTGGCGTAGCAGGAAGATTCTGAGGGGAGAGCCTGGAATGGAGATGCAATCCAAGTCAGAACTGAAGAGTTTTACAGGAGTAACTGGTAGGCTGCAGGTTCATTTGCAACATGGTATGTCCATATAAAGATGTAACCCATGTCTAGGACAGGCTGAAGGTGATTACTGAAATGCTACCATCCAGCTAGGGAATGAGCTGGTCAAAGATTTGAGGCTGTAGCTGGGTGTGAAGCCTCTGCACATTTTCCCAAAGCTTTGAAGGTTGCAGCCTGTAACCACACTTTTCCTCTGAGACCTTCCTTATGCCATCTGACCAAAAGAGCTGCCTCGCCAGTGCATGTACTATTGTGAAGTTGCAATGTATAACGCTGCTTGTCTTGCTGGACAGTTTACATTCTCTTGCTGCTCTGAAAAGAAGACAGAAAGGGAAAACAAAACCAAAAACAAACCTCACATGGCTGGTTTTAATCTCTCAAAAGGAAATTTCTTCTTGATCTGTATTGCTTTAGGTAATTTCCACTTTTTAATTTGATGTCATTGAACTGGAGTAGTGGGGCTCGGGGAGGCACTGTTGATCTGTTCACTATGGAAATAAAATGGGCTACTCCCAAGTGAGATTGGATAATCCATAATCCAATTTACCTCTACTAAGGAAAGTTCATTGGTGACTCTCTGAAGGACTGTGTCCTTATCTGAGGGCAGTGGCTTCAAATCCTGTATCTGGCCACAAGTGTGAATGCTACCTAAAAAACTACTTAGTTCTAGGGTTAGGAAGGTTGGTTAAATAAAAATAATAATAATAAAAAGAAATTTATCAATTTCAGAGGAAGAAAGTTACGTAAAATGAAGATAGAGGAAACAATAGGTTTACAGAAAGGGGAGAGGGCACAGATATGCTTTACAATAATTGAGAGAACTGTAAGAACTGAAATAATTAACTAGAATTCAGAAAACCAGTATCAATGCCTCTACAATCAAACTACCAGGATATCCTGCAAGTTTCAAAATCCACAAGTTGTTATACAGTGAAAGAGATGTTCTCTCCTTCCTATAATTTATGTGCAAACAGTGAAACATTTTAATGCAACTTTTTTAAAGGGGTGGTGTATGTGGGAAATCCTACTGATTGTAATAGTTACTGGTACAAATAATACAATATGTTGATTTGAGTGAAGTAATTGTTAACCTCAATCGATATAGTACTAGTAAAGTTCCTTACCAGATGACCTGATACCTTTATGATTAGTAGTCACTTCCTCGGGGTATTGTATTCCAGTGTCTCGAACCTATTTGTAAACTGAGCAACAAGTGCTCCTTCTCTTCTTATTCAGCAAGTTATTTGCCATAGGTGAAAAAATAATACATGGACTTGCTATTCAGTCTGGTTTTTTACCTGTTAGCAAATATATCACAGTTTATAATAATTATGATCTGTGATGTATCAATCACAGATGATCAGTAACTGTGATCATGGTTAGTGATGTACTTAGTTCCCAAAATAAAATGTTCCTGTGTCAGAAAATTACAGATGACTGTTCTTATTTCACTAAGCAAGTGGAGTGCATTTACCCCTGCTAGCTTCCCTCAAGATTAATGCATTTCATCCTCAACCTACTTTAAAATTAGTTCTGGGGCTTCAATAATTTGCAGTAACTAAGTTCTTAGGTTTTTCATTGGCTTTTACTTATCCAAGTGTGATGTAGTCTTAAATCTTGATTTGCTGACTAGCATTAGTTCCTCTTCCAAATCAATTAGCACAGAAAGTCCCTCATTCCTAATCTGCATTTACTTTAAACAGTTTTCTGTTCAATGTAAAAAAGCTAATCAAAGATTTGAACCTTGCCGCAAATTATTTTCCTTAGAATTTTACTATTTAAATTTGATTCTAAGGGCTGACATATCTTAGATGGTCTTCATGTTAATCGATATCTGATATACTTTTGTTCTGATCTAAAAGCTCTGTCAGTGAAGTCACCCAGGCGGCAGCAGAAGCTCTCTTGGCAATTTTAACATTCATTTACTGGGAGTGCTACCAGGAACACGAAGTTTCTGTGAAAAAAAAGTAGTGGTAGTGGTGATGGTGGTGCAGGACTTGAAGAAGGGCTTGTGTGCCATCTGTTCTAATAAATTACCTCTCCTCTCAAAGCGTGCCTTGCTTGAATGCAGAAAAGTAGACGTTGTGCTAGGATCTGAATGGTTTAGAGGATGAGGTTTAGGTCAAAGATTGTCATAAAACCTGACCTCCTGCTGACTTTCAGCGTGAATCTTCATGTCTCTTACATACGCTAATACATGACTGCAAGGCATGTTTACTCACTTTGGACATGATTTCTTAAGCTTCCTGAAATAATTCTGCTTTCCATCCATACGTACGTGGTACATTCTCCTTAGCCGGGTACATCATTTGGTACATAATAACAGTAAGACATCTCCATAAATAATTTTCTTCTTACACACAATACTCCTGCAGCTTAGCTGTACAGTTAGCAGGACTCTTAAGTAGCAGAATACAGTATTCATCTGAGTAATGCCTTTAAAAAACTGTAGAACCCCAATGCTCTTTTCTTCTCTCCCTCTGCAATTATGAACATGTGTTTAAAATTGATGTCACCTCGTCTGGAGCTTAAACATGATCTGAATTTCAGTGATTGTAAGCTGGCTCCCATGGCCTCATGTTTCATACATGCGCTTCCAACCGTTTTTCTCCAAGCCACGCTTCTTGCAGCTTTTTTGCATTCTCAGCTTGTGTTCTTTTCCTTACTCTTATTTCCCAGGCTGTGACTCCTGTTAATACGGTGACGGAAATGTCAGGCTAATTATATGTGAGAATAGGTAATAGTTTAGAAAAGAAGAGGGGAAAACAGTTACACCACAACAGAAGAGCGTACCACTGTAAGGTTTGCCAACTCTCCTTTGCTGAAGTGAATTATATTATTTCACTTTTTGAGACAAGCATTGACATCTGTCAGTAAAATGTATAAAGGAAGGTGTTTATGGTTCCTAATTTTCCCTTCTATGAGCAGTAGTATCTTTACAACTGGGAAAGGAATCTCCATTCCAGAAAGGATGAAAGTGGGTAAGAGTGAACACTGCGTATTCATGTTCATGCCTGTAGATGTTCCTTTCCTGAGTAGAAGAGACCACAGCATAGCAAATGTTACAAAATCTATGCTGCCAAATATTTATCCAGTTGGAAATTACTTTGCTTCTCTAATAAAAATGTTGCTCTGGGCTTAAGATACAGTTGTCACCTATTCAAGGGAATGTCTTTGAATAAGCCAAGAAACCTGAGGTTGAGATCTGTTGTGTCTGGATGCTATCCTTCAGAGCCAAAAGAGGTGCCCTAGCAGGTCTAATTTTCTGCTTCTTAAGTCCAAGGACAGCAGGTGATGACTGAGCAAGTGCTTGAAATATTTTGGGGGGAACAGTGGCTTTCCAGGAGAAGAAGGTACAAGAATGCTAGGCTACTGTCCCGTTAGAAGGGATAGGAACTGATAAATATCAATCAAACTTTCTATCCATGGTCTGTCTTTCTGAGAGAAATAGTAGAAACATTTATTTTTTTTTGTAACCCCTTCTCTTTTGAAGTGTGGTAAGCTGGGAACTTATTTAGTGAGGTGAATTAAGTTGGCATTATTTTAATATTAATAATGCAAGCCAGTTTTAACAATCCTGCTTGATGGTCCTATAAATACAGCTGTATCTAAAACATAGAAATTATCGGAGAAAAACATGCTTGTTTCTCAATTAAATATAGTACTCAATTTTAGCTTTAAAATAATTAAAATATTTTCTTCTTCATTTATTGTGTAGGAAGGTGCATTTTTCAGGTGTTGAAAATGATGAAAGAAGTCCTGTCTTCTATATACAGTACCATATTGGACCATTCTCTTACATTGTTCTGTTTTGTAAATCAGTGAGAAGCAGATGGTACAATTATACCCCTTTACAATTAAAATGTTTAAATATAAAGAATACTACTAAAACAACAATATTGGCCTTGTGGTGTTAATTCCCAGATTTGGTACAACAGTTTAAAATGAATTATAAATGTAGGGCTAAGTCCAAGGTCTAAGACTTCCGAGATAGGGACGGATGCAAGAAAGTGTATCCCAAGTTCAGCTAGGGAATAGAAGGTAATATATGCTTATGGGTATTTTTTGCTCTTTATATCACAGGTCCAGTTTTTTTCCTCCAGAACTTATGTACAGAAAGACATAAAATGGATCCTTTGAAGTGAAGTTGTTGTTGTCTGCAGTTAGTTAAAAATAGGCCTAAAATACAGCTGGCTGATTTTTTCTCATTACCAAAACAAAAAAACATTTCCTCTGCCAAGTCACTTGGAAGTTATACATGAATTCTAATGTATCTTTCTTCTCTCTTTTTAAAAAACTGCCATCTTTAACCAAGCAACTGAGTCTTAGTTATTACTTACTAGTTAAGCACTGGTTAATAGTCTTAACTTTTCTACCTGTTTATCTAAGAGAACACATATATAGCAACTTTCAGTTTTTATAACAAACATAGAAGTGACAGCAGCGTTACTAATTGCTTTAAGGTTTGCATTACTTCAGATTGGGGTAAAATGAAGCATCATTTAGGCAGAAATAATATAGCTAAGCATCAGGTGAATGCATAGTATAAAGCACTAAAGAGGAATCAAATATTCATTATATACATTCAACCATCTGTAATCACAAATGTATTCAACAGGAGATTTTAAAGTTCTGAGCACTTTTTAATCCTGTGTTCCAAGTGCAGGACCTTTGGGTATTCATGTACTGAAGGCTAAGATCACAGTGCATCTTATTTATGCTTTAGAAAGAAAAAGAAATACTTTAGCCTTCTTACAATTGCCACGGTTTTCAAGATTTTAAATCTCAGTAACATTGCTACCACCGTAGAAAATCAAGTAAAAGTGGTACAGGCCTACCTGTAAAGAATTTTAGATAGAAAAGGAATGAGTTATCCAAAATATGCATAACACCAAAATACTGTTTTGGAGTAATTGAGGCAAATGCACTGGCTTTCCCCAGAGTTTCCTTTAACATAAGTCAGATGACCGTTCTTCGGATGGCTAACCGCTGTATTTACACAGAACCTTAAAAACGGTAAGCACACAAGTCTGAGACAGTATCTGTGGTTCCTGATTGTATAGTGGTCATGAAGGTAAGTGTAATGTTGAATAACTTATAGTATAAAGCAAAATAAAAGTTTTGGTTCTTTTTCCATTTTGCTTCTTGAAATACCTCTAAGGAATGATCTGTTTATTTTGTGCTGCCTAGCTGCCAAGGACTTACCTGTCTTCTTTTCCTGTGTTGAAAATTTGTGCAAATCTCTCTTCTGACATCTGTTAGCTGAGAGTCAAATCCTATGGCTTTGATAAAAACTTTGAGGATAAGTGGAATTTTAGCTCAGTAAAACCGGCGTTTTCGTTTTAAGATTTGTCATGATATGCTTGAGGGATATTAAAAGAGATTCTTTGTAATACTCAGTTTCCAGAAAAATAGTGTAAGTCCAGCTCAGGATAAGTTGTTATACTGAAGCCATGTAGCCAAATATTTTTAAGGCCATCATAATAGTAATGATGGCAACCTATCTTTTGGACAACCGTGGAAAGATTCACAGCTTTTAGTGTGTTTACATTTGATTGCAACTCATTTTCATGTTGATACCTTTAATTTCATGTGTGAAGGGTCTGCAAGCTTATCTCTGGCATTTGTGGTTTGGGCAGATAGAGGCACAGAGCAGTGGCATTAGCAGATGTCTCTCTCAGACATCTGCTGAGTGTCCTTGGTTGGAAAAACTCCTTGTCTGGAGTTTTTGTTGAGTGCGCTGAGCCACGACGAGTGTAAGTGCTGCTTACTATGGACATAACTTGTCTTTAATTTACTGTGGCTGTGATCTAAACCACATGAGGCTGAGAGCTTCTCAGTGTGATCTGAAACAGTCAGCATACTGAATGGGGCATCACCTGAATTCACAGCATATTAGAATGCAGCTGTACACATCTAGTCACATTTTAGGTCCATCACTGCAAGCTTCAGGAGGTCAATTCTGTCTACCCGAGGTACGCTGGCCTAAATCTTTTTCTGTATATTAAAAAATGTACCAGATATCTTCCACCCATCTCCAAAGGCCACCAGAAAAGGTGTTCAATGCTCGAGGTAGAAAATGTCTTACAGCCAATTCCAATTCATTTCCCCAATCTGCTAGGAAAATTTTCTAATGACCAGACATATAAATTATTTTTGCTGAGATTTATGTTTATACTTCCTGTGATGGCTGTTCTACTATACACAGAACTGAAGATTCGTTAGAGTGGAAAGAGGTCAAGGACCATTATTCTGACAGCTGGTGAGGTACCTGTATTCCCATCTGTGCTTCCAGGACTGTTTCTGTACTGTGATTTCAAGGACTGAAACCACATTAAAATGTACATTTGAAACACATTTAAAATATAAAGCTTCCCCACCCCCCTTATGGCCATCCCCATGTTTGCTAAAAGTGAAATTTTATTTGGGTAAGCAAATATATTAATATAAATGGAAAGATGTCTTAATTGTCATTGCTCTGATCCCTGGTAAAAGAAAACAGTGGGTCTTTTGTTGTGGGAAGATGAGAGTATGGTTTGTGTAACTGGAATTGTTGTTAGAGGTTACTGCCTCTCTGAAGGTTGTTCAATAGAGTGGCACAGTGAGGTGAAAGTTTCTAGCCTCCATCCAGGGTGCCATCAAGTAAAGGCAGTATTCTCAACTCAGGATGATGTCTCTTACAGAATGTGAAGTAGTTTTACTGTGCAAAATATTAATATCCTAAAATAGTTGTTAGGATTTTAACCACTTTTTATCTATCAAATGTGGTGATTTTTTTTAAAGTAACAGGCTTTCTGTTCAAAAGTTTTGTGTTTTTTCTTTTAATCGTCAGGCATGGATCTGTGGGTGTGGTCTTTCTTACACATCACTGCTAGTGTGCTGGTGGCAATGCACAAATGCCAGACTTGAGGTCATGTGTTTTGGGGATATTCTCCAAGTGGCATTTGTGGCCCTTGGACAAAAAAAAAAAAAAAAGTAGTTGTTACTTAGACAAACACATCTTTTATTGAAGTCCCGGAAGGCACAGAGGCATGCCCATTACCCACTAGTGTACCTAGCCTTGCATGGGTTGTGAGAATAAAGTAACCAAGAAATTATTTTAGTTGCTCAACAGAGCAGACCCAGAATGAATATAAGGCTTATGAGGAGGAATGGTAATTTTGGTCTCCCCCAGCTTCTCCTAAAACGAGAAGAGGACAAACGAGGAAGTTAGTAGTTACTCTAACAGAAAGAACATCACAGAGAAGAATGCTTATGTGACAGCACACAAATCTCAAGCATGAAAAAGAAATTCAAAGCCTGCAAAATATTAAGCATTAGCATTTGAGCCAGATGTCTTAAGATTAATTATCCTTATGAATCCTGTTTTTAAGGTTTTACAAGCTAAGTCTACAGTTTTCGTACAGTTAACAGTTCTAGTTCAGTGCATTCAGTCTAGTGGTTACATACGGTTAGCCTGATCCTACAGAAGAAAATCACACATTCCAAATAAAAGACCAAATGCCTTGAAGTAGATCACTTGGAGATAAACAGTATTAAAATGGAAGCACATCTGCCAAGTATCAGTTGTCAAAGCCCTGCAGCTATCTGAAACCAATCAAGTGTTAGAATAATCCCTTGTAGCGCACTTCATCTTTAAGTCTTTGTAATCATCCAGCCAATTTCATGAGCTACATGGAAGAGCATACGTATGTGTTTGTGATTATAATAATGCTTTAAGTGAAATCAGAACTAAATAGACACTTAATCTGCAGCTATGAATTTTAGCCCCTTATTTGATTATTATTTCCTGATTTCCCATTAATTCATAATTTTCTGTGGCAGCTAAAAACATTTATTCATTCTGTATCAGCTGGGAATTAAGAAAACTTGAAGTAAATAGTCTAAACCTCTTATGCAAGCGCGTACAAGACCTAAATGATTCCAACATATGCATTGTTGCACTTTTGTCCTTTAAAAATATTTGTATAAGATTCTTTGCAAAGGGATAGGACAAGCTGTTTGCTAAGGTCCAAAGTCTAATTTTCAGCTTATCCAGTTGTCAGCTCAGATATCTGCTGTAGTTTGTGGAGCAGGTTGGCTAACAGGACTTGTGACCCCATGGGGGACCCACGCTGCAGCAGTCTGTTCCTGAAGAACAGCACCCCGTGGAAGGGACCCACACTGGAGCAGTTTGTGAAGAACTGGAGCCTGTGGGTAGAACCCACATTGGATTATTTCATGGAGGACTGTCTCGTGTGGGAGGGACCCCAGGGGGAAGAGTGTGAGGAGTCCTCCCACTGAGGAGGAAGGAGCGGCAGAGACAACATGGGATGAACTGACCCCAGCCCCCAGCCCCCTGTGCCACACAGAGGGAGGAGACAGAAATCGGGAGTGAAGCTGTGCCCAGGAAGAAGGAAGGGGTGAGGGGAAGGTGTTTTAAGCTTCGGTTTTATTTCTCATTACCCTACTCTTGATTTGTTAGGTAATAAATTAAATTAATTTTCCCCATGTCAAATCTGTTTCGCCTATGACGGTAATTGGTGAGTGGTCTCTTCCTGTCCTTATCTCAACCATGAGCCTTCTGTTATATTTTCCTCTCCCCTGTCCAGCTGAGGAGGGGAGTGAGAGAGCAGTTCTGGTGGGCACCTGGCATCCAGCCAGGGTCAACCCACCACATAGGTCTAGCTCGTTTGGGCGTTTGTAGAGCACTTCAGCACTATGCTGTACAAACTAATTGCCATTCTTATGCAACTAGTTGGTCTCACAGACCGAGTTTCAAGCTGTAGGATTTTCAAGTGGGGCAGAATTCTGATGGTGGAGGAGGTGCAGGAGAGAAGTTGAATGTGAATTCTAGGCCATGTCCGTCAGAACATCATAGATGCTACCGAAGTTCAAGAATGTACTTACTAAGTATCAGTGGCTAAAATTGTATCTAACCTTTGCCTTTGGTTTTCTGGTTTTCTTTATAATCACAAAACTCTGTGCATGGATAGACTGTTTTCCTGGATACTCACTGGGTGCAGTCTTTAAAAGTTTCATGGACAGAAATGACCCTTTAAGTGTTCGCATCTGACCTCTCACTTATCTTAAGTCTGTATTTGAGTAACACGTGTTTACCTCAATCTAATTTTCAGAGAAAGGCAAACTCTTGGTTTATAGGCATTAAGGAATGGAGAGTCTATTAGTGCCCTCGGTAGTCTGTAGCTCTAGTGGTTAGCTACCTTCATGAATATTTATGTCAGATTTTCAAAGGAAGAGTTTGCTATTGTAATGCTTTCCTGTTATGCTTTCTGTGCTAGAAGAAAACCCTAATCCCTTGACTGGGAGAAGTAGTGTCATACATATTGTAATCAGACAACCTCTCAATCTTCTTGATTAACTGATCAAACTAAGCCTTTTAATCATACAGGTCATACAGAGGCATTTTCATCAGTTTAATCTGTATTATTCTTCACTTTCTTCTCCGGTTCTTTTAATGACCCCTTTTGAATTCGGTGTCTGTAAGCAATATTTAAATATCAAGAATATTTTTGAGACACTTCTACCAAAATAGAATTTTCTCCAGTATTTTTTATTCTCTTTTTATGTCCAAGGTTTTTATATTAGCTCTTCCTGCCACCACACATCACTCACAACTAGCTAGATGTTTAACCGTGATACCTAAAATCCTCTGTCACTGTTTTTCCGAGATACGTTCTCCATTATGCAGGAATGACCAGCATTCCTTATTGTTTGATGAATTATTCTTCTTTTGGCTGTAATAAAATACATTTATACCTATGAAAGTAATCACAATCAGTCTTTCTACTTTTTCCCCTTGTACCTAACAATTTTGCCAATTCCAGTCATCAGCAAGCTTTATAAAGTCATTATAATGCTTAGTTCCAGCTCATCAATGAAAATGTTAGCTATCCCATGAACTGTCTCCATTTGCTAGTGAAGATGCCAGCCATTTCTCTATATGTGCTGCCCTATTTTTTAACTGAAAATATTAATCAAGATGGCATTGTGGAGGCTGTATCTACCTTTACGTCTAAAAAAATGAAACTTCAGGTCTAAGAAGGCCATCAAATGAGTTTGATAATACCTATTCTTGGTAAAGTTCTATTGACTGACATTTGGGACCAGCTCTAGCTTGGGCAATGCAAACAGAACATCTCTTAATAGATCCATCAATAGTTTCAGCAAATGGAAGAACAATAAGGTAGACTAAAGCAAAAATTGTAAAAATCTTTCATCTAGACTTGCTCTGTCTTCTCAGTGTGAGGAGAGCACAGACATCTTAGTCTGCTGTTGTTTCTCCTGGCTGTTGTATAACCCCACAACAGAGTTTAAGGTTCAACAGCTGTTAATCAGGCATGATTTACTTCAGAATTTATGCTTAGAATAATATACACTTTTTTTTTTTTTTGCCAGAACTTACTAAAGCGATTTGCAGTTTGAACAAAGAGATGGTCTAATAACTAGACTACAAGTAATGTGAACAAAGTAGCTACATAGTCTAAAGCCTGAAGAGGCAGGGAGAAACTTCAGAGTTTGTTGAGTTGTACCAATAACTGGTTCTTCATTTTAGATTCCAAGTATACATGGATGAAGCATGAGCTGGGTTGTAAGTTTTGTTGAGATTGTATTTTGTAGAATATTACATGCTAAGGAAACATCCAGTCATTATGTTTACAGTTGTTGTGTCTTAATAGGATACACGCTTTTACATAAGTTACTAATTAGACTGTATGGCTTAAATTTCATTGTGAATCTTTACATTTTCTAAGTGTAAATCGTGTAAGAGATTAACCTTGAGCTTTTTTGAAGTCCATTGAGGCAGCAGGGTTTGAGATCACGAGCAAATGAACCAGTATTGGAATTACTGCAACTGCCCTTCATATGCTGTAGCTTTGTATGATGTCGCATTGTCTATCCATTGTAAATAATTCACCATTCTTTGTAAAAGATCCTGGAATAAATTAGTCCATTAATTGAATAACGAGTTTCCTGTATTAAATATTCCTCTTTCCATTAAAAATTCCAGTCTTCTCTTTTTCATTATTCAAACTATTAAATAGTTTGACCTGTATGATATATTAGATTCTCACATTTGAATCAAAGCAGTGTGAAGATTGCTTTTCAGTTGAGACAAGCCTGTTTCTATAGCTTGTAATATGCCTGCAGGGGCGCATGATGTTCAAATGTTGGTGACAGTATCAAGTTCTGAGGGGAAGGGAGGCCAGCTTCACCTTTTTTTTTAAACTACCAGACACAGTATTAGGCAACCATACTTTCTATACCATGTTCGACAAAGGGACACAGGAGTAAGTTCATCAATTCCTACAACCTGGAATACTGTTCACTGGTTGACTGAGTTACACTTGAGGATCAGTTGTGAAGGGGTCACAGATCTAGGCAGGCTCTCCTCACTTGACAGCCCTGTTCAGGAGTTCAGCTAAGGAGATGTAGGTGGGAGCCATATGGCTTGGATTACCACACAGCGTATAATCTAGACATGAAAGGGTACAGGGACTTCTCTGGAAGGCTGCTGTTAGGGTGCCTGATCCCCCCAAACAGTAAACACAAAAGTATGCATATTTTTGCCAAGTCTGTAAGTGATATTGTATTTGACATTGAGAGAAACAGTTGTTACAGTCATTTATAATAAAGCCAAGACCTTTTTGTTTTTGCTTTTTCAATGAAATTCTTTCTTCTATCATCAAAAAAATAGCATCACAATCTTGTTGATTTAACAAGATACGGTACCATTCTTTTTGTTTATGTGAAATTGTCCAAAATACTTAAGGAACTGGGAGCATGTAGATCATGCTAGTGTCCATGTTATCGCTCTAGCAAAAGCACAATATGAAAATTAAAGTATTTCTACATGCATATAGTTCACATTGGTGGGAACTCTACATGTAATCACTTCCATTTCTCCTGGTGAATGTGTTCTTAAGGAAAAAACAATACAGCATCACAGAACTTTGCGATATTCAATGGTGATTAACCTGATTAAGTTAGATAGTACTCACAATAAGTAATTTTAAAATATATAATATTCAGAGATATGAGCAAGGAGAAAACAGGCTTTTCATCTGAACAACATAGCTTCTACCCTTCAGTATGTGCTTACTGTTGGCCTTTGCCTTTGTAAAACAGAATGTAGTTTCTTTTAAATGCAAATTTTCTGACTTTTCTGAGTGAGACATACAGTGGTAATGTATCTCACCATTCCTTAGCTTTAAGGAAACACTTTTGAACACTGGCAGGGCTTGGCTTCTTCGCTTCAAAATTTTGATCCACCAAAGTGTGGCTTGTTACTTCTTCTAGGAGCTTGTTCTCTCTAGCTGATAGGGGAGTTCAAGAATCCCACCCTGTCCAAAGTTGCCTGTTAAAACATTAAATTCCAATATAAATTTCTTAGCTTAATCTTTTAATCCAGAATTACACCCAAGGAGAGACATGAGTTCTGTGGAGCAAGTAAAATGTGATAGTTTCATCTAACGAATATGTTATAGATTTTTGCAGTTGGAGCTTAAGAAACACTGGGTAGTAAGTAATGTTATCCAGAAAAATATTCCCCTAATATTTTCATTTAAAAAACCAAAATCCTTCAAGCTATGTATATGTATTCTCAACCTGATTATGCAGTTTGAATTTTTTAGCCAAAATTCTCTTTGGCCTACTCGTAATGATTATTCTGTAAAATGCCTTCAGTTGTTTCTTTTTTTTTTAATTCAATAACCGATTGTAATATTTAATATCTATAGATATCTGCAGAAAAAGCTGTTTTTTTCTGTCAAGTTCACTCTGGAGGCACTTATTCCATCCTTATTGTTTTTCTTCCTTGCAATATTGCCAACATCATTACTAAACATTTATGTACAGCTGTGCATGCACTGTCATAATGATTTGACAGTATTTTGCAAGTGAGAGAAACTTGGTATCTGCATCTTCAGTAGCTTTATCCTGACTTCTGATAAATGGCTTTCTACCAGCAATACTTATTATGTACCACTCAGATTTTAGCCTTTGTTATTTGATGCAGCTACAAAACTGGAAATTTCCATATATAACATTTGCTCTAATTGCCTCTGGTTTGTCTTAATACATCACAACTATCCAGAAGCAACAGAAATATATTGACTTCATGAAGAGGATATTAAGTATAGGAAAGACTAAAACCCTGAATATTCAGGTACCATTTGGTAGGGTTGCTTATTTTCAAGAATATACTCTAGTATGTCTTGTAATAGAGATAGAGAACATCTCCAGGCCTGCCTTGTGCTGAACTAAGACTGATAAACAAGGTGTCTTTCTTTATTTATTATTCTTTTTGTCTGTGGAGAAATTGAACTAAAACTACCCACTCAATTCTGATCCACAGACCAGCTAGCTGAGGAGGCAGCCTTTCCAATTTGGATTCCAATTTAGACAATAAAATGAGGTCCTCATCCTGTCATCTGCCTGTGCCCTGCTGAGTGCTCTAGAAGAACACAGGTATTAAAAAATCAGGTAGTTTTAGGGAAGGAGTAATCATGGTAGGTATTTATTCTGTTCTGAGATTCAGAACCTAATAATGGAATATTTTTATTGTTTTAAATGATAAGCAAGTTTCTCTCATGGTTGTAAATTTTTTATTTTCTGTCCTGACATAACTCAAAAAAGGTGCTATTTAGTAGCACCTACTGTTTGGATGAGAAAGGAGTGCTGGTGCCGCACTTTTCAGGAAAGAAAAGATTTCTAATAGTACAAGTGTCAGATAATGATTATTTTAACTTAAATCAACATTTGCAGAAAATTTTGACAAGGTTTTTGTTTTCTGTGTATATCTGATTTGAACAGATTATTTTTTAATACATCACAAAAATCTGTAATTTAAAAATAGTGGGCTGTGTAGGGATTAGAATCATCATCATCTTTTTTTGGTTTTTTTTTTTTTACTTTTCAGGGTAGAGAGTGGAGACCATCTGTCTATTAATTTTTCCCTAAGTTCCAACTGTAATTATTTTGTAGTATTACATAGGTTCATGTTTAAGTATTCCACTTCTATGAAATATTTTATTTTTGATAGATCTCAGGCTATGCTAAAATATCTTTTCCCAACTCAGTTTGGACTGAATGTTAACCTGTAGCTCATGGCTTATATGTTTTTCCTGCTTGGCCAAGGTGCATCCTCACTTTAAAGAAGTCTTCCTTATCTGTTTTCTGTACACGTCTCAATTTAAATATTTGCAGAATGCAGTTAGCACAAAATTGACATTTATCATAAGACTGTTCTTGAAATATAAGATTTACTGAGCAATTTAGTTGTGGGAGGAACCCAGCTTTCATCCTGGATGCATGATGTTCTGAAAATAGAAATGGTATTTCCGATGCTTGCTTATGATCCGGCTAAGTTGATATATGCTGGCAAGGTTTTTTGGGAGCTGCAAACGTTTCTTATTTTCAGGATGTCTTCTTAGTTTGAAATAATATCTCCCTTTCTTCCAGCTGACCATGAGATGATGAGGGGCAATCACCCTTTTGAGTTCTGAAACACAAAAGAACCCGAGTTCCAGGACAGTGTGGTTCTGTTCAGGTTCTTTTTTAAGGTTTGCTTGGGGTTGGATTTTATTTTGCAAATGTGAACACCACTTTCTGTCTTCTGAAAAATGTGTCGATGTTGTCTTCCAAATATTTTTAATTTGAAAACTAATGATACAAAGTCTCCTTAATTAGGTCTCTGATTGTGATAGCAAACAGCAAGGCAGCAAGCAGAAGGGATGGGACATTATTGTGGAAAAATATAGTAGCTAAGATGGAAAATAAGAAGATTTGTGGTTTTTGGAGCATGTAGCTTTGCATAAATAAGACAAAGTTAGATATGAGCAGCTTACTGACAGATGAATAAAATACATAGTTACAAAACTATATACTTATAAATAAGTGGCTAACAATTATTTAAATAGTTTATTAAAGGTATCAGTAGTATTTTAAAAGAAGATATACCATTGTATTTGTAGCAAAGTTAGAGTCTTGTTTCAGAAAGGCTTATAAGGTACATGACATCTTTTCCTTGTATGCAACCAAGTAGTAGATCAAAACGAAGCCATATGTCATTAAGTAGTCAGAGAGTGCCATACCTGCCGGTAGCTTCCCTGTATCCTCATGGCAAGTGCAGTTTTGTGCATTAACTCCTTGTGATGTTTAGCTACATACATATGTTGGCAGAGACAAATAGCACTTCAGCTTCAGCCAGGGGAAAATGGGACAGGTGGGATTTGCAAACTTTGCAGACTACTTGAACAAGTAATGGGGAACCATGCGTCTTCACTGCATGCTGAGGGGCACGTGCTGGGGAACCAAGAACTGAACCAGGCCTAGGCTTCACAGTCACCAGGTGTGGTCTCACGAGCGCTGAGCAGAGGGGAAAGATCACCTCCCTAAGCGCACTGGCCGTGCCTTTCCTAATGCAGCCCAGGGTGCTGTTGGCCACCTTCTACTGCAAGGGCATACTGCTGGCTTATGTTGCACTTATCCAATAGGACCCCCAGGTCCTTCTCTGCAAAGCTGCTTTCTGGCTGGTTAGACCCCAGCCTGTGCTGGTGCATGGGGTTGTTCTTCCCCGTGGCACACCCCTTGCTGAACTTTATGAGGTCTCTGTGAGCCCATTTCTTCAGTCTGTTGAGGTCTCTCTGAATGGCAGCACAAGCCTCTGGTCTCTCAAACACTTTTCACAAATTTTGTATCGTCTGTAAACTTGCTGAGGCTGCACTGTCCTATTGATGATCCTAGAGGTCTTCTCCAACCTTAATGATTCTATGATCATCTACGTAATTAAATTATGATGGTCAAAATGCTCATATCCACACTGATACTAATCCATGTGGTATTTTAACCCAGCTGCCTTTCCTTTGAATTGATGAGAGAGGGGATAGACGTTAGGGGATAGATGTGCTGCAGACAAACAACTGAAGACCACTTCTGAATTTCACCTAGTTAGACAAGGGGATTCAGAACAGCAGTTTGGATGTAAAGGATATTGGACTTCGAAACTTAGGTGAGACTAGTTATGAATACATATATAAATGAGGATTTTCAGATGTAAGACCTCATTGTGACTTCATTTTGAGCACCAAATGTATTCATTTTCAGTCTATCTCACTGGAAAGGAAATAATCTCAAGCATGTGTTTCTGGTTTTCACTATATGCCCCTTCTACCTCACACACATAACCTCTCCTAAATTTACTAGTATCTGTGTTTGATTCTGAAGTGAAGTATGTGGCTCATTCTGTTTAAATGTTTTTATATGCATTGCTTTAGAGAAATTTTAGGAAATACATCTTTAATTTACTTCTGCTGTACTTAAGCTATATTTCACACATGTCTATACATAATAGTTCACAGTTTCAGAGTTCATACTTAATGGACAATAAAAGCCTATTAAATAACCATCTTGGTTATTTTGGTCAAGAATATTCATGTATTGGTTATTTGTTTAAGTAGGCTCTGTTTAAATGTTTCTGTAGTTTGGTTCAGACTACAAAGGTCTTGGCCATAATATTACTGACAGCTGTGGATCCAGTAATCCATTTGTATAAAAATCAAAGTGTTCCTCACAACCTTAAAGCTGGAAATCAATAAAATAGTAGACTAGATTTTAAACCTGGAAGTCAGAGAAAGAGAGAATAAAATGTTTATGACTGGAATATTTATGAGATTAAATTAATTTTGAATATGAGTCAAACTGTGATGTGTGGAGTGATGGTAGCTTCAGAAATAAAATTAAAAAAAAAAAAAAGGCAACCAAAAACTCTCTTAGCTACTGATCGAGCCATATTCTAGGCCTATAGAATTATTCAAATATTTTTCTGCTGTAAAACTCTGTAGAACTTGCTACATAGATTTGGGCAGTTTGTGGGGAAAATAGTTGTGTGTTAGGTTTATTAGCCCGTGACTTCCATAGCCCAGTAGCTGCTGGTATATATAGCATGAGTGGGACCCGCAAAGCATGCTGACCCTTGCTAGTGTATTTGCCTGAGAAGTTGATAGGAGTTCGTACTGGTAAGGCCAGCACTATTATTTGGCACTCCAGTGAAGGGCATTTTACCCACATTCAGTTCATCACTGAACAGGAAGGAAATGAAAATGCATTGAATTAAGCGTGATAGGCTCAGAAGAGTGTTTGCAGTAGTGCAGTAGCTGTGCTGTGGTCACCCTTGGCTGATGGCTCCACTTTGCTGGCAGAGAAGCCCACTGTTGCAGTTCTCCAGCACAGCTCTCTTCTGCGAGCTGCGACGAAATGCTGCCACAGAGAAGCTATGACAGTTTTTCTGCAGGGCTGCTGGTGGAGAACAGGGACCTCTCCGTTTCTCCGATGGTGACTTGTTAGATCTTCATACTCCCCAGAAGCACATCATTATGAGAGTGTCAGAATAGCTCTCATGGATCTTGACCTTAGTTCTGCCTTTGTTTGATTCAGACTTACCTCTCTGTGCCGTAGGCATGTGTATAAACCTGAATTAGTCACATACTTCCATGTGTCTCTACAATATGCTGTCAGCAAGGCCATGCAATAAAGTCATATTGTAATCAATTCCCTCTGATATGTGGTGACTCTTTTACCACATAAAACAAAGATGGTTAGATGACAAATAACAGCATATGCTGCAAAAAGATCTTTCTTTTGAAAGATATTTTCATAATGTATGATTTTGCTTTCATTTTGACACAGTAAGTTAAGATGCAGACCCAGGTAATGTACACTGCAGTGGAGCAATATGGAGTCTGACAGTGGAAACTGGGGGGTTCCTGCCAGGGGCAGGTAAGCTACAAAATAAGGTTGGGGCAATCGGGGATATGGGGAGAAAGAAGAGTGAATTCAGGGCAGGTATAATCCACATCATGGTAGGGCATGGCTTTCTACAGACTCATTTTCAAGTGGTCACTGCTTTCATAAAATAATAGGGCAGATGTCACAAATTCGTTTGTGTAAACAGATAAGCTTGAGCCCTGTGGAAGAAAGTGACAATACCAAAATAAGTGCGCAGTCAGCAGCCCCCATGAAGTTGAATTTGCCATAAACAGTAACTATGTTGAGAGCCCTGTAGCAAGTAATAGACTGGCAAGGAAATATTTTGGGTTTTTTTCTCTTTTACAGAGTCTGTGGTTATTCTTTGCTCTAACATAAACTTACAAAGGGCTTGAAGGAAAAAGGGGAAGGAGGCCGGCTCCTGTCAGATAGCCGTTCACTTTAGATAATGCCCCATTTGTTCTTGGCAGGTTGTTCTTCTGCAGCTCTGAGAAAGGTTGCCCTATCTGTCACATGCATAGCTTGTGTCAGAGCTCTAAAGAGTGAATTGGAGTGAAGGTAGGCTTGTTGTCGAGTTTTGGCTGCTTTTCAAGTGGTGCCACATATGTCTTGTTGCCCTCTGCTGAAGAGGAAATTAAAACAATCCTTTCCTTTCAAATATATTGCCAAAAACATAATTCAACCCTAAGAAGATGGTATCATGGGCTGCCCCTTCTCCTGTCCCAGCAATTCTAGGTTCATAGAATCATCAAATCATAGAATCATTAAGGTTGGAAAAGGCCCTTAAGGTCATCGAGTCCAACCGCTAACCTATCACTGCCAAGTCCACCACTAAACCATATCCTCAAGCACCATGTCTACCCTTCTTTTAAATGCCTCCAGGGATGGAGACTCCACCACCTCCCTGGGCAGCCTGTTCCAATGCCTGACAACCCTTTCGATGATGAAGTTTTTCCTAATATCCAACCTAAACTTCCCCCGGCGCAGCTTGAGGCCATTTCCTCTCGTCCTATTGCTTGTTACCTGGGAGAAGAGACCGACCCCTGCCTCGCTACAACCTCCTTTCAGGTAGCTGTAGAGAGCGATAAGGTCTCCCCTCAGCCTCCTCTTCTCCAGCCTAAACAACCCCAGCTCCCTCAGCCGCTCCTCTTAAGACTTGTTCTCTCCAGACCCTTCACCAGCTTCCTTGCCCTTCTCTGGACACGCTCCAGCAGCTCAATGTCCTTCTTGTACTGAGGGGACCAAAACTGAACACAGTACTCAAGGTGCGGCCTCACCAGTGCCGAGTACAGGGGCACTGTCACCTCCCTGCTCCTGCTGGCCACACTATTCCTGATACAAGCCAGGATGCTGTTGGCCGCCTTGGCCGCCTGAGCACACAGCTGGCTCATATTCAGCTGGCTGCCAACCAACACCCCCAGGTCCTTTTCCTCCAGGCAGCTCTCCAGCCACTCCTCCCCAAGCCTGTAGCATTGCATGGGGTTGTTGTGACCCAAGTGCAGGACCCGGCACTTGGCCTTGTTGAATCTCATACCGTTGGCTCCAGCCCAACGATCCAGCCTGTCCAGGTCCCTCTGTAGGGCCTTCCTGCCCTCCACCAGATCGACACTTCCACCCAATTTGTTGTCGTCTACAAACTTACTGAGGGTGCACTCAATCCCCTCATCCAGATCATCAGGGAAGATACTGAACAGGACCAGCCCCAACACTGAGCCCTGGGGAACACCACTCATGCCTGGCCGCCAACTGGATTTGACTCCATTCACCACCACTCTCTGGGCTCGGCCGTCCAGCCAGTTTTTTAACCCAGCGCAGAGTGCACTTGTCCAAGCCGTGAGCAGCCAGCTTCTCCAGGAGAATGATGTGGGCAACAGTGTCAAAGGCCTTATTAAAGTCCAAGTAGACAGTGTCCACAGCCTTCCCCTCATCCACTAAGTGGGTCACCTTATCATAGAAGGAGACCAGGTTAGTGAGGCAGGACCTCCCTTTCATAAACCCATGCTGGCTGAGCCCGATCCCCTGGGTGTCCCACATGTGCTGCATAATGGCATTCAAGATGATCTGCTCCATGACCTTTCCTGGCACCGAGGTCAGGCTGACAGCCCTGTAGTTCCCCAGATCCTCCTTCCGACCCTTCTTGTAGAGGGGTGTCACATTCGCTAGTTTCCAGTCATCTGGGACCTCCCGGGTTGACCAGGACTGCTGATACATGATGGACAGTGGCTTGGTGAGCTCCTCTGACAGCTCCCTCAGTATCCTCGGGTGGATCCCATCCAGCCCCATGGACTTGTGAACATCCAGGTGAAGGAGCAGGTTATATGTTCACAGTTTAGAAGTAATAGAGTTACATTTCCCTTCTCTTTTTCCTGTCTGAAATGCAACTCCAGGCTGGATTTTAAATGCAGCCAGGCTTCTTACACGTAATGTCCTGGTGAGGAGGACACCAGCATTAATGTGGAGCACGCTGTACAAACCAGAACAAGCCACCTGTTTTTTCCAATTTGCCTTGGCCAGGGGAAGTTTAAGTTGGACATTAGAAAAAACTTCTTCACCGAAAGGGTTGTCAGGCATTGGAACAGGCTGCCCAGGGAGGTGGTGGAGTCTCCATCCCTGGAGGCATTTAAAAGAAGGGTAGACATGGTGCTTGAGGATATGGTTTAGTGGTGGACTTGGCAGTGATAGGTTAGCAGTTGGACTCGATGACCTTAAGGGCCTTTTCCAGCCTTAATGATTCTATGATTCTGTGATTCTAAGTTTACAGAAGTTAAATTTATGTATCTAATTTAATTACTGGCATGCTGAAAACATACCTGCTTCATATATTTGGAATCAAGTTCCTTAATAAATCACCATTTTTAATGTCATGTTTTATGGACAACCTTACTTGCATAGTAATCTACCTTCTTCAGCTCCTACTGATTTGAGTAAAATCTGAACCGCTTAGGAAGAAATGAAAGAATCCATGAATTGCTTGAGATAAATGCATTTATCCACTGGATAGATAGCGTTTAGGATTCCAGTGTGCTTGGTCTCGTCACAGGTTCTGTTAATGCTTTTTGTAACAGGCAAAAGATGGGAGAAAGAGATAATAGTCCTAAAAAAAGGAAAGAAAAAGATCTAACACCACCACACACACACCCCCCAAACCAACTCATGTTAAAGGTTTTTGTAAAGATAGGACTTCTAGTACAGGTGCAGTTAGCAGCAAAATTTCAGTTCTGTCAGAAGACCCTATTGTTTTGGGTTAGGGTGGACAGGAATGAACTAGGCAGTCAGGCCACCATTTTTACAAACACCATCTGCTGTAGGAGAGTTTTCCTCATGCAGATTTGCTGAGAAATACTTCTTGATCCTTCTCCCCTAGTACTGCTGATATGCTCACTCATGTGCTTGGGTGTTTCTGGATTCCCCCCAGCACTGGACCAGCTTGCCCTGTTGTTAAGGCAGGCGAGGGTGCTGGCAGTCATGCTGAGGTCACCTCTTGTCAGTGTCTCCAGCTCCGTGCTCTGCAGCTGCCCGGCACCGACGTGGTGTACAGAGGAGTCAGTGCTGGAGCCGTACCTGTGTTCCTGTGCAGGCTACTTTTCTTTTTCTTTTTTTAATTATACATTAATTCTTCAAAGCACTTCTGCTATTGTAAAGCAGATTTTGTATTGTAGTGCACGTGAGTGTTGAGGAGACAGTTTTTCCTTGTAATATGGAAACATTAAAGGTGTTTTGGGCTCACAGCGCTGCAGAAGAGCATGTTTTCAAATTTAATCAGTCAGTAGTGAAAAAAATAACTTAAGAAAAAATAGGACAGAAAACTTTTATCCACTACTAGTGTGCATCACCTAAACTTCACATGCAATTTGCGAAAAATAGTATTTATTTTTAGAAACAGGTCTTTATAAATAGCTGCGAGATATTAACATCATGATAATTAAAATGTGGCCAGAATTATTTGAATGTTTATAATTGCCATATTTTGTTTCAGCTTCTTAAATATATATATAACATTCGATTTAATAGAAAAGATTCATACAAAGAGATAGGATCTGCAAGTACTTAAACGGATCAATGTTATGTGTATGCACCTATAAGTATGTATACAAACATAGATAGATAGATAGATATGTGCATAGATGAAGAGCTGCTTTCTCCGAGACTAGAGGCAGTTATTTTCATTGAAGCTTGGAATCTGGAATTAAAAGTAATTTTATTTGTCATCTTGGAGGATTAAAATATGCTGCAATGTGGAAATGGAACGTGCATATACTGTGGTGCTTACGGAAACAAATAGCTCTGTTTCTAATAGAGCTTTGTGTCTATTCTTTGCTATCCTGTACTTTTTTTCCCTTTCAATTACAATGTTTCCATGTTGAATAAAAGCCTAATAAATATACTGGGCCAAATAATGTTTTAACTTACTGTTTTATGCATGTAGGGGTGATTATAGTAAACCTTGGTTTCCTCAATGTCTCTCCATTTGACTAGCCATATTATTGGCAGTACATTTTGGAGTATTAAAGATCATTAAAAACCTATTTATGAGTAATAGAAGTTGTATTGCTATTATAAGTTCTATTTTATAGTTGACCATAAAGTATTTTCAGAATTCCTTCTTTCTTTCAACAATCCATTTAAAACCCATTTCCTCTTTATTCATTGGGGTGGGGGGAGCAGAAGGTACTTGTCCAATGAGAAGGAAGACAATTTTCAGCCTTAGTTTCCTCAAAAAATTACATCCAATTCATGGTAAGATAAGGCTGGATTTAACCTAATGAACAAAAAGTCCAGTCTTATCTGATATCAGAAGACTGCTTTAATACATTTCAGGTACTGATCTTGCCTCATCTTAAAAGTGGCTAAATTTGTATTACACACTCCTGTGGAAAACTATATTCCCTCAGGACTGATTTTTGAGTATTTCTGTGTAATTTCCCTCTTGCTCAGGTTCAGTTTAACACCACTGGTTGTCACTTGACTGGGCCTTTTTTAGGTCCGCTGTTTAAATCTTATATTGTTTCCCACTTTATTTTTTAAGCTATTAACTTGGCAATGCCATCTCATGATGGGTTAAATGACTGATGGATATATTACATCTGCATTCCCTTTTTTTACTCTTTGAGAGAAATTTACCATTTTATGTGCTGTGTGAAACCTTAATAAAATCAAGTGTATTTATTTATTCTCCTGTTGACCATTACAATTCAAATTATTAATGAATTTTTAACTTTGGAAGTCAGCCTAGGCTTAAGTTGTGGTTGGTTTAGTTTCTTTCCCCCTTTCTTAAACAGGTACAATACTTTGTAGTGTGTGTTTAGAAAGTGCCATACCCAGCTTGATAGAATAATAAAATCTGTGATTATCACAGTTACTTCAGTTTTGGAGTGGAGATATTATAGTTCATCATGTGATGTAGAGTATACTGTATTCTTTGAATTCTCCTTACCAGGATCCCTCAGTAGTGCATCTTTCTTATTGAAAACAGGCCAGATATAATTTTTGGCTGTATATTGACCACTTTTTTTTTCCAGTCCCATCCTAACTGCAAAGTTGCCTGTACTGCAGTCAGAGCCATACAGTTGTCCTGTACAGTTGAAATTGTTTGACCACTAGAGGTTCTTAACATTTTCTTTATCAGTGGGTCCCTTCATGTTTTCTTTATAAACTTTTTCCTTCCTCATTATATTCTTTGAAATGGAAAAACATTAAGATCCAGACACAATTTTTAACAATTGATGACTGGTACTACCTCCCAACCAGCACTCATTGACCCTGCTTTGAGCTCAGTGATTGGGAGTAAAAGTCTGCCTCTGCTTTTGACACTGACTGCCCTTAAGCTAACTTGCAAACACTGTTCTTCCTCAAAATGACCACAAAACACGTTGCCTTCTTAATTGTTTTCAGCTGTGAGCTTTAGCTTTCTATACTGTGAGAAATTAATATTGTCAAGTCCACAACAGATTTATGTGATTCATATGCAGGGAAAAAAAACAATTAATCAGTGTCCTCTCTTCTCATATTAGCTCTGTTTTCCCAGTGAAAACAGATTTAGCTTTTTGATTGCACTGTTTCTGAGATGTGCTAAACAAGTAATATAAGATTCTCAATTTTACAATCAGTTTTTAAACCTAGATTAAGATATTTAAAAGAAAGAAGTTGCGGAGTTAGTGAAATGATGGGATAACTCATTTGAGAACCCCTCAAGATTTAATTTAGTGTAATTAAGAGAAAAGAAAGCTAAAATAAATATAAGCTGGTAAATTTTATGTATATGTAATATGTAATATTTCTGATGATAGAACATGTGATTAGGGTGGCCATGGAGGGAAAATTACTACTTAGTGGCATGAGCTGTGGTGAAAACTGGACTCTGGATCTACCAGCCATGGGGAAGAAAGAATTCTAATTAATTGTTTTGAACAAGTGATGCTGAGGCATCCTAGAGAGCGATTTGCATAGGTGGCCAAGAACTTAATTTTCCTGTGCTTCAGGAACCTTTTCACCAAAACAAAGGGCTTTTAAAAAAATGTATCTGCCAACATAAAGCTCAGATAGTTAGTTGAGATCTGTGTTTCATTTCCCTTGTCTGCTTTTGCAGCAGAGTCAGCAGAGAAAATTAGGGCTTTTATTTAATCTAATACGGTTTAACCTGCATGATTATACAGACTTTCCAGAAAGTACTAGATGGCCCCTTGAGCAGACTGAAGATCAGTGCCCTATCTTAACACTTTCAAGTGTTACAACTTTTCTAATTTGAAACACTTTGAGGACTGCAATAGGTAGAATTTGGTTTTATCAAGCAAGCCATCTCAGCAGTTGAATTCTTCTATTGAGAGGTTCTGAGATATGACCTCAGTGCTACCATAAGTGATAGACTAACTGGCCTCTTTAATTTCTACAAGTGATAAACGTGTATAGCTAAGCCTCCTGCATTTTCTTTTCTTTCTTTTTTTTTTTTTTGAATGCTACATGAGAACTTGTAATATTTGTGAAGTCACTTCTCTAGTGTATTAGGACCAGATTTGCATCAGAAAATCTTGCAGTAATTAAGTAACAAGTGGCTTTCACTATTGGTCCAATTTACTCTCGACTTTGGTCTCCCCAATTTGTAGAGAGAAAGATGGTCTTTTTGCCAGCTTGAAGGAACAATAATATGGAAATTCAGAGGTATGCTTTTGTTTTTCATTAACATTAGTAGGATTGCCCAAAACAGGAGCGAGAGAGCCGAAGCACAGCAAGGTTTAGGGAACAAATCTGCCATTCAGCTGTAGCAACACCAGCTGCATGCTAATAGGTGCAGACTAGGGATTTGGTATTTGTTTCAATATGCAGACAGTGAGCAATAGATAGGTTATGGAAAAGCCAAATGGAAGAAAGAAGTCGTGAGTAGAACTTCTAAGACTGACTAAGCGCTTGTCTTGATCTGATTTTCAGTCTCTGACTACTTGTGTCTTTCATGGTTTATCTGGCTGGCAGACCTCAGAGTATAGATCGGTGCACACAGGATCAGGAAATCCCATTGCCAAAGTTCTCTTGCAAAGTTTTGACTCAGTGTTGAAATGTGTAGACTATGTACATATACCAAGATGAAAAGAGTAAATATTTAACTATCATCTTGTGAAACTTCATCTTCTGGATGTAGAGTGTGTTTAAGTAGAAAGGTGATTTCATCCTTTTGTTAACAAAACAAAATCTCAAAGCATTGTTTTTGTTGTCAAGTAACTTTCACAACGTTTTATACTGTAATATTCTGCTAAGTATAAAGATGATTCAAAATATTATTGCCCTTACTATTACCGGTATGATATCTGGAAGATCATTTTCCTCAAGCTTCCACAAAGATATCCTTTCACTTTTTAGGAATGGTCTCTTTAATGCCTACATACTATTTTTTAAAATAGAATTATGATGTATTTCTTACATCTGTCTTTACCAAATGTCTGACTTACGAGCCTGATTTTACATACAGAGTGTCTCCTGTGTTGTATTTCTTTAGTTACTAGTAGGCAATGAATAATGGAACAAATATTATCTTCTTAGGGAACTGATTCTCGTTTTCCCCCCTGAGCCTCAGTGGTGGAAAAAGCCAGAAGAAAACACTGTGTGCTTACAGCAAAGCACCAAATCTGTCTAAAGGTTAAATTTATTTTTTGTCAGCTTGCATTAATATAATTTTAGTCATTTTCAGTAATGAATGTGTGATTAAAGGTTATCCATATAGCTAAATAGCTGTTATTACCATGTGCCATTTTAGTTACTTGGATAATTTGTCAACTTTGTATACAAACAGGCAGTTTACAAATAAGGATTTTCACTCCCATAGCTGAAATCATAAATCAATAGCAATTATTCAGAGGTTGATCCAGCTGCTATCACCCACCTAATAGGCCAAATTACCTTTACATTCATCCAACATTTTAGGTTAGAAAGTAGTTCTCTGCTGCCTTTGCATTCATCCACTGAAATGTAAATTTAAGACTCATAATTTCTTGCATATGTGATTCTTGGTACTGCCTGCTTCTAGAGCACCTGAGTTTCTCCATTGCTCAGTGTTTCTGGTGGTATACTATTTTATGTACAATCGCCAAGTTGCCAGCATCACTGATTAAGATTATTTGAAATACAGACCTGGAGGGACCATCCTGGGATGTAGTCCCATTCCTCAAAGCTGAAACTAACATCATCTCTTTCTAATAAACTTATCAAATAGCCTCCTAAGAGCAGGTACGGTTTCGCCATCTCACAGAATTATAGAATCATAGAATGGTTTGGGTTGGAAGGGACCTTTTGGGGTCATCTAGTCCAACCGCCCTGCACTGAGCAGGGACATCTTCAGCTAGATCAGGTTGCGCAACTCGGATTGGGTGGGGATGGCTGCTTCCATGATGTTTCAGTACCATTTTTAAATTCCTAGCAAAAAGTTTAATGACCAGTTTGAACCTGTTTGTTCTTGTCCCACATGTATCCTTCGTCGATTTCTTTTTCTCCTGTCGTTTAGCCTTTCTGTGTTACAAAGCCAATTGTCCTCCCTTCTCAGTCTTCAGTTGTCTCATCTAAGCTCAGCAAACTTTTCTAACTTTATGTTTTATCAGTTTCTATTTTCTCTCTTCAAAAATGAGAATTGCCTAAACCATTTGTGAACAGCAGAATACTGAAGGAGTCTCCCACATGCCTTCCTACAACATTATGTCTAGAAGTCAGCCCAGCTTTGGGCGGGGGCTGGACCAAATGATGCCCAGAGGTCATTCCAAACTAAATTATTCTATGATTATTCCCCCTTCATCTCAACACAAAATAGATTTTGTTCAACCTATCTATTAAACCTGGCTTTTTAAATGTGCACCTCAGATAATTTACTTAATATTCCCTTAAAAAGGATCAGCAAAATCTTTCATGCTCCCTGCAGAATCTTCTTCTGTTTTATGGCAATGTTTCATGTCCGCACATCTGGTAGAGGATACAGAAATAAAAGACAACATGTAAGGTAGGGATGACTACCATGCACCATGCAGTCTGTTCAATGTCAAAATTCAGACCATATATTTACATTAAGAATGTTCTTTGTTAATTACAGGGGACTTCCCGGCACGATGTCGGCACAGTAGGAATTTGCTCCTACCCCAAACAGGCATCAGCTGCAGGAAAGGGAATAGCAAAATTATCAGCTAAATGAGAAGAACAAACATCCTGGCTTTGTGTTTTCCTCTGTAAGAGGGCAGAAGGAATGGAAAGAAACTGAGAGAGTTGTTTACATGGAAAGAGGCGAAGGTGAAGAGCCCTGAAGGGGTCTCTTGGAAGGAGCTGAGTGAAGCTAATGTGAAGAGGCTGCAAGGGAGGGGGACTGGGAAGGGCTGTGATGTGCAGTTTCACGCCGTGACAGGCTATCTGTGTGTTGGGAGTTTCCTGTGTGGAATGCGCTTTCTTAAAGTAGAGGCCGTCTGGCTTCTGTCTGCATCATTCCTTAAGGAAGTGCTGAACTTGAATCATCCTTCAAAACCTAGGGAAAATCACTTTCTTATTAGTTACCAAGGACAACACAGAACAAATATTGTAGCTGAAATAGTCATATAAAAGCATGGGCATGCTTAAAATAATTTACCTAAAACAATGGTCAGCATGAGGCACTCGGCTTGATCTGCCTGTTAAGGATTAAGTCTTGTGCAGAAGGGGCATCCTTGTTGTGTTTGCCTGTAATGAGAAGATGAGGAGCTTCATATTACTAGGGGGGTTTTACCTGCTCTAGCAGCTAGCTATCCCAGCAAGAAATATTGCAGTATCTTCATCAGAAGTGGCTTTCCTTAAAGGAATTCTGTTTATATTGCACCATAATTCTTTATAAATTAATGTTCCGGTACCAAAGACCAGAACCAAAAAGGTACTGAAAAAGTGTGTTGTAATGCTTATTTTTAGGTGACTGTCTCCGTGCATCCATGATTTGGGTTGAGTTCCTATAGTGCTCGTACAATACATTAGGGAACTTTGTGCCTCAGAACAGAATCGACCTCAATTCACTGAATATTCCCTACTGAATGCCAAAACGTTGGGCAGGATGTTTAAGCTACCTTACACGAAATTCAGTCTCACCTCTGGATCTTCAGTACCTTTTTCCGCTCCACTGGGAAACTCTTCGCTCTTGTGGGTATTACTGCCTTGCACCCTTTCTCTGAAGCTGTCTTCCAAAGCTTAGTGCAAGGAGAAGGTAGCTGCTGTGACGTCTTTTATAATGGAGTTCCTTAACTAAAATAATGTGTTGTGTTCTATACAGGATTGAGGTTTCACAGGAAAGATAGGGAATAGTCTGATGGTTACACTCAGCTTAGATATTGCTTTGATTTCTCACAGGTGAATAAAAAACAGGATTATATCTAGTCCTACTACAATATGCACAAGTGCTTAAATAACTGAACTTTTGGGGTAAGAGGGAGAAGGCAAAGAAGAAATCAGACCTCATTTTATCTTTCAGGGTGTTGTCTTGTTTTCTTTAAACCATGACAACCATCACGATATTTTCTGTGTAATGCTGTCTATAAGGCATGCTTGAAGAATACAGTTTTACAGGTACTGATAGGCTACGTTGTGATTTAGGCACCAAAGGCAGAGACCTCTCCACTATTGCATTTCTTTAATTTGTAATTTCTGATTTATTTCTTGAGCAGTTAAGTTCCTTCCAAGTATGATTTTAGCTGCTTATTGTGTTTGGATCAGATCCAAATATCACCACTGTGGCTGAGGAAATATGATAGTACACTACTATCTAAACTGCTGCGCTGTGGAGAAGTGACAAAATTTAAAATTTAAAGGAGGCTGAGGAGTGACCTACTTGCTCTCTACAGCTTCCTGAGGAGGGGAAGTGGAGAGGGAGGTGCTGGTCTCTTCTCCCTGGTATCCAGTGATAGGACACGTGGGAATGGTTCAGAGCTGCTCCAGGGGAGGTTCAGACTGGACATCAGGAAGCATTTCTTTAGCGAGAGGGTGGTCAAACACTGGGACAGGCTGCCTAGAGAGGTGATCAATGCCCCAAGCCTGTCAGTGTTTAAGAGGCGTTTGGACAATGACCTTAACAACATCCTTTAACTTTTGGTCAGCCCTGAAGTGGTCGGGCAGTTGGACTAGATGATTGTTGTAGGTCTCTTCCTGGTAAAACAGTCTGTTCTCTCTGCTCTGCTCCTGTTGAGGTAGTTCAGTTTAGAAGTGAGCTCCTTTCTCAAATGAAAATAGGTGTGAAGCAAACAGGAAGAACTAATGTTATTACATTAGTAGAAATCCAGCCCTAATTCCTTCTTTTTGTAAACCATCATCCTTTTAAAAATTAATTAATAAAGAGAAATTATAAAATAAAGTCATTTGATTTGATTTTAGCTTCTCTAAATAAGAATAGGAGGCTGGTTTTATTGATTCAGAGTTAGGGTCTATGTAGCCCAGTATCCTGTCTGGGATACATAGGGACCAGGAATGGACACTGAAGGAAGAGTGAGACTAGGGCAATCATATAATGCTTGTTTCCCTAATGCTGTCATTGCTTCCAAGTTTAAAGTTAAATAAACTATAAGTATTTGCATGTGTTGCCTTGCAAAATCTTTTGCTCGGAATAGTAGAGCTTTGCAGGCTTCCACTGTGAAAGGATTCTCTGTCTTCGCTGTCACACCAGTAACTCTCTGCAGAACTGAAACTAAAGGAAACTGGCTGATCTTGCAAGCTAAGTAGCAAGTTTTTTGTTTCTAGGTGGCTAAGTTGAGTCAAAACTTCAGTAAATGTTTTTTTTGGGAGTCGGTATGTGTGAAATGAATTCAGTAAAAAAAAACCACAACTAATTCATACTCTGTTGACCGTTTCAGGAGCAACGGTCAAAAACTACAGGGAAACAGACTGTATTATGCTCTCTCCATTAAATAGCAGCCTTTGCTTCCTGCTTTGCAAGCACCTAAGCAGCGCGCTGTGTGGAATGCAAGACTGCTGCTGGCTTTCTGTGCATGCTCTGTACTTAAATAGTGCTATTAGCAGTGTAGCACACTGAACTTTAAATCACATTTAAATAAGAAATAGAACAGTTGTTATTAAGGACGATCAGTATAGGAAAATTGGATATAAATAGGGCTGGAGCAGTGAAAAAGTTCCTTTTAAAGGAGAATAATGTCTGCAAACTTCTGTGAGTATTAACTGCAGAGGAAAGCATTGATCTTGGTACTTTTTAGAAAATTTGGCTGTGAATATTTCCCTGCATCATTGGAAAGAAGTACAAAACGTTCATAGCACATCCACAAAGTTCCGCTATTGATTCTGTAAAACGGAGGGAATAACAATAATTTGCTTGGGGGAAAAAATAGGCAATTCTCCTTCCCTGTAGGAACTTGTAGCAAGGCCTTTCTGATAAAGGTGGGAATTAACCACCTGAATGGTTTTCTGGCATCTATCTACAGCTAAGAACTTCCTAATAATTTCAGAAGTCCATTTGAAGTTCAGAGGGTACAAAAGAGCAGCCATCAGTAAAATATGTGTGGATTTGTGCGGGGTGTTGTTTCTTTATTTTGGTTTGTTGGGGTTTTTTAATTTTCCAGGATCATTGTAGGGGACTGGATTAGGTTTGTTGGAACATCAAAAGGATTTCTTGACACTCTAGCCAGGTTGATACCATAGCTGACTAATAGAGTGTGAATAAATAGATTAAATCTTTTGAGAGACATTACTGTGTCACATCTGTAGAGGTGGCTACGGAAGTCAGAGATTTTGACGTAATTTTAAATTGGGCACCAAAAAAAATGGCACTTGGGGGTTGATCTTTTCCATGGTAATTTATTGAGGGGTTGGTACTTTTTAATGGGATTACTTAATATAAAGTTTATTCTTAGGTCTTTTTTTTTTTACACCCAGATAGTTGATACTAAAGATTTTTACTATTTTGCAGATTACCTGAAAAGTACTGCTGATTTAAAATCTGCTTCTCCTTTGCTTTAGATGGAGTATTAGTTTCTCAGCCTCCTTGGTTTTTTTGTGAAATGCTTCTGAATCTTTTTTCTTCCACCTTCCAGAGCCAGAACAGCAATTTAAAAATCAGTGAGACAGTATCTGCCTGTAATTATATTTGTGTGGCTTCATTGCAGAAATATTTGAGAAGATCACATGCTGATACAACTCCTTGTAAAAATCCTTTCATAGCTGTTCTATAGTAGTGTTAGATGTAATTTCATGAATTGTTTCAGAAAACAATAAAAAAAAATATTTTTGTGCAGCAGATAGCTATAGCACTTTCTCCAAAAATGAGTGACAACTGTAAACTGTATTACTTCACACAAAGAAGAGACACACAAACATTTCTTGGTTAATTAAAGGAGTACAAAACTCTGAGTTTGCCCTGGCAGCCTGCAGGCTGCCTGATAAATCAAGAGGTGTCTCAGAAAGAGTAAATGAAAGAAGACCCTCATCCTTTCACAGCAAGAAGTTAGCTTCTTTTCTGTGGTGTTCTTCTGAGTAGCAGTAAGGCCCAGGACTTGAATAACCAAATTATATGGCCCGATGTGCATGTGCCCTGATGTGTATTGCTGCATAGGATAAGAAAAATTAATTTCCCCAGGCTGCATAATAAATACTTTGCCAGGAGAAGTGTATACAGTGCAGTGAACTTCCTTCTTGCACTGGATGGTTCAGAAGCTATCAAGAGGCATTCATCTGAAGGGACTTGGGTATCCCATTAGGCCATGTAATGTCTACAACTAAACCCAAGCGATTCTGCAAGTACTGCTGTGACTGGGTAGCATGCAAAATATATGTGTTGGGCTGGGATTTGATGTAAGTTGCCTTTGCCACACCGCTGTCCCTGCTGACAGGGCTACGGGCACACTCCCCGTTTCCAGGAGTTCAGCTGGGTCCAAGGTGCCCTTGCTGCTCCCCAGCACCTGCTTTGAAAGCGAATCCTTGGGTGTTTGTACACACCCCATAGCAACACTGTCAGAGGATGTCGTAGGCAGTTTTTCTTCTGCCAAAGTGCTCAGCAGCCTTCCACACCTCTGGATTATCTCCCGTGAGCGTTACTTTTACAGAAACATGGCTCGTGAGCATGGTCCGGGAAAGCAGTGTTTTGGTGTTGCTTTGAGCATTCATTTGTACGCTGCCAAAACTGCTTTAGACTCCTGTAAAGTGTGGGGAGAGGTGGTTGATGGTCACACATAGCTTACCTTGTTCTGTTGGTGCTGGCTGTTGGGGGACAGTACCATTGTCTCCACAGAACCCATCTTGTCACGCTGAGTTCCTATCAAGTTTGGCTTGAAGACTTTAGCTTTACCTGAGATAGAGGGAAAAATAATGAGGGCTCCCAAAGGCCCAACTTGTTGCATGTTTATAGAAACACTGGAGTTCAGACTGGGATTTTTCTAACCGTGCCTAAAAAAGGGATAAACGTGATGTAAACAGATTTCTGGTAATAGTCAGACATCCTTTGCTGACCACAGATACTCTGCATTTCTGCAACACTTTATGCTTCTGATCTTTCCACGCTGTGCAGAGGCAGGTAGAGCTCCTCAAGTGCTCTGTTCATGTGAAGTTCCCCAAAACAAGCTTCGCCCATTGTGCTATGCTCATTTGCCTTTCGTCCTCCTAGCATGCAGGAGTCACACACAGAAGATCTCTCACTGCTTCAGTGCTTTTATTACACGCGTGCAGAGATGGGAACATGTGAGTTCAGCTGGAATCAAGATGACCACTCTGGATATTTACTTTGCTCATTCTTGCCTGGGGATGTAAAACAACTTTTACTAGAATATTCCTTTGCAGTGGAGGTTATTAAAGGTAAAGTTTTAGGCACAGTACAGTGCATCCTTACAGAAGATAGTTTTATTAGCTTTAAGATGAATATGCAGAACTAAACATATGACAGTATTCTTTTTTCATTTGGTTGAGTTTTTTGTTTGTTGGTTTTTAGCATTATCTTCTCATTCTTAAGTTATTCTGTCCCCTGGGATTTTCCTTCAATAAACCGTATTTTCCAAATACAAGTATAGAAGATAAGTACAAAGATAAGTATAGAAGGATGAATGTTTTGTAGAGTTGAATGGTGACACAGGATTCTTTATATTACTTGAATAGGATTAAGTAGAACAGTCATCTTATTTGTACTAGAACATTTGAAATTGATATAGGATGCAATGACTACCAACAATGAGAGAAGACTACAGCACATAAATGATAATTATTCTTCTGATTTTGGGTTCAGGGAGGTAATAATTATACCTGCCTGAGTTCTCAGCACATTAGTATTTTATGCTACTATTTTCTCATACTATACTAATGTAATTCTGATTAAAATCTCCCTCCTCAAACTCAAAGTTTGGTACAGGTTTGTATAATTCAGAACTTCTCAATAAAGTATTTTATTGCTCCGCTTCCTTAGTTGAGGTTGCTAGAGTTTGCAAACTCATATAATAAGGCATAGGAATATGCAGAAAAGTGGTTGACAATGAATTTAAAACCTTTTCTTGAGAAAGACTATAAAGCAGAAAGTTTTATTTTGCTGAACATTCTGAAAAATTTATTAGGGGGAATACTTCTGTTAATTATTTTTTTTCTCCTTTCATGTATTTGACGTGAGTATACAGTCAATTGTACTGATCTCTTGTGAAGCTGGAAAACACCTAAAAGAAAAGCACACAAAAAAAAGCACTTTTATTCACTCAGGCAGATTTGGCACAGTTGTATGACAGCCTAAAGGCTCCTTGCACAGACACGTCAGGTTGCTTCAGTCAGGAGTCATTTTCAGGCCAATAGCAGGAAAACCTCATTTAAAAAAAAAAAAACTAAAACAGGGTATCTAAACTTCAACTATGTCAAATTCTAATAAGACGTTTCTAGGGACACCCTCTGTGTGTTTGTCTGCAAGACTGAGGCATTGGTTTGTAACCAAGAAATGGCAACTGTACCATGCAACTGTATTGGACCGTTTAAAAGCTAAAGAGCCTGAATTTAACTAGGGGAAACATACTCATACCAGAATATATTGATATCCTTGTAAGGAGCAAATCAATTTTAATATAGAACCAGAGAATCATTTAGATTGGAAAAGACCTTTAAGATCATTGAGTCCAGTCATTAACCAAGCACTGCCGAGTCCACCACTGAACCATGTCCCTAAGCACCACGTATGCAAGTCTCCAGGGATGGTGACTCCTCAACTTCCCTGGGCAGCCGGTTCCATATTCCATATGTTGAATAACAAGGTAGTATTAGGATGAAAATTTTGATGGCGAATCTGTTACAGTGACTATAAAAGTTACAGTATTTATTAAAAGATCATTACAGTAGTTATGGGGAGAAGCCTGACTAAAACTGGAGAAGCCAAATTATAGTCAAAATTTATAGCAATCCTTGTTTAGACCTTCCCATCTAAGATTTCTTAAGGTGAATACATTAAAATGTTTCTATGGAAGTCAGCCTAGTGATAATAGGCATCACTACTAATCAGCCACCAGTGATTCATTTGATACTATCTGTACTATGCCAATAATGAACTTCTACATTTTATACAGATTTACTGCTTAAAAAGGGCTAAGCTGGAATTCCTGGAAATGATAATTCACTCTTTATGCACAGGCTTGATTTTCTTTTCTCACTGATTTGGATGAGGTGGCACAGTCTTTTACATCTGTGTCTTGCCAGCAACATTTAATAATTCATTCTGCCAGCAAGAATTCTGCCACCTGAGATATTACTTTCTTTTCTGTCTGTTGAGGTGGTATCTATCACACAGAAATCTGGATAGTGGAACGGGGAAAGTAATATATTGGAAATATATTGGAAAAATAGTGCCAAGTAATATATTGCTTATTATGCGTGATGTGAATTCCAGAAAGGAAGATCGCTTTCAAATCCCAGTGTATCAGCTGAAACTGCAGTTGCTTAGTGATTTTGAAAAACAGGGAAAAGGAATTTCAAACTGGAAAATGTAATATTTCAAAAAGAGCCACAGTCCCTAGTCACCATCCACTAGGGCTCCATTTGAAAAGGTAATTAAAATTAATTTCTTCCAGTATAGGACTTTGCCATTATTGTTTGCCAGAGGACTCTGGCTATGTTTATATTCATTATTATTAACTTAAGTGGATTTGAACGCAGGCTTTTTAGTTGAGTGTCTCATCGAAGGGCTAGCTTCTTGATCTATGAATTCTTACTGCCGTGAGTCAATACAAACCACAGATGGTGAATATTTGGAAATGGATGATGATGTATAGATTTGAATTTGTCAGGTTAACACCTTTGATGCCAGCTAGAAATTACAAGTTGTCCTTTTAGAACTCTTTATATGTAAATTGGGCATTAACCCAAGTTCTTTTACTGTAAAAAGAGACCTCCAAAAAGAAGCATTTCATTTCATTTACATTATTCTTGTTCAGAAGATAGATACATATTCAGAAGAGATCCAGCATCTGTTGGGAAAAAGGAAAACAATTCAAGATTTAAAATCCATTTGCTCATTAAAAAGAGCATTTATTCTCAACATCAGAAAGAAACAAATTTATACTTTGAAAAGTTAAGATAATTTGTCTTCTTTTTTTTTACCAATGGATGAAACAGTTGATTTTGTTCTCCCCTATAAATATCTTGTAAAAATGTACAGAAAAATGTTTAATCATGACTATAATAGTTCACTGTTATCAAACGAATGATTATTACTGAGTAACTTCAACCCTTTTTATATTTTTGGCATGTGATAAAGACCTATATCGAAGCATAAATATATTATGCCTTGGAGGAACATGTACTCATTGGCTAATTGAATATATCATTCATTTTATAGGAAAAAAAACCCTACCTAACTCATCCTCTAGTGTGCATGCTCATTGTTTTAAAATTAAGACCTTCCATTGCTTAAGTGCTTGTACACAGAAGCACAAATACATCTAATTTTGCTCTCTTGTGTAGGCCAATTGAATTAACTTAGCTGCACATTTGAATAATATAAAAATGCACATAATGATCAGTAGAATCAGGAATCATACTCGTAATTTCTTTTAGAAATTGCATGTAACTGTTCACTTGAGAAAGCAATTTATAACTTTCTCTATTAAAATGGAAAATCAGGCAAATAGAAGGATCCAAAAAAGTTGCAAAATGTTAATGTGTTTGCTTTGAAATCGTGTAATTTGTATATCAGGAGGAAGAGGGCAGTTTCTATATATATTTTTAAAATTACTTAATTAAGATGCTTTCCTCCTGCTGAATAAATGCCATGCAAATCATTCGTTAAAAAATATGTAAAAGGATACTTCACATAGCTTAAGTATGT
Source organism: Phalacrocorax aristotelis (assembly GCF_949628215.1). Lineage (NCBI taxonomy): Eukaryota > Metazoa > Chordata > Aves > Suliformes > Phalacrocoracidae > Phalacrocorax > Phalacrocorax aristotelis. The sequence goes on from NC_134277.1 coordinate 88,328,267, forward strand.
TATTTATTCTTAAGTCAGTTCCTTTATTCTTGAATCAGTTCCTTCAGAATAAATTTAGATCTGAATATTGACGGCACACTACTGAATCATTTAATTAAAAAGTAACACTTTTTTTCTCGTTTCAGTTCAACAGAAGAGCAGTTTCACTGGCAAACACAAGGTAATGTACTTATCTACATATATGTATTACATATATTCTCTCCCAGAATGATCATATTTCCGAAAAAAGATGGAGGGGGGAAAACAACATTTATTCATGCAATATTTTTTTCATTGCTAGTGTGTGAAAACCCTACATGAAAACTGATTAAATTTGGCAAGAGTTGTTAGGGTTGCCAGAAGGAACACTGAGACTAACGTAGAGTTTTGAGAGAGGGCATTGCTAAATTTTTATCTAACTTTGCTTAAGGTTAGACCTGAACTTTCTCATTTTGCTTTTATTAATCCAAGGCCATGCTTTCAAAGGATGGCATAATTTCCAATATGGCCAGCCCCCTCTGACTATGTGATCTTGGTGTGTTCCCCATTCCTTCATCAGCTGGGAATGCTTAGTCATATGTAACTAGTTTTACCTTTTGTCTTGTAACTCATTTTACCTCTTGACTTTCTTTTACATTTTTATCTTGTTAATTTTATTGCAGATGGTCAGAAGGACATAGAAGATGAGCTCACCACTGGTCTGGAGCTGGTGGACTCCTGTATTAGATCACTGCAGGAATCAGGGATACTTGATCCACAGGACTATTCATCCAGTGAAAGTGAGTTACTGGAAATGTGTTTTCTAGAACCCAGACATATTTGTAACATTTCATGCTTTAAAACTGAATGCATATCTTAAAGTGTTTTTCTTGATTATTTTCTGATTTTGGCAGAAGACTATGTAGTTGCAAGCAGGCAAATCGCCTCCTTTTACCCCAAAACTAGGGCTCAGATTGCGTGGCGTACGAGAGATGGATTTCATCTGGAGCACTTCTGACTTCTCTAAACAATGAGGATAACACACATACTAAATGAAAGCAAAAATCCCATATTAGACAGTTCAGTTTTGCACTTAAAATTTAATTGTATCCCTCCTTCATGTCCTAAAGTTCTGATGTTATAGTTGTGAAATCATTCAAAGTATCTTCTACTGATACTTAGTTTTAGGTCTTGCCAGTTAATCTGCAGGTGTGCTGAGAACAAACAGCTGTAACTGGACATGTGGAAGCACAGCCTCAAATATACGAAGCCTGATATCAAAGGAAATCTAAAACTCACTCTGAAGTGCCTCACACACAGCATTTGTATTTCATAGACACTTTTGGTCTTAGTTCCTTCTATCTCCAAAGAGGAAATGAGATCTATATAAATGTCTCACTTTACAGGTATTCTAAAAATTGTTACTTGTGATGTATTTGAAATAAACATTGAGTGTCATAGAATGATCCACCAGGGTGCAATTTTTTTTTCCCTTTGTATTGGGCATTTCTCAGTGAAGGCCTGAGGTCATGCAGTAAAAAGTGAGGCAACCACAGAGCACTGAATAGGTTTGCATTGTGTGCACTGGCCATAAGACACGGAAGGAGGGGAAGGGCGATGATTCAGAAAAGGCAGCCTAGTCTGACAGTTCCTAACTTTTGACCTCTTAACTTCACAATTTTAGTTATGTTTACTACTGCAGTTTGACTGCATAGCTGTATTTTAAGTAACAAGGCTGACTCTGAGAAGAGCATTTCCAGCCTGCCATGGCAGTTCTAGTGTAGCTGAGGCAGACTTTTTAAATCATCATATGAAAGCCTGCCCAGGGACGTGACCACAGCTTCTTTCTCTGAACTGTGTGCATCTAGTCTAACAAGTTAATCTATCAGTAGCTCTGCCTTTGCAGGGGATTAGTGTGTCTGTAGTCATAATCTTTACAATTCGGTTTCACGCACTCTGATTTTCTCAGAATTAGTTTTAAAAAGTCGTCACATAGCAGGCGGCTGTTATAATACTCTAAATCCCAAACATCACTTTAGTAGCAAATAAAAGTCGCGGAAGAAGGCTAATGGGACAAGTCACATGAAAGGGGCTTACACAGGAGGGGTTCTCTATTGCTAATAGAGATGCTCGCTAATTATCTTTACTGAGTGTGAAGCAACAAATTAAAAAAAAATATATAAAGCTTTTACTAATTTGGCAAAATGCAAGCAGAGCGATCACTGTTTTTAAAGTAATTATTATCAGACAAAGACGGGCAGACTCATGACTGCTGTGTGCTCTCATACAAGTTTTCTGTGGTTGCGCTGACCCTGGGACAAGGTTATAGGCATCCGAGGGAAGGTCCCGCACTGTTGCCCATCTCTTTCTTCTGTCCAACTCAGTATAAATTGACCACCTAAAACCACGGGTTTCCAGTTATAGGCAAAGAAACAAAAAGTAAGGAATCTTCCAGAATTACACAAGAAGCTGCAGCTGAGTTAAGGCCTGAATTTGCATCTCTGTGGTCCAGTTCCCTGTGCTGCAGCGATTTCTCTTTAAGTAGCTGTAGATGTCACCACTGCGTCACTCCAGTTTACATCAAACATGATCTGACACGGTTTTGTGGAGTCAGAGGGGAGTTCAGCCTGTCATAAGCATCTGTGAGGATGTCACCAGCAGATGGACAGTGGTCCACACGTACCCTCAGTCCCTGAGGGTGGGCAGGTACAGGCTGCTGCTAGTGGCAGTAGCCATTAGCTACTGTGTGTCCTAGGGAGCAGCTTGGGCCCTCAGTGCCACTGTGAGGGCACTTGATCCATCCTTCTCCCTGCTGTGTATTGCTGTAACACCCAGCGTGGCAGCCTGGAGCTGACTGCAGAGCTGGCTGCTCCTCTCTGAAACTTTTTATTCTTCCACAATTACCTCTTTCCAACAGCAACTCAAAAATACTGCTTTTGCACAAATGAAGATAAATAACTGTCACTTTGAATAGGATCAGGGGAAATGCCAGACATGTGAGAGCCAAGCTAATTGCATATAAGACACTAGGGATGAGTCCTGGGACAGGGACAGGAATGCACAGTAAGTGTAGGACCTGAAATCACTGGGGGAGAAAACATGAAGGGGAGAGAAATTTAGTTCAGAACAGGGATAATACTAGGGATGTTTCAGACAGACATAAGACACAGGAGTACTGAATAGTGACTGTAGCTCAGGAAAGGTATTTTCATGGCAGAATTGGTTAATTTAGTGGGGAAAGACGTGATAAAAATGTGTTGTGAGGATTAAGTATGTCTTGTGGAGACCAAAAATTAATATTTCAGATTAGAAAGCTTGGAAAGATGGGGGATGAAGGAAACAAGGTACTTTTTTCCTCCCCTTTCCATCACTGCACCACTGTCTTAAAATCACACAACTACTCCAGATTAATTCCTTTTACTACTTAGTCAGTACATCTCCTTTTTTTTCTTTGTTTTGTTTTCCTCTTTTTTCCCCCCATTGCATGTAAGAACAATTGAAAAGGTAGAAAGATTAATGGGAAAAAGGAGAGTAAACACAGATATACAATTCTGAGTGAAGAAAGGTGATTGCTGAGGACGTTTGTCATTAAGGCTTGGTAAGGTTGCAGTCTGGCCTGCAGATAAGTGGGAAAGGCCCTGAGTAACTGCCTGAGACCCCAGATGTCCATCCCCTGTGAACAGAGAAACTGGAAGCCTCTGAGCAATTGTTAAGGACCAAACAACCTTTTCCTGCCAATGTTTGTAAATTTGGATTTTACAGATGGGTAGCGTAAGAGTGAGATAAATGTGGAACAAGAGGAAGATATTGGTCCTGTATTTCTTTCCCTCCTACTAATTCCCCTGTACCCCTATCCCTGTGGGTCATTAGCATGCCACATCGGAGGACTGCCGTGATACTAGCATCAAAACCATTTCTGAGATAATTAGCTGAAGCTCATCAAATCCTTACAGACTTCACGGAATCCTTACAGGCTACAGCAGTGGACACAGGCAACAGTTACTTCCTCTGTCATGGCATTAACAAGACGAGGGCTAGACGGACTGCCGAGATTACTGAGCAAATCCATCGGCACTTTCTTCCTAACTTAAACCACAGGCTCAAATGTCTTCTAATACAGAAGTCTCTAATTTTAATTTAAGGTATCTATACTTAAATCTTTCATGTTATTTCCTTTGCTTCAGTCTCCACAAAACGAACATAAGACTGGTCTTAAAAGGATTATGGGGCAGATTTATGGAGCTTTTGGTGTTTAAGTTTCTAACTGAAATGGAATCGTTTCACTATTTTTCACTTGCTTAATGATTTCATGTGGCAACCCTCTTTCTTTGCTCTCTGAATCGATACCACTGACTGCAGCCACAAAGTTCTTGTTGACATGGATCAGAAAACCTCTTGGATCAGTTTTCCAATTGTCTGGTATTTTTGAAATGCTAACATTTTAAACTTCAATTTAAAAATAAGCGGTTTATATTGGTATTGTAGTTCTTCCCACCTGACACTGCCAATACTCCAGACAGTTTTTTCCACAAAATTTTCTGAATATATTTTTATTTAAATCTGTGACCCTATTGTCCTGGTGCTCAGGATTAATTACAGAATTCAACACACTGATAAGGGAATAAATACAATATAGATTAAATAACACTGTCTTCCTGGCTAATGCTATTTCTGAGTGCATTTGACTGAGGCTACATGTTGACAGAAATGCAGGCAGTTAAGGATGTCTCAGTCCTTCTAGGGAACAAAAAGCATGGCTCACCATCGAGGACTTGATCCCACAATATATTAACTCTTGTAGTCACTTGAAACTATTTGCCCAAAATGCAGCACAAATGGGTAGTAATACCATTAAGATGTCAATTTTTTTCCTCTGCAGAATGACTTATGTTGCAAGAAAAGATTATTTTTATCACATGAAATAGTAGTAGCTGTTGTACTAGACAGATGTGGTTTTCACTTAAATAACCTGTCTAATTCTGAGGCTAAAAAGATGGGCTGAGCTGTTATTTTATTCTCTTAATTCAGTTTTGTTTCAGCAGTTTTTTACAATCGGATAGATCCTCCTTACTGAGTGTGAAAGCAGATGTCCCAGTTTGAAAGAGCACTCCTTGTTCAACCTTTATGATTTTCACCCTTTATCAGCTGTTTTATTCATGGATACTGAAAATGGATTGAAATAAAAAATGCACTATTTACACAATGAATGTGTAAAAGGATGTGTGTTTATATGTTTGCCATCCCATAGCTCTTGCTTTGTGAAATCGCCACCTGTCAGATGGCTGACATGCTCAATGAGATGAAATTTGGCATCAGTGGACCTCACAATTTGTAGATAGATGAAGTTATTTCCATTTCATTATCTGCTCTGAGAGCTAGGGCGATCCAGCTGAGTCATTCTTTATGCACACAAAGGAGGTGTTCTCATGGGTTCTCCTGATAAACATACACACTAATAAAATCCTGTGCTTTTTGAGTACGTTTCAGATCTGAAAAACACATAGGAAGTGAGTGTGATCCTCTTTCCTTTTAGGATTGAAGTCTTTGGAGCAGCAGAAGTGCATAACATGGGCCACACCACCTTTCTTTCTGCTGAATTAATGCAAACCTGGCAGTTGTCTGACTCAATGGTTTTCTTAGCTCCAGAAAAATCTCTCAGAGTATGAGGTCTGAGGAAATTTTGATTTATTGATGAAACTTCTGTCAGTATTGTACTATATTCATGGTAAATATTTACAGTTGGGCATTTTGGATGCCTCTCCCTATTCCATCCATCTCTTCTAATACAAGCCATTTCAATATCTTGGCTTCAAAACTTCGGGGTTTCAAAGTCACCTTTGCCCCATATGTAGTGCGGGAAATCTTCTGAAAGGACACCTTTTGTTAAAGGGTGGTCTCACAGTTATTCGTTGCATGTTCTCACAGAGCAAGTTGTGCAGAAATTGTCTCAACTGGGGATTAATTTCAGTCTTTTGAAGTAGTTGTTAAATACTTAGATTTCTGAGAAATGGTGATAAGATGTTATTTCCTTTATCCACCTCCCCCTTCTGGCCCTCATCACCCTAAGAGTGAGCATGAAATAATTATCCTGTCATTTAACATTGTAATAGCCACTGGCTGGTAGCAAGCACCAAGACCTGCTCCCAGGGGCAGTTCTCAGCAGGAGATTAATGTCTTTGCAAAATAGCTGACCATGTAAAGTTTCTGTAGATTCATCGCCAAACCCTGCTAAGACAGTAAGATTTGATACTACAAAGCAGGCTCTAGCGCTGACCCGAGAACCAGCTCTCAGCATCAGTGTTGACAGCCAGTACTGCCTCAGGAAATGCTCCGTCACTGCTGAGCATCCTCAGCTTGGACTTTACTGTTTTCATCCTCTGTCAGAGGCAGAGTTCAACGGTACTGGGACTTGGATCAGATGAAAAGATGTATCTCAAACACTGTCATTCATTACTCCATCACCTCTGCTCTTGTCACGGTACCGGGGTGGTAAGGGCCAGGTAAAACAGGCATGTCTTTGTTGCTGACATGTCACATCCTATTAAATTCATGTTGGTCTTCTCACTTTAAAAATGTGAGTAAAGTCTTCCTTTTCCCTCTCTTCTGTTACGCGGCCAGGAGGAGACCACTGCAAAGAGTGAAACATAGGAGCAGAGCCACAGTATGGGTTCTCACCACCGGGATTCCTGGCAGGCTTTGGTCTCTGCTTTGCCAGCCATGGTCCGCTGCGGGTTTCTGACAGTGGAGTGTCAGGGACTGTGACTCGGGTCCAGCTGATCTCATTCTGCTTTAGTTCATTGCCTGTCTTCAAGTTCTTGTGTGTCTGTTTACAAGCAGGAGCCCTGGTGAAGGCTGAAGGAACCATCGCCGTTCAGGGAAGCAGCTTCTGCTTTCCCTGGTTCCTCAGGGGTGGCACAGGGGTTGCTGTGGGCACTCTCCTGTGCAGGGCTTCAATCACCTCAATTCTTCTGTGGCCCTTCTGTAGATTGGTCTGGGGGGCTGTATAGGATTCTCAGGGAGAAAGTGCTAGAAGCCACTGGCAGCAGTACTGTTCAAAATGTGACGGTCCAGTACGTGCCCTTACTGTTGGACCTAAACTGCTGTAGGCCGCCTCTTGCAATTTCCTCTCCTCAGGAAGGAATCTCCAGCCAGAGACACTCACGCCATCTTAGCATCTCTCCCCAGCCCTCTCCTTCACTGTGCTCTCTCACCTTTTCTTGCTGTCCCATCTTTCCCTAAATTATCCGTTACTGTCTTACCATATCCTTATGTCTGTTGCTTTCCTTTTTGTTTCAATTCCATCTTCTCTTTTTACAGTTCCTTTACTTTTTCTGTTCTCCCACATCATGACACAAAGCATCAGTGTCTTGTCCCCAGAACAGATGATGATTCAGAGGAAAGAAAAAAAAATCAAAATACACTTTCTGTGTAAAAGTGGCCTTCCTATCATCACTTTTTACATGCTTACGTTACTTCAAGCGAATCCGCATTACTCATTGGTGTGTCATGTTGGGAGTCCAGAGGTAACTCTATGACAAGATCACAACTAAGTAATTTGTGATTTCCTTCCATTTCTGTGCAGCAGCCTATAGGCTGATTTTTTGTTTCAGTATGCTGTCACCTGCAGCATGTTTCTCGGAGTTTCCTTATTTCTAGTTATGTGTACAAGCTGAAATGTGCTTTTATGTACAAATTCCATACCAATATCACGAAATTACTTCGTATCTCTGAGCTTGCTTGTCCTGAGATGAATCCGGCTTTGGTACCTGGTGTCATTTTATGCTGTGCAACAGATTTAATATCCTTGCCTAAAGAAAACAACCTCTCATAATCTAGTTTTATTAACGTAGTACAAAATGTGAATGTCAAATTAACACAGGAGTGGTAACAGCAGGTTAAACATATATGGAGGGGAGAAATGGAAAGGTGAGAGTCGAGACCAGGAAGGCAGGAACAATTAGTAGCAACATCAAAGATGGAAAGGACGTAGTGATCAGCTTGTAATGCTTAGCCTGTGGCAAACACAAATCCTGCATAGGCAACCAGGTGTTCCCTCATTCACCGCAGGAAGCTGTTACTGAAACTCATTAGAAAATGACAGTGACTTATGGTAGCATCTGTAGGAGCAGAACAAAGAAACACTTTTGGCATCTGAACCTACAACGCAAAAGAACATCAGTAAATATTGTGTCTGTTGTAGGAGCCAGGAAACAAATGCACCCACATCCTCACGACAGACTGATAAACCACTCGCCCTACTCGTGCCTCAGTGGCATGCCAGCGCCCGCGCGCTCGGCGCAATCAGAAGTGCCAAGAGCCGCATCGTTCTGGGATCTGCCGGTGCCAGCTCGTGAGCATAAGCAGTTGTGTCGATGCAGCCTTGAAAAAGAGGTAGTTGGCTGGTTAGCCGCTGCAAAGTGATGTACATGGAACAGAAAATTTTGGCAGGTATGGTTTTGGGTTTGGTCTTTCTGTGCTACATGCAGTTTACATAGCTCTCGGTAAAGTAGGATTTTTGTGACTTCTGTGATGAGGCAGAAGTAGGGAGTTTCCTCCATTTTTTTTCTATTCTGGCCCTATAAATGGAGAAATGCATTTTCTGAGTACAAGGCGAGAGCAGAGAGTAGAGCACATTTGTGGACACAGAGAGAGACAGCAGAAGCAAAAGGCCATACTTTGTGTGTTATGGCAGAGGAGTTTCTGGCAGACGAAAAAGATTGTAATAAAATTATGACCTTTTTCACTTGCTTCTTAATTGACTTCTGAGGCAGTGCTAAACGTTCTGAACTGGCTCGCCTCAGAGACCAAATAGCCGTTTTCATTTGTGGACAGAAAAAGATTCAAGATTTAAGCCTGTCAAAGGTCAGGAAAAATGGAGTTTTTGCACGAGAAGAGGAAACCTGTTTTGTGCTAGTAGTTAGGTTCATAGAACAACGTAATAGCATAAAAGATCTACTGATGCCTTTTGTATTAGATCCATATATCTGTGAACAGTTTTATATGCTTTATAGGCAGAAGCTGGTAGGCACTTTTAAAATTATTTTTCTACAGTCTAGTTTAGGTCTATCAGAATAGATTTGTCTAATTTTTTGACTTCTGATAATGCATTCAGCTTCCATGTGAGTCATGTTTTTGTGATGTTTATAGCCATCTGATTTTATTTCCTAGAAATAAAAAGGGAACACAGTAGTTCAATACTATCAGCTTTAGGCTGCAGTAGGCACAGAGGGTGCCTAGGAACACTTGACATTCACAGTTGGTCTTCAAAGGTATAAAATTAAAAAAAAATCAAGATTTAATAATGCAAAATATGTTCTTCATTTACTTGGCTTTTTTTTTTCTGTAAACAAAGCACACACTCCATTTTAAATGTAGTTATTCTTTGCAAAATGGGAGACTGGTAATGAAAACACAAATTAAAAAATAACAATTCTTTATGCCAAAATTCAGTGGTTCCCAAATGGAAACACGACAGTTCCTTCTGAGTCGGAGCTTGCTGTCTGTGTCACTGCATGCAGTGCCTCCTCCTGCATGCATGTTTCTTCTGTGGTCACATTCAGAAAAGTATCTCATGCCATCCAGAAGCCCAGTTCAGGTACCGTTCTCCTGTAGTTCCACAGTCTGATCTTCTGATAGATAGCAAACTTCTGTTACAGTGAAATATTGGGTGACTTCTGCCACTGCTAGCGTTGGGTACCACCTGCAGAGTTTCACAGAATTAACATCGTCACCATCAGCAAATCATGACGTTTGTGGAAAGAAGTGATTTGTATTCTTTGTGTAATTCACATCGTGTCTACCTTAGGCCACTGACAAGGTTTTGTTGGCAGGGGCTCTCACGGAGGTGTAACAAGTGCCAGCAGGAATTTTAGTGACAAAAGAGCTCCAGATCATCCTTAGATACCCCTAGATGGAAGGCTAAAGGATATTATTTTTCCTCTTTGTGTCCTCTGTAGTGCAGAAATGTTAGTTATTTTCCTTGCTGCCCATCTTGCTCCTGTGCTATTTCTATCTATTGTTCCTATAAAGCAAATCATCCTAATGGCCAATGATAAATTATGTCTTTCAGAGACTATCTGATTTCGATATCTGCAGAGTTTAGCAAGCAATTTCATGAAATACGATTAATCTTCTAGGAAAGAAGTTGTTTAATCTTGGGGTCATTTAAAAATTTGCAGTAGTAGGTTTTCCTTGGTTTTAATCTAAATTTAGGATAGCTTTTTCTATTAAAAAACCCAAGGACAAGGGCAACTTCCATATTCTGAGATTAAACATGTTTAAACCTGCTTGCTCACGCATGTCTTTAGGTCTTGTTCTCTAGCATTTTCAGTAGTTTCTCTCATTAGTGAGGGAGCTCCAGGTTTTTTCCTACTGTCAAACATTACCAAGTATTGCTGACGAGAGAAGATGTGCCTGCATTCCATTTCATACAAACACCTGGAGTAATGCTATCTGTGGTATGGTACAGAAAGTGAAACACACTATCTGAGTAAAGAACACTGAAGTTATCCTGTTAGGTCAAGATTGCTTAGGCTTTGCTGTGTTACCTTGTTTCATGAGTCTGCTAGTATTTCATATTCGCAACATGTTTCCTAACTTCCAGAAGACTTTTATGTAAACTCACTGGAAATTCTATTATCTTGATCACCTACCAATTTTTGCCATAAAAGTTATCTATTTTTAAAGAAATTTTTCCCTGTTAAATACTTCCTTACTAAGCTCAGCTATCGAAGAAAGTACTTGCTTCTCTCTGGTTTTCTTCCTGTCCCTCACAGGTGCACAGTTAGAGATTTTCAACCACCGGGTTATATTCTGTGAGTGCCAAAGTTTTGAAACATGATTCCACCAAACACTAAGAGGAGACCACATTTGCCACTCTGTAGTCCGCATTTTATTGCACAGGGTTTCCTCTTATTCGGAGGCACTTCATTAGAATTACGCAGGCGTTGGAAACGGGGTAGTGTCAGGCATCCTCTCTGAATTAGACATTGGTGCTATCCTCCCTGCCCTGACTCTGGGATTTCACTATGGCCATCAAAAAAACCCCAAAACAAAACAAAACCCCCAAATCCCCCAACCTTTCAGTAACCAAAAAAGAACCATTTACTCTCAGGGTGGAATGCGGGCCTTAGTTTTTTCTATGCACTTCATGTCTTATGTTTTTCTATTACTTCTTGTGGCCATTTGTGGTGCTTTTCTGTCCCTTGGAGTAGTAACTGATTATTTCAAATCCTAGCCAGCACCTCTGTTTTCCCAGTACAATAATGGCAGAATTTTTATCTTGTGTAAAAAGCAAAAGGTAATCAGCATCTAATGAAACTATTTTTTATTCCCAGTTCACTTACCCCTGAAATAAAGTGTTCTTCATCTTTCATTCCAACAGTAATTAGGTCAGAAAGAGAGTTAGAAGGGATATCCTTGTATTGTTCTCTTACATAATGGTATCAGCCTCATTTTTGCATCATTTCTCCAGATACATATCATTTATAGAATTCTTGGATGAAAATTAACTTATTCTACATTGCTGAATGGATTCCACCAAATCCTGTTTTCCAGTGCCTAAGAATAGGTTTGGTAGCAACACTAAAGCCCTTTTCTGTATTCGTAGGTAGAACATGGCCCTCTTAATGCTGGTAGAGCATGGTACTGCATACAAATTACTTTCCTTTTTTGCAAAACAAGTTTGTTTTCAGTGTAGTCATTTAAGAATTGCTGCATCTCATCTAAAGAGATGTGTTTGTTTCATAATAAAGGAGCTGCTTGTGATTTAGCATATAAAGCATTATTAATTTCTTCATTTTAAATATGCATTTGCCCCTGCCCCCCCCCCCCCTTTTTTTTTTTTTCCAACTTTCTTCATTATTAGGGCATGGCATACCTTTATTATATTGGAGGCTTGGCATTTTTTCTTGTAATATAAAGGTACTGATATCTTTAATATTTAATATCGCCTAGAAGTTAGATCTTGAAATATTTTCCTATTATTGTTCTAGTACTAGTCCTGGATTTCCAGGGACATTGAGGGCAATGCTTATTACTATTGTTATATTATAGCTACTTGTTATCTTCTGTTTGAGACCTGACTAACAGTTGGCTTGAAAGTCCTTCTTTTCCTAAAGAATCTGTTTGACCAGTTGAAGCTGACAGGATTTGTTTTCATCTTCAGATCTTAAGTTTTGCCTTGGTTTAATCTCTCCTTTTTCTGCCTGCAGTTAAGAAAGCACCCTATTTTTATGATAGCCACAAAGGTCTCTCATCTAGTTCCCGGGGTTTTCCCCCACATTTGCCCCCTGCCGCCACTGCTTCCACCTGCACTTTCTGCAACTCCCCCAGAGACTAGAAAATGGGGAAGAGGGAAGGGATGTCTGTATTTCAGTGGCATGGTGGCTGCTCCTTGCCACCCCCTGAGGCACTTGCAGGGCTTCCCTTCCCTTCACTCAATTCCTCCACTTTCCAAAACCAACCCACATCATCTCAGCAAGAGAGAGTTTCTTCAAGGAATGTTTCAGATTACCTCAAAAATAGGGCATACTGCAATGGAGGCGTTTAAAACAAACAGACAAACAGATGTTTCTGACCCTTCCAGTTTGGAGGGAAAGCTTACTCCTGGTCCCAGCCCGATATGCAGCTTAGTTCTGGGAGCAGGACTTGGAAAACAGATGGACCAGTGAGATGCCAAAGAATTTAGTATCACTGGGAGCAGGTCTGTCCATCTTGCCTTTAACTGTCATCCCTTCTTCTTTACTGTCAAATACTGTGGAACATCACTGGCAGGTTATCATCAAGAGCTATCCCTGGTTTTATTGTTCTTTCAGTCTAGTTCCAGGATTCCCCCAGCATCCCAAATACAGTTGAACATTCAGAAATTGCGTGACCACTTTACAGATACCTAACATGATCTTTTATTTTATTGCATCTTTTCTTAGTCATCCATTCCTTTGCAAAACTGTGCAACAAATACAATCCAGCTTTAGGAGCAGTTAGCAACTGCTTACCACAAGTACACACACTTAAGTGAACTAACAAAAAAGTAGGTTGTAGGGTAGGAATCGATATTGAACGTTCAAACTAAATCACCTGAGAGGCAGAAGAAACAGTAAGTGATGACTTCTTGGTATTTGAAATCCTTAATTAGGCATATACTAACAGTTAGGAGATGGTTCCTCTTGCTGGGATGTGAGGTGCCTCAACCTATTAACTCTGTAAATGAATGTTTAAAGGACATTAAAGGAGTTTTGCTAGTGCTTTCTTTCAACTGTTATCCAAATGAGCAAAGCAGGTTGAAGAATGTGTGAAGTGATTAATTACACTAATTAAAACCACTTTATTTACACTTGCTCTATAATTTATCATTACTACTTCTGTCAGTTGATCGAAGGTGAGTGAAGTGTTGTTTATAATTGGTATGGGAGCTAATTAAATGTTCGTTTCAGCGCGTTTTGGTCTATTTCCATTGTCAATTAGAACTGGCGTTGCAATAGATGACTGACCAAATGGAAATGTATAACACAACAGTAGTGCTCCTCGTTACTACTTACTTGGAGAAGGAAATGTGCCCTGGTAAGCCAACTGAATTTAAATCTTAAGGAGAGAAAAAAAAATCCTTGTCCTTTCACTTCCTTACTTTTGTTGAGAATTTCACATGAAAAACTAAGTAACAGGCATGCCAATTATCTCATGGGGACTGACTAGGTGTATGTGTCAGTAGTTTGTAGTGTAGTTATTTTAGCCAGTTCAGGAGTAATTATTGCATAGATTTAGGATACTACATTAATCATGCTCTTATCTTGTAATAATATAGTACTGTACATAACTTGTCATTATACAGTAATTATTTTATAATTGAACAACTAGCAGATCATGTATTATTGAATACTCATTCAATGAAGAATTCTGCTCTGTAATGTAATATATTAGTCCTGTTTCATAATTCAGCCTTTTTTTTGTTTTGAAGATTGACCATACTATTGCTATAGCATCATCTTGGATTATTACACACTGTGAAGCTACAATTTGTGAAGTATTCCATGACATACTGCACTCTAAGGATTAGCAAATAGGAATAACTTTTCTGATGTTCAACTGGCAGACACTAGGGATAGGCTGTCATTGGTATCCCCACAGGGAAAAATTTATTTGGTTTCTTTCTATGAGTTCCTCCTTTACAAGAATCCCACATTCATCTGGCTGTTCAGCTTTGTGACCCAGCAATGGCGCTACAGGATAAAATAGAAAAGATCTTTCAGTAAAGACATTTTTCCTAATATCCCATCTATACATCCCCTTAGGCAGCTTCAGGCCATTTCCTCTCATCCTATCACTAGTAACTCGGGAGAAGAGACCAACACCCGCCTTGCTACAACCTCCTTTCAGGTAGTTGTAGAGAGCGAGAAGGTCTCCCTTCAGCCTCCTCTTCTCCAGGCTAAACAGCCCCAGTTCCCCCAGCTGCTCCTCAGAAGACCTGCTCTCCAGACCCTTCACCAGCTTTGTTGCCCTTCTCTGGACACGCTCCAGCACCTCAATGTCCTTCTTGTACTAAGGGGCCCAAAACTGAACACAGTACTTGAGGTGTGGCCTCACCAGTGCCAAGTACAGGGGCACGATCACCTCCCTGCTCCTGCTGGCCACACTATTCCTGATACAAGCCAGGATGCTGTTGGCCACCTTGGCCACCTGGGCACACTGCTGGCTCACGTTCAGCCGGCTGTCAACCAGCACCCCGAGGTGCTTCTCCATTGGGCAGCTCTCCAGCCACTCCTCCCCAAGCCTGTAGCGTTGCATGGGGTTGTTGTGACCCAAGTGCAGGACCCAGCACTTGGCCTTGTTAAACCTCCTACAACTGGCCATGGCCCATTGATCCAGCCTGTCCAGATCCCTCTGAAGAGCCTTCCTACTCTCAAGCATATCAACACTCCCACCCAATTTGGTGTCATCTGCAAACTTACTGAGTGTTCACGGGATCCCCTCATCCAGATCATTGATAAACACATTAAACAACACTGGGCCCAGCACTGAGCCCTGGGGAGCACCACTTGTGACCAACCACCAACTGGATTTAGCTCTGTTCAACGCAACTCTCTGGGCTCAGCCATCCAGCCAGTTTGTTACCCTAGTAATATTACAAATAGTAAAATGTAATAGAATGTGCTTCTTTGGCCCCACCTCTAATCAGTGTAAGGGTACTGGACCAGTCTCACAGCACTTAGAAAACTGCTTAGCTTCTGTCACTGGTAAGCTCCTTACAGCCCAAGTTCCTACTGGGTTTCTTACGTGAGATAGTCGTCAGGTTATGACCACTATGGGTTATGATTCGGGTGAGCTCTTCTACCTGCGTGGTCAGCCCGCAAGGCCTAACCCTCCGGGGGAAGGGAAGAAAACATGTCACGACCAGCCAGCTCTGATTCCCAATTAAGTTCCCTGTCTTTTCAGCTACTGTCAGTGCTGATGCCTATTTTTTGTAATCTCTCACTGAAACTCCAGTCAGTATTAATGACTATGCATTGAATTATAATTCATTATTGTGCTGATGCACTCTGGTCTTTGTTTCTTGCTTTTTTCTTTTTTCTTCTCTTTCTAAAATGTAATCTTTTCCGTGCTTAAGTTGGGCATCTTGCCACCCGGGGCTGTGGATCATGGTGGTCAGCTGAGCATCCAGCTTCTCTTGGGTTTTGTTTCCAAGCAAGTGAGGAAAGGAAAGCTACGTGCTGTTCTCTTGGAGTTTAGCAATGCCAGGGAGCCTTGAATCCCTCTTTGTCACAGGACTATCAGAAAGAAACATGCTTTTAAAATTTGGATCAGTGGTGCTGATCTAGTGGCCTGCTAAACATTTCTAATAATACAGCTACTCTTTTACCAGCATTGTATTTGTTAAAAATCGATTTTATACTGTACACTCAGTTGGTACATTTTCTCTGTTTGCACGCACCACTTTTAATACACTTAGAATACCTTAAAAAGTGATTTGACTCCTACTGAAATCTGCAAGCATATTCCAGTGGATTTTAATATAGTAGCCTTAGCCCTTGGCAGTTTCTGAGCATATAGAAATGAACATTTTTGACCTTTTTTCAATGTGTAAGTGGGATTGTTATGATTAAATGTAGGTATAAAATCAATTGCACAAGTGAATATAAATGTTTCTGCTGAGGAACAGGATCTTATTTAAAAGCAAAATACTCTTTGATCACACAATGGAAAGCTTCTTTTATCTTGTTTTAAGTATGCTGCAAAGTGTGGTTGGAAAAAAAGGAAATCTAAGGGGTGACCTAAATAGAGAAATATGGTAAAATAATCCCAGTGGTGGAATTTAGTTGTATTACCATTCTTCTATTTTTTTATTTACTTCTTGTTTGTTTGTTACTGGTCTTGAGCACGTTTTGGTCTATTTCCTTTGTCAATTAGAACTGGCATCGCTGATCTTGTCACTTTTTGCATAGGAAGTAGAATAATTAGAAGTTTATGTGTATTTATTTTTCACTTGTAACTAATTTTTTATTGCCTAAGAAAGCACTGGTGGAGCTAGAACATCACATGTAGGTACTGAGTATTCCAGTATTCAACTGTTCTGAAATGGCCATATAAAGTATTTCTGCATGCAAACACTTACTGTTCAAGAATCATTAAAGAAAAAATCAAAACGAAAGTTTTCGGTTATGATCTTTTTTTTTCTTGGTTGGTTTGGTGGTTGTTTTTTTTTCCTGTGAATGATGGAAGAAGGAAGAGGTGGTCTGAAAACAGCAGAAATGACAGGCAAAAGATTTTATTCCCAAAGAAAATATTGTTCTTGAAAAAAGAAGGACAAATGTTTTAATAATGTCAATTTTTCCCCTTTTTTGACCCAGACACGGATGATAATAATAACCTGGATTCTTTGTGTCAGTTTGGTTTCCCGTAATCAGCTGTTACTGTCCTGTCCTTGAATTAATAATAATCTCATTATTTAAGACCGCTCTTTTCCTTGGTTTGGTTTTTAAATAGCTACACTCCACCTTACTGCAGCATTGCACATCGTATTGTTATTCATAAAGAAAAACAGCGGCCCATGAAGAAATAGTGCCGGTGCAATAGTGTATCCCTCACAGGTGAGGGGCACAGGAGCAGCCCCAGGTGCGCATGGTGGGGGTCATGCTGCAGCCTTTGCCTCCCGCTTCCCTGACTCCCCCCTTGACAGACACAGGGAGATGTTGTGGAAGCTCTCCTTCTACTATGGCTTGTGACGGAGTCTGTAACCCGCCAGTTTACATTTTACATTTACATTTTACATTGCCATATGCAACGTACTAAATGCCATGAATTAGCCCGTTCAGCGTAATGCCAGGCTATGCTTATTTCGTCAAATGCAATATGGCAGGAAGGTAGCAAGCGTGGGCTTCAGTGCTGCTCTCTTTAGTGATAAGGCTCAGGGTAGGGCCAAGTCCTGCAGTGCATCTGCTCCTCTTCCCTGTTTTGCTTGAAGTGTGCGTGCCAGGTACTCTCAGGTGCTCCAGATCTCTTCAACCATTAGGTTTTTGAAAGAGAAAAATAATACCCATATATAGCCAACATAACTTCCAGTAAGAGGGGTGGGTAATACAAACTACTTCAAAGGGCTTCACGAGAAGCCTGCCACCTCCCCCCACTGTCTGAATGGGTGACTCCTTTCCTCTAACTCTGCCATGCCTGCCAGCTCCTGGGTCTCCAGACCACAAAAGAGACTCCTGTTTCCCTTCTCTGATTCCTAGAAAAGCCCTCTGCTCTCCATCACCTCTGAGGCTTCATTGTGGGCTGGCTCTCTGATGTAGGCATGTCCTTCATCCTCCTCTGTTCTCTTCTTGCCTGGTCTTTTTTGTGCTCCAGCAGCTTTCCCCAGCTTAAGTGCACCGTGCCTGTGTCCCAAGCAAGACGCACGCCCTCTCCCTCTCCTTTGAGCTCCTTACTGAGCTGCGTTACAGCAGCCAAGGTGAGGAAGGTGGGGAGCCTCGCACACTGCTCTGCTCAAGGTTAAGATGAAGAGGAAGGTATTGTCTGCAGTACATGTCCACCAAACTACACCCTGCTCCATCTTTTTAAGTTAGTCCACAGTGGCGCCTCCTGCAGTATGATGCCTCTTATTCTCCTGAATTTGCATTTATATCTGTACTGTTATAATAGAGGAGGAAAGTGACACTGACTGAATCAGTGCAAATTTGGTACTATCCATGATGAATAATCCAACAGTAATATTCTTTCACAAGGCAAATAGAATTTTTTTTTCCTGTGGTCGTGAAAAAACAAAGGGGAAAACAGGTAGTTATATCTTCCCCATAACCCCAAATAGAAACAAAATGTAACACGGATTTTTAAAGCAATACTACAGATCCTCGGTATCTGCTACATTAAATGTTATGAAGCTGGAAGTGTTTGTTTTTGAGCTTATTTTAAATTGAAGACTGGAAGTTAATTATGTAGCATTAAGGGAACAAATAAGACTGACTCGTTCTCGTAGTTAACTAGCGATTTCCAGTGCCTAAGTGAAAGAAAGCGAATTTCCAGCTGCCTTAACTCTTCTGAAAACAAATGAAAAATAGTTGCATGAATACTTTCTTATACCAACACAACGGAGCTTCAATTTTGGCCAGGAAGAAACAGTAGTTTGTTGTTGAGAGCCATCAGCGTATAGAAGTACACAAACAAACCACTTCTCTTCTGGGTGAGCCGTGGGCTTTTCAGAAGGTTTGGTTTTGCCCTCAGACTGAAATCTCAACAATGTTAATGAGAAAAGCGATCCATCTTTTCCCTCTCAGGCAAGACAGGACTGCTTGTAGTCCCTAAAACCTGAAAAAGGAACTTGTGTTTTTTCAAGATCATGCTGATTGAGCTCAAATGTATCTTGCAGTTTGAACACTTGGTTTAGACTTAGTTATTTACAGGTGAGCAGCCACAACTGTTCCGCACTTGCTTGAGAAATGTGGGCTTATTCAAAATTTAAATATCTGTCTGGCTCCTCTCTCAGATGACTTTGTAATTACTTCATTGGGATGCATGTAAGTTTTAATTGTTCATTACTGCTTGTTAAGGTACCAAATAAAAATTGCCATACAGTAGTTAGTGAAATTAAAACTGCGTGCTCCAAACTTTTTACTAAAAATTTTTTTCTATGGTTTGGATAAGTTTCTTAAAGTGCATGGAAGTGTTTAGGTTAATTGGTGCCGGGAACCCATGTATGTGATTCTAGCTGGCTATGTAAATCCCCTAGTGAGCCATAGTAATATGAAAGGAACACTTGAAAACCAGATGCAATGAAAATTTAAACATATTGAGTTCATAGCATGTGATAGTTTAATCATTATTTAAGCTTTAGAAATGTCACAGCATAATTTCTTTCAGAATGAGTACAAACACTTTCATGCACAAAATTCACTTTCTTGCTGCAACTTTTGCCCCCCCGGGAAAGTTAGGCTTTTGTGAATTTTCTGAACTTAATCATGTCACTTGATCACAGGCAAATTCACTCTGAAAATTCAAAATCCAAATGATTAAAATAAAGTCTACAGATATATTTTAAAACTAAGCCTGTAATTTCTTTATGCTCTTAAAAAAAATTCTGTGGCTATTTCTTCCATTAAAGAACAAAATTTGCAACAAAACCAGTTAAATGGAAAGTGCTTTGTAAGCCCTATTTGCAGAGTCAGGGAGTGGAAAGCTACCAAATGTTGGATTTATAAGCACCCATGCAGGATTAAATTCAGCTCTCCTGTGCCTGTGATACATATTTAAGAACCTCACAGCATACATGGAGCCTTGCCTCCTTCTGTACTTGTAAGGAAGATAGAACGACCAGAACTTATTTTCTAAATTTGTCCCATATCTGGAATATTCTGATGAATGCAATTGAGTTTCCTGTGTAAATTGTCTTGATATGTAAAATAGTGTCATAATCCCAGTCTACACTTGGATGCAAACACTTCCACTTTACATAGCCTACTACAACTTGTTTATAATATGAGCGGTTTGGGTTGGATTTTGGAAAATATCGGTTAAAATGGTTCGTCCATTTCTGAGAAACAGGCTAGGGGGAACAATACTCTCTGTGTTAATTTGGGTGTGGGTTGTTTGCACATTTTCTGAGTGGAAATCTTTTTTGAGCTGCTGTACATCCTTATAGCAAAGACTTAAAAGGTCATAAAATTTGGCTTTTGAATCAGGAATGTACCGGGAGTAACTTCTGGTAAAATTCATTGGAATTTTGCCATTGCGAGTCTTTTAAAACAGAACTTTTTGCATGTTCTGTAGGGGCAAAACAAGGTAATCATTTCACATCCCTTAAGGTTTGTGTCACCTTCTATGTTCTCATGAGCTTGTTAGTGCTAACCAGAAGATGAACCTATCACCCCCGTGGAGCTGCTGGATATGCTATAGATGATAGCTTTTGGGTTGAAGGTAGACTTCTTTGTAATTCATGCAATATCCAAGGCATAACCCTCTTCTTTCCTCTCCTCTTGTACTCGCTTGCTGGGCCTGGAGACCATGGAAGAGTGAACTAGATACTGAAAATTAGAAGAGACTAAAATCAGTGAAGGCACAGGGGAGGATTAGGTGGATATTCTTTAATGTAGCTCTCTGTGTATGGAGACAGAATGAGCTCACCATTGAAAGCAGTTGTGGGAGGTCACGTCTAAACCACGCGACAGCACGGTGTAGGAAGAGCCTTTCCCTGTCTGATACATGCTCTTGGCGCAAAAATAGGGGAATTTGCTATGGGTATGTGGTAACCTAAATCAGTTGTACATGAAGCTAATGAATATTAGAACATGTCTCAGTGTCACGGAACAACTAAATAACTGGAAAGTAACACTGTTCGTGCTCCCGACATGCCCTTCAGTCTGGCAGCCCCAATTTAAGTTCGCTGCCCGCACTTGGCTCTCCTGCCGCACAGTGCTGTGATGGGGAAGATAAGATAGGCTGACAAAACAGTCATCAAGGATTCACTGAGATCAGGGTGAGTCCTACATGATAAAAGGAGCTATTAATATTTCAAAGGCTGCTATCCATCCCTACAGGCACCAAACTATTACATCACCATGTGTACAGGAGAGAGTGGCAGCAATCAATAGATCTAATATGCTGGGGGCCCAGGGAGAGACAACTTAGCATTTCCCATGCAGAATGACTGGATATAATTAAGTGAAATAAACACGACTTAACCTTAGGAAAAGAAAAAACAAAACCAAACCCAAACCAAAACCAAACTGTCGGCTATTCTAGGCTGAAAACCAAGACTTCCTTATCGACTAGTACAGTTGGGTTTGTTTAGGCTTAGAACTTCTGCACCGGTAAAAACCATACGTTTATTGCAAAGAAAGCAATGTGGTCTATAGCTTGAATGCAATAGTAATGATGACTGAGCAGTAAAGAAACAATGTAAGGTATGTGATTTTTATTACTGAAAAGCCAAATGGTGAAAAGCTGAAGCCACGAACATCTGCTAATTTCGAGGCTCACTCAACAGGTAATACAGGTATGCTCTTTCACTGAGACTTTCTGACTGCTCCCAAATCCTGTCCCCGCAGGGCCCAGCCTCCTCTCCCAGAGTGCACTCCAGCTCAATTCCAAACCTGAAGGGTCCTTCCAGTACTCGGCCAGCTACCACAGCAACCAGACCCTCGCCCTGGGCGAAACAGCGGCCGCCCAGCTGCCGGCCCGCAGCAGTCAGGCCAGAGGTGCCATCCAGAGCTACAGCCAGGTACGTGTCCTAAGCAGCCCGGGTCTCTCACATCTGAAATCGTGTGGGGTAGCTCCCAGGAAACGGAGCTGTTCGGTGCCCCCCAGCGCGCAAATGTCTGCCTTTACTTTCTCTCTTCTTCAATGTATCTGCAGTGGGTTGGAGTTACCGCCTTGATTTTCATAAATCTAAAGTGCGTTGACTTGCATGGTAATAAAATAATCCTGATTAAAAGGAGATTTACATGCCAGCTTTACTTAGTTGCATATATATTTTGGTAATAGGATGTTCAGGCATTTAAGTTTGAAAATTTCTGTGGCTGAGCCCTAACTAAGGATTAGGGCCTCCCTGCGTTGGTATCAGGATATTACTGAAAGCAGTGAGTGCCAGCAAACAAAAACAAAGCAAGGCTGACACCACATGCGAAACCTGCTTGGGACACCACGCATTGCCTGGTGTTGTGGCCTAATCCCAAGCGTAAGAATAATTTTTTGCTTCCCCCCCATATTGAAAGCCAAGCAACTTACCAGACAGCCACCTGTATGTTTCAAACATTTGGGAAGATTGTTTCAGATGCTCATGAAAAGTTTGTAAATCTCCTTTCCTGTCTAAATGATCCCTCCTGGCTCTGACATGTAACCCTCTCGCCTTCTGTGCTTTTCACTACAACATCAAAGCCTCTCACTGGGAAGCTAAGCTTCAGTTTAGGCAAAAATTTCTAGAAGCGTTCATGCTTCTATACATAAACAAGGTCTGACTGGGTTTCGTTGGTCAGCTCAGGTTATTTATGCAGGTATATAGATGTTAACCACCCCATCAAAGCAGACCATCTCAGTGTGACACTGGGACACTTTGTAGTTCAGGATTCTGTAGAAGCGAGTAGTATTTGAATTTCAAAGCCTTAAATTGCTAAGAGATTTCAAGTATTATATAGTCATTGCACAGCTTGTGGGATACCGAGAGACGTACAATATTCTATTCTCTCAATTTGCTCAGAAAAGCTCCCTATCCTCTTAAGACTGAAAATGAAATAAAGCACAGTTAAATTTCATTTCAAATTGGGTAGGTACTTTTCTTCTTCTCTAAAGGGTTTAAAATGAGCCTGCATAGTGGTAAGGCCTCAGGGTTTTTCTGTGTTTTACCAAGGAGGACCTCCCTGATGTTCTTTGGGATTGGAGCCAGCAGGAGAGCAGGATTCCAGCTAGAAAGAAAAAGGAGGCTATAATATCCAGTTGTAGCCTGGGCAGATGTCATCAGGAGTTGTGCTTTGTGAAAAGCATCATACCCTGGGGGTTAGCCTGAAACGGTGTGATGCATCCTTCAAGGAGGCTAGAAAAAGTGAGATGATAGAAAAGGAACAGGTTATGAGAGCAACAGAGCAACAGAAACAAAAACAAAGCAAAAATGAGAGGGGAAGGAGAAAGAATCTAAAACAAAAAAGGCAGGAAGGGAAAGTGTGCAACTGTCTAGGGGTTAGAAGTAGTGATATTCTTAATATAAATTTTATCATACTCATTCATCAAAAAGGATGAATTTATGGAGAGCGGAAAAAATGATCTAGATTAATTGAAATGACACTGAGCAGCCATTGCTCAGAACTGAAAAGCTCGCACAAACTATCTACTTCACAGAGAACCAGTTACCTTCAGAAAGGTAACTAGCAAATTAGCAAGGCAACCTTTCCTATCCTTTCTTTTTCTTGGTTTGAGAAGGCAGAAAATAGGTTTTCTCCCTGTGTTCCTCCAGAATGTGTGGTAGGTGTTCCTGCAGGAAAAAAAAAAAAAAATCCCAGAACATCATTTTCACACCATCATCTTGTAAAGGACGCTTGACAACTTCAGGTCAATTAAAATGTGTCTTGGAAATATTAACAAACAGCTATATAAACTATGAATTAATACCATGAAAAGCATATAAAGGATGTTTTAAAAGAGGTAAACAGGAAGAGGGAGAGTCAAAAGTTAAAATTAAAAAGTCAATCCTTGGAATTGTTTTGCTATCCCTAATTATAATTAAAATAAGCCTCAGGAGTCAAAACTGCTCAGATTGTGATAATTTCCTTTGGTATTTGTGTGCCAGGAATATAGCTATCTCTGAACATGAATGATAGCCCAAATGCTTGGAAAAAAAATATGTAAATAGTCCCAAGGCCAGCTGTGACAGCAAGAACAATTTCTGAAAATGCAATTGTATAAAAAAGAGAAACTAATTAGTCTTGGGACTTCCTGTATAGCGCTGCAAAGTGCAATCTAACATTTTTGTCAATTTGGAGGACTTCATTATAGATCATAGAGTGTTTCCACCGCTTTGAGTACTTCAGAACACGAAACTTTTATCTTCTAAATGCTACTGGAATAGGATTTCGTAGCAACAACTGCTCCTCTGCCAGGGAATTACTCTTGTTTCCCCACTGAAAACAGCTTTTCAGACTTGGTGTCCGGATCCTGATATATCCTGTCTTAATCAATTAAGGTTATTTGTGAAGAGTCAGTAGTGGCTCTTATTGCAAAAAGTAGCAGATTTTGCAGATCAGTTGCTCAACAGTGAATCTTCTATTTGGACAATGTAATTTGTGAACAACTGATTGGTTGGGTTTACTGTCATCTTGAGAATGGTCAGCTTACGTTGTAGATATCGTAGGAATATAAAGCATAGCATGTACTACCGAGAGTATTCTTCCACATGCTCTGCCATATCTTTGCAAGGGGAGGGGAAAGGGAGTGAAACTAGTTTACATTTCTGGATGAGGACTTCTTTAGCCTCTGGTGATGCTGCAGTCTTTTCAGAGGCTGAAGTAGCAACAGAGGTCATTCCCTACTCTGTATTATCCCATGCTCCTGAAGCCTCTGGACAAGGCCGGCACAGGATTTGAAAACCCTTAAAAACAAAAAGTAGATGGAATTAGGGAAAGAAAAAAAGCCTTTAAAAATTATTTAACAGTTAATTTTCTAACTTGTCTCCATTTTCCTATAAACAAGTCATAAGTTTGTCATTCATCAGACCACCGCACCTCTCTAGCCCTTTTTAGAATATTAGCAAATGAGTACAAGAATGTGTTCAGTTGTCCAGCAAAAACTGTATACTGGCCTTTTTCGGTTAGACTCATGGCTTTTCCCACCATCAGCGGTCTGTGCCACAAGGTGATAGGCTGCTTGATAATCTACCCAGACACAATCTAAAATAAGAACTTCATGACTGGGAGGACGTGGCAGATGATGTCGTGTTTAAAACTGGATTTCAAATACGAACATGAGAATTTTTCTGTCGTTAAAGGAAGCAGATGAAACCTGTAGACAGATTACTCTTGTTACGACACGGACAGAGAACAATTCACTGGTATAGTTTAGGGTAGTGAAGAACTGGTCTGCATGATGCTGGTTTGATCCTACAACAGGTAGTGGTTGCAGCTTTTATTGCTGCTTTAAAACCAGAGATTGAGCATCTCTGGACACTCTGAAAGGATCTCACACAATTCTGTTTGCGGATGTAGAAGACTACAGTGGTATTTCTTACCTTCATCTATACGTATGACCTTTGAGATTAGGATCAGTTAGGCTGACAAGTTTTCCTAATAGTGTTGGGGTGTATTTTGCAAACACAGTATAGCCATGACCTTTGTGATAAAACCTGGAGAAACAGATGGAATAGGCTACATTTGAGGGATCCAGAGGAATAGTCTGGCATCTGTTATCGTATAAGTGCATTTGAAAATAGGTAGCATCTTCCTAGTTAGGTCAGGAACTTATAAATGACAGCAAAGCAGTCCTGCAGAAGAAAGACCCTTCCACAGGTGCTGCCCAAGGACTGAAGTCTGCATCCCGAAGACTACAGAATGTTACGCGTTTTCTATACCCTCTTCTGCCCTTCGTAGAAGAGTGTTGATAGAGGCGTTGGACCAGAGCAGAGTGATACCTCGAGTGAAGCTGTATGGAAGGTTCTTTGGGCTGATAGATAAAAATATAGCCCTCAATAGACTGGCAAGTCTTGCAGTCACTGAAAGAGCAGAGCATCACTGAGATTGTGACTCAGAGCTGGACCCTTAAAAGACCACCCATGTCTCTCGAAAACCCTGGTAAGGATGACCAAGTTTGCTACCTAAAGCTAGCAACTCCCACCAACGTCCTGAAGGGATGTCTTCCACACAACCTGAGCATCCATTTGGAAAATCCTCCCTAGAATCAAGAGAAAGGGTCTTCTCATGGGCAACAGCGTACTGTATATGACTATGTTCATAGTCATCAGATATGACCTTGTTTGAGATTTTAAGGGCCAAGCGATCTCTGAAAGTTCCAGAGAGCAAAACGAGCTGCAAACTGGTGCTGGCATTTAATGCTAAACTGAAAATGCTTGTGGATTCAACTTCATCCAGGCCTAAGATAGGCATGCAGACTTACGCAAATGTAACATGGCTTTTCAGTTTCTTCTGTTATCTGTCGGAGAAGTATACGGGACATTGAGCACAAATTGTCATTTCTTAAGGGTAACTGGTACCGTGATTCAAATTTTCCAGCATTTTCCTGGAAATTGTATCATTCTGTCATTCCTCATGTTTTTAGTTCTGTTTCTAAGACCCAAGCCATTGCATTGACAGAAGTTCTGTTCCTTAGCACCTGTGAATTATGAAGCATAGGTGCAAAAAACCTACCAGGTTTTGGTTTTGTGTTCTGGCATGCCTGAGAAGAAAACAGTTCGAACGGATTTTAGATGATATACCAAATAGATCTGCCGCACCTGCTAACGTGTTCATAATAGTCATCTTGTTCTCTGAGACTTCTGCTATTCAGGTTTTGCTGGTCTTACTCGCCGTTTTTCCCACTGGGAGCAATCTCCAAGAATCAGCGTGCTGATGTTTCAGTAATTAGCAGCTGACCCCAACGTTTTGCTTAAGCTGTCCAGCCACCTAGGATTTTGTAATTCCTTACCCGTGAAAAAAAATTCGGCAGAATAAATAATTCAACACAGTTATTTGTCCCTCTCAATAATTTTCTGTAGAGAGTTCTGTACAGGTCTCATTTTGTCCGTATCAGTAGAGAATCATCTTTCTAGTAAGATTACATGGGAAAGAATAATATATATCAGAACCCATATATTGAATCCAAATAAGCAAATTGGGCTCCTTTTCGTTGGGATACCAGAAAAATGAAATCTTTGAGTCTTAGAGTAGATATTTATAGCGATGTAATAAGAAAGTCCTTGATTTTTGTTCACATCTATGAAATAGATTGATGCAGGAGGATATAACATCTGGGAATCAAGTTTACTCTCAATTTATTTGTTTAAACACAGTTTCATTATCAGGTTGACAACAATAATGGATAAATGGAATAATAAGGGGAAAATTCCATTGTATTTCATTCTTCCATATGAAGCGTAATGTCACATTGCAGGATGAACAATGACATGTGTGTAGGATAGTCTTAAGCAACAGACAGGGAGAAATATGGGGAGAAACAAACGCATCTTATCTCTGAAAACACAAGCGGAGAATGTGACTGCACACTTGGCCCTTTGATAAAACATAAGAACCTCACAGTAAATTTAAGACAGGTCTGAGATTAGTCACATCCTAGAAAATACTGCATGCTAATGTTTTCACTGCAATCTGTTCATCCAAAAGTTCTCTCCTTCACACAGAGCAAATGCTCAGCTTTTTAGGAAGTGCTATACACTGCATTTTTAATTAAGCATTTAATTCTTGTGTCCCACCACTACACCTTCTTCCCTATAACAAACAATCATGAAGTGGAATTCTTTTTTGTTTTTGAATTGGTACTTGCAGGATTCCTGCAGCTTTGTAAAAATTTATTAGGAATATGGGATAATATTGGTTTACTTGAAATTAATTACTCTAAATCCTTGACACGTCAAGCAGTATAGATTAGAAAAAGAAATTTTGTATACATGATGGCAGTGCTTGCCTAAAATCCTTACGGTCAGTGACAAAGTTGCAGAAGACACTAGTAACATGGCAGAAGACTTTGGATTTTGAAACAATGTTGAATATTACGAAATACATTATTATGCCACTTAACAGTCCAAAAAGTAAAATTTATTAACAAATATCAATTGATAATGTAGCTGGTTCAAACGACCTTTCGTCATGTGCAAAACTTGCACTCTCCATGTTGTCTTAAATCTTGCCAGCCTGTTTTTGTTTTATAAAAGTTGTTACCATGCAGTTTAAGCCTGGAAGATGAAAACTGTACTCCTGTCAAAGACATTATTGGACAGTCAGTTGCAGATTAGCCCTTCTTTCCAGTTTAAAGCAGAGACGGTAAGTAGCTGAGCGTGAAAGTAGCTTTTAAAAAAAGTTCATCGATGTTCCCAGAGTTTGCCTTCCTGGCTTTCGTTAGGAGCCTTTCAAATGAGCAGCTTGAGCTTGTTGACCATTTATGAAAATGTCAAGGCTCGTACGTGGTGCCGTGGTGCCATGGTGCCTGTAACTCGTGGTCACAATCGAAACAGTTCAACTCAACAGTGAGCAGGCCACTTACATCTGTGATCCCCTTGCCCACCTGGGACTTGCCGTACAGGGTGGCTGGAGGGAACAGTTTACATTACATTTATCTATAAGGCCATCCCTCTTTGGGGCGCAAAAGCCGCCTGAAGCCCGTGAGGTTTGGGTCCAGCAGTGCTCCCTTGAGACACCTAAATGCTGTGAGTGCTGTTGGCTTCTGTGCTACTAGCAGCTGGGAGCAAAGCAACAGGAGGGGCTCCTCCAAAGCCTTGCTTCTTGTCCACGTTTAGAAAAATACATATTCTTCCCCGGATGCAAAGCATTTAAGGCAAGGGGCGGGGCCTCAAAGGTAAAAAAATGGACAGAAAAATTTCCAGTGGGTGTACATAGTAAGAAGTACACATTTCTGGCATTTTGAACCTCATTTATTCTTTACCCCGATTAGTTATTTTACCTAGTTCTCGGTTCCTGACCAAATCCTTCCTTGGGTATCCTAGTGAAAATAAATCAAGTTTCATGCCAGGAAGGTAGTGCTTTTGTTTACTTGTTTTTTTCCTGTAGGATGCTACTAAAAACCCACGTTGCTATTTAAATGTGAAAACACGCTGGTTTCAGCATTCCCTGCACCTCTTCGAATCGAGTCACAAAATTCGTCGTTCACGTTTTAAAGGCTTTTCTCGCTAAGGAAATCGGTAGCCGAGAGGTGCGCATGTGCTTGTGTTTGGGCAAAGCACTGGTCAGGCTGATGCAAACTGCACCGACAGCGCCTGGGATCTGAAGCGCTTGCTGAGGCTTCAAGCAAATCCCCTGCATAAACAGAAAATATAAAATAGCATCTGAAAGAAGAGCGCGTCTTCCAGCGGAGCGCTGAGCTCCCTCGCTCGCTGCGGGGTGCGGTTATTAGAGGATTTTAACGTTACCAGATTCACAGATGACCTCTTGAGCCGAAGATCCCCGATGAAAAAACTAACGGGGGGGGGGGGAGGGGGCCGAGGAAGCCGCCTGTGCGTAAGGGCGAGCTCCATCCTTAGCCGCTGCAGAAGCGGCCCAGACACCCAACTCAGATTTCTAATGGGCAGCATCCGCCGAGGGTTTTCGTCCGCTGCCTCCTCCCTCCCCCTCAGTTACTGGGCTTAACGGGGAACTTTGCGCCGCCGCGCCGGGCGGCGGGCGCTGTGGGGCTCTCCCTCTCTCCGCGACGCGGATGCCCCGCTGGATGCGGCCCAGGGGACGCCCCGGCCCCGGCCGCTCCTCCCGCCGCCTCCTTCCCCTTTCTGCCTCGTAAATAAATCAGAGGCGACAGCCTGCCGCGCTCTCGGGCCGCCGGCGGGGATGGCCCGGGCGGCCGGCCGGCCGGCCTGCCTTCCCCCCGGGCGGCGCGGGTGCTGCCTTTCCCCTCCGCTCCTTCAGGCGAGGACGGGGCTGAGGCGAGCGCCGCGATGCCGCCGCCGCCGGAGGGGCCGGTCGCGCCCTGTCGCGCCGCCGGCGGCGGCAGCAGCCGCAGCGAAAGGCGGGGGCGGCGTCGGTGCCGCTCCTTCTACGGACGCCGAGCGCTTTTCTGTGAGGGAAGTGACCCGATTAAAGCCCTTTCCGTGGCTTCAAGTGCTCTTTTCTGACGCGTGCAGAAAGAAAGTTTGGGGGGCGGGAGGAGGTATTTCTGTGTTTGTTTGGTCTCGGGCTAACCCATGCCCGGTTTAAGGGTAGGTCCGGAGCGCAGGTCAGGGCGGGAGCTCCCGGCGCAGCCCGCCCTGCAGCCGCCTTCAGCCCCGAGCGGGAGTTTTCGCGCCGCTCAGCTCAGCCGGCGGCCGTTTTTCCCCTCAAAGGCTGGAAACGCCTCAGGAGATTAACGAGTCCCTTAATCCCGAGGGCGCTGGGCGCCGGCCTGGTTTAAGGTCAAAGAGGGGCTGCGTGCGGTGGGGTGGGGGGGGTCCTCCGGTGAGCCAGCCCCCCCCGTCGCCCCGCCCCGGGCCAGGGGAGCCGGGCGCTCCCCGCCGCTGACGCCTCTGCCTTTCCTTCCCGCAGCAGGGCCCGGGGGGCCGCGGCGCCCACCCGGGCGGGCCGGAGCCGCCGCCGCCGCCCGCCGCCCCGCAGCCGCGGGAGCCCTTCGCGCCCAGCCACGGCAGCGCCTTCCACCTGCCCGAGCCCCAGCACGCCGCCGCGCTCTACTACGCCAGCTCCACGCTGCCGGCGCAGCGGGTGAGCTCCCCGCTGCCCGCCCAGCCCGGCGGCTCCCCCACCAAGCTGCCGCGGGCCGGCTCCGCCGCCGAGGGCGCCGCCTACGCCACCGCGCAGCGCCTCTCCTCCCCGAAGCAGTCCCCCAGCCGCCTGGCCAAGTCCTACAGCACCAGCTCGCCCATCAACATCGTCGTCTCCTCGGCGGGACTGTCGCCGTCCCCCATCCGAGTGACCTCCCCGCCCACCGTCCAGTCTAACATTTCCTCCTCTCCTATCCACCAGTTAAGCTCCACCATCGGCACTTACGCCACCCTGTCGCCTACCAAGCGGCTGGTTCACGCTGCCGATCAGTACAGCAAGCACTCCCAGGAGCTGTACGCCACCGCCACCCTGCAGAGACCCGGCTCCCTCGCAGGTAAATCGCGTCCGCCGCTGGGGGGGGGACGCGGCGGGGGGGAGGTGAGGGGGGCTGCTGGCCGGGGAGGGGAGCGGGAGGGAGGGAGCGGGGTGGGCTTGACAGAAAAGCGGTCGGGGGGAATTGGGGGTTCCGCTCCGGCAGCGGCATGGGGGGAGAGGCGGGCTGCTCCTCCTTCGGGAGGAAAGTACCTCAACTTCTCCCGGCCGGGCCCCTCGGCCCGGCGCCTGTGGGCAGGTGCGGGCAGGTGGGCGCGGGGTTGGCGGCGCCGGGCGCCGTCCTCTTACCCGGGGTTCGGGGAGGGGGCGGGGGCCGGTGTGTGTCTGTGTTACTATGGTGAATCCCTTCTCTGCCGCGATCCGAAACTGTCAGCCTTTTGCAGAGAAGCGCTCTCCCCGCCGGATTTACAGGCGGTTCCGGGGTATTTGACAAGTTTGGGGTGACTTAGCAGGAGCTCCCGCTGGACCAAGTTGTGCCGAGTAATAGGAAGCGGTTGTTGGGCTCCGGGAGCTCTGTAGGGAACGGGCTGTTAGGGCAGATTTGCCGTCTCTGTAACCGCAGACTTTGACCAGATCCTAGAGGTGAGACTCTGGCGCGGTGTTCTCTCAACCATCTCTCTGCTAAACTGAGCATCTTTCAGGGGTGGGTTTTTTTTTGTGTTCTCAAAATTTCCAGTTTCATTGCTATAGTAACAGCTGCTATGCTCATATGTTCTCTTCTGCGACATAAATAGATTTGAAGATAAATAGGATACATAAAGAGGTTTGGCTGTGTTTATCAGGGCAGGTACACAAGTTTCTTACTGGAGTTAAAACCTCTTCTTACCCCCCTTTCTCCTCTCGCCCATCTCCCCTCCCCTGCTCCAGCAGTTGTTGCCATCCTGGGTAATTCCAGTGTGTCTAAACGTGTAGATTGAATTAACTGATAAGAAAATACAGTTTTACTGTCTCTCCTTCTAAGAACTATTTGATGGGGATTTTTCCTGTTTAAAGGGATTTCAAAACTTGGTTTTGTTTATGTAATACTGTTGTTGAAGCTCAGAATGCGTAAAGGGATAGCATCACTAAATGATGTCAAAACCAAGATCTCAGGATGCTTACATCAACCCTGTTTTCAAATATTCACTCTCAAATTACAAAGCGGTTTATTTAGTAATTGTATAACTTCTCTCCGCTGTAGTCCAACACACTCTTGGCCACAGGTATTAAATAGTGCCTTTGTAGAGTAAAGTGGAAATGTAGAATTGTCACAGGTTTTGTGTTTTAGGGAGTTTTGCAACTTCATCCTATAGCAAGAGTTGTTTGAGCCTAAATAGGTGTGGAGGAAACTCAGCGTCAAAGGAACAGAGGATAATTCAATTTAAAACTTGTATACCTGTGGGTATGAACTACCGGTATTTCCCTGACTTCACTTTACCTTTGTTCTAGGATCGAAGTCTTTGCTTTGGGAGATTTCTGACAGGCACAGTCCATACTTCTCTTTACGTACTTCTAGCATTGGAATTGGTATTGTACTGGGGCTTTGGTTTTGTTTTTTGAAGAAGGCATCTTTTTTAGCATTTCAACATTAAGCCTGTGATGATAGCTTGGTCAAAACCTGTTCTGTAGGGTTTAAGGCCCATCATAATGACTCTGAAGTGCTACAGTGTCAGAGAAGCTGTTCCTCCTATGCGAGACCCAAGTTGCAACATGGATTTGGACTTTTGGGGGCTTTTTGGCCAACAGTGGTTGTACAGGCGTTCCTAATGGGGTTTTCTACTTTGATTTGAATAAAAGTTAAGAATCTGGCATTAATTTTCTTGGATTGCTTTTAAATAAAAGCTTTTGATAAGGCTTCTGCATCTTGTATAGTGTAGGTACTTCCCTCCCTGCCTCTTTTTAGAACCTACTGTGAGGAGTTGCTTATCACCGATTCATGGCTTGGGTGAAAGAAAAGCTTATAGATGTACGCATTTAGGAAATGGCTGGTGTATTTTTGTGTGGATTTTAGTATGGGAGGGGAGTAGTGATTGATCGTTTGAACTTGCTATTGATTTTGTAAAAATTGGTAAAGCAACAATAACTTTTCCAAGTGTTGCACCGATCAGAACAAACATAATGAGCTTCTGAGTTGCTGTATCTCATAGGCATTAGCTTTTAAGATGTGCAGAAGAATCTCAGTGTCTTTGTTATAGCAAATGGAAGATCCTGTAACTTCAAGTATTAGGTGACAGACATGCAGAGATAGTACTGCTACTTTAAAAAAAAAACAACAACAAAGTGGAAGCCACAGTATGTTAGTAAGTACCTTCTTTTTTTTTTTCCCTGCAGGGGTGACATGCCTTTCAAGTAGTCCTTGAAAGGAGCTCTATCACATGACCCGTTCTTTTGCAAAAGTTTCTTGTTGTGTGCTCCCACCCCTTCTTTTCCATTACCATTCTGTAGCAGGTTCCTCATGGCCTCCCCACCATCCTGGAGTTACACATTTGCTAGCAGTGTTAAGTGCCTGACTAATCTTCTAGACTTTCACTGGATTCACTGAAGTCAACAGTACACAGAGGCTTAAAATTAACATATGCTTTGGAGTTAGCTGGGATCAGATGTTATAGGTACTAGTAAGGCAATCTTGTTTTCTTTTCCATAGGTATTTTTGCTCAGAAAAGGTTTGCTATTTGAGCTGTAAGTATATGATTGCAGGATTTTTCCAGTCATTGTGTTAGAAATCAAACCCATTGAGCAAGAGTGCAAGCAATTGTATGTTCAAAATCTAATGTTCAATAAATGAGGTTTTTGCTTCTTGTTCACAACATCCAAAGATGGGGTGGTGATTTTTTGTTTTGTTTTGGTGGGTTTTTTTAGGTTATTATTCTGTTTGTTTGTTTGGTTGGTTTGGGTTTTTTGTTGTTTTTTTTTTTGTTGTTTTTCGAGAGAGGAAGAGGAGGATTGGAGAATAGTTGTCAAATTGCACTGATTGATGGTTTGCCTACTGTGATTAATGCAAAGTTGCATTGGTATGTATGTGTCATCACAGGGATGATGTTACTCAAAGCAATCTTCTTTTTTTTATCTCTGGGAAGAAAAAATAATTATTTGTGATAATTACTGGGGATCCAAACAATGCATTTGTTCTAATTTTTTTGGATTATATTAGAAATTTGTACTGGAGCTATCTAGTTCATGAACACTACTGGGTCTCAGTGTGCCAAACAAACAGAACGATATTCGTACCAGGGTTAGGTGTTTAAGAGAACACTATCAGATATGATCAGGTTTTTTTTTTTTTAAATTGTAATTGAAAATGTATGATACACACATACACTCCCCAAAACTGAATCTGTGCAAGATTTACTTGAAGAGATGGCATTTTTATATTAACTCCCTACAAACTCGATTATGAAACAACTTGAAATTATAAAAATGGCAATTCTTAGACTGCATCCTGAATTTAAAATAAGACGTGCAACAGCATGCAGTGACTCAGTTTTAACCAAGTAACCTTAGAAACGTCTTCAGAAATGGATTTTGGTCTAGTTACACTTGAACTGCTACCACAGCCGAGCATGTACGTGTATGGGTGTGTGTGTACGTGCATGTATAGTGATTCTTGTGAGTGTACGCTTTCCATGTTTGTTCTTAGTCTAGCTGCTTCATTGCTATGATCTGCAATTACAGTTTTGGAAGTAGTTTTCTGATCTGCACTGCTCCAAAGCATACTCGACTGTCTGTTCACGCAACAATCTGAATCCAGAAAGCAGAGTTTGTAAATACCTTCTTGCAGCTTCCACGCCAGGAGCCGAATTCGCAATAGCAGCCTGTTTTGCCTGGAAAGAGGAGTGTGTAGGACAGAAAGCAGCAGAAACATGGGAAAACCCTTTCAGGAGGCAGGTCATCACACAGGTACCCACTCTTCAGGGTCCTCTGAAGCATCTCCTGCTGGTCAGAATCAGATAGACAGTACTGAAGGAGTGGTGGGTTTGCTTCGGAGCAAAAGGAGAGGAGGCGGTGAAAGGGTGTTGTTGTGGTAGTTTGTGCCTCAGGTTGTGTGACAGGAGCAGCCCTGGCATTGCAGAGCCACTCCAGCCTCTTCATGCAGGCTTAGGGAAGGCTGGGGACATGTAAGACAATGGCAGGTAATTTTATGCATTGCTTTATTACAAAAAACTCAAAGGAAGATGAATATGCTTGAAGACTGCATCATGCTCCATCAGTTGTACTGAAAGGTTAGGTTTAAGAAATGAGTGTTGCTGTGAAACACTTTGTAATGTTAGGTGGAAAGAATATTGTGCAGCTATTCTTCATGTAGTGACGTTCCACTGAAACAAGAGATGTACCATCCCCAGACAGCCCTTGTGTGCTGCTGAAAACTTCAGTGCTCAGCCTCATGTTTGCTAACAGAATCTTCCTTCGGGTCCCTGTAAAACCAAAAAGGAAAGAAATTTGTCCTCTCTGAGCTAGGACTGTTTCTATGCATGTGTAGTATTAATACTAAAAATAGCACTGGTTTATAAAGTGTGGCATGGGTTAATATATAAAATATGCTTTCCACTCTTTCTTGAGCAAAGAGTGCTAAGTTTATCAGGGTCTTAACTGGTCCCTTCTGCTCCTTCATCTGTCTTGTCTTGCTCCTCTTCTTTGCTGGGGACCTTCCTTTGCCCTTTCTCCTTCTGTATGCTTTTCATTGCATATGATGTGTTGAACCCTGGTTTCCTGTTGAGATTTATGGCAGGACTGCTATCTGATGGCGAGTGTTGACGTTCTTTAGCATTTAGGTGTGCAGTCATACAGGCACAGAACAGATCAGCTTATGCAACTGTGTATGGGATAACCGATATACGTTACCACTACCATGGATTTATATTTCCTTTCAGTTGCATGAAAATACTGGATCATCTATGTATCGCCGGTTCATTGCCATCTTTGCAAAAAATTTTCTGGTTAAGTGTTAAAATTCTCCAGTAAATCACTCTGTGTTAAGTACTTGTGCTAGAATGGCTGCATTACTGTTTGTGAGCATACATGCACCCACCCCTTTCTTTCACACTGCTACATGGGGAAGAAATAACTCCTAGCAAAGTTAGGTATTATTAAAATCAATGTTATTGCTAATGAGTTAAAATTAGCCTCTTTGAGGGTTTTAAACTGGATGTAAGTAAAAGATTATTTTAGACTGACTGCGTTAAACCCAAATTCCCACCAACATTCACAAATGCAGACAAGACTTCACCACATGCATCATCATTCAGCTTTTGGGCAGGGCATTTCAGATAAGGAAGGTACAAGCAAAGTGTTAACCCACTTTGGTTGGGTTCTAAAATGGATCTAAATTGCCCCAGAATTAAAAGTTCTCGGTGCTTTAAAATCCCACCTGAGACTCAGGGCTGAGCTAATAAAACAGTCTAGGTGTGATATGCGGTTGTACTTCTTTGGACAGGTATGGAAGAAAAATCTTGTCTTTAAGATAAGCTGTGAGACTTGGACTATCCATATGATTGATTATAACAAAAAGGACACTCAGTTGTTTCCCATAACTATTTTTCTTGTATTTTTACAGACTCTGTATTTCTTTTATATATAGAACAAAATCAATTCATTAATTTTAACCAAAATAGTTTTCTATAGATTTTTTCCTAAGTTTTTTGTTTTCTTGTTTGTTTTTATTAGGTAGAAAATACCTTTATCTGCTGTCAGAGCCCTTACACATTGTTAATGCCTCTTTGCTCTGGGACAGGCAGTGCAGTCCTAGAATTTTTTTCTCCTTCTACTTCTGTTTGGTTTGAGATGCTTTCTTTCAAACAAGAAAAAAAATATATATTGATGCATCCAGTAATATTTCAGGTATTAATCAGATGCTTATAATATGGTATCTTTCTGATATCAAGTTATTTGTTTCCGCATTGTAACCTGGAGGTTAGAAGTGCTGATATTGGCCTTGGTGCTGATAAAAATGCGCAGCTTGATGTTCACTTTGCTTTTCTTTGCCACTAGTTCTACCTATTCCTTCAGAGAAAATTATGATATTAATTGTTATAACTGAAACATTTACAGTAGTGCTCAATTCCAACTTGCACAAGGTATCCAAAATGGACAGTCTACAGCAGTAAAGCAGAATGAATAAGATGGATATCTTTGAAATATTTTAATATTGGCATGATTTTTGTTCCCTCGTCTTTCAAATCTAGCTTACATGAAAGAGAGGGAGAGGGGTAATTGACAAGAGCCACATACAGTGACCCCATGTACATGGATATATCTTTAAGCTAATGAGCTTGAGCTTTGACTTGCTGTGTGAGCAAATGCTACAAAGATGTCTAAACTTGGGTCCTGTTCTCATACTGACCATAGCCTTTCCCTTCTTCTTGATATGGGAAATTGTTTGACTGATCCCCCTGACGGTCTTTGAGAGGGGTGTGAAATCAAATAATAATGCAAAATAACAAGCTTTTAGGCAAAGAAAACCAGTCTGCAGCATTGCTGAAAATAGATTCAACTGTTATGAAGCTGCAAGTATTTTAACTGAATCACTGTGGGAAACTGAGTGGCAGTGGCTCTGGGCTTTTAGGAGAAAGTAACATCAAATACGCTTCTGGTCAGTACTGAAGCCTGTGCTGTTGCTTGTAACTGCACAACCTGGCGTGCAGTTTCTGGCCTCTGGTCCTGAACTTTAGCAGCTTACCTAAGAAGGGCAGGATTCAAGTTGAAGCATGCAAGCCCCTGGAAGGAATTTCTTGAGCGTCAGGGCAGAGTTTAAAAAGTCTGTGCTTATATACCTGCTGAAAAGGAGCACAAGAAGGAGCTGAAGGTGGCAAAAAGCTAGCAGAGAAGAGTCAGTGTCCGTAGCAGAAAGATGATTAATCTGAGGAGTTGGAATTCTTCTGTCAGTTTTTCTTGGCTACTGAAATCCAATGAAATATATGAGGTCAAAGAGCAGTGTTTTGAGAATGTAACTTTTTTGAACTTCTTTTTAGAGCAATGGAAATACATTAGCCAGTGTTGACACTCCAATTCATATAGCTGTGTCTTGCTAAAGTTGATTTGTATTATTTTTAGTATGTGAGATGACAGAAAGGTCCTCATGAACTACGATATGTCCAAACTTTTGGGTATTGAGGGCATGCTAATGAGGCTAAGTCTTGTCTGTGCCTGTTACCACCCCTTTTGCCCTCAGATCTGAGTAGTGTCCTCGCATATCTGTTGTCTTCTTCAGTTGCCAGGCGTATGATTCTGGGTCATCCCAAATGTCTTTGACCTTATACTCACGTGTTCAGAGAAGAAGGGAGCGCTGTTGTATGGGATAGGGATTACTAGGCAAGGTCCCATGCAACTCAGATTTCTGATACTCAGGCCTTTGTGGCATCAGTTGAATTATTTGCTTGTGCTGTACAATCTGAATTGGGATCACTGTGTTTGTCTTGCTTGGACATGGGGCAAAGAGGGTACATGTGGAAGCTGTAGCTTCCTTAGGGTCTGAAACCCCATTGCAAGGCCTTATCCAATAGCCTGGAAATGTTTGTCGTGAAAGCCTCAGTAAATAGTGACAGAAATATTTAGTCCCTCGTGGTCTTCAGGTATTTAAGAGAAGCAAGAACATGCACTTTCATCTGGACTGTGGTAGAAACTTCATCCTTTCCAGTTGCTATAGCACGCAAACTGTTTGCAGTAGATGGGGTAGCTGAGATCTAGGAAGTCAGTACAGGGCTCATCAATAACATAAGCATTCATTTGTTGGGGTATCTAATAGCTTTTTGGTTATTGTGTGCACACACCAGCTTTAAAGCAGATCGAAAGTAAAGTCATTAACTATGGCAGAAAGAAGATTGCAAACTGGGGAGCTGAGGAAGGCTCCCTTTATTTAAGGCCAAAACTTGTGTGGGGAGGTGCCCATGGCTGCCCATGCTGAGATGCAAAGTGCTCACAGGTGAAATGCATTAGCCATCAGTGGTGGCTGCCAGACACTACCTGGGACCAAATTCACTCTATGAGAAATCATGGCAGATAAATGAGGCAATTTTTCTGTAATCGTAGGGTCAAACTTGAAGATCACCTTGGTACAGGCCCAGAACAGCAGAATACTTTCTGGTTTTATAAAAGTGGTGTTACGGAGGGCAGAGAGATACTGTCTAATGATAATGAATTCATGGAACTGTATATTATCATAAGTGGGTAGAAGCTAAAGTCAGAATTTAATATGCTGAAATGAGAAGGACCAAGTGGTGACTAATCTTACAATTATAAGGCATGGCATATGAAGCTGCCAGTTGGATGACATAGATTTTTAATAAGTACATCAAGTTGCAACTTGTAGTGTGTAAGTGAAGAATAGGAAAGTGCCATATTAGTTTGAATACATGTGGTCTTAAATCTGAGGCAAGCCTCACTTTTCTGAGGAAAATTTTGCATAAGCTTTTCTATAGTTATCTTTTCCATAGTGTGTGTCTGTATCTTGCCTTACAGCCCCTACCCTCCCCTTCCAACCCAGGTGCAAACCATCCCTTTTATCAGATAGCCAGCTGTGCGGCTCTTGGGCAGTAAAACCTTTTGATCATAGGACTAAAGCTCTCCCTGGGTTTAAAAAGTGTTGCCTGGGAGGAAAGCAAGGGTGGAGAGGGAGCTGTGGCCTTGTGATACTGGGGCAGATTTCCTGTGACTGGAGAACAAAAGGAACTCCTCTCCATGGGGTCCTTCCCCCACCCACACCTTCCCTGAGCATCCCAGTTCAGCAGGGATGCAGCTATGTTTACATTTGCTCACCAAAAGGTGCCATAAGCTCTTCAAAGGTGTTGTATCCAAGGCCTGGGAGCATGACCTGTGAAGGAGGGTGAGTTGGACTCTTTCAGATATTTTTTTAGGGGAGGGGGTGGGGAGAAGGTGGAGGGAGGCAAGATGACAGCCCTTTGCGTGTTTGGGGCTAACATGCCCTAAAGAAAGGGAGGACCGAGTAAAAGAAAAATTGCAGACCAGCTAATCACAGTGCTTTGTTGCCCATTACTACAAAAGCTGATAGTCAGGATAATACAAGACATGAAGGTGATAAATGGTTAAAGGGATAATTTGCAACATGAGTTCACCAGAACCAGATTGTACTGGAATAACCTGCTTACTGACCTTTTCTTAGATTATATCTGATGTCTTTCTATTTCCTATCGGGGCTCTGAGCATGCATTTTCTGTAGTGCCACTTGGGAAATGTTTAGTTAAGCTAGAGAAGATGGATATTCTTGCAAGAATGTAGTTGGGCAGGGACCTGGGAAAAGCAGCACTGTCAGTTTGTCATTTTGAAAATCAAATTAATGGAAAGGAAGGATGCTACTACTAAAATCCCATGAGGAGAACTCTTTCGGCCACTCAAAAAATACTTTTTCATTTTATTGTCTTGGCATAAAACCCTGAAATATGCCAAGGAAGCTTTTTAGTAGTGGAATATTAGGAGGCGTTTTCTGAAGAGAGGAAGATAAATCCTGTGTAGAAAGAGTTTTGCAGATCAAAGAATAGAATTGGAGCCAAAGTAATAACACACCTA
Organism: Phalacrocorax aristotelis; assembly: GCF_949628215.1. Classification (NCBI taxonomy): domain Eukaryota; kingdom Metazoa; phylum Chordata; class Aves; order Suliformes; family Phalacrocoracidae; genus Phalacrocorax; species Phalacrocorax aristotelis. The sequence continues at coordinate 88,368,445 of NC_134277.1, forward strand.
ATAGCTAGTTACAAATTAGGCATCTTTGGCTGAAAACAATAGTAGGAAAAGACCTGGGTCACCTGCTGACTACAGTATGTCTCAGCCACCTATATTAGGAACATAACAGAATATTCATGGCCTGATCACATAACAAGCAAATTTGGGACTTCAGGTTATGACTTAATCTTGGGAACTATATACAATTGTGACCCTCTGTGGGCAAGGGAGGCTCTTTCCAGCCCTCTTCTGAACTGATCTGCCTAGATGATCAAGAAATCAGGAAGCCTGTTGTACGCAGACCTGAATTAGTGTGTTTCCTTCTTTTCTTGACAGAGGAAAGGCTGCTACCTTATGTAGCTGCTTTTAGTAAATGGAGGTTATATATCAACACTGCTGAATCCTGGTAAGAATAAGTAACTTGATGAAGGATTTGCCAGTATTTTTTCAAAGGCAAGATCAGTCGATTCCCTAGCAGCTTTTAGGATAGTAGCATCTGACCAAGGAGGGGGTGAGGGCAAAAGGTGTCATATGAGTGGCTTGTTTTCACCAGCAGGCTTTGGTTTTAGGGCTTTGACTAACCAGCCGTGATGTGTTTGGCTGGAGAATCTTTGTGAACTGGTGCTCATCAGTTTTCCCTTGAAGAATTAAAATTGGTAGCACTGTTGAAGATAGAGTGACTCTTGAGCCATGATTGCACTTTGCGTGCTCTCTGACCAAGCTTCAAAGTTTTTAAGGCTTATTCATCAACATTTTGCATTTCTTTCAGTCTGAAGTTGGAGTTCCTGTCTAGTTCATGTCATCCTTGTCTGTGTTGCACCTTGAGCTGCTTTTGGCAAGAATCTGAAGCTAGTGCTGAATGTAACTGATCAGTCTTCTCCAAAGTGGTCTAATTTGTGTCGTGCCCTGCTTAAGATACTATTCTGCGAGTCTATGAATTCAAGATTTAACTGTCTTAGCTGAGAATCTCTTTTTCTCTGAAGTTTATCAAGATTGTGATGGATTGCGTGCCACTGCTTTTCTCAGTCTGCAGTAGGTTTCAGACTGCTTATGTAAAATCAGGCAAAACTTGATGCAAATGTCTTCAGCCAGCCCTGTGACCATGGAAGTGTTGGCTTTGCAGGTGAGGCAACCATTGTACATGCAAATGATGTCCATTTGCATTTATAAATAACCGGGAACTAATTATGGGACAGTTCAGAATCCCTCAAGTGTTTGTCACCTTCGGACTTCTCATCCTTGTAATTGAAAGTACTGTTAAAGCCCTTCCTGAAGCTGAACCCTTGCAGTGGATTATTGCAAACTACTGTGAACACATTTCTTATGTTTCTTATCTGAAGTCTGCTTTCCTTTTGCTGATGACCTTCTGTCACCATTTGTCTCTTGCAGCATTTGTCATGGCCATTTCTTTTTAGCATGGACTCTCTGCTCGAGTGACAGGACTCTTTCAGTTTACAGTGCTTTCCTTGCAATGCTTTTCAGGGATAATCTGAATTTGTGAGATTAACGGCACATTTAAAAGTCTGTTGTGCTGGTTTTGTTTCTTTTCTTTTCTTGTCTCTCTCTCTTCTTTTTTTTTTTTTTTTTTTTGCCTTTTTTGTTTGTTTGAATAGGTTCCTGGAAAAAAATCTGTAGCCATCCATTTCCTTTTCTGCTTGCTCCTTATTGTGGAAGGATTTATGTAAGAGATTTTTCTGAGTTTTTGGAAGTTGATGCCTAAATGCTCATCATCATGCTGTTAACAGTATTCCTTTTCTTTGTCTCTACATTCAGCATATTTTTTCTATTATTTAGAGCAAGCCTGTTAGAATTGCTTTAGATTATAATGATTTTAATAATAGGAGATTATTTTAAGTGTTGTAGCAGAGGTCTCGATGTATAGGTAACAGGAATAACCTAAAACCAGCTTGAATAATGCAATGATAATCTATTGAACATAAATGTAGAAGTGGATAATTGCTGGTCTGAACTTTTTTATAGGCATAACTACATTCTTTAGTTAGATTGTATTCAAATTTATTATGTATACATTTAATTAAAGCTCCATGTTTTCACTCTCGTCTTTTAAATATAGAGAGTCTCAAAAGGATAATGCAAACTTGATGAGTAATATTGAGTGTGACAGAATATCCAAAGAGATCTTCCCTTTCTTGAATGTGGCATTGAAAGAAAAACAAAGATAATTAACCCCCTTTTTTCCTCTGGAATGTCAGACTTCAAGTCTTAGATTTCAGAAACCAGAGATTGCAAGCAAATGCTCACTGAGGAGAAAGCATTTGCTCTTTTATGTAAAGTCATCTTTGATAGAATATTAAACACCTTTTCCTCCCAGAGGCTATCTGATGCTTTTCTCAATTCTCTCAGTGAAATGCAAGTTTGAGTACAAAGTGTTACAGATAAAATCTCCAAAAGTTAATATTGTTCACATGTCTAATAATACACAGTGTCATTGTAAAAGGAATTACAAAAGATAAGTTGCAAACACTCTTCTGTGAGCAAACCCCAGATGTGGTGTCTTGGATTTCAACTGCATATATCAAGAGACTGGAACATAGGCTTGCAAAAGAAATATACGCAATATTCATCATAAATTAATTCTTCTAAAAAGATTCACGCGTGGTCAAGATTCATTTGAACTATCTGCTTGCATTTTCCCTATTAGCAGGAAAACCACTTGTTGGAACTGTGAACTCGCAGAAATGACAGCACAATTACATCAAAGATTCAGGCTGCCCAGTAAAAGCCAGTCAAGGAATACTGTAGTTGGACAGACTTGATGCTTCATTACCCAAGCGAGTTTTGTTTTCTAGTGTTACCCTTCCCACAGTGTTACACAGTGACTTCTTTCCATTTGGGAACCACTGTTCCGCAAAGCACGTTCCTTAACAAATTTTCTGTGCCAATCTTGAGACATTTATGTCTAGTTAGATTTAAGCTCTTTCTGTTCTATGCGCAGGGAGGAGTTGATGCAGAAAGGCTTTCCCCTTCCCCCTGCACCAGAGCTGCTGTGAGAACTTGCTCCGTTTAAGGTTGACTGAGCCAATGCTCGTTTTGGGGGAAGGGTTGTGAATTGCTGGGTTTTTTTTAGATGCTGTGCTTTTCCACGATGTTGAACATGATCATAAAGTTAAGTTTTCACTGGTGGGCATCAGTGGAATAGCACCTGATTCATTTTCCTGGAGGCTGCAATGCTTTTTTAGCAAATCACTCGTGCTGCTGGAAGTGGTTTCTTGTTCTACAAAGATTTTATGGGGTTTTGGATGTTTAGTCTACATTGCTGCTTAGCAGGCAGGAATTGGGTCCCCAAGTATGCCTTGGCATGGCCTTGTGCCTTGGGGAGGAAGGAAGACCCAGCTTTGGGGAATTAGAGATGCACTGTTCTTCCTTTTGACTTGCAGTCCTTGTCAGAGAAGTGTTAACTGTAGGGTTTTGCACAATATCCTGCAGAGGTGTTTTTTTCTGGATCCTTACTTTTGGAGCATGTCTTACCAAATACACTAGTATTTCTGTTCCTTTACTTGCTGAGTTGAATGTATTGCCACAGCACCTGCTTTAGCATGGAGCCCATGGTGCAACACAGGCTTGTACAGCTCAAAATAATAAACTTTTATCCTTTTTAAGATAAAGATGTTTAGCAAAACTTCAAAGAAGAACTATTCTGCTGCAAAGGCTTGATATTATTTTCAGTTGTCGTGAAGCTATGGTGAGCTTCCAAACAGCATATGCACGGCTGTTGCTTAGTAACATCATCCTGTTGCTGAGGCACCCAACCCTCAGTCAAAGCGGTTAGTGAGCAGGAAAGTTAGAAACGGTGATTTGTATCACTGGATAGCAGTATCTGTTCCCATTTGTGCATAGGACTCGTTTCCCCTTTTTTGTAAAATTGGCAGGGTCAAGGGGAAGGGAAGAGGCAGAGCTTAAGGGAAGGGGGGCAGAAGGCACCCAATGTGGTCATTCAGTTAATAGTTTTAAAAAAAAAAAAACACTAAAAAAAAATCTATCGCTTTCTGCCTTGCTGAAGGCAAGTTGTTGCTCTGTGGTAGCGGTTGGTTTGGGAGAGTGTTTTGGTTTTTTTTGTTCTTTCTCCAGTGACAGTTCCCCAGATCAGAAATGAAATGGGAATTATCTCCCTGAACTTGTCTGTCACATTTAATCTGCTGTTTCTTCCTGGCTATCTTTGCCTCTTATCTCTTTGCTCCCAGTCACACTTCTCTTTTTCCACTACAATTTATTTTTGATAAAATGTTTGAAGCAGGTGAATGCTCCTCAACAGAATGAGGACAGTAGCAGGAAAAAGAAAATGCTTGTGAGGAAACACAGAACCATGTTGTGTGGGTTTTTTCCCTCTTTTTCCTAGATTTGTAGAATTGAAATAATTATACAATACTTTGCAGTTAAGTTGCACTGCATGACTAAAAAGTAACCATAGACAACTTAGGAAAATATTTTTAGCCTTATTTCTCTTTTATATATATCTACTTAGGAGTGTAATTAATTTCAAATGTGGTTCAAAACTAGTTTAAAAGGGATAGAAATTACCGAGATACTTCTTACGAGACATAGCAAGCTTTATCAAATGATCCTTAAAGTTTATTTTGGGCCTGTTTATTACTCTTTAAAAAAAAAATTACAGGTTTTTTGCCCCCCCACCACCTTTTCTTATTTTTAGCACTGATGTGAAAAGTGCTAACCCTAGGTCAGAGGCTGGTTTTGCAGTGTGTCTTAAGCAGCCAAAGCCAATCTGTTCTGAGGAGACTTTCCTAAGATACTTAATCTGGTTAATGGACAAATTATGTCTGGGAAATTCTACAGTGTGAGCCATACTGCTGAATGTGGCAGTATCCTGACAGTGAAACTGCTGATAGGTTTGACAGTGGAATGATAGTTTGCAAGAAACACTCCAGGCCATGCATCATATTACACTTTAATCTTTTAAGTAGAAAACCTGAGGAAAAGCAGCCTAAAACACTGGCAGGTTAGGCTAGTGGGTTCTTTCAGTTCTGGAGGCTTGTATGTTGTAGCACATACTTGTTTTGTGGTGATCACTTATAGTGTGGACCAGCGATGCCAAAGTAGCCCATCCAAGTTTTTTCCAGATGTCCAGAGATTCACGTAAGTTGAGAAGCGTCATGTGTAATAGGTCAATTTAGCGATGGCATTATTTCCTTTTCTACTTGTATAAATAGTCCTGAGTCATGGACAGAATAGTGTAGTGAGAATAGAAAAAGAGTATAAAGACAAAAATTAATCTAATTCTGAACTTCTGTTAGTGAATCTTTAATTTCAATATTTGGGGAAAGAAAAGCTTCAGGCACAAATTGATACATTTTGTGTGTGTGTAAAATCTATAAACAGGTGAGAAACCTGTGTTTAAGAAAAATCTAAACCCAATTAAAAGGAATTCAGTCCAGACTGTTGTTTGGTTCTGGTAAATGCAGATCATTGGTATGCTAGGGACACAAGCTAGCATACCTAAGGTGTGTATTAGCTGGTACTGCCATATGGCCTCTCATGTCTTACTGGCTAATTTACCCATCTGTCATGTCTTAACAATTTGTATTTGCTTTCACTACTTGGGTTAGATATGTTATCCTTTTCTTTGGTAGCATAATTTTCATCACACAGTGCTGGTATATTCCCATTATTTGAGTTTCATTAGTTTTATTTATATTAACTTTTGTTGTAGAACATACTGCCCTTTTCAGTGTTGTGAGTAGAAGATGCATGTAGTCAGACAAGCATTTTGGAGATGTTTCTGCATAAATTTCTGGCAAAAGGAGGTCAATATCAAAACTCCAGCTATGAACGTTTGACTTATTTCTCCTTCTCCCCCCTGTTCACTTCTAATTTTGCACTCGGGTGCACATCAGCTTCCTTACTATGTAAAGTAAACCAGGTTAGTGTCTGCAAAGTAGCTTTCATTGCATATGAGTTAGGAGTAAAAATCCTACTATTCATATCCTTTTTCTCACATGTTGCTTTTTCAGAATTACAGTGAAGCTATGACCTGACGTACGGTATAATTTTTTTTAATAAGGACACTAGCATTTCAGGGCAAACATCTAAGAGAAATTCATGTCAAAAAGGGGTTTCAGCCCTGATGTGCCATTTAAATAAAAAAGTTCTTTCAGTCCCCTGAAAAGCATGCAACATACCAACGCTACAAAATTGCTGTGATGCTCTGTTAGTTTCTGTGCCGCAGTCTCTTATCTGACCGATCGGCTTATTTTACCATTGTGTGGGGTTGGGTTTTGTTGTTTGTTTTTAAACTTGTAATCTAAGAAAATCTCGGTGCAAATTACATGAGCAATGTTGTCATTGTATTTGAAATTAAAAATCTATACAGCCAGTTGTGGATGGTCACTCCTCTTTGTTAGAAAATCAGATCTCCCGAGAGCAATGTGTTGTGGCTTGTTCAGAGTCTGAGGTTGATACTTAGAGCCTCAAGTAGCCAGAGATAAACTGTATGTTGAAATGTGTGGGGTTGCAACCCAGTTAAGTTTAATGGTGTAAACACATTCCTGATAAGTGGTAATATAATGGTCACTGAGCTTCATCCTCACCTCATATCTCATTAATTATATTCCTGTTTCATAGTCGTAAGGAAACTGCTTAACAGGACTCTCAATTAATATATTTTGTGATGGAGGACTTTTAAATGAGGCCTGAATAGTTTACCTGGTCAAATCTGGATGTTTTTCTTCATGTTGAGAAGATCACTTGCATGTTTCGTGTTTCCAATGAGCTCTTAAATCCTGGAGAGGAGGGCAGTAATGTATGCTTTTGCTATTAGAGATGTTTAGAGAGTATCATGAATTTGTAGGGCTCCTTCTTAGAGCTGCAGCAGGCCACGTTACTGGCTGTAAAGGCTTTCACAAGGGACACAAATAAAAACTGTCCAGGCTTTATTAAAGCATATAAAAATGCCTGTGTATCCGTTAACTTGAATGCTTTTAATGTCTTCAGTTTCTTGAAATGAAAAATGCTGCCAATATAGCAGTTTACTTTACTGACCTAAACTGTCAGATTAACGGTGTCATTCAAATGTGTCTGTTGTATTTATTTCCATCCATGACAGCCCACATACGCTCTAAAGAGCAACTGGGGATTATTTTCTGTATTTCTCTCACGTTACACTTGTCTGATTACAGTATTTTTTCTTCCTGTGGAAAGTGAGACTTTGTCAAAGAACATCATCTTAGGAAACAACCATTTCCCTATACTACTGAGGAACATATGTGAATAATTTGGAAACCTTCAGCTAGTAGGGTTTTGGGTTTTTTTAAGTGTAAAAGGTGGAGATTGTCTTTTTGATACAGTTAGATAGGGCTGCAGTCTTCCTGGGTTCTTTCTATTGCCCTTCTTGAATGTGAGAGGAGAGCAAAGGTTGCAGGAACGTGGTATTTTCATATAGTGAAACTTCTGGCCAGTTCTAGGTTATCGTCATTGCTCTCATCTGATTCACCTGGCTGGGGGCTCACAAGCTAACCCTGCTGAATCGTGACCACAGTCTATTTTTACAAGCTCCACAGTGGTGTAGAAGAAGGGGCATTCCACTTTCTATCAGCTTTCAGCCTTGGAGACTTCAGAAGACTCTCTTTTCCATATGCTTTGTTCTTATAGTTCATCAGTTTCTGTTTAAAAAAGATAAATATACCCTATTTCTTATTTTGATTTTCCTTTTTTTTTCTTTTTACTTCTCTGCTTCGCTTTTGATGCCCCTTGCAGCTATTTTAGAGCCTTTTAGTCTTCTCCATACTTTCTGCTTTGATGCATCTCCAGCATTGCCATCAAATAATTTCTCAGTCTTTTGTCAAACTAAAGATTGGACCATTTGAGGATTTAATTATGAAGTGGTTTCTTCAGAACCTAAATAATAATTTAGTTCTTATCAATGGCCAATTGGGCATAAGAGGGAAATTTTTCACAGTGAGAACCGTCACCCATTGGAATAATCTCCCCAGGGAAGTGGTTGACTTTGCCACATTGGACACCTTTAAGAGTCTGTTGGACAGGGTGCTGGGCCATCTTGTCTAGACCGTGCTCTTCCTAGAAAGGTTGGACTAGATGATCCCTGAGGTCCCTTCCAACCTGGGATTCTGTGAATGTTTTTGGGTTTTGTTTGGAGGTTTTTTAATTAATCTAGAAGGGAAACAAATCCCCACTCCTTCACAACCATGGTCATAGGAGTTCTGTGTCTGCTCTGATGCTAAATACATCATCTGTAATTAATAGCTTGCAGAACTGTAAATTTAATAATGACTTGTCTTTGAACTCATACGTAGGCTTGTCTTTGAATGGGTTTGATGCCTTATACTTCCCCAAGGGGAAAACAGCATTGCTGTTAGGGACAGGTTGGCCAGGGAGGGGGGATGGGTCCATTTTTCAGAATATGTAGGAGGGTTGTATGTGGCCTTGATGGCACATCACCACTTTGCTTTCAAGCAACCCAGAGCGGCACAGCACTATTAGTGAGGTGAAAGGATGGTGGCTGGTTGAGAACAGGTTTTGGACAAGTGCCGTTTGGGGTGAGCCATGTGTTAATGATGCCTTTAGGTTTAGGGAACCCACTTCTGAGGGCGATGAGCCTCCTTGACTGCGAGAATGCTGATGGGCCTTGGTAATCCAATGTTTTATTCCTTCCTGGTAGTATGTTGATTGCTACTTTTCCATCATGACTGTGTTGCTTTTCTGACCTCTGTGAGCTTTAGACTGCATTAATGCAAGTTGTTCTGGTTTGTTTTTTTTTTGAAGCAAATGCTACAGATCAGCTTGCAGCTTCAGGTAGTAAAGGATGTAGCTGTTTGCTGCTAACCCAAAATGCAGGCAGGTGTGTTATACCTCCTTTTTTCTGTAGCATCAATTCTTTGAGTTCACGGTCTTCATTTTGATCAATTATCTCAACCGTTTTTCCAGTGCCTTCCAAAGTAGCAGCAGAATATGGTAGAGAGGCTGAGTGTGTAGATGAGGTAGGATGCAGTTGTTTGAAATGCATCACACTTCTCCCCCTGCCCCCCCTTTTTTTTAAATGATATAAAAATCTGTAAGTCTTTTGTTGACTTCAGCTGTAATTGTGTGTTAGTTTTCCTGGAAGTTATCTGTGTGAGCTATACTGGATGTGATACAGCACCAGCAGCAAAGATAACTGTTGGTATGATAGCTATTGATTAGCTGATTTAAATATTTAAATAAAACATTCAGTAAAAACCTGTTACTCCTAAATTGAGACTTGAATAAATTAATACATATAAGAAGTTTAAGAGCAATGCAGAAGAGATTTTAATGAAAAACAGACCTTGCTATTCCAGTTTTTGAAATACCAACTTAATAGAAGCATTAAAAATGAAGGTGGTGGTCCACCTTTTTATAAACTCACTGACTTTTTTTTTTTAAGTAGACTGAAGAACTTTAAAGGGCGCTAGTATTTTGTGTTTAAATATTGATATCTGGTAATTTGGAAATAGTGTAGTAAAATTGCGTACTGAGGCCTGTAGAAAAATATCAGTTTTGCTTGAAACTGAAGGTATTTAGAAAACATGCTTTAAAAACTATATTCATGTTCTGATGGCCTTAGATTCTGAGATTTGAAAGTGTTTATGTTTTTAAAATGAAAGTAATTTAATTACCTCTTGAAATCTTTGTTTTCTTGAAATGTTAGAGGAACAGTGGCAGTTACTCCATGAGAGAGTTTTAATTCTTGAACCTTTTTTTGGGTGTTTACCCATAATCCTGTTGCTTAGGTGGCTTTAGGTTATTTCTAGATTGCCACTTCGTTCTTTTCAGGCAAGCTGTGTTGGTTTTCTTTTATTGTTTGTCACATCTTCCTTGTATTGTTTGCCTGCACTGTAATGTGTTTTTGTTAAGAAGTTCCTCTGGTTATATGTATGTTTAGTACAGTAGTGTTACAGTCTCAATTACATGTGCAGCGTGCAATAAACCTCTCTTTAATATTAGCATAATAAATTCCAGACCTCTGTTCAGTGTTAGACTAGTATTAGCACTTGCAGATTCAGAACTACTGGTAGAGTATGAAGGAGGTTGAATTAAGCCCATCTCAACTGGAAGACTAGCGTAACTGTTTGAGAACTGGAAGCAGGATTAAGAAGAAAATCTATTGTTCCAAAGAGCATTGTTAATTTGTAAATGGACAGAAGAATCGTAGTACTTCTAGAAGGGAGTGTAATTCTTTATTCTGTAGCAAGCCTGATACACTGGTGAACGTCTGAAATGCTGCACTCAATTTTTCTATATTTTTTTGTCTGAATACAGATAGAACCAAGTACTCAGTGAAATTTGGACATAATCATAACAGGCTATATTTTAGGCCACTCTGAAGGATACTATACTTTGGAGCCATTCAGCTGTTCTGAGAATCAGTCTCAAAGACGTAGAGTTAAAGCGCATTTTGAAAATGTGGACCATGAAGAATATAATTCTGTAATAGTAATATCAACTTCCTGGATAATTGCAGTAGTTATAGATAAAATATGTCTTTGGGATTCTTGGCAGAGTTTGTAGTAAGGGGAGCAACAGAATTGCTTTCAGTGGTGTGCTAATGGCAAGTCAGTCTGAAAAATATTTGAAGGGGAAAATATGCAAATAGGGTATTCCACTGGAAAGATGCACGTACGTTGAAAAATTCAGAAGAAAATGTCTTTGGCACAAGCTGATCAGAAGGGAGGAAGTGGAATAAATTATTCTTTCCCTCCAGACAATTTGTATTAAAGTTTAAGTAACGTTGTGCCTGTGTATCTTTCTCATTTCTATCCTATGTTGCTATCACACATAAATTTATATCTGTGCTTTGCATTTTTAAAATATTTAGTGTTTGTTTAGGTAACAAAACCAATGCCAACATAATGAATGTGTTAGGAATTTCGGCAGGAATGACTACAGTGATGGTCTGAGTAGTACAAGATAAGCTAGTAGAACATCGCCCACATCTAGGATTTTAACTTCACAGGATTATCAGCAAGGGGTGTAACAGTTGTATATTTGAATAGCATGTTACTGTTTCATAGTATAGACCTAACCTTTGTCAAGTGTGGCTTGCATACTTGCTTGATTCCTGTCTTCAAAATGTGCAATATTTGTATGGCTTCCCTGTGACTCTTCCTGGGAATCTTGCTAATGTACCACAGAACTGAAGTACCTAAGTGACAAAGGGATTAAAGTGGCAAAAGTAATCACAGCTGGAAATATAAAGTCTCTTTTTTAAATAGCATGTTAGAAAATAATATTTTTAATAATAAATGTTTTGATACAATCCCAGTTGATCTTGTTATTTACAAAAGAAAAAAAGCACTGTATCTTAAAATAGCTTTTCTAGGAGGCATGTTTAATTTATTCCTCCTCAGAGGATATTTAAATTGTAGAAAGTCTTAGCAATATGATTTTTTTTGAACTGTTGAGGGCAAAATGTTGATAAGGCATGACCATTCTATTGTACTTTAGTGAAGCAGCAAAAAGATCAGCCTTTGTATAACTACATCTATTCATCAGCTTTACCTTATTTCATTTGTAGATCTTAAGATACAGGCATAACATGTGAAACTAGTTCTGACTGCAGAACCTTTCTTCTCCCCCATTCCCGGTTCTTCTGTGGACCCCTGTGGTCTGGGGCATTCCTGAATCGCACAGCTTTTTTTTGTGTATATGTGTGTGGTTTTTGGGTTTTTGTTCCCCCCCGCCCTTTTTTTTTCTGAGAGGGGTTGGGGTTTTTTGGTCTCTGTTTAAGAAGAGATGATATCATGATATCTCTCTCTCCAAAATATGTACTTGCCTTAGAAGAAACGAGGTTTTAGAGTAGGTGCAGGCAGATGGATGATACAACTAAAGTGATTAACTGGAGCTGTTGCTGCCCTTGCATGCTGTTTCTAGTTGTATGTTGAAACCATTTATTGCTTTGTTTTGGGGTTTTTTTTTGTGTGTGTTTAAGTGCTACTTTCAAGTAAACTTTTAATAAAGTCAGATCCTGTATTTGTCACTTGTTTTCTCTCTCCTAAATGGCTTTTAAATCTATTTGCAGCTGGGTCTCGGGCATCTTACAGCAGCCAGCACAGCCACCTTGGCTCCGAGTTAAGGGCACTGCAGTCTCCAGAACACCATATAGATCCTATTTACGAAGACAGAGTTTATCAGAAGCCCCCTATGAGGAGTCTCAGCCAGAGTCAGGGGGACCCTCTGCAACCAGCACACGCAGGCACATATCGCACTAGTACAGGTAGGTGGATGTAGCTTGCATGGTTGTCTTTTTGAGATATACCTTATTCTTCAGTACTAATAATTCTTGTCTTTCTGATGTGCTAAACAAAATGTATTATGTGCATGCCAGTCAAACAAAATACCTTGTGCAGATGGCAGCTATCAATAGAACCCCAAAGGCATGCACAAAACAGAAATATTTAATGTTGTGCTGTATGTACAATTGGTTAAGCTAATTTGGGGAAGGGGCTTACTGATAAGGAGAGAAAATATTTTAATTAATCTTGTGTATTGTTTTTGAGAAAAATCTGTTGTCGCTAAAGAAAGTCCTGGGTTTTTTTTGCTTGCGAAGGTATTTTATGTGTTGCAAAGGGACTGCAAATTTCCTTCCACATGAAGCCAGAGGATTGTTCACTTGCTTTCAAAGTGAATCATACGTAAATGTTCTTCCTCTCTCCTACAGATGTACACTTAGGTATAGGTATACAGATATAAAATTGAACTATGGTGTAGAGAAAAGCTGTTAGCATCACTGGATCATCCATAAATAATAATGATTGTCCATGAAATGGTGTACAAGTCCTACTTGCAGAATGTCCTCTCAACCAAATGAAATACAGCTGTATGTTGAAACCCACAAATAGATCACAAATCAACAGGGATATTTATGGTATTTTAATGCACAAAATAATTAGGGTACATAAATGCTACAGCCAAAATAGCCTAAAGCAGATGTAGAAAACTTGCCTTAGGAATTGTAAGTATTTCTGGTGTTTTATCTTTGCTGTGTTGATCAAAGAGGGAAGATTATGTCCATTCTCAGATCACTCCCATTTTCAGTAAGGAAAAGTTAAGTGTACTTTTTGGAGCAAGGTGCTTTGCTTTCTTTTAAAACTTTTTTTTTATTATTATTATTTTTAAAACAATTTCTCCAAGGGCAAAAGCTGGCAGTTTTTGCATGTCTGAAAATTTCGATTTCTTTATGCAAGTTTTGAGTGTTCAAAGTACAGGAGAAAATCCTGTAGTTTTTCCACAGAATTCTCCAGTTCAATACCTGTAACAGCTTTATACTTTTTGAAGAACACCATTACACCATGTCCTTCCTGTTAAAGAAACTACCATAGTATGTGTTTTGTGTAGAGTCATACGTGTATATGAGAAAAGATTACTATTCTTTGTATGAAGGGGACAAGACCTCTGCCTAAATCGCTGAGCAGTGAAGGCAGTGATGATGATTGAAGCAACTATTTATACTGAACTTTAAGCCTCATGTCCGCATGTGGCCACCTCGTATTTCCTATACAGTGCTCTCTTTCCCAGTCGTGCCCTGAAGGGGGTTTCTTATTTTGCTTGCAAAATATCCCTTGGTTCTCTGTGCTGCAGTAGCAGGCTGTCTTGTGACTGTAATTTTCACAACACCTCCATAAGGAAGGAAACCCTGTCAACATAGATCACAATTATAGTGAATGAAACTGGGACGCAGGATGTTAGTGGGTAACACCTGAAGATGGGTTTTCAGAAGGGAAGAGGAAAAACTGAAAAAGTACACTGATTTGGGTAGCAGAAATGCACCCTGTGAAGGTGAATTTTGTTTTGCTCTTTGAGATACAGATTTGAACGTTGCTCCAGGCTCATTCTGAAGAACAGCCCCATCAGTCCAGCATTGTGTTGGGTTGATCCTCCTTAGCTTTCACCCTCCACCCCTATCATCAGGGTCAGGGGAAATAAAAGCAGGTGGATGCACGCCAGGCCAATTAGTCTGTTGCTCTGTCAATGGCTGTTAGCTGCAGATGCTGTCAGCCTTTCACACAACAGGCTGAAGAGCTGTCAGTGCTCAGAGGGAATTTTGGGCTGGATCAGATCAGCTCTTGGACTCCTTCTGCCTCTGCCACAAATGCCTGTAGGAACATATCCTTCTGATGGGGACAGTTTTTCTGAAATTAGCAGAAATTGGCAGAGGCGAAGGAGTTCAACTGAAGTTTAGCACATAAAATTTTTTATTTCTTCATTGGGTTGTCTTAACTGTTTTTTATTGTAGGACTGAATAGCTATTTGTCTTGACTATTTGGTATAAGATACGAGGGGTGTAGATTTTGTGTACTCCTTGGAGATATATGCCAAGGGTTCATGGCCTGTATCTTCTGTGTTCATGAATCACACTGGGGTGGGACGGGGTGTGGTGGGGAGCTTTAAGACTTCAGCGTGCTCAGTTATAGACCATACACCATAGTTCACATTCTGTTGTCTATTACAACAGTACCTTTAATCATGAATATGGTGCATGCTTTTCCACATCTGATGGGGGGGGAAAAGAAGGGAAGGCAAACTTAGACTAAGGACTATGTCCAAAGTCTGGATTTTTTTTCCTCTCTGTAGCTAGCATTGCCCATTAGAAACAAAAGTTATGCAAGTTATACTTGCAAACTGTTTACTTTTTTTTTTTCCCTTCTCAAGAGAACATTCTTGCTGAACTTGAACATTTCACTTAATATGGAAGATTAAGTGACTCTCAGAATGGAAGTGGTTTTTTGGTGGTGATTTTTTTTTTTTTTAATACAGATATCACCTCTTTCTCTTTCGTGATCTCTTAAATACTCCATTCAGGAATGTTTACACAACTAAGGATAAAGCCCACTCAAGACGTTTTCATCCTCTAGGTGAACCAACATTCAGTGAGCCAAATTCATTAAGCTAAAACTTCTCTATAGGGTAAACTAAATTAAGTTTGTTTGATTTACTCACTGTTTTTTGGGTGGTGGCTTTTGTTTTGCTTTCTTTTAACTTCTGTATTTTCCTTGTATTTCACCTATGAATGAAATCCATGACAATAGTTCTGCATATTGCAGAAGGTACAAAATAGTAGGAGCTTACTGACCTTCTTTACTAGCATACCTTTTGCTAGGGGCAGGGTGAATTCTTCATCACTTTGTGTTTTAAATTATGACTGGGTATTTTACTGTCATTCTGTCTAAGCTAAACACAATGTTCAAACTTGACAGAGGTAGCTGCACAGGCTTTTTTGATCACTAGCTTTTATTTTAAAATACCTTTTTGTCTTCAAATGGTAATGCCTTCTCTCATACAAAAAAGTACCAGCCTAAACTTTTGCGCTGAAAGTAGCAATAAAGGTGAAATTCTATTACTGAAGTGGGAATCCACAAAAAATGTGCTTGGAGGGAGTATTCAGATGTAATATAAATAACAAATCAGTTTACTTACTGAATAGAAACTTAAACTTGTATTTGTAACCAAACTAAATAACACTAATAATTTTTGTCCAAGCAGATGTGTTACTTGCCTTCCTTGTAAACCTAAAGGCCTTGCATTATGAATTTAAATCCGAAGTTAATAATAGTAGAGATAAGATTATTTATGGGGTGTCTACATGAACAAGGCTGGAATTTGAAGAGGGCTGTTACCTAATGGGGGGGAAAGACTGTCTTTCAGCCAGAGTGGGACACAGAATCAGCGATGATTTAATTATTTGCAGAATTAGAAGTTTGGACTAGAGATTTAGTCCTCAGTTATTGGTTTTTTAATTCACGTTAAACATGAAAGAAGCCCAAGCGGGCAAAATCTCTCTATTTTGCAAGCCTGGGATTTCCATAGCTGCCTTAAGGAGAAAGCGGCTTTGCTGCTCAGGTTCTGGGCTCTCACGGACGACCTGGAGCAGAGGAGCACAGCTTTGGCAGCAGTGGGGTCTGTGGGACCAGTTGCCATCACCCTGTGGAGGCTGCCGGCACTGTCTGGAATCTTGTAACGATGCTTGCTTTCATTGTGGTCCCTCAGTGAAAGATATGAGCCTCCTTCTGTAAAAACGATGTGATTTCCAGATAAACTTAATAAAAGCCTTGAAAAGAGTGCTCTCCCCAGTGGTGTGGGAGGGAGGGGTGGTAAATGGAGGTCTGTGCTTATTCTGAACTCTCTACAAACGGGGGCTTTATGAGATGAAATAAGTGCTGCTGCTTAAAGGTGAGGGTAACACTGGTGAGCTGAGGACACTTAGACCTCAAAACCTGCAGAGTGCTCACACTTTAAGAGCACTCACTGGTTTCAAGGGCTATGGACGTGTATCTTTGTCCCCAGCCACACGCTAGTGGCAATGATGAACCAGCAATTACACCAGAGGAGCGAAACTGTCCTCCTCAGCTCTGTGAAGGATGTATGCATCTCACTGGCACCTGGGGAACCTTGACGGCCTTGAAGAAAGCTTAAGGATCACCTTGGGATGCACAGCCTGAGGACAGTCTCTATCTCTGACCTCTGAAGGTCACTGTGGGGAAGGCCTTGTGATACAGCTCAATCGTGGGAAGTCCAACAGCTTTTTATGGTCATGTGGCCAGTTAGCATTGGTTTTGAGTGCTGGGTGCGTTGAGATGAAGTGCCTCCTTCGTGAAGATGTGGCATGCAAGGCACTGTGAGGACTCTTCTGTGCTTCCCAGGGAGAGGGTTAGGAAAAGGAAGAGTAGGGTCTGTGGTTGATACTGCTGATATTAAAAAGAGGACCCTGAAATGAAAGATTTATTGAAAGGAGGTTGAATAGTGAAGGGGTAAGCAGTCAAAATTTGCATTGCCTCTGAAGAGTGGCTTAGTGCAGGACTTGAAGGGTTTGCCAAGCACCCTTTTGCAATGGGTTATCTTTTGGGGAGCACGTGTGGAGCAGGGGCACTCCTGCAGCACTTCTTGTACTACCTCCAAAGCTGCCCGATGTCCCTGTGTATGCAGGCGGTTGCCAGGCTGCCCTCCAGCCTCTCTGATGGCCTCCTCTCCTTCAGGCCAGGTCTCCCTGAGGTTCCTCCCACTGATGCTTGGGTGGTTCTGTCAGTGCACCACTGCGTCTGAAGCTGTCCGTTACCAAAAGTTGTGCTGCCATGGGCTGCACCACTCCCTGGGTGCCGTGGTGGAGAGTTCTGATCAAAGAGAAGAGTCCTGTGAAATTTGTGATGGCAGGTGCAAACCAGAAACGTGGCTCTCTGTGAGCTGCGTTTCTGTTCAGGGGGAGAGCGCTGTCAGGAGAGCTGTGGAAAGTCACGGGGGCTCCTTTTCAGAGGGAAGAGTTACCAGTTGCTCCTGGCTGTGGTTTCTGTTCAAGCACATGCCAGCAACAGGGAAAACACTCTGTATTTCATTGTCCTGTGACGCAGCTTAGTCAAACTGCTGAAGGTAAGAATTACCGTTGTGTTTCTGGACGGGTGCTCTCCCCCTCTTCTTCACCTTCCTTCCCACTCCTGCCTGGTTCTTCACTCACTGACGGAAATGAGTCTGCATCAAGGGTTGCCTTATGTCAAGCGCTGCTCCTAGTTATTTGTAACGTTGCCTTTCTCCTGTAAAAGTGTGTATTGCTTTAGTGGGCTAGGGGAAGCTCCCAGAGTCCAGTCTTTCTTCATGGATTAGATGTGCTGCTGGAGGGATGGGAAGAGGATGCAGGCAGCTGTGCCGGCGTTTGCTGCTTTGCCTGTGCTGCAGTAGGTCCGGACTTTTGCTGTCCTGGAGGTTACATAGTGTCTGAGGGGAAGATTTACAAGGAAAACAGGCACTGCTTCTCTTGTCACCAGGCTGGTGGCTTTCTCAAAACATGGCTGGGCTGTTTTTCTTCTTGCCTCCTTGCTCCATCTTATGGAGTGCCTGTAGTGAGGATGAGGTCTCTATTCAGGACCTAAAGGAGAGGGAGAAGCCCCTTTTTCTGCCACCCCAGACAGGAACAGCCCATACAAAACTGACTGCATTGTTGGTTTGTGTTTTGTTTTTTGCAGGGAGAGGAGGTTGCTAGTTTTGTTGCTTGTGAGTACCCAATGGCTCTGACCTCTTCCTCTCCTTGTTTGCACTGCACAAGTGAAGTAGGGCAATCCCAGCTCTTCAGTGTCTGATCGCCTCCTGTTCTCAGTGCCAGTTTCATGTGCCGCTCACCCCCACTCCCTGGGTCCCTGGGGGCTCTCTCCCTGTAGAAGAGGCAGCCACAGGTCCAGCCTGTTTGAACTTCCATCATGTTGACCTGGCAGACAGAAGTCTGACATTGTGGAGTTGCTGCTGGAAAGCTGCACCAGCTGCCAGCTCCTTGCCTCTGCCCTCCCTTTGCTGCCAGCATGGTGGGGCACAGACCTTGCCTTGCTCCAGGAGGGAGTGCTGCTCTGCTGCCAAACGGCTCTGCCTTGCCAGCAAGGGAGCCAGTGGTCTGTGGGAACAGTAACTGCTGAGGAGGTACAAGTAAATTTCCGCCCCCCCCCCCCCCAGTTGAGGTTTTTTACAGCAAGGATGGAGAAAGGTGTTGCATGGACCACATAATGCTGCTTGCAAATACCCAAGTACTTCAATTGCTGCATGTTTTTAATGCCGGTCCAGCTTAGGCTTTCTTTGAGTCTCAACATTTTGTCATGTCTCTTAGCTCCTTTGCTGTCCCTTAGAAAAGGAGCACAAAGGATGCATGAATTGAGCCAAAGTATGTATTCTTCACAAAACTGTAAATATTTTTCTTCATATGTAATAAAGTATTGGGTACGTTTGATATTTTTACAAGTCATTATTTCAAGGCGAAGATTTTCTCAGGTTGTGAAGCAATTTTCTAATAATTGAGAAATTGGCCGTATGAAAAATGTTAGATGTCTGTGTCCTATAGAGTGATTTACTCTTTTTTTCAACAATAATTAAGCCTACTTTATTGCAGTCGTGTGGCATCACAAACTGATAGTGTTTTTCTGTGTCTGCTTTTACAGATAAACTGTTCTTTAACCATTTTTAAGGTTTTTAACTTTAAACTTTTAACCTTGTAAGGTTTTTCTTTTTTAGTTCTTATAAAGTAGTCTATAACAGTAACAGAATCATAGAATAGCTTGAGTTGGAAGGGACCTCCAAAGATCATCTAGTTCACCCCTCCTGCCATGGTCAGGGACACATTCCACTAGCCCAGGTTGCTCAGAGCCCCATCTAGCCTAACCTTTAATGTTTGCAGGGATGGGGCATCTATCACCTCTCTGCACAACCTGTTCTAGGGTTTCATCACCCTTGCACGTCACCAGTGGCAGGTTCCACAGGGCAGTTTATATCCTGGTTGCCCCACAGCTCTCTCACCCTTTCTCAGGTTGTGTTAGCATTGCTTCTCAGCATGCAACTGGCTTTTAGTTAACCAGATTTATCACTTGTAATTCCATGGACTTCAGATTAATGATGAAAAGGAGTTTTAAGGGGGTTAGAGGGGAAAAAAATACCTATATATGTGCATTTAGGTGTTTTCAGATTCTTAAAGTGAGCATCAATGAGTGCATGGGTATAGTTTTACTTTGGTTTCAGAGGAGCACCTAGCTATTCATGAAAAGCTACCTGTTACATGCTAGTTCCTGTATTACAAATACTTTACTTGAAAGTAAAAAGGGAACCTTGGTTTCAAATATATTTTTCTTTATTTGGCTTTAAAGTTGTCACTTTGGCAAAAACGACGAGCAACAGAAAAATCAGCTTTGACTTCCCCCATTTGGATTAAACCCTTTGTCTGTTACACTGCTTCTCAAATCGTTATTTAGTTTTTTGTTCAGTCCTGAAGTGCAATAGTTAGGTTATAAATACCAAACATTGCTTATTTCTGCTTAGGTTCTGGGGTTTTTTTTCTGGTTGGGAGACAGATTTGTTTGTTTTGGGTTTTTTTTTGTCTTGCACAAGCTGATGTGCTGTGCAGGGGCATACTGTTATGCCACAGCTGCAGATTAATTGAGGATCATGCTGGTAAATCACACAGCATGGAATTCTGGCTATAGGACATCATGTTTTCAGGAAAATGAAAAGGAAAATGATTCCTACCACTGCATCTCTATTAGTTTGGTAATGTTGTGATAATAGACCTGTATTCCTAACTGACATCCACTTGATAACATTGCTTTGGGAGAGAGAGAATTATGAGAAACAAGTGGGGAACAAATCATCAGTGCAAAGTAAATTGAGCACAAAATACCGTAGTGATGTGCGTAGTGAATAACAAATCACCTCAAAGCAATGCAAAGTCATAATCGCATTTCATTTGACGGATCTGGGGTGTCTGGCATAGCCTTATCTGTGTTATATTCTTGTGTATGTTTTTAGGTGATTCTTTTTCCAGGTACAGTGGCACCTTCTCGGAGAAATAATATTTATTTATTCAGTTAGTTTAAATTTTATTTCCTTCCTAATAAAATTTTGGTGGGACTATAATAAAAGACATTGCTTTCAACTTCAGTGGTATCGAGTCATCACTGTAAGGCTGTGGACAAGAGCAGTGGGGGAGGAAGTGGCAGGAGGTGAAAACCTTGAAGAACCACCTTGTAATCTGTAAGCAATATGCTCCTTAGAGTGGAGAAGCATTTCTCCAAATGAGATATTCATAGCTTCAAAGTATTGAGCTGATGGCTGGGTTCCATAGAGGAATTTTGCCCATCAGAAGACAGCCCAGATCTCACCATTGCTCAGAATAGAAATTTTTAAATTGCCAGTATCCACAGCCTCGTTCCTCTGTCCCATGAACAGGATACCTCCAGAGGCTTGTGGTTTGTCCTATGTATTTTCTAATTCTTCTAATCTCCTTTTTTAATAGAAGAATGACTTGGAGCATACCTGAATGCTTCTCAGATGTCCTTTGGCTTTTGCCACCTATTGAGGGAGAATTGTGATTATAAAACCTTGGTCAGGGAAGTACATACCCTGTAAATCTCACATGCCACTGTTAGGTAAATACAGTGTCTACTCTGTGCCAGAAACTGGCTGCGTATTTATAATCTATTTACTGGACAGGTGTAGTCTCAGATTAAAGCCTGGTCACACTAGACTTCAGTGATGCAGGGCTACATCCATTCTCCTTTATTTACTTCAGTGTTGTGTAGAAATACAAGGCTGTCATTCATGAAATAAGAAGCAATTCAAACACCTTTCATAAATCTCCTTGTAAATTTCTGCTGAACAAAAAGACAATGCAGTGCCTGAGGTAACTACCCAGTAATGTCTTCAAGACGACTAATGCTTTTGTTAGAGGATCATTCTTTCTGCAGCATTATATTTAAAGGCACTCTTTTAAAAATCACCAGCCCATTACTTTTTTTAACTCCGGCTGTAATGTTTTTTATATAAGCCTGTATACTTTTAGAGGTAGTCTCTTCCTCTATCATAATTTCAGCAGTTTACTGGAGTTTTAATGACTACAGCAAGTATTCAGAGATGTTAGTTTTTACTCTAATGGGTCCAGGAACTTTCAAACTATCATTTGCAGAAGTCAGGTTAATGTTTAAGGTGAACATATCACGTGGTCTGCCACTGGAATACAAATGTGGTTAACTTAATAGTAAAATAACTCTTTACACCGGAGTGGAAACTATTAACTAGAATAGGTGAACCTCAGTAAGGTGTTCTAAAGAATACCAGTTAGTAGCTATTTTATTACTTAGGTTTATAGTGTATAAATAGGGAGAAGTCAAAATCTGAAGGAAAAGACATCCATGTGCTTGATGGCTGTAGCATGATGCAGTGCAGGCTGTTAATCTGATATTGTCTCATAATTATACTTTCTTTATATAACAATTGTGGCTTTCATCCACATGCTCCGTTTTATGTTGGCCAGCTGGACAGGAAACTTTTAACAAAGGGGTTTCAAGAGAAGGTGAATTTGGAGTGAAGACAGAAATTTGGTTGCAGTAGGTGCATCTGTGTGCAGTAATGTGGTCTGTGCAGTTTTGCTGTGATCGGGTTTTATAATCATTACGGTCATTATGTCCCATGCGCACAATGTGAAACCATGTAGTACCACAAAGAGGAAGAAAGTGATATGTATGTCTTGTATAGCGCCATTGCTCAGGGTTGAATTTTATCTCCAGTGAGGAAACTGGCATGATGAACTTTAGTATCTCAAATTCTGAAAGGGCAGTTGCTTTTAAGGGGCTTGGCAGTTGTTGCTTTCTCTGTTTAAATGCTCACGTAACATTCATCTGCATGCTGTCCCCACACTGAGGGATGCATCTCAGAGAGATGAGACAAACTGAGAAAAGATCTTGGCATAACACCTTTAGCAGCCAAAGTTGGCATCTGATTATCGCATTATATGGACACACCATTGTTTTTTCTGCAGAGCAGCATCACTGAAACATGCTACAAGCTGAGTCTAAGAATGGAAGTTGCATATATTAGTGAATATTAAAATCTGGCAGACTTAAAATAAAGTCAGTTCCTGGTGGTGGAAAGGAGTGTTGTGTTTTTTAATACTGAAAACTTCAAAAACATGGCTTCTACCCTCTTTGTTTGTAAAGAGGGAAGAAAGTTACTCCTGTCTTGAGTCTGAGAGTTGGGAGTCTGAAATAATTGAAAATATGTAGTTGCCTGGGGAATCCTAATAGCTTCATAAAACCTTGGTGTCCCCTCAGTCTACAGGGATTTCAGAATGATGCTTTAGCTATATACGCTTTTGAGGTACAGGTTGTATTACCATGATGGACACCCCGTAACTCTGGAACTTGATGGTGAGGGATGACTGGAGAGAAGGATGTAGAATTTGAGAAGGTTGTGGGTGTGGGGATGTGAGCTGGGCGCAACAGACCTGGCTGTGAAGGAGGCTGTGTTCAAGTTTTGACTTCAGATTTCACTGAAGTCACATCGAACACAGCTGCAAATAAATTTTGATTGGAACTCATTTATCTCAGGCGCCATATCAACTGAACAGAAATACAAATTTCTAAGATACAAACTCTATGTTGCTGCTCATTGAATTACTTGTCTACCTACTTCTTCATTAAAATTTACTTTAGAGGTATAAAAATCCTTATAGATTATTTTATTCACAAGGTGTGTACTTTCTTCCACTGCTAACCCTAATTAGGTGATTTCACCAGTTAAGTAAACATGCTTGAACCCATAAATACAATAATTACTAGTAAAGAAATGCCAAGTCTAAATTGGTGATTAAGAAAAGTATTCCATATGCTAGGGTTTAGGCAATGGCTGTTATACACATTCACCCAATGGAACTGTTCAATAAAAGGAAAAAGGTATCTATTTCAAACAAAAAATGAGCATGAAAAGCAAACCAAGACACAGACAATGTGAGAATGTGCAAACTGGAGTGGAACAATATAGAGAAAAAGCCTTCAGTGTGACTAGATACCAGCTGTTCTGTAAACAGAGGACTAGCTCAGAAACCAAGGAAGCAGTGTTTTCTTTCACTCATTCTTTCTGCATTATAGAAAAACATCAGTTTCTAAGCAAAGGAACATTCAGCCTTATTGTAACAATTAGAGTCAATTCTAAAGAATGCTGTTAGAAAATGGAAATTAAATGATATATCAGTACGGTAGCAACTTCAGTTCTTCAGTCTTCAAAGATTGCCAGGTTTTGCGTTAGAAGAGTATTTACTGAACATGACAATATGCAGACCACAAGTGATGTTTCCTTGGTTTCTATGAAGTAAGCTTTTCTCCCTCAGAACAGTGGCGTGAAAATACAGCAATGGTCAGGCAATGATTTTTAAGGTTTTTGAAAGGATCAAATAGCGAATGGGTAATAATTCATTACTGGCGTGCGCAATCACTTTGAGTATGTTTATGGTCTTCATTAGGCTTAGTACTCTGCAGCTGCCAGCGGTGGAAATGTACCTGTTAACTAATTCAGAGATGCACTGTTTCCCGTAGAAGTCACAGCATAGCGGCTAAACAGCTGCCTTTGGGTCTGAAGATGGGATGGGAAGGGAAAGTACGAGCGATGTAAATCTCTTCTGATGCATCTTAAAGAGACATTGATGTTGCCTTGATAAAAAGGCTTCCTCCGTACCATGTCATGGAAACATCTGATGATAAAATTATTATGGAATACATGCTTGCAACAGCATGTAGACACACTAATTACACGTAGGTGTGACATCCAGGTATAACCAGTACTTGAGGAAATTGTGACTAACATGTTTGTGGGTGGAAAATAGACCTTTTTTCCTAAGTACCATGCTGTTCAGTATCTATTTCTTTTGTTTGCTTCCATTTCCCCTGCACAGCATGTTATGTTCCCTTAAAATGACATACCTGGTGCAATACAGAGACTGGCTATTTGCCATGGCCGGCTGTTGAAGGCTCTGAGCTGGGCGTGGTGGAGCTGACTAGAGGGAAGAAGGTTGTATTTGCCCTGATATATGCAGAATACGAGCATCTTTAGAAAGCTGGAGACAGTGGAAAGAATTAGAACAAGGCTAGCTGAGCCTTTGAAGCATGACTAGAAATCCCTGGGAGAGGGAGAGGACATGGAGCTAATAGAGGGAAAGAGGCTTTTCCAATTGACTCTATGGAGTTTGCAATCCTGGAAGCCCTAAAAGGTTGATGTGTTGAGAGCAAAGGCTGAATAGGTGGAGAAGAGCCTGTCCCATGAGGATGCAAGGGAAGATTTCCTAGAAGGTTCTTTTTATTTCTCTGTGGCTGAGTATTTTGAGACTAGAGATTTGATTGCAAGATCAGCAACTAAATAGGACAAAACAAAGAGTATGGAGAAGTTGAGGGAGGAGAAAATGGAAAACAGGGAATGGAAGGTTGCAGCAGTTTTGACTGTTTTTTTCCTGTTTCAACTCCAAGAAGTTATGTAGCAAAGTTGCCAATCTACACAGGACTTCTGGCTGGGTGTTTGTCTCTTCTCCCAAGTTACTAATGATAGGACAAGAGGAAATGGCCTCAAGCTGCTTCGGGGGAGGTTTAGATTGAAGATTAGGAAAAACTTCTTCTCTGAAAGAGTGGTCAGGCATTGGAACTGGCTGCCCAGAGAGGTGGTGGAGTTGCCATCCTTGGAGGTGTTCAAAAAACATGTAGCTGTTGTGCCTGGGGACATGGTTTAGAAGGCATGGTGGTGCTGCATTGGCGGTTGGACTTGATGATCCTAGAGGTCTTTTCCAACCTTAATAATTCTATGATTCTTTTGTCCTCTTTTGGTAAATATTTTCAGGTTCCCCCACCATATATTTCTCTACAATCTTACACTTATAATGTGGAAAAGTGCTGCTAAAAGTAACTGCTAAGCAAATTTATAATTATTATTATATATGTATTACCATACATCTTGAACAGTGTTAGACTCGACTGCTCGTGCTTGTTACTTTGGATTGCTGATTTGCCTCTAGCTTGATTATAATCCATTTTGTTAAAGTTCTGGTGCATGCTCTAAAATGCTCACTTAACATTTAGAGATAAAAAGTGTTTGTATCCCCCAAACTTGATGAATTCTGTTTCCTAATTGACAAAGAATGCACTATGTTATTTTTATGGTGTATTAGATTGGAAAAGTATCCGTTTTATAAATCTTCTTATATATTTGCTACCAAAGAATGCACTGCATTTGTGTCATTTATGAACCTATTGAAGGGTGGTGGACATACCTTGCACTGAAAGGACTTCTTACTGGGATTCAATTTTCAACTTTCCCATGAGAGTAAGAATCAGCTGCAGGCATAAATCAGTGAAGAAAAAAAAGAAGGGGGGAGGGGGTGGGAGGGAAGTAAAGAATTGTGAAATCTGTATGAAAGGCACAAGGAGAAGGTTATCACAGGAAACACAGGAACTGAATGTCTAATATAGAATAATAAGAGGAAAATTTTACAAGGTAATATCCGCGAATAAAACAGCATCAGCCAAGTAATTTTCATCAAGAAGATGTAGCAAGATAAGTCTCATAAATGTGTCTATGCTTTCTGAACCTCTGATCCTGCGTGTGTTAACTGGCCAAAATGCCTTCTGACTTCTACAAAGTCTGAACTTTTTAGCAGTTCTTATGTGAACTTGGTCTCCCTGAGATCCTTAGGTAAGGTGCAATAGTATCTCTGCCTAAATCAACATGTTCTTGCTTTTTGGGTTTTGTTAATTTTTTCTAGAGATGTCACAGATTTGAAAAGAAGATACAAAATCTGAAAGTGAATTTCTAAGTTGTATCTTATTATGAGCCTGTGAGCATGTTTAGCAACACACCTAAATTTTCAGCATTAATATAAAAGTCACTGTATCTTTGTTAATGCTGTGCAAAAGCTGTAGAAAATTATGAAGGCTGGCTTTTCTATATGCTATTTATGCAATCGAGAGAACTGTAATCAGGGCATACATCAGGTCTTTGGAGGGTTTTCATTATAGTTAATGGGGCTTTCTCTTTGGCAAAGATTTGTAAGAACATTAAATGTCTGCGTGGTACCCCAGATGTTCCATTTTCTGGGGATGTGATTTTGGTGCTGCAGTAGTGAAGGGTTGGGATGATACGGTATTTTTGAGGTATTAATGACATGCCAGATTTAAAAAAAGATCTTAAATCTTTAGTGGACAAACTGAAATCTCTTCACTGCAGCGATAGTTATTGATTTGCACAGTGTGAAACACTCGCTTTGGAAATTCTCAATGAAACCCTTCTCTTAACCCAAAATTAAGGTTCTCCTCTTCAGGCATGGTTCTTACATTGAAGTTTAAAATTTCATGAATGCATAGAGGTTTATTGGCCTACTACTGAGCCTGTTATTTACTATAGTCAGTATCTGCTAGCTGCAGCAGAGAGTGGGTGCTGTGATCCTGCCGTCAGTGTGAGCCAGCCTCAGCGCTGCAGGTTGTGGTCCCTACAAGCCCCTCTCATGTGTGTGGAGAGGGGCGCTTGGAAGGGGCAGCAGGATGCCAGTTGCCTTCTCCCTGTGCCTCTGCAAGGCCACTGTGCCAAGTGGTCCTAGGAAAGAGCCGCAGGTGGGTTGACCAGTGCAAAAGGAGCAGAGCAGAACCTGAGAGACTTGCTTATCTGACATGAACCACTGAAATTCCATGTAAGTTTAAAAAGTGGGGGCAGCAGTCACTATTAAAAACAATGCTTTCGCACAGGATCACTTAGGTAAAGCAAGATACAGGATAAGTAAAGTTTTGAGGTCTTTTGGTTCATTGATTTTAATCTTGATCTCCTTGTCAGTTTTGGGACTTCTGAAGACCAGAAGCAGGTCTAGTTTTGTGGGCACCTTTACCTCCAAGCTTCTTGTTAAATTGATGAGGTGTCAAGATGTCCACAAAACTAGACCTGCTCCTTCACAGTCTGGTTGTGACTTTTGGTTTTACCTTTATGCAGAGGCAGAATAGGATCCACCATATACCCAGGGCAACAGTGTGACTTGGCCATGATAGTGCTTCAACCAGGCCAGATCCCAGGAAAGGTGGGCTGATGCTGGGAGAGGGGAAAGCAGCCCATTTCTCCAGAAACAGCACTTCTGCTGTGACTCCTTCCCACCCCTCTCTTCCCTTGCTGGGGCAAACCCCTGACCCTTGTCAAAGTAGTATTGCCTCTTACCCACGCTGAGCTGATTCTGGTCAAGGTGTAGCTCGCCTTTGATTTGAGAGAAGAGTCAAATGCAAAAGTTACAGAAGGGGGTAAGTGTCTTCTATTTAAAAACATGTAAAACGGTTGCATGACCATCTGCAAACATAACTGGTACGTGAACACTTTCTGGTCCACCCTGAGTGTGTGCCTTCTGGATGCCCCTGTGTTCACTGAAGATTTGGTTGCTGTGTGGCAAACGAACTTCTGAATTTATTTATTTTAAAAGACATAATCACTATGGCTTTGCTGTTTTAATAGCTAAATAGAAGGGAGATCGCAATAGATGGAAAGTTTACCATAGCCTAAAGAGCCACACTTCAGTCAGTAAGTCTGGCTGCCAAAAGGATTTGTTTAAGCAAGAGTAAGGTATTGGAAGGAAATGGCTTTGATTCAGTTTTACATGAAATTTTTTGTGTGAAGATGTGTGCTGAAGTTTAACCCTTTTACAGTCCATGAAGGTGGCTGTCGTCAGTTAGACGTAGAAGTTATTCTTAATTGTTAGTTCTTCGGGTTAATTTTTGTTTTTTCTTTTAATAGATCTGGGTAACACTGGCCAAACAAGCTTATTTGCGAATGTTTAACTAAGTCATAGATTTGTCTCATTCTCATATTCTGACTATGGCACTTCTGTGTTCATTGTCATAAAATTCAACAGGAAGTAGCAGTCTGCTAGGAAGATAATTTGAGAAATGAATCAGGGTGACTCAAAAAGCGTGTAGGTGTTAGGGTGACAGCTAGTTTCAGTTCATATAAATACCTATTTTGATAACAACACAAAGGAGAAAATAGAAAAAAGTTTTCAAAGTATTTAAAAACAAACATGATTTCCATTGAACTGTCTTGGAAAGGAGAGGAAGGGGAATAGAGTGGAATATTTTGCAAAGCAATCTACATTACAGCGAGGTTCTTGTTTCCAGCAGTATTACTGTTGTAGGGTTTTTGCAATTCCCCATATAATGTGTCAATAGCTAGCAGCGTATTCTGTGGAGGGGCAGTACTTAAGAATATGCTGTGTCAATATACAATTACATTTTTGCTTTTTCACTTGAAAATATTTCCAGTATTTTCTCTACCTTGGTTTTTTTACTCTTTCTCACAAGGCACCAAATTTTGGTTTTGAACTATGTGTAATTTCTGTTAAAAATGTGACGCTTTTCTTGTGTCTTCCTAACACTGAATTCAGCATGATTTGTGCATGGGATGTTTCAGAATGCTAATGCTATTATTGCATTTTAACTGATGCAGTTTTCTGAAAAGATCTGTATGTGTCTTACATTTCCTTAAGAAATGAGTAATATACTAGCAATTAAACAAAAGCAATACTTGTGAAATGTTGCTATATGTGTAAGTTAACAAAATCATAGAATTGTGGACTGGTTTGGGTTGGAAGGGACCTTTAGAGGCCATCTAGTCCAACCTTCTGCTTTGGGCAGGGACATCTTCAACTAGATCAGGTTGCTCAAAGCCCTGTCTAGCCTGACCTTGAATACTCCCAGTGAGGGAGCAATAGATAAGTGGGTGATCCCACTTACATATGTTTGTAACAAAGTTATAAGGCAGTACCTGTTATTGTAAAATTATGTACTTCAGAACCATAAAAAAAATTTAAAAGTAAGGCAAAGATTGGATACAAATTTAATATTTTCAAGTGTTGTAACTTTGACAAGTACTAGGTCAGACAAAACTGCTAGAATTGTATTTAAAGCTCACTGTATTTTATTTGCTGACACTTTGAGATAATATGCTTAAAGTCCCTTTCGTGGACCTATAATATATTAAATATTTTCTTAAAATGTAAATGTGCATGTTAATGAGAAATGTTTGGGAAATCTATTATGAAAACCTGTCTCTTAAATATGCGGTTTTGCCTACAGTTTAGCATATGAATTTGACCCAGCTAAAAATAGTCCTGGACCGGGCCCGCTCCTGTTGGTGAAAATATTCTTGTTGTCTTGGGACAGGGGGAAGTGGGAGCCACCATGACTTCATGTGCCACTTCAAACAGTCCAAATTTCCTTCTGAGCAGAGCCAGCATTTAATTTGTATTTGTTTCCAGGCCACAGATCATGTGCATATTGGTCCTCTGGCCCTTACAGTGACAACCCTTTTGCCATTAACCGGACTTTGATTCAGAAATACTGCATGTTTAGTAAGAATCATAAAGCAGACTGGATCGCCAGCACACAGTACTGTAACAGAAAGATAATGGGCTACAAGAGAGATTAATAAGATTTTTGAATTGCAAAAGCATTAAGTCAGTTTAAATCTATTGGTTAAGCCGCTCAAAACTGGTAATGCGTTAATCTTGAGCTGTGGGATGTGAACACAGCCGTTGCTGGTGTGCATTAAGACATCTACGTGATCACCTTGTGCTTAGTTCCTTTTCAGACTGAGTTAGCAGTAGCAGTCCTCTAAGTATTACTTAAGGTGAAATATGCGGAAGATGGGTTAACGAAGCATACACAGCAATTTTCCGTAGTAGGTGTCTGGTTTTACCTGCTTTATGAGCACCAGGACTGCAAATTTGG
Organism: Phalacrocorax aristotelis; assembly: GCF_949628215.1. Taxonomy (NCBI): domain Eukaryota; kingdom Metazoa; phylum Chordata; class Aves; order Suliformes; family Phalacrocoracidae; genus Phalacrocorax; species Phalacrocorax aristotelis. The sequence goes on from NC_134277.1 coordinate 88,398,456, forward strand.
GATGGCTATGGCTGTCTTTCCATCCGCCACAAAGTCATCCATCTCAGTTTGGAATCTTGAGCCTGGTTTGACCCTCCTTCTGCTGGTGGATCTGACTGACTGCCATTCCTGTAAGGACTGCAAAAGCCTCACTCAGTGGTGGCTGTGAATCTCAGCTTGACTATTCCCATGCTGCTTCTGCGCTTTTTTCATTTCAGGTTAGTGCAGTTAAAACCCCAAATGAAAATGCACTGCTACAGTCTGTTTAACTGGTGTAAAGGTCTTCTAGTCTAGAAGTGGCATGTCATTTAGAAATTCACTTGACAGTTATTTACTTCAATGGTTTTGAAAATGACAATGTTTGGTTTTTTTTTTTTCCTCATTCTTTTTGAACCCCTGTTTTATATGTGTGTGTTTTTGGTTATTTTTTTTTTTTCCTCTGCCTAGACCTGGTTAACCATTTCTGTGAACAGGTCCTCAATTTTTTACTTTGTCCCTACTTTCCTGTCGTAGCCCCATCTTCCCCTGGTGTCGACTCCGTACCCTTACAGCGCACAGGCAGTCAACACGGCACACAGAACGCAACAGCGACCTTCCAGAGGGCCAGCTATGCAGCCGGCCCAGCCTCCAATTACGCAGACCCCTACCGACAGCTGCAGTATTGTCCTTCTGTTGAATCACCATACAGCAAATCTGGGCCAGCCATCCCACCTGAAGGGACCTTGGCTAGGTCACCTTCCATTGATAGCATTCAGAAAGATCCCAGGTGGGTGAAACCTTAATTGTCTACTATGTCTTGCTCGTGCAAAGGTTTGTAATTGCAGTTTGCTTTGTATGTTTCTCATGTTGAATACCAAAAAAACTCCCGTGACTGTACATGAAAGGTTTTGTTTGCATAACAGCTTTGTCCTAATGCTTTACCTTGGAAGGCTCTCATGAGCTCTTCTGCGAAATGAAATTATAGGTGTGGTCTTGAGCGTCTGTGTTTTAGGCTGCTTGCAGTCGTGTCACCCCTCAAAAGCTTATGAAAAGTAATTTTCTCTGAAAATGAGAGGAGTTGTATGACTGTTTTGACTCTGTAACCATTGTGAATTGAATTTTCTAGTTGCTCCTTGGGCAGAAGTTGTTACAGTTCCTGGTTTGTCTGCAGTAAATATTCATAAGAGCTGCAGAAAAGGATATTCTGGTATCAGGCAATGAGACTGAGCAATGTGGAAGCAACACGTAATCAGGCTCATGCTTCACCCTGCGTGTTGCGCAGGCTTCCAATGCCAGTACGTGGTACAGAATGTATGTATTACAGCTTCGCAGAAACGGTTGTTGCTGTGCATGCTTTTTAAATATATAGCACAACTTTTAACGTTGGTGTGAGGCATGACCGCCCTCATATACCTAGGGAAGGTGCAAGGAGGAAACTTTATAGGCATGCATACCCCAAGCAGGCAGATGGGTTAGAGAGTTTTCTGGCAAATGATTTGACTTCCACAGTAACAGCAATGAAATGCTAACTGTAATCTTCAGTGCACTTGGTGATTTTGTTCAGTTTTCTGATGGAAAAGAAAGCAGGTCTTTTTGGTAACTTCAGTTTAGACTTGTTGAAAGTTTTAATTTATGCAAGGTTTTTCTATGGCAGATGGTGTGATTTATTTATGTATTTTTTGCGAGCCCCAAAATTTGCCCCCAGCAAAAAATGCTGGAGGTGTTTAAGTAACAATTTGAAAAGACCTCTTCCCCTGCATTAAAAACCAAATATGCGCAACCTGGTCTCTCTACTTTTTTAGCACAATGGCAATTCTCTCTGTCTCTACAGCCAGAAACACAAATGGCAGCTAAATTTTGTGGCATATCAGAAACGTCACTGCTTGCAGCTACTTCTGCTTTTGCAGAGTTTTACTTGTAGAGAAAACTTCTGTCTTCAACTTTCTCCCCCTGCCCTTAGCTTTTCCTCCAGAAATTTGAAAAAAAAAAAAAAAAAACCATAAACTGAATTCCTCCCCTTCTCCCCCCTGCCCCAGAGCAAACATTGGTAACCTGAGGGAAACGGTCATCTTCCGAAACCTTGGTATTTTGATATGTTTGTATTCCAGAATATGAAAGCCCATGGAGGAAAAAGAGCTTTACCTTGTAATTTTCTCGTGTTCAGACTTAAGGAAACTTACATTAGGAGTGCACTAAACCAGAGGAGAGATGGGTGTAATCTGTATGAAATGTTCTTAGGAGAAGCATGATGATGTTGAAGGCGCTATTCCCTGTAGCCAGGAAAGACGTATTTACAGCATCTCTACAAGTCCTAGATGTAGTATCTTTTTAAGATAAGGTTACCTCTGGTTAGTTGCTCTGCTATCACTTCACAACTGTTAATCAGTTAATGTATAGGATATATGCTTGTAAAAGAAGATTTCCTGTTGCAAATTTTTCATTTGCCTGCTTTTTGGTTCTTTCTCATCTTGTGATACAATTTGTGCATTCATGAGTATTGATTTCTATAGATAAAGTAAGAGTGAGAAGGCATCCGGGTATCAATTAAATATCATAAACTCTTTAGAAAAGATCATTGAATATTATTACTAATTACTATTAGATGGATTGGGAATTTTGGACAAAATTTTTGTAAAAGAGGTTTGCGTTACTCTTGATCTCATTCATTTGATCCATGGACTCTGTGTGGCGTCTCTTATTAGGTATTGCTGCCATTACTTGTTCATTCAAATAATACTTATAAAGAAATGTCAGAAGCACACCTGATTATGTTATGCCTTAGTTCCTAGCAGCTATAGTCCACCTGGGCAGACTGGCTTGTGAAATTCTCTGTGGCCTACAGCAGTTGCTGACCATTCACCTCTTGGAAGGGCACTGAAAAATTGGAAAGAGTTTGGAGAAAAGCAACAAAAGCAATCAGGAGGCTTTTAACATGTTGATTTCTATGGATAGCTTACAAAAATGTGGATAAATGACCAGTATGAAAAGGAGGGGACAGAAGACTTTCCAGATGGTTGAAAAAAATCTTATGGAAAGACAGGAATTATTTAGGGTAGCACATGGGAAGTGTAATTTGAAGTACTGGCTTTAATTAGGAAAAGGAAGACATGGCCCAAACACAAGAAAGACTTAAAACAGTGGCTGTTTTAAGTTGTATTGTATTCCTCAAAGGGTTATCATTTTTATCTTGCACAGCAAGAAAAAAACAAACATGTTGGTCAGCAGATGGGCTTTGTCAACCATTAAGTTTTGAGTGTCCTTACAGACCTGTTGCTGCTTTGGTTTGCTGGCTGGTTGGGTTTTTTTGTGACTGACACGAATCATGGCAGGGAATGGCAGGCATCATTTTCAGACACTGAGCCTACCTGTCCAACCAGAGGTCCAAACAAAGGCTCACTGGCAGAGGAAAAGCTGCAAGACAAGAGCATACTAATTGCAGGCTTTTGATTAGTGTTTGCTATATGCCAGCGAGCTCAGGATGAGAAGTAGATACCCAGAAGAGAATGTACTCATCCTAATAAGCAATTAGAGTTCCTAAAACTGAGCGTTATTTTCTGGAATCTTCAGTTCAGGGGGAATTTCCATCTGAAGGCCCAGAAAAATGGTTGGCAGGCACTGAAGTAGTTGACTATTTTTTGCATTGTTTTCACCACGTAGTTTGGATTACTAATACTCCAGTTTTACATACGTGTTCTGAGCTGACATTTGGCAAATTAAATTTTAGCTCAACATCTGTTCTGCGTCATCCAGCTGTCATAAAATGCAGTTTAATGTTCATTAACTTAAAGTTTAGGACACAAACTATTTTTAAAAAGTATCAAGATATTTCTTATCAAGTTTGTGGTAGGAGATAATTTTTAATTTATGCAGGTAGACTGTTAGCTGATATGATCTCATATAACAGGTGGTAAAAACTATATACATCTATACTGGTGGAGAGTCTGAGGATTTATTTAAAAAGGAAATAAGCCCCTTATCACCTGTCAGAAATAAAACCTAAATTCTGCAGATGGAAAAGTTGAATATCAAAGATAATTTACAGATTGATTCTTCAGAGCATTCTTTTATATTTACTTAATGTCCAAAAAGGAAGAGAAATATGCACCAGGCCTGTGATATAAACTGTTTCATGCCATAATCTCATATATGAAAAAGTGGCATAGGGAGGGAGGGAAAGAATACAATATTTATTTTCTAATTATTTTCTTGGGTTTGGTTCTTACTGAACTGTGAATGAGAGAAGTCAGGAGTATTTTAAAATACCAGAAATGTACGTTCATGTGATGTTTTCCAACCTACTTTCAATTAAGAAAGATGAAACTGTCCTTCGCACCAACAAATTATGTAAGGTTTGTCTGTTCCTAGACTTTAGGGGAACAGGGGAGCCCTAGAAATAGAAATGCTGGTATCCACTTGTCAGTCTGTGTGCCTTCCGGTTTTTACTCCAAAATATGAACCTGACAAATGTGTGTAAATTACTTCAATTTTTGAGTTTTTAACCTACTAAGAAACCATGTATATGTACCGCTGCTGGTAAATCACACTTGCTGTATAACAGATGGAAAATACATAGTTTTCACATCATTCAGTTAAATTCATACCAATGAAGTATTGCAGTAACAGTCGTTTTGGTTGTTTATGGACTCACTGTGTCTGTTTTGCTGGGTTGAGTCAACATGTTTCCTTCATTGTTTTGTGACTCCTCCTCTTACCTGTTTTTATTTGCATACCAGTATACACACATCATCATCTCCTGCAAAGAAGCTGGCAAGAAGCCGAATTAACAGCAAGGATTATGTGAAATACACTCCATTAAGGCTACCAAAATGAATTGCAGAGTTCAGATGTCCATTTTCATATTGCATTGAATTATGTTGATCAACACTTACAGTTTTTCTTTATGGCATCCCCTTTCCCAAGATACGTGTTTCAGAACCTTTAAAACTATATTTTTAGAAGAAATGGGGTAGTTTGGTTAATGAAGCTCATTCTTCATTATTGAGCAGACTGCAATAATGTTCTTCTTAAAAAACAAGCACACACACACAAACCCCCCCCCAAACCACTAGCAGTAGAATCATGTGACTTTACCAGAGAACAAAATTTTTAAAACCAGCTATCTGGCAGTGGTTCTCACCTTTAGAACTGTCTGGGTCAGCATAGCGACAGAGTTTTCCAGGTATTGTATGATTTAACTGTAATACCCTGAGATGTTTCTGCTCTGTTCTGCACTTTCAGAGTCAACTTTCCATTTCATTACCTCTGCTCGCCTTAATTTTCTCCTAAGCAGAATATGATGGTGCTGTCTATCTTCTAAACTTCTAAACTGGCTCTCTTTCCACTGATGAAAGGAAAGAAATTAGACCAGAACTTTTTGCGTGAACTACAAGATTCTTTCTCCCCCCTTCTTTTCTTTCTTCCCCCGACCCCCACTCTGCAGAGGGATCTGGACAGGCTGGATCAATGAGCCATGGCCAGTTGTAGGAGATTTAACAAGGCCAAGCGCTGGGTCCTGCACTTGGGTCACAACAACCCCATGCAACGCTACAGGCTTGGGGAGGAGTGGCTGGAGAGCTGCCCAATGGAGAAGGACCTCGGGGTGCTGGTTGACAGCCGGCTGAACGTGAGCCAGCAGTGTGCCCAGGTGGCCAAGGCGGCCAACAGCATCCTGGCTTGTATCAGGAACAGTGTGGCCAGCAGGAGTAGGGAACTGATCGTACTCCTGTATTCGTCGCTGGTGAGGCCCCACCTTGAATCCTGTGTTCAGTTTTGGTCCCCTCAGTACAAGAAGGACATTGAGGTGCTGGAGCGTGTCCAGAGAAGGGCAACAAAGCTGGTGAAGGGTCTGGAGAGCAGGTCTTCTGAGGAGCAGCTGGGGGAACTGGGGCTGTTTAATGTGAAGAAAGGAGGCCGAGGAGAGACCTTATCACTCTCTACAACTACCTGAAAGGAGCTTGCAGCGAGGTGGGTGTTGGTCTCTTCTCCCGAGGTACTAGTGATAGGACGAGAGAAAATGGCCTCAAGCTGCATCAAGGGAGGTTTAGACTGGATATTAGGGAAAATGTCTTCACTGATAGAGTGGTCAGGCATTGGAAGAGGCTGCCCAGAGAGGTGGTGGAATCACCATCCCTGGAGGTGTTCAAAAAACGTGTAGATGTTGTACTTGGGGACATGGTTTAGAAGGCATGGTGGTGCTGTTGGGTTGACAGTTGGTTTTGATGATCCTAGAGGTCTTTTCCAGCCTTAATGATTCTATGATTCTATTCTGTGATTCTTTTTTCTCTCTCTCCCCCCCCAAACCCCCCCAAACACAGCAGGTATGATAGAATAAACATCAATCTGTTTCCCCTTCCTGCTGTGGATAACTAAGGATAAAGCTGCTTCCTTAAAATAAGTCAGGTGGGAATCCAGAAACTATCCTACAGTCTGTTAATTTTGGCTTTCTGGAGACTTATTTAGTTGGAAACTTTGGCTGGAAAAGACTTCCCTAAAGAATGTTTAGCTCTGGCTTGAGCATGGCAAAATAGATGTGGAGCTAACTGGTCCATGCACGTGTCAACTTGTGGGGAAGTAGAGGAGTGGTACCCAGAACTTGGAAAACTTATTTTTGTGTGTATTTGAGCACATTGCTGCATATGCCAACAGTTTCTGTCTTCCCACTGTTTACATCAAGGTGGTTTGTAAATGGCTGGAGAGGCACCCCAGTCATTTCACAGTGCAGCAAATGCAGTTTAGTATTTACAGAAGCATCCACCTCTATTTGCTATTTTTTTCTCTCTAGGATTTGCCCCATGTTGTTTAGAAACCTCCTTTCTCTGCGGGTAAAGCTTGGGGAAAACAAACACACACACACAAACAAAAAACCATGATGTGTACTCCACAGGAATAAAGTGTGCTTTTAGCTCAGGAAGCACTAGTACCCACTTCCTCTCCCGTATGACTAGTACTATTTTATTGACAGCGAAGGAGGCCACTCCATTTTGTTGCCATCCTGTCTTTAAAAAAGTCTGATCCTATCATTAACAAACGTGCCCTACTGAAATCGTAGAACACCACAGTTTCAGTATGTCACAGTAGCAAGCTGGTCCGGGTACTTTGAATAATGAGTCTGTCCAGAAGTGCTTACAGTTCCTAAACCATCAGCAGAATAGAACAGGTTATATGTAGCCATTTTGTTTGGTAGGCTATTTATGCAGTATACAGCGTATAATTTTGAGAGAGATGATGCATGCCTCATCTCTTGTTTTGATCTGAAAGTTTCTCTCTTACAATCTTCTCCCTTCACCAGAAGGTAATTCCCTTCCTTTATGCTAGAGGGAGGGAAGTGAAAGGCCACTTGCGGGCTTGTCAATGATACAGGGCATTCAGGAGGACAGTGGCAAGAGCTCCACGTATTGTTGATAAGTGCACATACAATATTTGGGGGGAAATGAGACCAGTGTCTCCTTTTTGGACAATTTTATTACATATTTTTCCCCGCCCCTAATACTGCTGGTCTGCCACTTGAAGAACACCAAGAAAGCCCTTTCCACTGTTTGTTTCTTAATCTGTTGTGTATTTTAATGGCTTCATTCATCCAGGAAGTAGCAGGTGGACAGTGGACCTCATCCTTATACTTTCCATAGCTCATTTCTGGTTCTTGAACAGCATAGCCGAGTTTCTAATGGTGCATATAAGTTTCAGTGCAGTTTCTGCCTTTGTTTGCCACACATTTTGCTCAGTATCCTGTGGCTCATTTGCAAACTTTGACAGATGCAAAATCTGCGTGGTACCTTTCTGTGATGACAGACTGTAAGAGCCAGAAAATGCTGTAAGTATATTTTCCAACCAGACATTACAAACATGGGGAAGAACCGTGCTTTCAGGCTTTACTGGGCTCATGTAAGCTGTTACGATCTCTTGGCAAGATAAAGCACGTAAGAAGCTTCTCAGAAGTAGCTCTTGGACATCTCATCAGCCAAATGGATAATAATGATCTTACTGTTTACAGGGATGTTGAGAGTAAGATAAATTTGTAAGATACTTTGAAGTTGAAAGGGTAATCTTGCTCTTATTTCCATGGGAAACGTGGTGGGAGGGAGGGGAGGGAAGTGTGTTAGGTGGAGAAGATAATGAGGAAAATTTTGAAGAAGCTTGCTAAAATCAGGACACATAATCTCAAATTTTCTTTTTAAAATAAGCAACTGAAAACCATCCTCAACACTGAGACATAAATTGCTACGCAAAAGGTTGTAAGTTTCTGAAGCTGGACTTCAGTATGATGTTGTTACAACTATTTTATAAGCAGAAAACAAAAGCTAGCTAATTTTGTAGCCATTGTACAAAATGCATCATTAAGAGTGCAGGAGATTTTTGTAAGAGAATGGCAGCAAGAGTATGCTGAAATAATGCTTCTAGTTAGAGTTGACCTAAAAATGATGAAGGGAAAGAGTGATCAACAGCTTTTGTTAGTTTCTAGGGAACTTTATAGCTTTTGGAAATTAAGAGCCTGACTTTAAAAACTCTAGTTCTACATAGATTAAATATGTTAGATGGGAGTAGACCAATCTCTGCCAGCTCACTCAAGAGCAGAGCCTGATGTGAAGTCCAGCCCCAACCTGCCTTTCTCTGGTACATCACTGTTCCTTTGACCATCACACCACCTTCATTTAGATCTTTTTTTTCTCACCCTGCTCTGCTGCCCCACTCCAGGAGCTTGATGAACAAGTGAGGTTCAGCATTGCATCACAGTTCTTAACATTAAGCAAGTGGTTTCCTAGGAAGCAAAAGCCACCACTGATCCCATGGAAATCCTACAGCCATTGTTGCCAGGGAGAATCCTAGTCTCTAGACTTACTGTGAAATACTTGTTCTTTTTACTTGGGTTTGGGTTGTTATTTTTTTTTTTCTCTGTCTGTTTGCTCGTTTAAAGCCACTGCAGCTACAGTGGGATCACTTGCTGTTTAGCTTTCCACCCACCTCTAATAATTTGGGGGTCATGATTGTCCTTACCGTGTAATGAAATGGAGGGATCTGGATATCTGAAGACCTGGAAAGAAATGGAAAGGGTTTTTATTAACTCAAAGGACAGAGTGAGATCTCTAGGTTTCCTGAATATACTAAAGGTAAAAATATGGAGGAGGAAGGCACGTGTGGGGAAAGGAGGAGCTGTGCAAACTCTTTTACAAGGTAAAACCAAGTAATTTACTTCCCAAAATGAGCTACACAAGTTTAAAGACTAAAGTATTTAAATTTAGCGTTTTACTCTGTAAAAATCATTTGAAGTTAGCTTGATAATCCTTTTGTTCTATACCAGGCCATCATATATTTGGTTCATATACTGCATTTCAAAGAGGAGGGCTGATTTTTGTTTTTATGCTGTTTGACGCTATGTTTTTCCTTCCACCTATCTGAATTTGAGCATCTCAAATATAAAAACCTAGTTTGAAGGTTTGGCCCTGGTAGCTGAACAGGCTAAAGAAAAGTAATCGTATATGTTGGTGGAAGTGGGAGGAATGGATACTGACAACACAGGTATAACACAGTTTCTTAGTAAATGCAACTCCCTTACCTTCCTGTTAGTCAGGATTGTGTCATATTTCTGTGTTATACGCTCTCAGAAGCTGTGCTGATCAGTCAGCCTCACTTGTTCCAGTCCTTTTACTAGTATGAAAAGTGGTCCTTTGTCTTGATTCTCTGTGAGTCCTGGAAAGATTCAGGAACTAAATTTCCTACAGCTGCTTTTTATGCAATTTCATTGTCCTTAAAATATTCAGGCTTGGTAACTTTTCTCAGAGCACTGCAAACAAATGCAGTGTTTGCAGTTCCATATTCCTGGCTATCTCCTTATGGAAACACCAATATGATTTCTACCTAGGATTTCTCTGTGCCTCCAAAAACCAGGAAGGTTATTTCCACAACAGCTTTGCAGTGTGGGGTTCTCCTATTCTTGAAGAGCAGAATATCATATGACTTTCTTGTATCAAATGATTTGTGGCAGAGTAAGGAACTGACCTTAAATTACCTGGGTCAGAACAATGGAAAAAAAAAATTCTATTTTATTTCTTAACATGTCCCAAAAATGAAGCAGGAAGATATACCAGGGTTGAGTTCCTCTGGCCTAAGGCCCGAGATACTGTGTGAAACGTTGGGTATAATGGTCATGACCTGGGATTTTCCCACGCGCAAGGCACTGATGCGGCTGGGAAATTACCACGTTACTTTTCCTTGGTCACAACGTGAGATGGGCACAGCCTGTGACCACAGTTCCTGTTGGAACGCTCCTTGGAGGGGACCTACCCATGGCACTGACTGTGTGGGGAAATGGTGCTGACTGGAGACCTGCTGATCCCATGCACCTTGTATTAAGGGCAGAGCGATGCCACGTGTGCAGCCAGGGGTTGCCAGGTGTGGCTGGTGACAGGGTCGCCAGCAGAGAGGCTGGGGCTGCTGCTGCATTGCAAGGGGGACCTGAGGGAACCACGTCAGTGAAGCCCAGGAGACACCTGCTAGGACTCCGGGTAGAGGGTGAGACTGGAGCAACCTGCAGGTTTTTGTATTTCTGTGGAGTTGGTCCTTTCCTGTTGGCTGAATTATGGCTTTGCTGTCCTCTTTCTGGTTCAATACTTTGAACTGCGTATCTCTGAAACAGGAGTGCATGGTTAGTTACCTGCTTGCAGAGAGTCGGTATCTGGGCTTACTCACAATGGATGTTTTGCTGTTAATAAAGTTTACTTTAGTTGAAGACATAAAATGTTTGATCTGTTTTAATCAGTTGGAATTCACGTCCACTGATGCACGGATAGAAGCAGCCTCTGTTGTTCCGTGATGTGATTGTATAATTATGCAGGTATTCCTATCGCCATACCTAAATTTATGGTCTTGAATGGCCTTAAAATGGATGGCATTTTTTTTCCCCGTGCAAGATGTTGGCTTTTGTAAGGGATAACAGTTTTATGCCTTTTTGAATTTTCTGTGTAGTTCTGTGATTCCTTCCAATAGCTTTTAATAGGGAAGGTTTGACATTTTTCTGCATTGGAATAGTTGCCAAATGCTTTGTAAAGCTCTGACTTCACAGAAATTGGTGCACAGAGGATCCTTTAGGTGTTGGATAGCTTTTTTAGGAAGAAGTAGGAGAAGGGGGTTTGATTTCTCATGTGGCTTTACCATCCTAGCTGAGAACGGAGTTTGCTATGGGTAGCCAAATCACAGAACCTCCGTTTAGGCAAAGCTTTTCCTCTCATGTGTATAGAAATTCTTCTAAATACATTAAATCTTCTCTGCGGGATGAAATCTTCTTTGCATGGTCTTCTGTAGCGGATGGTTTGGGTTTTTTTCATTTGTCAGCAGCTACATTTTTTTAAATGAAATTTTATCCTAAACTGTAAAGGTTTTATCTGCAGCCACTAAGGGATAACAGATCCTGTCAGCCGCTGCATTTTCTGTGGCATGGCTCCAGCAACCATCTGTTACTTTTCTGCTTCTGCACAATTTACACACCAGAATCTCCCCTCCTAAAAAAAAAAAAAAAGCACAAAAGCTTCCTTCCAAAGTATGTAAGGTTATATACATTATTTCAGTAAAAATGGGGGTCTAGTTCTTACTTCTAGTAAGGGAGACTTTAGAGCAGTTTGGTTATGCTGTGTAGGAAAAAGGGGCTGCCTTTTCACAGGGGAACTTCCTAAATTAAATTTCTTTGTTGACAAATGCAGGTGTGTGACTTTCACAGAGAAATTCAAGAGCTGGTGTCTCAAAATGCATGCTGAACACCTCTCCACTGCTTCCTTTCCAGTTATGGGTTCGCACTGTTTTGAAGTCAGCCAGGTGGAAATACTTTCATAGAGGAACCTGTTTATCACCCCCTGTATGCCTGCAATTATATCAGTTGTACCGACAGGTACAGTGAAACTGAGCCTAATAGTTCCTAGTCCCTAGCAGGTTTATTACTAGACCAAATTTGCCTCATAATAATAAAGCGAACAGCTTCTCAGAATAACTTAAAATGCGAGTGCAGAAGCCTTTTTCCTGTTCTGTTACATATTCATTGACGTAAAGCTGTCTGATACTGAGCTTATATCTTCTTTCCTTTAGCTATTTTAAAATAAAATCAGAATTTGGCTTAGATTTTGCTTTTTAGTCATGTTAAACATGACTTAGTTTCACTCTGTTTCAGTGAAGGGTTTTTGTGGTTTGGGGTGTTTTGGGGGTTGTTTGTTTTTTAAATTAGTAGTAAGAACAGGATAGGAGTCAGCTTCTCAACTGTTTTTCAAAAAACTGCTAAGGAAAAGTCTGCACTTAATTGCTAAAAGGAAAAATAAGTGTTTTGGAAGGGTGAAGGGAAGACCTGATGGAGCTGTTTTCCTTCAGAAGAGTGGTTGGCGGGGGGGGAAATCAGGAAAACAATCTATGCATCAATATCTCTCAAATTTATTTCAGAGCATTATTTATATTGCCTCTGTACAATTAAGAATAGAATGGATGGCAGAGGAATGAGAGCTGAGACATGCAGAATAGTGAGGGTAGCCTGTCATGCTTGTGTTGACTATTTCAGTGTAGCCTGAAGAATAATGAAATGCACAAAACAGTTTTCAGAAACGTTTTAAAATAAACTATTTGTGAGCTCACTTCTCGACCATTTTAAACTTCTTTGGATAATAGAATTCTCTGCACGTGGTATTGATTTAGTTCCTTGATATCACAGGCTTCTTGGGAAAGCTAAGCTCATGGCACTCCCAGTTCTGCTGAATATAAGCAATATAAGCTAAATCTTGTGGTCTTTTCAAAGAGGAAATTCCATTTGTAATGTAACTTTGAATGGAGTAAATGCAACAATGCAAAGAAACTTCTAAATTGAAATTTAACAGTGAGTCTTGATCAACAGTGATTAAGAGGTAAATTTGGTTTTTTTGAGCCCCATTAGTTTTCATAAGAAAATTAAGAAGATAAAACTTTCATATGAGATTTTATTGAATTAAGATGAAAACGAGTGAATTTCAGAAATTCAGTGATGGTAGCTTAAGGCTCAACATCTGTCCTCAGTACAGGCAGAGGCTGGGGTTTTACCGACGTATTTTTCTCCACTTTGTAAAACTGCCTGTGTAGGGGGAAATAATATTCAAAAGGCACTGTTGTCAAGTTCACAAAAATGTGCAATGAGAAATATGCAGAGAAAATCTCCTCAGCCTGTTTCCTCAGAAATGCTCTTGTAGTTTCCCTCTACCTCTGCTAAATGCAACAGCTGAGTGTCTCAGTCTGTTCACAACAGGTAGAAGCAGTTCAGGGTGCTTCTTTTTTTTCTTTTTTCGACTTTCAGGCAGATAGAACTGCTAGATTCAAACAAGAAAATAACATTTCTTGGATAATAACTGTCTGTTAAAATAATTTATCACTCAAATGTTAAGATGTCAATGTAACAAGAGAAGTATTTTCTACTGCCAGCACCTTTGTAGAGTAAGGATTTTGTTTCAATCTGGATGTCGTGGATCCATCTTTAAAATTTTAATTAAACCTACGTAGAAACAAGTTTCAGATTTTTCTAGTAAGGCTGGAGGTAGAACTCATTTCTCAGTGATAAAAAAGAAAAGTAAATAAACTTTTAGTAGAGGAAGTAGAAGTTTTTCTTATGCTGGCATTTGGTTTTGGTTAGTAACTTCAGAAAATTAATAATGCTCTTTTGAAATAAAAGCCAGGAAAAAGGGTAAATGTAGCTTTTGAGCTTTCTGGAATTCAAAGACTGAGTGCCTTGAAAGCTCAGAGGAAAGGGAGATGGTTGCTTTGAACTGAGTGTGTTGGAGGATTGTAAGAAGTATGATCACTGACTTTGTTTCTTTTACCTCAGGGAAAGAACATTTGCTTCCTTGTTCTCCCCAAGCCCATGTAAAATTTAGGCTTTGTGATACCGAATCCTCTTAGGATCCCATTGAAAAGGAGAGTGGTGCGAATATTTGTTTATTTCTCTCAATATATTCACGTGATAGTGATGTGACATGATGCAGCTCCTGTGAGAAGGTGCAACTTGGAATGGAGGCTATGAAAAGTGCTTGGTGAATTACTGGCCTGCGTTATCTTTTAATACATAAAACAAAGGTAAAAACATGGATAAGTGCTGCTGTTTCTGCACATCTTGCTAGTGTTTAAATGGTCCAGTGGTTTCATTTTGCTGTACATGCTACGATTACATAAAATTGCACTCCTTTTGTTCCAAAAAGCTCATGTTCAATTTGAAATGAAATGCAGAAAGGTAGACGGATGAAGAACAAGAGAAAGTAGAAGGGAAGGCAGGGTTAAAAACAAAAGCACTTAAATTGTTTAATTAAGTCAATAGATTTACTTGTCTAAATCAGTTAAAAGCTTTTATTCTTCATAACAAGTAATGATTGGTATCCCTGGACTGCTTTTAATGTAGTCTGTTTCACTGTTGTTCTGGTAAGTATGGCTCAGTAGAACGCCCAAGGATTAAGAAAGGGGATAGTTTCTTTCTGGATCAGCTGTGAAAGCCCGTAGGAAGGATGTCATGTGAAAATTCCGAAAACCTTCTTGGAAGACATAGACAAATATGTGCTCAAGGTTGGTGTTAAAAGAGCATTTCTAAGAGCGCAGCAAAGGGCAGAACAACTCTGAAGGATCTTGAATGTCTATGAAAACTAAGTGGAAAATGTAGCCAACTGTACTCAACAAACTCATGCTGTCATCTTGTAAAACTAAAAACCGCTGTGAAAGCTTGGCTGCTGGAATAACAACACATCTCTCAAATAGGCTAACAATCTAAATGCTCAAGTCTTCAGTTTAGTTAACTAACTCAGGGGCGGGGGGGATCTGTTTTCTTGACCACTCCACACTTAGCATTTGCTAAGCTTAGTGTACTATATATATACACATGTAAATATATGGGTGTGTATTTATGTACGTATAGAGTATTAAGTAATATACATTGTAGAGGCAGACCTCCTGCCTCTACCCAGCCTACAGCCTTTACATAGCCTGTAGGACCTTCAGTCTTTGTGTATATACTATAAATACAAATATACATATGTACACAAAAAGTATGTGTGTGTGTGTTTATAGTATTTATATGTTATAAATATATAGGCTTCATAATCCATGTATGCGTGCCATGGAGCTGTATGCTGTCAGTGTGTGTGTGTGCGCAGGTGGGGATACAGGGCACAGGAGCAGGGTATGATTTTTGTTGAGAGGCACATGGGGTGACTTTGGTTTATAAAAGTGGGATAGGTACAGTGTGAGTGGAGTCTCCTTGCCAGTACAGCTGCCTGCTGCTCAAATTTGTTCTGTAGATGGTGACAAGCACTTGGCCTGACACAGACCCCAGCTTCTCCAGTACTTTTCACACAGAAGCCTTATGTTCAAAGGATGTGGTCTCTCCAGTGTTGTTTTCAGGAAGTATATGGCTGTGATTCATGTTCTCTACTTCAGGTTGAGCCGTTGCCCATGTCCTTGTATGGTCTTTGTATTGGTCTGTCCAAAATACCTTCTCCGCCTGCTTTGAAACGGTGAGCTTAGGAGCTGCAAATTGTATGTACCCAAATTCAATTGCAGCAGTTGGTTTCATTGATTCCATTGGGATTTGCCTGTTTATAAAGTGGAAACTGCACTACCGTTTTAATTCAGTTGTATTTGTGGTATCTTTCACTGACAGACGTCTCAATGAATGGACACATTCATTTTCAGTATTTTAGTAATGGCCAAGCTACAGAGAATTGCATGTTTTTTCCATGGTTTCAAATACAGAGAAAGTATGGATGTTTTGTTTAAAACAAATAAAAGTAATCTGAGTATTTAAATAAATAGTTTTATTGCCTTGGTTCCACATTATTGAGTTGCTGTAGCTTAATACTTTACCTCAGACACTGCGCACACTAATACAAATCCAGGTCAGTGATCAGACTGACATGTGCTGCACCAAATTACTTATGTACGCATATTATAGGAATAACCGAAATATGTGATAAGTGTGATTCTGAAGTGACAGGGACTCTTCTGACTTGGTTTGTCAGCTGATATGTCTTAAGAAATCCTGGTGTATTACTAAGGGTGTGATATTTGGAAGCTCTACCCCAGTAAAATCACTGTGTAAGATTTAAGTCCTCTGTCTTTGTTTCATGACTGAGTTTATGATAAAGAAGAAAGTAGCTTTTCAGTTCAAAAGAGGTAAGGGAGTAAATAGGTTTTGGGGTAGTCCTAGCTAACTTGCTTGCTAGGAGATGTTGCTTTTATTGGAAGACCTATGAATGAGAACTTAACTTGCCTGAACTTTAAAGAGTATTAATACTTTAAAGAGTATTACTCTTAAGAGAGTAATTATACTTTTTGTATTAAATACATATATGTATTTATTACATATTACATAAGTATTTATTACATATTTCAAAAAAATGTGACCAAATCCTTCCTTGTGAAAAGAGCAGTTTGCTGTGTAGGACAGCAAAGTTACTATTTTTCAAATGACATTTAATAATTTGCTCATATGGTACTGTTTCATTTGGGCTTTGCTTTTAGGTTTGAATGGAGCAGAAATATTTCTTTTTAAGGACAATTATTCCTGATTAAGGTTTTAATTTTATTATTTAGGTTAAAATCCCTTTTGCCGAGGAGTTGTGGAGTAATTTAAAATGATTGCATGTTGCATCACGTAAGAAGATGCTTCCTTCCTTTGGGTAGGAAGCAGACTCCCAACATGCTTAATGGAGAATTATGCTAGGGAAGGCTACTCTCCTTGGAAGCTTGAAATTAGAGGAAGTAATAAAAGCCAATTTTCCATTTTTACTGGGTAATGCTGAGGAATCTCAAAAATCTGTAATAATACAAACCTAATAAGAGTCAAGTGAAGAATCCTTCTCGTGTGTACCTCACCTGCAAGCCAAAGACTTCAGTCTCTGAAGTCCTTAGAGTAGGTATTTTCTTACTGTCATGTTCTCATTTGACACTTCAACTAGATGTAGTTGAGTGATGTTTAACAAGTAACTAAAAATATGTGGGAGAGTGACAGATACAAAACTAGTATGAATTAAAATGGTCAGAAGATTGACATGGAAATGTTTCTTCAGAATTTGTCAAAGGGAAAAGCATAAAAAACGCTTAAGACCTACAGTAATGTAGACTCTCATGTGAACTCCAAGAGCAGTATTCGTAGTTGTAAATTGGCTTCCTGCTGTTTCCATCCGAAGAGGTATTTCTGAGCTCCTAGGCTTCTGAACCCTTCAAATTTGAAGTATTAACCGGCAGGACATGGAAGTTTCTATCTAGCATTTTGGTGACCTGCAGCATGCATGTGTCCTGACAAATAACTCTTCCTTGGAATGGCAATTGGTGTCTGCCTTTATTTCCCCTTTCTTCTCATTTCTGGAGCCTTTACCAATGTGCTGTGTGGCAGGGTGTGCAGCTAGCTCTTCCGCCATGGTTCTCAACTCTAAAGCATTCTCTGCTTCAAGTGGGAATTCTGTCCCCTTGCCTCATGCACGTACCTTTTTGTCCCCCCGCACAAAACAGGATGCAAAATTATTCTTGGGGTAACTAACTTCTCTGAAGGAAGAGGAATTCAGAGCAGAATTTCATTATGGCTATGTGAAATGCTGTGAGTATCTAGGAGAAGGAAACTGAACTCTTGCTTACATGCAAGGAAGGCTGGAAGAGGCAGTGTGATGACACTTCAGCTGTGAAGTGTAAGGCTGTAATGCCTTACTGTTCAGAATAACCCATAGGACAACGTACAACTTAAATTTAGTAGTGAAAGTGAGGTGCACACATGCCAAGGGGCATATTCCTTGCTATACTACACACAGTATGCCTATGCTATATCAAAATTTGGTCCCCAACTTCTTCATTATTTGAATTTTCCTTACTGGCAATTTTCTAGCAGGCAGAGCCTCAAGTTTTCAGGAGCAGATCTAACAGGGAAAGCCATGTTGGAGTTGGTAGAAGAACCTGTGAGTGTTGACAGTAAACTGCTGTTGGGAAATTATGGATTAGTTAATGGTAGAAGCCCTTTGTGTGTATCAGACTTCTGGGAAACAACACTGGAAACAGTGTCTGGATTTCATTTATCAAAGTTAATGGATGGATATTGTATAATTAATAAACTTATCCTTACTTCACCTTAGAGTTTAGTGAGTATAGGCACATTATATTGATGACTAAAAGGCGCACAAACCCTGATTATAACATTATTGGTGGTTGTTTTATAGGTAGGAAATAATTTTTTTCGCATTTGGTTACTTGGTCTTTGAGCTAGCTGGGGGTGCTTAGGAGAGGATGCCTTTTTTTGCTTTCCTCCCTCCCTCTGTCACTCCACAAACTGATAAGACTGGAGCAGAATTGAAGAGTTGTGCAATTTATGGTATGCCATATAGGGGGGGGTGGGGGTAGGAAGCAAGGATCAGGAATCCTCTGTCATGGAAAGCTAATGAATATTTTCAGAATTAAGGCTGACCTGAAAGCAGTGGCTTGACGTTGCAGTTACTTGATTTAGGTTATATCAAGCTGACAGTCTTAGTAACTTTGGAAGTCCTGCAGAAGAATTCTGCACTTCAAAAAGACCAAGAACAAGGGATAAAGTCTGCCTTTTCCCATTGAAGGGCACTCACCAAGGGGCATGAGGGTTCTCGTTACAACAGATAGTAAAGTTGAAGATAATACAAAACCATGAATTATTAAAATATGACATTCCTGAATGTTTGCTGTTATGTTCAGAGATTGTCTTTGTGTCTTCATTCTGAATTTACAAAACAAATTAAATATTCTAAATTATTTCAAACAGATTTATTTTGTTCTATATTTTGTCTTTATTTTTATATGATCGAAGAAGCACACAAATGCATTCATTAAGGAATGTGCCCTTCTATAGTATTTATAAGTAAGGGAGTCGCACAATTGCATTTGTCTTTGCATTCTAAAATATTAAGCTGTGCTTTCAAATACATGAATAAAGTTTTTGTTTAATAGAACTTGAGTGTATAAAGTATCTGAGGAGTATCTGGAATATAAAATGCTGAGAAGAGGCGGTTTCTTAATGCTTTCACATAGGACAGCTTTTTTCACAAGCTGATTTACTGTTTAATTTCAACTCTGCTGTTTGTTTTGATGAACGTTTCCACTTTTCTGTGCAATAGCTACTAACTTGACATTTCATCCACTGACTGTTTGCCAAAGTTTTGTTTCCAGTGTAGTAAATAAACATAACATGCAAAATTGGGGAAAACCCCCAAATCCTTATAGTTTTGGGCAATCAGATGTTCATTTTTATGGAACCTGATTGGGGTGGAAGGGAAGAGTGATGCAGTAGCAAACCATGTCTGAGATGTCTTTTAAGGAAAAGTTAATCCCTGCTTGCAGTCACTTGCATGAGTAATTCTTTTGATACCAAGTTGATCATACTGATATAAAGGTTTTGTGAGTGTCATGAGTACTCACGATAACAGAGCTAAGAATAAGCTACATAACCAAAATCAGAGTTTCTTTTGGGCTTACATATTGCTGAGGTGTAGATACTTTTGCTAATAAGTCCCTATCAGAGCAACCTGTATTGGTTGGAAATTAATGACTTCACAATGATTACAATCATTTACTTATTTAAACTGGTTCGTACCAATGTATGAAGCTAATATACCCAGCTTTTTTAGAGATTACATTGTATAAATTCCTGAGTATTTCACAGGTCTCGTGAGAAGAGACCTCCATTTTATTTACAAAATACACCTTTTGTGTTTGAACACTTAATCATTACTCATCTGTAGCAGAAGGTAGAGTGTCTGATTCACAAGAAATGCTCTAAAATTTACTGGTCCAGCGACATAAAACAGAATGGAAATAGTTTTCAACCCCTCTTTAAGTTTCTGGTGTTGAAGATGATGCCACTTTTCACTAAATGTGAGTGTGCGGTACTGTTACTGTTGTGCAGGCAGCATAAGTAATATAATACAAACCTGAGCCAGGCAGCCTGGGTTCTGATAATAATGTGCAGAACTAAGATTCTCCTGCAAAGCAGTCTGAAAAGTGAGGCTACCAATGCTGTCTCAGTGGGTAGGTGAGGCAGCTATAGCTGAAAGCTAGTTTGAATTGTCAGCATAAACTCCAGCTTGCACATGCTCTGAAATTACTGAATTCTCCAAGAAAAATTGTCATAGGTTGTCAAGAAAATCTATTTGCTGTATGTGGAAGAAAGATACCCGTCTCTGGGACTTCCAGAGCACAGTACCTGAATGCATGACTGCTTTTACAGAGTATATTATTTCTAGCATGGGTTGTTTCTGATTCTGCAAATTTTATTGACCTTGCTTTCTGCTGTTGTCTTCAGTAGAAGACTGATCATACTCAGGGAGTGATACACGTGTGACTATGTATGTGCGTGAGTGTGTATCACAGAAACAGATTTAACCTAGAAGTCCAAGAAAGGATATGATGGAAGGGAATTACAGAGAAGGAAAAGGGGGGATAAAAAAGGCAGGTGGCACCCCTCATCTTTTGTTTGTGCTATCTAGTACAGAGCTCAGCCTGTGTCACGTCACAGGAAGGCCGTTGCGCTGCTATGCAGCCCCAGCATATATCGATCAGTTCGGCTTGTAAACAACAGTCATGCTTTAGTACGTAATAGTTTTTGTTTAGGTATTTTCCAGTTTCAACCTTACCTGTAAAACAAAACGTGGCTTTTCTGATTGTTATAAACAGTGATTTTTGATACAGATTGCAGTTTTATTTCCAGTACTTTGAGATAAATTGTATTTTTTACATAATCCCTTTCATGTGTTCTTGCAAGTTATTCTACAGCCACGCTTGCAAAGCCGTGATCCACATTTTCCTTGTCACAGATTGCTTCAGGCCCAGTGATGTTTGCCTATTCCCCTTAATCCCCTATCTGCTGATTGGAAAATTCCTTGGAAATTTCTTGAAGTAGTATTATCTTAACTCATTGTAGCAGGTAGGAAGTCATGTTACTGCGTACTCCTAGTTCATGTACAGGGCTTCACTAGAGACATGCCTCAGGATGAACTCATCCTGTAATTGTTGATAGTGTTTTGAGAAGTGGGATAAGGGGTTGACTGGAGTGTTTTGTTTGGAATTTATTTTCACTGGTTGAAAGTACCTTCTTAAAGGTGCTTGCTTAGTTTTTTTGTGGTTGGTTGGTTGGGTTTTCGATTTTTTTTTTTTTTTACCTTAGATGATTGCTAGACGGAGTTTGATTATAAACCGTGTCTGCTTGGCTTCGTGGTGGTTAAAAACCTGCTTTATGTCTCCCTAGAGGTTCAGGAATAGCGATATTTTGTACAAATGAGTTGTGAGTAGCTTTCCAAATTGTAGTTGCATTGTTCAGCCATGCATGATTATAAGATCATCTGGCAAAAAAAACCCAAACCCTGTACTGCATATGAAATCTTGTTGCCCAGCTTCCATAAAAAACTATTAGGTTCATGGCTATACACCTGTCATTTTGGCCACAGGTTAAATGCAGACATAGAATTTTTTTTAATAGCAGTAGACTACCCCTAAGAATGAAAAGGCTGAAGACTGTGATTTGCATTTAAAAAACCCCAGCAGTTTTAATTACTTTCCTGTTACAAGTTCTGATGTTTAAGAACATTTCCTATGCAGGATGGGACTCTCATGTCATTCGAAAAGTAGCTGCCATGACACATTTTTGTCATATAGCACACTGAAAATTATCCATGAGAGTTGTAATATGCTAATTTGTTCTGATACCCATATTTCTCTCTCCATACATTGAAAAAGATGAACTAGACTTCAGATCAAAAAAAAAAGTGTTGGCTTACTTTTTCAGATTTATAATTGGCTTCATATTATTAAACTGAAAATCCTGTGGGATACTAGAGTCTATCCTGAACAACTGTTCCTTGGTGGCCATCTGGGTTTTTAGATGATAAAACAATGTACTAATTTTTTCTAACACCATGATATTCTGGAGTACAGTGCAAGATCTGTATTAAAATCAACTTCCCTAGGGGGCTTCCCCATCGTCTGGCTCTTTTACACCCTCCCACCACAGAATTTTTTGTGCCCTGCTTACAGACTTTGCTTATATAAAATCCAAAAGGGAAAACAGCTTGTGTCAATTCTGAGCATTTCTTACCTTATATACATTAGTTTGTAAGCTTCCAAAGTGTTAATTATTTTTGTTATAATATACAACATGGAAAGCCATAAAGCTTCAAGGTTTTTAGACTGATAATGCTTAGGAAGCTTGTTAGCTATATGGCCTCCTGTCTGTTTAGTACAAGATGTTACTAGGGTATACTTCTTAAGATTATTTCAGTTTTTCTAACACATTATTCTTCACAGGGTTTTATGTCTAGATTACCTATCTTGATTGTATCATTTAATAACAGTGTGACTATCTAAAAGAACCCGGCCACCAAAAGTGTTTTGTGGTAAGGAGAGGAAATAGGTACAGCGCTACAGACTGAAGCATTACTCCGACAAAATCAGGAGAGGGAGTTCAGCCCTGAAGTGAAACTGCCCGTAAGTCAGCACCACTTGGTTTGTTTACATGGTGACTGAGTAAGGT
Organism: Phalacrocorax aristotelis; assembly: GCF_949628215.1. NCBI lineage: Eukaryota > Metazoa > Chordata > Aves > Suliformes > Phalacrocoracidae > Phalacrocorax > Phalacrocorax aristotelis. The sequence continues at coordinate 88,420,924 of NC_134277.1, forward strand.
CCAAATGACCCGAGGGCTCATGAGCTACACTGGTAGGGTTGCACCCCCTTAGCTGCAATTGAAATATATGCCTGCTACACTGCCAGTCACTCAGCTTTGACTGATATAATTATTTTATCTCTAGACTTGAATTTGGATGCATAATGTGGAAATTAGGTAGCATGATATCTCTTTGACTTTTTACAAAGGTGGTTCTTCACTGGGAAAGAACAAGCGTGGCTGTGTGGTTGCCTCAATCTGAGTTACTATGACACTCTGAGGTATCCTGTTCTAGGACAACTCCTCTTTCCTGCTTGACCAGTGGCTATAAAGAAAGTTAATGGATCAGTCAGAACAGCTGCTCTGTAAGGGTTCAGAATCTGAAGTAGAAAAGCTTTGCTACAATAACTCCTCAGCTTGTATACCCTCATTCTGCTCAGGGAGGATGATGTTGAGGGTTCATCATTACTTGGCTGCTGTATAAATCTCCCGAGGTAGCTGCTGTAGAGTGAGTCAGTGTCTCTCAGCTTGGAGCTTAGTGAAGCAGAGTCATGACCGACCAGACATTTTCTCAGGCCAGAGTCAAAACATCTTTTTGAGTACTTATTGCTTTTCAGAAAACAAACAACAAGAAAGACTCCTAGCCAAATTTCATATGAAGGCAGTGAGAGAGTGGCAAAGAACATGATATCTTCCTGGAAAATCCTTCTCTGAAGGACCTTCAGGATATAATATTTTACTCTATTTATTCTGATTCTCAAACAGGTGCTGAAAAGCCATCAATCTGAGGATGCTGACAAACCCTTAGGAAATAAAATTGATTATTGAAAGAGAGTCTGATTTTCTGAGATGTATAAGGTTTGGAAGACGGAAGAGGCATGAAAAATGTGCTAAAGCATCTACCCTAAAATATTATTTCCTTTTGCACATATATCTTGTTTTCCTTGATAAAAGTGACCGCTTAGATTTTAAAATGTCATTCCTTATGCCAAAGACTCTGGGGATAGTTTTATCTCTAAAATTGCAACTCTCCTAAAGAAATCCAGAAGATTTAGCCAGAATAAAATAGAAGAGTAGAATAATGGCACAATAAGCTCTTTTGTTCAAAGTCCAAAGCAGTCCTTGTCCCTGAGAGTCCACCTGCTATCAGAAATGCTGCTGTCACTAAAGGGAAAAGCTTAGTTAAGAAATGCTGGACTTTGCAACTTGTTGAAGCCTAGGTTTGTGAAAAAGGCTCTTAAGAATGAAGGAAAATGAAAGAAGTGTGTTTCAAAGCTAGTGCATTTTCTTCAAGGGTGTTTTTCCACAGCCATAGTATCTGGTGTTTCTTTCAGTTTGGGGAAACGGTGATAGTTGAACTATACATAAGGTTTTTATACAAAGGCAAATGCTCCTGTGCTTTTGAAGCTTAGGGAAGGAAGGGTGTTACTGATTAAATTATGTAGCAATGTGTAAGAGATGAGCCTGTCACTGTGGGCTAACAGTCTGTCTGAAACAAGGTCACATCATCCAGCTACCTTAGGTGACTAAATGCCCAGCTTCTGAACTTAAGGGGTATCTGTTCTGCAAAGGAGGCATCTCAGCCTGTCTTCTTCACTGGAGTTGCCTCCCCCTCCCGCCCCCACCCCCATCTCTAGAGAGGTGACAAGAAATACCAGTTTACGTTTACGGAGATCTCCCCATAGCTGACAAAAATGTTACAGATCAGCTACTTGGAGAACGTTCAGGGCTCTAGTTGTCGTTCACACGTGTGCATGGACACAAGCACATATATAAGAAAAAGGCTAACTTAAGAGATTGATCAAGCTGATGAAGAAGCTTTAGCATATCTTGCTGGCACAGTCTTCTAAAAAGATCAGCTGATGCCAGGGGTCAGATAGAATATTATTTGCAAATTCAAATCAGACTGCACCATTAGCAATTTCTTTGCTTTTCCTATAAGGATTGTCATTGATACTGAATATCAATATGCATAGGCTGGACCTTTGTTTGCAGTCAGATACAGTTTAAAGATCCATAATATCCTAAAGCAGCATCCTCAGTAGTCTTGCAAGAAAATATTTTAACTCTTTTTTTACCTATTGATGCTTACAATGAATTGAAATGAGACTTCTCTAATGCCCTCATATGAGAGAGAGGCAGAGATGTAGAATCTTTTTAAGAAAGTCTTGACCATACAATGGTCTTTAAAGGTTGGAAATAGAGAGGTATCTGTACAGTAATGGCACCTACACAGCTATATGCAAAAGCAGCATTTGCAGCTTATTTACGCTTACAAGCATGGCACTATTCATATAAATAAGGAAGAAGCAATCATAAAACCAGCATAAGCAGGTATGGAGGGGGCTGTTCTTGAGGTATTAAGCTTGTTTCTCTTCAGAAAGATTTGCTCAATGTGTGTATGCTGAGTCTGGTTGTGAAGTTTGCTTGGGGTATGTGCACTGTAGACCAGTCCCTCAGTGAAAGGAGGAGAAGGGAAACTGCCTTAGGACTTCCTTTCTCTTGGAGGGAGAAGATGAAGAGGATGTGACCCACCTGTGTGGTCTAAGAATAAGACTGAATTGCCTGAGGTGTTCGCAGGGATTCTGGAGGTGGACTGAAAGTGAGAAACTTGAACAATTACTGTCATCAGTGTTCGGAGCAGAGGTAATCAGGTGCCGTGGACACTTCTGAAAAATGGCATTTGGTTTTGATGCAGGCAATTTCTTCTGAATAATAATTTTTAAACCACATAAAAATTTGCATTAATAACTTGTGCTTAAGAAAATGGTGCATGATATTTTGTTATTCTTTCTTCACTTTTCAATGGGAACGTCTTCTTGCAGGCATTCGTTTTGACTGGCAAAAGTTATAGCTATAGCCAGGGAAGAGCATTATTATGCTCTCTATGGCTTTGAATATACTAACACTGACGTTGAAATCAGTTGCCACTTAAGGACTGAGAGAGGAGCTGGCTTAGACACCCTTTTTAAGACAAGATACTGCTGATCAAAATACATATAGAAAGTGCACAATTAAATATTGTGCTAACTTCCCTAATTGTTTTCCATTATCTTTTATGCATTTTTTTCTTTAATAAACATAGCCTTCATTAGGTTTTAAATGAGTGTATACTGCGTGATTTGCCTTTATCGCAGGGTACGAGGGCAGCTGAGATTATAAGAACTGGTGTGAAATAACACTACGCAAAGCAGTATTGTTAAAGGACATATATGTTCATCTATTATACAGTGGCTGCTTACATTATGCTTGTTATACCACTGTTGAACATGCAAGAGAGATCCATGCCCCTCCCCCGAATTGCTGTTGTAGTGTTCTGAAAGAGAAAGCAACATAACATCAGAATTAAAATTCTAAATTAGATCAAAGGTCTGTTGAGCCCTGTATCTTTTCTGACAGAGGCCAACACTAAGACACCTGGGGAAGAGGACAGAGCAAGCCTGCTATTCTTACGCAGAATACTCTTCTACTTCCCACCAACTATCATAAGCCAGGAACCTGGCAGTTTTACACTTAGGACTCCTTTATGGACTTGCCATTCTTCAATGTGCCTAATCTCTCTTTGAACACAAAAGCTTTAGCATCCATCATGTGGCAAGGACTTTTTCAGCTTACATGCACCTTGAGTGAAGATTTCTTTGGAAACTTCTACTTGATAGTTCCACTTGATGACCCTTGCTTCTGGTACTGGATGCAGTTATAGAAAATAGATCCATATTCCCCTTCTGCATTTCGCACCTAATTGTTTAGATCTCTGCTATGTATCGTGTAACCCAGTGCTTTTCCAAATTGAGGCATTCCCCATGTATTTAGTAGTATATAATATGGAAGCTGTTCCTTAACTTTCAGTGCTCCCTGCAAGCCTTCTCAATTTTTATTAAGGATTACTTTATTATTTTTCTGAGAGGGAGATTAGAACAATACACTGCATTCAAGACGTAGGTATACCATAGATGTATATACTAAGGTAACGATGATGACTCCTTCATCTTACAATGTTTTCCTAATAATTCACATTCATAGAATCACAGAATGGCAGGGGTTGGAAGGGACCTCTGGACATCATCGTGTGCAATCCCCTGCTTGAGCAGACACACCCAGAGCAGGGGGCACAGGAACACGTCCAGGCAGGTTTTGAATGTCTCCAGGGAAGGAGACTCCACAGCCTCCCTGGGCAGCCTGTGCCCCTGCTCTGGCACCCTCACAGGAAAGACGTTTTTTCTCATATTGAGGTGGAACTTCGTGTGTTCCCACTTGTGCCCATTGCCCCTTGTCGTGTCACTGGGCACTACTGAAAAGAGCCTAGTCCTATCATGCTGACATCCACCCTTTAGATATTTATAGGCATTGATGAGATCCCCCCCTCAGTCTTCTCTTCTCCAGGCTAAACAAACCCGAGTCTCTCAGCCTTTCCTCATAAGGGAGATGATCCAGTCCCCTGATCACCTTGGTAGTTCTTTGCTGGACTTGCTCAAGCAGTCCCACACCCTTCTTAAACCGGGGGGCCCAGAACTGGACACAGCACTCCAAATGTGGTCTCACTAGGGCAGAGTAGAGGGGGAGGATAACCTCTCTTGATCTGCTGGCCACACTCCTTTTAATGCATCCCAGGGTACCGTTGGCCTTCTTGGCCACAGGGGCACAGTGCTGGCTCAGGGTCAGCTTGTTGTCCACCAGCACTCCCAGCTCCTTCTCAACAGAGCCGCTTTCCAGTAGTTCAGCCCCCAGCCTGTACAGGTGCATGGGGTTGTTCCTCCCCAGGTGCAGGACCTTGCACTTGCTCTTGCTGAATTTCATGAGGTTCCCCTCAGTCCAGCTCTCCAGCCTGTCCAGGTCTCGCTGGATGGCAGCACAGCCTTCTGGTGTATCAGCCACTCCTCCCAGCTTGGTATTGTCAGCCAACTTGCTGAGGTTATGCTCTATCCCATCATCCTGGTTACTGATGAATATGTTGAGCAGGACTGGACCCAGCACAGACCCCTGGGGAACACCACTAGTGACAGGCCTCCATCCAGACTCTGCTCCATTGATCACAACCCTCTGAGTTCTGTTGTTGAGCCAGTTCTCAGTCCACCTCACTATCCACTCATCCAACCCACACTTCCTTAGCTCGCCTGTGAGGATGCGATGGGAAATAGTGTCGAATGCCATATTGAAGTCAAGATAAGACAACATCCACTGCTCTCCCTTCGTCAACCCAGCCAGTCACACCATCACAGAAGGCTATCAGGTTGGTCAAGCATGATCTTCCCTTGGTGAACCCATGCTGACTGTTTCTGGTAACCTTCTTGTCCTCTACATGCCTGGAGACGACCTCCAGGATGAGCTGCTGCATCACCTTTCCAGGGACAGAGGTGAGGCTGACTGGCCTATAGTTTCCCAGGTCCTTCTTCTTGCCCTTTTTGAAGACTGGAGTGACGCTGGCTTTCCTCCAGTCCTTGGGCACCTCCTCCACGATCTTTCAAAGATGATGGAGAGTGGCTGAGCAAGAACACCCACTGGCTCCCCAGCACTGAATTCATATTTATTTCACCAATGTTTCACAGTATTGAGCTGATAGTTTCTTAGAACACTGTTCTAATCTAAGGTTTTTGATTTTTTTTGGAAAAATAGTGCACGCCCTGTCTTCTCCACAGGATTCCAATGGCTCATATGCTTGCAAGTGGTCATTAATTCAGTCTTTTAGAATAGTTCCTAAAAATCTGGCCAGACTTTTACAGGCCTGTGTTTCCTCACATATCCCCTGCAGCATTGTTCTTTTTTAATTAACATTACTTTATCCACCTTCTAGTTACTTAATACACATATATTTTTAAATGGAAGTTGCACGCTCCAGCTAGTGGTTCTCTTAGTTCATTCTTGCGTTGTTTTGCTGTGGTGGGGCAAATGCCATCTTGACCTGGCACTTGCATTGTTCTGTGTTTCATCCAGTTGTTCCATCCCATTTTCTGTGGCACAGAATTTAAGACCATTTTCTCAGAAAGTTCTATAGAAAGAACTTGCTCAACTTTTCCACACAGTACATAGAAATAATGACTGTGGACAATTCCTCTGCTCTCGCCTTCGTCTTCATGAACGTTCTTTTATACCTCACCTTGCATTTTGGACGCATACTCCTTAGAAGTGTTTTCAGCTCTTGATATGTGCTTGAATAAGTATTTATCATTGGCTTTTATACTTTCTGAAAGTTGTTCTTCATCTGCTGTTTTGACCTGCATCACTTTCTACATTTAATGTGGTAGTTCATGGTATTTTCTTTTTCTGGTTTAAACACAGTTCCAAGTTTTCTGAAGACTGCTTTCCTAACCTCTAATTACGTCCTTTTCGCTGCTGTTTTAGCTACAATACCTTCTTTTTAGTTTATATTCATTTGTCTCAAACCTCAGTATAATGTCCTAAATAGTGTGAAATCTTGACGTTAGAGAGACCGTTAAGCTGCTCTTCTCAAACTCTTGTTAGCATGCCTCTATTCTCATGTGATTCCTTTCCTTGAAATCAAACACAACTGTAGTGATTTCTTTGAGGCTTTCCTGCTGCAGAGATGTTTGATCTGTGTATACATTATGATTTCTTGGTAGATTGTTCCTTTGACTGTGATATTATGGAGTAGACCTTTGCACAAGTGAGGACCGACACAGAAGTTATACTCCCTACATGGATTGGCAAGGACTAGCCCTTCTACGCACCAACTTTGCTGATGTCTAAAAATTACTGTTAGTATCACCCTCCCCTGTTCATTGGTATAGATGTACACCTTGCTAGGAGCGTGGGTTTTGCCGCCACAAGATTTCTCTTTTCCCTGTGCTTGTCACAGTTGCCTCCACCCTTCCAGCTGGCGACTGGTAGTCTAGTCCCAACACTGCACCTATCCTGTCTAGGCTTTCAGTTTCTGTTCCTGTGACTTTACATCACTGCCTGACACGAATCTAACCTGTCTTCAGCAGATAGAGCCATGCTGTTTATCTGGGTGTGATAAGCAAGAGATTTAATCTGAACCCTATTTAAATCCTTCTGTTACCTTCAATTATGCACTGAATTGTAAAGATTGGTATTACTTGATGTTAGTACTGAGTCACATGGAAGAACCAAAGAAATAGTATGTCTTACTATTTCCATTATTGAGATCTACTTGATGATCTTGTAGGGGGTTTAGGTACAAATGTAGTAGAGATAAATACGTATTTATAAACAAAACAATAACAAAAATTAGAGGGTGAGTATTCCAGTCTATATCACTTTTTTGGATTGCCCGTTAGAGATGTGGGGAATATTATATTGTTTTTACCTTCCTGAAATAAATAGATGATAAGTACTTTCTTTTCATGTGCTACTTTTACTTAGCTTTTTATTAAACTTATAAAACTTCTAGGCCTGTGTTCTATGTCTGTAGCACACATTGTCATATTGATAAATAACAAAGTTGTTCTATAAAAAGGCAATAAGTTCTTAGAAACTTGGGAAGTAACTTGATTAGTAACAGTGGATCGGTTTGGGGTGACTGTTCCCCACATAGAACATCCATTGACATCAGAATTGTTTTTTGTGGGTGTTGTTTTGGTTTTGGGGGTTGGCGTTTTTTTGTGTTTTGTTTTGTTTTTATTAGGAGTTTTAAAATTATGTGCCCACGGAGTTAATGAAAAGGGTCTGAAAAGTGACATGCCTGGTGTAGTGGGTCTTTCTAGTGTAAGGTATGGCATTTGAAGGAAAAGATGATTGGAATCAGTCAGCATGGATTTGACTTCTGACCAGCTTGGTTGGCTTCTTTGATAAACTGACTAGATCTGAGGATGGAAGAATAGCAGTGCATGTCATTGACTTTGACTTTAGCAGTGCTTTCAACACTGTCTCCCGCAGTTTTCTTTATCTATGTTAGGACACTATGGTCTGGATGGGAAGAGAGCTCAATGGGTAGAAAGCTGGTTTTCCGATCAGGCCGAGAGTGTGGTGATTAAAGGATGTACTATACCTGAAGGGTAGTAGCAAGTAGAATATCTTGAGACCTGACCTGCTTAATATCTTTATCAATAACCTGGTGGAAATAACAGAGAACACTATACTCAAATTTGCAGGTGACACCAAATTAGGGTGACTAGTTGATACCCTTGAGGGCAGGGCTGCTATCCAGAGAGACTGAGAGAAGCTGTAGGAATGGACTAGCAGAGGAACCGTAGGAAATTCAGGGAGGACAGAGGCCAAGTCCTGCATCTGGCAAGGAATAAGCCCATGCAGTGATGCAGGCTGGTGCCTGCCAGGCTGAGGGCAGCTCTGCGGGAGGGGACCTGGGGGCCTTGGCAGGCACAAGCTGGGCGTGAGCCAGCCGTGTTCCCTGGCTGCAGGGACGGCCAACAGCGCCCTGGTCTGTGTTAACAGGGGCGCAGCCTGGACATCGGGGAAGTGATTGTCCTCCTCCACCTAGGACTTGTTTGACCACATGTAAATTACTGTGCCCACTTTTGCACGCACACCCCACCCGATACAGGAGAGACACCAACAAACTGGAGCAGGTTCAGTGGAGGGGACACCAAAGATGGGCATGGGGCTAAAACATGCATCCTGTGAAGAGAGAATGAGGCTTGTTGAGGCTTTGGGATTAATCTAATGATGGCTTTCCAATCCCTAAGAGAATGCTATTAAGAAGAGTTTTCACACTGGCGCATGCTAGAAGGACAAGAGGGCAGCACAGTTTGAAGCAGGACAGGTACAGACCTGATACAGGAAAAGCTTTTTTTACCACAGAAAAACTCAAGCAGCAGAACAGGTTGCCCAGAGAGGTGCTGCAGTTTCCATCCTTAGATATTTTCCAGACCTGTCAAGTTTAAGCCCTCAGCAACCTGGTCTGAAGCTCACCCTGCTTTGAACAGGAGATGTGACTACATGGTCTTCTGGTGTACTTCCAACCTGAATTTTCTGACGAGTTTGCTTACACTGTGGTCACCCTTGTTAGCTGTTTGACTGGACTGATACATTTCAGAAAAGATTATGAGTACGGTGGGGGGGCGGGGGGGGGGCAGTTTGGGGGTGTGTGTGTGTATATATATATACACACACACGTGAATGAATAATTTGAGATACATTAATTGGAGGTTTTTAGAGAGTCTAGGTGTGAAAAATGTTGTTAATTACATGAAATACAGAGCAGTTAGTTGTGGGTATTATGGTGCATTGCTAGAAAATGCTCATTAATTTACTGTTCCATGACCAAAGTCCTCTTCACTATATTTTATATTCTTATGTGGAATACTCAAAGGCAGAGTAGATTTTCTTAAAAAGGAGAGCTGGGTGGGAAGCTAGGGACTTACATAAGATAAAGCAGTGAGCAAATGTGCCATGGGATCAGATTGTGAACGTTGATAGCTGTCCGTTTGTCCCTGCATAGTTGTTTGTTCTGTCTTTATTCTTCATGAAAGCATTCTGTTCCTTTCTGGATCATCATCCATCATTTTCTAGTACTCTTTAAATACTTTCTGTATTCCCTATTTATATCCATTGGTTTCCTAATTAGCTGCAGCTTAAACCGATTTAAATTTCAGATGACTTTGTATTCACCTTGCTACAGTCTGAACTCAACTCATTATTGTTTCTCATTGTCCTTGAAAGGAAGACTGGCATGGGGAGACAAATAGTCCGTGAAGGAGAGTCAGATTTAGTACTTCTCAACGCTTCCCATGGAAGCAGAATGTTTTCCTCAGTTACTAAGGCTATGATGGAATTTGGTAAGATTTACTAGGTTTTAAACTCAATTCAGATATATCAAAGTCTTAATACAACTGCTAAGAAAAGAAGTAAGCCTAACACAAATGCTGGTGTGTATGAACAGCTTCTTTTTGTTCTGCTTGCTTAAAGGTTGTTGAGCACTTTTCCCCAATGTGTCCATTTCATTTAGTCTGGGTTTCTTGTGTTTCTGTGATTCATAAGTAATCAGTGTCGAATACATCCACCAGTGTAATATCTCAGTTTCAAAATATTGCCAGAACACGGCACTGAAAATGAAATGAAAGGTATTTAGGATTGTAAATGCCATTGTAATACATTATCTTACATTATACTGAATTATTTGAGTGCAATGCTTCACTCGCATCTGAAATGTTCTGGAGGATGGCGTGATAACAACTTGTGCTTAATGCAAACAAACTCTTTGTGAAGCATTTGGAATGAAAGTATGATTTAAACTATGTACACTTTGTCAATGACAAAATTCAATTTTCACAAAGAAAAACATTCATTGTTAAACTAGGCTGAAGATTAGTAGTGAAACCCAGCTGCAAGCTTCACTTAGCTGTGACAGTGAATGATCTCAACATAATCTTGTTTCAGGAGAGCATTTGGACCTAAGGTGTATGCACTCTGTCTGGTTTTGCATATAACTGACACTTTGTGTCACAGCACAAGGGAAAGGTGTATGTACTTGCTTACTTTGTGAACAAAGGAGTGTGTTTCCAATATAGATCCATGTATGTGGTTCCTGTTAACATGCATGTTCCTTTTATTTGGGGAGGGGAGCATAAAAACTCCAATCATAACATATATGGCACAGTTCTTAAATATTCAGTCTTGTCAAAGCAAAGAAAAGGCTTAAATTAGGCTGGTGCTTTTCAACACTTTACTCACGGTCACCACCTAGAAAGGTACCTTGTAGGTAACGAAATAGCCATTTTTCTCTATGAGATAATAAGTAGCTTTCAATTTTCTTCTGTAAAGAGAAAATGAAAATACTAAAAGCTTAAATAATTTATCATAACTGACCGCTAATTGTCCATTAAAATATGGGGTGACAGGTGTTGTAGGGAACAACGACATCAAAATGAGGAGACAGCAGCACTCAGGTGCCCTCTTGCCACCTTTACCGATGGCAGGAGACTTGAGTCAGTGACGCTCTGAGGCCCCTTTTCCTTGGCTCTTTGAGAGACTAGTCAAGACGTAAGCAGGTACTGTTGTGCGCAGAGAAAATATTAAGGCAAGACCTCAGAGAAACTTTACCTTCCCACTACTGTGATTTTTACTTCAGTTGCTGTTTTTTGTGGTCTTCTCCTAATTTGTACAGTAGCTAAGGAAAACCCTTTCCCATACCTTCTGGAAGAATAGAGGGAGCAAGAAAAAGCTCCGGTTGATGGAGAAGGTGTTGGACTAGAAGCAAGGGAGTCTATAGATATTTTTACAGGGAGGTGAGGGGGGCTACATACTATAAATTGTGAAGGTGTGGCAGGAGATCTCAAAAACTGATATAATTAGGAGCAGTTTCACTATCTGTAAAATCTGTTTACAGTTGCCATCTGAACCATCTGTTTTCTTTCCTTGTGTTGTAGTCAGTTGGGGTAGATGATATTCTGTAATAGGTGAAAGGTTTTTTAAAGTATGGTTTATGCCTCTGCATATACATTTATAGAGTACATCTTATAACTAGGCCTAGATCCCATCAGTGCTGTTTGGGGATGCCACTGTAGTAACAATGATATATTACATGCTGTTAATGCTGCGTTTGCAAAGCATTTCCAGTTAAAGTCGTTACGCAGATGTAAGTTGCCTCGTTTCCCCATCTGGCTGTTTGTATACAGGCTATGGCATGATCTTCCGTGAAATAATTTTTGGTTTTATGTTTTTAGAAGTCTTATCTTTAATGTTGGCAGAGGGAGTGGAGGACTGCTGTCGTAGGGAGTCATAATGTCACTTGACAGGAACTGCCACTGGTGTGTGGACCTCATGGATATACAACGTAGCACGTAAGCTGATGGGTAATTGACAGTAAGTGTGTGGTCTATGCTTACTTGCTGGTTAGGGTACGGAGACTACTGTTTAATGTCAAAAATCACAGCTGCTTTCAAGTAGTATTACAAGCCTAGAATAGGTGTTCAGTTCCAGACACAATATTGCAGTGTGCTTCGGGGTAATGGACAGAAAAACATGCAACATGTGACTGGATCTGGTTTCCGAGCTGCCCTCTGATCCATAGATTTGGTTCCTCCAGATCATGTATGGGAGGCCAGAGACAGCTTTCTCCCCAGTATCTTAGAGAGAACGTCACCATGCAGGCCTGCCACTCTGACACCTGTCACAGGGACCACAGGATGACCAAAAAGTGTGGAGAATCACATGTCATTTTTGAGAATGAAAGGTAAATTCCATTCTGTGCAGGCATTGACATCAGTTGAAAAAGCAAAATCTTCATTCAGACCCTCAACATTAAGGTTATCTGAGATTTAATGCACAGTTATTATGTCTTTATTTCACTGCAGTTTTTATCAGGGTTTGTCAGTCTCAGATGTACCCATGACCAATCTATTTGAGGGCCCATTCTGAGCATGTACCTAATGGTTTGATAGTTATTTCACAACATAATATTCACTTAAGAATAATTACGTTTCTAATATCATTTTTACAAAGTATTAGGAGCTTAATTTAACATCTGTGAAAGAATGTGTTCAGTCTGGGTGTGTTGCTCACAGTTTTCCTTGAATATGAAGAACATGACTACGGAACAAATAATGCTGAATCTGAGGTTACTCCGTCCCCTCTAAAAAAAATAACAAGCAAAACATTTCTGCCAACTTTAATAACCACTTGCTGTAGTGTTTAATCTTGTAGAAGCTAACCCAATAGGTTTTTGTTGTCCAACCTAAATGACTCTTGTGTGTTTGATGCAAGACAAGTCCCAGCAGCTGTGATCAGCACTTCAAACAAAGGTACAGTAAACGTTTCTGCAGTTTTGGCTAGAGATGCATTACCTTCCTCTAGGATCAGAGTATGTGGTTTTCCTTAGTAATGGGGTTTTTAATTCTATTTATAATTGATTGACTATGATGCAAGCTTAGTCTCACTGTGGGCCCAAATCACAGCAGGTTTCAAAAGGTGGTGTATACTATGGGCACAGTATCAATATCTATTTCTTTCCTCATAGGTTTGGGCTTTTTGTCCCCCCCATTTGTGGATTTTGGTAGATATTAATCACCTGTTAAATACCTCGTATTTGTAAGAACACCACAGAATTAATTTAGTGAATTAATCCAAATGGCACGTTAAAGGAAGAGATCAAATCCAACACCCAGGATAAGTTTTCACATATTAGCAGAGTAAACAGATACAGAAATACCATAGAGTTGATGACTCTGCTCCCCTTCATCCATACCACTGCAGGTAGTTGGATATAGTTATGAACATGTATATACATATGCATATATCTGTGTAGTTGTATATATATCTTTTAGTATACATACAGTATCTATTACTATGCATATTATATGTATATGTACATATTTTTCCCAGGGGGACTTAAGTTATGAAGATAGTATTCACACTTGGCAAGGAGCTCACGGTATTGCTATCTTTTTGTTGATGATCTGCGTTACCATTTCTAGTTGTTGGTTCTGAAACACTAATAATGTTAAGGGTTTAAAACAACAAAAGCAGTCAAATTTTCTGTAAAGTAGACTTTTGGCATCTAAGTGTACAGGACTGCAAATCCTCAATAATCTTTTTTTATCTTTAAGGAGCAAACCAGGGAACACAAGTAAGCCAGATACTAAAACGTACTTGTTATGGTAGCTAGCTGACAGCTCCAGACCTGTTTGTTAGAGTTGTTTCATACTTCACATCCTATTCCACTACCACAGTAGATTATGGTGGAGTGGGTCGCACAGTTCTGACAGAAAAGTTTGTCCATGGTTTAGGAAAGCCATGTTGGATTCATTCTTACTGGCACAACATGGGACAGAGGCTAGAGTGAAAAAAGGTCAAGATTAAGTTAAAGTGTACTATTGTAATATTTCATCATACTCTACATGTTCAGATCACATTGGTAACTTTCATTAATGTGTAAGTATATAATGTATGAACATCTCAGTATTTTGCAAAGGAATTAGTAGTTAAATGGTGATTACGATATACAAAAATTAACGGTCTTCTATTTCGAAAGGCAATTTGAGGATGAACAATGGTAAATCTAAATTTAAAATTGGAGTATTGGATATATCTCTATCCCTACAGCCCATGTTTTAACTTCAGGGGCTGAAAACCTGTAGCTCTGTCATGTGAAACCTCTGAAAAACCTTCCAGTTACATGTAAAAAAACCAACCAAGAATGACAAATAATAATCAGTTTACATAGTTTATTTGATTTAATATTTAATGCACATTATGAATCTCTAAGATCAACTACTTGCAGTAATTCATTATGGAAAGATAATTGAGTTTATAATTTTTTGTTAGTAGTGTATATTCGTGCTGGTAATAATAAAAAATTTTCTAGAAATTTTGCCATAATTTGGAATAAAATTTTCACTTGGGCGGTTTTGGGGTTTTTTTTGTTTGGTTTTGTGGTTTGGGGTTGTTTTTTTTTTAAATCATAAACAGGTTGTTTTATAAATATTTCAAGAGGTAAATATTGTTCAGGAGAGACTTAAGTGTATTTTACATCTTGTTTTTCTTCCTATTTGTATGAAAGCAGGCAAACATTAATCACTGCTGAAATTTTTTTTCAGTGGGCAAGAGAATCCTTAAAAGCAAAGTGCTTGTTAGGACAAAAAGGTATTTTAAACTACTTAATGTTTTCATTTGCCCCTGTGATCCCATTGAGCAAGTCACCTTAGTGCTATGAGTGGTTGCAATTAAACAGAGCTTCCAAGTAGCTTTTGTAGCTTGTTACATAATATAATTTGGTTGTTAAATAATTTTTAGTAGGAAGAAACAGCTTGTATTGCTTTGCCTGTTGCTTAATTATAAAAAGACATTCAAATTAAATCTTTGCCTGTTCAATCATCATCAGATGACACGATAAAAATACTTCTTAAGGTGAAACATTTGAGATGGTAAGTATTTGGTGTTCCTTTCTCATGTGAATAGGCCTTTCTTACACAACTAGTCATTATCCATTCAAGAGATTTGCTTTTGCAAAGGTACATTAATGTTAATGAGGATTTGGAAATTAGTGCATATAATATTTTTCTCAAATTAAAGGTAAATGAAACACATTTGATGAGGTTTTTTTCTGTACCAGTGCTGGCCAAGAAACTAGAAGGATATGTGGGATATGGTTAGATAGGCCATCTACATTAAGAAACACTTTTTGCTTCTTGCTCTCCAAAAAAAACCCCAAACAAACAAAAAAAGAAACAAAAATAATAAAATTTTAAGTCCTTTTTTTATCTGTTTTATTAAGCGGAAAAAATGACACCATACACCATTTTAACCTCTAAAGGATGAAGAGCTGAATTTATTACTTAGAAGTTGCTGTAGAAATTATGTGCCATCATAGAAAGAGGAAAGAAATCAGTGGTTTATATCTTATGGAGTAAACATTATTAAATTATTGACTCATTAATGTGGAAACAACTTAGTAGTGTTTTAATAACTCTGCAGTATATGAGCACTAAGACTGATGATGTGATGTTAATTCTAACTAACTAGAAAAACTTTATATAGGCCAAACAGAAGATGGCTTTCCCACTAGTGGTTGGGTTTTTTGTTGTGTATTTCTGTTGTTGTTCTTTGGTTTTAATTACCAGGTTATTGCTTTCTTAAAAAGATCTATTTAGAATCATAGAATTTTTCCACTTCCTCAGGAGGTCGTAATCCAACTCTGTTCTCAAGGTCAACACTGACTTTAGGCCAGGTTTCTCAAGGGCTTTGTCTAGATGTGCCTTGAAAACCTCCAAGGGCAGGGATTCTGCAGCCTCCCTAGGCAACCTCTTACAGTGCATAATTCTCCTCATATTGAACACTTTTTTCCTTTATGTCAAGTCAGAGCCTCCCTCATTTTATATTTTGACTGCTGTCTTTTATCCTCCAGCCATGGGCTTCAGTAAAGAGCCTAGCTCAATCTTCTGTGTAACCTCCTCTTCGGTAAAGAAAGGTTGCTGTTAGGTCCAAAGCCCACCATAAGCCGTCCTTTCTTCAAGTTGAAGAAGGGCAGTTCCCCCAGCCTGTCGTCATATGCTGTGTCAGATCTTTGCCCTGTGATGGTGGCCCTCTACTGAGCTCCTCCTGGTTTACCGTATCTTACATTGCTGTGGACCAAAACTGGATGCATTCCAAACGCAGTCCAGTGAGTGTAATCCCTTCTCTTGAGGTACTGGCTACACTCCTGTTAATACAGGCCAGGGTGTGGTTAGGCTTAATTGTTGCCAGGGCCCACTGCTGTCTCATGCTCAGTTTGCTGTCCTACAGGAACCTCAGGTCCCACTCCACAGTGCTGCTCCCCAGACGGTTATTTCCTAGCCTGTACCCTTGCAGCTGTTTATTCCTAGAAGGACTTTACATTTGTCCATTTTGTATGTTGTAAGGTTCCTGGTGACCCATTCCTCCAGTCTGCCTAGGTCCCTCTGGATGACATACCTGTCCGCAAGAGTATCCATGAACCTCTCAAAGTTGCACCCAGAAGGGATAAGAGGCAGCAGGCAGTAGTTGGAACACAGGAATTTTGGATTAAGTACAAAGATTTATGTTTCTATCATGCAGTTCAAATATTGGAACACATCCACAGAATTTGTGAAATCTCCATCCTTGGAGATATCCAAAACTCATCTTAATAAGGTCCTGTGGAGCCTGATCTAACTAGACCTGCTCTGAGTGGGGCTTGGACTAAATAACTTAATGAGGTTCCCTTTGACTTAACAGTTTTCTGTGTTTCTATGACTGTTCTTCCCCAATGTGGTATTGTCCACAAATTTGATGGGGGTGCATTTTGTTTTCTCCTGTCTTTAATAAAGGTGTTAAAGGGGATAGGTCTCAGAAGAGACCCCTGAGAAGCTCCACTTGTAACAAGCTTTCAGGTCAAGTACAAATTAAGTCTGCTTGGCTAGATAGCATCCCAGCTTGGATACAAGGATGCTAGTCAAACATGGACACCATGTCAAATCCTTGCCAAAATCAAGGTGAATGATACTCGTGGGTCTCTTCGTCCATGGATGTAGTTATTTCATTACAGAAGGTAATGATGATGTCAAACATGATTACCCTTGGCTCATTATTCCCAATAAACTACTTCTAATTCTTGTGCCTAGAAGTGGCTTTCAAGACAACTTACTCCATGATTTTTCCCAGTGCCAAAGAAAGGCTTACTAGCTTGTAGTACCCTGGTTTGTTGTCTTGCCATTTTTTAAATACCAGTGTAATGTTTTCTTTTCTCCAGTTATTGAGGACCTCAGCCAATCTCCATGCATGACAAAGAGCAGCCTTTCAGTGTTATCAGCAAGCCTCCTCAGCACCATCATGTGCATCCTTTCTAGTCCCATGGGCTTGTATGAGTTTAAATTTGTCAAGTAATCCCTGAATTGATCCTCCTCTGCTGCTGATAGTTTCTCTCCTCCTTGAACCCTTGCTGCAGACATAGAACCCTGGGAGACTTTGTTGGTGAAGACTAAGACAAAGAAGGCATCGGGTACCTGGACCTTGTCTGTGCCTGTGATTACCGATATAGCAGTGAGCTTGCATTTTCCTTGTTCATCCTTTTACTGTTAATGTAGCATCTCAACTCAAGCTCATATTTAGCTTTCCTAACAGCACCTGTGCATGTCAAGCAGTATTTCTGCATTCCACCTTTGTAGCCTGCCCTCACTTCCATCTTGTGTACCCATCCCTGTTACACTGGAGTTCAGTGGTGAGTTTCTCAAGTTGTTCACTTGTTACGCTAACATAAATAATCTTGGCTTGTGGTCAGTTCAGTATTAAAACTTGAAGTTTGTTTCTAGCTGTAGCACCATTGTCCTGTGACAAAGCTGAGGATACAATGCCAACAATGAATCAGTTGATTAGCCTTCATTCTCTCTGTTTAAGTTAGTTTTACAAGTAAATGAGTATTCATAAGGATGTGTGTCTGGAATTTTCTGAGGAGCTTGAGCCAGGTTTCCAGTGATAACTGAATGTCAACCATGCTTTGTTTACTTGTGTAAAATTCATGCCTGTACATTCATGTACGGAAAAATTGAGGACTCTTTCAATGATACTCTTCAAACCTGAGAAAAATGAGAAAAATGAGAAAATTATAGACTGTCTGGAAGAAATTAGAGGAGATGCAGCCTGTGCGTGTCTGTGTGGCATTTGATGCCGTCTGTCATGAATTCACAGTAGCTGAAACAAAAACTTGATCTCATAGGGAAACACACAAAAAAAAAAAACCTAAACACTGTTTAAAGAATAAAAGATAAGACAGTGCTGTAAAGGTAGACTGCAAAGCATACGGTCCCACGAGCTTCAAGCCAGGAGCAGTCCGGCTTTGTCTTCATTATTGATGTGGAAAGAGGACAAACATATGCTAACTTTAATTTTATGTTTTGTTTTGCATGGATGGAATCTTATAAATGGAAGAATCTTGTAGTTACCAGTCAGGACAGAGAACAACATGATTTGGCACAATTATTTTTTGATTAAAAAAAAGGGGGGGCAAAATAGTTATTAGACTTAGAATTTAAGAAATCACACACTAATGTATTCGAGGGGAAATGAGCCAGATTTATTTATCTAAAGACAGAGACATTCATGTAGGAAATAGCCGTACTAGAAGAGACCTTTGGGATTCCTTCTCCAGGGCTACAGGATGGGAGCGCAGAGAGCTGCCTTCCAGAGCCATTCACTCATGGATGAGGGGAGAAGGAACTGCCCTTTCCTGCAAAGACGTGTTGCTGGTTTGCAGGAGGAGGAGAGGAAAAGGTCTACTGGGATTTGATGAAGACTACTAAACCCTGTGACAGTTTTGAGAGAACGTAGACTTTTTGCTTTAGGTGATTTGTAATGTTAGTAATCGGTTCCTCTGCATTTAAGCAAATCAGAGTTCAAGGATGCTGTTGAAATTTTACGGGGAGGCGAGGGGGATTAGAAAAGAAGATAAACTCTATGGCAGAATCTGTCACTAGTGCAAGGATGTTCTAGGCAGTTATGAGCATGGTTGATAAAGTATTCTGGAGTCTTAAGCAGAACAGAGACTGCAGGCAGCCATTGAATTTGGCCGTTTTGCAATGTGAAAACGGCATCTGAACATGTTTAAAAACGTGAACAGCGGTTATAAACAAAACAGAAAGGTCATGCAGCAGTTCGTCAGCATGAAGCTAGCTAGCAGTCTAACTGGAGCTGGTTTACAGCAGCCCAGAATGCCAAGTGTTTCTTGCACTGGTATTCTTTCAGGCATAAAGTACTTGCCTGCCAACACTGTTGTGTATGAATCTGGGGGAGAGATGGAGACCAGAATTTCCCTTATGCTTGCTGTCTGGGAGGTGCTGTATTTCAGCGACAGGTATCTTTGTGCCTAATAATACGTCTGTCTTCATTGTTACTTCCGTTTTGTGTGGAATATTGGTTTGGGGTTTATCTTTCAAAAAAAAACAAACAAAAAGAAAAATAAATCAGTGACCCAGTAGAATAATTTCAGAGCTTAAACTCTGTGATCTACTTTCCTCACCTGTGTTTTCATCTATTTCTTTTAAAACTTTTGTTCAGTCAGTAGATCTAAAAAAGGGAGAATAATTAAATAATGATCTCTCTGCTGCATTTGAGGGTTATACTTGACGTTTGCTTGATATTTGCTGGTATATCTTGCTGGTTTTATTCCCTATAGCTTCTTGAAACCTTGCTTCTATAATATATATAGAAGTAGTGCTTCTTAGCATTTAGCAACTAATGTTAGCTTAATATTTAATAAACATGAATTAATTAAATGTTAAATTAATAATTAATAAAAAATACAAAATCAGATAATGACGATATAATGAGATTTTTTATAGCAAATTCTTTTTCTATTTTAAACAAATCCCACAGGAAAGTTCAACGGCCATTGCATGCTGTGTTCCTGTTACAGTTTTTTCTGAAGGTTTTTTTGTTTGTTTATTTGATTTTTAAAGAAAGTCATTGCATAGTAAGCTGGACAGCTTTTTACATAGCATATGTAACATAGCATTTCTATGAGTTACTTCCTGTAGGGATTGCTCTAGAATAATAATCATGCACTTAATAAATAATTTTAATTCACAATGTATGCAGTTATGGATTCAGGAGTGTGTACCTAGGAAAACACCTTTGGATTACAGATTTAATAATATATTCCTGATGGAATTTCATTTCCACTCCACATGGCCATTGTATTGCTTGAAATCATGGAGCTGCTGTTTGAGGAACTGTTGCTTGGCATCTTAGACCATCTTGCTGTGATTATATACAAGTGGGGGTAATACATGAAAAAATGGGAAGATGTACTGTGAAAATCCATAGTAATTAGGTGAAAGAAACTAATCAGCTGGTATAACAGCAGGCAAATAATTATTGAAAAGGCAAGCTTCATGTGCATTTTTTAACAAGGATAATCCTCTTTATTTTAAAATATAAACCAGATAATCTTGGGATTTCTCTTAGTTGGTTTTACAGTTTTTGAGATTAGCTTTAAAAAATTCCTTTTCTCCAATCAGATTAAGAAACTTACCTGATACGTGTTAGTTTTCAGTTTCATAATTTGGCTTTTTCTAGAATCTCTTTGGTTATCTCTCAAAATGCAATGCTTCCCCAAGCCAAAACTGCTCAGTACCTATGCAAATGTTAGAAGTATCAGTTAGATTTTTGCCTTTTAGGCTGACAAATCCCAGACAGTCCAAAGAATATCAGGGACCCAGTGTTCTCCCTAGTATTGTTATGGGTGAATTTTTGTGTTTCGATATTTTTTCACTGCGATTACCAAGAGTCTCCTCTCCACATTTTCAGTGGCAGCATGTCAGGTCACACCAGCCTGATTGAACAGGAAAGAAAGAATATGAGTTCAAGCAATGGCCATCCAATTTAAATTGCTTGTCAGGTTTCTACGTGCTATGATTTACTTGGGGTAAAACTAAAAATGCACTAACTTTCAATATATATAGGAGGTCTTGAATATAGTGTAGAGCTTAGATTTTGTTGTTTATATATGTGGAGTTTATTTTCACATACCTCAGTACAGTAGTCTAAATACAGATGATCAAGTGTGACTTTATCGAACAGGTCAAAATAATTTAAATCAGAGAGGCTTATGCACTTCAGAAATGCGTGCCAGCTCAGTACTGAGGGTTCCAGATATTGTCCAAGTTAACTCAACTGCAGTTCGTTGAGTTTTCATGTTTCAAGATGGTACTTAATGATCTTGATCTCTTTCCTCTCGCTCTGAATTGATTGAGGTTGGTGAACATGACCGTGATAGAGGTAACATTGGTGCCGGAAATCCACAAAAATGGCACAGTAATTTGTCTGGCATTTCAACTGTTTGCCCAGTTGTGATTGTAAAAGTTTAATGACTTGTTCAGTAGTACAAGGCATGGAAAGGACTGGGATTAATGTATAATCGGAGTTTATTTTGGAATCATACATTTGAGTTTCATAAAGTATGTGGTAAAAATTTCAATAAAAAGTAGTTAGCAAAAGGTTGAAAAAGTAGCTGTGAAAGTACTGTGGTGGTTAATAGTCATTCATGATGGTCAGTAGACATTTATTTCAGCCTGCCTTTTTCTAAATTATGTTCACCATATGCCAGTGATCTCATTTTACCACATGCAGTCACCAGTTAGAATAAGGTCAATTAATGATTTTAAGAAGGGTCTCAAACTCTTCTTTTAAACAGTTTCAGATGGACTTAGATACTGATTTTTGGCCAAAGGATTCTTGAGTGACGAGTCATTTTAACTATTGAACCGATAGTGCAAGTCGTACAAAATTTCTAAAGGGAAAGAACCAAGAGGCTGAACTCCTTTCCTGGCTTATTACTTTAGAGTTCCTTGCTATTCCTTTCTTTTCTCCCATTTGTCCCTTTCCCCTTGTTTTTTCACAGCAGTACTTTTTTCAGAAGGTTTCGTAATCTTTAGCTTTTGCAAATCATTTGTTTGTAAAGATGTGACAATTGCTGCTTTGGTAGGAAGTCAGCAGGTATTCATTAATCCCTGCCTGGAGTTCATTATTGCTCTCTGTATACCTTTAGACAACAAAGATTTGAAAACGGTGATTAGTTCAGCAAAAGCATTCTTAATGTGACTCCCCCTTTAACTTGTAGTATTGCTTTCTGCTCCTACCAGCTTGTGCTTCCATCCCTTCAGATTTTATCGTTTTTACAGGGATGTGCCAGATGCATGTGCCGATACAGCCTTTCTAAGAATGGTGCTGGGAAGGCAACAGGTGAGGGTAGCTTTGCCTTTTGAGTCAGTGTCTGATTCAGAGCCCAAAGTGATGGTAGGGGAGTGCCAGCACACAGGGAGAAAATCCAAAGCCCTGACTCTTTTAGTCATTAACAGTCTCTGGCTTTATTTGTTCCTTCTGTGAGATTATTAGCTAGCTCCAAAAGTCTATTCTAGCCTTACACTGAAATAATGATGTGCTCTTTCTGAGCATTTGGAAACTTGTGTTAGGTAACTGTTGAGTCGCAGTTCAGATGTGACTTCATTCTCAAACCATACCATTTCATCCATGTCAGTAAATTGATGTTTATGAAGTATTTTCAGCTCCTGGAATGAATTGAGAAGTGCACAAAAATTCCTAAAACTCTCCATTCATAGATTCTTACTGACTTTACACATTGCAAAACAATTTAAATACTACGTTGCTGTTATCCTTCAACTCTATGCAAATGGTTCTTCTATTACTGAGTCATCTCATAGATATGATGCAGTCAGTGCATTAGATGCCTTCTGAATTCCCCTTCACTACACCACACTTGGGACAGATTTTACTGTTTTATCTGCCTGTAGGCAGAATCACATCATTTCACTATGCCTACCTTGAGCTGATGATCTAAACCCACTCTCATGTTCTCCTTCATTCTTCAACTTCACTAGCTATGTGCTTTTTAGATGAACGGATTTCAAAGACCTCAGAAGCACTTCTTGAAAATTAACTTCTTTCATCTTTTTAGCTCCTTTTTACCTTTCCTCAAGCTCGTTTTGACAGGGGATTTGCACTACCATAGCACCTTCTGTATGGTGTCCTAAGGGTGCATTCATACTGCACTAAGTATCTTAGCTACCCTTTTTATTAAGAAAATCTTTTTGTTCTTCTGTAGTTCCCTTCTCTGAATTTGAGTGAGACTATGGAGTATATTCTGGCCTTCATTTTTGACACGTGTGCTAGTTCTGCCTGGGATAGAGTTAATTTTCTTTATAGTAGCTAGTATGGGGTCATGTTTTGGATTTGCGCTGGAAACAGTGTTGATAACACAGGGATGTTTTAGTTACTGCTGAGCAGCACTTACACAGAGTCAAGATGTTTCCTGCTTCTCACCCCACCTGACCAGCGAGCAGTCTGCGGGTGCACAAGATGTTGGGAGGGGACACAGCTGGGACAGGTGACCCCAACTGACCAAAAGGATATTCCACAGCATGTGGTGGGGAAGGAGGAGGAAGGGGGGGGACATTTGGAGTGATGGCATTTGTCTTCCCAAGTAACTGTTACGTGTGATGGAGCCCTGCTTTCCTGGGGAAGGCTGAACACCTGTCAGCTGATGGAAGTCCTGAATGAATTCCTTGTTTTCTCTGGTTGTGTGCATGGCTTTTGCTTTCCCTGTTAAAGTGTGTTTATCTCAACCCAGTAGTTTTCTCGTTTTTCTCACTTTTACCTGTCTGATTCTCTCCCCTCTCCCACTGGGGGGGATTGAGTGAGTGGCTGGTTGGTGCTTAGTTGCTGGCCAGGGTTAAACCACAACAATAGGGATGTTCAACCAAAGTACATTCTGGTCACTTATGGAATGGCTCTTCAGTTGCAGGTGTTCAAGCAAGAGCTTGCGTGCCCACAGAATCAACAGTTGCACCTTCTGTTATAGACTCCTTAAGCAGGAGTTTTACGATTTCTTTGTCTTTGTTAATAGTAGAAGCTTCATTCTACTCCATGTGGTATTCTGCAGCCACCATCTTCTACCTTTCCTCCCCTCTGCCCCCACTTACCAGTGAGAAGCTCACTCATGCCCTTCTGTATTCAAAGTGCTTAAAGGTTAATTCCCTTAAGGTTCAAATAAGCTTCATCCCTCCAGTACAGGCTTCTTGTTTCCAGCTTCTAATATCTCATGCAGAAGTGTCTCCACTCCATAATGAATATGAAAACTCACTTTTTAGGCAAGCATCTTTGCATTTCTGTCTGTTTACAGTCTTCTGTGATATGCAAGTACATGGAAGACCTTGTCTTCAGCTTCGCTTGCGGGGTCCTAGATTTTCTCTCTAATAATTCTCTCTTGCCTTTTTTCTGTGCTACTGGTACCGATGGAGAGCAGAAATGCAGGCTTCTTGAACCCAGTGCTTCTTATCTCATGATCCAGAACCTTTGTGCCCTTCATACAACCTTTGCATCCAGCAAGCGACTGCATGGTGCCCTCTGGTCTTGCAAACTCACCTGACCACCTCTAGTCCCTAGGTGCCAATCCCACTGTAACAACCCACCTCTTCCCTTCATCGTGCGTCCCTGGTTCCAAAACAGAAAAGTGCATGGTCATCTTTTGATAGAAAGGCCTCAGCACTGTAGTCATTTCCCCATCAGTGGTCTAATGCCATGACCTCCTGCCACATGATGTCATGGGTGTTAGTCTGGATTGTTCTTGGGTTTTGATGTTCCTGATCCAGGAACATGGATCATGTTTACTGATGTCCTTACCAGCCTGATCATCCTCTTTCTCAGAGGACTTGGTTTCTCTGGAGACCAGACTGCTCACCAGTGTTTCTGAAACCGCTACTTACGGCCCATGGACTGTGGTTCTCTGAGTTCTTTCAGCCCAGCCCTCTCAAAGGATCTCCCAAAGACATTGTCTACTTCATGGTGCATTAAGGCTGCTTTCCTAGGGGGCAAGTGTTTGTATGAGTTGTGCAACAGACACCTTCTCACTGGAGTTCTACCTTTATTTTTCTATCTGGATGTGTAACAGCGGTTCTTTAAGATGATTTCTCTATCACAGTGATTCACCTGACTGGCAAATTTCTAGACGTTGCCAAATTCCCCCTGGATCCAAACTTGCATTTATGTTTCCAACAGCTCTACTCACTCTATGCTAGGACGTGCTTTGCTCCAGCAAGGACTTCTTGCCCTGCTTCTAGTTTCAGATTTTCAGCTGCATCTTCCTTCCTTCCTTCCCTCCTTCCTGCCACCTCCAGTGCTTTCCTCAGTGAATTTCTGTCCTTGATCTTAGTAACAATGTTCAGAGATAAGACTGAGCTTTTGTTGATAGGAGGGACAAAAGAAAAACATGTAAATATTTTATGTTGCAACAAAGTAATATATTCACATAACATATTTTAAATTACCGGGGGGGGGGGGAGGGGAGGGGGGGAAACAGGTTCTGTTTTTTGAAAATAGGAAGAGCATTAAACAATATGCCACAGACCAAACAGAATTTCTGACAGTTTTCATTTCAATTTAAACAAGCAGTTTACTGGGGGAGTTGTAGTAGGGACTTTCTTGTTTTTTAAGCCTCTATTATAAAACAGGCAAAATAGAGAAAAAAAAAAAAAAAACAGATCACAACTTCCCTAGTGGAAGGAAATTAGACCAAAACTAGCTACGTCGTCTGATCAGGAATCAGTCACACTTAAGAGTGTGACTTAAGTCTCACTTAAGAAAGTCAGGTCACAACTTGAGGTTGTCTTGCCACCCTTATCCATAACATGAGCATTGATCAACAGTCACCCCATTTTTGAGGGTATTCTTGGAGTTGGCAAGGCTTGGTTGGGTCCACCTTCTTTGGGGCATCTCTGAATTTTCTCCCTAAGAATTTCCCATTATCTCTTCTGAACTCTGAGACCAGGATTCTCAAATAAGTTGTTATCAAGAACACTGAGTTGTTGAGTGGACCATGCCAACATGCATCCATCCTGTGTTAGCTCTTTGTGTGGAGTTTATTGTTCCCAGAAACTGTGACCTCAGCCTCACTGGACTGAATAGCTTTAACCACTTGGAACCACTGGAGCAAAAGTCCATCATCCATAACACAAATGAGCAAACTGTATGTGCACTCTTACCCTGTTAAACCAAGAAATGCCCAGTTTAACTAAAGGTAGTTCTGTGAGTTAATTCCAGAATTGGCTTGAAGCATCCCAAGCTGTGAATAGCTGTTGTGGTCCTTCAGGTGTTTCATAGAAACTCTTCCTGAGCTTTCATACCCATATTTTGTTTTCCATTACTGTGGCTATATATTTGTGTTTGGTTGCAGTATAATAGTACATTATTCTGTTTTCTTTTGCTCAGAATAGAAAACTTGTGTTTTCAAAGATTTTTGTCAGAATGAGTCTTGCGTAAGGAACGATACATAGCCACTGAACACTGAATGATTCAGCAGTGTTCCAACAGAACAGACTTTGACATATAGATGTGGAAATGACATGAGTTTTTCCAATATACAAGTCTTAAAACATTGTTTCATTTACTTATCCCTATTTTATCTTGCTATATTTATTCATTTGTAGCCTGGATGTCTACCTAAAGAACTGTTTCAGACTCTAATTGTAAATTTCCAGCAATCATAAATCTCTGTGACCATTGTTTCATTATGATTGTCTTGATGTTTGTACTACAGAAAACTGAACGCGGATCTATAATTTTGGTGTTTCGTAGCTTCCGAATCCTCTGTCTGGCAATTTTAGTATTTTAGTAGTATGTTGGGGGTTTTATATTTTCATATGAAATCTGTTGGGATGTAGTTTTGCATTTCATACTGTGCCTCATGAAATGTGACTCAAATTAATTCACAAATATTCAGTTTGAGTATTGTCATCTATTCCAAGAGTTTGTTGAGAGGCATTAAATTAAGCATGATTATTAAAGCTTGTGGTTTAGGTTGTGGGAAAATACTTTTTTTTTTAAAAAAGGAATCTCTATCTGATCATTCTAAATGAGATGTCCTTATTAAAAAAGTGGAAGAGGGAGCGAGGAAGAACAGCAATGAAAGCCATGCACAGTTCTGGTTCAGAAGCCTTCCTTGCCAGTACCTCAGGAGAAGGATAGAGAAATATAGAAGAACTGCAAGAGTCAATAGGTAAAATACTCACATTTATGTACAAATTGATAATGGGTATGAAAAAGAATGTGAAGAAGTAAGGATAGTAGATGGCAAATGAAATATTTGAAAGGTATGGTATTTGAGCTACCGTAGTTTGCAAGACTGGTCAGGTGCAAAAAAAAGCATTACTTGAAATCTAAAAAGACTATCATGCAAGAAGATACTCTTCAGAATTAGTCAGAAGACAGACAGGCACCCTCTGTGCATTAAATCTGAAACAGAAAAGCAAACGCTAATTAAAATTTTCTGTATGGATTGCTGTTTTCAAGAATTTTGTTCTTCCTTTGGGTATTCAGAGTGTAATTGTTTTCCAGTTCATCTGAGAAATAGTTGTTGAAAGAATGTAAATAATTGTGTTTATGTAAATAAAACTTTTACTCTTCATTGAAGAAGCAAATTGCAAAATCTGAAAATAATGGAGAAGCAGATCACAAACCTTTGTTGCTGTTAAAAACAAATCTATGAATTTTCTCATTAACTTAAAATGAATATTAAAATATAGAATTGGAATTACTTTTATAAGTTGACTTACCAAGATCCTGTTTATGGCATTTTTTCAATGAAAAGACCAAAGCAGGTAAAACAAAGCTCAAGTTCAATGTATTGGAAGTGAATTATTAGTGATCAAAGATTAGCAATACATTAGAAGGGAATTACATTCCAGAAGTGCCACATGCCTGCACAGCTCAATACTGAGAGTGTAGCTCCTCTAAAAATCAGATACTTCCTTCTTTGAATACATTGTTCCAGAAACTACCATAACGATTAGTCTTGAGCTTATGTTCATTTAGCTAGCTCTTTTTTCATCATGTTGTTAATCCGAATTATACCTCCAGTCAGGAAAGAATCTCCTCCTTATTAAGAAAACAAGGTTTGCCAGGACTTATATGCTGAATGTGATCAGTGTCTGCATAATTCCTTGAGGAAACAGAAGAACTTGGAATGCTGAGAGCCCCTCAATCCAACTTACCCATTTTTTCCTCTCCCCTATAATATTTGCAAATTTTATGTGAAGGAGCTCAAGACAGGACTAGTAAGAAGTTCTGATTCACAGTATTTAGAATGAAAAAGTTCTTCACTGTCCAACCATTAACCTCAGATTTTATTTCAATTTTTGCCTTTAAAATTTTTTATAATGTGGTATCTCAAAAATAAAATTAAGTTTGATAATTTTTTCCTTGATAGGCACTGAGCCATAAGTGAAACCGGTGTTCTCAAATCTGGAAATCAGTTCCTTAATCTATTGTCCAGTGGATATAAAGTATTCCTCAAATTATCAATGAAATTCCAAACCAGAGATGTCTTCTCTGGTTTTGGTTTTTCTTAAAAGATTTTCTACAACTTTAATTATTAGGCAATTTTTAGAAGTAGGAAGAATGTAAATGTAACATTTAAATATCATTAATCACAAAGTGAATCTGCCTAGTGAATAGATATGAGACTGAATCATATGTCAAAGTGGTTTCTCATTTGTGGAGGCGATAGAATATAATAAGAAATGAGAATTTCTATTTGTAAAATTTTAAAACTAAATGTATTTTTATGAAAGCTAACTTGAAATTCTGACATGATAGCAACTCCTAGCCTTTACTAAAATACTTTTTGTGTTTTTAGAAGCAGGCAGGTTTTAGGGATTGTCCGCAGCATAATGCACTACACCTGCTAGATCCAGTGAGTCTAGTATGGGGTTTTACGTCATATCATCCGTAATACAGGATAAACATTTCCATAGCACTCGGCTCAAACTTTTGGTTTACTCCTTTTCTCATGACAAAGACTGAGAAAGTAATCCTGGTCTGTAACACTTTCAGGTTTCCTATTCTCTCTTTCTTGGATGTACAAAGGAAATGTCCAGGTTTCTTTTGCTGCTGAAGAGGGGATCTGCCATTCAGTCATGTTGCTGTGAGAAACAGTAAGCACTGTAGGCTTCATTGCTCCCTTAGCCCACACTGCCTGGAACCCGATTCCCCAGTTCTTAATGGCATAAACATATATGCCAGTTCTCAATCCATAGTCAGCTCTCTAGCTGGGAAAATATCGGTCATGGTCAGTTAAAATGGTACAAGTTTTTGGTCTCTGACATCCTGAAATTAAGATAGGCAAAGCTTAGAAGTGGCTAGAGCTTATGTGGGATGGAGAAGAACGTAATAAAAACAGGTCATTGAGAATGCCCTCAGTATAAAATTGTTCATGTGGACTTTTCCAATAGTCAGTTCAAGCTGTCAATCACACTGTGTGTTACACTAGAAGACCATTTATTTCTTTCTGAATTTCCCTGCCAGCACAGCAATTTCCATCAAATGTCTGAAGAGCAAGTGAAAAGTTTTCACTTCCCTCCTCCTTTTTGAGGGAGGGGGAAATGTACTTATCATAGGATCCGTCTCAAAACATGCTATCAGTGGCAAAACTTGGGGGACAATTACTAAACTAGGAATAACAAATTGCCAGGACTAGATAATGTTCATCCAAAAGTAGCAAGAGCACTCAAAATAGCCAGACTGTAGGCTATAGTGTGATGACTCTTTTATCCCCTAGAAACTATGTGATGTGATGCCTGTTTTCTAAAAGGTCTTCAAAGTAGATCTAAGCAGCTCATATCTGTAGCATGTTCACATCAACCAAATAGAAATGGCAATGAAAAAAAATTGCATACCACACCAAAATCAGATTAAATTCATTTTGGGTAGATAGAAATTGATGTATGTGGTAAAAATCCTGACCTCACATGTACAGTGATGTGTTTTAAGCTGGTACGAGGCAAGAACAAGGGTCTTGTAGTGATAACAAGTTGTTCCATTAAAATGGCTGTTCGGTGGTCAATAACAACAATAAAAAGGAGGAGGTAATTGGAAGGAGTGGCTGAGATGAGCCCAGATTGGCTAGCCCAACCCAGAAAGGCTTTTCCGGCTTTCTAACACATAATTTAGCATGGCATTTTTGACGGCTTTGGTTTAGCTTCACAAGTTCTTTATCATTTCAAATGGTAAATCCTGAATTGCCTCCCAGATTTGCCAATATTATCTCCTGCCCATTGCAGGTCTGGTTGCCTTCATCAGACCTTCCAATATCATACTGCAAACTTCCAAAGAATATGCAGCCAGAGATCTTAGTTTTATTGAAGTGACAAGGATCTGCAGGCCAAACCCCTTGATGACAACCACTTCATCGCTCTGAACATAATGTGGATTAATATTACCATTTGTGAGTAAAATAAGCAGTGGATTGATTTATATATTTCATATTCTTTTTAGCTACAAAAGATAAAACATGTTTTTATGCCATGTATCAGGAGAATCAGAAAGTGTCTGTTCTTCCACTACTGCTGTTTCCAAAACTATGGACCTTTATTTGTGGTGCATTAAAAGGTTTTAGTCCACATGTGCTAGTCCCCAGTGGCTTCTTAAACCCTAATCCAGCAGTAAGCCATGTTTTCTTACTAGAGAATCTTCCCACTTGTAAAGTTGGGCCTTTTTTATTAAATGGAATTATGGAAATTAGCCACATTCTGTCTTTTCTTCCATGGAAGTGTGTTAGTCCTTACTGTCTGTCATCTGAGCTTTTGCTTTGTCAGTCCTGAACAGTGTTAACAAGGGTGCTACAAGTAGCCTTTCAGATCATATCTATGATTCTCCACGATCAGTTGCCATTTTCCATACTGCCCAACAGTGCCAGTCTAACTTACCACACTGGATTTATAAACAAGTAGAATGACCTAGCTACGTGATCCACAGCAGTGTTCGACATTTAGAAATGTAAGAGAAGACTGAAGATTTTAGAAAAATATAATTGTCTAGATAAAATGTATATTTGTACAATGAAAATGCTACAAAAGAAAAAAAAAGCCCTACTAGAAAATCTAAATACTCATTCATGCTGTTTGTGGTAGAGATAAATTTTAATGTCTTCACACTCCAGAGCAGCAGAAAAAAAATAATCCATTAGCACACAGATTCTCACAGTCATTGACTGTGTGGGAAGATACAGAGGGTTTTTTTTTTCCTTCAATGCAACAATATCACTAACAGCAGGAGCCAAAACATACTATGTCATGTCAACCTGAAACAAATTAGGATTTAAGAATCTAATAAAGTTGGGATTGCTCAGTAGTGCAGTTTGCTAACAGAATGTCATTGCACACAAATGGCGTGTGTTCAGAGCTGGGTAGCTCCGGCAGTTAAAATACACGCGTTTCCCCGTTGAGCTGAAATGCCAGCGGCTACCCCACTGCAGGTTTTAAGTGTGATACGCTGACCCCAAGTTTTCCTTCGCTCTGGATGGATGGTGAAAGGGCTGTATGGCCAAACAGTTGAGCTGAACTTAAGTTCAATTAAGAAAAATACCTGGTAACCTGTCAAAAACTTAAAATCTGCTTAGATCAATGGTTACCATACTGTGATGCATGGAATTGCACATATGCAAATAATAAACCAAAAAGTAATCTGTACTATACCCAATAAAAATGTATTTAAAAGTCTTAGTAGTTTTTTTCTTGAGAACTTAGGTATTAATTGTGTCAATTTTGTGTATTATTTCTATTACAGTGAGAAAGGAACCAAGAATGTAATGGGGAGACTTCTCATTTTATTGCCAAGAAATGTAAACATTTGCATTTTTGCCTCATACGTAGCCAGGGTTAAGAAGCATTTAAGAGCTAAATAGCTCCTTATGCAAGTGTCTTAAACCTGATTTGAATTCATGGTCACAGCCAAGTATATACACTGTGAAAGAAAACTTTGAACACAGAGATGTTAATGGTATATACCGTCCCTCTTGTTTTATTAGTGAAAGAAGAAAACTCATTTAAGTGGGTGCTGTATTAACGAGAAGACAGTCGACATAACTCAAATTCAGAATACTCTATAATAAGTATTGCAAATGCAAAGCTATGGTATCCTTCCAAAAATTGACTGTCCTCAGTTCAGTTGTTTGTGAAGCAGGACACAGCTCTCTTATTCCCAAGCGTCAACAGCACATGTTAGAATGCTTTGTACGGACACAACTCTTCTGTGCGATGGTAGTATCAGCTTGACCTGCTTCCTGTTGCAAAGATTTTTTTTAACTGCTGTGTTTGAGAACGTAAAGATTGTTTTATTTATGTTAATTTTTCATCCACTTCAGAGAGCTCTCTGTTCTTGAATTAGCTTAAAAAGTGTTCAAACATGAGTGTCATATATAAACTAAAATAAATGATTTTACAACTATTTTTTCCACATATAATAGGAAAGGCATGTTAAGTATGTTAGAAAAACTTTTGATGAATCCTCAGGGTCCAGTTGAACGGAGCAGAAGGACACCATTTGGTTTTATTCTTCTTTTGCTTAACCTCCAATGTACACATTGGTGGTTTTTTAAAGCTAATTGATGATGGTAAAGCTGGTGATGCTGTATTTTTTTCCCTATTTCTGTGCCTGACTAGACAGTTGGACCTCATTATCTTCTAGTATACTGGCATTTCCTCAAAATTTAGCACTGTTAATTGTTGGTTTCAACGTGTGTGGAAAAGATTTTAGAAAGAAAAGAATAGTATCTTTAACTTGTAAGGTTTTCTGCATCTTTATCTAAGATTGATGGCTATTTAAAGGAGAAGAAAACTCATCTCTGCTACTTTCACATCCTTTACTGAAATAAAAACAGTAGCAGAACATGAATATTCTGTTTAAAGACAAAAAGCTAGACTAGAACATTACAGGGAAATGCAGAAACCTTAGTGATTAACTGAAGAAAACTTCCTGCAGCACACATTTTGCAGGCTGACTGCACATTTTAGTGCTCCTTGGGGATGTTTTATGGTACGGCTTTCTTGTGACTCAGGGGCTGCCGACACTGCCTTGGCATCCTCTTCCTGTACTGGCAGGAAGCTGTCCCAGGACTGCAGTGCTCTGCAGCTCATCATGACTTATCTCAGTGGATCTTACGAAGTTAAAATCTGGTAATTTCCTAATTACCTGCTCTGCAAGAGTCAGAGGACAGTGTCCTACCAGTGGTAGGACAACAGTCTTAGAGCAGATAGTTATATAGCTATTCTTGGTTTAGTTTCAGGAAGGGGAAATATCTGGTGGGTTTTTTGTCTACTTGCCATATATATGCGCATCTTTGAAAGGGGAACTCTGGTATTAACAGATACTTGAAGGCCAGCTTACTCTTAAATATAGCTTAAACTAAGTCTTTACTGAAATCAAGTAATTCTTTTTTTCTCTGGAGTCCTTTGCTCCTTAGCTTCCAACACTGCCAAATGAACATCTCTCAGAGAAACATAAGGTTTTGTAAGCCCTGTCAGTCTCATTGTCACTCAGTTGTGTGCTAGATGGTCTTCCCCTCTTCTGACATCCCATCTGAGTTTCAGTAATAGTGAGCATTAAAACATCATTATGCAGTATGGTTCAAAACAGATCACATGAAAATACTCATAATTATTGCTTAGTTCTCTGCCTCCATTACAGCTGTAGAAGGTGTTTGAATTGTCATGGATTTTTAATTCCTGGGATTTCATTAAAAACATTTAAAATGCCTCAAGTTTTTTACATGACTCTAGAAAACCTCTGAAGGTTTTAGAATAGAGGGACAGATATGATACTCTGCAGCTTTGGTGTAACGTAGTGGTGGGTGCCATGCTTTTTTCTTCTCTTTCCTTTTTTTTTTTAAGAGCAATGAAATTGCTCTTTAAAATTTCATGAGCTTTTATCCCTGCAAAGTGGGATTTGCTCAAACTGCTCTCATCATTTCAGCAGCTACTTCAGTCAGTGCATCTCTAAGGGCTGGACACCCCTGATCCAGTCACGGTCTGGGTATGCAGGTGCAGGTTTCCTTCCACGGGAACATTCAGCAGCTTGGGCAGGTCCCTGCCTGACTTCTCCTCTTCTCTGGAGTTTACACAGTATGAAGTAGTCACAGAGGGCAATTCATATGTTGCCTCCTCCTGAGTTCAAATGGGGCTTTGGACTGTTCAGATTATGCTGAATCATCACAATAAACTATAGTATAGTTCATTGGTTTAACACTTTGGTGTTTAGGGAGCTGCCTGACCATTAGTCCGGTCATACCTAGAGATTGTGGAAATTTGACCACCCACCAGAGAAACAGGCAGTGAGTGTGTTTTAAATGTGCAGGGCTCGTAACTTTTCCTCACAGCATGCCGCCTCAAACAGTTTTTCCTTAAAACCCTTACTCTGAAATGGGAGGAAGGCAAGAAGAAGGTAACCCCTGCAGTATGTCAATAAACTCTTAAAGTTAGGGAAACGTCGTTTGGCTCATGAGTTTTACAATCAGCCAAAGATAGTCATGGAAAGACATAATAGAAGGTTTAATGTGGTAATAAATGTATTCTTGATGATTACTTACTAGAACTGTGAATAAAAGAAGATCGAAAATGGCTTGATTAGTTCAGTTGCCTATTTCCTGGTTTAGTGTTACTTCTTGGTCGATACCCCAGAGCACTTCTACCAAACTTGTGTCCTCGTTCCAGGATCAGTTAATTACTCATGAAATAGGCACACAGCGTATTTGATCTCGAACTCTCAAAAGTCTTCTTCAGGATAACAGAAAACCCATATCACGTTCCTAGTTCTCCCTCATTTACATTGTACTTTCCTCATGGAGCAGGCCCCTGAGACTCTGATGCTGTACCTTGTATGGTTGTAGATACCATTTATGAAAAAAAAAAACACAACATTGGACAAAATGTGATGCCAAACTCCAACACATAAGTTGCAATTAATAAAATTTATGGCAATGACTTTCAATCAAAAAGAAACTCTTTGATAATTTAATTTTGTTATCACTTAGAATAGAAAAAAACATGCCACATAAGTATGTTACTTCAATATAAAAATTTAAACGTCTGAAACGTAAATCTAGTGCTAAGCAATTGTGTTGCTAACTAAAATTTTGACAGTTCAAAATGTTATCCCTTTTTGACCCAGAAAGAAATCAGTGCCAAGACTAGCAGCATTCTCCAGAAATGTAAGCTGCTTATCTGGTTATAGTGGATGGTGGAAGTGTTTTTTATGGAAGATGGTGGCAGTACTATTTAGATGTTTATGAGTTGGTAAACAATTGAGACAGCTGAATAGATGACAATAAAGGCTAATAGATTTTGGTGAGTCTGCTGAGTGGTATCAGATAAATACTCAGCTGTACTGTTTGCACATCCCAGACCCATTCAAGATTTGGCATAAGTAAAGTAAAACCCCATTTCTCAGGCAGATGAGTCTTCCTTTTGACATCTCGGTATCAATGAGTCATTCCATTATCACGTTAAAAACCAAGAGCTTGGTTTAGTGTTACTTGTTTAGTGTAACTTGCTGAAACAGTCGTGACACCTCCTCAAGTGTTTCGCTGTGAGAGGCATTCACATTTTTTATTGGCAGCTTGGTAACAGAACAGGTAAAATGCTGGCTTAAGGTGTCATTTTATTAAGTGCTGTCCACAGCAAGTATTTGCAATTGACCATTCTTGCAGCTGCATACACTAGGTTTATTTTTAAGAAGCTGAGGAATTTTTTTTAAGCCTCTTTCTCTCTTTATTTATGCATCGTGTATATATTCTCCAGTCAGCATCCGTTCTTAGTACTGGGGGAACCTATTCAAAGGAAATTCAATTTTCACAGCAAGAGGAAAACACCTGACAACATAAATGAAAAACAAAACCTCTTTAGGCATGTGAAACACATTGCCTTTTACTAAGCTTCTCTATTTTCTATTTGCACAGTGCTTGCTTAACAAATTGTCATCAATAATCTGCCTCCTGATGGTTCTTTTTGTCTTAGATCTTCACCCTCTTTAAAACCATCCAAGTCTGGGTGACTACTCTGCACCTCTATGGCAGCACTGGTAATAATATTTTGCCCTGGAGGTAGTGGTTTTTATAGCAAGCTCTCAAAAATCGTTTGGAAGAGCCTTTTTATATAGGTAGCAAAACAGATGTACGGAGGGATGAAATGACATGGAAAAGATAACAATACATTTATGCCTCCCATTCCCTTGTTTCTTGCTGTGCTTATTCTGCATGATCTCTGCCTGACCTACAGGGTTTTTTTTTTCTTAGTTTAATTCATTGAGTTTGTGGCTGAGTATATTGCTTTGCTTTTATCTCATGTCTTCAAGCCATAACTCTCTATCTCCTGACTCAAAGCTGCAGGACTGAAGGCTGAAGCAGAATTTCTTTCTTCTCTTCTCAGTGCTCTGATGCTCTGGAAAGAAAAATTGGCAGAGCTAAATAGCTGTCAGGGAGAAAGAACAAGACAAACATAGCAGACCAAGATTTTCAGAACTGGCTAGTAATTCTAGATGCACTGATTTTGGGTGCACAGGTTGATGAAGGAGACTCATTTACAACTGGGGCTCCTAGTTTGGCAGCCAAAGTCATTAGCATCTTTCGATAATCTCTGCTACCTGAGTATTTTTTTAGATAACCTGATTTTAAACAGATAGCTAAAATGAAATTCTATTAGAAAAGATAATTAAAGTCTCTTAGAAATGATGACTAATTTTATTGCTTGTGTGTTCTGGTCTTAACTGTAACAAGAAAAGTTAACCTTCTTGAAAAGGTTATTACTTGGCTTCTGACACACTAGGTGTTTAACTCCAGTTCACAGGGTGGCTTTAAACAAAAGGCTTAGCTGCCATTGGCTTTGTATTGCAAGCTGATGGGAGCTGCAAAGCTGTGGCCGAAAGCAGACCTGGCTGGTGCTGGTTCAGAACAGGAACAAGATGCCTGTCCTGGGACCACCCTCCTAAGCAGCCCTGGGCTGAAAGGCCAAGCAGATTTTGCAGGTGCAGAACTAGTTAGCCATGGCCTTGCTGCCTCTCTCCCCTCTTCTGCCAAAGCAGGGGGCTGCCTCAAAATCAGATTGTGTCACTCCTGGGGGCAAGGCAGCACAGCAGCAGAGCACCTTCATGGGGCATCTTCAG
The DNA here is from genome assembly GCF_949628215.1 of Phalacrocorax aristotelis. Classification (NCBI taxonomy): domain Eukaryota; kingdom Metazoa; phylum Chordata; class Aves; order Suliformes; family Phalacrocoracidae; genus Phalacrocorax; species Phalacrocorax aristotelis. The sequence goes on from NC_134277.1 coordinate 88,457,767, forward strand.
TTTTCCTTGTGGTTTTGAGACCTCTTGAACTGTCTGTGTTTATATCGTCTGGAGACAGTAGTTGATGCATCATTTATATGTCTGAATAAAAATAAAAGTTATTTTATAACCTCATTTATGATGTATTTCCTTATCTTAAATTCTAATCAAGCAGAGCTTGCCTAGTTGTACGTATTCCTAAGGAAGCAATAAGTTGAAAATAGGTATTGCTGATTTGTTTTACTACAACAACTGATTCATCAGTTTCCATTGCTCTGAATTTACGTTGAATTTTTAGGACATCTGCGCACATGTTACCTTCCAGCAGCAGGAGTCAGTGACTGATTAGTATGCAGAGATCATTTTGGTCCTGGTCTTGTTTAATAGTACTAACCTCAAAATAAAAAGTTAATTAGAGCAAGTAAAGTTATTAAAAGAGCCTGTGTGATTTAAAAGCTGAAGTCTACATTTTCAGGTGACTCTTAGGCATTTTGGAAACCTGATTAAATTAAAATCCTTTATGAGGTTACATGAAAATAGGACTTTGGCTTTAAATCACCTTGGTGATTTTGAAAATCTTAGTCAATGTCTTTCATCGTCTCGCACAATAAATGGTAATCCTTCACAGCTGAAATTATCTTTATACCATTCATAACTATGGAAAAGTGCAAGGACATCATCACCAACAGCATATATTTAGTCAAAATCCTTCACAGAACCCAAGAATACTTCAGATAACAGTTCATTTTAAACTACCATTATTCAGAAACATCTAGATGAAGACACAAGCAAGATTTTTTTTTTTTTTTTTATTTTAGTTCTTCACTGTCAGGATTGATTTGTGGCTGTTTGTGTTATGGCAAAGGTTACATTTCATAGCCCAGATGTATAAATCTGATATACGCTGACACCCAGCACATTGCAGGCTTAGGCAAGGGAAGAACAAGATGAGTCAGAGTGGACTGAGAGGACTCTGCTGAGGGGAGGCAGAGCCTTTCCTCCAAACCTCCTTGTTCGCATCAAGCACAGCAGTACTCAGGTGCCATTGTCCACATACCTCCTCATACAGGTTGTCCACATTGGCCCACAGAAAACTAGTTTGGTATTGTCAGCCCAAGTACCAGGGCATAAAGTGTCCATAAGAGGCCCAATTGCTACTAACTGGGATTCTGATTGATAAATCCTCACCAGCAAACCAAGCACTAAACGAACCTGGAAACCAATCTGTCTGTTCACCTACAGCGACTCTCTTCAGTGGGAACTGACTACCAGCACTTGCGTAAGAGATGCGAGATCATATGCATTTTCTTTTTAAAGGAAGCTAATACACTGAATGGGATAACGAGTAATCTGCTGGCTGCCCTTGGTTAGGAGGACAAGATGCAGTGACGGGATGAAGAGCCGCAAAGGATATGGGGCCACTTCTACTGAGGTGGCTGAGGGACATCTCAAGCCCTTCAAGTGTTTTGCTTATCTTCTGAGAAAGTATCTTCAGATGCTTGTGATAGTTCAGATAGTATTGAATTCGTATTCCATTTACATGTACTATCTTAATAATATAATAGGTGTTTAATGCAGCTCTGCCTGTCTCCCTTTTAATACTTGTCTAGAATATCCTCGGTATTTAAGACCAACCTTTATGTCAGCTTCTTTATTAAAGAATGTGCAGCGGAAATTATGCTAATTAAGCTGGAGTGTAATTATGGGCTAGAAAGATTATTTCACAGTCAGAATTGAATTGTTTTAGATAAATGTGCATTAACTTAATAGTGTGCAGCTAATTAGTTTTGCTATTTACTCGCAGAAGTTAAAAAAAAGGATGTACTCAGTTATACAGAAGCTTGGGAAATGAGTATATTGCAAAGCCAATGGGAAGCGTACTCTGAATCTCTCTTTAATTATTGTTTTGCTGGAATTTTTCTCAGTTTTCCTATTCTGAAATTACCATGGGCGCAAGAGGCTAATTAACATATTTAACTTTAATTCTACTTAAAATATATATTGTACAAGTAAAATTTATTGTTATAGTTTGACAGTTACATACCTGTAATTTGTACTAAAGTGATTATGGCATCATTATGTCTTGTGCTCTCCACAAAAGGCGAAATATTTTATATCTCATTATGTAGCAAATGAAGGTAGAGACTTTATTTGCTGTGCATATCTAACTTTATTTTTCATGTTTGTCAGCAAGCTGAAATTTGTGTTCAGTATATTTTAAGGGAGGAAATGCCTAAGCACATAGGCGCTGGACGCATACACGCTAAATAACACGTAGAGTATTGCAGGTGCATAGTCATGGTAAAGTACTGAAGACCAAAGAAAGCTGAATTACTGTATTTTCCAAGTCCTGTCTGGATGCCCCTCTGAAAGACTGAGACCCTTCAGGAGCTTGCCAATAAACATGTAATTTTGTATGTTCCAAAAATACATGTTTGCTGTACTTCTCAGATATCCATGAGTGTGAAAAGAAGGCTGCAGAACATTATATCTAATGTAAAATAGTATCAGCTTCTGGGAGAATCTAGTATAGCCATTTGATTTGCCCATGTAAATTCATATATAGAAATCTTTTATAAGCCACCTGTGAGCATATTATTTCTTCCATGGACTTCAGAGTGAAAGAGACTGCAGTATAAATTAAAGGAGTGGTTCAAAAGTGCAGTCTCAAACTGAAGTGTGGTGTGCTCTGAATGTCATCTGCAATGTAGCCTACAGAACTTCGCTGTACGATCACCTTTCTTTATGCTCAAATGAAAAAACATAGAAGAGGGAGGTATTTTTATTAAACGGAGAAAAATCATTTCAATACCCTATATAGTGACTTTTCCAGTAATAAATAAATAATGCCAGATATAATATCCTCTGTTGCAGAACAGTTCCATGGCTTTTGCACACTGAGTTTTAATGAAACTGGATATCAGTTTCATTTTTATCAGGTTATATCAAGAACACAAGCTCCTATGTGAATTCATATTTGCCATTAGAAGAAAACTTACCAACAGCAAGTATTGACATGGACCTAAAAAATCTCAGACTTTTCCCACTCCCAGCCTCCCCTTGTGCAGACAGCCCAGCTGAAGAATATGTGAACTTCATTGTGTTTGAACTTGGCTTCAAAATTTACAGCAACAATTTGAAATATGAATTTCAAAATCATACAGATTTGTCCTATGGTGACCAAAAATGAAAATTATGGATGTGTAAGAAACATTTTTTTGCTTGCAGGTATCAGTGGCTATTAAAAAAGGAAAAGGGGGGGGGGGAATCAGAGTTTGCTTCTGTATCATTTGTGAAAGGCAGTTGATTGCCACCCTAGACAGAGAGCTCTTTTGTCTGTTCCATGCAAGCATGTACCTATCTTCCATAAAGCACGTTATGCTGTCCAGCCTTGAACCAAGTGTATCTCAGGGGACAAGAGGGAAGGAAATAAATGGTTACCAGAATGGGTTCAGTGTCTGTAAATGCGGGTCGATAGAGATGACTGGAACCACTCACCTATCATTACAATTTTCCCCAGTCTAGCAAATGAACCGACTGTTCATTTTTGGGAGTGTTTTAGATCAAAATCTAATTTCTTAAGTGATGATCTAGTCAAAAGCAAATAGATTGATTTAGGTTACACATGCTGCATGTCTTGCATATACTACAGAATCAATAAAAGTCTTTAACCATAGCTTAAACTACTTTGAGTTATAAACATATCAGAAGTTGTTCTATAAACAGCTCTGATATCAGTTGCTTAGTTGCATGTAACCATGATCTGAGCTAGGTCGCTGAAGTCTGAGGCAATCATTCATGTTAGAGCTATAGGTTGTAAATACTCGCTGGTTTTATAGCTGGAGTCAGTGTTGTCAGCTGAACACATAGGGAACAGTTTCAAAGTCGGAGGGAGTGGCGTTGTCCTTTCAGCTTAAATATGGAACTTTTGGGGGAAAAAGGTTACACAAAGTCTGAATAGGAATTAGCTCTGAAAAAGGGAAAGGTGTAATTCACAGTCTGTACTTCTTGCAGTTGGCAGACTATGCAGGGTATCACACACCAGCTGAATACTTGGATTGGTGAAGGTAATGGGCACTAGAATTCAGTACGTCAGATGAAAACATCCCACCTAGAACTTGTTGCATAGAAATAAGTACCATACAACTTAAGTACCATGCAACTAACTCATCCTTCTTCTTTAGGTAGCTGTACTTCCACAGGCCTAGGAAATATTTTTAGATAGGTTGAGGCACATATTTTCCCTTAATATTCTAGTTTCAAGACCTCTTTAAGATATTGATTTCTAAATGGCAGATCCTTGGCAGTATTTCTCTCATTCATTAATAAGGGCAATTGCCCTGAATCAATAGTGTGATTATTTTTTGAAGTGGATTTATGAGATGTAGACAGTGTTTCACAGTTCAGTTGGAAACCATTCTGCAGAAGTGCTGTGTAGAACAGTCTGCAGCCTCATTCTTTTTGTAAAGGATAGGGAAGTTGTGTCCCAGTTGTATCCTGACAGGATGGCAACTAAGAGAGGGGCTGGTTTTACCTGTTCAAAGGATGTTTTTCTGTGAGTTGCATTTTACTGAGGTAAAACTATCAAGTATAAATATGAGAAGACTGTTTTGCATTTATTTAAAATCTACAGCCTACTTCTGCCATAAACTCTGAGTATCGTCCATGTAAAATATTTTTTCTCTGATTTCCTCTGATAGAGGAAAGCAAATGTCACTCCAGTCTTCAAAAAGGGCAAGAAGAAGGACCTGGGAAACTATAGGCCAGTCAGCCTCACCTCTGTCCCTGGAAAGGTGATGCAGCAGCTCATCCTGGAGGTCGTCTCCAGGCATGTAGAGGACAAGAAGGTTACCAGAAACAGTCAGCATGGGTTCACCAAGGGAAGATCATGCTTGACCAACCTGATAGCCTTCTGTGATGGTGTGACTGGCTGGGTTGACGAAGGGAGAGCAGTGGATGTTGTCTTATCTTGACTTCAATAAGGCATTCGACACTATTTCCCATTGCATCCTCACAGGCGAGCTAAGGAAGTGTGGGTTGGATGAGTGGACAGTGAGGTGGACTGAGAACTGGCTCAACAACAGAACTCAGAGCAGAATCTGTATGGAGGCCTGTCACTAGTGGTGTTCCCCAGGGGTCTGTGCTGGGTCCAGTCCTGCTCAACATATTCATCAGTAACCAGGATGATGGGATAGAGCATAACCTCAGCAAGTTGGCTGACAATACCAAGCTGGGAGGAGTGGCTGATACACCAGAAGGCTGTGCTGCCATCCAGCGAGACCTGGACAGGCTGGAGAGCTGGACTGAGGGGAACCTCATGAAATTCAGCAAGAGCAAGTGCAAGGTCCTGCACCTGGGGAGGAACAACCCCATGCACCTGTACAGGCTGGGGGCTGAACTACTGGAAAGTGGCTCTGTTGAGAAGGAGCTGGGAGTGCTGGTGGACAACAAGCTGACCCTGAGCCAGCACTGTGCCCCTGTGGCCAAGAAGGCCAATGGTATCCTGGGATGCATTAAAAGGAGTGTGGCCAGCAGATCAAGAGACGTTATCCTCCCCCTCTACTCTGCCCTAGTGAGACCACATTTGGAGTGCTGTGTCCAGTTCTGGGCCCCCCGGTTTAAGAAGGATGTGGGACTGCTTGAGCAAGTCCAGCAAAGAACTACCAAGGTGATCAGGGGACTGGATCATCTCCCTTATGAGGAAAGGCTGAGAGACTCGGGTTTGTTTAGCCTGGAGAAGAGAAGACTGAGGGGGGATCTCATCAATGCCTATAAATATCTAAAGGGTGGATGTCAGCATGATGGGACTAGGCTCTTTTCAACAGTGCCCAGTGACACGACAAGGGGCAATGGGCACAAGTGGGAACACACGAAGTTCCACCTCAATATGAGAAAAAACGTCTTTCCTGTGAGGGTGCCAGAGCAGGGGCACAGGCTGCCCAGGGAGGCTGTGGAGTCTCCTTCCCTGGAGACATTCAACACCCACCTGGGCATGTTCCTGTGCCCCCTGCTCTGGGTGTGCCTGCTCAAGCAGGGGGGTTGGACAAGATGATCTCCAGAGGTCCCTTCCAACCCCTGCCATTCTGTGATTCTGTGATTTGGCTTTTGCAATTTTTTTTTTTAGGTAAGACACACTGTTCTTGGTCTGATTCTGTTGATGACACAGTAGTTTCCCTTATGTTGTACTGGTAGCACTGGTACTGCTTTCTGTTAGTCTTATCTGTCCATTGATGAGCTTGTCATCTTCTGCTGGCTTTTGTGTCGTTGTGGAGACACTGGGTTATCCCATGGCCCAAAAAGAGAATAGAATTGTTATCATGCTAGATACCCAGCTAGAAACCATCCTTTCTTCTCTTATTCCTCCCTGCAAGTGCAGAAGTGCAGCCTTGTTTTCTGGTTTAGTACTCTGGAAAGGGGGATACGTATTAGGTTTGTTGGGGCTTTGAATAGAAGAGGACACGATTGAAACACCCTGTTAGAAAGAGCAACAAAAAAAAGCACCCCTTCGGAATGGATATGTGTGAGAAATCTTTGGGGTTTTTTTCTGTCATTCATAAACTGAACTCTTGTTGGTGTCAACAAAATCTGAGACTGATTAAAATTTCTGTACATGAGGCCATCTTTAGCTTGAGCAATATAAGCTGCACCGTAAGTGCCAAATAGCAGGACACCTGCAGTCAGAAATTGGCTTTGCTGGCCCAGAAGGTCTCTTTTCTCATACACTCCCCTGAAATACTGTCCTGGTCCTCTGCATTTTTAAATTCTTGAAAACCTTTTGCAGTCAGCTAGCAGTGAATCAGTGTATTCGGTTCAGAGAGTTGAAAACTAGAGCTGAGGATTTAATAGCAGCTCTTCTAACTTTTGCCACTTTTTAAATTTTTCCCCTGTGAGAGGCATGTAAGCTCTGTCTCTCTTTACCATACCAGACATGAAGATGGTATCTATGCACTGCATTAGCAGAGTTCCCTAGAATTTTTACCGTGCTTTGAAGTAGATGAAAGGCATATGATGGGAAGTAACAATAGTATTTAGGTGTCACTACTCGTAACTAGTGGACATTTTTCCTTCCATCCAACACCTTTCCATTTGAGCAGTTTAAGAGTTTGACTCCTTTGTTATTGATCCTATGAACTTTCTGTCTCCTGAGTGTCAAATGTATCTTGCATTATTACATTGTTTTGGTGGTTGTGCGTTGAGATACATCAAGTTAACATGCAGGAGACCATTTTTTTCATGCTTAATAAAAACTGAAGTAAGGGCAGCAAAGAAAAGTCATTAGTCTATATTTCCCTTTCACAAGAAGATCAAATTCGAGTGCATTTATAGAATTGTGCAGCCTGCAGCTTTAACAAACAGAATTAGTTCCTCTGTTTCTCTGAAAGATTGAATAGGAGTCTAGTTGTGAAAAAAAAGAAGAAAGTGAAAGCAGTTTGTTATTTGATTTTTTTTTTAATTCAGTATTAGAAATTTATGTAGGTTTTTCTCTTGGCTTTCCAGAGTTGGTGTTTGAGTGTTTCAGGGCAAATTCTAGGGCTTAGCAATTTGTATGTTATTTTGAGGCACCTTTAAGTCTTACTGTTTAATAGTCATTATTTAAGGATCAAAAGATTGTCTACTTTGAAGAGTTTACTGTGCTCAGAAAGACAGGGAGTGCTGCAAATTGCTAGATAGATAAGAATAATACTTGGGCATGTATGTGTGGAGATAAGATGAGAGTTGCTGCCGTGCAGTCACAAAGTAAGCCAATAACGTGCTTGATGGAGTAATCAGTAAGGAATGAGATAGCACAAAATATTTAGGACTGATATCTTTTAATATTTGAGATGGATACCCTTCCCTTGCCCCCACCCCAGCTGTAAAAAATATTTCTGCAGCTTGTGCTAAACTGTAATACCCAGTTTCTGGTTGTGGTGCTCCCTGCTTTGCCGTGGCAGTCTACAGGCTACCTGGATGGCAATCTGCCCGTGCTTTTTGTTGTGGATAGGAGGGAAACATCCAGTTTGATTGCTTTTTTATTTCTGCATGCCTGAAGAAGCTTGAGTGTCCAGCATCCCTGCTGGAGAAGGGTAGAAGCAGTTCTCTCACTGCCCTGCAACTCGGGATATCTGCTGGAGCCAGAAGCTTGATCAAACAAAGAGAGCAATGAGGAGAGGCTATCTGTGTGTTGCCACGTCTGTTATCATGACACACATTGTGTTTAATAATATGACATTAAAAGCTTCAACTGGAGAGAGGTGGAGTGCCCCAAAACCTTTTGGTAATTCTTGTGGTGGTTATTTCAAAAAAGTGATGTGGATGCTGTGAGACTTTCAGGGAGTATTTTGTGTGGCAGCTTCCTCTCTTGCAGATGAGCATGGTTTGAATTGTTAACACTGGTGGTGTTAGGCTAATGGTAAATTGTTCCTCCTGCTTGTTTGGTTTTTTTTCATAGCTGCAATGGCTAGGTGTCTTGATGCATGTGGGGAAGTAAAATAAAATAAATGTCTTCCTCTCCGAAGTGCTTCTCCCGTTTTTGCACGAAGATCAGGGGTTTTTTGGAGTAATATTTGTTCTTTGGAAAGCATACATTTCTACATGGCCAGATGGGAGCAAGACCTCAAAAGCTTTTTTTCTCCTGTTGTTGAAATACAGAAAGGTTTAAGAGTCTCTGAATGGAAACACTAGTTCTAGAAAAGGAGACAATTTTGATTTACAGGTCTCCAGAGACAGAGAATCTATCAAACCTCAGAGAAAGGCATTAAAGTAAATGACTGTGTCTGACAAAGTAAGTCAATGACAGAGTCAAGGCTGGAATCCCTTAGGTCTGTCTACTGTTTTAATCTCCTGTCTATGTTTCCACCTTTCTGATCTATGAGAAAAGCTTACCTACATCTTTAACAGCTGTTCCACTGCTGAGCAACATTTCACAATCTTCTGAATAATCTTCCCTGTGAAGCGTGAACTCTTGTAGACAGAGAGAAGGAAGTATGAGCTGGTCGCTCAGGGAAGGGTTAACTTGGCATATTTACACAGCTGCAATGTATTAAGCTACTATAAAGCCCTTCTGTTAGGGGGTCAGAAAAATGTTATGCGTTGCAGGGAGAAGGAAGATAAATTAGGCAGTTTAAAGACATCTTGATAGCTCACCTAATTTGCCTCTTACTCACCTTTGCAGAAGCAGTCCCTGTATATGCAAATGCCTGCAGAGGAAGAGATGAAACAAATTTTTCAAGGCTCTTTCAGCTCATCAGCCTCAAAAGACAAATACCACTTTCTAACAACAACAAAAAAACCCCAAACCAAATAGTACAAATGGCAAAATGAAAGATATCCTAAAGCACCAAAGTGCATAATTTTTCTCTGCTCTCTGCCTCATAGTCTAGAGGAGAGATAACTTTATACCATCCATGGCAGGGTATGGGTACCTCAGGACACAGGCCACTTTTTTCTAAAAAGCTCTCTCACTGGGAGTATGGGAATTAAATATGCATAGATCAGTATCAATAGCATGAAAGATTATTTCTTAAAGTTTCATAAATATGTTGCAATTAGACATTTGTAAATGAAATCAGGGCACTTTGAGCAGATAAGTCTTATACCTTTGAATGTAAACCTGTTGTATTGGAGGCAGTAACCTAGAGCTGTAAATAGTACCACGTGGGCCATTGTCATTAGATAATCTTTACTCAACTGTATCGTCATTAAAATTTTTTCCTCTTAAGGCTGGAGCTTCACCTCCAGACCATTTTTGTTATGTTGAAGTAGTTCACCTCTTGCCTCTTCACAAGGTCACTTCTTATGGTTTTCTTATTTTAAAACCTAAATCAGAGGTAATAATGTAAAATCAGAAAAGTGGTGCCTTATCGGAGAACATACAAAGGATACAAAGGCAGAATTTCAGGAGGGTATTTTTGCCATTGTGCAGGTCAGTTTTAGCCCTTTGCTATATTAGAGAGGTTTTTTTCTGAAGTGCTGGATTAGCCCTGAGACCTCAGGTTTATGGTTCTCTTAAAGACCTGGGACACGCTGAGCATCTCCCTCGCTGTTTGGCAGAGCTGGACAGGGATCCTGTGCAGCTGCCCCAGGACATCCTCCTCAGCACCTCATTAGCAGACACAAATATATTGTAAAAACCACATTTGTGATGAATCTTGGTAATCGCTACTGCGTGGTGGTTCTAGTTTAGGCCACATGGAAATGTAAACCAAGGAAAATGTCATAACCCAGGAGCAGCATCCAGGTTTTCGGCAGGATTGTCAAATGTTTGTACAGCTGTTTTACATTCAGCTGTGCTAAATTTGAAATCTAGGGAAGATGTAAGCTACATGTTTAACTAAAAATAAAGTATATATTCAAGTGCAGTCAAATGTTGTTGACTGCTCATTTATGTAAATGGTATATGTAAATGGTACATTGCCAGAATGCAAAGTGTTGTTCATTTGCATCAGTGAAATTATTGATCCGGTAACGTGGTTCCAGGTATGGCAATTAGCATCGTAACACTGTGTATACTAACAGGTCACAGTATATCTGGGTAAGTAGATCCAGGGTATTACTCAAGTGAAAACTAATAACTTTCTAACGTTTGCCTGCTCAAGTGCTGACAAGCTCTGAAATCAACTTTTCTCATACCTCAAGTGTCACTAGACTCTGTAGTGAAACGTCTCCTCCTTTTTCCGATTCTGTTTGTACCATTCATATAATTTTTTGCCTGCAAATCAAATTTACAGTTGTGCGTGTATTTAAAAAAACAAATTAAGCAACCCAGCAATGAGGAGGTTATTGCGATCATTTTTTAATGTTACAAAGCCATTTTGCAAACATGCTGCTCTAACAACAGGAGCTCTTCAGATCATGTTAAGAACTCCATTAGAGGAAGAAGCAAAGAGCAAAGATTTGTGAGATTCAAGACCTGCAGGTTTGGTGAGATGTGTACATTTACTCTGTGTGACAGTGGATGCATTTGCATTAGTCATACAGAGCACCCCACACAGGCTGCAGTTTTCAGGTTGGAGTACACAATAACGTAGATGGATTTCTTTGTTTCATTAGAACTTAACATTTTTACTCATAGAAGATACATGTACGGTGCCTTTTCTCTGTCCTTATTTCTGGTGCTTCCAAATTTAGCCTAAACTATGTCAGATTATGTTGTTCCTGACTTTTCCTGTAGTCTGGCTTTGGTTTATCTTTCTTGAAAAGACAAAACGGAAGTACAGAGAGCTCTCTGCTCATAAGGGTTCATTACTGCCCCAAGGGGTTTGTATTAGGCCCAAACCTGCTGTTACAACATTTTCTGGATATATGCTGTTCCTATCAGTGTGGGGCTGAAGATTAAGGCGATCTTGCTTGTTGTTGTACACTTTGGCTGAGTTTGACTAGAGAAGACAATATGGTGAAGGGTGTTAAGGGTTTTCCGTGGTGAATGGAATAGAGAATGACATCTCTGTATTTTGCATCTTAAAATTCTGTGCTAAAGGCACCCAATCAATACTTGTGTGTAACATTTCCAAAGGAAATGCCTCCTCTGAAACTGTAGCAGATCATTCAGACCAGGCTGACAATCGGTGTATATGTATATGCTTGCATATGTGAAGAATGTTGGAAAAAGGGAAAATACTTTAAGGAAATACTTCATATTTAACTCCCAGTAAATTAAGTGTAATAAGGATGTATTTACTTTTGTTTGACCAACTGTAGCTGTACGCTTCTATGGGAGAACTTATCTTGGGCCGCATATCTCCGGGACAAAGGGCCCTACCCACCCTGGGGACAGTGATGCACAGACATCAATATGATGGATACAAAATGTCCGTTTATTTAACTGCGTCACACGCTTATATAGCTCTTGCGCTTCCTGTTCCTGCCACTCCTGTGGGGAGGAGTCTATCTTTCCGTCACATCCCGTGATCTTCCGGTCGCCGATCCCTGTCTATTCCCCTACAACCAACTGTCATAGAATCACAGAAAGAAAATGAGGCTTCTTCCTCTTTATAGCACAATCCTTGTCTGTGGATTATGTATAGGTATTTCTGATTTTTTTTACCAGTTAAGTTTAACATCTTGTCTTTGCTCTTTTTAAATATACTTAGATAAAGTCCTTAGAAAGAGATTCTTGTAGTATTGGTATATTCCCTTCCAAATATTTTTAATAGAAGTAAATTTCTCCCTTTAAACATGGCAGGTAGTTCTTTCTTTGATCTTCTCTTGGGTCTTGATTAGTTCTCCTTGTGTTTGATTCTGACCTACATGTAGTTTGTTTTTTACTAGAAAAAAACATTCTCACAGCTATCCTTTCAGAAATGAGGCAAAATAAATTTTCAGGCTTTATTTATGTTCTTTCTTTGGGGGGGGGGTGTTAGCAAACTGAAGGGTATATCTCTGTAGGCATAAGTTCAGCAAAAAGTCTGGTAGACTGGCATTACCAGTGCCACAATGTATATGAGTTAGAAATCTAGGAAAGATTATCCTTAGTTCAGATTGTATTGTCTTTGCCTTTGAGCACCACTTCTTATGTGAAAACCTCTCCTTCGCCAGTCTAAGACTGACTCATCTAAACGCATGTGTATTAAGGCAGGCAGGTGCATATGGACCAGTCTGGTTTAAACATACACTTTTGCAATGACGACTGTGCATTCTCTTTCTCTGATAAATGCTTGGTAGTAGTTCAGTCTTTGTCAGGCATTTGGTTCTTTATAGCAGGTGTCTTTGCAGTGCTGCCTTTGGGGAATGCTGCTGAGACAGGAATAGCTCTGGGTGTCAGTGCTTGCCTGTGCCAACTGCTTGATCAGATGTGGTCTGCTCTAATAATGTAAATCAGAAATAAGAACCCAAGCTCTCATGAGATTCACTGTGACCAATAGATGGAGAGTAGCGAGAGCCATCACACCTGCTTCTCCTATGCTATGTAGAAGCGATCAGTATCCTTAGTTACCAACTGGAGACCTGTTCTTTTAAAACTTACTTTGTAGCCTTTTTAAAGTCAGCGCAGATATAGATGTAACAGGAATTTTGGTTTTGCTTTTCTGTGTGTCATCAGCATTTGCAGTAGCAGAAAAAGAAAATTCTGACATAATTCAAGCAAATATTCAGATGCAGTACGTACTCTGTATTCAGCAGCACCTTTAAGTGTTCCCACATAGCCGGTGCACTCAGCTGTGTTGCTAACAATCTCTCTTAAGTCTGCATCTCCTTTACTTTCTGACATGTATGCAATATGGCAGCAGGAGCAGGAATTGGTTTGATACAATACTTGCTGTGCCCAAGTCAGCCTGGATTTCTTGGTGCTGCTGCTTCTGCTGCTCGATTTCAGAGTTGTTTTGTCTCATATCCAACTCCTTGTTGATTCTTTTCAGCTGTTCACAGATAAAGTGTAGCCTGTTGCGATAGTCTAGGCATACATATTGCCAGCTTACAGAGAACTCGACGTTCCCCTTTGCGTCCTGTTCCACCCCTGGAGCAGTAGCCTGCTTTAATCCATGGAACATCTGCCTTAGTCACCACTTCAAGCTAAAACCTTCTGGAGGATTCAAAATTAGATCAATCCTACATTCCTAGAGCACAGTTTCCATCAAAGAAAGAGGCTGAAACACTTTGATATGCTCTGGTCAGTCTCCCAGATGAGGACACTTCCTAGAAATAATGCACTTTTACAACCTGCCAAAATATTTGGAGGGCACGGCAAATGCTGCTTTCTAGCCAAAGCTGTGAAGTTCTTGCACAGCTGTGATTCTCATGTGGAAAAAACCCATATTGCCAACCGAAGCCTTTAGCTGACCTGAATAGCTTAGTGTTGGTATTCCAAGGGAAACAGAGGCAATAGCGGAAAATCTTGAATGTACAGATGCTAGCTTACTCTTCATTTTTGGATCAACTACACAGATACTGTTTGATAGCATTCTCAAAAATTGCATGCCACGCACCTCCTCAGATTTACTCCAGCCTTCTGGCTTGTTTCACCATCTGTGTGGATCGCTTTGCTCAGATTTTGTAAGCATGGGGATGTTAATAAAAGACACAGGCTTAGCTAGGGGTTGTTTAGGTTATTCACTACATTTTCAGATTTTGCTTAATTCTACTTTGTAATTTTACTATGGATTGAATCCTCCTATGTTGCCAGTTTAACTAATTTTCATGTGGCACAATATCAGATGTTTCACAGAACTGGAGGTAGATTTGATTTTCGTCATCCTTCTCCCTTCCTTTAGTGTGACTCTTACCTTCATCAGGTACTGACCCTGCTACTGCTTTTTGTTGGTAGGCAGTAAAAGATACTTTGCTATCTAATTTCAATTACCTTTCCAGAGTGCAACCTAGTTTATTCCAACTCTTGACTTCTACAGCATACCTTCCTTCCCTACTAGCTTTTTTCTGTTTTTGTTTGACCCTCTGTTTTAATATGTATTTTTTGTCCTGTAGGTACGCTTGGAGCCATGGCCTGAAAGTTCCCCCACATGTATGCAAAATGTTCCAGATAGTTTTGTACCGTTGTCTTCAAGAAATTCAAGTCCTCCTCCTTTTTCAAGACCTCTGCTAGTTGACTTCATTAAGTAGCCTTCCTAACTTTTCATAATGAAGCCAAATTAAAAAAAAATATACTAAATTTTTCAAGTAAATGTTAATAGAGCTGTTAGCTTGCGGTTCTTAAAAAAATAGTCCTTGCTCTCTCTATGTCCCTTTTTTTTTCCACCTAAAAGAGACTTGTATAAAACAAATGAAAAATTTAAACCCCTGGAAACTAGTTCTTCTTGCCCTGAAGGCTGCTAAAATTATCACAATTATTCAAGCTGCCTTAACTGTTGACAGAAGTTTTTGTTTGTTTTATATAGCTACCGTATTTCATTTAGAAACTACTAAAAATATAATTATCTTGGAGACCATCTGCTTGAAATGACAGTGCATACTGCAACTAAATTTCTAAACTTTTTGTCCTGCTTTGTTCATTATCTGTCCTAAAATTGGTTACATGACAAACTCAGTATTCAGTGTTAAGGGTTTCTTTTCTGAATTAATTTTCTACTTACATCCAATGTGCACACAACCATTTACAACAAGTATTCATACATCACTTATTTGCTAACTTTTCTTCTTGGAGGTCAGAGGGGAAAAGTAGACACAGCCTTGTGTTCGTGTGTAAATGCCATGTCAAGACTACAGGTTCACCAGAACCAGAACTTTTGATTATGGGACCCTTTCCTTTTGCCCCCTCATTGCCCTTTCTGGCCTGGATTCCAGGACAAGAGGAAGAAGAACCAGAGCTGGTTGTCAGGCTCCATGGTGTACTACTGTTCATAACAGACTGTTTGTTCTCTGTTCAAGTAGTACACGTATTATGAAGGAGGAGATTTCCTTTGGGAGAGTATTTGGTGGTAGAAGTTCCAACACTGTGAAGTATAGTTATTGGGTGTAAAACAACTTATTTCAAATATTCCCCCTTTTTGTCATACAAGCTGTTTTCTTCTGGTATTTTTGTATCCTTTCCAAAATACCAACACCTGCACTTGGCGTCTAGGATTGAAAATGAGAATAAATTAGAAGTGGAGCTAGGATAATAAATTTGTCCTCAGTAAGGTTAGTGGGTTGGGGGATTTTTATTATTTTTATTTTTATTTAAAACTATTTTCTGGAAGATTACTTTGGCTGGCTGAGAGCCCTGTGTATAGGAGGCAGGTCTAATGTGTTTGAAGAACCTGTTAACATGTCTTAACATGGTTAACTGTAAGAAAGCAAGTACAGGAGGAAGCTAACACGTCACATAACACTGTTTCTATCACCTCTGTCAATTTATGATTTGTTTATACGCTTGTACTACCCATTCTTAAACAGTTCTTATCCAAAGAATCACTTCCTTTTCACCTTTTAAAAAAGTCATAGTAAGCTGGTGTACGCGGAAAATGTGGTGTTCGCCATCTTCAGCTGCTGAAGTTTATAGCCTTCCCTGATACCTTTTACAATGTTGTCTGACTTTTCAAAATATAAATTCAGTTGTTAAGATCTTTCTGAACATATGCAAAAGGTTTCTTGTAGAAGCTTCCCAACGGTCTCCATCATCTCCAGATTCATTGGAATAGTCCATGTGTGATTTATTATTCCATCTTCATGGTTTCTTTGTATTAACCACTTAACATGGTATTTAATATGCGTGAGTTAATGTCTGTTTTGTCAGAAGAGAAACAGCTGATGAAATTCTGAGTATATGTTTTTTACAACTTCTATTTATATTCTGGATCTTCATAAAGACACAACTGTAATGCCAACTTTCAGTCTGGCAAACAACCCGTATGAGAAGAGAACAGAACAGACAATACCTCTGTTCTGTAGTAATTCATTGTTATTGTAAAACAAGTCTTGTTTCAATGGAACGTCTTGGACAACTGTTGTACTTAAAGTGTGATGCTCGATTTTACCTGAGACAGACTGGAGAGCTACTATAAGCATTGCTCAAACGTAGGTGAATTCTCCCAGTGACATATATATGCTTGGCCTCAGTGCAGCAGAATCACCATAATTTGGGAAGGAAACTAATGACCAGGAATATTTTTACAAATATTACGGCTGGACTCTGCAACAGCTCTTGTGGAGTTTTCTGGCAGTGAACTCCCAGGTGATCATGGTAACCGCAACAGAGAACCTACAACCTTTTTCACAAGTCACCACTTTCCCATAATTTCTATTACCTTGTACATGTAGCATTAGATGGAAGATGGTGAAAATATTTGCATGGCACAAAAAATCAGTTCTTAGGGGAAAAGCATGTGAGAATTAAGTATCTCATGCAGAGTGGCTGTGTATGTGCCTGGCTCTTGAGACAGAAAGTCCAAAGCCATTTTCGTGAATGGTCTTACACTAAACACAGGGGAAAAATTTACCTGAAGTGACAGATTGATTTTAATTTCAGTTCTGGAAGCTGCAGAATACCTGCTGAGGTTTGTTCAACACACTTGGATTCAGTTGCTTCATTTGATGTTAATGGTGTTTCATGCTTTGTTGGCTTAAAGAAAAGTGCAAAGACCGAGTCCTTGTATTTGTCTGCTTTAAATTGGGTAGTTTGAATGAAGATTTAAAAGTAATCCGATGTATAAATATGTATTGTATAATTGTAAAAATACAGATTCACAGAAGGGCTAAGGTTGGAAGGGACCTCTGGAGGTCATCTAGTCCAACACCCTGCTCAAGGAGGGCCAGATCTCTATACTAGTTTTACATTGAGCATGGACCATATCTGGGAAAAACAAACCAAAAGACAAAATAGGTCATTGTTTTCTGTATAAGATAGCGATTTATATCAAATAAAGATAGCAGTAAGTAAAAAGGACTTCCTGACAAATTGTCTTTTCAAAGCAAACCATTTGTGGTTCTGGTTCTAGCCTACATATTTTAATTTTAATAGAGAACATATAATTGTATGAGCATGTATCTTCTTTTCTTATATTAAGATTTCAAAGAGCCCTTTTTATTTAGGAAACTTTAGCAGTTAGAGGCCTAATTCCATAAAGTTATTTACTCTAATTATACTTTATATAACCTTTTTTTTTTTTTTGCACCTAAGTAGAGTTTAAAGTGAAAAATAGCTTCATATTTGATTTAATGTTTGCTTTCAAAATAATGGGAAAATCAAGATTTTACTTAAACATGTTTGTCTTCTTTGTTGGCCCAACTGTTGCCATACTTATCCACTAATAGCAGAGTTTTTGGCTAATCTTTCTTGTTTGTTTTTGCACAGAGAGTTCGGATGGCGAGATCCAGAGCTTCCAGAAGTTATACAAATGTTACAGCATCAGTTTCCCTCAGTACAGTCCAATGCTGCAGCCTACTTACAACACCTCTGTTTCGGAGACAATAAAATAAAAGCAGAGGTAAGATTTATAAACCCTTTTTTTCAACAGTGATGCTGTCTGCCATTTATCATCACCAATTATTTATATGTGCTTTAAAAAGAGTTACAAAAGGAATCACATATAAATGTCTGGACCCATTTTACTCAAGCTTTCACTTAAGTCATTTGTTACCATTATAGAAAGTAAAAAATGCATAAAATATTAGTGTCACTTTTTGTTTGGTTTTGAATATTTTGATTGATTGCATAACATTCAGACACTGTATCAGTAGTATCTCAGTAAACAGCTAATGGTATAGTCTTGATTCCACAGAAGCATATGGACATTTCCTTAGGATTTTCAGAGAGAGATATGTTTGGACAATAAATACAAACAGGGACGATGAAAATTAAGCAAAAGGATTCTGAATCAAAACCTGCTTTAATGTGTAATTGTGTGAATAGAATTTAACTTCTCTGGGTTTGCAGTTTCAAATGTGATCATTGGTCTATGATCTTGAAATTCAGTGCAGATTGTATCTAAAATGTAACTCGAACAGCAGTATAGACTTTGTTCTGTACCTGTGGCTGATCAGTACTTCTTGCTTGCTTGTTCCCTGTTGTTAATGGAACCAGTTCAGCTTTTGGCACAAGTTAAAACAGAAGGAAGGCAGCTCTGAAGGATCTGACAAACACACAGGAGTCAATTAAAATTGAATGAGTGAAGCTGTTACCAGCCCCAGCTGCCTCCCCTGGCCCTCTCAGAGATACTGCTTATCAGGGACATGTGGTGTGCACATAAATCTGTGCCTGTACTGGCATCCTTTAGCCTGGTGTGTAAAGGTAAACTGAGATCAGGATCTGCTATTGCTTATTTGTCAGAACTGTGCAGTGATGCTGGCTTGCTAGTGCTTCATTTTCCTCACCCTCAGCACGTATCACTCCGTGGGTCTATCCGGCTCTAGCGGCTTTCCCGCTGGCACTGGCAGAACTGCGCTGGTTGTGTACATCACCTCAAACATCTTAGAAATAATAGTAAAAAAAAATTAAATTAATGTTAAAATGAACAATGTTTGTGCACTGGAAAAGAGAACTCTGTTACATGTATTGCTGAAAATCTTAACTGTACACTCTCTCCATACTCTTTTCTCATCCTGGTTCACAAATTAGTTTTTCAATAAAAGAGCTGATTAATCTCTGAGAAAGGCAGTTAAATGATTAGAGCCATTTGTTCATTGTACAATCTGTGCTTCCTCCTGTTAGCCATAGATTGAGAGCCCTTAGGTAGCTATCACATTTGAGAGATGATGGTTTGATTTTCACTGCTAACCATTTAAGGGAAAAGAAGACTGATTGTTGTTGATCTAACCCATCTCACTAGGACATCAGCCTTTGTGAAGGTGAAGGTAAGTATATAAAACAGTAGAGCACTAGGCAGTTCTCCGAGCTTCTTCTCTGGAAAAGGATAACAGTAAAAACGAAGATTTCCCCCCCTTCATTTGTTGTTTTTCAGGGCTTTGATGTATTCCTCACTCCATAATACATAAACTGTTTTTTGAAACAAGCCAAAATACATTTTTTTAAATAGTCCACTTGAGAATATGCTTTCAGACTTCTGGTACAGTGGATTTTTCTAAGAAGACAAAAAATGAGATATATTGTCTACTTTGCTAATGCTTTGTGAAGCTTTTTAGACTAAAGCATCCCATGCTAGCAAACTATTTTATCTCTGTCTGTATCTTTCTATCTACCAGCCTATAGTATTTAATGATAAGTCCTATTTTATTTAGACCATGATTCAGCAGAGCACTTAAACAGTTTCTCTGTTTATTGGAATCAGGATCTACCCAAAGCGATCGAGAGTGTCCTTAGGGTCTGCTTGAGCTCTCCACTGAATAAGAATTTCTTGAAGATCCTTTTGTGTGAGGAGTTCAAAATCCTGTCGATAAGGGAATATCACAGCAGATATCCAGTTTCTTGCTAGGCTTATGCCCACCAGAAGAGTTTGAGTGGTGCTGTTGAACCTACCTGGGACAACTCATGTGCTAACCATTAAGGATGTGTCTGAATTATGGCTTGAACTAAGACCTAAATAATAGGAGCTGATATCAAAATTGACTCTTCTGCAAAGTGTGTTGCAGTTGTGTGTTTTGGTCAGTTCTCTTCTGTCCGAGAACAACTACATTTAATACCCAATTCCTTCTTCATGGAAAGCAGGGTGCCAGTTCTGCCGCACGCGGTCACAGGGAAACGCACCAGCTCGAACACAAGCTGCAGGGAAAAGAAGCACCAGGACACATCCTGATTTTTATTTTCCTTGCAACCTCTTGTCAAATTAGTAATTGACAGGTGTAAGTTTGAGATTACAAAGCTGAAAAATTACAAGTCTTTTGAAGCACAGAAAACTCTGCTTTTTTACCATGGCAAATGACTTGGACTGAAGAAAGAAAGCTGTCTTGGTGGTCTTTCAAACCCTGGAGAAAGGAAGAACATAGGCATGTGTAAGTTAGGAAAACTGGTATTTCATATGCCTGACGGGCACTGAGGGAAAAGCAAATTTAATTCACTAAATAATTTGTTAAGTGTTAATGTGTAACATGGGCTTGAACATACACATGCACAGAGAATGAATAACATGCAACAGTTTAGTTTATTTACTGGTTGCATTGAATTTGAAATGTAATGCAGTTGTTAAAGGTTCAACTCTGGAGTTACCTGACAGAAAAAAACCCCAACATTCATTTCATTTTATCACTGATGAGCATCAAATTATCACACTGCATTTAATGGCTATTTTATCCAGGGTTTCTGGAAATAACTGTCCTGAAAGGCCTTTTTTGATTCTTTTAAGCATGATTTATACTGTTGCCTGCCAAAAAGGTGATTAATGATGTGTCCTCTGAACCTGTCCATCTTGTCAATCTTCCAGTTTTGTTTTTGTATACTGGTGAATTTGTCCTACTCTCACAAGAGTTAAGTGGGATTTGTATAAAATTTCTCCTCGTGTACTTGGTAGGACGAAGGCCTTTATATTCCTTTTGAGTAGAACAGTGTCAACTAAAATTTAAACAGAAATAGAAAATAGCAGCTATGACTATATGCATCTCTGAGATTCCTAACACCTTTTATGGATTTACCATTATGTTTTTCTATTCTAAAATACTTGAAATTCTGTGGCTGAAGTGTGGAATACTACCCCTTGCTTCCTCTGTCCCCCTCAAGAAAAGGAAGCGGAAATACTCTATAAAGACAACTATGAAAAAGAAATTCAGTCAAAAATGTTTAAGTATGGCTAGGGAAATGAGACATCTTTTTCCCTTCATGGCCGTGTTCTTTATGGTAGGTGTTATTTCTAAAACACATGTTGATCACAGGCATACTTCTGAATTTGAGGACATCACTCTAAACGTACCTTTACTGCTACGTAAGTGTAAACACCCCGCTCAGTCCGTGATGTAGCAATTCTCTCAGACCAGTGAGGTCTGCAAATGCCCTTCTCTAACTTAAAGGACTTTCAGACAAAGCTGGTAACTGTTTATGTGAAGATGCCCCAGGCTGGCAACTAAGGCATCAGAAGTCATTTACTTTTTCACAAAAAAAACTTCTAGAGTGAATTAGGTTTATATTTTTGGTAGAATTTTTCTTCTTCCCCTTCAGCCCGGAACACACCAGTACGGTAATAGGTAAATGCAATAAACGCTGACTGTTGATCAAGATGGTGTTGTTATTTCTTACACATGCTGCCACTTCTATGCTGCTCAAAACCATTCAGTGCTAGTCTTTATTTAAAAGTATGATTGTAACTGCTGCTCTTACCTGAAAGTTTTCCACAAGTGCTACTCCTGAGTCTCCTTAAGTATTGCTGACTGCAATGCAGGCACTACATCTGCTGTCAGTAGCACTTTTCATTCTCTACCTTTATTCCCTGTGCTTGGTGCGTAGGTGGTGCAGGAGACATTAGAATGGAGTTGAAGAAATTTAATTATTTTTGCTAATGTCTGATAGTTGGATTTTTCATCTCCTGTTGAGCAGTGACCAGTCCTCGCTGACACTCTCACATACATGAAAGGGGACATAGTGAGGCACAAGGCTAAAGGTTGTAAAAATACTAGGCAGTCCATTACAGTGAGGCATGATAATTCCAAAATTCAAAATCTCAATACTTTAGCAATTCATTATATAAATTATTCTTTCACTGATGACAGTGAAGAATGCAACTAAAAGGCAAAAGAAGAAGAGGGAAGAAGTTTTGATCAGATGTTTGAAGGCAAATGAAAAGTCAATCGGGCAGAAGAGCACAAGAAGGCTCTTTCAGATGGCATTTTTCTCCTTAGGAGAGGGCTCTTACACCAACAATGGTGAGATTGTGAGCAGAGCCAGGGTAGCTGGTCCTGGATGCCAAGAAGGAACAGGCAGGGGATATAGGAAAAGAGAAGTGTTTTAAAATAGTCAGTAGAGAACATTTCTTTAAAAGAGCACATTCTATTAAACACAGGATTCATTCTTCCACAGCTATTTTTCTTCCTATAATGACAGCTTACTCCTTTGCATGAGGTCACCATAAAAAAGGATTGAATTGTGCAGTTTCACACGCCAGCACCATTTTGTTCTCATGGAAAATGGCAGCCTGCCATCAGCTGCAAAGGTGTAACAGGTCACTCGGGGTTTTTGGCACCAATGACTCCTTTCTGCAAGCTAGGAAATTAATTTTTGCCGTCAAAGCTACAGCACATGAGGTTCTCATCTCAGGAAAATCATGCAAAGATGACAAATGAAAGAACAGTTAACGCCTGAAGCCTCCTGTTGCATCCTTAGTAAACCTCGCTAGATCAGACAGTTTTCTCTTTATCTTGGAGAGCATTCCCATGTACTCACTTCACACAGTCTTAGAAGAAAAGTATCAGTCCGGGCATTATTGCACGGTGTTCTAAAAAAATGAGTGATTGCACGCTGAAAACAGTTTTTTTCAAAACTTGCTCAAAACCATCTTCTGTGAGTTCTTCAGAATGTGCCCAAAACCCTTCCAACACGATACCACCACTCTTTCCACGTCAAGCAGCATCATAGACTATACTAACCTCTTGTCTATCTTCATATTTTTTATATTTATGTTGCTCTTTATTATTATTAGTGAGGGCTTGTTGAATATACATCTTTCTTTCCTGTCCTCTATTCTGTTAAATGTGTGATAGTCCATCTGGTTGAAATGGAATACGAACATGAATGGTATAAGAAAAAATATCTCATCATATAATATAAGTTATTGTCGTCATCTTCCATTTTTTTCTCTCCTGTATCTCTTTTACATCTATAAGCCACATGACTGCAGTGTTGCAGTAGCTTTGATGTCATCCACAGTACTGCTAGATCCGTGATGGTCAAGGTAACATAAATGCCTGTTTCTAGCATGGCTTTGTCCCAAGGAATACTTACTTACACTTAGTATGGGGTGTTGGACAGACAGTCCATGATGTTGCTTTTAGACCTGCTGGCTAACGCTGACAGAATTCCTCACTCCATAACATTTGAAGGATCCGGGAGGGGGGCTGGAGGTGCTCTCATCATCCTTGACAGATATTTTGATTTTGTTTCTACAGTGTTCTGCAAGATTCCCCTCTGTTTCCATAACGGGTCCCAGAGAAAACAGAATATCTTTCATTTCCTATGTGTTTGAGAAAGAATTATAGTTTTGCATGTGCCTTCCCGCAGCCTTCCTCTTCTCTCTTTCTTTTTCCTCTAAAATCTCTTCAGTTCAAGGCTGGGATTTGGCTTGTCTGGTGATGGTAGTGTCAACGCTCCATTAAAAACATTATGTAAACTCTTTTAATCTCTGCATGCAAGATGATATAGACATGGTATTTAATTTAAATGAAAGAAGTATCTCATAGGTGCTACTGAAAAGTAATGTAAAAATTGCAGAGAGGCTCTAAAACATTTGTTGCGAGTGCATTTTAGTGCAGACAATAATTGCATACTTTTGGAGAAACTATACTTCCCTGCTCAGTTATAAACATTGTATTAGTACTTTGATAACCATAATTTTCATACGTTAAACATCTGTATGGGTAAAATCTCACAGTTTGAGAAATATTTCCCTAAATGGCTTCACAAGGAATTTACTATTTTAATGATGGTTGTTTGTATGAAGGGATACTTGCCTGCACCTGATACCCAAAATGTGCACTGATACGTTCATTCTTTTGCTTACCTATGTTTAAATTACTGCATGCAGGACAGTTTGGGTCTATCTGCCCATCACCGTGGGCAGTCGTGTTCACCTGTGCAAGTAAATGTCAGTCCCTTTCAAATACACTTTTTGTGTAGTTTTTACTTGTAGAAATTACTCTAATGCAGTAAAGCAGCACCCAGTGATGGCAGCTGGTTCAGGAGGTGCAAAGTTGCCCAAAGGAGACTGCGGCGGTTCACACTCCATGGGGCTGGACACACGATACTGGATCCTCATGGGTGACAGGCTCTCATATGATGTCCTATATCACTGCTTTCTCCCATCCCTCAGTTTGAGAGGGAAAGGTGCAAGGCTGTATCCCAGTGGTCTTTCTGTCTCAATTTGCTTGCCACCGTGCATCTTGTGGCATTCTTGCAGTCACATTAATTTGTGGTGGGATATAGGGCTGAAGACACCTTTTCCCCTATCCTATTGGAAGATTCATAAAACACAAACCTGGAACAGATGACAGATGAATCCTCTGATTTGTTAGATTTATAGAAACAAAGCCCTTTTTTCCCCACGATCAAGATCTCATCACTCTGATATACTACGGCTTGTCTCACCTTCTTTCCGTAGGAGAAGATTTTGTGAAAGCAACCTTTGTTTTCTGCTGTTGCTGCTTTTTTTTCAATCAGTGCCATTTGATCCTATCTTCAGATCTATGTAACCTCTTGTAATCTCTCTGCTCCCTTCTATTTTATTTATTCCAGCAGTCGGTGGCTTGAAATGTATTTCTGTGTTAAGGCAGGCAGATGTAAATGGTCTGTTTCTCCTGAGTATAACAATGATTTCTGCACTTCAAGCTCTTCTCTATTGATAGGTGTTCAAGAGGATATATCTGATAGCATTTCAGTAACTGCAGCGCCAGTTTGAAGTGACTAATAGGTCTGCTTTGGATGTCCCTTTATGCTGTCTCCATGATACCCTCTCTCCTCTTCTAGTTTGAATTGTGTGAAGCAGAGAAGCACTAGCTCATGGCCTGTAATACAACCCTGTGACCGAACATTTTCCCTCTTTAATATTAACTAAAAGAGATGAGGCAGAAAGGGCTGCATTAGTGTGAACACAATAATATACGTTAACACTGTTGTTAAGACCACTCACACTAACAGTGGTCTTAAAACATTATTATTTAGGGTAATGATAATAAAAACCACACTTCCACTAATCTCTCCTAATCTAGAGTCCAGTGCTGAGCTATTAAATAATATTTATCAGAATATATCAATCTCGTTTTTCTTGCTAATCAATTGTCTTTACTTTGCTAACAAATTCCAGTAACATGGTTTACTATAAAATGGTAGGCCTTTTGACTTCACTTTAGGTGTTTCCACTTCTTTTTAAAAAAAAGCATAAAAGCCCACATTCTATCAGGGAATTAAATCTTAGACTGATCATCTTGCTTTCAAAAGCATCTCTGAGTGCATCTCTCCATTGTTTCACTAATTTATGCACTATCATTTTATGACATTTATCCCTTCTGACGATAGAGTGCATGTCTTTGTTTTGTGCACAGTCTTTACATTTATTAAGACTGAGTATTAATGAATGGCACTGAGTGCTGCTGTGTCCCCACAATCTGTGCTTTCTGTAGCACAGAAGGAGTAAGGAGTGGCATTTTACACTCTGGGATCCCTCTGCAGTCATTTAACCATGGTAATTCTTGATTTCAATGTCAGGATACTTTGCCTGAATTATAATAATGATTTACTATGCACCTGGCATATATTTCACTTGATGTAAGATTAGGGAGATATTACAGTTGTTAAATAAATTAATTAATGGCAAGTCCCACCAGAGTAACATTTGGTTAAAAGAGGAAATTGAAGAGTTAGGATGTTAACTGAAGACTGCACAGCAAAGTAGTGGCAGACTGGGAGGGCCAGTTCATGTCTTTTACTCCTCTGCTCTGCTAAGGATCTTGATTGATGCTTTGGCTTTATTGCATTCACATTTCTAAATTATTCTTTTGAAAAACAGCCTCAACTGGGAGTACAGTATGAGTCCTGTAAAGTGACATAGTTTTAAAAGTGAATAAACAAGAGTATATTATTTTATAAACATAACGGAACATCTAGTAGTTGTTTTTTTTCTGAATTAGTGCTTTGCCTGCTGCCTTCCTGTTGTTTCAGTCATTTTGTAACATTACATCATTCTCCCTCATCTCGCAAAGAGACTGAATCAAATGAATTTACAAAATGACCGCAAACATAATTATTGTGCAAAATAGCATGCTTAATATTGAGAATGTGTGTCAGTATTTTTACCCCACATGCCGCTTTACACTGTTTTCATGTTCCCTTCACCTGCCACAACCCAGTTGTTCCCTCTCCAGGGAATAGCCAAACGGACAAAATTTTGCCCACTTTTCCCTGAAGTTCCTCTTTAAGATACATTTTTCTGTGATAGTAAGAAATAGTCAGCAATGATTATTTCAAGCCAAAGCAAAGCAAAATAATTTTTTTTAATTATTAATGACTGTCCATGTTTTATATGGATGACTGCAGCTTGGCTGTTGTTGTCTGGACTATCCTGTTTATGCACTACGCTGCAAACTGTTAGCAGTTTGCTAACAGATGCAAACATCTTAGCAATACAGAGTCTGACCTCTGTTTTGCTGATATTTAGGGGCCTGGCACTGGTTGTCTTGTGAGCTCAAGGGAGTGAGTGAGGTCTTGAACAAAAACTGTCTAGATCCCCTTTTATCTGGGTTTAGCGCTCACTCCTACAGTGTATGCCTCGCAGGAGACGAGAACACTGGCTAAAGGTTTCTGTCTTTTTCAGCTCTGGGCAGCCAGAGTTTGCCTCTGAATGAGTAAACCACACAGAAGATAATATTAGGCAATAAATTCAAATAGTCAGAAAATTCAGATGTGAACATCTGGTGATAATGCTTTTCACGCAGCTAGGAGGAGACAAAAAAAAAATAATCAGTCCTATGTACGCAAGACGAATGCAGCAGGTGCAGTAAGAACATTGCACTGTGTCATGAATCTCTCCACTGGTCTGAGGAAAAAATGTCCCGGTTGTATTAAAACATTTGTAAAAGCTGTATCTTTTGTATTTGAAACTATTAGGCAGTAAGGAAGGAAAGGCAATACACACTAAAAGACACTGTCATTTGACATAGGTAATGTGATGTTCCCATTTTATGAACGGGCAATAAGTATATTTGCAACCTTTTCAAGCACTATAATATTCTAGTATATATGCTATGGATTTCTTTCTATTCATAACTCTTCTGCCAATTGCTTCTCTGATTTATTAGGCTGATGTGTGAATGCAGAGGATTACTTTCTTCTTGTAGAGCATACTTTTTTATTACTGTTGTCACCATCCAGCAAGCCAGAGTAAGGCTTTGCACACTATATATAGAAATAAAATAACTAGATTGATATCAGTGTCTGTAATTTGATTCTTTCTCAACATATCTGTACTAAAAACGTTGGCAGCAGAATGATTTCAGTAAGGTGAATTGTAGTTCTGACAAAATGGCCATGCCAATGAAACATCTAAGGTAAAGACCATCAGCCAATCTCCAAAATGTGTTTAAAAATACAGAGAGATGGCTGTTACTAAGCTACCGAGAGTGGTTGCAGCAGAAGGCACAGGTTTGCAGAGGCATAAGGACACCTAAGGCTCTAAAATTAAAATGCCTACCTATCTATCCAGCCACTGCAGAAAACTATTTGAAGTTGCTTGAACAAGAGCATCCTTAATGAAATCTCAGACTCAATTTATAGCACGCTGCTGAAGTCAATGCTGCTCTTACATGGTTTACACTGGTATAACTCAGGGTACGAGTCATACCACGTAAGGAATAAAAGAAAAAACAAGACAATTAAAATCAAGATATTAAAAATTATCCATTTTAAAATTCTGAAGTTTTGTACATTTTGTACTGGTCATGGGCCAGATTCCCTCCTTCTCCTCATCCTGGAAAACTACTGCTTACTGACAAATGGCTGACATTTCTAAGGTTGGTATCTTGTAGAGACCTTCATTAGGGCAGATAGAGAAAGGTATTACATCTCTGAGATATGGCTTGAAAAGTTATTTGGAACATAATACCAGGGTTTTTTTAGCTTTGCAAAGAGAATTTATTTGTTCCTGCATACTCATCTGTATAAAAAAATAGGGACTGTAATGTCTACTATAAGGATCATTTAACACATATAAAGAAAATAGTTAATGCAAAATGATAAATAACACAATAGGTCCAAATCAGCCCCTTATATTTGAGCTGTTGCTGCTACTGCAGTTGCTGAAGAGCAGGTGGGAATGCTGCCCACCAGTGTCAGCAGCACTGCTGGGTCTGGCTGTTTGCTTCACTAGACATATTGCAGGCATATGGTTAACCAAGCAAGGCCCTAAAGAAAGGGACACACTCCTTACTCCACATACAAAACTATTACAGGGGTTTGAGTGAGGGTTTTTTTTTTTTAAAAAACTACTTTGCTATTCCTATGTCCAGGAATAACTGAAAAATTGCTGCAACTTACAAGCTTTATAGAGTAGTAAGCAGAGGTGGCACTATTTTTGATGGTTATTTTGCTTCTTCCTCGTTTCTGTATGCTTTGTCTGTATACTGGTGATTGAAAAAGAGAGGTCTTGACAGCTTTTGGACAGCATCATCTCAAGCTTATTGGCAGTTCAACAAGCAAATAGAAGGCTAAGTGTCAGGAAAGCAATAGAGACCGAAACAGGGAACATTGCTGGGGCCTTCTGCAAGTCTGTGTTATGTGTGTCCTGGACACGGTGTGAAGTTATGGTCCTCCCCTATTTGAAAGAGTACAGGAGATTTAGAAAAAAGTCAGAAGGAAGTTGTGGATTTAGAAGGCTAGGCAAAGCTAGGCAAAGGGGGAAAAAATAATAATATTCAAACCAATGCAAGTGTATATATGTGTGCGTATACACACACACTTATAATACATACTTCTATATATATATATAATTTTGCATATTGAACTGTAGGTATTACAAATCACATTAGATATGAAGCCGGTTTACTTGTGCTGACTTTTACTCCACTTAAAATACTCATGTAAATGGGGAGACAGAGGAAAGATTCTGCAGTGCAGCTTTGCACTGGAACTTAAACTACAGGTCGTAGTCGTGGCTGTGCCACAGCCTGCCTTTCTGACCTTAGGCAAAT
The DNA here is from genome assembly GCF_949628215.1 of Phalacrocorax aristotelis. NCBI lineage: Eukaryota > Metazoa > Chordata > Aves > Suliformes > Phalacrocoracidae > Phalacrocorax > Phalacrocorax aristotelis. The sequence continues at coordinate 88,486,924 of NC_134277.1, forward strand.
AATTTAATTTTATGTGCCTGAGTTTCTATTAGTAAAACTTGCTACAGTAGAGGGATGTTGTGAGAATGCATTCATTAGCTTTTGAGGCAGTAACTGGCCCCCGGAATACTTCAGCTCTAAGACGGAAAATTCTCATGCGACTGAGAGAGTCTTTGGAGGCTAGTACATCAATTAGAAGGAGAGAATACCTCGTTTAAGTCGCAGTAGAGAGTGTCATGGGAGCAGAGGTCATTGGGGCCATATGGTGCTTGATCTAATAAACTGTAAATATATTTTTAATCTAAGAAATGGAATGTTGTTTATTCTGTGAGACAAACTACCTGAGATAGCTACAGCAAGCATCAAAAAAGGATCATTTTGAGTTTCCAGTTAGAGCTGAAACATCAGATAGAGTTGTGTTGTTGTTGGGCTTAAACGACTGAAGAAGAGTTTTCTGTGGTCTTATCGGTGACCGTCTTGTTCCAAGATGGTATTTGTGTTCATATTGACTAAATCTAACTTAACAATATGCTTAACCTGAATATAGTTCACTACAGCTTCAGAAATTTTCATCTAATGCTAAGGTGCTGTCCTCTGTTACTGTTAGAATATTTGATGAACTGTCCTACTGCATTTGTCTAAAAACCTACTTTTTCTGTACATAAAGAAGTTGTTGAATATTCTCTATCTTTTTAACTTCACTAGGAATCTGGTTAAGGGAATACCAAGTGTTCTTAGGTAAAATATATACTTCTTTTTTTTATTTTCCCCAAGTAATAAATATGATCCTTCATTCTGAAATAGATGCTTAATTCTTTTGAAATACCAGAAAGTAAATGATCTGAAACGTTGGTGTTAATCATCATTTTTCATTTAACGTCAGACAGTACTAGATCAGTGCTTGAGTAATGCCACGTCTTCTGCATCCTGAATTAATACTACCCTTGTATTATCTATAAAGGGCACACTGCTGGACCTTCTTTAGTATTGTACTTTTTTTGGCTGTTTCGAAAACCAAAGACCTCAAATTAAAAGCAAGTATTTACAATACTTTCTCAGGGCCTCAGATTGTGTGTGTTTTTCCTAATTTGTGTGTGTTCCTCAGTGCTAGTTTATATTCCCAGTGATTCAGAAGCTGAGAAGCTTGGTTAATGCAGGTCGATGCCAATCTTTTCATTTTAGGAGATACTGTTTTTTACAGTGGGATTGAAAATCGCTTTTTTCATACCTTTACAGTCAGTCAAGCACTTTAGGTCAGCTCTACACCTGCAGTTGGGAGTGTTATTTGGATGATCCCGTTTTGATATTTAGTTTTAGAATAGGATGCTTGTGTCAGCCTACAAATGTAAAGTTTTTTAAGAGTATTAGGGTAAAGTGCTTTACTGTTACAGGTAACTTACACCTAGCCAGAGATTTTTTTAGTAAAAAATAATATCATGCTAAAACCTTGATTTATAATAGGCATAGCCTTCCTACCAAGCATGAAAACCAAAATGTATCACAGTGCAGAATACATTAAGGCTTACTGACTGAGAAAGCAGCACATTTATTCATACCTTTTCAGGACACTTTTAGAACGTGATTTTGAGTCTCCTCCTGTTCAGAACATGTTATGAATCTCTGTTAACCCCACACATAGATCCCAAGATCTAAAGAGGTCACTTAAGAGACACAGGGAAAAACAAATGTACACTCTGTAGAATATCCACTCCCAGAAGAAGAGCTTCTGAGTACTGACCCCGTGCTGTGCACCCTCATGTGTTGCACATCCATTCCTTCAAACACCTACCTGATTTCTACAGACGCGGAAAAAAGATCCTCTTCCTTCAGCACAAGCTAAAGATCCCCTTCCTTCTCCACATGCTGCAGTTTAGCACACAGAGCACAATTCTAATTTAACTTAAAGCAGAATATTGTATACTTACCAGTGGTTGAATTTATTTAAATTATGTCTATTCACAGCTTTATGTTGCCTTTGTGTCTGACTAACAAGTCCTAATGACAAAACCATTCTTAAATGGGACCTAGATCCAAAACCTGATTTAGATTCCCTAAACAAATTAGACTTCAGTGCTAATGGAGCAATTTGCATAACATTCCACTCTATTTTAAGCTAAAATTGCTCAGCACTTTTTTAAACTTGTAGCAAATTACTTTGCTAATGAGACTAAATTACCCTATGATGTTACAGGTAAATTTGTCTGTAATAAATCTCACATGTGTTTGCAATGTACGAATTTTGTATTGTCTACCTGCTGTTCCATAGGCACGTCAGAAGAGGAATTAAAGTTTGAACTAGTACATTTATCTTCTGAGACATATTGTACTTAAAACTATTCCTATGTCCTGTTTTGATGGAGATTTGTTTTCTTCCCTTCACATACACTTTCAGTTTTAGGAATCAGCCCTCTGAAACTAGCTAGCAGTGAGGCTGCCCATCTTTCGAACTCACCTCCAAAACACAGTGGTTTCTCTCCTCTTAGATGAAAGTCATTTTAGTAACGTAAACAAGGCAAAGGTAAGTAACAGAGAGGTCTCATGGAGAGGATTTGGAATTGCAGTTAAGAAAATCTACAAATTAAATAATTTCATGGATACTGCGTATAACTGTGTGTCAGTGCGGTCAAGCTGCTCTGTGGGCAGCGGCCTCTTGGACTTTCCTGGAGTGCCCTGGTCTGCGTGGGTGCACCGGTCTGCTCAGGGCGTGAGCCTGAGAGGAGGAGGGTGGCCGTAGTCAAAGGCTGTCTCGGTGTCTCAGGCCACGCTGCCTGCCACTGTTTAAATATGCTTTTGACGTTTGGTTCTGCTCACTTGTAGCTTCTCCTTCCCGCACCCCTGGAACAGAATTGCTCGGAATCCTCTTGTGTGTGAAATAATAAGCACTTATTCTGCTAGTTAGAGAAAGGGAATCTGAGAACATTAAAACCAGTTATTACTAAAAATTTCCAGAAATGGACTTAATTGAATTGTACTTTTAATTTGAGGTTTATTGGCTATATACCATCACCTGTGCTAGCAGTCAGTTATTTTTTAGTTCTGTTCCATATGTAATATAGTGGCACTAAAATAATTCCATGTGTTTAAACACTTGTATTTTGATATATCAAAACATGCTTTCTGAATAATGGAAATGTCACAGAATAAGTGGTGGATGATGCAGTGTGTTATGTCAATTAAGCTGGCAATTAATATCTACGATGTCTAAAAAAAGCTTGATTGTTGTTAGATTTCCTTCTCCTTCTTTGCATGAAGAGTTATTCAAAAGTTATTTTTAAGAAAAACATGGAAAGTAAGCATTTAACCATGAATTAATCTTTGAATTAGGACTATGGAGCTGTTAATAGTGGAACACTTAATGTCTTACGGGGAAAAGGAGATTGTGTTATTTTAGACACACATGTTATCACTCTGTCAGTCTCTAACAACTTTTGTCACCTATTCTTAATCCTCTTCTGTTTCCATTATATTTTGCTTTGTAAGGCAGGGTAGTCAGAATTAAATGCAGAAGAGGATGTTCCAGTTACTGGCAAAATTTGAACAATATCTCAGATACCCACTTGCTGAGTATAAATAGAAGAGGAAGGGTGTTTTGGTTCCTGTCACAGCAATATTTTTAGGCTGTGTTGGAATACTTCATTATCTAACAGTCTTTGGCTAAACTGTTTAAAACTTGAAGCTTCACTTTTCTTCCTTTTTGTATCTCTAGCTCTGATTTTTACAGCCTTGCAAGGGATGGAAGAGGCAATTTCCATTATGCAGTGATTGAAAGAGAGGATTTTGCTTCTCTTCTTTGTTGCTGGGAGGAATAGAATGATTTTTATTTCAAAATAGAGTTCCAAATGGTAGGAATAGTCAAAATAGCTAATGTCTATTTGCTTTGACTATGCTTCTGCTGTTGCAAAGCCATAAGCAACAGCCAGATTCCATGGCCAGCCTTCTGATACCTTGATACAAAGAAAGATCGCTCACCTATATTTTGTTCACATTTGAGAAGTTATCTGTCCTCCTAAATGTGAGAAAATAGTACTTTTGATTGTAAGTCAAAGCATGAATTCTGCTCAGTCTGACAGTCCTGGTTATCCTCACTTTTTGGGCAAAGCTTCCCCATCTCCAAGGAAGCGAGCCAGTCGAGTTTTCACATCCGATTGTTAAGACTTCAAACAGAGAGCCCAGAGGAACAGCATGGCTTCTGCACTGAATCAGTGACAGGTAGCATGTTTTGTCAATTAAGGTCATGGACTGTGGTGCTGTTACTGCTTACATCTGACAATAATTGAGTTTCAAGCTGTGATATGATTTGTGCAAGCTTTGGCATGCATCTGTCATGAAAATTAAAAGGTAAAGGAGGCTGCAAAATTTCCTACAATACTCAAACTGTATTTTTTTTGCCTTGAGAGGTCCCATGTTCATGAATTGCCCTTCTGTCAGTTCGTTTTAGAGCACAGAAAGTATCCTTTGACCAGAGTAGTCTCAAAAAGAGTAAAGGTTATATTTAACCAGTGTAGTACAAAGCAGGGAAAAGATGCTGAGAGCTGTAGATCCAAACATCTTTCTCAAAGGGAGCTGAATATACCTCAGGGAGGTCTCTGGATTTTTTTGTAATGGAGCTCTGTATTTGATCCACTGACTCCAACATATCCTTTATATATATGAGTAGTGCTTGAATGCTGCGTGAACCGCCTGCTCCCATCTGTGGAATTAGTGTTAGTAGTCTTCAGAGTGATCAGGACCAAACTCTTAACTGCTGCTTGGAAGTGGAGCAGGACATGTCAAACGGCATTGCATCGAAAGGTGGACACTTCTCTGTTAGACTAGCTTAACAAGCCAGACGGTGGTTTCCCTTGTTCTGTATCTTTCAATAAACATGATACAAGGCTGAATGTGCAACCCAGTTAAAATTTCAAGTATTGTGCAGTATATAGTAACCTAAATTATATGTCTACAAAACTATTACAAGAAATGAATGAGAAATTAATCAGATATGGATCATCGTAGAAATAAAAGTGTCCCTATTAATTTTCTTAGGTATAGATGTTAAAGAAGCTTAGATCACACACAGATCAACACAAACATGAGAACAGTGCCTGCACAGGCACCCCGTGCACACAAAGCAGCACTCATGCAAACACAAACAATATGTGGGCCTTAATCTCCAGCTAATCAGGCTCAAAGTTTTCTGGAAGATCTCATCTCACACACATGCAGGCACAAAGAGGTCTCTTGGGTAGCTGGCTGAGACCTTTGGTCTGTCTGGTAGCACATCCTCAGACTCTGGTCTCACAGGTATCTATGCCCTGTATCTATGGTGTCTCTGATAGCTCTTTCCCAGATCTCCCATCCTGCTCATCAGCTACTGCAGCTCGAGGTTCACTAGCATTATGCCGATCCAGAATGTAAACTGTCCTCATCCAGGAGAATTGCTAGGAATTAGTTTTAATAAGAAATTAAAACAGGCTGCAGTGATCAGGCACAGGGTTTGCCGGACAAGCATACTGAAGTGCAAGTTATTTATAAGTGCCCAGCCCCTTTCATCACGCCCATCTCTCTATTTCTTCATGTTGTTCCTACCCCATGCATTTGGATGTGTCTGGAAACGTCCCATGAGTTTTGCATGTTGCCACAATCCCCTAATACCATCCCATAAGCATGCTCTTTCCCGTAGGACCTGTGATAACCTTGTCATTCATTTCTCCCTGCGTGTAACCACCAACCCTTTACCACTTAACAAAGCTCAACTTGAACCTGTCCAAGCCTTCAAGCAGTTCCTTCAGCAGCCCATCAACCAGTGACTTCACAGACCATCTTTGTGTTGCCTCTTCTATAGAGTTTGCATATATAAGCATGGTTTATTACTTTTCCTGTCTCATATCTGTTTATATGCTGGACAGCCACTGACAAGATGTCTTCACAAAACAAGTGTCCTTCCATTCCAGGTATCTACATATCCTTCACATCCTACATTTCTTTTTATTCCCCACATCCATCCAATCTCTTGTATCAAATTAGAAGATCAAGCTGTCAAATAATTCATATGCTAAAGTCATACAGTAGTCAACTGTATATTGTTTCAGACATATGATCAATGTATTATTGACTTGTTTTACCAATGCTTGTGCTTCAGGCTGGTCATGTGTAACTCCTTGTAGATTAAATAACTAACAATCCACTGTCATGGAAAATTTGTTGTGGTAAGCAGACTCTGAACTGATCTTGGCTTCTTGACTGCTGAAGCCAAATCCATTGAATCAAAAGTCAGCCTTGAAACTGATAAATTACATTTCTCAAAGGCTCTTGGCATTAGACATCCAGGCTCTCCTTATTAGGACATGGAAAACATCTTCACTGCCTCCAGCAGTGGTCTGAACCCCTTCTCAAGCCAAAATACACTTTGTAACCACATACCGTGGATACAAATATGTTCTCAGATGCAATGCAAAAACAAACCTCCTACAATGCCAGAGGAAAAGGCTCTGGAATCGTGCTGCCGTAAGCGTACCCTTATCTGTCTGTGGACCAGAAATTCTGGAACCTTTTCATGCCCTGTCTGTCTGTGTTGTGGCATCATGGGACTTGACCAGAGCAACTTCTTCTGACTAGAAAGGAGTCAGTAATGTTAATGATGGAGGGCCAACTTTGAAAGGAAAGTTTTAAAATTTGCCGGAAAAAGAAAACACGTGATTCATCAGAGGAAAGCAGCTTTGTGCATTCTTCCCTGGAAAATTTTTCATGGCAAAATTAATGTAATCTCCATTCTTTCAGTTTTTTCTTTGATCATCACAGGTTTACACTGAGTTGTTATTGAGAAAGCTTAACAATGAATACAGGCTTATGCATGCTGTCATTCCTGACCCTGATAGGACAATATATTCAAGACAGGAAGAATAAACTTTATTATATGACTGGGCAAATTCAGTTGTGCTGCAGAGTTGAAGGTAATTCTTTTGGCTTCAGAAGTGGCTATGCTGGAATTGGTCTGTGTGAGAGCAGAGGTGGTCTCCTGTATCTCCTGATAACTTGGTACTATGTTGACTATTTGGTTGTAGCAGGCAAGCGTATTCTATTTTCTTTTTCTCCTAGATGTAGCAAGGCAGTAGCCACTGATAAGTCAATCAATATTACATTAAGAAATGCTCTTTTCATATAAAGTCAGGAGAAAGACAAGTATCTATTGGAAAGTCCTCTGGGGGAGTGGGATTTGATGCCCCATTGGTGAAAATTGCTGCTTATCCACCCATCCAAGTATTCTTGGCAAAGACATTTGGCAGTAGCTCTGCTGTGGAACTCCGTGAGAGCTTAGCTCAGCTGAGATCTGCCCCAGGAGACTCGCTAGGGCAGAACTGTCCTCCGAGCTGCGGCTCTAACTCCATAAAGAACTTGAACAAATAATTTCATTTCCTTTGCCTCAGTTTCCATAAATGTAAATAGATACTGATGACATTCATCAGTGTCTCACAATTCGTCAGGCACAGTTAAACCTGCTGGAGAATATATTATTAAACAGCTATGTAGATATGTGATGGAAACACAAAGTTGGGGTGAGACTTCTGGTGAATAATGGGCTGTTGGAAAAACAAAACCAAAGCAATACGGTAATCCAGATAAAGAACAGCATCAGAAACTGAGCTCCCAGTTGTCAAGAATCTCTGCCTGCCTGACACTGCTATTTTGCCAAGTGTCCGAGCCTCAAAGCAAGTTCAATTAATTCAATGAATTCAAATTCCAATTCAAATGAAGTTTGCAAAATAAGTCTTCTCTTACCCAGGTAAAAATAGGTTTGTTGTTCAGTAGAATTTAAGAAGTTTTGTCAAGTTAGGTGGAGTGTTACATAACATCTGTTTCATTCCTGTTGTATTACCCATATTTTTTTTTTTTGTGACAGAAATGCATTTTAGATTAATATTTAATGTCCTTGCTTTTAAGCAAGTATCTTTAAATCACTTCCGTCTACTGCTGACTTCAGGTTCTGGGAGAGGAGGATCTGCATGAGCTGAATACTAGTGTGCTATCGGATACCATGACTGAAAAGGGAAGGTACAGCTCAGGAATGCCGGCTGCATGTGACAGAACCACACATTTTCCCTTAGAAAGGAGCAGAAGATAGCAAAACCTGTCACCTGAGGGTGCCCACAAGAGAAACTACAAAGGAGCTTGAGATGCTACTTGGCTGTGCCACTTGGAGAGGGTAAAATAGCAGAGTCACAGCATACCTCTGAATGGGGGCAGAGCCCTTTGAGACTTCAGATGTATAGTGTGCAGAATGATTTTTGCTACAAAGTTAATACTTTCTCTCATTCATAGTCTTTTTTTACCAGTGAAGCAATTAAAATATTCATTCAACATATTGTGCTTTAAAAATATGAAACACAAAGATCAGCAAGCGTGTTTTCATTCTGTCGTTCCTGATATTACTCATCATACCAGAACAACTCGTTTATTTTTTAAATGTGTTCTTTTTTCGATCAGATCTTGTTTCTTTTCAGAGGTTGCAGTGTGAAGCTCAGTGGCTGGTTCACCTTTTGTAGAACTGATGCATAAATTTTTGTTCGTAGTCTGTTTCAATAAATGTCATCTATTTTGTTATGTAGGTGGCTCTTCACGTAGTATGCTTGATTTGAGAATCTGGTTAGCAGAGGAACTGAACATATTTTAAACTGAAGATTTAAATGGTGACGGTTTGTAAAAACAAGCAAACAAACAACCCTACCCCCCACCCCTCCCAGGTGAACTTGGTAGTTTTTTCCTGGATTGGAAAAGAGCAAATTATTTCATTGCAAGTCATCCTGTTCACATGGGTAAAGTTTTGATCAGCAAGATGTATTTCAATGACTTTCTCTTTGATTTGTTTTTCTGGTTTCTAAACCAAAAGATGTCATGGTTTCTATGAGCAGTAAAAACATGGGCTCTCACAAAGATCAATGAACTTTTCTGCCTGAAGTTGTATATTGTAGTAATGTCCATTCATATCTGCACTCTCCGCGTAGTGCGGGCTGCTGTACAGTGTTCAGAAGGTTGGATATGATATACTAATATAATGCCTGTTTAAGGGATAATATCTTGGTTTATCTTTAAACACTATCACTTTGACATTTAGCCCAAAGGTGTGTTGTAACTGTATATGCATTATAACATTTTCATTTAATACTCTCTCACTATATATACTTACTAGCTACAAAACTGCTCTATTACTAGGTATTTCTGTTATTACAAAAATAGGAGCATGTCAGATAAGCCAGTAGAAGAAAGAGAGAAGTTCTGTTTTATCAATGACTAATTTTGTATAGCTCGATTTTGGAACCTCAAAGGCTGAATCTTTTTTCAGCCGTTATTTGCAGTGAAGCTTGTGTTAGGTTCATGAAATGCCATACACCAGTTGTACTTAAATATCTTGAAGTTACTAGATAGAGCATGAATTTCTTAGTAAATTTTAGTGCACTTTGTTTAACCATTTCCTATTCCCAAGCCTCCCCCCTGCAAAGAGCCCTAAGAACACATGCCCATACAAAAACAACTTCACAAAGATTTGAAAATTTTTCACCATAAACTTTGATAGTAAAATTAATGTCTCACCTTTCCCTGCAGTATTGAAAACGCTCTATAGCTGTCTCTCCTTTAATGTTTTACAGAAAATATTGCTAGAGGTGGTAGAATGGCCTGCTGAAGTGCCTGGCTTGCTTTAGGCCTTGGCCAGCAACACACATGGAGAAACTTTTTGACAGAGGTGTCTATATAACTTACTTGAAGCTAGAGCATTGTACTCCTTGAATGTTGGTTATGAAACAGTCTAGTTTCTTAAAATTAGATCTAAGACTAGTTACTGTTTGAGGAGCAAATAGTGAGAGAGAACATTAGGGATGGATTTGTGGCGATCAGATTTTATAATAAATATTTCATGGTATTCTTGACTTTTTTTGATCATTTGCCTCAAACTTTTGTGTCCTTTTTCTAGAATTATATTTTATATAAGATACTCCATTAGAAATTAATTTTGTAGGCCACCTTAGGAATGTAAAAGACACTGTTCCTGCATCACTTAAGGGTCACCCTCAATCGTAATAGGACAAGCATCCAATGATTTATGCATCATCCTTGTCTTTATGTTTATGCAGACTTCCTCCTTTTCCTTTCATCTTTACTTTTCCCAATTTTGTTGATATAGCATCCTTACAGAGACTACAGTAGCTGCTCACATTCCAAGTATTTAAATGTGAAAGGAGGGACCCCTAGCAGCTTTATTGTGTTGTGATTTTTTGTTCGTTTGTTTGCCATAGGTTTGTGCTTTCTCCTCTAGCTTGCAATGTGTTACACTCTGAAGCAGATGATGTTTCTCCAGCACAGGAGAAACCCTTGCCAAGGCAAACTTTGCTGAACCTTGAGAGATCTTGCTGAGGCAACGCTCTTGACTAACTTTTGGCTTTTACAGAGGTTCAGGTTTGTCATTGTACAGTTTTTTGCCACTGAAAAAATAATACAAGGAATCGAAGCAGTACGATGTAGCAGCTTTGCGGTGCTACCCGCATACCTTTGCTGGAGCATAGCCTGCATAAACCACAGCTTGCTTACTTCGGGTAGCATACGTAATGCCGGCGTTCACTCCCTAATTTTATCATTATCACTTTGGCCTGTTTCAGATAAGAAGACAAGGCGGAATACAATTACTGGTGGACCTGTTGGACCATCGGATGACAGAAGTCCACCGTAGTGCCTGTGGAGCTTTGAGAAACTTGGTATACGGGAAGGCAAATGATGACAACAAAATTGCTCTGAAAAACTGTGGTGGTATCCCAGCATTAGTACGGTTACTCCGCAAGACTACAGATTTGGAAATCAGAGAACTGGTCACAGGTTTGAATCTTTCAATATTTTTTGTTCAAACTCTGTTTAGGCCCTGCAAGCACAGTTCTGTGCCGCGTGCCACTTGGTCCGTCAGTAACTCTTCATTTTATTACCATCTTCTTTGCTGTAACCAAACACTTCCAAGCCCTTTGGATATATGTAATGTATGAAGAGCTTTATTCAATATTACGCATACAGTTTACAGATGCAGGCATGGTTTATGCTTATGGTTCCTGGTCACTTTGTTCTTGGTTAGCCATGAATGCTCTTGCGGGAGATGTGCTCTGTACACAGATACGTTGTAGTGGGAATCCTCTGCTCTCCCTCCTGTCTGGTGTAGGGCTGCACATGCCAAAGTTGGATTTATTGAATTTTCTTAGAAGGTGTTATTCATTTCTTTTATATCATATAGAGTGAGAAGGAGGATTTGTTTGGGTTTTTTTTTACCTTTCTAGTGGTTCTGATAGGAAAATGGAAAAGCATGTTGGAGACATGGACAACATCATCTTCTGAAGCCTTTTTTCTGAAATTTGATAGCATGCCATGTGTTGCATGTTAGACAGAGGGCATGCAGGTGGTGTTAGGGTCTATTTCTTTTCTTGATATAGTAGAATCTGATCTTTTTAAGATTGTTTGGACTTTTTCCCGTATGAAATTCAGGGTGGGGAGGCGGGTTGAGAAATACAGAAATGCTGTCAAATGTCACCAGTCTGAAATGTTTGGAGATTTTTTCCCCCTTGCCCCTAAGCTAGTTAAAATGCAAAACAGAAGCTAGATGGGTTCTTCTGATTTTTCTCTTTGTGATTTCATTCTGTTGGAGTGCTAACATCAACGTGGTGATTAATTTAATGCTACAAATAAAAATCTTAAGATCTTTTCATTATCCTATTTTACAATGCCTGTATTTCCATTATGATTTTCCTACTAAAATATGTAAGAAAATTCTCATTTCTGTCATAGAACCATCAGAGTACACACTATCATCTGTGCATCTCCAGAAATTACTTACCCTTGTGGGTCAGGCCTCATTTAGGATACAATTGGTAAGATTATCGTCCTTTGGTTGACTCCAGGTTCCTTCCTTGAGGGTGTCTGACTGAACTGCATGGTGTTTATTAAATGTAGATTTTTGGATTTCGTTCTGTTTCTTAGTTACAACACCTATCATCTCGTGCTAGTTAGGCAGGATTAATGGGGCAGAGATAGTGGGTTACACAAGCTTGGATGGTGCCTCCTGCAGAGTGACAGAATTACTGGCAGATCTAATAAAGTGTAACCACTGCTTTCAATTCAACATACTTTTTTTGTTTCTTAGTTATGTTGTCTGTGTCCTGGCTCCAGGGAACATTCTGCCTATTTATTCTGAGTAGTAAGTGGCAAACTGCTAATGAACATCAGCAGTGCACCTCAGCAGTCACAGTGGCACTTCCCATGCTGTCTGTAGATGGAACACTTAATATCATTAGGTCATTTAAAGAAAGGATACTAGGCTACAGTTTACATTCCCTACATTGCACAGTGTGCTGTTAAATTTTCCTGAATTCTCACAGGAAGAAAGGATGCATGCACTAGCATGACCTGAAACTATTACTACCAAGAAGAGCAGGTGCTGACCATCAGTGCTAGGCAGTAACCAGCCTTTGTAAGGGTAGGTGCAGCTCCCATGGGTGGGGAGAATCAGAAATGCTGATGAAAGGGGAGCAGAGCTGGATGGTGACCCTGAGGAATGGAAACAAAGTCAGTGGTATTTCAAGGTTTTATTCCTGGGTCTGGTATTGTATTGGGGTTTTTTTGTTGTTGTCATAGTCAGTATATCCCAGAAGGCCACTGCTGGCCCTGGCTGGGTTTTGTGCCTTTCAGAATGCATATCACTGGCCCTTGCTTTGAAAATGCAAACCCGGTAGTGGTAGTGTTCTGCAAAGCTCCTTTCCAAAGCAATGCTCATAGCTGCAACTCTCATCTTGCATCTTTTAGGAAATAGGCTGGAATTGCACATCTGAATCCATGCTCATTTTCTTTTTTGTAAAGTGTTGTAGTGTGATGGCTGCCTCAGTTAAATTCCTTACCTCTGTCCTTTCTGGGGAAGGAAAGATAGCTCCTACAGCAGCTGCCTCAGTAATGAAAAATTTGGCTTGGTGGCAGGCACAAGGGAAAATTAAAGTTCCTTCTGCTTCCTGTCAGGCTTTGTGAATTGAGGTGGCAGGAAGATAATTATTTCAGTAGTGCCACCATAGCCTGAAGGGAGTACAGAGAAAATAATAGCAAATGTGTGTTTTAGGAGTAAACATAATACCTTGAGCCTTTCCATCTCATGTTGATTGTGCATCCTGTCTACCTAAAAGCTGTTCTTGTTTATTACTTTAGAAAGGACACAAAGTTTCCTGCCTTTGGAATTTGCAGGGACTCTGTCATCGCCACCCCAAAATACCCCTCCAGAGCTTCTCTTAGGTGGGGAAATGTCTTTATCTCAGCTGTACAGATGGGGAACTGAGGCTATCAAGTCTTAATGACCTGTCCAGAAATCTGGCAGGACGAAGGTGTGAATTATTCTGAGTAGGCACTTAGCTGCGAGGGAAGAAGTAAAGGCAGGAGAGGTTTTTAGCAGGTCAATTTGACTGAACAGTAGCGAAGCATTCATTGCCTGCTCAAGTACTGTGAAGCACATGCCCACCAGAGTGAAAGATACAATATTAGTTCCTTCCTCAAACATGTGCATTTTCTTCCTTCTTGTTGCTTCTCTCTAAAGAGATTAAAATTTCAATTTCCAGCTATCTCAAGACTGGTTTTGGAAGGGTATTTAAACCTGCAGACCAGGTTTCTATCCCAGTAGTTCCTTGCTTGTGAGAATTGCCTTCAGTGCCATTTGTGGCTTTTCCTCTTGTCCAGAGATTTCTTTCTGCCATAATCTCTCCAAAATGGAGTTTTTCACTTCTTCCTTTATCTCATCTTTCTCCTTCTTGATAGCAGAGGACTCAGGCTTGTATTGGAAAACCGTACCATGCTCAAATTTGTGGATTGGGCGAACTGAACCTTATTGCAAAGTGATACAGCTTCAAGGCTTTCTTACATGGAGCAAATGGTTTTGGTGCAGGATCCCATGTAGAAGCCATGAGGGAAGTTTGCTGCCTGGCTATTATGAAATTAAATGGTGTTAATGCCCAGGAAATGCTTCCTGAAATATTAAAAGATTACTCTTCCAGAAACACTTCCACAGCCACTTTTTTTTTTTTTAGGAGAAGAACCTGGATGAACTGAGGTATACCAATTAATATATACATTTATGCAGATGAAATACTCTGATAGAAATAAAGATTTCAGCATGACCTACAGCCTCTTGTAATTTCCAGCATCAAGGAGAATCTGAATTACAAAATCTTGTTTCACGTAGGTCTGTGAATTAAAAGAAGTCAGTATAAGCTGGATGCATCATACTTAATTTAGCCATCTTTTCACCCCAGTGCTGTGCTACTATTTTCCACAGTAGCTCCTGTTAATGGGAAAAAAATAAAAGCCTTCTATTTTAAAATAATTAAATGTTAACACTTTCTTAATAAATATAGACAAGAACAGAGTACAAAATTAGCACAGATCCTGCAGATGGTAGAAAAAAAAGTGTTTTCACTTGTTAATAATGACAACGAGTAGCTGATTTGTGACTCTCTTGCCTTTCCGGAGTTAAATTTAATTATGAACCCTTCTACAAAATTCAATTTTAGCATTCTTTCTATTTGTTTTACTATAATGAAAAAAAAAGTGACATGAAAAATATGAAGCGTTAGCAGGATAACAGAAGAATCCTGTTGATGCCTTGTGGAGAAGGTGAAGTCAAGCAGTTATTGCTAGACAACATACACTGGCTTCTTGTTCCATCAGCTCCATCTGATAACTGGGTACCTGTCTCAGACAAAATGATTTCAACTGCTATTCTTCTTGTTTTGACAAACAAAATCCATCGCAAATAGAAACACAGTTTCTTCCTATGAACAATGAGGTAGCTGAATTAGAAACAACTCCGTTTAAAGAGGCCCCTTATATGACTGTATCACCTGTTTTCAAACCATATGTACCGTATTTGATTGAAAGGTGAAAGTGTAGGATCCACATTCAGAAAGCACAAGATGATAAAAGAAATATGGCTATAAATAATGTCAGGGGGAATTGTCTTTTCTTGTTCTGGCAGCCACCCTGCTTCTTATTTTGGTTGACGTTAAGGTGTCAGAGATTTAACTACTGCCCACTGAAAATATATAAATTATGAAAGTTATCATTTACAAAAAATATTTAAAAAGCATAAACTAACACTATACATATATACCATATGTAGATAGATACAGATTCTGTATGTTTCATTCACATTTTTATTCACTGAATTAAAAAGCATATATTCCATTCTTGCAAAAAATTATAAGACATTTTGCATATAACGTTCCTTTCAAAGAAGCACTGGTTTGTGCAAGTGAGTTTGGCCCATGGTTGGGCTGGACAGCAAAAAATTTTCATTTACTTCCCAGATTTTTGATTCTAATATTCATCAGTGTTGCCTTTAGTATCAGCTGTGGCCAGTTCCTGTTTTGGCTTGGTTGGTCGTCTGTTGTCACCCCATGTTATGCAACATAATTATGCAGTTGTTTTACATTTCTGTTCCATTTTTAGTAGATGCCACATGTTTGTAATCAGGTATTTGTAACCTTATTGATAGTCTGTCAGTGTTACTGAAAGCAATTATATGTTATCCTCCTTATATCTATCTGGTTTGAGGTAACCGCTGCAGTTTAAACCTCCTCTTGATCACATACTTCTTATTAGTATGTGCCTAAGTTGTTAGCAGGTTGGTCAAGATACTCCAGAAGGTTCCTTTGAGCCTTGCATGTGTCTCTGCTAATCAGTGTAATTGCAAGTCAGTGAGCCTGCAGTGATGCGTAAAGCAGGTTTAAGGGAGTATTCTATTTAAATGGACCTTTTGGCTTACTTCAGTGGAAGATTTATTATGATTTAAATCTTTTTAGGTGATTCCGGCCAGTTCTTTAGAATTTTTAACTTCCTAGTACAATGGCAGTTCTTCTGTTGGGGGTTCCCAAAGTCAGCATCTCACACCTGTAGTTGTTTTCTATTTGTGGTGTTATTTTCTAATTGGACTTTGTAAGGCATTATATTTGTGATTTTTTGTATAGTAAATCATATTTAACAATATTATGGCAAAGGGCTGACTATTTAGTACTTAGGATCTTGAAGCAGTTTATCAATTTAATAATTTTCTGCAAAAGTGCCCTTGACATTAGCTTGGTTAGTGGAGTGTGTAAACACAGATGTGAAATTTTATTGTGATATAAACTTTTCATTTAGAGGTGGCAACTATTTGTAGCCCTGTTGCTCTTTGGAAATGCGATTTGAAAATTAGTAAAGGATATTTTAACCCACTCTGAGGTGACTTTCCCACAGACTTAAATAAAGAAGTATCAAACTCTTCCATGAGTTTCATTCGTATAATATTTCACCGTAATGTAATTCTTAAAATCTCTATTATATCCCTATTTTTTGAGGATTTATATTATATGACGTTTCAGCGTTGATCATATTAAATATCCCCGTTTCTTAAGTTATATTCAAGTTTTGTAATGGAGCTATGCAAGTACAAGGAAGCCTGGCCAGTGAAAAGCCTAATTAATTAGCAGCCTTTGATAGTTAGTATAAAAAGATAGGTAGGAAGATAAATGTGTAAAGTGGGTTGCTTTTGGAACCAAAAAGAGGGTTTTGGTATTGCATTAACTGAAAATTAGGTTATAAAGATATAATATGTTTTAGGTCCATATACGCATCCTGGATATCACAAACTTTTCAAACACAGTGTGAGAAGCCATCTATGTGCTTAAATTGTCATGATGGTGTAACCGTGATAATACTGCTGCTGCAAGGTTGATGTAAATTTCGTTCAATATATGCCTAGCTAAGAGAGTAAGACTGCCAAATATCATTTGGGGCTCATAACTCTACGTAGTTAAAGAAAATGGAGACATGGGATAAACGCAGAAAGTAAACAAAGGCCTCTTGAGGTGCAGGTCTGTGAATTAGCTTCTCCTCCAGCTCCAACATCCGATCAGTATGTCCTGTGAAGTCAAGGAATTAGCTTAAGTCTGGAGATGGATAACTGCTAGAACAAAACATGGCTTTCTGAAGTGTTTGTTTTGATTTTGGTAAGAAAAGATGTTCATTCGTTTCTTGCTTAGTTTCTCCTCTGCAGAGAAGCAAATTCCCTGTAATAACTTTAAAAAAGTGCTTAGAGGAACTTACTAAACACAGAAGCAGGTGATTTACAGATTTTAACCTTAATTATATTTGAAATAATAGGTTGAGGGTAAGATTCACAATTTTCAAATCTACTTGCTTAGGCACTAAAATTTGCTTTTATGTTTTAAATGCATTTCATTCAAACGGGAGATTTGAAGGGTACTAGTTCTACTAAATCTTTCCTACTCTTTCTTTAAATGGATGCAATTGTAAGCACAATCAATTTTAAAAGTTGATTAAATCTTTTGCACTAATTTACTTCTAATTAGATGTTTTAAATAACAATTGTCTTGAACATTAATAAAATTACTTGTGTGCTGAAAATTCGTATCCATTTGCTCTGGATTGAAGCCAATGACTGAATGAGGAATCGCATATTATAATATTCCTTTATTCAAGTACAAAAGCCTTTTCAGTTCCCAAAGGTAACATGATAGTTACTCCCATTGTTTGAGATACAAGGAATTCTTCAGCCTCTGCCCTGAGCTTTGTGAGCCAGTGAGAATTTCATATAAAATGCCCAACTCTGTCAAATCTCCTGCAAGTCTCAGATTGCAGTATAAACATGCATTTCATCGCACAGCTCAAACTTTGCAGAGAATAGTTTATGGTTCCTTGCTATTACATTTAAAATCATGTTATGGGGAAAAGGGAATTGTTGTATGCAAAAAACCTACTTATTACTGTTACCTTGATAAAATTCTGCTTATGCCACGCGGTTATACAAACCTAAGCAAAAGCAAAACAAATGCAGCCACCTGGCCTGCTGAAGTGGCTGTTGGAGTTGATCCATCTAAAAGTCCAAGTGCCCCACCACAACTTCAAGCAACTTAGCTTCAGAGGTGTCACCAAGGTAGCACAAACCCTGTTACCAACAATGGCAATAGCATGATTAGCGGGCTGCAGGGTAACTCTGCTTTTCCACCCCAGTAATCAGTTACTTGCAGGTTTTACAGAAAGTCTTCAAAAATCACTATTATGTCATCATAATTTTAAGAACATGCTTTAAATATCTATTTGTAATCCTCCAGACTAATCAGCCGACATTTCAGGCTCAGTGGATTTGCTGTACGAAGGCACAGCCATGTAAGGAGGAACGCCATTGTTCTTTACAGTACAACTACAGTACGACAAAGTTTAAATTTTAGATTTTAGCATCACCTACAGATAACATTGTCGTCATTTCTAGAAATGCAGAAGTGATTTCCAGACAAATTCAGAACAGGAATTAATTGGCATTTTATAAAGTCATCCTGTGAATCCATTGTGCAGTCACTTACTGAGACACCAAATCTTCATAGCCATTTTCCTTGCAAACTGGGAAGGTAAAAGGCTGTACAGCTTACACCTGTAAGTTGTTGGGGAACTGATTTCCAACCTGTAGGCTATGACATCTTCAAGACATCCCAGAGCCATTCAAAACACATCCTATTTATAGTTCGTATGTAACAGCAAATCTGAAAGTAATTTAATAAGTTGTGTTATTTTGCTTCAGAAATGATGCTGTCTAATCAAATAACACTTATGCAAACAATATTGACAGTTTAACTGAGTCATTTTATACAAAATCTATTACAATTTACTGTCTAATTATAAAGCAATCTTTGCACCCTTTCTCAATATGCTGTCAGTATTTTGGCTCTGAAAATGGGAAAACCCACTGATAGGATTTGTTGTATTGATGAAGAATCATTCTCAACTTTTTTATGAATTATCAGATTAACTACTTCACCCCTTGCTGCTCCAAGTCAAATAAGAAGAGGCTTTAAAACAGATGCCTTCTAAAATCTTTTGGTCTGCCTTCATAGCAACAGGCTGGGGCACCGATGTATTCTGCAAGTTGTTGCACTGCAAGTATTGTTATAGGTAAAAGAGAACGCACTGATAAAAGGGCGATACAAAACCTTCCTTGTGTTGGCAGTGCCTGTCTCCCTGGAGGTCAAGGTGTAAGAGCCAGAACAAGTCACCGGGGTGCCGAGGTCTCGGCTGGGAGCAGTGCGATGCCCCTGGCTGGGGGTTCCCTCTCACTTAGGGGTTTGCTGGGGGCTGGTTTCATGAAAATTACCTTCACAGCCTGCCTCCTCCTCCTCCTCACTTCCCAGGCAACTTCCCATTCACTCATCCTGAGTTCACCACACTCAGTCTCAGCACAAAACCCAAGGTGGTCCCTTTTTACTCTTATTTTCTCTCTGGCACTGGGATCACTCCCATGTATGAACCACATCAACTTCCAAGTCTAAGTGGGAAATAACCATTTTTCCCTTGTGCAATCAGTGAGATGCATCTGCTATGGAAAATTCATTCAACTCGCTTTGATTCATGTGGCAATGAAAACAATTTCATAATTTGCTTATTGATATGCTACATACATGATTTTTGTATTTTTCTACTTTGGTCAAATCTAAGTTTAAGAGGAAAGATCAAACAAGGCAATCTGGAATGATAAATAGAGGACATCTGTTGCAACATATGGCCTGACCTAACAGCTGCATTGAACTTTCTCAGCAAGTAGTAATCCTTTGGAAAAATTCAACTCAGCAGATATTTTTGATGCCACTGTCTGAATCATGGAATATTAAAACACTTGCAGTTTAAAACCACCCTGTATTTCAAAACGTTTACCAAGTGCAACACAGAATACTTAAATTTTCTTTTGAAAATAGGTTTGTTTGAAACAGATCTGAATATTTCACTTTTCTTATACAAAATGAAGGTTTGAGAATATGCTGAAACATTTTCTTTTTGTGATGAAATTACTTTTTTACACTGTGACCACTAATTTCATTTTTTAGGTTCAGAGGCCAGCCGCCCCCCCACTGCCAGTAATCCTATTTTCAGTGCTGTCTTTATCTTATATAGTAATTTTAAGCTGTGGCTAGTGAATAAGTTTTTTTTTTTCTTTTAGTAAGTGTACACTGAGCCTTTCACTTTGCATCTAGATAGGATTTGACTTTATAGATAGGACTAACTTCCTAATTGGTTCTTATGAGAAAGGAGTTTGGTACTTAGAGCGTGGTATTCAGTTCAAAAAAGTATATTTTTGTTCTCTGTGTCTGTTACCAAACACATTTTTTTTATATTTTGATTTTGGGTAAAAAATTCTTCAGTAAAATGTGTAAGTATTGGAAAAAAATCTTTCCATTCATATATGCATCCTTGTTTTATTTCCTTGGTATCTGATGAGGTATTTCATTGGGAATGGTGTTGCCATTCATGTATTAGGGTGAAAATTTGTTTGAATAGGTGATTTATTTTTTCCTGTGTTTCTCTCATTTAGAATTAATTGCATTTGGTTTGGCTTCTGTGTTTTATGGGACCAGTTGAATTTCTTCAATTAGGAAAACAAGTTAAGCAGGAACCACTGGTCTTTCCACAGTAACTTAATGCAACTCTTAGAGTAATTCCTCTGCTGCCTAACATTGAAGACAATGACTGTCTAACATTCTTCTCTGACAGTTCTTCCCTTCCACAGTTACACGTTATTTTGAAGCATACAGCAGAGAGCGAGCAGCAGCGTTAGGTCAAAATTCAGTCTTGTGAGAAGAATACAGGCTTTTTCAGTTAATGCAATAGCATTTGGACAGGATTTGTTTGCAAGCAATATTAAAATAGGTCCCTTCTACTTGTTTCAATAAAATCCTAGGTGTAATTTTGGAATGAAAAGACCAGTAATTGAGAAAGAAAGAGTTAGCTTTTCAGAGGAAATGCTTGTATTACTTATATTATATGTAGTCATGTACTTATATGTAGTCAATATCAAGCTGTGTTTGTTTGTAATGAAAAGAAAACCCCACCAATAATCTTTAGTCTTATTTTCCTTTGTAAGGCTATGAGTGGCTGCAAAGGGAAGAAAACTCATCTGGCTGTAGCTTTGCTTGCTGTTCCTTAAACTCCTGCTTGCCCATGGCTTTCACTGAAACCTAGTCTTTCTCAGTTTGCACTTTTCATGGGTCATCTTATACAGAGATAGAAAACCACCTCTGTGCATGTAAATAAGTGAATTACAGGAAGGTGCACACAGGTATTCATTCAGTAACCAGTTGCAAAATTATTTCAAGAAAATTGGTGAAACTTCCTCTTCTGTTATGCCATTTTTAAAGTGGGCTTTTAAGGAGCTGTCTTATGAGCTGTGAATTGTTCAGGTGCCAGAATTCAAATCAGCCACTTTTTGTTTCCTACAGAAAGTCTGTTACCAAGACCAATTCCTCACCTTGGCAGTTGAGCTAGCTGTAAAGCCTTCTTGCTCTTAATGTTAAGAAATGCTATTGTGGTTGGCATTCAGCATCTTTTAAGCATATCAGTTAAGTTTTCCTGAGGTTGTGGGGTGGCTCCTGTGCTTCTTACACACCAGTTGTATTTAAGCAGATGTACATTTTTGAGCCAGATAAATGATTTCATCTCTGTCCCTGCCCTGAACTCAGTAGGACTGGTGCAGTATTTCAGGAGCCCGCACCCTGGTGCCACAGAGCAGATCTAGCTCTGCAGAGCAGCGTTGCAGTTACAGGGGCCTCTGAATGTCAAAGCTGCAGTAAGAGCCAGCAACTTACTTTTATAGTGCTTGAGAGCTTGGGTAGAAGGTGCTTTTCCTAAGGACTCCAGCAGAAGATCCCTTGTGCTTGGCTTCTGTGCAGGGTATTTAGCTCTCAGATTTCGATCCTCATAGTCATGTTCATGAGGGAAGCTCCCTGAAGAACCCATGTGCCTTCATCATATAGTCAGAAAAGCCTGACAAAGCTGTGTTCGCTCTTACTGGGATGCAGGGTCTCCCAGCTCTACCAAATGACACCTACATCAGTCCATGACCAAACTGGTAAGATGGAAGAGAAAAACCTAGATGAGTTGGAAGACTTTTAGATCTTAATTTTTAACAAAGAATATTGAATAAGAAAAATCTCTAGTATAAATTTAAGGCTGACTTAAACATGCCAAATTGTGAAGAATCAGTCTTGTTTCTCCCAGTAATATTTGTTTACTTATGATACTTTTTACCCTGTAATTTATTTGGCAAAGTACATCTTCTGCAATGCAATAAAAAATAAAATACATAGTTGCAGTGTGGCAGGGGCAGTGCTTTTTAGAAAAGCTGACTTTTCCAGTTTCTTTGTTTCCATTTATATTTGTAGTCTAAGTTGTTCCAAGGGGCTTGTTTATACATATAAAAGTAATAATTTGAGGTAGCATTAAAACATGCACTGAATAATTGTTTAGATTTTCCTGATTTTGCACATGTTCTCTTGCTAGTGTGATATTTTTTGCATGGGAGTGTATGATTTCGTTTTCTTAACTTTCAATGGAATAAGGGTAGCATGTGGCTCATCAAGTCTTCAGCTATATCTGACTATAGATATACATATGCAAGTACCAGTTCTAAGTAAAACACTAGCTAAAAAATGCTTTGAAGAGTTTAATCAGGATGAGTTTGAGCTCCAGCCTGATTCAGAGATGATGTTTTTTTGGCTCAGACTGCTCCATTAAGTTGAGTGTCTTCAAATTTTTAAAATATTTTGCTTTGCTTTTTTAGGGTAAGTGATGTGTTATCTATTGCAGTAGCTTAAATTAATTTATGTAAAAAGGAGTGCTGTTTCTAAGCTGAAAGCATGGTGGATAAGTTCTGTCTGCTAAGCAGTAGTAACAGCTCGTCAGCCTGGACTGCACTTTTAAAAGGGTTGGTCTTGTCTTCAATCTTCTGGATTTTGGCTAAGAGAAAGTTAAATCAAAGTTTTCCTGGTTCTCTGTTCCCTCAGTTCCCTCTTCCAGTAGCAACAAACTTAAATTGCCTTAACTAAGATCTATGTGTAGTTTTCCTTATGAACTACATCTGTACAGTTACATCTTTGAAAAGGTTGAGTACAACCTTTCTCAATATTTATAACCAGTTTTTAAATTTAACTGCTGTTATCTGTGAAAGGTCTTCTTAGAAAAGATGATTTACATTTAGTGCATTAAATAACCTGTTGAACATAGTAGATGCACATCCTCTGATAAGCTACTCTAGAAGATGTAACTTGGTACAGTAAGATCTCCATAGCAAGCATTCCTATAGACTCCTCTAAGAGTCCTTCTTTATCTGATGTCTGCAAGACTAGTAACTGGTATTCAGACCCAAAATCCATCTTCCAACTGGAACGAGCTAAATGCTTTCAGTACCAGTTTCTCCTTAGTTTTAATCTCAAAATGGGATTACAAGGTACTTTTCCTGCTCCCTTCAGTTTGTTGTATGTAAGGGTGAAAAACTTCAACATGCAAATAGATATGATCAGACTGGTATAGCTATTTTCCTCCTTCTACATAGCATCCAACACAACCTAAGGTGATCTGCAAATGGGGAGACAAAACGCCTACTCTGAATGCATCACAGCCTTAAAAGAAAGGAGGAAATAAGATACTATGAACGCAAGTGATAAGGGAATGTTCAACACTGATCTGCTGAGTTCCTTATTTCCACTTCTCTCCCAAGAGTTAGTCTATGGATGCTGAATTGTTGAGCTGGACTATTGAGCTGTTGGATTAACAGCTCTCTTCCAATCCATATCCAGCAGGATGGTTTCCATTGTTCGTGATGAACCACTGGTATGCCGAGTCCAGTCCCTTCCCTTCCTGTGGGCAGTTGACGACGCACAAATGATTTAGGGTCATCAACCTGGTTTAGTCGAGGCATCTCTGAGGGTATTCCAAACTTGCTTATTGTGCTCAGAAACCCAATTCAGTCAGGCCTTTCGGAGTAAGGTGGCAAATTATCTTAGTACCAGCTCCTTACTGTAGTCTTAAAGGGTATGTAATGCATACATGCTTGAAAGATATGTTCACAGTCATATGGAGAAGAGGTAGCTCCATCATGGAAGATACCTCAGCTAAAAGGTTTGGGTTTTTATCAGTTCCCCTTGCAAAGTCAAGGGAATGGATCATCATCTTAGACCCCATGTAAATCTAGTTCCAGGTTGTCCTCAGCAAAAGTCACTGGAAGTGAATTGCCAGTGCCCTTTCATAATTGCAAATCCTTAATTAAGGAAGGGTAACAAGGAGGCTCTTAAAATACCAACCTCAGCAAGTAGCAGACTCCACTAAAAATTTTTTTCCATTAATGTACTTGGTACTATTCAAAGGCTTAAAATCAGATAAAAGGCATTGTTCTAGGGCAGTAGAAGATTATCTTACTCCTTAAAGTTTTGTGTGAGGTGCAGAAACTTTGTAGACAGTGTCAGGCTTACTGGGCAATGCCGTTTTGCTTGACTCTGCTTTGACTTACAATCATTTTAGGAGAAGGTAGAACAGCTAATTTAGTCTGGTGATCCCTTCATCCTCTTACTGTGAAGGTTTGATTTCCAGTTAGTGAAACCAGACCCTACTTTTTTGGCTCTTGGGTGAATTATGTAGGGTTTTATTTGGATTTGGAGCTCGCCTGTTACTATGGCAGTTTATTCAGCAAAAGCCTGTGTGCAGTGTCAAGTGGATTTTAAATAGAGGAAAAGGACTTAAAGAATATTTCTGGGCATTTCAAGTATTGCTGAATACCAACTTAGCATGGTATTTATATGAGTTTACTTTTAATTAGCAAGAAGCTGGAGTAAATAGAAAATAGTGTATGTACACATTTTTAAGCCTTTTGCCAGGCAGAGCTCTTATGATTGCTTATTTTGTATTTTTTCTGCTATTCCAGTTTATGACTAGTTCTTGAAGCCCAAAGTTCTGTTTTGTTGCCATGAAAGCTCTCTTTTCTGTTTTATTTCCAAAATAGGACCTCTTCACAAAAAAGCAACACATTGTTTTGCGTAAGATCTAAATCAGACCTCGAAGGGGGAAAGATTTGCATCCTGATTCTCTGCTTCAATGCCATGCACAAAATTTACACATCTAGATAAATGTAAAAAAAAGGCGACCACATTGGTTTTTGTACTGACTAAAACCAGCAAAATACTAGGTATTTCAGGAATAGTAGATTCGCCAATAAAGCTTACCAAGAACAGCTCATAGAGAAGTGAGTATGAATATCTTTATGAAGGTCTTTATTCCTTTAAATACAGTATTACTTTTCATAAAGGGATTCAGAACAGATTTCAAACAATGACTCTTTTCCCTTTAAAGCAGCAATTCTTAAATGTGAAAATGAACACCTTTCTTATTTCTTTTGGTTTGGGGTTTTTTTGGGTCTGTAGCTAACAGCTGTCATTTTCTGCCTGTTTACCACATAGAGATTATTTTAAGGTGGGGGTTTTTTTATTGGTATGCTAAGCAAAATTTTTACATTATACTGCATAACTGTATTTGCATGTAGTTCCATATAAAATAATTAAAACATGAAATTGTGTAACTGAAACAGTCTCCCCACAGAGGTAATCAATTTTAAAGGGAAACAAAAAATGTAGCTTGATTCATGTTAATTACACCTCTCCTTCAAAACACACAATGCTAAAGAAAGCCTTGAGCAAGTGGTGTTCTTGCTGCTTGTATTACATAAATGTCTGAGTCTACATTCATAAGGTCATTAACAGTTTCCTCCCACCACCACTCACTTTGGCTTTTGATACTGTAATGTTCATATTTGTAACCTGATGTCTATGATGATGATAATCTTTCTCTGTCTCTGACTTGATAGCTGTAAAGGCAAAAATGAATTTTTCCCCTCAAGGTTAGGTGTGTGGCACACTGCTGTCACTACAGGAAGGAGGGTAAGAAGGAGTAGGGTTGGACTCTAGAGGAGAGGGAGGAGGAGGCAGGCTTACTCTTACAGCTTCTCCCCAGAGGACACAGGGCAAAAATAAAGGGCACTGCTTGTTCAGAGCAGGGTACTGCCCTCCTCTGGGTTCCCCCCTCACTAGTGGCTGCCAGCAGCAGTAGGCTCTTGGCACAGCACGAAAATCAAATGTCCTTTTCCAGCAAATACACAAATACATGAGGGAATGAAAAGCAGGGTCTCTATTGCCCTCAACAGTTTCTTGCCTGCTTCATGTGTGGCACATCAGCAATGGCCCTGATCCTTGCAGCTGTGTTCAGAAAGCTTGGGCTCTTGATTATGCACTTGCAGCCCAGAAAGCCAACCGTATCCAGAGCTGCATCAAAAACAGGGTGGCCAGCAGGTTGAGGGAGGTGATTCGGCCCCTCCGCTCCGCTCTGGTGAGACCCCACCTGCAGTGCTGCGTCCAGCTCAGGAGCCCCCAGCACAGAAAGGACATGGAACTGCTGGAGCGGGTCCAGAGGAGGGCCGCAAAAATGATCCGAGGGCTGGAGCACCTCTCCTGCGAAGACAGGCTGAGAGAGCTGGGGTTGTTCAGCCTGGAGAAGAGAAGGCTGCAGGGAGACCTTATTGCAGCCTTTCAGTACTTGAAGGGGGCCTATAGGAAGGATGGCGACAACCCCTTTAGCAAAGCCTGTTTCGTACAGGACAAGGGGTAATGGTTTTAAACTAAAGGAGGATAGATCTAGACTGGATATAAGGAAAATATTTTTTACAGTGAGGGTGGGGAAACACTGGAATGGGTTGCCCAGAGAGGTGATAGATGCCCCATCCCTAGAAACGTTCAAGGTCAGGTTGGACGGGGCTCTGAGCAACCTGGCCTAGCTGAAGATGTCCCTGCTCATTTCAGGGTGGGGTTGGACTAGATGACCTCTAAAGGTCCCTTCCAACCCAAACCATGCTATGATTCTGTGATTGCTCTTCCTTTTCTTGGGCACATGATGAATTTTAACAGAAGGGGTTTTTTTTAAATTCTACTAAATCTCCTTGTGAGTTGTACCATTAAGCTTGTTGTTTCTATGCAAAAATTGGTAGTATTCTCTAACTTTGTACAGTAAAATATTTACAAAATGAAAAATGGCTTGTTGAAAGCCAGGATAATACCATACTACTGTATCAGATTGTGAAGGAAGTCTTTTTGCTTGTAATACCGACATTCTCTTTCATTACATTGAACATCACAGAAAGTGTTGGGGGTTTGTTGTCTCAATGCATGTCTATCAACAGTGATAGAGTAAATCACTGCTATTTTCTGCTATTGGTTTTTATTAATTTTATTTAGAACGCAGAAATCTGAAGTCCAAGCCCTAAAACTACATGTAATGTAATACTCCTTCATTCCGCATGTGGTTCACAGCCTAACTAGGCCTAGATCATAACCGGCTGCTCAGTTTCTAGGCTTAGCTCTGAGAAATATTCAGTGTGGCTGTGACTACTTCTTGTGTGTTCAAAGCTGTATTCCCACTGCAAAAGTCTGCAGGTATCATTCAGCCCCATTTACAATGTAGTCTTATTTTTTTCTTGATGGAAACAGCTTTATTAAGCACACCAATGCTGTGAAATGTTTTGGTTGGTTTTTAAAAAAACAAAACCTATTCAGTCTTTTTTTGCAGATGTGTTAATTATTAGTAATCTGCTTCTTTTGTAGGAGTTCTCTGGAATCTATCCTCCTGTGATGCACTGAAAATGCCAATCATCCAGGATGCCCTCGCAGTGTTGACCAATGCAGTGATCATCCCTCACTCTGGATGGGAAAACTCTCCACTCCAGGATGATCATAAAATACAACTCCATTCATCACAGGTGCTGCGCAATGCCACTGGGTGCCTAAGGTGAGTACTGCAAAACATTTGCTTTGCCTTAATCATCGTGCTTTGGCTTGAATTGATGTTTCTCATTCTTAGGCATCTGTAAAGTAAATAATTGGTGTGTGCGTCAGTGAAGACGGTGACTCTCAGTGCTGTGAAGAAAATTGAAATTAATTACAAAACAAGCTTCAGGCCATTCAAAAAACAATCTCTAGAAGTGCTGCTGTGGTTTTCCATTTTTCTTTTCTTAACAGCTTTGGCCAATCTTCTCATCCAAGCTTTTACATTACAGATGTTTTTCTCCTTGTAGATTTGTCCCATTCCCCAGTTGCTTAAGTGAAGTCAATATGTTCTCACTATTACACCCAATTTAATCAGCACAAGAAGTAATGAAGATGCTCAAAAAAATAACATGCCTTACAGGTTCTGGATGCCATTGCTGAAGTTATGATAAATATATGCAGTAGATTTTTTCTGCCCTGTGAAGATGAGAAGTGGATTTCAATAAGGGACCAACCAATTTAACATTGTGCAACTAGGATACTTAAATAGGTCCTTAACAAGCATGGTATTTATTTATATTTATGTTTATATGCCAAACTTGTATATGGAACACCAAGGTGCACTTATATAAATATGTGCAACATGATCTGTCCGTTCCTAAAAATTGCTGTAGATGTGAGAACAAAAATAGGATGAGTAAGAAGAGTTTCAGTTCTGACAAAGCCTTACAAAAGGATTGAGTCATAGCAATTTCTGAATTCCAATACATATCATTTTGTTGAAATATTTTAACATAGTAGGCAAGGGACTTTCTACTCTTTTTATATTGACAATTCTGTAATCTGTCTGAGAGACATGAAAATTGATTAATTTTTTTACATACATCACAGAAAATTTATTAGGTAAATAGTACGTATCAGTAATACAGTCTATGTTGTATGCTGCATTCAAAGCAGATATCCATCAAAGAGCAAAACAAAAAGCCCCACTGATTAGGAGGCAAAGTAAAATAGCAGTATTTTTCACATATCTGTAGCAAGCACCTTTTTCTCTTCGTGCTGTTTCATCAAATTAAATGTCTCCCTTTTAGAAGTAATATCTGAAAAGTTTAAGGGAAAAAGTGATAATTATTGACAATTTATATATAATCAGAAGAGAGGGGAATACAGAAGGTAATAACTTCCATATTGCAAATATACTTGTATTGGACTTAAAGTATGTACCTGTGAATACCACCTATGGTTGGATATATGACTGAAGCTAGGCATCTGTATCCGAGTGGTATTGATTTTGAAAATAGTTTGGTCCTATAATTGTGTTGCATTACATTCAAAACACTAGAAAAAAAGTTGCTTAAATCATTGTGACAGAAGTTGTTCCATGAAGATGTGTACTATGGTTATACTTTTTACACCTTTGATGTTTAACCTATCTCAGTTAAAAAGCTGCCTCTAAAAGAAGTGTCCATTATCAATTTGGGGCTTCACAGTGCCCCTTATCTGAAAGGGCATGTTTAGTGCTGGTCTCCCCACACCATAAGTTCTATCTTACCTGTCAGTTTTTCCCCACTGCTTCTTAAGGACTGATGTCCATCACTGATCATGCAAGCCTCGGTTCATCCTACCTCATACTTGATGGATTCATTACACATTGGTCTTGAAATCTTTCTTCTTTTTTTTTTTTTTTTTGTGAGTGTATGCGCACGCCCATTTGCAAACTGATGTGAGCTTACTGTAGCCTGCACTCTGGGTCAGCCTGAGGACATGTGGCCACATGAGAATGGTACGTTGCCTGATCTAATACACACTACTTTGCAGCAAGGCTTACTACCAAGTGCTTGATGGGATGCTGTCATAGCAGAATGGCTTCTGGTCAGCTCGTGCCAAATAAGCTCATATCTGCCTGCAAAAGACTGTGCATATTATAACTCTTGAATCCTTCCCAGGTAGCTGTAATAATTCAAATGGCTGTCCTGAGCAGGTTGGTCTTCCTTCTAAATCCAGGCCCTTCAAACATAGTGTGGCTTTTTTAATATCTTTCTGATCTCAAACCCTCCTTATTTCCCAGATGCATCTTTCTCTCCTCCCCATATTTATTTGGCCTTCATCCATCTTCTTTAGATAATTTCATCCCACTTAGTCTGTGTGGA
The DNA here is from genome assembly GCF_949628215.1 of Phalacrocorax aristotelis. Classification (NCBI taxonomy): domain Eukaryota; kingdom Metazoa; phylum Chordata; class Aves; order Suliformes; family Phalacrocoracidae; genus Phalacrocorax; species Phalacrocorax aristotelis. The sequence goes on from NC_134277.1 coordinate 88,516,712, forward strand.
TTCTCTTTGGCAGAGCCAGAACATTTGGAGAGGGTTGAACTTACTTTTGCTTCACACCAGCAGGAGCTTTCATGTTTACCTTTCCCCAGTCACTGTTGAAAATCTCTCTCTGAACAAAATATCAGGTTTGAGTTTGTGCAAGGGAGAAAAGTGTCAGCTGACCTCTGAAATGGTGACTGTATTCTTGTGTTGTATTCAGCTAAGATAATCGGACTGCAGGGTGGAGGGAAAAATGAATGTCAGAAAGAAAAGACTAGAAAGTTCTGCATTTTACTGGAGGTGATTGGAGTAGCACGTGCTCTATGCAGGTAGTACCTTAGCTAGTGTTCCTCAAATACTCACTACCCCCAGTGAACTGCACAGCCATCACACTCTCTACTTGTGACTATTTACAAGCCTTGTATTTCCATTTCAAGATCTCACTGGATGGGGAGGAATTGAAAAGCAAGATGATGTAATGGCACTGCTGGCTGAGATGCTGCTGTGCTTACATGGTAAAGGGAAAATCCATTGTCAGCTTCCATGGGAGAATTTCTTCTGGGATTCTGGTTAGGCTGTCCTCCGCCGTTTTCTTTTTCTCTTTTTGTTTGAGTTGTTTTGAAGTTGTCTTGAAGGGACACCGGTCAGTATCAGTTGCATCAGGATTATCAGTGACAGCGCTCAGTATCACAGGAAAACTAGTGGTCTTCAGAATACTTCTAAATCTCTAATGTTGACAGATTTTAGAGACATCAGGTTGTATTACATCAGGTTTAACGCTAACAAATACGCTGGGAGGCTTCTGGGTTTCTTCAGTCTTCTGCATCTTTGGCTTTTTGATGCATTCACTCTTGAAAGCTTTAAATAATGTCTGATAAGTGCTGTAATAAAATCCATCCCATATACAACGCTAATAAATAGTTTGCAATGGCTATTATGTAGGAATAGTCAGATCTTTGGTTTGTGGTTTTCACTACAGTATATGAATTATTATTCATTCGGGTGATCTTCCCTTTTCTCAGTTTCTTGATGAGAGCTCTGTATGCTTTTTCAATTTAGAAGTTGCTTATTAACTATAGTTTTTAGTACTCTCTTCTGCTTATTCGTTATCATTGTTAGGAAAGTTCATAATACATTTAAAATTATGCTATGTGAGGCCAATACTGCAACTCCAGTCACACAGTAATGCAGCTGAAATCAGTATGAAATCATATGAAAAACAGCAGCAAAAATGGTCGGTCCTTCTTTTCCTGTTATTTTCTTCCTTCCTGAAGAGGTTACTTACAAACTGCACTTTGCATACTTTTGTGATTGGGGGTGGGTTGTAATACAATATTGTTCTAATTAATTTCGCATAACTTGAACACTTTGAAATGATTTAGATAATTCAAACCTCTTCATACTGCATTATACCTATGACTTACATATTTATTCTTAGTATTCATCTTTCGTAAATTGCCAGACCTCAGTGTGATGTTTTTGAGTAATCACCCAATTTACTTGCTTCCCCACTGAGATACTAGTACCTTAACTCATTAAGCTCTGTGAAAGTTTGACTTTTTTTCTTTTGGATTTCAGCTGTGACTGCGTCATTTGCATTAGGGAAATGCTGTATCTTTGGTTTATAGTTTCTGATTCATTTAGACTTATTAGGGAAAGTCAGTGAAAACTGAATTTTGAATCCCAGCTATTTATAGGGTGGTCTGCAATCCCTAATCTGAAATTCAGAAATCAAGAGGAAACACATTGTACAATGTTGTCTTAAACTGCAGCGTCAGGCTTACTTATCGCCAAACTAAATCTCCGTCCAAAGATCGTCTAAAAAATCTTTTTTCTTGATATACAGTCTGGAGCCTTATTTTTGCTATGAATTTAAAATGAATTCAGGTTAGTAGAATCTCATCTGAGGACTTTAAGGAATTTTAAAAATGTACTGCTTTAAGATTCTAATGTGGTTTTGGATACAAAATCATAAAATGCTGTGATTTTCTTTCTTTCATGTTCTATTTAATTTTTCATCAGAGAGTGAAGGTACAGGGGCAATTGTGAAAATCAAAGATCTATTAAAATACGTATCTTCCCACCCCATTAGTTGATTAGAAATTGTATGGGAGAGTAACTCAAGAATTTTTTGTTTATAAAGCCCCCATACCTTTCAGATTTTCATACTTCGTACTTTCAGACTTGTCAAACTTTTCACAAAATACCATGAATTATGTTTCAACTGAAAAAATATGTAACACGCTCTCAGAGTAGAAAAGCAAAGGGGAAAAGTGCTTTTAAAATATGAATTGAATGTAACTGACCCAGCAGTATTTTGTGGATAGATCAACTTTTGGAAGGAACAAATTACCTTGTTAAAACAATTTGTGTTAACCATGAAGCCTAAATACCAGGTTTTTAACTGTTTTGTGGATGAATGATCTGTTTCACAGACACTTAACAGCTAATGCATTTATCCCACCATCTTATTTCTGCTCCAGTTCTCTTCTAAGCATCCAATGTCTATTGATCCATATTCTTGGGAACTTCTATAATATGTTTTGAATATAACACTCTGCTGCATACTGACAAAAGAAGATGTGGGAGCAGCATAAAATAAACAACACAGACAGTATATCCATCCTGTGTTTAGTTGCTTAAGAAATACACATATATATGAAAAAACATTGTTTGATATATATGTGAAATAGATGTTTCTTAAGAAATTAAACTGATACATGTACATATGTGTATGTGTGTATATATGCCTATACATATAGATATAAAAGGGCTTATTACTGAAGCTAAAATATATTTCTGTCTTTACTGACTGGTACAAACTCTGAATATCTTTGCCTGGGTATAAATGGAGCTGGCTTCTTACCGTAGGACCAAGACCTTTGCTGCTGATTTTGTGATTCTCCTTCTATCAGCAGAACAGTTGCATTTTGTCCATCGCTGTGTATTTCGGACTTGCCAGCCCTTTTCAGAGTCCCCCTTGCTTTTTCTAAAGCCCAGGAGCACTTCTCAGGCTGACCTTGCAGTCTTGTGCATCAGATAACAAGAAAGCCCACGCTCAATTAAGAAGCCAGTCAGAATCCAAAGTTAGGACAAAACTCATATTAATTGTGTATTTCCACTGGCAGCCTACTCAAGGGAGGGGCTTTTACTAAGAAACAGTTCCTGCAAGGGAGATGCATGGGAGAGAGACGACTACCTAGAGGGATACCGAGGCAGGGTTATCCACTTGTGGAGAGGAAACTGTCCAAATCCAAACCCACAATTTTTCCTTCTCTTAGCCTCTTCAAATCCAGTCTTATCCTGGAGAAAGGGGTAATCATCACTGTTCTTGTATTTTTAACACATTTTGAGCGATTGGAATTACAAAGCTGGTATAATTAACATCCAAGGACCAGCAGACCAGCAGATTTGATGCCGATTTTCAAGCTATATTCTATGAATGTATTGGAGTGAAACACATTATGTTTTACATAGTCTACAGAGTCGCACACCATTTGTTAAACTCATTTGGCCACAAGTAGGACACTGAATCCAGTTAGAGAGTTCCTAAACTCCAGGGTTATACTGGCTATACTGGTGTGTCCATTGTTAAACAAACGCATGCTCTCCTGACAGCTCTCCTCAGCTTGGGAATTTCTCTAGGACCTGTTGCTGGAAGGAAGTGCAGAGAAAAGCCTTGTCAAGAAGCTAAGGAAAAGCTTGGTTTTTAATGTCTGGTTCTGTGAATTTCAATCCCTTTTCCCTGAAACTTAAATTTGTATTAAAATTATATCATTTATGTTTCTGTGTCCCAGCAATGACAAGCTGTGGAGGAACTGAGGGACTAACGTCAATTCTCCGTTATTTTGAAGAAACCAAGGATTCCTGACATGTACTGTATGAATGACTACCAGATAGTTTCCAATTTAATATAAATGACGTTATCTTGATCACAACTTCTATATCTTGTTTTTCCAGGCTGAAGCTGAATGGCATATTGCTTACTTTTAAATATATTAGCTCAGAAGTTCTGTATTACTTGTACATGATGGATTTTGAAAAACTGTCTTTAATAAGCTTTATAATGCCTCCCAGAGTACCATACGGGAACATAGTTCACAGGAGGGAAAACGAGCTGAACTGCTGTTTCTCATCTTCTAAAACAAGCTGTAAACTTTAAGTTGCATTTACCTAATGGCAGACATTTTAATCAATGAGTAGTTGTCTATATAAGAGCCTTTTTTTAGAGGCTTTGAGTATTTCTAGACTATCACTGACTTACCAGCTCTGAAAACCATTTGTAGTTTAGATGTTGTTGCTGAGTTTAAATGTCAAATTTCAGGCACCCCAATTCAGAACTTTCAGACAGGCTGCTTTAATGGGCATGAACTATGAAAAATGTATTTTTAAAAAGGCCTAAAACATTCGCTAGCTCATGTGTAATGTTCACAGCCATATTCCTGGTCTTCCAACCACAAAACAAAACCAGAAAATCCACAAAAAATGAAGAAGAGTCAGTCTACTGTAGAAAATGTATTTCACCTTTTCAAGAAGCTGAAAGGTCCAGTCTAGAAAAAAGTAACAAACCAGTCATGAGAGGCCACAGTGATTGCATCCCAGTTAAGCATAAACTTTCAGAGGCTAATTTCTGCAAGATATGAGAGAGATTGTTCCTTACTGAATGCTGCAGTAGTCCAGAAATGTAGCTGAAATAAAAATCTAATGTTAGGATTCGGGGGGGAGAGGGAGGTTTTAGTATGAATAGATCAGTGTCCTCTGATTGCTGCTGTAATATTTTTATTCAGAAGATACTCGAGGGAAAGGTGCCAACAGAAATAAATGTGTAGCTGTGTCAGATACTTAAGCACCCCACTTTTTCTTCACAGTGCAGTTTCTTCCACTTTGCATATTCATGAACAAATTTATAAGGTTTATACAAGGTCATACTGTATTAATTATAGCAGTGGTATTCAAATAGCACTCTGAAGTTCAATGCTCTTTCAGCATTTCTGGTAAAAGCATTACTTCAACCTATTGAACTTACACTACAAATTCCACAAAGCTCTGGAAGTTCATTCTGGGCTCAAGTTGATCAAAATCTCAACCAGAAATTTTGTTTTTAAACTGATGTTCTAGAACGCCTTTTGTATTCTCCTTTGGTCTGAAAAATAATACAGCATAATTCCAGACCCTTTTTGCTCTCCTATACCTAAAACTGTGTAACAAGCTTCAATGGTGTATCTACTTCCTCCATCATTTTTATCTGATAAGAGATGCTGGGCTGCCTTGCCTAAATCTGCCTTCAAATGCAGAAGAAACTCCCAATGTATTGATTTTGCACTGAGATAGCCAAAAAAAAAGTGATCTGTCAACATCCATCTTCAAAATATTATTTAAGCGATCCCTGGGCAAACAAGGAAATTTGTTTGTATTTCAGTGGGGCTTCATGTCTGGGTACAAGTTATAAATATTGGATCTATATGTCAGAGTCCAATAATTTAGGACCTAGCTGAAATATAGTTCCTATTCTTTAACTAGGTTCTTTTATTCTCTTTAACATGAATGTACGTTGGGTTTTTTAAGGGTAGAACCCAACAACTTCACTGGGTGTCATACAGTTATAAATATTTACTTGCTGCTCTAGCAGGAGTGTGTTCTTCCTGTAATTTACTAATTTACTGTTGCTGGAAATTATACAGGCACATATGAAAAGAATTAATATGCCTCAGTACCTTTGCTTTCATCTTAAGATATTCTTCGGCTCAGCGATGATTACAAAACTATGAACTGCTGCCTCTTAGGCTGAATGGCTTATGGTGTGTACCCTGCCCTTGGATTAGGGATGTGTTGAATATCTCAAGTATGTTTTGAATTACTATTTTCACAGCTTTTGGTGGTTTTAATTCCTTTCAGTTTGCATGCCTGCTGTTAACTGGTCCCTAATGTGAAAATTAAATGTCCACTCATATTTGCATGGTTAGGTAGTGTTAATTTACATTTCCTTCTGTCAGAGGTTTAAGCTGTGTGGATGCGAATGCCCTGAAGAAAGTGAAGTTGTTTGTTTTGTGAAAAGGCTTAGATTCTGTGGGTTGTTTTTTTTTATTACAGGACAGTTTTCATTTATGTGGTAGTGAGTGTTAGCTTGGCAGACACTGTAATAAAGTATGATCTGAATCTTGGTGGCCTGCTGACTTGATTTGGGCTGACTCCAAGTCCAGCTGACTACAACGGGCCTCCTTCTCACTGGCCAGCTGCAGAGCTGAGTAGCACAGTGGCACAGCTATTTTCTTTTTGGGAGAGTCCCAAAGCCTCTGCAGCACCACATGTATTTTAGAATGTGTCAGAGTTTCCATGCGGTCACTGCGTGGGAGGCTGAAGAGTTGGAGCCAATTTTGTCTCAACTCTCTGGAAAGAATCACAAGGGCCACAGGTGTCAGTGGGAACTAGAGTATACCTCTGTTGTTGCTTTGCTGACTATCCAAAACCCTGGACAGTCCTTTTCAAATGGGTACTTTCAAAAACCGGTATAGTTTGGCTCCACAGAAAATATTGTCTCAGCATGAGAGAAAAAGTGATTGTGACAATTCTGTAGCACCACTCATGGACATGGTGGCTGACGCTAGAGGATGATGTTGTATTTACCCAAGGAACATAAGAAACACAATCCTCCAGAGTTTGTATGGCCACTCATTTCCACCAGAGATACTAAAATAATATTTCGTAACGTTGAGGTTCTCTGGTCGTAGTCGCTTGATTTGTCCATTAACTAGCTTTTCTCCTCTTAAAACAGTTTGAATTGCTAGGCAATATGAAAACGGGACATGTGAAAACACATGGCCTTGCATATTGAAGAAAAGGCAGGGCATATTTGTGCAGCTTTCCCTCATTATCTTATGACAGACTGCTTCAAATCTGAAGAAACTGCCCCTAGGAGGTAGAAGATCATTTGGTCTCTCTGCTCAGTCTGAGGATTTTCAGTAGAGATGTCTGTTTGAAGTACGCTGAGCTTGCTTCATCCTTCTGGATAAGCCAGCCAACATCACAGGGTAAACATTTTATCACCCCCTTTCAGAATGTTTCGGGCATGTGAACTGACTCACTTCAAGCACAAGAGTAATTAATGCCAGCAGCTCAAGTTGAGCCAGTGCTCAAGTCTTTTGCTGTGAGAAGGCTTTGATGGCATTCCCCATTTGGTGAACTACGGAGAGCTCACGAGAAACGCTCTCCAGTAATATCCTTAGCACTGAAGCTCTAAGACCAGCAGTCTCCACTAACCACACTTCATTACTTTTATCTGTTTTGGAAATATTTCCCCAGGAAGCCTCCTGATGAAGTAAGTAAATAAATAAAAATATGGCTTTTAGGGGGTGTGATGGAATAGGCTGCAGACTGCCAAGCCAGCTTAGCTTACAGTCCACTGATGATGTCTGAGCTGAAGACTGAAAAGCAGCAGATCGTTTCTAGATGTCATCTTTTGTGGAACTTTGCCCAGTGAGCGTTGAGCTTGTGTTCTTTCTGTCACTACAGATCTCCATAGAGAAGACAGAACTTTGTAAGATTTTTCCTTGAGTAGAGAGGTCAGGCTAGTAAGAACACTCTGAGAAGCAAAATGAAGTCCATTACTTGCAATCAAATGGATTTCCCCCTTTCTGAGAGGATTAGCAAATTGGACAGTTAATTTTGGGGTAAATTGAGACTTTTATAAAGACTGAAGTAAAAAATATGTGATGCCCATCACTAATTCAGTTTCATCAGTTTTATCCAATTTGAATTTTTCTCTGGACATGATAAAATCTAACACTCACACATGTGGAGTGAGAGGGTTCAAAGCTAGGGCAAGGTGCAAGGTGATGCTGACTTCTAGCTATAGCCTACTGACACGCACAGAGCCTTGCAGACACTGCAACAACAGAACAGGTCGAGAGGATTTTCCTGTCTTCTGCCAGCAAAGTCTGTGCTAAGTTTCTCTCTAATACGGCAGGCTGGGTAGAAGGCTTCCCTCTTCAAAAATGAGTTCAGCAAAGATATTAGAGGTTTGTGGGTTTTAGGTTTTTTTTTTCCTATTGCCTTCCCTAAATTAGCTTCATATTGTATTTTCAAGTTCTGTATTACTGTTGAGAAAGTATCCTTTGGAAAGAATGAACACATTCTATCTTTTTTTAAAAAATAATAATCCTGTACTTTAACTGCATCGGCATGTACTATATAAAAACATTTAACATCTGGCTGATAGTATTTTTACCTAGGATTGCACACTACATGCAGAGGATTTCTGTGACAAAGTACTTGTGAAGTATTCATCCTAGTGTAGCTTTTTTACTTTCACAGCTCATTTCTTTTTGACAGGTACTCATTTATTATAGTTAGTTGGTTACAGCTTCAGTGTTTTCTCTTGAAGGACAGTAGCATTGTGATATGCCTCCTCCTCTTCCCCTGCTGTCATTCATCCATCTTTATATCTGATTTAATATGCGCAAAAGTACAATGCTTGGAAAGTGTTTTAAAAAAGATAGCCATAAAGGGGCATAGTGTAGGTATTGTGAATATACAAATGTGGATGATTTTTTTTAATCGACTAATGAAGTAAAAATACATAATATATTAGAAATAAAAATATTATATTTACATGCAAATGTTAATTTAATTCCCTGTGTTCTTTTTATATAATTAATTTGTATTGAGGACCTTTTTCAGTAGACTGGTCAAATTGATTGATTTTGATTGATGCCTACTCTCTTTGGCTGCCAGACTTCGTGCTAAGAAGTAGTGTCTTCTAATCTATGCAAATATGAGAAAATATGCACTGTCATCTGTAGTTTTAGTTGCAGTTTTGTTACAGTTAACTGCTTGTGCTCGCAGTCTGGTTGCACTCCAGGCTGCTCAGGTGAGCACTCGTAGTCAGTGGGTAGACCCAAGGCTGCCTGGCCTTGGGCACAGCTTGAGCCCTCAGAAGACCCTGCAGAAACAAGGGGGATCTTGTATTTAGTTAACAAATTAGGTGGGGATGGGAGGTCATCCTTTTTATACCCTATGTAATAAAGGGGGCAAAGCAGAGATTAATTACTCTCTTTACACTCGCCTACAGCATGATCAAGTGGCAGAAATAAACATTTATGAATGTATACGACTATTTGCTGTGCACAAGAGAATGATCAACCCCTGGGACAAATTTAAGAAGGAAGTTGCAGCTCTGTTAACTTCACAGTAAGGACGGTGACGTAAGCAGGGTGATGTCTTCTACGCTAGACATCATCTATCTTGAAAACAGCATAGTCCTCCTTCGCCCACTCCTTGGCACAATTGTGTCACCCTTCCCTGTCACTAAGGTGCAGAGGTGACTGAGGACAAGAGCTCAGTAACTAATCCACACACAGGCACACAGGATCCACCAGCAAAAGCAGCTGGAGTGTGGCTGCCACTGGGATCACCAGCGCTGAAACAGGAGAAAGAGAAATTCACATGAATGATGCATTTTTCTGAACTGAAATTTTGGACGATTTACAGGAACAACGTGGGGATTTTTAATTGTTTTTACAGGAATAATGTGTTTGATTTTTTTTGTTTTGTTTTGGCTTTATTTTCGAGAGGACTGGTAATTTTGGTTTTGCCTTCAGTTAGATTGTAGAAAAGTGGACTAAAAGAGTCTTTGGACACTGAAATAATCCCAGATTTCTCGGAATGTATTTCTTTTTCATTGCGTGTCATTTGTTGGGTTTTAATCAAGAAAACTGAGGTACCCAAAGTTAAGTAGGCAGCATCTTCACCTGTGAGGATTTTGGAGAAATCCGTGACCTTCCTTTGATTATGAATGCAATTTGTGACTTGTTTTAGGTGGCTTGCTTGACTAGCCACATGAATTAAGTGCTAGTTGTGTAGATGCACACTGCTCCTCTATGTCACATTTGTGTATACATAGATGACATTCTGTAAATAATCAGTTTGTTTTACCATTTGCTCCTCCAAACATATAGGTACTTTAAATACTTTGATATGAGTATTATCTAGAATGAAAATATATCATTACTTGTTAATAACCAGGAAGAAAGATGTGTCTGCTTCTGTGAGCGGGTTGTATGTGTTTATATCACTGATTGCTTTCTTTTCTTCCATACTGTCTCTGGACTGAATAGCAGCAGCAGTTGGTAGTATTTCTTTTAAGAAAGTAGAGAGTGACCTCATTAGCACAAACATTTTATTCTAGAAACGTGGCTCCACATATCATGAAACACGTGGAAAGCATTAACTGATTAATTATCCTTCATAATTCTCCAACATATCTCTGTCTAGACTATAATGGATGCAGTATTGCTTCTGCCTGGGTTACATTTTGCTTGACCTAATTGCAGACATACAGTGTAATTACTAAAGAGGGGCTAATTTATGTAAACAAATGTTAGTTTTTCATAGTATGAGCCCTATCATTATGTTTTATTGCTAGTGTATGTATTAGACAGTCAGCCATTCTTCAAGGGCTTGGGTAGATCATTATTGTAAATTACCTTTATAATGTAAGCTCTAAATTTAGAGTTTACAAAGTGAAAGTGTTGTAATCCTAGGTGTGATCATTGTTTCCTCTCCTCCAAGTATGTAAGAACTTTAATTGATCATGCTTTAGCATGATACTTTGTATAAATTATTTTGTAGTTAGTACACAGAGAGTTTGGATGTTAATGCAGACCACATCTTGTATTATCAGGCATAATAGGTAAAAACAAATATGCAAGAACTGGAATATTTTTAATACTCCAATAACTGTCATGTACTGGCCTTCATCTATCAAAAACCTTAGAGGTAGCTGCCACATAGTAAAAGTAAATTACTTCCATTGCTCCTTATAAGCCAAGCTAACCTAATGGCTCCCATTCTTAAATCAAGAGCAGGAATGAGGGTAATAGTGAAACTAACTGCCAGTTTTCTTCTTCTTTTCAAATAATACCAATAATAACCAACCTTCCTCCCTTCCTCCCTTCCTCCCTTCCTCCCTTCCTCCCTTCCTCCCTTCCTCCCTTCCTCCCTTCCTCCCTTCCTCCCTTCCTCCCTTCCTCCCTTCCTCCCTTCCTCCCTTCCTCCCTTCCTCCCTTCCTCCCTTCCTCCCTTCCTCCCTTCCTCCCTTCCTCCCTTCCTCCCTCCCCTCCCCTCCCTTCTCTTTTTTCCCTCCCTCCTTCCAAGAAGGAGAAAGAAGGAAAAAAGACAAGACAAAACAAGGAGAAGGGAAGGGAAGGGAGAGGAGATTGATCATATTTCCAATGACTTTTCAATAACTGGAGTTTTCCTTGGTGCAGACATGCAGCAGTTTTGGGAATGTGACTCTTGGCAGCCATCTAAGCTTATTCATTCCTTTCCTTCTTAATCATGCATTTCACACTTACTCCTCTCTGTTGGAGGTCTGTCCTTGTGCTGTTTATTTTATGAAGGTAATGTATTCAGTAAAATATAAATTATTTCCTTATCAATAATAAATGTTTGTTCATGCTCAAAATCTGTAGTGAGAAACAGAACAGTTTCCAGCTGATGACAGTTTGGATTTTGCTCTGCTCTTTCCATCGTTTGTGTGAAATTGATTTAGTGGCCTCAGCACAATTCCTGCTGCTGTCTCACTCAGAGCAATACGACTGTTGTCAGTCCTTGATACCCATGCAGGAAACAGGAATGATGTTGGCAGTAGAACTGGGAGGCTAACTTGCAACACTGGGTAGGTGTACGTGCAGCAGCTTCACATTAACACTTCAGCCAGCAGTACAGACTATTGGATTTGGTATAAACCTCCTATGGGCCTGGGCTATATATTTAGATTGTTATTCTCAACTACAGTGTCATACTTTCCATTTTAACTTTGGTTGTTAACTGTACCTAGAATAAAATAGAATCATAGAATAAAATTATTAAGGTTGGAAAAGACCTCTAGGATCATCAAGTCCAACCTTCAACCCAACACTACCATGTCTCCTAAACCATGTCCCCAAGCACAACATCTACACATTTTTTGAACACCTCCAGGGATAGTGACTCCACGACCTCCCTGGGCAGCCTGTTCCAGTGCCTGACCACTCTTTCAGTAAAGACATTTTTCCTAATCTCCAATCTAAACCTCCGCTGACATAGCTTGAGACCGTTTCCTCTCATCCTATCACTAGTTACTTGGGAGAAGAGACCAACACCCACCTCCCTATAACCTCCTTTCAAGTAGTTGTAGAGAGCGAGAAGGTCTCCCCTCAGCCTCCTCTTCTCCAGGCTAAACAACTCCAACTCCCTCAGCCGCTCCTCATAAGACCTGCTCTCCAGACCCTTCACCAGCTTTGTTGCCCTTCTCTGGACACGCTCCAGCACCTCAATGTCCTTCTTGTACTGAGGGGACCAAAACTGAACACAGTATTCAAGGTGTGGCCTCACCAGTGCCAAGTACAGGGGCACGATCACTTCCCTGCTCCTGCTGGCCACACTATTCCTGATACAAGCCAGGATGCTGTTGGCCACCTTGGCCGCCTGGGCACACTGCTGGCTCATGTTCAGCCAGCTGTCAACCAGCACCCCGAGGTCCTTCTCCATTGGGCAGCTCTCCAGCCACTCCTCCCCAAGCCTGCAGCGCTGCATGGGGTTGTTGTGACCCAAGTGCAGGACCCAGCACTTGGCCTTGTTGAACCTTCATACAGTTGACCTTGGCCCATTGATCCAGCCTGTCCAGATCCCTCTGTAGAGCCTTCCTACCCTTGAGCAGATTGACACTCCTACCAAATTCTAGTTTAAGCACTACCCAGCAACAACTAAAACATCTGTGTGTTATCAACATTATTTTCGTACTAAGTCCAAACCACAGCACTATGCCAGCTACAGTGAAGAAAATTAACTCTATGCCAGCTAAAACCATGACACTGTGTTACATCTGTGGCCAGCAGGTCCATAAAAGATTTTTCCCCTTTACTCGGTACTGGTGTGGCCCCTTCTGCAGTACTGTGTCCACCCTTGGGTCCACCCAGTTCAACAAAGATGTTCAGAAACTGGAGAGGGTGCAGGGAAGAGGATGCAAGTTTCAGCTTGGAAGGTTCAAATTGGTCATTATGCTTTATCTGGAAGATAGTGCAACACTGGAACAGAGAGGTGGTAGGATGTCCATCCTTCAATGTCTTCAAGGCTCTCTAACAAAACTGCTGATGTCGTCTTGTGTTGATGATAGTCATTCCTCAGGCAGCAGGCTAGACTTGGGTGACTTACCATACGTTCCTTCCAACCAGCATTTCTGAGATTCTGTGAGTGACTCCAGAGTTTCAAGTGAAGCCCCTGGAAAATGAGGAATACAGAAACTGCAAGCTCTGAAACAAAATCTGGAAAGGAACGAAATTCCCTTACCTCCTTTCCCTTCTCAGGGCCTTTATTTCTCTGCCCTTGGATTGGTCATGGAGTACTTGCTGGCAGAGACAAGCAGGTTAACAGAAAGCAACCCCTTCTGCAGTGTAACTCTGATTCACATCAAGCAAGTCTATCCAGTGCAGTGGATGTGGCAGGAGTCCTATGGGGGTGAAAAGTGAGTGTAGACAACATATCACGATCATTCTGTAAAAGGGGGTTGAATTACGGTTGCAGAGGCCAACTTATTTTGGGTATTAAGTTTTCAGCACTTGACTTTCTCTCTGTAATGTTCTGCAAAGTATTTTACAATTCCTAATGATGAACTGATTAGCAATTGCAAGTATAATTACTTTCAAATGTCAGACAAACAGCTAGAGAAAGATTTCTATTTGAAACATCTTTTTTAATTGCAGTAGTGTAGGTTAATGGGTGTTCATTTGGTTCCCTTAATTTTTGTTAGGACTAATTTTAAATCATAGAATAGTTCATGAAGTAAATAAAGTTCTGTGAATTAGTAAGCGGTATTTTGATGGGATTTTAAATTGAAATGCGTAGTTATGACATTGGACATATGTAATAAGATGTTTATTTAAATACACTCTGTTCCACACACTGCAGAATTAAATAATCACCATGACTTGAAACACTAAGCAGACAGTTTGAACACAAGGTGTTTAAGTGGCATTTAATTCTCAAAGTAAGAATTCCTTTCAGACATACAGTAAAGGGAGATCTGCTTGTTGCTCTTCGTGTAAATATCATTGCATAAATGCAGTGGGGTGATTCTAGAAAACTTAATTTTAATGAAACTGACTGTGGAATGACTGAAAGCTCTCTGTAAATCTATTCTGAAGTGTACTGTTTGTGTACTATAGTAGCATTCTGAAACACACCAGAAGTATCTGCTATGTGAATTCAGTGGCAAAACAGCCTACTCCATGGGATTAAGTGTCCAGCTAGAGAGGGGCTGCCAAGCTCCCCACGGAGACCCCCCTCGCTGACGGCAGAGGACTGGGGCCAGGCTGCCTGTGGAGTGGGCTGAGCTTCTCTTTGGGAGGGGGCACAGTGTGGTGCACTCTTTGTGGAAGGACATTTTCAGCTTGTTTGTGTGGCAGCACATTGCGTTGGTTGAACAAACTTCTATTCATCCCATAAGCAATGTGTATTTTTATGTTAATTAGATTTCATTCTTTGCTGGCTGTCACCCAGTGAAAGTCAAAAATACAGTGTGACAATGGAAAAGAGAGAAGTGGGATAAAAAAAAAAAAACCAGATCAGAAAGACATTGATGAAGCAATTCTTCTGGAAGAAAAAGGCTGGGGTTTTTTTTTGTCAGTTAATAACTCCCACTATTTCAAATATATGTTTATGATGAAAAGAGCACAGACAATCTCAGAAGTACAGTTACAAGCTGCTGTCCATAATTTTTTACATGAAAATGAAATTGCCATCCTAGAAAAATATTGACCATTACATGCACAGTGTCTGAAGTGCTATTTGCAAGTCTCTAAAATCAATTAAATCTGCTCAAAATTGAGATAAAACTTCAAAGTATATGCAAAATATTAATATTACATTTTTTGAAGGAATGGAGGTAGGGGAAACTCAGAGGATTTTTCCTTAATTGATTTTCCTAACTAATATGACTTTGGAACGTTTAGGTGGGTTTTTTTCTGGTCTCACTGTTACCTCCATATTTTTCTGGAGTACTCTGGACTTGCATACTGAAATATTTCCGGAACTCTTTGCTGTTATTTAAAATAATTGTGACTTAATTAGTGGGCTAACTAGACAAAGTTGGTTGCATTTGATCTTTGAAGTAGTTTCAGAGTTTATGCTTGTTACTGCTGTTCTTTCTGGGTGTTCATAGTAGCAATTGACTCCTCTGCCACCACAGGGCTAATCTGGCTGTTATGCTTTGTTCGGTTATTGGGGCAGATTTCTAAAGCAAGTTTACGGTATGACAGGCTGCCTAAATCTTCTGGGGCAGATTGTAGTGACGCTCTTTGAATGGGGTTTGGGTTATAAACGTGTACATTGAAGACCTAAGGCATCTAAAGCAACTTATTGGGGAAAGAGGAAGGCGTACTGAATGTTGTGGAATGATTACTGTAAGAGGCTATAGCAAATGCAACTGTATGAGATTTGGCCCTCTGAATTATAAACGTTAAACAGCTCAGTGTAATTAGGCATGTTCTGAGAAAAGTTTTCACTGTGTAGATTGAAATTCCAGCATTCACCCTCATGCATTCGAGTGGCTTTGGGTGCAGTCGTCACAGCAGTACTGCTGGCTGGCGGAGGCAATAGCTGGAACAGCCCAGCACAGCCACAAAAGGTGTGGGTAAACACTGAGGTTCATGTTCTCCATCTGCCAGGGTGCTGCTTTCCGTGGACATTCTCAGAGACTGGATGACGTTCACGACAGTGGTGTTGTGTGGCTTAATACCATGATGCTGAGGGCAACATTTTAGGTAAATGATCAGGCAAGAGCGCAGATACGGTTGGTGAGAAGTAGGCTAAAAAATTAGATTCAAGCTAAGTACGGGTTACAACTTGGGTGTTGTAACCAAGAGTTTTGTCTCAGGTACTTGTCTAGACATTGGGAGAGCAGAAAGCAAAGAACTGCAGAATAGCTGTTCGTCAGTAATTCTCCCTGTGAATACTGTCAGGGTAGACCGCATGTCTCCAGAGAAAGTTAGTGCAGGATAAATGCATATGAAAGTCAAATAACTTTTCTGTAAGATTCCTCCAGCAGAAGAGTCTGTACAGTGCCTTTGTGTTCCTGCTGTGTTTGGTGGCATCCGTCGGTGCCAGTGTGTGTTTCTGGAGTGCAGGTGTACAGCTCTTCCCTTCATCTGTACGCTGGTGTGGTCTCGTACAGCTAAGAAGTCTGTTCCCAGAGCTGTGCTCAGAGGGATGCTTACCTGCTGCCAATATCCCAGGACGCAGGGAGAGGCACTTGTATCCAGCAAAGCCCAAGTCATCGTCTGACCCTGATTACAGTGTGGGGAGGAGGAGAGGTTGATCTTCAACTGAGGCCCCTCCAATACGTGTATGCCACATGGCAGGGGAGGGTAGTATAGGGCCCTCGGCAGCATAACATCCCGTAGAACCAAATCCACAGGACGGAGAGGAAAATACAGGACTGATGTGACCCTCCTGTGTATGCATACATAAAATTATAACAAGAGCTGATTTTAAACATGACATAGCTAAACATGACGTGATAAGGCATTTTGTTTATTGAGGAGCTGAGATTCAGGGGATCTCAGGTGGAGACCTTACACTTTGCACTTGCAGAAGCCAATGAATTTCAGCCTAGTCCAGTTAAGTATACAGGTCTTAACATTCAGAATAATAGGCCTTTAACCAAAAGGACTACTCAGTCTTGAGTGGCTTTAGGAGTGAAAAGAGAAGGCTTATCAAGACGAGTAGAGCAGATTAGAGAGAGTCAGCTACCTAATGAATTGTTCCAGGGAGCAGCAGGAGCAGGGCTGCTCCCTGGGGTTGGTGAGCTGGGAGCTGAGGGTGGCTGTAATGTGGACAGGCAATGCCCTCACCAGCAGGCTCAGCCAGGGCAGCAGAGCTGGGGGGACAGGCATGGGTGCTCTTGGCACTCCAGGGAGCATCAGGTGACAGCAGGGCATCAAGCCAGGTCCAAGGCCAAGGCAGGAAATCCAAACAACGAGGCAGAAAGAGGGCCAGGGACCAGCGCTGATGCAGCGTCTCTGGGGCAGGAATATGGCTCTGGGCTCAGCTGCAGTGGGGTCCTGGGCTGTGGGCACTGGTATGTAAAGCTGGCAGGTGAGAAGGTAGATATGTAAAAAATGAGATAAATCAAATGATACAGAAGTGATAGGAATTGCTTTAATGATAATTAATAAACTGCAGGGTAATTCTGCCTTTCTCAGTGCAGTGCCCATAAATGAATCGTCTCACACAAAACAGACAGGTAGTTTATCAGTTATGATCACGTGAACCTTCCCTATCCCTCCTGCCCTGGGCAGAAAGATAACTCAAGCACAAGGAACTGGAACGTTGCGATACTTGATTCATGCAGTTATCATCTTGATGGAATGTGATTTTACCAGAGCCACCTGTTCAGGAGGGGAAAAAAAATCCACTAGTATTTGGTATTAGCATATTTATTTCAGCAAGATTTGGCAATGGAAATCAGCTCCGAGCTGGGGAATAAACACTGAGATTCCTAAAGTTGTATTAAATAATTTGCATTCTTATATAGCTAATACAGGAAATTTTACTGTCATTCTGGGAATTGTGTTTGCACTGTACCGGAGGAAGCTATGTTGTTGAGTAACTGACAATTAACTAAGAAGGGTAAAGTAATAATTACAAAATTAGAATGAGTGTTTATTCATAAAAGAACAGACACCTTTATAAGCTGTAATTATCCTTTTGCTAATTTGGTCTCTGACTGGCACACAAAGCATACAAAGGATGAGACTCTTCCCAGGCATAACACCATGACAGTCAAAGCATTGTGTTAGAGGTGAGCTTTATACACTGGGTGTGTGGTAAAAGCAGGTCACATGGGGGCAAGTCTGAGGGTGCTGAATATCTGTCATTCAAGGAATGCTTATCTGTCAACTAAAGAATAAGCGCAACTGCAGAAATCCCTTAGTGTAGGAATAATTATCGAGAGATTGAGACTGAAAGTTGCCGCAGCATCAGTAACTTCGTACTTGAAAACAGCTCACAACTTTGGTTGTTCAGTTTAAATAATTCTGCCCCCACTCTTTTGTTGGTGGCCAGTCGCGGGTTTTTAGAACAGAAATACAGTCTGCCCCTTGGCCCAAAGAACATGTAGTAAAGCCCCAATGTAAGGTGAGACTTGATGGAAATGGGATGCACAAAAGTGATCGTGAGATAAAGAACACAATGATTCTGTAGAAGCCTTTGCTCAGTGAGATACATACAGCTCCTGCAAAGTCCATTCTTGGGGATTGGGGGTGGGGGGAGGGTTAGGGAGGAGGTTGTCCTTTCTCTGCATACAAGCGTTTTTGTTCAATTCATAGGGAGACTAAGGGTGAAGCAAATACAGGAATGTACTAAAGGTATACATATTCAGATGGGAGGTTAAAAAAATCTGAAAGCAAGCGTAATAGTACGTTTCGTGGCAAAGTAAATGACAAAGTGGAAGAGAACCTGCTATTCATGCACGAGTTTCATGAGCACTGATGCACCAATGGGAAGTCTGAATTTGGTGTTTAACAGGAACAAGTTAATTGCCTCAAAGGGTATGTGTTAAAATGGACAGAGATAAATGAAATCTCTGACAATAACTAATCTCTGCCCCCTAAGCAATTACTGTAACATACAACAGCGCCGGACACTGAGACAGGGCAGTGTAGGGTTTTTTAAGAGGTTTGTTTCTGCAAAGAGCTGAGTTGTCAGACACCCTCACTGGGGTATAAGCCACAGGGGTAGAGGGCATTGACAATAGTGCTAGTAGCAGAGCGTTTGTTCATCGTTTTATATGGCACGGTCCAGGTGGGGATAAGTAGGGTTGTGGTAGAGTGATTCCCTTCTTTTCTTACAGGTTATTTCAAGCAGCAATGATGCACAGTGACTCATTAGGCTGAAGGGCACACTAGAGGGTCAGTTCTTTCATCATCTCTCAGTATGCACATAAAGCCATTTGGAGATAAGAAAAAAGTGACATGATCTGAGGTAGGATACATACTCTGGCAATTTCAGGTTAACTGTCATGAAAACAGGACATGAACATACATATTTATTTCTTATGCTGAAGACACATTTAGCCAAAGCATAAGGATTATAATTTATTATGCATCACTTTTTTTTTTTTTTACAATTAGGTAATTTATGATAATGAGGGTTTTTTACAGGGATTTACCTTAAAAAATCATAACACTGAGGTGTTATTAGTGGGAAACAGCGCAGATATCTTGATGTTTCTAATGGAGTTAAAACATAAAAATAAGAAAATTGAGGGGAGCGATTGTTCTAGAAATAGTAAAATGCAATTTCAGAGGAACAGTATCATAATAATGAATTACGTGACTAGAAAGAAATAACGCCAGCAAATAATAAATGAGTTTTGAGATGCTTAACTGAAAATAGTGCAGGAAGTGCTGGTAATATAGACCACGTGGATAACGACAGTAAAACAAAAGGTAGAACTGATGACTAGTAAGTAGTCTAGACTAGGAACAGGGAGAAATGAGATATAAGACAGCATTTCTAAGGATTTTTAGTGTGGTAGAGGAGAAAGATGCCTCAGGTTTGGAGAGAGACTCCAGACAGAAATATCCATAGCAGTCAATTCACTGAGAGTATCAGTATGCCCACAGTTAAAAAGCATTTGACTTCTACTTTTCTATGCTATGCTGTAACTTAATTTGTTTTATTCAGAGTAGTGTTCCGTACTTTCCAATATTATAATGAGCGTTCTGCTTTGTGACTTCTTATCCTCTGTATTAAAATTTCTAAGTAGCTGATCAGAAAGAGATGAACCTAATAATCTGATGAACTGATTGGTGTTGTAATTAATTGGTGCTCATCTGATTAGTCAACAACCAAAGCTGATTTACCATCCTTTCTTCTCAAGGCTCTGCACTGATAATGGTTTTTCAAGACTCTAAAATAGATGCAGGAAGGCACTTGAAACTCAGATGTGACAGGGAGATTGCTTTGTAGGGTAGGGGACTCATCATACTTAAGCAGTCATGATCCTGTTTGTTCCCCCAGGTTGATAGGATTGCTTATTGCAAGTCATATATTTTTTTCTGGAAGCTAATCTTTATTCATAGGATTTTCAGACTGGTAACTCTGCTAAATGTAACTATTTACTTTGCTTATGGTCTGATTTTGGTGATTATCTTTTCCACTTGATTCTAAAACCAAAGCAATAGAACTGTATAACTTTCCAATATTTCGATTTATAAGACGTGAGAAGAAGTGCATTACTAATAATGCTTTTAAATGTTTCAAACCCAAGGGCACATGTAAACAGATTTACTGAGCTTAGGTGCCCACTGAACTATACGAGAGGAATATGCAATATGTTGTAATACCTGATCCAAAACTCTCTTGTTTGGTTCAGTGACAACAGTGTCAATTTGAAAATCAGCATAACAAGTGGAAAAGTAAAAATTAGAACATAAAAAATAGAATCTTATGTCAAAGTGGAGCCCAGAATGGATCTGTAATGGCATGAGTTATTTTCATATTTGTACAACTAGGAAGTCACATCTGAATTGTCATCTAGCCCAAGTAGAATGCTTGTCTAACAGAGTAAGAAACCAAAGTGACAGTGTCTTGAGATCCTGTCCCAAGATTTAAACTAGTTTGCCCTCATACAGATGCTATTCCGAGTTGATTTGTACAAAATAAGCTCTACTTTTCTTTTTCTGCACTTTTAAGATACAGCTTTTGTGTTTGCATAGACATGCACTCACATCTGTGTATCGTCAAACTAGGAGGTCTCATTTAGCTTGCCTCCATTTCAAAGTGTCTACTTGTTTGGGAATATAATCATCTGCCCAGTTGACTGTAAAATTACTGGTTTTATACCCGAATCACAGATTCGTCTTTTGTGTCATCTTGTAGAAGGCATTTGACAGTTGTGGCAGAGGTTTTTTTACTGCACAGGCTTGATTGCCCTCAACGGAATTTGTGTGACTAAAACTTTAGGAGGTCCTTCAAATATATGGCCAACAGGCCTATTTGGCATAGGGACTTTAATCCACGTAACAGGCTATACATTGGCTATTTAAACTGCCTGTTTTGTCTGGGAGACTGACTGACGCCTAGGTGTTGCAGTTGTATGTATGAACAAAAAAGGAGACCGAAGTAATAATATCAGCAAGACAGGGAACTAAAATTTACTAATTAAAACACTTTTTTCTTTTATAAATAAGCAAATAAAAGAATGTATGGACAGCAGCTGAGACTCTCTGGAATCCAAGGCAGTCAAATGACTGAGAAAGTTTACATGCAGATAGTAGACTTCAAATTTCCTTCATTTTTGCTTCTGTGGAGTAGCACAGTCATATTCTTTCAGCAAAGCCTTCTGAGCATGCTGGAGACCCGATTCTAAGTGCCTTATTAAAATGGAGCAGAGGATGGCTCCAGAGAGTACAAACTCTGAGGACTTCTTGGGTTCATTATTTCTTCACAGAGAGAAGAAGGGATGCACAAACTATTCCTTTAAGAAAGCAAGGTATTTGAGAAATAAACTTCAAAAAAGCGTGTTTTCAGTGGGTTTTGGTGTGGGGCTTTTTCTGATTCCAAAAACTACACTTGTGAAACTTTTTCAGAGATTTTTTTGGTTTGGGAGTTGTATCAAATAAGCAAACTGCTCCTTTGGAAAAGCATTATGCTTATTTTTAACTGTTAATTTTATGTGATGGTCTGGTCCTTACCTATTACTCTAGAAACAGATATATCTTCTGTAGCTAGGACGTGTCTGTTAGCACTAAACAATTTAGAGTAAAACCTGGAAGCAGGCCAGGAATGCATTTTGGCTCCATGCTGCATTCTGAAGTTGCACTTTTATTATAATCAACTCAGGCATTCAAACTATTTCTGGGTGTGTAGAAAAGAGGCTCACGTGTATCCCTGAAAAGCTGGGAGTAAGTCAAGGGGAAAGAACTGTCAAAACCAAGAGGTTTTGTTTTCATTTGTTAGTACTAGTTGTTCTTAAACTAAAACAAGGTCAAACATATCAGAGGATGGCAAGAAATTTCACACACTATGTGAAGTTGGCTAAATTCCTTTTCACAAGTTTCAAGTGTGAAAGAAAATCCTTCTCCCCAGCTGTTGTATATGTTAAAATTTTGGCTGAAGGATAGTGATTTTTCTTCTTTACAAATACTAAAAAATTTAAATTATATTAGAGAAGTAACAGTCAAAGGATTTTATAAAGTGATCTCAGCAGTGTAAAACATGCTGATAAATACAGTCAGAATAGTATTTTTAAACACTTAGTAAATTACTGTCTTTTACAGATAGTATTTTTTTATGCTTGTTCTGACCTCTAAAGCATCCTGTCAGCTTCTTTTCAATTGTTTTTATTAATGCAGTTGTAATGCCAAGTGTTTCCTGAGAATATAGCCTACAAAAACTAAAAGGGGAATATTTTCCTTCTTGCTGAAGTATTTTTGCTAGTGCAGCTCATGCAAGACAGACACTTTCCCACAGGACTAAACAGGACAAATACAGACTTCGTCTTTTAGTAGAGGAGAAAAGTAGACATAGAAATGATGAACAAATAACCTAAATTTTAATATTTTAGCAATTGCTTGAACAGCTAATGTAGAGGAAGGCAATTAAGAACATCAGAAGAGACCAGTTTATAAGCATTTGAAGAAAATAATCTGATAAATAATAGGTAGTACGAGGGTAATTGAAAACCATTTATGTCTGATCAATGGGTTTGTTCTGAATAAGATAACAAGCTGAGCAGGAAAATTAAAAAAATAGGAGCGACTAGTTTCCAAGACTGAAGCATCTGACACAATATTTTTGACTTTTCACAGTGACTAGGTGGATGGCCAGGGAAGAAGAAATCAGACCAGTAATACATCCTCAGGGTATGCTCCCACCAGCCACGTAGGTGTTTCTCTGGGAGCTGGCGTGGGAGGTGATGCCTGCATTTAACAGCCTCAGTTACGTCCTTCTCCACGAATTTGTCCTGTTGCTTTTGGGTCCATGCAAACATGAAAAGCTGCAGTGTCCTCTGGCAAGAAATTCCATAGAACAGAAGCACCTCAGCTAATGCTGGGACATTAGTTCAGGTGCAAGGAACAACATGGCTGCACCAGCATTTGTGCTAAGCTGGTCAGCTGTGTGGAGAAGCAATCAGTGAGAAGCCCGTACCAGTAGTCTTGTAGCTCTTTCAGAGCTGGCTTATGTGTCTTCACTGGCTGCTGTACTGTGCCTTGCAGGTGCACCTCCATTTCTTGCAGTACTAGCAATGGGGGACCAGAAACATTCTGGACCGTCCACAATCTTTCCTCTTTCATACTAAGCTGTGTTTACTCTACATAGTAATATCATTTAACAAAAGTTAGGAAGCGTACTGATGCAGAAACCATTGCTGAAATGCCGTACAACTCCTCTTTCTTCTCCAGCTGTTGGGCAGCTATTCAAATCACCTGTCCTCTCTGGGAGACTGAATGACACCTCAGTGTCCCATTTATGCGTAAAGATCAAAAGAAGAGACCCAAAGCAGTTTCCAGAGTTAAATCCAGGATTCTGGATTCCTGAGGCCTGTGCCTTTTCAGGTTCACTTATCCTCTTTGCCCTACCAACCTCTTGCTGGCTCCCAGTCTTCCTGAAACAGATGCAATTTCTTTGGGTTTAATAACTTAATAGATTTCTCTTCCGTGAACCTGCCTCCCTTTGAGCTCATACACACTTTTGTCAGCTGCATCTTCTTTTGGGCAGGACCTCTGCACCTCAACTTCGCTCAACCACTTCCCCTTTTTTGTTTTAAGTCTTCCCTGTCTAGTTCCATCTGGTGACACCCAGTTTTCAACTGAAATGAAAAGTTGATTTCTGTACATCTTCTTCTTGACCATAAGGATTTCATAAATTTTTATTATATTCTTCCACTCCTGATATCGGTCACTCTTTTAACCTGCTGGGTTCTGGCTTACTAAATTGTTCCTAATGTGGAAGTGTGTACCCCTTCTCCAAATCTTTTCCAGTTCTGCTGTATCATTTTTGAGACGAGGGGATCCGAATTGCACATTGTAATAAGGACGGTGCATACAGTGGTATACTCTGTTTTGGTTTATGTTGCTTGCCTTATATGCCTTACAGTCCATTTTGCTCACATGGCTGCTGTTGAGTATTGAGCTATCTTTTCATGGATGTCTGCTATAATTCTGAGGTTTCAGTGGTCAGTTCTGAGCCCAACATATTGTAAGTAAAATTAGGGAATACATGGGATGTTTTTTTCTCACGTACATCACTTTACATTTATGTACATTAATTTTGAAGTCCCGTAGTACTTCCCTGTCAGCACTGAGCTTATTGCTCTGAATAACTCAGTATCTTCAGCAAACTTTCATTTCATTGTTCATCTCCTGTTCCCAGTATGTTATGAATAAATCATTCCACTGGTGACGAACCTCTGTTGTGAGAACTGACCATTTATTTCCTATATTTTAACTATTACCTATCCATCTTCCCATGGTTGCTTATTCTCGTTAAAGTGCGTTTGTTAGGATATCTCGTCAAAAGTCTTTTGAAAAGTGAAATAAAGACTATCAATCAAACTGTGCCTTAGTTAACATGCTTATTGTTTATGCATTTCATCTTCAAAGTGCAAAGGTAGGATTGTGAATCAGCCCTTTTAACTCCCTCTAGCATATCTTATTTATTCCTGTGTCCACTACTTCTGTAATTTATCATGGTTTGCTATAGTGTTTAGCATTTTTAACATGTTGTATTTACATTCTCCCAGTCCTGAGATACCAACGTGGTTTAAAGTGAGAGGCTGTATGCGGTGGTTATGGCACAGTCAGATAACTGAACGGTTCGGATGCTGCCATTAGGGATTCAGATGATGACCTCCTGAGATCTGCAAAGTGTTACTGGCCATGTCCAGTGTACGTTGAAGCAAAAGTAATGTTTGAATTATACCTGACGTCTTCTCATTTAAATTCATACAACCTTGTGCTTTTCAGTGGAAAAGGCAACCATTTGAAAGTCTTAGGACTGGCCAGTTTATTGTCCTCCCTCGGATAAGGAGGAAAAAGGAGAGACTCTACTGAAAATAGAAGTCTGCTTTTCCTCATCTCTATATTTGCTGCAGTCTCTGGGCATGAGTGAGCAGCTGTGTGGTGCTTGGCTGCTGGTCGGGGCCACCACACCACACCATGCTTGTGTGCAATAGGTCTTTAACACATTTAGAGCTCCATTGGTGTTCAAAGCATCTGATTAAATTCTGGGAAAGAATCGAGTTGGAAATATTACAATTCCAAATGGAGAAAAATGTCTTCACATCAACATCTTTAAACTGTTCCCATTATGACCTTCAGAGTCTGCACTGCAGCAGCTTCTTCCCAAGGGCTGTAAGTGACACAATATTTCAGCTCTTGCTAACTGATGAACACTCTGGTCAAACTGACTTTCACCTCCTGCAGGTAGTGCATTCAAAGCAGTATAGGGATAAGCCCCTGAGCATTAATGAGTGCAGTGATTTTTGTGCAGCCAGATACTACATGTCAGAGACTTGAAATATCAGATCAGAGATTTGCTGCAGATGGTATTTTTTATACCATAATTTAAAGTATTTACAGAATACACTATATGTAATTCTGTCCACAGTATTTAAACAGAAGTTGCACTTCAGATGAAAACACATAGGAAAAGGGGGAGGGGAGTTAGAAATATTTTTTTGTTTCTTTCAGATGAGGCTATGGCTCATTATACCATGAACCGTTTTATGCCGTAAAATTTTGTTTATTTTCTTTTAGGGAGACAATTTCTTTTGAGATGTTTGTGGCAGTTTATGTTATCTTTCTACCATGTGTCTCTGCAAAACATGTCAAAATAGCCAAAAATGATGTTAGAAGTCAATTGCTTCACAGATCACACACAGCGGTCACTAAAAACACTGCATTTAGCCTAAGGATTGGACATGCAGAAACACAGCAGTAAAAGCTACCTGTTGAGTGCTTGACTTGGTAGGCTAATTGTTCTGATGTTTTGAAAATGAAAGGTACAGCTGAATAATCAAAGCTAAATCACATTGTCGTAGCATTTGATAGAAAGGTTAATAACCAAGACTGTATCCACATTATACTGTCAGATGTTTGTCTAATTGCAGAGTATGCTTTTAAAATTAAATGAATACCTAAGAGATGAAGATCTGGGGCCAAATTCCTCGTTGATATAAAACAGTATTGCTTCTTTAATTAAAGTTGAGCTCTTCTAATTAACAAGACACAATTGACCCGAACCCTGTGTTATTCTTAATCCACATGCAGGATTGATAGATTATTACTCCTCTGAAGACCAATTTATAGATAAAGAAGGCTACAACTGGTACTAAGAACATTTAGCAAGAAGAAATCTTGCTAATCTTGCTAATACTACATTGAACTGTCATTCAAATCAGGCAAAATTGCAAGGAAGATCCGTGGCAGTGACTGAAAATCTATTTTAATTTATTTTTACTTCAAACAATAAGCTGATTTTGTAGTCACTAAAAGCCTAACACTTAGGAACTCTTAAAAACTAAAATGAACCATCTTGTGTTTTCTTATTTTTGCCTCACTGCCTTGTTTAAATTTGCATGTTGTCTGAGAAATAGCTACTCTTACCAGCTGGTTTAGTTTTCAGCAGTAATGGATAATTCTAAAAAGTCTTAGTGTACAAATAGTGATTAAAAAATTAGAATTTGTCTAAAAGTTACAGTAGTAAACGTAACTACTACAGCTAATCTATCTACTGTATGTCCAAAGGCTGCACTGAATACTTACAGGTAAGCCAATGTGACTCAAGGTCTAGTCCATTACAAAAAGCCCTTAAAATTGTATAGTTGTCAATAGACTGCTGATGACTGTGAGAACACTTGCTGGATAAGTGCATGGTGCTGGTAGCTTCTTTTTGCTGTCTGTGTTGCTATATTAGACCCTTGCAGCAAAGAGCCTGAATGCTTATAGAAACAGCTGGAAGTACACAGGAAAAGTAATAGCTCTTATGTGATCATCTGCTACATTGCCGACCTGCTCAGAAAATCATCACCACTCACTACAGCCTGTGATAGGGCTGGGTATGCCAGAAAGGGAGGTCCTGCCCCACTAACCTGACCTGCATAGTGGATGAGGGGAAGGCTGTGGATGTTGTCTACTTGGACTTTAGTAAGGCCTTTGACACTGTTGCCCACAGCATTCTCCTGGAGAAGCTGGCTGCTCACAGCTTGGACAAGTGCACTCTGCGCTGGGTTAAAAACTGGCTGGACGGCCGAGCCCAGAGAGTGGTGGTGAATGGAGTCAAATCCAGTTGGCAGCCAGGCATGAGTGGTGTTCCCCAGGGCTCAGTGCTGGGGCCGGTCCTGTTCAATATCTTCATTGATGATCTGGATGAGGGGATTGAGTGCACCCTCAGTAAGTTTGCAGATGACACCAAGCTGGGTTGAAGTGTCGATCTGGTGGAGGGCAGGAAGGCCCTACAGAGGGACCTGGACAGGCTGGATCGTTGGGCCGGAGCCAACAGTATGAAGGTTAAACAAGGCCGAGTGCCGGGTCCTGCACTTGGGTCACAACAACCCCATGCAGCGCTGCAGGCTTGGGGAGGAGTGGCTGGAGAGCTGCCTGGAGGAAAAGGGCCTGGGGGTGTTGGTTGACAGCCGGCTGAACATGAGCCAGGAGTGTGCCCAGGTGGCCAAGAAGGCCAATGGCATCCTGGCTTGTATCAGGAATAGTGTGGCCAGCAGGAGTAGGGAAGTGATCGTGCCCCTGTACTCGGCCCTGGTGAGGCCCCACCTCGAGTACTGTGTTCAGTTTTGGTCCCCTCAGTACAAGAAGGACATTGAGGTGCTGGAGCGTGTCCAGAGAAGGGCAACGAAGCTGGTGAAGGGTCTGGAGAACAAGTCCTATGAGGAGCGGCTGAGGGAGCTGGGGTTGTTTAGGCTGGAGAAGAGGAGGCTGAGGGGAGACCTTATCGTCTCTACAACTACCTGAAAGGAGGTTATAACGAGGCAGGGGTCAGACTCTTCTCCGAAGTAACAAGCGATAGGACAAGAGGAAATGGCCTCAAGCTGCGCCAGGGAAGATTAGGTTGTACATTAGGAAAAACTTCTTCACCGAAAGAGTTGTCAGATATTGGAACAGGCTGCCCAGGGAGGTGGTTGAGTCTCCATCCCTAGAGGTATTTAAAAGAAGGGTAGACATGGTGCTTGAGGATATGGTTTAGTGGTGCACTTGGCAGCAATAGGTTAGTGGTTGAACTCGATGATCTTAAGGGTCTTTTCTAACCTTAACGATTCTGTGATTCTAAGACGAGGCTCTGTCCATGAAGTAGAATGCTTATCCAATCAGACAGAAATAAAAACAGGCAACATATAAGAGAGCACATGCAGAGGATGCCAGTATCAAGGCTTTTGGGTGTGGTTTTTTTTTTTAATATATGTATTTTAAAGATGAGTATTCAGTGCATCAGTTACAACTCAGTTCTTCTGTATTCTCCTGAGGGCTTTTCCCTTGCTAGGTATCCTCAGGGAAACATAAAAGTGTTTCATACAACATTAATGAAGTTTTTGAATTCTTCGTTTATATAAACTTTGCCCCTGTTCTGTGAAAAATCTCCTTCTGGTGGCTATTATAACAAGCAAAAGGACGAAAAAGATTGTGACTGTTAATATCAGTCCAAAACTTTTTGGAATAAAGGTATGCTTTGGACCTTTCTGAAGTTTCATACCAAACATAACTTCTGCATTCCAACCGAATTAGGATATTGTCCTTCCTGTGTCTGTCCTTTCTTGTATCATGTCAGTCCATAGCAAGAATGTTACATGTACTAGATATTAAACATGTATTCTCTTTTTATCATGGGGCCTTGAGGAAGACCCATCTCAATTTCATCTTTGCTAAATACAGATCATTTGTTCTAAATGATTATCCTACATGACTGCAGTGAGATCTGCAGTCTGCAAACCTGTAGATGGTACAGGAAAGGTTGTACTACTTGGTGTGACTTGAGCATGCTCAAGGAGGGCAGTTGCTTCTGTAGGTACTTTAATTCTGTCTTTGAGATTTGTAGAACTGCCACTGGGAGTAACATCAACAGCTTCCTAAATATTCCCATATCCAGAGGGCATGTCTCTTGGCACACTGGCTGTCTGGATGATCTTTCCACAGAATTCAATCTCCCTCCCCTGGATATGGCAGGTGAACTTAGTTATCTTAGAGTCATAAGGATATTGCTTGAAACCTCCCACAGTTTGTATGCACATACGGAAAATGACCCTAAAGGAGAAATTGGTTGGCACCAACCATCATCTCCTACCTCACATCCCACCAATTATATTGAATAACTAAGGTAAGTGCCAGGGTTAACAGGAATCAAGTGTGTGTTGCACAGTGCATTCCTTTATACCGCACACTTCCTATCCATAGACCATTGGATTGACACCCCTTATGTACGTGTGGAGGATCATGCCTGCTGTTAGTTATCAGGTGATGACATGATAGCTGCAACACATCCTCCCACGAAGCTGAAGCTGGATCATTGTCGTTCTCTTTCCATTCCTAGATTATTAGCAAAATTGGTCTGCATTTGTTCAGAAAATAGCAGTTTGATGAGCCACAGGTCTGAGCTCTTGTTCTGACTGCCTGTTCTTGGTGTTCCTCTCCTGAGAAGAGGCTGTTTACGTTAGCTGTTTTTTGGAGGTCTGAGTGGGACCTTCTGACTAAACTGAGAGTTATTCCAGCACTCTGTATTCTTGGTATTCCTGTGTAACTGGATTCCGTTTGAAATTAATTCTACTGGTTTATGGAGGTCTAAAGGACTCCTGGTCCTGTTAGATTCAAAATGTCAGCCTACACCTCACATATACCCTGTGAGCAGAGTTTCCACAAAGTATCAGAATTTACCAGGCAATCAAGCTTTTTCTGGGCTGCCTTTACAATGGAAAAGTATTTTTTCATGAAAACCTGTATCTCCACATCTGTTCAAAAATCCAGAAAACATGTTTGGAGACTGACACTGGAAAAATATGTACCTACTTAGTGGGGCATTTTACCAATAGTAGATACTACTAATGCTCTGGTTTACGGTTTGCACAGTGACCTGTAAATTCAAAAATGACAAATCACATCTTACTCCCTGCCACACTGACAGCTACAGCATGTTAAAATTAACAACAGGAAATAAGAAAATTAAGACAGCAGCATGTTTTCTTTGACAGCTCAAGTAATCCGGAACTTGCTTCTCTTTTGAAGAACTACATAGACTGAACATGGTGATATTAGAGACCTTCTGTGAAGGATCTCAGTTAACAATGATTCCTTTGATAGAACTCAACAGCTCCTCCACACAGGGCAAAGAAATAATGCATTTTCTGTGCAAGATGTGCCCCTACTGTGTCTGTATTACTTTGTGTAAAGGCCTCATATTCTTTGTCTGGAAATGAATGAGGCAGCTTGCAGCTTAGGGACTGTAAGGTTGTCTGAATTTCTGTCTTGGTGAGAGGAGTTTCTGGTGAACTTGGAGAGGAACTGAGAGGCTGCCAGTCTATGCAGGCTCTGGAGAGTCAAGGTGACGTGCATTTGGCCATGCTAGAGAGAAGGAAAAATCACCTCAATGAAAAGATCAGGGAGAATGTATCTCTTTGTTTCTACCAATGTCTAAGTCTATGTATTTTGAAAGCTTACACTCAGTATATGTAACTGCAGAAAATCAAGGAGCCTGGACACATCATGTTAGTACAGACTGTTACATCTAGTTCTGTTTAAAAGGATTCAGTAATATTTCAGCTTTTTTTTTTTTTTTATAGTGGTGCGAGGAAAGGTGGTGTGCTGGGAACAGTTCCTCAGCATCTCCCTATTGTAATCTGTGCAGTTATTCTTTTAGGGCTGGATATAACTCTTTCTTTTTTTATCTCTATCTTCCTGGAGGGTGGGAGAGTAGAATTTCAGATAAAAGAAGTCAACTAATCCCCCTTGTTTGCACTGCCCGCCCCCAATGCACTTTTCAGATCCATGATTCTGCTTTTCCTATGTGTGCTGCCTTTCGGGAATTTCAGGTGGAGCTGTTGCCTTTCATAAGGGGACAGTCTACTCAAAATACACTTTAGGTAGAGTCCCCAGCCCTGCCAGTACAGGGCACGGGCACTGTTTTGGGAAAACCATGCTCTATAATTTTACCTTCTGATTTCTGTCACCCAAAGAGAAGATAAATGCTTTCCGTCACTTCAAAGGGAGAGCCAGTGGAAGACTTTTTCCAGTTGATGCTCTCTAGATCCCAGTTCCCGGATGGCAGAAGAGGGTTTCCCCGTGAACTGGAGTAAAACCCCTCATCTGCTGCTTGTGGAGCAGCAGAGAGGGGGAAGAGGTGTGGAGTTCAGGGAACCAGAAGAACAACAAGACAACATAAAACTTGCAAGCCAGTGTAAAGGGGACACTTCTGATGCATTACGTGGGGTGAACTAGTGAGTCTCAAGGAGAACGGTAAGCATGAATTTGTTTGCTAGGGAGATAAAGGAATTCATTCTAGTGCTTCTGGGCTGTATGGTTTTTGGAGGGCTGTCTGCAGAGGTGAAGGGAACGGTATTGAATTAATTGGGGCAGCTTGTATGTGGGAGAGCAGAACAAATAAAGACTGTGGGGATGCAAGTATAGATGGAAAATCATGTGTGTTTAGGGAGCAGAATCAATTAGGAACCTGCATTGGAGGGGCTGGGGGATTGTTCAGTTATAAGATTATTTGATTAGGAAAACTCTCTAGTGCTTTGCGGGAACAGAAATTATTTCTTCAGATGATGAGGAGGCAGAACAGAGCAAAGAAAGAATTGAAAGGAAACCCATTCTTAAGTCCTCTCACCTTCCTCCATCTAAAATTCATTCCCTCCTCCCAGGATTCTTGTCCTTTTTCCATCTTTAACGCAAAGGCAGTTGAAAATGGCATAAGAGGAAGAAAGCGCCTTGCCTTCTTCCCAAATCAAAGGGCCAATGGCCTCCTTTCTGTTTCCATAAATTGGCATTAAGTACGTAGGGCTGGTGTGCTCTTCTCTATTCTTCTTTGTAAAAACTCTAGTAGTGGGGAGAGAGGAGCTACAGATGGGTCACCTCAGCAGAGGGTTGTCTTCCCCTACCAAAGGAGACTGCATGAAAAGTTTTACCCCATTCCTGACATTGCTAATTCACCCATTTCCAAATCAAAACTGCTGTGCAAATTTGAATACACTTTTTGTCAAGGAGGCTTCATGTTAGCAAGTATAGATGCTGTTTATATATGCTCATACTTACATATTTGCTTCTTTATATATCAATATTTTGAACTTTATGACACATTATGTTATGTAGTAAATTTTGTTTTAATTGTGTTTTTATAAAAGCATTCAGAAGGTCCTCTGGCCCTGTCTGAAGAACACAATTATTATAATAAGCTGAGGTTTTAAATTTTGCAATGTAAAACAAATTGTGAGTAACTACATAAGAGGAAGATTGAGGCATTAATGTTTTCTGAAAATTAGAGAGAAAAGGAAACACTCATGTAAAATAAGAAGCAAGCAATATCAGGTGCTTTATGGTACGCTTTGATAAGATTTTTCTCTCAGGTTAAGAGCCCTAACTGCTGAGCTCTTCAAATCCTGGGAGATTTCTTTGGCAAAACCTCTAGACTTTTCAAAGCCTGATTTGTATGTACATATCCACATTTTTAAAACGCTTTCTCACAAATCCAAAACCTACTTTTAAAAAAAAAGAAAAATGATCAGCCCTTCTCCAAATTTTAATAGGGCATGAGTCTCCTAGCTCAGGTGGACGCATGCTGCTTGGCCTCTCAGCCCTTTTTGTGGAGGACCTGATGAATTCCATTTGTTCCCCTCTGTGTTACATTTCCTGAGCTCATTCACAGCTGTCTTCATTATTCACAGCTCTGAACTAATGAAAGGAGAAAAAAAAAACCAAGTGTTCATATCTGTATGTTAATTGTGAGAGTGTTTCTGGAGGGGAGGTGGGCTGGGGAGTTGTAGAGGTGGTGACCCTTGCTGTTGCCTTACAGGAATGTCAGCTCTGCTGGAGAGGAGGCCCGCAGAAGAATGAGGGAGTGTGATGGCCTGACAGATGCATTGCTGTACGTGATCCAGTCTGCTCTGGGGAGCAGTGAAATTGATAGTAAGGTTTGTCATCTTTGTCTTTTGAGAAGCAAGAAATCCAGGTATTCAAGGGTATATCAGGCTATGAAGTGACAATTTAAAAAAAAATGCATTGTGAGGGATGCCTTAGCAAAGTATAATTTAGGCCATTTTTCTGTTTCCCTTCTCTTGAGCTCTGTATTTTTGTGTGCTAAGTGTTGGATCTGTGTCTAACTGTGTAGTGTGCACAGGTAAGCATGTTATCCTCTCACCTGAATTATTAATGGAGAAAATACAAGACCGATTTAAGAGCAGGTGTGTCATATTCCATGCAAACTTCCTTACGCTGCTCTGCCAGGTTCACCTTAAAATTGATGTTCAGTACCCAGTATGAGACAGAGCTAACAATAGTGAGGTAGGCTTACAAGGCAAGCAAACCCCTAAAAAAACCTGCACAACTAATAGGTAATTTGGTAGCAATATCAACATTATTTCTTCTTTGAAGAGGATCAATAAATGCTTTGAATAACAACTCTTTTAGGAAGTACTTTAATGTCAACTTCTCTGAAGTATTAGGGTATGGATGTGCTCCTCCAAAGCTGAAAGGCACTGCCGAATTAAAAAGGCTTCGAGCATTTACAAATTGAAGATTTGTAATACATTACAGTATTCCAGAGAAGAAGAAAAAGGCTAGATGCAAATACCTGTTGCTTTCAGTATGTGGTGCTAAATTAATTACAGTTGCTGCGTTAGGGCAACCACGGTCCTTTTGCAAACCCTAAGAAGCACAGGAGGGTAGCTTCTTACACAGAAAAATTTTAAAGCCCACTGGATTTGCATTCCCAAATGATCCTTCACAGGTAGTTGTCCATGGACCTCTGTGGGTTTATAGGTTGGAGAAGGGTAACCTCCAGAACTTTCTGGTTGTTAGCCTGAACCAAACAGGTGAAATTTGCCCCTGCATTCAGGGGATGGAGGGAGGAATGATGAGAGATTTGTTGCATGTGGTGTTGAGATAGCAGCCTGTTTCGTGTTTATTAAAAGCAAAAAACCACCCCCAAAACTCCACAATGCATTAGTCTCTGATCAGTTTTACTTTAATAAAAGTTTATCAGAGTGGTGATCAGGGGAGGCCCTCCCACAAGGTAGATACTGCACTTGCAGCAGGGTTCAGAGCAAATTTGACTGCTTCCCACCCTTCCCTGCCACCTCCTGCAGTGCAACCTCCAAACACGGGGGTGTTTTTTAGCTTCGTTAGCTTTGGAAGATCTGAACCAGGGACTGTTTCAAAGCTCCCTGATTTATGTTAGAGGGGCTTCATGGGAGCAGAGTGGGAGGTGGACGGAGGAAAAGGGAGGGAGGAATTCAGTTTAAGCACCATCTCACAGTTCAGTTGCTGCTTTTTTAGTTGGGTTACATACAAAGAAACTGCTGATTTCAAGATCGTTTTACTGTTAAAAAGGGTAAATAAGGAGCACCGTAAGCGCCCTGTTTTGCCTCTTATTGTTAATACAGACTCTTCTGTTTATACTCTCATTTGTAGCTGGTATGACTGGGAAAAACTGCAGGCTAAGTAATATATCTGGAGGAGAAAATGAAGAAATGAGAGAAAATTTTCCTCCCTGCCTTAGTAGTTTTAACCTCCTGTCTAACAGGCTTTTAACTCTATGACATAAAGCAGTTGTGCAGCTAAATACAAAACACCATAGCATAGCCTCCTACCTTGCATCTTTATCCCAAAGTAGAATGTAATTTTAATAAAATATTTAAATAACTGGCTCTAAATCAGTTGTTAATCATTTCAAAAATGGTGCTATTATAACAGTAAATTGAACTTTAAAATAAAGTTATAAATGTTGTTCTCCAAATCCCATGGCAGTTTCACTATTAGATAATTTTGTAATACTATTAGTGACTAAAAACTGAAATACTGAAAAACAGGCCCCTGCTCTTGCAGGCTCTGAAAGAGGATGGGGGGCTTCCAAGTGCATGCAGGGTTGGTTGTTATCAGTCGTTCCTTGTGTTGGTAAAGTCACGAGTGCATAAATCTTAGCAGCATTACAAGCATCTTAGCAGCACTGTTTCTTAAAGATGTCTAATTAGAAAAAGCTATGATACTTCAAGTTAAAATGTTAAAAATGAGTGACTTAGACATGGTTACCTGACAAAGTTACTGTTCATAATTTTAATTTGATCTATTAAGACTATTGAACTCATATTTAGTCCCCTTATGACAAAACTGAAAAATATCTGTAGGAATGAGGAATACAAGGTCCCCTGAAAGTTCAAAGCTACAAGTCAAGAAGGAGTGATGCAGCTGCATGACTAGAACTAGCTTTCTTGGCTTGCATGAGATCACCTGTGTGAAGATGTTGGTTGCATTTGAGGCTTGGGAGTTTGCTTATCAGTTTTTAGTTTGAGGTAGTCCTTGCAGTGGACTTAACTAATTTTTTTTTGACATGAGAATTTTAAGTGTGAAAACTATTACTTTTAAAAAGGGGAATTAAAATTCAGAATCCTAATTAACAAATGCAAATCTTCAACTTCAGCACGTTATGGATGTGCAGAAGTAAATATTAGCAAGAGTGAATAAAATTCAAATACAGAAATGTTAAAGTAACAGAGGTAGCAAACTTTTTATGGCCACTCTGAGATCTGCAAAGCTTTGAGGTAGAAAGGTGCACGAAGAAGTTTCATCTTCTCTACATATCTATTTCTAATGTGTTTATTTGGCTGGAGATCTCAAATTAGTACAAGTGTAATGTGAAATTTCATTTACATTTTTAAAATAATTAAATAAAAAATCCTGTCAATGAGTCTGAGTGTTGTTCAGTGTCATCTCTGGAACTTCATGTCATCTCAAAAACCATGTGTCTGGCAAAAACCCTGGCATAAGCTCATACAGTATATGAAAGTAAATGAAGCACCATCTGTTTGCCTCACTGGTAAATATGGTAGAGTATGATCAAGCCAAAAGCCTCATGGTAATTCCATTCTGGGTTAATGGAGCAACAGAGATGGAGTGTAGTGGCTATCCCTTTTTATCTCCATGAAGCATTAGGAACAGTTGAAATATACATAGATACAGACTGGCTTTTTTTAACCACGCTTTCCATGCCTCCAGAATATTAAGCACATGTCCTTCCTGTTTAAGGGTAGTCAAACCGAATTGAACCAAATAAATGAGGAGGCTTCAAGTGAGTATTGACTTGCAGAAATTATCTTGAATTAGCAGTACCATCTTTTTTCCTCCAGTGGGTCTCACTCAATTTCTGGATGCCCTCCACCATCTTTTGCAGAAGGCACAACCTACTGGGGGAATAAATGGATTAAAGGGAAAGGCTGCCTACAAGTTATTTGCAGCCTGGCTAGAAGCAGTAAAAGCAGCAAGAGATTTCTAGTCTTCTGGGACTCAAGAAACATCATCTGTTCAGGCTACAAGTATTTGTGAAATGGAAACTGGCTCCCATTTTTCTGGTAATTTACATGGAAAGGGTGCCAGAAATAACTTTTATT
Source organism: Phalacrocorax aristotelis (assembly GCF_949628215.1). Lineage (NCBI taxonomy): Eukaryota > Metazoa > Chordata > Aves > Suliformes > Phalacrocoracidae > Phalacrocorax > Phalacrocorax aristotelis. The sequence continues at coordinate 88,553,331 of NC_134277.1, forward strand.
TCTGTTTTCTTTAAAAAGAAAAACAAAAAGAAAACCAAACAACAATCTCACCCCACAACCTATTGCTATTTTCTGTTTGTAGCATTTTCTTTTCACTGAGGTGGGAGTTTGCCGACATTACGTGCGAGTGTTCAGGTTCTCTTGATTGCTTTTTATCTCAGCTTCTATTTCACATGAGGCTCCAGCATGAGTTCAGAATGACAATAAAAAAACCTCATGCAAAAAATACTGTCCAGACTACTGATTTCTTTCCATAAAAATTTCTAAATCTCTTAAGCTGTGGTTACCTGGGGAGCGCTCAGAAATGAGCAAAGTATTGCGCTGGGGAAAATGTGTGTGCAAAGAACGATGATATTTCTTCTGTTTTGTACACAGAGTGGCCAAAGGAAGGATTTTAACTTTTTTATTCTGGTTTTGTTTTCTGTTTTTGCTTGTTTGTTTGTTTTGGGTTTTTTTTTTTTTGGTCACACTTTTCAGACCGTTGAAAACTGTGTGTGCATTTTGAGGAACCTCTCATACAGGCTAGCTGCAGAAACATCTCAGGGACAGCAGATGGGAACAGATGAGCTTGATGGATTACTCTGTGGTGATGCCAATGGAAAAGACACAGAGAGTTCAGGGTGCTGGGGGAAGAAGAAGAAGAAAAAGAAATCACAAGATCAGGTAATGAAAGTTACTTGCAGCTGTGTTGTGAGTGGTTGACGTGCCCATCATTTAAAATATAAATGATTAATGCACTGTATTAGAAATAAAGTGCATGATGCATAATATACAAAACTGTTGCCTTTGTTAATTAGCTGAGAGCTTAGAGCAGAGTATGGCTCGAGTAACGAAAGGAAATACGTTTGCTTGAGAAAGTTGCACATTATGTGGTGACATCTGGAAGCTGTAGTCGTGTGTACACTGTGAATGTCATAAATACTGTAAACTGCTCAGTCTATTAAAGGAAGCCATTTATAATGAAAAGTGTAAGTCTTAACATTCAAATATAATCTGCATATACTTTACACTGTACTTCCATACAGCCACCTGTGCGTTGAGAGGCCTTGATGTAAGCAAACATCAGGCTTACATTTGTATATTTATCTGCTTCAAAGTTAGTCTTGTACTCTGCCTCTACATGTTGAGAAAAAAATAGGTCTGAATCCAGCAATATGAGTGAATGTTAGAAGCATGCATATTTTGGTATATTTAATATTGTTACCAAACAAAAATTGTGAAGTACAGTCTTGGCAGTTTCCTGAAGTTATTTGAGGTGCTGCAGGTTTTACTATAGGTAGGTTGACTTTCAAAGTGTATTTATCTCCTTGTTTTCCCATTAACAACTTAAAATTTGGGGAATGCTGGTAACGATGTCACGGAGAAAGACGTATCAGTACACACACTAAATAACAATGAGAATGGCTACTGATTTATGAACTGCTTCAAATGAATTGTACTGACAGCAGGCAGTTCTCCATCTCTTCCTAGACTTTGTCTTTTCCATTGCCATTTATTTCTATTTCAGATTGCTCAAACAAAATATTTGAATAAGCAATTAGGTGCACAGGGTATTTGCATAAATGATGTAAACCAGTATTGAAAATATTCCTGAGTTCATAAAGGCAAATTGTGTTAATGTGGAAAAGTTATAGGCACATTAACAAGCTAAGATGCAGGTACTGAAAAATGCAGCATTCCTGACTAGTAAGACTTCAATTTTTCTAGTTAAACGTTGCAGTCATCAGATAACTTGAATTTATTGTGTCCTTTTGTTGGGATTCCTGTATTAGGCTACAGCAAGATAAAAAGTGCCAAAGAAAGCTAATTTTACCCCATAAAGCAGTCACCATCCCTGTTCCTGAACTGACAGTTCCCACACACCGCACTTGCAGTTATTCAAAGTGCAACAACAAAAATAGTGTGTCTGGATATGAATGGGTCAAACTGCAACTCACCTTTCTCTTTTGATGCTCTGTTTACCAACACGCACATCTGCACACACGCACGTGCACTATATATAGTCTTTTTAAAATCTTTCTTATATATTCCTTCTGTGATTTCTGGATCTCAGGTTCATACTTTTAACTCTGTATTAATGATTGTTTCATTGTTCCTGTCAGACTTGTCTGTACTTTAAAGGTTCCCTATGAAAGATCTTCCTCCTCCTCCAGGCCAAAGAACTAATCTCTTTTGGCTGATGTCCTTTATAATATATGTGCTTCTGCCTGCTCTTAGATATCTTCTGTCTGTTTCTATAAGCCTTCATTATCAGCATGCAGCATGGTAAAGGTCTCTTCAGATCTGCTTGTGTTTGCCTAATCATATGGTTTAATATAATTTTCAAAATCCAAAGAAAAGTAAGACTATGCACATATTTTCAGGTTTATGTTCTGTAAGCTTTTCTGCAGCAAGGCAATAAATTTACTCTTTCTAGAACTAATTTTGTGGTGCACAGGACCACTTTTCCTTACAAACATTAGAAATATTTTTCTAATGAATTTTCTGCTTTCATCTCCTTTCCTTTAAATCTGGACAGCCTACCCTATCTTGCCACATACAAGTTCTCACCTGTGGCTATTATTCAGTTCAGGAGTTTAAGGGAGCCTTGTGAGCCGCCTTCTGCAGTTTGAGTTATTCTCACCCCGTGATCCTTGACTGTTGTTGGCCGTACCAAACATTTTAACATATTTTATCAAGTTAACTAGAATGTTACTAAAAAAAACTGTGACTGAGGTCTGCTAGCAAGATCAGCATGCCAGAAACAGCTCTCCCAAGTTACTCTCATAAATGGAAAAGAAAAACAGAATAATGTTATTCATGTAACTGTGCCTTTATATTAATAGCATGGAGCTCGACTCCAACCCAAACGGAGGTAAGGGTAAAGGTAATTTTTGTGTCCATTTATTTTGCAAAAATGAGCACACACTATATTCAGTCAGATTTCTTTCTGGAAACCACCCAGTCCACTAATGTAAAAACAAAAACAAAAACAAACCCCACACTGCTTTGGCTCTGTCATTGTCTTGCAGTTTTTCAGGACCCCAGCACATTCATTACTACTGAAAAGTAGGACTAACTGGAAGCCCAGATCATGTTCTTCTGGACTGTGTCACAGTCCGGAACACTCTGTTTACTGTTCCTCTGTGTGTCAAGAAAATATCACTATTCTTGGGTGGTTTTTGGGGGTTGGGATTTTTCCCAGGCAAGAGACTCTAACAACGGGGTTGTCTTGTGTTCCTCAAGTTAGTCAGAATTTACCCCATGTAAACTAAGCTCATCAACACTTTCTGGAGGTTGTGGGAGAAAGTTTTCACATGTCCTTTCACCATACATGGTCTCCCTGTGTGCTGACTGCTGCCCTGTGTATTTCACATGTACATATTCTTTTACAGTAATCTCATCATTTTTCTGCTAGGCTTTTAAATTTTTCTAGGTAATGCCTTTCATAATCTCTTTTCAATTGCAGCGCTTAAGCTGTTACCTGCTGCTTGTTCTGTCCCTCAGAACAGATCTCGTTCTTTCCTCAGCATGCTGTCTTCATAGGAAGCAATGATTTACAACATCTGAAACACTGAAAGCATTGCACTCCACTGTGGGTTTGGAACCTGTGGAAGGAAACCTCAAGGAAGTGGAAGAAGAAAAAGATATAAAAGTAGTCAGTTACCCAGATGCCCTGTGAAGAGATGGCATTGACCTTCAGGCTACTTGTAATAGATTGTTCATGCTAGACAATAGAAACCTAGTTACCTGTTGGGAAAGTTCTTCACAAATGTGAAAACAAATCTTTCTTTAGGCTCCTTATTATTGTTGCTTACAGATACATGAAGTGGAGTTCAGCCCAGTATTAAAACTCCAGTCATTTACCTATGTGATTCCTTTAATACTTGAGAGTTTTGCCTTTCACGACAGGTGAAGCAGAGGGCACAGACACATCTCTGAGTTGCAATACCTCAGTACACGGGAGTAGTTTCCAGTTCTGCGGCCTGCTATGTTTTGTGTCCCCAGAAAATACATGTTCAGAGCATAGGTATTGTTCTTTTTTTGGCAGCGCGTGGGGTTCTCATATAATGAAATTGGCTATCTTAGTCTTCCTCAGTATCATAGGATCGTTAAGGTTGGAAAAAGTTTACCAAACAGTGTGGGGAAAAAATGTTCAGATTTTAGTAAACGCAATTGTGAAATTCTCCTTCTACAGTATACTCCTTCCATCCTTCACTTAGTTTCTCAAGTGTTATTTTCTTGAACTCCTCCTGAAGTGATGGGGTATTTATGGGGTGGTCTTTAATTTTTGAATAGAAGTCATCAACTTATTTAAAAGCTACTGGTAGCAAAACTACTGTAATTTGGCAATAATACCAGATGTATCCTCTTAGACAGCAGATGTTGATAAAGTAACAGTTTTCTATACTTTAAAAAAAAAAAACTCATACACAGCTAGGGAGTTTGTTTCTTAAACCATAAAACAGGAGACCTGTAACATTAAAGTCACTTTCTCATTGGTTTTCTCTGTAAAGAAGGTAGAAGTTAATATCTTTGTTTTATGATTTAGGAAACAATTATCCCTATTTCTCTAGATTATATTTCAGTAGTAGTTGCACATAAGTTATTTGGGGAGAAGAACAGAACGCAGTGGTAATACAGAATGAGGTTTTCTTGGAAAGGCCTTTCAAGAACAAATTGGAATATATTTTTCATTCATGGCATCAGTTGTCTATACCAATGGCAACTTCTCTACATCTTGAAATCAAATAAGAGATGTTTCTTTGTTAAGTATAATATCACCTTTCAAATGACTTGACTTAAGGAGTTCCCTTGGGATCACAGGAAACAAGTGTTCTTATTTCAGAATAAAGATGGGCGATGTTGAAAGAGCCCACAGTCCTTTTTCTCTTTGGTGGTTTACCAGAGCTCAGACACGTTCCTGAGGCACATGCTTTGTTACACAAGTTTAATGCCAGAAGAGACTCAAACCTTCTAAAGATTTTCAGTAAAAGCCAGGCATGACATTGGTATTCTAAGGAGAAACAGAAAGCAAAACTTCTATAAAGGCTTCAGGAAAAATAAGTGAGATTCGCCTGACTTTATTTCTGTCTCAGGCCCCAAGGACTGTAATTCCCTGCCATCGCTGTTGTTCGTTATATTCTCTCTGCTGCTTACCTGTGATCAGCTGTTATGGAGCCCTCACCCCACAAAGCTCTCCAGCTGTACAGGCCTTCACCTCTGACTAGGGCATCATAGACATTGACCCCCCTGCCTTGTATCATGTCACTCTTCAACAGAAACTAATTTTTCCACTGCTGAAAATTTTGTTGCCGCTGTTGGTGTGCTCACTGCTGCCAACAGGTTATTCTTTAAGCTGTATGAGGAACGAGGATTACGACAAAAAGCAGTTAGGGGAAATAAGATGTATAGTCCAATTTCAGTGAAAGAGCCAGGCAGTTGTCATTAATCCTTATTTTATTTCTTGTTATGCAGCCCATTATGTACATGTGGCACTATTTCATTTCCTTTCTTCATTAAGAAGAAACAGGCTCACTTCTTGGCTTCATGCTTCTCTCGAGTTCCCATCTGTGATCATTCTTGTCAATCCAGAATCTAGCCCCAAATCTGATTTTTGATTGGAAGTGACACTTTTGAAATGAGCCTGACCTTCTCTTTCACCTTCTGTTGGGAGCCTTAAGGCATAGCAGCAACATTTCAAGTTATATATCACTGGCACACCTCTTTAGCATGCTTGCTAAATGGGCTGTAAATTCTTCTATCCAGGTGAAATAATGGGTTTAAGGCTATAATATTTCAAAAAGAATAAAAAATAAAGCTGTCAGATATGCCTTTTATGTGGTGAGACTACTTTACCAAGTATATTTCAATAGTCTGCTGAATTAATAGGCAGATAAACAGAGAAATGGTGGTGGTTCCTAGGTTTAGCTAATAATCTAATCTAAGATTAGAGATGAAAGGCTGTGTTGCCAGTATGTTCTGCTCAGGAAGGATATTGCTTCCACTTGTTGCTTCCTTGTCTTGCACAAGGTGGTTCTGCCAAGTGTTGAGTAGCAGGAAATCAACCCTCTTGAGCAGCTCCTTCCAGAGCTTCTTAGCAACCATTTCTAAATTCTTGCTTGCCTACACAGAAACGTCTCATATACCCGGGGAATCTCTCAGTATAATGTATGACCACGTTGTTTTCAAAGTCAGAACTACAGAGGTGTTAAACATAATTAATATTTCTCAATTTCCGGAATATAGTGCAAAGCCCATTAGTTTCAGCTTCATATGGAAAGCAGAGGGGTGAGGAGAAGGAGATGTAGTGAGATGCCAAAGATTGTTGTCCCTGGATTGAACTCCATCCTGTTTTATTTGGGAGGGGTCTGGATTTAAGCAAGGACAAAATACACAAATCAAATTAAATTATTTTTCTTAGCTAAGTGTTATAATATAAAAAACTTGAATAAAGGCATTGACAATTATTTTAAGAATGTCATATGTAATCTGAAGTATAAATTAGATTTATTCATATCTCAGATTAATTATAAAGATTCAAAACATTGAAGTATTTTGAAAGCATTCCAAACACCTTTCCCAAAATTGTAAATATTGTTGCATCAAATTGGGGAGGTTACTGTTATTTATGTAATAAACTGTATCAAAAAAAATTGCATAGTTTTGTTGGGACTAGGTGTTGCTGGACCATAGCAGCTCTGCCCTCTCCCACGCTACTCCTGTAGCCTCTGTGTCAGTAGACACCTTCATTTATATTCTCCACCTTTCTTTAGGCCTGGATGTCTAAAGTGAAATCTGTCTTGATTTAAATAGTGGCATTCCTGCCTCCTTTGTATCAGCTGCATGGATTCCCATCACCCCTGAAAGCAAGCTCTGTGATTTTGATGAATTTTTGTTGCTTAACCTTAGATTTCTGCTCTTGGCAGCATTGGCCAATGCATCTCTTGGACAAACGTTTCCAAAAGAGGCTGTTGGACTGATATGCCTCGGGACAGCTGGCATAGACTGCCACAGCAACTAAGATATGCAGGGTGAGAAATCATTGTCCTCTTAGGGGGCCTATTAGTTTAAAAGTCTTCGACGTTTCAAAAATGCTTTTGGTGAGCACTGTTTAATTATTGATATAAATTTTGTCACTGATGCTACAAAGAGCATAGCCACAGCATTATCAGACTATTTCAAATGTCTAGGATCATTGGAGAGAGATCAAGATGGTTTTAGTCATTGCTGAGTTTTGTTTGAGTTTTTTCCTAGATTTTCCTTTTTTAGTAGTGGTATTTTGCAGAGACTGGGGGAAAGGAAAATACTCGTATTTAATGGATGAAAATAAAACACTGTTGTTTAGTTATCACAGGAAAAGCTATCATCATGTGATACTCCTTAATAACAAAACCCACGAACTTGATGTTGGTAGTAAAAACCCAAAATACAGAGTGCACTCTTCTTACTGAGTTAAAGCCTTCCCTGGTATTCAGTACAACTACACTATAAACATGGATTTGATCTCATTAAAATGTGAAAGAAGGTGGTAAGTAATCCGTTCTGTAGCACAGGGGAGCATCTCAACGAGTTTTTCCTGCTCGCAAAGTTCCTTAGTAACATGAAAACTTTGGAAACTTTATTAGAGTACTCTTACTCTCAAAACTCTGTTCTTAAAGGTCTTTACATTGGACTTTTTATTCTTCTTGACTTTCATCCTTTCTTTGCAGCAGCTTCAGGAAATGAGAGATTTGTATCTCACCCACGTAACAGTTTGTCAGCTTCAACCACAATATATGTGGGTAATTTCAGCTGAAGGAGGGAAACCTGGAAGGAATATTTGTTTATGACTTTTTTCCCTCCTTAGCATAAGCTGGGAAGAGTAATTGCATACAGTCGTCCTCTTTTTCAGAGGCTCTTAATACATCCACAGCCTATCTCAAATAGACCTTACTGATCATTCCTGATGGTCTGCAACAATACAGTAACTGTTTCAGTAATTCACTGAGTAGAGTTGTTTAGCACACTTCCTCAGTCCATTAATATTGAGCAATGTGAACTACAAAGCAACTTCTGCCATGCCTTAGCCACCATTTGAGAAAATGGACTGTAATATCATTTTGGCGAAAATACTTTTTTTCGCCCAGGCAGCTGATGTTTACATTTATAAAATACAAAATAAATGGGTGAAGATTGGGAAAATCTCGTTTGTAATAGCTTCTTTTCTGACCTGTATCAGTCCTGCATGCCCTGCGACAGTTGGGCTGTACAGCTGCGGGCACTGGTCTCAGCTGCGCCGAAGGTGCCAGAAGCCATTAAGCCCTTCAGTGAAGGGTTAGGTGAGATCCCACATGCAGGAACAGAGAGGAGCTGAAACATGGAGACCGGGAGCGCATGGCAGGTCATGTTGCTTGTGCCCTCTACCTCCCAGAAAGTGGCTACAGGAGCATCTTTTCTGTCTCCCTTTATCACAGGACCTTGGAGAGGCTACCATAGGCACAGCGTGTATGTTATGTGTGGTTGGCAGCGACACCCTCCCTGTGCATGCCGCTCAGCTGCTCTGGGCACACACACCACGGCTGAAAAATACTGCAGGACGTTATCCAATGCATTATCACATGCAGGTGATATCACATGCAGTACCAAAGGCTTCCATCACCCTTACAAGGACCCTGAGGCATCAGGTGTCTTGAGAAAAGCGTCTTCCCCCACAGTAGGTGATAAATGAATACAATCGTGCTAAAAGACAGTAGCAGGGAGGGCAGGGAGAGGCAGTAATTTGTCTCACTATTTTTTTAAATGTTTTCTCATTACTGGGAAGAATAGCAAAACCACATTAAATATTAATTTATCTGCAAGTATCATTTCTAGTGCTTTATAAGTACCAGCACAACATGAACATATATACAGCTCTCTTTATATCAGCTGCTTTTTAGCAGCCGTTGGGATTGTAAATACCTGAGTTTAAAAACAAAGTTATATCCTCACATGTGTGCAAAAAAATGTATCGGGACGATCTGTTTGATACGTTATATGTACTTCATCCCTGAAATAATATAAGTACCCTGTGCAAACTCTGTTCAGTTGCATAATGTGTCCATAATTCGTGCAAATTGGGAAGAGATGGATGAAGACCTGAATTTGTGCCCTTGGATGTAGCAAGTTGTTCATTAGTGGACTTATTAAGGTACGAAGTCCAAATCTGGTGTGAGGTCAGATTTGACCTGTAAGACATGTTCCTCATTTGTTTTCAGAAAAATTCTGAGAGCACAAATTATTGAATTCTGAGAGTTAAAATAAGAAGACAGTTTTTATGTATTTTTCATGAGCTGATGAGAAGTCGGTTCTGGCAAGGGTGGTGATTATACAGAGGAAAAAGGAGAACGGAGTCACACACAGTGAAATCAACCTATGGGTTTAATGGCAGAAAAGTATTTAAAAAATTCAAAGGCATAGCCCTGTAATAGTATTATTGGAAGGGATTTTTTTTCCAGAAAGCAATTTTCCTGTAGTTCCTCAGGCACCACTGGATATTGCTGTGCCCACTCTTTTAAACTATGGTAACTTTTGTCCAGTGCAGTGAGTTTCATATCTGAGCAGCATTCTGGTTTTGAGTAACTGCTCATGTGTATTAAATGGTCTCACTAGCTTTCCATTTTGGTGGTTTTTCCTGCTTTAATTTAGAAAAAACAGTGTTCTGGATTCTTAGTGGTGGTAATCTAGCAAAATTATATGTAGATTTTTGAAGGTAGCTTAAGTAAAATGATGATTGCCACTTCCTGAAAATGACAGAATCTAGGTCTTCCCAGTGCAAGTATTGTTGTGTTGTTTGACTCATAACTCATTAGATCAGCTAGGAAGATTAACTGTTGCAGATCTAAACAAGGAGGTAATTTGGCCTGTGCTGTCTATGTATGTCTAGTAGATGTTTAATGTTATGATACACATTTTTTACCTATATAATCACAGTAAGCTCTGGCCTTAAAGTGTGTACTTTGTATTGTATCATGCAATCTGTCCATGTCAGAGGTGTTAGAAAAGAGATTGTATTAAAAAGTCAGGGCTTGTTTTTCACACTGGTATTAAGGCTACGAATTTTCTAAATCCCTTTATCTGTTCAAAGCAAATAAATATATATATTACATATATAGATTAGAATCACATTTAAAATATCTTTAAAAGTGTATTCCACATCTTACTTTTGTTTAAAAAAAGCAAAAAATGTCCTTGAATTGCCTTCTTTTTAAGATGTTTCATGCTTACGTGCAAGTGTTATGCATTCCACTGTAGAGGTGAATCACTGTTCTCCTGGAATAAAGTTTCTCTTTCTGATAGGAGTGGGTTTTGTGCAATAACCTGCTTGTTGTCCAGGAGTTAATATTAACAGTTTTGGATATCAGACTCGGGTTATTTTCTTGGCAAAGCCCTGTATGTGATGAGAGGAAGAATATGTTTTGTGCAAGGTGGTTCTACCTACTACATCAGAGCCTCAGACTGTACGGCTGGCTGGCTGTATGGCTGAACACCTCCAGAATTTGCACGGTGAGAAGCCAGAAGTTGTTGAGCAGTTGGAGAAGACATGTCACACTTGGGCCTTTCAGGGGTTGGCGGGCTCATGGCCTTGCACGATACAGGTTTCCACATTAGTGTTTCATGCTGTTGGTTTTGCCCACTTATAAGAAGAGAGAGAATGCAGAGAACTAAGCAGGATGTGAAAAAGGAAATTCTCTTCATATGCAAGTTCTAGATTTGCCTCTTAAGATATGTTCACGTTCACTGGGCTTCTGTTCCCACCCAAAAAAAAAAAAATGCAGTGAAAAATGTGTTTGTTATGTCAACTAGCTAAAACACTGTGATTTCTGCCAATGCTATAGCTCCTCTGTAAGGAGTGTTGACTAGGAAATTCGGTTTCTCTATGAGAAATCACATGATAAGCTAAAATTGAGAATGGCTGCTTGTGGGCAGATGCCTTCACACACACAGACGTAGATGTTATAGCTTCAGCTGAGGCAGTTGTCAAGTATTTCACTGTTCCTTGCTGACAATCTGATTTGTACTTTCCAACAGTGGGATGGCGTAGGACCTCTCCCAGACTGTGCAGAACCACCCAAAGGAATCCAGATGCTGTGGCACCCTTCAATAGTCAAACCCTACCTCACACTTCTTTCTGAGTGCTCAAATCCAGACACACTGGAGGGGGCAGCAGGGGCACTGCAGAACTTGGCTGCTGGGAGTTGGAAGGTAGGAATATTAACCTGATATGTATTTCCTTTTCAAAACCCCCTACAGATGGCAGCGAGTTGGTGATATAAATGTATCTGAATGCTCCTGGTAGGGGAATAACCCTCTGTTTTCCCCAAACTATCTGCAGTCAAGTTTGAGATAGTCCTCTGAATTGATACAGGTAGTTATATCATAGGACAAGTCAGCATACAGCAGTGAAAATCACATTGGTCAAGTCAAGTATGAAAAATTGCCACTGAAAACCAATATCCAAATGAGGAGAAGCAGCGTCTTTATGAATCTGGGGTGACAGAGCCATGAAAAATGAGCCAAAAATATCACCAGTGACAGTCAAATGAAACCATATTGTTTCGTCACTGCAGAAACTGGTTGACATTCTGTCTCTTAAGAGAAACCAGGCAAGAGCAGAGCAAGTTATAAATCATGTGACACCAACACAAGAAATCTTACCATCTACTTCTTAAAAAATCAGACATTATTAAAATGTCGACCGTATGATTAAATATCTACAATAAGCAAGGAAATGCTTAGCCAAGGCACTCTATTCCAGCTCATTCTGGTTTTCATATATAATCAAAAGACCAATTTTTCTCTCTATTATTTGCAGTGAATTGAGAAAAAATTGAAGAACTCATTTATTTGATTCTGAAAATATTTCTAAACTTAGAACAGATCAATAGAATTCAATATAACAGTTGAGTCCAATTTACTTTTTAGGGCAATTTCTTTACCACTTTCCTGATAGCAAACTGGTTTGATTGGGTGAAAGTACTATCTATCTAGGCCTATTGTATGAAGTTAATGCCTCGATTTTAAGTTAACTCTCAGTGGGAATTTTTCACATTCACTATGAAAACATGCATGTATGTGGAAATACAGCTATCAAAGTTAGATCTCAGAAGGTATCCTGTTTGGTATTTAAGCATTTCAGCATTCGTATGTGATAGGTAAATACCAATCTAATGAGGCATCCATTTCAAAACGTTAGGTCTGAGGCTGAGAAGTTAACTTTTTTCCCTGTAAAGCTTTATTGGAAGTTGAGTTGGCACATTCAGTAGATCTTCAGAGGCATGTGATTTTTTTCTGAGCCCACCAAACTTATAAAATGCCATTGACTATTGCATTCATTGACATATGAAATGAGTAACAAAAGTATCTGCTCAGTGATTTCTGTCCTACAAAGTGCTACATATACACTGTGCTTGAAAATCATTATACTTCTATTATTCTCATATTGTAGACCACATCAGGTCATGTAATCCTGGCACAGAAACACAATAAATGTGTTTTATTTGGTTTCATTGGTTTTGAGTGCAGCCCTGGACCAAATGAGAAAACGACGCATGCATATTTGCCAGGACTAATAGGAGTGCTAAGCCCCAGTGGTGCCCCTTCTCCCATTTCTAATAAATCTGTACCTGTCATCTTTAGTTGGCAGAAATATATGGTGGCAAGAGGAAGGAAGGCTCCACAGAGCTCTATGGCAAGTGCCAGGTTAGAAAAACTGATTTGAACTTTAGTACTATCTGTGCTGATACCATGGGAAAAGCTCAGTTGTTCTCATGTTACTCTAAAAATTCACCAATTCCATTGCAAGTGATGTGCAGACACAGAATGAATATCCTTAATTTCACATGTCATACTAGCCATTTTTGTGAGGGGAATAATCCTCTCTGCGGATTACACAAGCATTGATGTTTCTACCTTTTGACCTCTCTTTTCCACTGCTGCAGTCTTCTGGATATAAAATGACTGAAATAAAAGGTAGAAAACTCTTAAAAGAAAAGGTTATTCCTAAGGGAGATTCTCATTTTTTTAGTTCCTCCAAGAAATTGTAATTATATAAAGACTGGGACAAGATCTTTTTTTTTTTAATTTAAATCTTTCAAGAAGTTTATGATGGACTGAAAGAGAGAAAAAAGCAAACTGCATTAAAATAAATAATGTTGCCATTAATATTAATAGCAATAGCAACTGTGAGGTTTTTTCCAATTAGCATTATTTTAATGCCAGAAGAATCCCAGAATACATGAAGCAGCCAGTGCACCAGGCAAGGTCACACACTTCCAAAGATAAGGTCTCGTTTGGAAAAAAATATAGTGGAGTTGATGCACTTCCATAATTCTTTCCTAGCTGTTTCACCCTTTTGGTTACTCTGGTATAAAGCTGTCTAATCCTCTTTGGTGACCGAGAGGTAACACTTTTAACACAGAGAGTGCTTAACCAATGCCATTATGAAGGGAAAGTGAGAAGATAATAGGAAGCCTGAATAATTTTTTAAAAATAAAAATATTGTAGGGGATTTAGATAAATGTCTGCCACTAGAATTAACAGATGATATGTGTCTAAATCCGCTAGACTGCTTTTGAAAATCTCAAACACAAAAAGCAAGCAGCAGTACATAGCGTTAAGGATTAAAAACTGAGAGAGGCTGAAAGTTTTCATTATTTCAAGAAATATAGTTTCTCACTGATACATGTACATAACATCAACACATGCATATAATAAATCTTAATCTGTAGGACATTTTCAGCACTGTTTCAGTTGTAGGAATTCCTTCTGAAGCCAAGTGCTGACAAAAAGCCAAAAAAGTATGACATACATACATTTGCATATAATTTTTCTGTCAAGATAAAACACTTTGGACCAAAGCCTTGCCATATATTACCCATCTACAAAGTAAACTTTGTTTTTTTACAATGACTAATGCAATATTTGGTCTATGCAATTATTAGAGCCAAGACAATCTTAACAAATCAAAAAAGGAGCATACTGGTGACAAATACATTAAAGGGTCCAAATGAAGGTTTACCAATAAAGCAGGATACTGATCTGAGATATGAGGAAGGATATTTTCAATGCAAAAATTTAACCTGGGATAGATCACATCTGCGTATCTTGTTTTTGGTGTATATTCTGGTTCAGAAGAAGAGATTGGCAGCATATATCAAAGCAGAACTCATTTTGGAAGAGGCTGTTGCAGGTGAATATGGAAGTTCATTCATCTCACTCTCTGCACCAAGACATCGTGACATAGGGAGGACACTGGTATTGGAATCTGAAGGAAGCAAACCCATTCCTGTCATGGAAAAATGTATGCGTATCCTCACAGATCTCTCTTTTTTTGTTCATATACTTATTTGATGCATCCATGCATAATATGAATAGCCCTTCTGAAATAATATATATGGAGATGTCCAAATATGCATGCTTTGGGGCAGAATTTGACAAATTCAGGTTTTCCACATCACTGCCAGGATATATTTAAGGGGTGACTACTGCTTTGCGCAGTGGCCTGTGATGCTAGCAGTTGGTCACTGCATGTCCCCCTCCTGAGGGGGTTGATGGCCACTGTCAGTACATACTCCAAGTACACATGCAACCTGACAGCCTTTGGGCAAAAGTCTAGGCAAACAGATTCCACATCAGGCTTAGCTGGAGTTTTCACTGAGCAAATAAGCCTTGAGACATGCCTTTGGAAGCAGCGGAGACTCTTTACTTCCCATTAGGTATCTACTTTCATTGAGAGCTCTGTTAGTTTTCTTGCCATTTAATTTAGTTTTTACCAAGTTTGTGCAAAAATGCGCGAATAAAAATAGGTTTGCTGACTCACTCAACTGTATTCTGAAGACACCACTTGCCTGCTTGCTAAGAAATTTCTCTCACTATAACACTTCAAACCTGAAGTCCTTTCTGCAACCTCATATCATTATTTATTTTAATACCTTGGATTAAAAAAATTACAAAGTATAAAATTACAAGACTTATCTCATAAAAGGAAATCTCCATAGAACTTTTTATATGTAATCTGGCATGGGTATTTTTCCTTAGGTGGTGGAAATAAAGGTGGCAAGTTCTTTTTAGTTTTCACCTTGGTCAATAGGCTATTAATACATTAAATATACTGAGCATGTAAAATTTATATGCAAAATGTCCTACAGTTAACGATGTCCAGGATCCAAGGTTATGTCCCTTCTGAACAAAATTTCCCTCTCAGGAAGAAAGGAGATATTGGGATATCTGTACATTACTGTGTCCGTCTATATGTATCTAACAGCTGATTTTAGGTTGATGTCAGTTTATCTGCCAGAGACGTTTCTGCAATACCTGTTACCTCTGGAGGTCATCTGGTCCAACCCCCTGCTCAAGCAGGGTCATGTAGACCCAGTTGCCCAGGACCATGCCTAGGTGGTTTTTTGAATGTCTCTAAAGAGGGAGACTCCACGGCCTCCCTGGGCAACCTGTGCCAGTGCTTGGTCACCCTCACAGTGAAAAAGCATTTCCTGGTGTTGGGCAAACCTCCTGTCTTTCAGTTTGTTCCCATTGCCTCTGGTCCTACAATATTATCTTTTCTGTTACAGGCAGTTAAAACACAGTGTTGTCACCACAGGTAGCATTTCCTTAGTTTTGTCAAAGCCTTAAAAAGAATTTCTTCATTCATATGATCCTGTTTTGTTTTAAAATACTGTCTTAACTTGTATAGGTAATACCTATCTTTTAAAAGCAGGTACCAAGATCTACTGTTTCTGTTGGCAACGTAATGTCTTACATTAGAACAGGTAGCACACCTCCTCTGGGCATCGGTGAGTCCCTTCTGTGTGCCCAGTCGTCTGTCCCAGTTACTTCTCAGGCTTTACAAACTTCCCTCATCTGCTTTAATGACAGGATGGCCAGCTTCATTTTCCTGAGTGTCTGTTTGTTCCTTGGGCTCCTTAACATGAAGAACAAGTGCTGCTTTGTTTAAGTCTTGCAATTATGTGAGGCCACAGCATTCCTTGGCTAGTTCTTTCTACCTCCTTTCCTTTCACTTCCATGAAAGTGAAGTTTGCTGAGTTTGATCATACTCAGCAGGGAGTGATAAGGCTCTCTGGTTAGACAACTGAATGTCCCTGCCTTTGATCCCCAGCAGGTACAGTGCCCATGTGAATGGGATTTGTGGGTCATTGGCCTGATCTCGTGAGATAGCTAGATGCAATCTCAATCTTTGTTCCTTAGGCGAGCAACTACATTTATTTTCTTAATTCCATCCTAGAGAAATCTGACTCTCATGGGAGCAAGAGCTCCATTAAGTAAATTACTAGATAAGGAAACTGAAAACATAAAACGGACTGATTCAGTCACAAGGTCAGTGCAGCTACTTCAAAGAGTAGTATAAAAAGAGTTTCAAGCTCCTTACCATCCAGGCACTTGCAGATAATGAGTAATTATTGTCTAAAGCAGCAGACATCTAGGTTATCAATCTTCCTCTTATCAGGCAAGGACATATTGTGGGTTTCTTGCCAGACTTTTCTTATTACTATAGTTATTTACATATTAACTGTCTGGAGTTTCATCGGGCTGTTCCAGGAGAAAGTTTTTTGTATTACAGTGAAAAGGCTTACATTCACTTTCTCCAAAATATTAATATTATAAATCCTTATGTGATAGGATGGAGAAGAATGCTTATAACACATCACGTAATCAACAAAGGCAAATTTTTAAAATAACCAATGCTTTATTCTGTCAGGCATTCTTACCTGGGTGGAATCCCCCCTGTAGATGAGGCAGCACAAATTCATACAGGGAAACATATTGGCTCTGTAGAAGGGAAGATAAAATTCAAGGGACAGGACAATATTCAAGAAGTAAGACCTGCTGCTGCAAACACCCATATCACAGACATCATGAGGAGATCGGCATGGACATCAGTTTGTGGAATGAGAGCACAGTACCTGAAGGTGAATTCATGCTCAAAGTAATCCCTTACTATACTCAGTCAGTTTGCTTCCCATGAAATATGTCAGTTTTGTCTCACAGCCTTTCTTTTTTAATGACATTAAGTACAATTTTTGTAAAATTCTTTCTAATGGCTCTCATATAATTTTGAATACAGAGTACATACTTGTACTGCAGAACCAAGAATGATGAGGCACAAGGGCAATTCCTTCTGAACTTTACCTTCCTCAAATATTTAAGATATCTTCTGTTAACACAATTTTAGTTTTCTCTAATTTATTTATTTAACTTTATATCTTTACCCACCAGATCTTTTCCTTTCTTTTTAAGCTTGACTAAGATCATGCAGCAAGAGGACAGTAACCAGTTAATACTTTCCTCATGTCCCAGCACAAAGATGTAGAGAACATACTGGTGGCCTACCAGATGGGATCATTTCTGAGAACAAAACACTGTAGTCACGGAGCAGAAAGTCCCTGGGAAGTGCTCGCTGTCATCACAATTGCAAAAAGATAACTAAGATTTCAGAGCCTCGCGCTCTGTCAGGTGGTGTGACTTCTCAGGGTTCTCTGTAGAGTTATTTGAGTAAAGTAGCTCTGTAATTTTCTAAGTGGAACATAAAAACGTAAAAATACTCCTTTTTTCCTGACACATGTATGACATTGAGTGTGATCAGACACAGAGGAATTTTGATATTTGATTACTCCTTGATCTTTGATCATTAACATGCAGTTCTCTTCCATGGTCTACTGTTCCACTACTGTTAGCAGACAGCCCCTTTCTAAGCCTCTTCTTGCAAAATCTGAGTCTCTCTAATCTTCCTGGTTCTGTTGGTAATCTAGTTTGCTTTGTCATGCTCACTCCCCTGATTTGGCTTTAATTTGTAGTTTATGTCTCAGCAATTCCTTGTAACATTCGATATCTCAAGATCTCAAGAGTCGTTGAATTACAGTGTTGAACTGCACTGAGACAATGCAAATTCTAGTCAAAACTGAAGGATGTGATGGTGAAATATGCTGGAGGTACTCCAGTAACACTGATGTCAATGGCAGGAAAGTGAATCCATTCAAAAAATCAAGTGTATATGATTGTTGGTATTCCTTGGAGGTTTTTTATGGGTTTGTTTTGGTGGTTTTTTTTTCTTTTTCATTTTGTCCTGGAAATGTCTTCGTTTTTCAGTTTGATCTGCTCTGGTGGTGCTTTGTAGGAGAATAAAGAAAACCATATGAAACACTAAAAAGAGTTAACTGCCTAAACGCTTTTCAGTTTTTCTGAAAAAAAAAAAAAGTAAGTTTTATCTAGATTAATTACTCTTTTCTTGAGTTTCAGCCTAATGTAATCTTAATCCCTAGAGGCATTCAGCTATGGAAAGGGTCCTTTATAATAATAACTGTGACAAACTAAAAAATAATTTTCTGGTTTACTGTATTTTTCTATTTAATTACTATGACAAAAATAAAAAGGGAACTACTAATGAAAGTGGACATAGAGATGCACTAGGTACCTTCAAAGTGATGTATGGTAGTTATGTCCCCCTGAATTCAATTATCTGTAGAGAGTATTTCATGCATAGATTTTGGCTCCTGTGCTTGTTTCTGATAATTTAGCCTGCCTGCAATAAGGATTTTGGGGTTTTTTGTTCCTCATTCCCTCTAAAGTGTTTGCTGTTCCCATAGGAGCCCTTTCTCTTTACAAACTGAGCAGTTATTTGATCATTGACACTGCCACTGATTTGTGGAGTAACAGGATGATTAGGGATATTGGCAGAGTGCCTCATTTACCTATTGATAGGCAACAAACCTTTTGTCTCTTTTAGTTCTTATTATTTTTCATCTCTCTCATAATTCACTAAGCTTATATTGGCACTTGACTTGCAATGTGGAAATGCAGGCACATTTCACGATAGCTTTAGGCAAACAAAAGGATCATCAGTATACGCAAGAGCGAATCAGTTTTTCCATTCTCTGCAAGAATAAAACAGCCGTTTTGAGGCATCTCAATTTGAGTGTTCCTGAAACCCACACAGCGCAGCATAATTGCTTGCAGAGACTTGTCCTAATTGGCAGCTTAAGGAAAGAGACATAGACAGTTCTTACCACTTTCCATATGGGAAGTTCTCTGGAGACTGTTGAAACAATTAATAGATGTTTCTGTCTTTCTGCCTAAGGTGCATGACTTGAAAATGCAGATGAAATGATTGCAAATCACACATTGAGGAGTCTGTGAACTTTTCCCAAAGTGGATGGCATTCTCTGGAACGAGAGAGGTGGGGGGTGAGGACTGTGCAGGGGAGAGGAGAGGTTTTGTACATACTTTTCTCTCTTTCCCCCATTGTTTTATGTATGCATGTGCATACGTGCATCTGTAAAACATTATATCTGGATTTTTCCCCTCTGAAAACTTCTCAGAGGTATTTTTTACTATTGTGATCAAATTAATTGGTTCATTACAGATGCCGAAGGCTTGCATGTCGTTTATTCAGTAAGGAGGTTTATATTTCCTCTTTTTTTCATACTGAGTTATTTCAGTGTTGTTTCTATAATGTCTTCTGCTCTCCCTGGGGTTAAAAATATCCATTTCTTAATTTGTTTCTTTTAGACTTCTGTTTTGTAATGGATGGAGAAAATACTACAATGCAAGAAGTCTGTTCTGAACCTGGGTTTCATAAAGCAAGTGCTTGTGTTTTCCCTTGGTAGCTGACTAAAAAAATTCAAAGGAAAGCTGTTTACTGAGATTTTAATATGGAGGTTCTTCTAATATAGTGAATAATCTATAAAATCATTTTAGATTCTCTCTGGTATTGAATAGACACAAATAA
Source organism: Phalacrocorax aristotelis (assembly GCF_949628215.1). Classification (NCBI taxonomy): domain Eukaryota; kingdom Metazoa; phylum Chordata; class Aves; order Suliformes; family Phalacrocoracidae; genus Phalacrocorax; species Phalacrocorax aristotelis. Next base: position 88,573,069 of record NC_134277.1, read on the forward strand.
GTTTTTTTTAAAAAAAAAAAAAACACCCCCAGTGATTTCCCATGTAATCCATATTGGAGGCACTACATCTGTGATGTACTTCGGCGATGAACAGCAACATCTTTCAATATACTGTCTGCTAGCTTGAACTGTCACCTCAACCAGGCAGGCTTGCTACTTTCTCAGAATAGTCTCACTGCTACCGTGAACTCTCACTCCGGCAGTCACCTTGTAATCACAGAAGGCACAGTGGAGGCCTCCCCTGGGAGATGTGTAGAAAATCCAGCAACGGGAGTTTTTAAGTGCAAAAAGCTATTGCTTTGCGTACTCCCCAATGCAGGTGAGAGTGCATTTAACTGGCAGGTAAATACATGTTGTTAAAACAGGAAGCTTAGAAAGGTTAATTTGGTGTTTTTATAGCATCCTTTATATTTAACGTCCCATTAAAATCAAGATACAGGAAATAAATTATTTTTCAGCAGATACTTTCAGTTGAACTCACTGATCCTTAAGATGTGTTTTTGGTTTTTTATCTGGTGATCATCCTATACACCGGTTCTAGACCAGAGGCTGAAGGAGAGAGCATAGAATAAGATCAATGAAGCAGCCTGCTACTACTTCTTCTCTCACCCAAAAGCTATTTGCTTTGCTGCAGAAAATGATGGACAATTTATGTTTTAGACGTATTACATTACTATGCTCACTGATGCTGGGAACCCTGTGTCCCATTTACCTGACTTGAAAGCTTATTCTAACCGTTATCACTTTAATCTACAGCAAAGTCCAGCCAGCTAGCTTTTGTTACACGTGGTTGCTACAGAGGAGAAATAATAAAATAGTATTGTTTAAATGCTGGTTTCTTTTCCGTTTTCCCAATTTCCCCTGAATGACTTCACTTGGAATGAATTTGCACTCCAGATACTGCAACGCTGCAGCCCTTGTCTGTCTCTGTATCTACAGTTGCTATCATAAAATATATTCTGGCTTTTGCTCTTCAAGGCACCTGTGTATAGAATAAACAGATGGTAGCTTTTAAATTGAGCACTTCAGCTGTGGTAAGTAGAGGCCATATGCAGAGGTTAAGCATGGTCTGCTGACAGTGAGTGTGCTTACCGTTTTCGAATGCTTTATTTCATAGAACTTGTTTTTACTCTTTCTGTTTATGGAGGAACGCTATTGCGATGTAACTGTCTTTTAAGGTGTGAACTAACTGTTCGTTAGGGAAGGTTTGTCAAAAGAGGAGAGTCATCATGATCTGAAAATCCTAAGGCTTATCGTCGTAGTTTCTGAAATTCTTGAAATATTTCAAAGGCTAAGGGCTTCCAGAACTGGATGTCTTCACCATCCAGGTATGATGGCAGGATAAGCATCCTTGCCAAGCACTGAAAGGAGGAAGACGCTCTGCTTCAACAAATTCCTTTCAACTAACAGTATGAGGAGCATGAATGTGAACTTTATGACAATTTCAGAGGAGAGTTCAGGATGTGCAAGGCATATACGCCTAGTAGATGGCTTGTTTTGAAGTGGACTGTGCTGAGAAGACTTGCAAATCCTGCAGGTATCCAAACATCTCAAATTTGGCAATACCGGTAGATTTTCAAACCACAAGCTCACAGTTTTGGTCTTGTTTACATTTTTTCCAACTTCTGGAGCTAACAGTGGAATGAAAAAGAGGATAGTATAGTTAATATTTCATCCCTTCAGATGCTGGGAACCCAAGCTGTGCAGCATTGGATGGACCTCCTTGTCATGGTACACTGCACAGATCCAATCCATGGAGGAGTTCACTGGCATGATAGTCTTTAGAGCTCTTAGAGGATTTTCTTAGAAGTAAACAACACTATTCATCATTTCTACTGTCAAACAAAAGGGATGTTCACAGCAGAACACGCTGCTTCACTTTGAGATAAAGACAAGGGCATGCCAGTGGTGTCATGACCAGCTCCCAAGTGGGAGATGCCTAAAGGCTTCTCCAATACAATCAGCTGCTGGTTTTATCGTGTAGCCACATGATACATCCAGCTCAGCACGGCACAAGCCTGTGCCTGCTTCAGATCAACTCTTAGGTGAAACTTTAACTCCTCAATGTACTTTAGTTTTCCGGTTAGGACGGCTACCAGTTCCAAAATCAGACATATAGTTGTCCTCATTTTTCCTTCTGAACAAGTTGACAATCACAAGAGAAATTATAACAGCATTTTCATGTTTTTAGACTGAATCGTTCTTATGGTAATAACAAAGAAATACTCAGACCTCTTCAACATGTTTTGTAATATAAATTTTGTTGGTTTAGCAGTGAATAAGCATCATTAGGTGTTGCATAGAAAATGCTGATGCAAAGCAAGAGGTCTGCAGACTTGGGCTGTAAAAATGTAACCAGGTGTGATAGGAGTAAAGTCGGTTCATCATTTAATTTCTCTGCCACCATAAAGAATTAGTGCAGATTTCCAAATCAAGTGGTTGCCTAGCATCATAAATGCAATTATTTTCTCTCTTTTGAGTTTGCATCAACATGCTTCAGTTACCCCTTACCCTGTATCTGTTATAACCTGAGATGCCTTGCTTTCTGTAGTGGATTTCTCACTTTCTTCTTCATGCTCTCCCATGTGTCTTTACAGTGGTCAGTGTATATCCGCGCTGCTGTCCGCAAAGAAAAAGGATTGCCAATCCTGGTGGAACTGCTTCGAATAGACAATGACCGGGTGGTATGTGCAGTTGCTACAGCTTTACGAAACATGGCCTTAGATGTCAGAAATAAGGAGTTAATAGGTATGTTCTTTCCAAACAATCTATATATTCTGTGGGTTTGTTGAGGGTTTTTTTTTCCAGTTTGCAGCAGAATGAGCATAATGAAAACAATTATTCTTACATTTCTAGCACAATTTAATTCTTTCTCTAACGTGTCATATTCACATTTTGTGTGACAGCTTAGTGCTATATTGCAAGGAATTGTTAAATTAATTAAACATCATGCAATGTTTCATGATCTGTCATTCTGTAATCTCCAGCAGAAAAGCAATGGCTTTGTTCTGCTTTAGCACTTCATTCCTAGGCTGGCAGTAGCACTTGCGTCTTCCAGATCGAGGATCTAGGCAGAGCAGCCACTCCTGATCCTCAGATTATGTATTGCAAGTAATTTTGCGGTCATGAAGTGACAAATCTTAAAGATAGTGACAAATCTTAAAGATTTTAAGGTGGTTCCATGAATTTACTGGGCAGGTGAATAGCTCCAGCAAGAGAACTGGGAGGTGCTTGATTCGCAAACACATATGTAGTTAAGGAAGGGGACAAAAATTTACATAAATCGTTGTTGCCTCTGAATTCTGATGGTATGGTAAGCGAAGATCTTGGGGGTTCGGGTTTTTGGTTTGGGGTCTTTTTTTTCGATTTTTTGGTGGGGGTTTTTTAGACTAAATTCATCCAACCACTGTGGATCGTTGAACTTGTATTTTCATGTTCCACCTTTGAAAAATTACTGCTTCCTTGGTTTTGAAGTATTTCAGCAGCCATAACAAAATTATTTCTGCTCCTCCTGTACATTAAGAGCATATATTTTATTAATTTTTGTGAACTTGTTGATTTGTTATCATTACAGCCTAATTTTCCTCTGCTTTCAATTGTAGAATTCCACAAGTAGATGCTTATGACCATAATGTTTTATTATTTGTATCCAGCGCTATCTCAGGGTTAGTGCTTCATTACAGCAGTGCTCTGCAAGTTGTTAAAGCAAGGCGATCACTCCCCTCACATATTGTACGAACTAGAGAGTCTTCACTGACAAAATGTGGTAAAGCAAATAGAGGTAGAGGTTGGTGAATAGTGTAAACCTTCTGTGATTGCCCAGGGATTGAACTCAAGACTGATGCTTTACCTGCAAGACCAGCCTGCATGTTCAGCTTTTGCTCATGTTGTAGTTGATAAAACTGGCAGGAAATTAGATTTGTTCGATGCTTTGTGTTCAGCTTTCAGGAAGCAGGATGCTGCATATGTGTTCTAAGTGTTTTTTTGTTGTTTTCTAGGAATTTTAAAGTAGAAATTATTGCTGAAGATAGTATGTCAGGCTATTTAATCTGGATTAATAACAGACTTTTTTTTTTTATGATCCACCTCCACATTCAGTCTACACTAAGTCATAGTCTCTATTACTTAACATCTTATTCCTTTATTTGTGGGACTTCCTCTACAGCGTTCACAAAACACATTCATGCTGAGTTTTCTTCCATATTCTCCTATCCCCTTATTGACATCACAAAAAACACTTTCCACTTGAATTTACGGAGTATAAGCATGGTTTGTAATGCCATGAATTAGACTGTATATGGTTACCCTTTCTGTGCTTGACTATTATTTTTTAAATGAAAGATTTATTTCTTTCCCAAATATGCAAATTTCATTTAGGGAACTAAGGCTCAACATGTGAAGGAGGAGCTGTCTTAATATGATGTACCATTCAAAATATTCAGTAAATTATGGATAATAATCTTGCACAACCTCCACATTTTAATATTTTATGGAATTCTTGGAGAACATGTGATATAAACAAAGATTAATTTTAAAAAGGTGGGAAGAGTCTGTTGAAAGTAATTACCTAATAAATTTATTTATGTACCCAACCTGTAACGGCTATGCAGTGCTGCTCAGATTTAACTTATTCATGGGGTGATTCTGGGGAATTGTACTTTATAACTGCAATACAAATTTGCTGCAGTTTAAAAGTCCAAACATGCCAACATGACAGGGAAGTTATGACTGTAATTCCTGAACCATTTCAGCTGTGATCTTTATATGTTCTTTTGTTGACTTTCGTCGTTGAACTTCAAAGAAACAGTAATAATGGTCATTATTTCTCCTGCTGCTGAATACCTTCTAGCAAATAGGGCATATCATAGAGCTGATTTTCAGAAATGCTAAACACCTGGAGTTGTCAAGGATTTCTACTCGTGTTGTAGGCAGTCCATTTTTGTGAATATTACAGTTCCATGTGTTCTAAGATGCCTTAGCTGTTGTTAAGGAAAGGAGGACTCAAAAGGAGCTTCTGGAGGTTAGTCACTCAAGCATCTGTCTTCCTAAGCAGAATCAACATCCTGGTTATCTTTCCTCTTTGCAGTTTTTGTTTGTGCATCATGTTCTTGCAGTGACAAGCTCAACCTCACAAACTGGAATTTACCCCTTAAAATAACCTTTTTTAAAGGTCAATTTTCCAACTGTATATATAGTTAAAATTATGTAAGTAGAACTGAGTTGGGTTTTTTTAAATGCATCTATAAAGCTTTCTTTTCAGTGATATTGTGATTCTATTCCCAGCTGACAAATTTTTACTGAAATGTGCCAGAAAATGAAATACCTCTTTCTGCTGCTGCCAAGCACCCATAAATCAGTGTTGAGGCATCTGACAGATGTATCAGGAATCTTGCTAAAATCCAGACTCACCTGTACCAAACTACAAAACAAATAGAAAGTCCCTTCTTTTTAAATGACCAAAAGGTTCTTTCTAGGCTTCATTGAATTGACCAATCTGTTTTGGTTTTTGCATGGATCTAGCAAGTGTGTTGTTACATTGTTAAGGGTTTTTGCCAGGCTTCTCTTATAATTTAGCTGAGCCATCCCCATAACAGCATTCTCTTAATTTATATTGAAGTGTTCCTGAGTTTAATTTCAGGCATGTTCCATGTCCTTAATAGGATCCTCTTTTTTCTTCTCCATCGCTTTTGCGTTATGCCATGTGTCTCTAGGCCAAGACAGTGGGCATATTCATCTTTCTTCTTTCCAAAATGAAACTGCAGTCAGACAAAACATGGTAAACCTGGCCTAGTTAGTACTGACACTAAGTAATCCAGCACCTAGTTTTCCCTCCTTGGGCATACTGCCCAGGTGCATTCCTGGTCGTGGTCAGATCCCATTCATTCTCCATTTGCCTTTCAGGACCCTCATCTGCATGACATAGTACCTGCTCTATGTGGCTTCCCAAGAGCACACACCATGGGAAGGTTTATCAGCCTTTTCTCTCTCCCAGCAGTGCCACAGCTGAGGGAAGTGGTGCTGTGAGTCTTGAAAAGACCCACTGCTGATACTGCCTGTTTTGTTCTTCTCTGGTTTCAGCAGGCTAGGCTGTATGGCACCCCTGTGTCCCTCTAGTACCCCAGCATCTTCCTGCTTCTTTTCACATGCTCTCTAAGCATTTTGGAAGGCTTGTTTTCTTTCCTCGAAGCAGGTTCTGTCTCTACAAAGCTTCTCCATGGGGCTGTTAGCTTCTCCCCCCAGCCCCACTAGATGCCTCCGAGTTGGCCAAGAATCACTTTTTCTTGCTTTTGATCATTCACTTAGATAGAAGAAAGTCACTTTTGTCCCACAGGTCTTCCAAGAGCTTTGTTGATGAATTCTGTGCAGTTACGTCATCCCCAGGCTCGTCCTTCTTCCTTTATCTTTCTGTCTCTCTCTTTCAAAAAAAGGGGGAGGAGGGTGAAGTAGAACAAGAAACCCACTCTCCTCTGTCCCTCAGCGCTATATAGGTGCCTTAATTTGAGGATATGGCATTATTCCGCCCCCCTCCCCAGGAATGTCGTTTTTAACTTGAGTAGTAGACCTGCTGCTTCTGGCAGTGCCACGACATGATGCCAGTCAGGCCAGCACCTCAAGCCAGAGCTGTCCCACCATCTTCCCTACAGTAAGCGCACCTACTGACTTTTATTCTCTAAAACCACATTTTGTTGAAATGATGTAAAAAAATTGCTAACTTTGAATGAGGGCTTTTTCTTTAAGTCGAGGAAACTTGGATCAGCTAGGCGGGACAGAAAGGCTTAAAAATAAATCTGTCTTCTGTAAACAGCATTTTTGCGGAATGAATTTGTTTACTTGCTGTCTGCTCTGTCAACCTTTAGTGGCTTTCTGATTCAGACACCTTCCACAGAGTCCTCTGAGCTTCTAGGAAACTTTCTGTGGATCATCTGAGCCTGCACTGTACACCTCTGCCCTACTTTAGATGAACTCTTTTCCTCCCTAGAATCTCCCAGCCCGCACTGGTGCGGTAGCCTCCCTTCTTGCTAGCCCCTCTCCCCACTCTGCATGTGCGAATGCTTTCCCCATTCGATCTTGGGGAACAAGCCAGCTTCACTTTCCTTTTATCTGAAACACAGTCAGCAGTCACAGTCTGCTGCCATCCACGACCTCTTTAACAGTAGAGAATATGAAATGTACAGTTAATAGAAAACTATGTGACTTGTTATTATACCTACACAAGCAAGTGCAGACTGTCCCTGTCAGTGACATTTTTAAAGGATGAATCTCTGTCCCCAAAATTTGCATTTGCATTTGTTCTTGTATGTGCACAGTATTTACCTTTGATTTTAAATGACAATTGCTGTGGCATTTTAAAGTGCAATAGGTAGTTTTTCAGAAGAGGTAAGCTGATTTTTCAAGCTGCGCCAGATAAGAAATTTGTCACTATTCATGTAGAGCAGAATATATACAATGTAGGATTTGCCCTCTTGAAGTACAATTTGGAACTTGTATTAGTATTGCATTTCATACTATTTAGTGATAAGTCCACAGGGTACGGGCTTTGGAGTGAATGCAGAGATGAAGGTAAAATTTATAACATTTCAGTGCACAGTTTTATGCTTCAGGTCTTTCTATCAGTTTTCTCTTATCCTGACAGTGGTTTCTAATGCTGTTCTGGGTCAATGTTGATTGAGAGAAGTATTGCACTAGTAATTTAAGAGCACCATTCTTTCTCTTGGCCTCCTGGCCTGTACTTTTGTGCTTAAATAAAAGATGCTTTTAGAGACTGGAAGTATTTTGATCACTCATCCTTCAGAAAAAGAAGAGGACAGTTCTACCTAAAGGTTTTTGTGGATTTCTTGTGCTGAACAACCCCAGCTCTCTCAGCCTTTCTTCATAGGAGAGGTGCTCCAGCCCTCAGATATTTTTATGGCCCTCCTCTGGACTCGCTCCAACATGTCCATGTCCTTGTTATGCTGGGGGCCCGAGATCTGGACACAGCACTCCAGGTGGGGTCTCACAAGAGCTGAGTAGAGGGAGAGAATCACCACCCTTGACCTGCTGGCCACGCTTCTTTTGATGCAGCCCAGGATACAGTTGGCTTTCTGGGCTGCAAGCACACATTGCTGGGTCATGTTAAGCTTCTCATCAACCAGCATCCCCAGGTCCTTCTTCTCAGGGCTGCTCTCAGGCCCTTCTCCACTCAGCCTGTATTTGTGTTTGGGATTGCCCAGACCCATGTGCAGGACATTGCACTTGGACTTGTTCAACTTCATGAGGTTCGCAGGGGCCCACCTCTCAACCCTGTCAAGGTCCCTCTGGATGGCATCCCTTCCCTCCAGCGTGTCAACTGCACCACACAGCTTGGTGTCGTCAGAAAAGTTGCTGAGGGTGCACTCAGTCTGTCACTGGCAAAGAAGTTAGATGGTGCCAGTTCCAATACCAACCCCTGAGGACCACTGCTCATCACTGGTCTCCACTTGGACATCGAGCCATTGACTGCAACTGTTTTGAGTGTGACCATCCAGCCAATTCCTTATCCACCAAGTGGTCCATCTGTCAAGTCCATGTCTCTCCAATTTAGAGACAAGGATGTCATGTGGGACAGTGTCAAATGCTTTGCACAAGTCCAGATGGATGATGCTAGTTGCTCTTCCATTATCCACCAGTGCTGTAACCCTGTTGTAGAAGGCCACCAAATTCATCAGGCACAAGTTGCCCTTAGTGAAGCCATGTTGGCCGTCACCAATCATCTCCTTATTTTCCACGTGCCTTAGCGTAGTTTTCAGGAGGATCTGCTCCATGATCTTGCCAGGCACAGAGGTGAGACTGACTGGCCTGTAGTTCGCTGGTTACTCCTTTTTTCTCTTTTTAAAAATGCGGGTTAGGTTTCCCCTTTTCCAGTCAGTGGGAACTGAACTGCCACGACTTCTCAAACATGATGGATAGTGGATTAGCAACTTCATCTGCCAGTTCCCTCAGGACCCACTGATGCATCTCATCAGGTCCCATGGACTTGTGCATCTTCAGCTTCCTTAGATGGTCTCAAACCTGATGAGTGGTTCTTTATTCTCCCAGTCCCTGCCTTTGTCTTCTGCAACTTGGGCAGTGTGGTTTGAGCACTTGCCAGTGAGGACTGAGGCAAAAAAAGTCGTTGAGTACCTCAGCCTTCCCCATATAGCAGGTAACCAGGTCTCCTGTTTCCTTCCAGACAGGGCCCACATTTTCCTTAGTCTTCCTTTTATCACCAGCGTACCTATAGAAACTTTTCTTGTTGCCCTTGATGTCCCTGGCCAGATTTAATTTTTTCAGGGCTTTAGCTTTCCTAACCTGATCCCTGGCTGCTCAGACAATTTCTCTGTATTCCTCCCAGGCTACCTGGTCCTTGCTTTTACCCTCTGTAGCCTTCCTCTTTGTGTTTGAGTTTGTCCAGGAGCTCTTTGTTCAACCACACAGGCCTCCTGGTGTTTTTGCCTGACTTCCTCTTCCTGAGCTTGGAGGAAGTGGTCCTTTAATATTAACCAGCTTTAATATTAACCTTTTCCCTCCAGGACTTTATCCTATGGTACTCTGCCAAGCAGATCCCTAAAGAGGCCAAAGCCTGCTCTCCTGAAGTCCAGGGTAGTGAGCTTGCTGCGCACCCTCCTCAGGGCATGAAGGATCTTGAATTCCACCATTTCATGGTCTCTGCAGCCAAGGATGCCCCTGAGATTCACATTCCCAGCCAGCCCCTCCTTGTTGGTAAGAACAAGATCCAGCATAGCACCTCTCTTCATTGGCTTCTTTATCACTTGGAGAAAGAAGTTATCATTAACACATTCCAGGAACCTCACGGATTGCTTATGCCCTGCTGTGTTGACCCTCCAACAGATGTCGGGGTGGTTGAAGCCCCCCCTGAAGACAAGGGCTTGTGAACATGAGGCTGCTCCTATCTGCCTATAGAGGGCCTCATCCACTCCTTCTTCCTGGTTGGGTGGCCTGTAGCAGACCCCCAGTATAATGTCACCTGTCTCTGCCCTCCCTGTAATCCTGACCCATAAGCTCTTGGTTGGCTCCTCATCCATCTCCAGGCCCAAGCTCCATGCAGTGCAGGTGGTCATTGAGATAGAAGGCAACACCCCCTCCCCATCTCCCCTGCCTGTCATTCCTAAAGAACCTGTATCCTTCCATTCCAACAGTCCAGTCATAGAAGCTGTCACACCATGTCTCTTTGATGGCAATAAGATCATAGCCTTGCAGGCATGCACATGTCTCTTAACTCCTCTTGTTTATTCCCCATGCTATGTGCATTTGCATGGAGGCATTTGAGTCCCTGGTGAAGCTGACTTACTGGCTGGAGTGGCTGGAATTCCTTTGTGCTGCTCTTCAGGTGCTCTTCTGCTGACCTGTCACCCTTCTCCAGGCTCTGGGCATCTATTGCTGGCACTGGCATCAAACTGGTAGGAGTGGGATGGATTGAGGTTCCCCTCCCCTGGCAACCTCAGTTTAAAGCCCTCTTCACCATCTTGGCAAGCCTGTGACAAAAGATGCTCTTCCCTTCTCTGACAGATGGACCCCATCAGCCTCTAGTAAACCAGGTTTCTCAAACTGAGTCCCATGATCTAAGTAGCCAAACTCTTGGCTGTGGCACCAGTCCTGTAATCATTTGTTGATTCACCAGATTCACCTGGCACATTCAAACCACTTCCCTTTGACTGGGAGGACTGATGAAAAAACTACCTGTGCTCCAGAGTCTCTTACCACTGCTCCCAGGGCTCTGTAATCCTTGGTACTCCACAGACTGCTCCTGGCTGTATCACTGGTGCCCACGTGAAACAATAGCAGCATGTAATAGTCAGTGGACTGTGCAAGGCTTGGTGGTTTCTCAGTCACATCCCTGATATGAGCCCCACGTAAGCAGCACACCTCTCCAGAGAGTGTGTCAGGTCAGCAGCTGAGTGCCTCCATACCTCTCAGAAGAGAGTTGCCTACTACTGTCACCCATCACCGTTTCTTAGCCATGCTGGTTTTTATACAGGTAGCAGATCAGGCTGCCTTACTCAGTTCCAATGTCTCCTGGTATGATGGGTCTTTCCTCTTCAGTCTTCAGAGAGGTGAAGCAAAGCAGTTCTGCAAAGGCACCTCCGGCTTCGAGGGAAGTCTTTTCCTCCTGCTGGTCCTTGCCATTGCAACTGTCCATTCTCCTGCATTATTGCCCCCCGCCCCTTCTGTGTGTGCCAGTGGGGGAGGTTTTGGCTGTTTGGCTGGGGGCTGTGGGTCCACTGCAGACTGCACTTGGAACCAGCTATCTAACTCTTCCTCAGCATCCCTGATGCTACGCAGCCTTCTCACTGCCTCCTGCAGCTCAGCCACCTCCTGCAGTAGGTCCTCCACCTGGGCACACCTTTTGCAGGCAGGCCTGCTGCCTGTCCCTGCCCCAGGAGAAAGGTCTAGGCACTTCCTGCCTGCAGGCAGGCTCTGCCTGGGTGGAGGCATCAGCCACTGCTGGGGCAGATCATGCAGACCCCCCAGCCAGACCTGCAGACTTTGCTCTCAGACAAGGGAGGATGAGTGCCCTTGACCTGTGCAGATGGTCACAGAACAGTGCCCAGTTGCGCACTTCAAGCCTCCCACTCAGCCAGTGGAATGCTCCTCCTTCGAAGAGGCACCCTCCCACGCAAACGGCCGCACCACACCCTGTTTGCCCGCCCTGGTCGCAGCACTCCCTGGGGCTGCCTTTTGTGGGAGTGGAGAGTGACCCCAGTGACTCCTGTCCCTGCCCACACCTCGTCAGCTGCTCTCGTGCAAGCTGCCGGCTCCAGGCAGGTCTCTGCACTCCCCTGGGGTTTCCCGGGCTCAGGAAACCTCCTGTATGCCACGATCCCTGGCTCTGCTGCGGAACATGCCTGCAGTGGAGCTGATGACCTCTGGAACATGCCTTATATATCTCTTCCCTTAAAATGTGTAGAGATCCACGTGTCTGTTCAGGGCTCTAGATTCTAGGGAGTTTGATGGGAAGAATTGAAGTGTTGCAATACTTAAGACATCCTTTTTGTGGCTATCTCTGTAAAAGCATGGTTCAGACAAGTGAAGTTAGTGGTACAATTTCTGCCACCTTCACAAGGTTTTGAACCAAGTCCTGAAACAGGGCCTGTAGCAGGGGTCAATTTTTTTAAAAATGTGCCTGAACTGGGGGCTACATGGTGTCAGTACTGAATTATTCTCAATTCACTACTCAATTGTTGGGAATACAGTTACAAGATATATACAAAATTCAAGGATAGCATATCAATTAAATTGTTACTTAATGTGTGTTGGAACCTGCTTAATCTTGCTAGCAGTCTAAAAGTTCATTGTCCAATATAAGATACCTGTATTAGACTCCCTTATAGTTGACTGAGACTGATTTATTTTACCTAACATGCCATAAAATGGATCTCACCCTGTATTACTGTCTCACTATTGTTGAGAAACAAAAAAATTCTAGGGAATGTGTAAATTGCCAGTGAGTGTATGCCTTGCCATCTCATGAGAAATGTGGGACTATTCAGGTGCCCGAAATCACTGGTGTTTGTTTCAGAGTTTTATTGCTAAACTTGAAAATATTTGATTGAAATACATGTCTGGAGTTCACAGCTCTAATGAGTTGTTAGACTCACAGTAAAATTCAGGCTGGAGGGAACCTCAGGAGGTCATCTTGCCCAGCCTTGCACTCAAAGCAGGGTCAGGTATCTTATTTCAAAGTGTGATATTGATTCAGATTTGGAAAGATTTCTTTCAGCTGTTACACTGAAAGCACGTCAGAAACAAGTACTTGCATTCTCACAGCAAAACGTGACTCTTTTGGAGCGTAAATAACTATATAGGGTTCTCCTATCTTAGAACGTGGCCGCATTTTAAGACTGTAACTTTGTTTCAGTATTAGTAATAAATGCAAGTGGAAACAGTGTTCCCTTTTGTAGTTACAAGAAGAGCAGCTATTAGAAATTCTAAGTCCTAGTAACGTACGTTGATAGAGAATATGGGGATGGGTTGGGAGATGATTAAATCAAATATGCACCTTTCATCCTACTTAGAGTGTCTACATGCAGTTTTCTCTCATTTTTAAATATGAGCACTTCTGAACTCACACATGCATCTGCAAGGATCTGAAAGAGAGATGCTGGATTGGTTGGTTTTTTTTTTTTGCATTCTTAATTGACTTATAAAGTATCTTAAGCATTGAAATGTTAAATTGACATAAATTCACAATGCATAAGATGCCAGAAAGCATTAATCAGGAATCGTAGGCATTTGTTCAGAAGAAGGTGAACACAGAATATATGCTGCAATTTGTTTAATCTGTGTCAGTTTTTATTGCACGTCGCTTGTTGTGTTTAATAGTTGAGCCATGCAAAACCTATATTACAATAAATAGGTACCTGAATAAGAAGAGGCTGTCATCAAGAAGTTGATTTAGGAAATAGAAGATATGGTCATGCATTAATAGCTGGTGCTCCTTACTCTATATCAATGAAGAAAAATATGTTAGGTAAGCTGGTAAATGCATAATTAAGCTTTGATGTTTTATAACACCTACATGGCAAAGTCCAGGCTCCCTGGTTTGTAGTGTTGTATACATAAGTTAGCTAAGAATTTAAACTGATCTTTTTTCAATTACAGTGTAAAAGGATTGTGTCAAGGAGATTTTGACTCTTCACCTGCCTTCAGCCACTCGTGCATTGTCTTTTGCTCCAGTTTAGCTCAAATATATTTCTGACAAACAGACCTGATAGTTTTACAGGTTAGGAAAGGTTTGCTTCCTCAGTCATTTCTTATTAAGTAACGTTCTCAAGTGAAGGGATTCAGGGAGAAAAACAAGGTTGGTAAAACCAAATTCTCCTTTTTACTATCAAAGTCAAGCATTTTCAAGACTAGATTAAGACTTTTACATCTGAACTTCCCTATTGCCTAAGTATGGTTGTCTGGATTTGGAGGGATTTTTCTCTGCTGTGAACCATCTAAAAACCTGGTGTTTCAGCTAGTTGGGTAGGCTTCTGCTGTGGACAGTAGAGCGAAAATGGCACCTGTAGGAGTTCATCCCACTTACCTTTATCACCTGAAGTCTTGGATCTTACAGTGGAATGGGTCCTGTGTGAGAACCTAGAGAAGTAGCCAGACACTTGATGGCTAACTTTTGGGTGACTGAAGATAAGCAAGTAGTATCCCATCAGAATTTGTTCTGATAAAGCACAATGAGTACTGTCCTGCTCCCCTTTAATTAGCTCAATAGACTTTGCAGGGGCAATTAGTGAAAAGGCACTACAATTTTTCATTGTCACTCAAAACAACAGAAATAATTGTTTCAAGGCTCAGCTCTAGGGTAACGATGAATACCACTTTCACAGATCTCTCTTTCATTGTAATGCCAAGTCAAAGAATCACACAACATTTCATGTCTTTTTTGAGGAAAGGCTGAGAGACTTGGGTTTGTTCAGCTTGGAGAAGAAAAGACTGAGGTGCTTATAAATATCTAAAGGGTGGGTGTCAAGAGGATGGGGCTGGACTCTCTTCAGTGGTGCCCCATGACAGGACCAGGGGCAGTGGGCACAAGTTGGAACACAGGAAGTTCCACCTAAACATGAGAAAAAACTTCTTTCCTGTGCGGGTGCCAGAGCAGGGGCACAGGCTGCCCAGGGAGGCTGTGGAGTCTCCTTCCCTGGAGACATTCAAAACCCCCCTGGACGCGTCCCTGTGCCCCCTGCTCTGGGTGTGCCTGCTCAAGCAGGGGGTTGGACAAGGTGATCTCCAGAGGTCCCTTCCAACCCCTGCCATTCTGTGATTCTGTGATCTCCCTAAAATAAGATCAAGATGCTTCACAATACTAAACACAACACAGCCCCAGGTCAGCTATTCCTTGCAGTAGAATAATCTATGAGGAAATGCCTGGAAAATGCCTGTGTTTCTATTTCAAATGCCAGAGTCTCAAGAGAACCATCTTCAGTATTGCACCATGACAGCTTATCTAGATGATAGCGGTAATTTTAAATTATGCCAGATAATGGATTAAGATTTATAAGCCTTAAAGTCTTTATTATAGGTTTTATAAGTTTGTATTCACAGTCAGTATTACTTAAGATTAAATTCTGAGTGCAAGTCATAAAACTGGCAAAATCTTGTGGAAGCAGCCCAGGGAAGCCTAGGTTCAGTGTGATTCCCAAAAATACCACCACCAAAAAACACGCAGCCAATGGACGTGCCTTTTCACTTCATTAATGTGCATTTCACATATAAGAAAGTGCCCCAACCTGCACCTTACATTTTGTTTGAGAGAAACAAATTCTGTTCCGTTCTGTTCTTCTGCATAAGGTAGAAAGCAATTAAACTATAACTGTATCCACTTTTCCCACTCAGAAGATTGACATTTCAAACAATTCAATATTAATTTTCATCTCTGTTTCTCAGTATGTTCCTGCTGAGAGGTGCTACTTATCTTTTGAAAATTTGGAGTTCTGATCTAAAAAGTGCATATAATTCAGTCGCATATTCCATAAAACATACAAAGGTAGAAATGCACATGTCACAAACTGCCAAAGTAATTTTAAAAGCACTTTTAAATCCATGAGGAATTATTGTAAATCTGCAAAGTGGTTTTGAAAATCCAGGTTTTGTGACAGCCTTACATTAACAGAGAAGTGTATCAAAACAGATGTTTCCAGCCTGTTTTGTATCAGCTTCAGTTCATGGAACAGTGAGCTAGTTTTGTTCTATGTAAGATGCAAAATAACCTTTTTCTCCTGAAATCCTTACCAACTTAAGTGATCTTCAAATGATAGAAATTACATATATGGCATTTTTTACTAAAAGCACTTTGCTTTGAAGAAACTAGAACTCCTATTCATGACACATGTCAGTGAGAGTAAAACATGGCAGGTGAATTAGCATTTGATAGAGGAAAGTCATTTTCTCTGTGCATCTACATCCTTGCACTCTCTACATTTTAGTGCAGTTGTTCTTGCAAAATCTCATACAGTCCTGGTTCCCGTGTTACATGTTAACAGATGAAGTGGCTGTATGCCGTGTCCGTCTCCCACATGAGGCTTTTGGACATGCTCAGACTTCTATTTTGGTGTCCCTAAACTTGTCTTCTGCATGTTTCAGAGTGGCAGTTGCTTAAAAATGAAGAATCATTCACAAAGGTGACACTGGTAGAAAATTCAGATTGCAGGGACCTCAAAGATTTCTGTGCCGCTGCACAGAAGGACTATGCTGACAGAATGTAGGCTAACACGGAAGTAAAATACATGTGGATATGCAACACCGATGTTTGTCATCATCCATTAGATAAATATTTGCCCTGTAAAATGTCTCATTTTTCCAGGATAAAAATATGACAAAGGTAAAAGATATCAGAGAGTCAGTGTTCGAAGAATGCAAGATTAGGAAGCAGTACAGATGTCTTGATTCTTACAACTGGAATTCTATAAATCTCAGTGCAGTTACACTGAATTTAGTTTTTTCTTTCCATTCCTGACCATTACATGCTTACACAACGTTGCTGGTTGTCAGTAGTTGCCCCAGTATATGCAGAAGGTGATTGCATTTCTCTATTGGGTTATATGCATTCTGTGCCAAAATACGGGTGATCCTAGTGTTAGTTTAGTCTTTGACAGTTATGAAAAGGGAACTCAGTCTCATATGTGTTGGTTTCTTCATGGCATCTTCAGGTGCTGTTCTTTTCTTACAGAATAATTGTTCTTCATGAAGTACTTCGTTGTAGTATTTGCTTGCTTGTAAGAACTAAGTCATACATCAGTTGTTTCTACCATTTATGACAGGTTTTAGTGTTAAAGGCTCTTGTTTCAGATAACATTAGTAAAACTTCAAGTCTCCTTTTGATTACAGAAAGCAGAATAATGGTCTTTTGCTGGATCCTGTACAAATGAATTATTGTGTTCCCTCATTAATATTGTACCTTTAGGTGCATGTAGTACCTTTAAAAAGGCACTGGCTGGGACTGGCTGGAAGCACTGTCTCTATGTATTAGCTTTCTGCTCATTTCTGGGGTTCTTCTTCTGGATACTAGGTGAATAGGTCTCAGACTAAATCAGCTTGCACCCCTACTTAACAATCAATTTTTTAAAGAATTCAGACCTGTTTCGTGCTTATACCTGCTGGGATTGAATAGAAGCAGTTTTGTAATACAGAGTTACAAAATACTAAAAGGGTAACAAATTCTCATCATCTGAGATAAGTGAGGAAATAATCAATTTGCTGAGGGGCCTTATTATCATAATTCCATAAGGTAAGACTGTGATTCTGGTACTTAATATCTCGATGGGCTCAATTAAACAAAAATAAATAAATTTAGTTTTCCTCCCAAGGAAAGGCTAGAGAACCCTTACAATCAGCTTCAAAGTCCCATTCATCTCTCCGTGGCATCTCTATGAAATTATTTGAAATCTGGTATTACTGACACAATCTTTAGTATTATTATGTTTTTCATTTTCCTTTTGCTTCCTCTTGTGGCTGTGTTATGCAGGAGATTGTTCGAACATGAAAAAGATACAATGACTACCCCCTAGAGTTAGCAATTTTATAATACTTTATAATGATAGATCAGACTTCAGGAATTGATCTAAGAAAGGACTTACATGCATAACTGCTTGAGCCCATGCTTTTTGTGTAGAAATGTAATATGCGTAGTGCAAACGGAAAGATCAGGTTAAGACAAAAGAATACAGCACTTTGTTAAAACTTATAATTGAAGGCATTCCTTTTTTTAAAAAGAAACTAGACAATTGAATATTTTAGACATGATCCCTCCTGTACTCCAGAATGAAGATTTTGAACAAATTTAATGAGAGAACCACCTCCAAAGAGATCATTTTGAGAATTTTCAGTGGATTGTGGAGCCCTGCCCTACAGAAAGAAATGGAAATAAAATCTGCCTTGTTGCTGGTGCTTTATAAACCCCAATGAATGCGCAGGGAAGGAATCACCAATAAAATTCAGAAGTTACTTGTCTTTGTGAGCAGTCTTAACTGTTAACTGCTAACAGTCTGGGATGCATATACCATGAAATTCATGTGGGTACTAGATGATCTTGTGCCAGTTTACCTCCTTTAGTAAGCCTAGAAAATGAAGTTAACTGAGTAACTTAAGAAAATGCATTTAAAAAATAAACTCACTTTCTCAGTTTGTAGGGAAGGCTTCAGTCTGCCAGTGCAACAAAAGACAGAATTTGGTCTTTCTGAATATATTGGGCTTGGAAGGGACCTCTAGAGGTCAGCTAGACCAACCTTCTACTCAGAGAGGTCCAGTAAGAGCAGGTTGCTCAGGACCTTGTCCAGTTGATGAAGGGCTGCAGATTTCTCAACCTCCCTGGGCAACCTGTTGCATCGTTTTACCTCCCTCGTAGTAAAAATTCTCTTCCTTTTATCAGTTGGAACGTCCTGTGTTGCAGCTTGTGTCTTTTGCTTCTTTTTCTTAGACTGTGGAAGTCTAAGATGAGCCTGACTCCATCTTCTCTACACCATCCCATTAAGCAGTTTTGGGCAACAGTAAGATCTCTCCTTAACCTCCTCTTTGGACCCAGAAAATGCAGTTCTTATATGCCATGTGTTTCAGCCTCCTGACTGTCTTTGTGGTGCTCTACTGGACTTGTTCCAATATTGTATTGTCTCTCTTGTACTGGAGAGAGCAAAACTGGATGCAATACTCCAGATGCAGTCTAGAGGCAGAATTATTTTAGTCTAAAGGAAGAATAATTTCCGTGATTGGTTGTCTAGATTCATATCTAATACAACCTGGGATGCCATTGGCCTTCTTTGCTGCGAGGGCACATTGTGGACTCATGCTCAACTTGTCCAACAGCACCTCTAGGTTTTAGAGGTTTTTTTGAAACCTGCTTTCCAAATAGTTGACCCCCAGCCTGTGCTGGTGCAGTGCATTATTTCATCTTGGGTACAGGACTTTACATTTACCTTTGTTGAACTTTGAGGTTCCTGTTCAGCTGTCCATCTGAACAGCAGCCCTGCCCTCCAGTATATGGACTAGTCCTCCCAACATCATATTGTCCACAGTCATTCTGAGTATGCTTTCTATCCTCTCATTCAGGTTGTTAATGAAGATGTTAAACAATACTGCCCCCACTTGTGGGACACCACTAGTAACCATCTGCCAGTTCAATTTTGTACTGGTGATCACCACCTTCTGAGCCCAGCAGTCCAGCCAGTTTTCCACCCACCATATCATCCACCTATCTGGTCAAAATCCCAGTAAGGATGCTGTAGTGAGTAAGAAGTGGGTAAACTGTCATGTTTGTTATTTCAAGACATGCAGAGTAAACTCTGTAATTCCTAAATTAGAAGTAGATAAACACAATTTAAATGTGTTCAACCTCAGTGACATCATTGCATATACCTAAGTTACTTCGGGACAAGTGTCACCAAATTTTAAACCACAATTTCAGTATACGGTCAAATCATCTTATTGTGGAATCAAGACCATAATAGGATAATTGCCACTAAATTTACTTAGACACAGGAGTTTGCTTTATTTACCAGAGAGGGAATGATAATAATAGCTCAAAATGTTGCATTTTTAGTAAGGCACTTTACTTGCAGATTTTGAAAGGGAAATACTGTGGAATGTCTTTGTCTTTGGAATTGGTTACTTTAAAATCAGTGGGAATAAATGTCGTTTCCCTAGTGTTCAGTAGTGATGCCTGTTATTAAACTAATCTTAGTAATCACATGTAGACTAATAGATTCTGATCTGATATATAATGCAATTTTATAGCAATAACAGGAATTTTTAAATTATTGCAAATGCATGGAAAAAAATTGGTCATTGTAAGAAATGTAATCCCAAACACTCTTATGTCCAAAGGCATTTTCATTCTCTTCTTCATTGTAACTTTCTTCAACTTCACCTCTGTATATCATCTGCAAAATTATCCCCATATTAAATTGATATAGAGTGTCTTTAACTTAATCTTTATGTATGTGAATATATACACACAAAATATATATGTGTGTGTTTGTATGTATGCATGCATGCAGGCATGTAGGTTTTAATCCGACCTTTTACCTGCACCAAAGAGGAAGGGCAGGTGTGCTGAGGAGTACACATGCATGTAGAAAGGTACTCCATTCATTTAAAAAGCACATATTATACAACACAGTTGCAACAACCAGAATAAGATCTTGTAGCTGTCAGCGTAATCTTACCCTCATGGAAGCTAAAAGGAATTTTTCCATCAAATATCTGAGAAGCAGGATTCAACACAGAGTAAAAAGCAGCGTTATTAAGGTAGAGTGAGTACGGTGCTTATGGACTAATCATCATAACAATGTCAAACAATGGTGAGGTTTACTTTAAATCA
Source organism: Phalacrocorax aristotelis (assembly GCF_949628215.1). Taxonomy (NCBI): domain Eukaryota; kingdom Metazoa; phylum Chordata; class Aves; order Suliformes; family Phalacrocoracidae; genus Phalacrocorax; species Phalacrocorax aristotelis. The sequence continues at coordinate 88,593,392 of NC_134277.1, forward strand.
ATTTGTAGGTAACAGAACAGGGAAAATGAAAGTGCAACTGGTTTTTACCATATTAATAACATCTGGGTAAAATGTTTCGGTGCTTGATGATGAATTAAGAACCGAATTTATTTTTTCAGTCATGTCATAGGCTCTAAGCAGACTTTTTTAAAGGGACTATTTTGTTCTGAAAACCAGAGTTGGATGCCAGTTAAGTCACTTTGGTCCTTTGCAAATGTTGCACTTTTCCCACTAAGTGTATTTAACAAAAACAAATTCATGTTAAATATAAAACAGTTCCTTCTTTAATAGTGGAATTTCTATTTTCACTCTAAAATTATAGGTTCTCAGCTGATAGAGTTAGCATGATTTGGAAATTACTGTTCCCTCACCTAAGACATGGTAAGTCACCCTGAGGCAGTCAGTGGCAGAAGATATTCCTGCTCTTAAGCTCCCTCCAGCCTCTCATTAACACATCACGTCTACAGTCAAACCACTTGTGTTAGTCAGCACTTCCTGACTTATTGATCAAAATGAGCTGGGTGAGCAAAAAATTTCTCTTTCCTTTTACAGACAAACTTTTGTTTAACAGAGCATACTCAAACAAGTCATGTGAGCAGCTGACCTGAGGGGTGGAAAGCTCTGACTTGGCCCAGTAATGACCACATTTTGAGCCTCCCAAGCATTTTCTGGTAAATTTTCACACTTGCATGCTGGATGTCTGCCCACACCCTGAACATTGTTCTATTTTGTTAGAATCCAGCCACCATGAGTCCTACTATAGTATCATTGCACCATTGTAAACTGTTACATTACTACAAACCCTCCAACCCTCCCTCCCCCTTCTCCCCCCCCCAAAAAAAAAAAAACCAACCAAAAAATCCAGTTCTGATAATTCCTTCATGTCTTTACTAGAAAATTAGAATAACAGAACAGATAAGCTGCATCCCTCAGCCAGACAAAAGCAGGCTCCTTTGGAACAGGATGATATCAGATAGGCTGGAAAGCCAGTGTGTATAATTTCCCTATAAAGGTAGTAAATCTTCAGCAGTTAAAGGTGTTATCCTCTGTTGTACAATACTGTACTGCAATGTCTAAATCAAGCCCCAAAGAAAATGGCATGTCTCCTCCTCTCTTGTGAGCCACTAACAATCCAAGATACCGAGTACATCACGAGCAAAGCCTTTGAGGCAGGGGTTCTGAGGATGGATTTTTGTGTATTATCCACTATAGTTAAATCCATTCTTGTGCCTTGGGATCAAGTATGTATATGCCTTATACTGAAGGGCTCAGCATTTTCCTAGGGAGACTGAAATTCATCTCATTCACTTGTAGCCCTATTTAAGCATCTTTCATTCACTGGGACTTTTCTGATAAGCTATCCTCAGCTTACAGAAACTTCAAAGCTGAGGCAAAGTTATTAGAAAGAGAAATTAAAAAGGAACTGCACCTTTAGTTCAAACTTCAAACAGACAAAGATTGACTAAGAGTTAGAGATTAGCTTGGTTGTAACCATTTCCACATTCTTATGGAAATCAAATGTTGTCTTTCATTACCCTTTTTATTCTAAAATCTACTTAACACATAAGAGATCAGTAACTACTAGCCTGTCAGTATTAATAAGATGCTGTAATTAGAAGCTGTGTGGCTAGAGATTTGTTGTAGAGTTGCCACTGAAGTAAACAAAGTAGGAGAACTAAATGGTTTAGAAAGCAAACACCACAAAATCACATCTAGAAGTCGGAAGAAGTTGATATTTGTTCTCTAGGTTTGTTCAGTCATTCTTGAGGAGGAAAACCATTAAGTCTTAGGTGGCTTCTTGAGTTGGTCATTGGCCTGTCTCACCTTGGTTTCCTTAACTGAACGAATAATCACGTCTTTGTCATTGTCAGGGACAGTTAATGTGCAGAAAATGCCTAGAAATCATCAGCTAAAATGCATTATAAAAGCATGTTGTTATTACAAAATTGATGGAAGTACTTTCAGAAGCAGTGGTACTAATTTGAAAATTGGGGTGACACGAGCTTTCTTTATTACCAGTCCTGTGGCACAGCCTGGATTAGATTGCAGAGGGAGCCCAGGAGAAAGCATCCAAGGTGAGCTGTTCACACACTAATCTTGCTGGATAGAGCAGTGCTCTTGAGTATTGGTCCTTCAGTGCGTGCGGAACTCTTGCAGGATAGGTGAGTCAGAACAGGTGAGGTGGTCAGATGAACTTGGGGAATTGCGCAGTTTGAAAATGTAAGGAAAACAGACTCAGAGAGCTGCCTCTGGTGACTCAGGTTGCTGAACCTGCCATTTCTCTCATCTCGCTTCTTTTCTTGGACTTCTTTTCTTCCTTTCTTCCAAGTCCCAGGAAGTTAATTGATTCGTTCCTTTTGCAAGATCATGTTACCTTATCTTCCAAACAGTGTATTGCTCTCATTTGCAAGCTAAGAGGATACTTCATCTAAGTGTATTTACAGGGCCCCTGAACCACAGAGGCTTCAAGTGAAGGTCTCAAATCATTGTGATCCTGAAGAACATATGCAACTGTCTGTTGTGATGTTTTTGCATTGCATTGGTTTTGCATTTGCTTTGGGCAGGAAGGTTGGACTAGACAATCTCCGGATGTCCTTTCCAACCTCAGTTATGCTGATTCTAGATGTAATTATGAAATATACTTCTTATTAATTTAAACAGTTTTTAATGTGTATCTAAAATCAAATACTTCTATGAATTATAAGGAGAGCATTATCTGGCTCAGTCTCTGAAAGGAAAAATAATTCCAGGACACAGAGAACTTGAACATAAATGACAGATTTATCTACTTTAATTTGTTTTCAGAAGAGCATTTCGTAGTTCAGAAGTGGGACAGGTTCCAAGATATTCTCCAGGAGGTTTACTTTTAATATTTGAAATAAATATGTACTGAGGATATATTTCGGACGTTTTCAAAGATAAGAATATGCATGTCAATAAATCTGGAAGCTAAGAAATATCCAATAGAATATCACATAATTGGTAAGAGTGTGCTTTATATTAATGATTTTTAAAGAATCTTTTCAGTATGGTTTGTCTGCTATAAATTTCATACAACATGACAGCAAGTATTTTTGTATTGCTGATTAGATAAGGAGCTCATGTTTAAAGGAATACGTGACTGCATGATATTGCTGTTAACTGCATCTCACTCAAAAGCTGATATACCAATACTAATATTCTCCCTCCTTCCCTCATTTTTTTCACAAAAGTTTCATTTATCTGAGTGGAATTTTTTTTAAGAGTAGGGCTATGATATTTAAGATATAATGAGTTTAGTGATGCCATTTAAATAGAGTATTTAGGATCATTATCAAAGGGAAGACCCGTGCCATTTGCTAGTGTATTGCAGCAGATCCATCACTATCCTCCAGCCGCATTACACTGGATTTTATTCATAGGCAGGAATTTTAATTGGGTGTTTCTGCTAAGTCAAATAAGCTGGGAACCAGCTTGTGCTGCAGAAAAAACACGGCTAACGGGAGCAAAATCTTTAATTTTCTCACATAGCAAAGACTAATGTTGGCTTGAGACAGTGATAAATGAAGCCTTACCTCACTGCTCCTGCTCAGTTTTATGAGAGCAAGATCATGCCGAAAAATTGCTGTTTCTTTTTTGACAGTTATAAATATCTCTTGTGGCAACTGATTTTCTTCTTTTACCGGATTATTCATTATTGGGTTTTGTTACAGGCTCAGACTTTGTATTTATGATATTGGGGTCACAGATTAGTTTGGGATTGGGGTAGGGGATGGGCGTAGAGGTAGGAGTTAGGAGTCAGGCTTAGGGTTAGCGGTCAGATTTAGGGTAAAGGCTTAACAGATGTGGCCTCACACTCAATGTTCCATCACCTGAATCCCCCTTACAGCCGCAAAATCCCCCTTCCTTGTTGGCCTAACTCTCTCACACCCTTAGTATCCTCACTTGCCAGCCTCCAGCTCCTGCCTACTCACGTGCTAAAGCACGAGGACCCCCCCGACGTGCCAAGCCCCTGCCATGTCCCCGTGCCCTGCCCTGCCTCTCCTCTGCCCTCCCCCAGGCTGCCTGCAGAGTCACTCTAGTGCCTCACAATGCCGGCCTGTGGCCCTGGCCAATCAGCTTCCACCTCACAGACGCCTGCCTGCTGGCCTGGCCAATCAGCTTCTGCCAGCACAGCTGTCCTCACAGCTGATACCACCGCTCTGGCCTGCCACCCCCGCCTCTGCCTCAGTGGGCCAGCTCTGCTCACCTCCACCTCCAGGGCACAGGCACCTGAGAGGTGGGGTCAGGAGAGAGGCTGAATGTGTAGGACCAAGAAGGAGGGGTTGGGCTTAAGTTTTGAGCCTCTGCGCAGGGTTAGGGCGAGGGGGATGAGCTTGCCTTTCAGAGAGAGGGATTAGATTTTTGGGCTAGAGAAGGGCTTTGGGTGAGGGTTGGGGGTTCCATGAAGGATTTGTGGTAAGCAGTTAGGGTGTAGGTTGGGGGGAGGGTGTAGCCCCTAGCAGTGAGGGCTAGGGTTAGGGCTAGGGAGAGCAATTTAAGGCTAGCGACCAGGGCAAGGGATTAGGGTGGGGATAAGATAAAGGGTTAGGGGGTTGGCCTTTGGCTTTGCGATGGGGCTTGATTTTAGGGATTAGAGGAGGGTGCTGGGGTAAGGGTTAGGTGTCAGGTTATGAGGGTTTAGGATTAGTGGCCAGAGTTAGGGTAAGGGCCTAAAAAATATGGTCTCACATTCACTGTACTGACTGCATTTCCATTGCTTTAATTGCCAAGAAAAATATGAAAAAATCCATGAGTCAGCAGTGTGCCCCAGCAGCAAAATAGGCCAACAACCTCCTCTGTTGTGCTGGGATTGTTACCAGTAGGTCAGTGGAGGTGATCATTCCCCTCTACTTCAGCTTGGTGAGGCCACACCTGGAGTACTGGGTCCGGTTCTGGGGTCCCAGTACAAGAGAGACATGGACATATGGGAGAAAGTCCAGTGAAGGGCCTCAAGGATGATTATGGGGCTAGAGCATCTCTGGTATGAAGAGAGGCTGAGAGCAGGGACTATTCAGCCTAGATAAGAGGAGGCTCAGGGGGATCTTTTCCACGTGTCTAAATGCCTGATGGTAGGGTATAAAGAGGACAGAGCCAGACTCTTCTTGGTGATGCCCAGTGCAGGACAACGGGTCATGGACACAAATTGAAATACAGGCAATTCCATCTCAATATAAAACACCAAGATGACCCTACCTTGAGCAAAGGGGTTGGACTAAATGATCTCTAAAGCATCCTGACAACCTCAAGTGTTCTATGATTTACAAGGAAATTATTTGCATCAATTTTTGCATCAGTTTTGCTACCAGAAGAATCAAGGTCTACAGTCAAGCATGACTAAACTAGGCACCTGTCATTTATGCATGGTTGCATCTCAGTTTTGTATAGTTAGCCCTTTGGGGAACAGGAGTAGAGGTGGGCTAGTCTTTCTAACTTAAGGAGCTTAGTATTCTAATTATTCAGTGAATCACCGTGTTAGTTTATGGCTGTCCTTGCATTTTATTCAAGATACAAGCTCTGAATTTCCTTTTCTTCTCAAAACCCTGAGAAGTCATCTACAATCATGAGAAAGAGAAAAAAGCTCCTAGTCCAAGTTTACAGATTTTGCAGCATAAGGCAGTAATTCAGCTCTGTCTACCAAAAGAATGTGTGGTGGTGGTATTCAGAGTTCACTTGCTGTTTGGTAGATATAATGTGCAACATGAGGAAAATAAATTGCCTCGTTACATACTCCTCTCAGGAGAAAAGTTACAGGATCTCTTAGATTGTGTGCTACTCGGGGTGCTCTTAAAGTGATATGTTTTATACATTATTTGGATTTCATAACTCAGGATTATTCTAGCAATTAATCAGAGTGCTAATTTTAATTAAAGGAAAATGTATACTATTAGCATGAGTATATGCAAAGTCATATATTTGTGTGCAAAATTTTTCAAGGTGACACAACAACAGTGCTCTCACAAAGGGAACGTGATATTTTACAAATTTAACTTATCATTTGCAGTGGAGCAATGTATCAAGAAATAGTTTACCTTTGGGAATATTGCCCTCTGAATCTCCTGTGGTTAGAAGGTGAGCACTCTATCTGACCTCTCGCCTGTTCTGTTGGACTGAGAGCATTTATTCTTCTGCTGTCCTTTTTTGTTGTTGTTAAGTCTTTACTAGCACTTCAGACCTAATCTCCCATCCTTCCCCTAATACAGAGTGTAGTTTATATTCTGCCATGTCTCAGGGAAGTAGCAAGGCTGCTGAGTACAGGTAAAATTTTTACTCTGACCCACCCTAGCCTTTCAGAGTACTCTGATCATTTAGAATAAGGCACGTGGAGCCCGGGAGCCAGCTGCTCTACGGCAGATTCTTCTTTTCCCCAAGTCCAGAGAGAGGAGAAGACTTTTGGAAAACTTGCCCAATTCTACCCCTGTCTTTGGGAGCAGCAGAGATCAGTCAATGTTGCAGATGTCTGAGAGAGATGAACTTTAAGGCTCTAAGAGGTTATGGGCTTTGCCTTAAGCAGATCACCTCTGTCCAACTTGATCTCCAAGGGGAACACGTCTAGCATATCAAGTCTAATGTGTGGATTCTCTGACTCCTGCCATGTGGGCAATTACATCCCCATCAAGGTAAGAGTGCACAGTCCTGAGAATCTTCTCTGCATGTGTTACTTAGATGTAGGTGAGCAGCTGTGACTCAGGTTAAAAAAAGCAATTATTTAGTGGCACTGAGCATGCTCAAATGGATGTCTGGAGGCAAGGTTTCTTTGAGAGCCACTAGAGAAAAGACCTGATCTAGACTGAAGATGCGATCTGGAGCTGTTACCCTGAAAGGAACAGCAGTAGCACAACCCAAAAACAAGTCACATTGTGAACCCTTTGACTCCCACTCCTGAGGGAGCATGAACAGAACTGTGCTCTAGTGGATCTGTACTCTGATGGAGGAGTCAGGACTAGGATTCATTTGTCAAAATTTCTTTAAACACAGCTAATAATGAGCCATACAACTAAGAAGAGCTGAGAAATTTTTTTTTTATGACAAATGTGAAAACTAGTCATGTTGTAGTCTAAACAAAAAATAATACAATATACATTAGGTAAGGAAGATTATCAGATGCATTTTTGCCCTTCCCATGACAACGCAAAGCTTATTTTAACTCTGCACCATATCCTTGCTTATGTACCTGTGGTATTCAGGCCTTAAACAGCAGTAGCTTCAGGTGAATTAAAATCTAAAACCACAATATCATTTGCTCTTTTCCAGTGACTCTGTTGCTAAGAACACAAAGCACTCTGTCAAGAACAGGAATTAAACGGAGTCAGAACATTAGTGTTATCTGCAAAAAGAATTGACCTCTAAAAAGTACCTATTAAAACTGGCTACCTGTCCACTTTCCGCATGACCAGTGTGAAAGACCCCATTTCTAATAAACATACCTGTAACTTCATTACTATGGCAGACCTGTGTATAGTCTGCTTTAGTTACATTGCTGCATAACAGATGGACATTCTGTCTTTACAAGGTCTTTGCTAACAATTCCAAGCTGCAGAAAAAGAAGGACATACTGTATTATACTCTTAGCCTTTCAGGGATAAGTTGTCTTTGAAGTTTTTAAAAATATTTTTTAAACAGCTACCACTTTTCCTGTTGCTATTCTTTTACTTGTTCTTTTTTTTTTTTCCCCTTCTGTCCTTCTCCCAGATGTTGACATCTGTGAAGTTAGTGTATGGTTTCACTGAGCCTTAGATACTAACCAGGATTTTGATATTAAATATAAATTATTTAACTATCATACAATATGAAATACTGATACATACCCTCAGTGTTGTTGCTTTGTCATCACACACAGGTTGATTATCTGAACTGCTCCATGTAGAGTTTTCATGGTGATGACTTATGAAATGTTTGAACATTGTAGTAATTAAGGCCTATATGCACATTACAGTATGACCTGCTGTGGTTTTGATGTTGGAAGAGTTATTTTCAAAAGACACTATCACTTTACCAACATTTATATTTATTGAGCTAACGCGTTTACATCTATGCATCTTATTTAAACTTTAATAGCAGAACATATCATAAGTATCTTTTTGGTATCCATTCATATTCAAATGTACATTACTAAACATAAGAATTTTTGTACATTTCACTATGATAATGCCATAACTGTGTATAAAAGCATGCAAAAATAATCAGTCTTTCAGACCATACGGTGGGGACAAATTTGTTCATTAGTTTCAGGTAATACTATAGCGCAAGTGAAGAAGAGGAAGAATAGCAGCAAATAAATAGCAATTGCTTTATGGACAGTTAGAGCAGGATAATGTCTAGTTGCAATTCACTCTGGCTACATCAGTCTCCTGTCAGAATCTTGTTCTGGTTTGGACACAAAGTAAAAACCAAAGTAGAAAAGAAAAGCTACTTCTTTATGAATCCAATTTAATACTTCCTGACAGGTAGACAGGCTCATTAGTTTCAATGGGTGTTTGATCAGGGCATACATCTTGAAGCCTAAACTTATTTTTCCAAAAATAGATTACATTCTTATTTCTTCATTATGGCCTAATTTAAAGTCCCTTGAATCAGACTATTAACGAAACACTATCCTATCTCAGAAATACAGATAAAATAAAATTCCACTCGACACTCACATAGCACTTTTCCTCTTCAAAGCACTTCAGAAACACTGATTAATCATAACATTAATTAAATGACTATATTTTTTAAAATTCAGCCTTCCAAAAGCTCTGTTCTCTGCAGGGAGCAGGGAAGAGGATAGCAAGGGACTAAAACCAGCTCCAGTAATCAGACAACCTAGCCTGCAGCAATTAAACTGAGGAATCACTTCCCTTTGCAGAATCTTTTACCTCAAGCTAGTGGAAGGATGAAAGGAAAGATGACAGTGCAGTCTAAATGAGAAATAAAGCTGTTGGTGTGTAAAGGAGCTGATTAATTAGATATATTTGCACTACCTGGGTCAACAGGTAGGCTAGCAACTCCTTTCCATACTTTTTCCAGTTTGTATACTTGGCAGGAAATGTAAACAAAGTGAATTTAAAAGGAAATTGTTTGAGTGATTGCCCAAATGGGCTCCCTCCGTTCTGGATGTAAAATCCAAGCATGCAAGATCAAATTCCTTAGATCCAAGAACAATAAAGCCTCAGTCTGTCATTTTTGTTCCCAGCCAACCTACCATAGCTAAGACTTCAAGGGAGACAGCCAAAGCCACCACCCAAATTTTTCTGGCCGGGGAGGGGGAACAACATAAGAGCAGTAATATCTGTGAGTTTGTGACAAATTACCTTAAAAAATGCTGCTTCATTTGCTGTGGAGAGTGACAAAGAAGCTTATTGGTGAAGATTTTTTGCCTCCTGTGGACCCAGTAGTTGTTTGGCTTATCACCTCAACAGATAATGAGGCAGGTCAACCTGGGCTTGAACCGACTCATTTTTATAGTCCCAGTGTGAGTGAGGCAGTCAACAAATTATACTTATAACTCTTCCAAAATTAATCTTCCAAAACCAGGTTGCAAGTTTGGAGAATGCACCCTGAGATGGGTTGCCTGTGTTCGATGGTTGGTTTGCCTCTCCATATTGAGACAGAAGGGATAGAGATTGCTCAGCTGATACATGGATTAGCATTCAAAATAGAAGCCATCCACTGAGCTGGGTGAGAGATGCTGTTAAGAAACAGAAACTCCCATTTGGCCATGGTACCCATAAATCCATTTCTGTAATAGTTTTCTGGCTGTTCTGCTGCAAACATCTACTCCCCCAAAGGAGAGCTAGTTTCTCCAGAAATCCACTTTTCAGTGGCAGCATGTATCCCATGATGATTGCCAAAAAGCCAGCAATTTTGGTGGCTAAGTCAGATGAAACAGGCAGAGATGTACAGCAGGGTCTCAATACACTGCTCCAGTTCTGGCATTAGCTGCGATGGAGCCAGTGGAAGGGCTTCTGCATCCAAAGTGTAGACATAGATCTAGCCTTTAAAGCACACGTTGGGACAGATATGCTGTATGAATTAGCAGTTCGTGGCCAGTGAAAGAGCCCTGGAAGTTCTTTAAACTCTAGGTCTTAGGAAAACTAATATAAAGCCTGAATATCTGCAGTCTTGCTGTGTGAGAGAAATGCAGAATATTAAGGTATTCCATTGAGAGAGGAGTAAAATCAGTATTAGGAGTAACAGTAGATTAAATAGATAGCTGCCTGTGGAATTGAGATACACAAGAAAGACAACAAGAGCAGTACAAGAGCAATAGCTTTTAAATGCACCAGTATTTTCAAGACTAAAATCTACCTTGTAAGCTAGCTGAAATTTCCTTTAGTTCAGAACATTAAAAAGCAGGAGCCTTTAAGGGGTCATGGGTGTGCAGAGGTGTGACAAAAAGAGGATCTAGCTGAGCATCAAACTGAAGGTATTTAAACCAGTCTGAGGAGAGAATGGAAAAGCTTGGCAGACAGGGCAGATGCAGAGATATGCACTTAAATATCAGATAGGCAAGAGGTGGCGAAGGGACATGAAAGCTTAGCGGTTAAGACTCAAAGGGCTGAGGGGATGTGCAGCTCAAGGAAGAAAAATATCAGTCGTGTAATAGAGAGGACAGGGAGCAGCTCTGAGAAGGTGAGTCGAAAGCAAGAAAACTGATCAACCAGAGGGAGGCAGGAAATACATGAAATGGAGATATTGAGTTTCTGGAAGCAGAAAACCTGAAGGAGGAAGGGGGCTGGATTAAAATGCTGCTACAGGAAAGAAACATATCTGAAAAAACAATTTGCTGAAAAGCAGTGACTGCATTGTACCCAGTTGTCATTTCCCATTGCATGCTCAGAGTGAAATACCAAAACGCTTCTCTCTTGTCTTTGTCCAGTGCTACTAGCTTCTGTATGTACTGCTCTTCCACCACTGCCGTGGCTGTGCCCTTTGTCATTCCTACATCTCCTCATGCCATACCTTTCTCTTGCAAAATAGAGAACCAGCATCTTTAATCTTTTAAAAAAGAGGAAGGCTTCTGTGTTGGTTACTCTTTTAGATATTTTATTCTTTTACAAGCAAATCTCAATTGACATTGCCAACACAGATATTGGTGGTTCACGTACTTTCATCTTTCTATGAGAGTTTGAAGGTTCCTTCCTTGAAACTGTAAAAGATGACTATTCCTGCTCCCTGTAGGGCTTTATATGCTACACTACCTATGGCTGAATTTATTCTTGATAAAAAAGATTTTTAAAAAAGAACACCAATGAATGGCACGTCACATACAATGCATCAAGGAAGATATTGTTCCTTTGTCGCGTCCATACCAAATACCAATCTTACATCTTGAAATCTTGCTGCCTGTCAGCAGAGATGGTGGAAAAGTGAAAACTATGTATCATTTTTCCGAGGTGAAGAGAGAATCTGAGACCACCTGATCTTTTGTTCTGTCTCAGCAGCCATCAGCAAAGTGCACCTAGGTGCTTGGGGGTACAGGAGGGCATGTGTGTGTAACATTTTTTATTCTTTCTGTCTTCTCCAAAAATAATTTATCTCCACAGCGTCTTAAAATTTAAGTTCAAATAAACCTACAAGGAGAGATCCGGCATTGTTCTCTAGCTCAAAGCACTCATTATCCCAATTTAATTGGCAGGCTAGGCTTAATGTGAAGCAGCTAAAGCAGTGGCTCCAGCCCACGAGTTTTGAGGTGCCTCTAAGTTAACTCATCGCTCATTCCCTTACAAATGGCTGAACTGACATGATGGTAGATTTTTGGATAGGGATAATTGCAGTACTGTAGTCGATTAACATTATATAGTGAAATGTCCTCATATGCACTTACTCTGAAGTGCCAGTGATTACAGACGTATGTGCACAACCCTAAGGTATGAAGTAAAAGGTCTTGGATACCTAAAAACATTTTTGGCCAAACACAGGGAGTGAGATTCAGGTACCTAAACATTAAAGACCGTAGGACATCCTACCTTGTCTTCAGCTGCTTTTCCAGAAAGACTGTGTATCTTCCATAGGTCTACAAACTCTGCAGGCATCTCAGGTGTCTAAGGGTGTTTGAAACTGTGTTAGCTCCCTATATTTAGACACATGAATTGCCCCCTACATGCCTAAAAAATGGTTTTAGCTTTCCTTTTACACCTAAATCCCAAACTGATCCAAAATCCTTTGTTCTCTGACACTTGCTCAAAGTGGTGGGGCCCATGTTTTTCGGGTGTATGCTTTTCAATCCTACTGCTCAGGTTTTATTCCACTTTCCTCATCCAGTACGACTTCATGCACAGTGGTCTTAGGAACTTGAAACTGATTTATTGCGATGAGCAACATCACAGACCGTCAGCTAGCACTGGGCAGGCCATGTGGGTTTGACAGTAGCCACTGCATTTGAGTTACATAAATCTGCCCTGTCAACAGCTTAAGTCATGTCAAACCAGAAGTCACCAGGCAAAGGGAAGAGAGAGTTGCTGTACACAGACTGTTGTGACTTAACTTATAGTTCCTTCACATGCAATGTAGGCTGCAGTCAGCAGTGCTGGAGACTATATGTTATGGACAGGGGTGGATAGCAAAATCACTGGCTCAGTGGTTGTGGTACAAAGCCTGTCTGGAGGCAGTCATACATACATACATACAGTGCTGAGCAGGAGGGTGTTAAACTTCGGGGTGGCTAACAACCCTTATTTCAGATTGTGCTCTGTCTTCTGAAATAGGAGTCATCCTTTATAAACCAACATTACCACGTCAGGTAGATTATTTCTTGTTCTTGACTCACCTACACCTTTCCTGGTGCTCCCTGAACTCTGAGGAGTAATCATCTACTCACATGGACAAGTGTCTCTCAACCTCAGCACTGCAGCCTTTCTTGCTTTCAGAAATACAACTTTGTCTCCTTCCATCACTAACTTCGCTGCTGGCCCAACAGCTCTGGCATTGGCCTGCTTCATCTTCTTTAGTTTGCTTCCTCCTCTGTCCCACAAAAAACTACATGTGTTTGCCTCTAAGACCCAGTCTGACAGCATTTCTTATTTCTTAATCTATTTTGCCTTTAAAATTTGGGATAGTTTTTGCCCCTCGGGTGTTTCAGTGGCAGAAGAAAATCTCCCTATGAAAAGTAACAAACTTTTACCCTCTTAAATCACGTGGGATTCACTGCTACTCTGATGCCTACATAATACCTTTACTGCCTAGGCAGTCCAAGTCCTGAGTTTGCAACATACTGTACTAAGCCTAATCATTTTTTTGTGGGCTCTTACACCTCACTCTTGCACCTCAGTATGTACTGAAGATTTCCAGTGTTCAGAGAAGGGATAGGGTTCCTCTGGTGCAATGACATCTGGACCCTAAGGGGCACTTTCAGATGCTACCCTAGTACCAATAGTGATTATCAGTTACACCTTAAAAAAACAGTATCTGACAAGAGAAAGCATGGTGCACAAATTAACTCTTTATCTAATACAGAAGTATTTCTGCCACTGCTATCATGTGATAAATACACTCTAATTTATTAGACTATGTTGAATACACTGACTCATGATCAAACTTTGTTCCACTCAAATTAAATAGGCAGTTTTGGCACATTTATTAAATAATGATGGAAAGTAATAATAAAAGCTCTCCCAGTAATATTCTTTCCAAAAAGGCTGTGAAATACTGAGGTTGAATGGTCTTAAAAACACACAAGGGTGATGAAAATGTGCAAAAACATGTATGTCTGGAAATTGAAGTGGAGCACACGTGTTAGAACCAAGAGAACAAAATTCACATATACTGTGACCAGTAGTTCTGGAGTAGGATATCTGTGTCATTAAAACAAAACATGGTGGCATTTTGCTATTTTTGTATTATCCAGCTACACAATGTGAATTAATGGTTGTCTTTGAGGGGGAAAAAATGGTGTATTACTTTTATTAGAGCAAGCTCTGCCTCTAGGACAGGGTTCTTCTTTTCAATTAATATCTGTTTGAGGTTTCTTGTGTTTTCAGTAGGTTAATTTTCCTAGTCTTCTTCTCTCAGACTAGGAACCATGCCACAACTATTTAATAAATGCACCAATGTGTCAAAGTAATTTTTCAGAGATGGGTGAAAATGGAAACGAAGTCAATGGGGTTACACCAGCAGTGAGTTTGTCTCAAGGCAATAGTAGGGAAATATTTCCAGAAGCGGAACCTTATCTGTGATGATTTTGCTCCTGTTAAATCTACCAGAAGAATAGTTTGCTCTATGGTTTTGCTCTGAAGGCAGAATCTTTCTTAGGACAGCTGTCAGTTTGATCCTATGAAGGAGAAAGTTTCCTGAATTAAGTAACAGAGGCGTGTACTTAGGTGCTAATGAGACTTTATCATGCAAGGGAAAAGATGCTAAATCTGCATTGTTGAAATGTTTAATAAGCAAACCTTATCATCTTACACTCAAAGACTTAGAGTACAATGATAGACAAATCCTGCTTTCAATATAAAACAGTGATAAAACTCTTATCTTAGAAAAATAACTTGAAAATGTATAGTGTCAGTAAAGTGCTGTCCCAAACACCTACTGGACAACCCTTTTCCTGTGGCACCACCCACGAATTATGGCTATTTCATGTCTGTCTTCCTTCCTTTATGAGTGAAATGGAACAAATGAATATGATTTCTTTTTTCCTTGTCAGGCAAGTGGTTATGCATCATATCAGTTTTGGGTCTTATAATGTGTAGTAATACTCAAATAAAAAATCGATTTATTTGTAGATCAAAGCAGTTCTGTATGGACCCTAACAAAAATTAACAATGCTATTTATTTTGAATGCCATTCTCACACACATCATCCTCTCTTCCCAAGGCCTTCATCAGTTCTCACTTCCTCAGCTCAGGAAGACTTGAGTGCAAGTTGAATTTCCCAGCCTTCCTACTGGTAGTGCTAGGTAAAACTTTCCTGACCTTACAGGACTAGTTTCCATTATACATTTTAGTCTGCTTTCAGAAGAGGCTCATAACATCGAAAAAATAATTCTAAGTGCAAACGCTCGGCAGATTGTAACAAACACTAATGCAAAAGTGAAGGATCATGTGTTGTCAGCTGTGTTGGGCTGATGTAGAGGTAGCTGTACTTTGATTGGCTTTACTCAATATTTACACCACTCTAAACTGAAGATTTCTTTTGTAGTTAATGCTAAAAACCATGACTCTTCTCTCCTTCATGCCTATTGTAAAACAGAAGGGAAGGAAATTAATTAAGAGAAGTTAACCGATACCTGATATTTTTTTTCTGTGAATGTAATGCAGTGATGTATTAACTGCGGATAGTTTTAGAAAATGCATTTGGAATGCAAGCGATTGTGGAATGTTTTCTACAGTATAATGAACAGTCCTTAACTTATAACTTTCATGACTTAACTCTAAATTAAAGCAAATTTACTGCTTTTTCAATATAAGTTCAATATAAGTTTTGAATTAAATTAAATTAATGACACATTTTTAAAGGCTAAGGCAGGGCTTCTTCTCATCCCAAATGTATTTTCAAATAACAAAGTGTTCGAAGTACTAAAACCACAGAAAATATGTTAACAGTCACACTTGTTAATAGACTTTAAGACCATACAAACGGTGGCTTAGATCAACTCTATAGCACGGCCACTCCCCTGTTCTTCCAACTGGTGTGCCACCTTTTTCTGATGAACCTCTGGAAGGACAGTTTGACCAGCTATGTTTATCTGTGCAGGCAGCTGCTTCACCTGCATGTGTGAGGAGCTCTGTTGGAGGTGGCAGTTCTGGCTTTCGCTGCACCCGGGGACAGGGCAGGGAAGAGGAAGCCTGGCTCCATCACGGGCAGCACCTGGCAAGAGTAGGGGCCTGGCACTGTCATTACAGGTTCTGATAGGGCAGTCTCCAAACTGGACACCAGCTTGCACAGCTGCCACAGCTGCAATATGCTGGCTACATTTTAGGTCTACACTGTGAGTCATCTGGAACTTTCTATCAGAAGGCTCTATTTCATGCCATTTGTAGGGGGAAAAAAAAAAAAAACACCAAAAAAAACCAACAAACAAACCAAAACAACTCAAAATATATTTCAGATTAAATATGCAACTGATTAAGAATTGAATGGTATTATTGAGATGGAATTACTACAGCCACTCCAAATACAGGGTGCTCTATCATCCCACTGTTAAACATTATCTATAAAAGGCCTGGTTTACTGTTTTGAAGTATCTAATACTGATTTGATCTTCCCATGCCTAACTTTAGTGTGTGCACAGCAGAAGTGTTAGAACTGTTGAGCATTAATAAGTCCAGAATGCTTATACCATGCTTAATAGTGTTTATTTTAGTTTTCCTACTGAGCTTTTCCTGATAGCTCCAAAGCATTTATTTGTTGTAAGAAGCATTTTGTGTGCCTGGGCATGTGTACTGGCATGACTACTATTGCCTGGAATACCAAGCCAGCTCCAGGAAAGAAATCTGCTTGGGGCAGCCATCCAGATTTCCATATACCCAGAGCTAAGGGACACGGTCTTTGGCTGCTAATGGAATGATCACTGTCATCTGGTTCCACCAGAGGACTGAGACAGTGAGATGCTCCATTGCACTTTAAGTGAGCTATGAAAGGAAAAACGAACATCGGTCTGTTCTGGATGTGTGTACAGAGCAAAGCAGTGTGTCTCACTAATCTGATTTATCTACTTGTAATTCTGACCTGAGGCGGACACTGCATTAGAAGAGTAAAAGCTATAACAAATCATGGTTTATTTTATTTTTTGATGCATAAGCTTTATTTCCTAGATGCTACAGACTGAAATAATCACCGTAAGTGATCAGCAACTCTTAATGTGTTCATGTTACAAAGACCAAACTGATGCAGATGTAAATAGCATTCCAGGCTGTTCTTGAATCATGTTTCATATATGTGTAGGGGAAGAAAAGATTTTTCAGTTTGGTCAAACAAACCATTTCTGAAAGGGAAAGTGATGTTAACATCTGTGCTACATCTAATACTAATGATACTGCCGAAAATCTAACGATGCAAATGACCAATTAAATATGTAAGTGCAAAGGAATAAATATGTTTGAGGACAAGATTTGTATTTCTATGAAAGCACACCGGTAAGATTCAAATCCTAGTGCACACATTTTGTTGGTAATGTTATGTTTTTTATAATCAGGAATGTTTTTACATGATATAGAGTGAGTAGTTTCTAAAATCTCACATTACCACAAAATCTATTTGATAACCTTTAGCATTTCAGTACAGAGATTTTAGTTGTTATCCGTACTATGAATATACTGTTCAAATGACTGGCTCTAATTCTACACAGCATGAAAAATTGTGCAAAATACAAATAATTTAACATCTGATAGTTAAAAGATGTGTTTTTCCTCTTATCTCTTCTTTCAAATATGGACACACACAACTGAATTTATAAATTCAGAAATAAGATTTTTAATAAGTACTCATAAATACTAATTGATCACAACTTTTTTAAGATCAAAAAAGTCTGATTAAATTATCATATTATATACAATAATCATACCTGATTATTTCATTCATAAAATGTGATGTAGATTAGATTACTAATTATATTTATTTTTCCCAATTTTCCTGTCCTTTTCATCCTGCGTGATACACTCTCATGGTGATTGCTGTATGCAAATTCCTAGCACAGCTGCACTGAAGGTGATTCAGAGTTGTTTCACTGACCTCAGCAGCAACTTCTTCAGGCCCTCGCCCTCTGTGATCTTGACTTCATCACGTTGAAGGACTGAGCTGCCATTTTAGCATAACAATGACCCTCTAGAACTGGTGTGAGGCTTCTCGTATGGTGCTAACACTGCCCTACTTTTATATATGTTTACATTTTATATATATATATATATATATATAAAAATTCTCAGAAGCTGCTTTTGTATTATTTTCACAAGCACTACATGACTTTTCAGGTGTAATTTTGCAAAAAAGTCTTTGTTCATTTAAACATGAAAAAGTTATAATAACAATTTCTTTTTTGTGTCTTCAGCTCAATGTGACCTTTTAGAAATTCATTGCGCCTTTCATTTTAGGAGATTTTAAGTTCTGGAAGTTAGTGTTGTATAAAAATAATCTCTAAATATCATACAGGAATAGATTTCAGAAAGGCTTCCTTTCTGGTCAGTATCATGCATACAACTAAGGGCGTGTGGAAGAGTGCAGTGTCATCTCCGAGCACTGAATAAGGTCATAGAAACAGTGATAGATAAACCTAGTTAAATTACTGTGTGTAGTATAGAATTAAACTTGTACAGTGAAACTAGTCCTTCAGAGAAGACTTTTTCACAAATAACAACGTCATTGGCTTTGCACTCACTGTAGTGTTTTTAACAACTGATGCACATTTTATTTATAGTAACTTGAGTTATGAGTTGTACGGTGGGCGATGACTTGCCAGTTTGTGTAAAGTTGTGGTATTCAGGTTATCTTTATACATATACTTGACCTTCACTATCATCATTTCATTCTCCTAAGGGCATGATGTAGCCCATATCCAAAGTCTCCAACTGATGTAATATGGAAATAGTAGCAGAGTCCCTAATGTGTGAAATGCTTGAACATGCAATCGTACAAATGTGGCTTGCTCCCAAACAGTATCAGTAGCCAATTAGATTACATGCAATGATGAAAATGGTGCTAATAGTCTTGCGTGTTTTCCCTGTGCTGCTTCTCCGTCACCCTTTATTGCTGTATCTTCTGAATTCTCCCTTCATTTTCTTTCAACAAAGGCAAGTATGCCATGAGGGATCTGGTCCACCGACTGCCAGGCGCTAACAACAGCAACAGCTCAGCAAGCAAGGCCATGTCTGATGACACCGTTACTGCCATTTGCTGCACTCTGCATGAAGTCATCACAAAAAACATGGAGAATGCAAAGGCCTTACGAGACGCAGGCGGCATTGAGAAACTGGTTGGCATATCTAAGAGTAAAGGAGACAAGTATGTTTTGCAAATCACCTTGCACCTTTTTTAACATCTCCAGTAGTTATTACTAGTCCTGAATGTGTTTGCCTCCTCTGTGCAATCATGAGTTGAATACTTTAGTTTCATCAGAAACCATATGCCCAGTGTGAAAGGTGACAAGAAGCAGACAATACCAATAAAAAAAGTCTCTGCTGTGGTTTATTTTTGACGTACCATCAGCAGTGCACAGAGTGCACAGAGTGCACTGCATGTGCAGTTTAAGGAAGAGTAATTATCTACAGTAACCGCTACCTCTAAGCACTTCCAGAAGATCCTGAAAAACATTAGGGGCGAGAGCTGTTGGATTTCACCCTGCAGAAGGGGTGACATGCGGGTGGAAGGATCCTGTGAAAGGAAGGGACCTCACCGTAGTTCTGTCACTGCTCCTCTTCTCTGGGAATGAAGAATGTAAAGTCACTGTCCCTCTTCACAGCACACTTTTCTCTGCCACTGGCCTGCTGGTAAGGTGGGGCATAGTAGAAACATGGGTCCATGGATTTTCCCCAACACCTTGCTTCTGAGAGAGCACTAGCATACCTGCAGGCTACTTTGCGAGGCACCAAAACATGCAAAAATCTTACACATGACTGACATTTTCAGAGCAGCTATGGTTTCATCTTGTCTGTTTTCCTCTGTAAGCACTCTTCATAAAGAGTTCACTCTTTATCCTTCTTTTGCCTAAAACAGATAGCCTGGTTCTCACATCTGTCAACCTGCAGAAGTATAGTGCAATGGGACTATGGCAGTTTGAAAACAAAAAGCCTTCACTGTAGTGTACAAAACCCATCAGTCCACCTACTCGAAGCTGTCAACACACAGCCTGCTGCAGCATCAGAGCTCTAAAAGAGCCCCACAAAGCTAGGCCGCAACCTGAAGGAAAGATTTATGCACCCTACATTTGGTGTGAGAACTTATGCTCGCCTGTGTGATTGGAGCATTGCCAATATAAATTAATGACATTTCTTTTCCTCTCTTGTCACCCTTTTCATACCAAATTCATTATTGAAACATTCTCACATTTTAATTGTAAGAGGTAAAAAGTAGTAGCATAACAAAGTATGTGATTCCAGTTATCAGAGCTTCCCATGCTTTGCTGATTTATTTATATTTGCATTTTTATTTTGGTTAAATCTATTTACATTTTTTATTTCTATTTTCTAAATCAAATGTACTGATATTGCAAGCAGGTTCATACCCATTTTTCCTAAGTTGAGTGTGTCTTTCCTCAGAATAATGCATTTGTCTACCTGTTCATTATCTGGTAGAGATTCTTAATACCTGTTGAGTCTGAAATTGTCAAAGTATCACAGGCAGTTTTAGGAGGACTGAAGGGTATAATTCCCTGTCAAGTATCCCTCATAACTGTGAAAGTCATATCTATGTTGAATGAAAGCATTTAACCCAGGTAGTGTTGAGTAATTCCAGAATGCCCTCCCAAATCATGATACGTATGCCTCCTCTCAAGTACTTTGAGTTGCAATCCTGTGTTATTACTGTTAGAGGTCACAGAGCCCTAGAACAAGAAAACCTGTCAACTCACAGTGCTACAAATGCTTACCTTAAATGAAAGTTTCATTTTTCAACTTTCAGAAATGTTAATATTGTGCACCATTGCTTTAGTTTGTTGTAGGTAATCCATTGTTTAAAAATCAGAATTGCTCATTGTTGGACTGATAGCAAATTCTGGCATGTTCAGTTTAATACCAGAAAAAACTTTAGTATGCATTTATCTTGTCCAGTGTGAAGCGTCTGCTTCTACAAGTACAGGATACTAGCCTAGCCGTGTATCTTGGTCTGTATCAGTGCCAGGAGTGTGGGGCTGGCCCCGCCAGCCTTTGGAACATGCCCAGGGCTTGACGCTTTCCCTGTATGACAGCACAAGAGAACTGGTGTTCATAAGGTCACATTGGCCAAGCCCGTATTGGCTTCACATAGTTCCTCTTCCTCCTCAGTACTCACAGTACAGTTGGCACAGTTATTTTTCTGGTTACTCCATGCTACCAGCACCCCACTAGGCAGTACAGCTGGGAGTACAACAAAAACAATTATGCTTAAAAGGGTTTATCAAATTGCTGTTTATTCACCGATTACCCACCTACTGCTGTACTCTGGGTGAGAAATGGAAGAAAAGGGAAAAAAAAGCACCAAATGAATTACTAGGAAAATACTGTATAAGTTAGTTGAATCAGCTGTATCATGAACATTTGTTTACCAGCTTGAGTGTCAGCCTACCCGTGGTCCTTCTCAGAGGTCACAGGATGCACCAGAGCCTGACCCCTGAGAAGATTCCTGCCCAAACCAGTAACATACGCTGCTGGCTTTCTGGTTTCTCTTTGGTTCTGCAATCCATGTGCCTTTTCTGAGTAAAACATGAATCACCTCAATGACTGCCCCGAACTCTAGCAATCCTCACTCCAGACTTTGGCTTTTGCAAGGTTTTCCAGCTCTTTACTGCTTTGTGTGTATTACTGGTACAGCATAAGAGCTTAACCACACAGTGTATGCTTCCTCAATAGGCGGGGTATCTTCCCAGTCGTTTTTCTACTTGACCCTTCTTCACTGAGCCGAATACGCTCTGATTATTTATTTTTTTTAGATTTTTTTAAAAGTTACCTATCCCAAGAGGAATACATTACTCCAACTGATTGCAGCAATAGTTTAGAGCTTCTTTCAAAACCTTCCTGAAGAGAAAGTCCATGTGAAGTTATGCATGGTTATCAACGTGACAATACATTGCAATCATTAAAGGGTAGTGGTGTAAGCAAGATTCAAGTCCTAATTTGGATTCCTAATGAAGTTTGTCGTGACTTTTTATAGTCAGTTGTATTTCTGCATCTTGGATCTGCTTCAAGAACAGTGCTCATCACCCATCTAGACTGTTTCTTTTGGCCACTGCAAAGAAGTGCTTAGTGTGTTGAGCATGCTGTCATGAGTTGATGTTTGGCAGCTTATAGAGAAAGAAATTCTGGCTCTAACTTCTTGTCCTTTATGCCAAAAGTCATAGCCAGGGCATCATACATACCTAATACCATTTGGGTCCTCAGCAATTTTGCCAGTTGCTGCCTCTCCCATTCCTCTTACTATGCTCTCGGCATGAATCCTTATTCTCAGTGTGCTGAGGAACACATATTTTGCTTCTCGCTGAATAATTAGAACTATAGAAACAACATGTATTGCCCTTGCTTAAAACACATTGGTCTCCAAGATGCCAACCAAAGATATTATGGGACCTTTAAAACACAATTTTGGTTGTGGGTTTAAATCCATAGCAATGCATTTGAAAATTGGGTTGAATGGAGTCTTGTACTTAACAGTCTCTTTCTCACTCTTTCTTTCTCTCTCTTTCCCTTTTTAATATATGTGTGTAACAGGCATTCGCCAAAAGTGGTGAAAGCAGCATCTCAGGTCCTCAATAGTATGTGGCAGTACAGAGACCTGAGAAGTCTCTACAAGAAGGTAAGGCATGGGTTTTTTTTCTAGATTTGTCATCTTTCATATGGTTACCCAAATCTGGGGGCTGAGAGACTTTAGACCAAAGCATTTATGTGAACTGGAAATTCACCTAGAGTTTAAAATTCAGATACTTGGAGCTATGGGTTTTCCCCTTGTTTCTACTTTTAGCACAGAAATACCTTTTGAAAATACTCATGGTGGTGAAAAGGGGATGTGAATTTGATTTTCAAAAGAATTCATACAGAAAGTGCTGGATCCTACGGCCCCGGAGGGTGAAGTCCTCTGTTCATAGAACAAACCTATGCAAGCTCTCCTACTGTACCTTTCCTTCTTACACCTCCGCACCCTGTCCTGAGGAGATTACCAGATTTCCAGCCCTTCAGCTCCCAAATTTCCTCATGAGATTGTAAACAAGAGTATCTGAAGGAGTGGTGCTTAGGGACCAGTTACATGTGGAGCTGGGCTGAAATTTGATAGCTTCACTTCCAATCAGGTGGCAGAAAATAGCATCGTGTGCTTGGTTTTCAGTCAGTCTACGGAGTCTGTAGTACCATACCATTCCCACAGGCCTGCTAACCTCTTCAAAAATGAATCACAGCCCTGTGAAACAATGTCCTATATAGCTTTTAAAACATAAGTGTTTACTTAATAAATGACAACATTTAAAGTAATGCTTGCTGAATTTTTCCAAACTGAATTACACTCCATGTCAGTATCAGCCTGCAGATTTAGTTCTCAAAGGTCTTCTTGCTACATGGAATTTCACAGCTGGTCTAATTGATATTTGTATTGGTAATACCAGCAAAGAGAGCTAAGACTTCATGTGGCACAATAGTTCAGGTCCTACTTAAGGCTGAGGCATAGGAATGGTGAATTAGGGAAGGTTCACAGCAGCGTAGTCTGTGCTGTATGTATTTTGCACAAGAAAAGAACTTAGTTATGTGAAATGTATGCACCAAATCTCAAACTGGCAGAAGCTGACCTTCTGTTTGAAATGCTGTTCTTTTGCATGCCTCAGTCCTGTTTCTGTCAAGTCTGAGGAGGAAGGAAGATGATTATTGAGTCTCTCCCATTGTTCACTTCCAGTATTTTCAGTCATCCTTGGCAGCCGTAGGGATACCATATGTGAAGATGTTCCAAGTAATGAGCTGATACTCAACTGTCCCATTAAGAGGTGGGAACAAACATGAGCTAGAGGAAGCTTTTCTTGACGCAAGGCAGTAACACACTGGAAGTGTGCATAGCCTGACTTCTGTGCATGTGGGTGGCTGCACTGTAGAGGCTGAACTTTATTGCACCATAATCTCTTAAAAGTTCTTACAATGTCTGGCTCATTTCCAGCCTTCTGTCTGTATATATATATATGCTGTGATGGAAAAGCAGTTTCTGGGGTTGCTCCATGCATGAGGTAATCTGTATGCTGTATGGCTTCTGAGTATACTGCTACCTAAAGGACATTCTGTTGGCTGACAATGTGAATGCCTGGTAATGCACTTACATAGTAAGCATGTTTGGGTACCAAGTACCTTGCATGCTTAAAAGAACATTTTCTGCAGCCACAAATACATACCTGTGGTATGGAAAATAGTGCAGGCTAGCCTTTGAGGTAGCTTCCAGGACACTCATAGCAGACTGATTGTCTCTGTTTCAGGAATAATTTAATTAATATCTATATTGGCTAATTCCTACAGGCATCACAAAATCTTAACATGAAGGTCAGTCTCCACTACATAGTTATACATTCATTATATGCCATTACATATGCTGCTAAGTATTGTATAAATATGTTCAGATAGTTAATTTAAGAAACTCCTGTTTGTTAAAGGACATACAGTAATCTTTCTAAAGTCCATAATATTTATTAAACTTGCCGATAGTAGGCTGACTTATGCTGGCTGGCTGAGTTTCACCACTGTTGGGCAAATACTGTTTTTATGATAGAATAATTAGAAAAGTTTGCATTATACAAATAATCAGCTAGTTAGGTAATATAAAGACACTGGGTCAGTGCAATCTGCTAGTAAAAACAAGTGAACATAGAGTTGGCAGTATAATAGGATCAGCACTTTGCAGTACCTTGCACTTGCATAGCCTTTTATGACGTGCAGGTGAATCCCATTGCATAACCATCAGCAATTTCTTCCTATGTACTGAAGCAGCTATACAATTACTTTCAAAGAATTGGTTGCCTACAGAGAGGTACAATTTTGTATTGTAATACAAGGAAATTACAAGCATCACATCACATTTAAGAAAAAATAGCAGCACTTACTTCACTCTTTGAGAAACAGTGTGACCAAATAGTTTGAATTGTGGTATATTTTAGAGCTCCATGTTTACAGTAGAGTAAGTAAGGAGACATTAAGAGAAGTATTATCCTTTTTCTTAATGGGGAAAGAAGGCAATATATGTTTACTGCTGATACAGTAGTAGTCAGTAGATTAGTCCAAATATGACTGCATCAATAAAAACATGAAAAACGCGTTCACTTTTCTAAGTTTGCTCAACATTACAGGAATCATCCCATAGCTGGCAGAATATAAACTGCTGGAAAGTCCATCAGAGTTGAGGATTGGTGTGTCACCTAATGACTTGCCAGACCTATGACAGGCCAAAAGTGAAGAAGTGCATAGGCACCAATTTCGCACTTGCAGCACTCCCTGATAAACTCCTGGATGTGAAGCGCAGAGAAGTGCAGGAGTCAGAAACTAGTCCCCACCTGGTGCGTGTAGCTGGGCCACCCTAAGCAGGGTATAAAATGCTTCCTGCAAGCTCTGCCCCATCGTGGGTGAGCAAGCTCTTCAGCTTTAACCAAGGGTATAACATTAATAAGCCTATGTAGTGAAACCTAAATTAAGCAGTGTCTAAGGACACTGTCAAAATCAGCTGTTGCATAAAAATTAGCCCAAATTTAAGAGATTTCAGAGTGCCAGCTTCAGCTATGTTGCTTAAGAAGAATAGTAGTGTGCACAAATTTAATTGTGCCACTCAGTGTCTGACAGATATGGCCCATTTCTCTGGTGTATTCAAAGCCAAAAACTGCAGCAGCAACTGCAACAACTCAGTTACCTTCATTGACCAAATCAAGCAGTATACCCTGTCTCAAGGTCATAGTGTATCTGGCTAAGAATACAAACAGCATCTTTTGACAACATAAAAATGTGAGGTCCTATCCATCCTTTTTATCCTGAAAAGTGCAAAATTATTCCACAAGTCAGTGAGGTAGAAAGCAGAGAAAATTAAATCTGGTAAGCCAAGTTAAGGTAGAGTTGTGTTTCAGGGAAAAGAGTTTCAGGCTAGCTCATGGGCTGTGTTTAAAGGGAAAGGCAGAACAAACCCTACAAGCAGCTTAGCTCTGACAGTCCAGACCTATGGGTCTGGTACCCAGGAACTTCTCTACAGTGGGTTCATCCTGCTCCCAATGAAAGTAGTGAGAAGGCCCTATGGATTTCATAGGTCCTTTCTGGAAGGCCCCAAAAGCAAGAGCTGGAACTTTCAGAACCAATTGCACTTTACTGGGGAGACAGGTTAAGTAGTCTGCAGCATCCAATGTGTCCTGGGATTCCCAGGATCCTATAAAAAGTAAGGATTGAAGGTTTCTGTGTTGCTTTCATTCAGTTTGCTGGAGCAGGAACATTATGCCCGTTTATGAATAGCTAATACAACAGGAGCTGCACTCTTTGAACTGTTGGTCTTTCTTCTCAAATAGCTTTTTATTCTATAAGAAGCATGGTAAGGTGGGGACTGTAGCTTTTCTGGCTCAGGAGAATGATGGATAGATTTCTAACTTCCTACAGCTTGAGTTGCAAACTCAAGGAAGAGGAGGAGTCATTGGCTTTGTTGTCTCATTTTCCATTTGGAAGGCCCTGTAAGTCCACAATACGTTATGCACTGTGTCTGCAGAGCTATGTCATGCCCTGTACCCTCCACTGACAGGTTCTATCCAGTGTACTAGGTTTTCCAGTTCTTAGCTCTGCTGTGGCTTTAATGGGACACACAGTCTTGTTAGGCTGCGCTGGCATGGGAAAGGCACAGAAGGTAAACAGCGTTCAGTGCTGTGAGTGAGGTAACAGCATTCACCGTCCTTTGTAGGCTTGTGCTTTGGGGAAAAAAGAGGATTTAGTTCCCTGGTATGGTTAATTTGGCACTATCCTAACACAGTCAACAAGAAGAAAATTATTAAAAGCATAAATATTTCCAGTCCTGAACTTAGAGGAAAAAAAAACCAGCTTGACAGACCTAGAGGAGGCAATGAATTTAGTCTTGAAGTGAAGGAGCTACTAGTCATCACAGAAGTTTAACTTGCAGTACTTAATCGTGATAAATAGTGTTTAGTTTGCTGACCAACGGCTGAAACAGAAATCTAACCTGAAAACTTCCCACCATGAGGAAAATAAGGTTCAGATTCAGCCCCATATATAAACAACATTTGGATGATTTCATGTGTTTTATTTCTAAATACTGCTAAAGCTTAGGAAGTAAGAAAGAAGTGATCGTCACAATTTTTCATCAGTAGATGAAATACTGTCTCCCAAAAAAGTGACTTTAATGTCATGTCATTTATGAACTTCTTCGTTCTGTACAAATAAGACTTACATTTTCATAATTGATCATTTATCTGCCTCTGTTTTCGTAAGTCCATTCTGAAATACTTAAAATCTGGTTTTCGAAAGTGCTTGATGCTCACATGGTCCATAGCCCTGTGGGTGGGTCAGTGACTCAGCACTTAGAAAAAACCAGGTAGGGGAGCTATCCTGCTTGTCCTGGTGCTTCAGACTCGCGGTACTCCCTTCTTCTTCAAGTATTTGGTCTCCTGTACAGACAGCAGGAGAATTAAGTGCTGCTTGCAGTCTCCAGAGAGAGGTCCTGTCCCATTTATGTTTAGCCACCTAAGCAAAGTGAAAGGAGCTGCTACGGTGGTTCTTTAAATACACATATTTCCTAGTGAGGAACGCTGGACCCCACTCCAGTCTGTAGGCTCTTAGCTGGTTGAAGATTTGGGGACACCTTAGAAAATACAGATGTGAGTGTAAGAGCAGATTTCCATTAGCTGGTAAACTCTGTCTATCTCAATATTCAAGAAAATAGCCAACTACTCTTAAACACAGATAGCTTGTTAAATTACATGAGGAAATTTGAGCAAAAGGGTTGTGCTAAATGAGTTTAACATGAAAGAAAAATTATTAGCTAAAAAACAAGCTTCAATTAGCATTAAATGTGTGTAATATTAAAGAGCTGGAGGAACTGTCAGGGAGAATGTGTTTTCTATTAATTGGTTTGCTTTGCCTAACCACTTAGGCTTCAACAAAATATGTTTACATTCTGTCATTATGTTTACACTTATTCTGTCTTCCAGTATATAAGTAGAGATCCAGTATATAAGTAGAGATCACAATAAATTTGTAGAAATTATTTTTCTTTTCCATTTATTATTGTAGGTTTCTGTTCTGCATGGAATAATAATGTTTGTCCTATTCACCTGCCATATGAATAAAAAGACAACCAATTATTTGAAACCAGGGAGGCTGTTACAGGCGGTCATGCTTCAGAGTGTAGAGTGCCATTTACTACAAGGATACTATTGTGATAGGCATTTAATGAACAGTAGTCACTCTGAAGATGGCCTTGTCTGTCATTGGCTGGAAAAGATATTTAGAATTGCCCGAAGCCTTAGAAGCAGTTAAGCCAGTCTGGATCCAGAAGAGGACTCTTTTCATGTGACTTTCAGAATAATAAAATGATGACTCTATGAGCAGGTCCTTTATTGCTAAATATTCCATGAAAATTGCCAGCAATAAACTTCAAAACCCTAATCAAGGAGTTTTAGAATCTAACATCCTTTTTAAGTAGAATATGCCTACTCACCCTTTAAAAATGTTAATTGCATCGTGCTATCATGTAGACTCAAAATACACCATTTGGATTTTCTTCTGGGAAGGTTATCATCAGTCAGACATCCCCCAAAAAGATGCTGTCTTTAGGTTAAATTTATCTAGTGGAAAGGTCTATGCAGAACTTAACCCTACATTAAGGATCTAAATTCCAAATCCAGAACATAATAGTTCCTCAAAAAAATGGCTGGAGTTGAAGGAACTATTCATGTGCTCAGATTGTTCATGAGCATATGTATTTTGCAGTGCAGATCTTTCAGCAGGGCTTAATTTATTTCTGTACAATTGGCAAGGCCTTTTTCAGATTAATATGTCACTCTTTTAGAAAAAGGATGGGTTAATTTAAGGTAAACCCCCCACTTTAATATAAAACTAGATTATCGTTATAGATAAGGCATTGTCTAGAGCCCATTTTTATATCAACTTTGAAAATGCAAATACCTGATTAATAAATGATTGACTGATTGATTGATTTATGGCAGTGGGCGGCCCCAAGCTTCAGTGTGACTGATGACAGAGGATTTTCACCAACCCACCACTCTGGGTCATGGCACGCTCAGCATACTCTCTCCCAGAGCCAAGAAACCAGAATCTATTCCCCAACCCAGGTATTCTGGCTGTCAGCTGACCAGTGTTGAATTGTTATATTTCATGCATACTGAGATTTGTACCCAGAAGAGTTCTACAGTAGACATTTGAATCAAAAGTAACAAAACCTTACTGGAGTATATATTTTAAAATGATAAAATTTAGTTTACTGAACCCTGTAGCTTCTAGATGGAAAGCGTCTCGCTTGACTTACCGAGAGCATTTCCATTCATTTCAGCCGAGTGAGGAAGATGTGCAGAGTTTTGCTCTCTCTGAGGACAGCATATACCAGAGAGAGGGGCAAGTGCATTACATTCAGTTCCCTGACAAGCTTTCTAGGCTTTCCGTAATCTCTTTTTTGATTGTCTGAACCTTTCTAACAGAAAGGCAGTTATTGATAAGCACTGTGCTGCAGTAGCAGATTAAATTTATCAAGCATTTCGCTTTCTTTTCTGACCCAATGGCACCTCTAAGGAAAAAGTAATAGCTGTGTAATTCAATAAGAAGATCCCGGGTAAACTAGGATATCTATAGAAAAATCAGAGAGTCCAGGAGTCAATTAAATTCTTAAAATGCTGATTTTCAAAATCTCTATTAATAAGAACAATGGAGATTTCCTTCACATATACAGTTGATGAGTATTAACATGACTGGGCATTTTTTTATTAGAGGCACTATTTAATTTTATGTACTAAAATTCCGTTTCCTTAACCAAGTGTAGTCCTTTGGTTTCCTCCTCCTAGTATTTTTTTCATAATAAAACATGACTGGCATTTTTGGAAAAAAAATATAATAAATTTTTAAAAACCACACTGTATAAACCTTTACATATATATGTCTGTGTATTATTTCTGATAAAATATG
This sequence comes from Phalacrocorax aristotelis, assembly GCF_949628215.1. Classification (NCBI taxonomy): domain Eukaryota; kingdom Metazoa; phylum Chordata; class Aves; order Suliformes; family Phalacrocoracidae; genus Phalacrocorax; species Phalacrocorax aristotelis. Next base: position 88,623,148 of record NC_134277.1, read on the forward strand.
TAGAGAAAACAGGAATTAACATGTATTTGTTGGTCACACAGGACACAGTAGTTATGCTACTTCTTTTAGTTGGGTTTTTTTTTTTCTACTAAATTTGCCTGGAAGAGAGAAGACATCAGAGAAGATCTCATTTAAATACTTTAGACATAAGTATGTTTCAAGGTTAGGGTAAATCCTTTTAATCTTTAGCTAACGGGAATATGATATTTGAAACGCCCAACATTTCATCATCTGATATACAGCATTACTTTCTTTTGTTAATCAGGAATTAAGCAAATTCCTAAATTGATTTTTAAAAAAAAAGGAAGTGTGGAAATTTTCTCTGGAATTAACATATTCAAGCCTTTTTAAAGCATCACCTGAGTAATTTTGTAAGATAGAGATTCCATAACAAATATACAAAAAAAACTATAGTCTTCAAATATATAATTTCTCTCTCTTTTTTTCTTTCTGTTCAGTCTTTCTTGCCTAAAAACATGTTATTCACATTTAAGTGAGCATTTTAAATGTGGCTTTTTATCAAATGGCAACCTTGTTAAATACTTAATCATGAAATTGTCATTGGTTTCAGTACCAGAGAAAAAGTTGGTATTACTGATTTTTTTGTGACTGTGTTGAATTATTATTAATTCTACATTTTATGTTGTGTATTAGTTTCCAGTGTTCATGTAAGACAGGTTTGCCTTTCCCAATGCATGTGCAAATATGAAGTATTTCTTCATTAAAGCAAAGGCGTATTTTCTGTTCTGCAGGAAATAACAGGTAGTAGTAGCTGCAGTCCAAAGAATAATCTGTTAACCCTTTCACATTCTTCCTTAGAGACACAAAGCTTCTTCAGCGAGGAATGATGCTTTAGTCTGAAATTTTTTCTTTTTACCTTGATGCTACTTTTTCCAACGCAGTTAGGACTAGGCTGCATCACTGTATAGTATAAAGTTACCATTTAACATACCTCCTCTTTTGATTGCATATGCCCTTGCAGGGACTGTTTTTTTAAGAAGAATTCAAAACTTTGTCAAGTAAATTTTGACATTTGTGGCTTTCTCATTGCCAGCTGCCTGCTTAAATAATATCCTGTTTGTCTGTGCAATAGGAATTTACATATCGTGAGCAAAATCATGAAGCCTAAAGAGGAAATTGTGCAAATAAATTGAGCTGAGCTATACTGGTAAAAACTTTGGCATATGCAGAAGTATTCAGAAGTATTCACACATGGAAAAATGGCATATAAATTGTTCTTGAATTAAATAAAAAAAAAAAAGAGGTGGGAGAGGGATTCTCAGCATTTGGCATAACACAAATCTATTAAGTGTCTTCAACTAGCTGTATTATCATTCTAAATTATTTGGCTAGTTTTAAGAACAATTTAGAAAATAAGATTATCTAAAACATTACAAAATGTTAAGTCAGACTGAATGTTTTTCCAATTTTAATACAAATAATTATCATTTCACTTGTGCAATCAAGCAGATTGTGCTCTGATTTTCCTAGCTTTCCATCATATCAAGGAATATTTTTCCTAGTTCCTTTCAATGCCCTTTGTGTTTATTAACAGTACCAGACAATACTAGAAAGAGAAGGGATTGCTGATATGTTGTTACAATTTTCTTTGTATTTTACATGGCCTAAAGAAGGTAGAAAATCTTTTGGAATCCAAAATATTGATGTTCTTACCTCTATGACAATGACAACACATGATGAAGCACCAAAAGTCATGTTTCTGCATCAACTGTTAGAGGGAGATGTTTTCAAATGTTTTATGCTTCTGAATTCCATCACGTTTAGTATATAATAGACTTTTTTTTAATCATTTAGCATATTACATAGTTAAATTCTTTGTGATACTCTAGTCCAAGTTCTATTTACTGTGCAGTATCACCTACATTCCTTTAGTCATGTTTAGTTATCTCAGTATTTATATGTTTCTTTCTAAAGCATTTTCCATGTTTGCTATTGTATTTAAAATATTGGCAGTAATCTGAGATATGGTCTGCACTGAACTGAAGATTCAATACTGTCTATAGTATTTTCATGAGAACAGTCCTATATGGCTGAAGCGAGATCTTGCCCATCCTTACACTGTTTTGGTGCGGGGTTTTTTACTGAATAGTGTCCAAAAAAAATCAGATGTGATGACCAAGCTCAATTAAAGCCAAATTAATCACCCCACTCCTTTCAAATACTTGTATGTCTGTGTGATGACATATCAGCTTTTTTGCTGGTGAATATCTATATGTGCATATACGTATAGGTATGCATGAATATGGGTGTGTGTAGAAGATGCTGCCTTAAAGCATGATGTCTGAGCAAATAGAGCTTGGGAATACCTAAAGGAATAAACCTTAATGGTTTGAGCTACAAGCTTAGAAAGTATCTGCAGCTATGCTTGACTATTGCTTTTCCCATGAGGGCCTTAAAGGCATGATAGCGCTTTTCTTTAACATTCAACATTGTAGCAAGAGGTAATTCAACAACCAGACTTAGCAATAATTCTTCTACATCATCTGTAAGAGGTGTGTGGAAGCTGACAACATTCTCATCCAAAACCTACTAGACTCAAGAGGTGCTAAACAAATAAGAAAAGAATGAAAATTTGTCCAAACAGTTCTCTAGGATAAGCCATACACATAAATTATTCTAAAGCATCCTTAACATTGATAGTGAGTCTCGTGGTAAGCTGTAGCTGACTTATGTGGGAACCACTAGGTTTTTTTCACTTGAAAACCCAAGTCCATTTTAAGGTTACTAAGTACAGATTTAGAAGAGAGAAATTTAATCTCATAGTTGTGTAAAGTCTGTCTCTAAAGTACTCCACCTTTTGAACTTTTCTGAAGACAAGAAAATTTAAAATGCAGCCCAGGAGTCAGTATCTTTGACTTTGAGCCTTCTTTCTGAAGGGAATTGTATAACTGAAGTTTCTGAAATATCCTTAGGGTAGAGATACGAGTAGGCATCCAGAATCTGGAGGGTTATGTATAAGTGGAAGGTCACATCTACAGAATTTTTCTTCTCAAAAGTACGGTTTCTCAGAATAAGATTGGATTTTAATATTTGAATACAAAGTAGATACCTAAGAAAATCATCTGCATGCCTTTTGGGACTGGGAACATTTTTAGTCCACTGAAATAATGTATTAAAATTTTTAAAACAAATAAAAATAACATTAATTAATGGCAAACAGAGTTTAGCTGGATTCAGATGTACAATACTGAAAAGAATCCAGAAGTCATTCTAAAGGTCTTCAGAAGTCTTTTAAAGACACATGCTAAGAGAAACCATTTTTAATTCATGTCAATCTTGTCTCCAAAATTCATTCAAGGAACATGATCTCTACCATTCAGAACTAAATATTATTTTTCATTAACCTCTGTGCTTGATGTTTGACACCTAGGTTCAGACCCAGATAAAAGCACATGTGTGGTAAAGAGTGTGGGTGAGAAACTCGGTTTCTCCAAGAAAACGTGAACCGGTATGTTCGATGGCTGCTTATAGTTTTGCAAATTAATCAGATCAGTAGAACTTTTACTAGGAGTAATAGCATACGCAAGAAGCACAGAGGGGATGGAAATGAAATTATATTTATTACTATGGTAATCAAAGCTTGTTTTCTTTTCAGAGGTGAACAGTCTAGCTGTGATGGTCCGATGCATAACACCGGGCATCTTTTGCTGATGCTTCTGTGTGTTGCTGTACTTCCACTATCATCATCCTCGTTCTTCTGTGTCCTATAAGGCGATTAAAAGTGTTTGTGCGTGGCCAGTACATGAAAACTCAATCAGAGTTCAATGAAATATTAAGCTTATTCATCAATATCCTACTTTCTGTTCTTTGATGTTCTACTTGATCTAATAATGAGTGGGGAAAAAATTTCTAGGAAGTTCTCATTTCTTCCCTCTTCTCTTCCTAAAACTGCTAAGAGAATTCAAAAATGGCCTAAATATGTCTGCCATTTCAGACTTGGAGAAAGGAACCTTGTATTTTGGAAGGAGTCTCTTTTGTAGTATGTGTGCTTTGTTCTGAATTAGTTTACTTCATTTATTAGTGGATGCTGTTTGTCTTGATAAAAGAGCTATAGCTTCTTCCTGCAGAAAGTAAAAATTAAAACTTTCACTGGCGGTTTCTAAATTGTTTCTGTTACATTCAGTTTTACAAAGTGCTTTTAGAGAAAGTTGTTTTTCCTCTAAAATGAGTTGTATGGTTTGGTGCAATAGCATGTTCCTGTTTGAGTTAACCATACTAAAGGCTGTGCTGCTACTCAACGAGACCTGGACAGGCTGGAGAGCTGGGCTGAGGGGAACCTCATGAAATTCAGCAAAAGCAAGTGCAAGGTCCTGCACCTGGGGAGGAACAGCTCCATCCACCGGTACAGGTTGGGGGCTGACCTGCTGGAAAGTGGCTCTGCTGAGAGGACCTGGGAGTGCTGGTGGACAGCAAGTTGACCCTGAGCCAGCACTGTGCCCTTGTGGCCAAGGCGGCCAATGGTATCCTGGGCTGCATTAAAAGGAGTGTAGCCAGCAGGTCGAGGGAGGTTATCCTACCCCTCTGCTCTGCCCTAGTGAATCTGCATTTGGAGCACTCTGTCCAGTTCTGAGCTCCCCAGTTAGAGAAGGACAGGGAACTGCTTGAGCAACTCCAGCAAAGAGCTACCAAGACGATCAGGGGACTGGAACATCATCCTTGTGAGGAAAGGCTGAGACTTGGATTTGTTCAGCCTGGACAAGAGAAGACTGAGGGGGGATCTTGTCAATACTTATAAATATCTGAAGGATGGGTGTCGGAAGGATGGGACTAGACTTTTCAGTGGTGCCCCATGACAGGACCAGGGGCAATGGGCACAAGTTGGAACACAGGAAGTTCCACCTCAATATGAGAATAAACTTCTTTCCTGTGCGGGTGCCAGAGCAGTGGCACAGGCTGCCCAGGGAGGCTGTGGAATCTCCTTCCCTGGAGACATTCAAAACCCCCCTGGACGCGTTCCTGTGCCCCCTGCTCTGGGTGTGCCTGCTCAAGCAGGGGGGTTGGACAAGATGATCTCCAGAGGTCCCTTCCAACCCCTGCCATTCTGTGATTCTGTCATTCTGTGAAAGCTCTTTTTTAACGAATCAAGAACTCTTAAAGGTATTTCAGTAAAAAAGAATATGCATTTCTTGTTATTAATGTCTCTGTGTGTTGGTAAACTACATGTTCAAAGCAGCATATCCTTAAAACTCATACAGCTTGGCAATAATCACTGGGATCTCTAACTCTATAGTTTAAGTGTATTTATGCAAGAACTTTTGATCTAAAACAAAGGACAGCATGAGTTTATCTAGTGATTTTTCCAAGCAGGTGCTGATTCCTCATTTGTCAGGCAGCTACATATTTGAATAAAATCATCCCCAGTTTTCAACTACAGTGCCGCTCTTCAGGAAGCACAAAGTCCTATTGGCTCTTGATCACAGTCAGTCTATCAGTCCTGCCACATTCTTCACCATAAGAGACAACGGTGCAAATTTTATTCTGATAATGATTTTTTTTTTTCATTTTTTATGTTCACAAGTAAAATAGAAGAGTTTTATTATGTGGATTTTCTGGTTTAATGTATGCAAAGTAAGAGTAAGAGGTTCTGATTAATTTCTAGTCTTTATAAGGACAGTAGGCTTAAGAAACTGACCCTGGCCATAAAGTAGTATTTGTCTGACCCCCAAGATTTTGTGGCCAAGAACCAGAGTTTGCATTTCTAGGGCATAAACATGTTAAGATAGGTGAAATTGCATTACTGAAATGAAAATGACTATGTATGTCAAAAATTATTGTAAACACTTTCTTGGATGCAAAGGGTTTTTGTGCATACATGGTACAAGCAAAAATAGTTCTTTGTGATTCTAAAAATTTAAATTATAGCTTACATGCTTTATGCAGAGGATAACAGGAGAATAACAGAAATTCTAGCTAAATACTGCCTTCATTTCCTCTAAAATATATTAAAACAATTTTATTTCTGTATAAGAGGGAAAGTAATGCTTTGAAAAATGAATTTATTTCATTTTATTGCAGTGTTTTGAAGGGTTTATTATTTAGCTGCATGTAACCTCAGCAAAATGAAAAATGAACTCTGCTATATCTGAAGTCTTGTCCTTCATGCTTTGCCTCACATATGATTCTCTTTTTTTATAGCTATTTTATTCATCAGATTAGGTCTTGTCATCTTCACCGCTCACACAACAGGAAATCAATAATTAATTATGGATAGGTAAAGCAATGCCTCAGTGATTTCCTGAAACGTCCCAGAGTTGCACTATATAAAACAACCGGGGATAGTTACCTAGCTGTTTCTCACTTGGATAGATTTGGCAAGTAATTAACATATCTCTCCCTTATCATGTGTCTCTTCATAGCCACAAGCAAGGGATGAGATGTAAAGTTACACTAGAAGGTATGTGATTAGAAGATTATAACTCTGCACCCAAAAAAAAAAAACATTTGGAAAAGAGAAAACTGGCCAAGGCCATCTGTGGTATTTTGAAAGAAAAAAGTTGGGTGATACTCTCAGAAGAGTATAGTACATCAGGCTGTGCGATGTCAAGAGAAAACCAGGGAGAGATAATATTCCAAATGATTTTGGGGTGGAATGCTGGCAATAGGGGAATACAGGCTTTGCTTTCAGAGAAGCTGAGATGGAGGCTGGGAGGTATGCGCCTTGTTCCAAAAAGAGTGAGTTTAACCACTGATTCTGAAAATGTCACTTTAAAGAGCCTACAGAAAACTTAATAATCCTCATCCAGTGCCAGACGGTCTTGCTGTGGTTAATGACTGTCCGACTAGGAGCCCTTCTTTAAGCCTCGTGCTGCCCTAAATATGTATTTCTCTTTCAGCTTCTTAAGCAATTGAACTTCTGCTGTGTCTGGGATGAAGAAACAGTCGCTTATAAGTAAAAGCCATTTGTACATTGAAATTCAGAGTAAAAAGGAGAGAAGTGCTGAGGTCAAGCCCACTGCACATCATAAGAAAGGAGACTAAAGCGGTGTGTCTGTATCGCACTAGATTTATTCAGAATAGATCATAAAGCAGATCAATGCCCAGGAATTCTCTGCTGGTTTTGAGTTTTCCTGGAAACAACACAAACAAATTCAGAAAGGACAATCCTTTCAGGAATCATTTACTGATAATAGGATTGGATTTGGCACAGTAAATTCAAAGGAAAAAATGGAAGAACACCTTTATTTTTAATATAGATCATTGATCTAAAACTGGTTGTTCTGGTTTTAAAGAGTGTTTCCAGAGTTGCTGAAGTTGTAAGGATTTAGTTGAAATCCCTCTTCCAAAGTGAATACACTTCAATACAAAGGCAGGAGCTTTGTTTACAGAACAGTCATCTCTCCATCCCTCCTTCAGCAGCTGACATTTCCTTGTCAGCTACCTTGGTGGCATGTGGGGAGCAGTCCTGCTACGAAACTGAATATTCAGGTGGCTCCGCTGCCATGGGGCTGGCAGAGGGAGAGAAGTCAGGCTCAGTATCTCTGTTGAGAAGCACTGGGAAATTTATTTATTCTTCATCTTGTATTAAAATAATACGATCCCAGGTTAGAAAGCCTAATGATAAGTGTGGTGGTTGGTGAACATTTAAACCACATTATTTCAAAAATCCCATTTACAAGCTCTGTGAGATACCTATATGTATCACTCCAACCTCGTTACCATTTCAGATTTCTCACCGCAGTCAAGTCACGCACGTAACTTTCATATGTCGATGTATGTAGATAATCTGATCCAGTTCTAATTTCTGTTATGTCTTATTAGCATCATGACAACAAATCCCCAGTGAAGAGTTGCCCAGACCTGTGTAAGTCTGATGAGCCTTGACTTAATTCACATCAGATTTATCTTTTACTCTAGACAGTGTCACACAGGTGCACACCAGTCAGGATGTTTCATTTAACCTGACAGCAGAGCTTCAGCTTGCGAAAGAACTAACATCAGCAACTCAGAGCAACGTCTGGCTGAGTTTCAAAGCGAGTAGATCCTATGTTATGTACTTACAGGCACTTTGCCTTGTTGCTGTATCACCTACTTTGAACATCGTGGTAGGTCTAGTTACTGATTACTGCAAGTGGCTGCCTATCAAAACTTCACTTTTCCACAGCTTATTACCGTTATAGAACCAGTTATTATTACATTTAATTCCTGGAACCAGTAAAATGCTGGCTTATAGGTAAGGAAGTAGGATAACAATACCAGTCTAGTCCTGTATGCTTCAAGTCATTTGGAAGAATGTCTATTAAATCAAGTCACAAGAGGATCAGGCCTGAAGCAAGAAGTAGCATGCTGGAGAGTTTGTAAACTTGGGGGGGGGCAGGGTGCAACGTTCTCTGTAGTTCCTCAGGTTTTAGCTGTTTCATTATTGGATTTGTTGCATTTTTGTTTCTTTTCCCTAGTGGGATTTCTCTCCTTCCAAGAAGTTGCTCTCTTTCTTCCTGACAATGTTAGGACATCAGTGGGCAAGAGTCAGGGCAGACTACGCTCTTCAGCACTGAGAGTTACTGATGTGCATGCAGCCACTGTACAGTTTTTCTAAACCACTCTCAGTGCTTTTTAACTCAGTGTCTTCTTAGCACCTAATCAGCATAATCAGTCAGAGGGGAGGCCTTGGTTTTATTTTTCCTGTGTGGCTGTTAGCCCATGAGCTGATGTGGTCTTTCTTTCTGACTGGATGCCATAAGGCCATCCCAGCTGGGCACCACACCGAGGCTGCCAATGTCAGTGCTTCTCCCCAGTGCTGCCACACATTGTTTGGCCACGTTTTATCTGGTCCCCTCTCTTTCCTCTCTCGTCAGTGAATTCTTCAGGCAGGAACTCCAGTTTCCCATTGTGTCAGAATGGAGTCAGTTCCCATCAGGGCTTAATTTCATTCAGTCCTCTTACTGTACTGCAAGTGATAAAACGGTGTGTCTGATATCACCCACCTCTGCAAATCATCTCCTCAAGTCAAGGAGTCTGCTAACAGAGAGGTCTGAAAATTTAAAATTCTTGCAAACACAATGAAAAATTGCTTTCTCTTTTCCCCTACGTTTTAAACACAAAAAGAATAATGTGGAAAACCCAAATTATATTTTCCTAACGTGCAATAGGTGTTTGGCACAGTAAGTTTACTCACCCTGGCAAAATAATTAGTTCCTATGGGCCTGAAGAAAACTACTTATTTTCAAAATAACTTAAAGCTGAGCAGATGGACAAAGGACCCGTTCACTCCTGAAGCCTGGTAGAAAGTGAGCAGTGAGACTACAATATCACTTTGGTTTTCTACAGTGGCTATCCAGCCCCCAACCCAAATCTAATCCCTGCAGCTTTCCCAGGAATGAATCATCAGAAACATGTCACTGCCAATCAAGCTTTAGTGTTTGGACTTTATGGAGTATAATCGAGGGAGAATACATATATTCATTATAGTCAAAATAGAGAGAAATACTGTGTAGAAGATACCTTGGAAGAGACAATAAGAACGTATAATGGTACTTCTGTACTCTGGTGGTTCTGTGCCCTCCTGTAGTGTGCCGTTGCCACCTATTAATTAATGGCTGCCAGTTAAAGTGCATCCATTCTGTAACAGAATTGCATTGCATTTCTTTCCAATTTGTCAGATCTTTTTGTCTTACCCTTCCTCTCCTAGATCACGTTTGTGGCTGGTAAATTGGTTTCTGAAATGCAGTCTCACACCCTTTGCTTTTGAGTTATCTTTCTTCTCTGCAGGACACTGCTATATACTGTACCTTTAAGTACCCAAATCAATTTAATTAAATTTCATTACAGGCACTAGAGCTGAAACAAACTAATGAAAGCAGCCATCACGTCAGGTGGTATTTATCTCGGTATTAAATTGAAAATACTCCCTTTAGGCTCTTAAAAATTAGTTTCAATATTTAACACTAATAGCTTTTGGAGTTGTTGATGGGGATGGTTTTAATGAATTTGTTACAAACTGTTTACCTTTCCAAGGGAAGAAGCTTGTTCCTTGCGGCAGAGGAGAGCTAAAGATAGATGACTTAAAAGTATTTGGGTTTTGAAATACTGTGAGGTCTGGGAGCTGCCTGTAACGCTGTTGAGAAACACCGTGAAGGTTGTTGTACAGTGATAGCAATATGCCTTTAGTCAAAAGTGATGCCGAGTCACCACAATACTTGTGTTAGAGTTTATTGTTTGCCTGACTTGTTTTATTGAGCTAATCAGGCTTGCAGACTTGGAAGTTTGTAGCAGATTTTATTTGAAGACCTCATTATAGGCACTACTCTCAGCAGAGAGAAAAATGAGAATTTTCAGGGAGGGGAAGGAGGAAAAACATCTGCCACACAGAAGAATGCTATTGTCAGCATCCCAGCTACAGCTGGATTGTGCTCCCTCACTGTTGAGACACCTTGCAGTGCTGTCTCTGAGGAAGCAGTGTTGACAGACTACCTGTTGATATTCTGCAGAACAAAACTGGTGACACGCACTATTCCTGTAGAGTCTGTGGGACTGTTCAGATAACAGGGATTTGTTTCATCCGCTTCCCATCAGAGCCAGGGTCCAGGTATTAATGTAAACAATGCAGATGGAATAGACAACAGGAAGAAGGGTTTAGGGGAAGAATTAGGTCACTTTTTTCTGACACACACGCCAGGGATTTATTTGAGGGAAGCAGGAGTGCAAAAGGACAGTGTACCTGGTCATGCATGCATCCAGATCCACGAATCTGGAAGCATTTTTTACTTGCACTATCTAAGCGTGGCTGATGTCTCCTCCTTCTGCAGGCAGACAGTAATAAATAGTCTATTCTTTCTCCTTTTATCAGATCTAGAGTCTGTGCTCTTGGTATCTTCCTCTTCAGCGGTCTGTTTAAAAGAAAATAAATGATCAGAAAACTATTACAGAGCGAATTATAGAGTCACCTTTCTGGTAAGAACTTCTGACCCCAGAGAAGGAGGAAGAAGGGAATCATTTTTCTTCAGCAGGATAAAGGCATGGGCTTCTCACACATTTACTACTTCATTTTTATAGCAGAGAAATCACAGTGCAAGTTAACAGGAGATGTAAAAATAATGCCAAGTATGTTATTTACAGTCTTGATGCTTGGGTAAGATTATTGGAGTTAAGCTATTCATTATAACTATAAACTATTAGTTATTTTCAAATATATGTATGTATTATATATACATATTATATACATATATATTTAAAAGTGTCTAATAATTTCCAGTTTGATTTGGCATTAATGTGTTAGGGCTTTACAGATGTTTTAGTCTGCATTCTTGTTGATCCCCCCTCTAGGTTGGAGGATGAAGCTTGTGTAGAAGCTGCTTGTTGGAAATGAAAGGCTGGATATAGAAACTTTTAGGTTAAGCAAGCAGCATTAAAGATTAACTGTTTCTTTTTTCAAGTTGCTCTTACTATTTTTTATTATTTAACTGTTTCTCTTACTTATATTTTCTTATATGGCTATCAAGAAATGTCAGGTGTGGTTCAGTGAAGTGTCCTAAATATGAGTGACCTCTGTGGATGAAGGCTCACTATCGACTCTAGGGAAAGTCATGACTTGACTGTGAAGGCTATGGCCCAGACTTCACTCTTCCTTTTGTTTTCCTTTGAAATTACAACTGAGACACATGCATGTTTATAGAACTGCGTTATGTAAGGAGTACAGACATTCAGAATGTGTAGTTAGGTGTCACATCTGTCTACCCTCATTTACTTAGAACATTTCCCTCTGCATCAAGTACAAGCATCTTCCTTTCTTGTGCTGTTTTTCAAAAGAGAAAGTGTCACACTCTTGCTGAGTTCTCTTTCTTAAAAGTTTAGTGGAAGAGGGATTTGCAGGCCATTTTCTCTTGGAGTTGCGTGAGCGAGGTGCCTGTGGTTTCTGTGGAGGGAACAAAGATGCCTTGGGCAAAGGCAGGGGGTGGGATTCAGGGTTGGATGCCTGCAGTAGCCTGAGGTAGGGCATGGGAATATTCTTTACTGCCCCAACAGAGAATTATTTTTCTGTAAGCAAGAGGAAAATTCCAGTTGTTTTTTGGTAATATGATATTGTGTTTGTTTTTATTCAGTGTTTCTTTGCAAAAATTTTGTTTAGCGCCATGCCAGGTGCTTGACTCGATTTCCTCTGAGCTCAGCAGAAAGAAGGCATTTTTAAAAGGTTTGTGCCTTCAGTGCAAGACTGGTAAAACTGTGTTACTGATTTGGATTTAACATTAAGCAGTACTAAAGACAGGTAAAATCTATCAATACTTTAAGACATTTGAAATACTGTCATTTAATAAGAGCACTAGAAAAAGTCAATTTAGTCTCTTCATTATACTTTCAAACTATTTTTAATATCCTTTTAAAAGTGTAAAGTACATTATTTTGGATTATTGCATTATATTATGCTACACGAGCAAAACATGAATTATTAAAACTCTCCTTTTTTATTTCTGAACTGGCTGGTTTTGGTGTTTGTATTACTTTGTTTCTTTTTTTTTTTAAATACATCACCATTACCACAGTTTTAAATAGAACACTTAGAATTCCTTTCTGTCATGTTGGAGAAAAGTGCAATGAGGAAAATGCTTTGATTCTTTTTCCCTTGTGTGAACAAATGGGCGGTTAATACAACTAGAATATAGATACCCCAAATAGTTACAATAATTCTGATAACCCTGAATTTTCCCTATCTCCTTACTCCAAAAATTCCTTATAAGATAGAAATGACTTAAAGCAGAAACGGATTTTCACAGTTAAAAGCAAGCAGTCTTCCCATTTGGAATATTTTCATAACCAGAACGCTGTTTGCAATGTGAAAATAGAGGCATGGAAAAAACCAGAACTATTAAACAAATAGCCTAAAAAGTTGTTCACTGTTTTCATAACTTGACTCTTTCTGAAATGTGTTATTTTACAGAACTTTCTGCATTTTAATTTTTCTCCTGATGTGTCAGTACAGACAGCATGTCATAATCTGCGCCGCTAAGAATATTTGCCACCCAGTAGCAGGAAAATATAGTAGCCCACTTGTGGGTATGTAGTGAACACTAGAGGAAAATACTCTGTACTGAAAATGGAAAACCGTATAGCGTTTTCATTGACTGCTGTTGCAATGTTTGATATTGCAGGACGGATGGTCGCAGTATCACTTTGTAGCCTCATCTTCAACAATAGAAAGGGATCGGCAAAGACCGTACTCTTCATCACGCACGCCCTCCATCTCTCCCGTGCGCATGTCTCCTAACAACCGCTCAGGTATGACAAGGCTTTCAGGACTGAAGTAAAGACAGAGATAATCCGCCAGTGTAATTTCCCTTCTTTAAGCAATGCCACTGGCATCCAGATTTATTGTTAACAATGGTGGAAGGGCACAAAATACATTCTTTACTCCTACCTGAATTACCTTTTTATTATTTTTTATTATTACTGAATTGTATTTTTATTAACACCTTGCAAAGTTTTACAGCAGAAAGAATATTTCATAACTTTTTGTTATGAATTCTCATGCAGTGTTTTCCTGATTGGGGTTACCGGACTAGATCTCAGGGCAGTGGCATCCATTTGTAGCATGAGGAAATTTGGTTACTCACTTTGCTAGTCATGAAGACTGCTATGTTGTTTATGACTACTCTGCACACTTAGCAGAAGGTGAAGGATCCACGTTATTTTTTTGTCAGCTTTCATTCTGGTTATATGTGTATGTAAGTGTGCATACACACGCATACGTAAGATTCACAGAAGACTAACTACAGGTCTTCACGTATCATTGACGGCATATTTACGCCAGCTATCATTAATTCTGTATACAATGAATTAATATAAGTATCTCAACTTATGCCACAGTGTTAATTAATTTTTCTATTCAGAACTCTGGGCATTTTCCACTCAGCTTATTCTAAGGTAGAACATACCTTGGTTAGATAAAACCATTCCCAGTGCAAATCTAAGACAAACAGAGTAGAACAGTCAGCCTTTCAATGTGCTTTTTCCTACTTGTTCAATCAAATCCTGTCATTCATAGGTATACCAAGAGTTTAGATTTAAAATTGGCCAAACTGATTATTGCCGTCAGCATTATGCCATAGTTTTGTTTTTAAGGAAGTTGTTCTGTTAATCAGCTAGAAGCTGCATCTTAGTCCTGCAGAACAACCACTGAGGAAATTTTTAAATGTAGGCGGAAGTACAGTGAGAGCTGCTATTCAGTTTTCAAAAACTGTCATTACACAAGTCCGTAAAAGGCTCTTGTTCCTTTTTTTCTTCTCCAAAATCTCATTTTGACTGTAAGTGCAAGACACTTGAAATGCCTGGCCCTGAGATCTTAGTTCTGTCTCTTGACAGAACTGTCTCCTCACTTGTGTTACTTTGTTGCTTGAGGAATGTACTTAAAGAAACTTTGGATTAAATCTTACTGCCATCATCAGTTATCATAAGACTGGAAGAGGACAAGTATAGTGGCCATTTCTGAAGGAAGAGGAGCCCATGTAATTAAAGACCAATCAGCTCAACTTCATTCTGTAAAATTGCTGGAACAAATAATCACAATCTGAGCACCTCAAAGACAGCAGGAACATAAGATATTGCTTAAATCTAGAAGCATCTATTCCTACGTAGTAGTATAAGTTACTGTCTGTCTGGTAGTATCCATATTAACTCCAAACTTTGGTTCGATACAATTTGTTCTTATAAAACCCACCTGAGTTCCTGCTGCAACATACTTAAATCACTTTGTGGAAAGAAGAGTCAGTAAATGAAATCTAATCAGTAGGACTCTTTCACACAAGATTTTTATAGGCGAGCTAGGGCAAGCTAACAAACAGTCCAGAGAATGTCACGTGCAGTAAATACAAAACTGACTGAAAATCGTTTGCAAAGAGTGGGTATTGCTTGTTGCCAAAATGGAAGAGTGCTTTGCTTGGAGGTTTGCCTTGGGTCCAGTACTCTCCGGTGGTTTCATGAATGACACAGATAATATACAAAGAATGCCTGTTACCTTTGCAGGTGACATAAACCTGGGAGGAACTCGTGTAACTTGAAGGGCACTACTGGATCTCAGAGTGATCTTGAGAAACTGGAGATACTGTCCAGAGGAAAAAAAAGATCCAGTTCTTTTCAAATAAATTGTAAGGAGAATATCTGGCTAGACAAAAGCTCTTTAGAAAATATTTAGGTATTTTTGTCAGTTGCAAACATGAATCAGGAGACGGAGAAATCAGGATATGAGGACACGGTGAATGGACTGTAATTATTTAACTCGAATAGGAGAGATACAAGATGGGGGCAGTGGGCAGAGGTACGCATCAAGTATTCAAGCATGTAACAGCCAGCTGTGAAGAGGAACAGCATGAACTTTCTCTACTTTCATAGCAGACAAATAGAAATAACGAGCAGCAAGGAGTCAGGCTAGGCATCAGGGAACTGTAGGGAAACAAAGCACTGGAACAGACTGCTTGGAGCAGTTATGTGGTCTCTGTCATTAGAGATCTTCAGTTTTAGATGAAAATCTGTCAAGAATTATTTTGGTATACTGGATACTACCTTGGGGTAAAGAGTTGAAGTAAATGAACTCGTATGTCCCATCCATCCCTAGGACTTGGTGATAAGATGCTTTAACTAGCGTAGAGAGCTCTGTCTTCTGTGTCCTTTAAGAATAGGAGCAGAAAGCCTTGATATCACTCTTCAGTCTAATGTCAACCAATAATTTTATGTCTGCTTCCAGTAACAAGTCAGAAAGAGGGCACTTCTGGATTTTAACACTTACCACAAAGCTGTTGTTGTCACAGGGGAAGAGAGAGAGAATTTCCACAGAGAACAGAGAGATGGTTTTGTCTTTATCAGTCAATTTTGTTCAAAACACCAGAGTGCTTAAAAGCATTACTAGAGTATGTGAAACAAAATACATCCCTGTGTTAGCAGCTTTTTTAGGGTTTGCATTCTGGTTTGTTCCCTATTAGACTCAAGTTGCTGTTAGCTGATTTGGCAATTGTTGTGGTTTAGCTGGCAACTCAGCCCCACCCAGCCGCTCATCCGCTCCGTGACCGGCGCGATGGGAAGAGAATCAGAAGGGTAAAAGTGAGAAAGCTCATGGGTTGAGATAAGAACAGTTTAATAAATAAGATAAAACAATAATAACAACAACAATAATGATGCAATTAAAAGGAAAATAACAAGAGAGGCAAAACCCAAGGCGGGGGTGGGGGGAACGAACAACCAACACAAACCGCACATGATGCAGCCACCCACCAACCCAACACCACCAGCCCCTGAGCTACAACCACCCCCACGCACCAACCGCCCCCGTTAACGTACTGGTCACGGCGTCACGTGGTGTGGAACGAACACCCCATTGGCCAGTCGGGGTCAGCTGCCCCGGCCGTGGCCCCGCCCCTCCCAGCCTCCCGCCCACGTGGCAGAGCGCGGGGCGCTGGGAAGGCCCCTGGCTGCTACAGGCGCTACGGAGCGACACCGAGCTGCTACTTAACGGCAACTAAAGCATCAGCACGCCATCGGCACTTCACCAGCTACAGCGAAGAGAATTAACTCTACCTCAGCCAAAACCAGCACAGCAATTTAATGTCACATTTCTTTATAACTGCTGGATTATCAGCTTTAGAATTTCGTCACTACTGACAAGCAATTTAAAAGAAATCCCCAATTCTAGTGGCTTCATACGAAAAACCAGCTGTCTCATATTTGCTTTGTAAATTCAGAGGCCAGGGCCAGCAGATCTGATCTAAGCTGAATTCAACATCACTTGTGTTTCCCCTACTCCTTAACTAAAAAATGTAACAGTTTAGTGATGCTGAAAGATGTACCTCATAATCAAGCTTCACAAATGAGCTTGTCTTACTTTTTTTTTTTTTTTTTTTTTTTTTTTGCTTTTTTAAGCAAGGACATTGCTATTGCTTTTGAGGTTCTTTTGACATATCAAATATCTGGGTGGAGGCAGGTGAAAGAGTGGAAGTAAGCACCAGCACTTTAGTTATTTTTGTACCACTGTACCTTCACAAGGCTCTGGGGTGCTCACTCATCTTATACTCCTTCCCCTGCCCTCCACAACAGGGAAAGTGCATTGTGTCTACTAACACCTAAATATACAGAAGTCAGTTTACTTGAAAGCCATTATTTTTTACTCTGCTTTTCTCCTTTTCATAAGCATCACAAGCTCTAAGTCTTCATGATCAGTGCCAGTGATCACCTTCACATTTTCCAGCACATGAGAATCAAGTACAAACCCAGTTCTTCTCCTCGTCACCTCATTCTTTCCTCCTTTTATCCATACCACAAGTATCGGTGACAAAGGATTTCGTTTTCATGATACCTTAAGGAGCAGTTGTTGGTATAATGGCAGTTTTTCATACATATATATTTAAAGACAGAGATATTATTCAAATTACCTTTAAATTATAGGCATTCTTTGCTATATGTTTTCTATGAAAAACACCTTTCTTTTTTTCCTGTCCCCACTAGAATAATTTAGTGGGTTTGTTTATTTTCAGCAGAGGAAGGAGGAAACCATTTTATAAGGGGTTTTCCATGCAGTTGAAAGTTAGTGGTCTTTTCAACAGAAACAAATTAACTATTTTGAGAAAAAAATTGAGTTGCCTATACCAGAAAGCTTTGACAAAATAAAGAAATAAAAAAGCTAAAGGGGAAGGGAAAAAGTAATTATTATTGTACTTTTTTTAAAAATTATGATCTTAGGTGTTGGGTGCAAGTGAAAAAATAAAACATTCAGAGAGAAAATGATGCGTGGAGTTGATTGCCCCATGAATATATTTGTCCTGTATTTGGAATAACAGCATCTCTTCTCTTCTCTTCTCTTCTCTCCTCTCCTCTCCTCTCCTCTCCTCTCCTCTCCTCTCCTCTCCTCTCCTCTCCTCTCCTCTCCTCTCCTCTTCTCCCTTTCCTTCCCTTTCCTTCCCTTTCCTTTCCTTCCCTTTCCTTCCCTTTCCTTCCCTTTCCTTCCCTTTCCTTCCCTTCCCTTCCCTTCCCTTCCCTTCCCTTCCCTTCCCTTCCCTTCCCTTTCCTTTCCTTTCCTTTCCTTTCCTTTCCTTTCCTTTCCTTTCCTTTCCTTTCCTTTCCTTTCCTTTCCTTTCCTTTCCTTTCCTTTCCTTTCCTTTCCTTTCCTTTCCTTCCCTTCCCTTCCCTTCCCTTCCCTTCCCTTCCCTTCCCTTCCCTTTTCCCTTTTCCCTTTTTCCTTTTCCTTTTTCCTTTTCTCTTCTTTCATAATGGGGTAGTGTTTCTTCAAACAGCTTAATGTTAGTATGCTTTAAAATACAGACTTCACTAAAATGTTTACTGTAGAGTTAAACACTACATTCAGTCATACGTGGTGAAAAAAAAATCCATTTTTATGATCTAGCAAGTGCCCCAGCCTCACCTCGGGAAATGATCAGCCTAAAAGAAAGAAAAACGGACTATGAATCAACTGGAACAAACGCCACTTACCATGGAAATAAGGGAGAACATACTTCTAGGAAAGACACCATGACAGGTGAGATTATGCTTGCATAGCATATATAAAAATCATCTGTGACAGACCACTGGTTTTACAGGCTTCGCTGGGTTTACTGTACTATAGAAAAGAGTCATCCTGCTTTGGTTCAGTTGTTATTTTGGGGCTACGAGCCAAATCCAGCGCCTGTAACCCTTGGGTGGCGTGCCTTGGGCTTGCTGCTTACTAAGCCTGGGACGAGTCAAGGGGTTTTCCAGCGTGGGTTGGAGGTGTGACTTTGCACAAGTATGGTTTATGTGGATATGCGTTTGAGATTGAACTGGGATTATTTCATTTTAAATGCAATGAATAAGCAGAAGTTTGAATGTCACTAACATTATCTGTCCTCTGCTTCAAATTGTTTGTGTTCAAAAAACATGTAGACGTGGCACTTCAGGACATTGTTTAGGAGGCCTGGTGCCGTTGGGCTGACGTTTGGACTTGATAATCTTAGAGGTCTTTTCCAACCTCAATGATTCTATGATTCTAGAGATTTAGCCACCTTGAGAAATACAACTGAAGAAATATTTGATCTTCATGAATACAATGCTTTGTGAAAATGTTTTGTGAAGATCATTGTTTCTTCACAGAAGAAAGGCTCTAAAAGCAATTTTACATTTCTTTTTAATTTTAGATTTGTTTTCAGAAGGCAGTGAGTAAATCCACCTTGTATTACCTAGTGCTGTTTCTGAAGTATGACGATGGTTGAGTATGTGTAGTGATCCCTAACATCTATCTTTTGCAGGGAATGGCTTTCAAGGACCAGTTAGCTTATTTTGCACATCACTCTTTCATAGGAAATGTGGTAGCAGTTTGTAAAGTCTGTCCCTGTTACTTTCTCAGTTGGGCTGTTGTAAATGGGACAATTTTCTCTGTGTATGTTATGGCATCTATTGCAGGTTTCACTGAAGGCTTCTTTCCCCTAGTAAGCTCATTAACCTGTTAGCATTTCAGTAATTATAAAAGTTTGGGTGCTTCGCCTAGCACTCCACTTCTTTGTTAATTCTCTTGCAAAATATGTGTTGGTCTCCATCACTACTGCACAGGCTTGTATAACCTCTGTTGAACGTTTTCATACATTTATACAGTGCTGAGCATCATGGTGTCCTCTCCTCCAAATGCTACCTCAGGGCAAGCGAAAAATCACAGTGAGGAGTCACTCAGCACTTTCTGAATGCCTGTTACCTTTTCCCGCACCCTCTGTAGAGGTCTTGCTCAGAGGATGCAAGAAGTCTTTGTGTCCCTCAGCTCACTGCAAACACCATTAGCATGTTGACTCAACGTCATGCCATCCATACTAGCTTTCAAGACAGTATTTAGGATATGATGATACTCCTGCTACATCTACTGTGTTATACGTTTTGTGTAATCAAAACCTAAAGGCCAGCCTTTGAATTTGTGTGAAAATGCAATACGGAACATGAATTAGCATGAAAGTGAAAATCTGAAGAAGAGGAATGAGAGTCAAGAGCATTTGGAAACCACAGAAATGAGGAGTGCCCTGAACAGCACCTGCAGCGCACTACATGAGGTTGCAGCAGATTCAGACAAGGTACTGCATTTTATGTATCTGTAATATTTTGAGTGTTTCATAGTCACTGCACAAGGTGGTTCTCTAAAATACTTCAGTGATTGTGAAGGACAGGACTGTGGTTTTTTTCACCACTTCGTCAAGGATCCATGAAGAGGGAATCTCAGGAGTAAGAGCAGCAGGCTGAAAGGGCAGAAACATTAGTATTTTGTTCTAGCTGTATCTGCAAATTTAGACTACCAGATTATATCAGAAGGTTCACAAAAAAAATAAGGGTTTCCATGTGGAAAATCTGTGTTTCAGATAGTCTTGTCTCTCTCCACACTTGAAAAAAATTGGGGTTTTCTTTTCCCCCGTCCCTTTTAATTTTGTATTTACTGTAGTGTTTTTCTTCTCCCATTCCTGTTTCCCTTGTTTCCTTTCTCTTTCAATATAATTTTCAGATCATGAGGTTTGTACTTCCCCAGCAACCTTTGCTCCACATTGACTTTTGCATTGTGTTTTCCTTTAATATCTGTTTGTATTTTGTCTGTTCTTATTGATCTTTTGGATGGGCTTTTAGTAAGGAAACTCAAAACACTCAGCACCAGGCTCAGCTATTGACTATTTTTCTAGCTGCTGAGCTCAGTGAGAAAAATGAAAACCAAAATCAAATTGAAAAGTTTAATGATAATTCCCAACCTTACACAACCATTTTACAAATTAATATGAAATTAACAAATCACTTTCTCTTTCTTTCAGGTCATCAAATCTCTGCTTATTTGGTCTGAGCTCAAATTCAGCACTGTTTTAAGAACAAAAGGAAACGGCAGAAGGAGTCTAACTCATGAACATTCAACAAGGAATTTATGTAACTTTTGTAGCTCATAAAATATTTCATTAAAGAACAATAGAAAAGCAATATTTTGTGGTTTTAATAACAGTTTGACTTTACTTGGGTGGTCTAATATAAGTTCATGTAGCAAGTGCCTGTATTTCGTTTTGTGCATCATAGAGCATTGCAGCTAATACTACCACAGAGCCTCTGGGACTTAGATAAATGTTTTTTCAGGTTCCACCTGGCATATACATATTTTGAGCTGCTCTTGTATTTTGTGCCAAGCTGAAGTATTACACAAAGCTTTCTTTGACTTACGGATTCACACAGAATGTAGAGCCACAGCTGTAGTCCCAGTTTATCCACAACAGCCTCCATGCTCTTCTCCAAAGCTCTTCTCAGTTTATAGTTCAAAAATTTTATGACCTTTTGGCTGGGAGTGAAACGAAGCTTTTTTGATGGATATTCGAAGTAGAAATGTTGGCTTCTTGCTGTTGTGGGGAGTTGTCAGGAAACCCCTAGGAAAAATGGAGAATCTATGAAGTAAGGAGTTTGGCTGAAGAGGATTACTTATATTGATTTCACAAGGACAGCCAAAAAACAGAGGAACAATATCAAAGTTCTCATTGCCCTCTTCCCTTCACAGGTTTATGATGTCTTGTATATTTACTATCCATCTCTTCTCTGTAGAAAATAATAACCGATAATAAAATTTTATCACCTAAAGTATATTTTTAAGACAAAAAACTATTATATTCGTTCTAAAAAAACAGGAGCTATAAGGACATGTGATAACTATGCCATGGTGTTTTCCTTCAGAACAGGGAAGATAACATTACTGAATACTATCATGGGACTCCTACTCTAAAGTTTCTTTTACTCCGTTAGTTCCCTCACTGAACTAATATGTACATTACAGTCTGCACCCTGTATCTTCACTTCCAGCAGCAGAAACACCTTCTGATTAATTTATTTTCTTTTGGTTGTCAAAAATCAATCACCTACACTTTTGTCATACAAACTTGCAAGTCCCTGCGCATTCAGAACACAACCACCCACCATCATCTGGTACAGTAGCTACAGACGCTTGGGCTACTTGAACTTATTATTACTATAAGAAACGATAATACACTGTTATCTTTTGTCATGCCCTTACCTCATCTTTCACCACGCAGGAAGGTGGCAGTGGTAGGACGAGTAATGATCTCTGTTAGCTGAGATTTGTGAGGCACAGAAGCATTTTCCTTTAGTGTCTTGAACTAAATTTTAGAAAGTGGGGTCCTGCAGCTTATAGCAGAAAAAGCAGGTTATGCAGTACCAGATGAGGACGACTACCTGTCCAGCTGAGCTTCCCTTTCTTACTATCAGTCTGTTTGTGAGGGCAAAAGGCTAGCACCTTCTTATTTAAAAGTGTCTGTAAATGTGTTCAGAGTAAGTACTTACAAGAACTGAGAGCTGAATGTCAAACCATGAATCAAGTGACTGGGATATATGGGGGCGGCTTCAGTCAGTGATATCTTTGTCACATAAACCACTGAGTGACATAATTTTCAAAGCTGTTGTCAGCTTTGCAGAAAACTGCTGTGGGGAACTACATGATTTTTTTTTTTTACCAATATCACCTTGAAAACTCAAGGGGGGCAAAAAAGGAAGGTATTCTTCTATAATGTTCTTTATGCAGTGCAACCACAAAGTACTGCAGGTTGATCATAGTACTCATTTTAGAACCTTCACAATTTTCCCTAGTAAAAAGTACCTCTCAGTACTATCATGTACTGATGTTTAGATACTGCATAAAATACACATGTACACACACACATCACTCCTCAGATCATTTCGTCTGCAGCTACAATTCTCGCATCTTTGTAAGGAAGCGTGGCTGCTGGAAAATCTCCATCCCTTGCTCCTTGTACCATTTTCCCTTCCTTTGCCATGTTTTAAAAAAGAAAATTATTTCATTAGCCTCTTTCTCTCTGATAATTTTGCTAGGATGGTATTTAGACAAGATTAACAGCAAAAATCAGATACTAACCACACAATACCTGTCCATTCATCTAGCTCATTCTCTCCCTTCTTTCTTTTATATTTGCCCTCTGCTTTTGGACAGCAAGAGTCAACTGCTCACTGAAGCATGGCAGAGGGGGAATGGAGTTCCCAGGGATGGCGCCTGAGTGTTCAGAAGCAAGTGCTGGAGCAGGGGCCGCATGCATTGCTAGCAGCTACATTGCTTGACTTACATTTCCTGCAGAGACAGAATTATCTCAGCCTCCCAGCTAGACTAAGCCAAGATTTCTTGGTTTAGAACTCTTGGCATTCATTTCCAAGCATTTGATGTGTCATTGTGGTTCTTTTTATTATGTTAAGAAACGGCTACTACATTTTTTTGCATTTTAAACTTGCGAATTTGTATCCGCATCACTGCAATGAAATCAGCAACACAGACCTTGCAGCTATGTTCATAAGCTGAAACTATCAGTTTTTCCATCGCAGAATATGAGATCTGGGAGACTGTAAGTCTTCAATCTGGCATGTGACAATTCTGAGCACAGCAGTGCAAATGTCATAGTAGAGCATTGGTCAGCTCGGTACCAACTCGGTACTATTTCTGTTTTTATAATGGTCACGGCTATTAGTGGCACATAGGTACTGTATGCCTTTCTATATACCTGTAAAAAGATGGAAAGGTCATGACCTTCCTTAAAGTCTCTCTAATTGCTTGTAGGAACAACATATAAATTAGCATGTGTCCATTTTGCTAGTTTTCATCAGATTCTTCATAAAACCCTCAGATGTTGCACCTTATACCAGTCTTTTATTCTTGACATCAACCAACCATGAATAGTATTGTCCTGTCTGGACTGAATATGTTCATTCATCCCTGTTTAAAAACTTGCACACATGAAACTTCAACCCTGCTTATCTTGCAATTTATTTACATGAAAACAAAATGGTTACAAGGAGTTCTTCCCCTGCTTAGGAGAGTCCAACACGTTGAATATCACTTTCATTTTTTTCAAGAAGTAGCACTTTGCAAAATGGGTAGCTGAAACACTGCGTATCTTTAGATCTTGAGGAGAGGAAT
The DNA here is from genome assembly GCF_949628215.1 of Phalacrocorax aristotelis. Taxonomy (NCBI): domain Eukaryota; kingdom Metazoa; phylum Chordata; class Aves; order Suliformes; family Phalacrocoracidae; genus Phalacrocorax; species Phalacrocorax aristotelis. The sequence goes on from NC_134277.1 coordinate 88,647,044, forward strand.
TTGCACTTTGTAGGGCAAGCAAAAAACTCAGAAAAACAGCATTAAAAAGATAGTATTGAGGAAAGATCTGGCAGTTGTACTGCTGAGAGTCATGCCTCATAAGATGCACCAGAAATAGCAATGCTGATGCAGACTCCTCTAATACCAAAGTCTATCACTGGGAGGGGGATGTGCAAACACGACAGCAGAGATGCAGCTGGAATATAAAAAAAATCTGAAATAACAGTACGTGTCACACATCAGTCAAGTTTGGTGACAAAATGCAGCCTGAGCAGAGAGAACCTCTGCAGATCGGCCCTTCGGTACTAACAGCTATGGCCAAAACCAAAACTACTCAAGCAGTCATCATTTCCATCTGTTACCACCTATTGGCACACAGGCAGAACTGAGACTACCTAACACTAGAAAAGAGCAGTCATCATCTGTTACTAGAGTTCTTATTCTTGCCACCTTCAAAGAAAGGATCCTGCTTCTTGGAGACCTCCAGAGCTCTTTTCCATTTCCTACACAGGACTATGGACTGTGTCAGTAACTGCAGACAGCTCTTCAAGAAACAGAGGTTTTTAATTAATAATAATTAGTTAATGGTTATCAAGTGCAAAATCTCTTTTCCAGCTGTTAAGGCTCATAACCCCACCATATAAGCCCTGTCTTTATTCTGTTTCAAGAACATGCTGGAGATCCTTAAGAACACCATGTGAGGTGTGTAAAGCAGCAATGTGGAACAGTGCATCATACTCAGACAAAAATTACACCCTCAGCATGGAACCTGTAGCGATCTGAAGATCAGAATTGGCATATTACAATCAACTTTGACTAAAGACTGTGCCATTCCTTTCTCTATAGAGGGTGCGGTGGCTGGGGGAAAGAAAGAGGCCATTGTACACACTGGGGACCGTGCTAGCAGTTGCCAAAGGAAGAAGGAATGGTTACTTCTTCAGTAACAGTGGTTCTTCTTAGTGATGTGACTAGCGTGGACCCTATACCCACCTTTCAGCTCTGGCGCTCAGTCCTCACCCTCAAAGGTGTTGAGTTGTGAAGGTCTTGAAAGCAGCTCTCGGTGCCTCCAGGTTTTATACCATTGCACAGAGACCTGAGAGAAGGTGCGTGAGCACATGTTTCAATTCCGCTGGTGACTCTGATTCACAGCTACTCAATTTTTACTTTCAGGCATGTGCATTTGTAATGAGAGTACTCATGACAGCATCAAATCATTGGTTATAATGTCTGGAAAGTTAATAATGCATGCCCAGTAAGAACCGTGTGCAGCAGCCACAAAAAATACTATCCTCATATTCTTTCAAGTAAGAGAAATAACTACAGTCTTTCTAGTTCTACCAACAAACTAAGCTTCAGCTAGATAGCCAAATCAAAGTGATCAGGGAAGTCAACTTTGCAGGGAAAATCTTTCGCTTTTTATGTGTTTATTTGGGATAGGGTGGGAAACAAATTTTTGCAAAGCTTTATGATGTTATTCTTGTATTTAGAATTACTTCTGCTTTCATACTCATAGCTCAGTTTTGTCTGTGCATTTTAGTAGTAGGACATCTAGTAGGACTGCATTTAGCAGTAGGACATTTGTAGCTACAAAGAAGACAGAGACTCCCTTTTTACACAGAGTCACATGGAGAGGACAAGGGGGAATGGACACAAGTTTCTCTTGGGGAGATTCCGATTGGGCACCAGAGGAAGATTTTTTACAGTGAGGACAGTCACCCATTGGAATAATCTCCCCAGGGAAGGGGTTGACTCGGCCACGTTGGACACTTTTAAGATTTGTCTGGACAGGGTGCTGGGCCATCTTGTCTTGACTGTGCTCTTCCTAGAAAGGTTGGACTAGATGATCCCTGAGGTCCCTTCCAACCTGTGATTCTGTGATTCTGTGGTCTGAGAAGAAAGTGACAGCAGTTCATGGATTTGAGACTATCTTGGCCAGACCTCTTCAGTATACCTATATATTACGTTTTGGCATAACTTGTTTTTAAGTTGCATTTAACCACTTTTCCCATGAATAATTTCATCATGTAGCAAAAGCACTGTAGGATAAATAATCCAGGATTTGGTGTAACATCATCCAGCTGAAGTGAAAGGAATGAGAATTTTCTTAATCTCAATATTTAAAACTGTTACCTGTTTAGTGTATGTGTGATATAAAATCCCGTATATAACCTGCAATATATTACTGAATGCTAGCTGTATACAAAATAATTTTGTTGATTTATATTTGAAGTGCACAAGATTGGTATGAATATGACATAGCACCTGTTACCATTAGTAAGTGTATACTATGTACGTGCATGTACACCAAAGCAAAGAGTAGGACTGTTTAGTGGAAGGAGGAGAAGATAGAAGTCTGCAGATGCTTTTAAAGATTTTTGTGTACGGGAAACAGGTACTGCATAATGTATTTAATGAAGCCTTAAGAATTCATTTTGAGATGAAATAGGTATGTCTGGTAAACCTGCTTTTTCCTTCCTTCTTTCTTTCTCCAGCTCAGAACACTGGAATCTCAACTTTGTACAGGAATTCATACGGTGCACCTGCTGAAGATATCAAACACAACCAGGTAAGTATGGAGACTAAAATGTTACTGTTCCAGATGGCAAAAGACCAGTGTAGTATCTTGCATGGAAACTAAGAAAAATATCTCAAAGATTGGTAAATCTAGATTAGAGGAACCGAGTCGTCTGCTTGCGCAAATGCAAGCTATTCTACTGGCTTCAGACAAGCTATGTTCTTTATGCTAATGGATAGTTCCAGCCTGAGTTTCAAAAACCATCCAGAAGGCTATGACAGCAGATGCACAAAAATTATCTAAGGTGTCTAAGCCTAGAACTCATAATGAAATCAAGAGGGGCTGGAGACCTGAATGCCTTTACAGTTCTGGATATGTGTGACACACACTACAAAAGCCAAGCTGATGTTAATGGGCACTTCTACTGGCTCTGGTATCTCATCTTCTCCTGTGCCAATGAATTTGGTTAAGTCTGGTCACATCTTATTACTTGAATATAGCCATCATAAAATTCAACATCACTGCTGGCGCCACGTGGCTCATGTGCTAAGGCATCCCAGCAGAAACTCAAGTATTGAACAGTCCTGGAGAAAGAACTCCCTCTATCTTTTGCAGGGATGCGTACACGACACTTAGGGGTAGCAGAAGCCCTCAGATTCGCCATTTAGTCGCTCCAGAAGCATGATTGTAACAAGGCGTTTTCCTTGGTTGTTTTTTAATGTATGCACTGGGACATGGGCAAGAGAAAATGTAGCATTTCATCGGTGAGGACACTTTCTTATGCATATACATCCAAGCCATTCGGTCTAGAGCTTTGGGACTCTTTTAAAAATGTCCTGTCCCTGAAAACCAGAAAGCAATAAGTACATCTGGATAAGGTGGGCATTACAAAAAATGGAACTGACAGCATGGGTGCCAAGCTAATACACTCAGTAAAAGTTGCACTGTTGACACGTCTGGCATTCATATAGCTGGTATTTCCAGTACAGTATTTCCTCAGTCCCTGGGAATCCGACCTTTTTCTGCACCCATAGGCTTTTGTTTCATCATTATGTGTAATGCTACTTTATATTTAATTATCGCAACTCCTTAATATTTTCACAACTTCCCTATGTAATATGCAAAACGTACAGCATTTTTCAGCTAGAGAAATGAGACAAAAAAACATTTAAGGAAAGCACTTGGTAGTATCAGACAGGTAAATGGATATTTAGTAAAACTGAGAAAAAATATTTTTCTCTAAAAATTTTTACTGGGTTACCTGGAATTTCAATTTAAGAGACTGATATTTCAGTTTTAATCCACAAACTCAAGATGAAGAGATTTTCTGATATTCTGTACCCCCCATTTCTCTTTATTGATTTTGCTTTTTAATTAGCCAGTATTTCCTGTGGTGCACCATATTTCTTCTTTGTGTGAGCCAGTTCAGTGCATTAAGGTGTTTCTGCTTTTATTGCATTTAAAGAGATGAAGCCCTTCTAATTAACAAGATATTTAGAGGAAATAAGGGTATGAGCTATTGTAACAGCAGGTGCACTCTAACTGCACTCATGAATCAACTCGTTTGATTTTTGGGGTGAGAGTTTGAGCAAAAACAAAACAAAACAAACACAACACCAAAAAACAAAACCAATTTTCTGCCTTTTCCCACTTGCTTTTGCAATGCAATGTCAGGTTTATGATTGACGTATCAGAAATAATGGTTTTAGCTAAAAATAACCCAGAAATACTGCTTCGGTCCCCTATTTTCCACTCAAAAAACAACCGTCACTAACTTTTTGGCATATAAATAGGTAGGTTGCTTAGTACGGAATTTTTCTCCTGTGTCCAAAATTGAACATCTGTGTTTGAATATGTGAAATGAAACAAGAGGCTCGAAGTCCTACACACCTTGACAGCAGTACTAGAAATAGAAACTAGAATAGCTGTGCTCCCTTGTGCTGTTCCAACATTGGGCCCAGCATTGTAAGATCACTTGCAGGATTGTTAAAGGACGTGGGCATCCTTTTGCACTCTACGCATAGACTCCAATGCAGACACGCTTTGAAAGAGTATCACAGAGTTTGGGACACAGCAGGGCAACTGTTCCTGTCTTCCTGAAGGAGCATTGCTAACTGTGGCGGAGTCAGCAGGCTCTGCAAAGTCTTCCGGCACCAATGCCTGAGCATCAATATTCCCAGTGACAACCATTAGAGGACTGAAAGGCTAAATCATTTTGCAGTCACAGAGTCCACCCAGGCTTAATAGAGGCGGCACAGAGTGAAAGGCAGTGCTCCAAATGTAAGAACAGAGGCTCACTAGGGCTGTCTGAAAAAAACTTGGCACGCTTAGGTTAGGGGCCTGCCTGAGCTTTTTTTTCTGCATGTCGTAAATATTTCGGGTTCAAGGCCATTTGCTGGAATGTAGCAACCACACAGGATTGCCAGCATAACGTGTTAAGGAGGTAGCAAGAAGATGGTTCTGCTTAACAGTAGCAGAAGAACACATTTCGGGGCACTTAGCTTGAAATCTTCTGTCAGTGCCCGGAAGACTGTGAATGGTTCTTAAGGATACGTTGTCACTCTAAATCTCACTTGTGGCAAAGGCAGCTGCAAAATGTTTAGCACCTCTGGATTGTATATCGCTTCCATTCAGATTCTTCAAGGCTGAGTTTTGGCCACCAATGTTTGCATTAAATAGCTGCAAAACAGTCAGGAAGTTATACACAGATTATAGTTATGAAGGTAACTGTAAGCTACACTGCTCAAACTGCTTTTGAAATAGACCAGCATCTTTAGCAGCAATAATATGAAATAATAGAAGTATTTATAAGAATATTGCATAAATAAATGTAAAGAAATGTAATGACAAGGCACAGCTATAGAATTAATTCACTACCGGGCAATACTTTGAGCAGATGTTAAGACACTGCACGACTTCTATTTCCAGCATGATAACGACAGAGTAAGATTTACTCCTCCTTCCATCCTGTTGCCCACAATAAGTTGGATCTAACAAGCTGTGGGTGTTACTGTCTTTCAGGTTTCAACACAGCCAGTTCCACAGGAGCCCAGCAGAAAAGATTATGAACCATATCAGCCGTTTCAGAATTCAACAAGAAACTATGATGAGTCCTTCTTTGAGGACCAAGTGCATCATCGTCCACCTGCAAGCGAATACAACATGCACCTGGGACTAAAGTCAACTGGCAACTACGTCGACTTCTATTCAGCTGCTCGTCCCTATAGTGAACTTAACTATGAAACAAGCCACTATCCAGCCTCTCCCGACTCCTGGGTTTGAGACTTGGGCAGATACAAAAGCTCCAGGAACTGTGCATGTGCATGCATACCACAAGACATTTTTTTTCCTGCAAATTTAGTTTGTTAAAGCCTGTTCCATAGGAAGGCCCAGATAGCCAGTATGGAAAAAATTAAGAGATTTTTTTTTAGAAGGCTAAAAGATACGAAAGCTAAACCTGGGAGTAATTAGAAAGAAATATATATATACATATATATATTTTACAGTGTGGGGCAACTTTACTGTTGGCCTGTAGAGTCTAAGGTTCGGTGCTGTATAATGAATGTGGCTGAAGGAAGGAGGGAGAACATGACAGTGGATGTGGGTCAAGAGTTAAGCACAAGTAACTGAGCAGCGTACATACTTTATGGGGAACAGCTTCTCACACTTTGTTTAATATCCTCATTCATTGTGAATCTAGGCTTCAAGTTGCATTTGGGGTTTCCTCTGTACAGCAAGATGTTTCTTGCCTTTTGTTAATGCATTGTTGTAAAGTATTTGATGTACATTACAGATAAAAAAAAACAAGTGCATTGTGTATATTACACCAATGCCACAGTGTTTCTTCATCTATGGTTCTAAATATTGCTTCAATTTCAAATTTTGAAAGATGTATGAATTTCCAGTTTTTTGTTTTCTTTTCCCCGGTGCGTTTTAACAAAAAAAAAAATCAAAAAAATCAAAAAAACCTAAAACGACTATTTAGCAGTATTGTTCGTTCTGATATGTGAATTTGTTCGTGGCAACTAAAAAAAAAGGCATCCAGCAGTTTCTGACAATTAACATTCATCATTCCACACTCCTTGTCAACAAAGTGCTTTTTCACTGCCTAAAATTTTAGATGTAGATATTTGAAATAGATTTTTTTCATTTATACCAGTTTTCTTTATGATGATACAGTGTTAAAAGAAAATAAATTACAATTGATCTGTCATCCATATTTGCTAAGAATGTCTATTTCCAAGAACCTACCATACAAATACACATTCTTACTTGTGCGTGTCCACGTATGCATAGTATTCCGTGTGCGTGTGTGTGTTTGAGTGTGTGCGTTTGTGTGGCGTAAGACTTCTTTCCATCCAATGTTTTCCTTGTTCAAGCTTCAGTTTTTGTTTGATTTTCAGTTTTTTTAAACAGCGGAAACTCCAGTATGTGCTTTCTCTTACTCACTTCCTTAACCATTGATAGCAATTCAAAATCGTTAGGCCACGTACTCACAAAGGAAGGGGTTGTTGGACTTTTTTCACTGACTCCTTCACCCTTAGGTGCCATTTCCTTTAAAATAGCATCTCTTGATCTTCTCTTGAGGAAACTGCATTACTCTCCAGCCACCAACCAGCAAGTGCTCAAGGAAGGCAGAGTTTGATTTTGCCATCTCCCTGAGGGAATGGAAAGCAAAGACCCAACAGACTTAAGTCTGGAGTCTCCAAACTCTTCGGGCTGTAGAAGAGTCCGATTCCTGAACCATTAGGACAATCATTTATTTTAACCCATACCAAAAAGAAAACCCAATACCCAAAACACATTCCTCCAATATGAAAGACACCAACAAGTTCTGGGCATTTAAAGTAAAAACCTGAAAAATAAAAAAAATGTAAGGGACAGACTTGTGTTGTTGTTTTTGGTTTTTTAATTAAAAAATAGAAAAGAAAACTAGACGAGGAGGCCAGAAGAGCTGGCATATTCATCTCAGCTCTTGGGATTCTGGAAGTGAAAAAAAGGAATCTAGCGTTTCTTCATTTCTTTGGTTCAGGCAACAGTTCAGCATACAGTTTTCGCAGCATAAGACCCACCACAAATGGAGTAGTTGTAAATTGCTTAAATTACAATTAAGGAATTTGGTTTAGGTTGCAAACATTTCTGTGATTAGTCATTGTAATAGTCTTACCATCACCTGGCACACTTCTGGCTGTGCACGGGGGAGAAGTCTCTCGCAAGTCATCGCCTGCTCTATAGGACGCAGCCCAAGTAGTTCACGCAGGCGGGTATTGTGACGTAGAATTGGTTTATCGGTAATCTAGGACTATAGTTTAATCTTTTTGGCAGCTTTTCCCAGTGTACGATATGTAACCTTATCTGCTCTTTGTAGTAAACGGGGAAAAAAAATCGCATGCAAAAAAATTTTTAAAAAATTTAGGAAAGGGTGGGTGGGAGGGGCACTGTGGGCCAGATGTATAGTGAGGTAGATAAAAATATTATTCATAGTTTTGGACACAGGTTGTTTATATTTTATTTATTACATTGATTTTAATAAGATAAGTGACATTTGCAGTGCTCTTTTGAACAAAGCACATTTTCAGTATAAAAACTTTTTTTTAATAAAGAATGTCACTCGCAACTTGAAGTTCTTCTTGACTGCCTGATAACCACCAGGCTGGGGCAGTTCTCCAGGCGCAGGATTGCCAACAAGCCGAGGGGATCCGTCATTCTGTTTGAGGTTCTTAGGACAGGAGGTTATTGTAAGTTGGATTTATTTCCATTCTTCAAACTACTGAAATGCCCGCATTGCCCCCTTTCAGGTCCTCTTAGGGATTACTTGGAGTCAAACGTTGACCATTGCTCAAGTGAGAGATTCTGGATCGATGAAGTGGCATAAAATACCTTTTGTCTATAGTTTGTGTTGGTTTGTTTCCATTCTTCTGTAGTGGCAAGCGCTCCGACTGGTGACGTTCACTCTTGCTGTACTGAGTTTTGAGAAGGTGTTGAATTACCTGGCTTCTTTTCCAGGCTTGGAAATCCAACACTGCTGCCATACCGAGCAAGATATATATGACGCATTCTTTTTACTATTGAGGAAAATATCATTACCTATTGCTGTTCCCTTCATTCTTGTACTAGATCACACACAGAAATAGAGAAGAAACAAAACTGTTCCAAAAAAAATGTATAAAATGCAATTGATGTACTGTAAAATGTTGGATTTTTTTTTTTTTAACAAGCTTCATATTACAATCTTGTTCAGCTGTGTAGAGCTATATAAATCTCACTGTTTTATTAAATGCTGTTTATGGTCTGGAAGGAATGGTTAACCTATCTCAAGATTAACAAATTTGCACTAACATAAGCAATATTGATTTGAAAAAAAAATATTAATTCAATATTTAAAAGATAAACTATGATTTTAAAGGTATATTAACACTGAAAGTACATTTTGACAAATAACATATTTAAGCCCAAAATATAAATGGTTATGTCAGATAACACAAAAGAACTATAACAATATAGATTGAGAGATAAAATGTGTTTCACTGTACATGTGGCTAACATGTACAAAGACAAACTCATATTGACATATTTTCTATTAATAAATCCTACTGTATTGTGGAGAATCGCTGGTCATAGTGCAATATGTTTAAACTCAGAAGTTGACTCCATAGATTGATGCCTAGCTTCACACAGCCAACAAACCCCTGCGATTTATTTACTTTAACTATTAATCGGATAGCTAACTTCCAGCTCTGAAGTCATTCACTGCCCCTCCCTCTCCACCAGGTTTATGAGCACAGCCTAATCTACAACAGCAAGTGAAGGGGAAAGGTATTTTTGTGAAGAACACCCAGTTCACGCCTAATTATGGCTGCAAGAGCTCAGCTGCCACCGCTTAGAGAGAGATAGTTTATCTACACCTGTAGAGAAACTAAAAAGCTCAAGTCTGGTGCCACTGGATGGGAACATGCTGTAAAAAATATGATCTTGGCCCCAGGGTTACGTAGAGCGCGGCCAAGAAATGAAAAGCCAGCCATTAATTTACTCGTGCGTTGCTGTAGTCCCAGCGTGCAGTGCATGTAAGGGCTCAGGAATCATTCTGGGGAAAAATGTTTCCCAGGACTGGGTTGCATTAGCCTGCAGAAGCGTCTCACTGGGGAGACTTGCCACTCAAGTCAGAAATGCTTCTTTTTTTATATACCTTGGCACAGCACAGGCTGTGCAAGCCAGTGCACTGCAAGGGAGGCTTTCTCAACTCCCCCGCCCCTGTTACTCACCCCTTCCTGCCAGCAGGCAGAAAGAGCTCTGAGTTTAGTGTTATTGCTTGTATCACAGAGAGTGGTGAGAGGAGCGGGAGGGATGGAGACAGCAATCCAAGCTGGGGGGAAACAAACAAGGGGCCTCAAAATACAGAAAGTCAGAGCTTGTGCGTGAAGACAGAAACACACCCATAATTACTAACAGTGGAGTGGACCCAACAAGAGATTTTATGCACCAAAATCATCAAATATTACTATCTGTCATCATCAAACATCAAATATTACTATATAAGCTAATGTACTGAACATTTAATAGTGCCAACATGATGCACGCCAAGCTTTATGCTAGCAAAGTGGGAGGGAGCAGCAGAGGGAAATCACCGGTCACTGCTGGGGGCTTCCCACTTCAGCCAGCAGAAGGTGCGGGCACAAGGGCAGAGACTGCTTACTGCTGTCAAGGAGAGAGGAGGGGGATGAGACTCTTGATCAAAGTTTAAGACTAGATCAAAAAGACATTAAGCAGCTGAAACAGAGGCAATTTTTTGCAAACCTCCCGCCTTGCCCCGCCATCCTCAACGGCAGCATGTGGTCACCCCAGCAGGTACACGGACACGGTGCATGTGGGGGACAACCTTGCAAAGGCCCTTTACTATCAGCTGGACAATACCTGGTGCAGGCGCGTGTGTGAGCGGCCCTGCAAAGACCGGTGCCGGTGCTGGGACTGGGCTTGCCGAGGAGCAGCTCCAGCCACTTGCAATTTGAAGCCCAGCATTTTCCCTGGAGGCCCGACGCGCACCAACAGCTGCTGAAGAACTGTGCAGTGCTGGCTCTTCTTTGGGGACTAGCCAGTTTTTAAATAGTGGCCTCAAGCCAGTTTCAGACATTTAGGCTGAAAGTGGGAGACTTGAGTTTCATCCCCAGGCAGGGGGATTGAAGCCTGCAGCTGGCAGCTATAGGGAGGGGGCATCCCTGCCTTCCAGGCAGTTCTAAAACACAAGTGAGAAAAGCGGTGATTATCATGTCTTTTGCTAGCCTGGGTTAGGAGCCCTCGCTCTTAACTCTTGCTCCACTCTTCTGAGGGCCAAGCCAAACAACCCCATCTAACACAAGCACTTCAAGGCCTTTCTCTCCAACACCCCACCTGCTCCCGGTTTTGCACCATCTCAGATGGGCCACATCATGCAAAAGATCGGCACACCACAATCCTCTGCAAGTCACGTGCATGAGTACTTATGGTAGCCAGGCACAGTACTCTAGCAAGACTCCACGCCAATGCATTGCTCTTAAACCTAATCCCCAATCAAACCCTTTAGTATTTTTAATGTAATTAGTAATTACTAATTAGTAATTTAATTAGTAATTTTAAAAGCAGTTCCCTTCCTCTGTGGGCATTGGCATTGCTTTGCCAGAAGAAAGCGCATGCTAAACTCGTGCAAAGTGTAAAACCTTTAACTTACCTCTAATTTTAAATCCCACAAAAGTCCCTGGAAAGACATCCAGGAGCTTCACCAAGCCACAGCTGAGGCCCAAAGTGAAAACAGGTGAAGAACTGGTGCAACCTTCTCAAAGAATGAGCACATTGAAGGCCGCTCATGCCAGCATGCCAAAGGCCACAACCTTCTAATAGTGAAAAGGAGTGAAAAAGCAGTTATTTGCTAGTACCTCTCTCTCAAAATTTGCTACAGAGCCTTTGGGTCTCTGTAATTTTATTTTCACTGCTTTAAGAGCGTGACATAGTTAAAAAGTACTTGCAGTGACTGATTGTTGCAGTTTATTTCAGTATCTGGATGGGCAGTTTAGGACACTGAAATACCTTTCTTTTCCAGGCAGGCAAAATCTGAAGCTTGCCTCTAAATCCAGGAAAGCGAAATAGCAGTGGTTTGGTGATTCACTATTTTTCACAAATTCGATTAAAATATTAAGTCACATAAGCCTTTTCATTTATACATAGCCCAGTGGCTCTGGGAATTACATTTTACATAATTTACTTATTTTACATAAACGTTGTATAGGCACAAAATGTTGATAACTAACCACACCCAGCAAGACAATAACTAACACATCAGGGCTGAAGAGAAAACGTGTGGCAGAGAATTTAGGCTACTATGTACAGACACAATCAATTATTACCGCTGTTTGACATCAACTGATAGAGAAAAAAAAGAGCATCTACTGTACGCAAATATAAGACCCTTTAAAAAAGACTTACACCCTTTCCCTCAAAACAAAACAAAACCAAAACCAAAAAACCCCACAACCTTCTCCTCTAAGCTACCCTGGGTTTGACTTTTTGGGGGATGGCAGGAGGGGAGGGGAATTTGCATTGTATGCAATATTTGAATGATGGGTTTTGTTGCCTTTGTTTCTGCCTGAGGCCTGTGGCTATGAACAAGGCGGCCACTCACTGTAGTGCTGTGGCAGCATTAAGCAAATCAAAATATGCAAAATTACATTTGCCACATTACGAAATGTGACAAACGCCACTTCTAATACCCTGGCTACCACTGCAGGCTCGCCATCATGGGAAACAGACAAGCGAACAAGTGGCTGGTTCTTTCGAAATAACAGCCGCCTGTTACGCAGACACACCAGCCCTCAGTCAAGAGTTCAAAGAGTGCAAAAGCTCCTGAGGACAAGCCCGCTGCCTCTGGGGTGCCCTCAGCCGTGGGGCCAAGCAGGGCGAGCCGTGGCAGCACGTGGGGCCGCCCGCTGCCTGTGGGGCCACCGGGGGCTGGCGGCCAAGGGACGGCAGCAGTGGGCAAAAGCAGGCAGAGGCATCTTAGGCCCTGGTGGGGCACAGGTGCTCGAGCCGAGGGGCGAGTGCTAGCAGGAGGAGCACTGCAGGCGCTGCAGCTTCGGGGAGCTCGGCACCACTGCCTTACCTTTCTGCTGCCGCTTAGCCAGGGGTCTTCGAGTTCAGGTTCTTTTGCTTTACCTTCAGTTAGAAGAGGTCACCTGTTTGGGGTTTTTTTCCTCCGGTTCCTTTTTAATAATGTAACATTTGTCATGTTCCACTCCTATTGCCAAAAGCCAGGTGTGGAGCCAACGCTTGCCATGTCAGCAACTCATTCTGCTCTTGCAGTTACAGCTTATCTGCGATGGAGAGAAAAAAAAAATCTCAGTTAGCAGAAACTCATAATTATATGTCCTGAAAAAAAATGTGCATTTTGCTCAAATTTTAAAATACAAAAACTGGAAACTTTAAATATGCCTGGTTTGCTGGCACATTAAAGCATGGGCAGCAGCTCCCGCCCCTGAGCTAGGCTCAGGTCTGGGCAAACAGCGAGGTGGTGTTTGGGCAGGAGGCTACAGACTGCCCAAGTGGGGAGGTTCTGCCCACGGGTTACTGCACAGCCTCCACCAAGGAGGAGGGCTCCATGCCAGCATACAGGCATCAGTAATGTCTTTTAAGTTAGTAAGAAGGAATGTAAAGTTGGAAGCCAGAAACCAGGAAAATTAAAACAGCAGTTCAGTTGTGAACACAGCGGAAAGTATGAACTACCCTTCCCACAGCTAAGGTTTGTGGTTTGGGCTTTTTTACCCTGTTTTTTTACTTCTGATAATTAGGGTTTAGGGCAATACAAGTTTTGATGTAACTATCTGTGGAATGTGTTTTGACTAAGTAAAAAGAAAAGTGATGCTAATATATATAATCGAAAAATACAGTTAGAGATAAATTGCTTTGACTTCCCAAAATTTGATGTATGTGCAAAGGGTAAGATAATGATTTGGTTTAACAACATCATGATGTAAATGCAAATTATGTACTCTACTAGATTGTGAAATTCCAGATCTATCAGAGTAGCTGTGTATACCATACATAGTTAATTAATGACTGTGCAAATTGGCAAAATTGAGGTTAAACAGGTGTTAAGAGACAGGAAGATTTTGGAGCTGCTTTCTAAACTGACAAATGATGGCTGTCATTTGTCTTGTCTCCGCCATGCCACAGTTTAAGAGTGATGCTTGTTTGCTGTATTAACGTTGATTTAAAAAATAAAAGCAGTTTTATAAACCAGAGCAACTTCAGTCACAGCTAAGCCTGACCTGCTGAACTAAGGGATGTAAAAAGTGGGAAATTAACTATATAATCTTTTATTGTGTTTCCAATACCATGCCCAGAAATCATGAATTATCCCAGAAAGACTGGAACTCTCTTACCTTCAGGGATTTACTCTGTGCCTTGTTGATGGCGCTTACTGCCTCTCACAAGGCCATCTGTCAAGGCACCGAAGGAGCCCTACAGTATGGCCAACAATATTTTCATGAAATCTCAGGAAAGAAGTGTGTGTCTGGGAAGCAAAACAGCAGGTCTGTGTCTTGCCACAGCCGAACTCCTGATCCTTCCTCCAAGACCTTCATCCACCCCACATAGGGCTGGAGAGCTGGAAGGGCAGAAAGGGGATGTGACCGACCCGCTATATGAAATCAGTCACTGCCTGGAACTAGGAGCATCTCAGACTGTTTAATGACATCTTAGCTCTACTTTTTTCAGTGTGTCAGCTCCAATGTAGTTTCGTTATGTGATTTTGGCTAAAAGGCAATAGAAGAAGAAGTTTTTTTACAGCAGGAACACTTTGGGGCAATTTCAGCTTAGACAAACCCTCTGGAAACATGCAGTAGTTCAGACACTATTAACTATCATGTACCAGGTGCTCCTCACTCTTCTGTGCCATCTGGATAGATCTAGTGGCTGATGCCTAAAAGCAAGCAATCCTACCTGCAAAATTATTCCAGAGGAGAAAAGGAGGTAAAAAGTGGAGAAGTGCTCTATGAAGATGTGGTGGAGAGAACGAAAGATAAATGAGGTGACCAGTGGTCTGGCCTGTAACAGGGATAGCTGGCGCCTGTCGTTTCACTGGGCTTGGGAGGCATTTCTGCTGAAAATGACAACACACTGTAAAGCTGAGAAAGGTTTGCAGCTGTAGGTACATGGATGGCCAGGCCAGTTAGGTGTCTGGGGTGCTCCAAGATAAAGCAATAGCAGCCAGTCCTGGGAAGCAAAAGTTAACACTCTAAAAAAAGAAAAACGTCAAGACCTTTTTTACGCTTATGAGTTTTGGATTCAACCGTAAAGTGAAGAAGCTGTTCTAGGAGTGTCCTCTATGCAAAAGGACTTCATAGGGCCTAATCAATGTATCAGTTCTGCGGGAAGGTGAAATAACAGAAAAAACTAGCAGAGCTGGCTGGAGTAGCTGGCAGAGCACAGCACAGCACGGGGCACAATGAGTTGTTCTGTTCATCTCCTTGTTAGGTTCTTATTTTTCTCCCTTTCAATAAAATATTTTAAGACAATGGGTGCACCATGGCAAAGAGAGAAATTTAGCTTATTTAATGCAAAAATGTTTTCAGCTTGATTTTTTTCTCATGCCTCTGAAGGGTGCTGAAGCCAGTGTTTTATTAGCAACCTCCTTAAATGTACCTGCTGCTCCTGTTACTGCCAATCAAGTCCTTGCAAACTTGACTTGTTATTCTACCTCGGTCAGTAAGGAAGATAAGAAATACTGACACTCGGAACTGAAGTTAACTGAGGCTTAATGAAGTCAAACCGGTTTGATGTAATGGAAGAGACTTGCAAGGCAAAGGGCCTGAGACGGTTTAAAGAGAGCCCCCCTAATCACAGAACGGGATGAAAGGCAGTGTGCCTACCGGAGAGGTAGAGGTGCACTGAGTCTGTCAGGTCTTTGCACAACATTGTACGGCTGCCTGCTAAGCTGGACGTGCAGTTTGCTGCGTGTTTTCGGTGCCTTTGCTCAGGACGGGAGGCACCGGCCACTCTTACTGCCCCAGAGGAGGTGGGACTGGTAAGGGCTTTGCAGCAGTTTGTGCTCTGGTGCAGTCCCAGCGAGTGGCCACATCTGGGTGGCGGCAGGACAGAAACGTGGCTCGTCCCATCTATGGGTGGCACTGGCAGAGGCTCGAGAGCTGCGGGGGAACCAAGCCTTCACTGAGCTCAGACACTGGGACAGAGGTAGGCCAAGGTCAGCAAGGCTGTCAAGCAGTAATTATAATATTAATGGAAATGCTGTATTTGTATTAATAGTAAGATTTAAGCTTTATAACAATAACAGAATGTGTTAAGCCTCAGCCCCTGTCTGGATTTGTCTGGTCTTGAACCCGTTTCAGCAATATTTGCAAAAATCATCCTAGAAACTTTTGTAACAGCAACTCTGTTATCCATCTTTCTTTGACCGTCTTAGAATTTATATGTCTTAGCTGAGGTTTTGCTTAGCCTTGAGAAATATTGTGGTGTCAGCACGAGCAAAAATACTCATCCAAATACAGGAGGGATAAAGTATAACCAATTAAACAGTTGTAGATTAAGGCATGAATAGCATGCGATAAGTGAGGAAAGGAGCACATGAACTGCATGTAAGGCCAAGTTGATATGCATTACAGAGCGTAAGTGTGCCCATGAGCAAATCAACCCAAGGGGAAGTAACAGGGACCAGATGTTAACCTGGTTAACAGCATATATCTAAGGGAGATATACTGCTTTTTCCCCCACTGGAAAGATACCAGAAGAGGATGCTCTGGACAGAATGAGCTCCTGTGTGACCTTTCTCAGGCCTGGCAAGCTTAGAGAAGGAAAATTAGCTTAGCTCTGAAGGTGTGTCTGTTCTTCACATGTGTCAGATCTTGCTAAAATTACATCAAGAATCAGGAAGCATTGTCAAGTGGTGGTTGTGCACCACAGATAGTACCCAAGGCCTGTAAAATGGTGTAGTGCCTGTGCCCATCCCAGAATGAAAACTCATCAGAAGGGGAGTGGCTTCTCCCTAGCACACCTATGGCTGTGGGTTTGTAGGCAAGGACCTCAAAGATTATTTTGATAAGATATTGCTTCAGTCAGTTCTCAGCTGTCCAAGTCGCAGAGCTGCTCAACTTCAGGGTTTGCCTTACTTAGCTGGAAAGGAAAAATTCCTTGGACACATCCGTTAATGCAGGGTCAAACTTCAATAAAATCAGAAGTTTTCAGGAGAGGAAAATGCCACATAGCATTCTTTCATGCTGGAATTTGACGGGAAAAGTCTCAGCAGCCTGTGGAGCAAAAGCTCTGTTGAAGGCTAGGTCCAGCTGAGGGGATCTCCATGAAACAATGAAAGTATCACACTTGATCAGGTGGAGATTTATCTGAGTCAGCCTTTCTTCTTGATCTCTAAAAGCAGAATGAGAGGCCTCTTTGCTTATGGCCTGCTGAAACTGATTCTGAATAGGACAGATGCTTTAAAATATAGACAGAATTCAGTGTAGATAGATAAGATCAAATACTGGTTTACTCCTTTATGCTCTTTATGCTGTTGCTATTGTCTCCTGAAAGGATGATGAATGTTATTTTAACATATTTGATAATTGATTTGTATTGTTTACTTATTTAATTTCCTTAATGTTGATAGAGCTAAGTAGTACAATATGGATTATATTGATTTTTCTGGAAACAAAATATTTGTCTGCAATTTCTATTAATTCACTGAAGACATTTATGCCTAACAGTGATAATAAAATAATGCATAACTGGCTTTCTATTGCTTTCAGGAAGCATCAAGGATGAAGTGTGATCAATTCATAAAGTTCAATAAGCACTGGAGCTCTGTTCTTTATAAACTGTCTTAATTGTCTTCATAAAAGTAAAAATGGGATCCTAACACTGGATTTACATCAGCTGGTGCCTAGAGCTCTTCATCCTGGGTAAAGCTTGGTTCCAGGATTCACTTGCTTATCCAGTCAATCAAAGTCAATAAACATTTTGTCTTGCAGGGAGCATCTCTTGTTTTGGATTCCCCAACATGGTGTAGGCTGGAGGAATAAGTTCTGAGCACAAACATCCATTTTAATTGAGCTTTTTGGCTAGATACGTGGGGGGTTTTTTTGAAAAGCACATGCACAGGGCTTTGTTAAAGAGAGTCTTTAACAAATTTCAGTAAGATAATATTGCCTTTCAGTCCTGAAGGGAAACCACACTCATTAGAAAAATCTTCCTTGCCTGGGTCTGCATTGCAAACTGTGAAGAATCTATATGGCAGTATCCCACGTCAGGCCTCAAAGCTTATGGTCCACTATGCTTTTATAGCAATGTAACTGAAGTCAATTGTATTTGCTGATTCTAACACCAGTTAGCACAGAAATACTTCTTTTGTCAAGGTGTCTTCCAGATGGATTCCTGCAACGTGTCTATGAGGACAGGTGGTTTTACCCTGTTAACTAGAGTTCAAATGTGCATTTTGTCCAACAAAATAAGAAAGATAAGGCTGCAGCATTTGTCAGAATTACAGTTCAGTTTCTGCATATCATCCCTCCCAATAATTTAGCTCCCATTTTTTGTTAATATCCTCCGTAGGAATGTTTTCTTTTCCATGACGAAACGGTCTTCCCCCTTATCTGTTCTAAAGGGTTAAGTAGTTTTTTCATCATGCTTAGGAACTTAACTGCAACCTTAAGTTTTTCATAAAAGCCTTTCTTTCCTTCAAGGGCATGCTGACTAAATTAATCCAACTTCACTGCTCTGATTTGCATATTAAAGAATCGTTTCTTCTTGCAGAAAAATAGTGTGAGTGAAATCCATGGCTTTTGATGCCAACTGTAAGGTAGATTAATATTAGAGAAAATAATTACAGAGACCAAAATAGTATATAACTTACTAGAGAACTAACAAGGCAGTAGCTAGTCACAGGGTTAAGAGCTTGAAGAGAGAGTTGTGTTTCAAAGGCTTTTATCTTCTAACAGCCGTCTGTAAAAGAAAATTGTCATGAGAATACCTAACACTTAAATACCATCCTGTATCTATAGGGCTGAGCTTGGAGGGCATGCGATACCCACAGACAAAACCACATCACAAAAAAGCCCCAGTATTTGGTGGCAGCATGCAGAACAAGTCAAGGATTCAGTAATTGCAGTGGACTCTCCATTTGAAAGGTCCATTTTTTACCCCCAGCTTTCAGCCCCTTTTGCCTAGCAGAAGAAGTGCTAAAGTGGACAATATGATGCCTGTCTTGCAAAGGATTTAACATGTAGCCTGACTGATGGTCATAATCAGGCTGACGTGGTCATAAACTTGATCATCGAAGGTGCTGGAACAAAGCTCTTCTACTGCTTCAAAAGGTAGGTGGGAGAACTAAAGAGACGCTCTACTGTCTGTCTACACTTACGCTTCGCATATATACAGGCTGCGTTTTTGCTATGAAAAGATGAGGAAACTGAACATGTCTGTAATACAGGTTATTTGCCTGTGTTTGAAGGGCCAAATATATTTCCCCTGTGTTTTGTATTCCCAAAGGTTACAGTACTTTTTGATAATGACAGACATTTTAGAGAAGAAGCAAAAATCATTAAAGTTCTTCTGTTATACAGTTTTCCTTAGATGGAGTTAGCAACATCTGCATGTTTCTTTACCATGTCTGTAGCCAACTATCTCCTACAAGTTCACTTGCTACTAAATCCTGTCTGAATGTGAGGCCTATGGCCTGTCCTACAATTGTCTCTTTAACTGTCGTTTTAGGACTATCCTACTAATACAGTCCTGAGGTGCATATATGCCACCCAAACAAAGTTGAGGGCTTTTTTTTACCCCTCTGCTTGTCTTTGAATGCAACAACCTGAACTAAAATCCACTACTCACTTTTTTCCTTTCACAGAGCAGCCAACCTTTTGATCAACTGAACAACATCATTTCCAGAAATTGAAGCATACTGATTTTCCATGCTGAGACCATCTTTAAGGAATAGAGTCAATCTGAACTGCACTTAAACCACAGAGCTAAGGTTCAATGAAAAAGTGATCAGAAAGAGGTACTAGAACTGTCTCCTCTAAGGTCTTGTCCTTTGTTCTCGTTTGTGGAGGATGCCTTTCACCACGTCAAGGCTTCAGTCTAACCAACAATCACTCTAACCCATGCCTACGCAAGAAAGTCTTGCCATCATAAACATTTGGCTAATATGCCATCACAAACTTTTGCATCTCATTAAGTAATAGCATGTTCTGTGGTAGTTCTCTTATTTTGTCACTTTTTTGCACATCTTTTGGCAGAGCTGGCACATAGAAAGGTCTCCAAACCAACTTGCTTGTTCTCATTACATGAGCATGTGTCTCTTCCACATCTACAAAGACCTTTCCAGTAGCTGTCTCTTTTACCTAAATTTCCATGAAAATACATACAGCAAGCTTTCCACTCTTTCCTACTGTGAAACTGTCTAACACATCTAAATTTCAGTCTCTCTACAGATGCTTCCAGTAATCTATGCCAAGGCTTCATATTCTGCAGCATCATTTCACTTGGATAATTTGTGCTAAGCTTAATTCTTCTCCACATTTAAATATACACTCTGCAAAGCTTTTACAATATTGGTTTAGTACTTCCTCAGACTTAGGAAAGCAATCAAACATGCCTTCCATAACAAGTCACTTCAGCAAATGTATTGGCACTTCATCATGAGACTTTCCTCACTTTCATATTCCTACCTGCTTTTATGACTTGCTCCTTCTAAATACAGCCAGACTCATCCTGGTTGGATTTACATGATTTAATTCCTCTCTTGCATTCTCTTCATGTGGTACTCTTGCAAAATAATCACTCCAAGCATTGCTAATTAGTTCAGCATTCATTTCCAATATACCTTATTTACCTCTAACGTAAGCAAGTGTGTTCGCATCCCTTATCATTTGTTCTCTTGCCTGGATGAGCTTGCAAATGATTTTTTCCTATGTCTTGAGTCTTCCTCTCCCTGGAGAGCTATAAAATTCACTGCTAACTCCACTTTTAGCTGACACTGCATCTTGGGCTTCCTTTCTCGCTTGTCATATTTTCACTGTTCAAGTGATTGTCCCCATCTTTTCAACTCAACAGACTCTTAGACTTGTTTGTGAAAAACTCAAGTAAACTTTATTATCCAATTCAGCCTCAATATTAGTACTGGGGACTTTTTGCAGAAAACTTACCTGTAGATCCTAGCCTGTCCCATCTACTTTAGTTGTATTTAACAGATCACAGATCTCAGAGGCGTCGTCAATAGCACCTGGAAAATGGGGTTACACATACGCAATAGGGTATGTTCTTGCCCACCCAAGGGGTTTGTCTCAGCGATTTTTCTGATGTTGCAATGGTATTCTAGACAGCAACGAATTAATTTGCCCCAGATATCTGTAAGTGGCAAAACACTGTTACCTGGGTGAAGACTCAAGATAATGCAAAGCACACAGGTAAACCTAACAAACATTTAATGCATTTTATAGAATGCTCAGCACTTTAAAACTTCAAATACAATTTTCATGGACAGATATTTTTTCAGAGGATCTCATTAGCAAACATGAGTTCCTTTGGAAAAATTGGTCCCTGATCTTTTTTCTTGAAATACATCTTCTACCAAGCAGCTGATGGCTGCACAGTATGTTTGTAGTAAAGCCAGAGAAACTGGGCACCATACCCTGACTCACTATGTTGTGTTTTTACTACCCAAAATCCTTCCACTGTACAACCCTTGTTTTGTCTGGCTACTGTGCATAAAATTCAACAAGAAAGCAGAGGAAAGAAAAGGGCTTTCTGAAGAGGAAAGATTAATCATCTTTGCAATGTCTCAGTGTTGCAATGGAAAATAACTTCAGCGGGGCAGCAGAAAGCATGTGTGCGACAGCCACTTGCAGCCAAGAAGAGAGAAAACGGATAACCTCTAACCAGAACATCTAAAGCTCTGTCATTTCACTTGAGTGCATTTAATTCTTTGACAAGGTTAGCTTAATTAGTTGGCAGATGATAGAAAGCAACCTGACAGGTAAGCATAACTTGACAGGTCTTGAATCACTGCTGTCCCTTCTGCCTTTTCATTTTGAGGTGAAATTTGGGCTAAAATATGCAGTGCCATGAGGCTAAATGTTGGCATGGAAGTTCCTGCACCAGATGTTAATTTCACTTTTAGGAGGTTTTGGAGGCGTACTTAGAATATTTTAACAACAACAACAGAAATGCATAAGAGCTTAGTTTTTAAAGGACCAAAGTCAAGGCTGACCTTTTCCAGTTTTAGTTAGCAAATAGGAACTGTCCAAGCCTTCCCAATCTGAGATCACTTATTTCTTCCCAAAAGGGTGTGGGTCCCTGGTAAAATATGAAAATGAAATAGCTTTCAGGGTCAGTGAGGAAAAAATGAAATAAGACACGTTCTAGGAAGTAAACAAAAAAAAAAAAAGCCCTGTAAATCTGATTTTATTTTTATTATGATTTAAACAATTTTACAGTGATTCAGAGCACAATTCCCTATATAATTAGGACAGCAGGCTTGTTTATTTTCAGCTTGCCTTAGAAATGGGAATTACAGATACCATGTCTGGGACTGTCACTGATCATTTGGGCTTCATCCTGCAGATATTTCGGCATGTGAGTACCACTGCTTACCCAAAGAGACCCACAGCTCAGCGGGACCATTCAAAGGTGTTAAGCTGCTCAAGGCTGTGCACTGTTTCTAGGATCAGAAATAACTAACTTCTGGCTGGGTTTTGGAGGTGCAAAATGTGCCTCTACCCTGAAGATAAACACAGACCACAGTTTCCTTTCCTCCATCACTTCCAGGTAAATCAGTGGAATTCCTGCTTAAAACTACTTTTTTTTTTTCCTTAGGTTGATCTGATTGTGTTCACTCCCTGCAGCCTGAATGCCAGACATGATATTTAAAACCTATAAAACTTTTGTATGGCATTCCTGTTGTGTAATGTTGTTCTGACTGGTAGCGAGTGCGAATGAGAGATGAGCCAAATGAAAACCTGGTGTGGGACAATTCAGGGCACTAAAGCTCAGCTGGGTGCATATTGATGTGGTGGGGTTTTCCTGTGTTGCTTTTACGCTACCTCAGTTGTAATATTAGACACTGCTCAGTAAAGCAGCTTGTAATTTGTCCACTGAGACTTTTATAGCTTTCAGGATCATCAAGCAGGCCTTTCTCTGGCATCTGACATATATTACACTGACAACAGATAACATCCTCTTGGCACAAGTAGTTCTTTTCTGAAATTTTGAACGTCTCATGTATTTGACCACAGGATGGGAATTTTTTACATTGAGCTTAATTTTGCCTCAAATTATCCACTGTTTATGAGTCTCATCCAGTCTGGGCCAAGGGACATTCCTGTTTTCTATGTATTATAGAAATGACCTTGCTCAGCTCTAGGTAAGGGTCTGCTGACTTTTCCAACAGACCCTTCAGTCAGAGGTTAGCACCTCAGTCATAAAACATCTGATATGGCAAGCAATGTCTCTTCTCACGGAGGATACTATTTCAGTATGGAAGCACTGCGTTGTAGACTGGTCTCCATTTCCAGCTTTTCTTTTTCTCTTTTTGATAACCAAATGGCATTTCTCTTCGAGAGAAGCATGCAATGGCCGCAGGGAAATGGCCCCTCCTGGGTCTAGCAACTGTCACTGTTTTCAGGCTGCCAGGAAAGGACCATGTTTCATCACCAAGGAGAGGCATTGTACCTATGTGCTGCCCGCCCACGTCTCCTACAGGTGATGTGCTTTGCATAGATCTGACCCATGGTCCAACCATTATGAGTGACAGCCCAAGTCAGAAGTACCTTCAGTGCTGAAAACACTTGCAGAGAAGTTGCAGACACATGAAACAGGGACACAGGCTAGGTGTTGCTTTTGCTGGCTAGGCTGGGAAACAGTGTCTTTCCCAGCCCAAAACCTGAACACCCTGGCAACCACCTGCATCAAAGCAAGAAGAAACTTGCAGGAAAGGAAACTGGTTCTCCCCAGCCACCCAAAGGTGGTTGTTACCTGATAAGATTTGGGTAAGTGTTTTGTAATTACCACCACTCAACATGCTAAAGGAACCTCTGCCTCAGCAGAGGTTGTGGTCTGGTCTCTTGTGCAGCTGGAGAGCTTGAGGCACCATGAGTCCTGACTGGGTGACACATAATCATTTAAGAGTTTCATAACGGATAAATGATGACTTAAACCTAATGCTTTTTGGTTATACTATGAACACAAACATCAGAAATCCTGACTTTTAATTATTAGTCTTTTATATTTAAAACCAATAGGCAGCTTCCTCATAAAATCAGTCCTAAACTTGACTATATGACCAACATACAGGCATATAACTGTTTTTATTGTTACTCACAAAAACCCCCCACTTTGAAATATTTAAAGATTTAATTTCTAATTGTCTGAGAACACTTCCTGCTCTCTCAATTTTTATTTCCATTTTATATCATATCATGTTGATGTCTATTTACAGCACCTGGCTTGGAACCTATAAATAATAACCTCACTTTCAAAGCAAAATTTCCTTTCTAATAGAAAAACCCAAAACCAACTCTGTTAACATTACAACAAAAGCCAAAATATTGAAAGCCAAAGTTAAAGCTGACATTCCGAGATAAAGTGAAAATAAAATTAAGTACAGAACTTTTAAAGAGTGTTATTAAAGACTTGTGCATTGTCATTCAAATATATATATTATCTATATATACTCATAGTTTGCGTGTGTCTGTGTATGCATATTCGGTACATAAGTATTTATTTCAGCAGCTGGCTTAGCACAATTTTGATGTTGTTGGTGATCCAATCCAATTAGAACTTAATGTATGTTATCTACAGATTCATAATAACATCACAGGCAGAAGTTTGGGCCATCAAGACTGCAAAGTTCAATACTAGAATGAGAAAATGATGGTCACAGCACTCAGTCTAACCTGCCAACCCTGCGGATGCCCCAGTCCTGCTCGCCAGGGTCACACCCCTATTTCATAGCAGGAAGATGCTTCAACATCCTGATGCTCTTCCAAAACAGGAACCATCCACAAAGGCAGGGGAAATCCACAATGAGTTTCTGAACAACCCTTGTTGGGAGCAATAAGAAGAGTTGGGAAGCAGGGCACGCTGGGAAATGCCTCTGCTTGACAAGGTAAACAGCCTTGGTTTCTCTTGCTCACTTACACTCCATAATTTAAAAATCCTGATTAGGGCAAAGTATCAAACTCAAACCAGAGCAATTATCAGATGTAGTTTCAACCCTACACTCAAAACTGTTCAAATAGTTTTTGACAGTAATTAAGTCAATGAAGTTCTTCAGACTCTGCTATAATTGTGAGAAGACAGAGTCCTCAGCCTTCTTTTGTAGTTACATATTTTTTTCAGCACTTTGCAAAAGTCTCATATCATTTGCACAGAAATGGATTTTAGTAACCTCGTTGAACACACGCTTTGAAGAATTAACTACTGTGTAAAAGAGAACAATTTCTATTTCCAGAAAAAAACTCCTGGTTTTCAGTTGAAAGATCCATCTGAGCTGGCTGTCAGCTTGCTGCCTTTTTTTGTACAACCATGTGGTCACTGACTGCCCACCCTTAGTGAGTTGCCTCAGACCACTTCAAATGGATGGGGCTTTTCCTTTTCTCTTTAGAGAAGGGAGCAGTTTGGGCATTACTATTGCTCACGCGCAAGCCCAAACATTGTTGGCTACATTAAGTTCAGAAGTGGAGTCATGCTTTTGCTTATTGAGCTTGTAAAGCTCAACACTTCAGTAAAGAAGTGGGAGGCCACAGGTTCAGGCAAGTTTTACTCAGATTTTACAATCACTTTCTCCAAGACACTTTTCTTTCACATCCAACAACACATAAAATATTGCCCAAATGTTCGCTCATTCTGTTGAAAAGCAGAGGAGAGACTTCCCTCCAAGGCATTTTTCTTTATTGGAAGGAGGAGCATCGATGGGATTTCTAGCAAAGCTAATTAATTAGAAGATTATATTGCAAACACCATGCTAATTGCACAGGTTAATATAACACTTTTGAGATGCTGTCTTAAGGCCAGTTGCCCCATTGCAAAATACTAAATACATATTGCTTCACAGGTGACTTTATAGTAGTGCCATACAGATATGACGGTGATATACTGATAGTAGAATAACTGTGAGAAATTGAGCCGTTACAAGCTATTTTTCAAATTAGCTACTGAGCTGCACAGGAATTAGAGGGTCCAGGTCTGAGGAGGGCATGATTTGAAGGCTGTGTACACACTGCTAGAAGGCAGGTGCAATTGCACCTCTCAATCATTGCTCTTAATAAATACCTAACTTGGTTTTATGAATTGACTCTGTGAGTACATCATTAACCAGCACAGGGTAAATTCATCATGGTGCCCAAGATAAACTTAGAGAGGTCCACCACAGGGAAGAGAATGTGACTAATGGATGTGGAGGGTGAAGGAGAATTTAAAACTACAAAGCAGGCGCAGTACAGGGTGTTGGGCTGTCAGGAATGCTGTATTTCCAGAAGAAAAAAAAATCAATTCACAGTAGACAGCTGTCAGAGCCCTACATTTTTGGAGAAGGAGACGGAGATGCTTCTTTGAGAAAGAACATGAAATGGAAAATAAAGAAGAGAAATTGTGTCTTGTCTGGCAAGATAATGTGATTGGGGGAGGTTCAGATGGGAAATTGCTTTCTTATTTTCAAAAAAAAAAACCAAACCCCACATGGAAATATTAGCAGTGCAATCAGATAAAACTCTTAAGACGAATGCATTAGCTGGTTGATTTGGGGGGTTATTCTGAAGATCTAGAATAGGCTTTGTTTTGCAAAATTTTATTTGCTTCTACATGCATGTGCATACAGGTGCATGCATATATGCATACACATTTTTATATATGTGCGTATATTTATTTATTAATATACACACACACACATATTCATTTCCACGCATAGCAGATGTCTGATTTCACTTCCAGACCCACTGCATACTTTGAATACCAGTTACTACCTGCTTTAAGAATAAAGGGGGATATTGAGCAGGAGATTAAGCAATGTGCTCCATTAATCCAAGTAAAAGGTAAATCGTGTTAAACAGTTAGTCAAGCCATGCTTATTGCCCCTTTGTATCTGCAGAGTTTAGCAATGAACATGGCCATAATACTTAATGATTTTTCTGTTTATCAAACGGCCAACAAAGTGAACCAAAGACAAATAAAACAATGATTGTAATGCATTTGTTTTGCATCCAAAATGTTCTATTTTAGAAACACCTTCTCACATACAGAACAATTATGACAATAGAAACTCATCATTCCAGTTGCATGATAAATTTCTCAGCCTGCCAAACACTAAATATAACCCAGGGTGAAGAAGCTTTACTGTTCTTTCATTTTTATTCTGTGCCCAGGTTTTACTCTACTCAAACAATTGTGGAAACTGTAAACTGGAAAATAGCTCTAGAATGAATCACTACAGACAAGTTCCCAATATGCTGCCTGAAAATTTTATCAAAGAAATGCTTGAACCTCACTAGACCTTTACAATATCTGTGGATCACTTTTACTATCTTTCTATGAACACTTTTTTCAGATAGAAAGTATTCTTGAAAAGGCTACCATGAGACCGAGTCTCTGTGTGTCATTATCAATTCGGAGTCAGAAGAAAAGCCTCACAATTACCTTATGATTTCTTTGAGGGCTGGGGAGACATAAAAAAAATTGTGAAGGCAGCAGAAAAAGTATTACACATAAATGTACTTTTAGATAGTTTTTCCCTTGTTTCAAAGTATAAAATGAAATACATGAGTATAGTAAGAAGACAGGAGGCAATGGAAAATGGAAAAGTTCTTGTTTCTGAAATCCATTTCTATTTGAAAATCCATTTTCATTTTTATTTTTTCTACCAGGAAATGAGATAATTAAATCAAAATTGTCGGCATTAAACATAATCAACACATAATCCTCATTATGCTATATTATCTTGGAATCCCCTTGCTAACCTTGCCTTTAAGAATGTTCGCTGAAAACTTGCATCTTGCATAAGCGTGTAACACTTAACACAGCCATGCCTATAGGCAACACAAGATGGTTTACCAAAAACGTTATTCAGTCTATGAATAAACTACTAAATCAAGTAGTTCAAACTTCAGCAGCTATGCAAAGCTGTGACTGGAGTCTGCTGTAGCAATGGGGTGGCAAATTTTTATCAAAAGCCAAACATTGGATCCACTACCACAAATACCTTTGAAAGTGTCTGATGAAAAACTTTCTCAGTGCTGCAGTGCTCTTGGTAGGCTTCAGACCAAAGATGTATTTAAAAATTACACATATTCAATGAACTATTTGCTTATATGATTGTTGCCAAATCAGTAGAGAGAAACATCATTGCAAATTTGAATGAATATTCATATGGCACAAACGAATACTCATCATGGCAAGCTGACAAAAATTATGCTAAAATTTTGTGGAAATTGGTTTTGGAACAAATTCAAAATTCATAGCCTGTTGGCAAATAATTTCCTGAAATAAAAAGAGCTACAGTTGTCATAAAGTGATTTGCATACTTCACTTGTTGCACTGAGATTTTATTTAGCCATACGGACCCTAAGAGTTTCAAGTCTGAAATCAATTCCTATGTGAAATAAACAGGCTTTAGAAGATACACTGACAAATTGTCTTTGGCGCCCACCATTAACCCTCTTATCAAGACAGATGGACAAGCCTGGTCTATAGACTCTCTTATTTAAACACCATTACATATCCTTGGGTGTCATTACTGGAAATCAAAACATATTAATTCTGAGGTCCTGTTTGAATACTGAACCCAAGCTGGTCTTTCATTGTCTGTCTTTCCCCATCAGATGATGTTTAAGGTGGAAGTTAAGCAGGCAGCCATCCCTATGCTGGCCTGACTTTTTCATACCTTTTGGTTCAAAAGTCACTCCAGTCACTGGAGCCCATTAACACCTGGTATCCCTCTCAGCCAGACTCTAACTCACTCAACACTTGCTTGGCTTTCCCATCAGCTGGCTTTTATTGCAAACATATCCATCTTTTCTTCTGTTCTTGTTGTGCCCCTTCCAGCACCAGCTGATTACCTACTCTACCAAAGCATTTTACTTTAAATAGTGTACAGACAGCTGCATTGGCAGATGCCCAATTTGCCTGGGAGGGATTTATTTTTCTGAGATTGCACTTTTCATAGGAGGGAGCTGAAGACACTGTTTCTAAAGACCTTTAGGTCTATGCTTTTATTAATAACAATGAATTTCTTTAAGTTTGAAATTCACAACTTACTTTACCTTGTCTGAATCACTAGTGAATAGAATAGAGAAGGCAGGTGCTTTTTTTTTTTTAATAACAGAGGCAAATTTGAACCCACAAAAAGTGGTAACAAGATGCAAATATATGACTTTATCCACAGCTAGGGCCTGATAACTAAATTGATGACAGTGTGTGCTTTACTACTTAAGCTGAATGGTACATACTTGTCACCATATCCCTCGACTTCCTACCCACAATGTCACTGTGCTCCTTCAATAAGGGACTGTACTGTACACTTAACTAAGAAAACAACTTGGAGACAATTTTTCAAGTATCTACAGCCATGACATTGTCAAAATCTGTTTCTTTTATCAAGCCAATAGTCTTGCAAAAAAAAGCAAGAGGCTGAAACACTAAACTCTATTATAATGACTTTACTCATAAGATTTCCACAAACTCAGCAAAGCTCCAACTAATTACCACAGTCTTACAACATGGAGATGAAGGCTGCTTAGCGGAAGATCTCTTTAGAAAGGCAGTATGGATGGAAGGCAGGAGTTGAAAACCAGCCATGAAGCCAACATTTTGAGCTTAATTAAAACACAAAACTTTTCTCTAAAGAAAAAACCCTATTATTGAGGCATTGAAAAGTAGCTGAGGGAATATTTCCAACTCCAACTCAATTTAATGACAGTTGAAATCTTACAGGTACTTATAAAAAACAACACAAATTTGACTGAATACTGACCACTCCTGCCAAATCTTTACCCTTCTCTATATCTCCTTGGCTCTGCCCTTTCTGGTGTTGCAACCCCATCAGTACCTTTGTGCTGCCTCCATTCACAAATGCAAGCAGTGGAGTTTTGTATTGTAATGAAGCTGGGCTTTTCTGAGTTTAAAAGCTGCTTGGGGAATTCACTGCAGGAAAAGGTCCAGGCAAATCCTCTTCACATTTGTACACCATCTGGAGTCCTGTCACATGCAGTTTTGAGCATAAGGTGGTAAATGCTAAAGGGCCTTTGTCCCATTAGACTTCAATTTACCTGTCCTTGCTCTCTAAGTGTCTCTGGGCAGAACTGCTTCCAAGAAACATATCTGGAGGTCTCCAGCCTTTCTTTTGGGCACATTCAGCACATCCTCTGTCCCCGACCTCGTGCATTACCTGGAGCCTGATGGCTAATCTTTGCAGTAGCCTCTTGTGAACTGCACGGTCTCTGCTCTGACATCACTGGGTCCTGGACTTCTACTTTCAAAACTACAGCTGTTGCTAAGATCTCTTCAGGCAAAACCAACCACCTTCACTACCCTGTTTCTGGAATTTGGAGGTAACATTGCTTGTGAGTTTGCAGAATGGATTTGTCTGATATGACTTTCTCATCTGCATGTGGGCTGAACCCCTGCAACACTTGTGCTACCTGTATGCACTCTTGCTTTTCTTGGGTGATGACACAACTATCACTTAAACTTTTTTTTTGCCACTGCAAGTACACAAAAGGACTTGCAGGAAAGTTTTTAGGTTTTGTTCCTTTTTTTCTGGCAGGACAAACTTTTGCAGATTGTCACACATAAAAATGCTGCACCCCTTCCAGAGAAACCCCATTTGTTTCCACTTAAAGAAGGTGCTACTGCTCCTTCTCTTTATATTTGCAGCTACAGCCCCATTTCTTGTCAAGGCAGAGGGATTCAGTATTAGCACAGGAGCTTGAGGTGGCTGATGCCTAAAAATGTAGAATAGCCTCTCCTCTTGACAGCTGATGGAGAGAAGAGATTAATAAAACAGAACCATACAGCATGTCTTATTTTAATGTATCTGTGGGCATATTTTTCCTGTTCTTTCTTTATGTTGTGCTCTTTTTTTAAGCCAGTTAATTCATTGTTCACAAGGGAGGAAGATTAGGTGATTGAGGAACTGCTGGTTTAATTTAATTTCCCCCAGTTTCTGGACAAGAATGCAATGTTTTATTAGTGACTTCTGAAATTTGAACTGGGCCCTTACTGCTATCAGTCAGGTCCTGGCACAAGAGTTGCACATAGATACCACGAAACAAGAAAGTTGCAGATATGGTATATCCTGTAATCCAAGGCACCTGCGTTTACAAAGAGCCACAAGGACATGTGGACTGTCTTGTTGCATTATCTAGGTATGAACTGAGATGAAAGCATGTCAGAATTTTGGATCTTACTAGGATAGGAGAGTAGGTCCATAACATAAAATATTTAAAATTTAGCAGGTTTTGTAATGCATTTTCCCCTAGCAGAATAAAAAACAGTTTCTGAAATTGCTTAATTTTGTTCCAACTCCTCAGATTTTGCAGAAATGGTACAAGTTTGTTGAAGCTACAGGGGAAACAATTACATGTCTTCCAGAAACATCAGTAGCAATTAAAATCTCTCTAAATCAAAGTCCCAGCAAAACATTTCTTATAGAATCATAGAATCATTAAGGTTGAAAAAGACCTCTAGGATCATCAAAACCAACCATCAACCCAACACCACCATGACTCCTAAACCATGCCCTGACGTGCCACATCTACACAGTTTTTGAACACCTCCAGGGATAGTGATTCCACCACCTCCCTGGGCAGCCTGTTCCAATGCCTGACCACTCTTTCACTACAGAAATTTTTCCTAATATCCAATCTAAACTTCCCCCGATGCAGCTTGAAGGCTGTTTCCTCTCGTTCTATCACTAGTAACTTGGGAGAAGAGACCAACACCGACCTCACTACAGCCTCCTTTCAGGTAGTTGTAGAAAGCGATAAGGTATACCTTCAGCCTCCTTTTCTCCAGACTAAACAACCCCAGTTCCCTCAACCTCTCCTCATAAAACCTGCTCTCCAGACCCTTCACCAGCTTTATTGCCCTTCTCTGGACACCCTCCAGCAACTCAATGTCCTTCTTGTAGTGAGGGGATCAAAACTGAACACAGTACTCAAGGTGCAGCCTCACCAGTGCCGAGTACAGGGGCACAATCACTGCCCTACTCCTGCTGGCCACACTATTTCTGACACAAGCCAGGATGCTGTTGGCCTTCTTGGCCACCTGGGCACGCTGCTGGCTCATGTTCACCAGCTGTCAACCAACACCCCCGGTCCTTCTCCATCGTGTATCTTTCCAGCCACTCTTCCCCAAGCCCGTAGCATTGTGTGGGATTCTTGTGGCCCAAGTGCAGGACCTGACACTGAGCCTTGTTGAACCCCATACAGTTGACCTCAGTGCACTGATCCAGCCCGTCCAGATCCCTCTGTAGAGCCTTCCTTCCCTCAAACATTCCTGCCCAAGTTGATGTCATCTGCAAGTTTACTGAGGGTGCACTCGATCCCCTCATCCAGATCATTGATAAAGATGTTAAAACAAGACTGGCCCAAAAACTGAGCCCTGGGGAACACTGCTTGTGACTGATCGCCAGCTGGATTTAGCTCCATTCACAACTCTCTGGGCTCAGCCATCCAGGCAGTTTTTTTACCCAGCGAAGAGTATACCTGTTTAAGCCATACGCCACCAGCTTCCTTAGGAGGATGCTGTGGGAGACAGTATCAAAAGCTTTGCTAATGTTCAGGCAGACAACATCCACAGTCTTTCCCTCATCCATGGTAAAAAGTTGTAAAAAATTGTGTATTCATACAAAACCATAAATGTTGTCACAACCTGGGGTTTCATTCCTGTTTTGTAATTATAAAATGTTTTCCAGCCATCAGATTGAGGACTTCACTCATGCTACTGGAGATCTTACTGGTCATGGCTTCTTGCCTCTCAGTATCATGGAGCTCAACTCTGGCAGTACGGGTCCTCAAGCTGCTCTAATATAACAGCAAAAGAAAATCAACTCCATACAGTGGCAGACAATAATAAGAAAGACAAAAAGTTGGCAAACATGACCATTGAAGAGATACAGATTCAAGAAAATATTTACAAGAAGGAAGCTTACAAATATACCTGATTAATGAAGTCCATCAGCTTTCTTCTGTGAGCCAAAATCTGCATTGAAGGAACTGAACATGGGAACCTTTCCTGAATTCATAATTGCCACAGTTAAGGAAGCAGAAGTAAATACATTTGCATTTATGGAAGTTACCTTCCACCACCTGCCCTTTAAAGCCTTTGCCTGAGTAGAAAGTGACAGCAATACACGGTGAATTAATTCCCTTCTTCCACATGGGCAAGAGAATAAATGTGCCAGAAAACAAACAAACCAACCCAAGTCATACCATGATTAACAAGTCATACACAGAAAGAATCTCTTCCTTTCTTCAGGGATTAGCTGACAAATATCCCTCTTGATGTTACCCTAATTGGTGGATAGGCTTATGTCTCAGCTGGATGACCTACTTAACTCCATGTCATTCACAACAATTTCCATGAACTTGGAATATGCAAAACAATTTCTATTTTTTGCTTACATTCTGCTGATTATGGAATAAATAAAGTGTCCCCTTACCTACATTTTATGGACTGGTGGTAATGAGATCTTCCAATTACCCTTTACTATATTATGTATTAAGAATGTATAAAATGCCCGATGGGTTCAGAATAACAGCCTGCCTCTTAGAGGTGGCACATGGCTGCCACTATCTGCAGCCCACCCTCCTCATACCGCTCCAGCATTTGGGGCTGTGTGTAAGAGATGTTAGAGGGTACGTAGCCTTGCCTGTTCCCCTTAACACATGTGTGTGGACCTGCAGACCCTGAATTTGACTACTCCCCTCTCCCCTTTGGACCAGAACATCCTGCAGCAACAAACCCCAGATGCTCACCATGCACAGCCCAGAGAGGTGCTTTCGTTTCTCTGGTTTAAACCAGTCTCCTACTAGTTTCCTCAAGCATCCCCAGTGCCAGTACTTCATGGGATCTTGTTAACAGCCATGTTCTCCATTTGCTTCAGTCACTGCCTTTGTGATTTTGTAAACCTCAGTTGTATCCCCCATCCATCTCCTCCTCTGCTCACTGAAGAGCCGCAACCTCTTTAGTTGCTCCCTATGAAGCAACCCCTCCATCACTTTGATTGCTGCAGTTTCTCTTCTCTGTACCTTCTCTAACATCACCACATCCTTCTTCAAATGTGGCACTCCCAATACTTTTCCTGATCATCCCCAGAGCCTTGTCTTTTCTGGCTGCTGTGGCACAGCAGGTCAGTGATTTTGGAAAACAGCCAGCAATGGCTCCAAGATCTCTTTCCTGAGTTGTAGCTGCCTGTTCTGAGTTGCAACAGTATTTTGTGTTCCCTTATCATATCTTCTCTCAATACTCTCTCCAGTAATAGCCAGAGTCATTTGCAACTCCCTTCACACAGGCAGCAGCTCCAGCTCTCTGATCTCCTGTTGCCCATCTAAAGCCAAACACTTCTATTTCACTTATGTTCCTTTTGAAATGAAATAATAAAGTCTGATCGGGCTACCCAAGCCAAGGAGAGCAAGACATGTGGCATTTCTGAAATATTTTTTATATTGGACTCTTGATTTTTCTTTGTATACCCTATCTTCCCATTCAGAAATTTTATTTGGTATAGAAACTGTGTGTTGTTTGACATACAAAGTATGCCCTGAGTGTCTTCTTCATTTTGTTGTTCAAAGCAATGCCCAGTTTTTGAAGAAATTTCAGCATATACAGAAACAATGGAGTATTGTCTTCTTTGGGTGTTACCAAATCATAAAATTTTGTAGAGTTTGGCATTCTTCACAAGCATTTCTAAAACACAGAACAACATATTGTACTCTCTTACTGACTTCCATTCCTCTTCCAAACCTCAGCCAGGTCTACCGGGACCAGCTGCATATATATATTTCTACCTTGTTCTTTATCCGTAGAGGTGTTTTTGTACATGCTAGGGTTTCTTGCAAACACTATACTACTTATCACAGCACTCAGGTGCTGGAATAAGTGCATGAAGGCTATGAGTAGGTTTAAATAAACATTGCCCCAAAGAAGCTCCTGCCTGGCTCAGCTATACTGTGTATATCAAGAGAGAGTAGGAATATGCAAAAGTGATTAAAAAAAGAAAAAAAGAATGGAAAGTATGCCTAGTGACAACTTTTATCTAAACAAGTGAGAAACATTTCTAAAGACTAGGCAGAGACAGCCATTTTTGAAAGGTAGAACTAAATTGGGTTACAAAAGGACACAGAATGTTGCCAGGAGAAAGAGAGAGAAAAGAATTCATTTGAGTCTTAGAAATCATGGTCTGGAGTAAACTTTAATTATTATTTTCCAGGGAAAGTTGAAAGCAATAAAAGCACTGGCACTGATAAAATATAACCTGAAAAGCAAATCAAAGGTGTCTGGGTTTTTTTGTTCTTCTGTAAAGCTTTGTGATTTCTTATCATATATTTATATAGTGTGTCACATATCTGTGTACTACATATTGTATAATGCATATTTACAGAAATATAACTCAGCATTCATAGATATAATGTTTTCTAATTATATATCCGTAATATAAACTTCATAAAATATTAAAAAATACATGCAAAATCTTCCTTTAGATCACAGTTTTGCAAGAGGCGCTAAGCAAGAGGGATTTTCTGTCTACTTCAGGAGAAAAAGTTATGAGGAGGGCAGTTCAGCCAAGTACACAGATGAAGAGACCAAAGGCTGTTTTAGTCAAGAGAGTCGGGTTCATGTCCCACACATCAAATTTTAGCCAAATACAGTCCTGAAGATATCTGGGACTATGGTTGAACTTCATACTCTTCCAGGCTCCTTGATACCCATTTCTTGCTAATACTGAAACAGCATCCATATCAACCCTAGTGAGGAAAATCCTTTCTCTACAAGTCTTTCCCCATCACAAGATTTTTCTCCAAACTTGACTTCCTTTCATCAGCTGCTCTTTTGCATGAAGAAGGAGTCTCTGAGTGGAAGCAATACTGATAGACTTGCTCTCCCTAAACAGCAACTGCCAAAAAACCCCCACGTCTAAAGTGAGTAGCCAGCTGGACTTCTCTTTTGATCTGGGGCTGCTCTTTGATTAGCATTAGATTTAGATTAGATTACATTAGTTGGTTTTCCTTCCCCAGCTTGCCTGTGGCAACTTTAAACATCTGCTGCATTGAAAGGGTCACATCATGGAGCATACTGGGGATTGGCCTTAAGCCCCACGATCTCTTAAAGAAGAAAGATTGCCTGCCCTGTTATGGGGACGAAAGGTGTTTTCATTGATATTTTAGACGATATTAGGAAGCTTTTTTTTTTTTTTTAAATCAGTTTTCTGGGGAAGAAGCAAAGCATAATCTGTATTTGAGTCAAGTATAGGCCTCTTAGCCATGGACCAAACAGGTGCACAAATCAACGTTCTTGGCAGCTATGTGAATGCATGTAACCACATCTCCTATTCACTTCCAAGGAAGTTGCTTGTCTAGACTTCCATTCAGTGCCATGAAAAAGCAAGGCAAATGGGACTGCTGTGTCTCAGCGCTCTTCTGCACATTTATCACGTCTTCATTCTTAGAGAATAAACCAAGGCATTGCTTATGATGTTTGTTGACAGTGCAACAGCTCCTGTACCATTAGGTGTTTTCTAATAGCTTGTCTAGGCTAGCTACTGGGCTGGGTGTCTTCCATCACCTGTCCGGCAACTGACTGGCTTCGAAGGAAGGCTCACAATTTGTAAGACCGCTCCACGTTTTTCTGTCAACTGAGGTAGCTGAGTAATTCTGGTAGGCAGGCTCATTTGGATGCCACTTAGGGGAAGCGAAGTT
The DNA here is from genome assembly GCF_949628215.1 of Phalacrocorax aristotelis. Classification (NCBI taxonomy): domain Eukaryota; kingdom Metazoa; phylum Chordata; class Aves; order Suliformes; family Phalacrocoracidae; genus Phalacrocorax; species Phalacrocorax aristotelis. The sequence goes on from NC_134277.1 coordinate 88,683,497, forward strand.
GCAGGCACTGGTGCAAGCATTTCAGGAGGCAGAGTCCAGCCCCAGCTGTGATGGATGCCTCAGAGCACAAAATGTGTTGCTGTCTCTTGAGACACTTCTCTGCTTAGATTTGGACATATGGAACAACAGATTGGTGGACAAGGAAACTGGTTAAGTTAGTCTGTAAGTCTACTGACATTAAGTCTAATCAGTATTCCTGAATGATGATTAACATATTTACAGTTGAAAGGGTACAGTTTCAGGTCTACTTTCAAAAGAAGTGTTATTGTTTTGTGACCTCTGGACAGATTGTTATATGGGAATGTTTTCGCAGGCTGCTGGTAAGCTAATGTCATTACTGCCTGGGTGATGTTTAGCATATTTTCTCTTTAAAGTGCTCTGTGGTTGCAGGCCTGCTTGTTAGAAAGATGTAACTTTTCTGTGCTCCTGAGAAAAACAAATGAATGAAAAATAAAATATGGCTTTCAGCAGTGCAAGTAACATTTAGCCCCATACTGCTAGGAGGAGACCAAAGCCAAGAACAAGATTTGGCAATGTAGGTTCCAGGACACCAAGATGTGACTGCTATGGCTCTAAAGCGTGTCCCCTTTTGCTTGTTAATGTTTGAGTTATGCCTGCAGTGTTATTCATATAAAATTTTAGGACCACGTATCAAGCAATAAACATCCAGCTGTTAACAGTGTCAAACATACAGTTAAAGCAAATGAGTAACATGAAGCTCTTTCTAAACAACATCAGTTTTGCAATAAAATAACTGTCTTTTACCACTAATGTAAAGAAGAAATGAACAGAGCACAGGAAGTCATTAATAAAAAAACCTAGTCTCATCTCTCAGAATTCCATTTATGTAATTTTTTTTATTTCATCTGGGATATTGTCTTCTGTATCTGCTTGTAGCATGATCATCGTGTTTGGAAATTGAAATTCAAAACTGTAAGCATATACTATTCTACAGCTACAATGACCAAGCAAATAACCTGGCTAGTGAGGAAGGGAAATTAGACATAATCTTAAATATGCTGTAATGTACTCTCTTATGTGCATACGCATCTGTGCCATTGAGCCACAAGTTTTGTACTGCTGTAAATCTAAAGTTTATTCCCCTTATGTACAGGTAGCAGAGTCTTATGCATTTGCAAAAGAGGACCTGTCTCTGTCGCCCACTGCTCTGTGAAGTGGCTTTTACATGCAGCAACAGGAGGTATGAAGCTGCACGTGCTTATACACTTATGACTCCAATATCCTGCTGGGTTGGTGAACACGAAACGATGCACGGACCTTTTCTGATTAGAGTGATTTACTAGGAAATGTATACAAAAAGTACATGAAAAGTGTAGCTTGAAAGGAGTGAGGGAGAAAGTGAGGAAAAGTTTTTATATATTTAAGTATTTACATATTTATGTAATTTGGTGCATCTTTGCTGTCATGCAAGAAGGACAAGGATACACTGTGCACATGTATTATAGTAGCCAGAATACAAATGGCCTAGTAGGTTTACAAACGCAACATATAATAGTGATTTTCTTCTGTCTCAAATTCTGACTCTTTAAAGATCAAGGATCTGAAAAATTAAAGGCTGCCATTCAATATAGCATATTGGAAAAAAGAGAGCAGTGTAGGGCCACAGTTTTTCCCAACATGACTGGGTATTTGAAGTTGTTATGAAATGCATTTGCAGATGCAGAAGAGCATAACTGCAGGGTGTTTGGAAACAATCTGTGTCTTCAAAATAATGATCAAAGGAATGAAATAAAAAAGTACCTGAAAAGCATCCAAAGATACAGAAATCTTTGTTATTTGGCTGATTCCATTTGTACATATGAAGAAACCTGCCCAGGTCCTGGATGGATCTCCTGAGAGGTGGTAAGCAGGAGGACATCTCTCTGAACACACAGCCACTCAAACATCTGAAGATTTGGTTCTCTGAATACAGCCTACAAACAGCTGACAGAGACCTGCTTAAATTATATGGGACAGGAAAAAAGTGTCTGGACTCAGTAATTCTCCATTGATCTACAAAGCAGAGAGAATGTGGATGGTATAAGATCCAGCAGCAACCAGAATATCTATTTTCTTAATGATGAGCAACTACCTATATAAGCTGCTGTTGGAATAATGTGTTTCAAATTTGAAACTGCCTGATTAGGTTATGAACAGGCCCCATGTGACATGCCATTTGGTTATCTTTATATATGCTTTTTAAAAATGAAGGAGTCAGGCCTGGAAAGATTATGCTGCATTTTGAGTAGATTACCTTTCAATAGACATTATAGAAAATAATTTGCGGAGTCCACAGAGACTGCATACTACACAGTGCATAAGACAAAGAAATGGATACCATTTAAAACAACGAAGGAAAGTGCAGAGAGCTGATCTGAAAATAACAGGAACTTATTTTGCTTTTACACTACCTATGCCAAATTGCAGAAGTGGGAAGAAGCAAAGTGAAAGTTCTGAGGAATTAAATAGCTGAGTGATGTGTGAGATGAAAAAGACTAAATGCCCTTGTAAAATTAAAATCTCAGTATTGTTTGTAAGCCTCTGGTGTGCTAACCTGTATATTTGTGTGACGAGTGGAGAAGGGAGCAAGTTTACATATTAACATCACTTCCCAGGAATGCTAGTGGCGTGGAAGGAAAATATGTTTTGGTGGTATTAACGGGGCTGACTTCAGAGGCAGGAGACATCAGATGGTGAACAGATCCTTCTCTGAGGGGGGGACCGTGAAGTGCATGGTCTGCCTGGAGGGAGCCTGTGCGGGGTTGTCTTTTCAGGTACCCTGACATCAGGGCTGTAGGACAGAGCAGTAAGACCATGGTGGCCTTTCACAACAAGTATGGTTTTCAGATAACCTCTCTGGAGTATTTGAGAGGATTCAGGTTCACATGCCCAAGGGCCAGGTGGGAAGCATTTTGAGAGTTTCTTCCTTTTTTGTTGAACATTAGGGTCTTCTCCTGAGGGTCCTGGAGAAAGCTTTGTGAAAAACAAATAGACAAATACAGCCTCTTAGGTTGACCTTTCTTCCCAGAAGTGACTGCTCTCCTCAGCAGTGTACAAGTCAGGTGCATTTAAAACAGAAAGTCAGGGAACAAACTGTGCTTTTTTGTGTTCTGCTCTTTTAGCACTTCCTCAAGGAAGCTTCACATGCTGCTGAGAAGCACAGTCACTTCTGGGAACCACGGCTGCTTCTTTGTATGTAAAGCCTGGCTTTCAGACCTACCTAGGTTTTAATCACAAGCACTAAATCCTTTCTTGGCATCAGCTGCAATCAAATCCTTCTACATCTCTATTCTCAGTGCCATTGCAAGCTGTGGCAACTGAATAAACTGGAGTTTTCTGGGATAACCTTCATGTCTGCTTGTCTGGGTGTCATCATGAATTACCTAGGAGCATTTAAATAAAACTTTCCCTCTTAGGTATTTTTTCTTCTCCAGTGAAAGGCATCAGTTGTAGACAACCAGTAGGTAAAGCTGATTTGCAGAATATGGAAAGTTGGTTTGGGATGGACTGGAGGAGTTACCACTTAAGTGAGGGGCTTTTGTGTGTTTTGCTGTCTTGATAGCCTTGCCTAACTTCCAACAGGAACCCTGGCTTGAATAATCAGTTGCTGTTGTCTATATACAAAAAGGACTTGATAATCTACATGAAGTTAGTGTCAACATGCGCTTCTATCCAAGGCTGCAGGTAAAAGAGCTAAGCTAGGACATCGAGTGGACCCCTGCAATGAAGTGATGAAAAGAACAAATGGGACATTCTGCAGTTGCACACTGCAGTTCCAGGGAAAGGTGATATGACCACTTGGAGATCATATATAAATATGAAACTATGAAAAACTTTCTTCTGTGCACTGAGGTGTTCAGAATATAGCCATTTAGACTAAACAATGCTCAAAAATATCTTAAATTTTTAAATTGCCTCAAAATAGGAAAACTTCAGGATAAAGAAGTTCTAGCCCCCGGATGCTACTTAGTGGTTCACTGGCAGGGCTACCCATATTCCTTTTTTTATGTTTATGCTTGCATTTTAAGATCTATAGGCAGTTGTGCACAAAAATGCATTCACAGGGTGGGTGTTATTGCAGCTGCAAGGTCAAGCCAATCTAAGTCAGCAAAAGCCAGAATGCCCTGTCATCTTAGCTTGTACCACTGTGTCTGTGTGTTTATCTACATGTGCAACTGCCTGGGAACTTGATTTTCCACTATGTGGGAAATCACATCATTTTACAAAAAAAAAAGTCTTCTGCACTGGATAGAAAACAACAACAAAAATTGGTCTCTCTGGAATAGAGAGGGAGGTTACACTTATTTGATCAGAATGAAAGAAGTGCTCTACACTATACATGGTTTTATGTTTTCTGTATCTGTATCTTCATAGCTATATTCTGGGTTGTGGCACCCTGCCTTGAAAGCTTTGTTCATGGTGCCTGTGATGGTGTCATGGTTTAGCCCAGTGGGCAACTAAGCACCACCCAGCTGCTTGCTCACTGCCCCCACAGTGGGAGGTGGGAGAGAATTGGGAGAGTAAATGTGAGAAAACTTGTGGGTTGAGGCAAAGACAGTTTAACAGGTAAAGCAAAAGCTGCGCACACGAGCAAAGCAAAACAAGGAATTCATTCACTCCTTCCCATGGGCAGGCAGGTGTTCGGCCATTCCCTGGAAAGCAGGGCTCCATCACACGTAACGGTTACTTGGGAAGGCAAACGTCATCACTCTGAACGTCCCCCCCTTCCTTCTTCTTCCCCCATATTTATATACTGAGCGTGACGTCATATGGTGTGGGATATCCCTTTGATGGTTTTTGGATCAGCTGCCTTGGCTGTGCCCCCTCCCCTCCCAGCTTCTTGTGCCCCTGGCAGAGCATGGGAAGCTGGAAAAGTCCTTGACTGGTATAGGCACTACTTAGCAACACTAAGTTGCCAAGTTCCCTGCTACTTAACAACAACTAAAACATCAATGTGCCATCAGCACTATTCTCATACCAAATCCAAAACACACTATACCAGCTACAGTGAAGAAAATTAACTCTATCCCAGCCAAAGTCAGCACAGATGGAAAGACACGAGAAGAATTAAAAAGAGGGGGGAAAGGACAGAAGAAACTTTAGACAGCAGCAGCTGCGCTAGGTTGAAACCCAGTAGCTCCTCCATTCTTCAGAAAGTGGAACTGTCACTAACACCTTGCCATCGACATTGGGCAACGGCAAAAAGCCAAAATGAAGAGCTAGAGAGCCGTAGTGAATAGTGCTTCTGCTGCTCACATTAACAATCAGAGCATGTAGCTAGGACTCCTTCTCTTGCCAGAGACTAGGCAATAAATGAAATTCCAAGGGTCCGATAAGCAAAAATTCCAAGGTCACTCAACCTGAGTAGGATAAATGATAATAAGCTTCACCATAAATAACAATTCAGTGACCTGTTGTTGCAATTCTGGGTGAGCTATCAGTGATGAATTTTCAAGTATTCCCCATTAAGAGTATTATGCACGATGCTGAATTTCAGCCTGCAGATGTTGCAGCTCCTTTTCTTCCTCAGACACAGGGGTGAGACACATCCCATCAAACTGCAGCCATTTATGAGGCATCTAGTTTAAGCTAGTTATTTAGGCTTCGTCCATAATAAAGAGGGATTATGTTTTGGAGGTGCCTATTTTCTTTCCTGTTTACTATGAAGGGAGCTAACATGACTGTTCTTAAACCAAGGATTTGTCTTTTAGGACAATAAAGCATAAATTCCATGATTATGTTTAGTGATATCCAGTGTCAGAATAGTCACTATTCATGATCTTCTGTCTCATCCTATGGGGTTAATAAAATAAAGGACAATACTTATGCTAGATATAGACATTTAAAATACAAGTCTTGCTAAAGGGAAGAAAAGGACAAGATGAAGGCAAACACCTGACAAGCAAGAAGGCATTCAAGTGAGCCTGGAAAACATCACTGAGTGGAGGCAGCCATGAGAGCTGGTTCTCCTTTCCTACATCAGGAAGGGTCAAGAGCTTATGTTTGTGTGGGTCATTTGTAGTGTTAACTACAAACACAAGTGACATGACAGGCAACCCTTGATGTCCAGCAGTCTCCAAGACTTTAAAAATGGTCTTAAAAAGAAAGGTAAAACCCTAGTACAGTCTTACGATGCCAGGAGCTGAGGCTTTAAAAGCAAGACTTCTGAGGGGAAAAAAAGCAAGAAAGAACAACAACTACTAGACAGATGACAGTCTTTGCTGCTGCTTCTCATTAATCTCAGGAATGTCGAGGCCTGACCCTTCTCTCATGATAATATATGTCAGTGTAATTCCACTGTAGTCATCTTTATCTTTCTTCAAAAAAAAAGAGAGGAGTATGGGCTGCTTCTTCTATTGATTACAAGTTTTGCACCTCAGCAACCACAATGAATTAAGTGTAAATATTCCTAACTTTTTACAGTACAGGCAGGCAAGACGAAACTGATAAACATGATGATTTATTCTTTGTCAGCCAGAAACTATTTGAGTAAGGCATATTCCCTTTGGGTTCTCAGTGATACTGTATGAACATGAACTTGCATTGTTTAATATCAATTTGCTGCTAAACAAAGCCTCTTCTGACTTGTGTGACTCATGAATAGCAAATTAATCAAATTTAGAGCTGTTTGTTTGGTCTTTAAAATGATTTAATCAGACATATCTCATTTAGAAAGTAATTTAATAACAGAGGGAAAGTAACAGTTAACACTGAAAGAGTCATGCTTCAGCATGAAGCAGATTGTTTAGATCAATTGGCTTATGAAGCCAACATGCAGTATATAAAAATGTAGCCCTATTGCCCTATTCTTTTTGGATCAATACCTTCACCGAGTTCCTAGTAACATGGTCCAAAAAAGCATATTACAATAAAAGCGTTCAGACAGAAGTTTCTTATATTTTTGAGTTGTGAAAATAAATGTTTGGACTGAATACACAATTTTAATACACAACATATCAAAAAGTCACTATGGGTCAGATTAATACTAATTTCCAAAATCTGAACCACTGATGTCACTGGAGCTACTCTGGTTCATTCCCATGATGGATGTATCCCTAAACATGTGAATGCATGGTAGAATAGGAGAAGTGCAACATGAAAACCCATTCTCTGTGGAGAAAAGACTTGACAAGCAAAGTCATGAGTAATAACTTGTTGCTGCCCTAACTCCATGAGGAAAGGATTGCACTTCTTTAAGGAGCAGGACAAAGACATCCTGTCACTACATTAACATCACAGGAAGAGAAAGGAGACAGATGCTAAGAAGATTTGGGTTTCCCAACAAGCATTGTAATTGCCTCCTAAAATGTATACTTTAAAAGGGCACTACAATTAGTACAGGCAAAGTGAAAATAATGAAGAAAAGCCGTCACTGCTATGTCCACATTGAAATGATTTGTGCTGCTATACAGAAGCTTCCATGTTTCAGCAGGCACAAAAAAGGGCTCAGTTAGGTTACAGTGTAGCCTATTTTTTCAGGTTATAATTTTTATTACATAATTTAGGGTTTACATTTATCACTCTTCAGCTGAGAGATGTAAACTTCTGTTGGGTACCTAAACGGGAACTCTCTGATGAGTCAGTGAGGCATACATTAAAGACTTTACTAAAGTCTATAGCAGATCTCCTCTTGACATAAGGTGAAGTTTACATGAGGAATCATCACCATCTCAGCTCTCCCATATTCCCTACCTACCAATCCTGTGCTAACGTCACCCTCCCTGGCCTCCCACCACATGTTCAGTATCATATGATGCTCCTCACCCTGCCACAAAATGCCCTCAGCTCTGCAAACTCCCTCACGTTTCACTAATATCACCCTTCTTCCCTTTGTTTTGTCAGACCCTCAGACAAAAGGAAGCACAAACCAGGATGCTTCCCTGCTAAAGATGTGCTTTTTAGGTCATTGTTTTATAAACACAGAAGGCCAAGAGGCACTGGCATCATGTACAGCTGACAGGATACTGGCTCTTGGCTCCATCTGTATTTACAGGGACATAAAGAGGACTGCAGTGGGTCAAGCCAAGCATGTGTCTAGTCCAGGATCCTCAGTTCAGCAGCGGCCAATGGCAAATGTACATAGAAGAGCCTACAAAGTAAGTTAATGTACAACAAGGGCGATTTTTTCTTAAACTTTCCCCCTAGCTGTAGCCCTGTAAATGTGATCTTTGACAATAATAAGTAAAAGGCAGCAATTGCCTGGTGGCCACATGCCTGTTGCATCTCTCCATTTTCTTCACTCTGGGAGTGCTGGGGGCAGGGGGCTGGCACCCCTACCTAGTCAGTGCAGGACAAACAGCCCCTCTGGGGTATGGGAGGGCAGCGTGCGGCTCCCAAACCTTGTCTGGGAAGCAGGGAGAAGGAGGTAGGCTGTGATAAAACATTATATAAAAATATCCCCAAAGAGACCCAAGGCTGAGGAGAAAGGGCCCCCTGCCACAGTCATCATACTGCTCACAGCAACCACCTCGGGGCACTGATGACTTGTTGCAACCCCACTCCATTTTTCATGAGGGATACTCAGGTCCTTGGCATTAACACCGAGAGGGACCTTGGAAGGTCCTTCAGAGCATCAGAGAAGAGGAGACATCAATACATCTTGTAAAACAATTTTAACTGTATTACTAATGAGGTTTCTCTATATTAAATTTGGACTCAGAGTGCACGTTATTGTAAATGCACTAGTAATTTGGACTACTAGACTGTTAAAACATCAGTACGTCTGATGCTAAACTGTGTTCCCTTTTGCCAATAACAAGGTTTTGAGTGTAAATAGATTCTGAGTGTAAACAGCTTCCGGTAAATTGACATCCCTCTGGGGTCTTCCTGAACCAGAACTGGTGTCTCTATATTTAGTAGCTGTGAATGGGCCGTTTCTACTATGATTTTGTCCAGTCACTTTTTAAATCCACACAGATTACTCCTCTTGCAAAGTTGGGCATACATCATATGTTTTCTCACAGGAACTAGTGAGCAGAACAAGGGCTTTGGGGCACGTGCATTTTGTGAACCTGCTCACAGAACAGAAGTTCCCATATTCTCATTAAGCTTTGCAGAAACTTCTCCATAATTGTGAAGATGTGTGAGAACATATAGCTGTGTGTATTATTACAGTATCCACACCAACATCTTCCTAGTGTCCAAAAAGCTTTCTCTATGCTGTTCTCCAGCTGTGTAGAATGGTTGATTTTGGTTTTGTAATGTACCTACTGCTGGTAGCTGAAGTGCACTTATTCAAGCACCTTGTAGGCAGCACTTCGCCTCGATATATAGAAGTAAAGAGGTGGGCTTTGAACAGAATCTGGAATTCCTAAAGGAGGAAACAATATTTGAGATGTCTAGCCTTGGTGTTCACCCTTGGCTTATAGAAACTACAGAACAACACAAGAAAAATCTGTCAGATCAGCTAAACCCAAGAAACAAATAAGCTCAGGATTCACTGGGGACTCTTTCCTGTGTTTGTACACCTCAAGCCATAGCTTTAGATCCACAGGTTGGTTTACTGACAATATTGTTTCTCCCCCATTTTATAAATGAGTCAGGCATGACTCTGCTGTTAGAATATCCAAACATGAATTGTGACTTCAGTAATTTGCCACTGAGTTGTGCCTTTGCCCTGGGCAACATGTGTACACTCTCAAAGGCAGTGAATGAAATAAAACTGTCACAAAAACTTGCCTGCAGTTCTTTATGAAACAATCTGTGGGAACTTCTCTGCCTGTGCAGCAGGGCAGAGACCCAGGACGCTTCATCAAAAGCATTATGAAAGTGTCTGCTTTCCCTGGGAGGCTAAAGAATATGTTTTTCTGAAAACTCCACTCTATTCATTATTGGAAAAAAATCCCACCAGTGTTAACAATTTTTGGAAGATAGCTATGTTGTAGTAGTACAGAGCTAGATCTTAGGAGAATAGCATTTATCTAATACCTCATCTTTCCCAGTTCTAAGCAATGTTCAGGGAATCATGGCATATCTCCCTGTCTCAGTTTCCCACTCTACATACTTCCTTTCTTCCATTCTTTGTCTGCCCTAGGCTGCTTATTCATTAGGGCAATGACTCACTCTTACTATGGGTAGCAACAAACACAGTAGTGAAAGATATTTGGCACTGCCAAATGTTATCATTATGCAAAAAACCCAAGTGTTTAGTCAATCTTTTTGAATACAACAACAATCACCAGAAGGTCTATATCAGAAGGCAGAAGTGTTATTGCATATGTCCTTATTTCAGGAGCTCACCCTTAGGTGAGCCTAAAGCACCTGAAGCAGAAAGTAACATTGAAAAGCGAACGTTGGAACAGTTCCTCATCAGAAAAAATGTAAAACAGTCCTTCTGGGAAATTTATATTGTGCTTAGAGCTCATGTGGATAGATGATCTAGAATGCCTTTGCGATTGCTGATGGTACAAAAGCTCTCATTTGTACTACAGGTTGGTGAACAGATCAAAGAATCATGGCCATGTTGGCGGGAAGGGACTTCTTAAGGCTATCTAATCCAACATGCCACTCAAAGCAAAAGTATCAACAACACGATATTAGCCACAGCTTTGTCAGGCCAGTTCTTGAAAATCTTTGAGGTTTCCCACATTCCCAGGTAACCTATTCCTCTGCTGCACTGAACTCTTAGTGAAAAAGCTTTTCCTTGAGTCCCATCTGAAACTCTCCCTGAAGTAGCCAGCTATTACAATGCCCCTTATTTTCCTCCTCTCCAGACTACACAATCCCAACTCCCTCTAACTGCAGGCCCCTGACCATCCTGGATAGTCAGCAGCACAGCTTGATTTGATTTGATTTGATTGAAAGGCTGTCAGCACCACAGCTTTATTTGATTCTCCTAAATGAATGAAAAGACCTCCTAGTGAAACCTAGGAGACAAAAATAAACACACAAACAAAAAACCCCCAGCCAACCACAAAATAACTTGAGTGAGTTTTTAAAGCTTTTGTGCAATAATCTCTCTCACACAAAACCAGAGGGATTTTTTTTAATATATACAAAAGCCACATTATGTTGAACTTTAATTTTTTTAGCAAACTCTGCACAACCAAGCACCTTCACAGTATTGTCTCCTGTAATAACTGAAACGGCAGTTTGCATTTTAATGGATTTTGATAGTATTGAAGCAGTGCATCAATTGCTATTTGCATATTAAGTGCAACAAGCAAATCTCTGCCTAGCACAGCAGTACAACTATGCATTATACAGGGTTCAGCATAATGGTATCAAAAGACATATTTGCATGCAGGCAACCAACCACATAATATAGGTTAAAAAAGGTGATAAACTCCAAAAGAACCGTGGGATAATGGATTCAAATATGTACAGAAATGACTGGGTCAATTCCAACATTGGTTTAGTGATCTGGAGCTGTCCTGATATACCTTAACAGTACACCTCCTTCCATCCACAGCAGACACAGGTTCTATTCCTGCTCAGCACAAGCACGTCTACTACAGCAACTTCATGTACTTTAAGTTGAACTCTGCGGCAAACCTGAGCACAATGTTTGCTGTTTCTGCAGTATCTGCATATTTTGTGCAAGACGTCTCAGTAATTGACAGTATACTGCACACGTAAAACAATTTTTGGGTGTGTTTTGGATTTGCAGTCTTGCAGTTCCACATGTGTTAGCTTTGTAAATTTTCACAGGTTGCCCTCTGAACTGTTTCTGTCACCATTCTTATTCTGAGATGTTCTTGGCGCGTAGCATCTATTCTGTTTCCAGACAGGCAAGTGATGATCAGTTCCCTGGAAAAAGCTGTGCACTGTTCTTTCGACTGTCTGATGTTTGCCTGGGATGTCCAAAGGTATTCAATTAGATATACCATTTGGTCTAGCTTTTTAATGTCAGTGGGGGCAACATGTCATTTTTCTTCCCTAAAGAGGAGCATGTAGAGTACAAGCTGGCTTACTGCTCCAAGGCAGTACATAAGCAATGCATACCTTCATACTTCAGAAAGCTCTTTGTCATTGACTGCAAGGATATAATTTCCAACACCCAGATCCAGTCAGAGGAACTGAAGGCCCCAGTGTGCATTGCAGGCATGGCAAAGCTAGACTGAGGGCACATCCTTGTCACCAGCTTGTAGTACACCCAGGAGAAATAAAGGAGTGGAGACCATGGAAACTCATTACCCAGGGAAGCCTCTGGCAGTACCACACCGCCAAGACAAATGGCAGGGCACAGCACCCAAGGTCACTGTATCCACCCCCTGCTTTTCTCTGCACATTGGCACATAGAAGCATTGCAATCTCTTGTCCAGTACCAATCCTGTAACGCTGCACAGCTTCCCATCTTTAAATAGCTAGTTATGCAGGTTACCTCACTTCAGCCATCAGGAATATTGTGCCTGCTGTACTGTTATTTCATATTTATTCCTTCATGAACAACCTTCTCTATAAAAATCTGCCTGATTAAATGAAAAGTAGTGTGTTGGGGAATTTCAAAAGCTGCCCTGTCTAGCTATGTTCAATGAGCCTTGAGTAGCTTGGTTTTTTCCAGTTGTGAAAGATGGTTCTCCATTTCTGGGAAGGGTAGAAAACATAGTTTTCTTTTTAAGGATTGCTGAATCTATATAAAGTAAACACAAACCCCCTCTGAGACAGAAAGAAAAAAGAAAAAGTGTTAGATCGTCTTTCTGTTAATGCAGACCCTGTTGAAACCAAGATACATTTTGTTCTCATGTAAGACTCTCTAGTTTCCAATATGGAGGAAACACCCTGGGACATCTAACAAATGCTTTCTAGTGCTTTCATCTTTTTTGAAAATTCCCACTGAAAAAGTGGAGGAAGATGGCGAGCTGAGATTTCATGATCTCTGTGTGAGGAAATCTTAGTGGAGCAGTGCATTTCCGTTAGCAGGGGAAAGAAAGGGGAGAGAACCTGTTAAATTAAGTGAAAGCAGGGAGGTGGATTTATATTTTAAGACTTTTGAATTTTGTTTTCAAGCAGAACTTTATCTGCTGTTCAAAACAAGAAAATAATTTCCTCTGGTCTCAGTGAAATCCAGAAACGACGGCAACCTGCTGCTACTTTACTTCAACGGCAGCTTCTAACAGCAAGTCCCTTTCAGGAAAGCTGTGTTTTATCTCTGAGCGGGGGGGGGTAGGGGGGTGGGGGTGGGGTAGGAAATAAGCCCGTTAGCACATTTTCTTTGTACACTACGGATGCTCTTCTGTGTCAGTCCAGGATGTGGGGAGAGGCACTGTGCCTGGGACCTCAGCGTTGTCCGTTTTCATTTTTCCTTCCTTTGTGATTAGGAAACAGACTTAAAAGTGAGGATACAACAGGCCAAAATGGGTAGAATGACAGAAGCAGGGCTTTGTGTTCAGCCTCTGAGAGCTTTATTGCACACAAGATTTGGAGACTATTTGGTATTAGTTTGACCTTTTTACCTTGCTTTGCTTGTGTTCATGACTTTCTCTTCAGCCTGACAGATCTTAATGTTGATTACCAGGATTTTTTTCTCTGAGTTTTGCTAACAAGCTAAACAACCTGCATTCAGAAAGTATACTGATGTTAATGATAATGCAGCTAGAAAGCATTCCCTAAAGGAAAAAAAGCCATGAGGAACAGGGCTTCATAAGAACTGTAGGCTTCTATATTTTTCATGTGTATATTTTTCCCTAAGATGGTGAAAAGTGTTGGCTTACAGTAACATCCCCCTGCCCCACAATAACTTCAGCAGGTCTGGGCTTGTGACTTCTTTAAATTGGTGTCACATTATCTTACCCCTTTCCTGGGCAATAGAGCACCAGAGTGCTCAGTTCCTCTTCTCACAGAAGGATTTGTTGGGGGCTCTTTCTAACTCCATGAAGTTCCTCTAGTCTGGCTGTAATTCAATGAATTATTGGCTAGGGGAAAATTATTGAAGCTCATCATGACAACATTGTTCATCACATTAACTGAGGGGGAAAAAAGTTGTACTTCCAAGACAATGCACCTGCAGAGAATTAGCTGATAAATGAGTACCAGACATGTGGCTGAAAGCATTAATGGGGAAACATATTTTTAAGAACTTGGCTTTTTTGCAACGAACTCTAAATGCCTCCTCTGCGTGATCTTAGCAGTTAAAATATTTGGCAGTCCAAAGATACAACACTACACTTTGTGCCACGGGAAGCAAATTGCTCTGACATTTTTCCCTCTTGCGTGTTTGATAGTTCTACTCCCTGCAATTTTGCCACTGACCCTAGCATTGCACAAATAAATCATCATGGTTGGTGATACTTCTCCTCTCCCACAGAAAAAGTGGGAGCATGTAACTACCTGCCCAAAAGGGGCAACCATCTCTGTGCTATTTATACATCCTTGTTTCAAGTATTGTTAACTATAATCTGCAAGTTTATGATTATTATTTTATATTTATACTACAGTATCAGTTAAAGATACCAGCATGTTACTGCCAGACCCTCAGAAGTATTATTTGGATGTGTAACTCCTGGGCCTTAGTTGCTATGCAGTGCCTGAAGTGAGAGGAGAAGGCTGTGTGCAGATGGAACAGGCAGTCAGGCATCAAACTACACTGTTTCCTATAGCACCCTTGGTTCCCACATTACAGCTTTTCAGATGTATGGGATGAGTAAAGAAGGAGCCTGCAGGAATAAAAAGAAGGAATGAGCCAGTGGAACAGTGCCATGGAGAAATGTACTTTATCCCCCAACTTCCTGCTGGAGAATTCCTATGTGATGCTCGTTATTAAGCTTTCCAGAGTAGTTAGTTCCTTGGAACCCAAAACCAAGCACAGAAAAGGCTGGGTTTGCCAAAGTGTTGATCTCTGAGAACGGTGACTGAGAAATATTGGGGCTGTGCAATGAACTGCTGTGCGAAAACAAGGAAGAAGAAAGTGATGAAGCTCTCTGCCAGTCAGTTTCAGGGTCATTCCTGAACACAGAAGAATGCAGACAGAGGACTTTATGGAAGCATCTGGAAGGCAGTGTGGTCTGGGAATGGCTGGGAGGCAGTAAATCTTTCTGACCATCTTTCTGTGTCTATACCCCAGACCTCTAAAGGGATCCAGCTAGGACTGGATCTTCTGTTCCAGGTCCTTTCTTTCTCACCCCATCCTCACCTTTTTATCTTCTGGGTGCATCCTTACTTTCCCCTCACCCCCTTAATTTATTCCCCATTGCTTTCTCTCACCTACTGCCTCCTACTTAATCTCTTTCATCTTTCTTTTGCGATGTTATTTACACTGTACTCCTCTCCTCTCTCCACATCACAACTCGTA
Source organism: Phalacrocorax aristotelis (assembly GCF_949628215.1). Classification (NCBI taxonomy): domain Eukaryota; kingdom Metazoa; phylum Chordata; class Aves; order Suliformes; family Phalacrocoracidae; genus Phalacrocorax; species Phalacrocorax aristotelis. Next base: position 88,698,726 of record NC_134277.1, read on the forward strand.
TTATTTCCTCCCTTTCTTTCATTCCCTGGCATCAGTAGAGTAGCATCAGATTCAGTAACTGTCAGGAAAGTTTTGATCTTTCCCTGAGTCCCCATTCTGTGCAGTACCCTTGCTGAGATAAATCAACCTCAATTGACTTAAATTTTCTTCTTTCTGTGGGAACATGGAGTATGCCTGATATCCAGATGTCTAACCTGAATCTTTCCTCCTGAGTTTAAACTTATTACTTTATTCCCTGCCTATTACAGACGCAGAGAAGAGCTTATTCACTTGCTTTTAGCAGCAACATCTTTACACATCTGAAGACTGTTATTATGCCTCTCCTTGGCATTTTCCTCTCTAGATTAAATAACCTCAGCTGACTTAATTTTTCTCTGTAGGTGTTGTTTTACAGTGGTCTCATTGTTGTCTCTGCAATGCTTTTCTGCACACCCTTTTTAAAGCATGTCACCAAAGTGGACATAGTCCTCCTGCTGAGACCTTGGCAATGCTGACTGCAGTGGAATTCAGTCTTTTAAGCTATAATCCCTTCCTTCTCTACCTATATATATAGACATAAAAAGAGAAACTATCTTTCAGTATAGTGGGTTTAGTGCTTTTTTTTGTTGTTTTTTTTTAGCAATAAAGTGACACTGCTGACCTGTTCTTCACTATAAAATCTTTTTTTTTCCTCAAGAACAATTTCTTGCCAGTTCTTGCTCCTTCTCTGTTTACATTAATGACTGTTCCTGCCTAAGTGTATTACTTCTTGTAACTGAATGGTACCCTGTCTTCTTTGCAGAATATTCCTCCAGTTCAAGAAAATTATCCAGAATCCTAAGCTTGCTCTCTGAGGTACTTCCTAGTTTGACACCATCTACAGATTCAGTAGTCATATTTTCCCTTCCATTGATTCCACTGTCTCACTTTCAGTTCCCAAACTTCCTGATCCAGATTATTCATGAAAATGTTAAAAAACCACTGTATACAGATCAACCCTTAGTGGAATGCTGCTTGATGTATTTTCTTCCATTTTGAGAGTGAATTGTTGTTACAACAGTGTCTCATTTTCTAGACAGTTTTTCCCCTGTATAAAATTAATTCATGTAGTAGTCCATGTTTCTTTAACTTACTTATAGACTGTAATGGAAGACAATGCCTTTCTAAAGTCAAGATATATGAAATCTGATGCTTCCTCCATATATACCAGACCTGTAATTCTGGCATAAAATAAAAACAAATTGAGAAGTCCATGTTGGATGTGCCACCTCACCTTATTATCTTCTAGGCGTGTATGTACAGTTTGCTTGATTATTTGTTATGCTATTTTTCTGCAAGTGAAGTCTCCTTGTTACCTATGTGTTAGTATAGGTGTTTACTATAGCCTTTGTTCGTAGAAACAGTATTTCTAACAGACCCTGTAGGTATTAATGCATGCCATTTCTTGCACACAGACCCACAAAAACAATGGAGCGACAACTGAAGGAAGTGATAGCTTTGGCAGTTGACACCTCCTGTGTTTGTGGTTTACTGCATAATGTGTATATACCACAGCCTTGTCCTGGCTGCTGCAGTCTGAGTCAGGAGGAACCTTCAAAAGGAGCAGAAGATTGTGCTTCCCTGGGAGCCACTGAGCAAGGCCAGGGGAAATGTCAGGGGTCAGGATGGGCCCAGCTGGAGGGAGGCAGGGAGCAGGCAGTCATGCAGCAAGGAGCCTGCAAAATGGCCAAGAAAAAAAGCAAAAAGCAGATGGACTGGTAACAAGAAAAGGATTGTTTTCTACAGAGCCAGAGGAGTGGTGTAGGTCTTGTTACAGCCAGAAGTTAGCAAGTAGCAGGCCTGAAGAAGGGACTTGCCCTGCAAAGGCACGGTGGTATAACGAAAACTTGTTTAGAAGTCCTTTTATTTCTGCTTGTTCTCATCCTGAATTTTCTTTGTTTGAAAAAGTTCAGTCTTTTAGTTTATGCTAAAACTGGACTTCAGCTTTTAACTACTCCTTTGATGTCCTGACCACAAGGAGATGTCCAATAGTGCCATCTCAGTGCTCTGGGTGATGTAAGGTATCGTTGTAGTAGTCACAAAACCTCAGCTCCTAATTTTTCATCACACCATACCAACCTGCTCCCTCTAAGTATTTTGGGCAACACTCTCGTTTCTGATGTCCCTTGCCTGTTTTTTCCATTTCACACCACTACTGCTCATGATGGTTGGCATATGAGTATGAAATGCAAGGAGTTTGGTTCAGTAAGCTCTGGAAGGCTCACAACCCTCACCAAGCTGAAGTTTCCCCCAGAAAACTCTGATCATGGGGAGATGCATATCTGTGGTTGAAGGGGATTATGCCATGTACTACAGGTGACTTAATTTCATTTCCTTTGAGCTTGTCTCAGGCCATCTAAACTACTTCACAGAGAAGCATTACATTGATTTGTATAGCTGATATTTTATTTATGAATTAGCTGTCTTCCAAATCCTAAATGATGACGATCATCAGGCTCCGGCTGTGACATGCATAAGCAGAGCTGGCTCAAGACATAGGAAATATATGCAAAATCTAATTTTTCTCACCCAAGGATGACAGACCAACACCAATCCCTTGCCATTAAAAATAAGTCCTGCAGAATTGGGCTTGCTACTCATAGACCTGCCTGGGAGCAGGAAGTGGGGAGGTGGCAACCATGACTGCTGGGAGGAGGCAGGGTCCCCATCTCATGGAAAGCCTGGTACCTCCAGGATAGCAGCAGTGGCCAGCCTGGCATTTTAGGACTGAGCATAGGCAAAATAGGCAGCCTCCTCCTTCTCCTCCCCTCCTAACCAGTGACCATTTAGTCTCCCCATGGCTTTAACCAGAAGGCAGACGACTACCTAGGGCCATACCTACGATGGGACCTTATCTAGTTATGGCTGATTTTACAGCATCTTTATGGAGCCTGCCATACCCAAAAGGGTGTGTTAGGAACATGGGTGCCATACACTTGCAGTCTTCTACACTGTTGATTTTGAGAAGTTAGGAGGAGGGTTAGGAAGATGGCAAACTTCATGTGTAAAACTCTTCTGTGCTTGACATCTTGAAAAAAGGGAGGAGTTTAGTGGCAGAAAGGTTAAAAATATTTCCATTTCTTTCACAGGGTTTCTCTGATTTGATGGTCCTCACAACTTCTCTTAGGTTTATTTTTTTTACTTTTAAGCTACTTCGAGATCTTTAGATATAAATATATACTAAATAAAACTGTAGCCACAAGGACATAAAGTCACTGTTAAATTGCAACAAGCATCGGATGTCTTTTTTCCAGGCAGGGCTTTTCTCCAAGAGTCTGTGAGTCCAGGAGTCTGTGAGCAAAGATTTGTGTAGCAAGGCAAAATCCAGGCAGCTCAGTGAGTGCCTAAAAACGTGGCCCTTAAGCAATGAACGCAACCTTAGCAAAGTACACCAGATCTTTATGATATTATTTGTACGGCTGTTCAAATCTTTCCCTTCGGTGGCAGCTCAGAAAAGCTTCAGTCCTGCAAACTGATATACTTGGAAGACCCTGTGCCATGCAGAGCCTCCTCAAATACTGTAGCTTCTGGAATCGCAAGGCAATTCTTCAGTTATGATCAGGTAGAATATACTGTTTAAGAAGGTATTTTTAAGTAGGCATTTCCATTTTGAAACCTCTGGAAACTACAGCAAAGAGACCAACAAACTCAATGGCAAATTATTACTTCCTATGCCTTACATGTAAGAAGACCTGTTCACTGATACCCCTGAATATATTACTTTTTAGGGTCATAGCATCTGAGACCATCTGTCACTATCACAGCTGTGATGATTACTGCATTATAGGGGCTTTAGAGTTTCAAAAGGGAGGATTTAGTTCTTTCAAGAGGAAGCATGGATAATATCCCTCCAAGCAGAACGTCCGGCAAGTCACTAAGTTCTCATTACAGGGATTTTCTGTAGCACAGAATTTTGCACGTCGGCCTGAAGGTGCCTCAGATGTGCACTTCTGGTCCCTGGCATTCTCTATCAGAAACAGAGCAGCTGAGAGTGAAGATGATGATTGCATTCTCGTTGCAGATTAGCTTGAAACAAGATTTCACTAAGTCATGGGTGCTAGAGGGTTTCTCTGGGTTATTGTAGTCATGACTTGTGTGTGTACTGCAGGATGTAGATTGCTCTACACAGGCTCCCAGGCATTAGTGACACTACAGAAAGTAATCTTTTTGGCAGCAGCAGCCTTTGTTGATTTCAAAAACTGTAAATGCCAGGGGCTACTCCAGCCAAATAGCATATTTCATCCTTTGGAGTCCTGAGAGTCCAGGCAGGACTGGTCAGGACTCAGTGACTTATTTCATCTCAAATAAGGGAAGGGGAGTCAGCACCGGTGCCGTTGAACTGGCCATTATCTTCTATGTCAAACTATTCATTCAAAAGAACTCATATCAGAAGAGAAAAATTTGTCACTATAAAATAATACTTTTAGCTTTAAAGTATTACTTTAGCTATAAAATAAACCCTTGTAGCTTACGGAGCACTTCAACTTTGTACTTTTATGACTTTGATGCATGGGAATGATACTAGGAACTATTAATATATGATTTGTTCTTCTAGCATAAACATGTCTCTGCCTTCAAACTCAGGCATGTACAATGTATTAAATATCTAAAGTAATGATATGTTCCAAATAATATAATATAAGTATTAATGAATTATCAAATATGTGCTTGCATTTCCTTAATAACCCAGCAAGGCTGAAAACAAAACCAATTTAGATTCTGGAGACAAAACAATTTAGTAATTACACTGTAGTTCCTTCTCTGGTAAGACACTTTTTTTTTTACACTTAACATGGATGTTACTAGGACTTTGTATATTTAGTGTGAAGATTTGGTTATATCATGGGCATTGCTACCCTGCGTGAGCCACATCAGTCTATGCTATTATTTTTGATTTTCAGGCCTAACCTGAGAGTACTATGCCTAGTAAATAAGGAAATAATTGAAGCTTCAGCCTCATGGAATGCTCTAGCACCTCTGTTTAACACATTGACACACTGAGTTTTTTCACTACATTTCACAAACTGCAGTTAATATAATAATTACTGATTAACTAAAAATATAAAAATATGCCATCATATTAGCTCTACCAAATGGCTGAGGAACAGACTGGGAAGTCATTACCCATCATTAAGTCAATGGAGGAAAAGGAGAATTTCACAACTGTTTTGTTCCATCCGCTTGTCTTTCATCTGCTCTTTCTCAGCTTGTGCTAATTCAGAAACTTGTGTCATGGATTGAGTCTTCAGCACAAATGGAGCTGTTTGTAAGTGCCTTAAAATCACACACACACGCGCACGCGCTCACATAGGAGAAGAGTAGGAGAAGGTCAAATAACTGCAAAACCAGAATAATTACTTCCCAGTCCTTGCAGCATTGATAAGTGAGATGTCATTGGCGTGTAGGCCTTTGCATGTCAGGGGAAATCACACTACACTATTGGCAGATTACACCTGGTCATGGGATAGAAGTGGACTGACTTCCCAGATATAAAAACCAGATCATGCAGCAATGACTCAGAGCTGAGTACAAACATATGCAGAAGGTGAGGGGGATTCTGAGGGAGCTGTTGCTTTACAAAATAATTGTTGAACTCTATTGAGCGACCATATATATCTTCCACTGCTAAGATGATCAACAGTTGGCAGGTCCATCTCAAAAAGATTGACTTACCAGGGAACGTCTGTCTCTGTCCATAGATTTACACCCTGTTCACCTTCATGGCAGAAATTGTCAGACTTCAAAGGCCCTTACTTGTATCATAAATAGACTAAATTTAAAATTTTCTTCTTTTTAAAGGCCTGAATTTGTTGTTACATCCTGACATCAATGAATCTAATCATGGCATGTGGTAATAATAGAAACAGTAGAACAGCTCTCAAATTCACCACCTTGAGTTGGACAGTAAAACCAGAATTAATTCTGCTCTTATTTATAATCCTCTCTGTCCTTTCCCACGTATATACACTGCAGTCTCTACGTTGAAACTTCCACCCATAATAAAAGATTTTCTATTCTCGTTCATCAGATTACCTCATTTAAACACCTCTGTCACTGCTAGTTTTTGTACAATTAGCTTTATCCTAAGTGAGAACTGGAAATCAAAATTGCCTGGCACTCTCTTGCCCAAGACAGTCAGAGTAGCTGGGAATACTGGGAACACATCCTGATTTTTTTCTGCCAGTAGGTCTATAACAAGGACTTCAAACCTTAAGAATTTAGGGTATCTGTATAAAATTTTGAAATCCAGCTGGGACATCTTGCCTGAAAGAGGGGTTGTGACTTTCAAATCATTCCCTCAAAGCTCTTTCAAAGCCTGATTCACAGTTCTTTCCTCTTTTTTCTTTGCATGCCTAACAGCTGCCAGGTCTCTGCATTGTATCATTCCCCCATGCTTCTCTTCCATACCCCTTTATCATCCTCTGATTTCAGCACTGAAAGATAAGCTTTGCTGAGACTTTGCATGCCTGGAGTTAAGTCTTTAAATAAGGAGCTTGATTTTCAAAGGCACTGGACACTTCCCACTTCCACTGGAATCAGTGGAGTTGCTCTGGAATTACTTCACTGGCATTTTGTGAGAAGAGTGTGGTGGCATGCACCTCAAATGTCAACCTTACCATGGTGGATGGGAAAAGAGCAAACCATCCCAAATGTTGGTGACTTACTGACAGCAAAATGATATTACCTGCTAATGATTTCATAGTCCTACATCATGATTAAAAAACAAAACAAAACCAAAACAAAAACAACAACAAAAAGTACATCTAGATTTCAGTTTATTAGCATAAATACACTGCTTGGGTTGGAATAATTACACGATACTTCAAGACAAAATAAGGAATAAGGCAAAATTAGTCTGGTCCTGACACTGTGGTGGGAATATTTAACATGGACCTAAGACCTGGAAAAGGTTCTGAGAAACAAGGGCTGAATTTCTGTGGGGCAGGCCAAATTTTGAACAAAGTTAATTTGAGCCTCAGCTAATCTCAGGCTGATGCTCAGACAAATCTTGGCTGATGCAGAAATTCTTTTCATGGCACAGAATACTCAGCAAGGCCTCTCTTTCTTTCTGCAGACAGAAACAAGCAAGTCCTCTCATTTCCTTAGAAAGACTCCACTCCTGCTGGCCCAAAGCAGCTACCTAGACTGCTTGGGGAAAGCTCCCATGAACCTACATGGGGTCTTTCCCCACACGAGAAAAGGTAAAACCCCAGACATGACCTGCTTAGTGAAACGCCTATCAGTTTCTGGCAAGATGAAACAAACATCTGGATGTTCAGAGAACAAAATAGCAACAGAGAGGAAGAGTAAAGAGAGTCAGAAGAGAGATCCTCAAATGTGACAGGAGAATGAGGGACAGAATATAAAATTACCTATAAATCTTTGCATCGCTATCTCACAGTTCACGAAGCCCAGTTCCTGCTCAGTTTGTAAAGTTCATAGAGTCTCCTCCTATTTGGAAGAACCTGCAAGTCCTGGGTTAAATCGGCCAGGAGTACATGAACAAGATCTGCAACATCTTCCCTTGCTAAATACAGTTCAGCTTCTTGTGTTCAGGATCACCTCTGATATGGTGCAGCAGTGAAACCTTGCATTATTCTGCTGTGAAAACAGACATGCTGTGAGAAGCCTTGTCTGGGGCTTGCACCCTATGCTTAGGAGCTGTATTTCAGCTCAGGTCCTTGCTCCCTGCCTGAGCTACATGGTAGGTACACCTGTGCCCAGCCATGAATCCTGTTGATCCTGTCTTTGCCTGACTGATGTGACCTCCCGGCTTGACCTCAGATCTGCTTCATCACTACAGACATTTTTTGTGATCATTGTCAGCTGAGCCTGCTTACTGCGGTGCTCTTCTTGTTCAGGTGTGTTGTTCTGCCCCCCTTTATCCTTGATGATGCTGCCCCTGCCTGCCCCACCATCATCCTCAGCCCTCAGCTCACGTTCCCTTGAGGAGCAGCCTGCTCTTGCAGCTCCCTGACAGCAAATTTAATTCAGATTAAATTTAGGCTCATCCCCTGGCCCAAGTGCTTTCACTACATGTGCAGTTCAAACATTTTTAAAGAAAAACTGTTATGCTGGAAAATTGGATGTGTCCCACCCAGTAGTTCAGAACTTACTGGCCCCATTTAAGCATTAGAGTGATTTTTTGAAGAAGAACTTCCAACTGAGTTTTTGCCAAGTAGATCTAGTTTCTGTGCACCTAAGTCATACCAAGAAATTAGCAAAAGCTGGTAAATGGAAATGTGATTTGCTTCAGAACTGCACCAAACGATTCTCTTTGTGATCCAAAATACACCAGCTAAACACATTGACTAAGAAAGATTTTGACTTCCACATGAGGGTCCACAAAGGAGAAAGGTTTCATTCTAGAGTCTCCCATAAGCCTTTTTCCTGAATACTTCACGATTCAAATGAGATAAAAAATGGCTACTTTCCCCCAGAAATGCTAGAAGCTAATTAATTAAACCAGTCTACCCGGACTTGTGCAAAGCATTTGACACTGTCCCACATGACATCCTTGTCTCTAAATTGGAGAGACATGGACTTGACAGATGGACCACTCAGTGGATAAGGAATTGGCTGGATGGTCACACTCAAACAGTTGCAGTCAATGGCTCGATGTCCAAGTGGAGACCAGTGATGAGCAGTGCTCCTCAGGAGTTGGTATTGGAACTGGCACCGTCTAACTTCTTTGCCAGTGACAGACTGAGTGCACCCTCAGCAACTTTTCTGACGGCACCAAGCTGTGTGGTGCAGTTGACACGCTGGAGGGAAGGGATGCCATCCAGAGGGACCTTGACAGGGTTGAGAGGTGGGCCCCTGCGAACCTCATGAAGTTGAACAAGTCCAAGTGCAATGTCCTGCACATGGGTCTGGGCAATCCCAAACACAAATACAGGCTGAGTGGAGAAGGGCCTGAGAGCAGCCCTGAGAAGAAGGACCTGGGGATGCTGGTTGATGAGAAGCTTAACATGACCCAGCAATGTGTGCTTGCAGCCCAGAAAGCCAACTGTATCCTGGGCTGCATCAAAAGAAGTGTGGCCAGCAGGTCAAGGGAGGTGATTATCCCCCTCTAAGCTCTTGTGAGACCCCACCTGGAGTGCTGCGTTCAGCTCTGTTGGAACGAGTCCAGAGGAGGGCCACAAAAGTGGTCAGAGGGCTGGACCACCTCTCCTATGAAGACAGGCTGAGAGAGTTGGGGTTGTTCAGCCTGGAGAAGACTGTGGGGAGACCTTACAGCAGACTTCCAGTACCTGAAAGGGGCTTATAAGGAAGCTGGAGAGGGACATTTTACAAGGGTGTATAGCGGTAGGACAAGGGGTAATGGCTTTAAACTGAGAGAGGGTAGATTTAGATTAGATATAAGGAAGAAATTCTTCACTACGAGGGTGGTGAGGCACTGGAATAGGTTGCCCAGAGAAGTCATGGATGCCCCAACCCTGGAAATGTTCAAGGCCAGGCTGGGTGGGGCTTTGAGCAATCTGGTCTAGTAGAAAGTGTCCCTACCCATGGAAAGGGGGTCAGAGCTAGATGATCTTTAAGGTCCCTTCCAACCCAAACCATTCCATGATTCCATGAACTCTGTCAGTGCATAGTTGTAAGGCACATATTGACTATAGCAAAGAAGGATTACTTATGGATTAATTACTTAAGGATAAGTTACTTAAGGATTAATTACGGCAATTAAGCAGCAGTGCACAAGAGGACACAGACATGAGGCTGTATTCTGAAATGCAGAAGCAAAATATTGCTTTCTACAATTCTGAAGCCTCAGTTGTAATAATACAAAGAATGTCAACTCATAGAAACTAAAATTCAGAATAGGCAGTGTTCTCCTTTTCTTAGAAACCACTTGTGGAAACCATGCCATGAGTAATTTAGACAGTTGTCTGTGTAATGGTGCAGACAGAAAGGTACAGTTGCAGCTACAAACTGCCCATGTACTAAAATAATTCAATGTTCAGAAGATGGGCTTATATGTAAGGAGAAAATTGGAATGTCCAGAGGTTTTAGGCATGCGTATGAAAGTAAGAATCAAACACGTGAAATATCACGTAGTAAAATCCTTTGTGTTTAATTTGTAATGTAGTCTTGCACATCTCAGGCATATTGAATTACCTCCTGTTTGTCCTTTCATGCATTAAGGTCTTTATTACTTTTGCCTGCAGCTTCGCTATTCACTGCTATTTTTGCAGTGAAGTCCTAAAAACAGGGAGAGAAAATAATGTATTCATTAACTCCAGCCATTGTAGAGTAGTGTCAGTCTCTGACAGCAGTCTAGATGAGGGGTAGTAGCTGGAAAGAGGTTACAGCAGGTCAGTCATCTGGGCTCTTTGCACAAAGTGTTAGGTGGGCTAAACAGATGTTCATGGGATTACTCAAAAGACTGTAAAAAGAAGATATTCAAAAGATAATCTGCATACTATTTTAGGAACAAAACTAAACTAAATCCCCCAATTCTGAATAATCTGTAGTGCTCGTTATGCTGCCTTTGCTCAGGCAATCATCTCAAAGGTAATTACCTTTTTTTTATTCCAGTTTTTCACATATCATTTCAACTATAGTGTTAGTAATTTTACCTTTGATGCTCTTTTTAGCTGCTCACCAGTTCCAGCAGCCATCTTCTGGGAATTCTGAGATCTGGCTGCAAATTACAACGCTACAGGCAGACTGCACAGGAAGAAAGCATGGTCAAGGAATGCAGCATTAGACTATGTTCTTGACAGGGTTTTTTCAATAGGTTTTGACTTAGGTTGGGCTAAACATTTCACTATCTTTCCTCGACTAGAGCCAACATTTTTATGATTAGATGCCTTAAGGAATTGTGCTACATTGGGGAAAAAAAAAAAGCATGGTTCTTTGATGCACAACAAAAAAAGAAAAACTGTCATGTCGGCTGAGACTCATTAATAGTTCTACTTTTCAATTTTTTATAACTTTGCTGTGTGTTTTGGGAAAATGGGACATGAGGAGAAAAAACATCAAGGCAAAGCTAGTGGCACTGTGTTCAGTGACTGCTTTTTAGACTAGCAAGTTTGTTGTGACAAAACAATGAAAAGTTTATACTGAGATCAGAACATCTTGGCCTCTAGTCATCTGAACACTGATGGACTAAAAATCGTGTATTGAATTTACAGGCTATGTATATATGTACTGAAAGTATAAGATGGTTTGTAAAATAGAATAAAGATGTGTTCTGTACAATACCTCAACTGGACTGCAAGATTTCCAGCTACATTTATGTAAGCAAGAACCTCCATTAAACCAAAGCCTTATATAATCTCCACCATCAGCATCCAGAAACTTTTAAACTAGGCTACACTCTTTGTCATCTGAGGACCTTCCAGTAAAGTGTGAAGCAATTTGACTACCATCTGTCACAACTTTTTCTTCTCATACTCTTAAATCTTGAACACTGGTGTCATGAAGCCATCAACGAGGTAGAATATGGAAGTTTTTTTCAGGCTTACGTTCTTTGTATAATCTATGGAGACAGAAGGATACGTGCCTAAGGGATCCACACAAGCCAGCTGGCTGGCTCTGCCAGGCAGCTGGCTTACCTAACCAAAAAGGGAAAAAAACCCTAAGATGTCTGCCTCACATGTTTCCATCTTTAGAGCCTGGATGCCTTACCCTAATGAAGAAGAAGGTGTCTGGCTCTCTTCAGGCTCCTGCATCTTCTCCCAGGGTCAGGTGCCAAAGGCAGTATCTCACAGAAAAAAAGAGGACAGAAATAGATTGCATGTGACAGCACAGTTACTTGAACTGGGAGATTCTGGTTCAGCTCTTTCTTGATACACCTCTTATGAAGGAAAATGTTTTGACCATCCGGCTCCAGAAATCCCAAATAAAGTGCAAGGCTTACCAAAGTGAATTGTGTTGTATTGCATTGGAGATGAAGGCTGTGTAAATGGATATATTTTGCTATAGCAGCCTTTTCCCACCTTCTTCTTGGGAAGAAGCTGGAGCATTCATATTTTTTTGGGGTGCAATAATTTGGAAGCCACCAGGCTGCAGCATTCTGGTGTACAAGGCTGTAGGGTACACTGTTTCCCCTCTTACACTACACTTCATGTGAAACTACTAGAGAGAGAATAAACATGCCTCTAACCTACTGATTTGGCCACCTGCTCGGGCAGAAAGAAACTGCAGGTCACTATCCACATTTCAGTGGAGATGCAGTTGAAGCTGAATCTTTTGAAATCCTGGTTGAGTGCTCCAGTGAATAGCTCTCCTACTTGTCCAATATTTGAGGTAGTTCTTCCTCCTGATATACTCTGCACCCTGATGGTTTTTAGGTAACATTCATACTCCTTTTCCTAATAAGGCTCTTTGAATAGCCTTCTGATGTTAACCTCTCTTTTTCTCGTAATTCTAATAGACCACCTTTCCAGCATTGGTTCCAGCTTGAATTCATTTTTCTCTAACATAGGTAAGCAAAAGTAAGACATTATCGTCTCCTGCTGGAAGTGTTCGGAGGTTATTACGTTTTTTAATCATAGAGAATCAGGACCTTGTTTGTTTCAAGTTGGACTACATCAAATAATGGAGCATGCTGCATTTATTGAATTGGATGTCTTTTAGTTGGGGCTTCTCCAGCTCCCATTTGCAATAGGTGTCCTGAAAGCGCAAACCTTCAGTGTGGTTGTGATTTGCTTCGTGTATCTGCCAAGACCCTAGGAAATAAAATATGAATTATGTTAGAGGAAGGCCAAGTATTTGTAGCAACTTTTGACAAAACTCATAGCAGAAATATGCCTTTCATTATACAACTTTTTATTTTTGCTAGTTGTAGCATTTTCCATAGGTTACGTCTGGTATTTTTTCAATTAAATTGAAAATAAAACACAGCCATCTTACTTCTCATAGATGTTTTTTCTTACCACATGCTTATACTTTTGTTCTGCCTGTCTTCCCCACCTCTCTGTTGAACTTTATGCTTATTCTTGGCTCTTATCTTAGCTTGGTCCAGTCCTTCAAGCACTCCTCCATGTGCTTGACATTAGGGCCCTGCCAAAGTAGAAACATAAATCCTAGTGTGGCTGGAGCATTGGACTAGAAATATTTTTAGAATATAGGATGTACTTCTGCTTCATAAGCCTTCCCACAAAGTAGAGTCTTACTCTAACCTGAATGCCTGCATATGATTGAAAAATAAATTATTTTATAAGTAACATCAGAAGAAGAAGGAATTCTTGTCTGCTTCTCGATGTAGGAACTGCTTTTCTCAGTTACCAAGCAGACTGCCTGCTAAAAGTAGCTGGTTCTCGCCATGTTGAATGGGCAGAGCAAGAAATTTCACAAATTTACAGACTTGCTCTAAAAAAGTTGTATGCATTGAAATGAGGAATAGATTTTGAACATTAATGTTTATATAAGCAATAAATAATTACTGGAAAACCTTAAAACTGCTTTTAACAAAAATAAAAAGATATAGAGGCTTCAGCAAGCATAAAGGTCAGTTAAAAGAAATCCATCTGTGTTTGTCATTTCAAAACATTAAGGAAAATGTTAATTTGAGAGAGATGTATCAAGCATCTCCTTAACCTGAATACTACACTTCAGCGTAAAACTAACCCAATGGGAGGTATGGATTACTATTTTCATTTGTCAACAGTTAAAGCACTTGGAATAGTAGTAGCAAGAGAATAGTAGTATTCATTTGTCTTGTAGTTAGTGAAATGCAAGACTTGTAGTGCTATTGTGCAGTTTACATATTAACTGTAAGAAAAAAAAATCTAAAGACCACTTGGAACTGTACTTTAATTTCTCTACATCCTTTAGAGGCTGGGAAATTATCTAGACAGAGTAAGGTGTTTCACTCTTAAGAAAATTCACAGCTGAGCTTCTCTCAGTGCTGCTAAATATAGGGTTAAAGCATTTCCCTGTTCTTTCTGCAAGGCACACACCTGCCCCTAAGCCTTTATTCTGCCTGTGTTGTGTGCTGAAATGGAAAGATATTTGCGTACTGTTAAAAAAAAAAAAAAAAAGGAATTTTCTGCTGTGAGAGGCGATGAAGATCACTTAGGTGTATATTAAAGGCAAGATTCTGCCTTTAAAATCAGAGTCCATTTACACTGGAATAAAAAGGGTGCTGCAGTTAAGTTAGGCCTCTGGGAAATATTTCAACTGTCTATAAATAAACACTTTGTGGCCTTTTTAGTACGCTTCAGTGTCTTGTATGTAGTCTATCTCTGTGACACCTCTATATAAGGTAATGGAGAAAAATGTTCATTCCGCAAATAAATACTTTCTGCACTATCTTTTATTTTATTTCCCCTTAGTCAAGCATAAACCTTCACTTGAAGTTGTCAGATGTGATTATTGATCTGGATCTGACAGCCTAACTCTAGCCAAGCAGTCCAGGAATAACTAAAAAGTCAAGTCTTCCGTTTTTCTTGCTTTTAATTTAAATTTGATTTCAAAGAAGAGTAGCAAAGAATAGAAAAATAGTAGCAAACTACTGAGGTTAAAGCGTATTATCAAAGCACAATTGTTTTTTATCACTCAGAAGCCCAGGAGCTGTTCTGGAAGAGCAGTATACATGTGGTCACAGACCTCTCTCTGTACCTGAAGGGTTTGACATACTATGCTGATTGAGTAAAGACAAATGCACAAAAGACATTAAAATTGGAGCAAAATTGGAGCACTGCCAATGTTGAACCAAGTCTGGCAGAACCATCTTTCACCATGATCTGGTGACTTGCCCTGCACATTGGAGAAGGCCCCATCTTCTCTACTTCTGTCAATTCTTGCACAATCAAAACTGTGTGTTCTGAAGGTTTTATTCATGAAGTTGTGTACCTTTGTTTAGTGGCAGGCTGTAGTCTTGTTTTGACATATGGCCTGCTGGAGTAGAGAAAATATTTCTGCAAGTTTAGTATAATGAGGAAAGACTTATCTCTTCTGAAAGCACTGTGGATGTCCTGGAGGCTTATTTATTAACAATATTTTTATTGCAACTATTGCAAACTCCAAAGCTTTTACTCCATTAATTTATGAGGGAATTTCCTTGCATAAAATATATGATGAAGCTTGAGTAAAGATATTATGTGAATCCCACATTTCTAACCTGAGGCAGAGCTGGTTCAAGGCTTTGCAGAAGTAGAATCATAGAATCATAGAATCATTTAGGATGGAAAAGACCCTTAAGATCATCAAGTCCAACTGTAAACCTAGCACTGCCAAGTCCACCGCTAAACCATAAGCCTAAATGCTGTGCCAACACATCTTTTAAATACCTCCAGGGACAGTGACTCAACCACTTCCCTGGGCAGCCAGTTCCAGTCCTTGATAACCACTTTGGTGAAGAGATTTTTCCTAATATCCAATCTAAATCTCCTGTGGTGCAACCTGAGGCCATTTCGTCTTGTCCTATCACTTGTTACCTGGGAGAAGAGACCAATACCCACTACGCTACAACCTCCTTTCAAGTAGTTGTAGAGGGAGAGCAGGTGTCCCCTCAGCCTCCTCTTCTCCAGGCTAAGCAACCCCATTCCCTCAACCTCTCTGCATGAGACTTGTGCCCTAGACCCTTCACCAGCTTTGTTGCCCTTCTCTGGACATGCTTCAGCAACTCAGTTGTCTTTCTTGTAGTGAGGGGCCCAAAACTGAACACAGTATTCGAGGTGTGGCCTCACCAGTGCTGAGTACAGGGGGACAATTGCTTCCCTACTGCTGGCCACACTATTTCTGACACAAGCCAGGATGCTGTTGGCCTTCTTGGCCACCTGGGCACGCTGCTGGCTCACATTCACCAGCTGTCAACCAACACCCCCTGGTCCTTTCTCGCCAGGCAGCTCTCCAGCCGCTCTTCCCCAAGCCTGTAGCATTGCATGGGGTTCTTGTGGCCCAAGTGCAGGACCTGACACTGAGCCTCGTTGAACCCCATACAGTTGACAGTCCATTGATCCAGCCTGTCCAGATCCCTCTGTAGACCCTTCCTTCCCTCAAACAGATCAACATTCCTGCCCAAGTTGATGTCATCTGCAAACTTACTGAGGGTGCACTTGATCCCCTCATCCAGATCATTGATAAGGGTATCAGACAGAACTGGCCCCGACACTGAGCCCTGGGGAGCACCACTTGTGACTGGCCACCAACTATATTTAACTCCATTCACCACAACTCTCTGGGCTCAGCCATCAAGCCAGTTTTTTACCCAGCAAAGCGTATACCCATCCAAGCCATGAGCAGCCAGTTTCTCCAGAAGAATGTTGTTGGAAATGGTGTTAAAGGCTTTACTAAAGTCCAGGTAGACAACATCCCCAGCCTCATCCACTAAGTGGGTCACCTTGCCAAAGAAGGAGATCAGGTTAGTCAAGCAGGACTTGCCTTTCACAAACCCATGCTGACTGGGCCTGGTCACCTGGTTGTCTTGTATGTGCTGTGCGATGGCACTCAAGATGATCTGCTAGGTAACCTTACCTGGCACCAAGGTCAGACTTACAGGCCTGTAGTTCCCCAGATCCTCCTTCTGGCCCTCTTGAAGGTACGCATTACATTTGCTAACGTGCAGTCAACTGGGACCTCCCTAGTTAGCCAAGACTCCTGATAAAGGATGGAAAGTGGCTTGGTGAGCACTTCTGCCAGCTCCCTCAGTACTCTTGGGTGGATGCCATCCGGCCCCATAGACTTGTGTGTGTCTAAGTGGTGTAACAGGTTGCTAACCACTTCCCCTTGGATTACAGGGGATTAAACCTAGTAGTACAGCCATGCTTGAATTTTCTATCCAAAAAGAAGGCAAACACTTATTTTGTTGTCATTCTGAGGCAACATGATTTTTCCACAGAAAAATTACACTTTTGGGGAAGATTGGAAGAGACTCAAGAGTGACTGGAAGTAATCTGTAGAATATCTGTTAACTAGGGATGGAGGAACAGAAAGATCCAGTGTGAGTTTTGGAGATCTGGTTCCCCCTTCATGGCCCCTTCCCTCAGCTAATCAGCCATAAATAGGTGAAGGCACCTTGCATTGGCAAATAAGAGCAGCTGTACTAGGTTGATCCAAAAGTCCAACAATTTGTATCTTATTTGTGACAATGACCTAAACTAGGAAAAACTGACCAAAACTTAGAGCAGAGGAGAACACAGGGCAAGCATATTGCAACCCAGTAAATACTGGTTTTCCATCACTACCGCAAGCCAGAGGCTTGTTGGAGAGGATGCGTCTGGCTGTGCCTTGGCAGGAGCTGGTTTTAGCTGTGGCAGCAATTGCCTGGTGGCCACGTGCCTGTGGCCTCCCCTGGGCTGGCTTCACTCTGGGAACACCTGGGACAGAGCACCCCTATGTAGTCACTGCTGGAATAAAACCCAGCCCCTCCGCAGGAATGCTGGAGAAGGGCAGCGTGTGGCTCCCAAGTTTGCCTGGGAAGCAGGAAGAAGGAGGCAGGCTGTGATATGAAAACTTATGAAAATAGGCAAGAGCAGACCCCAAGACTGAGGAGAGAGGGACAGCCCATCATGGACACCACACCGTGCCCAGCTGAGACCTGAGGATGCTGATGGCTTGTTTTGACTCCCACCATTCATCTTGAGGAAGACTCAAGTCTTTATTTTGGCACTCAGATGGACATCAGAACAACATCAGAGACAAGGGGTAGATATCAGTAAGTTTTCTAGTATAACAATTTTAATTGCATTATTAATGAGGCTTTCTTATATTAACTATATAATTTTTACAGGTAGACTTTTTAATTAACAGGTTAACTGTTATTAACTGGGCTAACAATAAATTATTGGTTCCACATATATGCCTATAATGAGATGTTGATTGCAACAATGGGCTCAGTTTCCCCAAATTCTCTCCCAGCGTTCCGCAGCTTATGACTCAGGGACCACCTGAGCCAGATGTGGCGACCTGGTACTTGATAACTTTCAGGTAATTAATATTCTTCCCCCCAGTATTGTCCAGTTAACCCTTAGCTCACAGAAACTCCCAGCATTTGCACCACCTGATGCAAAGGCATTTGGAAAGTGAGCTACCTGATGTATAGGAAATTGCCTCCATGTGTTTGCTATGAACTTGCCAGCAGTTTCACTTTGTCTGATGCCCCCCTAGGTGGCAAGTAGCAACCACTACACTAGTAGTGGTTCCTTCTTTGTCCGCCACCACCTGACTTCCTTTCCCCCATCTCCAGGGGCTTTTGGTTTATACCATAACTCTCCCATATGGACCTCTTTAGGGCCTTGCTGATTCCTCACGCCTGGCACAGCCCTCTTGGCTTCCTTTCCCATCGTTCCCTAGAGGTTGCAGGAGGGTTTGCCCTCCAGTATCTGTGCCTCCTGCAGCTGGTGTATTATTAAGAAGCTGCCTTGCAAAAACGACTGGCATGTCTGGGATCCCTGCTGCTATTTTTAGCTGGGAGCTCAAGGCTTGAGATGTCATGGAAAATGTCCATCCCAAGAAAAACAGCATTTGTAGATTAGCATAGTGAAGTGGGAATAATTCCTGCTTTCAGGGAACCTGTTTGGATGACAGAAGTCTTGGGGTTTCTGGATACATAAAATACCAAACACAGGAAATCATAAACTATGTTAAAAATTTGCCAATTTACAAGATTAAGCGCTCAGGTTATTCAGTCAATTACAGGACATTTTTGAGAAGCTTCAAATACAGAAAAGGTGCAAATCATATAATGTATGTCTCGCCAAGGCTGGATTCTAAAAACCAGACTCTCCAAAGCAAAATTAGGGACTCAGAATGGCAGAATGGCTGAGCCAGTGTACTGACACCAGAGCCGCTGAGGAGAAGCGAGTCGAAGTGGAGGAGAATGGCAGCCACTGCTGCGCTCCGAGCAGATAACCAGCCATTGAATGCACTTAGGCAGTCCCTGTTGACAGGGTCCCTCTGGCAAAATAGGTGGCCAAGTACCTGTCTAATGGCTGCTAATGGGGCTTATGCATGAATGGGTTTCGAGAGGCTCTGCTCTGTCAAGACTGAAACACTTGTAAGTTTGCTCACAAGCAGAAGTGCATGCGCAATACGGATATTAAAAAATAAAAAAGTTGACTTTCAGGGAGTTAGGCATGAACAGAGCACAGGTTTTTGAAGACTGCGGTGTGTTTTCAGGTATCTAAATCCCATCCAAGTAGTTATATGGGTCTGCCTGTAAACATATTTTTCCAGCTTTCTAGAGTGGTAGGAGAAAGGATAAACCATGTTTCTGTGTAATAATGAGGTCTAATTATGTATTTCTTATAGAATTGAAGAAAGAAGAGTCACTTTTTAAAGACAAAGATTTCAGGAAGTGCACCGTGCCAATCAGATTTAGTAGTACCATTAGGAAATAAAATTGTATTGTTCAATTATCAGCCACATTTGTAGCCATTAGTTCCCCTGGAAACTTCTCAAAGCTTTAGAGTACAGCTGTCAAAGCAAAAACTGCAGAAAAGGAATACTTTAAAAATAATTTGCAATTGACCTTTAAATGTTATTTTCATCAATGAAACTAACAATGTGGAAGACTTCTCGGAATAAATATCTTATGCCTGACTAAAATTATATAGTATTCTTCTTGTGGTTTACTTGACATATGCACATATATGTATATTTTTACTTGCTGTGCATACATACGTCCATATATTATATGTATATATTACATTAGATGTTTCTTTTACCAGCAGTAGGTGTCCAAAAATTCATATTGCACAAAATTAGGACATAAATGTCAGAAACAGGGGCATTCACATCTCTTATTCCAGGTCTAATAATCATCTTGGCAAGAGTGAAGATTAAATTTCTCCCCTAATTGTTTAGTAGTACACAATCAGATAGCTGAACTATAGATCTTGTTTTGTTTGTTTGCTGCCCTCCTCTGATGCACCAAGTGCTGGCCACTGCCAGAACTGAATTGAATTTCAGACTTGAATTGAAATATATTTCATATAATCTTGCAACTGCTTGGTTCCTATGCAGCAAAAATGCAGTAATGGGAGACTGAATAAATAATTTAATCTGAGGTTTACTATGCTCAAATAAATGAGAGTTTCATGCATGGAGGAAATTGGCTCCCAAGTGCATTACCTGGGATGCACACAGGACATACATAACTTATTATGTTTTTATACAAGAAAAATGTAATTCGCAACTTTTTTTCTACTTCAGCAAGCAAATGAAAGGCTAGATATTTTGCAGGTATTGACTGCTAATCAAAATTGCTTTGTACATGACTTTAGAGACTAGTATAACCTTACAATGGGAAGCATTCACCAAGAGGTGCTACTTTATAATCCTACGGATTTCTGTATTGTAAGGAAAGCTGTACTGTCCTTAAATCTATTCTTCCTTTTCTACTTTTACTCAGGACTTCTCCTTCCCACAGCTGCCTTGTTTCTGTGCACCCTATCAGAAAAAAATACACATAACTTTTCTAATTATATCTTTACAGAACCACTAAGAAGAAAGGTTTTGCGCTTAGTATTTTAGGATAATAATCTAAATTGCCTGGTAGAGCCTTTATTCCAGCTTAGGTTCAAAGTGTAGCCATGACTTGCTAGTCAAACAACAACAAACAAAAGCTTATAACACTCTCTCAAATACAGAACAGTAATTGCATTTTTTTATAGCATCATCATTTGCTATTGATTATTCCCAGGGAACATCAGTCTAATAGACAAAGTGGCAGTCTTCTAACCTCTGTGTGTGTGTGGCTTATATTTAAATACATGCTACAAGGGGAACACACTGTGGGGAACACTGCAATGAACACAGGTCCTTCAACTCTACCAATAAATGTGACAAGGAGTATTTTACAATTCATGTTTCAAAAACATCTAGTAAAATGCAATAAAAGAAAAAGTAAGAGTAATAAAAGCGTAGGCACATGATGTTACCAATTTAATGACGTTCATTCCTTTTATTAGTACCAATCCCACAGATGCCTGAGGAAGCACATTTGCCTTTGTTAAAACAAATCCATTCTAGAAACTGTTCTGACATCCATCACTAAAGCATTTTATGTGAGCAGTCTTTCTTACTGTATTATTAAACCATTCATTAACATGATAGATAAAAACTCCATTCCACTGAGAATCTGCCATGGCGTTACAGAAATGTACCCTGCTTGGCAATGAAGAAATATTCCACGACAGGAAAACAATAACACAGTGTAACTTAACATTAGGCTTTTCAAATTGTGGAGTATTTCTATTGTGTTACTTAGAATATATACCAAAGTAAATTTCCTCTTACAACAGATAAATAAATAAATGGATTGCATTTGTACCAGAATTGAATCTTGGCAGTGCAGTCTACGAAATGATTGCTAAAACATGACAGAAAACAAAGATGAGAAACTCTTAGTATAGCACTCCCTGCGCTGACTCCATGTCATTTTAAGTTCCTGATACAATTCTTAAATGTGCCTGGACAGCCTGAACTGTATCTCTGTTACTGAGCAAATAGTAAATGACTGTACCTAAAACACCTGAAACTGCACAGGGTTCAGTGAGCAACGTATTTAGGCATGAAGACATCACCAGACTCTTCTTTCAATATACTACAGGGAAAACTGTATTTTCAAAACTAGGCTTTATAGATAATTTCTCGTACTATTACTTCAGTGTTTAAGCACCTCAGAGCCTTCATCATCTCTTGTAGTGTCCCTGTGAGATAGAAAAACGCACCTTGGAAACTGAGATAAAACAGAATCACAGAATCAAACAATCACTGAGTCTGGAAGGGCCTCTGAAAATTGTCTAGTCCAACCCCTCTTCTCAAAACAGAGTCACCTAGAGCAGGTTGTTCAGGGTCATCTCCAGTCAGCTTTTGATATCTCCATGGATGGAGACTTCACAACCTCTCTGGACTACCTCTTCCAGTGCTCACTCAGCTTCACAGTAAAAAAAGTGTTTTTTCTTAGGTTTAAGTAGAATTTTCTGTGTGTCAGTTTATGCCCATTGCCTCTTGTCCTGTCTCTGTGCACTACTGAAAAAAGCCTGGCCCCATCTCATCTACATCCTCGTTTCAGGTATTTATACACATTGATAAGATCTCCCCTGAACCTTCTCTCCTTCAGGCTGAACAGTACCAGTTCACTCACTCTCTCCTCACAGAAGAGATGCTCCAGTCCCTTAATCATCTTTGTGGCTCTTCACTCTTAAGTAAGTCCATGTCTTCCTTGTACCTGATATCCTCCTCATCAAGACAGATCATTCTTGAGCTTGGAGGAGGTCATACTTGTATACTGACCAACAGTCTTGGACTCCTCTAATAGGATTACCTTAATTTCCTCTACAAATCCTTCCATGTTTATAAGTATCAGGACCAGCAGAGTGTCTCTCCTTGTTGCTCCTCAACCTTCTGTGTCAGGAAGTTGTCACCAATGCACTCCAGAAAGCTCCTGAAATGCTTGTGGCCTGCTGGGTTATCCCTCAGCAGATATCAGGGTGGTTAAAGAGCCCAAGAGGACCAAGGCCTGTGAATGTAAGGCTTCTTCCAGTTGTCTGAAGAAAGACTTGTCTCATTTTTCTTCCTGATCAGGCAGTCCACAACAACACCACTTATGTTGGTCTGCCCACTAATCCTTACCCATAAGTTGTCACTGGCTCATCACCCAGCCATAGGCATAGCTCCATGCATTTCAGCTGCTCTTCCACACAAAGGGCAACTCCTCTTTCTTGCCTTCCCAGCCTGTTCTTCTTGAAGAGTCTCTATCAGTCCATCACAACACAAAACTAACAAGCTGTACCTAAGCAGCTGTGTGAGTTCTCATCCACAGAAACTTAGGCACCGTGAGAACTTCACTCTAAGAAACTTCCAGGTCTGAGGAACTGAGATAGTTCCACAAACAGGAAACAGATTAGCAGAGTTTTGAGAATGTCAGTGTTTGACTTGGCACCTTACTGCCCACTGCCATGCCAGGTACAACAAATCCTATACTAGCGTAGTGTACTGCCCAGGCTGATTGGGCTTGCTTGTCACCTGAAGCTATAGCAGAGGGCAAGACTTCCCATTATATTACAAGGAAATACCAGAGGAAAGCCAACTTGTAGTTTCAGTGTGTTCTCCAAAACAGTAAAAATTAGATGTAAAAATTAGGCTATATTCTGTGTATTTGAGGGTGACCTTACATGGAGGCGACATACATTGAAAACAGAAGTATACAGCCAGTACTTTGAAAACTTCTGATACAAATCTTGGACATATTCATTGGGATAAAACATCAGTTCTTTACTGTCTTTTGAAATTCTTCAACAATTTTAACAAGATGAAGCTCTGCTCCTCCCTATCTAGCTAAAAATACCAAGATAAAATGTAAAAGCTAAGCTTATTTCAAAAGACTTCTAAATGCAGAAACATGATTCAGTAGTACCTGATGAAAACAAAATCAAGAGTCTGGGGGTTTTGTCAACTTCTATCAAATGTTGCTAACTATTCCATGAAGACTCAGCCTTTAGTTACAAAAAGACTCCATAGGACCTAATATTTGTCATATTATAGCATGTAGTCCTATAATAATCTCAAAATGTAAACAACCCACAGTGTTTATTTAAACAGATTTTTATCTGAATTACTGCTTGCAAAACCCTTCAGAGAATTCCTTGCATTTTCATTGAAACCACTGCAAATAACATCCACACATAACAGGCATCAGATTTATCACCATTTGAGGGACAATTCTTGCAATAATTATCAAAGGATTGATGAGTTATCACCAGACAGATTCAAAGGGGAAAGCTAAAGTGTATATATAAGACTGCATAGAATTGTAGAGGACAGTACGTTACCTTTTATATTTTCTGTTGTATAGTGATGCTAAGTTTACCAAGTATCATTATGGTCATTTTTCTCACTGTTTACAGTGTAGGACATGTACAGTAATAAAAACCTCTTGTCACTGTAGTAGAATTTTGCTTCTGGCAGGACTGTAACTCCATTTAATATTAATTTAATAGCACTGTATGTTTAATATGCAGCTTTCTCTGGCTTAAAAAGATCTTCAGGTCAACTTATTAACAACTTGAAACTCTATATCTGAAGTGGGCACAGACATTATAACACCAATACATTATTGTGATCCACATACCCTATTATCATTCTGATAACATTATCTGCAAAAATATATTTATATGCTTATATTTTACTTGGATTTCCTGAAGTTGTCTAGAATAATGATATATAAAATGTAAAATACTACTAATTAAAATTTTAAATTTGCATTGAATTGTTGGGGAATTATCTTGATTATACAAATATTGCCTTTGAACTGTAAAAGCCACGTCACCCAGTTATTGGTAGAGAAGCTGCAACTGGTATGCTTCCTGTAGTAGAACTGTTAATCTTAAATGCCAGATAAAAAACTACTATAGATTCTTTTCTTGTTTTGTTTTGGTTTTTTTTTCAGCCAGAGGGAATTTTTTTTGTGCAGTGAGGGACTGAAAATTTTATAAAATTGCCTCTGAGTACAAAGAAATTTTGCTCACATTTGAAAAAAAGCAATAAAAATGAACTCAGTGTAGGATAGCTTTGATTTCTGATAGACTTAGTTCACTGACACCTAACCATCACTTATCTAACCAGTTTCCTAATCTGCACTGCTGAGGCCATGACTAGACTTTGTGCTCTATTAAAGCACAGTTTAGAAATCTAGCACATGGCATTTAAGTTGCAAAGCTGTCAAGTCTTACAATGGGAGCAGAATGAAAAACATATCAGCTGATGATCAAACAACAAATTGCTAAACAATTTACAGTCCAGATCTCTCTGCTGGAGCAATAATAGTTTCAGAAATTCCCTTCACAAAGACAGTCATGCCACCAAACAACTCCCATTTGCAGAAACTTAGTCCAGAGCTGCTATACAGAAACTTTCTCTTTTAAACTAGGAAGCCAATCTGAAGCTAGTCCTTCAACTTCAGGCGAGGTGGGAAATCAGAGCATTAGAAGTCAACCTCAGAAATGATGGCTGTTGAAGCTCAGTTTGTAGAGGCAAATTTCCAAGAAGGTAAGCCAGTCTGTAACCACAATGAATCTTCCCACTGCTACAGATCTCCTGGGATCCTCACTCTCTGCTACATGTTGGGACACATCCTGGAGGTGCATTAGATGGGCATAGAGGTTGGGAGGGGTGTGTGGGACACACGACAGGGAGGCTTGCTTCTTAAGCATGACTGGGGCTAGAAGGCACTCTCCCCTGCTGTCAGGCCATTCCCTGTCTGGAAACCAGCTGGTAAGGTCCCTTTCAACTCTACCTTGTACATGCGGGCCAGAAGTGAGACCAGATGAGGTGAAGGACAGACATACCCCTCACTACAGTGTCAACATACTGTCCACCAAAGTGCAGTAATGATTCTTTCTCATTCCTGAATCCCATCATCACCTAGATCCCCCTGCTCTGGGCCTGAGAGCAAATGCCATGGCATGACTGGTATGCATACAGCTGAACACTTCCTTCCTAAAACAGCATGTCCTGACCCATAATGCCAGCTAAGAACAGTTCCTGACCCTTGCTAACTCTGAACTGTGTCCCAGCAGCATCTCCGGGAATACCAAGGAACATGGGCCAAGTCTGGGTGGGGGAACACACTAGTAGTTAAATGGTCTAGACAGCCACCAGGCAGTGTCCTGCAAACCTGTGTCCTCCCTTGTTTTGTTTACTAGCAGGGGTGCTGTCCCATTTCCCGTGCATCCCTGTGGGCTCACTCCCCGAGGAGCTCTGGGTGGTTGCAGTGCCAAGCTTCCAGCAGGGCTGAGTCTGTGCAGCATTACTCTGTGAAGCTGCAAAGCTGTTGGGGTGCTTAAATTTGAGGGAGCTTTAAGCAGAGCTGCCTTTCATCAGAGGAGGGGAGGAAAGGTCTCAGACCATGCTCAGGGCCTTACCCCAAGTCTGTTGGTCCAGCATTAGTAGCATTAGTACTGTGCCTGTGAGGAACAGTACAGAGTACTTTTACCAATGAAGTACATCACCTCGGAAATGAGCATGTAGCTCCCAAAACCAGAGATCCTGTTTCCCTGCAACAGAGTCAACACACTCCAGTTCAAATGCTAAAGTTGTTAACCCTTTTGCTAGTTCACAAAGTTGCCAGTGACCCCAAGCAAAGGCCTTAATATTTCTAAAATAAAATGTTGCCATGTTATGTGCTTGGGCAAAAGACCAAGCTCCTCTATGGTGTGTCCTTCAAAGAAATGGTTGTTGGAAGCAGTGCGTCACACAAACAGCACCAAAGCCTGAAGGAGAGAGGCTCCATAAAGCTCAGAAGATTTAAAGGCACTCCAAAAGCAACACACTAGAGGCCACCTAAAATATTTTCTCTTGTCTACAGAGGGAAAAACAACTAATTGGGATTTCTGCCAGCACTTAACAGCAGTCAAATGCTGGCATCAGACAGATTGCTATCCAGCATACCATAAGATGAACTAAGTCTAGCCTGGGAAGGGATGAACACATTACTCTGCAATGAACCTCCAGTTTTGGGAGGCTGAAGGGCGTTCCATTTCATAGTGGTGTCATGTAGCTTATAGTGTGAAGCAGAAAGAGCCTGGCCCACCTGGGACCTCAGTGCACCTCAGAAGCTAACGTACTATACTTTGAGGACTTTGTTGAGTAATGTGGGAGATTTGAATGAAAGAAGGGAGGGCAAGGATAATTACATATATCAATTTTTTGTATTGTCATCAACAGTCACATCAGAGGAATCAGGTTTAGCCACGCACTACTGCTTTAGTGACCATCCAGATGGCTACACAGGTATCTGGAATCAGAAAATTTCAACACAATACTCTGGTCAATTTACAATACTGCAGCTAATTGCAGTTGACAGAGCCAAGATAGTCTACGACACTGAAGGATATTACTGCAGTCAAACTGCATTACTGTTCTCATGGTCAAACTACTCAAAGTCCTTATTTGGCCCTCATTATTCTTTTATTTGAATCCTGTAAAATCGCTGTATTATTCACCCTCACAACACTGAGTAGAGGGGCATGTGACTACCCTCAGAGCTGATAAGCTGAAGCACAGAAAGGCCAGAAATCGATTTAAGCACCTAATTCTTAAAAGCTCTTTTCTACTCCAATGAGCATTTTTGTTTCCAGCAGTCAAGCTACTTAGATGCTTGACGTTGATCCTTTTTCGGCCGTGCTTGTGCACCTTACTAGGACAGGATTTAGAGGCATGTTCAAGCACTCTGTGGCTGCCTTGTTCTGTTCTTACTGCCTCATTGTTAGCATGCTCCCTAGCATGGGTTTGCCCATGCCTCCCTGCAGCCTCTGAGACAGCTGAACCAAAGACCAAGAACACTAGGCAGCGTGGGTAAGACTGTACCACATTTGTCTGGCCTGCACTGTCCTTCAGTGCAATCGCAGGTGACAGTGCAATCTCATTTTTATATGCTGTCATGCAACTCCATAATGCATGTAACACATACCTTCTCTTTCAGCAATGACAGGCTGAGTTACAGCGCTGTCATTGTTTCAGACACTATGAGCTAAAAGATAGGCAGAAACATAATATTTATATTCTGGAGCCACAGAAGTACCTCATGGAGGACACAAGACTAGTTGCTATGTCGTGGATGCACTCAGGCCAAGCCAAGCCAAGCCAGGCCAGGTCTACAAAGTGCAGGGCCACAGAATATTGTTTAGCCCTGTTTAGAGTATTGGTAGACACATCATTGTGGCTGAGCAATTGTCTCTAAATATAATATGGATCCTTAGGTTAAGTGTGCTCCAGACAGTACAGCCAAGAATCCTGGAAGGAACAGTCTCTCCTACTCCCTTCCATTAGAACAACAAACTGTTCAGCATTGGGGATATTCTCCTAGAAAACCACTGATGTGGATTTGAATCTTCCACAAGCACCAGAGGAAGTGGGATCTTTGATTTCAGATTCCTAGTCAGAACTCCCACTCAAGTGACTGCACACCTCAAACTTAAGAGCTATGACATTAGGCAATATGGCACATAACTGATTCTCTCCAAAGAATCATTCTTAAGAGACTTGCCTAAGGCCATTGCAGATATCATGGTGCAGAGAACTAAACCAGACTCATAAGCACATATGCCATCTACCCAGCTGCTCTTTTTTCTAACCTGCTGGAATTTGCCATGCAGTGCATATCAAACTAATACTCAACTTCTATTTGGTTCTATTTCTCATTCATTAATTTTCCATAAAGTATGAAGAGTCTGTTTCTAAAAGCCAGTGCTTTATAATAGGAATAATCGCTTAAGGACACCTTCCTAAAACCTGTCACCCTTGAAATCCTGTTTTTAACCTGTGAAAGACATATTACTTGTATCCCCTAAGGACTGGTACCATGAAAAACTAAGTCATGCCACTTGAAGATTCTGCTCAATTTACCGGACATATGACCCAAGTATCAGGATAAATATATATAGTAGGAAATGTCACCAAAGCAAGAAAAATGTTTGGCAAGATGTGAAGGCTAAGACAGAGTATTTACTACATCTTGAAATCAGGTCGGGCAATTACTATAAAGAATTTTCTGAAATAAAATGTACTAGCTAAATAACTACTTTGCTAGATAATAACTACTTAGCAGAGTAATTTGAGAGCAAAAGGCCCATTTATATTTTCACAATTTAAATTAATTGGGTATTTAATTAAATACTGTGAGACTGTGGTGCTATGTTAAAAATGCAGCTGGTCAATGCTTTCTCTGAAGATAGGGAAGTCCCTGAACATCTGTAAATGTTAGTTATTGAGGGGTGATTAAGCATGACAATGAAATATTAAAGTGCAGAAACTCTAAATAAATCAAATGTCAAAGGCATAATGAGAAAAGATACAAATTAATTTTTATCACAAAGAGTGAATTTTCAGTAAATATCACAAACCAATGAAGCTATGTGCAGCAGGGAGGCATCTCGGCCTGACCACAAGCTACCATTTATCATGACTACCAGAAGCCATCATCAATACGGCTCCATGTCCAAATAAACTTTCAGACTCAGGCAAGGATACACTTTCAGGATTGTACTTCACCTTCCAGGATGAAAGTTAAAGCTGCTATCAGGTCAAGCTTCTGGGTAGCTTCTGCCCAGACCCTATTTCAGTCACACAGAGAAGGCTGCTGCTCTGGATCTTCTTCCCAGTGACATCCCCCAACCAATAAACTTAACTCATGAAAAGATTACATGATACCCAAGGGGATGGTTCACTCACTGAAACATTCAGAGCCTTGAACGACAGTTTGGTTTGATCTGAACATACATGCAGCATGAGTTGAAAGAAACACCACAGAATCAACCATTAAATACTGTGAGGGAGAACGCTGACTGCTCGCCGCAGCTCTGGCCATCTCGGGTCAGCTGGTGAGGCAGCAAGGACAATGGAACTGCGCTATTGGAGACTATGGGAGAGCAGAGCTGGGCCTCTGAGCTCAGACAGGCAGTTGCTACCAATCATTTGCAGAGGGGCTTTAAGCCGGGTAACAAACCCATGGGCACCATCATTCAAGCGTGGTCACCAGCAGAGGAGCTTCAGCACCCGCTGAGGGAAATGGGCAGTCCCAGCCCAGCCAGCAGCTAGTAACTTTGAGCTGTGCATTGATGGGGCACAGAAAAGGCAACAATTAATCCAGACACAAAGTAAAAGCCAGCTGTTAAGTGGGACACGGCCAACCAACACACCACCACATTATTCCAGGGCAAAAAAGTCAATAAAATATATAGTTAGCTAAATACTCTAAAGTGAAATAAGTAAGAGGTTCCTGTAAATGTGCAAATCTTGACGGCAAGGACTTTAGATAAATGGTAAAACACTAGGTAAGACTATAGTGTTATTGGTGACTGCTTGTGCAACACTCTGTAGTATGTTTTTCTTGTACTCCACCCTGCCGAGCAACCTCTATCCTCCAGCCAGCCCACTGGGAAGCTCGGCTCTCGCTCGGCCACACGACTCATGGTTTTAGTGACACTGTGAAATATGTAGCCTGTTTTAGGCATCTCTGCTTAGTCTGTTACAGGATCAGACAGGAGATCACATGAAGACCTCTGAGGTTGGGAGTCCATAGAATACATGTCAGTGAACACTAGTTAAAGCCTCTCCTTTGCAGTCACAGCCCACACGTTTGGGCAGTGCCTTTGCCATACCAGCTTAAGGACCTGTTTTTCAGACACGGCTGATGGATGCTTAGATATTACACCTCGGGTAATTGCTTTTTGGGTGCCTTCCTTGGAAAGCCTGCTACCAAAATCCTCGTGTGTCTTTGATGCACTTGTGGATTTTCTCTGACTTAGAACAGAACAGTTGCATTTAAATTGATTTCAATATTTAATATCTGTCTTTCACAAGTGAATAGTAATGCTTTCCAAACTTTCTTAGTTATGTACCCGCAGGAGTGCTTTTTCAGTCTCCCCTGTTGCTGTCAGCTAAATGTGAGAAGCATGGATTACTGGTAGCAAGTGTGTGAGCTTTTCCTTCTGACTTGTGAAGCTTCAGACACAATTCGTTGGTGTATACTGCTCTGCCTGACCTCCTCTTTCTTCTAAATTACATGGAAACGATTATCACTGGCTCTGTCTCCCTCTCCCTATTGTTCCTTTCTTCCCAAGCTCTTTTTTTCCCGACAATTCAATTTTCTGAGTTTCTGCAGTAAAATTTTAGTCTTTCCTGTGGTTTTCTAGAATTATCTTCAAAAGCCGTAAGGTCCTTTCTTACAGGTTCTTCCTGCTGCAGTACAGAGAGTTCCCTAAGCTTATCTAATTAATGTGGATTGCATCAGTGTGTAGCAATTTAGCCAAAATGAATGAAAATTTGTGTTAAATTACCAGAGCTCAGGGGCCTGCACTTCCGACTTTTTATTTGGGTAACTGACAGAGCCTGAAGAAGTACCATAAATGCCTCAGTGTTGCTCACCATGCAGTATTTTAATCTTCAGACTTAAATCTATCCACAAAATGTCCTTTGCATTTTCTTTCTGCTTTTATCCAGCAGCCTCAAAGCATTTTGCAAAAAAAAAATAAATGTACTAGTTTTGTGTCAAGGTGTTTCTAAGAGACCAATAAACACAAAACTGTGTGAGTAATGCTGATTTACCTGGGGTGCGAAGATGGAAAGTGAAGTAGCTCTCTAATGCAGTGACACTAAATGTCACAGTCACCCTACTCAGAGGAACACACTGCCAAGCGCATCTTATGATTTCTCTAATGAAGGGTAACACATGTCCTTCTTCAGCTGCAGAGAATGAGGTGCCAGTCATCTGACCCAAAGGCTGCCCAGTGTCTCTGACTGGTAAATCTGTCTGAACTGTGGGAAATGATGGACACTAACTGGGAAGGAAGATTTCCTCCCTGGCATACCTCAGCCATCTTCTACTATTTTGAGAACTAAGTAGGACTCCCACTATGTTGTTTATGCAGCTGGAGACAGAGTTTTTATGCTTTATGCTTTCCCTCTGACCAGTACGAGATTTGCTGGGACTTGATGTAACTTTCCAGGAACAATGTAATAAAATCAGAGCAGTCAGGAATAAGAGCTGTGAGTCCCAGTTGCCACTAGGTGTACTATCAGTATATGAAAACCAGATACAAAAGACTGGTCTGGGCTTTCCTTTTTCTCCCTTTTAATCTGGAATGTATTCAGACCGCTGAGGGACTGTTAACTTCGATATCAGCTGCTTCCCCAGCTGCTTCTACTCAGGAAAATCTTGTAAAATCCAGACCCTGACTTCAAAGGCATCCCAGTAAGAACCTGTAATACCACAGCAGTGAAGAAAATGCAAAATACTCACTGAGCCACTGAAGCTCTGCAACCAACTCTAACAGATTTTCCACAAAACTAAGTTCTGTTTCAAGCGAGTTATGTGTTATGTTACTTCAGTCAGGGGCAGACTAAGATAACCTATCTCACTGGCTAAGACCTGCCGTCTCCTTTTTCCCCCCAGTCACCACCCCACATTTCTTTTTGATGGAAAATAATCAGTAGAAATTAACTCAAAGAGCTGCTAAAGCAGAAAAGAATATTTTTATTTTAGACATATGATCTTCTGAGTTCTCTCCAACAACATCATCTTAGGTAATGGCTTATCACGTAACATTTGCTTTATTTTCTCTTTAACAGTAGGATATTTCCAAACTTGTGCATCCCATCTGTATCCATTTTCACAATGACTGAACAAATGCAATTAGTCTGCAGTCAGCCATGTAATGGTCTCCTACTACTACCACTAGGCATTTTTAGTCCATGGATTCTCTTATTTCTCAGCTATGCCTTCTTCCTTTTCCTGCTTACATTTATTGTCCGAGTTGCTTTTTTCCCTTCACTGCCATTCTGTGTTACTGAGCGAATCCCATATGCTTTACCTTTTCATATTTCTCTCATGGTTGAAAAAGGAGGAAATTTTTCAGTAAAATTATTGCAAAATTTGCCCTTTATGTCTTCTCAAATTCTCTGTTTTGCACTATTTCCTAGATCTGTACAGTATGCCTTCTACTCGGACTCCCTTCTACAGGTTACTATGTTTTTACAAAGGTATATGAACTGCTGGAGAAGAGAAAATCTCCATGTCAACCTATTGAGAAAGGAGTTCTGTTTCCTTCTCCCAGATTTTCAATGATCTGCCCACCTCGCAGCAGGATGCGACATTGATTTCTTTGAAGTCCAGACTGCTGTTCTCTTATGAGCTGAACAGAGCAGGGATGAACGTGACTTTGTGTGTGCTCTTCTTTACCTACGGCACGGACACCCAGCAGCCTTTCTGACTTTGCTTCAATCCATTAAAAACAAAGCCATGTCGCTGAATCTTCCTTCATCTTTCAGAGTGTTAAGCATGACACACTTTAAATTCTCAGAATTTGTCAATTCGTT
Organism: Phalacrocorax aristotelis; assembly: GCF_949628215.1. Lineage (NCBI taxonomy): Eukaryota > Metazoa > Chordata > Aves > Suliformes > Phalacrocoracidae > Phalacrocorax > Phalacrocorax aristotelis. The sequence goes on from NC_134277.1 coordinate 88,731,516, forward strand.
TCTTCACCAAGCTAAATGCGATGTTTCTCTGCCTGTATCAATAATCTTGGCTTTCCTTAATGCTGTTTGTTGAACTGGCCTTTCTGTCTTTCAATGTCTTTAATTCCTGATTTTGTGGTCTCATTTCACGCTGCGTATGTGGAATTTCCTGTTTGTTTGTGGTGTTTTGTTGGGTTTTTTTTCCTATAAGGCAGTCAACTTTTCTGAATTCTAGCTTCTTTCTCCAAGTACTTCTCTGAAAAATGATGAATCTTCAGTTGTGCTTCCTCAGCAGAGAAATCCTTTTATCAGGTTTGTCTCTAATGTGGACAATGCACATGTTGAAAGCCTTCTTTACAACAGAAAGATGCACTGATTTAATTTAAACCAGGTTTTAAAACAATGCAGTGTAAGTAATGTAAATTCTTGTGTAGACTTTCTTACTTGGTATAGCATATGCAAGTTTTTCATTGTCCTGAATTAAAAACAAAAGGAATTGATTTAAGCACAAATAAGTATACCTGTGCTATTTATTTAAAACTGCATACCTAAACAGACCAGTGCAACTTTCTAATGGAGAAAAGGTTTTAAACTATACTCAGTAAGATAAGAAAAAATATATATATACAATCCCCTATTTTTTTCCTCTATACTGTCTGTTCCCCATCCTTCCACACTTCTATCTCTGATTGCAAGCACAGTTTTTAGTTGTTTCCCAAAACAGAAACTTGCATAAATTTCATTGCAGCTTCTAGGGACCTCAACAATCTCAAAAAATGTTTTTGTGCTTACACTTCCTATTCACCGGTTCCTGTTTCCCTTTTTATCCTGCTTTTTCCACGCTGTCTCTGCAAATTGCACTGGCTCTAGAGCAATTTGGAACAGCTAGTCTACAGCATCTCCCTTCAAAAATGTAACCAAGCTTCTAGGAATGTCTTCAGAATATAGATTCCCCCCCCAACACATTCCTACCTTTTAATAGAGGAATAACCATTAAAAAGAAATATTCTGACAGTGAATAGAAAATGAAATGGATTTCTACCTCTAGATTTGCGTAAGTTATATTCAGAGGGAGGATATACTGAGTAAGTTACAGAAATACAAGCTTGAATCTTTCATTACCTTAGAGAATAGCCAAGCTTAGCAGCAGCGATTTAATCTCTAAGTCCAAAATCTTCAGCTAGAAATACTTTCCTTGCTTTCTTTTGAATAGGCGCAGAAATCTTTTCTGCCTTCATCTCACTTCTCTTCCCAGCAAAAGAAATTATTCTGGTTTCTCAGTCAGCTTGTTTTCACTAGGCATTTCATTTTGCACCCTCAGCTCAGGTTCATGTGGGTGAGCCACTTAAGCAGACCTGATAGGATATTATTATTGTCTCCACCACCCACCCCACCCCCCATGCATAGGCATATTTGCTATTACATTTCCTTCCCTTTGATATCATATTAGTAAGGCTACTTTAATTATTCATTCCTCTAGGCAACAAATGCTCTGTGTTCAATAGTTGATTGGCCCGGTTCTTTAAGCTCAATAGAGATGTTAGTTTTACTATTCCAGAGAGAACAAAGGAAAAGAGATACCTCAGCAAGAGTTCAAATATTTGTAACAGACCATTTTCCTACTGCTTCTCACAGTGCTGCATGCTTTTAATTTTATGAAAGTTGACATTTAAAAAATCATTTCATTCAGTGTTAGGAAATGCTTTAACACCCAAACTGGCAGAATTCTTGGGTTAAACATTCTCGTCTACTATTCTGCTGCTTCCCTGACTAGCACCAGTCACCAGAAAATGCTTCTTCCACTTAAACCCCTATCTGACAAGCTCCAGAAAGAAAAAAAAAAGTGCTTTGGGATGCTGGGCATTGCAAGAATATTCTAGTAAACTGGTTCTAAGGTTAGCTGCACCTATGGGATTAAGTCAGCTATTTACCATGAAATCATCCTTAATTCAAGCAAGGCTAAAGTAAAAGGGAAGAAAAATGTTTGCCTACAGAATTTAAAATAGGTGGCTGCAAAATTTTCTAAAGTCAAAGTGCCAAAACAAAATGGAAAATGAATGCAGATCTTTGGTCATTATTTATGTTGGCTCTAAAGTTTCTTCTCACCCATTATGAGGCAGCTGTGAGGCTGTTAGCAATTCACATCCTCTTGCCTGACAATCCAGCCTTGAAATAATTACATTCACAGGTTGGTTTTGTGGAAGGGAATCTTGGCTCAGGGAAGAATGTTACCTTTCACAATACACTTTAAACACATTTTAAGGATGTGTTCAAAATCAGATTTGCCTTCCCACAAAATGTTGAACCTTCGCTTCTTAAGCGAAAGGTGATCCTTCATTTTGGATCTTCTTCTTGACTATTAATTGCCCTTGCCTCTTTGAAAATGCTGCTTTCTTTTTGGCAAGCCAAACATAGTCATCTCCTTGGCTTGAGTATCAGCAGACTGTTAATCAGTTTACCAACTGATACATTTCTCTTCCTACCTGATCAAAACCAAAAATACTTCTGAAAGTCAGTGTGCATTATCAGACGGTTTTATTTCATGTAAGTCTTCACCCATTTTTTATACAAACATAACAATGTACTGTGCTGCATCTGTCTATCAGATATTATCACCAGATCAGGCACAACTGAGCTCTACCTCATAGGGTAAGTCAGCCATGAGATGTCTGAAGAGTATTCCCAGCTGACAGCTCCATTCATAGCACAGGGTTTGATTCACTTTTGGTCCGTGATGCAGCAAACTGGGGGCACTGCAGCATGCAGGCTCTCATGCAGCACTTCTCAGATATTGCAGCAGCACCCCAAGGCCACTGCAGGAACAGTCAAGTCCTCCAGGCACAGGCTACCTTTGCTGGAGCCCCAGCCTTTGCCGAGCAAATCTCCAGGGTAAAGCCCCTTATAGCTGAGGGGAGAGCAGAGATGCCCAGGTGGGACAAGGAGTGTGGGCAATAGGCCACAAAACCCACTCCAACAGATGGAGTGGAAGCACTTGAGGATTGTGTGAGATTTTTTGTTTGGGATTTTTAGTTTGTGTTTTTCCCTAGAGACTTGGGAGTCATGAGATATAAGAAGTGCCCACGGGACTAAAAAGCAGCTAGATGTTTTTCATATATATTTCATTTGCTGAAGGTGAGTTTGATGCAGCAGAACTTTATTCCAGGATTGTCTCCAAAGGACAAACAAGATTATGTGAACAGAAGGCAGGCAAAACAACAGGTATTTAACTGACACATGGGACTAAGCAGAGCAAAGAAACAGGGCATTTCCTCCTGAACAATCTGTTGGTAGAGGGATTTCCATCAGGTGTTCAGAGTTGGTTGCAATATGTAGGACCAGCTAATCTTCTGGAGAGACATTTGGAACAGGACCATATGGAGCTATTTTCATTGCCGCATTGGGAAAAGATAGCAACAGAGCAGAGAAAGAAGAAGCCAGAGCTAACAACACACATTACAGAAGCAGAGGCAGGCCACATAGAGTCTTTTGAAGGATATGCTTTTAACCTGTGATTGAATTTAGACAAGAATTAACGGATGGACAAGGGACAGTGGAGTGAAGTGTGACTTGTGGCTGTTGATAATGACAGCAAAAGTGCAGTTCAGTTTCAATGTAGAGCACTGTCTTTTGGACAGCTTATAAACTTTCACACTGCTGTGCCAGATGCAGGTTTGGAAACTAAGATTAAGTTTGTGCCATGGAAAAGGGCAAGTAGGATGATAAGGAATAGATGAAAAGGGCAAGGAAAAAGCACTAATCTTTGGGCAGAAGGATGAGGTAATCTGGGGAGCCAGAACTTTCCCTGTCAATCTGTATGAACCTAAGGCTCTTCTTCAGGATGACCATAAGAGACAATATTTCTGGCAGAGTTGTCCTTGAAGGGGGAACCAGGAGTACTGTAACAGCCAAGAATTTAAAATCAGTAAAGGGTTGGAGAGAAATGGCCTATAAAAAAAAAATAGATGAGGTGGCTGCAAAGAGGATTATGGGTCCCTTTACTCCTCTAGGACAGATATCGACAAAAGGATGCGATGAATTCAGAACAATCCATTCAGACCTCATCTTATCCTTGCACATTGTCCACAAATGATGGTAGTGACCCTCAATTAGTTCTCTGATACACATTTTCCTTGACCTAGCAGTATCAGTCATTCTTCCCCATGGCCTTGTAACATGGCTTGCAAATTGTAACAGCAAATTGCTATTTCAGCTATTATCAGCTCACCATCATGATTTCAATTTGCTGGGATTCAGGATCCAGGGACAGTATTTCTTCAAGAAAGCAATGTCAGTAGGTTTCTCAGTGGCCAGTACAGCCTCTGCTAGTTCATCAAAATGCAGTACAGGCAGTGAAATGGGAAGTGAAAAGCCTCTGGCAGCTTACTGCCCTCAGAAATTTGCTGGAAGGGGAGGGAAGAAAGGACAATACTACACAACGATATGGTATGGTAGCAGGGAGCTAAGAAGTCCCTGTGGCCACATAAGAAGACAGTTTCTGCTCAGAAGCTGCCTTGGGAAGGTAAACAAGGTAGACACCTGTAGAGGACCAACCCATGCTGCCACAGGAGGAGCAGAGAGAAATCAGGACAAGGGGGCCAAGAAGGATCAAACAATTGCAGGTGTTGCTGGGGGACACTTAGATCTTGTATGCATAGTGGTAGTGATTGCATAAAGGCACTGTGCACTAACCCCTGCAAAATTTGATGGTCAGATACAGAAGAGGCTTATCTGTTAATGAGCAACATGATTCACCATAACATAAACTTGTATGGAGTCTATGGTGCAGTGCTGATGGTACTACACCTTGTTCCACATAAGGACATAGCAGGCCTGAGTAAACTTACCTGAAGCAATTAATTTCAATTTCAGGACAACACATTTGTTTGGGAATGAACTCTTCAACCAGTGGATTGCTCAGGGCAACCAACACCTTCGCACCTACGGATCTTGCAGTAAGGGGCAAGTCAAGGGATGCAGGCCTGTTTTGCACCTACAAAAGTACATTCCAAAGAGTTTTTGAGGCTCTCAGGGAAGGTAAATCTGGAGGAAAATGACTTCTGCAATGCCTATGTAGCACAATATGGATCTCTTCATCAAGGAGGCCTGGCAACATCCACTGAAGAAGGTAAGTCCATAGCCATTGCTCTGAGTACAGGACCGACTCATTCTATGGAATGGTGTAGGAGTCCCGAGTCACAAGTTGGCACTGAGAGATGGTCAGGCCTGGATTTCTTGGAAACAAGTGGAGAGAATACAGGCCTCATACTTATGGGCAGTTACAGAGCTTCACTCATTAGGCTAGACAGACCTTTGCCTTCACACGTGGCTATTAGTTATGTAGCATGTGAGGCATACTAAAGTATATTTTATTGCTCTTTTGGGGTTTTGAGAAGAAACTGAAGTGACCCCTGATATGACAGTCTGACTGGTCTATCCATACCTGCTATAAATGCAACAAATATACCTCTACGTATTCTAATTTTATTTCTAAATATATAAAAAAATCTGTTTACACATAGTCTGATGACAGATCCACTCTGCATTTAGCTCTTCACCTTGTATAGTACTTCTATTGTATTCTACTAGATATAGCTGCATATGTGTATGTACATACTATCTAATTACATCCTTATACACTATAATACATTATACTATCTGCAGGGATGGAATTAGTAAAGCTAAAGCTTAGTTGGATGAGAAAATAGCATGTCTAGGAAGGTCTGTTAAGAAGGACTTCTGTAAGTACATTGGCAGCAAAATGAAGGCTAGGGAAAACTTAGATCTGCTGTAGGTCCCCTAGGTAGGGTGCCTAGTGACAAAGAATATGGAGAAGGTGAGGTACTCAGTGCTTTTTTGTCTCAGTTTTTACTGGTATGTTTTCCTGCCAGGTGTACCAGGAACCTAATAACAGTTAGTAAAAGTGAAGCATTACTCATGGTAGAGGGTAACTAGCAGAGTTAGGGATGACTTAAGCCAGCTGGACATATGAGACTTGATGGCGTGCATCCAACAGTGCTGGGACAGCTGGCTGTTGTCACTGCAAGATCTCTATCACTTTTGAAAGGCCATGGCAATCACATGGATGTTTCTGAAGACTGGGGAAGGCAAATGTCACATCCCTTTTCAAGAGGGGCAAGAAAAAAGATCTGGAGAAACACAGGCTGGTCAGCCAGGCATGGAAAAGTTGGGGAACAAATCTTCCTGGAAGCCACTTAGGACTGTAGGGTTGACTGTTACAGGTGCTAAACAGCTGCCATTAACACAAGTTCATCATAGGTCAGCACCTTTCAGTACCTGACAGTGTGGTTGTCTTGGAGCTTAGGCACAAGCAGCCACTCTTAAAACATGACTGAAGTTGGTACTCAGCTTCCTGCAGTACAGCATTTTGGTGGGTTGCCCCCGGCCAACAGCCAACCACCCCATACAGCTGCTCACTCCCTCCCTTTCTCTCACTCACTGCGGGGCACAAGAGTGGGAAAAAGATAAAGTCTTGATACTCAGCAAGCACTGCTCAGCAACAGCCAAAATAGCACTGTGTTATCAACACTGTTTTGGTTACAAATCAAAAAAACAGACCATAGGGACCGCTATGACAAGAATTACCTCCATCCCATCCAGAACCAGTACAAGCATGAAAAACCTTCCAATGATATTCTGATAAACGCTTAACACAGCACAATTGTTGAACACAAACCTAGACTTCTGTGAAAAGTACAAAAATTGTAACACTAGCAACTAAAATAAATTAATGTAAATTATGTAGTTTGGACAAGTGGAAAAATTGAAAACTGGTAAACAAACTGAATCTTTGTGCAAAGAAAAATAAAATATACATGCATACTTTAAAAATATCTTATAACCTTTAGCTCTCAGCCAGCATGTATTTTGAAAATATACTCATTAAAACTGACATAATTCTGGAACACAACTGAAAAGCAAAACAACCCTTACACCATGGTTCAAACATTGCAGTTTCCTAAGGAGAGGTTGTAAGACTTCCCAACCCTAAAGAATGCTGATACTTTGCATTCTTTTCATGTACGAAGAAAAAAAAGGACTGGAGAGATAACAGGAGAAAGAATGTGTTAGCTTTATACCCTTGAGCTGTGATGAAATACCAGTCTACTTACATTTAATTATGTTCAGTTTATAACAAAGCATTCAGCAGAAAACATCAATAAGAATGTTGACACACTCAGACTCCTTCTAATAAGAATGAAAAAGAATTATAGTTGGAAATCTGGCATCTAGAATTCAACTGAAAAGCGATTTTTGCTGTTTAGCAATTAGTTCTCTCTGTAACGTAAAGTAGTATTTCTAAAGGAAAATTATTGGGTAGATTTACAACTGAGCTATGTGTTAAGATCAGTTCAAAGATTAAAAAACGACTACATTACTCTAGACAAAGACACATTTGGACTAAATATACACCACGATATATAATTTCTTGTCTATTACTTAATGTTCTCTGGAAGGAACAGAAATAAATAATGCATTAAGATCTAAACTTTGAAATTTATATGTTTGCTGCAAAGTTAACAGAAATCTTAGGTCAACTACCAAAGGTCTGAAACTAAGGCACTAAGGCTTTTCCAGGAGAAAAAGTGGGTTTTAGGATAGGTCTGGCTTTCTCCTGGAAGGATAAAGCAGGGTCAAGTAAAGCCTATGTCAGGTACTGTTACTGTGGGAAGCTGAGTACCAGCTTCATTTTTGTGTCTTAGGAGCAGTTGCTTGTGCCTAAGCTCCAAGACAGTCACCCTGTCAGTTACTGAAAGGTGCTGACCTATGAAGAGCTTGTTGTATTAATGGCAGCTGTTTAGCACCTGTAACAGTCAACCCTACAGTCCTAAATGGTTATTTCCTAGAAGCTAGGGCCAACTGTCCATACTTGGGTACATGCAAAACTCCCTCTGAAGCCAGGAACAATTTCTATGAAACAACAGAAAGAACCTGAAGATAGTTAAATCAATGAGGTTTGGTGTTATTTACCACGGATGTCGTATCTGACCCTAAATATGAAATACGGACATTAAGTAACCCTCACTTCTGTGATGAGTGCTCACGGCAAGGCTTGCAGTCAGCCAGGTTCTCAGTTCATATCACAACCACAAAAACTGCAATGTTCTGATGTTAACTGCTTTTAGAAATAAAACCCCTACCAAATCCAATGTGCTTGGAAACACTAAGAATTTAGATTAGTTTGACTTTTTTTCGTTTTCACTTTTGAACCAACATTGATTCTTTATTGAAATAGCACAGCTTCCACAGGTCCAAATCAGTTGCAGTCTCAAAGACAGAATGGGATGGGAAACAGGGGAACAGAGAAGTGGTATGACCCAAAGTTGAGTACAATACCTAATTCTTTTGAGCCTCATTTGGGAGCCATACCAGTAGCTTCCCAGAGCAATTGCAGACCCCATTTCCCCTGGCAGTGAAGCTTCCACAGGACTCAAAAAACCCAAGGGGCTGTGCATACTCATGTGGAGGGAAGCCTTGCCATCTACCAAGCTAGAAGAACAAGACCCTCTAACTGGGCAGCAGTATAGCCCATTACCGATAATGATAAAATACGCAATTCCTTTACTAAGTCCCAGACTAATGAGACCTAATGCAGAGACATCTGTGCCTCAAGAAGCCTGGCTTCTGTTTTCATCTCTGTTGCTAGTTTGGCTTTGGCAACTTATTTTTACCACTCTGTACTTCCGTTTACCCCTTGTAAGGCAGGGGGTGAGAAAAGTGATGGCTTTTATGCAGAATGTTGAGATCTTTGGATGAAAAAACTCCAAAGGATCGCTTTTATTTTCCCTGTTGCACTAGACGTCTTCCTTCCTTCCTTCCTCTCTCCCTCCCTCCCTCCCTCCTTCCCTTCCTTCCTTCCTTCCTTCCTCTCTCCCTCCCTCCCTCCCTCCCTCCCTCCTCCCTCCCTCCCTCCCTTCCTCCCTCCCTCCCTTCCTTCCTTCCTTCCTTCCTTCCTTCCTTCCTTCCTTCCTTCCTTCCTTCCTTCCTTCCTTCCTTCCTTCCTTCCTCCCTCCCTTCCTCCCTCCCTTCCTCCCTCCCTTCCTCCCTCCCTTCCTCCCTTCCCCCCTCCCTTCCTCCCTTCCTCCCTTCCCCCCTCCCTTCGTCCCTTCGTCCCTTCCTCCCTCTCTTCCTCCCTCCCTCCCTCCCTCCCTTCGTCCCTTCCTCCCTCCCTTCGTCCCTTCCTCCCTCCCTTCCTTCCTCTCTCCCTCCCTCCCTTCCTCCCTTCCTCCCTCCCTCCCTCCCTTCCTCCCTCCCTCCCTCCCTCCCTCCCTTCCTCCCTTCCTTCCTTCCTTCCTTCCTTCCTTCCTTCCTTCCTTCCTTCCTTCCTTCCTTCCTTCCTTCCTTCCTTCCTCCCTCCCTCCCTTCCTCCCTTCCTCCCTTCCTTCCTTCCTCCCTCCTTCCTTCCTCCCTTCCTCCCTTCCTTCCTTCCTCCCTTCCTTCCTCCCTCCCTCCCTTCCTCCATCCCTTCCTTCCTTCCTTCCTCCCTCCCTCCCTCCCTCCCTTCCTTCCTTCCTTCCTTCCTTCCTTCCTTCCTTCCTTCCTTCCTTCCTTCCTTCCTTCCTTCCTTCCTTCCTTCCTTCCTTCCTTCCTTCCTCCTTTCCTTCCTCCTTTCCTTCTTTCTTTCCTCCTTTCCTTCTTTCTTTCTTTTTCCCTCTGTCCTCCTCCATCTTTTCTCCCTTCCTTTCTTCAAATCTATAAATGGCTTTATTAATCTTCCATATCAGAATGCTCTTGTAGTGTCATTACTGTGAGTAGCCTCCTAAGACAGAATTGAATTGCACTGAATCAGAGGAAGAATGACTAGTGACATTTTGTAGCACAAAGTCCCGGTAAAGTCACAGTTTTATTCACTTAATTTTGCTTTATTTTCCTTTTAGTATATAGTATAGTATATAGTGTGTGTATATATAGAGAGTACCTAGAATGCAGAGACACGTATAAAGATTTTAATGAAAAACACTAAATTTTAGCCTAATGTGAGGCTGTATTGTGATAGTAGTTTCCATCTGGGTTTTCCTTAAAGGCAGAATTCCCCTGAGAAGTCCACATAAATTTCTACTTCAGCCATATGGCAAATAACAACCTGTAACTGTTCTTGAAAGAAAAGAAACCTAATACAAACTATGCCACTCTAGCATGCACCGTGTCTAAATCTTAATAGCTAAGACAATATTGTGAACAACAGTGGGGAGAAGCAAACGTGAAAAGTAGTAATTGCATCTAAGATAACTCTTAACAAAACCAGAATGCTTTTGTGAAAAAGGCATACAGAGCGACTTCTTCACTTGCTAGAAACCTTGTGAATTTGATTCACATCTCAACAGTAATCCATCATACTGAGAAATTGCTTTTTGTGCTGATTTAATGTTTGATAATAGCTCAAAAGACTGAACTTAATGACAATATAACAAAAGAGTGGCAATGTAAGGTTTCAACATTTCTTTATGAAAATATCATTCCACCTTTCTGATGAGACAGGCCTGTTGTACACTCTTTAGCAGAAACATTTCCAAGGAAATGTGATAAAACACTAAGATAAAAGAGTGTGTGAGTTTTACAATTACATCATGATTCAGTTCAGTAACTTTTAACACTCAACATATTTATATGTTTGCCCCGGTGGGAACTTATTCTAATTCTAAAGAAAAAAATGAATTATATAGATTTTCCTGGAAAACCAAATTAGTAAATCCAGAGAGCAAATGAATTTGTGTTCCTTGTCAGAGCAACAGTGCAGTTAGAATAACAACACGGAATCAATCAGATCATCAAGATACAGAGAAACCAGCAAACATTGGCAACCCAAGTGATTTTAATCATTCAGTCAATGCAACAACAGTTGGGAAGGGAAGAGTAGAAAGTGGATACTAAAGCACATGCAACTTCTTGCCCCAAATTTACTTGCTTTCTTACACAAACTGTTTCCCCAGATCTGCACATTAAAACAAAACCACCTTTTTGGATGGCAGCCCGCACAATCTCTGAAGATTTCCTAGCAAACCATAGTCTTAAAAATGGCACCTTTTTCTTAATCCGGAGTAGCAGGGGACAGAACAGAAACAACCATTATTTGGCTTTTGACAAAGTCTCTATATATTTCCATGGAAGTAGAAAAGCAGGGAACTTTCCCATCCTGTGACTGTATCAGATTGTAAACCCATTGTTTGGAGTAGCTGGTAGTGCCATACACAAGTAAAAATCTGCAAACTCAGAAAGTCAAAGTGAAGGATCAAATCCCAAAGAAAACCCTTTAGTTTGTCTACCATTTCTCAGACACTTAACATGCTACCCTAAAAATGTCACAAAATATTAGAACTACATGAAGAACTGGGACAGGCTCCCCAGGGAGGCAGTCACGGTGCCAAGCCTGGTGATATTCAAGAAGCACTTGGACAACACCCTCAGAGACATGGCGTGAATTAGGGGTTGCCCTGTGCAGGAGTTGAACTTGATGATCCTTGTGGGTCCCTTCCAACTCAGGACATTCTATGATTCTAAAACCTGTTATTTTTATTAACTGGCTGGGGAAAAAAAAAAAAAAAAAGAGAAAGATAATTTTGTTTCTCAGTGGTTTTTTATCTTTAAAAATAGCAAAATCTTAAAACATGCTGTTGAATCAAACCAGCCCAACTTTCAGAACAACTAATTATTTTCAGGAGAAACTATCTGGGATGCATTATCAAAACTAGCTAGTAGTTTTCATTGACTTATGCTTATCTATAAATTTGGCAAAAAACTACTCGCTGAGAGAGTTTTGTCCACGTTATAGCTAAATACAGAGCAGTTTATCCTGCTCCAGAGGATTTACAGCATGCATGTACATATGTGTGCTGGGAATGACAGCAGAAGTCAGGAGGGTTGTGGCAAGACATTCAACTGCCTTTTAAGTGTTGAGTGACCCTAGGTTGAATTATTATGATTTCCCACTGACTTGAACCCAGAAACGGCTTTTCGATGTGTTTCAGTATTTTCAGAAAGAAGACAAAGCTTTGCTGCAGGCCCCAGTGAAAGCACCAAAATTGCAGTCGCCTGTTAAGTACTGGGGAGTATTTTCAAAATAGACATAAACGGTCTCCTAATCATAGTTCAACAGACTGCCTATTTTTAAAATAGCTTACTGAACATACTTTGGGCTATAAAGCACAAAAATAAGAACTTGGTATTACCGTAAGAAGTGCTGTGAAGGGCCAACTGCAACTGCAACTGCTTTTTATATGCATGCTTTATTTTTGCTATCTAATCTCTTCACATGATTTTTTTAACCTAGCTTTTAGAATCTGTAAAGCGTTCTTTTCCTATTTTTGGTTCTATTTTTGTTTTTAATGTGGGAGCTAGGTTTTCACCTGCACCATCACCACAAAAGACGTAGCTTCTTCCTGCTTGCTATTTTAGTTAAAATCAGTAGTAGCCAGAGAGTACTCTTTGTTGGTTGTGCTGGATAATGTCACAGATACTTGAGCTGACAATCATGAGCTCAAGAGAGAGCTCATGTGCTGTGGAATCCTTCACAAAAATGCTTTTACTCTAAAACATCCACCAGTCTTCAAAACATGTTAAAACATGAAATACAAATATTTGAAGCAGCCTGATTTATTCATTCTTCCCTCACGGTGCTGCTGCATTTCAGTGCCCTGCCTTGTGATGCTGTCATTCACTAGTTTTCCAGTAGAGACTTGCCTTTTCTACAGTCGCTGGGAAAGGGGTGTCAGTGCCAGGCGTGGCTGACTTGGCAAAGGAAGTTACTCCACGGCCAACTTTTTGTAAAAACTCTTCCTGTTTTCCTCCAGTTTCCCACGGTTGATCCCATTTGCACATGCTGGTACAAACAATGTGACTGCTGGAAATTACAAAGTGACTGAAAACTCCTCGCATTTTAATGCCTGTCACCTACCTTTGTATCTCCTGTACATTGGCATAATGGAGAAGGAGATTGCTACTAATATTGTGGCACCGCCACTAGCTGGAGAAATCTATGCTGCCTTAGATCTACCAAAGAAACAATCACAACGTTTTACAAAAGTGAAATCTCTCTCACAACCTTTACGGCATCTCCTCATTTAGGTGCTTGATTTTACAAACCTCTGTTTTGTTTTGTTTTGTTTTAATTGGGATTTTTGTCTCCTTTCTGCTTTTCTTGCAAAATTTTAAAAACAATAATGGAATAAATAACTGAACACTAAATTCTGCCCTACAATATCATACTGCCACCTACATAATTCTTCTGCAAGCGCAGAAACTTAGCATTTGCACAGGCCTCTGTCGCTTGAGGAAACGAGTAATTATATGTACTGACAAGTACGGCAAGGTCTGAGAACCTCCAGCTCTGGAAAGCAGCAAAGATCCTTCCCTCTCCCTGGCTTCTACTTCATTGACTTAAAAAAGATGTTTCTTTCCTCCCTCTGCGGCACTCGCTCTGCTTCCGCAATTCTCATGTCACCTCTCCACTTCCCTCTACTCAACTTTCTGCCCGCTTATGCCAAGTCCTCCTGCACCTTGTTTTTCCTCTTTCTATCTCTCTTCCCGTCTTCCAGTCCTTGCTCCTTCTGCACCAGAATGGTTTGCCTTGGGATCCCAGCTTCCAAGCCCAATGCACTGCAGGAAATATCCCGTTTCGGCCCCGCGTTTCTGAGACGTACTCAGGCGGATGTCATATGTTAGCCGTGAAGCCGCAGCAAGCCTTCATACAAGTACTTGTGTTAATGGTGACATGCAAAGTCTTGTAATGTTAAAAAACATTGCCAGCTTTCACACGAACAGCCAAGGTGCATCTTTGATGTAATTATTTCTTCCAGGGCACCTCCATGTACCAAATCTTTGCACTGAAATATTAAATTATTACTGATTCTTAGAGAGAAACCATTAACTTGTGGTGTTTTTTATGTCATAAAGCACATTTTCTTTAAAATCAATTCTATAACAGCTGGTTTAGTTTAAACCTGCAACAGCAAAAACCCGTACAACTCTGGTAACCAGCACAGGGAAATCCAAACCAAACATACCTGCAAAAACCAAGAGTAACTGAAAATATAATCTTTTAATTCAAATCCAGAGGACAGTTTACAAAGAAGCATTGAAGTTTCGGTTTAGGAGATAATTCTGCCTTGGAAAAGATAATAATCTGGATAGACTTTGACAGAAACCAGAAAGGGAACTGGAGCCATTTGTGTTAGGCTACAGAGAAGGTGACAAAGCTCAAAATATAATCTAAGACTCTGAAGTGCCGTATGTGTAAGAAACGGAAACTACCCAGCAGCAAAATGTAAGGACTTAGTTACAGCATTTTTATAACATTTGTTTGTGCAGGCTGTTAAGGATACTATCGTGTGATTATATTTCGGACTGTTGCCAAAAACCGCCCGTATATTTACCCATCGCTTGTCTTTTGACAGTGGTAATATAATTGTAGCAAAGAGTGATAGCAAATAACTAAAATATTACTACATTAATTTCCCTGTAACATACCTGGGACGTGGTGTTTAGTATGGCACTTTTAGGGGGGTTCAGCTTCCAACCATCACACACTCATCTTTTGGGGGGCTCGCTTTCCTTATGTCAAATAATAAAAGAAAACCAGAGCAGCCTGGATGATTTACACTTTGCTGCTAATATATTTAACTTAGATATCGTGCTCCTTGCCTTGCCACATAACTTGGAAAATGGAAGTGAAGCATTTGAACAATTTCTTAAGCCGGTGCGAATCAGCACTGTGATGTCAAAGAAAGAGGCAACGAGACCCGAGGCGCAGGCGAGATGAGCGCTATACGTCCCACTTCACACGTGTAAGTGGTTTGGCAGAACGAAATGAAGTGGAAGACGTGAATTGCCAATTAGTCACTAATGAGAAGCATTACTTGAAGTGTACAAGCACATAACTCCGAATCACATTAACTGCCCGCGCCGTTTTCTCGTTGCAATTCAATAAAAGGGCGTATAACCCTCTAAAATTGCGTATGCTGTCCCAGCGGGGTTTTAAAGCCAGGCTGTTGCAGGAACCGCTTCCATAAGATGAATCCATTATTGCTCGGGGGAAGGAAAAAAAAAATAGGCGGGGCAGGCCTCGGAGGGCCGGCGGTTTCGCAGCGCTGACTTCGTGCCCAGCAGCGGCAAAAAGGATCACGAGAAATTTTTAAAAAAAAAATACAACCCAAGCCGCTAGGTAAACAAACAGACACAAAACCGGAGACAAGAAATGGCGAGAGCTTGAAATAGCAACCGAGCAGGCGCCGCGCAGGGCAGCGACACCCCCACGCCCCGCCGCCCCCGGCCCCGCCCCCCGGCGGGGCGGGGCACGGCTCGGTTCCCGCCCCTCGCCCCGCCCCGCCCGGCGGCGGCGGCGGCACGTCCGCGGCGCTGGGCGGGCGCCGCCCCTCGGTGGGCGCGTCCTGGCGGCGGCAGCGGCCGGCGGCCACGTTGACAGGGCGGGAGCGGGGCAGCGCCGTTGCGCGGCGTCGGGGTGCGGGTGTCCGGGTGTCCGGTGCGGGGCCGCTGCCACAGTAAAAATGTCTTCGCCTCCCAAAGAGAAAGCAGAGACGCGGGCCGGACACCCTCCTGCTGGTACGGCCGCCGCGTCCCGTCTCTCCGCTCTTTCTCTTCCCACCCCTGGGGACGGGACGGGACGGGGGGGCCGGGGCGGCCGCGGGCCGGGGGGACCGAGCGCCTCCGGGAGAGCCCGGCCGGGCGGCGGGTCCCCGCGGAGTCCCCGGCCTGCGGGCGGCGGGCGCTGCCCGGGGCAGAGGGCGGCCTTGCCGGGCCCCGCCGCCGGGGGCTCCCCGCGCCCCAGAGCAACGCCCGATCTGGCTTCTGGCGCGGGGAGGTGAGCCCGGGTCCCCTCCGGCCCCTGCCTGCCCGTCGCCCGCTCCCCCGCCGCTCCCCCTGCCCCCGGCAGCCTCCGCCGGCACCGGGGCGGCGCTCCCCGCCCCGCGTTTCCCAGCGGAGCGCTGCGCTTGCAGGCGAATCTCCGTCGGGTTTGTGCCGCTCGGCATCTCCGCCTTCTGCCCCGGGAGGCAGATCGCGTTGTCTTCGTCGGTCCTCGCCCGTCAGGGCATCCCGTCCTCGAAAGGCGGGGGAGGCCGACGAAACCACCGCCTGGGGCTGATAAAGGCGGGAAGCGGCCAAGGAGCAGCCTCGGCCGCATCGCAGCCGGCGCGGCTCTTTGCAAGGCACCGCCAGCTGAGCGTGAACAGCCAAAGTGCGAGTTGATAGCGCTCGGTGCATCCATTTTGCCCGTGGGCGTTACGGTGCCGGAGCAGGCTGCGCGCTCCCAGCTCTGATTCTGGAGGCTGGCAGGCTAGCAGCAGGCAAAGCTGCTTGCTAGCTGCCCGGCGAAGGAGCTCCGTCGCCTTCCACCGGCTGCTGCGTGCTGGCGGGCGAGCAGCGCGGCCGGTGCTCGGGGCGGGAGCTCCGCGTCGCCTTCGGTGGGGCACTCGTCTGCCGCCCTCCACAGACGGCAGCTCCTCTCCGTACGCAGGTGGGGTTCGCTTACTCCCAAGTATCCACGTCGTCTTGTTCCTTCAAGTACTGTTAGTTTTTCTTCATTACAGTTTTCTTAAAAAAGGGAACTTTGGTCCCAACACCAGCAACTCTTCATGTGTGTTCTAGTGTTCCCTGGTGGAATAGCTGGGAGTCTTTAAGAGTTTCAGTCAAACAATGCTGACATTCCTCATTCACGGGGTAGTTAGTTTTATATTCACATCAGCTGATGAAATGTAAAGTTGGATTTGAAAACAGTTTCTGAACGCTAATTGAATTCTGCTCTTTTCATAGTGAGGACCTGAAATTCCTTTAAATAGATAATAAAGGTGAGAAATAATGGCTTTCCTTTGCCTGGCAGATAGGGTTCAGCAGTACAGTTAGCCCAATCCCTTGGCTGAGCAGAGTCATCCCAGTTCTGCAGCCTCCCTTGTCGCGGCATTTGCTCTTGACCTCCTGGTGAGCTGGTTCAGGAACAAAACCAAAGCGCCTTTCCCAATGTGGACAGCTTTTGCTGCCATGGCTCCTCGAGCTGGCTCCTCACCTTGTGGTCAGGTGAATGTCAGCTTCGGCGGGAAGGGATGGTTAAGGCCCTAGGTTGGTTTAGCTGTGACTTCTGGCTGTGCCGTCATCGATGGAAAGGGAACAAAGGATAAATACCAGATACGTTCAGTGCTTTGTAACCGTGTTTTCTGATGCTGTTGCATGTTTGAGAGTTTTGGTTCAAAACGTGTCTTTTGAAACAAATGGAATTTTTTAAAAAGACCTGACGTGAGCCTCCGAAGGCCACATGAGAAAAGAGCAATGCGCTGTGCAAAAGCACTAGAGTGCAGTACAGGTTTCCCTTGCTGTCAGAGTATTTCAGTGTTTTTTTTTTTCTTTGCAAAACATACATCCACATATGAACTGAAGAACTTTTTCAGCTATGTGCCTTTTAAGATGGTTAGCATCCCTGAGGGATTTTGTGAGCATGTACAAATTCAGCTTTGGAAGGAAGGCGATCACCAAGTCTGTCTTCGAAGCCAGGAAAAAAGAGTAATGCTTTATAGTATCTTGAGGTTATTTCTGGAAGATGGTTCTGAGCTGGTTTGCAGAGGAAAGTCGCCCTGTGGTCTTTGAGCACTTGGAAAATCCATAATAAATGTGCTGACTAGCAGTAGTTTATATTTACTCTAGGGGGGCTGAAGTTAGGTTTTAAGCCTCTATCTGAAGCCTGTTTAGATCCTTGAATATTAATACAATGCAACAGGACAGTTTACAAACAAGTTTTGTTACAATGAAAGTAAAAAATGCTTAAAAAAAATAAACATGACTACATAAATGCAGGTGGAATTGTGTTCATAAATAACAAGGCAAGTTCCTAGCAAGGCAGACGTGAATAGGGGATCTTTTTTTACTAATGTATTAAAAGCTCTGTTTTTTTTGCGGTTGGTTATAAAGAGCGCCCTACGTGTAGTTACAGATGCATCTTACCCCACTGAGTATGAGTTAGATGAGTAAAAGGAAGGATTTGGATGACTGCATTGAAGCAGAATTGACAAATACATTGTATTTCATGTGCCCTGTTAGCCCTCACTGCCTGCGTGCAGTCTGTTGGCAACCCCCCTGCATTGATCTTTCACATAGGGGGAAAAAAAGACAAGAAAAGCACTTGAAAAGACAAAGGATAATGAAAAGAAACCTCAAGACCTCAGGCTGGTAACGGGTGCACGAAGCGACTTTGAACTCCTTTCTGAAACTTAAGAGGCCCCAACTTAAGCTTGATTAAATATCCGTCGGTGAGATCAATGCATCTATAATACATTGCTGAGTAGGTTTGTACAGCTTGCAGTCCATCTAAAGAGGTCTGTGTAGTTACGCTTTTAGCTGTTCATTTCTTCTAGGAGAGACTGTGGAGGAATAAAGCAAGGTGATTGTGTCAGTAGTTTATTTACAAAGCTTTACAGTAGGTTCATGAAAATAGTTACGTGCTTTTCCTACATTAAAAAAATATAGCTCTGAGCCAAGATTTCTGTGAAATGAATGTGAAATGTAATAACTCTTACTTCAATTCTTGTTTCGTCAGACAGCAACGTACGTTCCCTTAAGCTTGCAGAACGGCAGTTTTTTGCCTTTCCCTTGGTCCTGGCTTTTCATGCATCTTAGCAATGTAATGGAATCTGTTGTTATACAGTACATAAGAAATACATTTTGTGTTAATATTTAATATGATGCTCAAGGAAAACGGGAAGCTGCTAAAACTCTTGGTTATACTCTGGATTTCTTAAAAGCTCCTGGCCAGTTGCTGTAACCGGCGGGCAACTTGGGTTGAGCTGGAAGGTTTCCCCAGGAGGGACTGCCTCGGGTCTGCAACCTGCATGAGCTGGGGCTGGAGCCATCGCAGAGCTGCGGTGCTTCTCTAGGTACTTGGTGCGAGCCGTGACTCGGTGGGCTTTGTTTCAGAATTCAGTCTCAGAAGCTGGGAGCAGTCTGAAAGAAGCACAGCAGTAGAGGGAGGGGGGGGAAAAAGGGTAAATAGTCTGAGAATGTTTACCGGCTCTAGATCTTCCTGAGTGGTAATTGATTAACACAGTTTTTCAGTACATTTCCAAAAGGAGTAGTCATACCCTTAAGAGGAGCACAGGCTGGCATTTGTCCACAGGACAAACAAGACAGTCCCGTCTGTCTCTTGGCAGCGGGAAACATGACAGATAATAATTAAAATCCAAAACTCGGCTCTTATCCAGCAGTGGGGCAGACAGACTTGTCCTGTTGCTCTTCTTGGGCAGATGATCCCCTCTTTATTTCACACTTTAGAGGCTGGTGGCCTCTTGGCCATTGCCACCACTGGGAGCCAGTCCCAGTCCCCTCCTGCCTCGGCACGGGTGCTGCCTGGCCTCTCCTGAGCAACTGCAGCCCGAGCTCCCTCTTCAGCACAGCGGGAGCTGCTTTCTTGCTAATCCCAACATGGTGTTGTTGAAACTGTCCTCTTCTGGGCACTGGTTTCTGGCAGCGTTCTGGAAGGTGGTTTATCAGTTATTTAAATCCTCTGCCTGCTCTGTGCAGGACTTACTATAAGGGAATCTGACTTCTAAGTGACAAAATCACTGTGGTAAGCATCTGTCAAATTATGTAGTACATGCTAGGCAAGTAAGAAATAGATTAAATCTTGCAAGTCACAAGAAAATTGCACAAATGGAGTGGGCTTTTCTTTAGCTTGGTGGATGCAATCATAATTTTTTCTCTTTGTCTAACCCCGAGGTAGTATAGCTAGGTTGAAACCTTTTGAAAAGGAAGGTGAATTATGTTGCCTAGGTATTTATCTTCTTAAGATAAGTCTCTTGAAACTAGATTGGGTATGAGCATGCTGTGTCTTGGGCGGCAGAGATGTACATCAGCTATACGTATGGGATGCTCATCTAATTATTTCACTTGTGGTCTCAGAAATACAAATTATTACTGCAGTTGTTGTCTGGATTCTTCTTTTGGTTTCCCAGATCTGCACAGCAACCATGGATTACTAAATATTATTTGCTTATTATTATTATTTGCTTTTTAATCCTTGTTAATTCTACGTACGGACAAATCTGAACACATTAGCTGCATATCTTTGCCAGTGACAGGTAAAGAGAAAAAAAGCAGCTTGTGGCTTGATGATATACAGTATGAGAAGAGAGGGATTTTAGACCACCTAAATTAGCACTGAATCTTTGGGCGTTGTTTAGTTTAGTTTTCTATTGACAGTGAAGCACATGGAAGTGTAGCATATTGTCCAGAAGTGCTGTTTGTAACCTGGCAGGTGTTGCTGTGGGGACAGCATCTTCCAGAAAAAGTAATTTGAAAGGGAATAATTAGAACTGATTTTGCAGTGATGTTCAATTTGTAAATTAATGTAAATAAAACGTACCAATCACTTTGATTAACTGAGATGATAGATCAAGACAGCACTTGACAGAACTCGGAGCATTTGCTTTTGCAAGCAAACTTAAATTTCTAAGGAGTTTGCATCAAGAAAAAATAATAGGAATTTTCATTTTTGTTTCATTTTTAAAACAGCATTTCTTTGTTGCCTAACCTTTCTGTCTTTCCTTGTCCCATATGAAACATTTCTTACCAGTTTAAGTATTGTAAGTTTTATGCTGGAGAGAACACAAAACGGCTAGTGTTTTGGTTTTGTTGTGTGTTTTTTTTTTTTTTTCCTAATGCATGATAAGGGGACACAGTTTTGATAGGTTTTAAAAGATATTTCTTTGGTTTTTGTCTGTTGATCTGTGTCTTTAGTTAATACCCTTTATTGAATCAGAAGTTTATCTTTTAAATATTACACAAAGCTTAAAATCCCAGGGCCAAAGAGCTGTCGCTTTCTCCTAGGGCAGGTCACTTTCTCTTTACTGCTTGTCTTCCCTCACCTGTAAAATTTATGCACAGGAGTGTCCTTTCCATTGCTGTCCTGGTTAAGAACTGAGAACTAAACCTGTGTCTAGGTTCCAGGGATTAGCACTGACCTGCTGTGAGGTGCCTCAGTCCCTCTGTGGCTGGGCACAGGAGGGCTGTCAGAAGCACAGCCTCCCCTAGCCGTGCTGGCAAGCTGCTTCAGCTCCTTCTGAGCGCTGCTCTGGCATCCTGCTTTGCTCGGCTGTGCCATCTCTGCCGAGGACATCCACAGACTTACTGTGTCATGGCAATGCGAAACACAAACCAATGCATCTGTAGGTGGTTTTACTGACTCCTGACTGCTACAGTGGTTTTCTGATGTGGTTGCTGATGGCAATGTAACCCATCCAACTAGCTAACGAGATGCTTACAGGGCAGCATAAGATAAGACGATGTGTGTATAGCAATGGTTGAAGAAAAAAAGAAAAGTACAATACTAAAACAGAAAGCAGATCAAGAACAGCCTGCCTGTTGCTCTGCTTAGTAGCTGCAGTGTTAGGCCTGGCTTGGTTCCTATTTTATATTTTGCTTTTTTTAGGGGGGATAAATGAGGAACATAAGTGGATTTGCTTTCACTTCTTGTTTTGTGTTTCAAAGGGGTGCTTTCATGTTTGGATAATTTCTAAAACTAAATCATGACAAGGATTTGAAATATGGTAAATACTTTTGTCTTGCAAAACAAAAAGCTCTGTTGCAAGTTAAGAGTCCTCCTAAACTTTGCTCTTTATTATACTGTTCATGAAGTACTTCCATGTATAAACGCTATTGTAGCTGTGGATTTAACTTGAAATGACAAATGAGATTCTTCATCCCTTCTTCTTTTATGGGAGTATTTAACATTCACATTTGTGGCCTTTTGCATAGTGTTATGCAAGCCATCGCCTCTATTTGTTCTGACTGCTGCAAAGAGTTGAGTTTTCTAAAATGGTATTGGAAGCAGGTGGTAAAATGAGTTGCAACTTCTCAGGGTGAGTAAAGATGGGATGATGTGAAAGAAAATGGCAGATGCAGTCCTGAAGTAGCTGTTCCTCACACTTGCCACTTCAAACATTTTTGGGCCCCTTTTTCAAACTGTGCTTGCTATGAAACTGCTAAAATATTGGGGGGGAAGGGAGGGGAGAGTCATCCTTAAAATGTTCTTTACTTATGCCAATTTGACTGAAGTTTGTTATGTCTCTCTAATTTTCGTTCCAGTGAAAGCTGGTGGGATGCGGATTGTGCAGAAACACCCACACAATTCTGATGCAAAAGAGGAGAAAGATAAGGATGACCAAGACTGGGAAACCAGCAGGTGAGCATTTTGATTTGCTGTGCTACAGCAGATTTTTGTGACCTTAAACCTCATCACCAGTTCTGTTTACCTTGCAGATAGCAAACTAAGGATACGGCTGGTTTTGAATCATAAAATTGATTTAAAGCAGTGGCAAAATATATGCTCCTTCGAGAGAATTGGGGAGTTTGGGAATTTTTACCTTGCTGAGCCTCATTTAAATTATCCTGCCAGGTAGGAGAAGGTTACAGAAAACAGTACAGCTGAAGAAAGACATCAGCTTTCCTAAAAATCTCTGAACACCATTTGACACTGTGCAGAAGGATAGAGGCTAGGCACATTTGGTCACAAGCATTAGGATGTCAATCTGCATGTGAGGTCATTTTGCTGTGTGCTAGGTGATTCCTTCTATCCTCTGCCTCATATTCCTGTCTCTGCAAGGTATTTGGCAGGACGGTGCTTTTTAAAAGACAGGGAAAAATAAATGCTATTAATATTATCTGCTTTTAATTTATATGGGAATTTGGCAGTTTTAGTGGTGAAGGGATACCAAAGCAAACGGTTGTCACTGGAGATTAATAAATCTGCTTACAACTGCTAGTAGCTGCTGTGTAGAAACGAAAACAGGGAGGTTCAATGGGCTGTTGCTGTATTTCTGTTCATACAAAAGCCACCTGGTTTTGTGCTGCTTTCCTTGGCCAGCTGTTTTATTTTGTAGCCAAGACTATAGTTACCTGAAATCTTTATGTAGTAGCTTATTGCATGAGTTTGTCCTTGCTATTTGCTCAAGGCAAAAAAAAAAAAAAAGAAAAAGAAAAAAAACAGAGGGCCATTCTTGTGCTTTGGTAAGTAGGCTGACTTATATGATGTTTATTTTACATGTGAAACAATGGTAATAAATAGGCATTGTGAAAATATCTGTGTAATTAAAAACAAATGTGCTTGTTTACTAAATCACAGCTTGATTAGGAAACACATTTATGAGAAGGGAAGAGTAATTTTAATTAATATATTCTAATAAAAGGCAGGAAAACAAAACCTTATGCTCTTTCTTCATTAAGCAAATTGGTCATCTTGTATTTCTGTTCAGTGGAATGTAAGTTGGAACAGAGTTTGTATAGCAGTCAGGTTTTGTCCAAAGGAAGGAATCGTACCTTGTGGTTAATTTAAACTTTGCTTGGGGATACATCCTTTTATTTAAGGTGTGTTATATATCTACTTATTCTTGCATTTCCTTGGCATGTCAGCCTCACGGTGAAGGAATCTCATTAGGATCCAAATGAGAAGACTTCTTATGCCTGTTCACAGATCTAAACCTCTGTTACAGTATAGCTATCTGCTTTATTGCTTTCTTAAAACAGGATTATAATTTTCCCCATCACTCAGATAGTGTAGGGAAAAGTTAAAATTTAACCTTGGTATTTACGGTTGTGCCTGCTTTAGCAAGTGCTGTGGCACAACAGAAGCAGATCTCCAGGGGGAAACAGTTGGTGCTGAGGACTTCATGGTCACACTGCATGTGTTCTGGAAATTACTTAGTCTGGCCTTCTGGACTAAAGGACCAATCCTAGCTGGTGTGTGTTAGGCGTCTCCTTGGACTGCCTGTTCCAGTTCAGCGTCATCTGCAAGCAGTCCAGGTCAGGTGCCCTGAGACCGATCCACAGTGCAAAACAACACGTGGCCAACAGAATGATCAGGAGGAGGAGTGCAGTCATGGTCTTAAGATGCTAACAAATACATACTGTGTATTAATATTGTAAAGCAGGTCCAGGAGCAATTTTTATGCTTTAAAGGCAGAGCAGAAAGTTTAATGACCTCTAGAGCTACCTTATTAACTAGGAAGTAGCTAACTGTTGCCCCTATTCTCTCAGCTACCTGGTCAGTTTATTGACAAAATATGCACTAAGAGTGTGCTCTTCGCTTTGGCTTTTTTTTTATCAGTTGTTTGTTTTTGGTTGTTTGGGTTTTGGGCTGCTTTTTTTGTTTGGGTTTTTTTTTGTGTAATATACATTATCGGTCCCTATTAGGCACTTGTGCGTACTGTTATTCTTGAGCCTGTATATTAATACAAAAAGCATTGGTCTGAACTTTTTGTTTCTTCAATTTAATCCTCTTAAGAAAGAAAGTGGCAGGAAGGACATAAGGAACATTGCTGGATGGGAACCAGCATGAATTATAAAACAAAACCGTAAGTTGGTTTACAAGTCCGAGAGAAGTTGCTTTCCTGGTAGAGCTGTGAAACCTTTGTGGCTGTGAGGAAAAGGGTTTAATGTGTCTGCTGTAGGCTCCTGTGGGAGTACTTCTGCAGCCAGTGGCTGTACAAGCTGTAGGTGTGAGCAAGGAGTTATTTAGCCATAGAGAGGATAAGCAAACTCCACAGGCCATAGTACATAAAGTTGTTGTTCATCAAAATTAAATTACATTTGCAGCATGTCCTCTGCTTTTGCGCTGGGAGGTGCAGTACCCTGGAGTTTCTGTCTGTCTGTTCCTGGTGATTCATGGTGTCCTAATATACTTGGATTTCCAATGTCTGTGGAGGGAGGTTTATCAGGAGTTGGGGAAGGGTTTATCAGGAGTTGGGGAAGGGTTTATCAGGATGGGGAGAAGAGGCCACTAGCGTTCTGTTCTGGTTTCTCTGGCACCAATATATGTATTTCTTGGTCCGTTGCTAGCTGGTGTTTTATGTCCCTTTGCTAAGCAAGGGGACATCTACGGTTTTAACTTTCTTCTCTCATGGTTTCAGTCTTTGCCATTTTAAGACAAACATTTTAAGGTAGTATGGGTGATAATGATGCAATCTCTACTCCCTGTTGCATTCAAAGTCAAAAGAAGCAAACAGCCCTTCAGGCAATTCTTACCAAGTGATGTGGGCAGCTGACAATGATGTGAGAGAAAGTAATAAAACAGAAGAGTAATTTGTGTGTGTGAAGAGGGAAGTGAGGATGATCTAGTGATTATTTTAATCTCATTGCAGGTTTAGTTGAGGACAGATTAGTGGAACTGGTAGTAAATTGTGGCACATGATTTCAAGCAGAGTTCCCTGGGAGCTCTGGGAGTATGTGTCCTCCCCACGATGGCACGAATCTCAGCAGCTGCTCAGCAAGTTCATAGAAGTACTTGTGGTTTCAGACACAGCTGGCATTGTTTTTGCAGTGTGCTTGCAGAGAAAGACATTGAGTCAGTGTTTCTCATCTTAATGTAAATAAAGCTGATACAGGTAAACACCTCCGAAGTAGCTGTGTTGTGATAAAGGGTGACTTTAAAGCAATATTCACTATGTATACCTTCTTCGACATTTCTTTTTCTCAGTTGTTCAACAACTTGCTATCTGGTTACTGTAATTTAATCTGCAAAGTATTTTATTCAGTCTGGTTCTGAAAATAAAATTGTTATGACAAGCTACCATTTAATGAAATGGTAGGCTGACTTGTCATAGTGGTGTTTTGTGATCCCTTAAAACAATATGTGGTAAGATGATTTTATATGAATTCAAACTTTTCCTTCAAGGCAGTTCTCAGCCTTGAGTGGTAATGGAAATAATTTTATATGTCTGGTATAAATACAGTTAAAGGAATAGCTGGATGTGATAATATGGAGAAGACTCAATGAAAGAAGGGAGGGATTGCATCATTTGGTTTAGATGAACTAAAAAACTGTGTGTAGCATCCAAAGCTAGTGGCACCACTGTGGTCAAGATTCAGCGGTAAACTTGACTGTGAGGTGGGGTCCTCCGCCCACATGTTCTTCATGACAACAGTGATTTTGGTCAGCCTGGTGGGAGATAGGATGCTGGCTAGATGAACTTCTGGTCTGATCTGTTCTTGATTTTTCTTATGTTTCTGTAATTGCCTAAGACTTGCATTGATTTGGTTTTTTTCTGCATATGGTTTCAGTTTTGATTGATTGACAGTCATAATAATTGCTGCCGGAAGGTTTTTTTGTGATGCTAGATTAAGGTGAAACATATCATTAGAGGTAGGGTTATGAATAGAACCATAATTTTTGAGGAATGTATGTTGTCATAGAAAATATTTGGAATAAGCAGGCTACTCATAGTCCTGGGCTTTATTAGAATGCATGTTGAACTGAGATTTGCAATATCACGCACGCTCCTGTGCCAGCATCTGACTCTAGCCATAATAAATACCCCTGAAAGACAGATAATTTGATGTGAGAGCTTCTTGTTCGGTTTTGCACAAGAGCTTCAGTAATTTTCAGTCTGGGACCTCAAGAAAAAGACACTATAATTATATATCAGCATCTGGATTAAAAAAAATTAAAGCAAATGCCTGGCTCATTAGGTCTTATAACAAACAGGGTAAACTGCAAAGGCTTTCATGCCTAAAGACTTTCCTCGTCTTTTGTTATATATCTGAAACAAAGTGGGTAATTACAGTGATGTAAGTACTGACTATAAATGCAATTAGAGTGGTTTCTCAGTATACATATGCAAATGGTATGTGTTTTGTATCTTAAACTTACCTGGAGACTGTGAATCCAGCCTTATGTCTGACTTTCCTGTTAGCTCTAGAAAGAATAAATTATGCAGCCTGGATTTTAATTCAGTTTAGGATGTGGATATTGTCCTTAGCTATATTCATTGGGCAAATGAAAAAGAAAAAAAAAAAGGGGTAATCTAACATGTGGTGACTCAAGAGCAAAATCATGCTAATGAAGCATACGGGAGTCCTTATGTCAAAAAGCCGGTCTCAGTACTTACTCAGTTCCGTGGTGAGACAGGATTTGTTGAAGGCCCCTGTCATCCTTCAGGTAGCTCTGTGTTACTTGTTAAGTCTGAATAAGCTGGTTAAGCTGTGCCTGCTTTTTCTTTTAGAAGTGCAGTGGAAATCTCAAAAATTCAGGCTGTGGGTATATACTTTCATTCAGGAGTGAATTTGTTTTTACTCTCCCTCACTTCGCTCTGTTGCAACTGACAAGAAATAAGCCACAGGCATGATTTCTATTTTTCATTTGACACTGAAGATTCTGCTGTCATTGAAATATATTTAGTTTATGCCTTGTAATGACCCTTGTTGTCTGAACTACTGACATAATTTTAAAAAATGTTAAGTACAACTTAGCCATTAGAGCAGGTTTGTATGTTTGTTTACAGCCTAAATATGGAAATGCTTGAAACTGTTTCTCTTCCTTGTATTTTACCCTGTTGTTGTGGTTATTTAGCTGGGGCAGGAACTGTGAAGTCAAAGTCCTGAGCTTTTAACTTGGGAATAGCTGCAATTCAGCACAGCCAAGACCTGGGAAATTACGTCCAATGTTTAGCTCGCTTGCACACAAGTCCTGTAGGAGGTAGTTCCATTGTGGATGAAGATGTTTCAGTCCAGATAGTTCTAATGTTTGTTGCAGAGACTACAGGTGTTAGAGGGAAATCTTGGGAGTTCTAAGCAAAACAACAACAAAAAGTGAGTTGTTAAACATGTAAGCCAAACCTCCATGAATGAGTAGCTTTGTACTTCCATAAACAGAGTGAATAGTGTTCCTTCCATGTAGTTCACCAACAGAGAGCTGAAAAAAGACCTCTTTACCTGTGCTCATGCATCTAGAAAACCAACATATTGGAAAAGCAAGCAGGCATTGACTCAGCATGATGAATATTTAAGGTTAAAAGAAAGGACAGGTTGGGACAAATAGGTTGCTTCATCTTCTGCTTAAGTTTTTGGAGAGGAAATGTGCAGCTTTGGTGGGTAGAGGATTGACTGAGTTTCCCTTTCTGGCAGCAGGGCCACTTACGTGTTGGCTTAAAAGGTCCCTTGGGCTATTGTGTCAGTGGGGGCAGATCTGAAGGAGTGCACTGATATGAAGTACAAGTATCTGTCAGCATCCAGATCCTCCTCTTTGACAGAATTCACATTTCTTCCCTGCTTTTCTAACCACCTCTTCCCCCCCATCCACCTTTTTGGGGCCTGATTCTGTTACCTCGGTGAGCTGAT
The DNA here is from genome assembly GCF_949628215.1 of Phalacrocorax aristotelis. Classification (NCBI taxonomy): domain Eukaryota; kingdom Metazoa; phylum Chordata; class Aves; order Suliformes; family Phalacrocoracidae; genus Phalacrocorax; species Phalacrocorax aristotelis. Next base: position 88,759,614 of record NC_134277.1, read on the forward strand.
GTGGCTTTACACAGAGATTATGTTTGCAGACTGTATATTGCTGGTTTGTGCTTGACCATGTAAAAACTGAAACTTGATTAAATGTGTGGATATAATGGATATGACTCCTGAGGGTGTTTGTTCATGGCTTTGGCCTTTGAGCTCTCATTACTCAGATGTGGAGCTTTGGAGGCAGTTGGCCTTAGAGGATGAAATGTCTGGGGGAAGTGCAATGAAAAAGCAACGTAGCTGTGAACACCATGTTTGCAGTTTCTGGGAAAGATGCAAACTGCTGCAAACGTTGGGCATTATCCCACTGTCATACCAAGTTTGGTGTGACTGTAACTTTTTCTTTACTTAGTTAAATATTCCAAAGGCTAAAAGGGAAGTTCTGGTGGCAAAAGAGCTGTAAAAAAACCCTTGCAACTATAATTTTGTAATATTATTAAGGAGAGTACAGAACAGCACAGTGAGGGAAATAGCTTCCTATCCTGTCCAAAACATCTTTATTTACTGAAAAGATTCTGTGCTTAGTGCTTTCCCCCTCCCTGGTATCTTTATTATTTTAGACTTAAATTCACATTGCAGTTAAGGTAATAGCTTCTTAATAGTGGCACACTCTTCTTTACTGAAGTGATACTGCCTTCAGTGTATTTTCCCACCTGATTATAAATCTTCATGGCTTTGTTATGATTAGCAGATACTCAAGTCTAATAAAGTTTACATATGCATAATTTGTTTAATTATAAAACCCAAAACCAATATTAGCAATTTTCATGTGATTTTTCAAGACAACACCTTCTGCAGATGACCCGTTATTTTGCAGAAGTAGCAAAGTAATTGCTATGACCTGTGTTGAACCATATCAAATGCATATATGGCTATAGATTTAACTGTAGAGAATAGAATATGTAATACTGATTTTTAAATGCAGAACTACTGTAAGGCAAGAAAAGAGGCTGTGAATAACTCCATTTAAGAAGTGAAAATATCTGTGAATGTTGGGAACGGAGAAAAAGCTAGACAAGATTATGAATGAAGCATTCTCATACAGAAAGATGTGAGTCTTCTGAAAGACTGTTTCATGCTTCCAGTATTTCTTGATGATTGAATCAGTAGGTTGATAAATCCATCAGTGTAAGTGCTAGTTATGACATTATATGGATAGCTCTTTTCATATTCCTGAACTACTGAGTGCATGTGTGAAAGAAATAAAAAAGATCTGATATTTCCCCCCCTCAAATTGAACAGAAGATACGCCATCCAGCTCAGCGAGAGCCGGGTTCAGTCCCAAAGAAACATATGCTGTCTTATGAAATTAGCTGGAAAGCTGAGCTGAATTGTCAGCCAAGCTGGTGTAAGAAAAAGATTTTAAAAGAATAGAAGTCTATAATTTGTATTCTGTGTGATGAGAAAAGTGAGAAGAGCTTAGTCGTATGTGCGAGGAAAATGGATGGGAAGGGAAGTAGTATCTTGTGAGTGGCACAGCTTAGTTAGCATGGCATTCCACGCCTGTATGGATAAGTAAAATATCTTTACGTAATAGCTGGAGTGGTGGCATTTTGCTTTGTGCTTTTTTTCTTCGTATCTTTCTGAAGTAGTAGAATACATGGAATCAAGGTTATCATACCAGTTTGAAGGCAGAGACAGTGTTGGAACAGATATTATATAGGCATTATAAAGTACCAAAATCTCCAAACCTAAAAGTGTAATCAAATGCTTTTCATTATGCCAGCTAAGCCTGAATCTCTATTATTTAAGTGTTTGCAACACTGGAAGCATTTCTAAACCTAAAGGTATGAATTTCTACTAGAAAAAGCTCCCAGAGGGCCAGATGCTAACTCATCTATTTAGAACCAAAACCCTATGTTTGAAATGAAGTCACCATGAGCTGAAAATGAGTAGGAGGTATGTGAGATTGGCACCATGTGTGCCAAGGGGAGGGATCTGGTTTTTTTCAAGTAGCACCTTCCTCTCCTTTAAGTTTCTTCTGCCTCAGCTACAGCAGGCACTGAACTTTGAAGCAGTTTAATATAATTCTGAAGTTTATTTTAATAATTCGTTAATTGTCACTGGGCCAAACAAGAGGGGATTTCCTGGCTGCTTCCAGCACACTGGTACTAGAAGCAATAGATCTATGAGAGGCAATTAAAGACAACACTGAAAACATTTGTTATTTTATCATCAGAGTTCTATTTAGTCTCCTCTAGCAGTTGATAGAAATGTTCATTGCAGCACTTGGTGAGAAACTGTTTGTGGCAGTAGGGTTGCTGCCTTCGGATTTTATTGTAACATTTCGATGATTGCATCTTGGTCACAGGCACCTGTTAATTGCCATTTACTAAATGGCAATTAGTAAAAAATACTTCAGCAACATTCACAGAAATCTTAGTTCTGATGAGTTTCAGTTTCTCTGGGACTCATTCCTTAGCATATATATAACACGGTGAGCCTGGGGCTGTTAACATGCTCAGAGAGGAGCTGTTTTTGTTGCTGTGGGGTACAACCAAAGTGGTTCATTCTTTTCCCTAATGATTTCAGGTTGTTAGAGCCATAATTAAATACTAGGCTAGCTCTCAGTTATGGAGACACCCATGGCATGCTTCCTCTAGCACCCCATAGTGCAGTACTGAATCAGACACTCCTGGAGTCCCCGGAGTGTTTGGTTTCACCGGCGTCTTTTGCAGCAGGTGGACTCTGCCTTCCCTGAGTCTCGAGGCATCCATGCAGACTGAGTTCCTGTTGCTTGCCTTGGGATCCTGTCTGGGGTGGGGGAAAGTAGCATTAAGCTTGCAAATGATGGTGTGCTGAGGGTATGACTTCATTAGGTGTCTTCTCAAATTATAAATGTCACTCTGGGAAAACGACATATACAGAGGATTGTATTTAAGACAGATGGATTGTTTGGCTTGGGGGTGGCTTTTTGTTTTGTTTTTGGTTTTTTGTACTTTGCAGTGCTGAATGTTTGTCACCACTTTCCAAAGCCTACTCTAAAGCCTTCTTTTGGATTGAAAAAAAAAAAAAAGCAGCAGCTCCAGGTACTACAGTGAAAGAGCTAGGCTGTTTTTTGTCAGAACAGCTTAAGTTGTAGTGTCTCTTTTGAAAGTATTTTGAACTACTGAAAGTCTTCAAAATAATTCAGTAAGCAAATGATAAGCTTGATTGTCTTCCAGTCCTGATGGTCACTCTCTTGAGACTGTCACCTTGTATTAGCGTTCAGAACACGCGTTGATAAACTGTGTTTACCATTTGGAGGTTGTTAGGATTATCAAGAGTACTTTGCATTACCTTACCTATGAAAGCTGCCATTGCTAGATTTTTTTGAAATATGCTGGCTTTGCGTGCAACGTATTAGCATGCTTCCTAATATGCAACACGTTACTGTTTCTAATAAGCAGCTTATTTGCATGTTATGTATTAGACTTTTGACTTTGTAGGGCACTGATGAATTAACTGACCAGTTAATGCACAGCCCCATTTAGCTTGTTTGTTAAAATGTTGCTTTTGTGTTGGAGGTGATGGAACTGGGTATTTTTACAGTTCTGTGATTCTTTTATTTCTGGGATCATGGTAACTTGTGATTCTGTTCTAGAGGAAAAGTATATGTAGCCATGTGTATGGTGTTTTGTATCAACAGCGACACTAATAACATAACTAAATTCTTCCACATAAGGCTATTTAGAAGGCTTTTGACTAAATGAAATTTAGCATTTTATGATCCTTTTGTATGATTCCTACTTATTGCTTTAAAAACTGCTGTTGAATTAATTTCCTGTTTTCAGATGTTACACAATTCTCTTTCTGCTGGTGTGTTTGAAAGATTTTTTTCTTGTTCCAGTTTACAATGGGGGAAAAAATGCCTCAAAAGCTTCTAAGGAGCAGAGCTACGTGTTCTGCTGTTTTCTCCCAACACAGGCTGATAACACTAGCTGTTCTGGTTCCTTCCCTGTATTGAGATGGTTTGGATGACCTCTAGATGGCTTTGAAGTTAATACTACATTTTTCCTTCATATCTTGTAAGCAAGCACAATTACAAAAAACTTACTGTCCTGCTGATAATGTATGTTTTATTCCTGCTGCTGCCCTTTGGAGGATCTCCCTTTATGATACAATGTTTCCCAGTGTTGATGTTTTTACTTTCTCTTGTGTCTTACCCTTGAAATTATTTCCATATTAGTTAGTGATTGCTCGTTGTCCTTTTCCTGTAGTATTTTCATAAAATCACCTTTTTTTTTTTTATGAAAAGAGTTCTGACATTGAGACCTCTGTGTATGTGTTCCTCCTTCTGTGCAGAGCTTACTAACAACTTAGCTGGTCTGATAATCAGGAATTGGCTCTTTTATATTTTCTGTGTCAGACTAAGAAATAAAACTGGTGTTTAGGAGCTGTACAGTTCTGATGGAAGTAGATATGTAATAGACATAGATGCTTTAAAGCAGTGATGTCTCATTTTTCTTTTTGGCTATTCCATTTTCTGATCCTCGAGCATCCTCTGCCATATCCCATAGTAACTCAGTTTAATGAAGGGCTGCTTCGGCTTTTTTTTTTAATCTGTGCATAAAAAATAGGCTAGAATTTTTCTAATTGCTTTGATAATTCTTTCAGGTTTTAATACCTTTTACTGGGAAGAGGAAATTTGCCAAGTTAATGTACACTGGTTTTCCCTGCCAATAGGAGGAGGAAAAGGAAGATAACTGCTCACAGTTAATGCACGAGATTTTGTCTTCCTCTCCAGCATTTCTTTTTAAATTTATGTAGGTTTATTAGCTAATGGCTTTTTAGGACAACTTATAGTTAATGCTTACTCCTGCCTGTTGCCATGTCTTCTGAAAAATAAAGAACTATTCATACAACGAAGGAAAGGGGGAGGTATAACCTCATTATAATCTCTTCCTCCTACTGTTTTAAAGACTATGAATGATCATGCAGGGCCAGTGGGGAGCTCGTGTCTGTCCTTGCCTGCCTGTGTGGCACTCCCCAACAGATGGTACTTTGAGGCAGTGTACAAGGAGGGCCGGGGTAGAATGAGCCCAATGAACTCTCCCAGCATCTAGCAATTCAAATTATTGCTTAGAAACTTGCTAATAATATTAAATTACTGCAGTTGGACCTAGTTCCTATTTCCCTAGCCGTCTTTTTTGCTACATACATTTCTCACCTTGATAATCATCTTCCTGTGGAGGTAGCACCACAGTCTAAGTAGTGTATGCGCTGCAGAAGGTGTTTTCTTTTTGCTTGTTGAGTGACTTTTTCCTGTGCCCTCCAAGTACATACTAAGAAATAGTGAATAACTGTATTTGCTTTACCTTCTCTACTGTATATCTTTCCTTGAGTTCTCTTTTATCTTTTTTTTTTTTTGTGGGGGGATAATTAGAGTTGCAGTGTGGAGGGTAAAAGCGTAACCCAGACTTTAACACCGGCATAGTTCTATTTTTCTGCTTCTTTTCCTTCTCTTGATTTTTCTTGTGTTCCACTTGTCTTTTTAACTGCCTTTAGGGTATTAGGCTGCTGATTTCAAAAATCTTTTCACAGTGGTTCCAACGTTTGTTTTTGAGTTTAACAATTGTTCTAGAGCCCATCATTAGGTACATACAGTTAGGATTGTTTTTCCCAGTGTGTATATTCTGCATTTATCAAGGTGTCATCTTTCTCTTTCACTTTATTGTACCATCACTCCTCTGAGATCCCTTGTAACTGTATATGTTCAGGGGTTTTTTATCCTGAATAATTCACTAACATTAACGTATATTGTCGTCTCACTATTCAGACCTCCTTTTAAGATTCTGACAGGTTCCCACTGTTAACCTCCATCATTACGATATTTGATTTATTCCTGTGCTTTATTTCCAGTTTCTGATCCTCGAGAACGTCTTCTCTAATATCCCATGGTAACTCAGTTTATTTAATGAGGAGCATTGTTTGGATTTTTTGGAACTCTGCGCATACCAAATAGACTGGAAGGTTTTTTCTTCACTTGATTGTTCATTCAGGTTTTAATACTAGTTGCATCAGATATTTAGCCAACATATATAATCTATATTTTGTGGTAACTTTACAGTAACTTTACCTTGAAAACCCACTCCTTTTCTCTTTAGAAATTCTGAGCTAAACTCTTCTAACACTGTTACACTCACTAGGTGTCATGCAAAAATATGCAAAGGAATTAAATAATAGATTCATATGCTGAATCTAACTCAGCATTCACATTGCTGAAACAAGTTAACTCTTTATTTGCTTGTTTTTAATATTTCCTTTTAATAAGTTATTTCTTTGTACTTATTTAAGAAAGAAACCTTGGCAAGTAAATAGCTTCTGTGAGATAAGTGGCATTCATTTTTACTTAATTACGTTACTACAGATATGGTGAAAAACATTATCAAATGGGACAAAGTGTCTGTAGAAAGAACCTAACAGCACAATTTCTATCAGAAGTCATCTCAGATTTTCACAGCCTTTATAATGATGCCTGCTAACATTGGAGTTACTGAATCTTCACAGTTTTAGTCTGCCATAATTTCAGTGAGTGTTTACTGCCATGAGATTCCATAGCCCATCTCAGCTTTCTGTAGGGAAGGCAGTGCTAGGCCAAGCTTCTGGGCAAATATTCATGCATTAGGATTTGAATGAATAAACAAAAGCTATGTTTATGGCAATGGTAAATGTATGACTCCATATATGCAAACAGTGATTGTTGTCAGTGCCCTCAACATGGAAGCAAACAGTGAATCTTCAAGTCTGCAGGTGATACAGAGCTGTTTCGCTTAGTTAAATGCCCTGTGAATGGGGAGGAATGTCAGAAGCACATCACTAAACTCTACAAAAAGTAGTTCTGGATTACAAAAACTCCTGGAAAATTCATGGAAAAATAGTTTGTTGGGGGCTACTGAATACAAGCCTCTGCCTTGGGCAGTTTCTGAGCAGCAGATTTATGGAGAGTGCTTTTGGGAGCATTCTGCATGCTCTGTCCTCACCTCCTTCCCTGCGTGTTCATTGCTGCCTGCTGAGAGTTAGCAAGGTGAATATGTGGTCTAACACTGTACGGCTAATTGTAGACAGACTTAACGTTACCATCAGTTGCCATTTCAACAGACGTGTGTTGGGAGGAAATGGTGATCTCGTGAAAGATTTTTGTATTGAAACTGAATAAGAGAAGTAGTACTTGGGAATTTGGCTTCTCAGAGGCTGTGATGGCATGAGTTGATCATGGAGGCAATCCAGTAGTACTGCTGTGGTAGTCTGCAGAACATTTGGGGTTGATTTTTAGGGACTTGAAAAATTGGAAGCCTGCATCAGAATACCTTCTAGGAAGGCATTTTAAAACTGAATTCTAAATTATTCTGAAAAATCGCTGCTTTTCTTAACCCTGTTGTAAGTAGTCTAAGTAGGCTAGACTCTCAGCTGGTGTCAGCAGGCCTGCCTCTGTAGCCTTAGATGAGGATCCAGTCTCTGTATCCTACGCCTATTTAGTCTCTAGCATATCTGTAGGTTCTATAGCAAATTCAGGGAACAGCTCAAAAGCAGTGTTATTCTCTGGATTCACTGCTGTTGCACATGACAATATTAAAATCATGCAAGATTCCCCAGGCAAAAGGGGCTAGAGAAAATGTAAATCTAATTGCTCAGACATAACCCTGATACTCTTTACAGTACCTCAGGAACTCTCTTCTGGCTAGATTCTGAGAAGTAGTTGGGGTGGAGGGAGGGAATTCAAGACATACATATAGGTTTGTTGGTTTTGGTTTGTTTTTAAGATTTGATTGCTAAGGAATGCTTCCGGGAGTTCTGTTTTGGCATAGCAGTATACAAATTAGCACCTTAACTCTCCTAGGCTTTGCTTAGATTTGTATCCATTATCTTTAATATGTGGCATAAATTGGATATGATTAATTCTTTCCTGGTTTCTTTAGACTGTAGTTGTGGGCATAAATATAGACTGAACTTTTCTAGCAGACACAAGAAACGCAAAGAGAAAAGAGCCTTGATTTATACATTTTTCAGTTTGATTTCCTCTTTCTTAAGATGAAAGGAGATAAGAGTTGCAGTGTTAGTTGATGATTCATGATCTGCCAAAATCAGTTTGGCTAAAAAGGGGGAAAAAACCCACCTAAAAGCATGGTTTAGCTTTTGAAATATGTAAAAGGGAAGCAAATGTAAGAGTTATCTGAAAAAAGAATTTTACTGCAAACCTGGCAGAGACTTTGTGGAGAAATGTCTGTGTTTTTCCAGTTGAAAATTGAGAAAACCACCTGGTAAATATAGATGAAAAATTGAAGTGCCACATGTTAGTCTAACTAGCATAGTCTCTGCAGATAAATTCTAGTGAGGCTAGTCAGTCTTTGGATAGATGTCAAGACATGGATGGTTTTGATCTGAAAGTTTAATTTGGTTCTGTACATCCGTCACTTACTTTCACTTCCGTAAAGTAAACTGTTGGAAGATATGAAATATCGCTGTAGGGGAAGAAGCCTGAAAAATCTTTATGCAGAGTAGAGTTGCTTTAATTCAGTGTGTAGTACTTGTGTTCATGACTCTTCATACTCAGTAATGAGCTTCTCCTCACCCCCCTGCTCCCTGCACTCCTGGCGTGATAATGTTCATTTAGGATGCAAATCTGTGGTCCATCTGCTGCTAGGCATCTTGAAATAATTTCGAAATGATGGTGTTCTGGAGACAGTGTCCTGAAAGAGTTCACATTTGGTAGAAGCAGTATTGGTAGCATAAATATTGACTTCCATGGTAGCGCTTGTCAGCTGGTAATTACAAACAAACCTGAAATGATCAGAACTGACGTCTGTCACATGTCCGTGCAGTAGTTGGGACCAGAGACACTTCTTCAATGGTGTTAAAATGTAAATCTTCCTAAGCTAGAGCAACAGAAGCATTTCCTGAGGCAAGAAGTGTCTTCTGAAGACGTGCAGCCTCTTGTCAAAGGGTGTTGGCAAGGCTGGTGAGTGCTGAGGGTCGGTGCTTGGGCTGTGGGTGGTGCTCCGTTCTGGGAACGAGATCACAACCACCCGGCTTAAAGTGCAAACCTGACCTGAAGCTGGCCTGTAGGTCTGACCTCAGGAAGGACTTGTCTGCTCACTTGTGTTTTCACGATGCCCTGGTTCAGAGCTCTCCCTGTAAGGGTGCACGATAGCGAGGACCTCCATTATTTTGGTTTTCCTAATCCCCACCCCAGCCTTAACCAATCCAGGAGTTGATGGCCAGGGGAGGAAAAGCCAAAACTAGTGGCCTCTACTACAACATAAAGGTAAGCCTGACAAGGGTAGTATTCTTATGTCTGTTAATCCGTGTGGTAATTAACTTTTTTTACATAACACTTGGTAGGATTTCAAGGGGGAAAATTACTCTGTGGTTATTGTCTTAAATCAAAGCCTCTTAAGGATAATAGCATGTTGTCAAAAGCAGGAGATCTTTTGGACTGGCCATAAACTGGGAGTCAGCTATAGTAATAAAAGCCTTTGCAGGGAATCCGGCAATTTCTTTAGTCAAAAATATTAGTGGCACCTTTGTGCTAGCCATACTCACTTCAGCTGAAAGATACTGCAAGTGAAGTAGGTGGTGTGGCAGGAGCAGCTGCTGGAGAAAAACGCGCAGCCCCACAGCACCCCAGCAGGGATGGGTGGTCACCAGGGTGGCTGCCTTCACCAAAGTAGATGAGGTGGTGAGCCAGGGCTAGAGGCCGCCGGGGGAGAGGGGTCACTGAGCTGGCATGGCGCAGGGCAGGGCTGGGTGCAGATACACCAGTGGTAAAATGACATGAAAGAATAGTTTAAGAAAGCAAAAGCCAAGCCATTCTTGCCTACTAGGGTATCTTAGCATGTTAGTGAAACAGAGGTTGATCAAAGAAGTTGGTTTCTTATACCGGCGTTTTCAAAATGCATTTGAAACTTGCAAAGAGAAGTCCTTTTAGGGAGCCTGATCACCATGTTAGCTGGTAAATAAACTACTTAATGAGGAGTTACAGAAAAGGTGGAGGTGGACTTTTCCCAGAAGTCCGCAATGAAAGGGTAAGAGGCAACAGCTGCAAATGGCAGCAAGAGAAATTCTGACCAGACATAAGAGGAAAAAACCCAACATAGTGATGATGGTGGTCAACCACAGAAAAAGTTGCCTGGAGAGTTTTGGAATCCTTGTCCTTGGAGATACTCAAAAATTGTCAGGTCAAGGCATGGCAAGGTGCTGCACTTTGAGCAGGAGGTTGGACTGGTTGCTTACAAGGTTCTTCCAATTTAAATTATTCTGTAGTACTGTGAAATAAGAAGGATCTAATAGAAGTATCAGTAAATCATGTAGAGAGGTGGTGTGGGATGCTTCTGTTTACGCTATTCCATAATACAACTGGAACATCCAATGAAAATACAAGGTAACGAAAAGAAATATTTATTGTGTGGCCTTTCTCAGATGAGCTACAAAGATATCACTGAAGTTTTGTTGGTAGGTCTTCTAGCAAACTGACTGGTTTGCATGTATGTAGAGAGATTTTTTTTTTTTAAAATGATCGAATACCACAGAAATGTGAGAAACCAATGAAGGTTCCTTCAGTGGCACTGTAGCCTGCCCTGCCTTGCACACTGAAACACTTCAGAGCGGCTGGCAGTCTGGTTACGGTCTGAAATATTCAGGTAGTACCTTGCCATCTTGACTGGATTCCTGTTTCTGGTGTGGTGGTAGGGAGAGAAAGAAAGGTGGAGGGAGAGACAGTGTGCTGTCAGTGGAGTCAGACAACTGGTAAAACAGCTAAATATCTCTTCTGCAGGGGTAGCTTTGCCTCTGTTACAAGCTCACCTTGGAGCAGGTGGCCGTGGGCTAATGCTGTTTTGTGCTGGTTAACAGATAAAATGAGTGAAGTCTAGGCTGCAGCCAGAATGTGAATTAACATCCTTCCTCCACTTCCAGCAGCTAGGAGGAATTTGTTGCCTGAGGTTATTGATAGACAGAGTTTGAGCCCTGTGTTTACTCTCCAGACCAGCCATGAACCTGCTTGTCATGCTTTTGGATTTGCAGACTAACCTCTAACCCTCTAACTACAACTTGAGATACCTTCTTGAATAGAAAAGATTTAAGAGCCTTGCAGGGGGACAAGCTGACTTCTTTTTCTCCCCTCACATTTTTATAGAGGTGAATAATTCCATTTATATAAAACTGATTGTGAATTAGAAACTACGACTGCGTTAATTCATGATCATGTTGTAGTAAACAAAAGCAGCATAAATGTTTACTTCTGTAAGCAGCCTCTGAAGAAAGCTGGTCATGAAATGCTGTTGTACTGTGTTCCCATCTGTCTGTGATCATCCAAGAGGAATTGCACACAATTGTTCTTTTGCCTCAGGGGCTATGTTAGATTTTTAGCAACGGGTATCTGCAGTGTCTCCTGTGCTCGGTAATATATGAACAAATCCTTCAGGGATTCAGGCATGTTTTAAGGACAACAAGCTGGCTTCAACTCAGCCCAGGTGAGATGAGATATTATTGAGGAGCCCTGCAAGGCAAGCAGGTTACTGTTACACGCTTAGGGTAAGCTGAGGTGTGAAGGTGCAAGCTTTAAACCCTTCTTTTCCCCTCTGTATCTGCTTTTAAACTTAGGACCTAATGAAAGAACTAAACCCCTGACAGTCCTTGACTTAGGCCTTATTGTAAGCATCCTTGTTCTCTTGTGGTTTCCTCCCTTGCAAAGATAGTTTCAGGGATTTGAAGAATGCAGCTTGGTGCCAGATAGGATTAAAAAAAGATGGTGAATAAGCTTGTAAATTCATTGATAACAGAGACTCAGGACATCGGTGCCGAGATAAGCACTCGAGGAACTAGTTTAAATCAGCCCCTTGTGACAGTCCAAGGCTAAAGGCCTGAGGAGCTAATTCAATGACTATATATGGGCAAAGGAAACCCAGAGTTCAACCAGTGGATAGGTGAGGAAGACCATCAGAGACCACTGGAGGACCCCCAAAGACCACTAAAAAGACAACTATGCATGCAGAGTTAACTTTTACATATGTTAATGAATTCTTGAGAATCTTATGAATATGTATGACTTTATAGCATATAATCTTTGGAAGTTTACCGAATCATTGGAGCACATATGGTGGATCAATCCCCAGTGCTGCCCAGCGCTGTAATAAAGGATGCCTGCTTAATAGTGACTTTGTTGCTATTGAGTTTTATTTTGGGAACTTTCTGGATACTCCGCTTCCTCTTACGGGGAGGTTCGGACTTTGAAGGATAGTATCCGCAAATTTTTGTTTCACTTTGCTGCCTAGTGCAGGGATGTCACCACTGAGGTACGAATGTCCTTCCTCCACTGCTTTGTGCTCCATCAGGGCTCACTGAGAATCTGTATCCAATGCACAGATCCACAAGGTATTTATGAAGTAAACCTCTGCATCTTAAGTGTAACTATGGCACTGCTCTGTGGAGATCTGTGTTGGTTCTTACTGAAGTTCATGAACCAAATGCAGAGTTTTGGTTTTAATCTGTAAGTCCTGAATGTTCTTTATCTTTACCTGGTATACAGTAAACATAGCTGCTGAACTTGAGATTCCTCAATAAAACATGCTGCAGGAGTGCCTTGAGGAGGTTATGAAAATCTATCCGACATACTCCAAGTCTGTTAAAAAGAGAAAGATCAGCTTTGCCAGATACTTTGGCACTTCTGCCTAAGAGAGCAGAAGTACTGAGTTGAGGTTGATCAGCAGGCTTGACAGGCTGGAGAAGTGGGCTAGTACTAACCTCATGAAGTTCAACATGGCCAAGTGCAAGGACCTGCACCTGCATTGGAGCAACCCCTGGTATCAATACAGGCTGGGGGATGAAGGGATTGAGAGCCACCCTGCCAAGAAGGACTTGGGGGTATTGGCAGATGAAAAGCTGAACATGAGCTGGCAATTAGTGCTGCAGCCCAGAAAGCCAACTGTATCCAGGGCTGCATCAAAAGCAGGGTGGCCAGCAGGTCGAGGGAGGTGATTCTGCCCCTCTGCTCTGCTCTGGTGAGACCCCACCTGCAGTGCTGCGTCCAGCTCTGGGGTCTGCAGCACAGAAAATACATTAACCTGTTGGAGCAGGTCCAGAGGAGGGCCACAAAAGTGGTCAGAGGGGTGGAACACCTCTCCTGTGAAGACAGGCTGAGAGAGTTGGGGTTGTTCAGCCTGGAGAAGAGAAGGCTGTGGGGAGACCTTACAGCAGCCTTCCAGTTCTTAAAGAGGGCTTATAAGGAAGATGGGGACAGACATTTTAGTAGGACCTGTAGTGACAGGACAAGGAGCAATGGTTTTAAACTGAAAGAGTGTAGATTTAGCTTAGATAAAAATAATTTTTTTTACAATGAGGGTGGTGAGTCACTGGAACAGGTTGTCTAGAGAAGTTGTGGATGCCTTAGCCCTGAAATTGTTCAAGGCCAGGTTGGATGGGTCTTTGAGCAACCTGGTCAAAGCAACCCTAAAGATGTCCCAGCTGATGGCAGGAGAGGTTGGACTAGATGATCTTTAGAGGTTCCTTCCAAGCCAAACCATTCTGTGGTTCTATGTCTACAGGTAGTTCTTTAATTATGTTGTTTTCTATTTTGTGGAGTGACATTTCAGACCACTGGATAGCTTATACCTGTATTTTTAAAAGTCCAAGAAAAAAAATAGTTTGGCTGAAGCACATTTGACCTAGAAACTTGATGTCATTCTAAATTGGAGCTTTGGAGGGTTTAAAAAGAAAGACTTAAAATAGCAATTTTTATAGTCTCATTTATGTATGAACTATCTTCCTCAAAAAATGCCAGCCTTCATGTGATATAGTAGGGAGAAATTTCCTTATAATCAGATTCCTCTATAGTTTGCTTACTGTTGTGTGTCTGACACCTCTTCCTGAGACAAGATGAGTCTGTGAACGAGAGGGAACACTGGCTGATACTGAATTAAAAATACCAAATCTTCAAGGCTAATTTTGCTGGCATTTCTTTGACTGTTTCTTTTCACTTAGATATGGAAAGACAGCTGTTCTTCAATGTGTTCCAGTAGCTAAACATCAGGTGCCTTCACTATGTTACTTTGGCTCCAGGGTCAAGTAGCAATAACCACTTCGTAGACCTCAGTTGCAAAAGGGTAAGGGCACAGATAGATGAAGAATCTGCCTGAGGGTAAGCAATGAAGTATAGGGGGTACTGTGCTTATTAAGTGTCAGTCCCTCCGAGAGTGTTGTCATCCTCATTTAACAGGCTAATGTAAGAGAAGTTCTCTCTCCCATTCTGGTTTTATACATTATTGGCGGCTATGCTAGTGAATGGCAGAAACACCGAAGTCCAGATTTCATGTCTGCTTCTTTAGGGAGGGGAGAAAAAAAAAAAATCTTCATTTTGTGTGCCACCTGAGGGTAAGTTAGAGGTTTACTGTGTTTGCAGTAAGAATTTGTGGGATGACAGGAAGAGCAGTATCACCTACTAGGAAGAGAGATTGCAAAAGCTGGTATGCTTGATGAAGGAGGTATTTTGAAAGAGAAGAGGTATGTGTTTTAGTTAAATTAACACATGTTCTTTCACCAGGGGATTGCCTGTCAGGTTTAATTTGAAATGAAACTAATTGTTAGCCTGACAGCTTGATGTGCTGGGAAACGTGATAAATATATTGGTACCAAATCGTTTTCAGCTCTATTATCTAACTGTTGTTTGACTTAATTGAGAAAGGAAGAGCTGAAACATGCATGTTTTTAGGAACAGCTGCCTATAATTTTTGCTTATGTAGAAATAATGCAAGTTTTTGTGCTCTTTTCATCAAATGCTTCTAAAAAACTGTTGTACTCTTGTTTCATAATCTTTTCTAATTAACATAGGCATAAAAATATTGCTGGTTCAGGCAACATATTATGTTTATGCCGATGTTTTTGGTCCTGTTAATATTTTCTCTACTCTAGTATATCTGGGACAGAGAACAATCCGAACTCCCTAAACTATCAAGTTGTAGAACTGAAGCATTAATTTGCATTTTTGGTCATACGAGATTTCATTATAATAATTTGAACTTTAAAGAACTAACTGAAAGCTTATTTTACACTTGGTATTAAAAGGACAGCAAGGTCATTTTCTCTGATCAAAACGAAGACTGGAAAGAGCTGCTTGGTAACTGGCATAGATAAACTTGGAACCAATTGTATGAATCATCAAAGTTTTATTGTTATCACTTCAAACTAGTGTAATGAGGCATTACCTTCTAGGCAGTCACAGAATGCAGTCAGTTCTCTCCAAAATTAAAAGAAGCCTGCCAAACACTGCTGTGAGACTCGCTTTGAAATAGAAAAGACAATGGTTTCTCAGGAAGGTAGGACTTCAGGCACCAGTCTGGATTAAGTGCAGTTTTCTTTACTGCTGCCACCAGTTTCTTATCCTTGCTTTGTTCCAGCAGTTGTTTAGATTTTCTGAAGAAGTGACAACGTTTATCAGCTCTTGCCTTGTGACAGCGGCCAACACTGCACAACAGTACCAGCAACATTTTTAGCAAAACTTTCATGTTAAGTTGACACTTAAATATATATGTAGGCATTTGTTTCTTTCCTGAAGAATTGCTTTTTTTCTCTCTTTGCAATCTACTGTCAGCTCTGGAGGGGTACCGGTTAGCAGCAGGAGGAAAATGTTCCACTTCCTGAAGTTCCTTTTTGATCCTGCAACAAGAAATAAACCAACAGAGGATCCTGACTCTAGAAATATCAGAAACCTCTCCAAGCAGTAATTTATCAGAGATAGATAAAATGGTGAAGAATTCAAGATCTTGAGGGGGTGAATATCTTTCTAGGACAAAGAAGGGAGGTTCAGGGAGTAGGAGGAGGCTTGTGGAAGAAAAGATTGTAATCGTCTGAAAAGATAATGGGAAGGTGGAGTTGTCTAAGTGTGAGAGAGACTTGGACCGCACTAGATAGGGCAGAGAACTGAGGGAGAGGCCTGGTGAAATTAATGAGATAGGTAGAAAGGGGGAGAAGAAGGAGGAGATCAAAATGAAGATTCAAAGTGGAATGGCAGAAAGGATTAAACTTGAGAAACAGAAAGGAGTGCAGAAAAGCATATTTGCTTGTAATTCTGCTGCTCCTTTGTGGCCAAGAACTAGACAGAAGATACTAGCACAGTGTCTGTACCTCATGCAATGCTGGCCAGTGCAGAGGATGACAGCTCATTACTACTGTCACTTACCTTTCTGGCTTAGGTAACTAATATTCTCTGAATATAACAATCTACAAATCTTCGTCAGTGTGATGGTCACTGTGATGCTGTGTGATGAAACCTGTTTCCTGCTTTGCTTATTAAAGCAAACTTGCAGAAGATTTCATCCCATGCACATTTACCATCTAATGAGCTATGTGCAACCGTGGACCTCTTGTGAAAATGATCTTCAGCAAAACAAAAAAGCTATCTTCCTTTTCCTTACCTTGCTGCAAGACAGACTTCAGATAGCCTGAATAATATGGCTAGGTTAAACTAAGCATAAAAAAAAAAATCTACTTAACCTTTGTTGAGCTTTCGTTTGGTGTTTTCTTCTAAAAGCAGCAGGATGTGCAGAAAATCTGTCCATTCTTTCAGACATCTTTGTGAATTTTGTAACAACTGCTTCAGACTTAACTTCTCTTAATTATTAGACCATCACACTTAAATGATACTAGTCAGAAGCTTCATATGGGCAAAAGTTGTCTTAAGGTAACTCTAAGGCTTCAAACAAACAAAAAAAACCACACCAAAAAAACCCCCAGAACTAAGAATTAGGGTTGAATCTGTTCCCGTCTACGTATTCCCTGACAGACTTTAGTTGCATGATCAGCTCTCCAAGTTTTCTTCAGAACTTGCTTTATTTCACAGAATTTATGCCATTAAGCAGCTACTGACTCAACCTTTTATAATCCCCATTGAATTTCCTGTGGCTCTAATTCCTATTTATTACACTTTAAAAGTCTTTTTTCACAGCAGTGTCTGAATAATTTCCTCATGTGCTTTTTCATGGTGCTTATAAGTGATGCTTCCAGCATCAGTTTGTTTTTAAAACATTCTTAAGGTATGAAGAGGCTGAGTTTAATGCTAAAGTGCAGAATGTACAATTAATTGACTGTCCAGCTTGACCCAGTCGTATTAGAATACTTAGCTTGCATGTAGCTTTTTGTATCTTCCAATCGTAGCTCTTGTTGCCATCATTTGTGTTGGCCATTCTTTTTTGAATCAAAGATCTCAAGTTGGACACCATAAACAAGCAAGCAAACAAAAAACACCCCACAAAACAAAAAAGTATAATCTGTGAAAAGTTTGGTTATATGATTTGCTAAGTATAGCTTTAGCACATTCTCTGGGAAATCACTGGACTCCCTTAGCCCTAGATGTTTTCTCTCTTGAGCATTCCCTAGCTTATTTGCTAAACCCTTTCTAACTGTTACAGCAAGGGGATCTCCTTCTGCATAATCCTCATTCATTGCCAGTGGTCTGTTCGGTTTGCTGAAGACAGACAAGAGTTATATGAGGATAAATATAAAAGAAATTAGTTGAGCATTGAATGGAATTTGTGAATTCTGTTTATTAGCTGTGTATTAGTAGACAAATTGAGTAGAATAATCTAAATTTTATTAAGTAACATCCGGTTCATACACACCTTTATTCTACTCTTTTATCAGTTTCACAGCCTCTTTCATTTTAAACAATGTACATACCATTAGCAGAATTTTGTTTTCTATCTGTACACATGCTAGATGGGAGTGGAAGTTAATTTTGGAGATGATTTCAGATGTATGCTAACAGCAAAGGCAATGGTGAGACTTCAGAAATCTCTCAACTGATTGCTGAGCTGGATGGGAACAGATGAAGACAAAGAGCTGTTGATAAGGTTAATAGCAGGGAAGTGATCACTGTATACTTTCTTTAGTCATTAGCACTTTTGCTAAACCTTTGCTTTTGGTCACTATTAGAAATAAACTGCCTGTGCAGATTGCCTGGTTTAAAGTAGTATACTTCTAAGCTTCTTATAAACCATAGCATCTTATGAACACAGTCCAGGCTCTGCATCATAGGGAAGTTCAGGCTGGAGAGGACCTCAGGAGATCTCTAGTTCAGGCTCAAAGCAGGGTTAAAACTATGAAGTCAGACCAGACTGAATACTCAAGGCTTTATTCAGGCAGGTCTTCAAGACTTCCAAAGGTGGAGGCTACAGTGTCCTAATGAACAACCTGATTTACTGCTTGACTGTCCGGATGATGTTTCTTCACACAGCCAATCTGAACCTCCCTTGTTTCAACTTAACCCCTTTGTCTCTTGTCCTGTGACTCTGCACCACTGTTCAGAGCCTGGCTCTGTCTTCTTGGTAACCTCCTTGTAGGCATTGGCAGGCTGCTGCTAGGTTTCCCCAAAGCCTTTGCTCCTGCAGGCTGAACAAACCCAGTTCTCTGAGCCTTTCCTCACAGGGTAAGTGGTCCAAAACTCTGAGCACCCTGATGGCCTTCACTGAGCTCACTCCACTTTATTGATGTCTTATGCTAGGGGAGTTCTCCCAGTTCTGGGAGAACTGGGCGTGGTATTCCAGATGTGGTCTAGCAGAGGGGGACAATCTCCTGCAGAAAATACTTCCAGCTTTATATGCTGCCAGGGAAGTCTGCTGGCTCATGTTCAGCTTGCTGTTCACCAGGACTCCTGCAGAGAAATGTAGTGTATTAGTTTTAACACTTAGTCTGATCTCTTCTTCAGCCTCATCATCTATAGCTTGTATTTCATCACTTAGCACTCTGTGTTAGGTTTCTCTCCACTTCAGCTTCAAGTGTCTTTACCTCTCTTTCACAAATCCCAGTCTTTTGTCTTCATCTGTTCTTGCCTGGCCTGTGAAGCTCAGATTTTCTGCACTCAGGTCTCCTGTGGTTTTCCTCTGTAATAGTGTATAGAACGGACAGCATATAGAAGCAATAATGATGAGGCATGGCTGGTGTTTTATGTGTTGTTTTTGGGAATATTGCTGTCTGCTGAAATTGCAGGACAGTCCCATTTGGCTTGTGAAGCTTTGAGGAATCGTGTACGGGATCAACTATATTCACTCTGCCTTAGCAGGTGTGTGGCAGGTACATGCAAGTAGAGATGGTGTATCTCGTTAGACCTACTAACATAGCTGGAAATTTAGATGAGCTTTTGGGCTTGTGGACCTCTATTTATTTGAAATATTCAGACTTCCATTTCACACCTGAAGCTGCCTACACATCTTGCCTTGCCTGTGTCCTTAGGCCATCATGGGACCTATGCAGTCACCTCAGGACCTCATGGTTTTTTGCCACGCTCATAAATGCTAGAGAGGACATTATTCTTGACAAAGAAGTGGCGGTTGAGACTCTCTTAAAAGCTGTGGCAATGCTCCTGCTTCTTAAAGTTGCTTCCACTCAGTATGGCAGAACAACTTACCTTCCCGTGAAGCTATTCAAACAGCTGGGCTACATCCCTGTTTTCCAGGGGATCAGTACTTTCTGTGGTAGAGACTTCTACCTGCAGAGGGTAGGCAACCTTGTTGCTGTGGAGGAAGTCGAAGTCCTGGTGGGAACTGTCTCGGTTCTGGTGTCAGTCGTGCATGAATATTTCAAGAACTATTGGGATGAATTTTTAACAAGTGAAGAGGTAACAGGCTTTGATTTCTGTATAGCTAGAAGTGTTCCAGTGAATAATGTCATGTGAGTCCCACCACGTGACTTCTGTTGTACATATCCTCCAAGGTCTTTATCTGTTTTGTGTTTATCTTCCCTTAGCTGATGAATGCCAAGAATCAGCTGATCCCAGAAAACAACCCTTAGCTGATCAGTCCACTGATCTTAAGGTATCTGGGAGAAACAGGTAATTTTTCTTGTGTTTTTTGAAATTCAGAGGATAGTAATACAGAACATGTAAGATTATCATCTGTCTGTTGCAACCAAACAGTTCGGCATCTCAGAGAGCACTTCTTGCCATGCATAAGGGGATTCATTCTCACTCAGGCATTATCTTCGATGAAGCTGTCATAATTAAAGTTGTCTGCAGTGCATGAATTAATGCTGCCAAAGTACAGCATGGGAATAGCTGTCCAGCTATGTATTGAAATTTTTTTTTATGCACTGGATTAGTAGACCTGAGTACACAGAAAAGTAGAAGGCCTGAGGTTACCTTAGTGTGTTTTTTCTTCAGATAATAAGGTCTAAAAATCTGGACTGTTGTGTAAACATAAGGATAACTTGTCATGGACAGAAATTTTAATTCAAAGCTTTGTGTTTTCAGTAGAAAAAAAAGTTGGCCCTATGTCTTACAGTAAGAGAAACTTGTTATTTGAAGTGTTGATATTGGTCTGATTTAGGAAATGTGCATTTTTTCCTGGCTATGGAAATCATCTCAGCTGGAACAAAGCTCTGATGTGAAGGGTATTATGTATTCCTTTTTAAGGGGATGTTGCAGGTTCCTGTGCTCAAGCTATAAACAGGATGAAGCATCTCAGGCCCACTAAAGTAAAAGGCAGTTCCTAGACAGTAATTTCATTTGTTTGCCTATGTGTATTTGTTGCAGTTTTAGAACTATTTTTATGGTGTCACTATTATCAGTGGCTCCCTATTCTCTGCTCTGAGAACTGGATTTTTAAAGTCTTTATATTTGTAATTTACTGTAGTAACTCTGACAGAGACTTCACTGCTTCTATCATGACGTTGGTCTCCCACAGAGTGGGGTTAAACAGCAATCAGCCAACCTTTGAACAGCATTGTACCGTTTATTTTGAGGTGAGAACACTAGTGAAAAAAGAAAGTAGAGATCAGTTTACAAGTTAATTTTCATGGGACTTTATTAAGATGCTGCTGAGTCACAAGTTCACCAACCTTCTGTTAAGTTTTTAATGTCTCTTAATCCACACAGTTTCTGTGAAGATGAACAGTGTTGACTGTGGAGGTCCATGCTTCCCAGTTTGTTTACCCTCCAGGAATTTTACATTAATCTTCCCCAGGTTGTTTCAGGAGCTCAAGGTTTATCTATACCTTATATCAGCAATACAGTACTTTTCTAGTGTTACATGTACCCCTTATTTCAAATATGTCTCCATATAATAACTCCTGAAGTTCCCATACCCCGGTAGTCTCTCATCTGTTAGATGAGGATATTAGGAAGGTTGAATTGTTTTACACAGAAGTTGAGTTCATAAACACAAGGAAGGAGGAAATTGAATTCCATTGTGCAAATAGTAGTATATAAAAACTATTTTTGCGGATAATAACTTTTAAGGCCCTATCTATATCAAAAGTTTCTTTAGCGAGGCACGTATAATACTGCTGGAATCCACTATTCTGCTGCTTTTGATAGAGGAATGTACATGTACATAGTTAATTCTAAACCATAAAAAAGTAAATGTGGATATCATGATCACATGAGTTCATAGTTCTGTAATTATCTTTGGTATTTATTGCAGAATAATCACTGCATAATCCAATGTATCTATCTCAACTTGCAATGTTTTGCTCTATATGGAACTGTATTTGTCAGTTAGAAGATTCAAGTAAGATAAAAGCTAAATGAAAATAAAATCTTTGAAGAAGAAAATATCTTATTTATGATTTTGACATTACAGTCCCACCCTTAGAGTAGCTTTTTTGTTTTCTTGAAGCACCTTAGAGAAACTCTTAGAGTAAGAATTGTATTTCTTTGAGCAAAGGAAAGAAGATTCCCAATGTTTATAAGCACTTCAAAAAAGGCAGTCAGGAGGAGTCAGGGAACTACAGGCTGGTCAGCCTCACCTCAGTCCTTGGGAATGCAATAGAGCAGCTAGTCCTAGAAACCATTTCCAGGCACATGAAGGACAAGGTGATAGGAGTAGTCAGCATGCATTCACCAAAGGGAAGTCATGCTTGACAAACTGGATAAACTTCTGTGATGAAAATATCGGCTTGGTAGGTGAGGGGATATTGTCTGCCTAGACTGCAGGAAGGCTTTCAGTGCTGTCGGCTATAAGATCCTCATAGAGAAGCTGATGGAGTATGGGCTGATTGAGCAGACAGTGAGGTTGACTGAGAACTGGCTGAATGGCCAGACTCGGAGAGTGGTGATCAGTGGCATGAAGTCTAGAGGTCAGTAATTAGCAGTGTGCCCCTGGTGACAGTACTGGGTCCGGTCCAATCCTGTGCAGCATCTTAATTAATGATCTGGGTGATGGGGCAGAGCATACCCACAGCAAGTTTACAGATGATACCAAACTGGGAGGAGTGGCCAGTATGCCAGAGGACTTTCCAGTTCTGGTCTCCGCAGTACAAGAGACAGTTGGAGCTACTGGAGGGGGTCCAGTCAGTGAAGGGCCACAAAGATGATGAAGAGGCTGGAGCATCTCTCCTATGAAGAGAGGTTCAAAGAGCTGGGACTGTTTAGTCTGGAGAAGAGAAGGCTCAGGGAGAGCGTATCAATATGTATTCTGATCGACAGAGTGCAAGTAACAGACGAGTGTGTTTTGTGTGCAAAAAATATATATATGCAGTGGCATGCTCCACAAAGGAAGAAGCCAGTGATCTTCAGAGTGAAACATGCTGCAAAGTACTGTGGGCATTTGAACCTCCAGAGATAGCCTGCCCTGAGTACTGAACCAGTGCATCACTGTAGTGACGAGAGTGTGATCTGTGGCTGGGCATCTGCCCATGGGCACTGCTAACAGAGCCTACACTGCAGTCAGGAAACCTCTAGGGACGGTACTGAAGTGCAGGTCCAGGGACAAGGTCACATTAGCTATGGTGTTTGAGTTGGCCTCTGCTTGCGGTGCCTGTTTGGTACTTAAAAGGACTATGACCTTTTGGGCTGTCAATTCCACTTTTTGCACAATATTGTATTTCCTTATCATTGCAATTAAATTGTTTACTGAAAAATATCAGTTAGCTATTAAAACCTAGACTAGCTAGTCTAAAAACCAGGATCATGTATGATGTGGTGGACAACCAGCTCTCTTGCTCTACCCTGCTTAATTTGTGCATTTGTGCTGAAATTCTTTTCTCAGTTTCCCCAAGGACTATATCAGATGTTTCCTTTTGTCATGCTGCTTTGACAGTGGTTATGCAGCCTAAGTTACATGTTCTATTGAAAATTCAGAAGTGGTTTCTCAAGTACAGGTACCCTACTTGATACTCTGTACTCAATTTTCAGAGGTACAGTGTTCCTGTTGAAATCAAGTGAAATTGAATGCCTAACCCCTTTGGAAATTGCAGCAGGGTATATATTAATGAAAATATCCAGGCTTCAGGTTTACAAACTGCTTTTGAAACTGTTGCATTATGTGCACAATAGCTGAGATCCTGTATAGGTTTTCCTTAGATTTTCTAAGGACATAAACACCATCAAATTACACCTTCACATTGCTGTGTTAATATTGTGATCTGATCCAGGACCTGACCTAGCTGAAATAATTACAAGCCTTCCTGAAGTTCTAAATATGCATTTCCATTAAAAAAACACCACTGAATAGTCACACCTGTCAGCCTGGTTTAGGTTTTTAATTAATTTGTTCCTCAAGATTACCATACCTAAAAGAAATGGTAACAGCTGATCAAATTGCTTCATCTGCCAAGAGTGACAGTGAGATAACACTAAGTGAAATCAAAATGAGACTTTCTGAATGTTGATTGGTGGACAAGAAAGTTATGAGAGGCTGCTTGCCAGTCCGTGAGACCTAGGGAAAGACAGAAGGGAATTACTTCAGGGTGGACTTTAAGTCAGTTGGCTTAGCTCATGTTTTCTGTAGTGTTTCCTCCATTCTGTGTTAACACTATTACTTGAAGCTCTGCAAAGCAAATGCAGGCTAAAATCAGCATGACTTCTGTTACATCTACAGATGATCATAGCTCCCCCTTTGACACAATGCTAGGTATATCATTTCTGTCACACATCATGGTTGTACCATGCCAGCACAGAGCAGATACAGAGACTGGGAAATTTCCCACGTGTTTTTCTTCTGCTGTGGACAGTTGTGGGCTTGCTATTTCAAATGTTCAAGCCGTAACCTTTTGATTCATAAAAGATTGAGGACCTCCAGTGGTCTGTAGGGAAACCAGGGTCCTGGAAATAGCAGAATAGCAGGTACTGGAACTCATACGTAGATACCTGGTGTTTCATTGCTGCTGGTGGTTTATCAGTGCTTTTCATAGGAGTTGCAAATCTGTCTTTTGGTGTTCTCTTTCAAGAGAATGAGAATCCTTCTCTCTGCATAGGCTACAAAACAATTGGGTTATTTTTCCATGTGACATCAATAAAATGTGTTGGGGGGGACTGCATACACGTGACTGTAATTAGCCCACCCACACAGAAAAGGGGGAGGAGGGAATATATTTGTGCACCAGTGTTGTCTCCCTTTGTATGCCTAACAAGGTCATAGCTGAGCTCTTTGTCTGGATCAAGTGGTAAGCCTGTGGCAACGTGCCTGTTACTGATACCCTGCAGTATCTACATCAAAGCACTTCATGGGCAAATCAGTAGCATTTTTGCATTGTCTTTTCGCATGCTTTTGCTAGTGTTGTTGTTGTCCAGAAGACAAGATACTTAGTTCTTTTAACATGAAGCGTGTCACTGGATGTGTCTTCTGCCCTGTCATCTAGGCCTGTCACAGGAGCTTTTACTTCCACTGTGTTTTAGGAGATTTTTCCTGATACTTACTCAGTAGTACTGCCAACGGAGAGGATCCCCTTTTTCCTTTCCTTTTTTTTTTTTAACTCCCCTTTCCTCATCCTTTCTCTCTCCTTGCCTCTACAGTTTCCTCTCCTACTGTACTTCTGCCCAGTACTGACAAAATTCTTGAGCTCTCTGTTCTTGTCCTCCTACTTACTTCCACTCACAGATCAAGTAGCATGATTGCACCGTGGTTTTTTTCTGAACTGTGGATTGTGCTATTATCCTCTCCATGTTGCATCAGGAAACGTTACCATTCTTAACAGCAGAGCTTTATAACAAAGCTTGCTTTTTTCGTTTAAACCTCCTGTACAGTATTTTACTTTCTACTTCCCTTGATGTGTTACAGTAATGAATGAGGGTTGCTGCTGTTGCAACTGGAAGTAGCTAGAAGAGACTGTCTGATAGACAAAAATGAAATTAAACTTCAGTTTGCAGCTGGCCATTATGTTGCAGCAATAGCATTGCTGTCATCTGGGTGCCTAGCATATGTCTCCATGGGCTTCTTCTCTATAAAGATTTTAAATAAATATGACAGGAGCCCAATACCCTTCTGTCAATTTTAATGTCATAGCGGCAAGTATTCCGAGCAAGTATACACAAGAGGTCTGCCTTTTCTTTTGAAAGCGCAGGTTAATAATAGGAATGCCACATTGTTTAATACAAAATTTTGCCATAAATACAGAGGATGAAAATTAGAAAATGGTTTGGCCTTTTGATAAATTAAAGATGTTCTCTTTACACCTGGCCTTTTGCTTTTTTGTGGTGGTAAACTCAAAATGGATGGGTAGGTATTTAATGACAGGAGTGTGCAAACTTGTTTGCTGGTTAAAAGTTTGCACACATCACTTTATTAAATGTCATCTCAGGAAATAATGTGAAAGGAGGATTATGACTATAAGTGAATACAAGTAAAAGTAGTAAGTATATCAGGTATAAATTTGGCTTCGTGTGTTCTTATTTTGAGTTCTTAAACATAACTGTTAGGTTGTGACCAAAAACCTGTAGTAATTCACCTGATCAGTAGGGTTGGGTTTGTTTTTTTTTCCAGCCCCCATCAGAGGGTAGATACTCATTGGACCCCAGCATTATGTGCCTGAGAACAGCCTGAATTGTAGTCCTGCTTCACCACTTGATTTGCACCTACCATGTGGTAGGTGCTCTAAGAATCACTGTGAGACTAAGAAATGGCCATAGACAGACACCACCTCCCAAAACACATTATCGTTACATCTAGCTTTGTTGCTTTCCATTGATCTTTGTTATTTTATGTTTCAGAATTTTTGTCTCATCTGAATATCAAGTTCAAATAATATCTCTAATTTTCAGTTAAAGTAAAGCTTAAATTCTTTTTTCAGTGCCCAGTTTTTAAGATTTTCTGTATTGTAAGTTATGAAACCAGAATTTAGAGACTTAATGGAGTGTAAGACCTTTCTCAGAGACAGTATTTCTATCAGTATGATTTCTACTCTCTCTCACTGTTCAGTCTTTCATCGTATGTCTTCCTGATGCGAGCAGGTTAACCATTTGAATTCTTTCTTGATATTCTTTGATTTTGCAATCTCAGGCTGGTGTATCTTTAACTTTTTTCCCTAAGTCTTTGATAAAAAAAGAAACTTAAGATCCAAAATGGTGCAGTTCTAAAGTATTTTTAAGGCTTCTCGTTGCAGAGGTTTTCAGCTGCTTCTAAGATCATGTGAATTCAGAAGAGTTCAGCTGAATCAGGCAGTGCATTATCTTACACTCCAGCCTGCAGCAAAATTTGGTTGCTACAAGTTCCAAATTCCTGATCTTCTCTATTTGCATGTGAAGTCATTATGCTTTAAGTTACAGAGGTGTTTTCTCAGGAAAGCACTGGCTTTGGAGATACATTATCCAAAGTCATCAATCCTTAGAAAATAAAGAGTTTGGTGATTAACTTTTCATTGTACATAGTTAACGTGCTGTTATTAAAAACGCCCAAAAAACCTATTGGTTTGGGAACTAGCCCTTGGAGTTAGGAGGCTGTTAGAGATAGCTAGAGGTGGAGGGGATGGAGAGGAGGACGAGATCATGATTACCTTCCTTGTACGCTCTGCCAAAAAGTACCATTAAAAAATTTCCTCTGGTTCCTGCTCCTGCAGATCTTGAGCTCCCTCTAACTGCTTGCTTTTGTAATGAAAGCTAAATGGGGATGCATTTTATACTGAACTCTCAAAACAGAGAGTCAGCATTACACGGAAGTTTAGCTGTACATCCCAGTAGATTGGGGAGTCGTAATGGTGGGAAAGGAAAGAAGAAAATGTAACAGAATTAAGAGATAAATAATGGGAAATACATTTTTGTGGTGGAAACATCTCCTACATACAAAATGTTTTTCTTCAAAGTATGAGAATTTGAAAAGAATAAGCTGTCAGTAAGTCGTACCACATCATGAAAAGTCATGCAGTATAGCATTTACAAGTGCGCGCACCTGGTTCTGTGTATGATAGAAGGTGCACTTACTGTGGCAGTTACCATTTTCACTTGTTAATTGTTTGAAAATCCAATTGTGGTGTCATACGTTTCCATTAATTTTCACACTGATATACCGGGGCTTCATTGCTCTGTTGAATTACATAGAGTACCTACTGAATCAGGAGAGATCTCTGCATTTGCATGTTAATAGACTTCTACAAGAGGTATATCCTGGTTCACTGGCAAATAAAAAACTACTAATTAAAATGTTTATATGTCCAAGTACACACAGGATGACAGAAATGGCTTTTTGAAGCACACAGAGGAATCGAGGAATCTCTAGAAATTTTTTTTGCTAAACTAACTTTTTGAAATAAGTACACTTTACTTACGCCCATTGTGCCTGATTTCAATGGTGAGTAGGCTAATGATTTCTTAAGTCAACTCCCATTATTATATTGTCATTTGTCATAACATGCAGACAGTGGCCAGAGATACTACCACTGGCAGATGTTTTGGAAAAACTGCGTTCTTGCTGAGGACACCCTTTGGCTAGAACTACAGGAACACAACTTTAGACAGCGCTCTAGCCAGAACTGTGCCACCAGGTGGTGGGTAAAGTAAAATGAGTCCTTTTTAGTGTCTCTCTTCCTTTTCTGTTGTGCTCTGTGCAGAAATGACTGGTACAAAATACTAGTACAAGCTGCCAGTATAAAGAACCAACAGTATTGCTGCTGTTTAATAAATGCAAACTCAGATGACACCGTGCATGCTTGTTTTGTTTTCATTCCTCAGAGAGACTGATCTATTTGTCCTGAAGAAGCAAAGCTACACGTGCATCACAAACAGAAAAAATGTGCTCTAGCCTTGTTCTGTAGGGTAGAAAGTAATGTTGCCAATTGGTTAGCTGCCATCTTGCAGGTGCTATGGTACTTCTTTAAGGAAATTAACTACTTTAGCTATTATTAAAGCAATTAAAAGCCTTTCAGACAAATGGAGCACAAGGAAGTGACAGATCTAACAGACTGAACTAGAAAATTAGCAGTTGTTTTTGTTAAATTAACAGAAAAATCACTAGTGGTATTGACATTCAGGAGTTTGTAGTTGCCTTAAGATTTCTACATCCCATTGAAATGAATGGTGGTACTATAGAACTTTATTCAGATTTAACAGCACATTGATCTGTTACCCATTTGCATTGTCATGGCTTTTATTATCACTTTAAAAGGTAGACATTTATTTCACACTGAGTGAAAGCTCACCATTTGAGAACTTCTTTTGAAATCCTTCAGACTGTAATGCTTTGAATCCCATTGCTATTGATTTCTTCAAGGTCATTTTCTGTGTATTTTCTTGGTACCAAGTTCCAGTCCCATTGACATTAGTGGAAGTTTTGCAGGTGATTGTAGTAATATCTGATGTTGACCTTCTGGATTAAACCCTTCAAATAAATATGGAAGGAAGAAAACAGCCTGTTTCTAGATGGAAAATGAAGATGCTGCCTTTCTGACCGCCACAGCTCAGCAGCAGGTGTAGTAGTGGTAGTAGTGGAATGAATTGGCTGCTTCCTCTCAGGTCAATGGAGGCCAGTTTCTCTGTGGAGAAATTAAATTTCTCCAAGTTCATTTAAACAAAGATGCACCCTTGTCTGAATCCCATTTAGAGAACTTTGTTCCTTGTCTCCTGTCACATTAAAAACCTGGCTGGGCTATGTTTATCGGAGGTTAGGTGGTTTCTTACTATTCAAAATAAGCTGTTAAAAATATTTTCAGTTTAATTCTGTCTTCTGTTGTTCCTTTATGAGCTCTAAATATGATATTGCATACTTAGAAAACAAAGAAAATATTCTTTGTCTGAATTAAAAGGAATTCTAGCTTCCAGAATTTACTGGTGTCTTAGTCCTGTGACAAGACACATGCATCCAGAAATGCCACTTGCCTCTGGAGAATACGGGGAATTGTGTCGATAACTTTGGCAGGGTTTGAACTAAAGCAAGTTCCTGGCCAATACAGCCAGCTCACGCAATCTTCAGCACAGGGTGTGATACTACCAGTGTGTCTTCATGACCTTCCACGACACCCTTTATTGTGCGCAGAGCTTTCCCAGGAGTAGCTCATTGAAATGGGTAAGAACTTGATTGCAGCTGAAGGAAGTTTAAAAAATGCTGATTTTAGTCTGCATTTGCTTTGGAGAGCTTCACATAACAGTGGGGTGCGCCTGCAGAATGGAAAGCATGCAGAATGCATGGTGTAAAATTGTGTAGAGAAGACTCCTCACAATAGTGCTGTGGCTGTGGAAGATGAAGTAGCATTTATGCACGTGCAGATGCATGCCTGCACACTTGACTTTGTCTGCAGTGTAGTTTGGGGTCATGGGAATTATATTGCAATTGTTCAAAGCAGTAGAAGAGTGAAAGGTGCACATCTATTGAATAGTTAGTGGCTTGAGACGTTGGAAAGCAAGATTCAGGTGCGAACTCTAACAGGAAAGATTGGGAAATTCTGGGTTACTGCTGTGTGTATCTGAGACAAACACAGATTCACCTGGGCAGGGATGAGATGATTTTCACCTTCTTTTTAACTTATACCTTCTGTGTTTCCTTCATTGCACTGACATCATGTGTTCCTAGTGCAGTGTCATGCCATTTTTCCAGTTCCACTCAATCTTTCACCTGCTAGGAGATGGAGGGGCTACAGCTGTGCTGTAACTGGCTAATGTGTGTCTCTAGCTGAGACCCTGCAGCGCAGTTCCACAGTCCGGATATTCTCACTATGGAAGTGTGTTACTGTCGTGGGAACACGCACAGGGGTACTCGTTAGCGCTTGACTAACACGTGGGAGGCTTGGTCCTCTCTCCCCTTTGTACCCTGATCTTCGGCCATTTTGCAAATGGTTAGTCTACCCTTCTTCGTTCCTTATTTTAGAGTTTCCTTTGAGTTGTGTCACCATTTAAGTACTGCTTGCTTTACGTCAGTTTTCATAGCTCTCATTTTTCCACAGTCAAGTGGCTACAGATACTAAGTGGGCTAATGCTGCAGTCACTGCCTGTGAGAAGTTTGTCACTGGTGTTCACTAAGAGCTAATGTAGATACTGCGATAACAGTGCTGACCCCTAATAAATGAGCCAGCAGTTGGAGAATTACGGACTATTTCTAAATCCTCTGAGTCAATAGAAAAGGTGAAATACTTAAATCTTCATTTTGCGATCAGAAGAAGGCATGAAAGAGAAATTTACCCTCTGATAGCTATGTCATGTACAACAATATAGATAAGAGATGGTGGATATATTTCTTAAATAATTTTCTTTTATGGCTAACACATGCACTAAAAACAAAGATGAATGAGAGGCTGGTGAGATTAATCAGGCCATATGCTGCAATACGTTGACAGTGAATGTAAGAACAATGAATGTCAATCAGTTGCTATTAAATGTAATGGCCAGTGATTTACCACCTTACTGAAAGATCAGGAGACCCAGTTTGCTTGTATGTGAACAGCAAAACAAATAGTCATTAAAATTTTGTGGTAGGGCCTTGAGTTCTTCCTTCAAACACATTAACTTTGCCTGCACAGGAAGAGGAACAATTCAGCAGACTGGAAGCTCTCTCATGGGATATATCAGGGTGCAGACTAACACATGGGGACAAGAAAATTGTTTTTCAAAAGTAGTGTCTGTAGGTACGTGTATGAATTTGTGTGTGTGTGTACTGCATTTCATCAAGATTTGGCATTGGGGGAAGTGTTGCTTTTTACTTGTTTTAGTATTCGCCACAGCACCTGGATTTCTTTGAGGTTGTTCCCTACTTACTGTACGTGATACTCAGAGGTTCAACAGTGCCATCCTGTGGGTGATCTTAAAGCTTTGAAAGCTATGGCAGATAAATAAATGACCTCAACAGGGTAAATGATCACAGAATATCAGATACTCTATGTCCCCATGCAATCAGCTAGAGTATTTCCCTCTGGTAGTCAGTCAGACTAATTATTACTTTTCTGTCCAGAAAATTAATCCCCTAAATATGTTATAACCAATGGGAAAGTATTTCAGGCAAGCTGATGAGCAGTGTGCTTGTTTGTTTTACTCTATTGCTGAGAAATGTGTTTTTAATCATCTCAGTGTGTTTTTAATCATCTTGGAATTTGTTTTCGCAGACAATGCCAAAATCAAAGGCAACTATGTAAATTCAAATGAGCATCCCTATAAAGAAGTATCTGGACGTCTTTAAAGAGGTGTTAAACTGAAACTAAGACTAGTTAGCTTTCATGTTTCATATCCAGAAAATACGAATTCCCAAGCAACCTTGAGGATTAAGCTGGATGGTTTGAACAACTGTCCAAAATGCTTTTAATTCCAGAAAGATAAGGGCAAGATTAAAGTCTGAAGTTTTGTTGGCTGAAGAAGAAAATCTGCTCAGAATATGTGGAGAACTTTCTGTTCACGGAGTGAACATCATGCCAGGACAAGGTAGAAAGTAGCAAAACTTGCTCTACTTAGGGAACAGTTGGGGGATCAGCAGGTAACCACAGATCATACCGGTCCATATATGTTTTTCCTTTTGCTCGCATAAGCAGCTTGTTAATGAGTGAATGAAATGTGTATCTGGAAATGAGCAAGGAAATAAAGGGCAAGCTGCTCAGTAGAAGGTTCTGCTCATTTTTCAAGCCCATGCTGGTTCGGGGTGCTGGGGGGATGAGGTGTGTACCGTCCGCACACTGCCTTTGCCCGGTGGTTCAGGGGGTTGGGCGCAGCTGCAGGTTCTGCGTAGGTGCCTCTTCGGTTCGCAGCCTGTCGCAGGAGTTTCTCCTTTGCTTTCCCCTGCCAGAGGCCGGCTATGAGTCGCAGTACATGCCACTGGATGATTTGATTAAAGGAAGGAAGCACCAAATTACGAACTCCACCACTACTCTTTGGTAGTTAAATATTGTGACACACTTTGTGGTTCCTAAGTCTTTGAAAAGCACGCCATCCTGTTACTTTTATATTTCATACGTCTGTTTGCCAGGCCCACTTAAACAACAAAAGGTGATCACCAGTGATAAGGCATAGGATTAATTCCCATGAGTATGAAAAGACAAATGTGAATCATTCCCATTTAGTTTAATGTAGTTTTCAAGTTTTTAATGTGTTTTGGGTTTTTTTAACCTATTTTGACAAAGAATCTTATAGCCTAGCAAAAGCCTTGCATCTTTGTAGTTATGTCCATTTTAAAATAGGCTAACCTGTTTTAAATGTTGGCATACTGGGAATCTTGATACTGTGCTTGTACCCTGATTTACAATATGTAGATTAATTTTGGATGAATCAGATGTATCAAGAAAATAATCTCTTATGTTATTTAATCAAAGGCAGAAAGGATAATGACACATCAAAATTTAACCTCTGCACAGAAGAGATTTCTTTGTAGTCCTGTGGTCAGTTTAAGGATAACTTGAGCCCTGGAGCATCAGCATTCATATAACTTTTACGCATTTCTAATCTAACTGATGTGAATGGGTTTGCAATATATAAATGTCTACTTCTGGTTTTGAATCTCACTAAACTCTTGATGTTGCTTTATTTTCAGGAGGTTCTGTCATTAATTCTGTGGTATTTTAAAGGTATCTGCTATTACTAGTTTTAAATGTGTGTCGTCATCTTCTTCAAGTGTCACTTTCTACTTATACTATAAAGAAGGTAAATGGGAACAGTATTCTTCACTCTTTTCTATACTGTGTGCAAATAGTTTTTCGCTCTTTCCTCATGTAAACAGTTCTCCATGCTCTCTCAGCTATTTTTCCCATAATTATTTCTGCTCTAATTCTTTACTTATGGTGTTCCTGGACTCAATAGAGTATTTTAAATGGGGTATACTGTGAGGTACTGTTTTTACCATTGCTTTTTCTTATTTTTAATTTGTCTTAGCATGTTGTTTTGGGTTTTCTAATCACCAGTGAACATATGGAGCACTAGCCTTCTGCACTGGCTGGCTGTAGAAAGACCCATTTCAGGAGCTTTTATAGTTCCTGTGGAAAGGGATGGTGAATACATGTGGTTCTATTTCCTGGTTAGTCAACTCTAAACATAGGCTTTTGTCCTGGATCGGACTGTGAGTGACACTCTTAGTCTTTCCTCCAGATCGGATCTGCTATTCAACCTGCCACTGGAAACCAGCATCAGATTCGGATCCACCCCATCAGGTGACAGTGGGGCAGGCAATTCAGATGGTGCAAGCAGGAGAGTGACTGCAAGCATTCATCCCCTGCATGGCTGTGGGAACATGCTGTGCCACAGCTGGGAATCTGTGTCTTCTATATAGGTATGCATGCATAGCGTGCAGATATAGCTAGATATAGTTAATAACTATAAATTCCCTGTTAACTTAGAAAATTAATTTATTCAGTTTCTCTGTTTTAAATGGAGCTGGATAAATACCCATCTGCCCTATGTAAGCTCTGTGGCCTGTAGGAGATTTCACAGTAATTCCAATGTCTCGGTGTTTTTCTTTACAGTATGTCTGTCAGACTTCAGTTCAACCAATCCCTGTAAGGTGAAGGCGTAAGATTTTAGCATTATTAATACCTCATTTCATCTAATGATCTTTTCAAGTATTCCATCTTCTTTGTGATTTACTTGCAATGTCAGATAAAGATTTAAGCTAAGTATTATGAAATAATAGAAGTCTTTACTTGAATACAGTCAGGGTAAATGAATCCAGTAGAGAGTCTGATGTTAAACAGGTGCACTTCTTAGCAGCATCACACATGTAAAATCAGGATAAGTTCTTTGAACGCTCAGATCTTAACAGATGTGTTCTTTTTCTCCATATGTTATAATAAAATAAGGATTTTCTCTGCAAGTATTGACACACACTCTAAGCGGTCTCAGCAAACACGCTGTTGTATTCCTTACACAATATCAGCGGTGGCTATTATTGAACTTTAAATGTGTGCATTATATAGCTGTAAAGCATATATATGTGTGAACAAAATCAGGTTTTGTCAGGGAGAAATATTTTTTTTGCTTTCTGTTTACTGATGCCTAGACAAAGGAATGCTGCATCTTCAAAACAACATCTGTCAAACCAATTTTCATCAGATTAAGTGTATCCTCAAAGCGACCATTACAGCTTACAAAATACTAGAAATGTAGGTTGTGCTTTGCATAAAACACCAATAGAATTTAAAGCACGTGAAAGTGTTTTACAAATGTAGTGATGATAGCCTGTGCATATTCTCCATTTTTGTTTCTATTTTCGGTGGGTTCTCAGGAAAGATGAGTGACGTTGCAACACACTGGATTCTCAGTAGATGTCCCAGAGTGCAATTACAGAGTTATGGTCCTGGCAGCTAATCTGGGTCTGCAGAAGCCAATGATTTGAGAGTCTGGCAGTAGAGATTGAATTTATTGCAAAGAAGTTCATCTGTAGAAAGATTTCTTTCATTAAGAATTAAATTAAAGCGTGAATCAGTGACTGATTATCCAGGCCTTTCCCTGATCCTTTGAGTTCTTCATTAGTATAGATGTGTGATTATATATGCTCTGGCCTGATTATGGTTCTATAGATCATCAAAGATAACTGATAATATTAATTTTCTAAAGATATTTTCTGGGACAATGTAATAGAGTCAAAATGGGGGGAAAGCCAGTAGCTTTAACAAAGAATGTAAGTACAGACACACTCAATCATTCATGTTTCTGGCCAGCTTTCTCTCTCTTTTCCTGTTAGGGAATAATTGATGCTTGAAAATGAGCTGGTGTGTCTTCTGTAGGAGCGGAGCGTTTTGCCTTTGTAATTGGTTAACTGGAGAGGTGCCGCCTCATTGCAGTGTGCACCTGCAGCTGAGTGTGGGAGCTCAGGTCAGCCAGAATGAATGCTGGGATTTCTGTAAAAGATCTTTGTGGATGGAGGGTAGAAGTGCTCAAGCTGGAAGCCACATCAGTGTTCCCATTATTTCTTCCATTTAGAAGCTGGAAAGCTAACACAAGAAGAGTCCAATCAAAAAGCTGTGGGGAGGACCAGCAAAGGTGAAAGTCCAGGACAAATCTGTTCCAGCTGTGTCTGAATGTACATACATTTTTACAACTCTGGTTTCCCATTATGTTGTTCCCTATGTGTCAGTGAATTGCCCTGTTCGATCCTAAAATGTTCCACATTAACCTTAGGTGAGCTGGTACGAGGCATTTTGGTGCCTACCACACACCTGTGGGATAGTCCTCCTAATTCGCGTCCTGTTCCTAAGACAGTGCAACTGAAGACAGTCCCAGAACCAACTGCATACAGACAAGGCTAAATGTTTTTCATGGCAGAGTTCAAGATAAATGCTTTCTATCTGCAGGATATAATTTTTACCAGGAAAATGGTATTGCTGTCTTTTGTTGTCTTTATAAAGATATGCTAGCTGATTCTGCAGTGGTACCTGAAACATAAACCTCAGACTGGATTTTTAGCTTAACTGATTCTGAAAATGATCCTGAAAAGATCTTCAGCCTAGTTCCTTAGACAAAAGAACATACAACGGAGTAAAAACAAGTATGAAAATGTACCAAATATTATAACTTTATCCAGCTTTACGGCGTACCCAGGGAACTTGGCACTTGCAAGCTCAGGTCCTCTGAATATTAATAGCATGACATTTTGAACGGGAGATGAGGGTTTCTGAGAAGACTTTTATGATTTGCAGCAGGAAAAGCTGTGTTTGAAACAGCCATTTTTTATGCCAGAGAGTCCTTCTGGTTTTCATTTTTGGCCAAAACCAGGGAGTATTTGACTTGTTTTTGAAGCAAGAAGTATAGAACAGAGAGCAGATAATACAGTCTGGTGGTAAGCAGACAAGCCATAGCATGTTTGGCAAATACATGCTCTTTTGGGGAAATGTTGATTTGAATTTCATGCGTCATCCAAGCAGAGTGAACACTGAAAGGTGATAGTAAGAATACAAGGGAAAAAATCCATCTGATTTGAATTTCTCACTCTCCGGTATTGTTAGTAGTACAATGTCAAACAAATAACTTTCTGTGAGTGTGACTAAAGCCAGATTACATGTATAGTTGAGGAATAACTTGCCACACTTTTTTTTTTATTTACTGTTCATTTCCTTTATAATGTCCTCGTGTTAGTTTATGAATGGTACCTTGAGCCACTGCAGTATATCTGTGTTTCCTCAAAGTTATTTCTTTGAATTTGTTACTCAGCATCCAGGACATCTCATGCAGATAGTAATAACATGTTAGTATGTTATTCCTAATTGGCTCAGTACAGTTAGGATGAAATGAAAGTGTTTTGCTATTGATCTTTGCTTGTTATTGGTTTATACTAACAGAAAATTAGAGTGGAGAAGTCTAATAGAGTATCAAAATATCATTTCTCTGCAGGAAATACCACTGGTACTCTTAAACTGAGGTATTTTTGAGCAGAACTTCCTTTCTCCTTTTTTCTAATCCCATCTTTCTGACTTTAAAAAAAATCTCTCAAAGGGATGAGGAGTCTTGTTAAATCACTAGGGTGTTCAGAGACTGTATAGCAATACTGTGACTTAGGGCTCAGGCAATATTTATTAGAGCATTATATCAAGGTCTGGTACTGTGCTGCTTGTTACTTTAACTTCACATAACATCAGATTAATAAATCTTTACAAGCTGTGTAGTTATAAAGTACATCATAATAATCAGTATCATTCCTCTAATAAATTATTTGATTCGTGTTTGCTTTATGGCTGACGAGGTTGGAACAACACAACATCACAGGGTAGGGACCCTCTTCATAGTCCAATTAATGAACTGCTTTGAGACCTTGGAGGCACAACTTTACCTCCACACCCTCCCTCGCTTTGCAATGCCTCAGCTTACATGGTTTTCTTACAGAAGTATTACCTCTATTGTGGAGATTTTCTGGAGCTCCTGGTCTCGATCCTTCTGCAGACTGCATGCAGGTGTACGGTTTTACTTGCCCAGGAGACCACTGAAGTTGCTCACTATTTGTAATTCAGACACTGTGGCAATGCCTGCCTCCAGGGGTGAACTGTTAGATGTGGCTGCGCTTTGGCTGCCACACAGAGGTGGTCACTTCAATAGATCAGTGGCCCACGGAAGCTGATCCCTTGTGCTGGCCAAGCTTCAGAGTTGAATTCTGCCTGTGGAGAGCCTGTTCCTATTGGCATGGATGGAGGTCTGCAACTGAAAAAGCAGGGCACGCTTTGCTGGATGTTTTTTCAAATTTGTTTTATTGCAGACATGATTCTTCTTCTGTGTAAGAGTCGATAACTCATAGATGTTCCAGCATATATTTAAAGTACTGGGTGTTTGTTTCTTTTCTGAGGCTCAGAATCTTAATCCACTTGATTGACAGATATAAACTTGAATTTTATTTTATTTTCTATCACAGCAGTAAGTTTAGTCCATCTACAGTTTTCATTGTTGTAATACAAATATACTAAGCCTAAAGTACTGCTGGCAGCTTATGTATAAAATTTGAGGATTAAGAATCCAATGCAAACAAAGACTCTAGGCTTTAAGGAACAGTGTGTTGTTGGAGTAGCCTTTTACTGCTGTCACAATTAATGTGAAGTAATAGCAGCCAAAACCTACAGGTCTGTTCTCTTGGCCCCAATAAGTACTAATAAGGCAATAGTCATTTGAAGAGGAAATTCGTCTTGTCTATTTGAAACGTTCGTTAATTGCCAAAAATGCCACTTTTTTGCATTGTGTGTCTGATGTACTTTTCTTTTTTTTTTCCTTCTAAATAATTTGTACAAGTAATTCCTCTTTTTGTTTTTTTTTCAGCCCACCTAAACCAGCGGTGTTCATCTCTGGTGTCATTGCTAGGGTAAGATTACCATTAAATTTCTTTCAATCTTATAAAAATGATTGTAGGCTTTTCAGAATTATCACTGATCAGAGCAAAATTAATCTTTTTCGTTCCCCTTTTTTTTTTATGAGAAGAGGCTTTGTGTTGTGCATTTGTCTAAGTCCCTTTGAGCATTCTTTTTGGTTTTGTGTGAAATTGACATGATTTATTAAAATTACTTCCTCCATTTTACTTTGAATTTTAGCACTTTAAGTTTATTGGATCTTTTTTTCATACCTAATCTAGATATTACTGCATCCATTTTGTTTGAAAACAGTTGCATGTGAGTCTGCTGCTATAGCTTGGTCTGTGATGAGGAGTGACACTCCTGCCTGTAAGGATGTGTGTTGGAAGATACATGTTTCAGCTGCTATACGTGCCTTGAGGTACTTGGGATTCCAGGCATTATTTCCTGGATTTTAACAGCAGGCAGGACCTCGAGATCTATGAGCTAAATCATTAGTATTAACTAGCCATTAATCGTATGATCAGTAATTCAAGCCGTGTGTGTTGATAGGGATTTTATCGTGGCTTTACATGATGGGTGCCGTTATCATGACGGCCTTACATCGCTGGGGTGTGTAATGGGGTGGTTTACCTGTAAGATGCTTGGTTGTGCCAGATCATGTAGGTGGAAAGAGCGAGCTGATGCAATTTTCCCCAGCCTGTAGGGGTGGTATACAGGCACTGCTGTATTTTTCTGGACTTCCATCTGCACCAAGGTAGATACCTGTTTAGGCATTTAGATGCCTAATTACTTCTAACAAATTATTGCATTAAAGTTTAGTAATTTTGATAGCACTTAAACAGTTGTAGGGTAGTGATTTTTTTTGAGCGATGTAGGAAATCTCAGACATAAAAACCAAAGGCCCCCAGTTTAGTAGGCGTGCATTCACAGCACCCGTTTGAGACAACAAGGTGTGAGGAGTCAGAGCAGTATGGAAAAGACAAACAGCAGCATCGGGGGAAAGAAGAAAATGTCAAGTCTGAGAAGAGACGATCATTGAAAGCTGGAAGCAACTTGGAGTAGAGAAAAAGTGAAAAAATGTAAAAAGTTAACCTAGTGATCAAAATTTAAAAAAAAAAAAGTTCTGTAAGTACAGAAAGGAAGAATTTGGAGTGGGTTGAAAATGGGGTCAGGTGTGAAATAAGCTGTCTGAGACATCAGCTTTGTACAACATACCTCTGTGTGAGATTGTCACCCTGTGAGCCAGTGGAATACAGTTTCTGGCTTATGATGTTTGTCCCATTTTCTAAAGAGGTAAGTTGTGGTGCTGTTCTCCCTCCCCCACCCCCCAACACTGGTTACTGGTAGTAGTTGTTTCCCATTGCTTTTTGAAAACCTTGTGGGACTGACCCTAGAAATGACAGTTGTAAATAGGAGGCATAAGGGTTACACCTGAACTGAGCCTGTCCAACAGCAGCATGTGAGAACTAAGACTAGCAGACCTGGCTAAAAGAGCATGTTAAACTTAAAAGCCAGCTATCCCTAAGATTTGAGTCAGAAGTAGTTTTAGATCCTGCCTTTCTTCCCACTGAACTGTCATTCCTTCAGTAGGTTTCCTTTTGCAGGTAATTTTTTTTAATGCTGCCTTACCTTGTTTGTGAAATAGTCTCCTCTTTCTGATTGCTCTGTGAAAACCAAATAGGTCAAGGAGACGTGACTATAGGGAGCCAGTGAAAATGGTGTAGCCTGAGGAGCCATTAAGCACTGAAGATAGGAAAGGGGTTTTTTTCCCTTGGATCACTGTAAGATACTGTGTTCTTGGATTGTGTGTGTAATTGCAAGAAGTGAAACTTGCGTAAGTGAAATTTTGAAGTGGGCTAGAAGAATGGCAAGATCGGGTGTGTACAGGGGGACTTCAGAGTAACACGCAACGCTGTTTTCCATCTGCTCTTTGCACTTTTAAAAACTTAGATCCACTTGAACTGGAAAGTGTGCTTTTAAGATTTCTTAAATTTTTCCTGGTGTGTTCTTTGAACAGGGCGATAAGGACTTCCCTCCAGCTGCGGCTCAGGTGGCTCATCAGAAACCACATCCCTCTGTGGAAAAGCTTCCTCACCCACAACATGTCAAACAGCACATCCACCAGCCTCGCAAGTGAGCTCTCCATCAAAATCTCAGCCAAACTGCCGCCAGTGAATAAGTTTTCAAGAGAAGATGAAAACCCTTTAGGATTCACACTGTCAACTCAGTAAAATTGACCTCTAGAATAATATGCTGTTTCTTTTACTTTAAATCTCAAGGATTAATAAGAACGAAGACATTGTTCAGTTGCTGTCCCAGATGGAGAATTCCCTATTAAGTATTTGGTGATCAGGGGTGGTTTTTTTAAAAGATTTTCTTACTGCCAAGACAAAACTTTAGTATGAATAATATGATTAATGAGCTTAAAACTTGTACTTTTAGTTGTGGCATTGCAATAGCAGATAGTTAATGTAGTTTTTATGCTAAGCCGGTAAGGAAGAACAGCTCTTTTGTACTGGTACCTTTACTATCTGGAGGGATTTGATTGTCTGTGTTGAGACAGAAATCAGCGGTTGTCTTGATTACCGAGAACCTTTGCAGTCTTCAGTATCCTACAGAGTTACAGCCCGATAGCTGTGCCCTCTGATTTCAGCTAGTGAGATGATAAAAGGGCCCGAAAACATTCTCATGTGGGCAGAAATCTAGCTGATTCTTTACACCCATTTGCACTTGCACAGTCTTGTTGAGGTTCTTCCATTTGGAGGTCTGTGGGTATGGAGAGGGAGAGAAATCAGAGTTACAAGAACACTGCTGCTGTAGGCAACTGATGTGTGATCTCATGGGTCTCACTGGGGACTGTATTTTTATGAGGTGATAATTTCTCTATTCCAATAGCAAGCTGAAGTAGCTCAGGACCCTCCAGAATTGAACTTAAAATAAACTGGTGAAAAATCTGTTCTCTTTTTTAACTTACAGCTTGAGATCACTCTTTGAGATACCATTAGTAAATGTGTTTAACTTTATGACCCAACCCCTGTCACGCATCATATTGTTGTCTAGTCTTCTTATTGTGAATTAGGACAGTAGTGATATGAGGGAATAAAAAAAGTTACTTTCCAAATAGAGCGATTGAATTAGTTTGGGCCACATAATTAAATCTTTTGATTGCACAATTGAAAATCACTTAGCTCTGTCATTTGCCTTCTGCAACTTATCTCTGTAAAACCCTGGAAAATAATTTTTTAAACATTCCTCCTACATTTTTGAAATGTAGTTCTGTTTTTTACTGACTATAAATACAGTACAGCCCTTATTACCCTCTAGGTTTATAAAACTTCTGATAATGGCAAAAACTTGGATACTGGAGCTGGTGCTGCAAACATTCACCTGGCAAATCAGTGAAAGTTCGGGGTCACTTGGAGCTTTACTAGTTCATTTACGTTTAAAATCAAATAGTATAGAAAACCAGTGAGGAGAGTTTTAAAAAGAATATTTTTTAAAATTTCTACAGATTAAATAATTATTCCCTGAGTAGCAGATTTAAAACATCAACAACAAAATCATGTGAAATAATGGCCCGTTTCACAAGTGGAATAACTCACTTAATGTGGGTGAGAGGGACCTGGCATTTCCATCTCTTCAGAGGCTTGAAGTGGAAATGATGTTTTGCAAAGGATATGCATGGATATATTTATTCTACACCCAAGAAGGATGTACAATCTGTATATGCAGCCCTTATTTCAAGTTTAATTAGATAACCATACTTGCCTTAAGGAACGAGTGTTGTTTGCAAGAATTATTCTGTTTTAGAATATGCATAATTTTTAAAATACTTTCTGTTTCTGATGTCGGTACGTCTGAGGCCTTGTTTGTAACCACTCATGAGAGTACAAGTGATTCGCACATAAGTAACTCATAGGGTGGCATTGTTGAGCCTTGTGGAGTATCTGCACAAGGTGATTTTCTGGCAGGAACACTTGCAGAATCAGGACAGAACGGGGTGGCATTTCGTCGATGGTGCAGCCAGTAGCTGTCAGCATGCTGTGTCAGCAACGAACCAGATCATCCCAGTTGCTTGGTACTGGCAGCTGCTGGCTTGTCGGTGAGCTGGATAGTCTTGTGCCCACATCTGAAGTAGTGTCTAGACTCCAACTGTAGTCAATGGTGATGTAGTCAAGACGGTCGGTAGAGTTTAGGTATGGTGTCTTTGACCAAATGGAAGTGTCTTTCAAGATGAGCTGGATCACTCTCAACTCCATTGACTGCAGT
Organism: Phalacrocorax aristotelis; assembly: GCF_949628215.1. NCBI lineage: Eukaryota > Metazoa > Chordata > Aves > Suliformes > Phalacrocoracidae > Phalacrocorax > Phalacrocorax aristotelis. Next base: position 88,801,707 of record NC_134277.1, read on the forward strand.
GGGAAACGAAACGTACCTCAGTGTAGATGCGGGCGATTAGGTGGGGCTGGGTACCTCTGCTCTGTGTCTAGCAATAGCTGGTAGGAACATGTATTTCTCTCTTCTGAAAGCAGCACCACATTTCCATTCTAATACTAAAAGTAGGTTTTCTTCAAAAGCATGGATGCTTTTGAATTACAAACTACTGCTCCTGGTTGTTAATGCAATATATACAGCATATATAGACAATACCTGTATTTTGTCTTTGATTACTTAGGTGGATATGTAAGTTTGCACAATGGAGTATGACTATCAAGATATCTTTAGTGGCTTTTAGAATGCAAGAATTCCTATATGGTTAGAAAATGTTTCTGTATGAAAGCATATATTGTTGGGAGGTATCCATGTTTATACATAGGTGTCCTTACCAAAGCATTACATTGCCCAAAATAAAGAATCATAACTGGTGATCTGGATTGCCTACTGGTGGTTGTCGATACTTGGAAAATATGTTACAATAACATAGAAGCACAGGAGATATTCCAGTGTTACCTTGAAATGATTGCAAAAGAAATGTTCTGTAATTGTCAATGTGGCAATAATGCAACAATAAAGCATGAAGTTGTATATTGGGCTCTTCTTTCTGTAAGCACAATGTAAATCAGCAGGGTGTGGTTTTGTGGAGTTGATGGGATTTTATTACAGAATGCTGCATGACTAATCAGCGTTTTATAGATAGTGAAATTTATTAGGAAGTTTTATGACACAGCAGATGAGCTGGTTTGGATAGTCCAGTCTCATTTAAAATAAAAACTAGATGCTACCAGCTAGAGCGGGAGTTGCTGTTTTCCACTATGAAATTGGAGATCCTCACGCGATCTTTACGAAGCTGTAGAATCTAAATCTGGTAATCAATCAGTATGGTAAGGGAAATGAAATCTAGCATTTTCCATTGCTTTTCAAGTTCTAATCTTCTTTCAGTAAAAGAAAGTATTGTAATCAGAAGAAGCGGCAAGCTGCTCATGAAACTGTAGTTATCATTACATCGTGCATGCCATGACACAAGTGATTCATGAACTAGTTTGGAGAAATGGCCGCGGTGTTTCTGGAAGCTTTCTGATACTTTGGGCATCCTATATTTAGTATATGTGTAGTGTGTACCTAATACAATGAATATATGTGATACAGTGCAGGTATTATAGGTTTACATCCCTGGGACTATTGCAAAGTTACAGCCTTAGACCCTGCACTAACATAATGATGTGCTACCTTAATCAGAAAAAGTCTTCTTTCATTAAAGTTTAGGGAAAATACATGTGCAGGACATCTGGGCTGCTGCTGATTGAGTTTTCCATAATTATTCCAAGTTCCATGGCCCCGCTGCCAGCAGTATTGCAAATGGGATTAGTAGTTAGAAATTATTTACTTTTAGTTTCAACACTATGGTTTACCCTTTTGTCATCGGATGTCTTGAAACATAAGTCTTGTACTTCTTATCCATGGTAGTATGATCAGCACGTGCTCCTGGCTGTTTAATTAAAATATTCACAGCAATCTGTTCATACAGAGGTGGAGGTGATGGATTGGATGTACATTTTTTTGTCCTTGAGTAACTTTTTGGTGAATGCTTACCATCTTCACAGAGGAGGGAGGTGTGGATTTTATAAACCACTTCTGTCCCCTTCAGATTTGGGTATATGAAGTTTGAGATTTAGGTCTAGGCCAATGCCTTTAGCTATAGGATTAAGATATGTTAATTGCATTTTAGAAAATGTGGGGATGTCAGTAAGGAAACAGATACTTTTGCAGCATGAAGAGATGTTTCTGGTCAGATGCTGCAATGCTGTGAAGAATTAAGAATATAAATCTCTGTTCTAGTTGAATTTATTTGCACACAAACCTCCTCCCTCACAAGATAAAGACACATATAACTGGTTACAGCTAACCTTACCTGCTCTGTCAGTAAAAGAGGAATCCAGATCATAGTGATTGGAGAAGCCTCAAGGAGAAGAAACTGAGTCAAGTCTACAAGGGTAAATCTTCATCAGACTTCTTCGACAGGTGGGTAAAATATCTCTGCATTGTAGCTGTAGTGTTTGGTAAGTGCTGTGCATGACTGTATTTTGTATAATTAGTAAGGGTGGTTACTAAGGACCTGAGTTGCTTTCCTGAAGAATTCTGCTTATCCTCAAAATTTCTCTATCACATCTCTGGCATGCTCATGTTTTTTCTTAGGAAGGTGGAGGTTTGTATTTTTCTTGCTGCTGTGTTCTTGAGTCTCCTTCAAGAATATGTGTTTATTGGTTTTCCTCATGCCCCATCAGAGAAGAGGCTTCATCTAGTGTATATTATTTTTTGGAGTCTTTTCATAAAATGGTAGCTCTAGTATTTAGATGGGAAGCCTGAGAGGAGAGGTGGAATGTTTTTGACAAAGCACTCCATGAACTAAGGAAACAGTTCTGTTGCAAAGACTGTTTCCCTTCCCTTCAGGATGCTGATCAGAGGTAACAACAATAATACAATACCATTTTCTGAGAATGTGACTTATTACTGCTTGGAGCTGATGGGCACGCATGGATGCTGATGATTTTCTGCAAAACACACTCCCACCGCGGTCAGGGACAAAACTGAAATGCAGATACTAGAGCCATTGCAAGCATAGATCTTGTAAGTGACCTTGAAAGAAGCCCTGCAATATAGTCTCTGCTGCCCAGCTTGCAGTGGAGCTATTTTTAGAAAACTCGAGTGGTTGGCGTTCTGTAGGTCACTCGCGGCTTTAGAAAAAGAAAAGCATTTGTAATCCACAGTGATTTTCAAGGATTATAAAAATTGTTTAGCTGTTAACGAGCTGTGAGCTCTCCACAGCCAGCAGTTAAGGACACGTGTGCTCCCCTAGGTGTGTTCTCACAATGTTGTGACTGAAGCTGGTTCAGCAAAATGGTTTTAATGCTTTTTTTGTGCTAAGTGGCAGGTCACGAAGGTACGTAAAATAACTTCTTACCAGCCCTTTTTTTTAGGCTCTCTCCAATGTCAGTGGATGTCTGATACCACGTTAAGAAGGATAATGACATCACTTTCTTAACATATGGAAGAGCAAGTGCACTGGAGAGCACGGCAACTAACCTGGCTTCCCTCTTAAACCAGAAGTGCCTCCTGAAATACAGAACAGTGGATTTAGTTAAAATGGAAAGCAAAAGTTAGCTACTAATCTCTGCATGCCACCAGCAGCCGAAATAGCTAGTATCTCATCGTGTTTGACATGACTGAAACCACAGACACATTCTATGCCCTTTTGCATAAAACTGCACCAACGTGCCATGTTTGGATATGAAGGAAGAGGGACATCAGTTCTCTCCTTGTTTTACACTTACTTGTGAATCTGCTGTATTTTCTCTGAAAACTTTGCTTAGTATTTTAAAAAAAGCCTTTTTTCTAAGGTCACGTACAACTAATCTTAGGCTTCATTTCATTTTTCAAGTGATGTATCACTCTGCAGTGAGGGTTAACCTTCCACTTGTTCGAGTTCTGCAGACCTCATGGCTCATTTCTTTAAAAAAAAACCTGTTCTGATCTGTGATTGCATCTGTGAATTAAGAGCAGATTTTCACAAAAGGAGCCATGGCCAGCAAATTCCTGCTAAGAAACTCTTAACGCTGATAAAGGTCAAGGAGTAAAGGGAGAGCCCGCAGAAGTGGGTCACGAGGCGGGTGAGTGGTATAGAACAGCGGGCAACCTTCAGCTGCCAGGGGAGGGCGCAGGAGGTAGGGGACGCTGGTAGGGATAGCGGATTTGGGCCTGGTGTTTTTCACCTCCCTCTGTTGTCCCTGGCATCCGATACTGGAGCATCACAGAAGCGTGGACTGAATGGAGCTGCGGTTTCTGGATCCAAGCAGGTCCGTCCCCAGCGGCAGGGTGGGTCAGCTGGGTTTGTAACACGGTAGCGGGGAACTCTGAGGAAGCTGGCGGTCTTGTAGCTTTCTGTCTCGAAGACCAGCAGACTGGGGCACGTGCTGGTGGAATGTTGCGCACTTGATTTTATTTTTTGATGTATTTAAATCTGCAGTGAACAGGAGCTGTGACTAAAGCAGTGAACCCTTAAGTATTGAAACTAGAATAGTTAAGGGGATCAGCACGGAAGTGGATCCACTTGTGCTCTGTAAAACTGTTGTTAGAAGATGATGTGAGAGGAAAGAAACTGAGCTATCATCTCGTTTCAGAACTGTACACTGACTGTTTCTTATGCTGCTCAGTGACCTCAATTTCCACTGCCTAATTATATACTGAAAGTATAATTCATTGACTTGTAAATCTACATGTCCTTGAATGATTTTGCGTGGGAGAGACATTTGGATGAGGAAAATATCCAAATGCAAACATATTTTAACACGCTTCTGGTTCTTTTGACCTACAAGATTTTGTATAAATAAAAATATATTATCTCTCTCTGTGCAAAAGCCAGCACTAGGTGTACACCCGTGTAGGATGTGGAATTGAGACATATTCTAGTTGAACTGACACCTAATTAAAATTCTTGTCTGTGTGTAACTACAAAGAGAGAGAACAGTCAATTTTAGAATCTAAAATCTAATACTTTATTAATCTTGGAGGCATTAAGCAATGTGACATCAGATTCCTTGGAATACATAGTTTGGGTGAACACCTTTCACGTCCTTTTTGCAGGTAGCTTTTCACTGTGTTAAATCTGAGCTGCTAATATTAAAAAAAAAAACACCCTACATTAGAAGCTGATTCCTTATCTAATTCCTACTTTTTGGATGAAATATAAAGAATAGCAAATGCAAGAATTCTCTTTTAGGGCCTGATTTATCACCCAGAACAGAATAAACATTACCCCGCTGCTGATGTGACAACTGTGACAGCTGGAGGGGCCTGGAATGAAAGGCTGAAGCCTTAAATAAGCCTTTCAATCGAGCTTATTATGAGGATGTTCATTAAACACACAGCCTCGCTTTTCACCGCACCAAACAGCTCCTACAACGTACACGCTGGAAACCTGTACTTCGCAGTACGAGAGCTCTACTTTGCATGCTAATAGCTGGTTCACCATTAGCCAATTGTTGCTAAGATAAATATTTATGGAAAGTAGAGAGTGGCACTGACTATTTATCATGACACATAATATTCTCCCTCCTAGGTTTGTATGGTTAGTTTGTTCACAGACGCATTTTTTTTCCTGGTTGTCGTTGTATGCAGCGTGTGTCACCCTCTGACGGTCGGTCCTTTACAACAGGTATGACTTTGTTCGGTGGGAACAGGTTAAAAGGCAGAATCAGTACCTTAAAAGGTATAAAAAAATGTTACCACTGGCATCTAAGGAGTTCCCTCCTGGGAGATTTAAGATTCCTACAGATGTAGGTTCCTTTAAGGCAGGTTATTTTCCCATCCCATGCAGGATGGGAATCTTTCAGAGAGGATTTCTACTTTGTGTTTACAGAGTCCTGTTAAATTCAGTGATACTGACCAAAGAATGAAGGTAACTCCAGTTTTATTTTGCGCGGTTGGAGTGTCAAACTAGATATTTTACAAGGTTGAGACCTCCAAATGCCTCTCTTCTCAAACACCATAAGGCATATCAACCTGAAAAATGATGGAGAAGACCTGCAGGCAGATCCTTTGCTTTGTGAGCTGTGTGTGTGGAGCTCTGCAGAGGAATGTCAGTGTTAGATGATTTTATGTCTCACCTTCAGTTCTGCAGCTTGCTGGCTACCAAGCCGCTGTTTTAACATTGGTTTCTGGGCTTTTTGCTGACTCCCAAACATGTTGTAAATCCCTGCCTTCAGAGAGTGAAATGAAATTTGTCATGCAAAATATGACACCAGCCTGTCGTCCTGTAGGTCCCGTGATCTCAAAAATAGGGAACTGGAATTCAACAGAGCTCCTTGGAAGAGGGAGCACCTGTCTATGCAGTGCTCCTTGCTGGAATAGCGAGTCTAGAAGGAAAGATGGTATGAGTGAAACTCTGAGTTATTCTGAAGGCAGTTGAACAAAATGCTTCAGAGTAAATTAGCTTACTAAAAAGGAAGGAGAAAAACCACTGTTATGACACACAGGTGTACATGTACATTTTTACCTATACATGATGTATAATTCAGTATTACCTTATTTTAATAACTAGGGGGAAACGTCCTGATTTTACAATTCATAATAAATGAGTGTACAGAATGTTTCAGCAGAAACAAACATAAGCCCTACCACAGCTGTTCTTTGAGGAATGATATAAACTCCACATTAATTTACAAAAGCAGTCCCAGGGTTGCTGCTCTGCAGTTTCTCCTTACTGATGTGTTGCTTTGCCTATAACCAAAGAAGGCTGCAAAGCAATTGGCAAGATATCTGCTCAGCCCCGAGATACTATTGAAATGCTTTTAATAGTCACAGTCAAGCAGGAACTTCACTCTTGTTTTATTGTCCTTTATGTTCTGAAAATACATATATTTCTGGGGCTGTTTGTAAGAGGCTGAGATTACAGAGTGAAAAGATTAAAGCACAGCACTTAGGAAGAAAAGATGTACCAATTACCTTGAGAAGCAATTCTAAATAGCATTAGTGACCTAGCACTACTGCTCTGAAAGGTGTCTAAATAAAGATGGCATCTTTGTGCTCATTATGGGCCACTGCATTTGATAGCTTATAATATGTACTCAAGGTAAAATGCTAGAGCTGATGTAAATAGAGAATATTACTTTGATAGCATTATAGTTCTAATGGGTAATACAAGCTACAAGCAATGAATATAAGCCCTGTGTATTTTCAGCCATATTTGCTGGCATTAATAACAACACAGCTGAAGACATTTTGCTTTCCATCAGCTGTGCAGCAAAAGCTCTTCAAGTATGAAAGGAAAGGTGAACTTATTTTTACTCTGCAAGCTTAACAGAAATGCTTCTTAAGAACAAATCTTTGATCCCAGTGCAGCTTGCTGATAGCATCTTCTGGAGTTGGCTGGGGCATCACTTCAATGTGATCAGTGTGGATTTGGGTGAGCCTTTTTCTGGCTTCACAGCCTTTCCCATCAGCAACAACAAGGGAGAAAAGAGAGACGGGAAGATTTTGCAAATATGTCAGCTAAGGGGTAGGAGAAGGGACTTGGAAGCAAAACCTGTGGGACCTGGAGTGACTCAGAGGCAGCAGTGTATAACATGTAGGCCTGTCCTATCTGCTGGCATCCCACTTCCCAGCGCTGCCACTCTCGAAGACAGGCTGTCATGCCATACCATTGCTTGGCTCCTGCAAGTGCCTGGCAAACTCCCAGATTAAATTTGGTATAGTTGCTGGTATTTCATGGTGGGCTAGGCTTTTCAGAGGTGAGACCTTGCCCAGGTGTGGGAGGCGTCTAAAAGTAGTGGCTGGGAGAGCATCCATGGGGGAGACCTCAAGCTGAACATACATCTTTTCACTCCCTAAAACTGCCGCTGTATACTGAGAGTCACGTAGGCATTTTCGGTGGATTTGTTGAAGGATGGTTAGGCACACAAATGGAATTTGGAGAAGATATTAGCAAAAGATCATGGCAGCAGCTAGGTTGAACTAGCCTTGATATTTTGAGCAGGAAATGCTACAGCCTTCTTGGAAATGCACCCTGGAAATGTTGAAGTTGGGCCTGGAAAGAGCGGAAATGAGACCTCTTAAGGAAGGTGCCATTCAGAAAAGAAGTAAAAGCAGCTCATATAATTGTGCAGGACTACTTTGTTTACAGCACTTGGAATAAGCAAATCATGAGCTTATATTCTGTGGATGCAAAGACTGTGACAGGGAGAAACGCATGCATGCATGCCCTGCAGCTTTCACTGCCTGGCTCCATCATTTCTGTAAGCACAGATCCCATCTTCCTCACCCTTCTCTTCAGTTGTTGCAGAGCAGGTAGGCACACTGTCTTGCATGGTCTTCTGGTGACTCCTTTCTCAAACTCCCCTGTCCCACTTCCCTGAAACTTAACTCTCCTGGAGGGAGCTAGGCACATTCCTGGCTGTGCCTCGCTGCTGCTGACATCCCAGATGAGGGCCTCTCAGCAAGGGGAGAAACAGTAATGCCAAAAAGGTGCCTTTGGCTTGCTCAGAAATTTCCCCTGGAGTTGGCTGAGTTGGGAGAGTCTGGGCATGGCAGAGATTCGGACATTGGGGGGAAAAAAGCGAATAGTTGCTCAAAGAAAAGGCTTTTCAAGGCTGCCTTTGAGCACCAACAAAGCCTAAAAGAGCTTATGAAGTATCAGAAAATGTTCTTGAGTGTTCTTGACAGCCTTTCAGATTAGAGGTGAGTCTCCCTGTGTTGTTCTGCCCAGTCAGTTATACGGATGATGCAGTGGACAGCCCTTGGTCTTAGCCAGAGACCAGCACGGAAGACCAGAATATGATCTCTCTACCCTTCCTTCGTGAGGGTCTCTGAGATTTACACCCAAATGTTATTGATATAGGTGTTTGGAGGGCCACTGCCAAGGACACTTCTCAGGGGACTGCCCTACATGATCTGCAGGGCTCGGGCAGCTCGGAGAGCCCCAGCACATGGGGCGTTTCTGGGGACCGGTGGCATCCAGCCATCAGGCGCCAGTCTGTGAAGGCTGGTTGCTGGTGAGCAGCTGATGGGAGAGGGGAGAACAAGAGTGTTTAGTTCTGGATCCTGGGATATGTTTTGACTTTGTGCCAGACATAAAATGCATGAGGTTACACACCACATGTGACTCTGCTGGTGATGCTTATGAGTAACCCAATAAAAGCACACATTGAGTGCCTCAATGAGCAGTGTTTACAGTGATGCCTAGAGCAGGGTGTTTAGAATATGGACTCAGATTTTAAGGTATCTGGATTTCTCGCCCATTTCAGCGGAAGCTTTTGTTATCTTTCATGGAAATCAATCGCTTACCGAGAAAATGCATGTGGTTATTGTTACAATTTAATAGGGTTTGTCTGTGAAAACAGATGTAAAAAAGCCCTCAAATAGCTACATGCCCTGCCAGCATCCCAGCATTCACTGCCTAACTCAGTAGATATTTTCTCAAGCGAAAGACACCAGTTTAACTGAAATCAGCAGAAACACTTTGCAAGGAATTCTAGGAAAGGTATGAGCCGCTCCCAAAGTACTGTGACAAGGCTGGGGGTCAGCTGGCTGTGGGATCCCCAGGGCCTAGTTCACTGCTTTCTGTTTCATCCTTACTCGTAACTCTCACAGTGCCTAGGAAGCTTTTACACTCCCACCCAAACATCACCTGCCTCAGCTACGTTTCTGGACAAGCTCAAAGGAACTGAGACAATCCGATGCTTGAACACTGCACGGCCTGTTTAAAAAGCTATCTTGCCCAGACTAGAAGTAGTAAAATATCTGCTCTTCTCCTAAAGCATTTATCAGTGCATGCTCAGAGCATCTCGTACTCATTTCATAAGCTGTAGTATCAGGTAGCTGGTTGGGTTTGATAACTGTGATGTGACAGGCAGGCCTGCTCTGGCAGGCCACAAGCAAAGGAAGTGCTGCTTTCTTCTGCTCTTCCCTGCGCCTAGAAATCCAAAGGCTATTTTGGGTGTGTGCAAACCCACAATTGCCTAGAAGATTCGTGTCCACACATTAACGGGATTTTTAAATAATTCTGGTGGGAGATAGATTATCACGGTTAAATTAGAACCTGGCTTTGTTTGACTTGCTGCTGCTGGGTTGCTGCTGCTGCCTCGCCTTCCTCTCTTCTCCTGCCCTGGGTTCATTTAAATTCCTTCTAAGTGTCATTCCCTGATGTGTAGCCTTGGCTGGCATGAGGCTTTCAGAAGAGCCCAGCTAATGGGAAATGGCAACATAGGGATTTGATGACATTTAGACTGCACAGACCTGGCTTTCGCTCTCATAACTTCATAAATCTGTTAAATAGCCCACTGGAATCTCCAAAAGCTGGAGCTCTTCAGAAAAGTAGGGTGTGATGGTGGTATATGCTGCAAAACTTTTTTAGTCTTGCATTTTTAGGCAAAGCTTTCAGTGAACTTTTTGCTATACAGAAAATAATCATTTACCTAAGGAAAACACTTGGTGGGAAAAACAGGACAAAGACACTATCAGCTTCCTGTTACTCCAAGGGGAGTAGGTTTGTGTTTTGTTTTGTTTTGGTTTTTTTTTTTTTCTTTTTTTTCTCCATGGGTTTGGAAGGATGGTACCTTTACTAGTATATATCTGTACTATGGGGAATGCATGAGCACTCTCACACTTTTTTTTGTCTTCAGAAGCTGTACAGGTTCAGCCACCCTCCAGCCACAAGCAGCAGATGATCTACGTTCTGGATGTGTCCGGCCTCACTATCGTTTGACACCTGTAGCCTACCATCGGGACTGCCCCAGGCTCAACTCTGGCCCCTGCCACCCGAACTGCCTTTACCACCTGTAAAGAGCTTTACATGGTTTTCCAAAGCCAATAGATGACACGTGCTCTATTTGCTTGATTGACGTAGTTTTCATTATGTGGTTTTGGTTTTATGGGTTTTTCCACCCACCATTTTCCCTCATTATCGGATAACCAGGAGCTACCCTTATGAGTTAATTTGGGATTAAGGAAAATATCTCTGTTTAATTGATGAGGAAACTGAGGCACAGAGGAGACAAGCAAGTCTGGCTGGAACAAGCCCTGCACTCAATCCAGCATGTGTCAACAGAGGAACAGCTGCAGCTTTGATGCTTCTGGAAGTACCTGGATGGCTATGTTGGCTTTAATCTGTTTTCTTCCCTTAATGTTTTCTTCAGCCATATCCCCCGTGGTGGCTTCCTTTCTCTGACCCAACTTCATATTCTCTTTACCTTGGTCATATCCTAGCTGACTGGTGTACAACACTCAGCTCTTCACATCCACCTCATTTTGTTGCTTTTTCAATTTAACTAATTCTTGCCCTGAGGAAAAGCCTCTCAACCCCCTAAAAGAAGGGCAACCAATGTAGCATGTCCTGTGTCCTGGGATGATGGGTTTAGAAGGGAAAGAGCCAGAGCTTGCCTACCATGTTTGTAGATTTTGCCTCCCATGTTCATAGATTTTCTGTGGTTTTTTCTTTCTTGTACAGGCTGAGACCTTTTTTTTTAGTGACTAAAAATAGCTGCAGTTATGGATGTGCTCTACATCTGGCAACTGAAGCACATACCTGGAGATAAAGATGGAATAGAGGTCTCCAAGCAAGCCCCAAGCTTAGTGTCTGGGAGGTGGGCTGTTTGTCTGCAGCACACGATTAAATCCCATGGCTGGCTTCTGTACAAGCTGTGTTTTGTAGAAGGCGGCCTTCGGGAGACCTGCAGACAGGGAATTACTATAATCCAGCCTGGATGTCACAAAAGCATGGATTAATATTTCATCTTCTGCCTCCGACTGTTGTCAGGCTCACTTTGTTCCTGAGCTGGGGCTGTGAGCCTCAAAAGACAGCCTTGAATTAAAGATTAAGCTAGTGTTTTACTCGCTGGAAAGAAAGCAGTTCTCTGCGGAGGACCGTGATGATGCGGTTCTTATCCGGCGCTGCATGTAGGGTTTAAAGTTCCCCAAATCCAAATGACAAAGCAAAGCTGCAGCGTGGTGCTGGGGACTGTGCGAGGGGAGGGGTCTTTGGCAGTTGCAAGCCACGTTAATGAAAGTCAGACTGGCAATTAACCACAGGGGAGCAAGAGGCACTGAACGGTTCCAGGAGGTGCTATTGACTCTGCCGTGTATGAAAGCACTCATCAACAACCAACTCTAGAAGAGAAACAAGTACCTTACTGTCCTGTTGCAAAAATCAGAGCTGCAATGAAATGGGTCAGCAGAGAGCTCAGGGCAGTGCCTTCCCCTGGATCAAGGATACAGCCCTCTGCCATCCATTGAAAACAATTTAGTTAAGCTGCCACAACTGTCTAGGTGGAAACTCAGATTTCAGGGTGAATGATTTATACTGCTTTAATCTCAGGCTGGTTCTGATTGTTATTAATAATTATTACAGTATATTATATAATATAGAGTATTTAATCATATTTATTTATCTTTGATATTTATTACTATTAACATTTAATATAAAGAACAAATTAATATTTAATAACATACTGTATAATAATTATAACTAATAATTAAGAATATTAGCCAGATTAAAACCAACCCAAGAGAGTCTGTGCACATTTGTTCAGCTTAACTTTTCAGTTAAACCAGTTCAACTGTTTTTTTAACTTTTTATTTTGGTTTTAAATACAGATAAGACCTTGCCACGGTACCCGGCTATTTCTTCTCTGGACAGCTAACATGCAGTTTAAGTCCAGCACTTTATCCTTGACTTTCTCTGAGCACAATAGCTTAGTCAGGCATGGAAATCCTGACAGTTCAGGGTATTTAGGGTTCATAAATGGGCAAGATCTTGGGCAAGTGATTATGTGAGAACGTGCAGAACCAGTTTGAGCATACAACCAAAACTAGTGCCCATCAGTCACTGTGACGGAGATGACTGCTGTCACACAGCAAAGCCTCGTTCTTGTGGCTCGGCCATTCGGTAGCTGGCAGAGTTTCTTCTAGCAAAGAGCAGGTGCAGACTCTCCGGAGTGCTGGTGCAGAAAACCTTAAGTAAGCCTAAAATGGCACTTGCAGAAAGCTGCCTTGTAGTGGCTGGGAAACCACAGGCAAACACTGCTTGTTGGGCCCATGAACATAAAAGAAAAAAGCTAATATAGTTAATCATACAAAGAATAAACCCCACGTGAAAAAGTGATTGTGTAAAACATCCACAAAGTATTTTTTTAACTGAGCATGTTAGTTAAATTTGAGTTTGCTAAACAAATTTTTGAGAGCAAAACAAAGCAAAATTAGTTTAATATGACTGGTCTTTTAAGTTCTGTTGCTCACCAAGTGGATGTTGTTTTATTTCACTTCTAACAATACACTTCAGGAGGCCATGACTGCAGCTTTTAGAAAAGGATACGAGGTGGCCAAAGCCCACATATCCCTTCCACGGAAACTGGGTAAATCCTGGGTGACAACTATTTCACTGTACTTCCCTGGGAAAGCAGCCAAACTGATAAAACAGCAAGCCTGCTTTCAATACAACTACATTTGTATATTCTTTTGAAATGCTGTTGCACCTTGTTTTGGAACAGAACTTTTAGTGGGGTCATTACTTAATGGCATTGCTTAGTGCTTTGTGTCACATTAATGCTGGCACACAGTACAGCAGAGCATCCCTCCATTACTGGCTTCTGCAAGAGGCTGGCTTCAGTACGATGGCAGCATGAGGAAACCTTAGCTCCTACTGCCACACGTGGTTGGAAAGTAAATATTTTTTCACCTTTGTCAGTAGAAAGCTGCATAGAGAGACTCAGAAAGCACATTTGGTGGTTAACGCTGCCCTGAGCAGATTTTGGTTACTGTTGCACTGAGATTCAACAAGACTAAGGGCCAGGTCCTGCACTTGGGTCACAACAACCCCATGCAACGCTGCAGGCTTGGGAAGGAGTGGCTGGAGAGCTGCCTGGAGGAAAAGGGCCTGGGGGTGTTGGTTGACAGCCGGCTGAACATGAGCCAGCAGTGTGCCCAGGTGGCCAGGAAGGCCAACTAGATCCTGGCTTGTATCAGGAATAGTGTGGCCAGCAGGAGCAGGGAAGCGATCGTGCCCCTGTACTCGGCACTGGTGAGGCCCCACCTCGAGTACTGTGTTCAGTTTTGGGCCCCTCAGTACAAGAGGGACATTGAGGTGCTGGAGCGTGTCCAGAGAAGGGCAACGAAGCTGGTGAAGGGTCTGGAGAGCAGGTCTTATGAGAAGAGGTTGAGGGAACTGGGGCTGTTTAGTCTGGAGAAGAAGAGGCTGAGGGGAGACCTTATCGCTCTCTACAACTACCTGAAAGGAGGTTGTAGCGAGGCAGGGGTCAGACTCTTCTCCCTAGTAACAAGCGATAGGACGAGAGGAAATGGCCTCAAGCTGCGCCAGGAGAAGTTTAGGTTGGATATTAGAAAAAACTTCTTCACTGAAAGAGTTGTCAGGCATTGGAACAGGCTGCCCAGGGAGGTGGTTGAGTCTCCATCCCTGGAGGTATTTAAAAGAAGGGTAGACGTGGTGCTTGAGGATATGGTTTAGTGGTGGACTTGGCAGTGATAGGTTAGCAGTTGGACTCGATGATCTTAAGGGTCTTTTCCAACCTTCACAATTCTATGATTCTGTGATTCTATGAAAGTAAAAATACCATACCCGTACACACACACTCATAGAGATGTTCAAGCAGTTCCTGTGTCCCTTCCTTTATCCTCATTTACAAGAACTCACTGCTCCATCACTGCCTTGTGAGAAAGCACTGAATGCATCCAGGATGGCGCCTGCTAGCACCGATTTTGCACATCTGCCTCTTGAGGTTTTCTGTTTATTTTTTGTTTTGGAGGAAGGGCTTGTGCAAAGTAGCAAACTATTATTCATGTGGGAAGCTGCTAGGATGGGAAGGGGAAAAGGACCCACCTGAACCCATTTCCCCAACCTCTCTGTTTTCCCGAGAGTGGATTGAAACAGCAGCATTTGGCCGAGTAATTATCCACAAACCTCTGCACAGTTTTATAACCATAAAAGAATGGCATCGAACATTGTAAATTCAAATGTGCCAAGAGAAGTGCCAGATTTAAACCTGACTAGGCAAAATTAATATGCATAATAACTTTAATTACCCGATGAAGTATGATGTTTCACAGAATCCCCTGCCTCTTTCCACGCAAGCGCTCCATAGTGTTCAGTGAAAAGGCAGCTGGCCTGTTTTCTCTTTGTAGCCTCCATATTATACCCTGAATGATTTGTTCCTCTTACAGAACAATTGTTTAATGCTAGCTTTCTTAGAGACAGTCATCATTAGCATATTTGAGTGCTTCACATCATCACTGGCAGGTGAGAGGCCTTTTATATGTATACATTTTATATGTTTCTAAATGTATATAACATCTATAGATATTCATATATATGCAGCATCTGTTATGAGTGACACATATATATGACTATGTTACCAATAAGTAGTTTTATAGGTAGGTAAAATTTAATTTAATATCACGTATAATTAATATAACTTAATTATACAGGTATTTTATAGCTAGGGAATTGATTTGGAGCATCCCGTTTCCAGGTTTGTGATGTTCTTATTCTGCGTATTTAGCATTATAAAACCTGTCTCAGTCTAAGCATGGCTCTGGCTGACGTCATTTGTGCTTCTCAGTGGTCAGCAGCTCCACAGCCAAGGCAAAAAGGGTCCGGAGTTTATGAGATTTTCCTTAAATGCCATATTTAGCTGTACACAGCAATTCTCCAGGTAGAAGCAAGGCGAGCTGGCCCTTCTTATGTGCTGTGAGATGTTCTCCAGGGCTTCTTTGTAACAATGTGACAGCTTTTGTGATACCTTTGGAGGTATCTTTCTTACATTTTTTGCTTACTTGGATGACTCAAGAGCTTGGTCAGAAACACTTCAAACACTACATCTCTGAATATAGTTTCTCTGTCCTACTCCTTGGTGGACTTTCCAAACTGTCTTTCCCTGGAAATACCCTGCCATGGCCTTCTGCAAGCAGAGAAGGTGCTGGGACAGGAATGGTACCTGGGGATGATGAGCACTTTTTTTTCTTTTTTCCTTGTTTGGATTGGGCGAGATCCTAGAGAAAGCGTGTCCCCAGGATCATCAGCTAGACAATGTTTACAGCTCCTGGGGGGAGCCAGTCAAACTGAGCTGATCAGGACTATCCCTGTGTGAGTTAATTATGTAACTGAAGAGTTTTATTTCTGGGATTTATATCAGAGGAAGCCTTTGCCTCACAGCTCTGGTTTGTGTTTACCACCCTAGAAATGACCTCTTGGCCTCCCCATTAACACAGAGGTGCAATCTTGGACTCACTTAAGGACTATGTCCATAATGAAAACAGTTCCATGGCGTCTCCTGTTCTGAACGAGCTGATTTCAGGTTTTCGTTGTCTGACCTGTGTGTACCCTACAACCAGCCTGCCACTGCTCTGGCCAGGCTGCCTCTGGTCTCCAGCTCCTCCAGCCAGCATTATTTCTCCAAAGGGCGGGCCTGGGCACCTTGAACATATTTAGCACACACACACAAGGAAGGATCTAAGTGATGTTGCTTGTTATGGGCTCTTAGTTTGATTTTTGTACTCATCTTAACGCATAATGTGTTGGTAGGCTGGATGCTGTACAGCCTAGAAAGGGTCCCTGGTGGCCAGCCTGCTGGGTGACAGGTTTATTTGGCTTTCTTATTTTCAAGATGCTGTTGGAGGCATATTCCCCAGCTGCAGATCAAGTCTTTTACAGCTCTGTCCAAAGTCACTGCTGAGTAAAAATCTTCAAAAGAGAATACTAAGAACTGAGGAGGCTCAAATTGAATCACTTCCTTTTTAAAAAATATATTCCCTAGCAGATGGGAGCAAGCCTTTATGGCTGCTTTTGCCTCTTGTCTACACAACAGTCAGAAAAATTGGGGCCAAAAAGGCAATCTTGTTTTAAATCAGAGACACACCATAGACATGAACGTATTTTTCTTTCATCCTCACTGCCTCCACTACCTCTTGCCCCTCTTCCAGGGATTACCTCTGTCCACTGCTTAATAACATTAGTTTAGCAGTTTTCAGTGACTTGGAATTCAAAGATTTAGTTGTAAAATTTACCATACGGAGAGTCTGTCAAACTGTCAGTCCAGTTTTCACTTGCCTCGAGAAGACGGCAGGCTGGCTGCTCAGCTGCTCTCTCTGCTGAATGCGCTCTCTGGGTGAGTAATTATCGAAGTAATGAAGAAGGTCTTTGAATGAACCAAATGACCATATGGGTTTGTAATTCTACCCATGATGATTTAAAAGGAAGAAGAATGTGAGGATAATTCCTATTTCATCAATATCTTTCTGCCCTACTTTATGGCTGAAGTTGCTAAGCACCTCTGCTGCTAGTGCTCCTTTAATCTTTCCAAAGAGGACTCAAAGGAGCGGAGAGGGGACAGGCTGTAATTTTCCTGAGCATCTGCAAACTCCTTCCCTTGGGGTTCTGAAGAGACAGAATTACCTGTAAGAGGGTGTCACCTCTGCGTGTCACACAGCTAGATGTTTTCAGGAGCTGCCTACCCTGCGCCGGGGAGCTTTTCCTTGCTGCTTTGGCCACCGCCTGGCGCACTGGCTGAGCCACCTGGCACCTTGCTGGCTCTGAGCGAGACTGTCTCGTCCCTTCCCTTCCTTGCTCCCCTGCACTGCCTCGAGTGAGTTTGTTTAGCTCATTAAATTGGCAGAATACTAATCCAGCAAAATGCCAGTTTTGCTGCAGCCAAGCAAGAACACGTGGGCAGGAGACGGGGATGCGACTGCCCTTTCCAGCTTGTTCCCCATTTGCAGCCTCCTGATACCTAACCAAACTGTGGAGCACTAAGTTGTGAGGCACAGTGAGCAGACCTAGCAAAACCAGGCTGCATTGCATGAATTACAGAAAAAGAGGGAAGTCTTCAATTCAGACCATCTGCAAATTGGCATAGCCTGCATAGTGGGTCCTAATTTCAGTCACAGCTTTTGGAAGTTTCCTGCTGAAATGCAGATGCCTAGAAAAGAAATACCCTCAAAGAATACTGCATATCCATATGCCATTTTTTCTGTTCCAGGTCATTTTTTTACCAGCTGCTTTAATATGTCCCTTAGCAGGACAGCATGAGCATTCAGGACTAGCAAGAAAAAGGCATTCAGTGAAGATGCCCAGTGAGGTTTTTTGTCAAAGCTTAAGAAACAGTTTCATTGGCATAAAAAAACCCTGGATGAATAATACATAGTGACATGAGGAGCCAATTACATGTAATTCTGTGTTCCCATCTGAAAAACCTCCCATGGGGTTGGTGGTCTCTTCCTTGCGACACCCTTGCTCTCCAGAGACAAGAGCACAATATCATTTTAGAGAACACCGGGAAGCGCTTGGGATTTCACTTTCCACCATCATATTAAATCCCTGTTGCTTATTGCAGAAGGAAGTCAGCCCATCGGTCTGGGTGCTTCCCGGCGAGTGAGCATCAGATGATGAGCGGCTGCCCGTCACGCCAAAGCTCGCAGTGTACCAAGATGAGCAATGGTCATGAAGGCGAGCACAGCCCACGCTCCAGTTTCAGTCACAACGCTCAGGAACACCGTTCCCACTAACGTGCCAGACTGCAGCCTGGCATCAAAGGCAGGTAGAAAGCCTTCCTCCACCCTACAAATCAGTGTCCCCTTCTCTTCTGTGGGCGCATCCTCTTGCAGCAGTGCCTCTGCGTTTCCTCAGGGGCTCCAGCTGCCAGGAGGTGCTGCCAAGGGCTCCTGTGAGTTTCTCAGGGGGTAAATCATCCTGCTTGAGCAACCAGGAGTGATCTGAAGTACAGCCAGTATTACTTGGCACTTCATAGTTAGATGTCTCCTGGGGAAAAAGAAAAACAACAACACACAAAAAACCCAACCAAACAACAAAACACAAACCAAACCACTCTATTTATGCTGAAATCCAACAGAAATCAAATCCCCCTCAGTGGCAGCAGCTCAAGGGGGACGGATGGCTGGCGGAGAGCCAGGTGCGCGCCTCCTTCCCTGCCATGGTCCATTTGCCACAGGTTTCCAGAAGCATGTTTTGCAGAAGCTTTGCCCACTGCAGCCTTCAGACACTTCAGACAGACAATAAAAAAAGCAAGCGAGACGTGCAGCACTTTGGGTGAGGATGGTGATGAAGAGGAGGAGTAAGGCGGCCAGGGTGGGGGCAGTGAGGCAGCAGGGGAGGAAGGCAATGAGGAGACAGAGACGTGTGCCTGCACGTCCCAGCCTAGCATGTGCAAGGTTTTACATGCATGGGGCCACGCTGTCCATAAGGATGCCGGGGGACTGCCTGCCGGCAGCAGAGCAATGTGGCTGGGGACGTTGAAGCAACGGCTTGTCTCTCCACTGAGATGACCAGCCAAGGCCTGATGTCAGGACAAATGTAGTGGTTTTCTTTTACTTGTAGGGAAAAATTCACAAGGAGTGGAAGTTAACCCACAATAGCTCCTTCCAAGGAGACCAAACTGCTTTCAGATGGTGCTGACTAGTCCGTTGGTGAAAGGAGGTGGGCTTTTTTACCCACTGAAAAGCAAAACGCAGCGTCTCCAAACGGCTCTGAAGAATAAGGTTGCCAAATAAGTTTAACAGCTTATGCCTCTTTTAATGGAAATATCACATATTTACACACATATACACAGTAAAATACAAAGGGTTAGAAAACAGGCTTCATTTTTCAGCCCCTAATTCTAACGTACTGTTCATTAATCCCTGAGAGCACCTGTCAATTGTATGTCTCCTGCAAGTGCTACTGAGAGTGCAAATTCAAGTGCTCACCTGCAGCACAGGTTGCTTTTCAGATACTGAATCTGAATGCTAAATCTTTAGTACACTGGGCTGGCAGTAAACAAAAATTCATAGTTAAACCATTCAATCCACTGTACCACTTAAAAAAAAAATCCATCCTGATATCTTTGCCACAGACGACTAAAAGATTGTCTTACTCCTCTCCAAAGAAATGCATTCAGCTTATATTCTGGTCACACCAAATCCATTACAAAATTGGTGTGAATTGCACAGCACTGATGTACTTGCAGACTAAAATCCTCTGTATTAACAGGGCTGGGGAGGTTTATTAGCAGGTGCATATTCCTCCAGCTCTGACCTGGCAATGCATTCTAGCCAGCACAGCTACTCCAGCAAGAGGTACAAAGACCAGACTGCATGGAAAAAATTCTTGTTTCACATGTCTGCCGTAACCTCTGTCAAGCCCTGACCCCGCAGACGCTAGCTAGCAATACTAACCTGGGCACTAGTTTTCAATCAACTGAATTTATTTCTCCCATGACATGCACAGTTTCATTACAAGTTCAGTGAGACCGTGGCCAGCCTTTGTGCTGTGGGAGTAAATGATGGAAAAGTTTTCCCCTCTTTAACTGAAGGGAGAAGCTGGTGACAGCAGCCGCTGTGGTCTCTCTGGGCTCCAGCAGAGCCACACCATCAGGAGGACACACCTCAGCACATTTCATTTCAAATGGGAGCAAAGCCTGAGCAAAACACATAGCCTGAGCATGTGCTGTACTTGCTGTTCACATTCGTCCTGTACCTTCATGAATGTGATCTTTCTTCAGCAAGCATCAGGTTTACAGCCCTGCTGAAAACATACAGCAAATACAGAATTTGCCAGGGTTTGGCATGCCGCTCAGACTGGCTGCTGGTAAAACCAAATGACACCTTAACACGGACTACAAGAACCTGCATTAACCTGTGGGAACTGCCACTCTGAGATGCACTCATGTACTAGGGAAGGCTTTCTCCCAGTGTTGAGACAGAGGTACTGCCCTCTCCGGGCACCCAGAGGCATGCTACCAAAGCTCACGATGACATCTGGCCAGGGTTTCCAAACATCAGTGGCTGAGCTGCCTGACACTGCATCTCTGTCTGGATGTTCATAGCATATGGCTGGACTTACTTGATGCCTGGGGAAATTGCTTGAACTTCTGGAAGCTGCGTAATTTTCCTGTCCTGGCTATAATATGGAAAGGCTCACAATAAAACTGGTAGGTTTTTTTAACAGGAACTTAAAATTTCAACCTGAAAAAAAGCCCACCTGTGGCTCAACATCTCCCTTATTTCACAGTTAAACCCAGTGACAAAAAATCCCTGAGACTAAAGAGGAGACAACAGATAGTGGATACAGGGAAACTTAATGGGGGAGGCAAATCTTAGGTGACGGTGGCATTCAAAAATTAGCTCAGCTTCTCTGTTGCTCTAAAGAAATCAGTCCCTGCCCCTGATTTATACTTGCAGAGGATGTGAATACCTCAACAACAAAAATATTTCATATGCAGCCCTTTTTATATTCAACAAACAACAGCATTAAGAACTGCATCCATACAGACCGTACAGAGCCGTACAGTTTAATACCTATCCTGTCTTAACTTTGATTACTGGAATTAAAATAAAGTGCTTAGTATATTCAAAACAATTGTAGACCTGGATTTTCACTGCCCACCAACACTGCGGTACATTTTAAACTTTTCATTATTACTATAAAACCTTGCAATATGTCTACCTAAGCAAGGAGAGGGAGGAATGCCTAGTGTCAAAAGGACAACTCCTTAATTTTGTCCGTTACAAAATGAACAAACACAAAATATGATCCTCTCACACACATGTTGTTATTCAAGCTGTTTCTCAGTCATTCACCTGGAACTGGAAAAAAAGAAAACCGCAAATGGACTACACCACTTAAAACTTCCTATCAACAGCAAACAGGTAAACTCAGTAAGTCTTCCACCTCAAAACAGCTTCACGTTCCACCATCAGACACACTGTGGCATAGGCATTGCTCTGTTTCTGCACCTTAAAGGCCATTATTCAGTATTCCAGCTCTGTGAGCAGTGGGCATGCACAAAGGCATGCAGCCTGTTATCCTGGTCAGATAACACGACTAATGGCTCTAAAACCTTCTAAGCAACTGCCTTTAGATCAAGTCCTGGATCTGGCAGGAGACACCTGCCTCTGCTTTTGAGCCTCTGCTGCTCTTTTCTTCTCCTGTTCCTCTGCCTTCTTCCGCTCCTCTTTTAGCTCCTTGTATCTCCACTTGGGAATCTGCAAATAGGGGTCATCCTTTGCACTGCTTCTCCTTCTCGCCTTGTCTGGCTGGAAGGTGGGTGGAGGAGCCTTGCTGATACGGACTTTGGGGATGACAAATCCTGGCCTGACGCTGCTCCGTCTAAGTAGGTGCAGCGGCAAGAGGCTTGTTTTCCTAGTGGCTATGGTGTTCACCTGAGAGACTGCAAGGCTGATGGGCTGCAGGCTGGCTCGCCGGTCCTTCTTCCTGGGGATCAGCGTGACTTTGGAGTTCTGAAATAGCTTCTCGTAGCTGCTAAAGTGGTCTTTGTCCTGAGATCGGATCTCCTCGGCTCTCTGCTTCCTAAGGATTTCTTGCACGGCCAGCCTGCGCTTCCCCACAGAAGGCGGGCTGCCTGGGCACACAGTCCGGCATGACAGAGCAATGAAAGGACTGCTCAAGCTTGTTGTCACCTTCACCATGTGATCAAGGACCCCATCTTCTTCTGGGCCATAGAAAGACCGGAATGTGACAGCTGCCCTCATGCACTCAGAAATCCTCTGCAAACAGCTTTTTGGCTCTGCAGCCTTGGCAAGAAGTTCCTTCATCTTTGGCCATTCTGGTTTATATTGATCACAAAACTGTTCCGGGCATGGCCTGTCCATCAGCTTTTGCATGATGAAGGCAGCTTCTGACCTTCCTGTGTAACAAGCCCATTCCCATGAAGTCAGTCCACGGCTTGGGTCAGTCGCATGAACATTTGCCCCTTGAAAAAAAGAACAGTTAGTGTTAATTACTGAAACTGCCCTCACTTCTGTTGCTATGAACAGAGTCGAATCAGGCAGATCCCTGCAAGAAAAAGTCACACATGACATGCTACAATATTTGTGTCAAAATGAACATGCAATAAGGAAAGATCATGGTTCCTGACTTTCTGAAATCTTGATTTGTTTAAAAAAAGTAAAAAAAAAAAAAAGATTTAAGGCTGTATATAGGAAATTCTCTTAAAACAATGCAAAGAATGACATAATGAGTTTTAACTGCATTGAATGTTTCCTGCCATTTAAAAATCCATTCAGTCAGGCTTGTAAGAAAAGAGTGATGACTATGGAAAGAAATAATTCTGCACACAAAAATCCTTCCCACACAGAATAATGGACTTAGCACTGATCGCTGCCACTCAGAAGAGAGATATCAGACTAATGATCACAAGTTCCACAAAAATATCAACTCAGTGCTCACTATGGGCCAAAATAATGAAAATTATACATGGAATTTCTAGGAAAGCATTAAAAAAACAGAGAAAAAAATAGAGGAAAAACCAGGCAAAACCCAGAGAAAACACCAGGTGTACAATTCAGGTGCTCTTATCTCTGAAACGACACCATAGAATTAAGGAAAATTGAGAGGATGGTGACAAGGGTGATGAAATACAAGGAAAGTTTCCATACATGTCAGAGACCAGATAACGGGTGAGATGGACCTTCGGTCTGAGTCCAGAACAGCTGTTCTCATCTAGCTTAGATTGCCACCCCTGACAAAATGAAGTACTTGTTAGCAAAAACATGCTATCACCCCCAAGTGGACCAGCCGTAAGAGGCACCTGGGACACATGCTAGACAGCAGGGCCTTAGGCATGTGAAGTACAGTTTTAGGTCCCTGAAGAAAATGATGTCTAGTTGATATTACCTTTCAGCCTGTCCTCCCCCATTCTCAAATTATGATCTTTATCCACCCAATTCTGATGTTTGTCCCTATCACCATTCTTTCTTCCCATATTTTTCTCCATCCTTTTTCAGCTCTGCCTCCCTTTTGATCTCTCCACGTTCCTATAAGCCCCCTCACATGGGCTTCTGCCCTTGTTCTTCACTCTTTTGCTTTCAAATGGGGTTACCTCTTCTCCAGGGCAGCTGGCTGCCTGAAGAGAGGATACCAGAGTAACAGGAGGAGCAAGCATCCTAGTCTGCTCTGCTGTAGCCTTCACACCTTCTGTGGTGCTGCAGCCAATACTGCCACGTTCTCTGGCAACCAGAAAATTGCAGGGAAGTCCTCTTAGTCCTGGTATTAGGGTGGAGCGTGGGCATTTGTCAACGAGGATGTCATGTGCCCAGTTCTGCTCACACAGAAGAGCTCTGTAAAGGGCAGAGGAAGCTCAATACAGACAGCACCCTTCGGAAGAGTGGCTGCAGAACCATGAGCAGCAACAAGTCTTTTTGGAAGCTGGAGTCAGCTTCCAAGACTCTGTCGCAAAGGACCAACACGTTACAGCCAATGACTGCTAAAGGGCACAGATGATCTGTCCAAAAACTAGCTTGCCGTTGCCAATCAGAAAGAATCTCAGACACATGATGAGGACTTGACAGCAGCACCATGTTCTCTGCGTCGCACCCAAGCGATCCTGGACATATCACCTGGGCACACGTATCTTGGTGTTTTTAGAATATAGGTGTATCTGTCTGCATGAACGACATCAACAGGAGAATGAGCATGAGCGAATAGTCTCTGGTTTTAGGCGCTCATGTTCTTGAGCTGCAAATCCTTTGTTTTATATTCTGCCTTTAAACTTTGACTGATCTCAGACAGAGCTTTGCACGCTCTAGAATGTCGACTTTGTTCAGCAGATCTGCAGCACGTTCCCTGGGACAGGCACGGGCACTTTGCCCAGGTGCCTTCAACATAACTGAGCTCTTTAACATTCAGGTGCAGTTTACATGTATCACTGGCCCTGTAGATAATTTCCAGGTTTCCTGATAGAGTTTCAAACTGGGATATGAACAGGCTATAACATTTGACTTCTTGAAGGGCTTCTCTATCAGCTCAAGCACCATTTTCAAACAGCCAACACAAAACTGACGTACACAGATCTTGCCACAAAAGACAAGACATTCTGTCCCATTGCTTTGGAAGCAATGTCCAGAGACCGAGACCTGAGGAAAGGCCAGAAAAACATCATACTAAAACATCATACTAAAACATCATACTAAATTATTATTATTTTCAGGGTGGATTATCTTGGCGACAGCATTTTAAACTAGCATAACGGGGACTAGGCATAAGGAATGGTAACCAGGAACCAGTTTCCAACGGCTCCAGTACAACCTTCCCAACAAAGGATGTTTTGTCATTACAGAAAAACAGAGGAAAAAGAAGAGCATTGGGAAAGCTCAGCTTTAAGTCTATTAAGTACCAGTTGTTTCATAAGTCTCTGAAAAAAAATTCCTAAAATGACGATGCTAGATACACAGCCCAAGAGTGAATGTGGATGGAGACAACCTAAGCAAAAGAGCTGATCTCAGTTTAAGTGTAGTTTCAGTGAATTTTGCAGAAATGATCACTCAGAGAGAAAGCACAGGGACACAGCAGGGGGTTAAGCACGGGGCAGAGACCGGAAGGCAGAGAGAAGGCAAAGAAGAGGAAGATTTAATCAAATCAGAGTTCATTAACTGTGGACTGAAGAAAGGATCGTGAGATCTCAGAGGCAGCTGGGTTTGAAGAAGTTCATGACTGCAGAAGCTCCAGACAAACCAATGAGGGGAGGAACAAAGATGTACAAAGGCATGTCCTCCTGCTCCACTAGACTTTTTCAACCCAAACTTCCTACCCCTGAAGCTCTTCCATCTCAAGCCAGCCTCTTGTCCTGCCCCCTTCTTAACACTTGCCTGTGTATTTGGTCCTTCCCTCTAGAGCTGACCGGGAACAAGGCATATTACATGGAGGCTGCTTCTTTGTTGTACAGGTAACAGGCACAGATTTACTAAAAGAAGTGTTGTTAAAGGAATTGTCTCCAAATATAAATTTTAATGAATAGTATGCTCTGCTTGTAAACCAGGAAGAGGTATAGACAGCTGCTTACCATTATCTTCAAGAAAAAGACATGCCAGCTCTGATAGGGTGCAGCTGTGGGGCCTTGGATCAGACTTGTGCAAAAAGAGCTGTGTGAGAAAGCGTGCACTGGGGTCTCGCTGCCTTTGCTTGGGGGCTGCATTGCAGCTCAGACGCTCAGCTCTGGTCCTTGCCTGAGCTATGCCGGTACCTGACCACGTGCCTCGCTGATATGGACCCTGACCCACAGACTTAACTTCTTGTTTTGACCTCAGACCTGCCTTGTCCCTGCGGACTTGCCTTGCCACCATGGACTTGCCTGGCAATGACTGCAGTACTGGCTGATCCTGGGTATTGTCACCAGCCCTGCTCCATTTCTTCATGAAGCACCTTTGTTGATGAGGCTAGTCCCTCTGTGTGCCTTGCCTCGGCTCCCCTCCCTTTGAGGAGAAGCCCACTCCTGCTGCCCCCTGACAGGTGCGTTCCCAGGTGTTTCGGAAACTTTATCTCAGAAAACAATACTACAGAGTATTGAAATCCAGATCCTTCAACAGAAATCGATGCTGACTTTGTATCTGGTAACACAAAATCTCTTCTAAGGTGAAATTTACTACAGTGGTATTGATTTTCTGTACAAATCAGGAGATGTTTCTGAACAAACTTGTCATTCAGCAGAATGCCTCATCTGGAAGAGATGTGAATAGTCATGTCCCTTCTTTAAGGTGATAGCAGTCTTACTGAACTAATAGTCATTTCAGTAGCCTACAAGTTTTCTTGTAGGAAAACTGCATTTGCCACGTGCCTTGATTTTCCTACGAAAGTTGCCCTGAAGATAATTTTCAGCACACCTATTTTGAATACTTGTGCCCTTTTGGGATATCAATATCCTATTTGATTAAGAAGGTTTAATGTCCCTTGAGATGCAAAACTGACATCCTGAGTTTAAAGACAGGGAGTGAAAGAGCTCAGGCATCTGATACTGACCTGTTTTATACGCAGTATTTAAAGCCCAGTCTCCAGGATCCAGAGCCACTCCGATAACTTCACTAAAGCAGCACTGAGTTTACGCTGGAGATTACAGCAGGGCTTGACACGTGAATTACAACCGGCGTTTCTGTGCTCCTGCTCGGGCTGGCTCGCTTGCTGAATGCTGGCAGCAGCGCGGTCCTGGCAGCGCAGCAGCCTGTGACAAACTGCCGATGAGCGACTGGGTTCCCCCCATACTCGTTGTGCACTCATGAATACCAAATTCACATGTTCCAAAGACTCACTTTGAAAGAGCAAACATTATGGCCAAGTGTCTCAGAGTGCCTTAATCTTGTAGTGATTGACCTTGGCCACCCTCCACGAACTCAAATTTCGGAAAGAGCAGTCACTTTGACAATCCAGCTCCAGCCATCTGTCACACATTGCTGTTACCTCATCCCCATCTGACTGTGTTAAATCCATGCTTAGGCAGCTAGGAAGGCGAGTTATTGTCCTTTACTCACCTCCTGCACTGCCATAAGTTGGTTCCAGTCAACAGAAGTCTTGCCCAAGTCACTGAACAGATACTGGGTTTAAAAACCTCCTGGCTATATTCTGAAGACGCATAACCTGCTTTGTAGCTATGCAAGTAGACCCACAGCTGGTTATGGGTGTTTTTCCCCCTATATTTCCGTACATTCTTATGTTTTAACATAGAATTTTGCTGGTTTATTTGTGAAATTTATTTTTTCACCAAATCTTTTAATAACAATTTATTTCACCTTCTTCTGCAACCTAGCACTTTATTGTCAGCAGCCACTCAGTATCCTTTAAGTCCCAAACTACTTCTAAATCCATTCCGAATGAGCAGCTCCCTCCCTCCGTTTCACCAGGCTGTACAGTGCTAGAAAATAATCAAATATTAAAACAGTGCAGGCAATTTACCACACCTTTGTGGCCCCTATTTTGAGCTGCAAATGTGAGGACCTGCAAAATACTCACCAAAACATGTATATAAACTGCAATTTAGAAACATTGAGTATATTAACCCTACGTCGCTTTAGCCAATGGATGATCTTCATTATCCTCACTATCTCTGATGCACAAACAGGCTGATATAGAATTTTCTGTAGGTAAACTTGATATGGAGGCTAACAAAGCCATTTTCTGGCTGGCTAAAGGTTTGTTCTCCCCAGTATTATGCTTTTTTATGAATCATGAAAATGAGAAGGTGGTTGTTCAGATGCCAGAGGCGGAAACCACATAGTGAACTTTGATATCAATACTTTTTGTATAAGAAGTAGAATAACAAGGACTGAGTTATCTATAAAGATGGAAAGGTTGTGAAATAGCTTCTAGTGTCCAAAACAGAAAGAACAAGCTTCCGTCAGATCTCCAGTGATAATAATAGAAAGCCATTGTACTGCAACGTCAATATGAGAAGTCGTAAGGTCCTGGGATTGAAGTTTCATTTTAAGTGATAATTTACAACAGGCACTGAGAAATTCTGAACTAGCATCTGCACAACGTATGTGTTAGTTCAGAAAGTGCATCCATGTCTAGAAGTACTCTAGCTCTGACAGTCATTTTATAATTTTTTTTTCATAAAATTTAACTCCAAAGTGAATGACCCAATTCCAAAGCCTTGATTCCAGGACAAGAGGCTACAGAACCTTGCAGAAAATAACATGCTGGTTACCACATCATCCAAATATTTTCTGTGTCATATCAACATCTAGAAAAAGGATATTATGAAAATGAATGAAAGTAATATCATTACTCTTGATAAATGCCTGCAACTTAAAATATTCTGATTATGAGGGGTTAGACTGCTGTGACAGCAAAATGACTGAAATAAACTACTTATTCAAGATTTCTCTCAATGAAACGGACCTGTAGGATTCTTGGTCTAGACAGTAACAATATCCACATGCAATCTGTTGTCATTTCCATAATATTTTATTTGTGTCAAATATCTGCAACTGTAATACAAGAATATATACTAATATATATTAGTTATTTAATTACTAGCTAATAATTTATATACCAATTACTTAATATAATAAAAACATAAAACATTGTGGCAAAAGGTGCTGTATGCTGGGACTGCTCCTGTAGAGGTTGTTGCCCCAGTGCCTCTCATCCTTCTGAGTTTCCTCTCTAGGAACCCTTCACCTCGCAATGTGTAAGGCTGGAAATTCAACAGCAGTCAGGAGCCAATGGCAAGAAACTTATTTCCTCTCCTCAGATGTGAAGAGAGGCAGGTGGGCAGAGATGGACCTGCTCAATCCCTGTGCCATGACTCTCTTCCTGCAGCAGATACAGACCTGCTGGTGCCCTGTTGCCCATAAACTTGGAGATGCAACTCAGATCTGTGGAGGGGTTAGAAAGAGAGGTTATTCCCTACGTTGCCAAATTTCCTACCAATGTCCTCCGTGGGATATGAACCCTACACCCAATTCTGGCAGGAGCCAGAGCCCCCAAACCTCTCCACTCCCTGTCCCAGGACATGACATGGTTGGAGAGAGAGGTCGAGGTGTGGCTATGGTCCCACCACCATCACGCACCCTTGCACCGTCATACCCACAGAGCTAGCAGCAAGGGACCTGTGTGCCTTTCCTAGCTGTGTCATGAACTTCATCAACTCTTTGTCTACAAATCATGATGATCACACTCCCCCAATTCTCCTGGAGACAACGAATCTCACACTGAGAGGTCTTGGAGAGATCCTGGGCGAGTTTCCACCAGCAAACTGAGCACTCCTGCACTGGCAGCACGTGGCTTCACCGCCTTATCTATGACTTATTTAAAAGCTGCACCCGTTTCCAGGGAAGGGTGCACCACACCTCTCAGACTAAACACCCCAAGAGCCAATTTTCTTCTTGGTTGTTTGCGTGTGAGTGTCTAATATTTACAAGTAGATGAAGAAGCATCGAAGCACTTTGCATACCTGCCAACATCAAGGCTTTCACACATTCAGTTCGACCCTGCATCGCAGATTTCATCAGTGCTGTGAATCCAAACACGTTCCTCTTCTCAATATCAAGCCCAGGAAAATAGTTCAATAAATAGTTTGTAATGGTTATGTGCCCTTTAAAGAAATGAAAAAGCAGAGAAAAGATGTCACAGAGTTAAGATGCTCTCTCAAGGTTAAACCAAAAATTACTCCTGCAGATTTGATACCTGGAAAAAATGCAGATAACTAATAAGAAGATCTCTTTTCTTCATATCCTCTTCCACTCATTGCAGTCATTAGCCTTAGGGTTAAGTGGCTCTGACCTGTGACCAGAGTGTTGGGCTAGGAGCCTGGAAACCTGGGTTCCCACCTTCTCTCAAGTTGCTCTCCTCTCTGAAAAGTCAATTTAAGGTAAGGGGATAATTGAAAACCAGAGATGGTCACTCTGAGGTTGCAAGGGGCCTCAGTTTCTTGACTCAGTTGAGTAGCACTGCAAAGGGAATTCCTACAGCTTATGGGAGGAGGACCCATCACCTGGGGGAAATGAATGCAAAGGTTCAGCTTTTTCAGTCCCCCAGTAAATGTGAGCCTTACTATAATGGTGCTTCATTAAAAAGTGACTACATGTGGTAGTTTCAGGCTGTGCCAGGCCTGATACGAGACAAAGAAATGTTTTGCAGAGAATCCCACATATTTATTTTTCCATCTGACAGTCTGAAGCCACTTGTCTACTCTCCAGCAACAAGAAAATGGGGCTGATGTTCAGTTTTGTTAGTAAGATAAATGACTTGAGTTCTGCTTCTAAAAGCAACTGTTGTTGCCATTCATGTGCCTTGTGTGCCAGCAGAACTGGTGTCAGCAAGGGTGAACCAAGTAGTTGAAGACATCTCTGGCTAAATGGTTGGAAGACCAATTAAAACATCAAGTCTTTATAATTGGACTATCAGAACAAGACAAGTATCTAGTGCCATTATGACTCATTCAAAACAGTTTTCCCTTCACTTGTCATTCATTTTATGATGCTTTGATGCTTTATAAAATAATGCAGTCTGTCAGGCAGCTGCAACAATTACAATTTAATTACTAGGAGCTGTAAAAATACTCTCTCATCTCACTCTGCAGTCCAGCTGAATACTCTGTGATGCATGTCATTCAAATTCATCTAGAAATGTTACTGAAGCAGATTATAATTCATACAGGAGAATTTTTAACATCTATAGTGTCACATCTGGTGCAGATTTCGTCAGCATTTGCTTTGTACCAACACAGTCCTGCATTCGCTTGGAAAAGCAAGTTAAGAAAATCTTTACCAATTAATTTGTTTTCTGGTGTTACTCTTCATTTCCTAGAATTTGCTGGACTCTGCTACCTTGCTGCATAACTGGAAACTCTCCTGAAATCTGAGCAGGAGCAGAGATAGCGCAGATCAGCTTAGCAATGCCAGAGAAAACCGAATAAGGAGCTCCCTGAACCTTGCACAGTCTGATGCAAATGAAATATGAAGATACGGCAAAGCGCAAGAAACTGAATAAAGCAAAAGTGAACTGGGTTCAAGGCAGGATCAAGTGACCCTGTCCTTCTTACACAGTACAGAGGCCTCAGCTTCACTGACTTTATGGCATAAGATCAAATCCTAACAGGATACTGGTTACTAGAGGGAGACTCTTTGGCCCCAAATTGTTTTGCAGGACATGCTCTGTTTCACCGAAGTAGAGCGTGTGTCTTCATGAAGGTTTTGGAATAGCTGAAATACTGCTTTTTGACCATAAAAAACAGAGACAGGAACTGAAACAAGGAGAAATAATCAGATGGAAGACTTTTGAGCATTTATTACATTGCCAAAAGTACAGCTGATGTAAGAGACTTTTGAAATCTAGGATGATCCTAAGAGTCAATCCTGAAAGACCTTGTTCAGCCAAAACTCTTCAGGGGACTACAGATGGCCTCAAATGAGATATTAAAAAACCCCCAGCAATAAAATAACAAAGAAAATGAATTGGTTTGTGATTCTCAGAAGTTTTGTGTCTCAGGGATTCCTGCAAACCACTTCAGTTTTAATCTGCAGGAGCTTCTGTCCTTTGAGGTTTGCATCAAATTTCAAGTTCAAACAGATACCAAATTCAAAGCAAAACTCAGAGCTGCCAAGTTTTTGTTCAAACCCTGTCATATGCTTTTGATTTAAGGCCATAAAGTTTGCTTCAGTTCTCTTCTGTCTGGGTGAACTAAAAGTGTCTATATAAATCGTAAACCAGGTGAGTTTTCCATGATCTAAAGTCTGCTATGAAAGCCGTACACAGCTTTAAAATAAATTAGCCTGGCCTCAGCCAGTTTGGTCATACTGAATTTGTATCAGGCTCTTGCTGTTTGTAAGCCAGATCTATCTTCTACTAGAACTGGCATGCGAAGGGTACATTTCTTCGCCTTGTGAGCCATATTTACAGATCAGCACAGATGTCTGTAGCAGCTTAATTCACTTAATTGCTGCCACAGAGGAAATGCATATAATGATGACAATATTACCTAATAATCTATGTAATGCAGGCAGAATGATAAGCTGCACAGTAAGGAAGATGCTCTGTCATATAACATCACAATCTCAAATTCTACCTGCAAAAAGCCTGTGTTTGGTCTATGGGTGGTAAATGCTTTCTGACGGATGGGTGGAACCTAAGACACCCAGAACGTCTTATCCTCTGGATGCTTTAGGTAGCTGTGTTCTCATGTCTCCCTTTAATAAGCAGAAACTGGGATAACCTGTCACTTTGTGTTCCCAGCTCTACAGCCTTGTCCCAAACTGGTCCCTGTAACATAAAACATCTATACTTTGAGAGCAAATACGACTCTTTCTAAACACCAGTGAATGCCAGTTACCATACGCTGCCAGTGATGCAGCTATGTCCCCAGCAGCAGCAGGGAGGGCAGAACTCAGAAAAAGATTTTAATGCCATTTCCCTCCCTTTTCCCTTTTTTTTGAAACCACTCTCCTTCCTTCCTTTCTTTCACTTGTTATTTCAAACTCTTGTTTGCATCAATCTCACTTTTTTTTTTTTTTTGCATTGTCTTTGTACTGATGCTTAATGATTTTGCTTCTGCTTTAACAGCATCACCACCCATTTCTGGGCACCACCTGCTGCAGGCTGCAACAAATTTACCGTTTTGGAAGGCAAGATCTTTTTGAGAAGGGATGCCACATCTGCAAGAAATATTGAGAGAGCAAGTGAGCAGACCAATTTTCAAACCTGAAATTTACACACTAAGCAGAGCACTTTGAGGTTATTTTTCTATACTCACAAGATTATTTTAAAAAGTACTGCTTTTCACTGATCCCTCCAGCCTATCTTTCTCAGGACAACCCATGCAGAAAAACTTCAGCTTTAGACACTTTAAGGTGAGGATCTTAAATTATCAAAAGCAAATGGATATGAGAACTGAATTAACTCCTGAGGCTCTAGCTGGTCTTTAAAATGCTACTATTTAAATCAACCTGATGCTCAGATTTGAACATCACATCTGAGCGGTCATGAAACAACATAGACAGGTGTGGATTTTAAACTCCTCTAGCAAAAGTGAAGAGGCCCCACTGTCATCTCCCTTCATACCTGTACCTAGTGTTACCGATGCAGCCTCTGAAACACACAGAATGACCCCTCAGGGCTGCGGCCTCTTTGCCATCCAGCTCCTCTTTGGTGTCTGGCCATATGTGATGGCCCACCTGGTCAGCGGGTCATAACTGAAATGGAAGCACTTTCTGAAACCTTCTGATATCACCTTACAATCAACTGAAATGTGGATTTGCTATTAGGTTCTCTACAGGGAAAACAATACTTCTGGTATAAATAACAGTGATCTCTTGGAATAATTTATTTGGAAAAAAAATTTTAATATTTCCGTGGCTTAAGGGTAGAAAAAAAAGCTAAATAAACCCTCCATTAAAGAAAAGCTCACATAAGCTTTGCTTTCAGTTCTTTATAATACACTCCTCAGTGTTACTACTTAACATTCAGCAATAATTAAGTGGCATCTATTGCACCGTAGCTCCTCTGGTTGCAATATTAACCTCATGGTAATCTCTATTAACACTACAGCAGTGTCTTGTGATAATGAATTAAATAACTGGTGTCAACACTGTAGCTCAGGATTATCATAGGCAGGGGAAAACATCCAAGTTGTTAGGAGTTTGTATACGTTCTGCTGACTACAGACATTTCCAGTTGCTTTGGGGATCAATAGCAAGTACTGGCAGAGACTGAGAAGTCAATGTCAGCCCCCTGGATTAATTCTGAGCTCATTATCATGAGTTATAAAGGCCATGAAGGAGTCAGTGTTAAAGTTAAACCTTTTGTAGTCCAAATTTCTATTAGGGCAGATAAATAAAGTAGGTTAGAGTTTGGGAGGCTTCTCCACTTTCTTTGGAAAGCTACTATACCCATGACTGTGCTATGAAAGTGACAACTCTGGTCCCAATTCTTTCTTCCAGTATTCAAGACCTATCTCATAGTGGCTTCTTCAGCAGAGTTCACTTTTTGGTACAACACAAAGCAAAGTTTGGTATTACCTGCAAATGTCTAGTGGCAATATTACTCAATTAAAATCAAAACCTAACTGCTCCAGTCTTCAGACACGCTGAACTGGACATGGGATGTCCATTGATGCTGCCTGACAGAAACTTGTTTCCTCCATGAAGCCAGAGAAGAACGGACAGGGTCCTGCAGGGAATACCCATGAACTCCCATGAACATCCCATATTCCTCACCAGTGAGAATACCTGATAAAGAACAAGTATGCATTTCCTCATAAAGTGATTGCCTCTGAGGAGCACACCTGAGGGATTCAAAGAAAACCATGGATGCGGAGCCAGGCAGCCCTTGGAACAGCTTTTAGACCACAAAGGATGGTCCCCTTGGTCAAATTTTTCCTGATTCACATCCTTCAGCATTTTGTTAACACTTGCAAGGGGAAACTACAGCTTCCCTTCAAGGTTAAAGCACAGTGTTACATTTTTAACAGAAGTAACTGACTGATTGCTTTTTAACCCTACACTTGAAACTAGTAACTCTTTTGGGAGCATCTCTTACATTTATGTAATCTGTTACACTTGTTCGCAGACTATTACCTTGCTGGGTGGGATAAAAGAAAACCTGGGGATAAACTCTGCTCTCACTCCAGTCTACAGGAAGGTAAACATGGCCGATGTCAATATAATCAGTCTGTTATAAAAGCACCATTGGCAAACACTGATTCCTGCTGAGACTATAGAAATAGGGTTTTTTTGCTTTTAACTGTGGAGTGGTTGAAGCATGTTTTAGCAGCTAAGATATTTCTTAATGATGATACATCTTCCTACAGCCAGCAATTACTACAGACCCATGAGGTAGGTGCAACAAGCATGAGAAAAGAGAGGCTATAAGCACTGACAGAGCACATTATATGACTGCAATGTTGACTGGTTGCTTGCCAGAACAAACATAGGAAAATAAACTTAAAGGAACAAAGTGTAGTAACTGCACACTTGGGGCAAGATTTTCTTTATTTTTAAGCTGAAATATTTAATGGTATCTACTAGAAATTTATAGCTTTTTTCTGTCTTAATCCATTGGATAAATATTACTGTAGATTAATTAGTTCAAAGAAAATAATGACAAACTTATTTGGGAGTGGGCTTTGCAGGATTATTTTATACAAACTAATTTATTTTAGGGCTTTGACAAAATCCTAAAAATAACAGCCACAACGCACACTTCACCTAAGACTCTGTATGTAAGAGGTGAAACAAAGAGCCTTACCTGCCTGTGCAGCTGTAATTAGAGCCGTGTTCCCTTCGTTGTCCTGCCAGTTCACATCAAGGTGAGGGCATTGTGCCAAGGCTATCACAATATCCACATAACCTTGGTAACAGGCAATGATAAGACCATTCTGTAAGTACAATATAAAGAGAGTTAGGTTTACCAGACTCAGAAAACTTCACTGAGGAAGCACACCAGTTTGCTTTTTTATTTAGGTTGGTTTTTTTTTTCAGAATGAAGAACTGAGAAGGTATCAGCATAACTAGTGATTAGCTCCAGGCACAATGTTCAGATCCCAAACACCACTTTTTATCTCTGCCCTTTGGCGAGTAACATTTGGTACTCCTCAGAAATACCTAAGAGAATAGGTATTACATTACGCTGCTTGGAAAGTAACTGTTTATAAATGGCTTATGCTTGTATGACTATATAATCTAGATCCAAATGAGAATATATCAGATTTTATTATATAATAAAATGAACCCTGCAAGTAAGATGTACTGGACCTGATCTGAACATTAATTCTCTGTAAAACAACTCTTTGTTCTCAGAAGGGGAAGTGGTAGGCAGGAGTTGTGTTCATATTGCCTGTTGCTATCTTTAAATACTTCAGGTTTCCCAATATAACCAGACCTTTTTATAATCATAAATAAAATAAAATTGCTTTTAGAGTTCCTGTTTAATGTGCTTTATAACAGCTGGAAGCTGTAAAACTTCCAGGAGGAAGCCAAGCCAGCAGGTAAACCTTATAACTCGGTATCCAGCTAGCATTTCATTCCACAGTGGCCAACTGACAGCTTCCCTAAAATACATCAAAATACATTTGTCATTAATTAAATGGAACTACAGTATTTACTCCTGGCTGCTCACTCGACCACTAGGATTAAAACCATTATCTCTGGTCTTCAGGATTACTGGGGCAGCCCGGTGTTCATCTGCACGGGGCTGACAGGCGTAGAGGACGGCAGGTGCAGATAACTCAGTGCTCCCTGTGGTCCCTCTTCATTGCCGACACATGAATCAGTTTTCCTGAGCTCAGCATCAGTATCTGACTATTGAAAAGATAAGGGCAGAGACACAAATCTCAACCTCTCTTGTAACCCTGCCCACCTAAAATGCACTCTCACATGCTCCAAGTTCATAACCACAAAAGACTAGGAAGAATGAGAACCCAGTTATGAAAAAAGAATGGCTTATCCTGACTCCTTCACCATTTTTCTAAACTGTTCTTGCATAAACACTCTTTATTTCTTTCCCCCACGGACACTTCTGAGACAGAGCCATTCGCCAAATGACAACAGCTGCGGTTTCTGATTTATTGTCATTATAACGAGTTAGTTAATATTTCAGTGTCCCGTTTCATAGTTATTCTGGATAGTCCTTTTGGTTTCAGTGGCAAACAGCTTCACTGGGAAACAGAAGCAGCCAACTCTTTGGGATGCTCGCAGGCTATGCACAGTATTTCTTAATTACATCTTTCGATAAAATTATTACTCTGATTTATTTTATTCTCAAGTCACTCTTGTCCTCAGTATGAAACCACACTCACCACCTCTTTATAAAGAGCATCTCCATTTCCTTGTGAAGCACCTGTAATACTTCAAACCATTCTACTGAAATTGTAGCAATTCTGCTTAAAGATATATAGATAGATATATAGGTGTGCATATATATGCACAGACATATATCCACATATGACCTGAAATAGGTCAATAAAAAGTATGTACTCTCCTGGTGTGATTGTTCCAATTAATACAAGTTCTACTACAATGCAATCATTCTTAACATTAAAAAAAATTGTGTCAGTGTCCATTTGGCAGGGACTTGAGTATTATTTTAGTTCTTCCGTAATTTCATTTTTCACCTGATGTTCAGGATATAGGTCTTTACAATTCCATAAACTCTGCAGATTTAAAACACCACCCAATCAGTAAAAAAAAGCTCAATTACTAATGATAGCAGAAAGCTAAGTGTATGATAGGTTGGAGACCTAAAATTCTTGACAATAAGTAGGTAGAAAAAATTGGCATTTCTGAAGGCTGGTATTTCCAAAAAGCTGTAAGAATATCTTAAAGTAGTTTTCATCTCTAATGGAAAAAAACTGATCCACTCAGTATCTGAAGGATATTTTCACAATATATTTTCTCAGGACATTTGTGTGTTCTAAAAGTATTTACCAGATACTTAAAAAAAAGTTCATTTTTTGCTCTCTTTAAAAGAAAAACAAACTATAAAACAGTAAAACAAACAATAACAAACAGCAAACATTAGCTCTTTTTGGTGAGAGGCTTTTGCATTGCAGTATTCAGGGAATTTTTTCCTACTTTTAGTGGGTACCTCCATCAGATAGACTGCTAAGGACAAATCCAACACACACTGGCATTCTGATTTCAGCAGATGTGAGACACAAACAATCTCAGAATCAATCTCTTTCACCGTTCTGAGTTTGCAGACCAGAAGGATTACTTAGGTATCAACATTTCCTAAAGTTTATTTTCCAAAGATGCTATCAAAGACTGCTTGCTTAAGGATAAGGAAAGGCAACGGAGAGTAGGAGCTTTCTGTGGGATTACATGATGCAGTAACACGGAAAATCATTTTTGGAGGATGGCTGTATGAATCTGAAGTGGTTCAGATAAGAGTGTGAGAAGCTGGTATCCGATGGAGCATGCCCAGCACTCCCTGGTTGAGAAGCAAAATGAGCAATTGCACAAGGACATAAAAACAAGTCGTTTCACTGCCACACAGTTCCCAGCACCGCCCAGGGCTGTAAAGCTGATGCAAGCGCTCTCTGGTTACCCTCACTGGTTATATGTTTCATCGGGAGGTGGGTGAGACAGATCGCTTGCTGAGGGATTGCCTTCCTCTGCAGAACTTTTGCAAATGTATCGGATATTGAAATGAGGTGCAGGAGGCTACAGCTTTAGAATGAAAATTGCAAAAAAGCACTGGATTCAACTGTTATTTCCCAAATCCTGGTTCAAGGATACCATGATAATTTGTGGTTTCAGGTTGCCCTTTTCTTTTCTTTTTTTTCCTCTTTGCATCCATTTCTGGCACTGCCTTTATTCTGCTTGCTGGAAGTTAGTACAAGCTGATCAGCCAGGACACACAATCAATCGCAACATGAGTTATTAGACTGGAATCTTTACCTTCATACAGCAATGAATACTATTATCCACAGCCATAATATATTACAAACTCTTTCAACAATCTCAATTAATAAATATAGCTGATACAAAATTGCTTTCAGCAAATTGCTTTTTGATGCAATCGGTAAAGCAGTAGCCTGTATCACAGCAGTCTGCAAAAAATGCAGCTGTGCACTGAATGTCTTTTTAAAAGATTAAAAACAAAGAAGTATAAATGAATTTTAGCTAGAAAATTTTAAGCCTAAATAATCTGGTTATCCTTAGAAAAGAGATGACATTTTATCTCGTTAGTGTTCTACCATCAAATATTTTGGTCCTCATACGAAGGGTCATAATACAATTATGAAGTAGTCAGTATATGCGGAAAAAATTATATAATTTTTAAAAAATGAATCTTACTATTATTTTTTCAGTGAGATCAATTCTCAGACATATTCACTACATGTGGGATGCTTTAGGAGAAGGAATATTGGTAATTCTTAAATGCATATCCTCCCCCTAAGATTTCAACCTTTCTCCTTCAACAGCATGCTTGTCCTTCTTTTCCCTTTCATATGTCCTCAACCACCATTTACTTTAAATCGTAATAAAAATTCAAACTATTCCCATTAATATACAGTAATAATCAATTATTAGAAGGAATAACTATACACATGTCACAGCATGCAAGCACAGTATCCCTACTTTTCAAGGACTGTTTCCTCAGCTAAGACCCGCTCTCTTCTCATCAGTGGCCAGGGCTGCTGCCCATCGTTGTCCCAGACCAATGAAACAGAACAGGCAAAAAAATATATGCTTTGATCCCCTGTGCAGAAGAGACCTTAAACAAGAAAAGAAATTGATGCCTTTGGACTACAGGAAAAGGGATTTCTTCACTACAGGAGGCTGGGGCTGCTGGCTTCTCTGAGGCTTGCAACAGATCCTATTTAATTTTTCAAATATTGCATACAGACTCTGCTTTACAAACAAGAAACCATAAGTCATCCATCACATTAACTACATTAACATTAACTACATTAACGAGACCTGGACAGGCTGGAGAGCTGGACCGAGGGGAACCTCATGAAATTCAACAAGAGCAAGTGCAAGGTCCTGCACCTGGGGAGGAACAACCCCATGCACGAGCACAGGCTGGGGGCTGACCTGCTGGAAAGTGAGTCTGTTGAGAAGGAGCTGGGAGCGCTGGTGGACAACAAGCTGACCATGAGCCAGCACTGTGCTCTTGTGGCCATGAAGGCCAACAGTATCCTGGGCTGCATTAAAAGGAGTTTGGCCAGCAGGTCAAGGGAGGTTATCCTCCCCCTCTACTCTGCCCCAGTGAGACCACATCTTGGGCCCCCCAGTTCAAGAAGGATAGGGAAGTGCTTAAGCAAGTCCAGCAGAAAATCTACCAAGATGATCAGGGGACTGGAACATCTCCCTTATAAGGAAAGGCTGGGTTTGTTCAGTCTGGAGAAGAGAAGATTGAGGGGGGATCTTATCAATATCAAGGGTGGGTGTCAAGAGGATGGGGCCAGGCTCTTTTCAGTGGTGCCCAATGACAGGACCAGGGGCAATGGGCACAAGTTGGAACACAGGAAGTTCCACCTCAATATGAGAAAAAACGTCTTTCCTGTGAGGGTGCCAGAGCAGGGGCACAGGCTGCCCAGGGAGGCTGTGGAGTCTCCTTCCCTGGAGACATTCAAAACCCCCCTGGCCGCGTCCCTGTGCCCCCTGCTCTGGGTGTGCCTGCTCAAGCAGGGGGGTTGGACAAGATGGTCTCCACAGGTCCCTTCCAACCCCTGCCGTTCTGTGATTCTGTGAACAGTTACTGTCAATTTTTCCACATAAGGGGGGGTTGAAATTCAGCTCAGTAACAGAGTTTTTTCCCAAGTAGAAGCCATAACACTGCCAGGTATTGAGGGCTCTGTCTTTCCACCTTTTTTTAATATAACTAGCACAGTTTTGAAAGACCCCCCTTTGTTTTGAAGTGACAGAGCAAAATTAACAATACTTTATTTAGAAGATACGACAAAACAGTCAGTCTGGGATAGATTACTTATTTTCCACATATTCTAAGTATTATGAATTTTCTTAATTTCATTCCAGAGTACAAAAATGGAAATTTCATGTGTGGGACTACCTGAAGTTAATCAGATGGTGCAACCCCTTCCTCAAGCAGTGTTTACAAAGTGTAAGAGTTTTATAGTGCTCTTCTGTAATCAGACTAAAAGTATGGTATTAAAATTTCCTAGAAAAGCATAAACTCAAAATGTGCACATTTGTAATAGAATAAAATAGTCTTGGGAAACTTTTGATTCCTTTTAAACTGATATTTCTTCATGTGCCTTTGATTTCATATAAGACTGGAAGAGTGCTGCCATTATAAACTCTGCTTTGCTCGCCTGTGTTGGCTAATGACATAACAATGTGTCTGATTAAGTGAGGTCATGGATATCTCAGGAGGCAATTTTATAAATCAGATGTTATGACGAAATTACAGATGTAAGGCTATTTGTACAATAGATCATTACATATAACAGAGATCACAAGAAAAACTAGAGGATCAATAATGAACTCAAGCTGAACAGCAGAGCAAATCACATACAGCATGCAATTGTTTTAGCTTTAAAAAAAATCTCTTCAGGCAACTTATTTTCCATCAAGATGCTGAGAATAAAAATAGCTTATTATAGCTTTTCATCTACATTCCAGACAAAAATGGATCTGGCAAAAGACTAAATTGACATTACCCATTGCTTTTTATAAGCATCGTAATAAACAACTGTCCAGTTTGCTTTGTATGCACCTGTAAGTATTAATGACAATTTTGCAAGGTTGGTTTAACAGCAATGATTAAAACTGCATGTAATTGAATTAAATGAGATAATGATTCATTTTAATTCATAATCATATGTAGAGACAACTATGAAAATTATGTCTAAGTTAAAAGCATGTTATACAAACAATATTACGAGTAATAGAAATGAAAGAATAATAAAATATAAAGGAATAAAAAGTTGTATTTAAATGTTTTCTTGTTGACTTATGAAAATAATAACTCATATGTTTAATATTTTGTGCTATATGTAACTATTGTAACAGAACTATATATAACTATCACTATTACATAATTCATTATTGTACAAAGGAAAAAAACAAAAGGTCAAATATTTCAAGATAAATCTCCCAAAATTATTTGAGGGAAATTCTCATCTCCACTAAAAACTCTGCAACTTTGTGAAACTTGGGTTAACAGAGATTCTAAATTTACATTGTAGTAAAAAGGAGCAAAATTTAGTGCTGAGCATCACTATCTGCTGTATACTAATTTCTGCATAATGCACGAAACCTTCCAGTCTGCATAAATGAATCTGAGAAATTTTCATAAACAGCTTGAGCTTATACTATAATTGGTTTAGCTGGTTAGATCAAGGGTGACTGAGATGAGGTAATTATTCAGGTCATCAGTCCCATGAGAAGTGGTGTTTATGTGCTACAGAAATCCATCAAGCACACAAGCTTTAATATTATCTGCACAAAATAATTTAGGCTGACCTTTTTGAAAAGGGGGTGCAACAACTTAGTCACACACAAATTTATCTTGGGAAAGCAACCAAAAAAGAGCCGAGAATTGAAACAAATTTTGTCCAACTGCTGCTCGCACAAAACCCCACATGCCTGGAGGGGAGTGTGGGGGGAGATGCTGATTTTGCTGGGGGAAGCGATCAGACAAGTGCAAAAGAGTATTTGAGCAGAAATGGAGCGGTGGCATGCAAAACACTCTGCCTCCTCTGCAGAGGAACACAGTAGCCTGAAGCAGAGTCTTGTATCCAAAACAAGCTTAAACGGCACTGCCCCTTCCAGTGCCTGAATATCGAAGGCACAAAATTGCCACCTTCACTTCACACCATTATGAACGCTCACAGATTCACTTCCCATCATGAATTGCACACTGCTAGCTAAAAACATGGGCCTATCCATGGACATGCAGATGATAACCCACCATCTTCCCCCTCCATTTTGTGGGACGTGCTTGACTTCACTTACTTCGTGAACACCTCTTGTACCAGTCAGGCCACATGTCTTTAAGAAAAGGTATAGCTTAGTATATGTATCATCTCTGCAGAAGTCCTTACTTAATCTATTCTAATCCAAATCCCTATGATCACCTCTAAAAATAGTCCCAGGAAAGTTCATTTTACTATGCCTGCAAAAGCTTGCATTACACAACAAAGCAAACTAGTGCCACTTGTGTAATAAATCAGACAACAAGAAAAGGTAGTAAAATTTGTGTGACTTTCCTTATTTACCAACATGTATGTTGCTTGAATCAGTTTCAGCATTACTAGTGATATAAGCAGCTGGCAGAAATCTCAGGAAGCTACTGTTAGGGGCCATAAGGGACACATGAGGGGCAGGCAAACGCATGCTGTGCAGCCAGAGGTGTTCCAGTGGGTGGGATATATAGGAAACAAATTGTTTTACCACATGGCAATACTGAGAGACACTTACGAGGGATTAACCCATCCCTACTTTTTTTAATATCAAGCCACATAATAAAAGCAAATAATTCAATGGGAAATCAAAAACCCTTGAGGTGATGGGTATTTGGGAGTCATATACAGTTCCACAGGAGGCTGGAACATGTCCCCAGCTCCTGCACTGTCCGATGTCCTCTCCTAATGCCAGCCATCCAGGTGCCTCTTGACATGGCTCCCCTGACCAAAGCTGGGGGGAGAGGATGACTGAGAAGTCAGATGATTACATCTTCAACCCATGGGAAACCTGAAAACTGGAGCATTACACCAGAAGCCGCAATCCTTTTTTCTCATTCCTGCAGGGAGCTCTCCTCATCTTCCCATGAGGGAAACCCTGGCTGAGACAACATCCAGTTGCTCAGGAGCCCTTCACCACATCCTGTCCCC
Organism: Phalacrocorax aristotelis; assembly: GCF_949628215.1. Classification (NCBI taxonomy): domain Eukaryota; kingdom Metazoa; phylum Chordata; class Aves; order Suliformes; family Phalacrocoracidae; genus Phalacrocorax; species Phalacrocorax aristotelis. The sequence continues at coordinate 88,844,810 of NC_134277.1, forward strand.
CCAGGGATGCTCCAGGAGCCACAAAAGGCAGCTTCGCTCTCACACTCTTTCACCCACAGCATCTGCTGCCGCCTCTCGCCCCACGTGTGCCTCCCCCAAATCACGCTATGTCCAAAGGGCTGCTGAAGTAGAAGACATATTTTGACTGTATCGCCTGACCAACAGCTGATGCCCACTGGCACCTCTCCCAGCCACTGGAGGGAAGGGCCACTTTGTTCCTTGCTGTATGACATCCTCTCGGCCACCCCTTTCGCTGCAGAAGGAGGCCAGAAGCGAAGGGCACTCAGGATTACATCTAGCAGTGGAAAGAGCCCTGCAAAAATTATGAGCTGAGGGACACTGTGTTGACTGAGTTGCAGGAGGCCTGGGCTGCATTGCCAGCTGTTTTACTGTGAGTTAAGATGACATTTGGTGATAACTTCTTAAAACAGTACTAACTGGATTTGTATTATCAGAAGAAAAATGTTTTCTTGTTCTTTCCCCTCTGAACCTCAGCTTGAAACAAAGAACTGAAGACCTGAACATGTGGACAAGAGCTAATAGCAACTATAACTAACTCAGGTGTATTTTAACACTGAGGCACTTGAGTCAGGAAATGTAATGCAATTCCACTGAAAAAAAATATATATATTAAAAAATATATTTGATCAGGATATTAGCAGGTATACACGTTCGTGCTCAAGATAAATCTTGTTAAAATAAAGTATTGTTCTGCAGTAACACCCAGCAAGACTATATTAGGAACGTCCTCATCAGTGTTAAGTTTCATCAGGTAGAAGGAATGCCTTTAGTAGTGACAGCAGACTGTTGTGCAACAAAGCACTATATCAAATGAATAAGTTTTTAAAGAAAGAGAGGAAACCAGGATCGTTTTTCTACAGTTGAAAACAGAAGTTGATATGCGATGTAGCCAAATCAGTCCGAAGTTAAGCTTTGCAATGTATGTGAGATCTCTGGTCACAGCAGAAGTAAAGAATGTATAATTTTAGAAAAGGAATATGTAAGGAATCTTTAAGTAAATACTGTTTAATAAAAATAACACATACTTAAAGTGAACTGACAGGTCACCTTATGGAGCTTATTGCCATTATCCATACATTAAAGGACATTATCTCTGGATTCAGTAATATGGGAAATCAGCCCAGGATACAATTTTCAGGGAGCGGTTCTCTGTTCTGCTTATGGGGTGCCTGACTGTAAAGGAAAAGAAATACTGTGGAAAGATGGTAGAGTAAGTAACACAATTTTTATAAGGTTAAATTTCACATTTTCACATTTATTTAGACTGTCATGTTAGGTACAACTACTAAGTAGTGATGTTCCCTGACAAATAATGTGGCCTTACTAATCCTAGGTTTCCTGTTTGTATAGCACATACTAATCAGTGTTAATACTGTCAAATGTTAGTGCTAAGTTTTTATAGTGTTGACAGTAATAGCACGTGATATATGGCAGACAAATTTATACATCCCTCTTTGCTATGCCTTTTTTTTTTTTTATATCTGTGCTAGACGCAGGTCACCCTTCTCTGGCTTAAAAGTAAGGGAAGAGATATTTATAAGAAAAAAAGTGAGAGGTCTGACTTCACAAAACAATGTAAATGATGTGCTGAACTTTAATGAGAGGATTCTGATCCCAGAAGGCAGTTCTACCACAAATCCTGTGTCTGCCCGTTAAGGTGCCCTAAATATTAGCCACCCAAATCATTAACTGCAGAGGGCTGGAAGAGGCAATGTAACAGACTCCCACTTGACATCAAGATCCTGCCCCAGCAAACAGAGAGCTGATTTTAATTTCATTTCTTTGTCTTTCATTGGCTTGCTATGCCACATTTAGCAAGGCTTCAAAGGGCTGTAAAACATCCTGTGAACAAGGATAATGTATTTCTGGATCCTTAAATGAACAGCACATTATTAAGCTTTGCTTGGAACAGGTGTTTCCAGCTAGCAATAGATTTAAAACAGTGAAGTGCTGACTGCTTCCTCCTGCGAATATATGAGGCTGGGAGCTCCTGCTGCTCCAGCCAACTGCTGTAGAAAGCTGCAGTGGGTTTGGCAACCACTGAAAGAAAGAGAGTTTGTAATAAGGCTCAAACTATACCTTTCCTCGAAATAATGATACGGAAAATATTTTTGGAGAATCTCTTGCTTGCCAGATTACTTCAAAATCCAATGTTACAATAATAGTCTTCCTATCAGTTATTTCACTGAAGGATATTTTTTATTCCAGAAAGGCAAAACTCCTAAGAGCTAAACAAAATGACAAAGGTGGATCATCTAACAGCATAATCCAAACCTGAGATGTCTTCAGTCCAGTTCACTCTCTCACCTCGTAAGACCTTCAGGAACATTCAGAAATCAGCTTAGATCTGAACTCCAAGTCCTGGGCCTTAGAGACACTACTGTTAATTCTCTTCCGGTCTCTAAATATATACATATATTCACACACATTTAAGATAAAAAAGGAGAGTTTGCAACATTTTAAAAACATATTTTGTAGTGCGTTCGGAAGCTGTGTGAACTGCAATTTGTGCACTGACATAACTGTCAAAAGTACTTCCTTTGGCTTTAAGAGATGCCATTCAACTCCTCTCTATGTGTTTAACAGATACATCTTCCCTTCTGTTATGTTCTGTCAGACACAGGCTGACTGTAACTTAGATCTGTTGCAAGAAGCTAAACACAGTGTTTGAATGCATAGTTTTTTCAGGAGACCTCTCCAAAAGTAATGATTCACAAAATCTTTGTAAACAATAAATTTCGATTTGACACTGGCTGAGAGAAAAATGCACAACCTTCTATTCCCTCATAATCTATCATTGTATGTAACCTGTCTCTTCTTTAAACATTCTAAAGGCCCCAGCACGTTTTCACTGTGGAGTTCTCTGAAGAGGCATGGCCAGTGATGAGCTTGCAAGCACCCTCTTGTGGCAATGAGCTCCTGTAGTTATATCAGGAAAGACCTTCCCAAGAAGTTTCAGTTCCTTTCCTCCATCTTCTGTAAATCTGTTTTGCTTTCTCTGAGTCTCCTGGTCATGGAATCACACCAGACCCAAACCTTGTAAAGAAAGAGCCCAGGAAGAGGTCTGTCCATCAGTGGTTAGTCTGCCACTGAAAAAAAAAAGGTCTCTTTCCTCAAAAGGAAAGCAACTTGATGAAACCCCACTAGGGTGAAAGCTCTTCTTTGCAGAGACCCTATACTCACCAAGAGGAGCAACTGCATATGCTTCTTGGGACACCAGCGATGGGGAACTGCCTGCACACTACACATGACACTGCACAGTACCACACACAAAAATATCAGCCTATTTACTTACCCTTTGATCTAAAATAGCTGTAAGAGCAATAAAGGCCCAGTCTCCATCTTAGTCTGACATCTGTCAGTAAGTTTCATAATTACATCAATGGAAAAGTAACACCCTCATTATCTCTTCTTCCCAACCTCCCCTGTGTTCTGGCTTTTGAATCTCATGACTTCCTTTTCTATACCGCTTCTAATAATAATTCTCCTTATTGATCTTGGATCTTCTAATAATAAGGCTTATTGATCTTGGAACTGACCTGAATGGACCAGGAAACTGTGGTAAACTTTCTCCCCCAGTGAAAACAAAGAGAGGGGAGAAAACCAGCTGTCCTTGTACAGCAGAAGGGCAAGTGATTCTCAGGTGACAGAAGTGTATTAGTATTTAGGCTAGTAAGGGTTCACCTTACGTACTTCACTCTAGATGTGTTATCACATAGCAAGAGTCAGCATCCTCTTTTCAATCAAGAGGATAACATGGTAACAACAATCAGTAGTTGCTGTTCATGAAAACACAAGCTAAATACTGATATTCAGGAAGAAATGTATGCTAAATATTATTGGCAGACAAGAAGGTTCTCCAGCTGGAACAGGTGTTATTATTTTATTTCTATCAAGCAAAGATGTGATGGGATCTCATTAGCTTGTATCTTCAGACTATCATTGGCTAGTGCAAGTAGCAATGGTTTGTCAGATGTTAAAGCGTCCAGGTTCTTGAAAGCCCTTATTATGCTTTCCACAATGAAAGAGCTTCCTTTATCTAGGATATGCATCTGGTTTTACCTAGACTGGCTTTCATCTCAGTTATGCCCTTCCTGTTTTTTCTCCAGCTCCAACAAGGCAAAAGATTTCTTTGAGCATAAACCTTTAAAAAGTATCCTGCTTCCCCTTAGAAAACAAATAAACTTTTTAAGCAATAGATGCATCCGTGGTGAATTGATGGGAGGTGTTTATTTTTCACTCAGAGACCTAAAGTGGATTTTGGTTTGTATGGATTAGTGTCAACTCTTGTGACCCTAAAGGGTTGCAATCCTGTAATCTCACAGCGCCATGCAATGCAGCTACTGTGCAATACCACAGATGACCACGCTGGAGGCCAAAGTCTGGGTTTTTTTAAGTATTACTCCTTGGATTTAGGCTTGTGAAGCTTGGACGTAAGTGCTACAGTTCCTGACTCTGTAAGAACTCTTTCACTCTTTCCCACCTATGTGCTGCCAATTACGAGTGCTCCAGAAATTGCACTGAAAAGTGGATCTCCACAAAGAGAGATGAGGCACTAATAACTGTAATTGTTTAAACACCAGCTTGGTAAATTAATACTTTCTGAATACTGGAGATTTTCAGTTCTGGGTGAAAACATTACCTTCAAAGGAAGTATGTAATTTTCAAGTAATGCATAGTGAACATTTTCAATTACAGCTGAACATGTGGATTATGCTTCAGATAGACTTTTCTCGTTTTTATGTAAGCATACTTTGATCAAGGGCAAAGAGGGTTGTGCTCTTGTGACTTACACCTGAGAGTACTCATGACTCCGTAATGTTCAAGGGTGGTTAGAGAGCAAGAACTAATTCCTGCTATAAAAACCATCAAACTACAGTTCTGTCTATTTTAGGAATAGTAACTAATAGGTTGCATACGTCCACTGGAGAGGAAATCCAGCGTGCCTCAGAATTCCCATTAAGTAATGGTTACTTCCTCGATGTTTAGCATCACCCTGTGAAAAGTGCATCTGTTTTAGCAAAAGACAGAATTACATTTTTGAAAGATCAGAGGATAGCACTTGGCCGTATCAGGAACACTGCTGCTACTGGCTTGCAAGTCACAGCAAGTAGCCTCACATTAATTTAGTGCCATGTTTAGGGAATGGGCTTATCCTAGTGATGTGAGAGGGTCTGCCTGATTTTTTTCTTTGGGAAAATACACACTGTGACATGGAATTAATCTGCTCAGGGGGGACCTTTTTTTCTTCTGGTAGCTTACTATTTTTTGTAGATTCAACTTTTCAAAAATCCTGAAGATAGTTCTAAAGCAGCTTTATTTTTTTTTTAAGTGTGCATTCCCATTTTAAATTTCTCTCTTTTATTATCTCAGTTGGCTAAATAAGGATTTATCATCCACTGCAGCTGTAGCAGGTATCAGTGTGTGAGCAGACAGTTCAGCAAAGGTGAAAATCATAGTCAGAATATCCAAGTGAGGGACAGTAGCATCACCATTGTATCTGTCTCAAGTCAACTACAGTACTGCAGTTTGAGTTTAATAAGCAAATGCAGCACACACTCGTAATGCTGTTACCCAGTGGCAAGAGCTGAGTGAGGCTCTACCTGGCATTGGTGCAGTCTTGCCTCTCACACAGAGCCTGTGACCACCCTGTTTATCTCAGCTGAGTGTCTAGTTCCATGTAATAAAGGTGGGAAGGCATCTTCTGCCTCTTTGTTTGGAGCTAAGAATCTCATCTTCCAATGAGTACAGCCCATTCACCTAAACAACAGTGAAACGTAGGGAGGGGTTGAACACTAATACATCGTTGAATTTGAAGTAAAGAAGATAGAATTAAATATCTAAAAAAAAGAGGGAGGACTAATTTCACATTTATATTAAAATGTCTGGAATTACTAGAGACTAGAGCCTTTGTAAAAAACTGCTAATTCATTAATACAATAGATCCACTTTATAGAACAGTTTCAGTCAAACCATCTAGAAACTGTTCTTCTACCCCATAAAATTGGAGAATATTTGGGTAAACTGCAAAACAGGTTCTCTTGAGTCAGGATTCCAGGACTTCATATAAGCAATCTACTTTTTAATTTAAGGGCCTATGTCCATGAGAGAAATAGACATTTAAAACAGTTTCCTTAACAAAAGAACACCTTTTGCTGAGAGGAAACATGCTACAAAGAAAGCAGTATGTATCAAACACAGCTGATGGAGGTTTTTCAGAGCTGTTTGCAGTGAGCTTGACATGCCCCCGAGCCCCACAGCAGCCGAAGAATTACAACAGTCTGGCACGGAGTCTTTTGGTGCTTCAAGACACCACTTAACTGCAGGACGGAATTTTTGTTGATAGAAGCTCACTAATGAGAACTGTATTTAAACATACCAAAGGACCTTTGAATGATGTTTCAGGTCCCTGGAGAAAAAAAAGGGATATCCGGTTTATAGGGAATTTTCAATGTACAGTTGGAAACTACATCCTTTAAAAAAAAGGATTTTTCTTTGCTTAACTGGCTGCAAGCCATACAGCATATAAAAGCAAATAAACATGTTCTTATGCCCAAAACTCATCACAAAAGCTGTCTAATCTCTCAGCTGAAGACCTGTAAATAAATACCTTTATATAAAAGGATACAGAAAAATATTGGCTACCTGACACATTCCATCTCAATTTGCGACAGCTATTACTGTTCACAAGAAGACTATATCCTATGGCATTCAATGCTGGCCAAACATCATAGCAATTATTGGACTAGCACTTCCACATAACTAAGCATTTAGCTGCAGCCATATTATCCATGTCTTGAAAAAATTAGGAATTAGCAAATGGGCCCGCACATCCATCAGCTGTCTGTGTTGCTTTCCAGGATTTTCTGGTTTTCTGTTACAGGAGGATCCTTCCCATCAGCTCAGTATGGCAGCAGGCCACACAAGCTGTCATGGCTGATCTGTTGCTAATAGAAAGCTCCATCTAGGGAAAAAGGCTGACGAGTTCAGAAAGCTGCAAGTGTACTTCTACTAAAGATATAAACAAAGGTATACCAACAGCTGCAGAGATTCCTGTATGGTAAATGAGGACCTTTGATTGAAATAGGCTTGGTTGCTTAGAGACACTTGTCCATTGAAATGGTATAGAAAGTGTTCTTCATTTTTGTGGTGCCCAACTCCAAAGCACTGGAATTTGCTAAGTGATGGGAGGAAAGAAACACAATTACCTTGAAGAAATATTGCAAAGAAGATTCCATTAATAATTGTGCAATTTTTCTATTTCATAATGGTGAAGAGCATGATAGAGAAGGAAACTCTCCAACCATTGGATAAGTATAGGGTGGTTATCAGTGAACAGGAATAATAGTAATAAAAATAATAAAAAGCTGGGATTAAGAGGTATTTATGTATTTAAAAGGAAGCTAGTACATGTTGGTGTACCTAAATATTACATTAAAAATTTGGCATTTTGCTATTAGCAACATATGACATTCCTAATGTAAATTTTCAGCTGAGCAGCCTTATTACGTACATTACACTGAACAAAAAAAAATTACACCTCCACCCCATAAATTAATAACAGTAATTTTTATAACATTAGCCCTTGTTCATTTAAAAATCACTCACAGGCCGCACTTGTGGACAAATCAAGCAGTTTTGCAGGATGTTGAGGCAAAACCAGGAGACTGGTATTTTTAGAGTTGATTGATGATTAAATATACCTAATCACAATCAAGATGCTAAATTTTAAATATTTAATCTACAGCTTTTTGTCATTTGGCTTCTTTTTGTTTCAGCATAACTGAGTATACAGAGCACTAGCTGCCCTCCTTCAGCAGTAAGACCCTTAGAAGCACCCTTAAATCCATCTGTGCACAGTCGGAGAATAGTAAATCTCAGCAGCATTAAACCTCCCAGCTCCATGCAGAGCTCAAAAAACACCAATTTGGGAAAAAACAGAGCATCATATTATCTATGTCATCCTACTTGAAAACTTTCTTGTCATATCTGAAATAAGTATTCAGCATGTGCAAATTTTAGTGTCAGCATGGTTAATGATTTCCAAAACCGTAATGTAACAAACCAAGTTGGTTTGGGCACTTTGAATTGAAAAGACAAAAAAAAAAAAAAAAAAAAAGACAAATTAGGAGAATCATTTGGGATTCAGAGAAAACCTGGGCCAAGCGCTGGCTGTGTGGACATCATTGGTCCACTCCAGAGAGGCTAATTCTGAGTAGGGTGGATATCAGCTGAGCAGCACACATGCTCTTACGCCAGAGGTGGTTTCCTCTGGCAATGCACACGCAGCCCATGGGATTTTCTACAAGTAAAGGGCTGCTGATGCTACAAGTAAAAGGCTGCTGACGCTTTCCAAATCAACCTTTATTTCAAAATTAACAGCGAATTTTAGTTGGTGATCATGTATCACTTTTTTTTTAGAGGAAGAAAAAAGTGTTTTAATGAAATGTAATTTAAAATAAACCTGATGCACATCAGACTCATCTGGCACTAAGCAACCAACACCCATAAAGTAATACAAAACTTACTGCTCAGTCTCATTATCATTCTTCTCTGTGAAGATGAAGTACTACCAACACATAACAGTATTACAATATATCACCTGATTTTTGTTGGTCTCCATTACAGAGTAATCATTACCAAAATGTATAAAGGGGCTTTGTTTTTTATTTATCTTTCAGTCTATCTCTTCATAAGTAATAGAAATATTTTGAACATAATAGTACCTCCTGAAATGTCTGGATAGATCCAAGTAGATATTTTCATTACTCGTACTCCTTGTTCAACATTTGTTAGTATTTATTTTTGTAGTTTATGTTATTCCCGAGCACACACACAAGACAATGTGACTAAAATTAATGTCAAGTGGTTCTTGTGCCACGCACAAAAGCGAACATTTATACATATTTCAAAACTCTTTTTGAAATGTCCCCTGAAACCCAGCGACAAGCCAGACTGAGTGAAAAACAAGCAAGCCTCACATGTCTGAAAAGGGCACTACCAGATGAGAGGCTGAGTGTCCTCATCCTTGCCTTTCTACCTGGCAGCGCCTGCTCTGGTTCTCCAAGAGCCACAGCCCACATCGGCGCTTCCAGGGCTAGCAGGACCAAAGGACGTGAAGGGAGCTCAGAGTTAAGCTCTGATGATGCTGAAAGATGTGGCACTGGGGACCTGCTGTCCCTCGCAGCTGGCACCTGAATCCACCTCTCCTGTGGCACGCTGAACCCAGTGCCTGAGATGGGAATGTTTGTTCTTTCTTCCTCAGGGACCCTGCCTTGAGAACTAAAGCCTTGATAGACGAGGTACAGATAATGCCTTACCAGTACTTAACTTGGAGCTGAGGGATTGGGGAATTTGGGGGTTTTGGACCTGCTTCCTTTCCCAGCATACTTGAAGCACAGTAGCTCCTACAGGCTCCTGAAACTCAACAGGACCCAGTTTTTCAGAGCAATCGGATGCTCCTTAGCAGCACTGTCTATTTCAACTTCCATTTTCTTCCTAAGAAACAGTACTGGTATGTACTTTGTTTCAGGTCAGGCATGAGGCCTGAAAAGCAATTTCTACAGAGAGTAGTGTCCTAATTCAAGGAGCACTCCTTACCCAAAGATTTGAAACACCCCTCAGGTGAAGCATTTGTGCTACCTTAGTCTCATGGAGAAGTGCTACTGGAAAATAATTTTTTTTCTGTAGGTTAGAAATCTTAGCACTCGATGAGAGGAAGGTAAAAGAACAACAGTACCCAGACATGAATTGCTTCCACTGGTGCGTACGTTGGTATGTCAGGTATCAGTAGAGTTGCTGGGATGAAAACAATGCAGGGGTTCTCCATATAGTCACACATTCTTTACATATACTGATGCACACTGAAACTAATTGAACAGCTCAAAAATGAATGCCTGAGTAACACCAAAAACCAGCATGGAGGTAGAGATTGTTTTAGTTTTGGTCTTACTGTATCCTCTCTAAAAAAAAAAAAAAAAAAAAAAGACAAAATCTGCTAACAAGTATAAATACAGCATGGAAAACCTAAAGCAGCAAGAACAGCAACTGGAGGCTTTTGGGATTGTGAAGCTCTGTGTAGTGTCATACTAATGGAAGATGTCCTCTGCCTCTCAACTTCTGATTCTGAATTTGCAACAGCCATGCTGCCCACATCCCAGATGTGGGGTCTCTACAATCACCCCTTTTAAACTTATTCATACCCAAAATAGTTTTTGAGCTCCAAGTTTTGTGACCGGTTTCTGCTTAGGGGTGAATTGTAAATACAACCAAAACCCAAGCACCCATCCCTTCAGAGAAGTCCCTGCCTTCTTCCTTTCCGGGAAGAAGTACTGAATACCTCTGACAGGTTTCAGGCCACACAAACTTTGTCACAGACATGACTATATTCTGGAAAGTAGCAGGACACTTGGCTCTGCCTCAGAGGACTCTCAGTCCAAAGCCAGGCCAGCTGGAACACCCCTCAGTAACCACTGAGCCTCACGGGAGCGAGCTGAGCACAGCCAACTTCTCTGAAGCCACCACGCAACGTCAACCAGCGGTTACTTCAGCCATCCCTTACAGTAAGGAGAAACCCCAGATCTTTTTGGAGAGGTCCAGTTTTAAGGCACCTTCGACACTACCAACGCTCTGTGCAAGATACCACTTTATGAAGCTGAAAAGCCAGAACTGCAACACTTACATTTAGAGCAATAGCAGGGAAGCAAAGCAGAACCAGGAAGAAATTATTACGAATTGCTCATTTCCTGCTATTAGAAGATACAGGATTGCCGGGATAGTCAACAAAAAGCAAAAATACGTTTCTTTTTCATGTCCCAGGGTGCTTCTAGAGTTTTCTTATCCTGTGTCTGGCAGCAGTTAAAAACCTAAATCTTCTGTATGGGAGTCTTGATTTCCAGCATAAGCAAGGAGGAGAGCAATGTCACTGTCTTTTTCCACCTCCTTTATTGCAGGATTTAAACCTGACTTTTCTCAAGATGATTGCTCTTCATGGACTTTTCTGAAGCTCCTTTCTCCCTCTTAAGTTCTTTTAGATCTCCTCTTCTTTGCAGTTTCAGCATCAAAAGGAACTTTTGTTGGAAGTTGCCTATTTACAATACCTATGCATTGCTTCCAAATAATCCTTTTAAAATACCAAGCTACAAGAAACACAATTTTAACTAAACCTTGAATTTTGGAGAGCATTTTATGCCTTAACAAAATTTCAGGGAAAGGTTCTTAGGAACTTTTAAGAGAGAAAATTAGTGTCAATATTCCTTCTTGAGTAATTCCTCCATGAGAATATAAATTTTTATTTCCTAATGGGTTGAAGGGATTAGCAGTGTAACATTGGGCACTGTGAAATAAACCTCAAAAATTATCCTGGAAAAATGCAGTAAGACATCCTGAGGTTATGTTTCTTACCTGTGTTACAGATATGTTCTATTAAAGGCACCATTATAGATCTCCCACAATTATTGATGTCAGATGTCCCAGACAACCTGTCTCGTTAGACTATCATTAGATTTTAAATGCAGCTATATTTTATTATATCTGGAGTCAGCCTGTGCTCAGCTGGGTAACCATGATCACCCCTGCATCTCTCAGGAGCTCTGCAAGTCCACATACGTGATCTAAGGTACTAACATGAAACACTGCTTAAACTAGAACACAAGATTGCTATGACCTTTACTTCTGCGCTACCATCAGGCTGAAAACATCCCTCCTGTTCCATACATCTTACATTAAGCAACCTGTCAAAATTCTTCAAGGAAACTACTCTTCATCTGGTTTCTCTACAAGCTGCATCACTTGAAACTGAACTTGTACAATTTTCTCACGTTGGTGAGGTCTTCAAATCTGTATCTATCAATTTCAGTAAGAGTTACATCTGTTAGCTAATGCTGCTTTTGACACTAAGTACAAAACGTATCTGACTACCTGTCTATTATTACATCTTACTACCCGTCTATCTTCCTGCATGGAGGATGCCGCAGATCTGGTCATACATTTCCAGTGGTCTGCTAAAGACCTGCATTTCCATTGTTTACATCTAAGCACCCTCACTGTCCCTTATTAATTGTCCCCTTTAGAACAATTAATAGAAATCCATAGAAATCATGTTCCGGGCATATACTTCTTCAGTTAAGTTATTTTAAAGAATATGTTCCTGTGCCAGATTTACAAAGGCATTACTCACATAACACTTCAGATGAATGCAGATAAGGCCAGGCAGGCAGGCAGCTAACCTGCCCACGCTCTTCTGACGATGCCTCCCAGTGCCTTCTGTATCAATCTGGTCCACACTCCGATTAGTTCACTGAATTCTGACTTAGTCAACCGACTTCGTATTTTCCATGCTCGGTCTACTCCCTTCTGATGGCTTCCTTTGAGTTGCAATTACAATATTAGAAGGATTCCCAACTTGTTTTGAGCAGCTTCTGTATTTTGACATCTACTATGCCTTGCCTTGCTCACTCACTTCCTTTTTCAACACAAACCTATTTCCAGAGACTTTCTTTAGTGCATGTGGGTATTTCTGTATGTTTTGGAAGGATTTAAATTAGATTACTTCTGATGTTAGGGTTTTTTTGAAACTATTTCCACCCTAAAAAATACCCTTTCGTGGTTTAGTGTCATGATGTTAAGTTTCAATACAAACCCTCCCATGAGAACACCTTGTATGAGACAATATGAGGGAACTGAAACTGCCTATGAAAATATGAAAAAAATTCCCAGCACTGTAGCAGGTGACATTCTTCAAATGCTTTTTCTGACATGGGATGACTTACACAATGTGCCATAATAACTGAAAAGCAATATGTGACAGGGAGATCTTTATCCCTCACCACAAAATACTGTACTCCTAATTCTTTATTTTTGCACAGTAGCATTGTGAAGATAACAAAAATAAAAATGGGTTAATGGAGCGCAACACAAGCTCTGGCACTTTTTGTGATACGTGACTTTCCAGAAAAGCATTATCCAGCACAATATTCCCTCACTTGGGAAGTGGGAACTGAACCACTGGCTCCCTGCCCTTCTCAGCCAGTCACAATTTTAGGTGCACCGCCCTTTGGCAAAGAAATTCAGGTGTCAACTTCATGGAGGATTCAACATGCATCTCTCTGTGAAAAACTCTGAAGGGTAATGCTCCCTAAACTGGGCGAGCTGCCTGAAGCAGTCTTGCCATGGTAGTACAAAGCCTGTGGGCTACTTTGCCTTGCTGAGGTGCAGTCTGAAGCGTAGGGCAGGGAGACCAGTATGACACATCTGATGCCTCAAATGGCGTTCATAGGTCCAATAAGGAGACTGGGAGAGCGACACCATTCCAAAACGCCCTTTTACAGCCAGCAACACACAAGGAAACCTAGGTTACATTTAGAGAAACATTTCCACTCGATGCAGGGGGTCACTTGCTGATGATGCTCTCCAATTCAGCGAGTCACTGCAGGAGGTATTCACTGTGCCCAAACAGTAAGTCTCATGTGCCCAGACCGCAAGCTCTCTCAAAAGTCAGCAGAGGAAGGCTTTTTGGCAGAGGGTGAGGGGACAGCAGTGAAAGCATAAGCATAACATAGATACCTGAAACATCCTCCAGAGGAACACACTCCGCTCTGCTGAGGAGAGGAGGAGAGCAGGGAAACCATCTTCCTAATTCATGCACTACACTATGGTGTGAACACCCCTCCCTGGAAACTCCTCTCCTGCTCCTATTTCTCTGGGCTTACTTCCACGGTTGGCACAACCCTACGTTCTCACAAGCTTTTCAAGTAGGTTTCTAGTCAGGACATCGCTACCTTATTTTTGTCTATTCAGTAATAGCAACTTCCAGGATTTTGATGCATCATTGTCCCTCACCACGACAAAGCATCATGAGAGGGTAAGTCAAAAGAAATTTAAATCAAGAGGAACAACAACAGCCTTCAAAACCCTGTTTTCTTCCTTCAGCAGAAAAAGGAGAGACGAGCAAACAAACAAATCCAGGCCCACTTGGTGACAGAGCTGCAGAACAATTGTGCCTCAAAGGAAAACTTTCTCCAGAGCAGTACTGATCAACAGCATCCTGTATAAAGCATTGATGGGAAAAGTTAACTGTGCTCATCTATGGATTTATGAATATTTTCTGAAAGGAGAAGAAAGAGCTTACAAGCGGAGCCACATAGATTATTTTGTCTTCACATCTTTTAAGGAGGCAAAACGAAGGTCACAAAGGTACGATTACCACTATATAACAGTATACTTACTTACAACAACAGTTTAACTGCAGATTGGTTCCTAGTTATCTGTGGAACCAGACGAAAGGCTCATTGAACAATGACATAGAAAATGAAAAGACTACAACAGAACGTTGTCACACATATATCAACTTTAAACTACAGAGTTACAGAATGCCTAGTAATACAGACTATATCACATAGATGGTTAACAGAAAACTTTTCTGAGATGAGCTGCAGTGATTATTTTCAGTCTGGCATGGGAATGTTCTTTGCCTTCTTTTCTCTCTCTCCCCCATCGCTTATTGCCTCCTCTATTGTCATGGCAAATTTCTAAATTTGCTTTCATTCTGCAGTTAGGTAACATCAGATTTTGAAACTCTGCCTTTGAGTATATATAAACCTGGTCTCCAGGCAAGATTTAATAATAAGTGATGTAAACTTATCAGATGCAAATATTTGGAATTCTGGAAACGTGGCTAGTAATGAGGCAAAACCAGTCCCCACAGCACGTGGAGAAAAGCAGCGTCACTATCGGACGATGCTCTGGTCTCAGCCAGGTCAGGAGATTTCACCGGAGACATGATTTTATTTCCTCATACATATTTGCAAATCCCTCTTTATTGCCAGCATGAGGCAAGTAACTACATCAACATTAATGAATGAGAGGCCACCCCTGCATGATCTAAAATTAGTATATTATATGCTGTCACAGTTTTTTTCCAAATATTTTGTTATTAGATTTGGCCAGGAGAGGAACGAGCAGTCCTGTGACAGTCTTTCAGGACTCTATATACAGAGAGCAGTGCAACGGCAATGCAGGGATCGACTCCTTGGGGAATCTACGCAGACAATGATATATAAACTGTTGTTGTCTCAACAGTAATGAAAATGAGACAGGGAAGGTACCAGTCTTCAGGCTACATGTGGTGACTAATAAATCGGATGTTGTTGACTCTGCTTTACTGCAGGAAGGTGAATTTAATGTAAACCTGTGTCTGGCAGGTGGTTCTGGAGCTCATGAACAGAGCACGGGCTTCTGCAGAAATGTCACAAAAAGCCACTACCCAGCCTTGGCAAGTTGTCTCAAAAGAGAGAATTAATGTATTCTGATAAAAAAGATCGAGGAATATGTGTAAGGTTACCTCTGGATCTTAGCATTTGGGAAATAATTCCTTCTGAATCTTAAATTTACATATTGAATTGCTTTAGGACAAAGGTAAAAAAAAATTCAAAATCAAAATGATGGCAAAAGTCCAGCTGTATGCACGCAAATTAATTTCAAGAATTTAACCATCAGGAAGTTTCTTTGTCATGTTATGCTTTGAGATTTGAGTTTAGTTACTTTCAGGATCAAAATATGGCATTGTCTTACTACCATAACCTATTACATGCTTTGTCTATTTTGAAAAAAAGTAATTTTAAAATTATGAAAATGAAACTGTACTGTACACACTTAAATGAGGTTATCAAATCAGGGTTGTGAAAATAGTTAATATACTCAGTTGGACAGCCCTCCCTTCCCCATCCCACTTCTCAAAAAGCAAGTTATTCTTCCTTCTCTCTCCTGCCTCACAGAAAAGAAACAAGACCTCGGAAGAAATGAAAGTTCACCTTATTTATTCATAGCATTAAAAAAAAATGCTTCCCAATAAATGCATGCCAGATAGCATTGTAAACAAATGTTATCCTGGTGAAAGAAGATTCTGAAAGCCAAAAGTACAGATTTCAGCAACTGAAAAATTTTATTAGCACAAGTGGTGTATGTAACTCCTTCAGTTACTTTTTGGCAGTAAAATTAAGTTTTGTTTATGGGTAACGCACAATGATTTTATATGACGTGCCAATTCAAGAGCTGCAAAAATCCCACAGAAAGGGCGTTAAAAGCGGTGAGTGAAACTTCCCTTTTGTCAGGTAAAGTTGTCTGAAAAATGGGGCTATTCTTTCGCAAAATAATGTGAATTTGTCCTCATTTTCTGAACAGCACTGATTGGGAAAAAAATTGGGACTAGATGCACAAAATCAGAAGAGGAATCGGTGGGGTTTTTCTACATTTTATTTAAAGCCTGTGGCAAACAGACCGCAGTTTAACCAGGCTGCCAGCTTGCGGGCCGGTCCCCTGCTCCCGTCCCAGGAAAGAGGGGATGAGGAGCACGCAGGCTTGCCCGCCCTGCCGCAAGATGTTGGGACTGCAGTCACACCTGACTTTTCAGCTTCCCAGCAGAAAGGTTGCTCCCACCCCATTTACATCTGACTGGAAAAGTTAGACTGTCCCGCTCTGTACTGCTGTGAGGGTTCATTTCCCCCCAAGCAGAGGAAGAAACTGAACTTATGTCTCCCACATCATTAATGAGGCTTCCAGAAGTTGCTGAATTACAGACCTCCTTTGTTTTCATCAAAAATGCAGAAAAGGTAATTTGATGTCAAAGTTTAATTTCAGGTCAAATGGAATATTTGCTTAAGTAGAGAAAAGCTTTTTAACAGTATGAACAAATAAGAGGAACTTCCAGTTTGGATTCAAGCTACAATTTTGTTTCTTTTCCAGGAAGCCAAAGAGATAACCAGAGTAACTTGCTTTTTGGGCAGCGGGATGATGAAGGGAGCGCTGTCCAGCTATGTAAATCCGCTGTTTCCACAACCCTGGTCTGATGACCTCTGCAGAAGGAGCTGCTGCGGGATGAGGGTCGATGTCTACCCTGACCTTGTTCATACCCCTGACTCAGCTCTACACGACCCCGTCCCTGCAGCAGAAGATGCCTCCAGCTTCACCGCTGCCTGCGTGCCCTCTGCTGGGTGGGGAGGCCACCCTTTCAGAAGGGACAGCCCTAGGCCACTTGGTCTTTTATGCCACATGTATGGTGGGGCCAAACCTTCTCCACCACCACACACCTGAGGCACGCCTCAGCGGGGAGGTGAGTGTCCACGCAGCGCCAGGGCTGGGCTTGGGCTTCAGCTCAAGCCCAGACCTCTTACACAGGGTAGGTGTATCTGCAGGATCTTCAAAGTCTCCTGTAATGTACATTTGGATCTCGCATGTTACTGACTAAGAGTGTAACTACACCCTATGTTGTCCTGGGCAGAAAAGTAGATTTAAAACATTCCTACCCTCTGCTGCTCATTCCCACCCCCACGCCAAAGGTTGCTGCCCCCTCAGATAAGTTAATTCAACTTTTTCCATTTGTACCTTTTGCAGAAGCTTAGCATAAATCAGATAACCAAAAAAATTTGTATCAGAAACAATCCTTTGGTGGGGAGGTAAAGATATTTTGTAGAAAAAAACCCTACAAGTACATACATCTAAGACACAAGAAAGCCCCTCCCCAAACAGCTCCAAACCCAAAATATTGCATTATTTTCGGTGCAAAGACCACTTAGTTTGCCAGAATGTACAAGTCACTTGCCCAATTAAAATTACTTAGGCTTTCTTTCAAAACGTTCCTGTCATCGACTAGTCATAGAAAAAAAATTGGAGATTGTTTACATCAACAACAAGTAAAAATTTCTTCATTTTAATACAAATTGTAGTAATACAAGTGAGAGGAGTTGGTGCTGCTGATCTTCAGTATCGTTGCTCAAACATCCCAATTACACGTTACCTGAGAAGTCTTTCCCAAGTTTTCACCTTCTGATTTAAGTGAAGTACACTTCTGTCCTTGCAGTCAACTAAGTAACAGGCAACAACTGAGCCACAAGCCTTGTGCTGACACAAAACCCAAAAATAGTTCACCAGCAACAAAACAAATACCAGGAGAACTCCCAAAAGTCTGATTTTAGCACAAGAACACCCCAAGCCCTGCTTGTCACTCTAGGAAATGGGAGCAAGCTTACATTTTTGGGGGACCTAAGGCAAAAAATAAAAGGAAAACACAAACTTTGATCGGTTGTTCAAATTCCCAAGGTGAAAAGCGTGAAGTGCTGCAGGGGATGGACTGGCCAGCCAAGAGGAAAGTTTAGCCCTGCTGAACACAACCGTTACCGGCGAAGCCGCTTCCTCTCCTCAATAAACTGCCGGAAAACAAGACCCAACTCAAAACTGCTGGCGGGAAAACTGGATTCTCTCTTCCCATAAATTCCCGTAACTTCTCTCTTCCCATAAGCCGGGCCCTTCCTTTGCCACAGGCGGGAAGTCACGCCTGGCAGGGGCGAAGCTCCGCGCCCCTCTCCCGTCCCCCTCCGTGGGGTCCCGTCCCCCACGGGAGCAGCGCCCCTTCAAACGGGAGCGGTGCCGCCCGACCCACGCACGGCTGCCCCCGCCCTCCGCCGGCTCTGCCCCACGGGGGTGCCGCGGATGCTCACCCGGCGGTTGCGGTCGGCCTCCCGCACCTCCTCCTCCTCGGGGCCTTGGCGGATGAGCGCCTTAAGCACGACGGTGTTGTTGGTGCAGCAGGCGCGGAAGAGGCTGAGCGCCTCGGGGCTGTCGCGCCCCTCCAGGGACCAGCGGTCCTCGTCGTCGTCCGGCAGCCCCGGCGGGTAGAACGAGTCGTCCGAGGCGATGCTGCAAGTGTCGGGCAGCTCGGAGAAGTCCTCGTACTCCTCGCAGTCCTCCTCCTCCTCCTCTTCTTCCTCCTCCTCCTCGTCCTCGTCCAGCCCCTCGGCGGCAGACCCCGCCGCCCCCTGCTCGGGGTTGCTCTCCGCTTCGGCGCCGGGCATCTCCTTCGCCGCCGCCGGGGCGGGGCAGACCCGCTCCCCGGCCAGCTGCTCCCCGTCCCCCGACAGCAGCACCATGGTGTTCCCAGCGCCGGGACGCGGGAGCTCCGCTCCGCCCCGAGCGGCCACCGGCCCCGCCGGGCCGCCCTCGCCGGCCGGTGGCGGGGCGCTGCCCGGGGGGGCCCTCAGGGCGCCCGGTGCCCCCGGCAGCGCCCTCCCGCCCTGCGCCGAGCGCGGCCCCACCGGCGGCTCTTCGCGCAGATCCGCGGCGGGCAGAGGATCCCTCCGCCCCGCCTCAGGCGAGTGCCCGGCCCTTCCCGCCGGTCGCCCTGCAGCAGCCCGGCGGGCGGCCGCCCCCGGGCCGGGACATGCTGCCCCTGGGGGTCTCCCCGGGGGGGCCCGGCCGGCCCCGCTTGCCGAGCGGCGGCTGCGGCGAAGGGGGAGAGGCTGCCGGCAGGCAGGGCAGGTCTGGGGAGAGGAGGCTGTCAGAGAACGCCTGGCCCCTAAATCCGCTCAGCTCCTCTTTGAGAAGACTGGAGCTCCGGCTTAGCGCGCTGACAGCAGGGGCGCGGTGCAAGAGTGGCTGGCGGGGGCAGCGGGTCGGCAGCTGCCCAGTTGCCTTGCATGCCTTGCCTTGCCTTGCCTTGCCTTGCCTTTCTCTGCTTTGCCTTGCCTCGTCTTGCCCTGCCTTGCTCTGGCTCGCTTTTCTTTGCCTTACTCTGCCTCACCTTGCCTCGCTCTGTCTTGCATGCCGTGCAGCCAGGTTGTGGCTGGCCGGTGAGAAACACCAACTTCCAGAGCACCTCCAGGCCCCGCAGCAGGCCCGCTGAGCCGCCATGCCTCCTGGACAAGCAGCGGGCTTCCTGTCCCACTGGTGGCTGTGTGGAGAGATCACC
Organism: Phalacrocorax aristotelis; assembly: GCF_949628215.1. Taxonomy (NCBI): domain Eukaryota; kingdom Metazoa; phylum Chordata; class Aves; order Suliformes; family Phalacrocoracidae; genus Phalacrocorax; species Phalacrocorax aristotelis. The sequence continues at coordinate 88,864,569 of NC_134277.1, forward strand.
CACTGCAAGCCCACCTGCGGGTGGGAGAGGCAGGGGGAGCAGGGCTGGCGGTAGCTGGGGCAGGTGAGGGAGAGGCTGCTGCTGGCCCTTCGGCACAAATTGCGGGGTCCTGAAAGCCGCGATCATGACAATGTACGTGAATGTACTTCTCAGGAATATGAGTAGCCTGTGTAGAATCCTTACTTTGAAATAAATACTGACACTAAGGAAAAGGATTACCCAGAATTGGAATGCTTGGAAGGAGAGCTTACTTTAAAGCAAATAATTCATTAAATCACATAACACAGCCCCAACAGTTTACCAGCTGTAGAGATGGCCAGCACATACTTTTTATGGAAGGCATTTGCAGATTAGATTGAGAGGAATAATGCATGTATAAATTGAGCTCCCATTTTATCACAGTTCTGAAACCTCTCTTCCCTTTCCAATGCCATGGAGTAGCACCATTTGCTAGCAGGGAAACGGTGGGGGAAAGCCTTTTGGCCAACCAAACAGGCTATTTGGTTTCAACAGCACTTCGAAGTAAACCTCATACATACGATGTGCCTCGGCAGGTGAATGTCCAGGGTCCGAGTCCCGATCTGTCTGTCACGAACTTGTATTTCTGCATGAGATGAGGCAGGGTACGGTGCACACTTCTTACATTAAAAGAAGGTATGAACGAAAAGTAAGATGTAACTATGAGTAAAGGGGCCTGAGCAGTAGTAGTAGTCTTTCAGGAAAACATCATGTGAACCAGATGCTGCAGGTGATACAAAGCTCAGTGGCTTCTTGCTGGCCTCTAACTGGGGAGGTTAGCCCAGCACCTAGCAGAAGGATATCTGTAACCAGAATTAGTAATGAATAGCTTCCTGACTGGCTGCTTCTGCAAAGAAGCTAAACTGGGAAGAAAGGCGATTAAACTATTCTCTCACCTCCAGACACCTCTGAGATCATGGCTGACGTATACTACCAGCAACGTTCGTGCTGATGCTGCCTGTCTTTGTTATTTCTTTATGCAAAGAAAGGCCCTTACTCTGGTACTGCTGTGTGTGTCTGTTCCCAAATCAAAAGCTTCCGAGCTGGCATTACCTGCAGCATGACAGCTCTGTAGGATTAATGTTTTACCCTTACTGCCTATCAATTTCTTAAGTATTTGCATTCACAAAGTTTAGGGGCTCCATTCAGTTAGTTTTTTGTTTCCTGCTCAGTTAGCGTGGCCACTGCTTTGCTCAACAGAATGTTATTTCTTAGAGTAGCACCTGCCTTATGGAAGAGCTTCATTTTTCCTTGAGACCCTGCAGCTGGCGGGGAGCATTTGCATTGGTCTCAGCCTGAATTTGTCATTACAGCTCAGGAAGACATTTGGCTGTAGTAACTTTGAAGAGCAGAAAAATAAAAAAACTAACTCTAACCAGAGGGGAACAAAATTTTTTGGGGTGAAGATTCAGCTCATTTGTAAGAACTGATTCATCATATCTATGATACCTACCATACTTGCTTTGTTTCTGTCACAAGAATAAAGGTTTACTTAATTTACTATATTGGTTTTTTAAAATTTGTATGAAATATGTTAACAAAGATGCAGGCAGCCGTAACTTTGAATAGCAAATGAGACTCCAACCAAACCTGAAAAGCCTTAATTCTAACTAGAGGGAAAACAACAGGTCGGAAAACAACAGGTATTTCAATATAAGGAAAAATGTTTGATTCTGAAAATGCATGCTTTTTTTTTTTTTTTTTTAATCCTCTCTTCAGGGTTTACCTTATTGGCTTACTAATGGAGAAGAAATGAATCACTTCGCTCCTACAGCTGTAGCACTTCCGCGGGGACCTTAGAGATGAAAACTCTTTTCTTTCGCCTGAGCTCAACGCTTTCATCCTTTCTCTCAAAGAACAGTGCTATATTGCTGGAGCTTTCAAAGCAAGGTATCAGGCTAGTACAGAGCAGGCACTGTGTTTGCCATTGAATTTTTCACTTTTACAACTGCTGTTGAGACTGTAGTTCAAATTATTTAATCTCTGTGCAGCTTGGCAGTAAACTACCGCAGAAAGGTACGGTTAATTGGGCATAAGCTGTTACATGGTTCCCTAAGATGATGCTGCAGTCGTTTGTCTTGTCGGCATAAAGGTTCCCACCAAGGCTAGTCTGTTTGGGCACGGTTATAGATTTAAAATGGATTATGCCTGGTTTCTCAGTCCTTTCAGTGACACAGCTTGTACATGGCAAACAGGGTTTCTTGTCATTTGTGCTTCAGTCTGCAAATCAAATTAAAACAATGTGAAGAAGGGCCATAGAATAAGTCTGCAAAAGCTTTCAAATTATATATATAAAAAAGCCATTTTCATGGCATTTGTGAGAGGACAGCCTCAAACCTTTCATCTAGAAAAGATATCAGTTAATATCACTGAAGTTAAATACTGGTGTTTATGAACTTTGCAATAAAAGCAAAGAAATAAAGATTACAATCTTAAAGCAAACGGCCCAGAATTATTAGTCATTATCACCATCAGTATCTCATCAAAATTTATTGCTGGGAATTAACAAGGCAGGAAATTAAAGTATCCAGAGCAGGTACCACCTGTCCCTGTGCAGACAGAGCTTCCCTTGAAGAAAATGATTTTTGGAATGACTGTAGCATGGGGTGCTCTCAATTTGCCTCATTAAGGTTTGTAAGCCATTTAATTTATAAACAATTCTGAGATTGAGATTTAATGAGATTCATGTGCAGTAGTAAAATTCGTATGAAGATTCAGTGAGTGTTACGTGTCCTCCTCGCATTCAATAATTTAACCTAAGGAAAAAATTGACAACCCACTGAAAGTTATTGCCAGTATTCTTAAAAATGAAATCTAGTCAGAACAAAACCACTGGTTTCCAAAATAAAATTGAATAAAAATTAAACTAAACTAAACTAAACTAAAATAAAATTTTGGTTGCTTACATTGTTTAGGTATCTGTAACAAGAAAGCTGTTTAAGTTTTATTTTTACCCATCTGACATCTATGCATTCAGTTTTGAAATTCTAAGGTTTATTCCTCTCTTCCTTAGTTTACCAGCTGGTTAGGTTCTACCAGATGAGAATGTGAGGCTTGGTTAACATTTGTTGGTAAGGCATTTCCGCTGTTTATGCACCTGCCCGGTGTATTCCCACAACCTGGCAACATAAGCAATTTGAGTGATTCAAGGGTTTTACAAATTCTCGGTTGCACATCAGATAGGTTTTTCTGCAGCCGTTTGGCTTTTCACCCATTGCTTTGTAGGTTTGTGCTGGGAGCACATGAAAGGGTGGAGCAGCGTATCGTTACCTGGCAGTACAAGCAGTCGTAGCAATACCACACTGTTAAACGTGAGGGCCGTCTCCTTTCCTTCCTTTCTTTCACTGTTGAATGGCTTGTAAAAGCTCTTTTTCTGAGATGCGTAGAAGATGTATCTGTGGGCGCTGGACTGCTCTTTGGCACTTCCACCAGAGTTGCCAAAGGAAGGATTCAGAGCACAAGGAAGCCTCCCTCGAGCAATCTGCCCATCTTCAGGGACGGGATAGGAGCTGAAGTCTCCAAAAGGCCAATGCAGTGAATGGGTTTGGTGGCATGACGTAAGCCAGCATCACCCCAAAGCTAGCCTGGTCTGTGCTGCAGGTCACGGCACGTACCATGGGGGTGTCCGAGGAGGAAACATGGGCACAGAGGGAAACAAGGCACTAAAAGAGATGGGGTATTGCTTTTTACTGACAGCATCTTTCTGATTTTTGGAGACAGACTGAGAGCAATTTGTGCTTTCAGCATTACTGCCTCCAAGCCTTGCTCTGGTCCTCAAAACAGACTGGTCACAGCTTAAAAAACCAGCTGCTTGAAGTTAGTCTCAATACAATATTCACACACAGATGTAAGCAAACTGGTTCCTGGAGTTGCTGAGTTCTTGGCAGGGCTGGCAGACTAATAAATCCAATCCCATGTTTATTATGCCAAATAATGTATTTTTATTTGGATGCTTTGCTAGGGCTGTAGCAGGATTGTAAACCTGCTAGCTGCTGTGGGGCATAGAAGGGCAATTAAGCTAGTCAAAAGACATCAGGTGATGTACCGTACTTGAGTGTTACTGTTAGTGGGATACATGTGAAGAAGACATTCAGGGTAAAGATTAAGAATTAAGTTGAAGAGATCACCAAGGAAACATTTCCCATCAATGAGAAAGAGACAAAGAGAGACAGCATTTGTTATCGTATTTACATGATTGGAGGGTAGGTGGGAAGAGCGTTTACAAATGAACAGATTCAGCAGAACCTGCTAAGACCACCCTGCTTACAAAGTCCTTTGGAAGGAGCAGGGTTGGAGCCTCAGTTTTCCTAAGCTCTGGCCAAGATTTGATGTGAAATCCTGCTTGATCTGAGAAGTAACATCTGCTAAAGAGCTATGAGTGGAAGTTGCAATATGTTTCCTAGAAACCAAAGGCTTGAGCTGAATGATGAGAGTGGAGCCAGAGGATAAGATATATTAGCAATCATCTTGCTAAATGTTAGTGCTTTCTCAGTTGCTGGTATTTTCCAGCTGGTGCTCAGTCAGATTAAATGTTGTTTAAAGTATCTGTAATACCAGCCCACTGGTGTCTCTGTGCAGTTAATACAAGGACGGGACATAAGCGTAAAAATTCTTGTTCTTGTAATTTCATTTACTAGCTATGAATGAAAATAATTGGTGTTCTGCTTTTAACATGAATCTGTATTTTGTCTCTACGTGAAATCAAAAGCATAACCTATTCCGGAAAAATATTATTTCCTCAAGGCACTGTATTGGGTCTAGCTAATCTCAGTTTAGCTTGTAGTCGAACCTTGCAGGCCCTGCCAGTGCTGAGCTCCCTGAGGATAGCAGTGGTCAGTAGCCGGTAGGTTTCTCAGGATAAATTGTGCTAGTCCTGAGCAGGCAGGGGTGTTCCCTGAGAGCGAGGAGCACCTGGAAGGTGTGCACCTACCTCTTCTGCACTGGTTGGTGGGGCTCAGCTTCCCTGGAGGAAGTTTGGAAGCCACTTAATTAACTCTTTTTGGATTCCTCAGGACTGTGAAGAACAACTGTTGTAGCACTGGTAAGGCACATCAAATATGCTAATGTTGTGCTTTTATATGCTGTTTTGATATTTTTGAAGGTGGTGGGTAGAAGGCTGACAGTGGAGGAGCAAATGCAAGTGAAGGAGGGAGAGATGGATAGAGTTTGAGTTCCCACAGAGCTGCTGTTTTCAAATATATACTACTGAAGACTGTGCTGATGGTGAGGATCCTTGAGGCTTCTCAATAATTATCCAGCATGGAGCTTCTGTTTTCATTTTTCCCTTCATTTCTATCTTAGGGAATGCCTTGTGAGAAAAATGATGAAAACTTATTGTTATTTTTCAGATGTTGCTTTATTAAAATACTGAGGGAAACAGAAGTTTGAATAACATCTTTGTCCAGGGCTCTGCCATCTCTGAAGAGTGGGTTAGAGAAATCTCCACTTTAAAAAGCTTCCTTTTTCTTTTTACTTCACATATGATTTCTTAAAATGCTACACATGCACATAATAATGTGGAAACATTCATTGTTTGAAATGTCAATGGCTGTCTTATTCGTTGGACTAACAGAGACTGAGAGTAGGAGAACAAAATGTTTCTCAAATGGTAAGTTTAATTTTCATTTCCTGTATTTTTATATCTTTTACCAAAGGAACACAATACTAGCAAATAACGCATGTATAAAAATTATTCCGGGAAAAAAAATCCCATATGTATTCCATTACTAAATTATAATTATTGGATCATCAGGTTTTTTTAACTGGATTAGTGTGCATGAAAATTTATTTGTGAACTGTTATTTTATTTTTGAACTCTAGTGTAGCAGAAGACTCCCCACATACGTGTGTGAAAACGTGTCACTTAGCTGGGTATCTAAAATACAGAAGTAATGTTATCTTTACACCAAAATCTTTTGCTCCTCCCCAAAGGAATTTCTTTCCACATACAAGGAATAAACCACACATTTGCTTCATGTTTTCCTAAAATTATTCCTCTTCCTTTATTGTCAGATGATGCAACCAGAAATAAGTTGGATAGATACTGGTATGAATAAGCCTGCTGATGCTATTCCACGTGGAGAAAATGTGTAGCACATCTACCCTTGCACTTCTGAAGCTTAAGATCAGTTCAGTCCTCTTCTACAGATTTCCTGCATGACTGTGGGGGCTTCAAGCCTTTCTATCCCTGAGGTTTTGCCCCTGAGCAACAATAATGGTACATCTCTCTACTCCTGGGATGTTTGGGACCCAAGGACATTACAGTTTTCTACACATGAATCCACACCTGTGTATGACTTCAAGCCATGGAAGTATCAGAGATATGTGTCCATCTATCCTTACTGTTGCCCCACATCAGTAAACTGTAAGGAAGGCAGTGCTGAATTCATCCTAATTCTAATTTTTCTGGCAAACCCCGGAGAAAGCCTTAGTACGTGACCCAGTTTCTATTTCTGAAATATTATGTTTTTAATCCTCTTTCTATTTCAGTTTTGTCTAATTCAAACTGGGGGTTGGACGCAGCTATCTAATGCAATCCAGTACTGGAGAAACATTGATACAAAAGCAGAAACAGAAATAATTTCACAAAGTAAAGAAATTAAAGGGAAAGTCTAGAAGTTTTGCTGCCATAATTTATTCATAAATACCATCTCATTTTATTATCCATGCTCCTGTGAGAATTTAGAGTGCTTTAGAATATAACTTGCGTCGAGTGACATGTTTCAGCAAAGCATCTCAGCTCATGTTGTAAAGGTGAATATCATGCTCATTTTATAGGTGCTGAAATTGAGTTAGAGACTATTCAAATGCAGCAGAGCATTGTATAATATAACTTCAAACATACAGATGTCTTATTTTGGCACTACTCAAGTGCTTTAAATGACTTAAGGTTTCAATGGCTTGTCCAAATCTGTACAGCCAGGCAGATGGGGAAGAGGGTGTGGCTCCTCACTGAGGCTGTTAAAGGAATCTGTCTGAATACCTATGGTGTGGCTCCATCAAGGGTTACAAGTGGTCATCTTGGAACTATTTCTCTTTTCAGAACAAAATGAATGCTGACCAGCAAATATTGTAGATGGCACTTTATGACAAACACAGTTATTATATTCAGTATATTGGATTTTTCTCTGACTGTTTCTTCTACATCCTTAAATATAAACCAGCACACTGAGAAACAAATTGGTCTCCAACAAGGCCACATGGATACAAGACCACTTTGTTGCTTCAATACAGGATTTCAGAGATTGCATTTGTTTCTTTGTACAGTATCAAAACAATAACACCCTGTATTTGGAATTGTGATTCCTTGTATGTGCAATGAATCATGCTCGGAGGATTTCTTGTTCTTCCTCTCCCACCTCTTCCTGAGATAACTGGTCTGTCTGGTGTTAACTGGTGTTTCACCAGAGTATGCAATCATATGATGAGCTAGAGGCTTGTATTGAAAGAGAAATATGCTTAAACATTCTGGAAAGGTAATTAAGCAATTTAGAGAATTAGTGCCCTGAAAGGTACATGTGGTTTGGAAACATTTTAGGAACTCATAGAATAACTGTGGGGCTATTATTATTTTCATATTGTGCATATTATCTATTAGGTTTCCTTGTCTCTAACAGGATCATACTAATTTTCATCTTTGCAGAAATTCAATGCTCCTTAATGAGATTATTTATTTAATGTTTTCCTGAAACCCTTTAAATTGCCATACTGCCAAGTTAAAATAAATAGATGCTCATCTCACCCAATGGTTCCCCTGTTTCTTGGTGTTTTCAGAATGCAATTTTCAGAGATCACAAGCATCATGGGACTTATCCCAGGAGATGCTCAAGTGAAAGCAGAGTATCTGTAAAATGTACCTCTTTAGAAACCATACCTCCCATGTGATCATTATTTAAACAATTTTAAATACCTTACTTGCTCTGTTGCATCTCTTTTTATCAGAATTCTTCCACTTAAGAAAATATATTTCCATTAATTTGCTACAGAAGAAGTTAGAGGGGTAAGTCAGTGCATTACACTGACTACACTTTTGTGGTACATTCCCCGCAGTTCCATCGGCTTCAGTTCTGTTACTGTCCCTACTCTCCTGGATGGATGCAGTGTATCAAAAAGAATGAAAATGCTGCCATTGTTCAAAGCATATTACGCCATAGAGGGCATGTATGGAGGGCCTTTCTGACCCCCCCTATAGAGCAGGTTAACAAGTGATACCAAATGGAGAGTGCAGTGTCTGCTTCCTGCACTGTTCTCATTGCCTCTATTTTCTTTACAACTCCAAATAAAGTCTGTCACTGATTCAGCAAAGGAAATAGATGCTTCCGTGTGGTTGTATTTTCTTTGGAAACATCCTATGAGCCTAGTGTAATTTCCTTTTGATCACTTCGTGCATACCCAGCAACAAGAAAGTCTTTAACTTCCTCTGTAAAGAAGGCAGCATCGAGGGATGAAATTTCCATAGCCTAACTGCTTCAGAAGCAGCAATTAATACTCAGAAGACACTGAGATAGGTAAGTATTGTTATCTCTGCTTTTCAGTTGGTGAAACTGAAATAAAGAGGTCAAGGCCAACAACTTCCAATTTAAAATCTGTGGTTGGACTTCAACAGCTAAATTGGTGATGTGAATTGTGAACTTTTGAAACTACAAAATTAAACTGCACATTCTCGGGAATCCTGGAAATCTAACCACTTATTTATATGCCAGAAATGTTGTAACCAAGTTAAACATTCTTGCTTTAATGATTAGGGCAAAGTTAGGTCATGTTCAAAGATATCCTGAATCTCTTTAGGTTTTAGAGTTTTGCCTTATGTTAAGCAATAGATATTTGCATTTAAATTACCCCCCTCTATTTGCGGTTGTGTAGTACCAAGGTCTTAGGAGGAAAATTTCCTTAAATACCTTGGTTGCCCTTAAAGTTAAGTTGTATTTAGGTATCTTCAGTTTCCTTCACTATGGTCTGTCTCACGTTGATGAAGGAGCTTGCGTACAAAACTTAAAAAAAAGAAAATCTACTCTGTGGGTGGTTGTGGAAAATATGAAAACGCGCGCTTTCCTGGTGAAGAGAGAAGTGGGAAGAAAGAGGGTCTTGCTTTCCCAGAGGACAGCAGGAGGGAAGGGGCAGGGCCAGACAACGCAGCTCTCTAGAAGAGGTTTTGCACTCAATTCTTCCCTGCATCCATGCAGTCCTGTTTGAAAGGGAGTCCAGAGCATGGTGGCGAGTGGTGATGCAGACCAGGAGCAGCATGACTGGTGTGTTCTCTTCGCTAACGGGTAATTTGTTAATGAAGTGCCGGCCACATGGCACGCCAAATGCATTGCATGAATGCCTGGATTTTGTAGCACTCTTAAAAGTTGGGGGGTTTCACTGTAAAATTTGAATGTTTTGGACTGATTGGCCCTTTTAGTCCTCTCCCTCACATTAAGACATGTGCCAAAGCAGAGGTTTTTCCATTTTCAGCAGACATGACACAGAAAATACAGTTATGCTGCCTAATTTAGTAATCAGCGGTGGAAGAAGACAGGCGCTTCCTTTGTCTTAGCGCTGCATTCACATGATCTGACTCCCCCTCGTGCTGTATATTTCTCTTCCCCTGGCAGAGGAGTGAGAGCCAAGTCAGGTATCTCCTTTCTGATTATTGCCTGGAGGTGGCATGTCATGCCTGGAGGCACTGAGCGTCCGGATCATGTTCTGCCCCACACGTGGCCAGTCGATATGGGGCAACACCAGCTGGGAGCCGCTGCTGTGCCAGATGATAACTCTCCCATTGGAAGCCTGGAGAGAGTATTTTGGCAGTCCAGGAAAGGTACATGCTTTGCCTTAATTGTGAACGCAGTTTGTTGTATTACGTGTAAAAGTTTCATTATGCCAGTTAGCATGTTAGCATTACAAGCAACATAATGAAACGTAATTGGTACAAGGGCTCAGTGTGAACTAATTGATTGGAAAAAATGCCGCTTCAGAATGCAAACAGGAAAAACAGACCTTGGCTTTTCCTAGAAATTTCCAGGAGGGATTTTATTTACTAAATAGTAAGAGACAACTGAGAACTTGCTAGCAAGCTGATTTAATTTTTTTGTTGATTGGTGTATAAAAGTGGCATCTTGCGTATCACCTAGCAATGAGATTTACCAGCAGGGACTTGTATATTGAACTGTGTTTGATTGCAAACCCTGCTGAAAATATTGTTTTGGGAATAATAGGATGCAACACATTTAAAAAAGAAAAAGTGTTGCTGATTTTTGTTGTAAAGGTAAATATCTCCAAATAAGGTTACTGAGATAGGGAAACCCACCCTAGCTATAACAAAACTGTCAGCACTGCTGTAAGATTTTTGCCTTGTGCTATGCTGTACAGCGTGCTCTAAAGTTAAGCCACATTTTTTTGACAATCAAAAATAGCGATGTGGCTTTCAACTTAAAATCCCTTCTGCTGCACCTCACGTTTGTTCTTAGTGAAGTCAAAAATACTTTTTCCAATATTGAAAAAAATATAGATCTAACATTTAGTTTTACAAGTTTGCCTTTTGCGTATCTGTATTAAACCTAGCTCTGGAACTGTGCTACCTATAAATCTTTCCTTGTGTTGGAACCGAAAGCATCCCCTGCATTTCTGTGAAAAAAAAAAATGTGGGTTTTTTTAGAATTATAATTGTGAAAGGTAATTAAATGCCCTTTAAATAACTAAGAAATATTGTCATTTCAATGAGGACTTGCTACAGCAATGTTGGTGAGATTCAATTGTTTCTATGTGTGCGAAGCACCACTACCTTCTGCAGAGACAATCCTTTGCTGATGCCATTGGGACAACTTCTGTAGCAAGATGCAATGGTGTAAAATGGGCAGAGTCTTGGGCAACAGGTATATCTTGGCTCATATGCATGTTTTCAATGGATGTTGTTGGCTTTATACCACAGAAGGCATTCCTAAATATTTGAATAGCGCAGTCAGAAAGCTCCGGACACTCACAAAGAGAGCAGACTGAGTGAGCTTTCCAGGTGATTTCACAGCCAGGGGAGTGAGGAGCGAGGCCAGCACAGTCCCTCTGGGGATGGGGAGGAGGACTCTGGGTTCACCCGGGTGAGAGGGACTGAGAAGAGACAAACATGTTGTGCACCAGGGGGGAGAGCCATGTCACCTGGCTTGCCTGCGAGCAGGTTACAACCTCCTTCTCTCCCAGAGTGGCAGCAGTCGCTGTTTGCCTGGATTCAGGGATCCTTCTAGTGGTATCCTCCATGCCCTTCACCCCAGTTGTGTTTACCTCCACCTCGTAAATCCCTTAGGAGGCAAGACAAATGCATTAATAACACTTTAAAACACATCAGAATTGCAAGAGCTGAGTGATGTGAGAGCCAAGTTCAATTCACACATAATTTCCCCATTTAAATGTTTTGGAGTGAGTCATTTTGGGCTGCGTATGCCAAGTGCGCCGGCACAAGTGCTGCAATAGGTAGCATTTCTCCTTCTGCGTGGTGGTGTGTTGGCTCACCACAGATGGTACAAACCCCCGTCAATGAAACACCCAGCTTCAAGCAACGGGTGGGTTTGCTTCCTCCAGGGGTGGAGGAAGAGTGGGTGGGATGGACTGAGTAAGGAGACCTTCCCAGCCCAGCACCACAGCTCAAAAACACATAAGGCAGAGGCTACTCAGCAGGATACACTGGGCCTGTCAGCAGGGATTTGAGAGAAAATGAATTTTAACCGTTCATTAAGTCAATTGATAACCTGCTTTCTAAATTACAGCATTTAAGCTAATCAGAAATGTGGAACGGGGCACATTTCTCTGGTGGTGGTGTTCTGGTCTGGTTGGGAAGCAAGGCATGGTGCCAGCAAAGGTTCCTCATTCTTCTGGAGAGCGCAAGGACTGCCTTCTGCATGCCAATACCAGTAACGTCCCTAGGCTGGAGACTCTGAAATAGGGATTACCTCCCAGGTCCGTGTGGCCAGGGAGGCTGCTGACATAACTGGAGGGTTCCAGCGGAGGTTTCAGTGAAGGCTGATGGTAAAAGACATATTAATGATCTTTGGAAAGTTTTGAGGTCCACTGGGAGTAACTTCTGAGAACAAGATACATACTAGTGGGAAAACTCCCTGTGAATAACAGGAACAGGCCATGGTCCTGTGAAACCAACTGTCTAGGTTTCCAATGGAGTCTTATGATGTTCCCATTTTTCACTCAAAGTCAGAGCTCCTGAAATCACCTGCTTATCTGGAAATTACATTTCTATACTAGAAAGATGCATAAAAGGAACAATAAGTATGCTATTTTAAATACCTGATGATTTTGAGGATAATCTGGTGATTTACGTTGCTAAGTATGAGCGTGGTGGTCCCTGAAATCTGTGAATCCACTGTGATGCATTTCCTACAAAATGATGCACAAATTGGGAGTAATCCCCAAATTTGTGGCCTGTCTGAGCTAGTTCTCCTGCAATCTGGCATATAGATCCCACTTTCCCAATGCTTGCTGACAGTTATGGTGCAATAGTATCTCAATGACTTTGCAAGTTATTTATTAATTAGTAAAAACTCTGCATAATCTGAAATTTAGCAGTTAGGAATCAGTGGTTTGGAAGTGCACCTGGCTGACAGTTCTGGTGAGGAACATATATTTATGGGTTAGTACTACAACAGGCACTCCCACACTGTATTGCCCCATTATTCTGCTATATAGGCAGAATAATTTTTCAGAAATAATAGGCAGTCCAGCATCTATAACCCAACAAGTTCTTGTCTACTTTTTTGCATCTACCTTTAATTTCAGTTCCTGTATTGCAAGCTTTTCATGTGTGGCCCAAGGACATAATAAAGTGATTTAATCTGACCAGCCTTTCATTACCGGGAGCAGGTTTCATTAGCTATAGATCTGTGCAGGACTTTAAGAGAGAAGTTTCTGCAGTTTGTGATCAATATCAAGCCTTCCATAACAGAGATTCAGCCTCTTGGGTCCTGATGTAATTAAGGCAGCTTAACACTTTCCCATTATAAGGAACTCTGTCTGTTACTTAAAAATTCATCAAGTTTTAAATGCTCAGGCAAAAATCCTTAGGTTTTAGAAAGGTTGCTTTTATGACTTTGTAGTTTTTTCACCCTAATTTGGTTTGCTACTTTCGAGAAGGGAAAAAGGGAAAGGACAAGTATGCTGTTCTGGCTTAATAAAAAACCTGTTGTGTCCTCTTTGAAAGTTTACTTTCTGTAAATATTTTGATGACTTATTTTTCCAGGCCATGTCATCTTTCAGCCCTTTCAGCCTTTCAGCCAAGGCGACTAGTGATCACTAGCTGTGTATTCCTGCTTTTCAGATGGTCTTGATTCCTTCTTTTTCAAGTCCTTGATCCATTTTTCAAAAATACTGATCATTCACTGCTGCAGCTGAAACATACCTATGCTAAAGAGAGAGCATCCTGTGGAATTCTTAAGGAAAAGTTGAAGGTAATTAGGCACCTGTGTTAAGCATCTAAATACATTTACATTGTTTGCCTTATATACACTGACAAAACCCAGGTCCTAAACACCTCCAGCAGCGTACTCTAAATTAGTGGGCACTTATGCCCCCTGTCTCTTTGTGCTTCATCTCCTTTGACAAAGCTATCTTAGCGTGTGACAAAATTTGTTTCACAGTGAATAATTCTCTTTAAAAAGTCAGGCTTTATTTCACTTCTCATATTCACTTCTTTTGCTTTCTTTTTTACTAGGAAATATAAAAGTTAAGGAGAGATGGGGACTAATATAGTTTCTGAACTACCTTCAAAAAATCTGAATTTCTGCCAGACTGCCTTCACTTTCAGCAAACTCCTATTTTACCAGCCCTGCCTTCAAAAGCGTAGCTGAAATCGTTTTCAGTCGTGATTCCTCAGTGCCTGGCGTTGCACTGTATTCCCTGATCAGTCAGTGACATGCTATTGTTTTTCCTACCTGTGCCATGTGCGGCACAGATGGGGCATCGTCAGAGCTCAGCTACTGCGGGACAGGCTAAGTAGGCTCTTATCATCCATGCAAAGCAGCTTCTTTGAGAGGAGGCAACATACGCACCGCGCCTGTCAGTCCGTTACACAAGAATTTGTGAGACATCTGTGGATTACTGGCGTGAGGATGCTCTGTTTACGTAACAGTATCCAGCTTCCAGGCAGCACTTCTCATCAGTAGGTATTAAAGTGCTCTACACAAGAAAAGAGGTCAGTGTTATCATCCTCAATTTACATATTCTGTGTCTGGCTTTGAGGAAAGCTTTTTCTCATGGTCAGAGCAGTGGTAAAAGACAAGACAGCTTGTGCGAAGATTTAAAACACTTGAGCAATATGCCTGCATGAATGAGGCTCACCTATTTAGTATCTGACCTGTGTCTGAATCTGAAACACACCTGAATTACCTTTGCGTAACCTTCCAGTTATAAAATTAAATGCTACTAATTACCTGTCTGTCTCTGACATCTTATATTTTGGGCTGCAGGAGTGGCAGTCCCTATAACTGAGTTTGCTTAACACTTTTCATACTAAGACCTTGTCTTTAGTTGCACATAGTTTGTGTGTCTGTGCACAACTGCGCAGGCTGGGATTTTCAAAGCTGTCTCAAGCTGATCTTTAAACACCTTTTAGAAAAGTTCTTCTGCAAAAAAAGTCAGCACAAATTGAAGTTTGGGGAAAATATTTTTCACCTGTAAGCTCTTTAGACCAGTCTCTGTCTTAAACATACTGCCTGGCTTGTCTAGGCCCCAGTGCTATTCCAGAAGCTTGCTGTAGCTTCACTACAAGAAATTTATGCAAATATAATATTATCACAGGCTCTTTGATCCGCAGTTCACAACATATTGAAAGAAAAATACATTTAGGAAGAGGAGTGTATCTCGTAGGAATGATCATTTGTTTGACCTTAATCTGTCATTGGCAAAGCTTCCAGGCTGCACTGTATTTGCAGATGGATAATCGGCTCCAGCTGAAATTACTTGCGCAGTTAAGTAGTTTATTTTCTCATTTTCCTACAGCGAGAGTCTCTAAAAACAGGGATGGCGTATAAGTGCTCACATATGTTCCTGCATAAACGTGTTGGGCTCATCATTTGGACTGTTTGAGTGAGAAGCCAAGGTGTTACCATCTCTTCTCCAGTGCTTTGTGCAAGGAACAAAAGCTGGAGCTGGGTCAGTGTTGATTTCCTTTTGGGAGTGGAGTCTGGCACAAAAGTGCAGCACCTCCTTCTGCCTCATTTGGGACCTATTTCAAAGGACATGGGGAGGGAGGCTTTTCACAAACTTCACTTGATTTTGGATCATCTTCAGGGTTTTTTTCTTAGAATAGCTTGCAAAGCTTCTCTGTATTGAGCTTTTCAGTGATGTCTTTGTGCCATGTAGAGAGAAAGTAATTAAAAAAGAAAATTTACTATAGCAGTAAAAATCAGAAAATCACAAGATTCAGAAGACATGGGATTCAGATGATAAAACCGGAGAAAACAGTGGAATGAACACTCATTTTGCATGCATACAATCTTATTGCCTATAACTTTTGTTAACAGGTTAAGGAGAGCTCATACGAAGATTTTTATAAAACTGTAAGCAACTTGAAAAACAAACATTATCCGTGATGCTAATTACACAGCTTCTGGTGACTTTGACATCTCTGGAAGGGAATTCCACGCACCATGGCTGGATCAGATTTGCATGTTTTTTTGTCAAGATGACCACTCCCCTAAATGATACAAATATTATTAGAGCAGAATTAAGTGGTGTGCAATTCTTGTCTGTGTCCCAAAAATAGCCTCTCATTTGAATACAAAGATGTAGAGGGCTATTGATTATCCTTTAACACAATGTAAAAAAATTGTGTACAAACTAAGTGGTGCAACCAAGAGTTTTATTAGG
Source organism: Phalacrocorax aristotelis (assembly GCF_949628215.1). Classification (NCBI taxonomy): domain Eukaryota; kingdom Metazoa; phylum Chordata; class Aves; order Suliformes; family Phalacrocoracidae; genus Phalacrocorax; species Phalacrocorax aristotelis. The sequence continues at coordinate 88,880,433 of NC_134277.1, forward strand.
GAAGAATGCACTTATATACTCAGGAATGACACAAAGAAATTTGTATCTAATGAATAACAATGCTCAGTAATGTAGTTACAGAAATGTTATGGCTTTGGTATGGTAAAAAATTATCATTTGAAGCTGGCTTCTTGCCTTGATGAATAAACGTGACATAACTGTTTCCAATGACATAGGTATGTCACCAATGACAAAAAATAATTTTAATGAAACATAATTGAAAGAAATTGAAAGGCAGGTCGGATTTGGAACTCCCATCTCAATTATATTAATTCTGCTTATATTAACCACAGACAAAAGAAATTCATTTAACTATGCTTTATTCCTAACAGAATCATGCGTAAATGACATTCAAAGAAAATCGAAAAAGAAGAGGAGCTGTTCCTCTGCTTAAAGTTGTAGAAGCTGAATAAAAAAGGGACTATTTTTTTAAAAAATGAGGAAAAGCTGTAGTAACTAGTGAAATAGCCACAGATTTTGCAAGGCTGTTCAGTCATTCCAGGTTTTGTGATGTAAAGAAAAATGATTCAGGAACTGACAAGATGAAGCCAACAATGTTGAGAAAAATATGGGCTGGTGGTGCTAGTCTTCCAAATTATTTTAATTTGTATATGAGTTGCTGTGTTGCTATGTTGTGTACCTTGTTAATATTTAGATACTATAAAGTTGTTTGGAGGAATCATGCTCCTTGGAAAGGCTGATGTAAATGGAGTTTGCTTACTCTGTTGCTACTCTATTGTACCCAGTTATTGAGGCACTGGGCCTTAGTGTTGGCCTGAGATTCCTGCAAGAAGGGATTGCCCCTAAAGCTGTTTGACCATCCACATTTTAGATCCGGTTTATAGGTGAGAATAAAACAATTTAACTTTGGAGCATATCCAAGCGAGGAACTGTTCTCCACTTAAAAGATGATCTTCCAGTATCAGTTAGCATCCTAAGTGGATGCCCCTGTCAGAAGAGGAGGCAGCTCTTGTGCCTGAATGTGGAAAACTTTCCAAGAACTGGAGCAGTGAGTTTCAGTTTGGTGAAGTTTTTTAAAGCTTTGGGTTTGGGTGCATGATCCAACTGTTCCAGTATGGGGCTAAGACATGCACCAGTTTTCATCCCTACTCTGGTGTTTTTTTTAGAAAGGGAACTTGGGTGCAGAAGTCGGATGGGGGTTTTAGAGGTATTCCAGCAAGTCCCTGCTGTGGTTAACTGTGGGAGCAGTGTGATCAGACAACCACTGGTCAGCTAGAGGCACATAAAGAAATACAGGAAGATCTGAATCATCTTGATTTAGAGCAGAAAGGGGTAAGCCATGACATGAAATCACAAAGAAATACAATGAATGTTGAATAAAAATGGTATTGGCTCAGGAGCCAGAGGTATTTCAAAAAGAGACACAGAAAGCTTTGACCAGTTCAGCATCCCTAAAAGAGCTGCTCCCTCTTGCATGGCAAAGCCTTGCAAACACAGAAGTCTGCAGTCTTACTTGTCCTGTGGCTTGCCCACACCTTTGCCATGCAGAACCAGGAGGTGCAGAGTTGAATCACTCCAGGACTGAAGCAGCATGGTGCTGTGCATGAGCTAGTTAAACTTGCTAAGCTGGGGCTGGGAGTCAGGGATACAGCTGAAATTTAAAAACTTGGGGATTTGCTTTGAGGTTCAATTTTCTCTGCGTGTTTTAGTGGGGGGAGGACATCTGCAGCATTTCTGCTACTGCTATACAGCACAGAAACCAGCTCCGACCATAGGTGTGAAAAACCTTTCTAGATTGCTTTGTGGCTATATATGATTGATAAGATCAACAGAGCAGAAGTGGACGGGATACTTTTTGTTTAGCTTTAGGGAATCTAACAGCATAGGCTCTGTCTACATTAAAATGTTTTACACTGTGATAGGAGCAGATCAGTGATCTAAATGGCACTGAGCTCCCTAAATCCATGTTGCATGAAGTTGGGATTTTTACATGAGATTACATGTAGTCAGATATGATGCAGGGCCCACAGCATACCTGTACCCTTCCAGTGCAGCAGCTGGGAGGGTGGCGGGATGCTCTGCTATGTCCACAAGGCAACGAGGTACCTATATCTACATCTGAGACAGTTATGTGGGCTCCAGCTGCGGTCAGTGGAGTCTTACAAGGACACTCAGTGGAGACTAGGTGTGACTGCTCTCCACCAACAGCATTAGGCGGATCCTACACCTGGCCCAGATACAGGTACTGCACTGTGGCCACCCAAAATTAAGAAATAAAAATCTTACTTAGCTTTTTAGCAGTTAGCTTGAGTATTGCAGCTCTGCCAGTGCTGCAGACCTGAGTGGCATTGAAGAGGGAGAATTGCATAATTCTTATACAAATTATGTGGAGACTGCCATTGGTCTGAACTGTTCAGGATTTGTCTAAGGGCTGAAAGAAAAGGTGCTAAAGAACATGCATGAGAACTGTAAGATTCGTGCAACTAGATATTCCCTGTAGAGGCATATTAAATTTTAAAAAGGAAAAAAAAGGTCAATATTTTAATCTTCTAGCAACCTTGTAGTGTGAAGTCCATTGTTCCATTGTAAATAATTATATTCTTAGCCTAGTGGCTGAATTAAGAAAGAAATAATGAACATTTTTCATTTATTCTAGAATAAAGCATGGGAATGACAAAAATACTTGCAAAAACTGTATGAAACTGCATTTTTGGTGGACTTAAAATCTACAGGCAACATTTGCTCTAGTTCTGATGGGTCCCTGGACTTTGCATAAATCAGCAAGCAGTGGTATTTTCTTAATGTCAGTAATGACATTTTGGCCCAGAGGGTCTCAGCTGGCTTTGTTCACTACAGAACTGTACACAATGTGTCCTGAGGGGAATTACTGCATCACTGTGTTTGTTTACATTACTCTTTAAGCTGCCATCCCCAGCAAGTGTAATTAGTTGTCCAGTGAAACAAAATCTCTCATTACCATCTTTCCTAATGCTTAATCTAGGAATAATTCTCTAGAATATTTGATATATATGGAGTAAACAAAATGCTTCCTTCTCAGTGTGGCGAATAAACTTACTGTTGTCAAATGCTGAATGATGAAAGACACAGTTTACCCAAAGGCACTGTTTTGGGGGGATAAAGGAGGGAAACTGGACATTGATCTGAAGGAATGTTGGCGAGGATATTATATGGCAAATTTAGTGAAGAACATATTATTCCAGGCTCTTGCAGAATTATATCAGCCAAGGGGCCAGCTAAGAAAGTAAAAATCCCTTTCCAGGGGAAAGGAGACCACACCAAGTATTTGATAATAACTGTGCTGTTACTCAGCGATGGTGATGGATTAAGCCAAGGTTAATGTAACCTAGCTGAACCCACAGCTAGTGATACATACAGGAGGGAGGTCTGGTAATGCCACTAGCCACCATACTGCACTCTGGAGAACAAGAGGGGTGTGCTTACTGTAACAGTTGTACATCTCTATCACACCATCCAGGCAGACTGAGTGCTTCTGGTGTCAGCATTCAGTGCTTTTGGGATAGGAAGAGAGTAAAAAGTGGTCCCACAGATTGAGTGAGGTTTTAACAAAACATCTAAATCACTTACAAATCAGACTTGCATTAGGACTCGTGGGCGTAGACAGCTTCAAGGGTGTTGTGAACCTGCACCCAGGAAGTCTGGCCTCCTACCAGTAGGGCAGTTCAGCCACGACTCCGAATGTGATCAGCGTTTCTTTCCAATTAATGTCTATTGCCCTCTTTCTTCTGAAAAGGTCAGTCTCTGCCTAAATGGAGGGGTATGCTGTTACGCAATGTGTGGTGTCTTTTGGCACATAGTACTTCTAAGGTCCTGACATCTTGTTTCTTCGCAGGCTGTGTTAGGGCAAGGCTGTGTTAGTACTAATATCCCATTGGACTCAGAATAGCACCATTAGAGGTCTCAGCATAATAAAGGCACCAAGGGATGTAAAAAAATAAGTATCTGACATCTGAGAAAAGCTTCAGTGCTTTCCATGCTCCACAGAGGTTAATTATTTTTTGAGCAAAAATATTGCCTCTGAATGGCATGTTCCCCAGGAGGTTAAAACGCTCCCCTGTTTAATTGGGTTACTGATTCCCTCTCCATTAAGAAAAATTGCATCAGTTTTAGTTGGAGAATAAGGCAGTAAAAGAGGTGACGGAACAGCTGATTAGTCAGGGGACCATGACCTATGCCTCAGCTTCCATAGGCAGAGAAGGCAGAAGAGATGGTAAAAACTACGGAGGTGGGACAGGGAAAATGGGAAGGCAATCCTGACATTTCTTTCAAAATCAAGGTGGTGAGCCAAGTTTCATGTATGCTATGTTTGATTTATAAAACCTAATAGCCTTGCTAATATTTTTGGGCAAATGAGCAACAAGTTTGCTTTTTTTTTTTTAATTGGATCTAAAAGAAGTCTATCAAAGACCAAGTAAGCAAAACACGAATTTTATCAGGCTGACACCAATGCAAAGAAAGGGAGCAAGTTTGCACCTAGATTTTGATGCAAACAGGTTGGATCAGTGGAGAGGTAAGTACAGTGTTCATTGCTCCTCCTTTAAAATGGTCTTCCCTTCTTGTCTAAACCTAGCTGCCCAATTTTCTTTTAAACTACACTGTTGAACAACTCTACTGCAGTTGGAGTAGTTTGGAGGAAAGACAAGTCACCCCCTCTCTTGAACCACTCATCTGTCACGGCAGAACCTATGGAGTAAGGAGATGAAGTCTGCCCTGTAGCACTTGGCACTAACAAAGAACAATTTGCCTTGAATTGTGCCCCAAATAAAAGTAATGCAGTCTCTGGACTACTGGTGTAATGCGTTCCTTCCCCCTAATTCGGTAAAAAACCCTACTCAATTCTATAGCACACTCAGTTCAAATGTGCTTAGGGAGTATTAATTACTGGTAGTCCAGGTATGTACAAATGGAGGCCAGAGAGCCACATCTGAGAGAAACTGTTCCAGCCAAAAAGTGATTAAATAAGTGACTCTCAGCCCCACTTGCCCCTTCTTTCCCTGACTCCTCTGGCATCTGTGCTTCTTTGCTGCAGGATAAGTGTCTCACCTTGAGTAATGGAGAAGGACCTCAGCCTCAGCATACACTTGTTCTTTATGCCCTCTCAGGATCTTCTCTGTCTTAGCTCCTCTGTCTCAACTGGAGCCTCTCTTCTGAGGAGAGGCTGGAGATGGTACAAGTCTGGCACCAGGGAATTTGCAGAAGACTTCAAATGAGCAGGAATCTATCATCCCTCTGAATTACTTGTATTTGCTTAAGCGACCAGAGTGGAACCTACATGTGGAAGAGAAAAAGGTGCACAAAAGGCAGGCAAGCCTCTGCCAGCACTGAACGATGGTAGGGTAAGTAATGGCCTTTCACCAGAAGGAGGTTCACAGAGTCTGCTCAAGAGACTTGAGAATTTCTACCAGTGCCCAAAATCTCTGAATTCCAACCGGAAGCGACATAGATTTCAGTGCCAAGAGGTATAACGCAGCTTCTGGGAGCAGCCTGAGGCAGAAGAGCTTTCCAAATAGACACCAAATAGCCACAATGACATAGAGGGCTGATGGTGGTGGTGAGGGGGGGTTATTTCCATGTTGCAGTTGATGGCAGCCCAAATTCATCAAGCAGATGTCACTCTTGCTGAGATTTACTCATGAAGTAAAGTTATCCTTTCAAAAAACCTATTGTAAGTGGAGGGAGACTTGCTACCATTGGAATATACACACAGAAACAGGCAGACACACTACCTGAACTGTGTCACACACTGATGCTTTGTTACTCGCTCTTCCTTGCGATGAGATGGCATCATGGCTGAACAACTTTGGGGAATAACAGGTTTCCAGTAAGTGTCCCAAACCCTGTGTTTTGAGGATTGTTGTAACAGTAATTTTTAACTGTGTCTGTTGCTCTCTTAGTCCATTCATGAACTGTGTTGGATAAAGATTATGCTGTAAATACATCATTGCCAACAACAAGATTGGACAAATACAACTGAAAGCATTTTGCTTACAAGATCTTATTAAATGGTGATTTGCACTGGAGGATGTTTTTTGAAAGAGATGTTTCCTACCAAAGACATGCAGGGTTTTTTAGATGCTTTGCAGTAATGCGGTGTGCTTAACAACACATTAGATGGGAGCAAATCTATACAATGGCTTTCACTTTCACCAAAATATTTCAATAACATTAAAAAAAACTTCAGAAGCAAAACAAGATACATTTTTCTGACTTAAAACTGTAATGCATTCCATTTTGACTATATGTGGTACTAAAATATTGGAATATATTGTTATTAATTAATTTATTCTGTACTAAATTGTAATATAAAAATTTGAAGTTGCAAATGCCGGAGTATCATTGCAGAGCAGAAATTCTATGTGTTGAACAGCTCGGTAACCAGGTGTTGCAGTCTGTGAAGATTGCAGCTTGGGCTTTCAGCTGTAAAACCATGTTTTCAGGGATGGTGGGTGGTGAGTCAGGATGCTCCAGCGACTAGTTAACACGTTACCTTGAGACTACAACTGAGGCTCATGCTGTGCAGACTTTCTGTGTGGCTGTAGATGGATCACTGGCTCTTTCTGGGCCTCATTTCTCTAGCTATAAACATGTGAATAATTGTAATTCACAGGTGTGTTAAAGGAGGAATGCATTCATGAATGTGACATGCTGAAGTATCATGGACAACTGACTGAATTGCAAGAGAAGTGGAACACCAATAATGCTGTTTACACCAACACAATTTTTTTGAATTCGATCCTAATGATGATGGGATTTCTCCACGGTGTTCCTTACATGTTTAAGTAAAGTAAGTGCAATAAAAATCAGACAAATTCTGACATGTATAAGCAGTTCAAGTCTTTTTTTTTCACTCTGTTTTCAAGAAAGCCACTGACAATTCAGTACTAACCTGGTTATCACAGCCTTCCAGAGACAAGAGCTTAATTTCTGCTTTAATGAAGAAGCAAAACATAGCAGTTTTGTCAAATACTTGTCAAATCATCTTGAAATACTATACAGAAAGAAAAGCCATATGCTCAGCTATGGTCCTTCTTTTCTCGGCTGAACACCTGGAATGTGAAGGGAAATGGCTTTTATAATAGAACATGCTATGGAATAAGTCTTTTCCAAGCAATTACATTCTTTCACAGTAATGCTTTCACAAAAGATAATCTGATTAAATTCTTTTGGTCAGGAGCCTATTTTTAATTAAATACCCTAAGGATAGCTCTAAAAGATAAAACATTTTGCCCACTTGGTTTTAATGGCTGTCAGTAAACCCTGAATGATTCACGTGGTCAAAGAAGCTGAATTTGTGAATAAATCCTAAATCATCCCAGCCTGAATCTGTGGTTGGGCAGAGGGGTTATAAAGTGAGCTAAGGAGACTCTCTCTGCTGCACAGACCTCTGGAGCCTAGTGAGGTACCTATACCTGTTTGCCCTGCCCCTATGCTCCCCTATAGGCATCTGGTATAGGACACTTTCAGATGGACCATTAGTCTGATGCAGTACAGCTATTCTTATGGTGTTATGTTTAAACTCCCTAGGGTTTAATCTTTTGCATATTGAGCAGTTTTTTGGGTCCCAAACATAATCAGAGTTCAAAAACACTCTCCAGAAATGTTTATACACTAGTGCTGATGACGGGCAGTTGAACATATCGGAGAGGCCAAGCAAGGTTTAGGCTGTCTAAATCTCAAATAGAAAGAAGACTTGAAATTTATATATATATTAGACTTACATATATATAATACATTTACATATATACATAATACATTTGAAGGTTATTCACACAGATTAAACGCATACTTGAGTTAAGACACACAGAGCCCACAAAGGTGTCTAGGAACAAGTGGCTGGAGATTTTAATATGATATTATTAGGCTCAGCCAACAGAGGCAGCCATTTGGGCAGCAGTCTTTGGACTCTGCTTTGGGAGCCTCTGAACCTGCTGCAGACAAGGTCCAGGATTAACGGGGAATGGCTGGGAAACCTCTGAGAAACTGGAGGGTGCCTACCGCTGCCAGGCAAGGACGAGGGAAGGGGAGACACCAGGGTGTGGGCCTGAGGAAGCTCTAGCAGCTTCTCATGAACATGATCAGCTGCCCTTGACCCAGGGTGCCTAGAGCCTTTGTTGCAGCTGCCCCTGGTTAGAGCGAGAGAATCTGCAGCTGGTGCTCAGGTGAGGGCTATATAAGAGCCTTGGCCCAGTACACTGTTCCCAGAGGCAGCAGTTTGTGCAGCAGGGTATAAGGAATGGGGCCTCAGTTGACTTTTTACCACTGTAATGTTCTCAGTTATGGTGGTGACATGCCACCAGGCAGTCTGCCCAGCAGATGTTGGAGCAGCTGTTGCAGCTAGGGTAGAGGCTTTGACGTAGACTGAACTCTGGATTGCAGATGCAGTCCTCCAGTTCTGGGCTGCAGGGAGTGCCTGGGGCTTCTCTCTGATGCCCAGAGAGATGGCCTGCTGTCCTGCAGGGTGTGCATCATCTTGGAGGAACTGTGCTGCCAGTAGAGGAGGAAGGGAGCAGGTTGTGCAGTGTTAGAAAGTATGGAAAGGGAGATAGATGGGGTCTTTGCTGAAATGCAGCAGAAGGGCCTGAAAAGCCCCAGACTCCAACTGTAACAGAGAAGCAGGCAGTGTCCACTCTTAATATTAAGCAAGTGAAGCTGCTGGAGAAGGGGAAGGATGGAAGCTGGTGACTTCTGACACCAAGAGAAAGGCTCCCGCCCCACCTAAGGGCTGACAACTGTGAAACAGATTCACTGCCCTCAGAGTTGAAGAGAAGACAGATATGCACTCATGCAAAGGATCTGGTTCACCTGACCCTAAACCATGCAAGGCCACCTGGAAGAAATGGTGAGTCCATGTAATGGGTGCCTCCTTGCTGCAGGGGACAGAGGAACCTATCTGTCAACCTGACCTACCATCAAGAAAGGTTTGCTGCCTACTGGGGACATTGTGGAGGCACTGCTGAAGATCATGAGCCCTCTGATAGCTATCTCCTGCTGTTATTCTATGTGAGCACAAATGATACTGCTAGGGAAACCTGGCACAAAAGTGACCACAGAACTCTAGGGGCAGTAGTCAAGGGCATGGGGACCCAGGTGGTCTTTAATATCCTTACTGTAGGGGTAAAAGGTGTGAAGAGGAAGACACTGATAGTACAGGTCAATAATTGGCTGCAGAGCTGGTGTTTGAGACTGGGTTTTGAGATCTGTAACCATGGAACCCTGTTTGCAGATCAGCATCTCCTTGGGAGAGATGGGATCCACCTTACTAAGCAGGGCAAAGCTATTATCACCAATAGGATGGCTGACCTCATAAAGAGGGCGTTAAAGGAAGAATGACAGGGAGGGAGTGCTGGAGAGGGTCCATGAGCAAAGAGCATGGGGTGATGTGACAGAAATGGAATGCAAAATAAAGAAAATGGGGTTTAAATGGGGTTGTCTCTAGCACTTGCATGTAAGTGCCTATAAGGTATCATTATGGAGAAATCCCCCAAACCCTTTCCAGAAATTCAACATGCTGGGGTGCTTCTCTGAAGTGCCTGTATAACAATGCACACAGTATGGGGCATAAACATAGTGAGTCGGAGATCTGTGTGCAGTTGCAGGGCTATGGAATCACAGAGATGTGTGATGACTCTTGTGACTGGATTCTTGTAATGGGGAGGAATACAGGCTCCTTTAGGAAGGAGAAGCTGGGAAGACGAGGAGGCAAATGTTGCCCTCTATGTGAGAAAGCAGCTGGAGGGCATGGAGCTCTGCCTGGGGATGAATAAGAAGCCAGCTGAGAGCTTATGGGTTAGTATTAGAGAGAGGAGAAGTAAAAATGACATTATAGTGGGTGGGTGTCTGTCTGTTACAGGCTGTCTGATGAGAGACCAAGTGGATGAGGCCCTCTACAGACAGGAGCAGACTCATGTTTGCAGGCCCTGATCCTCTTGGGGGACTTCCACCGCACTCTGAAAACTGCTGGAGAGACAGCAGGACATAAGCAGTCAAGGTTCTTGGAGGGCATTGACAGTAACTTCCTCATCTAAGCAACAGAGGAGCCAACAACGAGATGTGCTTGACTGGACCTCATACTCACTAATGAAGGGCTTGTTGGGAATGTGAAAGTAAAAGGCAGCCTTGGCTGCAGTGACCCTGAGATGGTGAAGATCAGGATCCTGAGGGCAGGGAGGAGGATAAAAAGCAAGGTCACAACCCTGTACTTTAGGATAGTGAACTCTGGCCTCTTCAAAGATCTGCCTGGAAGAGTTCTGTGGGATAAGGCCCTGGAGGAAAGAGGGGTCCCAGAAAGCTGGTTAATATTCAAGGCTTATCTCCAAGCTCAAGAGTGGCCCATGCCAATGAATAGGAAGTCAGGAAAAAAAATGCCAGGAAGCCTGCATGGATGAACAAAGAGCTCCTAGTGAAACTCAAAATGGAAGCACAGAGAGGATGGAAGCAAGGGTGGGTAACACCAGGAGTAGAGAGACATTGTCCTAGCATCTGGGAATGAAGTTAGGAAAGCTAAAGCCCAAATGGAATTGAATTTGGCCACAGATGTGAAAAAGAACAAGAAGGGCTTCTATAAGTACAAAGGTGACAAAAGACTAGGGAAAATGTGGGCCCACTGCTCAGTAAGACTGGGGACCTGGTCACACAGGATGTGGAAAAGGCTGAGTTACTGAATACCACCGTTGCCTCAGTCTTTATTAGTAATACTGGTCTTCAGGAGTCCCAGAGATGAGGAGGAAAGTCTGGAGCAAGGAAGATATACCCTTAGTGGAAGAAGATCAGGTCAGGGAATACTTAAGCAAATTGGTCATACATAAGTCCATAGGCCCTGATCATGGTGACTGGGAGAAGTGCCTGAAGAATAGATGAAAGCAAATGTCCCTTCTATCCTGCAAAAAGGAGGACCTGACCCAGAGAACTGCAGGCTGGTCAGTGTTACCTCAGTCCCTGGGAAGGTGGTGAAGCAGCTAATCCTGGAAATAATTTCCAGGCATGTGAAGGACAATAAGGTCATCAGGAGTTGTCAGCATAGCTTCACCAAGGGAAAGCCATGCCTGACCAACTCGATAAACTTCCGTGATGAAATGACTGGCATGGCAGATGAGGGTAGAACAGTGGATATTGTGTACCTAGACTTCAGTAAGGCTGTCCATGCTGTCTGCTGTAAGATCCTCATAGAGAAGCTGATGAAGTATGGGCTGTTTGAGCAGACAGTGAGCGGGACTGAAAACTGGCTGAATGGCTGAGGCCAGGAATTGATCAGTAGCAAGAAGTCTAGCTGGAAGCTGGTAATTAGCAATGTACTAATATTGTCAAAATTAGTCAATACTGGGTCAAATCCAGTTCAACTTCTTCATTAATGATAAGGGCGATGGGGAAGAGTGCAGATGACACCAAACTGGGAGCAGTAGCTGATATGCCAGAGGGTTGTGCCGCTATACAGAGGGAGCTTGACAGGCTGGAGAAATGGGCTAACAGGACCTTCAAGTAGTTCAACATGGGAAAGTGCAAAGTCCTGCACCTTGCTGGGGGGGAACAACATTGTGCACCAATATATGCTGGGGGCCATCCAGCTGGCAAGCAGCTTTCCAGAAAGGGACCTGGCAGTCCTGGTGGACACCAAGTTGACTATGAGCCAGAAATGTGCCTGTGTTTCAAAGATGGCAAATGGTATCTTGGGCTGCATTAGGCAAACAATTATCAGGAGGTTGAGGGTGGTGATCCTTCCCCTCTACTCAGCACAGGTGAAGCCACATGTGGAATACTGTGTCCAGTTCTGAGCCCCTTTGTACAAAAGAGACATTAACACAAAGGGCTCAAAGATGATGAAGGGACTGGAGTGACTTTCCAATAAGAGGAAAGGTTGAGTGAGCTAGGACTCTTCAGCCTGGAGAAGGGAAAGCTCAGGAAGATTTTATCAACAAGTATATAAGCATCTGAAAGGAGGGTGCAAAGAAGATGGAGCCAGGCTCTTTTCAGTGGTGCCCAGTGACAGGACCAGAGGCAATGAGCACAAAATGAAACACACAGGAGATGCCATCTGAACATCAGGAAACACTTTACTGTGGGGGTGACGAGGCACTGGCACAGGTTGTGGAGTCTGTTTCTGGAGATTACCAAAGCTGCGTGGACATGGTCCTGGGCAGCCTACTCTAGATGACCCTGTGTTAATCAAGGGGTTTGACCAGATTATCTCCAGAGGTCCCTTCCAAGCTCAACCCTTGTATGATTCTTCCTGTTACTGCCACAGGGCTTTCTGATGGAAAGACTAGAAATGTATTACACATTACTGTGGTATTTCACTTCAAATTTTGACTGCATCAGAAAAGTAAATTTGCAGAGTGCTACCTTGAGACAATACTCTAACGAGAATATGCTCATTACAGATGGAGCTGTCTGAGCCCATTAGTTGTACAGAGAGAAGCGTGTCTGAAAAACAGTCCTTAGAGCATCAAAAAAACTTTTTCCTGATTATGGCACAAGCTGAGACTAACACAGAGGTGTAGCCTTGTATGTAATGCGCTATCAATGGCCACACTGCATCAAATGGGCAACTACTCAGCAGCCCTAGTGGTCTGGCCTTTGCTAGAAGACTGATGGACTCCATCTTATGGTGTTATACATGTAATTTTAATTCAGCAGCCGGAAAGGTTTACATTACATGTGGCTAACTTAGCATGCTGCCTGTGTGCACACTGATCCTAAAAATAGAGGTGGCTGTATTGTGAATGGTGCAGTGAGTTTACTTTAATTTGGGGCTGACACATGGTGTCGACATCAGCAAACAGAGCCAAGTCAGGAAAATATTCTTCACCCAGAAGCAAAATTATAAAATTTACTTTGTTTCAAACTTAACTTCATCATTAAGATCATGCTTGACCAACCTGATAGCCTTCTATGATGGCAAGACTGGATGGGTAGATGAAGGGAGAGCAGTAGATGTTGTTCACCATGACTTCAGCAAGGCATTTGACACTGTCTCCCATAACACCCTCACAGAGAAGCTAAGGAAGTGTGGGCTGGATGAGTGGATAGTGAGGTGGACACAGAACTGGCTGAATGACAGGGTTGTGATCAACAGGGCAGAGTCTGGTTGGAGGCCTGTAACTAGTGGTGTTCCACAGGGGTGGGTACTGGGTCCAGTCCTGCTCAATATATTCATCAATTACCTGGATGATGGGATAGAGTGTAACCTCAGCAAGTCTGCTGATTATAAGAAACTGGGAGGAGAGGCTGAAACACCAGAAGGCTGTGCTGCCATCCAATGAGACCTGGACAGGCTGGAGAGCTGGGCCGAGGGGAACCTCATGAAATTCAACAAGAGCAAGTGCAAGGTCCTGCACCTGGGGAGGAACAACCCCACGCACCAGTACAGGCTGGGGGCTGACCTGCTGCAAAGCGGCTCTGCTGAGAAGGAGCTGGGAGCGCTGGTGGACAACAAGTTGACCCTGAGCCAGCACTGTGCCCTTGTGGCCAAGAAAGCCAATGGTATCCTGTGGTGCATTAAAAGGAGTGTGGCCAGCAGGTCGAGGGAGGCTATCCTCCCCCTCTACTCTGCCCCAGTGAGGCCACATCTAGAATACTGTGTCCAGTTCTGGGCTCCCCTGTTCAAGAAGGATGTGGAAATGCTTGAGCAAGTCCAGCAGAGAGCTACCAAGACGATCAGGGGACTGGAGCATCTCCCTTATGAGGAAAGGCTGAGAGACTTGGGTTTGTTCAGCCTGGAAAGAGAAGACTGAGGAGGGATCTTGTCAATACTTATAAATATCTGAAGGGTGGGTGTCAAGAGGATGGGGCTGGACTCTCTTCAGTGGTGCCCAATGACAGGACCAGGGGCAATGGGCACAAGTTGGAGCACAGGAAGTTCCACCTCAATATGAGAAAAAACTTCTTTCCTGTGCGGGTGCCAGAGCAGGGGCACAGGCTGCCCAGGGAGGCTGTGGAGTCTCTTTCCCTGGAGACATTCAAAACCCCCCTGGACGCGTTCCTGTGCCCCCTGCTCTGGGTGTGCCTGCTCAAGCAGGGGGTTGGACAACATGGTCTCCAGAGGTCCCTTCCAACCCCTGCCATTCTGTAATTCATTATGCTTGAAAATTTTCTAAAGAGAAAAGAAACAGTACTTGGGTCTTACCTTCCATTGAAGTTCATAAGTTTTAATGAAATAATCCCCACATTAAATGAAAGTAAAGGACGTATGAAGTTTCTTTGAGGACAGTGAAGCAACCAAGAGCATAATGAGTTCCCCGAGATCACAATTATTTATGTTCCATTTAGAAATACGGATATGACCTTTCTACTAGCTACAAGCCATCCTTTCCTGAAAGCTCCTTGAGAAAATAACATCTGGATTAGGAGCCAAGAAATTCTTTAATCTACCAAAGCAAAGTTTGTAGTGCAGAAGCAGACAAGGTTTGAATGCTGCTAATAAGCAATTGGTGAGTCTCCATTTCTCCTGATCTTTCATGTGTTAGAACAATTGACATGAAGTTTCTGATTAAAGTATTTCAGAAGGTACTTATTAATCAAACCCATTTATCTTCTAGTAAACTTGAACAAATGTTCTGATCACATGCAGTTCACATGCTTTTACTTTAAAAACAACATATAAGCCTTGATTCAGGCTTCTATTGAAAATGTAATTATAAAATGTATAGGTCCGTATTTAAAAACCTTGTGAGTAACAGTTTATTTTTACTATTCAGGCATGATATTCCTTTACTAGTAACAGATATTAAGAGTGATCAGATTTAACCTCAGTGTTAAGAAAAAAAAAAACCTGTGAGTTATTACAACAAGCCACATCCTGAAAATGCTCACAAGCAACAGGCTGGCAATCAAATTGGACTGTTTGGCTGAACTGCTGCAGTACTGCCATATTGCTAATGACCAGTTTCCACAGCAGTGAGTTTTCTTTCTGGCATTATTAATTTTTCCCTTGATTCTTTCATAGGACTCTAGTTGTCTTTTAGGCATAATACTGTCTTGCTAAAGTATGCTTAACCGTCTATAATGGCCATTTAAAGCATTTTTTTATTTTCCATAATTTTTACAATACTTTTAGGAGTAGAATACAGTGCATTGGATTAGAAAATATGCATGTCCAGCTTGGGTATTAATTGCTCCTGGTGGTCTCAATATTCATCTGTTTTGAACCACAGGTTTCTCTTCAGAAGGTAGTCGTTTGCCTAATCTGTCCTTTTACTCTGTGTTGGACATGAACACCAATGCGCATAGAGCAACAGTGCTCTTTCACAGAAAGACAGTTGCTCTAAATATTAGAAAAATAGTCTTTTACCAGCAAAGTCACAAGATAGGAATCTGCTCAGACTGAACAAGGAAGACTTATGAAAGAGAGGTCTGGAAAAATAAAAGATTATGCTGATTTTTTAAAAAAAACTTTTAAATCATAGCAGGTGCTGGAGGGATCAGGTGGGAGAGAGGTCAGCAGGTGGGACGCAGACCTACAATTCCACAAAGAGGGTCCCTGCCACAGAAACATGCTTGGGGTTATCACTGCCCTTTTGATTTATCTGCCCGTTTTGTTGAATCACTTGTATGATGTGGTGTCCCTGTGTTGCTCCAAGGGCAGCCCAGGCTCAGGCACCTCCTGAAAGTAGGTTCCTGCTACATGCAAACATATTTTCTTGAGTTTGGTTTTTGGTTTTCTTTTTTTTTTTTAAATGAGGACAGATGCAATCCCAAACTGGCTGTATGAGGGTCCTTACATCTGTTACTCTACTCTCTTTCCTACTCTCTTTCAATACTGCAAGACTGTATCAGTCAGTGCTAAAGCGGGAAGTTTTCATGCTCTTAATAAATCCATTCCTGTTAAGGACCCTATAGCCATCTCGTGTGACTTTACAGCAAGGGCTTCTGACGGTAGATTCAGGTGAGACACATATAGCCATACCAGTTGCCGTTCCCCCAATTCGGCAGAGAGGAGCTTGCTTGAATGGTTGCTTAAGGGAGCATAGTGCCCACGCCAGCTTTGCCTCTGCTGTGCTTGAGGTGGGGAAAAAAAAAGCCAAAACGCATGCCTAAATGTATACTTGTGTCCCAGATCTGGACATGTGGGTAGATGAGGGCTCCAGTCGGGGTAGTAGTGTGCTCAGATATGAAGAGGTGAGAGAGTGCTGCAATGCCCTGAGACCCACAAGCAACATCTGTGGCAGTCACTGAAACAGGTCAAGTCCTGTTTTCTGAGCCTAGCTGACACGGTACAGGTGTGCATGCATACGCTTCTTCCCTCCCACCTCCCAAAGCCACATGGCTGCATCCAGACGGCTGATGGGAGCAGTCCCCCACTCACACCTGTCCGGTGCCTGGGAGCTCTTTGGCCAGGTGCTGGCCGGTGCAGGCGAGCGATGTGCCAGGGACCATGCAGTAGCTTTGCAGCATGGATGGCTGCAGGGCTGGTGTCTGGGGCTGGGTGGGTGCTGGCCACAGCTCTAGCAGCTGGGGACACTGAGGCTGTATGGGGCTGGCAGATTGGGAGCAGGCATAGCAGCCCCCAGCATCCAGCTGCAGAAGACCAAAGTGGGTTGATGAGGTGAATTAAATTGCTTGTTAAATAATTAACCTCCCCCTAAGAAAGTGCCTTTTAATAAGAGGATTAAGAATGCCTGTGTATTGCTTTTTTAAGAGGGTTTTAGTATTCTGTATTTGTGCCACAGGTTATGATAGCAAAGGAAAACTTTTCAGTGCCTTCAGCAATCCAGCTGCTTTCTGGGGAAATTTTGGCATAAAGCAAACTGTTAATAATACTATAATATGATCATCAATAATAATGAGTAGATGTAGTAGGCCATTATTATGCTATGCGTAGGGTTTTTGTTATGCATTGTATATAACTGCTGCTAAAAGGGGTCTCCTGACCTGAAAGATTTAAAGTCTAAGGCTCTAGTCCTGTAATTTACAGTATATGAGTGCGTTTCTTAATTTGTATGCAATGCCAATGCAGTCAGTTGCATGGGATCAGTCAATCATAGGACTACAGCCATCCTAAAGCAGAAATGAAAATTGCTTGGGAGGACCCAGTGCTCATTTTAATTTAGCTCGTATGCTTTATTTTCCTGTAAAGTTGAGGCAGCTTCCACTTTAGGAAGTAGTGCAGTGTAGGGCAGTTCCAATAACTCACTGTGATTGCCAAGTGAATACTATTGCAATGAGTCTCTAAATCCCAGAAGGTCTCCTGGATAAACCATGCCTTTCCCTTAATTTGGAAATGGTTATTTACAGCCGGCAACCGCACTGAGAATACAGAGAAATTAACAGCTTCCCTAAAGTACCTGTAGTTTCTGTCCTCTGACTGGACAGACAGAAGCCCCTAAAGCACCACTCTTACTAGTAGTCTAAAAATTGTCTTTAGTAAATAATTACCAAAATGTAGCAGTGTCAACTTTACTGCAGGATAACTGTCTTGAGAGAAGTAATTAATTTTTTTCATTCATAATGGCTAATGTTGGTGAAGGCACAGCACTCTTCATGCTTTTATGCTAACAGGTCAGTGGTAGTGGAAGGGGAATTTTGCCATGTGTGATCTGACATTTTGTCTGTTTTTACATTCACAAGCGTCATTCTCTGGACTGCCACCACAGTCTGACACCAGCTGAATGAGGGCTTACTGGGAGGGGACAAGGGGAGCCACCAGTGAGCCAGCGGGTATGGTACCTTTCAGGGCTCCAAACAGCAGCTGAAACCAAAGCACTTGTTCAGCAGCGGTGTTTATGGTTCAGCTTTGCGGTCCTCCAGTCCGCTCCCTTGTTTTGCTGTCAGTGTGAAAACTGCACAGTCAAGTCCCGCGTGTACAGCGAGCACTTTCTTGTCTTTTTTGGAATACAGGGCACGTATGCGCGCAAGGAACTCACTTTCCCAGCTGCGTAGTCAAATGTTTCTGAAGTGGAAGATCAGAATAAGCCCTATTTATTGCTGCTGTTGTAGATAGCACCAATTAAATTAGCCCTTGAGAATCCCCATGTTTCATCACTCAAAAGTCCGCTATGACTACTTCTTTTCTGAGACTTCTAAAAGAGAGTGCCTGGACTTCTGTCTTTCCTGTCCCCTCAAAAAGCTTGACTGGAGTAACTGGTATTTCCACTGTCTCAAGCATTTGATGCAGCTATCATGCCAAAATGAAAATTAGCTGTGTGGGTTTTACCATTAGTTCTGAATGTGCACAGCTTAAAACATAAGAAAATTAAATGTGAGGAGGGAAAATACTGTTTTCATTTGTGATAGAATTTTTTTTTAATCTATCATTAAAAGATGATAAAGGGGGGTTTGCTGCTCTAGATGTGGGTGAGATGTAGCAATACATCTTAGAGCTCTTGACTGTTTCTTTTAACACTGGGTATCATAAGACTTCTTCAAAACTGAATTGCTGCCAGCTAACCTAAATTGGGGCTGTGCTTTGAGGAAACCAATTCCCCAGCAAGTGTGGGTGTAGCCTGTTGAGGGATGGCAGTTCTTCCTCTCTGTCCATCTGCCAGCTGCCTCAGCCCACAGTCTGCTATATTCCCAACTGGGAAGTAACGAGCTTCAAAACAAGATAGCAAAATAGCTGAACATATTTTGAAATAGCAAAACCATTAAAACAGTGATTTAGAAAAAGCCATCATATTGGCTATCACAGCTTAAAAAGAGCAAAAATCTTTTTATTAGCCTTTGTGCTACTTACAGCTGAGATAATCAATTATTCTAGGGCTAGTTTACCTTCCAACATGGCCAGTGAAAAGTACATAAAGCAATACATAGAGCAGCTTAAAATTATATGCATTTAAAAGAAAAGGAGCAAAGAGTTATGGTGAGCATGATGAATAGTTAAATAGTCTGTCTCTCCATAGTCTTTTCAATAGAAGTGTAGGTATAAAACCAATCTCTGTTTCCTCTGAAAAATCTAGGTATTAACTGCAATTTACTTTGTACTACATGATCATGTGTTGTTTCTCATTCTTTCTACGCACGCATATATGAAGGAATATTTTTTCTCTCCTACCAGCACATAGAAGCTATTTGTACTGCTACATATATAGAAGATGAGATCTCAGAGTACTACTCATACTGTGTAATATTATCCTTTCCCCTCTGTCTGCTTTTCTCCTCACCCCCGCTCCAGCCTGATGTGTGCAATAGCAGTGCTGCTCACCAGGTCTCCTTTTTGCTACCAAAATATCTCCTTTTCAGTGTGAGATAGCCAGAGTGCTGCTCTGCATGTGGCAGCACGGGAGGAGCAGACATCGACAGCAGCGTGACACAGTATGTAATGCAGAATCTGACTCATTTGCAAAAGTGATATGAATATTTGTTGATTGTGTTGGTAATTG
Source organism: Phalacrocorax aristotelis (assembly GCF_949628215.1). Classification (NCBI taxonomy): domain Eukaryota; kingdom Metazoa; phylum Chordata; class Aves; order Suliformes; family Phalacrocoracidae; genus Phalacrocorax; species Phalacrocorax aristotelis. The sequence continues at coordinate 88,899,743 of NC_134277.1, forward strand.
CAGAGTTGAGCAAGAACTGAAAAAAAACCAACCCTGCTTTCTTTATGGATACTTACGGTGTTTTCACTCACAGCTGCAATGGGAGGTGTAACCCACCTGAAGCAATGCCCCCCCAGGGGAGTGCCAGTCAGGTCAGACTGAATTCTCATCCTGGCTCTGCCGCCCGGCTGCATCACTGCCTTCAGCAAGCCCTGCTGTCTCTCTGCCTCCGCTCTCCATTTGTCAAGTAAGATTAACTGCAATCAGATTTTCCTCCCTGCTACCAAGATTAGAAGGGTAAAGCCAAGCATGTCTGTGAGGGACTTGGGTGGCGTGTTGTTAAGAAACCGTGTTGTTGGTTTTGTGGAAGTCTCTCTTCAGCAACGCGTGGTCAGGCAGGAACATCCCTGCTGTCCCACCACCCTTCTCCACTGGGGAGACCAACAGCATAGTCTCATTAGCTAATCTGTGCTGCTGGACCTTTGCATTTTTCCTGCACAGTGTTTTGCAGAGGAAAGATGAAATGCCTGCCACAGGGGAACACAGGAAGGACCCCTACCATCAATGCCCATGCAGAGGAGCAGCACAGTGATCTTCCTTATTGCCTACAAATCACAAAGGGTGAAACGGAGAAAGGAGAACTGACAGGGGGCTGCCATAGCATGCTTTCACTGTCTAAAGGCTTTTTATGTAGAAAAATATGTCCAGATGATTTCAAGGGTTGCTTTGTTTTTCCACAAGATTCTTCCTTGATGCTGCTCCCAGGCTTCTACAAGAGATGAGATCTTTGGCAACTATGCTTTTCCTCCCCATCTCAGGATTTTTCCCATGCAATTAATTAAGGGACTCTCAGACCCTGTTAACATGAGCATGGTGATACTAGTTACCTGGATAACACTGTCTTCTGAAGTTCAAACACACAGCCTCGTTGTGCCGTCAACTTCTGTTTTATGTCTGGTCACCTCAGAGGTGACATGAACCCCAGGATGACATCTGCCCAGGCATAGGAGTAAACATTACTGATGTTGTTGGTTCACTATTTAGCTAACTTGTACTTACAAGCTTCCAACACTGGAGTTTCCACAGCCTCACTGACATCACTTTATTCCAGATCTCTCTCATTTTTGAAAGACAGCGCCCAATCCAGGCATAGAACTCCAGCAGGGGCCTTACAAGTGCTCAACAGAACATAAGAAGTACTTGCAGAATGACATTCAGGTCTTGTTCACTATCCTCCTGTTCATACAGTCCTGCATAGTGCTCACCTATTGCACAGCAGTCTGCCACAGGCTTGTGCTCAGTTTATGGTCCACTGTAATTGCCAGAACCTTTTGTGCAATGCTTCCTAGCTATTTTGTCCCAGTTTGTACCAGCGAAATTGATTATTCCTGCCTTGCCCAAGGGTAGTACTTTGCGTTTGTCTTGACAAAATTTGTCCTCTTTTTTTTGTGGTCTCCTTTTCCAATTTGTCAAGTTTAAATTCAAACCCTGCTTCTGGCACATTGGAAAAGAAGGCAAAGCAGCGAGGCATAGAACATGGTCACGTAACCTCACATCCTTACAAAACTGGTAAAAAATGCAACAAGAGAAGAATTCAAGACTTGGCAGGTTGCACTGACACTGTTCTATGTTTGCAGGTGGGAAAAGTAGTGACTACAAACTTTGTTCAAAATCTGAAAGTTCATCCTCTCGCATAGTCAGTCATAGCTGAGTCCTGCTTCTGCCCCGGCTGCCCACGCAGACTGATGCTCTCCCAAGGATGACCTACACGGATGTCAGAACATGCAGAATTTGGCAGGCTCCAGCACACACTGTCAGCACACGTCTCTTCCCATTGATTTGAAGTCACTGAAACTATAAATCAAGGCCTGCTTGAAGCTAAGTGTGCATTTGTGTGCTTTGCTGGATCGGGGCCTTAATCGATCTTTAGATGAGGTGTGAACACAGGAATACAACTAAGACTATTGCAACCAGATTTTCTGACCTCCTGGTAAGAAGGATAAACCAAGCGTTTCTTGGTTTCATACCTGTATTGGGCTGACAGGACAAAGATAGGTATGTTATAAAAGTTCATTGTCAGCACTTAAGCAAAAAAGCAATGCATGCTTTTCATAAAGGCACTTTTAATATATGCAGAATAAGGAGGCTGTACTTTTTACAGTCTTGCTTTTGGTAGAAACATTCTCATTTACAAGCAAATCTATATATTTGATAATGGTTCCAGCATTTAGCAGCAGCTATTTTGTCCTACTTGTTTGGAAGCCTCTAATAGCTTAGTCTGAGCTCATTTCAGAGAGCTTCCCCTAACTGCAGGACCATCTGTTAGCCACCTCACTCTTTTTTCTTTCCTTGATTGGTTTCACACAGGCCCTTTAGTTCACTTTAAATTAGGGTTGTTTGGAGAAAATCATACTGTAATCTGCTCTTGGTTTCCCCACTCCCCAATTAGATGGAAAACATCCCATGACGAAGTGTTGGTGAATTTACCAGGCTTAGTGGAAAAAGGGTGTGTGGGGATTTTCTCCAAAGCTGGAAAGTTTCTGCAGGTAAGCCTATAAAACCTGCAGTAGAGGGTAACGATTACAAGCCCTTACTGTCATCCTAGGTGACCTCCGGTATTTTTTCAATTAGAACAGCTAAAAATATCAAGACTCTCTTTACTCATACTGTTGACCTTTTATGCATATATGCACATACATTCATACATATATATGTGTATATATACATACTGTTGACCTTTTAAATATAGACATAATATATAATTTATAAATATACATTATATATATGTGTATAATATATATAAAAATTAAATCTGTCTCATTTCCTTGGGGATTTTCTCTTTAATTTAAAAATCTCTTCCAACTCATACAGGTCATGAGCGAGGCTGGAGAAGTATAAGGGAAACAAAGAGATATTAGAAAATTCCTCAGAGCCCCTGAAAAATATCTCCAGACAGATGAACCTGGAGGCCTGTTTTGTTCCTGGAATTTTATATTTCTTTTTTTTTTTAATAAATTCAGACTCTGAGCAAGAGCTGGAGAATGCCGGACTGGGGAATTGCTACTGTGGGGAAGATTTTTAGAAACAGAAGAACAACGCCAAGCTGAAGGAACCTTGCCTTGCTTCCATTGTCATTTTTTCATAACGAACAGAATCCTGTGAAATCCTCTGAGCTTTAAACAGTTCACATTTCAAACTGAGGGGGGAAAAAAAAGATCAAGGAGTAGCTGACAGGTTCTAATATCCTCTGTGTTGTCTGAAATAGTGTTGCAATAGACCAAACCGGTGACAAACACAGGAGCGATCTTAATTCAAGATGTTAAATTTCAAAGCAAAAAAAGCCCACTTGCTGGCTGCAGGAAACAGGGTTTTTGCAGAATTGCTCATGGCACATTATTGCTACAGGATTTGCCTGGGCGCAGCCATCCAGCCTGTCCTGCGGTGCCTTCAGTCTGAGTTTGGCACAAGGTCCTCCAGTTGAAACCTGCTTGTGTCCCTATTTCACAGCCCCAGAGAGGAAAAATGCAGGCAAAATGCAAACGTAGCCTGGAAGCGTTTCCATTTTGCCTGTGAGCAGGATGCTGCATGGCTTGGGCTGGCTGGGGAGCCCCTTGGCTGGGGGCTCGGGAGAGCTGCGACCTCTCTCCTGTCCACCCTCCCACAGCCAGGCCGTAAGTACGCGCCTGCAGCACCGGCCTCTGCCCTCCTGGGCTGCTCCCGGAGCCCGTGCTGCGCCCCCAGGACGGCGGGAGAGCGAGGGGAGAGCGCTGGGCTGCCGGTGGGCCAGGGAAGGTTTCCAGGGTCACTTGTGGGGCTGGGAAAGAAAAGCCCCAGTAAGATGGGAAAAGTAGGGCGATGGTCGCCCTCCAGATTTACACTTTCATACAGGAGGAGCCTGAGGGTTACCCCTGCGGATGTAAAGACAGCACACCCCTCCAGAAGCTTAGGGAAAGGGCTTGTGCAACTCTTTCATTACTGAAATACCACCGCACCCGTGTTGCTACGCCTTTGCCAGGCAGCGAGGCGTGAGATCCCCTACCGCTGCCTGCAGCAGGCAGGGATGCGCCGAGGCAGAGCCGGGGTGGCTCGTCCCAGCGGCGCACATTTCGTCTGAGAGAAGGGAGCCCCTCGGTGCCCCCCGCGGCAGCACCGGGGCTTCCCCGCGGTTTCCATAGCCCCACCTGGCGTCGGGCCGCGGCAAGGGAAGCGTTTCCGGAGCTGTTCCCCTCCCAAAACTTGCCCTTGCTCTTCCCCCCGCTGTGCTTAGCACAAACCGCTTCTCCGTGGAAGCCCCCCGAGGTGCTTGGCGGGTACCACCGCCCCACGCCCAGGGCAGCGGTGCCCCTCTTTCCAGGAGGAGCGCTGCCACGCCAGACGCTTTCTAGCTCTGCCGCCATCGTGGGCAGCTGGGTTTTCTAAGAAAGGATCGATTGGCATTTGGCTCTCAAGCCAAGTATTGCTTACTGGGGTAAACTGGTGATAGCCTTCTCGTTTATCAGCGTGACCAGGCCGTGAGCAGCGACAAACCCTGGGTGCAACCCAAGGCGCGCTTCTGCACCACAGAGTCATCGGTAAAAAAATGCACCGACCCCAGTAATCAGGCTTGCTTTCTGTAAGCGAGAGGAGCCACAGCTAAGGCTTTTTTTAGTAGCCGGGTGTTTACAACTTGCTGCTCTGCTGCCCTGACAGATCCCAGGGTGAGGAGGCAGAGGAGACAGCCAAGGAGCTCTGCTCTGCTTCCCACCCTGCGGCTGCTGCCTGGGTGATTGCACCTGAGCAATCCCATCGGGAATAACGGGGAAGCTCATGTATCGGGGAACGGGATCCTGAATCTTCAGGACTGAGGTTTACGTCTGCAAACAAAAAACAGCCTGCTTTTCAGGACCTTGCATTTTTCAATGGTACACAATAGCAGTTGCTTTTTTCCAATACTGAATGCCGAATTTAAGAGCACAGACAACACTACTATATCTTGTACGACTACCTGGTTTAAATCAGTGTTTCTACCTGACTCCTCTTCTGGTTTCCTGTGTAGGCACCTAGGAAAAGCAAGACTGAGTTTAGGTACCCTGGCTTACCTGGCCACATCTCCGTTCCTGTAAGACATGCAAATACCCTCTCCCTTACTTCAGCAAGAAGGGAGTTCCTTCCAGGTTTGGGATGGGAGGTGTGGCTTTGTAGAACAGCTGTGGATCTCCTAGAGGCAGCCACATAGATTATCAGAGGGAGCCCTTCCAGCCGTGGGCCCTTGCTTATCCTGCTCGTAATCATGGACATACCCATTAAGACTCTGTTGCCAGAGCCAGGAATAGACCAGAGTAATCCTGGTGCCCAGCAGCCTTACCCATAGTTTTGTAATTCATACCCATGTGCGTGACATCTTAATTCAGCTCATTCTGCCAGGGCATTACCACATGCAATACATACAATCTGCCGCCCACTCGCCAAGGCACTGCTGTTCTCCACATGTGCTGCAGACGTGAGTGGCTGCAGCACCATGCATGAACCCTCAGCTACAAATGTGGCTTTTCCTACATTTGAGTTTGTGGCTTAAACGATGTAGTTTTTTAAAGTAGCTCTTTTAACACAGTTTATGACTCTATGCATGTATTAGGTGGACCCTGGATTGATGATTGACGTGCTTTTGCTTTGCTAACAGCCTTTGCTGATATGAATGGAGATGTCTTAAGATACATCCTATTAGTGTTTCTATATTGCTTCTGCTCTGGTGGGCGAGAGATATATCTGACGGTGAGACACTTCACAATGCATCTGACAGGCACAAAGAACAGCACACAGGAGGTTCTGCCTGACTGTCTGGAAAGTGGAATAAACAACCGTTAAAAGAAAATAACCTTATTCTTCATGCACACTTGCAGGGAAGTGCGTGCCGGGGTGCTGTGTGTGCGCACTGGGACGGAAGACACACCCAGTGAAGTGGGTGAGGGTGGGTGCTTTTCCTTTTTACTACAGTCAGGCCACTGCTTGCTTTGGAAGGCTGTGCCTTGTGGGAGACGAAGCACCTGTTAGGTGACATGCAGCAGAAATGATGGGCTGAGCAAAACGGGGTGTTTTGCTCGGCTGAGGAACATTGCTTGTTTGGAGGTAATACTGTAACGGCACAATGGAGCAGTTCCTACTTTTCAGTGAAGGTTTTGAATATCAGTGAACAGCATCAGAAACACCTGGGAGCACACAGCTGCTGACATGATAGCTGGGGGTACCGCAGAGGCAGGGATGACCACAAAACCACCTGCCTGACAGGACAGAAAATGCGGGGAAAGCCTGCAAAGAAGTAGCAGAGGATGGAAAGAACCCTGCACTGAGGAACAGAGGGATGTGGAGACTGCAGTGTGTGTGTGTGTGCTGAGCGCAGTACTTCAACTGCAAACTCATAATGACTCCTCGGTGTGTAGATTCAGGAGACATTAGCCAGGACATGGAGTCTGATGCTGTAATTCAAGCATGCACAAGTGCTTGAGGGCCATTTCTGAACATGACCAAGCAGCACTTCTGTTTCGTGTCTCGGTGAAGAGGCTGAGCTTCCAAATGTGATGTCGCTGGGGTGCAGTTTTTGTGCTGAGCCTGATGAAATCCCATCACTGATGAGCTCAGCAAATACTGTGATCTTGAATTATGAGTCCCTGTGAGAGCTAAAGCCACATTGTGTTTTCCCCAATGGCAATTGTTGAGCAGGACCTCTGCTTCTCCCCTGTGCTTGCTTTCTCTTTCTCCCTGCCCCCATGCATTTGGGAAGCCTGAGACAGTGTGACCATGTGAGCATACGCCAATCTCTTCAAAGGGCATCTGTAATCCCCTGTGCTAATCCTCCTGCGGGAGGAAGGATGCTTGTAGGCAGCACTTGCAAATCCACACCCAGAATATTAAGCTTGTTATAAAACCTGGACTGTTATTGCATCTGCTGACTCTTGTTTCCAAATAAATTGTTGTGGGGGAGTTTCTCCTTCCTGTGGACTTCCTTTGAAATGTTGCTTCAGCTTAAAGTAATACAGCTTGTTTCACGTACCCTCACGAGAAAAAATGGCAACAACTAGGGACAGCTATCATTATTCACTGCACTAATAGTGCTGATCACGATAGGCCACATTTTCAAAGCGACCTCTAAAGCTGTACAAGTCCGCAGATGCAGCTAAAGCAGGTGGCTCAATCCATATGTGTCTGGACATCGCCCGCTGATCCCATGAGGCCAAGGATCCCCAGTGGCCTGGGGCATCCACAGGGCGCCCAGCGGAGGAGCTGAGGTTCCCTGTACCAGCACAGAGTGGGTAGGACATGCCCACATGGCAAATGCAAGGGGGACTTCAGCACCAGCCGAAACATGCAGTTGATACATGATTTCTGTGTTGCTCTGAAGCTTTTGAAGTGGTATAAGTGCTGAGAGCGCTGTAATGTCTGTGCCATTTCGGCTCCCCGTTGCCTTGCCCTATGTGGCAGTTCATCTGCCAGAGTGTGGAAGGGCTCCAGCTGTCTGCAGTGCAGCGATGTAGGGCTGGGACTCAGCTGGCTCGCCTGGTAGTGTGAGGTGCTTCAGAGGTTGCAGGTGGCACAAAGGAAGGGATGGTGTCCCTCTCCCTGGAAGGCACTTCCATGTTTCCTGTTGATAAAGGGTTGAGTGGGCAGCAAGGGGACTGCCCACTCCAGCAGATCTTTGGCAGGCGATCACCTGGGCAGGTTCCCCATGCTCAGGAAATACAAACCTATTAATGCACACCAGTCAGGGGCAACAGTGACCGAAGGACAAAGGCCTGGCAGAAAGCTGGGACAGAGACACACAGAGCAGCATTCATCTGCTGTTGTAGCCTTAGATGCATTCACAGAGGGAGGGAAATGTAATTTGGGTAACACCTTTCAGCCATGTAACAAATTAACAAATACTTAATTCATTAGCTCTTGGTCTGGGGTGAGGACCTGTTACTGCGGAAAACAAAGCAAAGAGGCAGTAAAACATACATTTTCAAAGGTGGCCATGTGTTATTGGTGCCTCTGCTGTCCTCTGCCTGTTGGACACTCAGACCCTGCTCTCAGACCTTCCCACAGAAGCAGCACTAGCAAGTGACCCCCTCCGATGAATACACCCAGCACCTTTATCTAAAGTCCTGGTTTAGAATTTTGACACAGGAGGCCCCACTTCAGCTTCTCTCACACCTCTCCCAAACCCGCTACACCTGTCCTCATGCCAATGGCTTTGGGGCTGTAGCCTGAGGCTACATGCAATCCAGAGTACCTGTGGGTATTGCCAGAAGGGGTGCACACTTATACTGGATTATGCCTGATGTCAGGTGTGGTGGGTTGACCCTGGCTGGATGCCAGGTGCCCACCAAAGCCGCTCTGTCACTCCCCTCCTCAGCTGGACAGGGGAGAGAAAATAGAACGAAAGGCTTGTGGGATGAGATAAGGACAAGGAAAGATCACTCAGCAGTTACATTACTGTCACAGGTAAAACAGACTCAACATGGGGAAATTAGTTTAACTCATTGCCAATCAAATAAGAGCAGGTTAATGAGATGGCTTGGCCAGGTTAATGATGGGCTCAGCCTTGGCCAGCAGCAGATCCATCTTGGAGCTGGCTGACATTGGCTGTTGGACATGGGGGAAGCTTCCAGCAGCTTCTCACAGAAGTCACCCCTGTAGCCCCCCTGCTACCAAAACCTTGCCATGAAAACCCAATACATCAGGCTGCCTCTTCATTGGCATCAGCTGGCTGACATTGACAGTGGTTTTGTAGCCCCAGTGAGCAGAGCGCAGCAACTTTCAGCGCAACATGGGGCACTGTGAAGCTTGGGTTGTCTTGCTTAGCCCACAGTCACTAGTGAAGATATATCTCTAGGCAAGACAACGCTGCTCAGCAGCTAAGGCAGAGCCCAAGCTCCTGGCTGGGACATGTTACACAGCCTCACATCAAGCACAGAGCTATAAAGCCTCCCCAAGAAGACTGATACATGGAAACAGCAAGTGGATGAGTAAATTGTTATCTCTTAATTTCAAGCAGACATCAATTGTACACCAATAGCATGCTTTTAAAAAAAACCCGCAGGCTGCTCTCTCCTTCCTGGCAAAGACCTCACGCAGCCCCATGCCGGAAGGGTCTCCATGCCTGCTGTGCACAGCTAAGCACAAGCAGGGACCAAGTCACTGGCCAGAGGTTGCCAGTTTCCACAGTTGTGGAGTCTCGGCCGCAATTTGGTTTAGTTGGTTTCCATCTTGGCAGCGTTTGTGACAAAAAGTGCAGAAGAGGCTCTCGTTCTCTGCAGGGACTATGCTTAATCACAACAGGTGTTAAATAAATGAATGTGCTGAAAGCAGATGCCAGACTGTGCCCGCCAGGCCATTAACAACCCAGGAGGAAAAGACAGACGGGGAACTTCGGCCCTGAGCAGGCAGTGGGTATTGCCCAGTTAGAAAGCTCAGAGCAAAGAAAGGGCAGAGGGAGCAGGCAAAGGATCAAGAATCTCAGTGCAGCAACTGTGAAGGTGATAGGGCTTAAACGGAAAAACCTATGCAAGCTCAAAACCATACATATTAAAATCTCAGTGTGCAAGAGGACGTTACCTCTGGCTGTTTAACAGTGAATTTCCAGCTCTGTCAAATGAGAATGTTTTCCATCGATATTCCTGCAGCAACACGCCTTGTCACTATGTTTAAGCACAGATGGTTATGTAGCTTCCATACAAATCTGGCGCGTGGGACAACGCCAAGCTTTCAATTGCTTTATCTTTAAAGATAAGGGTGATACCGACCTGCTGAACTGATCTAAATCTGATGAATCCATGAGAGATCACATGGAGATACAGACAGAGGAATCAATAAGGCATTAACAGATGCTGGAGTTGCTGCCTGTAAATCAATTTGGAAGTGTCCAGTGTACTGCAGTTTGTAAAATATACCTTAAGCTGTAATTGTGAAATGGACTAAGCTACGAAAGACTAAGCATCAAGATCCAGGAGTCAAGGACCTGTAGCAGGCTCTGAGTGGTACACAGCTGAAGGAATAAATCAGCACCATTCACCTAGCAGAGGATCAAGTGACGTCTGAGCAGTCTCTGGCTTCTCTGGTTGCCACCAGCACCTGTATTGCTCCACATCAGCACTTTGGAACAAGCTGGAAGGGCAACAAAAGTATAACTCAGAGAGCAAATGATGAAAGTTAATCTCTGCTCAGGGGTCTGGTGAAGGGAATTTTGAAAAATCTGCCTATGCCATGAAGAATATTTCTGTAAATTGATTCATGTGTGCTAGACACCTCATGTCCCTGTAGATAACAAAGCTGATTCAGCTGAATCTGTGCTACAGATTTTGAGTGTGGCATCTTAGCTGAAGTCTGAGATGATAGCAGGAATGACAAAAAAAATTGAAATTCAAGTGTCTCTCTGCTTCATCTTTACAAAATCTCTCTGTAGTTAAGTATCTTTTGCTGACTGACGCCCATGTTATCAGCCTGGATACCACATCTCCTTCCCTGGAGAAAATGAGTTCGACACGCGGGCTGTCAGGGCGAGGGGGAAGAGGCAGTATCACTACAAAGGCAAACTAGCAGAGCTGCTCTGAGATCAGCACAGTCAATCTCACCACCCGGGTGCTGGGACGCCTCACCTCCCTGTTTGATGTCCCTGTTTCTGCAGGCCAGCAGGTGAGTGTTAACAAAGCAGCCGAGGTTTAAGCCCTGCTAGGGTTGAGGCAGTTTCTGCATGGCATATGCCCTGGGGGAGCAATCCCCTGCTGCAGGACAGACTGTGGGCTGCCGGGCGCTGGCTGCTTTCTCCATGCCCTTTGCTACACTAGATGCTGAGAAGTTGGTTGCAACTTTGCCAAATATATCGGAGTGGAGCCCAGCAAAAATCTTGTTGCAGGTTGAAAGCTGTCTAGAAGAGGCTTTGCCACCCTACCAGCACACTCAGCACTGCAGCTCTGCAAAGGCATTAGGCCGTACTCACGTACTCCCGTTCTGGGAAGCTGCAACCAGGCAGCAGTTCTGCCTTGGGAAACACAGCTGTGGAGCTTCCTCTCTCCTCCTCAGAAGGGACCATGGAGACCGAGATGTGCTAAACTCGATGGTACATTATTAACCACGTCGTCTGATGACAAAGTCCCAACCTCACTGGCCTGCAGCCAGCACAGCGCCATAGTGCAGGAGAGGAAGGTATGCCACAGACTGGAAAGAATCAGGTGGGAAAGATGATGCAGCTGAAGGTCTGTGGTGATCCCACCTCTTATTTGATGGGATACAACATGAGTTGCCTGGAAGGAAAAATGGTGCTGTGAACTTTTGTAAGCTGGTGGCCTTTGCCTCCCATCAGTCAGTTTGCTCCTGGAAAGGTTGCAGCCAGAATACATAGCAGCAAAGTGACTCGTGGATGGATATTACTCCTGCCTTGGAATACCTTGCTGTACTAAAAGGCCTTGGTTCATCTATTGACCTTAATTTTCTTGTAAACCTATTCCAGAGGCTTAATCTTAGCCCTGTGTTGTTCCAGGCCCTGCCGTGGTCTGTCTGCACTAATACATCTGTCAGACAGTTTTCAAGAGGGTTTCTGCTCCTCTCCAGAGCCCAGGTACCATGGGTATGTCTCTCTGGGTCTGACAGTGACCTAAGCACTGCAAGCTGAGCACTCAGTCTCCACGTGGCAGCCTTATTTTGATTAGTCCAGGTACATCTCTGCTGCCCCGTGTGGGCGAGCTGTAATATTACCTGGGCTTTGGGATGACCAGACTGCCTAGCACCAGCCGCCTCCTCACTGACATGCTGTGTCACAGGACTTCTCCCAGAGCTCTGGAAAGGCGAGCATTAATTCCAGTGGTTTGTTTCTCAGCCATTTCCCCAAATCCATAAAGGCCAGGAAAAAAAGAAGAGAAAAGAGACAATTTTTAAAATTGTTTCATTATCCTAGGAACTGGTACTTCTAGGGGAAAAGAAACCCCTAAGATCATTCTGAATCATTCAAAGTATTGTTGTTGAGCAGAGCAAAACATCTACTGTGATCTTAATTTTTTTAACTACCAATTTAAATTATAAGTTTAAAAAAATAAAAATGTTGTTTAATCTTTACTCTTAAAAAAAATCTGCTTGGATACTTTGTTGAACTTGACTTTTGTAATTTTGAATAAACAGTGTTTTCCAGTGGAGATGGTCACGACAATTTTGCCGAGCTGTTCATATTACTCTTTTGATAAAATGTGCTAATGTTAGCGAGCCTACTCTAGTACAGCATAGACGAAATTGCAAGGGCAGCTGGGAAGTCTTCAACTGTAAGTATTCTGTATCGCATGAAGTCAAAGATCCCCAGGCAAACACAGCTAGAGACAGAAAATCTCTCAAAGGGCTAAAATCCCAGCTGAGTCTCAAATTCACTGTGCAGAAGAGAACGGGCTGTAATCTGCTAACGAAAGCAGATATAAGAGTCATTCTGGCAGCTACATCTGTCATGCTGGCTCCCCCCCGGCCTTGTTAAACCCACTCTTCCTTCTAGTCATATGTGCTTGTCTCATAGATGACAAAAATAGGCAAGTACAGACGTCAGTCATGTGAAATTTATTCCTCAGGACAGGCATCATTTCCTCATCCTACATCACAGTCCTGATGCTCCCCCAGTCTCTAGGGGAAGGCTCTCCTAACTTTGCCCAGTCCAGTGGGCAGGACTCTCCAGGGTGTGCTGCAGTCATGCAGCTGCCTCCCACATCAACCCCCGTGCTGCATGCCCATGGGAGCGGTGCTGGGGAGAATCACAGAATGGCAGGGGTTTGAAGGGACCTCTGGAGACCATCTTGTCCAAATTGCTTGAGCAGGTACATCTAAAGCAGGGGGCACAGGAATGCGTCCAGGTGGGTTTTGAATGTCTCCAGGGAAAGAGACTCCACAATCTCCCTGGGAAGCCTGTGCCGCTGCTCTGGCACCCGCACAGGAAAGAAGTTTTTTCTTATATTGAGGTGGAACTTCCTGTGCTCCAACTTGTGCCCATTGCCCCTGGTCCTGTCATTGGGCACCACTGAAGAGAGTCCAGCCCCATCCTCTTGACACCCACCCTTCAGATATTTATAAGTATTGACAAGATCCCTCCTCAGTCTTCTCTTTCCAGGCTGAACAAACCCAAGTCTCTCAGCCTTTCCTCATAAGGGAGATGCTCCAGTCCCCTGATCGTCTTGGTAGCTCTCTGCTGGACTTGCTCAAGCATTTCCACATCCTTCTTGAACAGGGGAGCCCAGAACTGGACACAGTATTCTAGATGTGGCCTCACTGGGGCAGAGTAGAGGGGGAGGATAGCCTCCCTCGACCTGCTGGCCACATTCCTTTTAATGCAGCCCAGGACACCCTTGGCTTTCTTGGCCACAAGGGCACGGCACAGTGCTGGCTCAGGGTCAACTTGCTGTCCACCAGCACTCCCAGCTCCTTCTCCACAGTGCACCCTGGCCCTGCGCTGCACAGTGTGCTCCTCACACATCCTCTCACATCGCACAGGGCAGGAGGCTGCCGGAGGGGCTGCTGTCTTGCACAGTGTTCCTAGTGTTGCAAGAGGAAAACATGTCAGGGGCTCAGTGGCATTGAGGAGACAGATGTTCCTCCTGCCCCGTAGGGATGAGCAGCACTCAGATAAGAAACTTGGCCCTTGCTAAAGCTGGTGAGCAGCTCAGACCTGGGTCTAGTGAAGAAAAAGTGGGATGCCTTCAGTGTCTGCTTGGCTCCTTTATGGCAAAAAGCCCAAAATGGAGCAGGAAGGTACCCCAGCGAGGCTGCAGGGCATGGGCCGTGCCCCAAGGCCCAGCTCAGACACTCCTCAGGCCGCCAGCCCAGGTCCCTGCCCTGGGGCTAAGGGGGCCCCTTCCCGGGTGCCAGCCCTGGGCAATCGGCTGCTGCTGGTGCCCGCCGGGCCTCGGTCCGGCGTACAGCCACCCCCGCCGCCTTTGAGAGACGGGCGGCCGCCCCGGGAGCACGATCTGGGGCGCGGCCCTTCCTCCGGGCGCTGCGGACCGCCCCCCCGCTCCCGGCTCCGCGACGGCCGCTTCCCGGCACCGTGGGGGTGCGGCGGGACCCGCGGCCTCCCGGCACCGCCGGTGCTTCCTCCCGCCGGCAGGCGGCGCCCGCTCGCCTCCGCGCTGCGGGCCCTGCCGGCTGTCGCGGCTGCCCAGAGGGGACGGAGGCCAGGCTGTGCACACCGTGCCGCCCCGGCTCCTCCTCCGGTCTTCCGCCTGGCCGGGGCTACCGCGGCCCCTCCCCAGGCTAGGAAGGCTCGAACAGGCCGCCGGGCAAGATGGTGCCGCAGCCCCACCATCCTCCGCGGCGGGAGCGCCCTCAATAAACATGGCGCCGGCCCGGCCCCGCCCCGCTATCAGGTGGCCTCGGCGGCCGCCCCGCTATGGCGGCGCCGTGCGCGGTCTGGCTCGGGGACACGGTAAGGCGGCGGGGGCTTCGGCGGGGAGGGGGGTGAGGAATGGCGGTGCGCCCTGACCCGTGTCCCGCCGGCAGGTGGATCGGGTGCCGTGCCCCTACGACGTCCATCACCGCGTCCCCCGGGCGTCGTTGGAGAGGCATGCCGCGTCGTGCCGCCTTCGCAAGATGGGCTACTCCGCCGAGGAGGAGGTGGGCGCCCGGGCCGGTCCCGGGTGGGTTACCGGGGGCGGGGGTGACGCGGGGCTGGCGCTGCTGGCCCGGGGCTGCCGCTTGCCCGGCCGAGCGGGCGGCGGCGGCCTGAGGGGGGGGAGTGGGGTGGGGGTCCCCGCCGGCCGGGGGCGGCCCCGGGGCCTTGGCTGAGCCTCTTGGTCCCGCAGGCCGAGATGTACGACTCCAGCTTTTTCTACGAAAACCTGAAGGTTCCCACCGTCGCCATGGGTGAGCGGCAGCGGGGCTTTGCTTGAGGGGGGCAGCGGGGGCTGAGGGAGGACCCGAGATGGGGGGACCCCGGGGTGGGGCAGAGGTTGAGGGGGCGGGGGGAGATCTCCAGGGGGGCAGAGTCCAGGTCCTTGCGGTAGCACCCCCCGCTGCTTTGCCAGCCATAACTTCTCCAAGGCTTCTTAGAAAAACTTTGTGTTTCCATCAGTAGGTTTATTTTCTCACCATTGTGCTTTGCCTTAATTTATCATCGTTATGCATCTGTCACCGTGTAATTCTGTTCTGTAGGTCACTTGGGTGTTTTCATCATAAAATGCAAGGAGGGTCCCTTTTTTTTCCCTTCTTAGGTTATTTTCTAGGTTTTTCCAGTGCTCACCTCTATCAAGTACTAGAAGCGTGTTAAAACATATGCTTAGCAGGAGGAAAAAATGGCCCTAGAGTTTGGGGGTATAGTAATGGTACAGAACAGAATCACAATATACATATATTTCTTTTTTCATATCCCTATAACCTGAAAAATCCCTTTTTTCCCCGCCTCTGCTCAGTTCAAATATGGAATAGATTAAAATGATCCTTTTAGATCAGCCTCTCCCTTATGCATAAATAAAACTACAATGTTCTATAACATACCGTAAGTCTTATAATAGAGGTTGGGGTATAAAGACTAATCCTACCAAATGCTTGATGTAAAAGTCCTGTGATATTTTTGTCTTCTCTGTCTGCAGATAAAGATCTACAGTTTCACATTGTTAAGCAAGCTAGAGCTCAAAGTGTGAGAGAAGGTGCCGGCTACAGCGAAGGTGAGTAGCAAGCAGATACTGAGACAGCTTTATCCGCTCTTACGTGAGAGCTGCTCGTGTCTCCCCCCTTGCAGCTTCCTTTGTTCTACTTGTGAACCGCTGTGAGGAATTTTTTTGATTTATTTTTAATATTCCTTCTCTTGTATATTTTGGAGTATAACTACTTTATCTACTCAGGACAACAAGATAAGAGAATTTGAGTCTGTTGTGCTCACACCTCTAGTTCTCTTCAGGACTGGAAAATCAACACTGAGAAATTCACAAGTTTCTTAAAGCGCTAGTCCTTCACTTCCCATCCCACCACCTACACTTTACTTTCTGCTTGTGTTTTCTGATGCTATCCTTCTGCTCGCTGTGGCCCAAACTCTTCTAACGCTGCCTCCAGCCTTGTTCTTCATGTAATATTTTGTTTAAGGATTAATTGCTAGACATAAGCTGTATATGCTTGCCCATCACTCCTGAGATCAAAACCCAAGCAACGTGTATTGTTGTTTTGGATTGTTCCAAGACTGTGCTAAGAAGCTGTATAAGAAATATGCTGACACTTCTGCAAATATGATGTTGTCTTTTGCCACTGCCCTCAACTCCTCAGTTCCTTTACGTTTCATTTTTCAGTGGGTCTTGGGACCAGTCTTGGGACCAGGTTGAGACTGAGCTATGCTTCTCTTTTAGCATTCAGACCAAGACAGAGTAGAAAAGTAGAGTTACCTATAGAAACCACTGTAGAACTGCAGCATATGGTTTGGAAATTACTGCAACACCTGAAAAGCACAGCATTTACTGACTGTAGTCCTTTGGTTTGGTAAATGTGTGCGTGCAGAAGGAAAAGTGCATTTGTTCTGCTTTCCTAAGGGTCAAATACAGCAGCGCTTGCTCAGGCATAGTTTTTTATGTTGTCTTTGTTTCTCCGGCATAGCAAGTGGAGCCTTAACAGTTACTTGGGAAGGAGCTTTCATGTGATGGGCACTGTGTTTGGAGCACATCGGGTGCATTTTCTCTGGAGGGAAGTGATAACTCATTAATTTGACACAAGCACGTCCGAGCAGAGAGGAAACGGATAAACCCTTTATCAAGTGGTGCATTGCAAAGATATATCAGTGAGCCACTAGATGCCAGTGCTTGCTGTCCTGTTTTCACTGCAAGCTTGCATTTCTCTGAAGATAACACTAAATCTGTATTGGGGTGGTTTTCATTGTGGCATCTTTGTTGTAAGATTTACTGCTTGAAATTGTTTAATTTGAAGTCTCTGGCAACAGAAACAAATGGAAAGCATTTTTCATTGTAAATTTCCTTTTGACTAGCTGTGTCAAATGAAATAATTTTCTTTGTTTTTTAAAAATATTCTAACCCTATTTATAATATTATAGCTAGATCATAGGATAGGAAAGCTGGTCTTAATCACAAGTTGTGAAGTTCTTGTAAAATCACATAACTATTAGGGCACTTCTGTGGGCTTCTGTGACCCTGTAGGAACAGTGCATTCTAAAAATAAAATTCTAGTGTTCATGTTTAAATCTGTTAGTTCGCATTAGAAAAATTCTGGTTTAGGCTCAGAGTACAGTAGTGAGATCTTGTATTTTAGGTTTGTTAATGTAGAGTTATTGTGACTCCTCTTCCTCTTCTGTGGTGTCTTTAGTGAAAGCAGGATGTGAAAGATTGCCTGGCTTCCTGTTAGCACTGCAAAACCTAGAGAAGCAGTAGCTTTGCCTTCTTATGTGTTGGCTGTTGTCTGCCTGGAGACGTACGTCTGTGTTGGATTGTGCCTTGCAGGAAGGAGGTTGCATCGTGGGGAGCAGGATTAGGGAGGCCAGGTCAATGGTTGCTGGGCACTCGAATGCTCTTGAGTAAAATGCTTTTCTGCAGGCAGTATCCTGGAATACTGCATCCTGTGTCTGTAGGGAAGTCGCTTTGCTGATGTTGCAATGGATTGACAATCGATTTATTGTTTGTTTGGAAGAAGTGAGTTTTAACTGGGGAATGGGAAGAGCCAGTACTGGGCTGATCACTCAGGGAAAGAAGAATGTGCAGGCAGTGTGTTTGTTTTCGTAACCTCACAGTTAGTTATCTGAACTAACCTGGGGCATCTTAAAAGTGCCTTTGTAGCCCTTTTAGCTATGAATGCCTGTGGCAGTCTGCCAGAAAAGCTCTGTAGAGAAAGTGATAGTGCAAGTGAGACCGGCACAGTGCCCAGTTGTCTACTCTCCTAGAAGCTGCCATTCCTGTTGGCAGAACAACAGGTATTTCGCAGCTGGTACTTTACAGAAAACTTCAGGAGTCAGACAAACTCACAAGTTAGAATTGCAGCCTCCCCTCTCTTGCTTTGGCTTGTAAGCCAAGAGCTGAAATTGATGGGATGGTACAGCGTGTCCTTTTGATCTAATCTAGTACGTTCCCTTCAAAGCATATGAAAACCTGTAACTAACAGCATAAGCAGCCAAGAGAGGTTATCCACCTCTGTAGGGCTGGGGCGGGGACTCGGCCTTTTTTTTTTTTTCCCCTTTTGAGCAATTTCTTTGAAATTAAGAAGGATGAAACTTCTTACAGATACATAGGGGAAGGGTGAAAACAGCATGGGTGTTTTCTGCATTGTTTGTTGAGCTTCTCGGTGTTTTCTTGCATAATTATGCTATTTCACTAAAAACAGCTGTCTGTTCAACCTCCAGGATCCTACTCATTGCTGCCTGTAGAAGTTCCTCAAAATCACAAGCGTTTCACCTGTGACCTGACTCAAGCTGATCGCCTTGCTCTTTATGATTATGTTGTTGAGGAAACAAAGAAACAGAGGTCTAGATCCCAGATCACGGAAAATGACAGTGACCTCTTTGTGGATTTAGCAGCAAAAATCACCCAAGGTTAGAAGAACAGTCTGTTGTTGAATTTATGGCTCAGAACTTTCACTTTGTGTCATTAGATGGGTTTTGTTGAAAGCCAAACATAATTGCTTGTGCTATTTTTATTGTGAAAAGCGTACTGTTCTTAAAAGCCGCAACGAAGACCTGGCATCAGAAAACACTAGTTTGCTATCGTTTATGATTATTTCCCTCTGAGGAAGCCTGGGTACTCTGCTCTTGGCACACATATTGGGTGTATCTTAGTGGATGGATCTTTTGGCTTTGCTGCAACTGACTTCAGGTTCCTTAATGTTGCCAACTTACTGCGCAGCTTGGAACAGTATTTGCTATAAGAGATGATGAGATTAAAGATCGCTTAAGAGTAAAAGTTGAGCAAGAAAGGTTGGCAGTTGTCCGATGGGGCTCTTGAGCAATATATAAATGGGTGTGTTGGACCAAGGCCTCTCATCCTTGTTGAGTCCTGCCAGTTTGTAACTGTACCAAGCGCAACATAAGCATCTGTGTTATCCTGTGGGCCCTGCTGTGCCTAGGAGGTAGGAGACAGTGTTTGTCATCTGCACAGGTAAACGTCTTACATGCTCTGGCTTTCTCACTCTTTGTGTCTTACTGTAATACTGGCTTTGAAAACAAGGCCTGTATTTTGTAGGTGTTTGGCCAAATCACAGGGCCCTATATTGATTTGGATCACTGTCAAGAGACTGAGATCATGTAACAACACCTGATTGGTGGCTTTTTAATCTTGTGTAAACAGGTAGCAAGATGGCTGGATAGGAAGCTTGTGCTAAATTCATAATAGTTACTAAATACTGGAGAAACTTATGTTTTATGTTTCAGACTTAGTACTGAGGCACCAGACGTTCATACCTGCAGGTGCTAACGTCCTGCTAATGACCATTTGTTTTACTTCCAATTTTTTGCTAGATGATAGTCAGAAAGGTCCAAAGTCCCATCTTGAAATTCTGGCTGAAATGCGAGACTACAAAAGGCGGCGGCAGTCGTATAGGGCTAAGAATGTTCATATAACAAAGAAGTCTTACACTGAGGTGAGTATCTGAGGAGAAAGCTATGATTTTGTGCTAAAGAAATGTGCTTATATCAGCATTAGCAATGGTATACCCTTTCAGACAGGGAAAATGTCTCTTTTTCCACTGCCTTATTAAAATTGCAAACTACAGAGGAATCTTCTTCTCATTTTGGTTTGTTGCAGCAAGCTACAAGTAACAAGAGTGTTTCTGACTATTAAATTTTGAATGTGCAAATAGCAGTAAGATATAGTTTAGCATCTGTTGTAAAATTATGCTACTAAATTAATGCTGAAATGCCTATTTCTGCAAATGAGACTTACCATCAGAGCACCTGATGTGTAGGTTTTGGGGGAATTTTTTGTTGATATGTGTATCTTCTGCTGTCCAGTTGCTTATTCAGGCCACTACCATGACATACTGCCTTATTTTGTTGTTTTTAATATGCCTTCATCTCCAGGTGATTCGGGATGTGATTGGTGTGCATATGGAAGAACTCAGCAGTCACTGGCAGGAGGAGAATAGGTTGGATAATGCAGACACATGTGAAGGAGGGAAGTCAAAATCTTCAGGAAGGTACGTCACAGCTGGCAAATTCATAGCTTGACAGCCTGTAATGTTATCCTATTACCTCTTTTTAATAGCATATAATAACCTTGGCTGATGAAACAAAGAGTTTATTTTATACTAATCCTGTTAACCTCTTGCTTGAGAAGCTCTGTCTGCATGAAGGATGGGGAAAAATGAATTATTAACTTTCTTTCAGGGGTAAACAGGTAAGTTGCAAGTGATCCAGGTGAACAGGTAGGTTCTAGTGGAGCTGGGGAATGAATATTGCTCCTTCTGTGTCCAGGTGCATAGGTATGTCAGGTGGGGACAGAACAAAACTTGAAAGTACACAATTTCTTCCCCTTCCCTACCACATGACAGGAAATGCTATGGTAGATAAAATATATAAAATACCTCAGAAAAAAGGTTTTCATAACTTACTAAATAGGGGGACCCTTTGCAGTTCTTATCACCGCAAATGCTGCGGTGCTAACGGGGAGTGTATTTTATGTGTCAGGCAACACTGCACACTCTCCCAAACATTTGTCACTGAAATAAAAATGGAATAATGACCTAGCGATAGTCTATTTGTGCTTCTTCAGGAGATCTTTGAAATGAAAACGTTATTGAAACAAACTAAAAAGTGCCACTCGAGGTGTGTGTTTTCAGCATCAAAAGGATGGTGAACAACGAGGCCATACAGGAGATCGGGCTTGCTGGGTTCTCCAACTGTAGGTGGCAGGTGGTTGAAGAATTAAGGATTTTAAGCAAAACAGAGCGAAACCCTTCTACTGCCTCCTGTTTCATGAGCAGAGGTGGTGAGAGTGAGGGGCAGTATTCATAAGAAATAACTGGATTAAATACATACTGAGATGTGCACATGTAAGAGCATGGACTTCGGGCCTCTTTTGGGAGGTACTGTACTAGGGAGATAGAGAGGCTTCATAAAAGATATATCCTCTGTCTTACACCGTTATTAGGTGATTATATTACAAAACTGATACTGAAAACAATAGTGACTGTGAAACTGTTTTTATTGACTAAAATTAATAACTTTTTTTCAGAAGGGAAGACAGGCGTTCAGCTTCAGTGGAGTCACGGCAGTCAGGAGGAAGCTATAAAGATACCGAACGCACCAGACATAGGAGAGAGACCAGCAGGAGTCCAAATAAACGGAAAAGGAGTCACGAAAGAGGCAAAGACAGAGATTCTTGGAGAAAAAGAGAGAGGTGAGCAAAAACAGTGGCAGCTGACTCCTGCTTCTGAGTCAGGCAGCTGCAGCCATTGGCTATGGGACTTAGTGCAGACAATTAGAATATCTAGTCCAGTTAAAGCTGGGCTAATCTCATGTATCGTATAACAAGCCAGCGGCATGAGGCTACTAATACTAAACAGAATTTGCTGTGAGATCATAAACTATGAACCTGACTTCAGAATTTACTCTCACATCTGAAAGGTGACACTTACAACAGCAAGCTACAGGATTAGTGCAGTACTGTTGCAGGGTATTTTAATTCTTGATCAACATATTGCCCATTTAACCAGTTAAGTGTACTTGTCCTGCCTGATTTCTGCTCTAGTTTGCACTGGGACTTAATCTGATTATTTTTTTTCACTAATAATCATAGACTCATTTAGGTTGGAAAGACCTTTAAGATCATTGAGTCAAACCGTAAACCTAATGCTGCCAAGCCTACCACTAAACCATGTCCCTAAGCACCCCACCTGCACACCTTTTAAATACCTCCAGGGGTGGTGACTCAACCCTTCCCTGGGCAGCCTGTTCCAGTGCCTGACAACCCTTTCAGTGAAGACTTTTTCTTAATATCCAATCTCAACATCCCCTGGTGCAGCTTGAGGCCATTTCCTCTTGTCCTATCACTTTTTACTTGGGAGAAGAGACCAACCCCCACCTCACTACAGCCTGCTTTCAGGTAGTTGTAGAGAGTGAAAAGGTCTCCCCTCAGTCTCCTCTTCTGCAGGCTAAACAAGCCCATTCCCTCAACCTCTTCTCATAAGACCTGCTCTCCAGACCCTTCACCAGCTTTATCCTTCTCTGGACACACTCCAGCACCTCAATGTCCTTCTTGTAGTGAGGGGCCCAAAACTGCACACAGTACTTGAGGTGCGGCCTCACCAGTGCCGAGTACAGGGGCACTGTCACCTCCCTGCTCCTGCTGGCCACACTATTCCTGATACAAGCCAGGATGGGCACACGGCTGGCTCATGTTCAGCTGTATATATGTATATACATAAAATCATTTGACTAGGTTTTCCGTGGTAGATGCTGAAAAGCAATGCTGTTTGGTCTTCAGTAGTTTGGGACATATATTTAGGCAAAAGAAAACAAATCTAGGCCACACCTTGTAGTACTGTCAACAAGGGCATGCTTGCATCTGCAAGCCCATAGGTATGCGGGACCTGTGTCTGAGCAAAGACTTAGGCTGTTGTGCAGAAGAGCTGCTGCACTGTCCCTAGTGTGTGGGGAAGAAGTGCTATAGATAACTGCATGGATGGGAATGCAGCTTATATCAAAGCTGGCTTCATTACACAGTGATGCCATTTTCCTAAACTAATTGCCACTATGGCAGTACGTGACAAGACTTTGATTACAACAGCATGGGAAATAAACTGTCTTAAAGTTGTTTACTTTCTTTCCTTAGAAGAGGACGTGATTACATTTAATGAGAGCTTTCCATTTTCCAGGTCTGTCTTTTTTTTCTCTTCAGATTCTGTCAGTCTGAGCCTAACAGCACACACAATGTTTGTGTTTTTGTTTCAGGGATGAAGACAAATATCACAACCATAAAAGAAGAAAGTAGAAACAAGAACCTGATTATTTTGTTTGTCAGCTGTTCAAAAAATTCCTTGGAGAGGAACTATCATTACTGCTGTTGTGCCAGGGACAGTAACACTGTGTACTTAACATTGGTGTTGCCTCACAGCTGTGCTTGGAGACAAAAATGAAATAGCGTTAAGGTTTGTCAGGATGGAAGCAGTATATATCAGAAAACCTCTAAGTGTGTAACGCTAATGTATCTATTAATAAATGATATTGAGATCTCATCTATTTGAGTTTAGTCTGACAAGGCTGAAGGATGAAATCTGTGAGAGGCTGTACTAATTCACCTTCCTGGCCCAGAGTTAGTGGATGTAGAAGAGAGCTAATGCCTGGGAGTCTAGGATCAATTACAAGTGAAAAGGCATGAAGAGAGCCCCTCTCTTACCCTCCCACCTGACATTGTTGCCTCTGGGAGCAGTGTTCCAGAGAGAGCACTTATGGCCTAGTTATAGCATGTACTAGACATGAGAGGGCAGATTTCAGAGTTCTCCAACAGGCTAAAATATCTTCAACTGCAGCTAGCAGTAAAACCACACTAACAGGAAAGTTACTGTTCCCAAGCTCATGCTCAAAGAAATTTAGGATCAGTGTCATCTGGCAAAGATGATAAGAATAGAGCTCTCCGTAGAAAGTAGTGCAGAGGCACCAAGGACGCTTGTAGCATTATCGATTGCCATTTTCAAACACTGGGTGCATACCCATTTCGCCCTGAAAATAACAAGGAGGAGTTCCCATCCTGTAGGCTAACGTTAGTGATAGAGGTTAATAAAACAAAGACTTAAGACAAGCAGGTACATAGTAAGGGTGTGCAGGAAGACTCCACTTAACTTCAGTGGTATTTTTATTATACCAATTTCTAGTCCTGTTAATTCCTCACACAACCTGCTACAGCACAGTCAGTCATTGGCAGCCAAGCTTGTTACTTCACAAAGTAAGCAACTGTAAAAGAACAAGGTTGCAGACCTATCTTTCCTACAGTACTTTCTCTGTTTGATCAAGGTGCCAGAGAGGGCGCCGCATACGCTCCTGCTTTTGGCCTCTGGTGCTGCACTCTCTCCAGTTTTACTGTAGCCACTAGTATCCTGACTTTTGTCTCAATTGTTTCTGCAGTTAAGTACGATTATCTGTCACTAAATACTTAGTCTAGTTCTGATGATTTAGATTTCTTTACTGACTACAGCTGTTGAACTCAAAACCAAACTGAACTAGGTGTCAGGCATTTCCTTACCTATGTGACAAACACTTTTACTGTCAGAAAACAAGATCTATTTTAAAACAGATCTTTAATTAGAAAAGTCCATCTAAGAATTGAAAAGGATATGTAAGTTCTGAAAGGGTGCTAGTTAGAGAGAAGACAATGTGGAATCATTGCTACCCTTTCTTGAGTTGATGTTTCTTCCAGCAGCTCAGCCACAGCATTCTTCATGTTGAAGAAGTCTTGGTAAAACTGTTCATTTACTAGAGCTTGTTTGTTTGGACATGGTGGTCATGTGACAAGCTGTATCTGTGTAAGAGTCAAAAAAGGTTAGAGCTATCCAGAAGCATAATGAGAAATGCACCAATTACAGCCATCCAATCTTCTCTAAATTGAATTTTGTGTTTTACTTTTCTTACAATCACTTATGAAGTTTAGGTGGGAAGATCCATAACAAAATACATTTTACGCAACGTAAGCAAAGGAGTGAGGGTATTGCTCCCGAGGTGTGAGCACCAGCATCTGGGAGGCAGGAGAACAGTATAACCACTATTCGATAGCCCCTCAGTGGATGTTAATTTCAAGAGTGGGATAAAGAAAAGGAAGTGCCAGAGAAGAGGATCATCTTGTATTGTAACGTGCAAATAACAGTCCTCTGCACAGAAATTATTTTCTTGTGCATATTTATTCCTTTTTGCTTGTTGTTTTTTTTTTTTTCCCCTCTCACCTGGTGCTGGAAAGTTGGCTTGATCAAAACAGGGTTGAGGGCTGGGTCAGAAAGTTTCTGAGCAGCACCATGCCATTTTGTTGTTCGCTGGAAAAGAATAAGCCATATGTTTTAGAACACTTTAATGTGGTAAATTCCAGTGTGTTGGATGAGATACAATTGAGGGTTATCTTAATTGCAAATGAGTGGTGTGATTAAAAAGTGATTCTTACTAAAAATTGTCAGTCTGGTAACTGTAATGACAAAAATCAGTTCATTTGTGTGGTTGTGCGTTTTTGAGCTCCCGTGGGTGTGGTAGCAATCTAAGAAAGACCAATTCCCGATAGATGGTAGGAAGGGTCAGTATCTGTCTGCAAACCTGCCATGTAGGCAGCACTTGGAGGACAAGCCTGTTACAGGTCTTCAAAAATTGGTTAAAGTGCATTTTCTGTGACCTATGTGCGACTATGGATAAAATGAGTGGGAGCTTATCACAGAGCTGGATTGAAGACACTGTCATTTTCCTAATGCTAATCCCATGCTAATTCTAGCAGGAATATATGCAGTATCCTGATGAATCCCTTACTCCATCTGCTAAAAAGTTACGGGGTTTTGACACTGAATTTTGTGGGCACAAGACTTCATGTAATCAAACCAAGTCTATTAGAGATGAGATTTTTCACCCGTAGCAGTTAGCAGGAGTTAGGCGCAGTTAGCAGGAGTTAGGCCTAGTAGAGCAGAGCTGTTCGCACAAGCCTATGAATTTTAAGTTTTTGCTGCTGTTGACAAAAATATGATCAACTGTCTGCCTAAAGCAACAGAATAGCGTTGGTGTGCTCAAGAAAAGAGGTAGCCAAACTATGTGAATACCCCGTTGGTCATCAGGAAGCGCAGATGTCCAGAAGTATTCAGAATAAGCAAGCTGTGAGCACCAACGATGGTGACAGCGCATCAGAAAATGGCAGTGCACTCCGAATGGCCTGATCATCAGCAGGGTATTCTCTACCCAGTCCTGTAAGAAGGACACCTAATAATATCGGGAGAAACCATCATTTGGTAACAAACTACTGGATGAAGCCAAGGGTTGAGAACAGGGTTGCCTCTTTGTTATGCAGCAAGCCAAAGATTAGGCAACAGCACAGAAAAGCCCTGAACACAGCTGCCGCTGACAGCAAAACGGATAGCCACACGGTGCGGTTTTGCTTAATCTTCAACCTAAACGTCGCCTGCTGTGAAGAACCACGTCAGTTCATGGCTTACTGACAAGACTGATACCAAACTCTAAAGCCAACCCCAGAGCAAGCAGAAAGAGAAACACGACAGACTAGAAATGTACCCAACCACCCCAACTTGGTACAAAGAGCAAAACAGGATGAACTATTCAGGTGAGACTATGTCCTGCCTTTGTCCTTTATATCCACTGAAGGCAACAAACACTAAGACCATTCCAGGAAGGACAATTTAGCAGAGCTAATACTACAAAAACAGAAGAGTCAAACCATGTAAGACCAAGTATAAGCTAAATATTTCCCCAACAAAATGTCTAGGGAGAAGTATTCAGAAGAAACATGACAGAAACTTCAGACTTCGTGTGGGGAGTCCCAGTTTCTCTCTCATTTACTCTCTATGTTAAATCAAAAGAGCAGCCCGTAAGATGCTGCCAGTTCCAGAACCAGTAACGTGCAGATGATACAAACCTGTATATGATTGCTTCCTACAGGGAAAATTATACCACCAGGTAGTGACTCCAATATTTCAAAGAAAGATGGATAAATAATAATTTCTCATTTAACAGTTCAAACACTGATGTCGACCCCTTAACGAAAAATAACTGGGTACACTTTCAATACAACCTTGGTCAACCTTTACTTCTGTCACTGTGGCTATGCCCAAAGTAAAGACATGATTCACCTAAAATTGAAGCTTTGTGGAGAACCCAGAGTCGACCCATACATTCAAATTCTGTGCATGGATTTTTACTTACGCTTGCTCTTTAATTCCGTGGAGGAATGCTTCAGTTTTCTCCTCTGGTATCTCTCCATCGATACTGGCCAAATAGGAGTAGAGGAACGAGAATGTTTCGAAGGGAACACGAGCTGCTCCGCCTTCTGGGTCCCTTGTTAAGATTTCGCAGGCGTGTTTCATTGAACTCAGTAAGGACTGTAGGGGGTTCAGACAAGAAAGGAAAGGAATGGTATCAGAGCCAGGAACATCCTTTGCATACCGTGACAAACTCGGCACTGCAAGCCACTGGAAGTGAGAGTAAAGGGGACAAAGGCTTTATTATCATCACCCAGCTTTCAACCCCAAGTCTACCCTCCAGTGCAGGTCCAGTGGTGGAAACAACAATAAAGTTCTAGTAGAAACAGGAGTAAAAATTACCAGAATCCCATGAGGTTTTAAGATTGCACAGGGTAGTCTGAGCCTTATCAACCAATATGGCCAAATTGCTGTATCCTGTATCCTGCTACTGTAAAAGCTCAAACATCACTGTGTGTGTGTGTGTGGTGTGTATGTATATATATGTATGTGTTTCCTATCTCAATGGATCTAAAGGAATTCTCAGCAGCAGTTAAGACAGACAAATCTACAAAACCCAGAAAATTCTTATGGTTTTGATGATTTTTATTATGACATAGTATGATATTAATTTTTAGGAATGTTGATATTTACTGTTTTCCCTATTTGTATGCGAGTTCCATTTTAGTAGTTAGTAGAAAAAGCACTGAGTCAAAGCCAAGTGAGGTCCAAGTTCCCTTTAGAGCAAACATGCCTCAAAGTATTTGTTCCAAATATACTTTAAAAAAAATTCCTTTATTCAGAACAATGCCTATAATCCAGTGCCCTGTGCATGCTGAGCTATACGAGGAAACGCATGGAAAAATCCAGCATTGAGCTTCATTGAGTCAGAGACTGGTTGGATGCCATTAAAACAGAAACAAGCAAACAAAAACCAAAAAACACCCCACACAGGCCTTTTTAAAGCCAAGTAGTAATATTTTTGCTATAACTTTTTCAAAATTTATCCTTACCTCTTCATTAATAAGCAAGCAATGACTTTGTAAAAAATAAGTCTTTCCTAACAGTAGAACACCAACGTTTAAAATAAATGCAGTATCTGTTCAAGATCTAGAACACAGGCCAGAGAAGTGCCATTTTATAACCCCTTAACAGTGTTACTTCATGTAGTTCCTCCCCCGGGGAGGCCTCTGTGGGGAAGGAGAGGCAGCTGCCTCCGTGATGGCAGACTCCACCCTCTGCAGGTTGCCACCGCTCGACTGCCGTTCCCACTCCCGCCACTCCAAGCTGCCACTCGCTCGCTCTCACAGCGCAGCAACGTTATTCACGTCCGTCTCCCCACCCATCACCGACAGTTTAGCAGGCTACTTGCGTGGTCACTTCTCCAAGGCTGTAAATATACATCAGTGCTTTTACAGAAATTTCAGAATCTGACTATAGTGTTTTTAAGCAGCTCATACTTGTCCACTCTTGTATCTCACCTGTGACCCTATTCGACAATGAACACAACTTAGAGCTGCAGGAAAATGGATGTAATTGTGTGCATCTTCCTCTCTGGTTTAGGAAACTTAAGTTTAGGTTTCAATATGTAGAGCAGATATCAAGTCATTCACTTAATATCTGAAAGGATGGATAGATGGAGGTAAATTTAGACTGCCTAGCTGCATCAGAGTGCTGTTTCTGACAGTGTTTTTGATTTTTTTTTTTAAATAAGTACTTTTTTAATATGAAGAACCCAAACTACAAAATTATACTGGGAGGGGGATTGGAATCAAGAAATATACAGAAATGAATAAACAAATAAATACACATATACACGATTGCATCGCCAGGCCATGTTAACATTCAGGGCTTCCAGCTATTGCAACGTTCTTAAAATATTATTTAACGTGTATTTTCTTTTTAGTACCCCTTCTTCCCCACTGTAGAAGTCATTAAAAATATTATACTTCATAAGAACATCAGCTTAGTGCATTTTATAATCTCTCATTCTGTTGAAATGCCCTGCTGAGGTTTTATTACTGACATTAAAAGAATTAAATGTACATTTAGTAACATTAACTGCTTCTGTGAAAATTTAATTGACTGCACAATCAATTAAAAATTGATGTTTTAATTTCTCCCTCCAGTTCTCCTCCATGGACATTTACACTGATGCCATAAGCATCATTCCTCTATCATCCTCCCCCTCGTGGTCCAAGCTCCCTGTGGACATGCTTGCTCTTCTACTGCCATCCCAGTAAACTGAGGACTTGGCCCTCTTCCTGGTTAAGCTCCCCTGACCAAAAGCTGATGTGGAGCAGAAGTAAACATGCAAGCCACTTTGACAGCTGCTGCAAAAGCCATCACCATTCCCCAAACTCCATTTGCGTTCATTGTTCTATAGTCTACCTCATATACAATCATATATGACTGCATTTGGATACGGGGCTCCTGCTGTGAACATACCCCACCAAGCACGCTGCACCCAAGTGCGAGAACCTTCATCCATTCCACCTCCTCGCCGAAGTCATCCAGCTGCAGGATAGCTTTCAGTTGCTCCTCTGGCAAGCATAAGTGCTTCCATTTTTCCTTCAGTTCTGCAACTTTCACTGTGCCTTTGGGAGAAAGCTTTAAACAAAATCATGGTACCGCAATGTGAACTCCAAAAACCAGAACGAAGCTAGGGACACAGTCCCTCCCCAAAATACATAAAATACTTGACAGTCAGTCTCCCCAGCCATCCCCAACACATCAGTGTTCCTCGACAGCATTGTGCATTTGTTAAAGGCCAGTTTGTACCTGTTTGTGCAAGATTTTAAGGAGTCCTAGGGTCAAACCAGCATCTGTTTTCTCTGTCGCTAAAGGCATTTCAATCCTCTCCTTCACAGGAAGGGTCTCGCCTTTTGACAATGCTGAAAAATACCTAAGCAAATGGGAAGAGCAACACACTTCAGTGACCGTGGCCATTACAAGCTGCACAGAAGTAAACACTCTTACAGTTCGGTGAATGCATCCGCACGCTCCTGTGCAGGAGCAGCAGCACTCGGCAAGCCTCCTGCCCGCCCGACTCCCAGCGCCCTGTGCCCAGATGCCACCCTTCTTTTTAGAGAAAGCCACAATCTTTAGACTTCACACACTCCATGTTATGATGGTCTAATGATTCTTAAGGCATTTAACTTACTTTGTGCATGACATACTCAGCCCTTCTCGGCAAAGACAGAGAGGGATTTATTAACATCCAAGTGGGCTTGCAAACCAAAGCGCAGGCGTTTCCCATTTGACTGACGAGGACCTTAGGGCTGATTCTTTTAACATTCCTCTCACACCCTATGTGAAAAGCACAACTGGCTATTTATGCTGCAACTCTCTTGTCAGTGTTTCTGCCATTTCTGTCCACTCAAAAAAAAAATTTAAGACTAGAGTAGAAAGGGAATTAGATGCACATCCTGTTAATTATAAGGCTACCATCACCTTAAGAGCAACCACCTCCGCCAGAACTGACCAGCAATCTGAACTGTGCAAAAAAAGTTTTCATTCAGTCAATAGCAGGTCTAACTTCACTCGTTTCTTCACTCGGCCTCCCCTCATCCGCCCTGATCACCCACGTCCATGCCCAGGCTATCCCACACTGTGCAAATACTTGTCAAAATGCACAGCAAGCAACACGGCAGAACTGAACTAGTGTGGCTGTATAGAAATAGGCGCGTGGTATGTACGTACGTGTAACGCCTAGGCTGTTTCTCAGCTGGATCTGTTTCCCTATCTGATTATTCACAGGGACAAGCGCTACACCACCAACAGCACGTGTGAAACCACAGCCTTGTTCTGCTTCGCCTGGCTTCCAGGCCCAGACATTGCTCTGCCCCAGGTGCTCTCGCACCAGAGCGTATTCCAGAAAGGGGTGTGTGATCAGCAGCCGCCATGTACCCATCTGCGGGGGCTCCTCCAGCTGAGGTAGTACTATCTTTAACTTTAATCTTAAGCAGAGGTCAGGGTCTGGCTGGCAGCGTGGCCACGGCAGCGCCGTGCTGCCCCTGCTCTCAGCAGCCCCACGTCCCAGCAGGCTCAAGCTAGCTTGGGGCAAGCTCCCTGCGCACCCACCGCCCGGAGGCACGCTGCAGCCCACCTCCATCAGGTTCCTAAGAAATGCCATGCTGTTCTAATATGTTCCCTGCTTCCTTTCCCCAACACTGCAGCTGTAGTGATTCAGTTTCCTGTGTTTTTTTTTTTTTCTTTTTAATGGACTAGCCAGACTCCAGCCTGGTTTTATTAACAGCCTCCCCTCCCTCATATACACAGCATGGACTTTTTAAATCCCCCCAGTTGAGAACATCTCAGAGATACCTTTCAAGAGCTTGTCCACACAAACTGTAGAACAGGAAATAAGACAGTGAGTGGTTGAGGTGAAAGGAAAAAAAAAAAAGAAGAATCATTTAAATATCTTAAACCAACTTTATGATGAGGGATTTATTATGTGGACTATCACCTAGAAGTCACAACTTTTTAGGCTTTTTTTCCTATTTCAGTAACATCAACAGAGATTCCTTAATTTTGTTCCTGGAAACAACAACAACAACAACGATGACACCTAGGCAGGCTTAAGAATTAGAAAGATATTTCTAGGTTTCCTTTAAATTCCAGGAATTGAATTAAGTCTCACAGGAGAGGAAAAAAACCAGAACATTTGATCTTTTAAGGTCTTAAAGGACCTCTTTGGTCTTAAACGGCAGAGCAATTAACAAGAACAAAAAAATTAAGATGCATTCTTCTATCTGGAAATCAAACTATTCCAGAAATACAACAGTCCTAAACCTCAATGAAACTGAAAATAAGTCAAATACTATACTATTTTTAAAAGGCTCACATGCCGCATTAATGCACAGAGGTGCATATGCAATATACAGGCTGGTTTAATATTCAAGCCAGCTCCACTGCACAATAAACAGGAGCAGCAAGGTTTGTGCTGCATCGTTATGTGAACATCCTACTTACGCAGCTGCCCACTGCAAAACATCATGAGGCTGAGTCCTAATAGCAGCTTTGGTGAATTGCTTCAGGATATCGGGTAGCTCAGGGGGGATTTTGATCTGCTGAGCGCAGAACATGGTTTCCGGAAGAGGCATGGTCCGTTCGTGTTCGGTGACACGGACCTGGAAGAAATAATAATAAAACAGTGCTTCACGGAAGCAGAATGTGAATGAAAAACTGTGCGTGCATATGGTGGGGATCAATGCTTATACCCAAACTCCTTCCTGTCCTACTTGACTGCTGGGAGTACTGGAAAACTGTCACACTCGGACAAGCACTGCAAGTCTCTAAACACCTTAAACTTGATTGCAACACCACGTGAAAGACTGAAGCTTGGACACCAACCACATCTCTGGGTAAGGAGTACTACTATTTTAACAGGTATCTTTAGATAGTTTTAAACTGATTTTTCTCCTCAAACCTACCACAATACGATTTTGTAAAACAGGTAGTCCACGCAAATCACACCACTCGTGCCAAGGTGAAAGCTTGCTACGGTGACAACTCGCTACTGCAAGCCAAGTGGAGTCTTGTCATTTTTGTATAGAAGCTAGAGTATGCAGATTGCCAAGTTCCTACTATGTTTACGTATTCAAAAACCACTGTAGCAAAAAGTTACTAATTTGTGCTCCTGGCAGACTTTACATCAAAAAGTTAGAGTGACAAAAAAATACAGAAGTATGCTGCAATTACACATCGCACTTTGCTCATACAGCTCTACAGGTAGGTTTGTCTTATTCAGGTTGTAACTTCCTTGCTGCAAGGAATCCTGCGTCCCAGGATCTGAAAGAAGGGACAGACGTAGGTTACTGTATGGTCCTTATCCTGTTTGGTGGGAAATCTTTGCGCTCTCATCATTTAAAGGACCAGCAACAGTCTACTTAAGGTGATTTAGCAACAAGAGCTGAAAATGTATCAGCTAGTTGCAGAAGGGAAAGCCAGTGAGAGCAACAGCATCAAGAAAGGACTTAATGTAACAGCATCCTTTATTCCTTTAGATTTTTTTCTTTTTAATTTTTAAGATGAAAATAAGATTATCTGGCAGGTGGCTTTCTCCCCCTATCATGTGAATTTTCTTGTTCTGGGAAAAAAATTAAAAGCGATTAAGCAATGGGACTGCTGTGGCCCAAATTAAACGATACTCAGAACTTAATTTCTGGAGAAACACAGACAGGATACAGTGTCTTCATTACTCCAACGCAGCAAATTTGCATCGGTGACAGAGTTCAGTGCATGCATTTAGTTACTACATTGGTCACACACTTTCAGTAATGATTCAAAACAGCTCTGGCCAAGGGACTGAAGTTGAAGGCAAAAAGTTGGAGATTTCAGGGTAAGGTAGAGAAAAAATAAACCTCGAGGAAGGAATATGCATGTATGTGCAATACCCCTTGAGAAGCAGTCAAAGAAAATTATAAAAAAAAAAACTAATCTGAAAAGAAAAAAGTAGAGAGGAAAGAAAGGCGTGAGACCTGCTTTTCTACAGCAAGCCATTAACCACAGAAGGGCCGAGGGTGGCAGGGGCCTCCGGAGGCCACCGGGTCCAGCCCCGCTCAAGCAGGGCCACTCCAGCCGGCTGCCGAGACCCACGTCCAGAGGGGTTTTGAATGTCTCCGAGGAGGGAGGCTCCACACACCCCCGGGCAACCTGGGCCACCCTCACAGCGAGAAAGCGATTCCTGATGTTCGGAGGGAGCCTCCCGCACGCACCCGCACCTGACGGGCAAAGAAAAGGCAGCCGGGTCGGCTGGCCGGCCTTCGCGACTTGCCGCCACCGGGCCGCAGCCGCGCCGGCCCTTTGTGCTCCCACACGGGTCACCTCATCTCCCACCTCCTCTTCGCTCTTATTTTCTGTTTTTCCGTCCGCGCATCCAAAACCAGACCCAGGGGCTCCAGGCACGAAGCTAAACCCAAGAGCTACGTGCCTGCAGACGACGGGTACCGTCCCCCGCTTCTGGGGGCCGCAGCCCACCGGCCCGGCCTGCGGGAGGGGCTCGCCCGCCCGGCTGCACCGCCCCGGCTCCCGCTTCGACGACGGGGGGCACAAACCGCACCCAGCCACCCCCGGGAGACCGTCCCCGGGCGAGCTGCGGCCGGGGCAGGGGGGACCCGACCGCCGCCTCACGGCGCCGGCCGGCGGGCAGCGCCCCCGGGGACCCCCGCCCGCCACCCCCACCCCGCCGCCACGCCAGCACCCGGCCGGGCCGTCCCCTAGCGGCCTCCCCGGCACTGCCCGCCCGCCTCGCCCCCTCGGGGCGGCGGGAGGCCCGGGCCGGGCGCCTCACCTGCCCCCGGCCGCGGCCCCGCTGCCCGGGAAACGCGGGGGGGCCGGGGCGGGGCGGGCTGCAGGCCCGCCTGCTGCTGCACGGGGGAGGGAGGGGGGTGCTGCCTACGGTGTTTAAAATGCAAGAGCAACACCTGGTTTGTACACACTTCTGAGAAGACCCAGAGCACCGCAAGGCTAAAGAGTCCGGGGCGGGCTGGGTGGGGGCTCGCCGCAGCCCCCGGCCCCGCTGTCCTCCCGATCCCGACGCCCGTTTGTTGGCGGCATTGGTGCAGCACGCACGGCCGTCGGGGCCTTGGTTCTGTCATACCTCCCTTCCAAGCCTGGATGAGACGCAAGCAAACACTGCCTGAGCTGCAAAATAGACGTTCCTTAAAATTCCTGTTACTCACAGCAGCTGCTGTTTCAAACAGCAGCCCGGCTGGCCACTGCAGCCCAGTGAGCAGGAGCACCACTGCTGGAGTCACCCTCCCAGGTCCTGGAGATTCAGTACAGGCATACCGCTGCTGGCTGCTCCCACCACGGCCAGCGCAGCCAGTGCCAGCTGCTTCTCAGCACCTGCTGCTCCAAGTCTGGCCCCGCACCGGCTGACAAGGAAGTGTAGGCCACTCTGGAGCAGAGAGGAGCCAAAGCACCCGCTCCATGCCAAAATCTTGGAGAAGGACTACGAGACCTCTGCTCTTCCCACTGCAGATAAAAACAGCACCCAAGGTAACCTGAACAGCATCCTCGGTAAAGACACTAGTGCATCTCCTGTCTTCATTATAAAGCAGTGCCCCTCCTGTTCCTTCTAACGTGGACTGTAAGTAGCCAGAGCACTCAAATGAACTTGATAATAGCATTATTCGCTTCAGAAAGCCTTCACAAGCCCTTGCTCCAAAGAAACTTAGGTGCTGCACGCATGAAACAGGCCAAACCATTAGCAAAAAAGAACACAATCTTATTTGAAGCCAGCCCTTCTTGATCCACATTATGTCCCCACTGATGAACATGGAAGGCCATGCAGGACAAAGATAGTGTCTCTGGAAAAAAACACACACATTTTAACATTGGTTTAATTTTGTCATAAAACATGCGTACCCTGCATAGACTACAGGCCAAGTACTGGGCCTCAAAATACTTTGGAGATTCCTACAGCTGCAAGAAAACAGCAAACTTCTAACATACGACTTATCTGTTCTTTTAAGTGGGTGGACACTTTAAAACGATCAAGAACACTATGGCAAAAAACTAACTGTAGCAAACATTGTCCTGCAGGGGTTTACAGAATGGAATTAAATTAATTTCACAATGCAGTTTTTCAAAGGTGTCTAGGGATAACAAGTAAACAGTAGAAGTTTCACATTTGCCATGATCCGCAGTCCTCAGACACACTTGGAACTATCCTAAAAGATGCTCAAACAGTAAATGTCACACCCTCACTTCTTCTGGCTATTTGGTCCAGTGCAGCAAAATCATGCATAGAGCTGCCAGACCATATTATGGGACATGGCAGCATCTAAGTGGAAAGATTTTCTATGAGTATTTCATGAAAATCTCTGTATTCTTAAAACTCATTCTTCTATATGACTTGCAAACTGTTGGAAAAAGCTAAAGGCTAAAAACTTTCATGCAAGAATGAAAAATAATTGCAAAATAAGAGACCAATCAATTGCACGCTGCTCCGCAACATGCTTAATCTATAAAGGCATGGCTAAATTAATCTTTGTATAAATGCTTACGTGTAACAACAATGAACAAGACATACTGCATCAAGTAATGGGAAACACTCTGCGGATATGCTTGTTGATCTTTGCAGGAAGTGGAGCGTGGGCACTGCTCTCCTCTCTCCTTTGCCCCTGAATGGCCAGAAATCAGCACACATTTTACTGCGGGTGGGGGAAAAGCAAAAAACCAGCAGTTACATGATTTATGATCATCCTTACTCTACAGTCTCCTGATTTATAAGCAGAACCAGATGTACTGCACATTTTTGTCTCATTAATCCTGTGTTAACACAAAGTATGTGCGTAATTACTCATGTTTTAAGTTTGGCATATTGGGATATCGAGTCCTTTTTAAAAAGGCATTTATACTTCAGGGAACTAATATTTTTTAGCTAGAAGTAGCATGCTTTTCACATGTGATTACACTAAAACATCTGCTTCAAGATTACTGTAATTCATGGATATAGAAGACGACTAAGACAGTATAACAAATAATAGAGTGGAATAACCTCAGAGATAGTTGATGAGTAAAATTACGATCAACAGGGAGGTGAGGGAAGGTGGCTTCAGCTTCAAGGGTTGGTGGTGTTGCTAATTACAGGCAGGTTAATGCAACGTTGTTTAAGGAAACTCAGGATTACGCAGGTTGACCCAACAGCCACACTACTTACAAATCCCCTTCAATAAGGAAGAAAAAGGGATCTCAGAAAGGCACAGTGAGAAGGACATTGATGGGTCAAATGTTGAGAATTTTGGCCCAAAGCTGTAGAAAGCAGTAAGGCTTGAACAATTTAGGTTAAGAAAAAACTGATCAAACTCTGACAACACCGGCAGTAAATATACAAGTGTAGCCTCAGTGAAAGAAGTAACTCAGATTCTTCCTTGACACGGAGGACTTCCCCCCCCCCCCGCATTTTACCAATTAAGAGCATTTAAAGTGTATCCGCTGCTTAGAAATTCTGCTGCTGCTTCCTGCTTCCACAGCTCCTGGTCACAACTAGCCTAAATATCCCATGAACGCTCCTTCATAATGCAGCAGTAATTTTAGATTCAGCACATTCCTTACCGAACCCAGCCCAGCCCCTTGCACAACTTGCACCTGCAGAACAAGGTGCACCAATGTAGACCTTCACTCTCGATGTTCTGATACATCCATTCTATTCAATACACAGAATGAGCTTTGCAGAGATCTTCATTTTTGTAAGCAACAAGGAAGTCAGTTCTCTCTAGGTAAAACCAGTCTCATTTTCCTCCTTGAAAGCCAAGCAAGGCCAGATAAATCAGACAAGTAAGGTTAAGTGCCCCTGCCTCCCCCGCCCCCCCCCCCCGATGTCAGACAACTCCAGATATGCTTGATTTCTCCTTATACAGGGGGAGGAAACAAAAAGCACCCGTGCAGCTTTGGCATTAGCCACTACTCAGCACGTAAAGCAAATAAGCAGCAAACTGATGTGCAGAGTTGTGAAATAACCTTGTAATTTCTTCATTCCTCAGTATTATATGGAATTCAAAACATTCCGTTTATTTTGGAATAGTACTTGACCTCTGGAAATACCATCTTCTAAAAATTTCCACGATTGAGTAACTTTGATTTCAGCACATTGTTTCTCAATTTATGGTGACTTCTAAGCAAAGAAGTTAAAACCACAGGCATCGCTTTTCTGGAATAATCATAGATTTAATAAAACTGCTAATAACTATGCAGTTCTTCAGTTCTGGTTACTCTAGTTCAGAACTGAAATAACAGAGTAAGAGAGCTGTAACTTACCGTTACACTTTGTAAAAGTTGTTTCCTTATCTGTTTCAGAGGACAGCTTTTTTTT
Source organism: Phalacrocorax aristotelis (assembly GCF_949628215.1). Classification (NCBI taxonomy): domain Eukaryota; kingdom Metazoa; phylum Chordata; class Aves; order Suliformes; family Phalacrocoracidae; genus Phalacrocorax; species Phalacrocorax aristotelis. Next base: position 88,937,367 of record NC_134277.1, read on the forward strand.
TTTTTTTTGGCATCCTGACCTTCATTATACTACCAAGATTCAGTTCTCTGTTTAATGTTTATCTGTATCCTCATTTCTGCCAAGAACCCCACTCATTGCTTGGGCTGCACAGTGCCCGATGACAAGACAGGCAGAACAGAAACACTGACCCCCCCTCAAAGGATTTCTAGTCTAAACCAACAGACAGGCAGTGGAGTACGAAGAAACAAAATGACTTTGACCAGCATGTCAGGCAAAACAACCAGCAAAGCACTGTCACTCGTGCTTTTTAAGGTAAAAAGCCCTTTATAGAGTTCTCTGAAGAATAGTGGGGCTGCTGTGCAGATTTTTATGAAGATGTTTGCTCAAGCTTAGGGGAAAGCAAGGAAAGAATTAATGCACTCAGCTGAAAAGTGACGTGAATGCTGTGATTGGTGTTGGAGCTGGCATCTTACTGAGGAAGTTACTGGCAGAAAATAGCTACACGTTCCAGTGGCACCTCAAAAACAAGCACCTTAGGCTTTACCCAGCTGAGAAGGGAGTCAAGAGCAAGGATGCAGAGTTTTAACTATTTTTAATCAATATAAAATACTCTGTGTAAAAACAGTCAGAGCCATGCTGCAATTAACTTCTTTCAGCATGGAAAAGATAGCTATGGAGCCACCTGACAGTTCTTGGATGAAGGCCTGTGGAAGGACTAAGGGCATTAGATACCTAACACCACAAAGGGGATACAATTAAGCCAGGAGGCATCTACAACCGCTCCATTCAAGACCCAAGGTCAACACAAATTGTGGTGAAAGCACACGCACACATGCACACAGAATTCTTCCCACTCGAAGAGCAATGTAAGACCACTGCATGCTGCATTACTCGAGCACAGATGGAAGCCACTGGTACAGAGATTGCCAGCTGTCTTGGTAACAGCCAGTTAACTGACATGCTTACTATCAAGTTTCCATACCAGAGGAGTACACAGCACAATAAGGCAGACTTAAAACTTGAAACAATAAAAAAGTAGCGTTATTTAATTCTTGTTCTTTACAACCTCCATCTTCTTTCCCGAAACACATGTAAAAATAAGGAGATAAGGAGATAAGTTCACAATGGACAGTTTCAGAAACAAACTTCACTTCACCTGGGATCTGTAAAGCAGTGCAAAAGCAAGCACAACGGTTTGACTTGAAACCAGTTCTCAATAACAAAGAGTGAATACAGATAATGTAAGCTACATTAAAATAGTTAGAGTTCACATTACATGACTGGCTGGCCCAATTCAGTTTTTTCTGTCATGACTTGTAAAACAACAGTAGTAAGGAACAGCACAAAGGCTTTTTCTTAATAAATTTTAATGTTAAGACCAGTTTGTCTAGATAAAAACACAGTTACAAGAACCACACTACTGCAAATTCTGCATGATGCACAGTAGTGCTTGCAATATTTGAGCGGCAAGACGAACTGTTTATGAAAGATACGTCAAAAAAAGAATCTTGGCGTAAGTAAGAATGTACGTTACCAGTGAATTTAATCTTGTGAAAATATATCTGTCCCACAATGTACACCACTGTGAATAGTCAAATGCAGCATTTATGCACATAAAAATATACAGGGCGAATACTCAATTTAGCATTTAGTCAACAACAGTGAATGAGAGAAATATTTCGGTTATTTTTCTGATTTCATTTCACTGGAAATTTCCTAATAACCACTCCAAAGGGTAATATTTGTGGTTCAAAACCATCAGGACAACAGTAATTTCATAAAATAGTAGTTTCTGACTTTCTGATAGTGACAGCCCAATCCTCCGGCCAGTAGATTCATATGTATTTGGCTTGTGCTCACTGCCTTAGAACATGGGGGTCCAGACACCAAAAAGTGCACTACCACCATCACAGCCTGGACCACATTAGGTCAAAACATGCCAGATCAGAGATGCAACATCAATAAATGGAGATGACAATCTCAGAGCAGCTGCCAGATTCTCAAGTATTAATTATATACACATATGGTTAAGTACAGAATACTGAAGGACAGTGTACCGAGTAGCAAGTTAAATGTTCCATCAATTTTCTGATTACTGCAATGGATACTCACATTTCCCCCATTTAATCTAGGAAAGATACTGCAATCTAAGCATGTGATTTGATGCTATTTAAAGCTTTGTGATACTGTTATGTATTTTCTTTAAAATATCTACATAAAAAACCCCCAAACATTACCGCAAAAGAACCCTATCTACATATAGAAATAATACAGACTTGGTTTGGTGGCTCTTGTTTGACTGCGTCCATGCAAAGAAACCTGCTAATGTTTCGTTGCTTGTTTAATAGCATATGGATTTCCCTGCCCAACAGGCAATAAATGGTGTGTGATCAATCAATTCCTCACTACTATTCCCATAAAAATTCACAGTAACCAATTCTGAAAGAAAGATTTTCTTGTTGTTGTGGGTCTCTCTTTTTTAAGTAATTGTGCAATATAAAATTCGTACTACAATTTGCAGCTTTGGTAACTTACAGAAAAAAAGATTTCAAGCTCTCTAATTAAGGACCAGGTCAGAATGTTGCTTACACGATGCTCTTTGTTTCTGTGCAAACACATCAGATAAGGTTCACCTCTCCTCTTGAGATCCTGAAAAATTCTACTATTGATAAGAAATTGGCTATAATTTAAGTTGTGAACCTATCTAATTTTCCTTGGTACCTTTAAATGCCTCCATCACCTAGCCTTAGTAAGTTTACTGTTTCAGTTCAGGAAATCCTGATTCCCAAAGCCAACCCCGCACCCCCAACCAAACAGAAAAACCCAGCTGAGCTTCAACAAGTACATTTGAATTCTCAGAAGAGGAAATATTTTCTTGATTTAACATCAACTGTACAATATTACAAACTCAGACACATGAAAAACAATCAGGCAATAGAAAATGTACAACAGCTTTGGTGTTATACAAAATAATAAAAAAGACTTGACAGCAAGATACATAGTTCATTATGTTCTCACCACAGCCACTTCATTGCTGACTGTAAGACAGTTATTTACTTCTGATATTCTCCGTGTGGCCTTTCCACTCATGAAAAATCATACTAGATTACTACAATAAGAACTGTTATGAACACCATAAAGTAATCTCCAGATTTTATAAAAACATCTTGCCTCTTCGCACTATTGCTTTGTGGCACACTGTCAACAGAACAGCAGTCCAAAATAAAGTGACAACTAGATTTAATAAATTAATATACTTTTTTAAAGATGTACAATGCACATTCTTTTTAATCCAAGGTTTTAGGGTGTCAGGATGCTTCTATTTACACATATACAGACCTCAGACAGCATTGATAACATCAGAAAATGCAGATAAGGAAGAGAGCCTTAACTGCTTTCTGGATGCTATTAACAGAAGCCAAAACTCTGCTGAGAGTAGTATTGGGAGAGATATCCAAAGACTGAAGAAAAGTCTATGAAAAAAGGACATGTAAAGGCAAAGGGAAAGTCAAGATGTTTAATATGACCATCTATTCTTGCGAAGACTGAGGTGGAGTTGTTGACGTGCCTTGTTTACCAGACTTCCGTTCGTAATTCACAAGTCGTTGCCCAACAAGGTACCTGGGATTATAGTAAAAAACAGTGAGAATGGAACAGAAGTTCATGTGATTCTTTAATGCAAATCTGCTCTCACTCCTTTGCTGCAGAAGTAGGTTTCTCAGTTCAGTGAAAGTTATTCTACAAGGTGATCCCTCCCACCTTAATGGTCTTCAACCATCCTCATCTTTTTTCACAACATTCAGGCATTTCGTAACAGAATACGGACATTACAGGTTTGTGTTCACAGCCTTAACTTCAGTAGTCATACAATTCAGATAATAAGCTGAATAAAGATATGAAATATAAATAGTGTGTTTGCATTATATACCCAGCCCTTTTGCTTGATGATACTTTTAAGAGCATTTTTGCAGTGTCTGAGCCACTGCCACTTGACCAACAACTCAGATATATAACCAAATGAGAGTGCTAATAAGGTTCTAAGTTCAAAAAAGAATCTGCCACGGATGCAGAACATGCATCAGGTAAGAGTAGGAGAAGCTCAGCTCATATATCAAATGAAAAAAACCCCTAGTTGAAAAAATTAAATATTGAAAAGGAAGGACTTGTACTGCATCTCAATCTTTCTTAAAGGGAGATAAAATATCCTAATGCCCCTCCACGTCAAGCCTAAGGGCTGCAAGATTCCTTTATTTAAATTCGGTTTCAACATCTCACCAGCTTGGCAGTTTTCCTACCTTACACATTATTCCTTACTTCCTCTATGTCATTGTTCCACGCTCCTACTTTTTGCCATCTAAATTCCTTTCCACACTTCCATTTGTATCCTGGTTCTACATGTAGAAGAGCAATATACACCTAGGGACTCTTCCCCTGAAACCTGCTGTTTCATTTAGAAACTTTTTCACCACCGCTCCTTTTCTCACGGTACCGAACAACCATCATGTCTCTTTTGTACATTTCAAAATGTCACAAAAACTTGTATGTGCTTTTGAGATTTGTTACAGGAAAGATTTAACTAAGTGTATTTCTAAACCATCGATCTCTACTGGCTAACATGACTACACTTGCTTACTTCCTGAAAGGAGATCATTAACTTAAGTTGTACAAACTCCTTGTCTACATAATATGTTAATTTCATATCAAAGTAATTTTCACTTAGATATATTTTCACAGCTTTGTGTACTGTTTACATGGCTTATTTAGACAAGAAAGCAACTTGTAACATTATTTTAAGTTGCAAATCAATACACATACTGCCTGAAAGATATTAACGATTAGCTCAAAACCCACTTGTAAATATAAATACCAGCTATGCATACCACAGTAGGCCAAATTCTGCAGAACGTGTTAAGAAGGCAGGTGGCAAACAGGATATACATCAGCTGATCAAATAAGAGGTGCTAAAGTATAAAGTGATCTACTGAGAGTAGAATGTTCTTTAACAGGTTAATTGGACTAACAAGTAGAAAGAATCAGAAAAACAGTTATGCAGAAAAGGTTGGAGAAATGGTTTTGTAAGCAGCAGATTGAGAAATTATTTTACTTCCAGGTATGTCATAAATTATTACATTCACTTGTCCTTCGAGACTACAGAGGGGGAGACAAACAAGCAATCAGCTTCATTTGTGGTAAAAAGCATTCAGGTTAGATATAGGGGGGTGGAGAGTCTTCTCTCTATAAAGACAGTCTATCCCTGTGCTTCCCTGAACCACAGATAAAACATTTGCCAAGAACAGTTTAGGTCTGCTTCAGAGGGTCATTTGTCTAGAAAGTTTCTTAAATTCCCTTTTAGACCAAAGTATCTACAATACCCGAGTTTAAGCTGAAGGTATCACAATTTAAAGTGGAAAAATTAAAAACCCCACATGTATATACTCACTTGTCATTTTTAATATGTTCATAAAGGCGCTTGAACTGGCGGACTTGGAAGGACAGAATTCCCATCAAAACCACCACCATAAGCAGAAAAGGATAAATCCGTCGCTGAACTAGGTTTTGCATTTCAGCAGTAACTCCTACAAAACAGGACACAACCCTCACATAATCTAACACTGAAGTAACACACACATTTCTGCTTCTGTACCTGCTTCTATACTTCTTGTTATGCTGTAACTTTATAAGGGCTGTGAAATAAATAACACATCCATTGATCTCAGAGATCCAATGTGACAGCTGCTCTTCTTTTTCATCTGAAGCGTTAAAGCTGAAAGTTTTCCATTAACACAATGAAAATCCACACTAAAAAAAATTGGGCTTATCAGCCCGTCTTGCTTATTGACTTCTATATACCTTGTATCAGAAAAAAAGTTGACACTATAGAAATCTGCATTCAAGTTTGAGGTTGACAGATAAAATGGGACTTCTTGAACATCTTGTTAGTGTCAGAAGTAACTAGCTATAAAGACAACTGTTGACGAAAAAGCACATCTACCTGCTTCTAATAAAATTATTTCCCTCAATTATGAGGAGGTAGGAAAGTCTGAAAAAATAAACTATATTTACAATTTATATTTTATTTTACTACTGAAAACCTCAAAACAAACCCAATATTTTTATCTGTTCCTTTAGAATCTGACAAGTCAGAAAAGTTGTGTTCAGCTCAGTATAACTCTTAAAGGGAGACTAAAATCAAAGGTTGATTGTTCAAAGAAATGAATTAATCATCCCCTTCCCAGACTAGCTAGGTAGCTACGTTTCTGCTGCTAGATCTTATGCAGTCCTATACTCTTGATGTATTGTGCACTTGGTTTATTAAAATGCCAGTCAGAATAATGTATTGCATTTCTTAAAACCCCCCAAACTTTTAGGATGACACAGCAATCCTTAAGCATTCACACTTACTGGGAGAATAGGTGGGTGTTTTTTTTGTTAATAACATGGGGCTTCAAGTTATATTTCCACAGGTATATTTATATTACTCTAAAGCATCAGATGATAAAAAGATATTCTGAATGTATACATACCTAATAAAGGTACAACGCCAGAAGCTATGATGTACGGTACACACAGGGAAAGTAACAGAACAGAGATTACGGGTGCTGCCAGTTTACGGATTATGAAGTGTAAATCAATGTTGCGAATCCCATTTGCATATACCTAAGAAGAACAAGTTAGAAGTAGAATAGAACAATAAAGCAAGCCACACTTTTGCACTAACATTAATAATTACGAGGTTACACTATTCTCCTTGAGAGGAAAGGGGCGTTCCCAACCTGAAAACCATGACGGCCACAGTTGAAGAAGGAAAGACTCTGTGCCAATCTACATCATGTGGATTCCAGGAAATCAGTTAAATAGTGCCCAGGAGAGCAACTTAATCTGGAAGTGTGTTGTGATTTGGTTGCAGGAGTGCAAGAGACCAGCTGAAAGACCATTAAATAGATGGTTTTGTGGGTGACCTGGGATCACTTTGTGCTGTTACCTTGCTGAAAGAGGATCCTGTGTGTTCTAATAGACCAAATCTATTAAACTTGGTAACACAGGCAGAAAAAGGATCTTATTTTGTGCTTGGTTGGCGTACCAGAGCCTCTACGTGTGCAGTCTGTGTCTGAAGACTGGGCCTCCATAATTCGAGGAGCTAAGGTCTCAACATGACTTGACTGATCATGGGCAAAGACAGATTTCAAATGGCTACCGCCTACAGCTAGACGATGGCTCTGCCCCACAGCCTCAGGATGGCTCAGGAGAATGTGTGTGTATGACAAACAGGCCCAGGGAGAGCATTCAAAATAGAAGGAAGAGCCATGGTATGCATCAAAAGGTACTCACAGAACTAATCCCACATTTCTCCTGTGTGACACCTGAAGTGATCAGTAAATGGCTTAACAGCCAAGACTATGTGCTAGAAAGGCACCTTTTGTACAGAGGTCAGGACATGCACCGTACCCATTACATATAGGGCAGGGCTGAAAAGTTACTTTCTGACAAGCAATTGAGATACTTCATTGAGACGACAACTGAAGAACTTAAAGGTTATAATCAAGAAAAAAACTTCTGTCAAAGACAGCAACTCAGAACTGCTCACAGAAACTGTTCTGTCTTGCTTAATAATTGAAGGGGAATGGAAATGCTGTCTTTCATGTGGCTCATCTATGAACAGCTCTGGAGACGGCAGAAATTCTCTATTTGGACACGTGAATTCATCTGAAGAAATAATGATGTTTCTTACTTTAATAGAAACCTGATTAAATTCCATATACCCATATATGCATTTTCTTGATTTTTGGACTTCTGAGGTTTATTTTTGTTTTATCATTAGGTGTACCTTAATGGATTAGGCTATACAGTTTAAAAGGATTCTACAAGACTAGTTGAGTTTTACTCAATTACTCAAATTACTCCATTACTTGCTTTCTGATTTACACAGTCAAAAAAACATTCAAAGTGTATTATACAGTTAATTTACATGAACAATTTTTTCCTACCTGTTCAATAACAGTTTTCAGCCACCACTGGGGACCCATCAGTGTAATGGCAGCAATAATTTTGGCATGCAGAACTCCAAGAGCCCAGTCCTAATTTTAAAAAATAGACCATTATCATTAACATATTTTTAAATAGTTTGACAGGCAAAAGCTTTTAGAGCAACTTGTTAATATTACTTATAAGCGAAAAGATAATTACTTTTCTTTTTACATGGGACACTGTTTACAGGAGGTGATAACATCTGGAAACGCCTAACAAAAAGAGAACGCTCTCAAGTTTAACTGACATCTGTAAAATACTCAACTCCTTGGAGCCAGGAAAATCAGCTACTACTATTAAACCAAAGGCAAATACAGAATAAAGGCATTACACTTACTTAAAGCAACAGACTAACATTCTGGCACAAGCTAACATTTACTTAGAAATAAGTTATTTTGATTCCTTTAAAAAAAAGGAGAGAAACAAGATACTAAGATGCTCACATAAGTCAGGAAAAAAAGATTTTTTTCTTTTAAATTGTAGTTATTTGCAAAACCCAACCTGATGTGAGAAAATCTAAACAAAGCAAAGCAATGCTCCTCACAAAAGAATGTTATCCTGTTTACAGGAAAATTTATGCTTTAACATATACCACAATTATCATGGCATGGAATTAAAAGAACACAATATAACTACAGGCAGTAAACACTGCACGTCATGAGTCTGTCCTTTCTGGATTACATACATTTATAAGAGATTCTTCAATAAAAACCACCAAAAATAGAATGCCAAGTGTAGGTTGACAAGGCAGAATAAACAGCTACAGAACTGGTAAGACTTAAGACATCATAGGTAAATTAACTTTCTTAAACTGCTGGGGCAATATATTTTCTTTAACCAATTATTTAAAAATACGTCTTTTGTTCATGTGTATTACCCCAGATAAGTTTTTAAATTTTTTAACCTATTACAAAAACAAGTAAGTGTTAAAGTTGCTTTGTGTTTGCTCAAGCATGTAACCTTTATGTAACTCCATGCTCTTTTGTGAGTAATGGAAATTATTCTCAATTTCAGTAGCTCCTTATTAATTTAGAACAAGTCTCTAATCTGATATTTTGAGGAAGCTCTGCCACATGAAAATAAAATCTTTCAGTATATTTAATGATGAACTTTTAAAGAACTAACATTCAAAAATTAAGAATTTTTAGAATCCCTAGCATTACGGTTTCTTTCCAAAACTGTTTGGAAACCATGATCATCTACCACTGCAGTCACATGATGTCCTGACATACTAGTCATTTACTTAGACACCTCCAAAGTATACTAGTATTATACAATAATGGAATATTTAAATTAGCAGTCAAATTCTTCTTTGTATTGTGGCTTTCAAACATTTGGATACTGAAAGTAAATGAAAGCTTGTTTGTGGACAGCTTAGAAAATCACTATCCCTGAACACTTTCTCATTATTTAGTAATATGCATTCTAAATCTTTTGAACTATGGTTCCCTCAGTTCGGGTTTCTTTGAGTTAGAAGTTCTGTCATAATTCAGTCTAGGTGATGCACTATGTGATTGTCACTCAATCCACTGTACCTTCATTTCTTCCACCGACTTGCAGGAAAAAAGTTTGCACTCCCTTAACCTGTGAGACTTGACTAAAAGAAAAACAGAACACTACTACCACAAAATCTTGTATTAATGATTTGACATTTCAACCTAAAACCAGAATGATCCTAAAGCATATCAAAAATTCATTCATAGTGTGTATCATTGTTGAATTAAAACCTTGTATGGATAAAAAGATCAACTGAACCTCTTGCTGCCTAACTGGAGGCATAAAGCTTTCAGAAAAGGTCAGACAGAATGTGTAAGTCCGTGCATACATACAGCTATACTAACTTCTGTACACAGCTTTACAATTGTGCTACAGAAAAGAAGTGTCTATCTGATCACTAAAATGCAAAGATCCTCTGATGTCATCCAACAAAGTTCAGCTTTTCATACTTAAAATCCCTAAGCACATCCTTCTGGTTTAAATAATCCTCACAGCCAGACCAGCTGTCTTTTCTCTGCCACACAGAAACATAGGAAATGCTCTGAAGCACTAAATCAACATGAAACAAGAACTCCCATACCCCTCCCTTCTAAGTAATGTATCGAAAGCAGAATAAGAATGGCAGCAACTGACCTGCCAGGGATAGAAGAGAGGTGTTTGATCCAAAGGAACTCTCAAAGGTGCAACGATGACCAGTTCAAACAGAAGACCGAGCAGAAGTGGAACCACACCAGCTAGCAGTATAGCCACTATTAAAGTCTTCATTATCTAAAAAAACCCAAACACATTCATTGGATGTCTTTATCAGAGGACTCTTTGTTTGAACTTCAAAATGTAACTTAAACTACACAAACAGAGAGAGCTGGACAAAAAAAACCACCCCTATACAGACCTTTAATTCATACATACATACCCCTAGAAATGATTTTTATTACATATGTAGTTTTGCAATGTGAGTTTTCAAGATTGGGTCCTACTCCATGCCCCCTCCAGAAAAAGGCATGACTGGGCCTACTGGTGTCCACGTGGTTTTAAACCATAAAAATCACCTTTGACTGTTATCAGTAGGGAATACTATCCAGAGGCACTTCATTACGTTGAGTATTCTTCTGTGTTGGAAAATTGGAGAAGAATCTTTCCAAAACTGATTTTTTCTCCACTGAAAACCAAACCTTAAAAACTCAACTCATTATGGAATATTTCTGACTTAAAAATGAAAGACTTAGATTACCATGCTTGAATCTTTCTTTATTCTAGAATTAGCTTAATTTACATGCATCATCCAAAAATTAGATACAAAACTAGTTTGACTTAATTAACATGATCAAGAGAGAAGGGACAAAGGACAAGTAGAGCATTACATTTTAGCTCTGAATTTTCTTAAAGAAACTTAAGATTTCCTAAACGAAAATGATGGATGAGATGCTTGGGAAACAGGGTAGTACATGAAATACATACTTATACCGCTCTTCTGTCTGTAATAGTCCAATAAACACACGAGCATGTCCATCAGAAGATGCCATTTATGTTCGAATGTTTAAAATTACTATACTTAGGCAAGAAATCTACTACAGAAATCCTCTAAACTGAAACCGCGATAAAAAGGTGGGTTCTAAATTCATTGCCATGGTAAGAATCTGAACTCCCAGTAATAAAAAAGGATATTTTCTTTAAAATTATTAATCCGAGTAACACAAAGATCTGACAAATCAAAGATCTTTCTGAAAATATGCATCAAGCTTCTTTGTAGAGACACATTCTTCATCATCTATCAGCTTTCCTAGCTTTTTTATTTGATAATGTCAAGTTGCTAATTGAGTAATATTTAATCTTCCAGGTGTACATGAAAACATAAATGTATTTGAGCACACATGACATATGGGTAATATAATGCAACATAGTCACTTTTAAAAGAAAACAGAAAAACGTACGCATATATATAAACATATAAGCGCAAACTTATTTACACTGATTGCTTAACATTGTGCTAAATGGCTTACGGAGATAGTTACCCTATGCAATGGGAACTTAAGCTGCAAAAGTTTCAAAATGGTCTGAACATGAAGTGTACGTTACAGAGTAAAACCTGCCAGCAAAACTGAAACAGCACGTTTTGTTAGCTACTTTTTTGATAAGTCAGTGAACGTTCTCAAGACTCACCATGAGAGACCACTCTTTGACCTTCTGAAAAATCACTCTACGACCCTGCGGCATCCAGGCGACCAGCACTGTCACTGCTCGGATAGTTAGCCAACAGACGTAAAGACCACAAGCAGCTGTGTACAGTTCATGGATTTTGGCAGTCCCCGTCCAAAATGACATTAACCATCGGCCAGCAAATACTGAAAACACAAACACTGTTAAATAGAGTAATTCTTTTGGATGTATTAAGAAAGGATGCCTATTAAAAAACACTTATCAATTTTATTGTTAAATATCAATGCACAGATAATACTCAGCATAAAACAGCATTTTGGTACTATACCCCTAAGGCACGAAGGTGTGAAGCACTACGTAAATACTTAAATAGATGATGCCAAACATACATGTAGAGGGCTTTTTTCCCCTAAAATTTCATTACACCAGCAATGTGAACTGAACTACAGCAAAACAAAGCACTGAATACTGTACTATGCAGAGCCTAAACACTAATCTTAAGAACTCCAAAGGCAATAATGGATTAGTGCATAAGCTTGAACTTAAATCTTATGAGCTATGTTTGGGTTACTTCACTGCCTCATCATTTTTTAAGACTTACTGATGGGTCTTCTGAAGCTCTCTGACAAGAACATGAGACTCATTTGCTCCATTTCATTTTTTAATAGTGTTTCTATTCACTTATATTATAGTGGAATTATTTTTGTACTACTATTAAAACCATCACAAAATTCATAACTCTGATCACAACAGATTGCCTTTACAAGGAGGTAAAAATGATGTGGCGCTACAGTAGCCAGGTTATAAAATTCAAACAAGTTTACATGTCTTAGTTTGTTCCAAATTATTAAGAGAAACCTACAAAGCGCTTTTGATTCGGTTAAAGTACTTATTCATACATATTTGGGAAGCGGCACGTATATCACTTCAAAGTCTCCTAGTGACCTGTCATGATGACACCTTCAGAATATTTAATTAAAGAAGATACTGTAGAAGACCTAGTAACAACCTATACATTTTCCTTCTCTAAATGGTAACGCAGGTGCAAGACTATCAGTTCTCTTTTTCTCTCAATGCTACTGTAGAGGTTGTCTCAGTACTTGGAGACCTGCCCTTAAAAGTATTCTACAACAAAACAAAGGAAATTGCAATCTCTGTCATTTAAATACAGGTATTATCTCTATCATTTAGATTTTAGACTGCTAAAATTTGATGATGTACCATTAAAAATGAGAGAAATTTCCACGTTTACTCATTTTAAAACCATTGTTTAAAGTTAAAAGATCTGTTACTGTTGAGCATGGCAACATGATGAGTTGTTTTTAATGGCAGTTTTATAATAATAGACTTACCTGGTAAGGTAAGGCAGATAAGACTAGCAATCAGTAATGTTATGCACATGAAAACAATCAAAAGAAATATCTGAAAGATGGAAAAAAGAGAAACAGTTTAAGAAAGTTACTTAACCAAAGCCAAAAAAACCAAAAATATGTACCATCTTAGAAAGGCGACTAAACTAGAACGTTCAAATACCAACTGAGGTTTCACTGCATAAATAAGTGATAAGAAACCTATCCACAGTACATGCAGCACACCCACAGTATCGTGTATTTCTTTTCAAAGAGTTCATATCAGTTTTCACAACAGTAAAAACGAACATTTGAATGACTGAAGTTCTTTGTTATGTTACATTAAAAAAATAATTTCTATTTCTGCACTGACCAACACAACAATTCTCAGTTAACCCTGAAAGGTTTCTAGCTCTGTATGCCAGATAAGCAAGTCAGTGGTTTTATAAGGAAAACCTTGCTGCGAAAGTTCTTCCACATGCCCTCAGGTTTATGTGACCAACAGCTGACAGCAAAGCTGGTGGCTCCTTAGTCAGGTTTACATCTTGTCAGAGATTTCTCATGTACTTGCTTGACTTCTTTAAATATTTGAATGTCTAAAGCACCACGTGCTATGAAGTTCTGCTTCACTAATCAAAGCCACACAACAAGCAAGCCTACTATGGGAAAACGAACACCTTATCATAACAGACTTCTAAGAGAAAATTACAGTGGAGAATGTGTTACAGATTTAAGACTTTTGGAGACAATGCAGATCAGCCTCATCTCTAGGTTAGGATCTTCAGCACTGCTTAAAGGAAGGAAAATCTTGTGATTCTGCAGACACTAGCTTGCGTGAAAAGGGATGATTCCACAATGCCCTGTTACTTGCCAGGTGACAGCCACATACCCTTTTTTCACAGAATACTCTCTTTAGGGTTGGGTATCCCAAACACAGAAAGAAGAAAGCCAAAGTAGCTGATATCTGGACTGTAGGCAAAAAAACCCCAAACACCTTTCTCAATGGTGAGGAACAGATGGTGTGACTTTCTTGGGACCAATAGTTACTTGGGGAACGCTGGGGAAAAGTCAGTCCGTGTGGGAACAAACAACACATGAAGAACTAAAGCTTACATGAAGCTTTCAGACGCCATAAATGGCTGCTTCTTGGATCAGTGAGCAAGAGAATGTGCAAGAGGAAGAGCAACTATTGACTTGGACCAAAACAACGCACAGGCAGCGAGTCATTCATATCACAGAAGCAGCACTGACAGTGACTGCAATATACTCAGACTCAAAGATGTTGCAAGGACAGCCCTCCTCTCTCCAAAATCCACCACAAAATATTATTTCAAAAAAGCAAACTAGCTAAAATGAGGATGTTAATTAAAAGAATATGAAAAATAGTAGTAAAAAGGAAAAATGCTCACAGGAGATTGATTTAGGTACCCTGAAGTGGAAGTTTAGCACAGTCTCCCCAAAGTTGTCACAGTAAACAGTAAAATAAAAATGGATAAAAATGGCTTCCATAAGATATTTGCAGAAGTTGGAAATAACATCCGGGGGTGGGGTGGGGAGAAGGAAAAAAAACCCAACCCAGAAAATGGATAAAGTCTAGTAAGTGAAATTCAAACCTACAGGACGACAAGCCAAAAGGGATTTTAGAAAGAGCATATCAAATCTATGAAAAGTAATTATAAATATATTTTTATAGTTTTGTTTTTTTTTTAAAGGATCAACAGTGAAGCAATAAAATCTAAAAATCTTCAGGAGAAAGCTTGCCAGAGTTTGCAGGCTCTGCTGACAACTATGGATCATAAAAGGAAGGCTAAAGAAAGGCAAGGCAGTAGTGGCAAAACAAATTCTACACATCAGCATTTGTTCTGGAGAGGCTTTGGGAGGTCCCTGCAAGACAGCCTTTGTTTAAAAAAAGGAATGAGTTGGAAGAATTGTCTAGATTGCCTGATAAAACTGATGATAGGCTTTCATGTAGAATAATTAAAAAAAATCTGATCTTTTAATTTTGTTTGAGATTAACAGTATGTACTTAACTTTTTTTTAAAAAATCAAACCCATAGTTTTACATGCTTATTTGTAACTGAAATAACATGAAGGATCAGTTCTGATTGCTTGCTTAATTCGTATGGACATAGTGAGTTCTAGTGGAAAACATTTATACATAATAAAAACTGAATATAAACCACCTTCTTCTACGTTCTCACAACTTGGTTAAAATGAAAAAAATGTAATGAAAGCATAGAAAGATCAGATGTTTATACTTTTTTCTTTTTTTTCCCCTTCTCGAATTCTTAAAATTCCAACTGAGAAAATAATCAAAATATGGTGTTGTTCCACAGTGAAAGTCTGTGCAGGAGACACTTTTTTTTGTTAAGATTAATTTATCCAAGTAGAACCAAGGTCAGTATACCAAAAATCACAACTGAAGCACCTACAGATCCTGAATGATTCATTATTTAGATGTTGCAAACAAGTGGAACCAGGGACACAGAATCCTATCAGTGAGCTACCATGTGTTTGAGATTGTGCAAGAAGTGCTTGTCACATCTCTTGATGCAAACAACGGAAAGAAATTCTATTAAATCAGATTTTTCTTTTTATTTCTACATTCTGTGGAAGTCTCCAAAGAACAACTTAAAATGTCTAGATGAAGGTAAGTAGACCAGAAAAAACAGTCTTTGACAGCTGAATATGGAACTGCTTAGTTGTTATCACCAGTTCAAGGTCAGCACCCCGAATTACTGAAAGCTTATACTATGCAATGGTTTGAGAGGGGGAGAGAAGATTTCAGCACGTCCTCATCTATATGCATCCACAAAAAATAAAACAACCCATGCAAAGATAGTTCTAGAAAGGATTTAATGAGTCCCTAGGCTAACACACCCCTTCCTTGAAAGCAGCATGTGCACATTACAGTTGTTATATATTGCCAGGTCACAGTAAGTGAGAATCCACTTTAATTGCCTCTTTGGCAGCCAAACAGGGAACTAATTTCAATTAACCTGTCTGTCATCCCAGTAACTTCATAGGAACTTGACTCAGTCTAAGTGAAAATGTCGCAAGTATCATATTTTCTTTAAAAGTAACACAAAAGTCTTATCTGAACTTTGAAATGTGTCTAACTAATGTCTTCTGCATATTAACTCAGTTTTCAGCAGGACCAGTTTCCTGTTCCAGCTCATCATGTGTGTGTTCCAGCATAGACTGAGAAGGGAAGAAAGGAGCAATTGCCATGGGAAGAAGACTGGCACTACTCCTTTCAGAAGTAAGTGTGTATTTATGCTAGATTAAATTGGTCATAACAGGGAGACGGAGCATACTCTGACTGAGACCAAACTGATGTAGCAGCAGCTGCTATGAGAGGGGCAAATTCATTCTGCTTCCCTAGCCTTTTCATCCCTGAGCTACTTCCTCCCACTGCTTCCTCTACAACAGTGCTGTAGCTCATGCATTCCTGTAGAGAGCCCTTTCAGAGGGTAAAAACAGCAGTGGAGGGAATTTACTCTCTCCACTTTTGAAGCCGCAGCTTCAAAACACCCAGAAGCTCAACAGTTGTAAAATCCTAAAATACTTTCAAATTTGCTTTCAGTTTTACTAGGCTGAGGTGGGTTTTTTTTTTTTTGGGGGGGGGAAGCAAGCTTTATTTTGTACTTTGTTACAAGAATTCAGCTGGATTCAGCATTTTAAGGAAACTTTAGAAGCAATACTGCACTGCTCTAACTTCGGCCATTACTTCCGTTCTTGAGCTATACCTGAAACCATGGTAAATGAGCTGCATTTAAGTTTATATTTTATTAACTCAGAGTTCTGGTAACAACAAAACAATTTATCTAGTTTGACCTACGTATTATTCTAGAAAGTTAAATATTTGCCAACAACATTTCCTTTGTAACTGTAGGGATATAGAACTTCCAAGTATTGTAACACCTTTCTGTGTTTAATATAGACACAAGAGAAGTTCTCAATTTAATTTCTTAATAAAGCAAAAGAAGTTTAAAATACACTTCAGCTACAAGACTTCAGTATGCCCTCTTGAAAGCCATGGCTTGGTTAGAGAGACTCCCAGACTACCCATTTGCTGAGGGGTTATTATATTTCTCTCCATTACTGTTAGGAAAATAAGATATGAACTAATAGATAATACACAACACATATGGGATCTATTATATAAATGGTAACTGAAGGTCTTAAGTTACAGGCTAAAAAAATATTGTGAAAATAACGGTAAGTCTACTTTTTAGAAAGATGCAAACTGTACAAAACAAAACCAACATGACCCACCACTTGACTTCTAATAACATGTGGGCCAAATCTTTCTTATAAAAAAATTATACCCATCTTCCAAATGCTTTTCCCTTTTACTGTAATGTGTTAGATATACCTACCCTGAGCGGGAATTTTAAAGGTCTACGATAAGGCTGGAAACCTACAGGTCCTCCTTGTTGAAGTATGGCTTGATGGGCTGCATGAAGACCTTCTCCCACAACTGGAATGGCATTATTATTGCGAGCATGCTGGTTGTTAGGCTGCTGGTTTGCATTGTTTTCATTCTCTTCCTGGTCACCAAGTAGGTAAGAATGGAGATCCCTGTAACAATCAAAATTTCAGTTTTGTTCTGTTTGGTATGAACGAGAATCATACACAAAGACAGGCCTACTCAGAATGAGTACAAATTGTACAAAACTCATACAAGAGTACTGGCAGAATTTACTTATCACAAGTAAAATAAACCATTTGCCAGTAATGTACTCAATGTCATCCTGAACACAGAACTTAAGAAAAATGGTAGTGTGGATGCAGATCAGAGCAGTGGGGATACAGCTACAAATGAAGACCGCTTATCTCTGACTGCTTTAGAAACAACATCTGGTATTAAAGTGGTGTATATAAATGGAAAATTGCATTGATATTTCAGTTCGTATAAGCAGGCAGCTCAATTGACAGCTTTTATTGTACTGCTACTAAGCTCTACTGGAAACAAGTGCCTTCAAACCTAAACTGTACAAGGACAGTACTGTATTGCTATAGACATGTTTTCAAAAGTACACAGTCCGGTAGAGTCTTCCAAGAAGTTTCTAAATTGCTCAAAATCTGTTCACAACTTTCTAAGAATATCAATCCTAGGAAGAGCCAATCTACTTTAAAAAGTATTCCATTGATATTTCTTGCATAGAACATTAACAAACAGATATTTGAGTAAAACCCCAGAAAACCCAATATGAACATTTAGAAGTTTGTTTTCCTCAGCTTTAGCAGAATTTTTATCAGCAGTAAGATGCATGCAGATATTCTATTGGCAGGCAATGAAGACATTTTCACAGCAGTTTGCTTTTTAAGAAAAGCAGAGGAAAAGATTTTCATCTTTGCTCAGCTAGAATTGCTGAAGAGATATTTCACAATTGTTCTTAACAGCTGCAACAGTGGAGAAAGGAAAGCCCTTTCTATCATCATGTCCAAAATTCTCTTCTTGCGTCATGCTTAAACACTATCAAAACATGGACAAATTAATTACAAAAATAACTTCCCAAAATGCAAACTAAGAACAGTGGTGGAGAGTTTCCTTATGAAAAGCTAAAATAAATATTTTGGATTGCAGTGGAAGAAAAAAAATCTTTCATTAATTTTCTCAGAGTCTCAGACATAACTTAGCAAAGAATAAATCTTCATCCTAATAATATTAATGCCCACAATGAGCAATACATGATGGGAGAATGCCAATATACTCCGAAGTTAAATTTAAAAGTTGACAAACATATGAACTAAAAAATAATTCTAATTCCTAGAACTCTGCCTGGCAGTCTAAATTAAAGAACCTCACTTTGTATAATAATTTACTTCAGCTGACAAAGATACAGTTTATCCTTCTTTAGAGACTGGACTTCAAAATCCCCAATTTAAAAGTATTCACTTCTTCAGCTTAATGTTCTAAATGCTTTTCCCTCCCCCACTTATAGCAAGAAATGCAAGATCTGCACATGAATTTTACTTAGATGACTCATGGAAATGCTCTGCTGACGTGTCTAATTTTTTCCATATAATAGAAAGTTAACAAGCTGTGTCAGTCATACTTTTATAGATTTTTTTTTTTACTAAGCAAATGCTGTAATACTGCTGTACTATAAAATGCAGCAGCAAAAGAATTACTTGTCAGAGACTAGTCTAGAAGGAGATACAACTACATCTTAGAAGAAGGTGCTTCCATAGGAAATCACTATACAAGTTTCTCATCCCATATTTATTTGTAAAATGTAAAATAGCTAATTCAAGCTACTTGTTGGGATAACTCTCTTGAAAAAGCATGCTGCTTTCACATTAAAAGGCTAAGCTGGACACAACATTTGTAGCTGAGTCTGACTTTCTGTACTTACAGCAAGTAGCCAGCAGTAACAGTCCATGCTCGTACAAGACCTTTCAACCACTGTCTTGTATGACCTTGTTCTAGCAAAGCTGGAAGTACCACCTGAAGCAAAAGGAGCTCTAGCGAAAGTTCACTTACTGGAGCATCACTAGAAACAATGGGAAGAGTAGGAAATCAAACATAAGGAACATTCTGATAGCAGACTTTTACACTGAATTATACTAACACCACAATAGAAAAGTATGTTGGATGCCAACAGGAACAATTCTTAGGTTTTTGCAGACATTTTTCCTTACATACTACTCTGATCACAGGTTGAGTGTTTAGGCACTTAGGTGCACAGTGCACATGAAATTTAAGAAAAAAAATGTTGAGAAAGATACCAAAGAATACGATTTGCTCTTCTATTTGCTTCTATCCAAATAATAACTGAAACAACAATGAAACAGAAAGATAGAGCTATCATTAAAAAGAAATGCAGTTACAGGCATACTTTTAATCTTGAAGCAACGATAATCAGGAATGAATGTGAAAAACACGGCAGCAACTTCATTATCAAAAAGCTGAAGGGGAAAGTGTGTCGAGGGCATATAAGCACCAAATAGTTATCATTATGGAAGTAATACAAAATGCCTTTTATTTTCCTTAGTAGCTTTTTGTTTGACGAATTGTGTGATGTATCCACATCCTTTATCTTTTTACTTTTCTAGAACAATGAAGTTTAAATTAATTGAAAACAAACAAAACATACCAACGTCACATTAATGCTAAAAGAGTGTAAGTACACAGTTTTCTAGTTATAGGGAGACTGAAAAAACCCATCTTTTTAAAATTAAATGCTTACCTGTAGAGCATAACATTATATGGAAGAAAGTTAGGCAGGAGATACTTAATAATGCGTATAGGAAGCCAGAGCATGAGCAGTACAATTGATCCAAAGACAATCTGCAATAAGGAAGTGAAACAAGTTAGTCCAAATACCAAAAATCCCAAACCTAGTTTCCCACCCATCTCTGACATGTTTCCTCTGTGTGGTGGGTTAGCCCTGGCTAACAGTCAAACATCTACCCAGATGCTCGCTCATTCCTTTCTCTGCTGAATGGGGAGAAAATAGAAGGAAGGCAAAAAGACTCATGGACTGAGAAAATGACAGTTTAATGGGGAAAGCAAAAGCTGTGCAGGCAAGTAAAACAAAGAATAATTCAGTTGCTACTTTTCATCAGCAGACACATAATTAGTGACTTCCTGGAAGGCAGGGCTGCAGCACATGTTAACAGTCGCTCAGGGAGACAAATGCCATAACCATGAACATTCACCCTCCCTCCTCCCTTCCCACAGCTTTTACTGCTCAGCATGGCATCACATGGTATGGAATACCCCTTTGGTCAGTTTGAGTCAGCTGTCCCAGGTATGCCCCCCTCCCAACTCCAGCTCGCTGGAAGGGTAAGGGAACAGGGCAGAGCACGCAAGAGGAAAAGCCTTGACGCTGTGCAAGTGCTGTTCAGCTACAGCCAGAATACCTGTGTGTTAGAATGCTCTTTCAGCCACTAATCCAAAGCAATGAAGGACTTGGGCCACTATGAAGAAAATTAACTCCATCCCAGGCAGTCCAATATGCTATCATGCCCTCGCCAAATAAGACTGTGTCTGAATAAGCACTGACTGACCAGCTGACAGTTAGGATCACGTCAGACCGTTCTACTTTCTTCCCTCTCCCCCAGCACTGGAATTACTATTTTTGGATTCGTCTCTTTCCTTAGTGGCTGAGTTTTCAAGCAACTTGTAGAAGCCTCAAAAGATCTTTCTTTCAGTTTCTCTTTCCTCACATTCTAAATTGGATGAAAGATCAAAATTTAGTAGGGAATATCAGGTACATGAAGACCATGCACTTTTAGAAATCCTGTTTCCTTAAGGAATCAGATTAGAAACTGAGTACATTTTTAAACACATTCTTACACTTCACATAAATGCACCACTATAGACTAAAAAGGCAAAATCCGTGTTTAACTATGTAAAAAAGAAAAAATAAAATCCCATTCTTCTTGAAACTTAATAGTTTATGTCCTCTGCAAGAAATTTCTTAAAAATATTGAGAAAGAAACAAAGCTTGAGAAGCGTGTTTTTTGAAACGGTAAGCTGTAAATGATCACCATTCTGGGTCCCATATTCTGCATGAGGGTGGTAAGAGTTCTGAATTAATTAGCTAAGCAAATCAAAAGGTGAAGTTCAAGTAGCTGCCAGTTCCAATGCAGCCTGATAACTTAATCTCTAAGACTTTTAGTAACAAGCAGATCTTTGCTTATATTTGGGCCACTTGCTGTGACACAAAGTTTCAGGCAGCCAAAGCATTATGATTATCTGAGGAAGAAATATTCTGAAAGGCAGACAGGTCAGCTCCTCTCACAGTCTGTTAGAGAGCCCTTTAGAACAAGATGTGTCTATAAGCTTCCACTGCTCAAAGCACTTCAGGTGTATTAATACAGTACGTCAAATAATAATGTTTCTGGTACGTCAGTTTTCACATCTATGTGACATTTATGTCAGAGACAGCCTGAGAGCCTTCCCTTACTGCATGCTAGGCAAACTTCAGACAAACAAAAAGGAAAAAACTTTGTTTTCAATATTTTACAATGATAATCTGGAAACAGACACCACTGACCAGATCAGCATAATCCAATAAAAAACTTAACTAGAAAGTTACTCCACCCCTGCTGCATTACATTAGCTGATTGGACACACAGTGTTTACTGAAGTAACTAAAAGCATAAGGAAAGAGTTACATGACATACAATATCCATAATAGACATTTGCTGTCTGAATACACAAACATTTCCTGTAATTTTGCATAACAAGAAGATAATCACCAAAAAATTTGCTTTGGAAGGGACCTCTACAGGTAAACTACCCCAGCCTCCTGCTCTGAGCAGACCCAGTTACATCAGGTTGCTCAGAATCTTATCCAGTTGAGTTTTGAGTATCTCAAAAGATGTAGATTCTGTTGGCAACCTGTTCCAGTGTCTAATCATCTTCATGGTGACAATATTTCTCCTTAAATAGGCAGTAGCATATCTGGGAGCTAACATATGACATTTTCTTTCCAAATAAATTTTTGAGAAAAGTCCTTACCACTGATAAGATAAACCTCCTGAGATGTCTGTAAATGGGCAGGTGAATCATTTCCTGCACAGGATTGAAGTCTGGATCATTCAAGTTCCTGAGAAACCATAAGACACCAGGTCTCAATACCTGAAATAGAAAACAATATATGAAGAGAAAGTTATCTTTGTGTTTTTTCATTTTGGATAACACTGCTTAAGCAAATACATTTTAAACATAACAGCGGTATTAGTTGAACAAGGTTCAATGAAATGGAACAGAAATAGAACAAAGGAAGCATTATCATAGAGAATTAGAGAAGCAATAACCAGTTACAAGCTTAATTTTCAAGCATTAATTGATCTTAAGCAACTGAAATATATTTGGATTCACTGAAGGCAACACCTGTGTTTAAGGAGTCTTTGTAAACTAAAAATCTCTAAGTAAAATATCCTCTAAATCATCATTTTCCACCGCAGTAAGTACCAGTGCGGCCCTTTTTACGTTAAGGCTGAAATCCAATATACACACACAAAACACAGTAGCAGCAATACCCACATGTGAAAGATTTAACAGTTCAACATGCAAACTCCTCTAACTATGTTAATTACCCCAATCTCATTCTTACAGACTTACCTCTCTCAGTAAAAGAATGAAGGATGCGAAATAAAAGACGTAAACCATTCCAACTAACCAGTGCAGAAACATTGTGGTACCTGGGGCAGACTGAAAGCTCAATTCTCTGTCTTTCAAAGTGGCATCAAACATCTCCTAGAAGGTTAAGTAGTAAACAGTTATGAATAAAGTTTGGCAAACCTCCACAGTTACTCATACTGTACTCATACAGTAGTTCATACATACTACTAGGCATTTAATTTCAATGTCTGCCTTGTGCTAACATATAAATAATGATAGCATTTAATTAGCAAAAAAAGGGAATAATTTGCAATAGGAACAGCAAATAAAGATCAATTTCTGATCAATTTCTTCTGACAGAAAGAAAAAAAGAAGTCAACACAAACACTAACGTACACTACGTAAGTTATAGATCAGTTCAAAATGAAGTGGCACTGTGATGGAAGCAAATACTTATTCCCTTTAGCAAAATTCTATTTCTACTAAGGCTAGAAGAAATTAAGTGTCTCCATTTGAGACAAATCAGTTCGGTTTTCTTTTACCAGGGCAGAAAAAACTGTCCTTCTCAAATCCAAGCAAACACAGCATGTATGTTATTCAAAACGAAGAGATTGGACAACTATTAAAATATGGAGCCATTACCATTTCACATAAGATGGCTATAAATAAGTTTATTCAGTACACAGGTTTGCCTGTAAGTTCATTATCACAGGAGTCTTGTAGATGTAGTAAAAAGGATTAGGATATTATTTTAATAGTAGTATGTTAATTTGTATTTAGTAACATAAAGGAAAATAAAATTAGCATTAAGCAGTACCTAAAACCCCTTTCCCTCTGGAAAAACGGTGTTTATAAAAACAGAAGAGTGCTGTCAAATTTATATCAACAGGTCTTCTCATCAGAACTTTTTTCCCCTTTAAATAGAAACACTGTTAAATATATTTTATCCCATTTATTTCCATTCTTACCAAAGAGCATATATCCAGCCACCAGCCACAGATAAGAGGAAACACACCAATTTCAACCACCACTAACAAGGAAACCTTTAGGAAAAAAAGAAACAAGAACATCTCACTAGTTTAACAGAAATTGCTAAGAAAATTATAATGTAAGCTTAAATTGAGAGGGTTTTTTGCTACACACAAAAAAAAATTGGATTACCTTGACAACAATATAGCAAACTCCTAATAAACGACGTGATCGCTGGAACTTAACAAGTGCTGCCAAACCCTGAATAGTTTTGTCAAGAAAACAATACTGAAAAATACTTTATAACATAGTTTGATTAATATGAAACACTATTTTGTGGCTTTTAGGAACAGGAAATTTTATAAAAGACAGAAGTGAAATAGGAAGTATGTATTTTACCAGGGCTCTATTTTCAAAATTGTCTGTGACTCTGGAGGTCCCAATCTGATGTGCTGGATAACCCCCCCAAACATGCATCAGAAATAATGAGCAAATAAATAAATAATAATACTACCACCCTTCTTAATTTAAGCATCCAAAAGTTAAAATAAACAAACAGTTGCCTTTGAACATGCCTGCCACAAGTAAGCAAGTTTCAAAACTGACGGCCTACCTTAAGTGGTAGCTTTCCTTTTCACGCAGTCTGAACCAAATTCTTACCCTGTCCAAAAGCTGGATGCATATTACAGTCTGGGGGGTTGTTCTGTTTTCTTTTAGGAGGTAAAACAGAGATATGCCAATCAACTGTTTTACCACATTTGCATTGCACATTGGTATAGTGCGGTCTGAAGTTGATGTCAGCTTTGTGTACTCTTGAACAGAAAACTGCTAACAAATATTTATTCTTTCAAATTGAAGTTAGTGCAGTCCCTTTAAAAACACGCAGCTAGAATGCAGACTTTTTACTTGTGACCAAATCCTTCTAGCTTTCAGGACTCTGCCGTTACTTGATTTTCTCTGTAATAATGAGGGTTATCACCTCAAAGAAATCCTTGCTGCAAACTTGCAGTTGTTCAGAGACACAAGAGAAACTAAAACAACCTACAGTCTAAGGATCTGGTAGGATCAAAAAGATGTGAATGAATTTCCCATCATACCCTACATTATTTTCACAACCCCATTTTTCTTTCTGCTGCAATTACATAGCCCTCAGCAATAGTGTAAGGACAGTGAGGAAAACACAATGGTTCTACACTCATCTTCTCAGACAGACCTTCAAAATTAGTTGGAGGCCTTCAAGCAAGCACAAAAGCCTATGATTTTGTGTTGTTAAACATGTGCAAGTGTTCTGAAGAACACAAGAGAACAGAAGAGACCTTGTCTTCTGATTTCACCAAAAGAGCAGAGCAAAATGGTAAACTAATTGCATTTGCATCATGTCTGTGCCTCCTCAAAATACAGCCAGAAAAATGATTTACACATAAAATCTGAACCAGGTAACTACTGACAAAAGGATACATGACAAACAATTAGAGTCACTGCTAGCAGAACATATCCGACTATAGTTGTAATCAGGCCTTCGAAGTGAGATGCTTGAACCTGGAGGGGAGAGGAAAAAAGGGAAAGTTTCAGTCTCTTAAAAGATTACATCTCCCTTTTATGTAATTAAAATCAAAATCTCTACTCCTCAAGAATGGCAATTTTCTTTAGTTTTTACGTATTTTAATGATCTACTGCTTTTTTTGGTGTCTCCTTCAAAAGTAGAAAATATTTACATTTACTGGAAAAGTCTAACAACTACTTTCTTCAAACGTGAAAGAACATCATTACGTGAAACAAAAAGTGTCACCTTACACCACCTCACTACCTCCTAGCTTTCACTACCTATAATCAACGTCTATGAAAATTACTCAGTACACAAATTAAGAATGTACATGTGGAACAAGAGGCTGTTTAAAAACCAAAACAAAAATGTATGCATTTTTTAGTAAAAGGAGGAAACCTCACTTGAAACATAAATAATGGAAGTGGGAAAAATTCAGAGAATATTTATCATAGATTAAAAAAAAGGTTCGAAAAAAAACACCATGAGATGCACTCCAAGTTACTTTTGTGATCACAAATAAAAGTGGAAGGATGCCACAAAAATACTGTGGTTAAATAAACAGTATCAATTTTTTAACTTTGAAATTATAAAATAGTACTTACATATTCCTCAAAGCCCAGGCCAACAATGGAGAAGTGACCAATATGGTATGGACAAAATGCTGCATAATGTAAGCAGAAAGGGGGGGGGGGGCGGGGGGGAAAGACCATGAAAACTGCTAAATGAAGCCTTATTTGCAAGATGTGTATTGTAACACAGTGATTATTCTGCTTCTCATCAATTCTGTGAAAACAGCTAAAAAAAAAAAAAATCGCTTTCTGTGCAAGTATTTGCAGTGGTTATATAATTTTACAAATACTGAAAATTGCATCTGAATTCACACTGAAGACTATGAACAATATATAACTACACAGAATAAAAGGGCAGTCTTTTCCCTCTTAGTTCATCTTGCTGTGTGCAAATTAAATTTCTCAGTCTTACGTACTAGGGTGGTATTGGTCTCAGACTGCTGTAGGAACCTGTTCTGTATATTCACTTTCTCATGCACTAAAAGACTTAGGTAGCCATTTTACATCTTGGTCAGATGGGACTTGCTTTAGCAAGGTGTCAGTTTTAGTGCTTTAATTCTTAGGAATACCGTGAAAAATGTAAGCCCTGCAGAATTACGCAAAGGGAAGAGAAGATGAGGGGGAGAAAGACAATGCTTCAGTGAAGGGATAAGGAGCAACTGAGAAGTCTTGTACTTTGAATTAATGTACTAAGAACTGTCATCATTCCTGAGCGCTCACTCTTGCCAATTCTGAGGTCTCAGGAGGAATGAATTAGAAACCGCAGCACTTCCCCCTTTTTGGAAACCTGTGTATTTGCAACAGGATCAAGTAGCTTTTTTAGCTCACTCTGTGGTCTTCTAACCAAACTAGGAACTCAAACACCTTCCTTCAGTAGTGGAAGCAGCCAATAAGAAGTAAAGGAGCTGCAGTAATTGCAAGCTTTTATTTTTGCCTATACTGCCTTCACTATATCATGATAATCCATGGGGACTACTGTGGACTAAACATACTCTCAAATGAAAAGCCTGATGGTCTTCTCTCTCCTCCTCATTTCCATATGACCAGTATGTACAAAAAACTACTACGAAAAGATTTAGCAGGACTTGTATTATCCTACTGCATGATCAGAAAGTTTTAATTTATGTCCCTTTCAGAGAAGTCAGAAATTACTGGGAAGAGCAAAAATGCAAAAGACAAAGGGAGGACTGGAGCTCTCCTGCCCAGTAAGACCAAGAGAAAGAAAAGGGAGATTTTTTTTAAAAAAAATTTACTCAACTCCTATAGACAGACTCATGACTTAAAAGTTGTATCTTTTTGATAGCGTTTTATGAGGTTATAGTGCAGTTTATCATGTTTTTAAGTAACTTTATGCTTTTATTAATATGGATCTATTAGAAATTTATCTTTTAAAGGAGTACAGACTCCTATGAGAGTACTAAAATGAGATATAGAAAATATGAGTTAAGTTGAACTTAATTAACTTGTCCAAGATAACATCATAGGAGATTTTCTGGACCAGTAATTAAGGTTCCAAATGCTTTCCTTCTCTTATCTTCTGGGAAGTACCTCCTGTGACATTTGAACTCACCAGGACCATAATTACGACTAACTAGAGATTTGGCAGTTCTAAATTAGGCAGTACTACTTAGTGGGAATGATAGTAAAAATAGGTTTGAGATGCACAAATTAAATTCCCAGATCTCCTGCTCAATTTCTGGGGAAAGTCATTCCCCTTCCCTTCTCTACTTAGTTTCCCACTTGTTAAAGCACACTTAGAGCTACTGAAAAACACTTCTATATGACAACCTTATTAATTATTATTACTCACTTATCATTGAACTTAAATTAAGATTTAGAAATTTCATAGTTATCTATTTATTAAAAAAGCCTAAATTTTATAGCAGCTAAAAATCCTAACTTCTGATAACTACAGGTCAAAATAGATTCATTATCAGAAATAATCCAAGTATTTTCTAACTCTTATTAGACCACTTATTGTTTTTTGTGAGCTAAATGTACATCATAATTCTTATTTTCTTTTGATCTGCCAGTTCGTTTCAGTTATTAGACGCGCTGAACACTAGTTCGGTATTGTGAGCTTTACTTTGCCAGTAAAAATTTCTTAGCTACAGTATCACTTCATTTTTTCAACTCAAATATTCTGCCAAGAAAGACCACTCAAAAACCCAAAGCAACATAACCTATCCCTTTCTAAACTGGTACTTCAAAGCAAGTGAAATTTTGTGTCTGGTATCTCTTCAAGTATATAAAATGCTCTATCTTGTCACTAAAATGCTGCTGCTTCTGCATACAGCTGTGTCAAATTAACAACACTAATAAGCTTGAGCACCATAATCCAAGAAGCTTCTGTTAGCAGTGAAACAGGCAAAACCGAGGCACAGGGAACAGCTGTTATTCTCCCATGTCATTCAACAGGTGTAAGGTTAAAAGAAAAAGTAGTAAAATACTTGTTACCCCTCCTTTCTGCAATAAAACCAGAGTGGAAATGTAAATTTACCCTACATATTATAAGCAGTAAATATAAAATAGGCGTTCAGAAACTCTGAAGGGGGCCTTACTGCTTTTTACAATAAGGCAGGCATTTTACCCTTTTGTTTTAGGATTCAAATAACTGAGAAATATACACCTACTGTTTGGGGATTATTTTTAAGCTGTGACAAATTTACGTCCAAAAAATTTTCCTAGTGCTAACTATACATGGAATCAGAATATGGGAATATTCCTATCTTCTACTAGAAATAGACAGAGTCTTGCAAACATTTAAAGTTGCAGTTCAACTTCAGCATCTACAGGAAGGAGAAAGGAAAACAAAGTAAAATATACCACTGATTAGAATTTAGTATTTTCTAAAATTTAAGTCAAAGTTGTATGTACTAAGAAAAGTTGTTTTGGACATAAATTGAAAGTATATTTGACAACTCTACAGTCAGCTACATTCTTGCATGCCGCCCTCCCCAATTTTGAGGTCCAAAAATGGATTACTGATGGAAAAAGTGATTTACCTATATCCAGAGAAAACTATAATGAGTAAAAGATATCCTAGCCATTCTTAAAAGTACTGCATTTGGTCATAAATGACATTCCAGGAGGTTCCTCCTTTAATTTAACAGTATTCCAAACAAGTATTACTTTCTGTGCTTTGGTTGAGATCATTAAGCTTTTTGTAGATTTCCTATTTTAAACCTATTCACTTAAAGGAATTAAAATTCCAAAACTAGAAACAAAGATTACTCACATTCCCAGTTCGTTTGTAGTTCTGGTTTTAGATGTCACAATTTAGTCTTAGAGAACAGCCTTAAAATTAACCTGCATTATCACTTCACAAAGAAGGATCTTTTTAAATCTTAAGAACAAATGATACTTACCGAACACAAGTATGAACAACGTATTTAATGATACCACCCAAAAGACATGTTCCTGTGAGGAGTTTGGGGGAAGGAGGGAGGAAGACGACAAGGAAACAGTACATAAATAGTCATTTAAATAAGTGACTTTACTTTTGTTTCTAAACTTCTTATTTCAACTGCCTATTATTACCAACCTCAGACACCTTGTAGAGTCAAGGAATTTGCTCTAACACAAAGACCAAAACATGCAGGACAGATTGTGAAAGCATCTGCTTACATTCCTGGACCATCTGCCTAGATAAGAGCACCTATATTTGCTTTAACATTCTTATTTTGTAAAAATAAGCTTTTATTTTAAAATCAATATAAATAGTTCCATCCTTAAAAAGAATTATATGGAATGTGTGGATATTTGTTTTATAAATGAAAATGTCCACCTGAACTTTTAACAATTAGACTTTGTCACAAGAAATCCATTAAGAAAACCGACAGCTCCCACTCTAGAAATGACAGCATGTCTATTTTTTAAATATTACTTTTAGCTAAGATGTGAACTCAGCCATAAGTACATTGGAATGTCAGTCCTCTTGATATCAATATTTAAGGTCAATCACTAATGACATAATAAGCTACATTATTTTAAACGTGAGACATTACATTAGTGAGACATTTTAGTTCAAACATAAGACATTTATCCACTACAGTATCTAATAAATGCATTCATATAAGAATTATATTTCTTTCACACATTAAATAAATTAACATTTATACTGCTGGAAGAGAGTACAGATCATTTTTCCTGTTAAAATACAAATGACTTCTCTCTTTAGAAGAAGCGATCTGGCAGATGATACCCAATGAATGTAGCTGTCATGGGCTAAAGTTTTGTTGCCATCAACTCTTAGCAGTCTCTCTCCCCTGACCCTGAAGTCAGAGCTAGGCATCTCCAACAGTCAGGTAGGATAAGCAGCAGAGCGAGCCCTTCAAATAAGCTATAACAAAGCCCACTAGAAGTTATGCATTATTTAAGTAAGAGTTTGTCAGGGAGATAATCAATACAGGTTCATCCACAGACAAGAGTTAGCCAACAGCCTTTTTAGGAGTGGTTTACTAAATTATCATAAAGATTTTTGGAACCAATTTAAAAAATACATGCTTCACAAGACAGACTGACTTTTGTGAAGATTTTAAAGAAAGATTTGATACTGATACCAATTAAAATAATATTCAAGAGGGGAAAACTTCTAAGGAGGAACAAAAAACCCCAAATAAAGTCAAGAAACATAACTGAAGATCTTAAATTTTAAATTCTAGTCTTCACTAAAAACTCACTAGTGGTGTTCTCGTGGTATCAGGGCAAATCAGAGAAGTCTGAATGACACTATTTTAATCATAACATAACAAGAAAAACTTAAGGCTAGAACAGGCATGTATTTTCAGTGTATACTTTTTTAAAGGTTCTAATTTTTATTTACAGTGGAGTACGTGATCCAAAGTTACCAGTGTCTTTTATGAAATCCCACTTTTATGCCAAACACACACAATTCTACTCTGTGAAACTCCTAAAAAAGACAGTTTGCTTGAACATGACATCATATGAAAGCCTCTTTAAAGAATATATATAATACGAAAATAGGGACTTCAAATAGAATATAATTTTAAAAAATACAGGTTGCTTAAAAAAATAAAAGCCTTCTATAGAAATTCTTAGAATGCATGATTTCACTTACTAAAAAGACCAGAGATCCATCAAGTCCAAGCATCTGTGAAGATAAGTTAATTTACTCATCAGAAAAACTAAGCAAAACACATCTAAAATAAGCCTCATAGAAGCCTCTTTCACACCAACTTTTAACAACCAATATGGTCAAAAGCTTCTTTTATTGCTCGTCCTACAGAACCTGGACAAATTCTTAAAGATGAAGACAGAAACTATGTTCTTGTTCGACACAGTAAACTCAGGCAATCAAAGGCAGTGATACACATGTGGAATATCTTAATACACATGTATTTACATATGGCAAACCAAACATATAATCAACTAATTTATAGGCTATTTCTCTCCAAGACTTTGAAGACTCTTGTAAATACAAAATCCTTGTCAAACATTCTAGCAATTGAACTGTTATTTAAAAACATGTTTAAACAACTCAATATTAAGAGGAAAATTTTTTTTGCTTCCTAATTACAAAATACAAGTTTATGTTGCATTGAGAAGTCAAAGGTCAGCATTTTACGTTCAATGTATAAAAGCAGCTAACAACATATAGTGTAGCAACAGGATATTGTTGCTACACTGTATGTTGTTAAGTTTAGAACTGAACTGGTCTACGGCTAGGGAAGACAGGAGACAAATCCTCCATCACTCTGCACAGCTGTTACAGGACTCATCCACAGAACAGCCAAAACCAGAGCATCTATGGTGGCTTAGCATCAACAGACAAGGAGAAGGCTAAGGTACTCAACAATTTTTTTGCCTCAGTTCACTGGTAACCTCTCGTAAGCCAATGGACCACAGGATGGAGACCAGGGGGATAAAACCTCTCCCACTGTAAGGGAAGATCAGGTTCGTGACCACCTGAGGAGCCTGGATATACACAAGTCTATAGGACCTGATGAGATGCATCCCAGAGTCCTCAGGGAAGTGGCTGATGTAGCTGCCACACAACTCTCCATGATATTTGAGAAGTCATCGCAGTTAGGTAAAGTCCCTGGGGACTGGAAGAAGCGAAACATTGTGCCCATCTTTAAAAAGGGTAGAAAGGAGTATCCTGGGAACTACCGTCCCGTGAAGATCATGGAACAGATCCTCCCAGAAGGTATGCTAAAACACAGGGAGGAGAGGGAGGTGATTCAAGGCAGCCAGCATGGCTTAACTGAGGGCAAGCCCTGTCTGACCAACCCAGTGGCCTTCTACGATACAGTGACTACATCAGTGGACAAGGGAAGAACTACAGATGTCATCTATCTGGACTTCTGTAAGGGCTGTGACACAGTCCCCCACAGCATCCTTCTCTCTAAGCTGGGGAGATATGGATTTGATGGGTGGACTGTTCAGTGGGTAAGGAATTGGTTGGATGGTCGCATCCAGAGGGTAGTGGTCAATGACTTGATGGTCCAGATGAAGACCAGTGATGAGTGGTGTCCCTCAAGGGTCTGTACTGGGACCAGTACTGTTTAATATTTTCATCAGTGACGTAGTGGGATTGAGAGCACCCTCAGCAAATTGGCAGATGACACCAAGCTGAGTGGTGCAGTTGACATGCCAGAAGGACAAGATGTCATCCAAAGTGACCTGGACAAGCTGGAGAGGTGGGCCTGTGAGAACCTCATGAGGTTCAACAACGCCAAGTGCAAGGTCCTGCACCTGGGTTGGGGCAACCCTTGGTATCAATACAGGCTGGGGGATCAAGAGACTGAGAGCAGCCCTGAGGAGGAGGACTTAGGGGTACTGGTGAATGAAAAACTGGATATGAGCCAACAATGTGCGCTCGCAGCCCAGAAAGCCAACTATGTCCTGGGCTGCATCAAAAGCAGCGTAGCCATCAGGTCAAGGGAGGTGATTCTGCTGCTCTGCTCTGTTCTGGTGAGACCCCACCTGGAGTACTATATCCAGCTCTGGAGCCCCCAGCACAAGAAGGACATGGAACTGTTGGAGTAGGTCCAGAGGAGGGCCACAAAAGTGATCTTGAGGGCTGGAGCACCTCTCCTATGAAGACAGGCTGAAAGAGCTGGGGTTGTTCAGGCTGGAGAAGAGAAGGCTGCAGGGAGACCTTATTGTAGCTTTTCAGTACTTAAAGGGGACCTATAGGAAGGATGGGGGCAATGTCTTTAGCAAGGCCTGTTGTGACAGGAAATGGGGTAATGGTTTTAAACTAAAGGAGGGTAGATGTAGACTGGATATAAGGAAAAAATTCTTACAATGCGGGTGGTGAAGTGCTGGAACAGGTTGCCCAGAGAGGTTGTGGAGGCCCCATCCCTCGAGACATTCAAGGTCAGGTTGGACGGGGCTCTGAGCAACCTGATCTAGTTGAAGATGTCCCTGCTCACTGCAGAGACAAAACAAAACTCTCCTTTGCCCCCCACTTCAAGGATTTCTTACTATTGCAATCCAGAGACTCCTACTTCACAGTTACTGCTGTAAAGTACTCGGTTCAAGGCTATTTTGTACTAGGATTTTGCACTAGGTTCCTTACACTAAGATATTAAGTTTTCACATATTTTACAGGGTAAACCAAGATGCAAGTATTTTTGAAAATTCAGAAAGCTTGCATGCTATTTTCACAAGATGAAATAGCAGAAAAGCATACCCCATTTTGATACTTAATGCAACTAGATGTCTATTGGCTACAATAGGAAATAGTTATGAGAGCTTGCTGAAACTGATTTCTATATTCATGGAGAGGCACCAAAATATTTTCACTGAGGAGTGCATCAACATTTCCCAACACATAAATTGGGTTCAGAAATATAACACTTTTGTCTTGAGGTACACAGTAGAACGGTTCAGAAGCCTGAATTTCTGTATGTCCTTTTCCACTAAGTATCTTCCAAAACAAACTAAGAAGTTTTCACTAGTTACAAAAAAAAGGTCAAGACCTGTCCCTTGTGATGAAAACTGTATTTCTACTACACTGAATCAAGGCAACAACTATATCACAGCCTAGGAATACAGTGACTAGCTTTCCAACTGTCTACCATAGGCACTAGTGACGCTGGTAAATCACATGAAGCTGCTCTATCTACCTTCAGGCAGATTTTGCTGCATGCAGTGAGCTTTTAACCCCAATGTTGGCTATTTCTAAACCAGCCACAAGAAAATTAGTTCTTGAGTCTCTACACTACTCTATGATTACAGTCTACATGCATCTCACGCTCTAATTATTGTAATCCATATTGTAATCTAAATATTGTAATCCATAAACAGAACAGAAGCAATGTTACATTAAAATCTCTATCATTTTCTAAGAAATTTATCTTAACCAAACATGTAAATAAACTACATTAACCAAAATTTCTAGTTCTCTCTTTAGTTCAATGCTTTCATGAAAACAAAAATTAAATATATATAATGCAATACCCATGTGCTCCTAATCTCACCTAGCATCCTCAATGGAAGCTACAATTCATTTCTAAACCTGACCAAGTTGAAGACTTCAGAGAAGTCTGTCCTAAAACATGTTTTAAGCTGCTACTATATTTCAGATCAAAGAAATGCCTTTTTGATAGTAGCATAACATTTGGTTTTTAGTACAATTACTTTTTTAGGTCACTAAAGCCTCTTACTGATAGTTTTCATACTAAACAATAGTATCCAAATCTATCCCAAATGCATTTTAACACAACAATGCTACAAATAATTTCAAATATGAGTCTGAATTATTAAAGAAAATTATTCTTACTCACTCGCTCCCAAGTAAGCTCTTCTGCTGCTCGATCCCATTCCAAAGCATTCCAGTTCATGTCATCTGCGGAGACAATGGCCATTTTTACAGCTGTTAGACTCACCCAAACCAAGATGTAACCACTCCATGCTATGTTTTAAATGAACAGACTTAAGTGCATAAGATTCAACTCGTAACTGCTAATAGCCTTTCAGCAAGCAAATGCTTCAGCACTCAGAAGAAAGATATGAAATTTGCAAGATAAGCTGAAGTGGGAATTTACAAAGCTTCCTTGAGTTATGACAGTTCAGTTTTCAATGGTTTAATTTATATTTGCAAAGAACTAGGACATTACTGTTTTGAGTCACCTGTTACCTTGTGCTCCATTGTTTGCATCTGCTGCATCTTCTACTACAGCATCTTCTTCATCTTCATTATCTTCCTCCTCTTCATCTACTTGTTCTTCTTGAATTTCAGGGTTCTCTCCCACAACTACATTCTCAGCAGGTGGGTTAGCAGGTTGATCAAGCACAGCATTTTCAACACCTCCATTTACAACAGCCTGAGCCTGCAAAAACAGGATTTATTATTCAGTTAAATTGATCAACTCTCTCCATACTTTTATCCCGTACATAGAAAAAACAAATTGTCTTAAAAAACCGTTAAATGTATTTTTTCAGACAAGCATTAAATCTGGGACCACTAAACCGTTTAAAAGAGGAACAGAAACATTCAGACTTCTTCACAGAATAGGTGAGGTTAGAAAGGGCCTCTAGAAATCGTCTAGTCAACCCATCTACTCAAAGCAGGGTCAGCTACATCAGGCTGCTCAGTGCTGTTTCCAGTTGGCTTTTGAATAATGAGATGGAGAGTTCACAACCTCTCTGATCAACTACTAGAACAGGTTTATCACACTTACAGGTAAAACAAACAAAACCACAAAAAAAACCCCAACCACCTCCCCACCACCCAACCCCCCCCATCTGTTTGGTGTGTTTTTTGTTTGTTTGTTTGTTTTTGGTCTCACCAGTGCTTAATAGAGGGGAACTCTTGATCTTATGAAAGCTATCATTATATTAGAAAGACAATAATTCAAGGACAACCCAAGTCAGTCATCAAGCTGAGGACCTCTATCTCTGTCTTTAAAAACCTGACATTTATTACAAAAGAAAACAAAATTTTAATTATTTCTCCCCTATGCATGTATTGCTTATATCATCTCCTCTCCTGCTGAAGAGGCTCCTGTAAGCACTAAAGGGGTGCATGTGTGTGTGCTGGGGGACTGGGGGATGGCAGAGAAGGTCCAGCCTCAAAGGTTTCAACAAACCTCCTCCGCATGCTTTGAGAACAGTAAGTTGTTACCTCATGAACTACTGACATACCTATGAAAGAAAACAAAAGCAAGCTGCATCTTCATTGACTATGGGTGACAATTCAGCTTTACATGCGCAAAACTATCTTAAAAAAAGCGTAGAGATACAGACAGAAGAATCTAAACAATGTTAAAGTTACGTTACAAAAATCATACTATAACAAATCCATTAACACTCCATTTTACAGAACTTCAAAAACATAACAATGTCACTGAGTTTATAAAGGAACACGTTCAACTTCTGCTAACATACAAATAAAGATACCCTGAAGTAAAACATTACTGTTGTATTCTGATAATTATTTATCCACAAAAACACATTTTCTAAATTTGTCATGAACTACTGAGCAGTCAGGTTTTACCTCATTTTGTTGACCAACCCCATTGAGTGGCTGTTGCTGATTCTGTTCCAACCACTGTGGTGCTCCTCCGTGGACAATCTGTTCACGTAACCAAACAAGGCTGATAAATGCACAGAGAGTGCATGTTACCACAAAACAGCCCTGCAAACAGTCAGCCAGTAAGTTCTCCCTGTTAAAGAACGAAAGAAAAAAAACCCACATGAATGACAAAGATATTTTGCTAATAAGACTAAACTTAGTCTTTGTTAACTACTACAAACAGATTCTCCTAGTCCAAATCAACAAATAAACTGGTATTTGTGCAAAAAGCTGGATTTATTTATGTGTCTAGGTGAAGACAGTATCTAGACATAGTTTCTATTTAATTTTAAAAAAATCTGCTCAAAGGTTTCTTTTAGAAAGGCTGTATGTACCTGTGTACAAATAGTTTTAAGTGCCAAGATAAATGCAGATTTGGAAAGGTTTTATTTCCCTCTGGTTTGACTTGTGATTTTAATACTGTTTAAACATAAATATTCCTGCAAAACAGGATCCAACTCATTAAGAAGAAAAGCTTCAAGAGTAGTTCAGGAAAAAAAATCTTCAAGAATAGCTAAGGAAACATAATAGTTGCTAAGTAAATGATTTGCTACAGTAAAAGGTCTGTTTAAATGGCTACATGCATAATATCCAGTCCATGGAAACATTTTTTCTGCTGAGCTATGCTAACCAAAATAATGGAACTGCAGGATTTGCCTTCCACTGCTCTACATTTCAGGTAGTCTTTTACCCCAGATACGACCTCTATACTTAAAAAAATCCTAATCCAACTACAGTATGTTATTTAAGACAAGAAATACGCCACCACAGTACTCTGCCACCCCCAAAGTAGTATCAGTCTGGCTCTCCATGCAGCCACAGAAACACTTGTGCCTGCACAGCACAGTGAATACCACAGGGACAGGAAGTCCAAAATAAAAAGAAGACACAAGATGCTACTGAAATTGACTCTACCAGAGAAATGCATGTCAAAGCACAGCTTCACATGCCATTAAAATCTAACACATACTTGAGTCCTTTGTTTTCTCCCTAGACTGTGAAGGACACAAGAAGAGGTGCTCTAGGTTCAGCTGTTTCAGATTCTTCTCAGAAAAATAAAAATAAAATCTACACTTACTGGGAGATAAGAGGAAAAATACTGTTATTAATCTCAAGTGAGCATCTCCTTCCATTAATAAAAATTAAACATTAACATGACCTGATGTCTCAAATCTAACAGCCCAACTGAGATGACTTAGCTGAACTGCACACGGCGTTCATTCAAAATTTGCTTGTCTTGCAACTGATTCTACTCAAACTGAGTTTCAGTTCCTCAGGTTCAATATAGTGAAAAAAGTAAGAACCAGCATGAAACTGCTGCATTGGTACTTACTGATTCTTTAAGTAATATTGATTTAAAAAAGACAAAGATAGGCAATATTCAATAGCATATGGACAGCAAGAAAGCAAGACAATAAAAAAAGAAATCCCTATCACATAAGAGACTCAGGATGGATAAAAATCAAAATATAAAAACGTAACAAAGCAAACAGAATGTAATGTTAATATTAACTACCAATATTTATTAATATTCTACTACGTGGCATCTGATTTAAACTGTAGGAAATTCATTTCTTAATTTAAGTGTAATTTTTCAGTGTAAATTTTCTTGACATCAAATACAAATCTTCATTAACCAGGGCCTGTTTTGTAAAGTCACTTTTTAATCTCCAAGGATCCTGAATAACAGAACTTCGAAGTGAAATGATTTCTACTCTAATACTGTTGGCCATATATCTTGTTACGTAAAGGGTAATGGGAAACTGCTTGTATAAAATGATGGAATATAACAAACATAACCTGAAGAAAGGGACACTAAGTTCCAAAGCAAACATTTTCACAGTAATCTGACTGGAAAAGTTATTTTATCAAACTGTTTTAAGTACTTACGTTGACAGAATATCTAATGGCAGCGTCAGTAGCGAGCTCACAGAGCCAGTAAACAAGCACTTGTAGATACGACCTGCATGAAGCAACAGAAGCATGGTATAAATTAGATTCTGGTTATAGCCTCACTTGGAAAGGACCATAGGTACCCCTCTTTTCACCTGTTCTAACTAAATTTATGACAAGAAAAAAATCTCAAACTTCAGTGAACTGACGTAACTCAAGACCATATACAACCATGGGGAACAATAGTAGTTCTGCCTATTATCTAGCTACATGGTGGGGGGTCTTCAAAGGGGTAGGATACTGCTGTGAACTCTGCCAGGCTGAAAAGGTCGAAGAACACAAGACTTGTAACTCCTGATTATACTACACCGGTAGGAAAACAGTAACAAAACTCATTGTGAGATTTTGTGGAGTAAGAAGGGGATTTTATTACTCAAATCTCTAAGCAAGCTATTTTTCCTCACATATTTCACTTGCTGACTCTCATACAAGCACTAAGACATGTACGCGCAAGTGGTCTGGACAGGATCACTTGTGGGCAACGCTGAAGACAAAGGACACCAGCTACTAAATCCTCATTTTATCTCTTGCATTCTTCTTGATTGGTATTTATGAACCAATTTTAAACTTGCCTTTCGTACTCTTCATGAGTAGACACCATTTGGGATCTTTGCCTCATTGTTTTGTTTAATCCCTCTTGAGCCTCAGGCAGAAATTCAGTTCTCCTATTTTCCTTATCTGTGTATCTTGTAACTCCAGTTCTGTTGTTCATCTTCTTGTCACCTTATCTTTAGTCTGTTTGTTTTCCCTCTTGATTTGGATTGAAATCACATATACAGTGCACTCTGGCAAATAGCAAATATTCCTTTTAGCCCTTCTTCCACTGGTTCTTCTGGTGCTCACATACACAATTCTATTCATACTTTAGTTATGCCAATTTAAGTAGTTCTATTACACACCTCTACAATTTTAGCCACTATACAATTACATGAAACTATAGCTATATTGGTTTGGGTTTTTTTTGTTCTTTGTTTTAATGGCAACAGAATCACTCAAGAAAAATATAATCATGTGCCATATTGGTGTGGGAGCAGAGATTTCTAAAATTTGAGATAAAGGAGGTACTTCAGAGAATCCAACTCCCACTCCAGCGTTTCCTGCTGCCTTAGTGTACGCATTAACTTTACTCCGTGGGTACATCTCTCTCACCCCACGTACTGTAGAGGTAGCTTGGGTATTTCACTCTAGAAACCATGCAGCTAAATACAATTATTGCAGAGAATAAGGCCACTTTAGAGTAAACTGGCCTGAACAGATTATAGCAAATTATATAACTACTTTTTTTCATCCACTAAGGTAAGTACGCTTTGTGCTAACAGAATAGCGACAGCATATCAGAGGCTGCTGGCATTAGGCTGAGGGTACGCACAGAAAGATAAATTTCTTTTACTCAACCATATAAGATGGGTATGCAATAAAGAAGTGAAATTGCCAAAAAGGAACATAGAATTTATCCCACAATGCGATAACTGCATGACTAGCACGTTAATCTGGAAGTGAGATTTGTTCAACCATACCTGTCCTTTGGTATGTTTGACATTTTTATGTTGCACCTTTTTCTTCCAGATATAAAATAATGAGAAGAATATTTCCTTGTGAAGTCAGCCACACATAATTATGTAAGCCATGACAGAAATGGGGAAGGTAAAAAGATTACATTAAAAAGTTTTAAAATATTACAGAAAATTAAAGATTACAGTAAAGGCATTTAATGTAAGATGACAAGACCAATACAAAAATCACATCCACAAGACAGATCCTAACAAATTTCAAAAATAAATAGATTTTTCAAGGTTTGTCAGACTGAATAGCTGTATCATGTTGGGTATCTTTCCTGTGGAGATATGTTACCCTTCACACTACATTAGTTCTTGAAGGAATCCATTAACAGGGGTACATGTGCAATGTTAGAAACAGAAATTAAGACAAAGTTTAAAAAAGGTCACTTGTAAATCAAAATCATAGGTCAGTTATGCTGGCTTAGTATATGAGTGTTAAAAACAAAGACATTTGTAAAAAAACCACAAGCCACCCCAAACTATATAGCTAAGTAGGTGGTGACTTCTGGTAACATTTCAGTATTACTGAAGAGCCAATATCAGGTCTTCAGACAGTTATGAAACATAACGACCTTAATTAATCTATTAAATTTGATTTTGCTGTCCTTTAGAAGTTTTAGTAAGAGAAGTAAACACATTTGCACTTTGAAAGACAATGGCAGAAAACCAAGATTAGTCTGAAAACCAAAGGAAGAAATCTGAAATATTTTTTACTGTCAATGTAAATCTTGTTTACTCCATGCCCAGAAAAGCTCCTTTTCCTGCACAGGAAGGACAGGCTGCAGAAACAGGATCATACTTTTATGGCTGATGCCACTATTGTGGTATTTTCAAACTAAGCCAGTGCCAGCTACGAATAAAAGCACAGAACATATTGACAAACTGTCTAGGGAGATGCATTTACTGGCTCCCCACTCTTTTATTCAAGGGGTATATTACTTTTTGTAAAGATGCACTTGCGATCATTTCCTTGATTGAACACTATATCCCTTTTGCCTTTTTCCATCTTCTCCGTACTTTTACCTTGTTGAAACATCAATAGTTCTCCTTCTATTTGTATTTGAAAAGTGAATTTCAAACCGGATACTACAGTAAATGAAGTGTGTGCTCTCTTTTTCTGCTCAATTCCTTTAGTAAAACTCTACTACTGTAACTAGTAATCAATTTATGTATGACTATATAGGAATTTCACCTTTCATACTAAAAAAAAAATTCCACTTTCACTTATAGATGGTTAGAAAAACCAGGACCATTCTTCTAATCTAATATTAATATATGGCAGCAAATAAAAACTTCCATGTAGAAGATAATCGAAGAGAGGCATTTTACTGGAATAAGACATTTAAAAGCCCTTTTATGGATTTTCTCCTCTTAACACTTTCTTGCATTGCACTACTGGCTTAAGCACCAAATAGTTAGAACTTCTGAGTGAAAATAAGTGAAATAATGTCTCTGAATTTATGATTTATTTTATTTAAATAAACCAACAATGGTCTCATAAAACTCTGTTGCAAGAAGTGGCATATTTTCCTGCTTTCCTGCCTATAAAAGTATTACAGTACAAAAAATTGATACTTACATGCAGTAAGAGGTACTACTCCCAACCATGCAAAGGCCACAAGTGTATAATGAAACCAGTATCGTATTGCTGTGCCAATACTTGTAACCAGTCCAGCAAAGATGTCTTGGATTGGAAGCCGTGAAGGCATATCTGGGGAATAAACTGTGTAGAAAAGGCACTTATGAAACAGTTCTTCCTTTAAATAAGCATTTATGTAAAAGGCCTGCCAACTACAAAACACTTGTATTTGACAAAAGCTTACTCGAAGAATAAGCATATTTTGTAGATTCCCAAGAGACAACTCAAAGCAAATAAAAAAAGCCTTCATATCACATATTTGTTACATTGTATACTGAGTAGAATGGGAAAATTAATAAACTCCCTGCTAGCTTTTGACTTAGAGTTTTCTTAATAGCTTTATTTATCAACTGTAAACCCTGATTATCTCAAAATAAGCTCAAGCCTGCAAGAAAAAGAAGATTCTAAATTCAGCAGCCATCCCACTCAGCACTACCTCAAAGATATCCCTGTTACGTATAAACAAAGTTCAAGGAACGAGCACAAGGAACAATAACAAGTAGCATTTTTGTATACTGTCGATTTTTTGTGCTAGATAATTTAGATTCCACTTACTATCCAACAGCATAAGAAAGAGATCAACAAAATGGAAGTACCACCCAGACAGGAAAACTGAAGGGAACTGATTAAGTATCTACTGACAGTGAAATTTACACAGAACGACTTTTATATTCAACAGATATCTATTCCATACCATGCAAGATTTTTTCTAAGTTGCATTATGTTCTGTATTAGGACCAAATCTCTCAGCCTGTATAGGCATTTTCATAACAGTAAACTTTCTTGACTTTTTAAATTCAACACCTATATATTGCATAAACCCATCCCTACTCAAAAGCCAAGAAAAATGGTGACAGGGCTTATTCTTTTGCAAACAGTTAAAAAACACCTCTCTCTAACAAGTTCATTACATTTAGTTAGCTTCTACAGACTTATATGCATGCTAAGAAGTGGTAATGCCCAGTATCAATGACAAGATTTGATTAATGAAGATAAACTATAGTTCGGAGTTGCACAAAGACATTGCGGCCTGGATGTTTAACAGCTATGTTGGAAACAGCTAAGCTTGAAGATAACACATTTAATTAATGGACTATTTTTAAAAATATCATACTTTTAACTACATAAGGGAACTAAATTTTTTAACAACTACTAGAGAAAAGTTCTCCTTCCCTCTAATGCACAATCCTTTGACTTGAAAGTCTGAGAAACATGGCTTCATGCAATCTGCCTGCATCCCACCTTTTCTCTAATGAAGATCCCTACTACCTTTACCTACATTCCTAATCATCTTTTCACTCCTCTCAGAGCGGAAGCCTCTACAGGAAAACACCCCTCTTCTCTCCAGGGATATTCCCCTAAGTTTCTGTATTGTGAAGAGAACTGCAGAATGTAGAAAAGCAGTATCAACACACAGGAAGTAGCCAACGAATGTAGAGAGTTTGGTGTATTTCAACAACATGTGGACTATATTTGACACAAAGTAACAACAAAACAGTAATCATAAGACAAGTAGCAACTGCTTTTAAATTTCAAAGGTTCTTAGTTGTCAGGTATCTGGCAAGGAACTGGAATTTGTTAAATAAAAGGACTAAAAACTACACTACGCTAGGGAAGTGTAGCTGTGAGAACAGAGAGCAGTACACGAAGCAGGACAAACATTTTCACGCTCTCTACCAATTTATGATTTTCCTATTACAGAAGCACATTTAGTATACAATTTGGTAGTACCATAGAAAATGCCACTTGAAGACTTAGTAACAATCTCTCAGCTCACACTGAACAAACATTCTGGAAAATTATCAGAGGAGACAAGTAGACCTTTGTTAAGGGTTCTACAAGAACACCTACGTAGAGTGTATTTGCTAGGCATTTATGGTATCACTCAGACGAAACTGAACTCAGCAGATACTCTGAGGCTTTTATTTTGTTTTCAGAAAAGTATATTTTGATCAACACTTTGGAACTGCAAAAGAGGCTACAAGGAAAACATTAACTATGCATTAATGATTCATTTCTTAGGGTAAGTTGGGAGGGTTTAAAGTTTTATTTTTTAAAAAAATGCATCTTTCAGAAATTACTGAATACTCACATGGGATTGTAAAAAAGGATGCCTATCCTAACTCAGTAAAGGTGAAGTGGTTGTAAGTGTTAGCACCTCTGCAAACTCATTTTTCTAAAGGCTTTAGGGTTACAAGTGAGCATACAAATAAATGCACAATGTAGCTACTACTCAGTGCCACACCTCAACATATACAAAGCTTCTACCCCTATAAGCTTTATACCATGATGATAAAATAAAGCCCTTCTATGTCCTACAACATTTGGGTAGGTGAAATGCAAAAATTCCTAGCATGAAAGGAGCCCCTTCTGTGCAAGCACACTGCAGCACTGAAGCTTGCTGCCAGTGATTTTCATGGCTAATCCCCCTACTTGTGTCTGTCAT
This sequence comes from Phalacrocorax aristotelis, assembly GCF_949628215.1. Classification (NCBI taxonomy): domain Eukaryota; kingdom Metazoa; phylum Chordata; class Aves; order Suliformes; family Phalacrocoracidae; genus Phalacrocorax; species Phalacrocorax aristotelis. Next base: position 88,981,670 of record NC_134277.1, read on the forward strand.
CTACCACCATTTTCTCTCTACATTCCACCCTCATTCATCCACTCACCACTACCTCTGTGAGGCCTGAGACTTTGACCCCTGCCACCACTGTATATATCCTCTTCATTCCCTTTCACACACTTGCCCTCTTTATCCTTCCTCCATCCCTTAATTCCCATACCAGTCATCTTTCATAAATCAGTTTGATAAACCAATTTCCTGCCTCATTTACCACAGGTCCTCCACATAAAAATCACTCTACTAAAGGCCAATTAAAGTGACAGTTTTTTCTATTACCGCATGAAATTCAAACAGACTTTGGCTGAGTATAACTGAGCTTTCATAACTTTAGTTTAACTTCTTTGAGCTGTCCAGGCCATGTTTGGCTGGTTGTTTTCTGGGGGTGGGTTTTTGTTCTACACACGCCACCCTCCCCCGTAAGCCTAACTTTTTCAGGAACACAAATATTAATTTTGCTTCCCCAAAACAGACAGCTCAGGACAAAAATCTGCTATTAGGCTGCCACAAGTAAGGTAAGTAAAACACAAGGCTGTCTTTAGAAGTTTTCCTTCTCCTACAAAAAACAAGCAAGAAAGCAGATGATGATTAGTAGTTTTCAGGGAAACTGTTTGTCAATAGGTTTCAGCTGACAAAACAATCCAGAGCAGGAAAGTGGGAAAAAAATTCCCAATGGTCTAGCTTACCAATGTGATATATTAAGTTTGTTACAGGAAGCTTTCTCATCATTTCCATCTCCTCAGAGGCTATTTAGTACAAACATCACACAACTATACCCTGACAAACACAGCAGGGACAATCTGCTGAACCTGAATGCTATATTCCCACCAAACTTACAAAGAAAAAAACCTCACACTTCCAATTTAACTTCTCTTTCCCAATCTTTTCAAAGTACAAAAGCTTAATCCAAATGAAAACTATACTGCCCACACAATTTCCCTTGCAAGGAGATATGAGAGATACTTAGTCATGACATGGGCAGTACAGAAAGGAGCTCTCATCAGAGCACTATCTGAATAACAGGGGCTTTTTGAATACCTGTGTGTTCTGTAATGATAATGTAATATGTAATGATAATTATAAATATTAGCAAACCTGGATAGTTTCAGACTTCACTTTTGTTGCTTGTGTTAAAAAAAAGAAAAAAGAAGAAAAAAGCAGCCACCACATCAGGAGCACTGGCACTCTCTGTAGTTATAAATGCCAGCTGCACAGCAGAAAAACCCAACCAATACAGAGAACACCAGGCTCTTCCTAACGCTGAAATTCTCTTGCTCCTCTTTCCTGTCCCACACCAGCATCAGAATTCCTGTACAAACCCACCTCCACAACAAGTCATCAGCAGCGTGTAACTGATCCCAATACAATGGTCCAAGACTCTTCCTGTCTCCCGAGGGGCTACTCCCAATGAATGAGAACAGGTTGTGCAGGTTTAAAAATGTTTGCTTCCCCCATTTATGGCTAGTTGATGGATGCTTTCTGAAGCATGCAAACATTTGCAGAGAAGTCAAATATACGATCATTATAAGCTAGTATAAAATACAATGGAACGTTATCCACACTTTTCATGTTACTAGCCAGTAGCATTTTGAAAATGCCAATCTTCCCCCCAGAAGGAAATAAAGATACTAAATGTATTTTACCAGTTTATGTTATACCTACAGATTTCATGCCTCCCACGAATCCCTTTCTATGGGTGCATCCTCTTACTTTTCACTGAGGGAAGCAGAGGTGCAGAAAGACACTAGAAAAGCAACACCCTTCTGACACATGCTGTATCAAAACACCCCACCACTATTCATTATGAAGGCTCAAAACTTTTTAATAGTCTTATTTTTCTCCACGGCTTTCACAATGCAATTGGATCCTATTCCACTTCTCACTCCCTATCCAAGTCAGCCTATTTATTTGCCCATAACCTAAACAGGTGCATGCCTAGTTGAAGAAAGCAAAACATCTTTCTTAGGTTAGGTAAAACTGTCACTTAGACTACTTCACAGAATCTCCACACTTGCAGTCCTCTACGGGTAGAAAATCTACCAGTAGATTTTCTGTTTACTATTACACTTGCAAGCCATTTATATGCCACTTCAGTCATCCTTGCGAACTGATCATGAAATTGACTGTATAATTCGTAAGTAAAAACCTTGTGTTTTGTAGCTCACAGGTTAAAGCACTGGCTTGGTAAAGCCGGGGTTGTGAGTTATTCTTTAGGTTGGACCAGATGATCTTCAAAAGACCCTTCCGACCTAAACCATTCTATGTTTCTGTGTTTCACACTCTTGAGACATACGCAGACTTTGCTCCAGACCGCTAAGGGAAAAGGCAAAAACCACCACTCCTTCCCATGCAAGCAATGGGTCTAAAAAAATCATATCAAGTGACATTCATATATATCTCAACTGCATGTTTACTCCACACCCTGGAGCTGGCTGCAGATGTGTTGGATTCCGTGCTAGCATGTAGCATTTTGTTTCAGAAATTTATGTTTTTCCTAACTAGGCTTTCTAGAAATGCTGAAGCTATGGACTACTGTGTTAAAGTTTGTCAAAATGAACAGGTAAGAAAATTAGCCCATTATATCCTTCAATAAAATCTTAATTACTTTGAGTGGCAAGCCCAACAAAATGGGTCACTCATTTTAGTATAATTACATAGCTTCCTACAGGTAATTTTGTACAAAATTAAAGATCCAGAAGTTTGGAACTTAATTTTTAAGTGTTACTACAAACAACATGCAATTACTAAGCCATCATTTTTGCATAAGTTACTTGAAAATATGAATATATAATTTAAAACTTTACAATTATGTCACAGTGATACTCATCTTTCTTTGCCTTAAAATCTATGAACCATGAACTCTTTCACATTAAGCTAGATATGCTAGTCACATCCGGAAGGTTTTAAGACCATCAAAAAAGTATAAAGGCTTACAGATTATGTAAAAAATCCCACACCTAAGTATTTAATATGGAGAATCTCAGTGTGCTATAGGATAGCTTAGGAGCTCAATCATCCAAATGACTTACATGAACAAATAGTTCCTGATCCAACAAACTTTCATATTAAGTTACATGTGAACAAAGGTGGCAAACAACACTAAAGAGGAAGAACAGTAACAAACCAGGATTACAACAACAGTGAGTTCCAAGTGTATGCACGCCTTGATTTAGCAACTTTAGATGCATAAATCAAAAGCTTATTACAGATCATAATAATTTATAAATTGAAGAACATCCCACCCACATGGCTTTCTCACGTTTTACAATCTTTGTTTTAATTAAGCTTGTGACATCATATCGACCACTTACAAATAATGCAGCTGCTTAGGAAGCAGAAGGCTCAAACCATCCCCATCTCCAGCCAAAGATCAGGTTAGTCTACTTCCATATTTGTGTATTTATGTTAACATTACCTTCTACAGAGAAGAGGAGCTTTGAAGACTATCTTCTCATGGAAAATACAGCCTCACCTTCCTTTATGGGTCAGTGCTTGTGAATGTTTAGTGTGACATCAAGAAAAGTGCATCCTAGCACATAACAAAGGAAAGTGCATGTGTGGGGAGGGAAAGAATACAGAGTTGCCACTCTTTAAAAAGTCAGAAAGAAGATGTGCATGTTAAAAATGAAGAAGCACCTTGACATAATTCAAAAAAAGCCCAAAGCTTTTTTTAATGGCTGTATTAATTCAAACTTGAACTGCAGGAAAGGAATGAATTTTAAAACATATAAAATTTAGCTTCAAAGTGTGCATTTGGAAATTGAGTCATTTGCCTACATGACTAAACATTTTTAGAGAACGTTGCTAGTATTCGAAAGAAAAATCAGTTCCTTTGTACTCCTGTCAAGATGCAAGTTGAACCTTCTGCTCTTTCCTTCCTTCCTTACAAACAGTAACTATCCTAGTAGTTCAGGTGCTCAATGCTCAAGAAGGCACAAGATGTTACAGAATTTAAAGAGAGTGAAGGACTTAAAGAATATATACACTAGGAATATTTTTATGAATGCTCCATACACAAAGTTATACTAGCAAAGGAGCATTTTTGACAGAATGACAGCAACAGCCTTAACAAGCAAACCAAGCTAAACTAAAAGAGGAGTTGCTGGTATTGCTGCTCTATTATTCTCAACTTAGTGCCCCTCCATTGACACACAGATACTAATTATGTACATACCACATCCCATGGTGAATTAACTTATCTGAAAGCGCTTTAAACCTGCCATGGTTATAGGCCAGATCCAACTTCTCTTTGGATGACTGGCATATACATCGATCCCGTTCTCTGCCTTATCATTCTCTCTCCAGCACCTGTGACTCTTTCCCAGCTCCCACAAACAGATCCAGCTTCCAGACTGGACATCCAAATTATCTTCCAAATAAAGAGGGGTAAGAGAAGCAAGGGAAACCATAACTGCATGAGTGTTGGGTGCAAGGGGAACAATGAAACAAGAGACACCGCTGGAGGAATCTGTGCTAGGTACCCAACATATGCTACCACTGAGTGCAACCTGGTAGAAAAAAAAAACCAAAACAAAACACACTGTGCAATGTGGAAAGCCAAGAAGAGAACATCAGCAGCTGACGGTGCTCAGTCTGGGGAGTGGCCAGTGTGTGGCAGGAAGATAAGCAGACATTTGCTGGAGGCTGCATGTGGAGGAAGTACTCTATTACACGGGGAAGAAAGAGGCTCACTTATTACCAATTTCAAGGCCCTTACGAGAAGTGGTAACTTGTCAAGCCATAGTAATTTAATTATGTTTCCTCACATGTCTGTAATCTGGAACTACATTACAAACTGTGCTGGTAACACCTATGTCAGTCAAGGATTAAACTTCTGCAGGGACACCTCTGTTGATAAGGGCAGTGAATAAGCTTTCTACTATCAATAGTAACACACACATAAAGTACATTTAATTTAGAACTTCTCATCCTCTTTTTTTTCTATATCTTAAGGAAAACACTATACCTTTTTGTCTTTGTGTTCCATATAAAACTAGACAGTTCTTAACAACTAGTAGCAGAATACAATTTTGAGACTGGCTAATTTGCTTGTAGGGAGCTCCAGAACTGGGGATCACTCTTAATTTGCAAAGCTTCCTAACAGAAGCAATACAACACCTTTATAAAAAGTTTAACAAATAAAACCTGCAAGCAGATGACATCTCCCTTACTTTTTTTTTATACAGGTCTCTTATTTAAAAAGAATACCCTTAAAGCATTGCTGTGATCAACAAAATACGCTGTTCTCCTCACAGTGGTAAGACAGTTAATATTGTTTTTAAAATGATCAGCAGTGAAATGTACAGTCTAATGTGTTTAAATAATTGTTGGCAGAAACAGAATTTTCTGATGTTCAATATATAGAAGGAAGGCGGATTACAGGATTTTTGGAACAGAAAATACATACACTAAACCATCTGGCTCCATAGCCTCAGTTTTCTCTACCAATGTAGAAAACTAGTAAAGTACACTATCATGCCGCACACCTAAAACATTCAAACCTCATCATCTTTGCCAACAAAAGACAGCATCTACAGTGCAGATACCCATCAATTTAAAAAAATTTAAGTTACATATCTACACCATGAAGAACCAAGTTCAGCATTTGTAAAGAATAAACCAGCACAAATAAATTTAATGAGAAAAATATGTAGCATAAGAACCACTTCACCTGTTCAACAGTCAATAAATTGACAATACTAAATGAGCCTAGCCTGCCACCAAGCCAAAGGACCTCACTTATTTCTACTACTACTGTCGGTTCAAATGTAATTAAGAATCCTCTGGGAACTACAGAAAAATACAGTCATTCTTTATCACAAGTTGCCTAACTTCTTTAGCTGAATCTAACATAAAAGGGCATGTACTAGTGGGTAGTTACCGTATCTTGGCTGAAACGCTAGTGGAATAATTATCATTTGCCTAATCTGTCAAAACCATTTAAACTGAAACTGAGAGAAGTCACGTGGTAGTGTTACAGGTGGGTAGTTCAAAGGTAACTGAAAACTGGTTTCCAAATTAAAATTTTACTGTGGTTTCACCTTAACGTTCAGACTTCCAAACACTTAAATTTATCAATGAAGCTGAAAACATGCTATAGGCTGTAATGTTGGCAACAAAAGAATGGGACTGAGGCAGTCAGAAACGGTACAGAATAATACTTCCTTTTATGGCTCACGTAAGATTATGAAAGAATCAGATTATTCATTATTTAAAGAATTCACAGTCTGCAATAATAAGCATAAGAATTGCAATTCAAACAAGAATACAGAAGTTCAAACACAAGTTTGGATCTATCATGCTGAATGAAAAAGTAATCACTTCATACAAACCAAGACAAAAATAGTTCTGAAAAAATAGGAGCAGTAAAACATACTTACTTGGTGTGAAAGCAAATCTGTGCTTACATAATTCACAGTATTCTTTTCTGCTGTGTTTAAGCCACTGAACTAAGCTGCAATAAAAAGTGATGATATTAATACACACTATTACACCTCTCCGCCTTATCCCTCCATTAAGGAAAACACACCAATTCTCTGTTTTCAAGTATAAATCAGGATATTGGTACTATTAAGCAGGAGTTAAATTAGCATGTTTATTAAGTCCATTTAGGCCATCAAGTTCCAAAAAGTGGAAAAGGTAAGCTGACTATGAGTAATAGCGACTCTTCAATTACATCACATTATTGATAAAGTACATTCTCTGAGCACATCATTGAAAAGGCTAATAACTCAAAACATATATCCTGACATGGACACCCACTAGCGTCCTTATAAATATTTCAAGATATGACCCATATAGGCACACACCTAAGATTTAGAACTGTTGTACTGGTGAAAGAATGGCTATTAAAATACCATCAAAAGGAGTGTGTGCTATAGACTAGAATTACAGTTCTCACTTTAGCACTTCCCTGATCATGCACCTCGAAATGACCAAAAAGTACTAGGGTAATTTTATTTCTTGCTATAAGGTTACATGATCTTTTTATTCACAACTATAAGTGGGAAGAAAAAGCCCCACCATACTAATTTTTCTGCTTAGTTTTCATAAAGCAGACATATGAGCAGAACCGTACCCCTAAACACAATTATCAGTACTTTCTTTCCATATATAATTACTAAATTCTTTGTGAACTGTAATGAACCACCATGTAAAAAAACCAAAACAAAACATAAAAAGCCTTAACACATTTCTGCTGAAAACTGGATTTTCTTACGAGTTAATCTGAAGATTTAGGAAGTATTGTTTTTAGAAACATGTCAATGTGTTTTATTAAGAAAAAAAACTTTAAACCCCACAAACACAAAACTCACCATTCCTGATGAATGAATTTAATACTGCCAGTACACACACATGGATGATAGAGGGGTTTCTCAGGAGTTCCTTCAGACCGACAGACTCTGCATATATCTGCTGACAAGAACATAAAGCTTAAACACTACTGCTTAAAGAACTCAAATTTACAAGACAAACTCTACAATTAAATTCTAGAAACTTTGCCATGTACCAAAATGAAGCAAGAATAAATTTAAAGGGTATGAAAGACAGATTTCATCTGATGCAAGAAATGAAGACTGAGAGATTACGAGAAAAAGCAACAAGAACGTTATCATCTGCCTGATCATGTTACAAAACACCCAAAACATGTCTTGTTATATCTTGAAGACTTAAACACAGTCAAACTACAAGCAGAGGCGCTCTTTGCCTAAAAAAGTTATCACTAAAACAACATAAAGATTGCTAAGGATAATCTTCCCCAAAGAGGAGACTTTGAAATGGAAAAATTCCATTTGACTTTTGAACAAGTCAAATGGAGGCTGAGCAGAAGAGATTTACTAATGTCTAACAAGGACTTAAACACACCATTTGCTACTCTTGAACCTAACGTGGATGTTCCTTGGTGCTCTTCATGAAAGGGAAAAGAACACGTCGTAATAAACAGAAGCAGGTATTTGGTGAGTTTGCTACCCAAGTTGAATAAGGCTATCCATTTAGCAGTCTACAGTCCAGACACAAAAGGGAAGACATTTTCTGTTTCTTATTTCATAATTTCAATGTCAGTAATATTTCAGTAGCTCCTGTACCTCCTTTATTCTCTATTTTGACATTTTCTCACAGCTAAAGATTGCAAGATGTTTTGTGGACAAAGTGAGTGTAAACTTCTCCCTCTAAAGAACAGATGTCTATTTTATCACCATTTGGTTATCCAGAGCATTTAAACACACAACCAAATATAAATAAAGATCAAGTATTTTATATGCTTATTGACAGATGCGTGGTATCTTTCCTTTACTCCTCCTTTAATACCATTGGACTTTTATTCCTGTTATTAAGGAAATTAACATAAAACGTCCATTTTTGTAGAAGATTTAAGATTACAATTTTCTCTTTTGTTAATTATTTCTCTATCAACGACCACTCGGCAAACCTGCAAGAGTGCAACAGATACACATCACAGATTTTGTTAGAAAAATACCAACTTAAAAGTACTGACGTAAGAATAACGAAAACAGTCAATTTCAAGTCTGAATTACCCATCTTCATTCTTGGTTGACATCTCCAAAAGTTAATGTATTTCTACAAAAAGTTCCAAAAGGTACCAACATTAAAATAAGACCATACTTCCACAAAGAAGTCAAAATATGACCATATCCCCAGTTTGCACAGATTAAAACAGTTTCTATACTAAAGCATAAGAAATCAAGCGACCCAAAAGAAAAAAGATAATTTTGTAGATATAACACAGATCGGAATTCATACATGCAGACTAAAAACCTAGAACTAACAGAAACATGTATTCAATACCACATCAATGATGCTACAAAGAGACATGAAGAGTATTTCCGTCACAGCCGTATCGAGCAACAACATACTGCTGCAAGCGTGAAGAGCCCCTGGTTTCCCTGCTGACAAGAAGGACCAGAACCGGTGCTTCACATAACAAATGATTCCTTTAACATCACAAGTATTTCCAGATGGCTGCACAGGGCAGGTGGCTGCAACTGACAGGCAGGACCTGCCCACCAGCTGTGGCATGCCCACCTTCCTCCAGCATGCCTTCAAACAGAGCTATTTCACTGCAGTAAGCTGGCAACTTTGTACGCTGCATCAGCCTCGTAAAGGGTCAGGCAAGCACTAGAGCCAGCACAAGAGACAGGATGTGAAACTGCTGCTTTAAGAATACTCCCTGGCACCAAAGAAAGCAAGTTAAAAGCATAGGGTTCTCTGAAGGATGCCCGAGATAGCTCTCTGAACCCACTCATTAATGGTCCGTTGACTTTCACATCAGACCCATCACTTTTTCTCAAGACTGTTGGGGAAAAAACATAATTTGCCTTACTGAAAGCAAATGAATTCTTTATTTGGAAAAGGACTTCCTTGGTTAGCTTAGTGCTAGAAGTTAAACCTAAATTTTGGTTTGTTTTGTTTTTTTCCAAAGGCTATGAGAAGTTCTAGATATTCCCACTCGTTTTCTAAATCCAAATAAATGTATTATGAGTGCAATAGTCTGGACTGTTAAGCAGCTGACAGCTTCAAATCCATAAACACCACTGAGGTTCATCACATAAAGCTATGCACCTTATGACCTACTGCCATGTTCAGAGGCAATTCCACCGTGTACAGACGTTCTTTTTCTACTTGCACGCGTACTTTTCATCCTGTTCTTCATGCATGTGTTTTGGAAAGAATGACCTTGGGTAACACAGCTCTTCTTTGTTCCCCCAGAGAATGATCCTCTGCCTATCACCTCTCTAACTGAATGTTCACCACTGTAATATCCAAAAGCGAAGATTAAGTTATTTAGCAACAAACTGATGTCACCACAAACAAAAGTACCTCTCATCTGCAAAACCTGGTATCTGATGCTTTCAGGTGCTATAGAGAAGCAACTCTCACATTCAGGGGAAGAAGCTGCCACTTAGGTCTGACCCTTCTTGGCCTCAGCTGCCTCTCCCACCCCAGCTCTCACCATCCAGTTAAGGTTTCTAGCTCCACAATACAATTCAGTCAAGCACAAAACCCATCAGAAACACAATGGCCGTAACCTCGTTAATGGGCTATCAATAGTTAGGAAAGTCCATTTGGCACTTTATGGCAGAAGTTTAGGCACCCAATAATATTGCAGCACGGATTTCCTCTTCTTTAAGGCACTAATGCAGTCTTTTCTGCTACTAGTGTTTAAAGCTTTCTAACCTTGGGAAGTCTCTTCAGTGTTCTGGCAAGCGTCGTGAAATTCTAACAGCAGGAACTGAAGTTTGAAACTGTAGAAGTTGTAACATTCTAGTGGTATTTATGGAAAGTGAGTATACAGACTAGTTACTTTCATCCTACTACTCAGAGCTTTTGAGGGTAACATTGATAAGACTACAACATAATATCTAAGGCTACACCTGTATGCGTTTGTGTGCATGTATACATATATATATATGCACTAATATACATATATATGTATGAAACCCCTAGAAAAGTCCAAATTCCAAGTGTAGAGTTTAACATGAAGGCTTACTTAAAGCAGACAATGCCTTAAGATGCAACTAAGATCCCCCTCTTCCTGGTCTCTCTTCATCTACTTAAGTCCTGTAAAAGCAGGTACTATCAAAGACTGCCACTGTTAACAGCCCATAACTAGCAACTGTGCTGTCTGAATTAAATCCACCAGAGTGGTGCGAACTCAGCTGGTCATTTCCAAGTATCCACTTCACAGCCTGCAATAACCCAGGTTTTCTGAGCAACCAAAGGCCAAGCAATGAAAGTTTCACTTTGTTAATTTCAACAGTGTAGGCATGCCAGAGCTGTAGCAAGCAGTTTTAAAAGCTGTTAGATTTTAAAAACACTACGATTTTGATAAACCATCTGTGTTCACAAGCACTAAAGATGTCTACAGCACAACCCAAGGGACATTTCCACAAAGGTGCTGCATTATTTCATCCAATGTTTTGTGTTTTTCCAGCTTTTCTTCTTTTTAATCCTCTCGAGCTGGAAAATCAAGTGCCACTAGATAAAAAGCTACGTTCATAATGATGCCAAAGTAACAAAGCCAAGACACAACATGCTTTCCTTTAAACTGTCTTGCTGCTGCAATATATTTTGTAGTTATTGCTTAAGATGACAAACAAAGCTCAAATACTGCAAGAAGCATAGGCACAACACACATCCTTTATTTATTTTGGTTTACGCTACCATATGAAGTCCTGTTTATGAAAGTTCTGCGTTATCAGCTTGAACTACAGGGTGCCCCAACGCTACCTGAGCACAGCAAAACTGCTGACAAAACATACACGTTTATCTCAAGTAAAGCAGTACTCTTAAGAACAGAAACTACCCATTACAAAAAACACGACTACGATCTGACAACTTCATTTTTAAAATAAGGCAAGTTACTCTGTATTAGTCTCTTGTAGAAGAGACAAACGTGTCAGCTTCTGCATCGTTTTACTATTTCGATTTTTTAAGTGCATTTTCCAGCACATGCAACAAAGTTAACCTTGCTAAAGCTGCTATTACTACTCAGCTGAAAGTGAAAATTTAAAACTGGCCAAGTTAGAGGACGGGGTACTACAGCATCTGCCGGTTAGGAGAGGACCGGGGGCGGGGAGGATCCCGCACGCCTCAGGGCGGCCCCCCCCTCACTGCCCCCTGCGCTGCCCCGGGGCGAGCACCCGGCTCCCACCCGCCGCGCCGGGGTCTCCGTTTGGGACACCCCCCCCTCCGACTCGCCCCCCGCCCCTCCCCCCCAGCAACGGCCCCCCGCGAAAAGCAGGCGGCCGGCGGGCCCCAGGCCGCGCGAGGGCAGCGCCACCGGTAACGGCCAGCCCCGCGCCGGGCTGTGACCACGGCACCTGTCCCCCCGCAGGGCCCGGCTCCCAGCGGCCGCCGTTATGTAAGGCGCACCCGCGTGCGCAGGCCAGCGCGGGCGCGGGCGGGGGGTGGAGAAGGAGGGGGGGCGGCCCGGGCACCTGCAGCCCCGGTACGCGAAGCCCCTCCCGGAGTAAACAGCCCGCGGCCAGCCCAGAGGGTACCGGGCCCCGCGAGGCCCGCCCCCGCCCCTCGGGGCTGGGCAGGCGGGGCCGCCGCCGGGCCGGGGCGCGGAGGGACCGCAGTACCTTCCTCGGCGGTCTCCATCTTGCCTGGCTGACGCAGCGCCGGCCGAGCCAGTGGTGTGACCGCGGGGGGCGGGGCCGCCAAGCCGAGCGGGCGCTCTAGAGACCGTGCCACCGAGGCGGCGAGGCTAGAGCGCCGCTCCCGCTGCCGGCGCCGCCTGGCGGGGGGCGGTGGGGCCGGGTGACACGCGCCGCGCCCGGGGCCGGCAAAAGCGCGCAAGTTGGGCAAAAATACAGATAAAACCGGTTCTAAATTCTGCTCCAAACCCAAGAGAAACTCCGCGTTCATACGCGAAGTCGGCTAAGCTTTCGGGAGGGCCGGTGCTTCAGGGGCCGGGAATGGGAAGGCCGGGGATTCCCTGTGGCCCTTCCCCTGGGGGGAAGCTGTCCGCTCTCCTCTGAATCCCACCTCTCCTTCCTGGGCCTGACATTTCCAACAGGAGTAATAAACTCTTCAGTAGAACACAAACATCTCTTTTAACTTAATCACTGCTGTGTTCAGGTCTCGCTGGTCTAAGCGGCTGAGGCAGCGCATGTTACAACTCCGTACTCTGCTGGCTACGCAGGGAGCTACCAGGTGTTCTTAGATGAGTTGACAAGAATCTTATTAAGGAAGAAAACAGAAGTTCATTGTATTAAGGGCAAACAGAAATTCTGTATTGATGAAATGCATGTGTGTGTTATGCTAGTTTTCCTTTCTACCACCCATCTTAACCCCTCTGGTTGATCAATGAGTCGTAGCAACTTTCAGCTCCCTTTACCATATGACCCTTCCTGTCCAACCAGTCATTAAGTCCTTTGCATTAAGGCCCCGTCATCATGTTGTCACCAAAAACTGGGAATAAAACTGCTTAACACTGGGTGTGTTAAAGAGCAGGCATTACTTTATTCGGCACCGGGTGTATGGGGGATCTTTCCTCTTAACAAGCACACATACTGGAGTTCATTTTTGACATTTATACATGAAAGTTAACACATCACACCTATCTAATACATAATCATTGACCTGACTAAGTACCTCCTTCTTCCATTGGTCCATACCTTCTTTGCTTAAATTTAAAGCTACAGTATGATTTTAATTCACTGCACATGTTCAAGAGGAATGGGGTGGGGGATGTCCTTTCATCCCTCAGTTAAGTCAGTGGTTGGGACCTCCCACTACTGGAATTACTTTCCCCCCAGTTATTGTGACTCTCTCTGGTTTCATTGTTTCATGGTTGTGGTGCCCCTTGATCTTTCTTGCAGGAGGATGTTTCTTTCTGTTACGGGTCCTTGAAGTTTCTCAGCTCGTGAACCTTGAATTCCTTTCACAAGCTGGCTCATTGCGTCATTTGTATTTCTCAGGATGTGGGTTTAGGTTAATAATGGCTCAAGCTGCAAGTTTAACCCTTTAGTAATTTACAGCAGTGTCAGCAGCTGAGTGGAGGGTAATTCAAGTCTGGACTTAAATCGCAGAGGTGGTGCATGCCCAAGTTACAATTTTATAACTATCTTCCCCGAAATTTAACCACATTAGTACCTTCAAGATTACCTTCTTCAAGCACCAGAGCTGCTGGTAGGATATATGATACCGGCTTGTGTAAGCAAAAAAAAAAAAAAGAAGAAAATCAGGAAAATGTGAAGGCTTGGTGTGTCTCTCCAGTAGCTGTATAATTACAGTAAAGTGCTGCAATAAAACATTTGTGGGCAACGCTGTCATATTCAGCACTTCTGTGACCTTCCTCTCAGAAAGGCAAGGTGAAAAAACTCCCACTTAAAACTGAAAAAAAAAAAGAATTTATTTTAAAAGTAAGCTCATTTTCATCTTGACAAATCATCCTGGCATATTAAAAAAGTACCAGTGTAGTGTTGAGGATATAAGAAATGCCAGTGTATTCAGTTTGTCTGAACAAGAAAAACCCAATGAAAAAAACAGATGAAAATACTAAGAAATGGGGCACTTCAATTTCCAAGTACATTCATAATTACCACTCTTTATTCCCCAAACATGTAGCCACTGTTGTTACTCTGTTATGATAAATATAAACTAAATGCTGTATAAAAGTCTCTAAATTATCATTCACATTAAAAAGGCCATGGCAGTGTTAATGTGTATAATTCTCCAATTTCAGTCTTTCGTGGTAGGCTTTTTTAAATTAAATGAAAACTTTTGAAGTGAGTTGCTGTATGTTGCCAGGAACTAATTTCATTCCTATCTCTGCCAATCTATTCAGCCATTTAAATTACCTAGCAACCATTATATGTATGCAATCTTCTCAGCATTTAGAGAGAATTAATCCCCAAATTTTGTTCTTACTCAGTGTTTTGGGTGGGCTACACAATAGCTTACAGGTAAACATGAGTTGAAGACAGGCCATAATATAATTTAAACAGAAAAGGAAAAAACCTGAATATTTTATTATAAGTTAAATTAAATTAAATCTCTCTTTTTCAACTTTCTTGGTGTTTTTCATGAACATATTATTAATCATTAACTATTTAGCAATATGTTAGGTGTTCTTTGCCTGAGAAATACCCACAGCTTAAGTAATTTTTAATTTTTGGTACAGAGGAGGATGTTAGAATGTTCTTAGCTTCTGACTGTCACTGAGATCAAGAATTAGCGCCAACAGGCACGGAACAAACATACTGGAAAAAATATCTCTGCTCCAAGTAAGTTATTATGTGGATAACAGAGGAAATATGGGCATTTTGCAGGTGGAAACTGAAGGCAGTAATAGCTGTAACCCCAAATCATGGAAGGTTATGACAAAAGGAAGGGCATATTTAGAGTGGATGGGAGGAGCGGAAAAAAGACAAGATTCTTTTGAACATGGTTTTATTTCGGTAAAGCATTTTGGTTTTGTAAGATTTAAATGCTTAGAAAATACATTGTCTTTTTTCCAAAAGTTCTCTTAAGAGAATACAAAATAAATATTGCAGAATTGAAACTATCCAGCATTTGTACTACGACATTTCCATCTTTCCCCCCTTCATAGAAACAATAAAAATGATTCCCTTACATTTTTAGAGTTGTTTTGAAAGTTTGGAGCATTGAAGAAGCCAAACGGCAAAACCTAAGGCTTTTCTGTTTTTCTTTAGCTGAACACTTCAAATCGCATTTATTTTCTTAACCAGTTTGGTTTTTTTCGGTGCTGTCCTAGTTTTTTTCCTCAGCTGTCCGCCTGACTCTCTCCACAAAAATGGTTCAGTGGTTATGAACAGCAAGTTTCAGAAATGTGGAAAACAAAATGGATTATCTTAAGGGAAACCAAATGGATGTTAGTTTATCTTAAAAAATCAGGCAGTATTTGGGATGAACATGTATTTGGTTCCTAAACAACTGATGCACCACCGCTAGGGAGGTCTGGAGTTTCCATAGCAGGAGAAAAACTGTTTAGAGCAAGCACTCTGGTGTTCAGCGCGAAGTATGGCCTACAGAAAATAAGCCTGGAAAAATCAGAAAGCACAAAGGTCTGAGGACGACAAATACACAGGGCAAAAGCCATTGCCACCATGGATCTTCCCTGTGCACTGCGGGGCCTTTAGAGGACGCGCTTCCTGGTGACTGGCCCTTTTGGCATGCCATCTCGTAAACCTGGCCCTAACCAGCAGGTAGCTGCTGTGCCAGCGGATTCCTGGCACAGAGATGGAGAGAAGTAGTCTCAAAAGTACTGCGTGTGCACTAATGTTTACTGCTGCACCAGGAGGATGGCCCAGGCTTTTGGACTGATGGTAGATACTGACTCTGAAGCCTCGGGATTGACCGATGTGTTTCCTTTCAGCTGGTGTTTGCCTCTTACCAAATCTAGGTTATGATTAGTAGCTACCTGAGGAATCAAACTTCCTGAATGAAAATGTGACTTGTGATTCATGTTTTGCACACCTGCTGTATGCCATAAAACACGAAGCATTATGGCATCGAACATACATTTAGGGATGAACATAATGGCTCAGCACCATCAGACACTGCCATGATATAGGCTCCAGATCTGCTCATTTTAGAAAATATGTCTGAGGAGATGCTTGGCTATGCACCAGGGTTTGTTTTATGGATTATTAATGTTTCAACCAAGAAAAAAACTATGCCCGCTACCATTGTCAGACAGAGGTGAGGTTTTGCTAGAGTGCAAAAAAACCTAGCCTGAAATGATATACAGGAGAAATCACTGTTGAAGAGGCTTGATTGAGAAGAAAATCCAGGGTGTTTATCTATGTCTAGATTTCAAGAAGCTAGGTAATACTTGGATGATTGACACACATCTATTTCCACGCATTAAAGAGATATTTGCAAAAGTTCATGACTCTTTTCAAGGTCTGCAGAATGTGCATCACCAAATTACATCGCTTAAACTCAGCAGGGATCTTTTGACATGTACTAGTTACAGTAGATTTTCTGTTTAAATACATAGGCCCTACCAACTTGGTTGGGATCCCGCTGTCATGCTGAAAGCAGAGCCAATGGCTGTTATTAGCCTACCTGGGATTCATTGCTCTGTGGATGTTGTTGCTCGGTGAAGGACTCCTGGGCTGAAAAAAACAACAAAACAAAAACTAAAACCAAACCCAAAAAACACAAAACAAAAACCCAAACCACCACCACCACCACCATAAGAACCAACGAAAAAAAAAGGGCTGTATTTGCTTCCTAATTACTGTAGTATCATTTGAGGCACACGGCTCTTTACCTAAAACACTTCCATCAACTTCAAGTGAACTTCTAGATAGTTAGATATTTGTGTCATTAGATTAGAATGATTTTTTTTTTTTTTTTTGCATACTTCTCCTTTTTCTCCTTGGTAATAGAGGGTGTGGTGCGAAACATGTTAGCATTGCCAAGTAACTGCTTGTAAGTCCTTCTGAGGACGTGTTGGTTCTCATGTCTTTAAAAATCTGTGGAAATATCCTTACAGATGACAGCAGTTAGGAATTATCCTCAGTATTTATCAGGAACAATCTTATTTCACCAGAAAACTTTTTCTTGACCTTTCACATGTTATCAGAGGTTATGACTGCCAACCAAATTAAACTGAACTCCTCAAGGTGTGGTTCAGTTCTACTTCATTTAAAACTGAGCATTGCCAAAAAGAGAACATGTCTATTGTGGAGAATGATCCAAATAGGCACTCCAGGTACTTTCTATAATGACAACTATGTTATTGCCTCTGATTCTCCTGCACTGACTAGGAGGGGAGTACAGGAATGCTTAGATTTCTAATGAATTGTCATTGCTTTTTCTCAAATATTTGCAGCAACAGGAAAAAGGATGGGAGTTGTCTTGGCCAGAGAGAAGTGAGCTATGGTCTAAAGGTTAGAGTTATTGCAGGTTAATCAGAGTCAATGACCTCCATTTTGTGAAGTTGTCTGATTTCTGTAGTAACTTTTACTTCATTGTAGCTTGCACACTGAGAACTGGGCATAAATCCCACCTTTTGCTTGTTTCCCTATGGCAATGATGCATTTCCTGTGTGTACTGCCTCTACTGTATGGTCAGGGAATAAAGTGAAGAAACCACTTGATGCTTTTGATGTCTAAAGAGGAGAACAAAATACTTGGCTCAGTGAAGTAGATTTTCAGTTGGGTGACTGACATGGAATTTCAAACACATTTACTACTCAAAACCTATATTTTTGGGCCCTTTGTGGATCAGTTAAACATTTTGTTTTACTCTTTTTTTAATGCAATCCTCATGTCAGATGGGCCTCTGCCAGGGCCTCAGCCTGCTAAAGGGCCTCAGGTGCTAAAGAAAGAGTCATCTCACAAAGATGATGATGCACACAGAAATGGCAGTACATGGTATTTCTTTCTCATGGCCTTGTCCTCAGAGGGTCTGAAGAGTGTCTGAGCAGCTTAGCTCAGCATCCCCATTCAGCTCCTGAGAACAAGCCTGATTGCAATCTGTCCTTTTCAAAGGAGGACATCTGGAAAAGTCCCTAATTTAGAAGTAAGCATCTTAGCTTATCCCTGCTTTAGCAGGAAGAGTCTTCTGAGAGCCTGTATTTCCTGATTCATTATCAACTGAGCACTGAGAACACAAATTACTGTCAAAAACCTGTACCAAATTTTATAGGCAGGACTTTCATATTCAGGGTAGCAAATGGGGTTCTCCTTCTCTTTAGCTTTTCCCTGAATCCTCAAGTTTAATTTTTTTCCTCTCTTCTTTCAGTGATCTTCTACCAGGAAGGAAAGCAGGGGCCTTCAAATGATTAATAGCCTCCTGAGGAGATGCACTATCTCTACTTTCCTTACATAGTCCTGGTCCTCCTGAGCCCATTCCTGATCCCGCTTGTATGGAAGGGCAGGGGAGGATTTATACAGCAAAGGGCAAGGAGCTCTCCAGGAGGCCTGAACCTCGTGGTTGCTTCAAGGAAAGCAAAGGCTCATGGACAACTCTCTTCCTCCCTCCATCTTGCTCCCGATGGGGGTAAGCTGACGCTGGGCAAATGGTGTTTCTCCTTCTGTACTAGGGTCCTGCCATGCAGGATTGTGGGAACAGCAGCCAGGAGCTGTACAGATGCAAAGCGTGGCGGAAACGATTGTGGTGAATAGCATGCCCAAAATAAGCATGTGCAGGTGACTGAGAGAAGAAGGACTAGGAGAGAGACTAGAAGTCAAGAACTGGTAATAGAGGGTGGTCCTTGAAAACGGGCAAAAGGCAAGTGTCACAGCCACCCTCAAGGCAAAGAAGGAGAATCCAGGGAACTACAGGTGAAGCAGCCTCGTCTCAGTCCATAGGAAGATTATGGAACGCACAGTGAAAGAGCCTTATGGCCGCTGTGTCCTGGAGACCGTGAGCAGGAGCGTGGACAGATCCAGAGAGGTGGCAGAGCCTCATGGGTGCCACAAGAGGGCATCCCTGCTCCAGCCCCAGGAGGTGGTTCAGCGACTGTGAGAAGAGGGTGACAGAGAAGAGTGTCTCTGGAGCCTGCATTGGGCCAGCCAGGCAGGGACCACGGTGGTATGCACCTGGCTGGGGCCATCTGGCAAGCTGACGGTCCATGAAATGAACAGCTGCAGATGTTGGGAAGCCTATTACCTTGAATGCTGCCACCTGATTAAGCGTATTACCTGAGAGGCCCCATGGCATTTCCATGTGTCTGAAGCCTTCACCATCTGAAGCAGCATCCTGCACAGCTGCCCTGCACCTTGCTAGCACTGGTGGCAGCTGAATGAGTGAGTCATCAGGGGCTGCTGATCTGCTGTCCTGCCTCAGGCTGCCATATCTTGCTGTATCTTCACTAGAATAACCCCCAGATCACATCCCATGACTGCCAAAACCCCTTCAGCTGGGTCAGTCATTGCCTGTGCGCAGCTGGGTCTGGAGGTGGTTGGGGAGAAAGATCCGAGGGCTTGGTGCTTCCCCCAGGAGTGTCTGGGTGATGCATCTGCTGCTGCTGGTCTGTGCCTCCAGTCAGCTGCAGAAAGAGTGATGCTCCTCGAGCCCCAGCAGGGAGCAGTCCCAGCTCCTGCCCAGGGACTGGCCCTTGCTCTCTGTTCAGTACTGATGCACCAAATGGTCTCACGTGAGGAGTGTGTTGAGTGAGCATGGCTGTAAAGGATTGGGTCTGGTCTGGCAGCATGTCAGCACAGCCCTACTGAGCAGCATGTGCCTGTGAATTGATGTTTTCTCACCAGCAGCCTTGGTCTTGCTATGACAGGAGGAAGTCCAAGTAGGTCAGGTGAGAGGGGACCCAGACCTGTCTAGTTTGTCTAAGCAATGGGGACCTCTGTAGATGGATTGGAAATCTGTACAGCAAAGAGCACTTGCACTTGGTTTTCTGCTTCAAATTTTCTTAGTGCGGTCCAAAATTGGCTTTTGAAAATGTACGCTTATGTTAAATATGTTGGTGTATTTATGTTAATATATCTTTCATTATTATATCTGAAATGTTCTCGGTCCAGCAGTATGTGGATTTTGGATGTGGGATCAACTGCAGGTCAGCTATCATGACCAGAAAAGGGTTGAATTTAGATTGTCACTGAAAGACACATGAGAAGGCATTAAAGACCACGTTCTGGTTCTGAAAACCCATATTTATAACACGCAGAGCAACAAAACATTTGCTAAAGGGGAAGTACAGTTCAGTTACTTTTCCATCTATTTTTACATCACACTTTCTCTACCTGCTATATTCCAGTTGCTATATTGATCTCTGTCAACTTCTCAAAGGTATTTACTAATGTCCTGCACTTTAGTATCACCTATCAGAGCAAAGCATCATCTAGGTTGGAAGAGACCTTTAAGACCATCAAGTCCAACCATAAACCAAGGTTCAACTCTGAAATGCTGCTGCATGTCATGGAAGACTCAGCTTCACTAAAAATGACAACAGAGACACCTTGCATCTATAAAATTCCCTCTCACAGATGAATTGCTCTCATTCAGAAAAGGAAATTGTAACGGACATTGTTATCTGAGCCTTCTCTGCCGCAACTTCATTTCAGATCATTAAACAACTTGTTACAGACAAACTGAGTACTCAGTAAGATTCTTTGCATACTCATTTTGTTATTTAATAGGGATGTATTTTAATGAAAGTTGGAAGCTGAAAGATACAAATTTTCACTCTCCTGGATGTCCATCCTAAATCCATTGTACTTTCAAAATTGCTGTATATATTTAGTGTTGTGCTCCATGGGCAAATCGAAGTCCCTCCCGGAACCCAGGGAATAAAGTGAGTGGGGCCTTGGGAAAGTGGTGTGGACTGGGACATGTACTGGCTTGGCTCTTCTGAGATTTGGTTGAGCTTGGCTTCTTCTTCAGCATCTCAGTCATGTTCTTTTTTTTTTTTTTTTTTTTTTTTTTTTTTAAATCTGGAGCTGGAAAAAGCCATATATTTCTTGTTTTCAGGAAAAACAAATTCAGAAAAAAATATATTTTCTTCTTCGTAAAATTTGCATTTAAGATAAATGGACAGCCATTTAGTGAAAGAGAATAGAAAGTTATGAGTGTGACAAGGAGCTTATAATTGTTGCCTTTCAGCTGCTGTTGGGAAATCACAGAAAGAGGTGTTCCTCAAAAAGATACCATATCTAAAGAATATGAAGAATTCCTAACAGCCTTTAAAGTCTGCAGACTCTCTGGGAGGTTTCCAGGAGTAAGCAACATGACTGCCAGTAGTTCAATTGCCTGAAAGATGAACATAAACACATCAAAAATTACTCTGAACTGTACCCAGGTGAAATGTGCAGAACCTAGTTTGCACTTAGGGAAACCAGTTGTTTCCCAAATTTCACAACAACTTTTTATCCCATCAAAGCAGAAAACATAAAATAGGCCTTTTAACAAACCTATATTATAAAAGCATCTTGCTTGGTAATGAAGAGCCTTAATTACAAATGCCAAAGCAGGAGTCTGTTGTTTAATTTCTGACTTTCTATGTGCATAATTTATAAGTTCACTGAGGAATGTGCAGTTTCATTGCTTTTCTTCTGACTCATGCCGTGCTTACTGTTTGCTCTCAAGTCACATAATATGTATTTGTCCCTGGGAATTCATTTAGCTCTCAGAGCTTTAAGTTTTAAAATATTGGCATTTATGTCTTTTCTCACAGGAAAGAATTTATCATCATTTGTTGCCTAATATACAGAAATGGTTGTGCTCAGCTAAACCATGGATTTTAACTCTAGGGAACTAAAATAAACTGGCTGTGTTTTTTTTAAGGATAAATACATATAATCAGAAAAATCCATGTGATAAAAATTCAGTTTCGGTGCCACTTTTGAAGAAATTTCAGGGGAAGAGGTCAGCAGCAGACACCGGTTTCTGCTTAAAACCAGAGAGGGAGTGTTAGAATAGCTAATAGTATACTGGTATCTGACTGGAATGAGAGGAATCAGGCTTCTGGTTCCTGCTAACATGAAAATATAAGTGGCTGTACAAAGGCAGGATCTCCCAGAGAAGACAGAGGGTAAGAAGTAGGCATGTGGGTATGGTAGTCTCCACACAAATAGCGTGGTGGGGCAGTAGCTTGTACATGGATCTTTGATGCAGCATATATATGTTAAATTTCAAGGCCACACTGAGGGCATATGTCTTGGGTAGAAAGTCCTGGGTCCTTCTTTCAGGACCAGCCTATCCAAGACTTACTTCCACAGTGTTATTCCTATCTCCTTTATATCCAAGTTTTATTTTTGTATAGACATTCACACAAATGCTATCCCATTAATGTCAATCTATCGCTCTCTCATGCGAAAAAGTGTGTGATGGTAGAAACACACTATGAATTCCTTCTGTGGAGAAGATGGCTAATTTCCTTTCCCTTCTCGCCCGCCCCACCTTAATCCATGTAACAAGCCTGAAGATCATCCACACACTGAAGAACTCATTTATTGTTTGTATCTGAGCTTACAAGAAGGTTTGCATAAGGAGGAAAGGAAACCCACTGGGGTCTGGCTTGGTAGAAGTAAGCAGTGTTTTCACTCAAAAAATGGATCTCAGCTCTCCAAGCAAACCTACAAGCAAGCCAGGAGATCTGGGGAAGCTAATAAGTTGTGGTGCATACCCTTGGTCTCTTTGAAGACAGGCAGGTGAGTGGGGATTTGATTCCAGCTTGCTGGGGAAGGGTTTCAGGTTTGGGTTGGTTTTTCCTCTTGAGCCAGGAGAACAGGCTGTACTGAACAGATGAGCTTGGCCCGAGGTCTGAGCTGCAGCTCAGGACAGGGCTCTGGAAGGGGCCTGTCTTACGGTAGCTGCTGTGTCAAGTACAGACACGCCATCATCTCTATAGCTTCCTGTGGGGAAAAAGGGGAAGATCAAAGACCTGAGAGAGGAACCTTGTGAAGGATTGAATAAGGTGGCCCTAAGATTTTTGCCTCACAGCCCATAACCTGTCAGCTCTCTGAGATCTCATTGTGGATCTGTCAGAGAACTGAGGTCCATTTGTTTCAGACCAGAAGGAAGAAATACGCTGGAAATTGTCAGGACTGGAGGTGGTAATATCAGCCCTTAAGAGCAAATCTGATCAGGCCTTGAAGTTTCCTGCTTAAGCTCATGCTTTCTCCTTGCTGAAACCTCCAGTTTGAAACTCACTAGTCCACAAGTTAGCTGTGGATAAGTGATCTTGGGAGTTCACTTTTTGTTGACACAACTGCTTCAGCACACATTGCCCTTGCAAAAGTTTTAACTGTCCAGGTGGGCAGGGGCAGATGTTGGGGCGGGCAGGGGTAGACAACCTCTTCCACACCATGAAGTTTGATGCCACACACAGCAGATATTCTTTCTGGCCTGGATAGGGAGGGCAGTGACCGCAGTCTGGTTGGCCTCCCCGGCCCAAGTGCTCCCTTCCATACATAGTGCATGTTGCCTGTGTGTCTGCCTGTGCCTGCCCTGGGCAGCGCTGAGCAGGAGACACGCGGTGTTCTGGCCCTTTCCCTGCCTGGACCCCTTTTCTCTCTGAGATCCTCTATTATGTGTTTACTCCACTTTATGCTCAGCGACTCTTAGAAACTTATTGGACTCTTAGAAACTCTTAGAAACTGGCACAGACTGTGGGGTAGGTGTGCTTGCTCCCAGCACAGACTCAACCATTTACAGGATTACACTGAAATGTAATTTCTTCCCTCTAGGTCAAAGTTCATTATTTCGCTTTAGGAAAAGGGTAAGAGTGGGTGCTTTCTGCAAACGTATTTAATAAAGTACCTTCATTGCTCTGAAGTGATTTATGTGTGCTAATTACCTTGTAATATAATTAGAAGCTCTTATATTTACTTTCCTTAAACTTCCTGCTTTGATGTTGCACTTGGGCATCTGTATTGCTTTGTGGGACACAGTCCAAAGCTGTCTGGATCCCGTCCAAGATTACTAATGCGTAGACATGTTTGTAAAACAGGACTCTTAAAGTCGAGCAAACATGGGAAAAAGATTTTTTGTTCCTGGCACTCTGTTTAAAAATTTGGAGTTTACAACACTGATTTAGTATAGTAATTTTTGCCAGAATTGTTCAATAATCAGCGATAATAGTAACATTTCCCCTTTTTCCAGTTTGGGAAAAAACCCTAAAAGTTCATCTAGAAGATGTATAACCTGTGGGACATCATATGAAAGTGGAAATTTTGGGGTTGTCTTGGCTTTAAAAAAGATCTCTTGGAAAATCTCAGTCCAATCAAACTGTTGAAGTGCACACTGGGAGTTCACAGAGGAGAAGCCAGGTGCCTACTCTTGAAAGTTGCCTCTTCTGCAAAGTGGGGTAAATTCTACTGGTGCAAGGTGCAGACTGAAATTGTGCTTGTACCTCAGTGCAAACACAGCCTCAATTACAAGCAAAGAAAATGACCCCCTTCTAGCTGATTAATCCCAGAAAGTTCCTGAAACATAAAATGAGCATTAGATGAGTTTTGTATGAGACAAGTCATACCAAATAAAGAAAAAAAAAAAGAAAAGAAAAAGGAAAAGGGACTTGTGTCCTGGAGCAAACCAGACCAAATATATGTATTTTTAAATCAACATTTTATGGGGAAAATTCTGCATACAAAATTAAGCTTTCCATTACTAAATATGTAGAATGAATTAATCCTTGAATGTAATAGTCTGAGTGGTGGATAACTAAAAAGAAGTACTTTCTAGTTATTTCTGGATTCCAAATTTTTGTAGTTTTAGAGAAGATGACAAAATATTTGGTAAGAAAAAATAATAGACATATTCTTAAACCATACAAAAGATAGATGTTTAGGTTTTTAGTTAAGGAAATCAGCCCTTAACCCATGCAGTTATCCATGTAACCTTATTTCTATTGTCTTGCTCATGTCTCTAGGGTTCAGTGCAACTGTGATGCTGCCTCTGATCTGGGTACCTATTTTGGAGCTATTGCTCCAAAATGCGCTATTTTCCCTATATATTGCTATTAATATTCATTATTATTACGAATCATGTGCCTTGTACTGAAATTCCATTAAAAGTGTTTCTTAAAAATGTGATGAGCTACTGAATAACTTAGAAACACCTGGACAGGGTTAGGTAATTTTAATATGCCTCTTTGCATGTCACCTGCAATATTAAAATAGTTTTCTTGTTATGGCTTTAGCATAATTAAAGTTATACTCCACCGTTTTGCTATAAAGTTCACAGAACACACCCTCTGAAAACCCACAAGCTCTTTCAGCAAAAAATAGGAAATTTAAGGCTAAACATGCAAATTTAGTTTAGATAAAATGATAAAAATTAATCCAAATCAGGGATGAGAAACACAGAAGCTGTTGGGTCAACCAGTTCTGCAAGCCAACAAGCAAATTAGCAACATATGTATTGAAAACATTTTTTTGCAGATCATCCTTCTGTCCCTGTGGTCAGAGCCATACTTTTGATTTGAGGGAGAAAAGTAGTTGTATGCTCTGAGAGATGACCCTAGCCTACCCAAAAGAAAAACGGGACACTCAGAGGGCCATTAAAAGGAACAACCAGAAACCAGTTGACAGCAGTGGCGTCAAATAACTTACAGAAATGGAGTAGAGTGGAAAGCCAGGAAAGGGGGCGGATGCAAGATAGAGGTGGCCAAAGGGGAGAGACGATGGCAGATTCGGTCCATTATTTTTAGCAGCAAGTAAAAGCACAGGGGAGTGGGAGCAGGGTGAGAGATGCAAAGATTAATAGCAAAGAAGCAACAATCAACCTGGCCTGGGCCTTGGTGCCCTGTGAGGATAGGTGTGTGCTCTGCTCGGTGCAGGGAACATGGCAGTGCCTGCCAGCACCGTACCAGATGAAGCAGATAAGGTCACTCCCACAGAGGAGAGGCTTCGGAAGCTTTCTTCTTAGACACACAGGAAAGCATGAGAAAGAGCCTGGGTATGGTTCACTACTATCCAAATCAGGGAACTCCTGGAGATTTTTTTAATGCTCCAGGCAAAGGCAGCCATGAACTCCAGAGACCCATGCTAGGTAAATGGTAAAGAGCAAAATTGTAAGTGTGAGACTAGTTTTCACTGATAGCAGTGAAAGTATCTGAACATGTAAACCTCCTGCCAGGCCTTGATTTGCAATAACAAGAGTTGGCTCGATTTCCAAGGGTCTTATTCAAACACTGACTAGAGACCGAAGCCAGAAACCTGGAAAATGAAATCAGATTTGTTAAACTATATTTCTTCACTCCCAAGTGATGACTCACTAGACAAGTTTAGGTACACAGCTTTTTTACTGGATGGAGGGAAAGGAATCAGAACGACATAGAGAATCAAAAGCCACAAACCCAGCTCCAAATTACAAGCCCGCTAATTAGGCCCTCTTTTTTCAGAGATGTTGTGTGAGAGGGGCTAGCTATGGTCCCCATCCTGTAGCCGCCCAAGTCCCAAAGGATGCCTCTTGCTCTCAGGTCAGGTGCTGTGTTCAGAGCCCTCACTGACTTTACAGCTGGCCCTGCAGAGCTGAGCTGGCCTGACCCCATCCCACCATGCCTCTGTGCTAAACCTTTCTGAAAGCCTCTCCACTGGTTTCTCACGAGGTACCCTCAGCAGTGGCAACCTCTTAACAAGGCTGCTATTGCTGGCAGGACCCATGCAAGAGGAGAGGGGAGCCTCGCCATCCCCCTTGCCTTGTCTGCAGCTTCCAGGCTGCAAGCAGAGCATCACTCATCATAGGCACTTTCAATAGGTTTTTCACAACATAAATACAACATTTGTAATGATTTCAAATATCTGACCAGTCTGTTGCTACCAACAGCACTCCGAGTGCTGTACCAGGTGACGGTAAATGGGGCCTGTTTAAGCCTGTCCATTGGTCTCTCCCTTGGATTCTTTCACTTCTGCACTAGATGACAGTAGAGTACTTGCCTTTCTGGGTTTTTATCTACCAGTAGTTGTCTGGGAGAGAGTATCTTTCTATTTTGCCTCAGGACAGCAGGCTTGCATGTCGTAGGATCTTATTTCTTATGTTAACATACAGATAAAATGCAGCCAACAGCTGTGAGGATTTACTTCGGGGTTTTATTCCATGCCCATTTCTATAAAACCAGGAGGAGCAATTGGAGGAGTATTGGTGCAAACCATCAGGAAAAAAATAAAACCTAGCAAAAACCAGCTGTGTGTTTCAGGTGAAGGAGAAGTTTGACCACTGTGTGTTTGAACAACTGAATCTGTTGTGCTCATTCCAACCCTTGTCTGTCGTCTTCTGTCTTCTGACTTCTGTTTATTTTTTTTTTTAAACCTAAACATAGAGATGTTCACAGCCACCTTAAAAAATAAATTTATAAGTTGCTAGAGGATGTAGGAAATGCATGTGTGCAATGAACTCCATAATTCTGAGTCTATTACAGAGGTGATTATATCTTACAGAGAAAGGAGACAGTCTCTTCAAGTATGGGAGACCTAAATGATTTAGGGTTTGCTGGTCAAATATAATCACAGTGTGCAGGTGAAGGCTTGCATTACAGCAGAGCGAGTCCTTTGCTCTTCTTTCACCCTATCCACCCCCAATTAGAGATGCTGAGCACGAAGACAGGATTTACAGTCATGAGATGCAAGTGGGATCAGATGTCTGCTTCTGCTAGCCCAATCGGTTTCACAGTGGAGTGCAGCTTGGATGGACCCAAGCCCTGGTGAGGCAAGGTAGGAAGGCAGTTCTTCAGTCTTGTGGTACTGAGTACAGCATGCCCGCTCAGTTGGGGTTAGACAAGCTCAAGCAAGATGCCATTAATATAGAAGTATAAGCTGGATCTTTTCAGTGAAGTCTTGCTGCTCCCTCCCTTGCAACACAAGCAGTGTTTTTAATGGTTTCTTATACAATCCTGATGTGTTACTGACAGGTATGACAGGACAAACACCCTCTGTCTGGTCATGGCAAACCTTAATTCTGAGTTGTGTGTAGCTCCCACAGCACACAGAGGTGGGACTCATCTTGCCTGACTGATGATGCACTCAGCACAGCAATCTACACCTGCACTTGGTGGGTAGGCTACCATTAAACTCTGTGATCAGCAGAGCCGGTGGCATGTAGGGGACTATCCATTTCATTCTGAAGAAGACACCCATAGAGTGTGAATCATGCCGTAAACCTTAATGATAGCTGTGGGAGTGTAGATACCTTGCTGACATGTAGACATCCTCACTGTAAATGTCTGAAGCTTGGTGAACTGAATCCAACTATCACCTGTTTTACATAGTCCTCAGATGACACAGTGGTCACTACCATACAGAATACTGCTGAGGATCTACAGAGTGACTGGGACCTCTTCGTCATATACACTTAGGATCAAAATTTCTTTATTGATCTTTGACTTGAAATGACACTGTAATTTTCTTTGAGCTCTTTCGTCTCTCTCATTCCTCCCTGCCAACATGCACACACACAAAAACCATGTGCACACACAGAGAATATTAAAGCTAGAGTAGACATCAGCCTCAGGGCTAAGCTAATGTTCCTTGCATACAAGGCTGTTATGGAAATAGGAATGGAAAATTTAAATGAGCCACCATCAATGAGAACCAGCTCAGACGCAAATGTTTCTAACTTGTTGAAAGCAAGTCTAATCAAAAATAACCTGGAACACTTTTGGACTTGTTGGGAATACTTGCGGGTGTGGCTGTAATATGTTTAATCTGTGTGCTAGGGAGACTTCCATAATTTATTTATGCTCCATGTTTGCCAGGACAGATTCATCTTAATTTGGCACAAATTCCATTAAAGATGTTTATTATGGACTGTAAAAGTGCATGAATACACCCTAAGAAAATGCATCTCTGAATTTAACAGTCCATCAGCAAATGCACCACTGATGCTAAATGTCTCAGCTATAAATGCTGAGGTCCAAAGATTCTGCAGTATCTTAAATGGCTGCATCACACACATCATTTCCTGTGCAGTGTACAGGTCTGGAAGGGAATTTTTCCCACAAAACCAAAGTGTGCCGATAAGATCACTCAGTAGTCCTCGGTTTAACTTCTCCGTACTATTTTGTTAGGAATTACACATATGTAGAGAGATGAAAAAAACAATAGTGTTTGTGTGCATCTTGCTTTCTAAATGTATTAAATAATAAATAAATAAAAGGTGGAGTAAAAGGCAATTGATGCGGAGCCTGCTGCACCCAGCCTCTCCGCATGATCTGTCTCCACCCCTTCCAGTTGGGATGACTCCTGTGCTAAGCCTCTCCTCCTCACTTCCCAATCCCAAAGTCTGTAGAAGAGTTGAAGAGCACCTGGAAACTGGATGAGCAGCATCAGGAGCAAAACTGTCAGCAGAACTGGTTTTCTTCTTCTTGGGTTTAGAGAAATCTAGCTGGTATTGCTCTGAGCAGAAGCAGCGAACTGGGCTAAAACAGGATCCTGTACTCCAGGTACGTGATGGAAAACTGGTCCATAAAGACTGAGTTGGCAGCAGAGAAAGGCTAACTACTTTTAACTGTTTTGAAATGGAGAAATCTGAAATTGCTAGGCAATTAGATATAGCTCTTTGAAAAGGCATGAAACATTTAGCAAAAACCACTCCTTTAAAGTGAGAATTTTACTTTCATTTCAGTAAAAAAATGCACAAAGACAAGTTTTAGGGAGTGGATAAGGTGACGATAAAGGGTGTCAACTTTGGGAAAGACTAGATTTCATTTAGAGTGCTTGCTGCAAGTTGTGGCACAGCAATAATTCTGAGGACACTGGTAACCATTTTATTTCCATCAGTAGCAAGATCGCATTAAAGGACCATAGTAATTTCTTTTGCAATTATGGTAATGAATTCCCATGCTTTTCCTTGTTTGGTCCATTGGAGCACTTGCCATTGAAATAAATTACTGCTGGAGTTTAAAATGTTATCACTGGACCCAGGAAAACAGCAGAGATGTCACATCTTGGCATCACTAATCCAAGGTCCTGCCAAAGAGCACAGCACTTGGAGATCACGTGCTCATATTCACTTTCGGAGAAGCAGGGATTATCCTTAGGACTACCTTTGCCCCTGTTTTACCTCATCGTTTTTTTTTTTTTTTAATTTTTAGCCCCACCTCCCAACTAGGGATTTGTTTTTTTCTTATTGAAAACTAAGACTCAGCAGGATTTAACCATGTGAGTTGTTGCTCCCTAAAAATGTAATAGTTTGGGTCTGTCCTACACCCAAGGGAGCCCACCTTTGCCTTGTGATAATAGCAAATAACTCTACTCAGTTTTTGTTACTTGCACAAATGCTGAATGGTATTGAGACACCCAATGAAGAGCAGAACCACTGGTGAAAAGGAGAAGCTATAAAAAGAACTCTTGATGAGCAGAAGGATGACAGCAGACTCATGGATATCACTCTATTTTTCCTGTTAGCAGCAGTCAGTTTCTCCCCTGATCCTCACTTTGTGCCAGGCCCCATGTCTCCTCTGTGCTGGAACTCAGCGACGAGGAGAGGGGTGTAAAGGTGAGATGCTGCATGCTTGGAACTGTGCCATGGGGAAAGCAGGAAAAGGAAAAGGGTAATGGATGAAACCGGTGGGAAGAGGGAATGAGGTGAGACAGGACAGGTAGGAAATATCCCGGCTTATGGCTTTGCCACACCGTGTTGCGTGGGACAAATTGGGCGGGAACAAATGAAGCTTCTGACTGAACAGGATCCCATCAAAGACTTCTAAGAGGTTTGGGTGTGGCTGACTATTTAGTAACGTTCTCCACAGCCTGGTGCCTGGAGAAGAGCCAGGTGGCTGGCACCAATCAAGACAGGCCAAAGAAATGGTTTCTGGGAAGCAACCAACAGATAAGCAGTAGGCTGTTTCACAACTACTGCAAAGCTTAATGACTCCTAAACACGACTTCCTTGAAGGGAACATCATAGGTTGTGCCCTTCTGAACAAAAGACCTTAGTGGGGTAAGATTTAGCTGCCATCTCAGAAGCCAGTGGTGTTAGCTGTCTTTGGGAGTGCCTGTGAATTCTCCAGGCAGCCTCTTGCACTTCAACAGGCTCATTCATCTTATGTTAAAAAAAAGAGATAGGAAGTACTTTTGCATAAACAGACATCCCTCAAGCAAGTTCGGGCCTATTATGTGGGGCTTAAAGTAGGAGATACTCTCCCATGCGTGTTACAACTTCCACTTTCATACAATGCCAAAACAACGGAAGTTTTAGTCCTGAAGATCAGGCTGCTTTATGCTTCCTAGCACCAACCCCGATATTCAGATGTTGAGAAAGGTGGGAGAACAATTAACAAATGTAATCAGCTCTCAGTTATCAGCACAGGGGATCATCCACCTCATGGCTATTTCTGAAGCAGCTTGATTCTAGCAGTAAAGCCACATTTGCCCAGTTCCTGTATCTCTACCAGCCAGAGTTATGGTTGTAATCAAGCATATTTGTTCAAACTCAGTGCTGGACCTGCCAGACCTGGTGACAGCAGCCCCAGGGTTGGGAGAGGATGAGGGGGAACAGTGTCTCTGCACTATACATTGGGAAGGCTGATTATTTTGGGTATAAGGCAGTCTAAATGCATATAAAATTTGGATGCTGTTTTTCAGCCTGTGTTAATCATGCAAGCTGGGAAGTGTTGTGTCAGGCATAAGCAAGCGGTGAGTCTCTGCGGCAGTGACTCTGTGTTCTTCAGTCTGCCTGCACCATGGTTCCAAATGTGTCCATATTGCCTAGGCAAAATTTCCTATTACTCAGGGAAACCTAGCTCTCTGTTGCTGTGGTTCATGGAGAGCTGAGGAAGGTATACATTTCTACCATAATTTGCCACACTTCTATGAACGCTAGATTGTTTTCTAAAGAACATCTTACAACACAAACAGAAATAATAGGCTGATGTAGAAATGATGAAGCAGAGAGAGTCATAATGTATATGCAAGTGTATGTACTGCATCCCCAAGGACAATTTCAAAGTCAGTACATGGCTAGGAAATGCTACTATTAACACTGCCCCTGCTGACTTAATTGGATACCTTGTATAGATGCATTATAACACTACTTTTAATTACAGGAACACATTCTACTTTTTGCAGAGTCCATTCCAAGCTCCTGACACAGAGAGTCAGAACAACTTTTGACTTTAATCTCTAAGACAGCTCTGGATAATTGTCTGTCATTACTATTTTTGGAGAAGGGACAAAAGCAAATACTCTCACATATTTTGAATGAGATTTGCATATCCATTTGTTTTCTTGCAATCCCTTTCAAGGGCATATGAGCCCAAGGCATTGGAAGCTAATTCACAAATCAGTACTGCAGTCCTTCACCAACTGCTCCTGATACATTGGCTCCCAGAACAGCTGTGATGCTGCTACCGAAAGCACAGATTAGCTAGTATGCACCAGGGCTGAGAGAAGCACTGAACACTGCTTTTCTGTAGCAGTTGAGTGATGTGGCCCTTACCCACCACAAAATTCAGAGAAACCAGCATGGGTTTCGCCATGAAGACATGCATGATGGCCCCTTGCCTGGGGAGAGAGTGACATCTGAAGCTGTACTGCTTCACACAAGTACTGACAGCGCGGGAGCAAAACAGACGTGACAGGAGAGTCACAACCTACATGTGCAGGTTGTTCATAATTTTATAGCTTCACTTTTGGTATTTCTGTTCATTCACAGCTTAATAACACATTATGGACTAAAAGCCATTCTGCACTGGAACATTGGTTTTGCTTTTTTCTACTTTCTCCTTTCAGACAAGGATGTCAATGTTATCTATAGAAGTTATTGAACTACTTTCTGCAGATTTTATTCACCCTTAAAAATTTGTGTTAACAAATAATTTTTACTTTCTTGCTCTCTTTTCTTTTTCTTTTTTTTTAGGTTTCCAAATGGCTGATCCTTTTCTCTATGATACTGGAGAAAGATCTCAGTATGGGTGCCTTGGACATGAAGTACAAATTGAGCACATCAAGGCATATGTTTGTAGGCCATCTTTTTTCACAGACAAAGCTGTGATTGTGATTCATGATATATTTGGATGGCTGTTCCCAGACACTAGATACATAGTTGATTTGATTGCAGGTCATGGATACATGTAAGTAACTGTCTTTCCTCTCTGCCTCATAAAAGCACTGATAGATCACCAGCCCAAAGTTAGACACGGCATGTGATGTTTCCTATACACACAGGGCAACCGTACCATTTCAGTCCGAGCAAATAAAAATGTAAAGGGACAAAATGTTCCCATGAGGCCACCAAAGCTACTAAAACTGACCCATCAAAAATGGCTACCTGAGCACAAAGCCACGAGGAGTCATGAAGTGCCAGTGTGTGCACTTATGTGGCAGCGTGGGCGATTAAAAGATAAACTGTGGTATCTATCTTTAAGTTGTATAAGCTTTTCAGAAGCAAACCTTTTGAACGGTTGCTTTAGCTTTTACTAACGGAGATATATATATGTGTTTACATAGAATCAGGTTGCTTAATCCCTTTATTTTTGTATTAAGTATGTCTAGGGAAATAATGAGAGTTTATTTGTGGGTTGTTTTTTTTTTTCTGTAGACAGACATATACTTTTAGCTCTGCTGATTGCCAGAATAGGATGAGTAGGATATGATTCAGATAGTAACTGTGTAGATGTGTACTCTGGAGTAGAGAATACATTAGGAGACGTTTAAACATCCACAGATTCTCCCCATCTGGATGTGAAAGTTGACTTGATTCCATGTCTCACACAGAACTATCTGCCCAGACTTCTTCAAGGGGACAGAGCCCTGGAAAACTACTGATCACTGGGCTGACTTTGCTGATTGGATGAAAGATCATGATCCTATGAAAGTAGACAAGTAAGAAACATATTTGTACTTGAACTTTAAAAAGCATCCAGAAAATGAGGGGAGTTTGTATGAAATGTTAAAAGCAGCACCTCACAGTAGGGCAAGCTGGCTGCACACACAGAATTGCTTATTCTGGGAGGTTCTTCTGTGGTTCTGGGCACTGCCTTGGCTGGGATTTGGAAAAGATCATCTGCTCCATCTGTCACTCTGCTTATTGTCCCCATCTTGTTTTCCTGGGCCCTTTTCTAACTATGTTATACTGGCCACACAGGCTCATAGCCAGTGTTTCATGGGCTGTGAAATACCCAGCACTCTCACCCACAAGTGTTGATTCTGCCTCCAGTTCCTCAGGATAAGGGGGAAAACTCTTCCAGAAGCGCCCATGTTATCTGCCAGTTGTCACTTGCCTGTCTTGCTCTCTGTCTTGTAGATAATGCTAGGTACAGATCATATTCTCCTGAGCAGCACTAGATGAAAATTTACAAGACTGCCCAAAACCTAAGATACATCTGATCACCTATACTGTTTTTCTCAGTGTGAAATAGAGGCCCCATTATCTGTAGAGCCTAGCAGTGCCTGTAACAAGGCTTCCCTGAATTATGGGAGGAAATACTGTTTCTTCAGTATCTATCACCACAGCCTAAACCTCAGAAGATGATAGTGAGGCAGTGTCACCCTATTACTCAGCTATCATCCTGTAAGCCACAAGTATTCTTCTGACCCTCTCAAGAGGCCCCAGCAGTCACAGCCTAACTTCAACATCTCTCAGCAAAGCTTTTTACTATACAGTTGCAGAAGCTGTGACTGAATTTTTTGAAAAGATGAATGACTAACACCTGTAAAAAATCCCACTCCCAAGAGTGAGCAGATATGCGGGCATTGTCTTAGACAATTAAGACCTCAAGGACATGCCTGTGCTGTCTTTTGAAGGTTCACTTGTAGTTGCTCTCAAGGTCAGATCCATTGCTCTTTCAGCGCGCAAAGAATGCAACACGCCCATGACTTAGTATCCTTCCATACAAAACACACCTGAGAGAGCTCATCCATTCACAGTGCACATGCTACAAGCCTAGGACATGATCTCCTGATCGTGTCACTCTCATACTGTTTTTTTTCAGCTTAACCAAACCTGCAATGACCATACTAATGTGCAGAATATTGGAAAATATAGTTATTTGTATATGCAGTATGCCTTTAAAGTTCATTTAAAACTCTGCTGATAATAAGAAAGATAAAACTAGGAAGTTAGCAATTAAAAAAAATTACCTGCTCTGGCCTACGTTAAAAACAATTTGCGTATTTTTTGCATTTACCTCATGCAATACCTGTTTTTTAAACATTATTGTTACTGACAGTTTAATTTTGAGTAATTGCTGCTTTGGTATAGTATTATTGCATGTAGGGCTGGTAGGATATTTTAATATTAACTCATGCAAAAGGAATGACATACTCAGGATGAACCCTTATCTAAACAGGTGGACTCTGTAGAGATAGCACAGTGAAGGTTATCTATTCCTACAATCCATAATGCAAGGTGTTGTTCTACTTGCAGATATGTCTTGTCTTTAGTTGTCCTGTCCTAGACAAAGTGATTCAATTAAAAATTTGCTTCTTTTGAAAACAAAGGAGCAGGTCACGATTCAGGTAAGTATTTAACTACCTACACCTGTACTTCCCTAAACTAGGATCAGAGATGTTAACTCCCATTTAAGAACAGAAGCCACTGCTTTGGGCTCAAATGTGTTTTATAAGTATTTTCTGTTCCAAATGATTGGGGGTGCAGATGCAGAAAAAGTCATGTATCTCTTTTAATTTGCTTCTGAAATTGTCAAGTATTGTTTCTGCAATAGATTCCTTAGTTTACTTTTGTTTATATGTCTTAGGGAAGCTGATGTTGTCTTGAAGTATCTAAAGGAACAATGCGGTGCAAAGAAGATTGGTATCGTTGGGTTTTCCTGGGGTGGAATGGCAGTACATCACTTGATGCTGAAAAATCCTCAATTAACCGCTGGGGTGTCCCTCTATGGTAGTGTAGAACACATGAAAACTTACATGGGCTCACATGACTATGCATAGTTTGTAAGTCTAGTTATTGCTTTGTAACAATTTTTGTAAATGCTCAACTCAAAGGTGAGTTGCAGATTTTAATTATGGTTATTTCAGCAACATGCTATATTGGTATAAAAAATTAAGAATGCTGTAAACCAGAAAAAAAAAAAAGCTTCCTTTTGCACAGTGGTTTTCTAATGTTTTTTAGTGCTTGGGAAGTGGGGAATTATGTTTTCCAGATGCTTTTTTCTCCATTTAAATAGAAACTGTCCTTATCTAAAAATTTACATAACGAGTAAACCTAAATAGAAATGTTTCATTTGCCACTTATCCTGCAAGAATGTTAACTTCACTAACAGACTGTTTCTCAAAAACATTATAGGAATCATCAGAGACTCTGAAGAAAGATACAATTTATTAAATCCCACATTTTTCATTTTTGGTGAGAAAGACCACACTATTTCTTATGATGAGGTAAGATGTTCTACTGGAAATGCTTTTTTCTTCTCCCATAGTTCTTTCATCCCACACAGAAATCCTAGCTTGTTAGAAACCATTTTCAGATATGAAAAATCAGACAGGGTGGATTGTTTTCCTTCTATTGCAACTTCCCCCATAGCTTGCTTAGGTTATTCAAAGCTTCTTTTTTGAGGTGAAAAATGCAGTAAAGATCAGTCATCTGTCTCTGAGTGGCTGGACAAGCAGAGTGTGAAACTGGGCAGGGAGATTCAACTGGTGTGAGCCTAACATCTCAAAGGCTTGGCGACTACTGCTATGGTTGAGAGAACAGGTAGTTAAACCACTGAATTTGGACTTTGAATGGAAAAAAATAATTTCAGCCTAGTAACTGAGCTTTCTGATGATGTGGACCAATGAGTAATTGCTTTTGGTACAAGAAGACAAAATGAACCGTGTCAGAACTTTAACTAAGACCATTATAATTTGTGGACTCTATTTTGACTCCTGACTGACATCTATATTCTGATATAACCCCTATTGTAAGCATATCTGAGAGGCTGGGTAAATATATGGGTAGGAAACTGGTGCCCTCTTCTGTGCATAAGTTCCTTCTCTTCAGTGACAAGGATGACATACCACCTCTAGCATAGTCTGTTGTGTAGGAGCAGGGCCTAACTGGGGAACTGGCCGTGTGCTCTGGGAGTGCAGAGGCCGATCAGTATTTACTTTTAACTGTGTTATTCAGCATGTTGATCTGTACATCAGATATGTGTCTCCCCTGCACAGGAGAACAAACCCTTCACTCCCTGGCACCTTTTTAGGGTAAAAGTGGCTTTTTCCCAGGGGCACAATTTTCATAAGTACATTTTTTCCAT
This sequence comes from Phalacrocorax aristotelis, assembly GCF_949628215.1. Lineage (NCBI taxonomy): Eukaryota > Metazoa > Chordata > Aves > Suliformes > Phalacrocoracidae > Phalacrocorax > Phalacrocorax aristotelis. The sequence goes on from NC_134277.1 coordinate 89,018,766, forward strand.
CGTGTGTCACACACTGAAGCCATACCTTTTTCTCCTGAATCTTTCTCTCTGAGCTATCTGTGCAGATTCTGTAATAAAAATGCCTGTGTTAAAAAAAAATGTCCTCAGATACACTGTTTTCTGCGCTAAGCAATAAAGGGCTCTATATAAAAAAATGTGAACATGATGTAAATTACTGTACTGTCTCTAATCTGCACAATGGGTAGAATTAAGCTTGCAGGGGCAGAATAAGTGTTCATTCTCCTACGTTCTGACTTTTTAATAGAAATGAGCACAAAAATGTGACTACACCTATACAGGTGCATAATCGTGTGATTAGTTCTCTGTGTGTAAGCATGTGTGTACTTATCATCAAAAGATTATGCGAGAGCAGTGGTTTTTTGTTATTCAGTAAACTAAGCTCCCCCCTTGTGTTTTCTTAAACTCTGTTACGAAGCCTATCAAAATATTTTAGACTGAGTCACTGAGGTTTAGGGAATATTTTCTCCCAAGATTAGAGCTTAAAATTAGATTACAAACCATATTAAGTCTCTGAATAGAAGTGCACCCGTTCCTTTATGGCAATGAGATTTACCAAACCATCTCTGCAGTAACTGTTGAGGTTCTCAGACTCACCCATACTTTAAAAAAGCATTTCAGTCTTGCATTCCAAGGAGGGGTTTTCTCATCTGTTGAGCAACAGAGCCTGCTTCAGGTGTGATAGTCAAGAAAAGACAAAGATGTAGTGATATTAGAAACAGCAAGTTTGGCAAACTTGAAAAAAAGCCACAATATAATGGAAGAATGCTTTCTTTTACAGATCACCTTACTGGAGGAGAAGTTGAAACAGTACTGTAAAGTTGCATATAAAATTAAAGTTTATCCTGGACAAGTTCATGGGTTTGCACAGTTGAAACCGGAAGATATGAAACCTCATGATAAACCTTATATTGAAGAAGCTAGAAAGGATATGATTGATTGGATCAAAATGTTTATTTGACAAAAGCATAAAGTAACACTAGGCTGCAAGATCTGTATTTAATTATATTTTAGAGAAGAAAATGGTCAAGGGAAAACATCTGGTTTTGAAAATTGTTTAAAAACAAAAATGGGAACAATTTAATTTATAGTTCTTTATTATTTTTTTACAAAACAAACAAGATTGTGAAATCAAAGTTGGACTGAGGGATGATTAGTCATTAAAAGTTGATTGCATTTATCTTGCTTTGTGTTTGCTTCATTATTCTGCATTATGACATCAATAGTAATGATATTGTTTATCCATTTGTCTATGCTAGCAAGCATGACTTCATCCTGACTTTACCTGAGTAGTTTCAGGATTTATGTTGGTGTGATGATTGGTGATCATAGGTGTTAACACAGAAGTACCCTGGTTTTGCATACAGACTTTTTTTTAATCTGTTTTTCTATTAACTACAAAGCACTTATCTCCAATATATTGCTGTACTGAGCAGAATTTCCCATGTGTGAAACAAACGTTTGGCAATGTTAAGGATTTAGGAAGGAATGATGTTGTTAAGTGGCAACCTTCAGGTATTCCCTTGGCAATATTAAGAAGGGAACTTCTAGTATTCCTTCACCAACATCAGGGAAAAACATAACCAGTCCCTCCTGGCTGTGGAAGTAACCCAGGTATGAACACTGTGGAAACAGTGGGTTTATTGTCCTGGTCCAAACCAGGCACAGGCTGACAGGGAGATGCCCCCACTCAGTCCTGATTATATTGTTCTCTTTACATTATATCCCTTCTTCCTCTCTCAAGTTCTTCCCCTTTATCATCCTTATCTCCTCACAAGTACACACCATATAAACAACAATAAACAACCCTGGCAGGGGCTCCAGTTTTGCTGACAAGCTGACCATTTTTATTTCATTGACTTGGTAATGACTTGGCAACTTGGGTTTACTCAGAGATGCTCTAAGGGCCCCATGTCCCTTTTTACTTTCTACAACATCTGTCAGTTCTTCACACTGTTGCCTTGTTAATGTAGCCATAAATCAAGCCTAGATATCTGCATGGATATTACTTTCCCTTTGGTACCAGGGATGTTTGACGGTTTCACACATCACTGTACTATCAGTGCAATTATGAAGTCACCTTATGTGGGTTGTCCGCATACCTCAACAGACCGAGTATGGTAAACAATACTGCTGTGAGAAGTTATGAAGTTAGAGGCACTGTACAAACTGCATGTTGCTCAGCTATCTGGACTGGCAGTCAGTATGTCTGTCTTTGCCTCAGTGGAGGCATGGCTATAGATGTGGTGATGGAGGATGTTCAATAGTTAGATCAATAGTACAATGCCCGAACATACCTCTCTCCCGCTGTGCTCTGGGGAGGGGAGGGTGTTTCACAGCCAAGCTCTGGAGCAGCCCACCCTGAGAAGTGGTGGGGTCCCCCTCTTTGGAGACTTTCAGAACCCCGCAGGGTGAAGCCTTGAGTGGTGCAGTCTAGCTTAGAAGCTGTCCTGGCCCACTGTGGGAGACTGGACGAGGTGACTTCCAGGGATGCCTTGAAAAGTCCTCTGACCCCCTAAATCCCCATGCCAACCTGGTGCTTTCTACATGATAACCCCAGTCTGTGTTAGCCCATGTCCCCAAATGGCTGTACCAGGTCACTGGCTGTATCTCATGTAGCCAAACATCCAGGTTCCTATCCTGCAGCATTCCCGCATACCCCAAGGAGAGCTCCAGGCCCTCAGCACCATTCCTGTCCCTGCGTGCCTTCATGACCTCAGAAAAATCCTCCAAATATTGTGGGTTTGTGAAGGCAGTGCTCTATATTTTTCTAGGAGACGAGGTGTGAGCATGATGAAGCTTTTGCTAATCATGAAAATATAAATTTGAGGGAGCTGGGAAGGCAGTGTCTGCTATAGCTTGTCCTGAACTGAAAAATGTTGTTGGTGTTAAAAACCTCTTTGGAGTGGGCTAGAAACACACATTGTATGCGCAACAGCTTTCTCCCATTTGTTTTCCCATGTACTACACAGCTTCTTTAAGCATTCAGTGGGGAGCTGGCTTAAATGAAGCTAACGAGCTGGGTGCTGTAGCTGTGGGATAGCACGTGTGGGACGCAGCTGCAGTTGTGTAAACAGTTTTTACAGAAGAGGTGTGAAAGACTGCCTGTTCTCTTCCCCAAATGCGCTGAGCCCTGGGTTGTCAGGGCTGGCACAGGGTGCCTACAGCCATGCTGGGGATCGAGGCTCTCCTGCCGTTCGCAGCATGTGGCCATGGGTGCCATGGCTTCTGGGGCCCCTGATAAATTGTTCCCAGGCTTGTTTGGCTGACCATGATGGTGGTGGATGCCCTGAACTCACCCCAGTTCATTCCCCTCTGCCCTCATCCCCCCTCCTCAGTGCACAGGTAAGGAGTTTGCAGGCAGTGCGTAAACTTTCCTCCAGGTCTTTAAATGGCATACAGAGGCAGAGTTCCTCACACGTGCGGAATGGGGAGGATGGTTTGCCTCAGAAGAAAGGAGGCATGTTCTGCACATAAGCCCTAGCTGCTCAGCCCAGACGTAACTCTAGTTTAGGCGAGAACCGATGCAGATCACTATCATAGCTAGCTTTTCAGTACTGCATTAAAAGCGCTGTGTTTAACAGCTTCACAGCCATCCTCGCTCCAGGAAACGTCCACAAGATGGGGCCCCTCTCCTTGGCTGTCGTGAAGAAGGCTTTTAGGTGCTCGGCTCTAATTGAAATAATCAACACTCTGAATGGTCCCTGTCAAATCCTATGGTAATGGTCCATGGGTCCATTTCCACTGTCAGAGGGAACCTGGCTTCCTAGTATGTGGGAAGCTGTAGTGAGCAAAGCTGCTGAATGTTGCCTCTGCCTGCAGCAAGGCACTGTAGCCTGCTGGGTTATGATAAAAGGTGGAATGTCACCTCCGCCTTAGGACTTTTGAGTTCTTCAGAGGGAGTCCTGGTTGTGATACAACATTGTCACACCCTGTGTTTGATTTTGCACTACTGAATGTTTATCGGTCTATCTCCTGTACATGGCAAAATCAGATTGCTTTGGGATATCATTAAAACTTGATAAGCCGATGAGTTGGAAGAAGCATGATTTGAATTGTACCCTGAAGGTATTCTGTTTATGCTTGCTCATTGTAAGATATTTTTTTTGTCATACAAACTAATATAAATAGAGGTATACTGAGCTGCTTAAGGGAATTTTAACCATGACAAACAGTATTAGTTCCAAAATGGTCTTTTCAGTGGTGCCCAACGACAGGACCAGGGGCAATGGGCACAAGTTGGAACACAGGAAGTTCCACCTCAATATGAGAAAAAACTTCTTTCCTGTGAGGGTGCCAGAGCAGCGGCACAGGCTGACCAGGGAGGCTGTGGAGTCTCCTTCCCTGGAGACATTCAAAACCCGCCTGGACGCGTTCCTGTGCCCCCTGCTCCGGGTGTGCCTGCTCAAGCAGCGGGGTTGGACAAGATGACCTCCAGAGGTCCCTTCCAACCCCTGCCATTCTGTGATTCTGTCATTCTGTGAATCTCCTTGTGATTCACTGTTATTTAAATTTGATTGGTGAAATTGTGTAAAATCACATTAAAATGACTCAGCAAACTAAAACTCATCTGGGAGGGGACACACCTTAAGCAATCCAAAGACATACCACTGAAGGGGTGGCATTCAAAGAATAGCAGCTAGTAAATCTGAACTTCTGCCATCCAAGTGTCACCAGCGCTCATTAAAGGTAGGAGAAGCCTCTGTTACAATATAGACTCTTGCAGAGACCACTTTTTCTAGTTTCATGTCCGGCACTCCTATCACGTGAGGTTCAGAGCTTGCCGGTTGGGAAGATGGGGAGTTGCCACCTTGATGACATGCCAGAGAGGAAGAAGGAAAAGGGCTGATGAGGTGTTTCTGAGCAATGGGAAGAATAGAAGGATGAAGGGGAAGACACAGATGTGTTTCAAACTAGAGCTGTTTCGAGTCTTGTTGCCTATTTCTGTGTTGATGCTGTAGGCTCAGGCTCATCACCGTGGGTGGGAGAACAGCACAGATGCTGTTGTGCTATGGCCGCAGTATTAGAAGTTCACAGATTGGACTCCCTGCCTAAACTGGGTCTTACAAAAATTGCTTCACTATTTGGTTTTATTTTATAGAGGGGGCTTATGCAATAGCCTAAATCTTGAAAATGGGAAGGGTAAATCAAGGCAATGGAAGTGCCAGATCTGGGCTTTAAATAGGTCATGCGTGGGCTTGATAAAATGTTACAAAGTGTCTAAAACTGTGAGACCATGAAGTATAGCAAGTAAATTTTGGGGGGGGAAAAAAAAAAAGGCAAGGCGTGCAACATTTTGAAGTCATGATGCAATTCATACTTCATAGAGCTTTGAAAGAAAAGTCAAAAGAGATGGCAATGCAGCTGATTTCTTAGGTGGAGAACAAATCTGAGTAGTTAATATGTTAAAAGTCTTCGTGTGTCTCAGCCGCAGACAAGTTTGAACTATATTTCATTTGAAGTTTCACAAATGCAAAGAGCCGATCTCAACTACAAGTGCAAAGAGCTGATCTAAACTGCAAATACAGTCAGATTCCTAAACTAACAACCTTCTGCTCATTGAATTTGTGGTGATTGAATTACATGTAGGTGAAAATTAGAATTAAAAAAATAAGCAACTTTTAACATCCTGTGTTCCTGCAATTTTTATGTAAATTAATTTTAGCTGTACCAGATAAATTCTACGGGGTGCAGGGAGAAAAAACTGTTTTGTTCATGGTCTGCTCAACATCTCTGTTAGTCCCTTCTGTGAACTATTCTTACATACTTCTGAAAATCTGCATCCATGTAATTTTAATGGGTATTTTTTACCAAGCATTCACTCTATTCAAAGAAAGGTTATGCTGTGAATTTTGGCATGTTTGTAGGGATAGCCTCAGCAGTACAGGATGATTTTTCCCCTTTCTGTGAATAATTCCTAAACATTCTTTGAGTCTTTACATTTTTAAAAAAACTTATTGATGCAGCATCTTGGTTTTGTTTATTACACCTTGGTAATACTGTTATTTTTGTTTAAACATAGCTTGTGTTTTACCACGTATTTTTACACAGATTTATTTTAAAAGAAACAAGACATTTACTTAAATAGAAATCAATTTTTGTCAGCTTTCCGCTCAGATGAGCTGCTCATGAGGAAAACAGCTGGCAAGTGTGATGGTAGGAGAGTTGTTCCGAGTCTGGTCAATTATACACAGTGGGTTTGAAGTCTCACAGCTTTGCTTTGCCTGAGAGTTGGAAAAGGTACTTCTGCCTCATTCTAATGCTGGCAAAGTCTAACTGGTCAGTCTAACTGGCAAGTTAAACTCCAGCTGCATCTTTTGGAGATTATGTGGTGACTGATTGCAGAAGGTCAGGAGACGAGCTTTGTTCAAAAAAGGTACTGTTGAGAGACGTCCTGAAAGGGGGCCAGTTCTTGGTGCTGGGAACCTCTCCATGTGTCACCCCAAAGCACACTGTCCTATGTAAAGAGTATAACTGGTGTAAAGAGGCAGGATTTGGAGTAATTTGTTTTGTTGTCCACTGTGTTTTCTTGTTTTGTTTTTAATACCATTTACCATGTTACACACATTTGTAGCAGAGAAGTTGAGAGGGTAGGAAGTGTTAAGTGCATTAAAGGTCTTGTATGACATCTGTTTGAATTAATTAGAAAGTCTAGAAGGGGATAAATGGTTAAGAGACATCCCCAGCAAAAAATGGTTAAGCATTGAAGAATGCATTTGATTTTTATTGCCAGCATGCTGTGTTTCAGTTTAGTAAGGGAAGCAGCCAGACCAAGGAATATCATTCCAGTGCATGCATTTACATGGGAAGAGAGACTAGCTCTCGTTAATAAGAAAACAGTGCCCTTTTGATCAGTTAAGAGTGACAGCAGAGCTAGGTTAAACAGCTTCTCAGACTAGGGTAGAAAAAAGGCTGTGTGTGTAACTACCTAATGCTTGGTGGAGGAGGAAGAGTAGGGGGCACCAGAAATTACCTGAGTTTCAAAAGATGCTACAGTGGCCTATCTCCAGTTGAAAGGAACTGAGCTTGAAGGACTCTTCTGAGAAGGCCTCGTAGGTCATAAGGTTTTCAGAAACCTTTCTTCACTTGGGGAGAAGTGGAGTAGTTTCCAGTTTGTCTGTTAAAATGTGTGTCTCTAAAGAAGTGTCATTTCTGTGATGTATGAGGGTATGTTATATGTATAACACCGGTGTGTGTCTCTGAATTCCTCTGGCCACTCTCACTTCAGATTACATAGTAAGTAGCTCTCAGAGAAAATCCTCTGCTGATTTAGCTTCTTCAAGTTGATTTATTAAAACTTTTAGAGATGCCAGTTAATGATGTGCTCCCTGGGAAAGGGCTGCGCACAGCACCAGATATAATGAACCAGCAAACTGTGTGTAGGCAGCAGCAGCAGCCTTGGATTCCCCATGGAGGAGGGGAAAGGGGACATGCACAATGAAAACTTGAAGGGGAAAAAGTAGTCAGAAAAGCAGTGTGGTGAGAGTGGGGTCTCACAGGAGTAACAGCAAGAGGTTACCAGGTGCCAGCCTGTGAGGAGGAGCTGTATGACAAATGAAAGGAGGTTATGACGCAAAGTGTGTGGGGACATCACATGGAAATGTAGTTATCACATGCTGGATTGCTCCAGGCACAAAGCCAGGAATGGCGGACTGACATAAGCCCTTCTTCTGGCCTTACTCTACTCCTGGGTTATGCTGACTGACCTGGAATTCCTGAATATTTGTGGCAACCAGAGAGGGCTAGTGTCAAGAGCCTGTTTACAAAAAGCAGCTGGAGCTTTCACTTCTAACCTTGCAGTGTCAGGTGGGTATTACTAGGTGTCTGGAGGGGACTGCATGAAGATTATGACCCATAATCACAGTTGTTCATGCAAATAAATTATGTTACTCTTTGTCCTTTTTGCTTTCCTGCAGATTCCTAGATGGCTAATGAATCGAGGCCCTGCCCATGTGATATTGGAGACAGGTTTGACTATGGAGGCCGTGGGCAGGAAGTACAAGTCGAGCACATCAAGGCGTACGTTTGCAAACCACCTGCCAGCGTGGACAAAGCTGTGATTGTGATTCATGATATATTTGGATGGCAACTCCCAAACACCAGATACATGGCTGATATGCTTGCAGCTAATGGATACATGTAAGAAATCTTTTCTTCTCCAAGAAATCCCACTCTTAATGATTTCTAGCTTTACATTAGAACTGTTATCCCTATATATGGGAGGAAACTTACCAGGGCAGCTTGAGTGATATATTTCCATAATACAAAAACACAAAGGAGCATTGCTGTGCAATGTTGCAGAGTACAGCATGCTTCTTTCATACTTCGCTGTTTACAGGAGTGACCGCACACATAGGATGTGTAGAATATTGAAAGCAGGATGCAGTAAAAAGTGATTCTGATAATTTTCCCAGCCATGTGAGATGGCTTTAAAAAGCTAGTGTGTTCTGAAACACAAGTGTGTATTCTGTTTTTAGAAGTCTTTTTAAAATAAACAGTCGTTCAAGCTAAATTATATGATGGGATTTTAAAAAATTGTCACCATCAGAAATATGAATGAATGTCATATATTTTGAATATGATATTGGATATGCACATTGAATATGTGCATATGAATGATTCATATGTACGCATGGGGTATTCAATGCAATCCTGCAAATTTTTTACATTCATTTTTGATGCCCTCCAGCAGTTAAATTCCAAAATGCAACAATGTCTTGCAATAAATTGATATGCTGCAAGGTACTGTATTTGCAGCATACATTACAAGCATTCCTATAGGGTTGAGACTGGCCTGCAGTTCCAAAAGCAAAACTCAACTTAATTCTGTAGTGGTCTAGTTTTGAGAGAGTAGTCCTTTAATGCTCTCAGCCTATGGAGCATGAGGGAAGTCAGATGTCAGCAGACAGTTGCCATGTGGTTGAGATCTGTCTGTGGAGCTGAAAGGAGCTCTATGTCTCTGCAAGATAAAGATACTACCTTTGTGAGGGTTAGGGGTTTTGGCTACACTGGAACAATGAATTGGTCTGTAGTCTGCTCCTTTCTACTGTCTTCCCTGAGAACTTGACATCCCCTATTCTGCTCCTATGTTTGTCTTGTGACTAAATGCAATCATTCTCAGCATGACACTGGATGTACACCTTTCAGGCTGTGCAAAATACTGGCAAATCGCTAGTATGAGAGTGCGCTTCCTTACTACATTAAGAGTCCACTCAGTCAAAAGTACCCAGTGCCTGATGAACTGGTATTTCTCCATACTACCTTAATTCCTGTGATTTTTCCTTGTGATTCATGCCATGTCATACTTCTTTTTGTAATACCTCCTTTCCCTCCGCCCGTACTGTTAATATTGTAGCAGTCAAGGGAAGATGGGTGGTGTCCCCATTGCTGCAGGCAGGAGGAGAGCTGAGAGTTTTCAGGCAGCAGTGTCTGAATGAAGAGAGGCCATGTGTGTCTTCCCTGATTGCTTCAAGATGCTGCTGAACTGGTGCACCAGTGTTTATTGAGAGGAAAATAGCTGGATTTTTCCCTAGTGCTCTATGGGATGAGGAGCTATGGGAGCTGTATTGCAGAGACCACATTAAGACTGATAGCTTGTAGTCTCTTACCAGGCTAGTTTGGGTGGAGAAGAACCTGTTCTTCTACGTGGGCTTGGAAAGGTTCACTTTCAAAGCAATATGTACCCTTTCTGACAGGTACGTATCCAAATGTTGTGCAGTTTTGCCCATACCTTTCCAAACACAAGTGTGCTATGGATGTCACTGTTTTGTTTTTTTTTTTACAGAAATGATCAAAAACACAGTAAGAAGGAAAAAAAAAGTTTGCAACATACTTTGGTCTGCTTTAGGCCAAACAGATTAACTAATTTCACTGTGTGATACATACTGTGTGTCTGAGGAGGGGGAGAACCAAAGGCATTTAATAAGTGAAAGGTGATAGGAGTTTCCCAGGGATCCCATTGCTTCCCTGTGGGCTGGGCTTGGGAGATCACACAGCAGCATCTGGGGGTGTGACCTAGTGACAGCAGCCTCTAGAGTCCCTGCTTGTTTTCTTCTGCATGAGGAGACTATATTATCCACTAGTGACTGCACCATCACAGCTCTGCTCCTGGTCACACAACACATTTCAGCTGAGGTTGTCCTGAGCCTGGGTTTGGGCACCCCTGTGGTGTGGGAACTCTTTAGTACTGACTGAACTCTTACTGTACTTCCCTTTTCCCAGTCACCAAATGATGTCCACAGTAAAACACTCCTCCCTTTCTTCCCACATGTTTTCCTTTCACTTGTTCTTTGCTGACCTCAGTCCATCAGGTGGGTTTTTTTTCTAGCCCATAAGTAAGCCTTATGATGTGCTCTGTAGTAAATAACTATTTTACATAATTGTCTTCATTTAAATGGAACCCATTAATGACGGATTTATGTTAAATGGTATTATGTTGTATGCAAAATCTAAAATTGTTGTAATCAGGATCTACTTTGACCATCCTTTAAAAGATAATCGATTGTTTTACTGTTGTATAGTTTCAAATTATGTACTCAAAACAGATAAAATACTAGGGATAAAAATACTTCTATTTTCCAGGTTTGTACCACAATTTGTATTTTGTGGTTTATTCATTGAAAAGAGCCTATATAGATACCTATAAATGTTTTCTAAAGCTAATAGGCATTTCTGTAGACTAGTTAACAATGATGTTCAAAAACATTACTTTCTTAGGAAAAAAGGAATCAAAACAAAGTTATGCCTGGATAGAAACTTTCCATGCCATGAAGGGCCAAAAAAATCTCAGTGTTTGATTAATTCATTCAATTTTGGGTTTTTTGTGTGTGTGTCTGTGAGTGCAGAGCCATCTGCCCAGACTTTTTTGCAGGAAGAGAAGCTTGGAAGCCTTCTGATGACTGGTCCAAGTTCGATGATTGGCTGAAAACTCGAGATGCCAGGAAAATAAACAAGTAAGGTGTCAGAAGCTGGATATCACATTGCCTGTTGCTGTCAGATATTGCTTGGTTTTTTCCTTTTTTTTTTCCTTTGAGATTAGGTGCAGCCAATGTACCAGTGAAGGTGGCCTTTTTAAATTACTCTTTAGAAATGGATGGAATCGGTGACCTATTAGTTTGCCTTGAACAGAGTTCAAGGACAACTCTTGCAGTAGTGGCTTAGTGAAGCATTTTGTCATCTAATGTTGATACCATAGACTGCCAATTGCTTCCTCTGCCTCAAAAAGCATGGCTTAAAAATGACTGGTGGCACAAGGAGGGAGAAAGCATAATTCTCATCCTAAGTTCCACTGAGTGTAACAGACTGATACTTTAAGATGTTGTATGGAAAGAAAAAAAGTTTTTGGTTGCACCATTGTACTTGCCCAGCATGGGGCAGCTGGTCCCCAGTAGCTGGATCACCTGTTCGTAGGGTGCAGTGAGGGCTGGCAGCTCCCTAGGGGAGAGGGTGCTGGGAGCCAGGAGGAGTATCAGCGGCAGTGCCAGGGGCCCTTAAGGCAGAGCCCCTATTAAGGAGCGGCTGCCTTAATAACACAGAAGGAAGCTGTTGGCACGGCAATACTGAGAAGGGGTCAGACTAATTAGAGGCCAAACTAATTAACTTCCTGGGAGAGCAAATATCTTTCTTGGACTGTTGGGAGTAGCTATGTTGAAGGTTTCTGGGCTTAGGTATTTGGTGAGAAGGTTATGGGAGACATAACTGAATCATTTCCAGAAAGCTCCTGTCTCAGAGGGGTCAGTTGTTGTGGAAACTTTTTAGTTTGGAATCTGTCCCCTCTCTGCTGCAATGGGAAGGAGGGGTTGGGCTCTGCCTGGCATTTCTTACAGGCAATTCACATGTTTCAAGTGTCAGCTCAGTGGAGAAAGAATTTTTTGGCACTTAATTGCTTCTCTGTGTGTGTTTGTGTGTTGGCAAATAATGTGCTATCTGCGAGGCTGATGTCTTGCCAGCTTGTGTGTCCCAGGGGTCAAGGCACTGGGGCTGAAAATGTAGTCCTGAGGTGATATAAAAGACTTAACTGCTACCTCTCTCCCACCAATACTTTCTCTTTACTGCCTCTGCATGGTGTTACCTGCTTCAGGAGTAAATGGGTATTTTCAGAAAAGAGCATCTGGGCAAACTGTATTTCAAGCTACATTGTAAATTCTGAAAATGTCTACCATGTTGGTTACATTGACTTTCCTGCAGCAAATATTTCAGATGCTAACTTAGAGTTATTGTCAGCATTTTGACTGTCTAATGAATAGTATTTTCTAGAGAGGTTTTTATTACTTTTTCTATCTATGTTTACAAAGCAAAAATTCATCCAGCTTCTCAGAGAATTTTAGGCTCTTACAACTCTTAGGTAGGTGTTTAATCAATCATCTACTTTCCATTCCATCCCTTTAGGTTTCCTTCGATGTATGTTTTTCATGTCGCATTTTTATTTGAGTCCATTCAGTTCTTTTTTTAATCTCTTTCTCATAATTTCAGGTTAGCAATTGCTCATATTTGTCTGAGATAATGGTTTATTAAAAGTATATGAAAGAAAATATAATAGCAGTATGATATAGGGACACTTATATGCATCTCTACATATTCTTTTCATATTTTCAAATACTGGTTTTACTATGGACACTTAATTTGCCTTTGCTTATATGTTCCAGAGAAGCTGATGCTGTCCTGAAATATCTAAAGGAACAGTGTGGTGCAAAGAAATTAGGGGTCATTGGTTTTTGCTGGGGTGGTGTTGCTGTACATCACCTGATGATGACGTACTCAGAATTGAAAGCTGGTGTATCTCTCTATGGTAGGTAAATACAAGGATGTAACGCAAACAGGTACATATGCATATGTATATTGTGTAGTTTAAGTATTTGATCTAGCATTATTTCTTCAAATGAGGCTGTCAGCTTATGAAGAGAGATATTTTGCATGGGAATGGTTCAAAGCTGAGGCAGGGGAGGTTCGGACTGGACATGAGGAAGCATTTCTTTAGCGAGAGGGTGGTCGAACACTGGGACAGGCTGCCTAGAGAGGTCGTCGATGCCCCAAGCCTGTCAGTGTTTAAGAGGCGTTTGGACAATGACCTTAACGACATGCTTTAACTTTTGGTAAGCCCTGAAATGGTCGGGCAGTTGGACTAGATGATTGTTGTAGGTCCCTTCCAACTGAAATTATTCTATTCTATTCTATTCTATTCTATTCTATTCTATTCTATTCTATTCTATTCTATTCTATTCTATTCTATTCTATTCTATTCTATTCTATTCTATTCTAATTTTCATCAGAGTAGGAAAGATATCATGCAAAGAAGATGGTGGTGAGGATATTCACTCCTAGTTTCAGAATGGGTCATGGCAGCCATGTATTTCAGGACTGAACAGAGAGACATGTTGTCCTTTGGTCACCTTCCCAATTTAGCTCCCTTTTCCTGTTTCCTGCATGCTGCAGAGCTAGAACCTCACCCGGGAGCAGAGAGTGTTATTTTTGATGTAGCTACTGTGTAAAGTTAGACTGTGGTTACTTTAACACCAGCTTTCTTTTTATGCTTTGCTCAAGAAGCTGGGATAGCTAAGCTGCCATTTGTTAACGTTCTCAGAATGCAAATTTTGGTCTACTTAATAAAGCATTGGCTTTCTCAGTCAGTTCAAAAGAATTCAAGCTGACTTAAATAGTTTTAATCTAGGAGGCTATTCTTCTAGGAGCCATGGTTACAGTAGCTTGAAAGTAAAGCTAATATTTATGGCTACATATTGCATGAGACATGAAAACTTCACCTCAGAAGCAGTGTGTTGTATTTGAATCTGCATTTCAGATAAAAATTGAAGAGTTTCTTTGTTACTTCAATGTTTTCTAGGACTAATCAAGGATTCTGATGATGTATCTAATCTCCTGAACCCTACATTTTTCATTTTTGCTGAAAAAGATGACTTCATTCCCCTTCATCAGGTATGCTAATAACCTACATCTTCTTTCATTTTGGCATGGTTATATTTCCATCCTGAATTGGGAGTCAAAACTCAGCATCATAATAGTGCTTGAAGGTCAAAAAATAAGCAGAGAGGTGGAGCAAGAGATAGAAGGGATAATGTAACCTAGACAAAGAATGAAAACTAGATTTTTTTTCCCTTAAGTCTCTTCCTTTTGTAAAAGTATGTCTAGTAACCCAGGTAACAAAGTTTTATCAAAATCCCACTGCTGTTTTGTAGTACTCTACTCTGGGAGCTATCCTTTGCTGTATGACACTGTTTTCTGTTGGTCCTAGGAACCCATAAACTGTGTAGGATATGCCAAACTGCATCCATAGATGTCTGTTAGAAGGTTTTTGTTCAGTTATAGTGTATTTAGCACTGTCATATATTTCACAGGTAGGAAATACTTTTGTTATATACATATCTTTGCAGGTTGTTGGACCTGCCTTTATATTCTAACAAATTTTATAGACCCTTTACTGCAAAGGTGTTTTTTCTTTATATAATTTTACTTTCTGTTTTGCCCATATGGGGCTTGGTTATTAGTGTCTAGCATGAATGATAAATTAGGGAGGTAAGCTATGAATAAGCTGAGGGCTGGCAGCATGGAATATGGCTATATTAATGTAACTACTACTATGCTCTATACTACAGATCACTCTGCTGGAGCAGAAGCTAAAGAACAATTGTAAAGTCGATTTTGAAGTTAAGATTTATCCCGGACAAACTCATGGTTTTGTACATCGCAGAAGAGAAGATATCAATCCTCAAGATAAGCCTTATATTGAGGAAGGAAGAAAGGATATGATCAACTGGCTGAATAAATACATTTAATAGAAGAGCAAGCAACTTACTTTGTAACACAATTATGTAATACACTGGAGATTTTTGGTAACAGATTTTAGAAAATTGGAGAGGAGTTTGCTGAAATATAAATTAAAGAAAAAAGCAAACAGAATATTTTAGATGTTTTTTTGTTAGTAGATTTTCTCTGATACTTTCATAGTTTCTTCTTTTGAAGAAGTCTCAGATTTCACCTAGTAGTGTGATGTTTTAATATTCTCCAGTTCCCTGAGCTTGATCGTAAAGCTCCAAGTAAGGTAGGCTGATGGTAAATTAATCTCTTTGTGTATTAAGGCCACTGTTCATCTAAGTTCCGCATAAATCACAAGCCCAAAATTCAGGGACAAATACATTGTATGGTGAAGCTCATTTTGAAAGTCTAAACTTCTTTGACTTCTACCCTGGTGGCAGATGTGCATTTAACAGGTGACATAAGCGGGCATGTCTTCTTTCAAAACTTGTGGCTAGGGTTACTCAGATGGGGTACTACCTTCTCAGGTTAGCTTTGGTTCTGTGCAACTCTATAGATGATTTCCTGGTCAGTTTAGGAATTCAGAAGTACAATGCAATCTGGAGGCAGGGCATTTTAATATGTGGCTTACAAACCATGGTTGCTGCTTAAAGCATTGTTTCATGTTTTTCTGCAATGTATCTTTAATGTAACTTTTCCATTGATGATATGACAAAAATCTCTGTGTTGCATCAGCTCAAGACTGCATCTACCTCAGCACCCAGCCTCCGTCAGTGGCCAGCAGTGGCTGCGTAGGGCATTTCCCCTCTCACTCCGCACCCTGGCAGCCGGCCGTTCAGGGGGTTCCTGAGCTGGATGTTGCCACTAGAGCAGCATGTAGAATGGCCACCAGTGACCTAACCTCTGTGAATTTGCCAGTCCCTTTTTGAACCTGCTTGAAACACTGACCTCTAGCACACCCTAAGACAGTGAATTCCACAGTTAGTTTAATTATGCCTCATGGGGAGATAGGCTCGTGCTTGTTGGTTTGAAACCAGCTGCCTAGTGTCTTCACTGGGTGCTGGTACTTCTAAAGTTACAAGAGAAGAAAAAAGAAAATAATGTATGTCCCTTTTGACCTTCTCAGTGCTACTGGTAAAGACTGCTATGTGATTTAATGGGAAGAAAATGGAATTTAGGAAAGCCTTAATTTTACTAATGACAATCTCTCAAATTAAACTGTTATGCTATCAGAGAAATATATGTTGTGCTGTGTAATTTAAAAATAGTCAACAGTATGTATTAACCATCTCTCTCTCAATGGGATTTTAATTTATTTTGCTTTTTCCCATCCATGTTTTCTTCCTTTACATGCTGCTAATGGTCCTCCTTCCCTGTGGGGAGGTCTTCCCCCTCTTCCCTGTGGGGAGGTCTTCAGAGAATTCTGGTCTGCGGCTGCTGATTAAGTGCTGCTTTTCATATGATACCATCCATATGTAATGTATTGATCCAGCTGTTACCTGGGTGATACAGCTCTTATAACACCTTTTTCCAGGGGAAGAAGGTAGAGGTCTGGAAGTTTATTGTACCTTAGTTACCCCAGTGTGGAACCTGGGGTGATTCCACATTAATGGAGTTCCATCAGCATTAGACGGTTAGCTAATGTGCGAGAGGACGATCGGGTCATTTATTTAGAGAAGAGCAGTCATTCATAAATACCAGAGTGGCATGTGTACTGTAACACTGACACCCTGACTAAGCAAAAAGAAAAAACCGAACTGAGATGCAGCATTTGTTTGAAGTGAAATGGTAGCTACGAGTTACTACAAGTACATCCGCATCTTCACGATAAAACTCTAAGTCACTGAGAGCCGGAAATGCGGGATCCAAAAGAGGTACGTGTTTACAGTACAAAGCACAACCAACTGCACGTTTAGAGATCATGAATGTGTTGAATTAAGTTTTGACTTATAAGTAAAAAAACCTCCATGGATTGCCTAGCAAGGAATATGGAATCAACAGGAAATCAAATTAAAAGCCATTTCTAAAGTTTATTGTTAATATTAACGTAAAGGGGAATAGTCCTCTGTATATGGGAGAAATTCTGGAGCTGCATTACTGTGACTAGGGAGTGGAAATGTGGTTAAGCAGCTTCAGCGGAAAGGAGGTTCTGCAAGCATTGCTGTCATTTCTCTTTTCTAGGAATGAGTTAAACTGCCAATTTTCCTCGCTTTTATTTTACAACTGTTCTTTGAGGTTGCTATGGAGTATCTAAGCCCCCTGTGTGCTGTAATTTGTTGTTTGTAGTATACAAGTGGGAAAAGCCAAATATCCAAACCAAAGCGAAAGGGTCGGGTTTTGAACTGTATGACTTCACTCTGGAATTCTCTGGTAGGTTTTTTTCATTCATTTGACTTCATTTTAGGAATTGTAAATAAATAACATTGACAAAGTTATTTAGAATATGGGAAAACAGATTATATATGAGGACTAAATTGTAAGGCTGGCTACTTTCCCAAGGCAAAATGTGGTAGACTAATGTGCATTTAGTGCTACATTTCAGACGTGCCTCTGAGGAAACAGTGAATTTTGGATTGCTAATATCCTTAGATAAAGCTCTTTAAAGAATAATTCTAATAATCCAATAAAAAGAAAATCAAGAGATGGGAGGGTTACAAGGATCAGGCAGTGACTTTAATTCAAAAATAAAAAAAATGTATCGAATGTCCTGTGATAGGATAATAATGTATCGGCATTTTAAACACTTATTATAATGACATGCACAGCAATCTATGAAACTGTTACCTTTTTATGTGTTTATTTTCACTCTGAAAGATAAAGTATTTTTCCTATGCTATATAAGCTTTGTCTTGCATAGAGCTTTGAAACGATGTGTCTGCTTCACTACTTCACCCCACTGATGACTTTTGATATGTCTTTTACCAACAGATGAATAGTCTGAGGAAATAATGCCAACGTAATGTTTAAAAGTGATACTAACCCAACCTTTGAAAACAAAGGAACGCCCTTTAAAAGAAAAAAAAGTTTTGTCTAAATGAGTGGCTCAGCTAAGTCAACATGTTTCCTAACCTGAAAAGACCTCCAATGCTTAATACTGTTTTGTGTAAGTTAAAAGGAAGGTTTATAGCAGTACTCCTCGCAGCAGCACACCCTGCCTACACCATCAATAAAATTATCGGCTTTAAGTGAACTGTCAACTTTGTGGCTCTGCGACATGCAAAGGTAAAGGCAGCAACTTACGTAACTCTTATTTGAAGAAACCTGATCCTTGCACTCACCCCTTTCGTTCTGAGTTAGCACTTTCTTCTGGAATTACATTCAGAGGTAACATCCACGCAGAGCTCTTGCGACTTGCCTCTGCTATCGGACTCGCTTGCTGCGCTACAGGTATGTGTGGGTTTTGTTTTGTTTTGTTTTTTTAAAAACTTTTATGGCTTTGCCTCCTGCGAAATGTAAAACAAGTGCGTGCTGAGGTCTGACTTGGCATATTTGGGGGACTTTTGTTTTTTCTATGTGCTTTTTTGAAGAGTGCATGCTCATTTAAATGCTATCAGGGTGCTACTTTCTTCCCTAATTGTTTGAGATGACGATTCAGAAACCTTTTCTTTTCCCTCCTGAGGTGAGGAAGACCTCTCAGGAGGAGGACTCAGGAGAGTCTGTTGAAAGTGAAAGGATATACTGACTGGTAAGGGAATTGTGGTTTTGCTTCTAGAGTTCTGAAATACATGTTTCTTTAATATTCAGTTGCTGGTTTTTTTAATATTTTGGTCTAATCGAAAGGAAATGTTTGTGGATGGAAACTAGTTATCTTCTCTCTCCTATTATATATTTAAACTGTATTTTGTCTTATATGCTCATCTATTAATTCATTTTTTCCTGATAGACTTATTTTAAATTAGAAGTCCTCTATGCGAGACTACATGTGGGAAAAAACACCTATGGGTGGGTGTGGCTTATTAAAAAAAATGTAGAGGATTAGTATAAATATGTTCCCAGAGTTAATACAGCTTTCATGTAAGATAGAGCTTGTCTTGAATTGATCTGTGAAAATGAAATCTCCCGACATCTGCAACCCTATCCCTGCTAATACTGCTTGGGATATTCTCAGTTTTAAATCCTGCAAATCCAGAACATCTTGGTCCATGGAAATCTGTGCAAATTGCCTGGCTCTAAAGTTGGTTGCTTGCTTGTTTTCCTAAAGCTGTCCCTTTAGTGCCACAATTATGTAAGTTCTGCTACTGCAGGGACTGTTCAGTAACCCTTTTTTTCCCATTTCTCTCTGTATGTTTGGCATGGTCAAGTTTGAACATCCTTGTTTCTGTACTAGCAAAATTCTCTTAGTGCACACCATTTACCTGTAGACAGTTTAAGTAAAGCTTTATCTAAACTATCTCCACATTCTTTAATAATTTGGAGATACTCTGTGCATATTCAAATATGTTATTTGAGTAATTTTGCAGCAATATGAAGTCAGTTCACCCAGCTGGTTAACCTAAGGTCAGTGGCATAAAATCATTAACTTGAGACCAAAGAGTTACATAAATCTGTGTTATATTTGGCTGGCATTTTTTGACCTTTGTGAATTACTTGTTTATTTTTGTTTAAGCAATAGTTTGTAAAAAAATTAACCGTGTCTTACTGTTACCTTGTTCATAAAATATTTGGCTCAACTTAAGCTTCTTTCCTTATGTTCAGTTTTCTTTTTTCCTGTCTTGGGGGTTGAATGTATTCCTTATTTAATATTAGATAAATATAATTTTGTACTCTGGCTTTCACTGATATGTTTTTATTGGCACCTCCCTTTAGTATCCTCCTTCAGAAGTCTGCAGTATCTGATGCTAAAGCTGGTTTAGAAAAATAATTTCTTGACCTGAAAAGGTCAGCTATGGAATATTTTAAGTCTCTGGAGGAAAATATCACAGTTAATCTAAGTGTAATTGTATCTTTCTACACAGTAACTCTTCCCCCCGCCCCCCCCCTTCAAAATGCTAAGTCCTGTGTTAAGCCGTTACAGTCTATACTAAAGAAAGTTATGCATTCCTGACAGGGGCACCTCACGATGAAGAGTGAAATAACTGGCTTCATCGCTATTTAAATAACTTGCGATGGTTGCCTGGCTAGTTGGTCTTAACTTTATTTTTACTCTATTACTGTAGGGTGCAGAAGCCTATGTATGTACCAGGTCCCTGCTGAAGAGTTCATAACATAAGTAACTTCAACAAGATTATTATTTATACAAAACAACCCAATGGGGCTTATTGACCAATGTTGCATTTTAGATCTAACAGTAATCAGTATGTTCACAATACTACTGTAATGATTCAAAAATTCGATAATCTATGATACTGCTGCGTTTTAATGTTTTTCAGTATGGTATGCTGGGATATTCACATCTGAATGTTATTTGTTCTTTAGTATCACACATGGCTAATGAATCGAGGCCCTGCCCATGTGATATTGGAGACAGGTTTGACTATGGAGGCCGTGGGCAGGAAGTACAAGTCGAGCACATCAAGGCGTACGTTTGCAAACCACCTGCCAGCGTGGACAAAGCTGTGATTGTGATTCATGATATATTTGGATGGCAACTCCCAAACACCAGATACATGGCTGATATGCTTGCAGCTAATGGATACATGTAAGAAATACTACTGTTTTCGAAGTGTCTTTTCAATAAGAAAGTTTGTTGAACCATTTCCTTTTTTTTATACAAACCATACCAACACAAATAATTTCATAGGCTTCACTTAGGTGTTTCTCTAAAGAGCTTCCTGTTT
This sequence comes from Phalacrocorax aristotelis, assembly GCF_949628215.1. Lineage (NCBI taxonomy): Eukaryota > Metazoa > Chordata > Aves > Suliformes > Phalacrocoracidae > Phalacrocorax > Phalacrocorax aristotelis. The sequence continues at coordinate 89,039,327 of NC_134277.1, forward strand.
GTTAAAACAGTGTAAGAAGTCTAATACAGTTAAATAGTCCTACCGTAATGAGATAGTAGGCAAGCACAGAAGAAGAGAGGGAAAACAGAAAATCTTGTTATGCGTCTTTCATCCTCCATGAGCCTGAAGCAGCCTGCTTCCTCCCTCCCAACGTGGCATCTGTGCAACTTTGCTCTTACAGTAAAAATTCCAGAGAAGCTGAAAGTCATTCCATGAAGATAAAGTGTATCAGCTTGTGCCAAAGAAAGAAACAAGTCATCAAATATGTGAAAAGCATATTGGATGTCCCCTTTCCTGTATTACTATGTTAGCATTCCTTCTAGCCCAAATGAAGGTAATGCCATGTAAATTGTAGTTTGTTTGTTTGTTTTCGAAATTTGGTAGGAAACCACCAAGGATTTTGAACTGCAGTTAACAATTTGTCAAATAAATGAATGAATTTTCACAGGGCAAAATGTTCCAAAAGTTATGCTAAATCTCCTTATTAGCACAGAGTAATAATGACGGTTGCTTATACAGTGCTTTGATGTAGATTAAATTCTATGCATATTCAACAAAATGAATTTGTTGTATAGTACACATGGAATTTTCTTTAATCCTTTCTCAATATTATTTCATGGGCATCAAAATGTTTTCTTTTTTCTTGCAGAGCCATCTGCCCAGACTTTTTTGTGGGACAAGAAGCTTGGAAGCCTTCTAATGACTGGGCGTCTTTCGATAACTGGCTGAAGACCCGAAATGCCAGCAAAATAGACATGTACAATCATTGTTCCTTGTCAAGCAAGTGGACATCCTTCTTTCGTAGGAATCTTTGCCTCAGTAAAGACGCAGGATTAGTTCCTAAATTATTAATTTCATGCAGCTCATGGGTCAAGTTTTTAGTTATGTGAGGGGAGCTTTTTGGAGAAAAGTAGAATTTTGAACGAGAATAAAAGTGCCCACTGTTGAGCCGTGCAGATGGTAGAAGTGAGATGAATGACTCAAAAGAAAAGAACTGGCAAAGGCTAGAAAATGCAGCTCACTCCTTCCACTTCAGTTTGATTCAGTTCCCGCAGGCAGGCACAACTTCCATGGATTTCAGATGGGGTGCAAGCGTAGTCACCAAACACTATTTAACTAAAGAACATTGGTCCTGCTCCCCATCCGGTCCCAGATAGTTCAAAGCATACTACTTTCCCAGTCTTCTAGCTATATTTTCCCATTTTTATCTGACATGTAGCTTGACTGCATAATGTTACTGCTGATTTTGAAGCAATAATTTCAATTTTACTTCCACAATTTCAGAAAAATATTTGTCTCCTCGATGAGAGGTAGTTTACCTATAATCACATTTGTGATAATGTGATGCTCTTGACTGGCTGTGTGTCTCAAACTTTGGTGTTAGCCCATAAGACAGCTATTGCCATTTGTGAAATTAATTGGACTGCTGCTTATAAAATCACCTTTAGGTTCTAGTAACAGTGATCTAGGAAGACTGATTTTCTCCTTTGTCTACTCCCCTGGATTTTCTCTTGTATTTTACAAGTGATTAATACTAAACTAGTGTTGTGGGTTGACTCCAGCCAGCAGCCAAGCACCTGTACTGCCACTCACTCACTCCCCCCCAAGGAGGGACAGGGGAGTGAATATGAGGAACAAAAGCACTAAAACTTATGGATTGAGATAAAGACAGTTTCATTAGTGAAGGAAAGACAGAAGTCAGGAGTGATGCAAAGACAGTCGTTCACCATCTCCCATAAGCAGACTGATGCCCAGTCAGTCTCTGAGCAGCAGCCACCTTGGAGGCCAGGGAAATAGAGGTAGAGCCTTAATTCACTTTCATTTACATGTCTCAGAGAAGCTGATGTCATCCTGAAATATCTAAGTGAACGATGTGGTGCAAAGAAGATTGGTGTCATTGGGTTTTGCTGGGGTGGAGCAGCAGTACATCATCTGATGCTGAAAAATCCTCTTTTAAAGACAGGGGTGTCCCTCTATGGTAAGTCTCAAATACCTATTACGTTCTGAGCAGACATGACCAGTGCAGGAACTTATTCTATAGGAGTATTACTATAACAAAGCTGGTGTGACATCTTATGAAAGAAGGTGATTTTATTACACAAAATCTTTAAGCAATTTGATTTTGTACACTCACATTTTTGCACTTAATCATAACCAGCAAGATCTATGTATTCAAGTGGCATGGCCAGGATCGTTTCTGTTCAACACAGCGTACAAGGGACACCAAATGCCAAGGCCTCACTACAGCTCAGGTTCTTCTTGGCTGGTGATGACAAAATGGTTTCTGGGCATATCTTTTATATCTTTTAGGAGCCAGCAGTTACTATGAGGTGGATCTTTACCATGGTATCTTGCTTACCTCAGTCTGAATAAGTCTTAGGACAGGTTGCTGCGCACCGTCTGCGTTTCATGCTCTGGAAAACCTGTTTGACACACATGTCTGTACTCTATTTCCCTGTTGGGCTAACAGAGAAAGACATGGCAGTAGTGATACGCTGCAACCTTTTTGCTGTCCTTCTGTTAAAGTGCAGGGTCTCTTGCCAATGAGTCTTCTGGGCTGGGGGCTGCACAGGCTGCAGACCTTCAAGTCATGACATGAACACCTTATTCCTCAATGTTACTCCTGGCAGTGGCCC